>NC_069364.1:0-2500000 GCF_021730395.1 Mercenaria mercenaria
GTCAGAGTGCATGTAATAAATAGTTTATTATTCTGGCCTTTAAGCAAGCCGAAAATTCAACAATTTCAGAATTTGATGTGCTGCCATCTTTGACTTAAGCTTTAGGAAGCCAAAGAAATAATTACTCAACATCTTCCAGTAAAATTCTGGAAGCACAGTAAACAAACAAACTTTTTTTATAAAGGATGGCCTGAGGTAATGAGTTTGAAGTACCTTTATCCCTTTGCTAAAAGCCCACAGCATACAATATTTACACAATTTACTCAAATTTCTGGCAGGCATCCGTCTTCAAGAGTTAACAAGTGGCTGAGCTAGCTTCTACCAATACAAACCAAACACACTGACAGTATAAGAAAACATCTTCAACCTTTTGAACCTGATTCTGATAAAAACTTCTCTTCATAATTCCTGATCAGTGTTAATTGATAATAAACAGATTGTAGTATTACCAGAGGATTAAACAAAAGAATGAATCATTATAGTCACCAACAGAGAACATGACAGAGCCAGCTGTGACACAATATAAATTGGAATTACCAATTTTTAATGGAATTATGGAATAGCAATTGAAACTGTTAACAAAAAGCAAGATAGTGAAGAGCCAGAGCAAATAAAATCCAAGGTTTAAGTTTCGGTCATTATCTGATATTACAGAGAACAATGGGGATAGCCCTTGCTGAAACCCAGTTTGGAATAGAAAAAAAAAGTGGAGTGAGTTAAGAGATATCAATAAAAGTGGCAACATGTGGCAAGGTTTGAGTCATTAAAAATCATTAAACATGATCACAACATATATCAAACAGGGAAGCCCTCAGGTAACTGCTGAAAATGGTCCTCAATCTAGATGTTTTGTCATCAAATTAAAAGTAAATCAAACCTGGATTGTTTTGGTCATTTACACTGCAAAATAATTAAATCTTATGGCACAAAAAATCATCTTTTTGGCCAGATCGCAAGACAAGCTTCTCACTGAAGCAGCTTGTTCTTTGGGAAATTAGACTGTCTCATTATAACCCTTAAAAGATTTACTTCCTTTTAAAAATGCGCAATTATAGTTAATGCCCTTGTCAGTCTCGAATATAAGACAAGCAAAGTAATTCGAAGAAATAAGTAAGATGGAAAAAAAAAAGAAAATTAAAAACTGGTACCGAGTGTAAATGGATATACAGAATTTGTACAAGTCCTAAGGTGCATGGAAGTGATTACACAGGTAACTGAAATTTATCTAACATTTTGTAAAAATCTAGTATCAGATTCTGGACTTTAGTGTTTCCAGTCTTGGAATATAAATGGAGGTTCAATGATATTGTCTCTAACTGACATTAATGACACTAATGTGCTGGCAGAAAATATCCTAAAATAAACAAAACAGGTAGACCAGTGAACTAAAAGGAGGTAGAATACACTCCAGTAAACAAATATGAAGCCAAAGAAAAATAATTAGGGGTGGTAAAATATCTCCCAGTGGAAATTTATTTTGTTTCTCAATAAAAGAGAACCGATTAGCATTGGCACTATCTTTTCCCTGTGATAATCTACAGTAAACCTGCTGACATCAAAATAGAATTTCTGGATCTAGCCTGTCAGAGCTTGCAGTTTTATCTACAGTCTGAATAGGTTCTGCTTCTATTCCTGGACTGGTTGATTTCACTTTAATTAATTTCTTTGAATATTGTTGAAGCCTGTAAATTATTTCCTTGCTGAAGGCACAAACAAACTATCTTAATTTTGTACTTTCTATAAAGCATTTCCTTGTGCATGGCCTGGATATCAAAATGAGAAAATCTGATGATCCTTCATCAAACTTAACAATTCCATCATGGTCAAGAATTTATCTGAATTATATCCAATATTCTGTTAAACAAAGAAGGCTGAAAACTGTGTGTTATTATTCAACAATTCATTTTTCTGACGTCACAATTATTAAATCATGGTGTTAGACGGCATAGCGACGCACTGGAAAAGAAATCAACAAAAATCAGGAAAATATTTGATAGATATCGGCAAGGACGTACATAATAATCCTTGACAACGTGTTAGAATCGAAATAATATATCTCAAACAGTGATTTGTTTGTGAAAACAAGAGCTGTCGGATGACAGCGCGCTCGACTATTCGAAGAATTGATTGAAGAATGGGGTCAAAATATTTCCATAGATTTTCAGACTAAACAAAAAAACGGATAAAAAAAAAAACTGTTCCTGTATTTGTGGACTTCGATTAGTCTTGCACTAAATGGCAATGTGTGACCATGATGGCAAATATGTTAAGTTATATGTTAGGCAAAACATGGACTTATATGAAAAATTTAACTAATTTCCAAGTCCAAAAAGGGCCATAATTCGGTCAAAATAGTTGACAGAGTTATGTACTCTTGCCTACAGATGGAAATCATGTTGATAAACCAGTGTTAAAAGTTTCAAAGCCACAGTTCGAATAGTTTTGACAAAACGCTGACTTGTAAGAAAAACTGAACAAATTTCGAAGTCCAAAAAGGGCCATAATTCAGTCAAAATAGTTGTCAGAGTTATGTACTCTTGTCTACAGATGGAAATCATAATGATAAACAAGTGTTTAAAGTTTAAAAGCCATATGTCAAATAGTCTTGACAAAACATGGACATATACAAAACAGAACCAATTTCCAAGTTCAAAAAGGGCCATAATTCAGCCAAAAAAGATGAGAGAGTTACGTACTCTTGCCTATTGATAGAGACTATTATACTGAACAAGATATAAAAGTTTCAAAGCCATATGTCAAACACTTTACACAAAATATAAACTGGTACGAAAAACTTAACCAAGATTTCTAAGTCAAAAGGGGCCATAATTCAGTCAAAATGCTTGATGGAGTTATGTACTCTTGCCTATAACTGGACATGGTGATGGTAAACAAGTGTTGAAAGTTTCAAAGCTTTATCTCAAAAGACTTTGTCAAAATATGAACTGGTACGAAAAACTTAACCAAGATTTCTAAGTCAAAAGGGGCCATAATTAAGTCAAAATGCTTGACAGAGTTATGTACTCTTGCCTATAACTGGACATGGTGATGGTAAACAAGTGTTGAAAGTTTCAAAGCTTTATCTCAAAAGACTTTGTCAAAATGTGGACTGGTACGAAAAACTTAACCAGGGTGTGACGCCGACGCCGACGCCGTGGTGAGTAGGATAGCTCTACTTATTCTTCGAATAGTCGAGCTAAAAATCATTTGTTTGTTGTTTAGATGCATATTATTATATCACTTTGGCTGCACCCTCGTGATATAATTCCTTCGAATCTAAACCCCAAACAATGATTTTATTCAATGACAAATCACTTTTTGGGATATATTATTTCTTAAATACATATATACATCAGGACATTGTTTTGTGTTGTTTAACTTTTCAAGAAGATTTTCATCCAGATATTGACTGATCCCCATTATAACAGGCAATGTTACCATTAATTCTGAAAGTTTTCTGATACAATAAATGAAAGGCTGAAAAAGCATTGCTCAAAATCCTAAAAAAAAATAATCCAAGAACCACTTTATTTTGTAATAAAGAATTAGTTGTGTCAGACTCTCTCTAGATTGAAGCAAAAAGAATTATTTTTTTCTTACTACATTACTGAACTGCCAGATTTCAGTGATACTATCATGCTTGTCTGACAGTTGCTCTATGGGTTTATGTTTTATATATTTCATCAAGATACTCTACAATATATGATAGATGCTCAAGATTTTTACTTGTTGTTTTCACTGTCTGAAACTGTTGTGATTGAATCTAGGGCAAGTTGCAGATCTTGCTGCCATCAAGGTACTCTACAATGTATGATACAAACTCACCTCTGAATAGGGAGATTTTTATTTGTTGTTTTCACTGTCTGAAACTGGCTAATGGTTGAATCTAGGGCAAGTTGTGGATCTTGCTTGACATCATGATAAAACTTTCATATCATTTCTCATTGACTTTACTTCCATTTCTTGCATCAATCATAAATGCTGCAGAAGAAAGAAGAAACATATCAGCTAAGACAGCAATTCTGCTAGACTATGAAAAACATGCAGGATTTTCTAATAGATTTTATCTTAACCAATTCTGATAAAAAGTCCCCTGGTAGCAGACCTCCAGACATAAGAGATATCATAAATACACAAAATAACTGTAAATATGAAAGGTATTCTATACAGATGACCAGATAATTATTGTGTTAATTGGTCTGAAGGTAGAACTGATGGCACAGAATGGTTGAATACATGTGTACCTGTACTTAAGGGGAATTTGTATGCTGATTCAACCATGTTCTACTGAAACATTCATGTATCCCTGGTGAGCTAGAAGTCTGATGGTCTGCTGGCATTGTGATAAGATGAATACACAAATAATTGTAAATATCAAAGGTATCTTATACCAGATGACTGGATAACTGCTGTGTTAATTAGTCTGAAAGTGCCCCCTATCATAATTATAATTGAACTGGTGGAACTCTCCAGGATTATCACATTTATAGTTTTCATACACTTGCAGTATTGCAAATGTTTTTTTAACATTTCCCTGTAAAATATGGAGATACATACACGCTGCACAGGGAAACTGTTGAATAATCTTTTTTATTATAGTATACTTATTTTTCTCTTTAGACAGTGAAAACTTGATGGAGACTTACATGATTCAATATTAAATAACAGTCTATCAAGCATTTACCAGTATAACATTTAATTTCATATGTCAAAATGCTTTAAAAATCAGAACAGGGCCATGATGGCCCTATATCGCTCACCATAGTTGATCTGGTCTACTGATCAAGTTTTTGATCCCACATGACTCAGTTTCAAACTTGACAAATGTTGACGCACGACGTACGCCGGATGCCGGACAATGACCGGGAGCTAAAATTTAGATATAGATTAGTGGCATAATTACAAACAATGTACCCGTGGTTTATATGACTGAAAAATTGTTGAAAAAGACGTTAAACCGCACACACACACACACAAACAATGTAAGTATAACCGAAAGCCAGTGAGCTGAATTAATCTGACAGTGATAAATTTGTCCTTGAATAAAATAACTGTCTGGAATTCAGATATTAAAAGGGCACAGGCCGACTGATATGCATCCCAACAGCAAACAATGATTTTATTCATGTTAAGTCACTGTTCGAGATAAATTATTTTGATTCTAACACGAAATCAAAGTTTTGACTACAAAAAAGTGCATGTTTTGCGTTGCATTTATTTTCTGTGCACAGACTAAGCAGCAGCAGCTGTGACAATGTTACCGCTATAATGATGTAATTTTCTGTGAGGTACAAACACTTATTTTGTTGCATAATAACATACATCTTCATCATTTTTTCTTATTAAACAAATCAGGTTTTTTCAAGAACTAACTGTACGGAATTATTTAAATCACAGCAGACTTTCTGAAATCTACATCAATAATAATAAACATTCTAATATGCTTGTTAAACATGGCTGCATAAGCTAAATTGATGTCACATTAATTTGTGATGACATTAATATTTTTGTTTTATAATAAGAGCATATTAGAATCGAAATAATGTAGAGCAAAATCAGTGTTTTACTTAAATTAATACACTCAAATCAGTTGTACATCCCCGGAATAATTCACTCCGGCTATGCCCTTGTGAAATTATTCCGCAGACGTATAACCTATTTTCGTGCATTAATAATGTTAAAACACGGTTTATCTATACATTATTTCCTAATTAATTTATTCCACACTGCTAAATATTTATGCAGATATTTATTTGATATTATATACCAAAACCTACATCAAATATCTTAAGAACATAATGACTACATGCCTTGTATAATACAACCATAATAATGTGGTGTGTGCCTGCTATAAATTAATTAAACAGAGCTGTTGGAAGCAGCATGTACTCCCAGCTCACAGACTTGCTGATTATAGAATAGCATCTGTTATATTATTACCATCATAATATTTTTATAGCTGTAGAAAGTATTACACATTTACAGACCACTTTTATTAGACTCTTTTGTTGTAAAAATATCTTAACCTTCACATCCATAATATCGTACCCTAACTTTAGCATGAAGATACTTGAACATAGTACCACCACACATCAATATATGGCGTGATCCCCCGCCTCTAGAGAGCTACTCCAGATTTCAAACAGTATCTAAGGATGTTATATGATATCTGCATTAAAATAACATATGTACAGTATGTTCTGGCAGTATGGGCTCAAACTGTATCTAAAACCTTCCAAGATATGGTCAAAATAGTGAAATCATAGACTAAGTCTTAAACTTTGAACACTACCTGATCACTTTCAGTTTCTATGACCTCTCCTGAAAATCTAGAGCTACCCAGGTACCCATTCTTGTTCATAAATACATTTTCATGTAGAGTGTTTCTATATTTCTTTGCCATATGGGCTCAAACTGGGTCGAAAACCTTCAAGACATAAACATGGTTAAGAATATATCATTGCCTCCTAAGCTTATATGACACCACTGGCCTTTCCCCCTTACTCAAAATTTTGACTTAGGTACTAAAAAATTTTATATAATATATCGGAACCAAAATATCCAGTTAGTAACTTGAAATTTTAAGTCAGTATCTTAATGTGATGTTTTAAACAAAGTTATTGCACCAAAATCACTTGCAACCCATTTGCACTGTCATAACTTTATCATGACATCAGGGGTTCTAACTGACCAATCAGACAGCTGCATTTTCGAGTACCTGCCAGTTTCCACTTGGGCAGAAGGAAGTATTTTTACAATGAACATAATTATAGTGACTTTGAAAATAAATATCAATCAAATTAAGATTTTTTACTGCACAATGTCATGCCCAAGATGATGCTACAAACATCAAAACTGCAAAAGTTCATTGAAATATTATATGGATTTAATACTTTGAATTTAGTTTTATTCAAGTTTGAGATTTTACACAGGAGTCTATGATAAAGTCTGAGTAAAATTTAATCATGACCCAAGTGAAATTAGTATCATTCCGCAATGTTTCTGACATGTTAAAATTATGAATCAGTTCCGGAAATATGAACAAAATAAAGTTATAGCAAACTGGAAACGTTCAAAGGATTACGATTAAGTTGGCAGAAAATTGGTGTTAACAGATGACATATAGATTCAGCTGCAATTATTGATACTTATTAAGATAATCGGCACTAAATGTCAGCATTTTCACAAGTCTGATTAGAAACCAACATAATTTCCATACTCCTAAAATCACCATACACAAGTGTACAATTATCTCCCTTTATAGTCTCTTTTTCTAAAAGGTGCTCTTCATAGTGGAGGTGAACAAATAATAAATGCAATATATTTTCAGCTGATTTATCTATTAATTTAGTATTTCGGGAAGAGATAGCTGCCTAATAACTCACTTTGTGAGAGTAGAATGAGCCAGAAGCCTCACAAAACTCAATTATTCCTCTGTCATTGGATACAACAACTCACAATTTGTGAGGGGAGGAAAAGCCAAGAGCCTAATACACAACTCAATAATTTCCCTGGCATTTGATACAATAAGAAATAAGTAATGACTATAAATAAAGTCACAAATGACAGAAATTGAGATATCTGTTGGCAAACATAAAAATATTACTTTAAGGCTTATTGACTGTTATTTATGAACAAGAGGGCCACCATGGCCCTAAAGACGCTCACCTGACCATGACTTTAGCTATATGCCATGACATATTATATCATTAAATGCAACAATTTGTTTTGAGAGAAAAAAAATGATCCCAAAATATGATAGAGGGGACCCAGGTTAGAAAGAGGACTAGTCAAGTTGACCCATCATGTCATATAGGAAGCCTGCGATAACTAGATAGACATTATACAAAGTTACAAATAGGTCCTTTTACACAATGTCATGTCAATATGGAGCATCAAACTTCATGATAGTTTTATGCAGCACAATCAATACAACCTAAACTAACATTCATGTTATACTTTAAGGTAGTTAAGGTTGTGTAATAACAATGAACAATGTATGTATCTCTGTATGATAGTTCATCATTCTCCAGCTTTTACGAAAAGTCATTTGTGCATTGAGCTACATTTACAACCAAAGAATGCCTAATTAATGCCTAACGGAAATTGTCGAGTGCCATTACAGGTTCATTACTTTAAACGTAACGTATGTAAATATCAACAATAGATGTTAATTGATTACATGTGTGTATTAAACTGAAAATGACAAAGGTTGCAACTGATTTCACTTATTATTTCTGGAAAGAAGTTGTAGATCTAATTGCACTGCCTAACATGATGCTAAAAACTTTGACAATACCAGTAAAATTTTGACTCAAGAGTCAAATAGCTGTGTCAGAATTTGGAATATGAACACGGCAACTTTATGCTTGATCCTCGAACTTGCAGTTCTGGTAAAATACCAACATCTTCACAGCACAAGGTACTAAAAAGTTGTTTCTTTAAACAATTTTAAGATACCGTTTTAAGCTTATCTGAGTTTACATTAATTAGAACCAATTTAACTAACAGTACATGTACCACTTCTAGTTCCATTTTGAAGTTAATTAACAAATTGTTCAAGGTTTTAAGTTAACAGGATTTTGAAATGGCGTGCCTTTTAAAACATGAATTAAATACGAGCCTAAAATGTAATTTCGTATCTTAACCACATTTTACAGATCTTGAGATTTCAAACTAAACAGCTGCTGATCATGTTATTTCATCAGTGGCTTGTCTGCAATATGCACATACAACTTTTTGTTATATATCAAGGTCACAGTTGTGAGCGGTGGTGTATTGAATATTAGAAGTTAGCCATAAACCAGGATATTACTGGTCTGAAACCTTCTATACATTGGGCTGTATGTAGGGCTGTCTGTTACTGTAAAGGACTATAATATATTGTTTGAAGGTTCTGGGTCAAGTGGTTCTCAAGTTACTGGGCGGAAACCATTTTCAGTGCTGAGGCCCTGTGACCTAGATGCTTGATCTATTGACCCCAAAAACTATAGAGGTCAGCTGTTTCACAAGGCCAAAGTGCTTCTCTAGTTATTGGGCAGAAACCATTCACTCTACCGATAGACAGACAGACTGAACAACCTACCGAATATCTCTTCAAAGCTGAAAGAACAATGTCACTTTTCCCCCAAAGCAGACTTTAGAGTGTCTCTAAGCAGGCTTTAATTAAGTACAAAACATGCATTTTTATGTAGGACACTATGTTAAAACTAAAATAATACATGCTAAACTGAACAGTGATTTTATCATTGTCAGACAAAATGATTGTTTAGATTTCAGGTGTATAGAAATTATATCATGAGGGCTGTATTATTTCTAAAACAAGATACAGACAGAAAGCTGCACTGCTGATTTTTGTATGTACATGTAACTTACATGCTTTCCCATATATTCTATACATTTTTGATATAACAATAGCACTTAGAAACCAGTGAATATCTGTATGCACGTGCAAACCACTGACAGCCTGACTTTTAACCGTACAATCAGCTGACACTAAAATATCTGCTGATTTTGGTCAACTCTTTAATAGGCTATGTGAAAGGTGGATTACATGAAGCAATTCTGCAACAATATTGGTGTCAGAATCCGACCACAAGTGCTTGTAACTCGCAGACCACCAACTCTACAAGAGGCAGTAATTAAGTCAAGTACTTCCTCTTCAATCAGTCATATACTCTGTATTGACACAATTCTCACAAGCTCTTAAAGTGACTTATTCCATTTCTCCTATATTTTCATGCTAGCTAATGTACGTGAATGAACAAACTTATGTCAATAAAAAGACAAGAACTAATCAACCATATTGGTAGACATTCATTCAATCATTCAGTCATTCAGCCAACCAGTTGGTCAGTCAACAAACAGCACTATGGTATAACTCGTTTAAAAGGGTCAACCGTGTTGTTGTACTTATAAAATAGACTGGCCTGGTTTATAGGCTGGTCAGGACTACGATATGTATTGTATTTTGCCATCGAAATATTTCTATAAAATGCTTCTTCCCCTTCCGTATGGATCCATCCATGTTTACAAACACGTTTGTTTATTTTATGGACTGTATATTAAAACAAGGATTGTTTTTATTACAGGGGTATACACAGCCAACACACATAACATATACTCGAGTGGTTGCAGCAATGAAGGAATCAATCTTGTATGTCCCGACAACCACAAGATCGCCATCAAGCGTCTTTTCTACGGAGTGAAGAACGATGCTAGGTGTTCAGGAAAGGGCCGCAAACATTCAGTCGACTGCTGTCAGCCTACACACAATGACTGTTTGGTTGTCGACGACACAAAATACCCATTTTTAAATATGCTGTGTTCGGGACAGTGGAATTGTGATATTGAGGCAAAGAGTATAGAGTCGGGAACATCGTGTCGAGCAAAAGGATACGGTCAAATGACAGATTATATGTCTGTTATACATGATTGCATACCAGGTATATCTTAGTATAGATTTTATATACACGTTTATACAACTACATGTTCTTAAAGACACTTGCTGCAGTTTCTTGTATGAGAGATGGGGCAAAAATTTCCAATAATAGAATTTGTTCAAACTTTGTATATGAACACAGTTTCATGTCAGAAAAATGCAAAAACAGTCATAGTTCCGGAGTTATCTGCCCTTGAAACTGGATTTTTCCTCAGATTTGCACATTCAAAGGCAGATAACTCCTGAACAAGCAGGGTGACCTTCGATTTTTTTTTCATAATTCTGTTTCTAACATGACGCTGTGTTCATATACAAAGTTTGGACAAATTCTATTATTGGGATTTTTTTACCCAAAACTGCCGCATTTGTCCTTAAAACTGTATTCAATTAATTTACAGTCTCAATACTCCCTAAACTTGTATCCTGTAGTATTTTACATAGCAGTAGTACTGTAGTTACCAGTCCAAGTGGCTACTTCTTACAGTAATTCCTATAGAAATCTTATCATAGTCTCATATAAATTTAGATGCCCTGTAAAATTGTAGTTTTTCATCAGCCTCTGGACTATGTAAGGACCTGTTTGAGTCACACCAACTTACTGTTACATAATATATATTTGAATATAAAATTATGCTAAACACTAGAGCTGCTTTTGAGAAAAGCACATGTCTCCCACAGCTGCCTAATCATCTGAATAGTAATATATGAGTCAATCATGCACTAAGACCTCAACTGCCTTATCAGACTTTGAGTGCTTTGATTATCAAAAATAAGTTTCAAGGGCCATAATTCCGAAGTGCCTGGGCCGATTTGACTAATTATCGAACTTGGCCGAGGACATATTAGCAAACACATTTTGTTTAAGTTTGGTGAAGATCGGACGAGAAATGTTCGACTAAGAGTGCGGACAAGCTTTGTGACAGACAGACACACAGACAGGAGTAAATCAATATGTCTCCCACACCACTCTGTGGTGGGAGACATAATTATTACTGAAGAAAAGGGATGGAGAGCCACTCTACATTTTACATTGGAAACAATTCTAGGAAATACTTTAACAAATCATTTCATTTATGCTTCTGGACAAGGGGGCCATGAAGTCCTTGTTTCTCTCACCTGACCTAGTTGATACATCTGATGACCTAGAACCATGCTAAATTTCTAAAATGAACTTGACTGCCCGTCTTTCAATTGGGACAGTACCATTAACTGTTAATAGGGGTGCATACCAAAAATAAACTAACTGAATAGCGAACATCCATGCAGTCTGATCATGATCTACACTGGTTGCAAAGACAGAAGCAGTCGTGTCCAGCATGATAAGGTTTAACTATCTGCGTACACTTTAAAATACTGTATGAACCAAAAACACAGGTCAAGGATAAAGTGCAAACAGAAGACAGATACATTCATACACATTTGAGCCACATCATGAGAAAACCAACATAGTCCATTTGCGACCAGCATGGATCAAGACCAGCCTGTGCATCCGCACAGTCTGGTCAGGATCCATACTGTTCGCTAACAGTTTCTCTAATTGCAGTAGGGTTTGAAAGCGAACAGCATGGATCCTGATCAGACTGCGCGGATGTGCAGGCTGGTCTGGATCCATGCTGGTTGCAAATGCACAACGTTAGTTTTCTCATGGCGCGGCTCATTTACATTCATTATACAGTCCTGGCTCCAATCTGTCCAAATACAATAACACTTTGCACTTTGAAATACAACTACAAATCTTGTTATTTGATAATTGTTTCCTCTTTTCATTGAAATCTTGTTTCATTTTTCTTTCTATGTTTTTTTTTTCTTTTGTAAAATAACAACTGAACATTGTTTTCTACAAGTTGTATATATACTTTTGGGTGGCCTTGGCAAGTTGCTTTATGATCTGTGTAAATGTTCAGTAAGAATTTGATAGCACACCAGATATGACTAACATTCAAAACAGAAGACACAGCATGCCACATAATTATATACAGATTTTAAACTTTAAACAAGAGGGCCATGATGGCCCTATATCGCTCACCAGAGTTGATCTGGCCTACTGATCTAGTATTTGACCCACATGACCCAGTTTCAAACTTGACATAGAGATCATCAAGACAAACATTCTGACCAAGTTTCATGAAGATAGGATCATAAATCTGGTCTCAAGAGTGTTAACAAGCTTTTCATGTGATTTGAGCATGTGACCTAGTTTTTGATCCCACATGACCCAGATTTAAATCTGACCTAGGGATCATCAAGATAAACATTCTGACCAAGTTTCATGAAAATAGGGTCATAAATGTGGCCTCTAGAATGTTAACAAGCTTTTCCTTTGATTTGAGCGGGTGACCTAGTTTTTGACCCCACATAACCCAGTTTCAATCTTGGCCTAGGAATCATCAAGATAAACATTCTGACCAAGTTTCATGAAGATAGGGTCATAAATGTGGCCTCAAGAATAATAGCAAGCTTTTTCTTTGAACTGACCTAGTGACCTAGATTTTGAACCCACATGACCCAGTTTTGAACTTGGCCTAGAGATCATTAAGATAAACATTCTGACCAAGTTTCATGAATATAGGTTAATAAATCTGACCTCTAGAGTGTTAACAAACTTTTCCTTTGATTTAATCAGGTGACCTAGTTTTTGACCCAAAATGATCAAAATATGAATTTATCCTAAAGGTCATCAAGACAAACATTCTGACCAAGACTCATGAAGATAGGGTCATAAATGTGACTTCTAGAGTATTAACAGCTTTTCCATTGATTTCATTGAATGACCTAGTTTTTGACCCCACATGACTCTGATTCAAACCTGACCTAGAGGCCATCAAGCCAAATATTCTGACCATTTCTCATGAGTTTCAAACTTTGTGGTTTCTAGAGTGTTAACAAGTTTTCCTTTGACCTGGCCTAGTGACTTAGTTTTTGACCCCTGATGACCCAGTTTCAAACTTGACCTAGAGATCATCAAGACAAGCATTCTGACCAAGTTTAATGAAGATAGGATCATAAATGTGGCCTCTAGAGTGTTAACAAGCTTTTCCTTTGATCTGACCAGGTGACCTAGTTTTTGACCTCACATGACCCAGATTCTAATATGATCTAGAGGTCATCAAGACAAACATTCTGACCAATTCTCATGAGTTTCAAACTTAAAACTGTGAACTCTAGAGTGTTAATAAGATTTTCTTTTGATCTGGCCTAGTGACCTAATTTTTGACCCCACATGGCCCAGTTACCAAACTTGACCTAGAGATCATGAAGACAAACATTCTGACCAAGTTTCATAAAGATTGGTTCACAAATGTGGCCTCTAGAGTGTTAACAAGGCAAATGTTGATGCATGACGCACACCGCATGACGACGGACAATGACCAGCCACAATAGCTCACCTTGAGTACTTTGTGCTCTGATAAGTTAAAAAATAAGTTGCAGTGACAGTCTAATGGATATGGTGTAGTCAACACAAACCTGAGGTCATAGGTTCCAACACATGCTCTAAAGACAAGACCCTAAACCAAGACAAAATACCCTTCTTATGTCCAAAGAGCTATAAAATAAATAGATCCGCAACTTGAAAGGCATATAGAGCAAACCTCACCAATATCACATGGGAACTGAATGAGATCTCGTTTTACTGGTGTATAAAGCAGACAGCAGAAGGAGAAAAATTTGTGTCATGAAAAACTTTCTATCAGATTGTTAGTTTATAATGATAATGGTGTTTTTTTTAATGTTATTAGTATTTTATTTTCTACATGAGCAAGGAATGAACTGATGATTGGAAGTCTGAGAAATCAACAGTTGTAATTTGAAAATTGGACCCAATTCGGTTTATTACGTGCCGGCTGTATCACCGGTGTAATACTTTAGTAAGCGTCTGTTGATTTGTCGGCAAACGCTTCAAGTAAGATAATGCACTGACACAAGCTTATGCAAGATTATCTCCTGCTGCCATTCTGTGTATTTTATATATCTTTGTTATGTCTACCAAATGAAATAGTTGTTAGTCGTACATACACCAGTTATTTTATATTAATATTCTTACCAAAAGAGTAAAACAAGTTCATGAGTTGTATTTATTTTGTTTCAGACAAAGACATCACATTTCTCTGTTCAGACACTCATAAACGCGGCAAGCTCCTATATCTTGCCAATGAGAACTATCCTAAACCAATGGTACCTGGCAAACAGCAATGTCAGTGCCTCATCAAGACTGGGAACCATGTGGGTATTGACATCCATGCTCTTGACATAATCATAACTCGCTCTGAAGCTGGGAACCAATGTAACCAGGACATCGAATTAAGGTATGGTACATTAAGTTTTTAATTAATACGGAATGATTGTTATTACAAAATGTATACATTATCTGTTACGCTATATTTAAGCTTGAACAAATTTCATTTGTCCTTTCTTGCAAAGGGATATAGCGTACAATTTATCAACAAAAATATTTGTTATTGGCAAAACACAAGCATGAATCTACCTTCCAAAACAAAAAGTATCAAAAAGCCAAGTCAGTCTTAGAAAATTATCCATGAAACATAGTTGCTCAAACCCATTATATAATATGATATGTATAATATATATGTTTGAGCTATGACCTTGATCTTGATATTACAAAAAATTATTTCAAATAAAAATGTTTAATATATAACTACTGAAGATGCATAATATAAATCATATTTGTCTTGTCTGAGAGGTCTGTAACAGATTGCTAAATATTGAATGATGAAACATTTTAGTCAATGAAAAAGGTGTAGACTGCTAAATTTTGAATGATGAACTACTTTAATTCAATGAAGAAGGTGTAGGCTGCTAAATACTGAATTAACAACTACCTTGATTAAGTGATAAAGGTCTTCAAAAAATATCTGAAGCCTAGACTTTAACTCTAAAAGGTAAAATAATGATATACAAAGTATGTAATACATGTATATATAAACTTTTTTTTTTATTATTATCAAAGGGATGATGAGGGTCATCGTAAAGAGATAACATGTGGTCATCCTGGGCTCTATGCCTTCAGAAATATCTATAACAGTGATGTTAGGTCAGTGACATTGACCTTGAACAACAATGCTCCTAAACCACAAGGATATGTCTGGATTCAAGCTAAAGGTATTTTTCAAATATTTTTATTTGTCTGAAACCTTAAAGCAGCTTGTCTCAGGATGTATGTCAAATCACCACAATTTCTCAATATCTGCACAAAAAACATAACAGCTCTTTCCAAAAAAAAGATACCAGTCCTGGATTCCTTTAGGAAGTTAACATATGAGAAAGTTTGTATGAATAGAGACATTATTTAAACATTACCAGAATTGTGTGCAATCTTACAAAGACTTTCAATTTCTGACTTACATTTTCCAAGTACTTTAGAACCATGTAAAAATTGATTCTCGCTTACATCGGATACCCTGACTCATATTCAGTGCTGGCCCAGAGGTTAATATGACTCTAGCCTTTTTATCCATTCCAGGAGCGTGAGCATTTGTCAACTACCCTCATTGTAGTAGAAACATTTACCTTTTCTGCACTTAAAAAATTAATTATACTACAGCAGTATTTCCTGTAAATTTAATATGCTCTTCAGAAATACATTTGTATTCACAATCTATTTTACATTTTCTCATATTTTCTGAACAGCCAAAGAAGATAAGGACTTTGTTGAGATATTTTGTGGTGAAGAAATGAGACGCCATCTTGGATATCCAGTTGATGACGCTGAAAGCCGAACAATTGATAATAAAGTTCCGGAGAACAGAGATCCGATTGTTGAACCTACTGATGTTGGGGGTCATACCAACAGCTCGAGTGCAGGAACACCAAATGTTGTCTCAGACATGGGTACAAATTCATTATTTATCATTTCGATAATGTCATAAGTTAATCATCAGATTTTTAACCAGGTAGGGTTAGGAACGTTATTCAACTGGGTGCAGAAGTAGAACACACTCAAAAACTACATGACATTAAGACCTATATAATGGGGAATATCTAAAACCACTAAGTCTGTCTTGTATTTTTGTAAAATTTTAATCAGTTTCTTATCTTAAAGATAATGCTCTTTCAATTCTCCATATAAGATTTTATCATTGTAGTGATTTTATATAATTCATCAAGAAACAAGGCAGGTAGATCTTTAGAAAAATCTTGTATAGATCGAAGGTTTTCAGTACTGGAAGGTATGAAAAGTAACAGTAAAATGAGCCGTGCCATGGGAAAACCAACATAGTGGGTATGCGACCAGCATGGATCCAGACCAGCCTGCGCGTCCACGCAGTCTGGTCAGGATCCATGCTGTTCGCTAACAGTTTCTCCGATTCCAATAGGCTTTAAAAGCGAACAGCATGGATCCTGACCAGACTGCGTGGATGCGCAGGCTGGTCTGGATCCATGCTGGTCGCAAAGCCACTATGTTGGTTTTCTCATGGCGCGGCTCATTTGTTATAATGTAAGGCACTTGATACTGCAGTTCTTTCCTAAAGATAAAATTTTACACTGAGTAACAGACTCAAATCAATATGCATTGCTACAAAATTTAATATTATTCACATTTATAAGGGACTGCTAGGGTAAGCCACTAAGGGGTGGTTGTTAGCAAAATGTATCAGGACTATTTGTAAAACTTACACCAAAATTTGTTAAGGATATTATTAGTTTTATATTCAGAATGTAAGTTTTGTTGTGTTTTGAAGTCACACTGGCAAATTAAAGGTCGTACGGCGGCACTCAAGGTTTTTAATTGGTAGAGGAAGACAACAGGTACCCCCAAGCAAGTAGGCACCTGGGCAGAACCACAAACCTTCTGTTAAATGCATAAGTGAAAAAAGTGTATGAAATACTATTTGTTTGTTTTTGGTTTAACGCTGTTTTTAACAGTATTTCAGTCATGTAACGGCGGGCAGTTAACCTAACCAGTGTTCCTGGATTCTGTACCAGTACAAACCTGTTCTCCACAAGTAACTGCCAACTTCCCCACATGGATCAGAGGTGGAGGACTAATGATTTCAGACACAATGTTGTTTATCATATAGTCACGGAGAACATACGCCCAGCCCGAGGATCGAACTCACGACCCCGCGATCCGTAGACCGACGCTCTACCTACTGAGGTAAGCGGGCGGGGTATGAAATACTACCGTATGACTCACCTTATATATTTTATGTTTACTGCAGTTTTGCTGATAGTTGGTCTGGGAGTTGCTGTGGGAATTGTCATCTGCCTTGGACTTATAGGCATTGTCATTCTCTGTGTCAGGTAGGTGCTTTCTGTGTTATGTTCTCACAATCTGTGTCTGGTAGGTGCTTTCTGTGTTATGTTCTTACAATCTTTGTCTGGTAGGTGCTTTCTGTGTTATGTTCTCACAATCTGTGTCTGGTATGTGCTTACTTAATCACAATCTAAAATAATGATTATGAACCTGTGTCATATGATAATTCTAAAATGGTTTAACTCATCAATGCTTTCAGAAGAAAATAAAATAACATCAGTCTGTAAATGCCAAAAAAAGAAACTAATTCTGAGTGGGCCAATATTCAAAGGTATTAGTCTGAACTAATACAGTTTTAACACTTTTCTTCACCAAAGACTTTATATTCAGGAACAAGTAACAATTTTCCCCAAAGTCTACTTCTTCCAAAACAAACAACAACACAGTACCAGATTGCCAGTTTCTACCAGAATTTAATCAGTCAATAAGGTGTCTTGGCTATTTTCCCCTCAAGCTCTGCACAGTCGGTTTTTCTTTGAACACCAAAGTGTTAGCTGATCTGGAAGTTTTCAGACTAGACTATTACTCATCAAGAAAACTTTTTTTTCTGCACACAGTTTAAACATGTTTCCTTGATAAATCCAATACAGTAGACTGGTACAATATTTTCTCCTCTCGCAATTCCAGATATACACTCAAAAAAATTAAAAATGCAAGATTTGTATGCAGATATTTTGATTTATTATATGCCTATATAAAGTCTGTCAAAAATTCCGATTGTAGTTCACAAGTAAATATAAACAGCCAGAAAAAATTCTGTATTGTACCATTTGTATTGTATGTTGCCAGACTACTTTCTTTTGATATGCATTACCTGACACAGTTCTATAAAAAAGAGCACATAAAAACTTCACTCAGTTCTGTTTTAACACTGAGTGAGAAACATGGAAGATTTTGTTCAATAACAAAACAAAACAGCTCTCGTGGATTTTGCAAGGTCAGATCACACTACTTTTTCAAATTTATCCTAGATTTCAAAATGACAATCAGTCTGACCAGGATTCTCAACATCAAGTTGAAAATATGGCCTCTTGAAAGTCAACATAGTTTTTCTATGATTTTGCCTGGTGACCTACTTTTTCTTACCCCAGATGACCCAGTTTTGAATTTAATCCAGATATTATAAAGACAAAGATTCTGACCAAGTCTCATTAAAATTGGTTCAAAATTGTGACCTCTACAGTGTTAACAGTGAAACTGTTGGGAACACATAAAACAGACATAGGGGTATCTCAAAAGCTCACCTTGAGTGCTGTTTAGCTCATAAAAACACAAATTATACTTGATGACAATGGCCTTGACCTCTTGGAAAGAAATAAATCGAACAAATGATAAGGCAATTAGCAGTATGGTTTTAAATTTTAATGGAACTTTCTATAAAAACTACATCGGCAAAAATTACAGTAAGCTTTTAGCAAATGTAAGAAACTCTCTAAATTCAGATCTCCCCTACCAGTGGCAGGGACAACCAAGTAATTAATGCACTTGCAATATGCTACTCCCTTCAGGCAGTTCAGTGCAGACATTTAGCTGAAATGTTAGAATCCTGTGCCAGTACACAGATTACTGAGCCACGGGTGTCTGGATGGTGCAATTTTCTGCACCGTATTTCCGTGCACTGACCCCCCTGGTGAGTAGGAAGTAACTATTTACATACACTGAATTAGTACCTTCAAGCATTCCACAGCATTACCTAGTGCCAATAGATAGATTACCAAACCAGGCTTATCTGGGTGGTGCATTGTTCAAGCCAACAGACACAATGAATATTAATGAAGTTTCTGAAGCACTTTTAGTGTGCTGGAAAGATAATTTGAGCCGTGCCATGAGAAAACCAACACAGGCTGGTCTGGATCCATGCTGTTCGCTTTTAAAGCCTATTGGAATTGGAGAAACTGTTAGCGAACAGCATGGATCCTGACCAGACTGCGCGGATGCGCAGGCTGGTCTGGATCCATGCTGGTCGCAAACCCACTATGTTGGTTTTCTCATGGCACGGCTCATTTCTATTGTATGTGGAACGTAAGTTTAGAGCCTGTTAAACTAATCTGAAAATAAAAATGGTAATTTGCATCTTAAAATTAGAAAAATGTCTTTCATTATCTCCCTTTCCTTACTGTAAAGTCTCACAGGGCTTTGAATAATTATATTAAAAACAAAAACAGTAGAATATTTCCTATTTTGTAAATCAGGTATTCAAAGTTTTGACATTTAGATGAAAAAAAAAAATTAATTCATTTTTTGTTCATAGCAAAACATGCTGCAGCCAGATTACATTGTATGAACTGCAGAGAATATAGTTTTTACCAACTTCAAAATAGCACTTAACTAGAAATAGTCAACAGTATTTCAAAACAACTTTCTCAAATCACTTCAAAGTAGAGTCAAAGTGATATTTTCATTTACAAAAAACTTGTATATCATGTACTCAGTTTGCAAAAATATCATCCGTGGTAACATAGCAGTATCTTATTTTGAATTTAAAGGCGTACACTAGAGTCTCGATCTGTATATTAGATGGTCGAAATTTTTCCCAAAAATATAATTTCTTCAAACTTTGGATATTGAAGGCCAATCATCTAAAAAAAAACAAAGACATGCGATAAAAGTCATAGGTCACCAGTACTGAAAAAAGAGTTACCGTAGATACCCATGTATAATGCGCACCCGTGTATAATGCGCACCCCCGATTTAAGCCCAAAATCCTGGGAAAAAAACATTTTTGGTCAATTTTGAGGTGGATGGAAAACGAAAGTAGAGTTTACATTGACGCAGGTAATTAATTTTATCTCCGCGGCAGAGAGCAGCATCGGTCTCGCGGTACTATCGATTTTTGTTTTCTTGAAAATAAAACCAGTAAAATAATGTAATATTTCTTGTTTTACCTTTTTAGTTTACTATTTTGAATAAATAGATAGCAGCTAATTCAATATTTCGGAATAGTATCTTTCAAAATGACATGAGCTTCTCAATTCAAACCGATAACAAAAGGTGTGATAGTCTTTTTGTCACGATCAAATAGCCAGTAATTACCGGTAATTAACGTGTCACCTTGTGTCAATTATGTTGTTCACAGTTTGATCTCGTTTAAAGATAATTCCCGATCTTTAATTAGTATCATAATTTTTGTAATTTATTAACATTTCTTTCATCAAAATACTTTTAAATTTATATGAAATTAATTTTGTTTTAAAGAAAAATAAACCATTCGATCTTTTACAGAACGTAACGGCAATCTTAGATTTTAGCGGTGACAGTAAGCGCGGGGAGCAGTTTCCCTTTACCAAAATGGCGAACATCGGTGACAAACTTGTTTTGAAGTTGGAAAATTGTCTATACCTGTGTATTATGCGCACCCACGGTTCGCGGGTGGTCCCGGGGGTAAAAAAACTGCGCATTATACATGGGTATCTACGGTATCTGCCCTTGAAATGGCATTTCCTCCCAAAATCCAAATTATTTTGATCTTCAAATCTGCAATCCCTACAAAATAGCCATTTTGGCCAAAACAACAACATTTCTTAAATGATATCAGAGCACAATTGCCAGAGTTATCGTATGAAAATGCAATCCCATTTATAAATTGATGGTTCAAGCTGCATTATATATGACTGAAACTAAAAGTCACTGTTGCAGTTATAACTTGCAGTAAGTACATAATGCAAAACCAAATTTTTTCATGTAAAAATGCAACCAAGACTGATAAGCATTAATAAAAATGATTAAACAAATATTAGTTATATCACACTGTTAAAGTATGAAACTGGCACAAAAAATGTACATTCTCAAATTATCTATGAGGTTGTTGGAAGTTTGTGCCCTACATTAAGATCCAGGGATTCTTTTCTTTGAAGTTCAAAAATACCTTCAGTCAGTCATGTTTCAGATTTAAGTTTTAAGCCAAACAGGCTTATCAGCATTGATACAGTGTTGTTTAGCCCTGTAATCTTGTTTCAGAATATTAGATTGAAAGCCAAAAGGCTTATCAGCATTGATGGGGTTACCTTGATTATTTAACAGGTACTTCCTTTCAGAAATTCCCCAATCTCATCAAAAACTGATTTGAGATAAACCCTCTTCGGTTTGAAGAATTAAAGCAATCCTTTATATATTTTTGAAATTGATATAATGGAGTTTGATCAAGTGGCCTGTGGTTCTATTTATTCCTGAATATATTATAGCACATATTTTTGAACAGCTTTGCCAAGCTTAGTATGGTCAGTTTTAATGGTTACACCAAATTTCTAAATCCATAAATATCCACGTTATTACACAGTGTGTAATGTACAGCAAGAATACTGAAAATATTTTCACTCCATCTGTGACTGAATAGCTTTAAAACAGAAGGAATCAAGGCTTATCTTGTTCCAAATATTAGCAGATAACAGGGTATCAGAAAAAACTACATATAATACAGTATAAACTGATATTTCAAGCTCTGATTACATTATAAGATGCCAAATTAACCTTTAAAAAACTCCAGCTTTTTGTACAAAGTAATGAAAATCGGTATCAAGGGGAGGCTAGTCAGTTATTCAATGATAGTTCTATTTAAACATAATGGCCTCCCTTAACATATTGTAATGAGGAAACTTTATACAAAAATTTATGTCAAATGTGCTAGATGACTGTGTAACATGTTGTTATTTTACATGTTAACGTATTAAGGATACCTACATGTAGAAAGCCTGTATAATTATGTTATTTATATTAAAATATCTTGAAAATTGGTTTACTTATTTAATCAAGTTTATCTGCAGTTTTAGATCATTCTAATTTATTTAAGGTCGACTTTGATGAAAGCTTGGAGCATGTATGAATCTTAATTGGATATCTGACAACTTACTATTAATTTTCATTTCAGAAGAAGCCGTGAACAGAAAAGGCCAAGACGACTTGAGCCGCCACCCTTTCCTTCTCCAGTATTGAAAGGCAAGGATACAAACCATGCATCAAACACATACTGTCACTATGACTACGACGAAGACAAATATTGCTCAATTAAACGAAGCCCAATGAGAATGACAAAGTTATCGGATATGGACAGATCGGCTGGGAAACGTCTGAAAGAAGCGTTCTCGCAAGGTGTTGCATCAAACGAATCAATCAATCAAAATGGTTATGTTAATTACTTAGAACACATGGATCATCTTGATCAACTACCTCTGGAACAGAATGAACCACTCTTAGAGAAGGTTGACGAAGTTGATAACACGGTAGAAAGTGACGAAGATGAGGTTATTATGCCAAGATCTGAATTTATCACAATCGGCAAGGCGATACAACCACGAACTACGGATCGTGAAATGATTGGAACAACTTTACCACCAAAAAAAAAAATTAAAAATAAAACTGTAACATTTTCTCCTGTTGCTATGGTAACACCACTGCCTTCAGGCTCGGAGGAATCTGTTCCTGAAGATTTTGTCGATGATCCAAAATCTAACTACTTAGAAATGTATAGTAAAACAATGCCATCAAGGTCACCCGATAAGGTCAAGAAAATTATTCTCGCACCTGGAACACAAGACGATATGTTTATTGGTTCGTTTCAAGCAGCAGACTGTGAAAATGTTACCGAGGAGGATTTATGGAAAGCATTTCATATAAAACTTAGTGATAATGTCTCATCTGATCCTGAACTGAACCTAAAGAGGAGAGAAGTACCCAAAGTACTGGAAGAAGAGGACCCGGATTATGACGAAAACCCATATGACAATCTCCCTTATATGAATGTCGGGAGTTTACGAAGACATAATAATCCTGAAGATAAACAAAAAGATCTTTATAAGGAAGTGATCAGAAGAAACTTCAGTCACGAACCAACGATGGAAGTTATTCCAGAAAACTGTTAAATTTCAGAATGAAACCGCAGAATTCTGATCCGACTGACTGTAGTGTGTGGTGGAATGTTACAATATTATTTTGGTAATATTGTCAAAATAATAAAGAAATAAATCTAAGCAAAGCTGTTGTAAGTAAACTCATTCAAGAGGTTAGAGGGTTCAAATCCCACTAACATCACAGCCGTTTATTAAAGCGCTTGTACATTTTGTGAAATGAGCTCTGAAATAGTTTAAAGTTAGATTAAACTAATGTAAAACAAGTTTAAAGACCTTGAACTTAAAGGTTTTGGTGAATCTCACAATGTCTATATTTTTTCT
This sequence comes from Mercenaria mercenaria, assembly GCF_021730395.1. Lineage (NCBI taxonomy): Eukaryota > Metazoa > Mollusca > Bivalvia > Venerida > Veneridae > Mercenaria > Mercenaria mercenaria. The sequence continues at coordinate 23,879 of NC_069364.1, forward strand.
TGTGAATGTTTCATGTACTCCCTACGGCCTTAACTCACTGTGATTCCAGATTTCTACAAGGGCACATTATGTTGTAGAACAAATTGTACTAGACTGTGCATACCGGTAGCTTATTCATTGTGTTTTTTGATAGAACTGTGTTTTCTGTTTGTTAAGGTAGAAATAGATGAAGTATTGTGGAACTAGATGGCATTTCTGTATCAATTTCATGGGTTTTGTTCTCATAAAAACTAAACTAACTTCAGTCTGTCTTAAGTTAGTAAATTGAGGATATCAACCAAAATTCACTAAAAACATACTGTTTGTTAGAAATAAAGGTCATTTCTATATGGATAAATAGGATGATGTTGGCAAAAACATGACATTTTAATGCTGCAAAAGGCCGATTTTAATTAACAAAAAAAATTAAATAAATTGAACAGAACTTACTGACATGGTGCTTTGAACTTCTAATAGTAAACTACTGGAAAGGAGCCTGCCAGTGTGTTAGTATCTCCATGTAAGTCTAGCCAGAAGCCAGGAAAAACAAATCTTCCTTTACTGTCACTGACATCAAAAGTAACATTTTCTAACAAAACATGGAAATGTAGGAGAATAACCTGAAAAAGACAGAATAAGGTATTAAAGGGTAACTGTGCAATATAGTTGGGTAGTGTATGTATATAATGTATAAACCATATCATGTGCTGCATTGTATATACTGATCATTATTGAGAATCATTATTGTTTTTATCCTGTATTTACTTATGTACTATGTGTATGAAATATACAATAATCAAATACTGAAATAAAAACAAAGAATTTATAATCAAGTGTTGGTTAATAAAACAAATGAACTTTGACCTTGAGATTGACCTAGTGACCTACTTTCACATTTCTCAAGCTACAGGCTTTGTGTTCTGAATTGAAATTTGACCTTGATTTTTACCTAGTACCTACTTTCATGTTTCTCAAGCTACAGCCTTCAATTTGAAGCACATGCATAGTTTTGTGTACAGAAATGAACTTTGACCTTGAAATTGATCTAGTAACCTACTTTCATATTTTTCAAGCTACAGCTTCATATTTGGACTACATGCATGGACCACATGCAGTTTTATGTACCGAAATGAACTTTGACCTTGATCTTGACCCTGATCTAGTCTTGAAATTTGGAACATTCAAAAATGGCTCAATGGTGGGTGCCAAGATCACTCTGTGATCTCTTGTATTAATTTATTTGAGCTCAATTGTGAGGAAAGCTTATTTAGCTTATTTGAAACACTCTCATGTCCATTTCCTTGAAAAAACAGTAATGATGTCATGTGAGAAGGCATGGTTGTGAACCCTGTGGACCTTGAACCCATGACTACACTATGATGTTCTTCTTCTTCTTCTTCCAATAATATGCTGGGCCCTCTCTGGAGTAACATCGCATATGTGACTGTACAATGCCGTTGTGAGGCGCGCCGTGCAAGTAAAATGGTTAAAAGCTGATAAAAAAAACCCTAGTTTGGGTGTCTAGTGGAGTCTAGCTACCCCAGCCTTGAAGGACTCCAAGGTCTGGGCGGTCGCGATGGACTCTGGGAGCTGGTTCCACAACCGGATGCCAGCAGGGAAGAACGAGTGGCGGTACACGTCAGTTCTGCAGAAGGGTAGCATGTACTTCTGGCTATGGCCACAGGTGGACAGTGCTGCTGGGTGTAGATATGTATTCCGGGGAATGGCAACTAGGTCGTTGGTAATCCGGTACATCATAACCAGCTTTGCATCGGTCCGCCGCTGCTGTAGCGTGTCCCAGCTGAGTTTCTGGATCATTCCTGGTGCTACTGGTGGTTCTGTAGTTGCCCATAACAAATCGAGCTGCTCTACACTGTATCCCTTCCAGCTGGGTGATGTTCTTGCTGATATGCGGGTTCCAGGCTGGCAAGGCATATTCCAGTATGGGCTTGACTAGGCTGGTGTAGCACTGGGCCTTGGTGTTTCTAGGGCACCTGATCAGGTTTCTGCAGAGAAAGCCTAGGGTGTTGTTGGCCTTTCTTGTCTTGTCTTCTATGTGGGCATTCCAGGTCAGGTTGTCTGCTATGGTCACTCCAAGGTATTTTCCGGTTTTGGTGAAGTTCAGGTTATGGCCATGGATGGAATAGGAGGCTTTGATGAAAGTTCTTTTCCTGGAGATGCGTATGACTTCGCATTTGGTAGGGTTAAATGACATCTGCCAATCAGATTCCCACTGCTGTAGCTGATCAAGGTCTTCTTGTAGTAACAGGGTGTCCTGGACAGTGCGGATCTTCCGATAGAGGAGGCTGTCGTCGGCAAACAGGCATGATGTGGACCGATGAGACTTTCTGCGGTAGGTCGTTAATATACACGAGGAACAACAGGGGCCCTAGTACAGTTCCCTGGGGAACACCAGAGGAGACATCGGCTGAACTTGACTGTTGTCCTTCAACAATGACCTTCTGGGTTCTGTTGGCGAAAGCTCTGTATCCATTTCAGGGTGTTGCCGTGGATACCATAGTGGCGCAGTTTAAGGGATAGGCGCTGATGCGGGACCTTGTCAAAGGCTTTGCTGAAGTCCAGCAAGATGTTCATAAAAGGAACAATATCATTTGCTAATAAGGTTACCTAAAGTTAGTCCAACTCGTGACATAATTCTCACTTTCATTTCATGTCAGTCTGATACTAAGTCCAACTCAGTCACATCTGAAAACAGGCCTAATCAATTATTATCATAAGTGATTCACATTCAAAAATAAAGTTTAAGCTCCATAGAGTAGGAAACAAAAGAAGTATTTTAATTTGCTGTAGGCAATACATTTATCTCACAAACAGAAATGTTCTTCAGCATGTTCTGCATAAAACCTGTAGAAAAACAGCTATTAAAAATAGACATGAACATACAGCATTTAGCACAGTGTAAAGGTGTGCTCGGCTTATCTGCCACACTTTATCCCTGATGTTCATGAAAGAACAAGCACACAAGAATAGATATAAATAGATCAATCCCTATATATTTTTTGCTTTCAAAGGTTGTAAATTGATGTTAGATCCTTGTAAAAATATAACTAATAATACGCTAAGAGACTTAGTATTAGCCTCGAGATGGTGTGCTCCCCATTAAGTCTTATCCGGTATGTCTACATGATAGTGAATGAAATACACCAACAGTGACGTAATAAAGCTGTGAAGTCATCAATGGAGGAAAATAATTAGATAATATAGGTCAGTAGGTGACTTTCTTCAGGTACTGGAAAGTGCTCATGACAGGACATATAGCATATTACACAAAAACACAGATCGACTGACAAGCTCACTCCTATATACCCCCAAAACTTTGTTTTGTGGTGGTATCATAAGTTTACTATTCAGAAATAGTTCACTTTCACAATTACATCAGTATTGTGCTGGCAATCATATATGAAAGACTGAAGTACTTGAATTATGCTGAATTTATATAGCTGTTGCTTGTGACTCTGCAGACAGAACATCTGGGGAGGTAACTAGAGTCACTGATTGGGACTACCTAAAGTAGTGCCTGATCTAGATCAAAACCACAGGTAGAATCTGCATTATAAATCTGGTTCCCTCATGCACACAATGAAATCTATATGATAGAAAGGTGTGGAGATCAGTGGCAAGGTGGTGTTGTAAACATTGGAGAAATCAGTGTCACATAGCAGAGAATTTGCTTCAAGAACTGCCTTGGCCAACCTCCCAGCAACATAGGGATACTAGGAGTAAAGGGTTTTGAGTCATTAAAATCATAAAACATGATCACAGCATCTATCAAACAGAGAAGCCCTCGAGGTAACTGCTGAAATGGTCCTCAATCTCTGATAAACAAAATGATGTTTTATAACCAAACTAAAAGTAAATCAAACCTGGATTATTTGTTTTGGTCATTTTTACTGCAAAATTAAAATTAAATTCAATGGCACAAAAATTCATCTTTTTGGCTGAGAATGGTCAACTATTTCCTTGAGACATTTTATTTGTTTATTTTAAATTTTATTTGTTCTTTCGAAATTCAGTTTTGTTGATTGATGCAATGACACAACCTAAACAAATTTGAAATTCTCACTGCCCCCCACCAATCAAGACACTGATTTTTGCAATCTTCCTAAACCTGTACTCCTGCTGGTACTTTTGAGCAGTAGCTCAGAAGGTACCTGTAGTGTTTAACGACCGAACCATTCAGACAAGCTTCTCATTGAAGCCACTTGTTCTTTGGGAAATCAGACTGTCTCATATAACCGTTTAAAGATTTATTTCCTTTTAAAAATGTGCAAGAGTTTATGCCCTTGTCAGTCTCGAATATAAGACGAGCAAAGTAATTCGAAGAAATAAGTAAGATGAAAAAAAAAAAGAAAATTAAAAACTGGTACCCTGTGTAAATGGATACACAGAATTTGTACAAGTCCTAAGGTGCATGGAAGTGATTACACAGGTAACTGAAATTTATCAATATTTTGTAACAAGAGGACCATGATGGTCCTGAATCGCTCACCTATCCCCACATGACCCAGTGTTGAACCGAGTATGATGTCGTTATTTCTATTACTTGACACAGTGACCTAGATTTTGAGCATATGTGACCTAGATATCATCAAGATAAAAAATTCTGACCAATTTTCATGAAGATCCATTGAAAAATATGACCTCTAGAGAGGTCAAAAGGTTTTTCTATTATTTGACCTAATGACCTAGTTTTTGAAGGCACGTGACCCACTTTTGAACTTGACCTAGATATCATCAAGGTGAACATTCTCACCAATTTTCATTAAGATCTCATGAAAAATATGGCCTCTAGAGAGGTCACAAGGTTTTTCTATTTTTCGACCTACTGACCTAGTTTTTGAATGCACATGACCCAGTTATGAATTTGACCTAGATATCATCAAGCTGAATACTCTCACCAATTTTCATGAAGATCCATTGAGAAATATGGCCTCTAGAGACGTCACAAGGTTTTTCTATTTTTAGACCTACTGACCTAGTTTTTGACCGCATGTGATCCAGTTTCGATCCTGACCTAGATATCCTCAAGTTGAACACTCTGATCAATTTTCATGAAGATCTCTTGAAAAATATGGCCTCTAGAGAGGTCATAAGGTTTTTCTATTTTTAGACCTACTGACCTAGTTACTGACCGCACGTGACCCAGTTTCAAACTTGCCCTAGATATCATCAAGGTGAACATTCTGACCAATTTTCATGAAGATCCATTGAGAATTATGGCCCTTAGAGAGGTCACAAGGTTTTTCTATTTTTAGACCTACTGACCTAGTTTTTGAACCCATGTGAAAAGTTTCGAACTTGACCTAGATATCATCAATGTGAACATTCTGACCAATTTTCATGAAGATCCACTGAGAAATTTGGCCTCTTGAGAGGTCACAAGGTTTTTCTATTTTTAGACCTACTGACCTAGTTTTTGACCCCACGTGACCCTGTTTCAAACTTGACCTAGATATCATCAAGGTGAACACTCTGACCAATTTTCATGAAGATCTCATGAAAAATATGGCTTCTAGAGAGGTCAAAAGGTTTTTCTATTTTTAGACCTACTGACCTAGTTTTTGAACGCACGTAACCCAGTTTCAAACTTGACCTAGATATCATCAAGATGAACATTCTGACCAACTTTTATAAAGATCCCATGAAAAATGTGACCTCTAGAGTGGTCACAAGCAAAGGTTTACGCACGCACGGACGGACAGACGCACAGATGGACGACGGACGCCAAGCCATCACAAAAGCTCACCTTGTCACTTTGTGACAGGTGAGCTAAATATCTAATATCAGATTCTGGACTTAAGGTATTAGATCACTAATACCGAACCTCCTTTTTGAGGAATATTCAGTTCCTACCATAAACCTACTTTGACAACAATTGTTAGGGGTGCGTAGGTTCAAGCCCTACTGGGACCAAATTTTTTTTCCCTTATTTTCCTTTTTTTCTAGTAAGTTTTTACTTCTTTCAAGACTTATTATTGGTTTCTTGTACAAAAATGGAAAAAGATGAATCTTATAAGCAATTTCTTGGTGTTCAAAGTGAATTTACTACTTAAACAGAAGGTGTAGAGCTACACATCTTCAAAAATATCGAGTTACACGCGGTGAAAGTTCTCTATTTTGCTTTCACTCTTAGATTATATATTGTGGAAGAAATTTGGATAGGTTTTACGTCTGTCCTAAGGTTATTTTTAAATGGAGTAAGCAAAATTCAAAACAGAAACACAGCATTCGACCTTATTTTTTCAATGTTGAAGTATGAATTCTGTCTCATTAAATCCGTTTACTTGAGGCACCATAGAAAAAATGATATTGACATTTTTATTTTGTGTTTTATAATTATTTACCAATAGTTTGATGTTTCTTTTATTAAAATTAAAAGTAAAATGAGTTCTCTGCAAACGTTTTGGATATTGGCTATCACTTTGAAATTTGTCTGTACTTCAGCTTGAGGAGATACCATAAGTTGTACACAATTTATAAACAAGAGGACCATGATGGTCCTGAATCGCTCACCTATCCCCACATGACCCAGTGTTGAACTGAGTATGACGTCGTTATTTCTATTATTTGACATAGTGACCTAGTTTCTGAGCACATGTGACCTAGATATCATCAAGATAAAAAATTCTGACCAATTTTCAGGAAGATCCATTGAAAAATATGGCCTCTAGAGAGGTCACAAGCTTTTTCTATTATTTGACCTACTGACCTAGTTTTTGAAGGCACGTGACCCACTTTTGAACTTGACCTAGATATCATCAAGGTGAACATTCTCACCAATTTTCATGAAGATCTCATGAAAAATATGGCCTCTAGAGAGGTCACAAGGTTTTTCTATTTTTCGACCTACTGACCTAGTTTTTGACCGCACATGACCCAGTTACGAACCTTACCTAGATATCATCAAGCTGAACATTCTCACCAGTTTTCATGAAGATCCATTGAGAAATATGGCCTCTAGAGAGGTCACAAGGTTTTTCTATTTTTAGACCTACTGACCTAGTTTTTGACCCCACGTGGCCCAGTTTCGAACCTGACCTAGATATCACCAAGGTGAACATTCTGACCAATATTCATGAAGATCTCATGAAAAATATGGCCTCTAGAGAGGTCACAAGGTTTTTCTATTTTTAAATCTACTGACCTAGGTTTTTACCCCACGTGACCCAGTTTCGAACTTGATCTAGATATCATCAAGGTAAACATTCTGACCAATTTTCCTGAAGATCCATTGAAAAATATGGCCTCTAGAGAGGTCACAAGGTTTTTCTATTTTTAGACCTACTGACCTAGTTTTTGACCGCACGTGACCCAGTTTCGAACTTGACCTAGATATTATCAAGGTGAACATTCTGACCAATTTTCATAAAGATCCATTGAAAAATATGGCCTCTAGAGAGGTCACAAGGTTTTTCTATTTTTAGACCTACTGACCTAGTTTTTGATCCAACATGACCCAGTATCGAACTTGACCTAGATATCATCAAGGTGAACATTATGACCAATATTCATGAAGATCTCATGAAAAATATGGCCTCTAGAGAGGTCACAAGGTTTTTCTATTTTTAGCTCACATGTCACAAAGTGACAATGTGAGCTTTTGTGATCACGCAGCGTCCGTCGTCCGTCGTCCGTGCGTGCGTGCGTGCGTGCGTCCGTGCGTGCGTAAACTTTTGCTTGTGACCACTCTAGAGGTCACATTTTTCATGGGATCTTTATGAAAATTGGTCAGAATGTTTATCTTGATGATATCTAGGTCAAGTTCGAAACTGGGTCAACTGCAATCAAAAACTAGGTCAGTAGGTCAAATAATAAAAAAACCTTGTGACCTCTCTAGAGGCCATATTTTTCATGGGATCTGTATGAAAGTTGGTCAGAATGTTTATCTTGATGATATCTAGGTCAAGTTCGAAACTGGGTCAACTGCGATCAAAAACTAGGTCAGTAGGTCAAATAATAAAAAAACCTTGTGACCTCTCTAGAGGCCATATTTTTCATGGGATCTGTATGAAAGTTGGTCAGAATGTTCATCTTGATGATATCTAGGTCAAGTTCGAAACTGGGTCAACTGCGGACAAAAAGTAGGTCAGTAGGTCAAATAATAAAAAAACCTTGTGACCTCTCTAGAGGCCATATTTTTCATGGGATCTTCACGAAAGTTATTCAGAATGTTCATCTTGATGATATCTAGGTCAAGTTCGAAACTGGGTCACGTGCCGTCAAAAACTAGGTCAGTAGGTCAAATAATAAAAAAACATTGTGACCTCTCTAGAGGCCATATTTTTCATGGGATCTGTATGAAAGTTGGTCAGAATGTTCATCTTGATGATATCTAGGTCAAGTTCGAAACTGGGTCAACTGCGGACAAAAAGTAGGTCAGTAGGTCAAATAATAAAAAAACCTTGTGACCTCTCTAGAGGCCATATTTTTCATGGGATCTTCACGAAAGTTATTCAGAATGTTCATCTTGATGATATCTAGGTCAAGTTCGAAACTGGGTCACGTGCCGTCAAAAACTAGGTCAGTAGGTCAAATAATAAAAAAACATTGTGACCTCTCTAGAGGCCATATTTTTCATGGGATCTGTATGAAAGTTGGTCAGAATGTTCATCTTGATGATATCTAGGTCAAGTTCGAAACTGGGTCAACTGCGGTCAAAAACTAGGTCAGTAGGTCTAAAAATAGAAAAAACCTTGTGACCTCTCTAGAGGCCATACTTGTGAATGGATCTTCATGAAAATTGGTCAGAATGTTCACCTTGATGATATCTAGGTCAGTTTCGAAACTGGGTCACGTGCCTTCAATAACTAGGTCAGTAGGTCAAATAACAAAAAAACCTTGTGACCTTTCTAGAGGCCAAATTTTTCATGGATCTGTATGAAAATTGGTCAGAATTTTTATCTTGATGATATCTAGGTCAAGTTCGAAACTTGTTCAACTGCGGTCAAAAACTAGGTCAGTAGGTCTAAAAATAGAAAAACCTTGTGACCTCTCTAGAGGCCATACTTTTCAACGGATCTTCATGAAAATAAGTCAGAATGTTCACCTTGATGATATCTAGGTCTTGTTCGAAACTTGGTCACGTGTTTTTAATAACTAGGTCAGTAGGTCAAATAACTAAAAAGCCTTGTGACCTCTCTAGAGGCCATATTTTTCATGGGAACTATATGAAAATTGGTCTGAATGTTCATCTTGATGATATCTAGGTCAGGTTTGAAACTGGGTCAACTGCGGTCAAAAACTAGGTCAGTAGGTCTAAAAATAGAAAAACCTTGTGACCTCTCTAGAGGCCATACTTTTGAATGGATCTTCATGAAAATTGGTCAGAATGTTCACCTTGATGATATCTAGGTCTTGTTCGAAACTGGGTCACGTGCCTTCAATAACTAAGTCAGTAGGTCAAATAATAAAAAATCTTGTGACCTCTCTAGAGGCCATATTTTTCAGTGGATCTTCATGAAAAATGGTTAGAATTTTTATCTTGATGATATCTAGATCAGATTCAACACTGGGTCACATGAGCTCAAAAACTAGGTCACAATATCAAATAATAGAAAAAAACGACATCATACTCGGTTTAAAACTGGGTCATGTGGGGACAGGTGAGCGATTCAGGACCATCATGGTCCTCTTGTTAGATCTACTGACCTAGTTTTAACCCCCACGTGACCCAGTTTTGAACTTGACCTAGATATCATCAAGGTGAACATTCTGACCAATTTTCATGAAGATCCATTGAGAAATATGGCCTCTAGAGAGGTCAAAAGGTTTTTCTATTTTTAGACCTAATGACCTAGTTTTTGACCCCATGTGACCCAGTTTCGAACTTGACCTAGATATCATCAAGGTGAACATTCTGACCAATATTCATGAAGATCTCATGAAAAATATGGCCTCTAGAGAGGTCACAAGGTTTTTCTATTTTTAGACCTACTGACCTAGTTTTTAACCCCACGTGACCCAGTTTCGAACTTGACCTAGATATCATCAAGGTGAACATTCTGACCAATTTTCATGAAGATCTTGTCAAATATATGGCCTCTAGAGAGGTCACAAGGTTTTTCTATTTTTAGACCTACTGACCTAGTTTTTGATGGCACGTGACCCAGTTTCGAACTTGACCTAGATATCATCAAGGTGAACATTCTGACCAACTTTCATAAAGATCCCATGAAAAATGTGACCTCTAGAGTGGTCACAAGCAAAAGTTTACGGACGGACGCACGCACGCACGGACGGACGACGGACGCCGCGCGATCACAAAAGCTCACCTTGTCACTTTGTGACAGGTGAGCTAAAAACGGCACGGTGAAAGTTGTTTAAAAATTGCAAAATAGTGCAAAACATGGTTACCTTTCAGAATATACCAAGCAAAGGCCATTTTGTAAACATTACTATTAGTGCTCTAATACCTTAAGTGTTTCCAATCTCGGAATATAAATGGAGGTTCAATGATATTGTCTCTAACTGACATTAATGACACTAATGTGTTGGCAGAAAATATCCTAAAATAAACAAAACAGGTAGACCAGTGAACTAAAAGGAGGTAGAATACACTCCAGTAAACAAATGATGAAGCCAAAGAAAAATAATTAGGGGTGGTAAAATATCTCCCAGTGGAAATTTATTTTGTTTCTCAATAAAAGAGAACCGATTAGCATTGGCACTATCTTTTTCCTGTGATAATCTACAGTAAACCTGCTGATGTCAAAATAGAATTTCTGGATCTATCCTGTCAGAGCTTGCAGTTTTATCTGCAGGCTGAATAGGTTCTGCTTCTATTCCTGGACTGGTTGATTTCACTTTAATTAATTTCTTTGAATATTGTTGAAGCCTGTTAATTATTTCCTTGATGAAGGCACAAACAAACTATCTTAATTTTGTACTTTCTATAAAGCATTTCCTGGTGCATGGCCTGGATATCAAAATGGGAAAATCTGATGATCCTTCATCAAACTTAAAAATTCCATCATGGTCAAGAATTTATCTGAATCATATCCAGTATTCTAAAAAGACCCAATTTGTTTTCCTATTAAACAAAGAAGGCTGAAAACTGTGTGTTATTATTCAACAATTCATTTTTCTGACGTCATAATAATTAAATCATGGCGTTAGATGGCATAGCGACGTGCTGGAAAAGAAATCAACAAAAATCAGGCAAATATTTGATAGATATCGGCAAGGATGTACATAATTGCATAATTATCCTTGACAACATGTTAGAATCGAAATAATATATCTCACATGAATAAAATCATTGTTTGTTGTTTAGATGCATATTATTATATCACTTGGGCTGCACCCTCGTGATATAATTCTTTCGAATCTAAACTCCAAACAATGATTTTATTCAATGACAAATCACTTTTTAGCTCACCTGTCACAAAGTGACAAGGTGAGCTTTTGTGATAGCGTGGTGTCCGTCGTCCGTGCGTGCGTCCGTCCGTAAACTTTTGCTTGTGACCACTCTAGAGGTCACATTTTTCATGGGATCTTTATGAAAGTTGGTCAGAATGTTCATCTTGATGATATCTAGGTCAAGTTCGAAACTGGGTCACATACCATCAAAAACTAGGTCAGTAGGTCTAAAAATAGAAAAACCTTGTGACCTCTCTAGAGACCATGTATTTCACAAGATCTTCATGAAAATTGGTCAGAATGTTCACCTTGATCATATCTAGGTCAAGTTCGAAACTGGGTCACATGCCATCAAAAACTAGGTCAGTAGGTCTAAAAATAGAAAAACCTTGTGACCTCTCTAGAGGCCATATATTTCATAAGATCTTCATGAAAATTGGTCAGAATGTTCACCTTGATGATATCTAGGTCAAGTTCTAAACTGGGTCACGTGCCTTCAAAAACTAGGTCGGTAGGTCAAATAATAGAAAAACCTTGTGACCTCTCTAAAGGCCATATTTTTCATGGGATCTATATGAAAATTGGTCTGAATGTTCATATTGATAATATCTAGGTCAAGTTCGAAACTGGGTCACATGCCTTCAAAAACTAGGTCAGTAGGTCTAAAAATAGAAAAATCTTGTGACCTCTGTAGAGGCCATATATTTCATGAGATCTTCATGAAAATTGGTCAGAATGTTCACCTTGATGATATCTAGATCAAGTTCGAAAGTGGGTCACATGCCATCAAAAACTAGGTCAGTAGGTCAAATAATAGAAAAACCTTGTGACCTCTCTAGAGGCCATATTTTTCATGGGATCTGTATGAAAGTTGGTGTGAATGTTCATCTTGATGATATCTAGGCCAAGTTCGAAAGTGGGTCACGTGCCCTCAAAAACTAGGTCAGTAGGTCAAATAATAGAAAAACCTTGTGACCTCTCTAAAGGCCATATTTTTCATGGGATCTGTATGAAAATTGGTCTGAATGTTCATCTTGATGATATCTAGGTCAAGTTCGAAACAGGATCATGTGCGGTCAAAAACTAGGTCAGTAGGTCTAAAAATAGAAAAACCTTGTGACCTCTCTTGAGGCCATACTTGTGAATGGATCTCCATAAAAATTGGTCAGAATGTTCACTTTGATGATATCTAGGTCAAGTTTGAAACTAGGTCACATGCCTTAAAAAACTAGGTCAGTAGGTCAAATAATAAAAAAAACCTTGTGACCTCTCTAGAGGCCATACTTTTCATGGGATCTGTATGAAAGTTGGTCTGAATGTTCATCTTGATGATATCTAGATTACTTTTGAAACTGGGTCAACTGCGGTCAAAAACTAGGTCAGTAGGTCTAAAATTATTAAAATCTTTTGACCTCTCTAGAGGCCATATTTTTCAATGGATCTTCATGAAAATTGATCTGAATGTTCACCTTGATGATATCTAAGTCAGTTTCGAAACTGGGTCACGTGCGGTCAAAAACTAGGCCAGTAGGTATAAAAATAGAAAAACCTTGCGACCTCTCTAGAGGCCATATTTTTCATGTGATCTTCATGAAAATTAGTGAGAATGTTCACCTTGATGATATCTTGGTAAAGTTCAAAACAGGGTCACATACCTCTGAAAACTAGGTCAAATAATAAAAAAACCTTGTGACCTCTCTAGAGACCATATTTTTCAATGGATCTTCATGAAAATTGGTCAGAATTTTTATCTTGGTAATATCTAGGTCAAGTTCAAAACTGGGTCAAATGAACTCAAAAACTAGGTCACTATGTCAAAAAATAGAAAAAACGACGTCATACTCAAAACTGGGTCATGTGGGAAGAGGTGAGCGATTCAGGACCATCATGGTCCTCTTGTTGGGATATATTATCTCTTAACAAAAACTAGGTCACTATGTCAAACAAGAGGACCATGATGGTCCTGAATCGCTCACCTATCTCCACATGACCCAGTGTTCAACTGAGTATGACATCGTTATTTCTTTTATTTGACAAAGTGACCTAGTTTTTGAGCACATGTGACCTAGATATCATCAAGATAAAAAATTCTGACCAATTTTCATGAAGATCCATTGAAAAATATGGCCTCTAGAGAGGTCACAAGGTTTTTCTATTATTTGACCTAATGACCTAGTTTTTGAACGCACGTGACCCACTTTTAAACTTGACCTAGATATCATCAAGGTGAACATTCTCACCAATTTTCATGAAGATCTCGTTAAAAATATGGCCTCTAAAGAGGTCACAAGGTTTTTCTATTTTTCGACCTACTGACCTAGTTTTTGACCGCACATGACCCAGTTACGAACTTGACCTAGATATCATCAAGATGAACATTCTCACCAATTTTCATGAAGATCCATTGAGAAATATGGCCTCTAGAGAGGTCACAAGGTTTTTTCTATTTTTAGACCTACTGACCTAGTTTTTGACCCCACGTGACCCAGTTTCGAACTTGACCTAGATATCATCAAGGTGAACATTCTGACCAATATTCATGAAGATCTCATGGAAAATATGGCCTCTAGAGAGGTCACAAGGTTTTTCTATTTTTAGATCTACTGACCTAGTTTTTAACCCCACGTGACCCAGTTTCGAACTTGACCTAGATATATTCAAGGTAAACATTCTGACCAATTTTCATGAAGATCCATTGAAAAATATCGCCTCTAGAGAGGTCACAAGGTTTTCCTATTTTTAGACCTACTGACCTAGTTTTTGACCGCACATGACCCAGTTTCGAACTAGACCTAGATATCATCAAGGTGAACATTCTGACCAATTTTCATGAAGATCCATTGAGAAATATGACCACTAGAGAGGTCACAAGGTTTTTCTATTTTTAGATCTACTGACCTAGTTTTTGACCCCACATGACCCAGTTTCGAACTTGACCTAGATATCATCAAGGTGAACATTCTGACCAATATTCATGAAGATCTCATTAAAATTATGGCCTCTAGAGAGGTCACAAGGTTTTTCTATTTTTAGATCTACTGACCTAGTTTTTAACCCCACGTGACCCAGTTTCGAACTTGACCTAGATATCGTCAAGATGAACATTCTGACCTATTTTCATGAAGATGCATTGAGAAATATGGCCTCTAGAGAGGTCACAAGGTTTTTCTATTTTTAGACCTAATGACCTAGTTTTTGACCCTACGTGACCCAGTTTCGAACTTGACCTAGATATCATCAAGATAAACATTCTGACCAATATTCATGAAGATCTCATGAAAAATATGGCCTCTAGAGAGGTCACAAGGTTTTTCTATTTTTAGACCTACTGACCTAGTTTTTGACCCCACGTGAGCCAGTTTCGAACTTGACCTAGATATCATCAAGGTAAACATTCTGACCAATTTTCATGAAGATCTTGTGAAATATATGGCCTCTAGAGAGGTCACAAGGTTTTTCTATTTTTAGACCTACTGACCTAGTTTTTGATGTCACGTGACCCAGTTTCGAACTTGACCTAGATATCATCAAGATGAACATTCTGACCAACTTTCATAAAGATCCCATGAAAAATGTGACCTCTAGAGTGGTCACAAGCAAAAGTTTACGGACGGACGCACGCACGCACGCACGGACGGACGACGGACACCGGGCGATCACAAAAGCTCACCTTGTCACTTTGTGACAGGTGAGCTAAAAATAGAAAAAACGACGTCATACTCAAAACTGGGTCATGTGGGAAGAGGTGAGCGATTCAGGACCATCATGGTCCTCTTGTTGGGATATATTATCTCTTAAATACATATATACATCAGGACATTTGATTTGTTCTGTTTAACTTTTCAAGAAGATTTTCAACCAGATATTGACTGATCCCCATTATAACAGGCAATGTTACCATTAATTCTGAAAGTTTTCTGATACAATAAATGAAAGGCTGAAAAAGCATTGCTCAAAATTCTAAAAAAAATCCAAGAACCACTTTATTTTGTAATAAAGAATTAGTTATGTCAGACTCTGCCTAGATTGAAGCAAAAAAGAATGAATTTTTTCTTACTACATTACTGAGCTGCCAGATTTCAGTGATACTATCATGCTAGTCTGACAGTTGCTCTATGGGTTTATGTTTTATATATTTCATCAAGATACTCTACAATATATATGATAGAAGCTCAACTCTGAATAGGGAGATTTTTTATTTGTTGTTTTCACTGTCTGAAACTGGCTAATGGTTGAATTTAGGGCAAGTTGTGGATCTTGCTTGACATTATCATGATAAAACTTTCACATCATTTCTCATTGACTTTACTTCCATTTATTGCATCAATCATAAATGCTGCAGAAGAAAGAAGAAACATCTCAGCTAAGACAGCAATTTTGCTAGACTATGAAAAACATTCAGGATTTTCTAATAGATTTTATCTTAACCAATTCTGATAAAAAGTCCCCTGGTAGCAGACCTCCAGACATAAGAGATATCATAAATACACAAAATAACTGTAAATATGAAAGGTATTCTATACAGATGACCAGATAATATTGTGTTAATTGCTCTGAAGGTAGAACCGATGGCATAGAATGGTTAATACATGTGTACCTGTACTTAATAGGGAATTTGTATGCTGATTCAACCAAGTTCTATTGAAACATTCATGTATCCCTGATGAGCTAGAAGTCTGGTGGTCTGCTGGCATTGTGATAAGATGAATATACAAATAACTGTAAATATCAAAGGTATCTTATACCAGATGACCGGATAATTGCTGTGTTAATTTGTCTGAAAGTGCCCCCTATCATAATTATGATTGAACTGGTGGAACTCTCCAGGATTATCACACTTATAGTTTTCATACACTTGCAGTGTTGCAGATGTTTTTAGCCCACCATCATCAGATGGTGGGCTATTAAAATCACTCTGCGTCCGTGGTCCGTCCGTCCGTCATTCCGTCCGTCCGTCCGTCCATCCGTTAACAATTTCTCGTTATCGCATCTCCTCAGAAACTACTGGGGGGATTTTGACCAAACTTTGTCAGAATGATGTATTGGTACCCTAGTTGTGTCCCCCTGAAAATCAGACTGGTTCAACAATTTATGAGTGAGTTATTGCCCTTTGTTTATTTCTATAATTTACATAGATTTATATAGGGAAAAACTTTGAAAACCTTCTTGTCCAAAACCACAGAGCCTAGGGCTTTGATATTTGGTATGAAGTATTATCTAGTGGTCCTCTACCAAGATGATTAAAATTATTTCTCTGGGGTCAAATATGGCCCCGCCCTGGGGGTCACATGGTTTATATAGACTTGTATAGAGAAAAACTTTGAAAAACCTCTTGTCCAAAACTACAGGGCCTAGGGCTTTGATATTTTGTATGTGACATCATCTAGTGGTCTTCAACTAAGATTATTCAAATTATACCCCTAGGGTCAAATATGGCCCCACCCTGGGGGTCATATGGTTTACATAGACTTACATAGGGAAAAACTTTGAAAATCTTCTTGTCAAACCACAAAGCCTAGGGCTTTGATACTTGTAATGTAGCATCATCTAGTGGTTCTCTACCAAGTTTGTTCAAATTATCCCCCTAGGTCAAATATGGCCCCGCCCCGGGGGTCACATGGTTCATATAGACTTATATAGGGAAAAGCTTTTAAAATCTTCTTGTCAATAACTACAACATTCAAATTTGGACATGTATATTTTTGAGTGCAAGATGAACCTTGACATGAGTTGACCTTGATTTTGACCTAGTGACCTACTTTCACATTTCTGTAGCTACAGCCTTCAATTTGGACCACATGCATAGTTTTGTGGCACTTGAAAAAAACTTTGACCTTGATTTTGACCTAGTGACCTACTTTCACATTTTTGAAGGAAAAGGTATCAAATTTGGACCATATGCATAGTTCCTTGTTTCAAATGAAATTTGACATTGATTTGACCTAGTGACCTACTTTCACATTTTTGAAGGTACAGTCTTCAAATTTGGACCACGTGCAAGTTTTGTGTTCCGAAATGAAATTTGACCTTGATTTTGACCCAGTGACCTACTTTCTCATTCTCAAGCTACAGCCTTCAAATTTGGACCACATGCATGGTTTTATGTACTGAAACAAACTTTGACCTTTACATTGACCTAGTGACCTACTTTCACATTTTTGAAGGTACAAGCTTCAAATTTGGACCACATGCATAGTTCTGTATTCTGAAATAAAATTTGACCTTGATTTTGACCTAGTGACCTATTTTCACATTTCTCAAGCTACAGCCTTCAAATTCGGACCACATGCATAGTTTTGTGTACCGAAATGAACTTTGACCTTAAGATTGACCTAGTGACCTACTTTCACATTTCTGTAGCTACAGGCTTCAAATTTAGACCACATGCATAGGATTGTGTACCAAAACAAACTTTGACCTTGACATTGACCTAGTGACCTACTTTCACATTTTTGAAGGTACAGGCTTCAGATTTGGACCACATGCATAGATTTGTGTTCTGAAGTGAAATTTGACCCTTGATTTTGACCTAGTGACCTACTTACACATTTCTCAAGCTAAGCCTTCAAATTTGGACCACTTGCATAGTTTTGTGTACCAAATTAAACTTTGACCTTAGATTGATCTAGTGACCTACTTTCACATTTCTCAAGCTACAGCTTTCGAATTTGGACCACACGCACAGTGTTACATGTGTACGGAAATGAAATTTGACCTTGAGCTAGTCAGTAAGTCTTGAAATTTGGAACACTCCAAAATGGCACATTGGTGGGCGCCAAGATCACTCTGTGATCTCTTGTTTTAAAACATTTTTTCTGTAAAATATGGAGATACATACACGCTGCACAGGGAAACTGTTGAATAATCTTTTTTATTATAGTATGCATATTTTTCTCTTTAGATAGTGAAAACTTGATGCAGACTTACATGATTCAATATTAAATAACAGTCTATCAAACATTTACCAGTGTAACATTTAATTGCATATGCCAAAATGTTTTGAAAATCAGAACAAGAGGGCCATGATGGCTCTATATCGCTCACTAGAGTTGATCTGGCCTACTGATCAAGTTTTTGATCCCACATGACTCAGTTTCAAACTTGACATAGAGATCATCAAAGTTTTTCCTTTGATTTGAACAGGTGAACTAGTTTTTGACCCCACATGACCCAGATTAGAACTTGACCAAGAGATCATCAAGACAAACATTCTGACAACGTTTCATAAAGATTGATCGAGTCACAACTGTGACCTCTAGAGTGTTCACAAGCTTTTCCTTTGATCTGGCCTAGTGACCTAGTTTTTGACCCCATATGACCCAGTTTTGAACTTGACCTGGAGATCATCAAGACAAACATTCTGATTGACGACGATGCACGCCGGACAATGACCGGTCACAATAGGTGAACTAAAATTTAGATATAGATTAGTGGCATAATTACAAACAATATAAGTATAACCTGAAGGCAGTGAGTTGAATTAATCTGACAGTGATAAATTTGTCCTTTAATAAAATAACTGTTTGAAATTCAGATATCAAAAGGGCACAGGCCGAGTGATATGCATCCCAACAGCAAACAATGATCTTATTCATGTTAAGTCACTGTTCGAGATAAATTATTTTGATTCTAACACAAAATCAAAGTTTTGACTACATCCACCAAAAAAGTGCATGTTTTGCGTTGCATTTATTTTCTGTGCACAGACTAAGCAGCAGCAGCTGGGACATTATGTTACCGCTTAGTATGATGTAATTTTCTATGACGTACAAACACTTATTGTGAAATCATTAAATTTCGTGGGCATGAAATTTCGTGGTTTTGGTCAAAACAGCTATTTCGTGGGGATATGAATTCGTGGATTTCAACTTTTGAACATAAAATGAATAGGAATTTTACTTGTTTGTTGGCATTAAATTTCGTGGATTGACTCAACCACGAAATCCACGAAAATTAGTCCCACACGAATATTAATGATTTCACAGTATTTTGTTGCATAATAACATACACCTTCATCATTTTTTGTTTAATAAGAAAACAGATCAGGTTTTTTTCAAGAACTAACTGTATGGAATTATTTAAATCACAGCAGACTTTCTGAAATCTGCATCAATAATAATAAACATTCTAATATGCTTGTTTCTGTTAAACATGGCTGCATATAAGCTAAAATGAGGTCACATTAATTTGCGATGACATTAATATTTTTGTTTTATAATAAGAGCATATTAGAATCGAAATAATGTATAGCAAAATCAGTGTTTTACTTAAATAAATACACTCAAATCAGTTATACATCCCCGGAATAATTCACTCTGGCTATGCCCTTATGAAATTATTCCGCAGACGTATAACCTATTTTGGTGCATTAATAATGTTATTAAAACACGGTTTATCTATACATTATTTCCTAATTAAGTTATTCCACACTGCTAAATATTTATGCAGAAATTTATTTGATATTATATACCAAAACCTACAACAAATATCTTAAGAACATAATGACTACATGCCTTGTATAATACAACCATAATAATGTGGTGTGTGCCTGCTATTAATTAATTAAACAGAGCTGTTGGAAGCAGCATGTACTCCCAGCTCACAGACTTGCTGATTATAGAATAGCATCTGTTATATTATTACATCAAATATTTTTATAGCTGTAGAAAGTATACACATTTACAGACACTTTTATTAGACTCTTTGTTGTAAAAATACCCTTAACCATCACATCCATAATATCGTACCCTAACTTTAGCATGAAGATACTTGAACATAGTACCACCACACATCAATATATGGCGTGATCCCCCGCCTCTAGAGAGCTACTCCAGATTTCAAACAGTATCTAAGGATGTTATATGATATCTGCATTAAAATAACATATGTACAGTATGTTCTGGCAGTATGGGCTCAAACTGTATCTAAAACCTTCCAAGATATGGTCAAAATAGTGAAATCATAGACTAAGTCTTAAACTTTGAACAATACCTGATCACTTTCAGTTTCTATGACTCTCCTGAAAATTCTAGAGCTACCAGGTACCCATTCTTGTTCATAAATACATTTTCATGTAGAGTGTTTCTATATTTCTTTGCCATATGGGCTCAAACTGGGTCGAAAACCTTCAAGACATAAACATGGTTAAGAATATTTCATTGCCTCCTGAGGTTATATGACACCACTGGACTTTCCCCCTTACTCAAAATTTTGACTTAGGAACTAAAAAATTTTATATAATATATGGGAACCAAAATATCCAGTTAGTAACTTGAAATTTTAAGTCAGTATCTTAATGTGATGTTTTAAACAAAGTTATTGCACCAAAATCACTTGCAACCCATTCGCACTGTCATAACTTTATCATGACATCAGGGGTTCTAACTGACCAATCAGAGAGCTGCATTTTCGAGTACTTGCCAGTTTCCACTTGGGTAGAAGGAAGTATTTTTACAATGAACATAAAGTGACTTTGGAAATAAATATCAATCAAATTAAGATTTTTTACTGCACATGCACAAGATGATGCTACAAACATCAAAACTGCAAAAGTTCATTGAAATATTATATGGATTTAATACCTTGAATTTAGTTTTAAGTTTGAGATTTTACACAGGAGTCTATGATAAAGTCTGAGTAAAATTTAATCATGACCCAAGTGAAATTAGTATCATTCCGCAATGTTTCTGACATGTTAAAATTATGAATCAGTTCTGGAAATATGAACAAAATAAAGTTATAGCAAACTGGAAACATTCAAAGGATTACGATTAAGTTGGCAGAAAATTGGTGTTAACAGATGACATACAGATTTAGCTGCAATTATTGATACTTATTAAGATAATCGGCACTAAATGTCAGCATTTTCACAAGTCTGATTAGAAACCAACATAATTTCCATACTCCTAAAATCACCATACATAAGTGTACAATTATCTCCCTTTATAGTCTCTTTTCTAAAAGGTGCTCTTCATAGTGGAGGTGAATAAATAATAAATGCAATACATTTTCAGCTGATTTATTTATTAATTTAGTATTTCTGGAAGAGATAGCTGCCTAATAACTCACTTTGTGAGAGTAGAATGAGCCAGAAGTCTCACAAAACTCAATTATTCCTCTGTCATTTGATACAACAACTCACAATTTGTGAGGGGAGGAAAAGCCAAGAGCCTAATACACAAACTCAATAATTTCCCTGGCATTTGATACAATAAGAAATAAGTAATGACTATAAATAAAGTCACAAATGACAGAAATTGAGATATCTGTTGGCAAACATAACAATATTACTTTAAGGCTTATTGACTGTTATTTACGAACAAGAGGGCCATCATGGCCTTAAAGACGCTCACCTGACCAATGACTTTAGAGATATGCCATGACATTTTGTATCATTAAATGCAACGATTTGTTTTGAGAGAAAAAAAATGATCCCAAAATATGACAGATGGGACCTGGTTTAGAAAGAAGATTAGTCAAGTTGACATATCATGTCATATAGGAAGCCTGCAATAACTGGATAGACATTATACAAAGTTACAAATAGGTCCTTTTACACGTGTCAATATAGAGCATCAAACTTAATGATAGTTTTATGCAGCACAATCAATACAACCTAAACCAACATTCATGTTATATACTTTAAGGTAGTGTAATAACAATGAACAATGTACCTATCTCTGTATGATAGTTCATCATTCTCCAGTTTTTACCAGGTCATTTGTGCATTGAGCTACATTTACAACCAAAGAATGCCTAATTAATGCCTAACGGAAATTGTCCAGTGCCATTACACGTTCATTACCTTAAAGGTAACATATGTAAATATCAACAATAGATGTTAATTGGTTACATGTGTGTATTAAACTGAAAATGACAAAGGTTGCAATTGATTTCACTTATTATTTCTGGAAAGAAGTTGTATATCTAATTGCACTGCCTAACATGATGCTAAAAACTTTGACAATACCGGTAAAATTTTGACTCAAGAGTCAAATAGCTGTGTCAGAATTTGGAATATGAACACAGTAACTTTATGTTTAATCCTTCTGGTAAAATACCAACATCTTCACACCACAAGGTACTAAAAAGTTCTTTAAACAATTTTAAGATACCGTTTTAAGCTTATCTGAGTTTACATTAATCAGAGCCAATTTAACTAACAGTACATGTACCACTTCTAGTTCCATTTTGAAGTTAATTAACAAATTGTTCAAGATTTTAAGTTAACAGGATTTTGAAATGGCATGCCTTTTAAAACATGAATTAAATATGAGCTTAAAATGTCATTTCGTATCTTAACCACATTTTACAGATCTTGGGATTTCAAAATAAACAGCTGATGATCATGTTATTTCATCAGCGGTTTGTCTGCAAAATGCACATACAACTTTTTGTCATATATCAAGGTCACAGTTGTGAGCAATATTAGAAGTAAGCCATAAACCAGGATATTACTGGTCTGAAACCTTCTATATGTGGGGCTATATATTGGGCTGTATGTAGGGCTGTCTGTTACTGTAAAGGGCTATAATATATTGGTTGAAGGTTCTGGGTCAAGTGGTTCTCAAGTTACTGGGCGGAAACCATTTTCAGTGCTGAGACCCTGTGACCTAGACGCTTGATCTATTGACCCCAAAAACTATAGAGGTCATCTATCTAAGGCCAATTATGCTACCAAGTCTGAAGGTTCTTGGTCAAGTGCTTCTCTAGTTATTGGGCAGAAACCATTCACTCTACCAATAGACATACAGACTGAACAACCTACTGAATATCTCTTCAAAGCTGAAAGAAAAATGTCACTTTTCCCCCAAAGCAGACTTAAGAGTGTCTCTAAGCAGGCTTTAATTAAGTACAAAACATGCATTTTTATGTAGGACACTATGTTAAAACTAAAATAATATATACTAAACTGAACAGTGATTTTATCATTGTCAGACAAAATGATTGTTTGGATTTCAGATGTATAGAAATTATATCATGAGGGCTGTATTATTTCTAAAACAAGATACATGTACAATGCAGACAGAAAGCTGCACTGCTGATTTTTGTATGTACATGTAACTTACATGCTTTCCCATATATTCTATACATTTTTGATATAACAATAGCACTTAGAAACCAGTGAATATCTGTATGCACGTGCAAACCACTGACAGCCTGATTTTTAACCGTACAATCAGCTGACACTAAAATATCTGCTGATTTTGGTCAACTCTTTAATAGGCTATGTGAAAGGTGGATTACATGAAGCAATTCTGCAACAATATTGGTGTCAGAATCCGACCACAAGTGCTTGTAACTCGCAGACCACCAGCTCTACAAGAGGCAGTAATTAAGTCAAGTACTTCCTCTTCAATCAGTCATATACTCTGTATTGACACAATTCTCACAAGCTCTTATTTCCCCTATATTTTCATGCTAGCTAATGTACGTGAATGAACAAACTTATGTCAATAAAAAGACAAGAACTAATCAACCATATTCATGGTAGACATTCATTCAATCATTCAGCCAACCAGTTGGTCAGTCAACAAACCGACAGATGACTGATCCATCATTCAATCAGTCAAAAAATTGTTCAGTCAGTCAATACTTTTATCTATAAATTTAACTTGTAACAGCCATTGTCACTGTATTAACAGCACTATGGTACAACTCGTTTAAATGGGTCAACCATGTTGTTGTACTTATAAAATAGACTGACCTGGTTTATAGGTTGGTCAGGACTACGATATGTATTGTATTTTGCCATCGAAATATTTCTATTAAATGCTTCTTCCCCTTCCGTACGGATCCATCCATGTTTACAAACACGTTTGTTTATTTTATGGACTGTAAATTAAAACAAGGATGTTTTTATTACAGGGGTATACACAGCCAACACACATAACATATACTCGAGTGGTTGCAGCAATGAAGGAATCAATCTTGTATGTCCCGACAACCACAAGATCGCCATCAAGCGTCTTTTCTACGGAGTCAAGAACGATGCTAGGTGTTCAGGAAAGGGCCGCAAACATTCAGTCGACTGCTGTCAGCCTACACACAATGACTGTTTGGTTGTCGACGACACAAAATACCCATTTTTAAATATGCTGTGTTCAGGACAGTGGAATTGTGATATTGAGGCAAAGAGCATAGAGTCTGGAACATCGTGTCGAGCAAAAGGATATGGTCAAATGACAGATTATATGTCTGTTATACATGATTGCATACCAGGTATATCTTAGTACAGATTTAAGACACTTGCTGCAGTTTCTTGTATGAGAGATGGGGCAAAAATTTCCAATAATAGAATTTGTTCAAACTTTGTATATGAACACAGTTTCATGTCAGAAAAATGCAAAAACAGTCATAGTTCCGGAGTTATCTGCCCTTGAAACTGGATTTTTCCTCAAATTTGCACATTCAAAGGCAGATAACTCCTGAACAAGCAGGGTGACCTTCGATTTTTTTTTCATAATTCCGTTTCTAACATGACACTGTGTTCATATACAAAGTTTGGACAAATTCTATTATTGGGATTTTTTTACCCAAAACTGCCGCATTTGTCCTTAAAACTGTATTCAATTAATTTACAGTCTCAATACTCCCTAAACTTGTATCCTGTAGTATTTTACATAGCAGTAGTACTGTAGTTACCAGTCCAAGTGGCTACTTCTTACAGTAATTCCTATAGAAATCTTATCATAGTCTCATATAAATTTAGATGCCCTGTAAAATTGTAGTTTTTCATCAGCCTCTGGACTATGTAAGGACCTGTTTGAGTCACACCAACTTACTTGTTACATAATATATATATTGAATATAAAATTATGCTAAACACTGAGTGCTTTTGAGAAAAGCACATGTCTCCCACAGCTGCCTAATCATCTGAATAGTAATATATGAGTCAATCATGCACTAAGACCTCAACTGCCTATCAGACTTTGGAGTGCTTTGATTATCAAAAACAAGTTTCAAGGGCCATAATTCCGAAGTGCCTGGGCCGATTTGGCTAATTATCGAACTTGGCCGAGGACATATTAGCAAACACATTTTGTTCAAGTTTGGTGAAGATCGGACGAGAAATGTTCGACTAAGAGTGCGGACAAGCTTTGTGACAGACAGACACACAGACAGGAGTAAATCAATATGTCTCCCACACCACTCTGTGGTGGGAGACATAATTATTACTGAAGAAAAGGGATGGAGAGCCACTCTACATTTTACATTGGAAACAATTCAGGAAATACTTTAACAAATCATTTCATTTATGCTCTGGACAAGGGGGCCAATGAAGTCCTTGTTTTCTCTCACCTGACCTAGTTGATACATCTGATGACCTAGAACCATGCTAAATTTCTAAAATGAACTTGACTGCCCGTCTTTCAATTGGGACAGTACCATTAACTGTTAATAGGGGTGCATACCAAAAATAAACTAACTGAATAGCGAACATCCATGCAGTCTGATCATGATCTACACCGGTTGCAAAGACAGAAGCAATCGTGTCCAGCATGATAAGGGTTAACTATCTGCGTACACTTTAAAATACTGTATGAACCAAAAACACAGGTCAAGGATAAAGTGCAAACAGAAGACAGATACATTCATACACATTTGAGCCGCATCACGAGAAAACCAACATAGTCCATTTGCGACCAGCATGGATCAAGACCAGCCTGTGCATCCGCGCAGTCTGGTCAGGATCCATACTGTTCGCTAACGGTTTCTCTAATTGCAGTAGGGTTTGATAGCAAACAGCATGGATCCTGATCAGACTGCTCGGATGTGCAGGCTGGTCTGGATCCATGCTGGTTGCAAATGCACAACGTTAGTTTTCTCATGGCGCGGCTCATTTACATTCATTATACAGTCCTGGCTCCAATCTGTCCAAATACAATAACACTTTGCACTTTGAAATACAACTACAAATCTTGTTATTTGATAATTGTTTCCTCTTTTCATTGAAATCATGTTTCATTTTTCTTTTTATGTTTTTTTTTTCTTTCGTAAAATAACAACTGAACATTGTTTTCTACAAGCTGTATATATACTTTTGGGTGGCCTTGGCAAGTTGCTTTATGATCTGTGTAAATGTTCAGTAAGAATTTGATAGCACACCAGATATGACTAACATTCAAAACAGAAGACACAGCATGCCACATAATTATAAACAGATTTTAAACTTTAAACAAGAGGGCCATGATGGCCCTATATCGCTCACCAGAGTTGATCTGGCCTACTGATCTAGTATTTGACCCACATGACCCAGTTTCAAACCTGACATAGAGATCATCAAGACAAACATTCTGACCAAGTTTCATGAAGATAGGATCATAAATCTGGTCTCAAGAGTGTTAACAAGCTTTTCATGTGATTTGAGCATGTGACCTAGTTTTTGATCCCACATGACCCAGATTTAAATTTGACCTAGGGATCATCAAGATAAACATTCTTACCAAGTTTCATGAAAATAGGGTCATAAATGTGGCCTCTAGAATGTTAACAAGCTTTTCCTTTGATTTGAGCGGGTGACCTAGTTTTTGACCCCACATAACCCAGTTTCAATCTTGGCCTAGGAATCATCAAGATAAACATTCTGACCAAGTTTCATGAAGACAGGGTCATAAATGTGGCCTCAAGAATATTAGCAAGCTTTTTCTTTGAACTGACCTAGTGACCTAGACTTTGAACCCACATGACCCAGTTTTGAACTTGGCCTAGAGATCATCAAGATAAACATTCTGACCAAGTTTCATGAATATAGGTTAATAAATCTGACCTCTAGAGTGTTAACAAACTTTTCCTTTGATTTAATCAGGTGACCTAGTTTTTGACCCAAAATGATCAAAATATGAATTTGTCCTAAAGGTCATCAAGACAAACATTCTGACCAAGACTCATGAAGATAGGGTCATAAATGTGACTTCTAGAGTATTAACAGCTTTTCCATTGATTTCATTGAATGACCTAGTTTTTGGCCCCACATGACCTAGAGGCCATCAAGCCAAATATTCTGACCATTTCTCATGAGTTTCAAACTTTGTGGTTTCTAGAGTGTTAACAAGTTTTCCTTTGACCTGGCCTAGTGACTTAGTTTTTGACCCCTGATGACCCAGTTTCAAACTTGACCTAGAGATCATCAAGACAAGCATTCTGACCAAGTTTAATGAAGATAGGGTCATAAATGTGGCCTCTAGAGTGTTAACAAGCTTTTCCTTTGATCTGACCAGGTGACCTAGTTTTTGACCTCACATGACCCAGATTCAAATATGATCTAGAGGTCATCAAGACAAACATTCTGACCAATTCTCATGAGTTTCAAACTTGAAACTGTGAACTCTAGAGTGTTAATAAGATTTTCTTTTGATCTGGCCTAGTGACCTAATTTTTGACCCCACATGGCCCAGTTACCAAACTTGACCTAGAGATCATGAAGACAAACATTCTGACCAAGTTTCATAAAGATTGGTTCACAAATGTGGCCTCTAGAGTGTTAACAAGGCAAATGTTGATGCATGACGCACACCGCATGACGACGGACAATGACCAGCCACAATAGCTCACCTTGAGTACTTTGTGCTCTGATAAGTTAAACAAGAGCTGTCGGATGACAGCGCGCTCGACTATTCGAAGAATTGATTGAAGAATGGGGTCAAAATATTTCCATAGATTTTCAGACTAAACAAAAAAATGGATTAAACAAAAAATGTTCCTGTATTTGTGGATTTCGATTAGTCTTGCACTAAATGGCAATGTGTGACCATGATAGCAAATATGTTAAGTTATATGTTAGGCAAAACATGGACTTATATGAAAAATTTAACTAATTTCTAAGTCCAAAAAGGGCCATAATTCAGTCAAAATAGTTGACAGAGTTATGTACTCTTGCCTACAGATGGAAATCATGTTGATAAACTAGTGTTAAAAGTTTCAAAGCCACAGTTCAAACAGTTTTGACAAAACGCTGACTTGTAAGAAAAACTGAACAAATTTCAAAGTCCAAAAAGGGCCATAATTCAGTCAAAATAATTGTCAGAGTTATGTACTCTTGCTACAGATGGAAATCATAATGAGAAACAAGTGTTTTAAAGTTTAAAAGCCATATGTCAAATAGTCTTGACAAAACATGGACATTTACAAAACAGAACCAATTTCCAAGTTCAAAAAGGGCCATAATTCAGCCAAAAAAAGATGAGAGAGTTACGTACTCTTGTCTATTGATAGAGACTATTATACTGAACAAGATATAAAAGTTTCAAAGCCATATGTCAAACACTTTACACAAATATAAACTGGTACGAAAAAACTTAACCAAGATTTCTAAGTCAAAAGGGGCCATAATTCAGTCAAAATGCTTGATGGAGTTATGTACTCTTGCCTACAACTGGACATTGTGATGGTAAACAAGTGTTGAAATTTCAAAGCTTTATCTCAAAAGACTTTGTCAAAATGTGGACTGGTACGAAAAACATAACCAAGATTTCTAAGTCAAAAAGGGGCCATAATTCAACCAAAATGCTTGATGGAGTTATGTACTCTTGCCTACAACTGAACATGGTGATGGTAAACAAGTGTTGAAAGTTTCAAAGCTTTATCTCAAAAGACTTTGTCAAAATATGAACTGGTACGAAAAACTTAACCAAGATTTCTAAGTCAAAAGGGGCCATAATTCAGTCAAAATGCTTGACAGAGTTATGTACTCTTGCCTATAACTGGACATGGTGATGGTAAACAAGTGTTGAAAGTTTCAAAGCTTTATCTCAAAGACTTTGTCAAAATGTGGACTGGTACGAAAAACTTAACCAGGGTGTGACGCCGACGCCGACGCCGTGGTGAGTAGGATAGCTCTACTTATTCTTCGAATAGTCGAGCTAAAAATAAGTTGCAGTGACAGTCTAATGGATATGGTGTAGTCAACACAAACCTGAGGTCATAGGTTCCAACACATGCTCTAAAGACAAGACCCTAAACCAAGACAAAATACCCTTCTTATGTCCAAAGAGCTATAAAATAAATAGATCTGCAACTTGAAAGGCATATAGAGCAAACCTCACCAATATCACATGGGAACTGAATGAGATCTCGTTTTACTGGTGTATAAAGCAGACAGCAGAAGGAGAAAAATTTGTGTCATGAAAAACTTTCTACCAGATTGTTAGGTTATAATGATAATGGTGTTTTTTTAATGTTATTAGTATTTTCTACATGAGCAAGGAATGAACTGATGATTGGAAGTCTGAGAAATCAACAGTTGTAATTTGAAAATTGGACCCAATTCGGTTTATTACGTGCCGGCTGTATTACCGGTGTAATACTTTAGTAAGCGTCTGTTGATTTGTCGGCAAACGCTTCAAGTAAGATAATGCACTGACACAAGCTTATGCAAGATTATCTCCTGCTGCCATTCTGTGTATTTTATATATCTTTGTTATGTCTACCAAATGAAATAGTTGTTAGTCGTACATACACCAGTTATTTTATATTAATATTCTTACCAAAAGAGTAAAACAAGTTCATGAGTTGTATTTATTTTGTTTCAGACAAAGACATCACATTTCTCTGTTCAGACACTCATAAACGCGGCAAGCTCCTATATCTTGCCAATGAGAACTATCCTAAACCAATGGTACCCGGCAAACAGCAATGTCAGTGCCTCATCAAGACTGGGAACCATGTGGGTATTGACATCCATGCTCTTGACATAATCATAACTCGCTCTGAAGCTGGGAACCAATGTAACCAGGACATCGAATTAAGGTATGGTACATTAAGTTTTTAATTAATATGGAATGATTGTTATTACAAAATGTATACATTATCTGTTACGCTATATTTAAGCTTGAACAAATTTCATTTGTCCTTTCTTGCAAAAGGATATAGCGTACAATTTATCAACAAAAATATTTGTTATTGGCAAAACACAAGCATGAATCTACCTTCCAAAACAAAAAGTATCAAAAAGCCAAGTCAGTCTTAGAAAATTATCCATGAAACATAGTTGCTCAAAGCCATTATATAATATGATATGTATAATATATATGTTTGAGCTATGACCTTGATCTTGATATTACAAAAAATTATTTCAAATAAAAATGTTTAATATATAACTACTGAAGATGCATATATAAATCATATTTGTCTTGTCTGAGAAGTCTGTAATTGAATGATGAAACATTTTAAGTCAATGAAAAAGGTGTAGATTGCTGAATTTTAAATGATGAACTACTTTAATTCAATGAAGAAGGTATAGGCTGCTAAATATTGAATGAACAACCACCTTAATTCAGTGATAAATGTCTTCAAAAAATACCTGAAGCCGAGACTTTAACTCTAAAAGGTAAAATGATGATATACAAAATATGTAATATATATAAAGATTTTTTATTATTATTATCAAAGGGATGATGAGGGTCATCGTAAAGAGATAACGTGTGGTCACCCCGGGCTATATGCCTTCAGAAATATCTATAACAGTGATGTCAGGTCAGTGACCTTGACCTTGAACAACAATGCTCCTAAACCACAAGGATATGTCTGGATTCAAGCTAAAGGTATTTTTTAAATATTTTTATTTGTCTGAAAGCTTGTCTCAGGATGTATGTCAATTCACAATAATTTCTCAATATCTGCACAAAAAACATATCAGCTCTTTCCAAAAAAAAAGATACCAGTCCTGGATTCCTGGACATATGAGAAAGTTGTATGAATGGAGACATTATTTAAACATTACCAAAATCGTGCGCAATCTTACAAAGACTTTCAGTTTCTGACTTACATTTTCCAAGTACTTTAGAACCATGTAAAAATTGATTCTCGCTTACATCTGATACCCTGACTGGTATTCCGTGCTGGCCCAGAGGTTAATATGACTCCTTCCTTTAATCCATTCCAAGAGTGTGAGCATTTGTCAACTACCCTCATTATAGTAGAAATGTTTACCTTTTATGCACTTCAAAAATTAATTATACTACAGCAGTATTTCCTGTAAATTTAATATGCTCTTCAGAAATACATTTGTATTCACAATCTATTTTACATTTTCTCATATTTTCTGAACAGCCAAAGAAGATAAGGACTTTGTTGAGATATTTTGTGGTGAAGAAATGAGACGCCATCTTGGATATCCAGTTGATGACGCTGAAAGCCGAACAATTGATAATAAAGTTCCGGAGAACAGAGATCCGATTGTTGAACCTACTGATGGGGGTCATACCAACAGCTCGAGTGCAGGAACACCAAATGTTGTCTCAGACATGGGTACAAATTCATTATTTATCATTTCGATAATGTCATAAGTTAATCATCAGATTTTTAACCAGGTAGGGTTAGGAACGTTATTCAACTGGGTGCAGAAGTAGAACACACTCAAAAACTACATGACATTAAGACCTATATAATGGGGAATATCTAAAACCACTTAAAGTCTGTCTTGTATTTTTGTAAAATTTTAATCAGTTTCTTATCTTAAAGATAATGCTCTTTCAATTCTCCAAATAAGATTTTATCATTGTAGTGATTTTATATAATTTATCAAGAAACAAGGCAGGTAGATCTTTGGAAAAATCTTGTATAGATGGAAGGTTTTCAGTACTGGAAGGTATGAAAAGTAACAGTAAAATGTTATAATGTAAGGCTCTTGATACTGCAGTTCTTTCCTAAAGATAAAATTTTACACTTAGTAACAGACTCAAATCAATATGCATTGCTACAAAATTTAATATTATTCACATTTATAAGGGACTGCTAGGGTAAGCCACTAAGGGGTGGTTGTTAGCGAAATGTATCAGGAATATTTGTAAAACTTACACCAAAATTTGTTAAGGATATTATTAGTTTTATATTCAGAATGTAAGTTTTGTTGTGTTTTGAAGTCACACTGGCAAATTAAAGGTCTTACAGCGGCACTCAAGATTTTTAATTGGTAGAGGAAGACAACAGGTACCCCCAAGCAAGTAGGCACCTGGGCAGAACCACAAACCTTCTGTCAAATGCATAAGTGAACAAGAGTGCAAGAATGTCACAATATACGCCCGTCACAGCAAATTTCTTTACTCTAGCACCTGTATTTGCAAATGGAATTTTAATTTTGTGGTTGTTTAGTAATAACTAAGTGTTTTGTTTTTCTAAGTCCACAAAAAAGCTCCTTACCAGGTAGAGATACCTTAAAATACACCTAAAATTGAAAAGTAACATCTATGTTGTACCACAGAAAAGTGGTCTTGGTTTTTCCCTACGGTCAATTATAAAAAAGTTACAATATAAGTTATTTATAGTAACAACTAAGGGAAGTTAATCTTAAAAAAAAAAAAAAAAAAAAAAAAAAAAAAATCAAAAAAAAAAATTGTAAGTCCTCACAAAAATCTTTACCAGGTAGAGACTGGTCAAAATACACCTCAAAATTGGATGTAGCATGCATGTTGTACTACAGAAAAGTGGTCTCAATTTTTCCCTATGACTAGTAATGAAAAAGTTACAATATAAGCTATTTATAGTAACAACAAAGGGAAGTAATTCGAAAGAAGGGAACTGCGCATGACACTTCGTCTCATGATGGTGTATAATTGTGTCAAGTTACATCAAAATCCCTCCATGCATGAAGAAGAAATGCTTCGGACAAAGTCATTCTTGTATCTGACCTTTGGCCTCTAAGTGTGACCTTGACCTTAGACCTAGGGACCTGGTTCTTGCGCATGACACTACGTCTCGTGGTGGTGAACATTTGTGCCAAGTTATATCAAAATCCCTCTATGCATGAAGAAGAAATGCTCCGGACAAAGTTTTCATTCATGTATCCTTTGACCTCTAAGTGTGACCTTGACCTTAGACCTAGGGATCTGGTTCTTGCGCATGACACTCCTTCTCATGATGATGAACAATTGTGCCAACTTTCATCAAAATCCCTCTATGCATGAAGAAGATATGGTCCGGACAAAGTCATTCTTGAATTTGACCTTTGACCTCTAAGTGTGACCTTGACCTTGACCTAGGGACTGGTTCTTGCGCATGACACTCCGCCTCATGGTGGTGAACATTTGTGCCAGTTATATCAAAATCCCTCTATGCATGAAGAAGAATGCTCGGACAAAGTTTTCATTCTTGTATCCTTTGACCTCTAAGTGTGACCTTGACCTTAGACCTAGGGATCTGGTTCTTGCGCATGACACTCCTTCTCATGATGATGAACAATTGTGCCAACTTTCATCAAAATCCCTCTATGCATGAAGAAGATATGGTCCGGACAAAGTCATTCTTGAATTTGACCTTTGACCTCTAAGTGTGACCTTGACCTTAGACCTAGGGACCTGGTTCTTGCGCATGACACTCCGTCTCATGATGGTGAACAACTGTGCCAAGTTTCATCAAAATCCCTTCATGCATGTAGAAGATATGCTCCGGACAAGGTCTGTGGACGCCGCCCGCCCGCCCACCCGCCCGCCCGCCCGCCCGCCAGGGGCGTTCCCATAATACGTCCCGTTTTTCAAACGGGCGTATAAAAAAGTGTATGAAATACTATTTGTTTGTTTTTGGTTTAACGCTGTTTTTAACAGTATTTCAGTCATGTAATGGCGGGCAGTTAACCTAACCAGTGTTCCTGGATTCTGTACCAGTACAAACCTGTTCTCCACAAGTAACTGCCAACTTCCCCACATGGATCAGAGGTGGAGGACTAATGATTTCAGACACAATGTCGTTTATCATATAATCACGGAGAACATACGCCCAGCCCGAGGATCGAACTCACGACCCCGCGATCCGTAGACCGACGCTCTACCTACTGAGCTAAGCGGGCGGGGTATGGTATGAAATACTACCGTATGTACTCACCTTATATATTTTATGTTTACTGCAGTTTTGCTGATAGTTGGTCTGGGAGTTGCTGTGGGAATTGTCATCTGCCTTGGACTTATAGGCATTGTCATTCTCTGTGTCAGGTAGGTGCTTTCTGTGTTATGTTCTCACAATCTGTGTCTGGTAGGTGCTTTCTGTGTTATGTTCTCACAATCTGTGTCTGGTAGGTGCTTTCTGTGTTATGTTCTCACAATCTGTGTCTGGTAGGTGCTTACTTAATCACAATCTAAAATAATAATTATGAACCTGTGTCATATGATAATTCTAAAATGGTTTAACTCATCAATGCTTTCAGAAGAAAATGAAATAACATCAGTCTGTAAATGCCAAAAAAAGAAACTAATTCTGAGTGGGCCAATATTCAAAGGTATTAGTCTGAACTAACACAGTTTTATCACTTTTCTTCACCAAAGACTTTATATTTAGGAACAAGTAACAATTTTCCCCAAAGTCTACTTCTTCCAAAACAAACAACAACACAGTACCAGATTGCCAGTTTCTACCAGAATTTAATCAGTCAATAAGGTGTCTTGGCTATGTTCACTTCAAGCTCTGCACAGTCGGTTTTTCTTTGAACACCAAAGTGTTAGCTAATCTGGAAGTTTTCAGACTAGACTATTACTCATCAAGAAAACTTTTTTTCTGCACACAGTTTAAACATGTTTCCTTGCTAAATCTAATACAGTAGACTGGTACAATATTTTCTCCTCTCACAATTCCAGATATACACTCAAAAAAATTAAAAATGCAAGATTTGTATGCAAATATTTTGATTTATTATATGCCTATATAAATTCTGTCAAAAATTCTGATTGTTGTTCACAAGTAAATATAAACAGCCAGAAAAAATTCTGTATTGTACCATTTGTATTGTATGTTGCCAGACTACTTTCTTTTGATATGCATTACCTGACACAGTTCTTTAAAAAAGAGCACATAAAAACTTCACTCAGCTCTGTTTTAACACTGAGTGAGAAACATGGAAGATTTTGTTCAATAACAAAACAAAACAGCTCTCGTGGATTTTGCAAGGTCAGATCACACTACTTTTTCAAATTTATCCTAGATTTCAAAATGACAATCAGTCTGACCAGGATTCTCAACATCAAGTTGAAAATATGGCCTCCTGAAAGTCAACATAGTTTTTCTATGATTTTGCCTGGTGACCTACTTTTTCTTACCCCAGATGACCCAGTTTTGAATTTAATCCAGATATTATAAAGACATTAAAGATTCTGACCAAGTCTCATTAAAATTGGTTCAAAATTGTGACCTCTACAGTGTTAACAGTGAAACTGTTGGGAACACATACAACAGACATAGGGGATCTCAAAAGCTCACCTTGAGTTCTGTTTAGCTCATAAAAACACAAATTATACTTGAAGACAATGGCCTTGACCTCTTGGAAAGAAATAAATCGAACAAATGATAAGGCAATTAGCTGTATGGTTTTAAATTTTAATGGAACTTTCTATAAAAACTACATCGGCAAAAATTACAGTAAGCTTTTAGCAAATGTAAGAAACTCTCTAAATTCAGATCTCCCCTACCAGCAGCAGGGACAACCAAGTAATTAATGCACTTGCAATATGCTTCTCCCTTCAGGCAGTTCAGTGCAGACATTTAGCTGAAATGTTAGAATCCTGTGCCAGTACACAGATTACTGAGCCACGGGTGTCTGGATGGTGCAATTTTCTGCACCGTATTTCCGTGCACTGACCCCCCTGGTGAGGAGAAAGTAACTATTTACATACACTGAATTAGTACCTTCAAGCATTCCACGGCATTACCTAGTGCCAACAGACAGATTATCAAACCAGGCTTATCTGGGTGGTGCATTGTTCAAGCCAACAGACACAATGAATATTAATGAAGTTTCTGAAGCACTTTTAGTGTGCTGAAAAGATAATTTGAGCCGTGCCATGAGAAAACCAACATAGTGGGTTTGCCACCAGCATGGATCCAGACCAGCCTGTGCATCCGCACAGTCTGGTCAGGATCCACGCTGTTCGCTTTTAAAGCCTTTTGGAATTGGAGAAACTGTTAGCGAACAGCATGGATCCTGACCAGACTGCGTGGATGCGCAGGCTGGTCTGGATCCATGCTGATCGCAAACCCACTATGTTGGTTTTCTCATGGCACGGCTCATTTCTATTGTATGTGGAACGTAAGTTTAGAGCCTGTTAAACTAATCTGAAAATAAAAATGGTAATTTGCATCTTAAAATGAGAAAAATGTCTTTCATTATCTCCCTTTCCTTACTGTAAAGTCTCACAGGGCTTTGAATATTTATATTGAAAACAAAAGCAGTAGAATATTTCCTACTTTGTAAATCAGATATTCAAAGTTTTGACATTTAGATGAAAAAAAAAAATTAAATCATTTTTTGTTCATAGTAAAAAATGCTGCAGCCAGATTACATGTATGAACTGCAGAGAATATAGTTTTTACTAACTTCAAAATGGCACTTAACTAGAAATAGTCAACAGTATTTCAAAACAACTTTCTCAAATCACTTCAAAGTAGAGTCAAAGTGATATTTTCATTTACAAAGAACTTGTATATCATGTACTCAGTTTGCAAAAATATCATCCGAGGTAACATAGCAGTATCTTATTTTGAATTTAAAGGCATACACTAGAGTCTCGATCTGTAGATCAGATGGTCGAAATTTTTCCCAAAAATATAATTTCTTCAAACTTTGGATATTGAAGACCAGTCATCTAAAAAAACAAAGAAATTTGATAAAAGTCATAGGTCACCAGTACTGAAAAAGAATTATCTGCCCTTGAAATGGCATTTCCTCCCAAAATCCAAATTATTTTGATCTTCAAATCTGCAATCCCTACAAAATAGCCATTTTGGCCTAAACAACGACATTTCTTAAACGATATCAGAGTACAATTGCCAGAGTTATCGTATGAAAATGCAATCCCATTTATAAATTGATGGTTCAAGCTGCATTATATATGACTGAAACTAAAAGTCACAATTGCAGTAAGTACATAATGCAAAACCAATTTTTTTCATGTAAAAATGCAACTAAGACTGTAGACTAGCTAGCTCCTAGACTATGATATATCTTTTTTACATTTTTATGATTAAATGAAGTGAACAGAGCCAGTCTATATTCTATG
This sequence comes from Mercenaria mercenaria, assembly GCF_021730395.1. NCBI lineage: Eukaryota > Metazoa > Mollusca > Bivalvia > Venerida > Veneridae > Mercenaria > Mercenaria mercenaria. The sequence continues at coordinate 61,213 of NC_069364.1, forward strand.
TCCAACATCATTCCTCTGTGAAAATCTCTAAAATAGACTGGCTTTTGTCTCTATGAAATTAAATTCGTCAAAAAAGGAAAACTGTAGAAATATATTATTATCAGTCTAGTGGCTAGTCTACTAAGACTGATAAGCATTAATAAAAATGATTAAACAAATATCAGTTATATCACACTGTTAAAGTATGAAACTGGCACAAAAAATGTACATTCTCAAATTATCTATGAGGTTGTTGGAAGTCTGTGCCCTACATTAAGACCCAGGGATTCTTTTCTTTGAAGTTCAAAAATACCTTCAGTCAGTCATGTTTCAGATTTAAGTTTTAAGCCAAACAGGCTTATCAGCATTGATACAGTGTTGTTTAGCCCTGTAATCTTGTTTCAGAATATTAGATTGAAAGCCAAAAGGCTTATCAGCATTGATGGGGTTACCTTGATTTTTAACAGGTACTTCCTTTCAGAAATTCCCCAATCTCATCAAAAACTGATTTGAGATAAACCCTCTTCGGTTTGAAGAATTAAAGCAATCCTTTATTATTTTTGAAATTGATATAATGGAGTTTGATCAAGTGGCCTGTGGTTCTATTTATTCCTGAATATATTATAGCACATATTTTTGAACAGCTTTGCCAAGCTTAGTATGGTCAGTTTTAATGGTTACACCAAATTTCTTAATCCATAAATATCCACCTTATTACACAGTGTGTAATGTACAGCAAGAATACTGAAAATATTTTCACTCCATCTGTGACTGAATAGCTTTAAAACAGAAGGAATCAAGGCTTATCTTGTTCCAAATATTAGCAGATAACAGGGTATCAGAAAAAACTACATATAATACAGTATAAACTGATATTTCAAGCTCTGATTACATTATAAGATGCCAAAACTCCACCTTTTTGTACAAAGTAATGAAAATCGGTATCAAGGGGAGGCTAGTCAGTTATTCAATGATAGTTCTATTTAAACATAATGGCCTCCCTTAACATGTTGTAATGAGGAAACTTTATACAAAAATTTATGTCAAATGTGCTAGATGACTGTGTAACATGTTGTTATTTTACATGTGTATTAAGGATACCTACATGTAGAAAGCCTGTATAATTATGTTATTTATATTAAAATATCTTGAAAAGTTATTTAATCAAGTTTATCTGCAGTTTTAGATCATTCTAATTTATTTAAGGTCGACTTTGATGAAAACTTGGAGCATGTATGAATCTTAATTGGGTATCTGACAACTTACTATTAATTTTCATTTCAGAAGAAGCCGTGAACAGAAAAGGCCAAGACGACTTGAGCCGCCACCCTTTCCTTCTCCAGTATTGAAAGGCAAGGATACAAACCATGCATCAAACACATACTGTCACTATGACTACGACGAAGACAAATATTGCTCAATTAAACGAAGCCCAATGAGAATGACAAAGTTATCGGATATGGACAGATCGGCTGGGAAACGTCTGAAAGAAGCGTTCTCACAAGGTGTTGCATCAAACGAATCAATCAATCAAAATGGTTATGTTAATTACTTAGAACACATGGATCATCTTGATCAACTACCTCTGGAACAGAATGAACCACTCTTAGAGAAGGTTGACGAAGTTGATAACACGGTAGAAAGTGACGAAGATGAGGTTATTATGCCAAGATCTGAATTTATCACAATCGGTAAGGCGATACAACCCGAACTACGGATCGTGAAATGATTGGAACAACTTTACCACCAAAAAAAAAATTAAAAATAAAACTGTAACATTTTCTCCTGTTGCTATGGTAACACCACTGCCTTCAGGTTCGGAGGAATCTGTTCCTGAAGATTTTGTCGATGATCCAAAATCTAACTACTTAGAAATGTACAGTAAAACAATGCCATCAAGGTCACCCGATAAGGTCAAGAAAATTATTCTCGCACCGGGAACACAAGACGATATGTTTATTGGTTCGTTTCAAGCAGCAGACTGTGAAAATGTTACCGAGGAGGATTTATGGAAAGCATTTCATATAAAACTTAGTGATAATGTCTCATCTGATCCTGAACTGAACCTAAAGAGGAGAGAAGTACCCAAAGTACTGGAAGAAGAGGACCCGGATTATGACGAAAACCCATATGACAATCTCCCTTATATGAATGTCGGGAGTTTACGAAGACATAATAATCCTGAAGATAAACAAAATGATCTATATAAGGAAGTGATCAGAAGAAACTTCAGTCATGAACCAACGATGGAAGTTATTCCAGAAAACTGTTAACTTTCAGAATGAAACCGCAGAATTCTGATCCGAATGACTGTAGTGTGTGGTGGAATGTTACAATATTATTTTGGTAATACAGTGAAACACCGCTCGCTCGAGGTCGCAAGGGGATGTGCAAAATGCTCGAGTTATCCATGGTTTCGAGCGACCCAAACATTGACCAACATACGAAGAAAAATTGAAGTTTTATTGTATCAATTGTCATCGGAACCATTTGCAGAGGAAACGGTGATGCATAATAATAACAAACCCGTGACATTTAAAAAGAACGTATCACAAACGTTATCTATGATGTAATAAGTAATAACATACTTGCTTTAATCTAAAGCACAGAGTAATTGATCAATATTTGATCAATAAAACTTTTCTTTAACCTTTCATCAATAATTAGTCTCATAATCAGATCAAATATACCGGCAAACAAACATTTAAGATAGTCGGGAATAGACAACGCAATTTACACGTTTTCACGGCGTGCGAAAAATTTTAATTTACCGATACATTCAGATCGCCGAAGCTGTGAAAAATTTTGACACCTCTGCTCGAGTTAGCCAGAAGCAAAAAAGAGTAAATCAATACACAGGGACCAGGTGTCATGCTCGAGTGATCGAGTTATCGATGCTCGACCCAGCCATAGTAATTTAACATAGAAAATAGAAGGAAATCGGCCGGGACCACATGAACTGCTCGAGCGAGCCCGGGTGCTCGAGCCATCGATGCTCGAGCGAGCGGTGTTTCACTGTATTGTCAAAATAATAAAGAAATAAATCTAAGCAAAGCTGTTGTAAGTAAACTCATTCAAGAGGTTAGAGGGTTCAAATCCCACTAACATCACAGCCGTTTATTAAAGCGCTTGTACATTTTGTGAAATGAGCTCTGAAATAGTTTAAAGTTAAATTAAACTAATGTAAGACAAGTTTAAAGACCTTGAACTTAAAGTTTTTGGTGAATCTCACAATGTCTATATTTTTTCTTGTGAATGTTTCATGTACTCCCTACGGCCTTAACTCACTGTGATTCCAGATTTCTATAAGGGCACATTATGTTGTAGAACAAATTGTACTAGACTGTGCATACCGGTAGCTTATTCATTGTGTTTTTTGATAGAACTGTGTTTTCTGTTTGTTAAGGTAGAAATAGATGAAGTATTGTGGAACTAGATGGCATTTCTGTATCAATTTCATGGGTTTTGTTCTCATAAAAACTAAACTAACTTCAGTCTGTCTTAAGTTAGTAAATTGAGGATATCAACCAAAATTCTCTAAAAACATACTGTTTGTTAGAAATAAAGGTTATTTCTATATGGATAAATAGGACGATGTTGGCAAAAACATGACATTTTAATGCTGCAAAAGGCCAATTTTAAGTAACAAAAAAAAATTAAATAAATTGAACAGTACTTACTGACATTGTGCTTTGAACTTCTAAAATAATTGTAAACAACTGGAAAGGAGCCTGCCAAAGTGTGACAATACTTAAGAACTGTGATCTCTGTGTAAGTCAAGCCAGGAAAAACAAATCTTTCTTTACTGTCACTGACGTCAAAAGCAACTTTTGCTAAGAATACTTGGAAATGTAGGAGAATAACCTGAAAAAGACAGAATAAGGTATTAAAGGGTAACTGTGCAATATAGTTGGATAGTGTATGTATATAATGTATAAACCATATCATGTGCTGCATTGTATATACTGATCATTATTGAGAATCATTATTGTTTTTATCCTGTATTTACTTATGTACTATGTGTATGAAATATACAATAATCAAATACTGAAATAAAAACAAAGAATTTATAACCAAGTGTTGGTTAGTACTACAAAGCCAGGGAAGAGACCTGGCTATTGAAAAATTCTACACTTCCAAATGTCATTCTCTGTAAGGCTCTCAGACTAACCACCAATAGTTTCTGCAACTATTCTTCTCCATAATCAAGGTCTTGAGAGTGCAACTTCTGCTATATACATAGGGTTCTCATTTAACACCTCACTACCCTGGGGAGCCTGCATCCAGCATCAACTGTAACCAATGGACCATATGCTTCCATAGTCGAGACTGCCTTAGCCATCCCCTGAATTTAGCGACTCCCTGTCATATGTGACCCTATTTTATGCTGCGGACACAATTTACTACAAAAATAGCTTGAATTAAGCAACCCGCTGCCTTATGCACAAAAACTGTAAAAATCAGTCTCCCGAATCGATTATCAGGCCATTTTCAGGGCATGTTCTAATCTCTGGCCTGGCCTGGCCTGGCCCGATGAGCCCATTTTTCAACTGAACCGGGCCAGGCCAGACCATAGATTTCAATTTTGTAAAAGGTGAAAGTGATTTCTAAAGAATCTTTAAAATCTGACTTTTGGAACTTATTAATTGAGGAATAAGTTTGGATATTTCAGACATTATATAAATACATTTTGAATTCCCACTCTGTAAAATTATACACCTGGGATTAAGCATGTAGCTAACATAACTATTAAGTCTAATTTAAAAGTGATGCCTGATTAATTGTTACGACTATTATCAGGGGATCTCCACCTCAATTGACTCTTGACTGGTGGCTTGGTTCGCCCGCCCCCCCCCCCCCACCCCCCGCAGTTGAATAACCTAACTAATTATTATTATTTTGTCTATAATAGTATTGAGGATTATTTAGTATTGTCCAAAATTATTGAACTACCACTCAAGAATATTCCGTATGCTTCCGTAAATAAATTTTCGGTGCCCAAACATAAATAAAAATACAAATATTGAAAACCAAATAAAATATAAACATTTCTTTACCGCCAGGTCATACATGCAGATATAGTTGTGCTGACAAAACGTTCAGCTACCAATCTCGGGACTGTGAGTTCAAGACACCTGTTTGACCATTTTCATTATCTTTTTTTTTTTAATTTCATCTGTAAACTTAGAATGCAGGAAAATTTTCACTTATCATGATTTATTGTTCATTTATTGAAAGAAATACACAAGTATTTGACATTCTTCTACATACAAGTTATTACCATAAATTGTTGTAAGAATAAGAACAGTATCAATAAAATGACATTATATTGATTTAATGAAAACAATCTGAATTGAAATCGAACCCACGTTAACATGCGTAAAAGTCAGAGAACTTATCACTACGCCACTGTGCCATTGGTAAACTATGCATGTTATTTTGGTCAATTTAGATATTTTCAGGTTACAAATATGGTGTAAAAAAGGAAACGCCCGAAAATGTTGGCAAAGATTAATGAGTAGCACCTGTCAATACTAATGGACAACAACTTTCAATTTATAAAATAATGTTATCTCCGTTCTAGGATCTGGGATAGTATGATGCAGGGAAGCGATAAATAAATTTTGGAGTTTAGGTTATACAAATACTAAATATTTTTGTAAGACTGTTTTTATATTGATCTAAGTATGTGAAAAAAATCCTACAGTTTTGTGAAACAGGCTCAAGAGCATCTTTTAGCATTAAATAGAAATAACATTAACACAATGCACCATCATTTTTTGTGCAAGAAAAATATCAACAATTTAAAATGCCAACACCCTGACAATGAGTTAGAGGTCCCACAATGAATATTATTTTCATTACTCTTCCATAAATTGAACATCAGCTTAATTAAACCAAACACACATTAAAAGTTCATCTGAACTAATTTCAAATCCCAAAGAGATGCATTCACTGCATGCAAATATTCAGTTATATTGCAGCAGGTAAACTTATCAATGAAATTAGCCATTAGTTTTAAAACCAAGTGTTAAAGTTGACTTTAAATAATTTAATCACAGAAAAAATGGGTATTTATCATTTAGTTACACCATTTTCTTCAGTGCAAATCTGTATTTCAAATAAGATGAATGACGGCTAATTAATGATTTTTTAGAGGATTGGTTTCTCATTTTGTCTGACCTGCAGCAAGTAAACAATACTACTGTAATTGTATATTTAGATTTTATGCCATTCATTTCTCTATGTACAATAAAATCTGGCCTGGCCTGGCCTAGTTGAAAACTGGGCTCGTCGGGCCAGGCCAGGCCAGAGATTAGAACATGCCCATTTTCAGTGACTTTGAGATGCTCACTCGCAGTTTTTTACCCGACAGAGTTACTGTTTGTTTTCTGGCATGAAGTTGTCTGAGACGAGAACTTATTTGTTTACAAAAAATGGCCAATGAAAAATGTAGAAAAGAACTGTTTTGACATTAGAACATCGTGTTAAGACATTAGATTTGCTCACTCAGGAAAAACCGGCTTATAAAGTTGCTGAAGAATTCAGAGTCGTGGGACAAAGGAACATTAACCTCAGTATGTAAACAGTTCATCCAATTATATTTCAACATTCCAATTACTGTTCACCTTTATTCTCTTGCCAGATCATGTGCTTAAATTTTAAAGTTTTCTCATCATCTTACGAATGATGCAAACTATTTTAAATGTTTTATTTAATCAAAATGTAATTAAAGAAATATAACATTTTTCACTCCTCCCTTCAAAGAGGCCTATATCCGATATACATGTACTTAATTGGAAATATCAATCAGATATAATTATGTATATATGAAACCAGCATCAGCCGGTTGAGTGAGACTCCCTTTCATATTATGACCTTTTTTTCTGCTTTCTCTAACTTGGTCTCTTAAAACAGTCTTGACTAGGGTTTATACTAATTAATTTTAGATCAGCTGTGACGAAAACTTAAAGTTTCTTCGAAACAATCTTATGTCCGTTTTTCTGGAAAAACCAGTAATGATATGTCATATGAGAAGGCATGGTTGTGACTTCAGCGGGCCTTGAACCCATGACTACCATATGATATAAAAGGAACAGTGTCATTTGCTCACAACGCCACCTATAGGAGTCTGTATCAAGATCACAGGTAAAATTTGCATTTTAAATTTGGTTTCCTCATGCACACATTAAATGAAATCTATATGTTAGAAAGGTGTAGAGAACATTGGCATGTTGGTGTTATAAACAGTGGAGAAATCAGTGTCACATAGTGGAGATGGTTGAAGAACAGTCTTTAAACCAACCTTCCAGCAACAAGGGGATATTAGGAGTCTCAATTTCTTTTTAAATTTCACCAAGGTTTTAAAAATTGTCCCTATTTACTGGAACAAAGTTAATAAAATTAATATCTGTCTCCTATTGTATAATTACAATCATTAAGGTCTTCCTTTACCAATCCGTTTCTGTATATGATTAAAAATTTACTATCATGTCAGACTGTTTGAGTGACTGTCCATGGGTTTCAAGTCTTAAATTGTCAAATTACTGTACCATCTGCAACCTTAGGTAGGTAGGTATATCACTGTCTATAGACAAAGATAATTACAATTGAAAGATGAGCGAACCCTTACCCTGCTGAATTAAAATAATGAACTTGTCCATCTTCCAATTTGGACAGTACAATTAACTGTTAAAAGGGGTGTTTACCAAAAAAATACAGAATGAATGGCAAACAGTGCAGATCTAGTTCAGACTGCATGGATGTGCAGTCTGATCATGATCTACACTGGTCACAATGGCAGAATCAATCATGTCCAGCATGATAAGGGCTAAAATAACAGCTCCTTTGGCTATTTGAAAACATTTGCAAATAGAGAAGTGAAAATGACAGTAATACTTAAAATTTTTGTAGTATTACAACAAAATAAGTCTTTTCAATCCCGCCGAGTTATAAATTTTATAAGAAGAACAAGGAGCTGCGTTCAATAAACGCTTGATGCCCCCGGTGGCATCCTTGTTGATACAAAGCAACCTAAGTCCAAAACGTGGTCAAGGTCAAACTGAGGTCAGGTGATGTTTGAAGATGAGGAACGGTCACAGGTTACATCTATATTAGTATCCATTCATTCTTGTTAGCGGTATTAATGCTAGACGAAACGGTCCCATTTGGTTAACCAAGAGATGGCCCATATAAAGCAGCCTTAGTCCAAAATGAGGTCAAGGTCAAACTGAGGTCAGGTGATGTTTGAAGATGAGGAATGGTCACAGGTTACATCTGTATTAGTATCCATTCATTCTTGTAAGCGGTATTGATGCTAGACGAAACGGTCCCATTTGGTTAACCAAGAGATGGCCAATATTAAGCAACCTAAGTCCAAAATGAGGTCTAGGTCAAGGTCAAACTGAGCTCAGGTGATGTCTAAAGTTGAGGAATGGTCACAGGTTACATCTGCATAAGCATCAAGTCATTCTAGTAAGGGGTATTGATGCTAGACGAAACGGTCCCATTTGGTTAACCTCGTACGGACGGACGGACGGACGGACGAACGAACGAACGGACGGACAGGATGATCACTATATGCCTCCCGCATCAGTAGATGCCGGGGGCATAATTAAAAGAGAATTTTGATAAAATGTTTATTTTTATCATAAAATTATTATATTTACGCTATGTAAAGCGCATTTGAACGTGTTTTCATGAAAAGGGCGCTATATAAATCTGGTATAATATTTATAACATAAAGTAAATGAAACAAGAGCTGTCTCCATAGGATGACACATGCCCCCGATGGCACTTTGAATGAATAGTTATGGCCGATGTTAGAGTCTAGGACCTTTGACCTGGGTCTTGTGCGCGACACGTCGTCTTACTGTGGTACACATTCATGCCCAATAATTTTAAAATCCATGCATGAATGACAAAGATATGGACCGGACACGCCCATCAATGCACTATCATGAAATATGACCTTTAACGTCTAAGTGTGACCTTGACCTTTGAGCTACAGACCTGGGTCTAGCGCGCGACACGTCGTCTTACTGTGGTACACATTCATGCCAAGTTATTTGAAAATCCATCCATGAATGACAAAGATATGGACCGGACACAAATGTACTATCATGAAAAATGACTTTTAACGTCTAAGTGTGACCTTGACCTTTGAGCTACGGACCTAGGTCTTGCGCGCGACACGTCGTCTTACTATGGTACACATTCATGCCAAGTTATTTGAAAATCCATCCATGGATGACAAAGATATGGACCGGACACGAATGCACTATCATGAAAAATGACCTTTAATGTCTAAGTGTGACCTTGACCTTTGAGCTACGGACCTGGGTCTTGCGCGCGACACGTCTTACTGTGGTACACATTCATGCCAAGTTATTTGAAAATCCATCCATCGATGACAAAGATATGGACCGGACACGAAAATTGCGGACAGACCGACAGACTGACAGACGGTTCAAAAACTATATGCCTCCCTTCGGGGGCATAAAAAAGGGAGGGGTGGGTGTGGGGAACTAAGAAACAATATCAGATATAAGATATAAGCTTGTGAGAAAAATGTAAAAGAATTGCAGTGGGTGGGGGTGGGTGCAGGGAGGAGTGGGAGAGGCAGTGGGGTGTAACTCTGAGGTTGAAGGATACATATTAAGAAACAATTTAAGATATAAGTTGGTTTGTTAGACAGTGAAACTGAGATACTTGCCTTAAAACTTTAACCACTTTACCCAACACTTTTACAAAATCTGACCCCAGTGGCGTACCTGACCATAAACCAAGATCAACCTGCCCCATCCAGTCAGCCTGCAAGTATAGCTCTCATAATCAATGACGTAAATTTTAGCCAAAACAACACTTCTGTATAGTCTATGTCTGGTGCTGCTTCCAGCTGAAAGGAGGCTCATCAGCAGGCCATAAATCTACTGCCAGCACATCTAAAACATGAGGCCTAAATTGACTAAAGTTGTTCACCTGAGAAAGACCTTACTCTTTTGACCTTCAGGGATTTCCATTGGATTTTTCAACTGGGGCCACAGGGGTGTAAAATTCCACTCGCCCGCTCGCATTGGCGAGTTAAAGTCCGAGTAGGACGAGTGGACCTCGCTGTATACTCGACCGATCGGGCGAGTGGTTTTTTACGTCCTTACTTTACCAAAATTCAGAAATTACAACTCCAAAACGTCAACAAACTTTGAGATGGTTCAGTCGCTACCTGGATTGACTGGAATTACCCGCGAATCGTAAAGATATCAAAACGTCATGCCGGTAATTTTCCATTCCACAAGCACGTGCGACCTATCGTATTAAATATCTAATTTACATCGACACGTACACAAAAACCGTGCGTAGTGCATTCATTTTTTAACATTTTCGCTTCAAGTTTTCAACACCTCTTGAGAAATAATACTTTTTGAATTCTGTAATGATTTTAATAAGATATAACAGAAATGTAGGCAAAATTCTATAAAAACGGTCGAATTTCCATATAATCATTTGTAAAAATTCAAACAGCGCGATCTTAGTTACTTATTTCTTTCTAAAAGTAAATAAATGATGAATACTCTGGGCATAAATTCAGACTTTTGACCAGAAAGAACAAAAAACAGAATAAAACAAGAGCTGTCTCCATAGGATGACACATGCCCCCGATGGCACTTTGAATGAATAGTTATGGCCGATGTTAGAGTTTAGGACCTTTGACATACGGACCTGGGTCTTGCGCACGACACGTCGTCTTACTGTGGTACACATTCATGCCAAGTTATTTGAAAATCCATCCATGGATGACAAAGATATGAACCGGACACGCCCATCAATGCACTATCTTTTAACGTCTAAGTGTGACGTTGACCTTTGAGCTACGGACCTGGGTCTTGCGCGCGACACGTTGTCTTACTGTGGTACACATTCATGCCAAGTTATTTGAAAATCCATCCATGGATGACAAAGATATGGACCGGACACGCCCATCAATGCACTATCCTTTAACGTCTAAGTGTGACCTTGACCTTTGAGCTACGGACCTGGATCTTGCGCGCGACAAGTCGTCTTACTGTGGTACACATTCATGCCAAGTTATTTGAAAATCCATCCATCGATGACAAAGATATGGACCGGACACGCCCATCAATGCACTATCCTTTAACGTCTAAGTGTGACCTTGACCTTTGAGCTACGGACCTGGGTCTTGCGCGCGACACGTCGTCTTAATGTGGTACACATTCATGCCAAGTTATTTGAAAATCCATCCATCGATGACAAAGATATGGACCGGACAAGAAAATTGCGGACAGACTGACAGACCGACAGACTGACAGACCGACAGACTGACAGACGGACAGACGGTTCAAAAACTATATGCCTCCCTTCGGGGGCATAAAAATCTTAAATAATGAAAAAGCGGCAGCAATTACAATACATGGAGTAAAACGATTTTTGGCAAACAGATTTCTGTTAGTGTGGCAGAATAGGTTACGTGACCTCGTGAACGTAAATAGAAATGCGATTTTAAAATAAAGCAATGTTTTTAATAAGTTTTAAATGAAACTTTGTACATGTATTTTTTGACCAACAATTTAAAATTTTTTTTTGTCAAACAATAATGTTAATTCCTTGAGGGCAAATAGGTCACAGAGGTAGGATATCCACTATAGTTATAGTAACCATCGTTTGAGACATTTACCTTTTATACGGGATATAGCGCATTCGCTTTTGATAACAAATTAAAGAAGAAACTTTTTATTGATTTCTATTTCTCAGCAATTTTAAGAACCGATGCGGTACGATCAGACAGTGATGTGTCACATGGCGCGAAAACATGACGTAATGCCATGACAATCTCGAGCAAAAATACCGCTTTGATCTCCACTTCAGATGTCAAGATACTGACACTCTTCTTTTAGCTCTGTCTTTGAGGGGGTGTAAATTGATCATGAAAACAAGGTCAATTACTTAGTTTATCAACTGAATAATTACCGATAATCTTTAACGTTTTTTTTCCCTCTCATTCAACACGGGTGGATGAACGATGATTATTGTGTCCAAATTTTTTAGACACTTTTCAAAATAAATATTTTTCGGGAAATAATACCATTGTACATAATACTCCTTTCATAAAAGTGACAGTATTAAAAGTGTCAATTATTAGGGCGAGTGGCTGTTCACTAAGGACGAGTAGATATTACTGGCTACTAGTCCTGCAGGGCGAGTGGTGTGAAAAAATTTTTTACACCCCTGATTGGGGGTCACAGGACCCTCATGATTGCTTTTTTGGGGGTCCTTCGTAATTTTTGTGGGTCCCTATACCTACATGCACCATTTAATTTCCATTGTTTTACAGACTTCTGCATATCAGATTGCAGTTTTAACTTTTGACTGTCCCTACTTTTTTGGTGCCTTATGAGTGTTGACTTCTGGAAATTGCTGCACCCATTGTGAATATATTTTTTTTTCCATTTCACAGAGAGGACAAAACATGTTGTTACCGCATCCTACCATTACCTAAAAAATGGTCGGACCAGTTGGTGCTTTCAGCTTATCATCATATTTGTGGATGACTCTCATGCACTGTCAATAATTTTTTGTGCTTTCATTGATGCTTGCATTGATGTCAGGCCAAGCATGCCTGTTCTGTTGGCCTGTTCCATCTTTGACTCGCTTATTCAGAGGGAAATTTTTACTGTCGGCCATAATGACTAATCATGCGATGTAGACGCTTTACATACCTACCACTTGCTTTTAAGAGCGTCAAAATAATTTGGAATCAATCTTTTATTTAGCAACATATTACTGAAAGCCCGGATAAAGCGACAAACAGCTCAACAGGGTGTCAAACTTTTGGAGGTCCCCAGGATGCAATGTACGTGACAAAAGGGTGTCCTTGGCCCTAACATTTTGTTCAGGAAATCCCTGGACCTTGCTACTGACCAATTTTGGTGAACATCCATTAAGCAGTTCATTCAAAGTAAATTGAAGCTTTTTTCTTTTTTCTACTGTGATTGCCAAAATCTGTGTAACCAAAAGAACAAACTTGAGAGAGGCCCAAACGAGGTTGTTTCAGATCAAGTTTAGTCTATCAAATGTTTCATAAGAAGAATTTGTTATTCTTGCATACCAGACGGGGATTTCTGGCGATTTCACCGGTGCTGGAAAACTCCATCTTACACCCTGGGGTAAGATGACTCTCGTGCTGTAAATGACATACAACGAACTACATATGTACAGATGTGTGTAGTAATAATAATGTTTTTCATAAAACGGGATAAAAATTAAATACCTTGTTAGTTCCTCTTAGTTCCTTATCACATATTTCTTGATTCAAGAAAACGTTATTTTAAGGAAATAACATAACGTTTCAGTGCAGATGATAAAACAAAACCGGAACTCCTACGTTGTTTTCGTCTCTGTAACGTCATGACGTACTTCCTGTTTACGGACGTAAAGTTCCCGCGCTTGTTAATACGCTACTATAAGAAAAAAGTGCTATAAGAAAATCATTTTGTTTGAATACATTTTTTACTCTTCTTTGTTGAATATGGTATGCAAGAAAAAGATTCTATCACTGGCTGTAGGTGCAGATGGGAATATCCGGCTCTCGGGTAACTGTTTAGACAGCCTAAACCGCCTAAACAGTTACCCTCGAGACCGGAAATTCCCATCTGCACCTATAACCAGTGAAATAATCTTATAATAAAGAATGTTATATTTTTAGCTCTGCCTGCCCTTAAAAGTGGTCAAGTGGAAAAATTTCAACAAATTTGACAGAGGTCTATGCATGGATGATACAAGCAATGTTTTGTAATAATCCATCAGGAAGTTCATAAAACAGGTCATTTATAAAGTTTCTCTATTTTTAGCTCTAAAAGCCCCTAAAAGGGGCCAAAAGGAACCGTTTACACAACTTGAGAGAGGTTCATGCATGGATGTTACAGGCCAGAAGATCCATCAAGCAATTCATGAGAAGAAGTGATTAAAATATATTTATTTTTAACTGTGATGGCCCCTTTCATGGGCCAGGAGGAACCATTTGAAAAAAACTAGATAGTGGACCATATAAGAATGCTACAGACCATTGCTGGAGGTCCATCTAAGTGGTTCAAGAAGTCAATTAAAAGTTTTTCTATTTTTTATTCTGAAGGTCAGTCCAAGAATGCTGCAGGCCAAGTTTGGTAATGATCCATCTTATAGTTCATGAGAAGAAGTTGTTTAAACAGCTTTTTAAAAATTATTAGCTTGGGCAACCCCTAAAAGGCATCATTTTAACAAACTTGAAAGAAGACCATGCAAGGATACTACAGACCAAGCTAGGTAAAGATATATCTAGTGGTTCATGAGAAAAAGTCATTTAAAGGTTTTTCTATTTCTCCGAACCAGACAAGCATCCCATTAAGTTTGAGGACTGTAGGCCAAAGTTATCTTTACTTATTGAGCAAAAACCAAAGTGAGTCATCAACTGACCTCTTGCAATTATTCTATGAAGTTTGACCATTGTGACTTTGGTGAGCACAGCTTCGGCTTTTTATTTGCATTTCAACAATATCCACGAGAATAATAGCAGCATGCAGAACGATTTTTCCATAAAAAATGTCAGACAAGGGGTACTGCTGTAAGTATTTTCCAGTGATTTTTTCTCAAAATTGTGAATGGGCCCAACACAAAATATGAAACATATTTCTTATTTTATATGAAATTGAAATGAAAATCGGAAATAAAAAACAGGCTATTTAAGAATAACCAGGAATAACCAGTTCCAATTCACTAACAGGGGAAATAATTGACTAGCAAGGAAAATTGATGAGGGGGGAAAGAATTGACTAGTTAGTTTCCTCCCTCCCCCCCATAAGAATGATCAAGAGTAACCAGTTGCAATTGGGGGGAAAAAAATTGACTAGGGGGGGGGGGGGGGGAAAGAACTGACCAGTCAGTTTCTTCCCCGGGGAAAAAACTGACTAGTCAATTCTTTCCCCCGGGGAAGAAACTAACTAGTCAGTTTTTTCCCCGGGGAAAAAACTGACTGGGGAAAAAACTGACCGTTACACCGGTACCAGAAAAATTGTGAAAATTAGCATCGTTTTGCTCAAAATTGTGTATTTTTTTCCACCTTAATTGTGAATTTTTTTCAATACTTTGTGAATCAAAATTTTTAATGACTGAATATGAATATATGGGTTTTAAAAGATAAGTATCTAAAACTTACATTCATATATTTATTCCATAACAAATGAGGTCACCATTTAAATGATTTGTACTTAATTTGTACCTAAATGCACTATGAATTAACGTTCAAAGGTCGATAATATAGGGTGACGAACGTAAATTAATCTTGATTTCCTCAAAAAGTTCATAACAATTTTTTTACTTCTTCTTGGCTCTTACCGTGCTAAAGATGGATCGATCCGCCTTCCAGATTTTAGCCCTATCTCCCGAGCGTCGGAAAATTTCGCCCTCTTGGGTACCCCATTACATCATACTTTAATCTTAGTAACGGTGTTTCCCAATGCACATGCTCGGTATGATTACTACCAGTAGGCATTGCAAACATGGCAGCCTCCATGAATTAATGCCTCTTTTACGTTTTTCGACATTTTCCTAATATTTTTAAAGGTTTTCAAACCAATTGTGAATGGGTCCAGCGGACCCAATTTGAACATTATGAAAGACCGTTTGCAATTGTGAACGGGTCTGATATATTCGGTACCACTTATATAAGGAAAATAATCACTGATTTTCAGTTGTGAAATTTGTTTAAATAAATGCAAATAACATGAAAATATTACTAACGTTTGAAACAAGATGTTTTAAAGCTACATTAAAAGGAAAAATAATTTTTATTAATATTTTTTATAAGAAATTGTGATAAAAAGCAAGATATAAGATATTTTAAACATCTCTGTTGCAATGGTTACTTCAAACTTTAAGAAAAGTATGGTATCATGTAAAGTGCTTGGTATATTGCTAATAATATTACTCAAACATTCCACATTGGTCATTAACAGAATGGCACTGAAGCCGTTGAAAAACCAGTTTTCATACATAGTTGTTAGTAAATGAGAGAAAATGCGTTACCATGGAAACACGAGCCCCACGACATATACATTTTAAGCTTATATTAGAAAGCTAATGCGCATACTAGTAAAATTGTCAATTATGCAGACTTCTACTGATAACAATGAAACCAAAATACACTGAAAAGTGTTAAATATCTGTATTTCCCTTCTTCTTTCGATATAAAATAGATTTGGAGGGTCATGTACTTCAAACCAAAGCGGTCCCGCACATGAGTGGATTAAGTTTAATGGCTTATTTTTGAATCCTAGAGTCATAATTATGAAAAAAATCATACTAATATAACTACTCCATAGACTATGGACCCCTTTGCTTCAAACCTGGATAAAAATTGTACTTGAAGGGATAGAGATAAACGAAATTGAAATTGTAGAAGTTAAAACATTAACTTACACAAAGTACAAACACTGCTGCGGTTCAACTAATCTGAATTTACCCTGGTAAAAAGGTAACCTACCTCCTTAACTGCAAGATATACACGCATGCAAAATGGAAGATGAATTTATATTAAAGCAAAAAGACTCGTGAAAACATCAATGTAACCAGTGCTGATTTGAATTCGGAGACAACTGCTAAATCTATTGCTATTACCTGCAGTAACTTGACAATAACTTGACTAAAACAGCCGACAGCACGGCGTAAATTGCATAAAAGGGAACTAAATGACTTGTATTAACGCCATTTGTAAAGAGTAAAGGGGAATAACTTTGACAATATCTATGGTAAGTATATTCTTCCACCGTAAAGCAGATGACATAATAAATAGTCTCGAGCCACTGTTAGCAATAAACATGATCCATAAATGTCTTTAGAGGCAATGGACGTTATTCCAGATTGGCCATTTAACAACAGACCAAGACCTTCAAAATATTTTACTGGATCTTTCAAATTTTGGTAAGTGATAGGTTAAAGGTCAGTAATTCAAATCCTTTTTTGTTTCATATAAAAAACGACAACTTCATGTCGTCTTTACGTATCTTTAGAGAACATCACTTTTTCCTGCACCAATTTTTCATGAAAGTTCTATCACAAATTAGCGAAAAAATGAAAAGAAAATAGGGGGTTGAATAGTTCCTAGTGAAATGCCAGTCAGTTGTGGTCTGCTACCCTAAAAATGGCGCATATTTGCTCACCTCCGCGCAATAAACACCTACTTCCGGTTTCGATCTGCAAAACTTGCCATGTGGGTTGTATGAACATGAAAACCGTCTCATTTCATGCAGAATGTATTCTAGTAGCGAAAAAGTGTGATTAAAGCACTCGTTCTACACGAATTTGCGCAGAAAATGGGAAAATTAGGATGTATTTATTATGGACTTCTTTCGATACACCACGGAAGCACATTTTCGACCGAATTACTGACCTCATCATCATCATCATCTTTGATAATGGCAAGCAGTCCTGTTGGACTATAATGGCCATGCGTGGGGGTTAGTAAAGTGAAAGATTATCAAGCCTCCCAAGCTACTCAATCCACCCAGGAGGACATTGACAATGTGATAAAAAATAGTGCAAAACCCTACTCAAGCCCTTAAAGCCTATACATTGCATAATCTACTATGTACATGGTGAAGAAACAAGAGAGTTAGTACTGTTAAAAGATAAAAGCATATATGTACTGTCTAGGGGATGTGTGGTAGCACAGTCAGTCCCGACTTAAACACAGCGTTTGAGTCAGCACTGACTAAGTGCACCGGCAGTGAGTTCCATTCAACTATTGTCCTAGGGAAAAATGAGTACTTTATGTAGTCAACTGATGAGTGTGGTATATGATATGCTAGTTGATGGTGATGTCTGGATGTTCTTAATAGTGGATCCATATATTGTAAAGGTATTATGTCAACAAGCCCATAATGTATTTTATGGAAGAGGCTAAGACGGATGTTCTGTCTTCTGCGCTCTAAGGACTCCCATTGTAATTGCTGTAGTAATTGTGTTACAGTACCCGGCGACTTTGAATAGTTGTTAGTAACAAACCTAGCGGCCCTCTTTTGTACATTTTCTAATTTCTGCTTGTCATTTAATTGATAAGGGTCCCAGACAGAAGCACAGTATTCCAAGGAAGGTCTGACTATTGATTTGTAGGCTGCTGCTTTAGTTTCAGGTTTGGCAGAATATAGATTTCGTTTTAAGAACCCAAGATTTTGACTGGCCTTGTTTGTTATTTTGCTAATGTGTGGAGACCAAGAGAGATTAGATGAAAGTTCCACACCGAGATAGGTAGCTTGTTTGACCTCAGACAAGGGTTGGCTGTGTAGAAAATAGTCAGTCATGACTGGTTTAGATCTAGGTGGGGTAATGTGCATGATGTGGCATTTGTCTACGTTGAAGGCCATCCTCCACTTCCTCTCCCACCCTGCCAGTCTGTCCAGATCTGCTTGAAGGGTCTGTGAGTCCACAGCTGAGCGTATTACTCTATAGATGATACAGTCATCAGCAAACAGTCTCACATCCGAACGAACACTGGCAGGGAGGTCGTTTATGTAGAGAAGAAATAGAAGAGGCCCTAAAACGGAACCCTGGGGGACACCAGAATCAGCTGTGGCTACAGACGACATAGCACCATCAACAACTACTTTCTGCGTTCTATTACTGAGAAAGGCTTTTATCCAGTGATGAGCATTGCCTCTGATACCATAAAATTTAAGCTTGTGGAGGAGTCTTCTATGGTCTACTACATCAAAAGCTTTACTAAAATCCATTATAGCGACATCAACCTGGCCTTCCTTTACAGACTTGACAAGATCATGAACAAAGCCCACAAGCTGGGTCTCACATGATCTACGTGCTCGAAAGCCATGTTGATTGTCAACTATAATATCATTTGCATCCAGATGATCAAGGGTGTTACTAACTACAATGTGTTCAAGTATTTTGCATGCAATGCATGTCAGTGACACTGGCCTATAGTTGCTAGGTTTAAACTTCTCCCCCTTTTTAAAGACAGGGGTGACATTTGCCTGATTCCAATCAGATGGTACGAGTCCGGACTGTAAGGACTTATTGAAAATGAGAGTGAAAATTGGTGCTATTTCATCAGCACACTCTTTAAGAATTCTAGGTTTTATGGCATCTGGGCCAGCTGCTTTATGGGGATTTAGTCCTTTAAGTAGTTTAGAGACGCCATTTTCAGAAACTGAAATATTTTTCATGTCAGGGTAAGGATTGTTTCCAAGGTCTGGGAGTACAGAATCATCTGGTTTGGTAAAAACAGAGGAAAACTGATGGTTTAATATATTTGCCTTATCACGAGAACTGGACTTCAGTATGCCATCTTCTCTAAGGGGTGCAACACCACAGGAGTCTTTCTTAAGGCTTTTAATGAAACTCCAATTGTTTTGGTAGTTCCATGTTTTTGTTCAGTAGGATCACATACAATGTTGTTAATGTAATTCCAGTAGGCTTTTCTTGTTTTCTTTTGTATAAGTGCTTTCAGTTTCTTAAGTTTATCAAGGTACTTTCCTTTTGACTTTTTGAACTTGGCATACAGTCTATCCCTTTTTTTAAGCAACTTTTTTATTTCAGTGTTTATCCAAGCCAAGTGGTGTTTCCCATTTACATTTTTAGATGGTACATAATTATCTGTCAAACTCTCTAGTTTAGACGTGAAGTTATCCCAAAACTCCTGAACATTTAGTTTATCGGACATTTTATTTAGTTCTATTCCAAAATTTACTAACTCTGATTTAAAACCAGCCCAATCAGCTTTATCAAATAAAAGTATCTTTCTTTTTTCTTTGTAATTTATTCGGGGGGTAGCTGTTATATCAATGAAAGGGATACAGTGGTCACTAAAGCCAGGAATGACTTTGATATTGTCAACTAAGGTTGGATTATTTATAAATAAAAGGTCTAAGGTATTTTGAGTAGTGTCTGTAGTTCTAGTTGGCTCATGAATCAATTGCTGAAAACCAAAGGAGTCTGCTAAGTCAAGGAGTTTGTTACTTTCATCTGCATGGGTAGCACCAGTATCAACTGTAAGAGATTGCCAATTAACATTTCCAAGATTAAAATCTCCCCCAACTATGATGGTGTTGTTACTACTGTCAATAAGTAAGGTGGTACGATTTATTTCATCTATGCAACTAAGGTCCTTGTCTGGTCTGTAGGCACTACAAACATAAAGATCTTGTTTACTTTCCTGTTTGATCTGAGCCCAGATGATCTCCGAGTCTGACTGAAGTTCCGGTAGAGAATTACTGGTAAGCTTATTTGAAACAAGAATGAAAACCCCACCTCCCGTACGACGTTTACGATCTTTTCTGTAGACTTTATAATCGGGTGGAAAGACTTCAGAATTTTTTATGTGTGGCTTCAGCCATGATTCGGTACCAAGCACAATATCAGGCTTAACAGTTGTTAACATTGCAAGAAAACCCAATTTTTTACTTTTTACAGACTGGCAGTTTGCAGTAATGATTTTGAGATGTTGGATATTTTGTTTCCTTCGAATTTGTTTAGGAGCTCTGTTTGTCTGAATGTTTGTTACTGGGTGTGATGATTTTCCAGTTGGAGTACTACTATGAAGGGGATGTTGGATTGTGGCTGTTGGTGATTTTAAACATGGCAGATCTGAGCTGACATCTGAGATGGAATTATTTGAGTCAGCAACTGACGAGTTTTCAAAAAGTGATGATGCAAAATTTGGTATCCCACATTTATGACACTCCCAAAATTCATCTGAGTGATCACTGTAAAAATTATACATATGTGAGCTCATGCCCTGGCACTGTGCATGATACCATGTACTACATTCCTCACAATAAATACCACGGTCTGGATGCCAACCTACTACTTTAGTACAAATACCGCAAAGATCTGATCTATTTGTAACTGTGCTGTTTGGTCCTGGGTTGGTTTCAGTGTCAAAAGCCATCATTATTAATATGAGGCAGATATACATGAGCGTGAGTCTATTTTGATTGAGGAGCCTCTTTCTGAATTTTTTCAAGTGAAGCAGTCCAGAGGACAAAGCAAAAGTAAGATCTAAAGCAGGAATACCATTATCTGTTCTTGTATATGTACTAAATTTCTGAGCAAATTTTGACAGTAAATATGGGCTAACCCCAGAGCAACAGATGTTGTTTAGCTTAATGGAACCCAACTTTCTGAAGGCACCTCCTCCAATCTGATATGACAGCTCAGCACTCATAATATATAGAGATAAGGATAGAATCCCCACCATACACAGAGTGATTCTACACATGTCTACTGCAACAAAGGCAAAAAGAGGTAAATTTCGTAAGTCGCGAAAATAGATGACAAAGCGACAGTGGAGCAAGGAAAAAGCCGAAAACAGTTTGGGAAAGGTCAAAAATTACCCTCACTCTGTATAAGATGTCTCTATGTCCCTATTTTTCATGAAATTGATGGTAAAGAACCTGATGGAAATGGTTAATTTCTGAAATCTGGAATAAAATCTCTTGTCTCAATATGTATTCATTGGCTCGCTGTTTAATGTGCTTATATCAATTGACCCACATATCGGACCCCTTTGGTGCAAATAAAAATGTTGGAAAATAAAAAAAAACACGAAAAGCTAAAGCTGATTTTATATTGAGTACTGATTTTAAGGGATGTTAAAAAGCCATCTAAAAATGTTAAAAATGACTTCTTTTTTTTGTTGTTGTTGTTGTTTTTAAAAGGTCTTACCTTAGCCTTTGGTTTCAAGCCGGTGCTTCCGGGCATCAGGGTTGTTGTAGATTTTGTCACCTCTATTTTGGTATCCTTATAGTCGAGTTCTATGCTAAGGTACTTTCTTAATAGATCTGGTTAAACTCCACAACAGAAATCTTTAAGTGATGTGTCGCGGCCGTAATATGTCTCCCCGCACCTGGACCCAGTTTTGCTATTATTTCTGATCATTAAGGGTCGTTTAGTCTGTTCAATGTTTTTTATATA
Organism: Mercenaria mercenaria; assembly: GCF_021730395.1. NCBI lineage: Eukaryota > Metazoa > Mollusca > Bivalvia > Venerida > Veneridae > Mercenaria > Mercenaria mercenaria. Next base: position 83,167 of record NC_069364.1, read on the forward strand.
AAAAGTCTGACGTATTTGGTTCAGTGATAAGACGCCGTGCTAAGAAATCAGAGGTCGTGAGTTCGCGTCTCCATTTCTTAAACTAAAATATCATTTTTGGGACAACAGTGCCGTTTATTTTAGTTCTTTATAACCTGGCATGCTAAAGAATCAGTGGCGCTCCTGGCATTGTAGCGTCTTCTTTATCTTTTACTTTCCTGATTAAAATGTCTAATGATTCTTCTGCAGCAGCGGTCCATATGGGAACCCGGTGACGACTTTAAATAAGCTAAGATACACTTACATGGCGGTGCTATGGGTGCGAGGGATGTTGTAGATTTCATGACCTCTCATGAACAGATTCAATCAAATCGAGTCTGCTTTCATTTTGCTTATCTGCGTTCTTTGCTTCCAATGGATTTTCTATTCTATTTGATTATTACCAATGGGCAGTTGGAATCTTGTGGCCTATTCTATGTTTCTGTAGAATAGATTTCCACTAAAGTTAGTGTCAGGGAGCGGGAAGAGTGTGCTTTACATTAGTTCGTCATGTTTTCATTTGACATATATTCATATAATTTCTGTGTTTTACATAATGTTTCTTTGTTTTACATACTGTGCTTCTTTTTCAACTACACTTGTAAGGGATACTTTGAAACATGGTGCTGATTAAGAGTTAGAATTCGCAAGCAGTGTTTTACCGTTTACCACCCCAATGTGTTCCTTCGTTTGAATGTTTAATCCTGGTTGGATATTTGTTTTATTTTGTCTATGTCTTATGTGACATATTTATTATTTACATTATTTACAAGATAATGCTTACACTACAGTAGGGTTTCGTGTGAAGGGGGCTGCATTCTCCGAGACAGTGTAACTTAATGTTATCCCCAGAACGCGAATACCTTATACTCATCATGTTAACAAACGGCTCAATATTCCAAACAAAAACGTTTTCATTTAAATATATACAAAAAGGCAATCTAACGAATAATAGAAATCGCAACGAACCATATACGTATAGAGTAGTCTGGCTACCTCCCCTGACGGTTCGTCCACAGAGTGTAATGAAATAAAAGTGATATTGGACTACGAGAAGACTTACTCATACTGGTTTTTAAAGATATACTCTGCACCGTCATAGGGGATCATGGAATACATTCATGTATGATAGAATACCGCCTAAGCCAGAGCTAGTGGAGCGTAAGGGGTGTTGCACATTTCATTACCTCTGTCAAACCGAATGTGCTAAAATTCTGCATGGTTGTGTTCTATGTTTTCAAAGGCAAATATAACTTGAAATAAGTTCCGACTGTCTAACGATAATTTACAGAATGATTTACGTAATTTTAGGTATAGGTATTCCTGAACGAGCAACCTTTTTATATAATTGCTGGATAAGGTTTTCGATATATAAGTCTAAATCTGAAAAACGATGTTTGTCTGTCCGAATCATTGACTTATTTAACTGTAGTTCTTTGGCGTATATGTTGTGATGGAATTAGCTGTTAACATTTACCTAATGGACGAGTCCATCATTCAATTTGGACAGTGCCACTTATTTATCAAAGGAGTGTCCACTGAAAATTTACTGACTGACTAGGAAACAGTGCAGACCAAGATCAGCATGCACTAGTCGCGAAGGCACTTGCCGCCAGCAGGCTTAAGCTCTGTCATGTCAGATTGTTTTTTCCAAAGTCACTTTTTGCATAAGAAGTACAAGATGAGCTAGAGTACTTGAGACAGTTGTCCAAACGGAGACCGCAAAGCCACGCTTTCTCCATCCATTCAAGACGTAATATTTTTTCTTGTATCACCCGCTATGTCCTACAGCATCTGTATTTTATGCGTCACCCACTCACCTGTTACTGTGTGGTTGCAGACGTAGGGGCGTAGTTTAATTGGCATAACAGGAATTAGAACACTTTGACATACAGTTAATTGAGCCGGATGAGTTGGGGAAATTCGGCATAGATTGGAGATTTACACATTTTAAAATAATTTTGGCAAAGATTATGGCTGCCGCATAGCAAAGCATCTAACTAAGAAAAGAAGTGGTCACACGAATATCAAAAAGCAAAGACGTTACATTCATTTTTCCTGTTCTACTGTTGTTTAGTTCATAACCAATATTTTGATTACTTATACCATTTGTTTCTGCTATAAATAAAATACTGTTGCAAACGTAAAAGATGTTTTAACAATCTTATAAATGTTTATCAGCCATATATTTCATCGAAGTATAAACTCTGGCAACATGAGCTGCCTTTTCTTTTTTTGAACATGTGTTTTTCAAACAGATATCAAAACACATGTATTATAGTAATATATTTATTTGCTGATTAATAAACTATTTACTGTTGAAAAGCGGCACTAAACAAAAATCAACAAACAAAATAGTATATAGGTACTTTATGTAAAACTTCTTTAGATGTAAACCGTTGAATTTGCAAAAAGCTGTCAAAAATGTTAACTAATTAAGTGGTAGAAACCAAGATATGATAACATGTCAACTTGGTGGACACAAATTGATTTATTTTATCATCTTGTAACATTTAGAAATACCTTGAAATATTTTAAATCATTTGAATTATTGCAAAACATATAGTTAATGACTTCATGGTACTAAAACATTATGTGATTAATTTTGAATAATACCAGAATAATATATTCTAATGGAAGCATAGAACGCAACCAAGCAAAATAGTAAAAGACTCAGCTTTATTGAGAGGTAACTGAAAGTGTAACACCCCACAAGCCCGCTAGCACGACCTTAAGAGGAATTTTATTAAATAGATATTTAATAGGCTAAATGATCCCCAAGGACAAAAAATATTACAACACAGAATCTAAATTTTATTAACTATTTAAGAATAGTATGAATTTTACTGAAACCATAAAAGCACTTGGAAATACTATTCAAAATTTTAAGGACATTACTGCCTTCTGAACGACACTGAGAGTTGCTGAAATCATTTTGTCAAAGAAACGATACGAATCTGGCCAGTTGAAGAAAGGAAGCAAGATCTTGTGGTGATACAAGTTGTGTGCAAGTCTGGTTAAAATCAAATCATAAATGAAGCTGCTATTGTGCAGACAAGGTCAAAATAGCTAATTTTGGCCCTTTCAGGGGCCATAACTCTGGAACCCATTACGGGATCTGGCCGGTTCAAGAAAGGAACCGAGATCTTATTGTGACACAAGTTTTGTGCAAGTTTGATTAAATTAAAATCATAAATGAAGCTGCTATTGTGCAGACAAGGTCAAAATAGCTAATTTTGGCCCTTTCAGGGGCCATCACTCTGGAACCCATAATGGAATCTCGCCAGTTCAAGAAAGGAACCGAGATCTTATGGTGATACAAGTTGTGTGCAAGTTTGGTTAAAATCAAATCATAAATGAAGCTGCTATTGTGCAGACAAGGTCAAAATAGCTAATTCTGGCCCTTTCAGGGGCCATAACTCTGGAGCCCATAATGGAATCTCGCCAGTTCAAGAAAGGAACCAAGATCTTATGGTGATACAAGTTGTGTGCCAGTCTGGTAAAATTCAAATCATAAACTAGAAGATGCTTTTGCAAAAAAGTGCATGTCTCCCCCAATAGGCAAGAAGTCAATATGTGTCAGGAGTGAGTCAAAGAGACATTGACGGTTGGCTGCAATAGGGATCATCTACTTGGCATGTCCAGTCATCCCGCTAAGTTTCAACACTCTTGGCCTAGTGGTTCTCAAGTCACTGTTCAGGCTCCTGTGACCTTGACCTTTGATCAAGTGACCCCAAAATAAATAGGGGTCATCTACTCTGCATGACCGATCACCCTATTAAGTTTCAACATTCTAGGTCAAGTGGTTCTCAAGTTATTTTCCGGAAATGATTTCACATGACCAGGCCCCTGTGACCTTGACCTTTAATAGACTGACCCAAAAATCAATAGGGGTCATCTACTCTGCATGTTCAATTATCCTATGAAGTTTCAACATTCTGGATCAAGAGGTTCTCAAGTTACTGATCGGAAATGGTTATCAATGTTGAGGCCCCTGTGACCTTGACCTTTAACGGAGTGACCCCAAAATCGACAGGGGTCATCTACTCTGCATGAGCAATCATCCTATGAAGTTTCAACATTCTGGGTTGAGTGGTTCTCAAGTTACTGACCGGAAATTGTTTTCCATGTTCAGGCCCCTGTGACCTTGACCTTTAACAGAGTGACCCCAAAATCGATAGGGGTCATCTACTCTGCATGACCAATCATCCTATTAAGTTTCAACATTCTGGGTCAAGTTGTTCTCAAGTTACTGACCGGAAATGTTTTTCAATGTTCAGGCCCCTGTGACCTTGACTGCGTGATGGGGAGTTCGTTTTGAGGAGGCTGCGCTTTTGGTGCGTGGCACTCCGTTTGATATTTTTCTTTGTTTTAAACAGAATAACCCCAAAATCGATAGGGGTCATCTACTTTGCATGTACAATCATCCTATGAAGTTTCAACATTCTGGGTCAAGTGGTACTCAAGTTATTGATTGGAAATGGTTTTTAATGTTCAGGCCCCTGTGACCTTGACCTTTAACGGAGTGACCCAAAAACAATAAGGGTCATCTACTTTACATGACCAATCATCCTATGAAGTTTCAACATTCTGGGTCAAGTGGTTTTCTAGTTATTGATCGGAAATGGTTTTCAATGTTCAGGCCCCTGTGACCTTGCCTTTTGACGGAGTGATCCCAAAATCAATAGGGATCATCTACTCTTCATGACCAATCATCCTATTAAGTTTAAACATTCTTTGGTCAAGTGGTTCTCTAGTTATTGATCGGAAATGGTTTTCAATGTTCAGGCCCCTGTGACCTTGCCCTTTGACGGAGTGACCCCAAAATCAATAGGGGTCATCTACTCTTCATGACCAATCATCCTATTAAGTTTCAACATTCTGGGTCAAGTGGTTCTCTAGTTATTGATCGGAAATCGTTTTCAAAGTTCAGGCCCCTGTGACCTTGACCTTTGACGGAGTGACCCCAAAATCAATAGGGGTCATCTACTCTTCATGACCAATCAACCTGTTAAGTTTCAACATTCAGGGTCAAGTGGTTCTCTAGTTATTGAACGGAAATGGTTTTCAATGTTCAGGCCCCTGTGACCTTGACCTTTGACAGAGTGACCCCAAAAACAATAGGGGTGGTCTTCTCCAGCAGCCCTACAACCCTGTGAAGTTTGAAGGTTCTAGGTCAAATGGTTCTCCAATTATTGCTCGGAAAAGAAGTGTGACGTACGGACTGGCAAAAACAATATGTCTCCCCCAGAGGGGAGGAGACATAATAAAGCTGCTATTGTGCAGACAAGGTCAAAATAGCTAATTTTGGCCCTTTCAGGGGCCATAACTCTGGAACCCATAATGGGATCTGGCCAGTTCAAGAAAGGAACCGTGATCTTATGGTGATACAAGTTGTGTGCAAGTTTGGTTAAAATAAAATCATAAATGAAACCACTATCGTGCAGACAAGAAATTGTTGACGCACGCACGGACTGACCATGGACGAAGGGTGATCACAAAAGCTCACCTTGTCACTATGTGACAGGTGAGCTAATAAAGCTACATACCAAGACTGATGAAAATCCTTCAAGTGGTTCATGAGAAGGTCATTTAAAGGTATTTCTAGTGGCCCAAGTGCCCCCATTTGAACAAAATTGGGAGAGGACCATTATAATAATATACCAAGTTTGATGAGAAGAAGCCGCTTAATTCAAATTTTGGCTCTAGTGGCTTTGCCCAATTTCAACAAACTTGGGAGGGAAACTTATAATGATGCTACAGACCAAGTTTGATGAAAATCGTTCAAGCTGTTCTAATTTTGGCTCTAGCAGCCCCTAAAAGGGGCCAAATACCCCCATTTGAACAAACTTTTGAGAGGACCTTTAAATGATGCTACAGACCAAGTTTGATGAAGATCCATCAAGCGGTTCATGAGAAGTTCTTTTAAAGGTGTTTCTATTTTTAGCTCTGGCAGACCCTAAAAGGGGCTAAAGTGAACCATTTGAACAAACTTGATAGAGGGCCATGCCAGGATGTTACTGACCAAGTTTGGTATAATTCTGACCAGTAGTTTCATATACGTTCAAGTGAAAATGTGGACAACGGACAATCCAGCTATACTAATAGCTCACCCTGAACCTTCAGATGTGATCCAGATACTTAAAACATTCCAAGTCACATGAAGATCAGGTGAAAATTGTAGCCTTTTGTTTGCGAACAACATCTTCTATGATCTGACTTAGTGACCTAGTTATTTACCTAGATAATTCAGTTTCAAAATTGAACCTAGATTTCAAACAAACATTGTGACAAAGATTATGATGGTCAAGTAGAAAATATGGTATCTAGTGTTAACAAGCTTTTTGAATTTTTTGACTTTGAGACATTATTTATGATCTCCAGTAACCAAGTTTTGAACCTGAATTAGATGTAAAAGACATTCTGAGAGTTTTATGAAGATTCGAATAGTAAATGTGGCCCCTGGAGTGTGAACATTGTTTTATTATGATTTGACCTAGTAACCTAGTTTAAGACCTCAGGTAAGTAAGTTTTGAACCTGTCCTAGATTTTGTAACTTTCTGCCAAAGTATTATGATGATCACTGAGAAAATGTGGAATCTAGAATGTTAACATGTTCTTTCCATGATTTGACAAAGTGACCTAATTCACGAACTCATGCAACTAGTTTTTAACTTAACCTAGATTTTACAGAGACAAACATTCTGACATTGACACTGTCACTTTCTGCTGAAATGGCCAAGGTAGTGAGTTGTTATACTCACCTCTCATCATCACAAAAAACAAACTTATACGGCTTTCTTTTCCCATACCATCTCCATTCAAGTACACCTAAAAAAATAATAGTCCTTTTAATAAAGAAATTTCATCACACTCAATAACATGTCTGAAGCCTGTAAAAACTGTTTGTAAATTTTTAATACAATGAGATGTCAAAACTCAAAATATTTTACCTGAGCACACATCTTGTATCCATATCTGTGTGTGTAGAATGGCTGACAATACAAAGACAGTGTCCTCTCTTGTACTGCATCTTGCTTCCTCCTTGTGTAGTCACTCAACTTCCACATCAATGTACCATCATAACTTGCTGTTTCAAGGATCTGAAATCTCAGGTCAAGCTCTGCCATCTGAACATCTATCTGTGCAAACTGACTGCCATGCATGTCCATGAGAAGCTTCAACTCAGAGGCTGCAACATCATACAGGTAGAACTTTCAGATGAATGTTAGAACAAGGCCATCGGTAACATGGATGGATGCTCCCTAAAATTACTGTAGCATAAAGGGCTTTTCAGTCAGGGAGGTTGTGTTAAGGAGAAATGTGATCAGCAAGAGTTGTGGTTCTTTAACACTGCACTCCCTCTCACTGATCTCTATGAATATTTTGAGTATCAAGTCAATACCTTAAATATTATTGGAGGTATGCCCCGACAAGATTTTCAAAAAATGGAAATAATTCAACAAGAGGGTCATGATGACACTATATCGCTCACCTGTTAAACTTGGCCTTGGAATCATTAAGATAAACATTCTGACCTAGTTTCATAAAGATAGGGTCATAAATAAAGCCTCTACAGTGTTAACAAGCTTTTCCTTTGATTTGAGTGGTGACCGAGTTTTTAACCCTACATGACCCAGTTTCAAAATTGGCCTAGGAATCATCAAGATAAACATTCTTATATAAATATGGCCTCTAGAGTGTTAACAAGCTTTTCCTTTGATTTGAGCCGGTGACCTAGTTTTTGGCCCCACATGACCCAGTTTCGAACTTCTCCTAGGAATCATCAAGATAAACATTCTGACCAAGTTTCATGAAGATAGGATCATAAATGTGGCCTAAAGAGTGTTAACAAGCTTTTCCTTTGATTTGAGCGGGTGAACTAGTTTTTGTTCCTAGATGACCCAGTTTTGAAATTGGCATAGGAATCATCAAGATAAACATTCTGACCAAGTTTCATGAAGATAGGGTCAAAAATGTGGCCTATAGGGTGTTAACAAGCTTTTCCTTTGATTTGACCTGGTGACCTAGTTTTTGATCCCATATGACCCAGTTTCGAATTTGGCCTAGAGATCATCAAAATAAACTGTGCAAGTTTGTATCAAATCAAAGCATAAATGAAACCTCTATATGGCTGAAAGGGCCAAGATAGAAAATGTTGGGCAGTAACTCTAAAACCCATGAAGGAATCTAGCCATTTTTGAAAGGAACCAAGATCTTATTGTGACTTAAGTTGTGTGTAAGTGTGGTTAAAATCGAATGTAAAATGTCACTTCTGTTGTGTTCACAAGGTAAATATTAACAAATTTTGGCTCTTTCTGGGGGCAATCAGGGGTCGTAACTCCAGAACATATGATTGGATCTGAAGGATTCATCATGGAATCCAAGATCTATTGTTGTTAAAATATTTTGCAAGTATCAATCAAACCATAAATATGAAGCCTCTATATAGCTGCAAAAACCAAAATAGCAAATTTTGGCCCTTTAAGGGGCCATAACTCTGGAACCCATGATGGGATCTGGCTAGACTTCGAAAGGAACCGAGATAGTATGCCAACACCAATTGTGTGCAAGTTTGATTCCTTGTCACTGCACTTCCTCTCAATGAGCTCTATCAATGAACAAGTGAATGAAGAATTGCCATGCAATAAAAAGTCCCCTACTGGAAGGCACCTAATTTTCTCTACTACAGTATAACATAATGAACTGATATCTGTCAATGATGTATAAACAATATTGTACTACACTCGAAAGCCGTTATAACGCGGTATGCTCTTGGCTCCCAAATTTTCAGGGGGTAAGAAAAAAAAACGAGTCTGCGGATGTTATTTAATTTGATCATAACCAGCGTAAAAACTACATGTACCTGTGTACATTAACACCTTTGCCATGACAACTGTGACAAAAATTCAATAATTGTCTGCTAGCTTACTTGTTTGCGTGTCGCCTTTGTTAAAGTTTGAATACATGTAGACATGTGACAATTAAGCAATCATTACCGTGTCAAAATGAGATTGTTTGCATAACAAGCGTGTAACATTGGTCAGTCAACTATCTAACCATTTAAGTTTGCACCAATTAAGCAGATGACATGAACATTTGAGTGAATAAAAAATCAAACAACAGGCCCAGTTTTGTAAGTAAATGCAGCCGTTTTTCGTAATCCTCACATTCAGTACATCGGAATTAACGAAACGACGGTGATTTAACAATCTTATTTTATCCATTTTCTACATGAATTCAAAATTATTTTTCAAGACTGTCCCCGATATCTCCCTTTTAGTTACATAAACCCCCATTGCAATTGTGTTGCACATGAAATTTTCACGACTGCGTGCTTCTCACACAGCGTTATATGTTTACTTCCGGTATACACAATTCCAACTTTCTTTTAGAATCAGGACGTAATTAGAAGCTGACATAGCATTATAATTCTTTTAATGTATTTTTCAGTAGCATTTAAGGTAAATAAATGTCCCGTTTATACGATTAGAATTTCTTATGTAACATAGAACAGCGTTCAAAAATATGTCTAATACATTACCGGTGGGTGGGGTATTGCCTATACCGCTGATACGGCCAACCCACGCTAGATCCGCGGGTCTCGAACCTTGGACCCCGACGACAGCGTTATAAAGGGGTCCCAGTGTATATATACAATCGCTTGGATTAAAATTTGCGTATACAAAAACCTACAGTTGTTTCCTAACATCTATAAATATAAACAAGAGTGCCAGAATGTCACAATATACCTCGTCGTAGCAATTTTTTTTATTTTCATATGGAATTTTTTTGGCCAATTATAAAAAAAGTAATATAAGTTATTTATAGTAACAACAAAGGGAAGTTAATACTAAAAATTTCTATATAATATAAGTCCACACAAAACTCTTTACCAGGTAGAGATAGGTCAAAGTACACCTAAAAATTGGATGTAACATGCATGTTGTACCACAGAAAAGTGGTCTCGATTTTTCCCTACGGCCAGTAATAAAAAAGTTACAATATAAGCTATTTAATGCATGAAGAAGAAATGCTCCGGACAAAGTCATTCTTGAATTTGACCTTTGACCTCTGTGACCTCAACCTTATACCTTGGGACCTGGTTCTTGCGCAATCTGTCTCATGGTGGTGAACATTTGTGCTAAGCAGGGACTACCTTAGCCTGGAAAATTAGGGAGAAGCAAGAGAAATAGGGAGAAGTTTTGAAATTTAGGGAGAAGTTTGGCAAACGCGAGACAAGCACTAAATAACAATGACATTGTTTATTCAGTTTCATTTTTAGTATTATCTGTTTATGACATATAAATGAAAACAGTGCAATGTTTCAACAGTACAGTACATATTTGCACTGTTTTTACAGTAAAATGTTTGACAACTTGATACAACACATGTTTCCACATACAACCAGTACTTTATATTTCTTGGATTTCTTCCTTCCCAGGGCAGCTTTTTCAATGAACCTATTCAATGTGGCATTGTTACATATGTGAGCATTTAGAGTTTAAAACTTGTACATGTACTTCCTTTAATTTGTATTGTTCAGTAGATAAAGACTTAAAAATCACGGCAATATTTTTTAAAACAACGTATTCTGACATCAAAAGTCCAATAATTGGTTAAATGTATTACCTCCCTTTTATGCATATCAAAATGAACTAAAAGAGTCGTCTGCTATTTTTATCAAACAACAAAAATAGTTTGTCAACGGCATTATATTTAACTTTATATGTTTTTAATGAAAGAAATACAGACCGAGAAATAAAGATAAAGTAGAATGTGTCTGTAGGACACAGGGTGTGCCCCCCACTGGTACATTTGTCACAAATAAGGGGAAATCATTCAAATGTTTGCAGTCTTAATGGGGTATAGCCTCAAAAAAAATAATTATGAAATGGATTTATTATTCTATACCATATACTTTTTGAGCTATGAGCATCACAAACAAAAAATCCACTATTTTGGCTATTTCAAGGGCCATAACTGTAATAAAACACTAAAATTCTTAAGAAGAATGCCAAGTGTGCAAGGTCACATAATGATAAAGACTCAAACAAGGCAGTCTGAAAGACAGCTAAATCCCCCGCCACTGCTATGGATAGTGAAAGGGTAAACCTTTGATTTTAGCTGTGACCTTGACCTTGAACTGACATGGCTGACTCATGAATTCTGCACAATGTCTTGAAGAGGTGATCATTTGACCAAAGTTTCATGAAAATCCTTCAAGGGATTTAGGAGATACAGGGCTGAAACCTTTGACCTTCAGTTGTGACCTTGACCTTGAGTTGACATGGCTGTCTCATGGGTTCTTGATGAGGTGATCATTTGACCCAAGTTTGATGAAAATCCTTCAAGGGGTTAAGGAGATACAGAATGGACACCAAATGGAAGGCTCAAACCTTCGACCCTTAGTTGTGACCTTGACCTTGAGCTGGCATGGCTGACTCATAATTTCTGCACTTCGGTCTGATGAGGTAATCATTTGACCCAAGTTTTATAAAATTCCTTCAAGGGGTTTAGGAGATATAGAGCGGACACGAAATGGAAGGCTCAAACCTTTGACCTTCAGTTGTGACCTTGACCTTGAGCCGACATGGCTGACTCATAAGTTCTGCACATCGCCTTGATGAGGTGATCGTTTGACCCAAGTTTGATGAAAATCCTTCAAGGGGTTTAAGAGATATAGAGCGGACACAAAATGGAAGGCTCAAACCTTTGACCTTGAGTTGTGACCTTGACCTTGAGCCAGCATGACTGACTCATGGGTTCTGCACATCATCTTGATGAGGTGATCATTTGACACAAGTTTTATAAAATTCCTTCAAGGGGTTTAAGAGATATAGAGCGGACACAAAATGGAAGGCTCAAACCTTTGACCTTGAGTTGTGACCTTGACCTTGAGCCGGCATGGCCGACTCATGGGTTCTGCACATCGTCTTGATAAGGTGATCATTTGACCCAAGTTTTATAAAATTCCTTGAAGGGGTTTAGGAGATATAGAGCGGACACAAAATGGCAGGCTCAAACCTTTGACCTCGAGTTGTGACCTTGACCTTGAACCGACAAGGCTGACTCATGGGTTCTGCACATCGTCTTGATGAGGTGATCATTTGACCCACGTTTCATGAAAATCTTTCAAGGGGTTTAGGAGATATGGACCGGACAAGAATTTGTTACAGACGGAAGGACGGACGGACGCAGACCATTCCTATAATCCCTCCGCCACGGCGGGGGATTAACAAGGTTTCATTAATTTACATTAAATACTTTTTGAGTGAGGCACATAATTAGCTGAAAATGTACATTTTTTTACTATTTCAGGGGCCATAACTCTGGAAATAGGGGGCGGACCCAGATAAAAAAATAGGAGGTGCGCAAGTTCATATCATGATAAAGATTCATGCAAGGTTTCATCAATTTATATCAAATACTTTTTGAGCTAGGCGTGTCACAAGGTGAAAATGTGCATTTTTGACTATTTCAGGGGCCATAACTCTAGAAATAAGGGGCGGACCCAGATGAAAAATAGGAGGTGCGCAAGTTCATATCATGATTAAGACTCATGCAAGGTTTCATGAATCTATATCAAATACTTTTTGAGCTAGGCGTGTCACAAGGTGAAAATGTGCATTTTTTACTATTTCAGGGGCCATAACTCTAAAAATAGGGGGCGGAGCCAGACCAAAAATAGGAGGTGCGCAAGTTCATACCATGATAAAGACTCATGCAAGGTTTCATCAATTTATATCAAATACTTTTTGAGCTAGGCGTGTCACAAGGTGAAAATGTGCATTTTTGACTATTTCAGGGGCCCTAACTCTAGAAATAGGGGGCGGACCCAGATGAAAAATAGGAGGTGCGCAAGTTCATATCATGATTAAGACTCATGCAAGGTTTCATGAATCTATATCAAATACTTTTTGAGCTAGGCGTGTCACAAGGTGAAAATGTGCATTTTTGACTATTTCAGGGGCCATAACTCTAAAATCAGGGGGCGGAACCAGACGAAAAAATAGAAGGTGCGCAAGTTCATATCATGATAAAGACTCATGCAAGGTTTCATTAATTTATATCAAATACTTTTTGAGCTAGGCATGTCACGAACTTCGGATGGACGGACGGACAAGAGCAAATCTATATGCCCCCACCACTCATTGGGGGGCACAACAAGAACTGTCACTATTTGTGAAAAATGCCCCCGAAGCTTGTCCAAGAATGCTACAGTTGTCTGCGCAAATAAATCACACATGGTTTCGTGACTTTGACCTTGACCCGGGTCATAAGCGTGGCACATCTTCTCAATATGGTTAACATTTGTGTCAAATTATTTTCAAATCCCTTGATAAATAGCAGAGTTATGGACTAGACAAGAAACACCTTTGATTTCTAAGTGTGACCTTGACCTTGGAGCTAGGGGTCTGGGTCTTGCGCATGACATGTAATCTGAATATAGAGAACATTTTTGCCAAGTAATTTTAAAATCCCTTCATCAATGGCAGAGTTATGGACCGGATAAGAAACAGACCATGTTAACCTTTAACCTCTAAGTGTGACCTTGAGCTTAAAGCTAGGGGTCTGGGTCCTGCGCAGGACACGTTGTCTCGTGGTAAACACTTATGCCAAGTTAGTTCAAAATCCCTTCATGGATGGCAGAGTTACGAAACGGACACAAAACAGACCCTATTAACCTATGACCTCTAAGTGTGACCTTGACCTTGGAACTAGGGGTCAGGGTCTTGCGCCACATGACACGTCGTCTCATTATGGTGGCAGAGTTACAGCCCAGACAAGAATTTATACGGATGCACGGACGGACAGTGCGATTTTAATATGCCCACCATTGGGGGCATAAAAATGGTTAGTAAGCAGATCCCGATGGAGAAATAAACGTCGGGAGTAACGGGTAGTCTTGACTGTGTTCTAGATCTATACCCTTTTGAAACGATTTTTTTCCGAAACCATGATTACTGGATAAGACATCTTCTAATTTAGTAATTAAGTACTGAGTTGGCGACTGAGTCGGAACCAGGGCGTTTTGACTCGAGAAAATCAAGAAAAACTGGTATTTGACCCGCACAAAAAAGCCCTGTGCGTCGGCTTGACCCGAGGGAATTTTCTTTGATGCGTCTCGAGTTCGAAAGTTCTGCCCATTGTCAATCAAAGTCGTGGTGAATTCAATATTGTTTGCCGCCACAAGCGTAAGTATGGCAGTAGGCCGGAGCATCATATATTAATTAGCTACTGACAGGTGTCAATCACGCCACGCACTGACTGACACGTAATTAAGTACTGTGTTTCATTAAGAAATTCCGAAGTTATCACTGTTTTACGAACTTTTCGGGCTCTCTGATCTCCGATTTCGATCAACTTCAATTATTACTCTTTTATCATGGTTTACTGCAATCACATTAACTGCAAACAATTTGCAGCTAATTCAGCAGCATCAACCTGAAATCTAGTGATCATCTTTTGTTGTCATGGACATGTTTCGCTGCACATGCCTCCCGGTGCCATTCCGTGTATTGCATTTTGTGTTTACAGACTTTACATAACCAAGACGTATAATCTCAGCACACTTTATTGCCGATTATGTTTTCCTTTCATCCAAATTTAGGGCGACTTGAACTTCGCTTTTCTTGGCGAAGTGAAATATTTTAAGGCGAAGTTATCGCTAAACTTCGCCCAAAACGCAGTCCCTGGCCAAGTTACATCAATTTATTCAAAATCCCTACATGCATGAAGAAATGCTCCAGACAAAGTCATTCTTGAATTCGACCTCTAAGTGTGACCTTGACCTTAGATCCAGGGACCTGGTTCTTGCGTACGACACTCCGTCTCATAGTGGTGAACATTTGTGCCAAGTAATATTAAAATCCCTTTAAGGATTGTTGAGTTACAGACTGGACAGGAAAAAAGCCCTTTTTGCCTTTGACTTTCAAGTGTGACCTTGACCTTTCAGCTAAGGGCCAGGGGTTTGCACATGACACATTGTCTAATCCAGGGGGATATTTGTGCCAACTGATATTTAAATCCTGTTTTGCATGACAAAGTTATCGACTAGACAGGAAAATAATCCTATTGACCTTTGATCTCCAAGTGTGACCTTGACCTTTAAGCTAGGGTTCTGTGTGTTGTGCAAGACATATCGTCTCATCATGGGGAACATTTATGCCAAGTACTATTGTAATCCCTTGATGGATGACAGAGTTTTGGATCGGACACGAAACAGACCCTGTTCATGCCATGTCAACATTTGACCGGCAAGTGTGACTTGACCTTTGAGCTATGGGTCTGAAAGTTTTGCATGACACATCGTCTTATTATGAGGTACATTTGTGCCAAGTAATATTAAAATCTCTTCAACGATGGCAGAGTTGTGGACCGGACAGGAAAAAAAACGTGTTCACTTTTGACCTCCAATTGTGACCTTGACCTTTGAGCTAGGGGGCCAGGTTTTGCACATGACACGTCGACTCATCATGGGGAACATTTGTGCCTAGTAATATTAAATTTGCTTGATGAATGACAGTTACAGACAAGACACTAAACGGACCCTGTTCATGCCATGTTAACATTTGACTGCTAAGTGTGACCTTGACCTTTGAGCTAGAGGTCTGAAAGTTGTGCATGACACATCGTCTTATTATGAGGTACATTTGTGCCAAGTTATATTACAATAGCTGTCACAGGAGACAGCGCACTCGACTATTTCATGCTGGATAGTGAAATTGGGCACATCTGAGGAAGCTGGAGCTGTCACTGGAGTGTTTGATGACTCCAATGGTGGATGAAGATATTGCAAAATAGCTCGAGTCTGTGTCAAAACTATTAAGTAATAAGAGAGATAAAAGATAAAGTGTATCAAAACACTAAATAAGTATAATTCTAAGCAAAAAGGGGGCATAATTCATAAAATATTGGTGCAGGAGTTATGCACCTTGTGTCAAATGATGTTGGTGATGATGTTGAACAACAACTTCCAAGTCTGAATCAAATCCCTGACTACTGTAACCTTCTAATCTATTCATAACTTTATCATGACATCATGGGTTCTAACTGACAAATCAAAGAGCTGCATTTTCGAGTACCTGCCAGTTTCCACTTGGGTATAACGAAAAAAAACAACAAGAACATATATCAAACAGGGAATGCCATGTTCCAACAAGAGTGCCAGAATGTCACAATATACGCCCGTCACAGCAAATTTCTTTACATTAGCACCTGTATTTGCAAATGGAATTTTAATTTTCTAGTTGTTTACAATGTTTTTTTTTTTAGAAATTATTGTAATTCTTTTATTTTTCTAAGTCCACAAAAAAAATCATTACCAGGTTAAGATACCTTAAAATACACCCAAAATTTGAAAGTAACATCAATGTTGTACCACACAAAAGTGGTCTTGGTTTTTCCCTACGGTCAATTATAAACAAGAGGACCACGATGGTCCTGAATCGCTCACCTGTTCCCACATGACCCAGTTTTGAGTATGACGTCGTTTCTTCTATTATTTGACATAGTAACCTAGTTTTTGAGCTCATGTGACCAAGTTTTGAACTTGACCTAGATATCATCAAGATAAAAATTCTGACCAATTTTCATGAAGATCCATTTAAAAATATGGCCTCTAGAGAGGTCACAAGGTTTTTCTATTATTTGACCTATTGACCTAGTTTTTGAAGGTACGTGACTCTGTTTTGAACTTGACCTAGATATCATCAAGGTGAACATTCTCACTAATTTTCATGAAGATCTCATGAAAAATATGGCCTCTATAGAGGTCACAAGGTTTTTCTATTTTTATACCTACTGGCCTAGTTTTTGACTGCAGGTGACAAAGTTTCAAAAATGACCTAGATATCATCAAGGTGAACATTCAGACCAATTTACATGAAGATCCATTAAAAAATATGGCCTCTAGAGAGGTCAAAAGATTTTTCTAATTTTAGACCTACTGACCTAGTTTTTGACCGCAGTTGACCCAGTTTCAAACTTGACCTAAATATCATCAAGATGAACATTCAGACCAACTTTCATACAGATCCCATGAAAAGTATGGCTTCTAGAGAGGTCACAAGGTTTTTTTTATTATTTGACCTACTGACCTAGTTTTTGATGGCACGTGACCCAGTTTCGAACTTGACCTAGATATCATCAAAGTGACCATTCTGACCAATTTTCATGAAGATCCATTCAAGGGTATGGCCTCTAGAGAGGTCACAAGGTTTTTCTATTTTAAGACCTACTGACCTAGTTTTTGACCGCAGTTGACCCAGTTTCAAACTTGACCTATATAT
Organism: Mercenaria mercenaria; assembly: GCF_021730395.1. Classification (NCBI taxonomy): domain Eukaryota; kingdom Metazoa; phylum Mollusca; class Bivalvia; order Venerida; family Veneridae; genus Mercenaria; species Mercenaria mercenaria. The sequence goes on from NC_069364.1 coordinate 100,479, forward strand.
TATCGAGATAAACATTCAGACCAACTTTCATACAGATCCCATGAAAAATATGGCCTCTAGAGAGGTCACAAGGTTTTTCTATTATTTGACCTACTGACCTAATTTTTGAAGGCATGTGACCCACTTTCGAACTTGACCTAGATATCATCAAGATGAACATTCTGATTAATTTTTATGAAGATCCATTCACAAGTATGGCCTCTAGAGAGGTCACAAGGTTTTTCTATTTTTAGATCTACTGACCTAGTTTTTGATCGCAAGTGACCCAGTTTCGAACTTGACCTAGATATCATCAAGATGAACATTCAGACCAATTTTCATACGGATCCCATGAAAAATATAGCCTTTAGAGAGGTCACAAGGTTTTTCTATTATTTGACCTACTGACCTAGTTTTTGAAGGCACGTGACCCAGTTTCGAACTTGACCTAGATATCATCAAGGTGAACATTTTGACCAATTTTCATGAAGATCCATTCAAGGGTATGGCCTCTAGAGAGGTCACAAGGTTTTTCTATTTTAAGACCTACTGACCTAGTTTTTGATCGCAGTTGCCCCAGTTTCAAACTTGACCTATATATCATCGAGATAAACATTCAGACCAACTTCCATACAGATCCCATGAAAAATATGGCCTCTAGAGAGGTCACAAGGTTTTTCTATTATTTGACCTACTGACCTACTTTTTGAAGGCACGTGACCCAGTTTCGAACTTGACCTAGATATCATCAAGATGAACATTCTGATTAATTTTTATGAAGATCCATTCACAAGTATGGCCTCTAGAGAGGTCACAAGGTTTTTCTATTATTTGACCTACTGACCTAGTTTTTGAGCTCATGTGACCCAGTTTCGAACTTGACCTAGATATCATGAAGGTGAACATTCTCACCAATTTTCATGAAGATCTTTTGAAAAATATGGCCTCTAGAGAGGTCACAAGGTTTTTCTATTTTTAGACATACTGACCTAGTTTTTGACCGCACGTGACCCAGTTTCGAACCTGACCTAGATATCATCAAGGTGAACATTCTGACCAATTTTCATAAAGACCCCATGAAAAATGTGACCTCTAGAGTGGTCACAAGCAAAAGTTTACGCACAAACGGATGCACGCACGCACGGACGCTGCACGATCACAAAAGCTCACCTTGTCACTTTGTGACAGGTGAGCTAAAAAGTTACAATGTAAGTTTTTATAGTAACAACTAAGGGAAGTTAATCTTTAAAGAGAAAAAAAAAAAAAATTACAAGTCCACACAAAAATCCTTATCAGGTAGAGATAGCTCAAAATACACCTCAGAATTGGATGTAACATGCATGTTGTACTACAGAAAAGTGGTCTCGATTTTTCCCTACGACTTGTAATGAAAAAGTTACAATATAAGGTATTTATAGTAACAGCAAAGGGAAGTAATTCAAAAGGGACCAGTGCATGACACTCCGTCTCAAGATGGTGTACAATTGTGCCAAGTTACATCAAAATCCCTCCATGCATGAAGTAGAAATGCTCCGGACAAAGTCATTCTTGTACCTGACCTTTGGCCTCTAAGTGTGACCTTGACCTTAGACCTAGGGTCCTGGTTCCTGCGCATGACACTCCGTCTCATGATGGTGAACAACTGTGCCAAGTTGTATCAAAATCCCTCAATGCATGAAGAAGAAATGCTCCGGACAAAGTTTTCATTCTTTTATCTTTGACCTCTAAGTGTGACCTTGACCTTACCCCTAGGGACCTGGTTCTTGCTGATGACACTCCGTCTCATGATGGTGAACAATTGTGCCAAGCTACATCAAAGTCCTTTCATGCATGAAGAAGATATGCTCCGGACAAAGTTTTCATTCTTGTATCCTTTGACCTCTAAGTGTGACCTTGACCTTAGACCTAGGGACCTGGTTCTTGCGCATGACACTCCCTCTCATTATGGTGAACAACTGTGCCAAGCTACATCAAAATCCTTCCATGCATGAAGAAGATATGCTCCGGACAAAGTCATTCTTGAATTTTTCATTCTTGTATCCTTTGGCCTCTGAGTGTGAGCTTGACCTTAGACCTAGGGACCTGGTTTTTGCGCATGACACTCCGTCTCATGATGATGAACAATTGTGCCAATTTTCATCAAAATCCCTCCATGCATGAAGAAGATATGCTCCGGACAAAGTCATTCTTGAATTTGACCTTTGACCTCTAAGTGTGACCTTGACCTTAGACCTAGGGACCTGGTTCTTGCGCATGACACTCTGTCTCATGATGGTGAACAACTGTGCCAAGTTTCATCAAAATCCCTCCATGCATGTAGAAGATATGCTCCGGACAAGGTCTGTGGACGCCGCCCGCCCGCCCGCCAGGGGCGTTCCCATAATACATCCCGTTTTTCAAACAGGCGTATAAAAAGAAAGCCTCCGCAAAACGAAACCCATAGCACGCTGTGACGCAGACATGCACACTACAAACACACTCACACACGCATACAAAGCAAACACACGAGGACAAATAAAGGAACACAGCGGGGCACCGCCTTGGAACGGTCAGTGGCAAAAACACCACTGGGGAGATTATTTACAATCAACATAGTGAATTTAGAAATACGTATCACACTATTTTAGAAATCAAGTTAAGATTTTTCACTGCACATGCCCCATATGATGCTACAAACAACAAAACTTTGAAGTTTCACTGCAATATTATATGGATTTATTTCAAGTTTGAGATTTTACACAAGGAGTCTATGATAAAGTCTGAGTAAAATGAAAGTGAAATATCAGTATCATTCCGCAATATTTTGGACATGTTAAAATTATGAATATCTATGTTTTTAATCTTAGTAATTGTAGTTCTTTTTAACTTTTCACCTAATGAGTTTGCTCATCTTTTAACAGTCTGTCCCAGACAAGCGCCTCCCAGTTATAATCAGAACTGATTGTTGGGCAGTACTAGGCTACACAGATAGGTGGAGAACGGATCCGTAATAAGATAAGATTTATTTTGAGTCGGCAAGACAATTAAAAGTAACACAAGAGCCATGTTACACATGGCTAATCCCCCCGCCGGGCATATTATAATTGAAGGCTAAAGTTCATGGCAAGTTAGTGTCTGAAAGTATTAATTTTGGGGAAAGCTTTGAAGAACCGTTTAGTTGCGATCCGCATCAGGGGTTTTAAAGATGTGGAAGAAAGAATAAGTCAGTAGTGAGGTGGTTTACTGCTAAATTTTATTAATTTTCATGAACAGTATAGCTATGATGTTTTTCTATATGGCTACTGTAAAAAGAAGGAATGGAAAGCTAACAGGGAACAAGAGTGCCAGAATGTCACAATAATGCCCATCGCAGCAAATTTCTTTACTCTAGCAGCTGTATTTGCAAATGGAATGTTAATTTTGTGGTTGTTTAGTAATCATTGTAAGTCTTTTGTTTTTTTAAGTCCACAAAAAACTCCTTACCAGGTAGAGATACCTTATATATAATAAAATACACCTAAAATTGGAGAGTAACATCTATGTTGTACCACAGAAATGTGGTCTTGTTTTTTCCCTACGGTCAATTATAACAAGAGGACCACGATGGTCCTGAATCGCTCACCTCTTCCCACATGATCCAGTTTTGAGTATGACGTCGTTTTTTCTATTATTTGACATAGTGACCTAGTTTTTGAGCTCATGTGACCCAGTTTTGAAATTGACCTAGATATTATCAAGATAAAAATTCTGACCAATTTTCATGAAGATCCATTGAAAAATATGGTCTCTAGAGAGGTCACAAGGTTTTTCTATTATTTGACCTATTGACCTAGTTTTTTAAGGCACGTGACCCAGTTTCAAACTTGACCTAGATATCATCAAGGTGAACATTCTGACCAATTTTCATGCAGATCCATTCAAGGGTATGGCCTCTAGAGAGGTCACAAGGTTTTTCTATTTCAAGACCTACTGACCTAGTTTTTGATCGCAGTTGACCCAGTTTCAAACTTGACCTAGATATCATCAAGATAAACATTCAGACCAACTTTCATACAGATCCCATGAAAAATATGGCCTCTAGAGAGGTCACAACGTTTTTTCATTATTTGACCTACTGACCTACTTTTTGAAGGCACGTGACCCACTTTCGAACTTGACCTAGATATCATCAAGATGAACATTCTGACCAATTTTTATGGAGATCCATTCACAAGTATGGCCTCTAGAGAGGTCACAAGGTTTTTCTATTTTTAGACCTACTGACCTAGTTTTTGACCGCACATGACCCTGTTTCGAACTTGACCTAGATATCATCAAGATAGACATTCAGACCAACTTTCATGAAGATCCATTGAAAAATATGGCCTTTAGAGAGGTCACAAGGTTTTTCTATTATTTGAACTACTGACCTAGTTTTTGATGGCACGTGACCCACTTTCAAACTTGACCTAGATATCATCAAGATGAACATTCAGACCAACTTTCATACAGATTCCATGGAAAATATGGCCTCTAGAGAGGTCACAAGGTTTTCCTATTATTTGACCTACTGACCTAGTTTTAGATGGCACGTGACCCACTTTCGAACTGACTTAGATATCATCAAGGTGAACATTCTGACCAATTCTCATGAAGATTTCATGAAATATATGGCCTCTAGAGAGGTCACAATGTTTTTCTATTTTTAGACCTACTGACCTAGTTTTTGACCGCACGTGACCCAGTTTCAAACTTGACCTAGATATCATCAAGATGAACGTTCAGACCAACTTTCATACAGATCCCATGAAAAATATGGCCTTTACAGAGGTCACAAGGTTTTTCTATTATTTGACCTACTGACCTAGTTTTTGATGGCACGTGACCCAGTTTCAAACTTGACCTAGATATCATCAAGGTGAATGTTCTGACCAATTTTCATGAAGATCTTGTGAAATATATGGCCACTCGAAAGGTCACAAGGTTTTTCTATTTTTAGACCTACTGACCTAGTTTTTGACCGCACGTGACCCAGTTTCGAACTTGACCTAGATAGCATCAAGATGAACATTCAGACCAACTTTCATACAGATCCCATGAAAAATATGGCCTTTAGAGAGGTCACAAAGTTTTTCAATTATTTGACCTACTGACCTAGTTTTTGATGGCACGTGACCCAGTTTCGAACTTGACCTACATATCATCAAGGTGACCGTTCTGACTAATTTTCATGAAGATCTTGTGAAATATATGGCCTCTAGAGAGGTCACAAGGTTTTTCTATTTTTAGACCTACTGACCTAGTTTTTGAAGGCACGTGATCCAGTTTCGAACTTGACCTAGATATCATCAAGGTGAACATTCTGAGCAATTTTCATGAAGATCCATTGAAAATTATGGCCTCTAGAGAGGTCACAAGGTTTTTCTATTTTTAGACCTACTGACCTAGTTTTTGAAGGCACGTGACCCAGTTTCGAACTTGACCTAGAATTTACCAAGATGAACATTCTGACCCGCTTTCATAAAGATCCCATGAAAAATGTGACCTCTAGAGATGTCACAAGGAAAAGTTTACGCACGGACGGACGACGGACACTGCGCGATCACAAAAGCTCACCTTGTCACTTCATGACAGGTGAGCTAAAAATGTTACAATATAAGTTAATTATAGTAACAACTAAGGGAAGTTAATCTTAAAAAAAAAAAAAAAAGAAAAAAAAAATGCAAGTCCACACAAAAATCTTTATCAGGTAGAGATTGGTCAAAATACACCTCAAAATTGGATATAACATGCATGTTGTACTACAGAAAAGTGGTCTCGATTTTTCCCTACGACTAGTAATGAAAAAGTTACAATAAAAGCTATTTAAAGTAACAACAAAGGGAAGTAATTCTAAAGAAGGGAACTGCGCATGACACTTCGTCTCATGATGGTGTATAATTGTGCCAAGTTACATTAAAATCCCTCCATGCATGAAGAAGAAATGCTTCAGACAAAGTCATTCTTGTATCTGACCTTTGGCCTCTAAGTGTGACCTTGACCTTAAACCTAGTGACCTGAATCTTGCGCATGACTCTCCGTCTCGTGGTGGTGAACATCTGTGCCAAGTTATATCAAAATCCCTCTATGCATGAAGAAGAAATGCTCCTGACAAGGTTTTCATTCTTGTATCCTTTGACCTCTAAGTGTGACCTTGACCTTAGAGCTAGGGACCTGGTTCTTACGCATGACATTCCGCCTTGTGGTGGTAAACATTTGTGCCAATCCCTCCATGCATGAAGAAGATATGCTACGGACAAATTTTTTTAAGAAAATTTGATAAAGCGGAATAACTCAAAAAATAGGCAAGGTAGAGTTATTGTTCTTGCACAATGCACTTCCTCCCAATGTGTTCTATCAGTGTATGAAGTTTGAAGAAAATCCCTCCAGTACTTTTGGGGTTATGCTCCGGACAAAATGTTTTAAGAAAATATGATAAAGGGGAATAACTCAAAAAATAGGCAAGGTAGAGTTATTGTTCTTGCACACTGCACTTCCTCCCAATGTGTTCTATCAGTGTATGAAGTTTGAAGAAAATCCCTCTAGTACTTTTGGGGTTATGCTCTGGACAAAATGTTTTAAGAAAATATGATAAAGGGGAATAACTAAAAAAATAGGCAAGGTAGAGTTATTGTTCTTGCACATTGCACCTCCTTCCAATGTGTTCTATCAGTGTATGAAGTTTGAAGAAAATCCCTCCAGTACTTTTGGAGTTATGCTCCAGACAAAGATCGTTGCGGACACACGGACGGACGGAGGCACGGACGGAGAGCATTTCTAATATCCCCTTCGCCTTTGGCGGGGGGATAAATAAGCTCTGATGAGCTTTTTTAACCGACTATATAACAAGTGTATGTTAACAAAAGTAAATAAGCTACAAGTAAGAAAAGATAATTTACAACATAAAATCTATGAGAAACATGCTAATCCTACCAACTTTGGTTTAAAACTGCTTAAAAGATGAATTAGTTACAAGCTGACCAGGAATATGGGGCAAAGGTGCCATAGTTAAAGAAGAGGGCCATGATGGCCCTGTATCGCTCACCTGAGTACCATTGCTCAAAATGATATGATAAAGTTTTGACATAGAGCACATAGGCATACACATTAAATATCATAAGGATAAACATTTTCTTGTAACAGTCCCTTTTGACCTAGTCAGGGTCGATTTCCATACCAAGTTTGAGGGTCCTAGGCTCAAATGCTGCATTTTTGTACTAACATGACTATTCCTTACCCTGGAAGACTTAAATAACATTTAAAACCAATCTCATTAGACGCTGCTGAGATATATTCGTTTACATAAAATAAAGGGAGGTAATTCATCATAAATTCAGTCAAAAGTTATCTACCCTGATTGTCCAAGTCCATCTGATGGCACAAATGACATTTCAAATCAGTATCTTCATTGGTTACTCAGATACACCCATTTTAATTTGAAACAAAGGAAGGTAATTTGACATTAAATCAGTCCATAGCTATCTACCCTGATTGCCTCAGTCCAACTAAAGACAATAATGAAATTTCAAATGAGTTCTATAAATATTTACCGAGATAAATCCATTTTTATTAAAATCAGGGGAGGTAATCATGCATTGGTATATGCATGTAGAAGATACAGAGTACAAGCCTATACAACAATATATTAGTAAAGTATTGATAAATGCTCAATCAAGAGATATCTAATATGACTATTTCTTACCATGGAAGACATAAATAACGTTTCAAACCAATCTCATAAGATGCTGCTAAGGTGTATTGATTTAGATAAAAAATAAAGGGAGGTAATTTGTCATAAATTCAGTCAATATGTATCTTCACTGATTGTCCAAGTCCATCTGTTGACATAAATGAAATTTCAGATCAGTATCTTCATTAGTTACGGAGATACAATCAGGGGAGGTAATCAGATATAAAATAACTCTGGAACCTACAAATCATGTACGATTGGATCTGACAGATTTGTCATGGAATCCAAGATTTATTGTTGTTGAAGATATTTTGGAAGTTTGTATCAAATCCAACAATAAATGAAGTCTCTATATGGCTGCAAAAGCCAAAATAGCAAATTTTGGACCTTTAAGGGGCCATAACTCTGGAACCCATGATGGAATCTGGCCAGTTCAAGAAAGGAACCAAGATCTTGTGCTGATACAAGTTGTGTGCAAGTTTGGTTAAAATCAAATCATAAATGAAGCTGCTATTGTGCAGACAAGGTCAAAATAGCTAATTTTGGCCCTTTCAGGGCCATCACTCTGGAACCCATAACGGAATCTGGCCAGTTCAAGAAAGGAACCAAGATCTTATGGTGATACAAGTTGTATGCAAGTTTGGTTAAAATAAAATCATAAATGAAGCTGCTATTGTGCAGACAAGTTCAAAATAGCTAATTCTGGCCCTTTCAGGGGCCATAACTCTGGAACCCATTATGGAATCTGGCCAGTTCAAAAAGGAACCAAGATCTTATGGTAATACAAGTTGTGTGCAAGTTTGGTAAAAATCAAATCATAAATAAAGCTGCTATTGTGCAGACAAGGTCAAAATAGCTAATTTTGGCCCTTTCAGGGGCCATAACTCTGGAACCTATAATGGGATCTGGCCAGTTCAAGAAAGGAACCGAGATCTTATGGTGATACAAGTTGTGTGCAAGTTTGGTTAAAATAAAATCATAAATGAAACCACTATCGTGCAGACAAGTAATTGTTGACGCACGGACGGACTGACGACGGACGAAGAGTGATCACAAAAGCTCACCTTGTCACTATGTGACAGGTGAGCTAAAAATATCTTAAAAAATCAAAATATCACTCAAATCAGATTTGAAAATGACCTGATTAGCATCTTTTTCACAGAGTAACTCAATAATCATTAAATGAATAGCAAAGAAATACAGATTTGAATTATGGTTAAAAGTAACTTGGTTTAATTAAAAATTAACATATAAACATGACATAAGCTCTATCATTAGATTTTCCAACAGATATACAGGGTTGCAAGCAACAAAGTACTTCACATTCAAGTTAATTGGTACACAGACACATGTTATATTGGTTCTATCAAAGGGATGTAATCACAATAATCACAAAAATTGAACACAACATGAACTAAAGCAAAATACAACATCTAAATGCAAACAAAAGCAGGACTTAATTACACACAAACATTTAGCTAAGGCAAATTCTTGAAGACAAAATCAAACTACCTACTGTAAATACAATAGCAGTAAGCAGACTTACAAAGGCAAAATGAAACTCAACGCTTTAATATAAAGCAACAGAACAAAAAGATAAAATGAAAAGGAACAAAAGCAAACTTAAGCTTGAGAATAAACTATGCCAAGCATGCACTTAACTTTATGCTGTGTCTGTGTTATGAACCCGCCCCCCTCCCCCACCCAGAGCAGGAGGAACATTTACAAACTGTGCCATATTCCATAACTGAATAAGATTTTTAAATTGGCTAAAGTTAGTACATATCTAAAATCATCTGGGAGAGAGTTCCACAACACAGGAGCAGCATATCTGTAGGAGTGCTTACCATAAGTTGCAGAGTTAACTGTAGGTACCTGTAAAATATTAGAATATCAAAAGGTTATTGAAGAATTTCTTTTTACAACTAAATCAGATAGAACCACAGGGGCAAGACCATTTAGGATTTTGAATGTTTCAATAGCCATTGTATGCATTCTTCTTATATGTAAGGAAGGCAATTTAACTTTAAGAAATAAATTTATCAGAATAAGATGATAAATAGTCACCGTAAACAAATCTCAGTGCCCTTTCTTGCAGTTTTTCCATTTTCTTAGTACTATTATCAGAGCAAAAATGCCAAGCCATTGGACAAAAATTAAAATTTGATAAGATAAAAGTGCGGAAAACAGTCAATTTGTTGAGCTTATTTAATTTTTTACCTATTCTTTTATGGATGTTTAATTGTTTTCCAGCTTTCTTGCAAATGTTACCAATGTGGCTCTCAATTTTTAGTTTATAGTCAATATCTACACCTAGGAGTTTAACAGTATCTTCACAGGTTATACTGCTATTGCCAATTTGGAAAACAGGATCTTTAAGGAAGGATTTCTTGCAAACTGCTATAGCTTGGAATTTGTCTGGATTAGCTTGCATTTTGTTCATTCTAAACCAGTCAACAAGAGGGCCAAGATGGCCCTACGTCGCTCACCTGAGAAACACACCATAACAGTGAAAACATGTATGACCTAGTGATTTCATGGAAAACAAGAGTGCCAGAATGTCACAATATACGCCCGTCACAGCAAATTTCTTTACTCTACTAAGTCTCTAGCACCTGTATTTGCAAATGGAATTTTAATTTTGTGGTTGTTTAGTAATCATTGTAAGTCTTTTATTTTTCTAAGTCCACAAAAAAACTCCTTACCAGGTAGAGATACCTTAAAATACGCCTAAAATTTGAAAGTAACATCTATGTTGTACCACAGAAAAATAGTCTTGTTTTTTACCTACAGTCAATTATAAAAAAAGTTACAATATAAGTTATTTATAGTAACAACTAAGTGAAGGTTAAAAAAAAAAATCCAAAAAAAATCCAAAAAAAAATTGTAAGTCCACACAAAAATCTTTACCAGGTAGAGATTGGTCAAAATACACCTCATAATTGGATGTAGCATGCATTGTTGTACTACAGAAAAGTGGTCTCGATTTTTCCCTACGACTGGTAATGAAAAAGTTACAATATAAGCTATTTATAGTAACAACAAAGGGAAGTAATTCTAAAAAGGGAACTGCGCATGACACTTTGTCTCATGATGGTGTATAATTGTGCCAAGTTACATCAAAATCCCTCCATGCATGAAGAAGAAATGCTTCGGACAAAGTCATTCTTGTATCTGACCTTTGGCCTCTAAGTGTGACCTTGACCTTAGACCTAGGGACCTGGTTCTTGCGCATGACACTCCGTCTCGTGGTGGTGAACATTTGTGCCAAGTTATATCAAAATCCCTCTATGCATGAAGAAGAAATGCTCCGGACAAGGTTTTCATTCTTGTATCCTTTGACCTCTGTGACCTTGACCTTAGACCTAGGGACCTGGTTCTTGCGCATGACACTCCGCCTCGTGGTGGTGAACATTTGTGCCAATTTATATCAAAATCCCTCCATGCATGAAGAAGATATGCTCCGGACAAAGTTTTCTTTCTTGTGTCCTTTGACCTCTAAGTGTGACCTTGACCTTAGATATAGGGACCTGGTTCTTGCGCATGACACTCCGTCTCATGATGATGAACAACTGTGCCAACTTTCATCAAAATCCCTCAATGCATGAAGAAGATATGCTCCGGACAAAGTCATTCTTGAATTTGACCTTTGACCTCTAAGTGTGACTTTGACCTTAGACCTAGGGACCTGGTTCTTGCGCATGACACTCCGTCTCATGATGGTGAACAACTGTGCCAAGTTTCATCAAAATCCCTCCATGCATGTAGAAGATATGCTCCGGACAAAGCCAGGGGCGTTCCCATAATACGTCCCGTTTTTCAAACGGGCGTATAAAAGTATTCTGGCCAATTATCATTAAAATTGGAGCAAAAACAAGTATTTTCTTTGATTTGACCTAGTGACCTACTTTTTGACCCCAGATGACTAGATTTCATCAAGGCTATCATTCTGACCAAATTTCATGAAGATCAGTTGAAAAATACAGCCTCTATCACATACACAAGGTTTTCCTTTGACTAGTGACCTACTTTTTGACCCTAGATGATCCATATTTAAACTTGACCTAGATATCATCAAAGCAATCATTCTGACCAAATTTCTTTGATTTAACCTAGTGACCTACTTTTTGACTACAGATGACCAATATTCAAATTCTACCTAGATTTCATCAAGGCAATCATGCTGACTTACTTTCAGGAAGATCAATTGAAAAACAAGAGGACCATGATGGTCCTGAATCGCTCACCTGTTCCCACATGACCCAGTTTTGAGTATGACGTCGTTTCTTCTATTATTTGACATAGTAACCTAGTTTTTGAGCTCATGTGACCCAGTTTTGAACTTGACCTAGATATCATCAAGATAAAAAATCTGACCAATTTTCATGAAGATCCATTGAAAAATATGGCCTCTAGAGAGGCCACAAGGTTTTTCTATTATTTGACCTATTGACCTAGTTTTCAAAGGTACGAGACCCTGTTTTGAACTTGATCTAAATATCATCAAGGTGAACATTCTCACTAATTTTCATGAAGATCTCATGAAAAATATGGCCTCCAGAGAGGTCACAAGGTTTTTCTATTTTTATACCTACTGGCCTAGTTTTTGACGGCACGTGACCCAGTTTCGAAACTGACCTAGATATCATCAAGGTGAATATTCAGACCAATTTACATCAAGATCCATTGAAAAATATGGCCTCTAGAGAGGTCAAAAGATTTTTCTAATTTTAGACCTACTGACCTAGTTTTTGACCGCAGTTGACCCAGTTTCAAACTTGACCTAGATATCATCAAGATGAACATTCAGACCAACTTTCATACAGATCCCATGAAAAATATGGCCTCTAGAGAGGTCACAAGGTTTTTTTTTATTATTTCACCTACTGACCTAGTTTTTTAAGGCACGTGACCCAGTTTCAAAACTGACCTAGATATCATCAAGGTGAACATTCTGACCAATTTTCATGGAGATCCATTCAAGGGTATGGCCTCTAGAGAGGTCACAAGGTTTTTCTATTTTAAGACCTCCTGGCCTAGTTTTTGACCGCAGTTGACCCAGTTTCAAACTTGACCTATATATCATCGAGATAAACATTCACACCAACTTTCATACAGATCCCATGAAAAATATGGCCTCTAGAGAGGTCACAAGGTTTTTCTATTATTTGACCTACTGACCTACATTTTGATGGCACGTGACCCACTTTCGAACTTGACCTAGATATCATCAAGATGAATATTCTGTTTAATTTTTATGAAGATCCATTCATAAGTATGGCCTCTAGAGAGGTCACAAGGTTTTTCTATTTTTAGACCTACTGACCTAGTTTTTGACCACACGTGACCCAGTTTCGAACTTGGCCTAGATATCATCAGGATGAACATTCAGACCAACTTTCATACAGATCCGATGAAAAATATGGCCTTTAGAGAGGTCACAAGGTTTTTCTATTATTTGACCTACTGATCTAGTTTTTGAAGGCACGTGACCCAGTTTCAAACCTGACCTAGATATCATCAAGGTGAACATTCTGACCAATTTTCATAAAGACCCCATGAAAAATGTGACCTCTAGAGTGGTCACAAGCAAAAGTTTACGCACGGACGGACGCACGCAAAGATATGGACCGGACACGCCCATCAATGCACTATCATGAAATATGACCTTTAACGTCTAAGTGTGACCTTGACCTTTGAGCTACGGACCTGGGTCTTGCGCGCGACACGTCGTCTTACTGTGGTACACATTCATGCCAAGTTATTTGAAAATCCATCCATCGATGACAAAGATATGGACCGGACACGAATGCACTATCATGAAAAATGACCTTTAACGTCTAAGTGTGACCTTGACCTTTGAGCTACGGACCTGGGTCTTGCGCGTGACACGTCGTCTTACTGTGGTTCACATTCATGCCAAGTTATTTGAAAATCCATCCATCGATGACAAAGATATGGACCGGACACGAAAAATGCGGACAGACTGACAGACCGACAGACGGTTCAAAAACTATATGCCTCCCTTCGGGGGCATAAAAATACAGCCTCTATCGCATACACAAGGGTTTTCTTTGATTTGACCTAGTGACCTACTTTTTGACCCCAGATGACCCATATTCGAACTTGACCTAGATTTCATCAAGGCAATCATTCTGACTTAACTTCATGAAGATCAATTGAAAAATATAGCCTCTATCGCATACACAAAGTTTTTCTTTGATTTGACCTAATGACCTCCTTTTTGACCCCAGATGACCCATATTCGAAACTGACCTAGATTTAATCAAGGCAATCATTCTGACCAAAATTCATGAAGATTATTTGAAAAATACAACCTCTATTGCATACATAAGCTTTTTCTTTGATTTGACCTAGTGACCTAGTTTTTTACCCCAGATGACCCATTTTCACCTTTTGCCTAGATTTTATCAAGATAATCATTCTGACCAAAATTCATAAGATTAATTTGAAAAATACAGCCTCTATCGCATACACAAGGTTTTTCTTTGATTTGACCTAGTGACCTAGTTTTTGACCCCAGATGACCTATTTTCGAACATGGCCTAGATTTCATCAAGGTAATCATTCTGACCAAAATTCATGAAGATTATTTGAAAAAATACAGCCTCTATTGTATACACAAGGTTTTTCTTTGATTTGACCTAGTGACCTACTTTTTTAATCCCAGATGACCCATTTTCGAACTCGGCCTAGATTTCATCAAGGTTATCATTCTGACCAAAATTCATGAAGATTAATTGAAAAATACTGCCTCTATCGCATACACAAGGTTTTTCTTTAATTTGACCTAGTGACCTAGTTTTTGAACCCAGATGACCCATTTTCGAACTCGGCCTACAATTCATCAAGGTGATCATTCTGACAAAATTTCACTAAGATCAGTTGAAAAATACAGCCTTTATCGCATACACAAGCTAAATGTTGAGAAACAGACGACAGACGCCGGACATCGAGTGATCACAAAAACTCACCTGAGCATTGCTCATTGCTCAGGTGAGCAATGCTCAGGTGAGCTAAAAATATCATTTATAAAAACTTTAAATAGAAGGGGACCAAGGATGGAGTCTTGTGGTACCCCTTTGCTTATACTTGCCCATGAACTAACAATATTCCCAATTTTAATTTGCTGCTTAAGATTTGAGAGGTAAGACTGAAGAAGGTTTGAGGCCGGCTCTGATAATCCATATTCAGTTAATTTTGATAATAAAATTTCGTGGGGCAAACAGCCGAAAGCTTTTGAAAGATCCATTAGAACTGCTGCAACGTATTCATTATTATCAAGAGCCTGTCTCCAATCCTGCAGCAGTCTTAAAAGTGTTGTTTGGCATCCATAACCTTTTTTCTGAAGGCACAAAGGAAATTATCAACAAGAGCTGTCTCCATAGGATGACACATGCCCCCGATGGCACTTTGAATGAATAGTTATGGCCGATGTTAGAGTTTAGGACCTTTGACCTACGGATCTGGGTCTTGCGCGCGACACGTTGTCTTACTGTGCCACACATTCATGTATAGTTATTTTAAAATCCATGCATGAATGACATAGATATGGACCGGACATGCTCATCATTGCACTATCATGAAATATGACCTTTAACGTCTAAGTGTGACCTTGACTTTTCAGCTACGGACCTGGGTCTTGCGCGCGACATGTCTTACTGTGGTACACATTCATGCCCAGTAATTTTAAAATCCGTGCATGAATGACAAAGATATGGACCGGACACGCCCATCAATGCACTATCATGAAATATGACCTTTAACGTCTAAGTGTGACCTTGACCTTTGAGCTACAGACCTGGGTCTTGCGTGCGACACGTCGTCTTACTGTGCCACACATTTATGCTTAGTTACTTGAAAATCCATCCACGGATGACAAATATATGGACCTGACACGCCCATCAATGCACTATCATGAAAAATGACCTTTAACGTCTAAGTGTGACTTTGACCTTTGAGCTACGGACCTGGGTCTTGCGCGCGACATGTCGTCTTACTGTGGTACACATTCATGCCAAGTTATTTGAAAATTTATCCATGGATGACAAAGATATGGACTGGACACGAAAATTGCGGACAGACCGACAGACGGTTCAAAAACTATATGCCTCCCTTCGGAGGCATAAAAATATGTTCAAAATAGACAGGGAGCTGTTCAGATAATACTTTTTCAAAAATCTTTGATTGGATAGGTAAAATACTTACTGGTCTATAGTTAGTTTTGAGTACAGCATCATTTTTCTTAAATGAAGGAGTGACCTGGGCCTGTTTTACTTTGTCTGGGAAAGAGCTAGTGAAGATAGAAAAAATTACAAAATTTGTGATAGGCTCCACAAGGGCTTGTTTGCAAAATTTTAACAACTTAACAGAAATTTTATCAGCACCAGTAGCTTTTTTACTGTTAAATTTGTCTATAATTTTGGCAACTTTGGTTTGACTGGTATGCTCAAAATTAAAGCTATCTGGTTTAAATTTTCTTTCTTTGATTTTGTTTATACTTGGATAATTTTTCGGGTCAAATACATAATCCTTACCAATATCTTCAGCCACATTTGCAAAAAAGTCATTAAAAAATTCTGAAACTTCCAAATTATCTTAAACTATTTTTTCATTTTCATTCAAAAATATTTTGGGCTTTTCAGACAAGCATTTTTAAGACATAATTATATATATGGTCTGATTGTGCTCCAAAAGTCAGCAGATTTGCTACCACCTATACATCTCTCTTGAAAATAATTATTAACAGATTGTCTTTTATTTAGTTATTTTTCAGCCGTTGAATGATAAAATGTTTAAAACGATGAAATAAAACTGCAGTTTAAAATAATATAGCTTTTAAAGTCAATTTCTGAAGAAATAACGATGGGATGTTTACAGTTATCACGTTTCCGTAATTCCAGATTTTGCAGCCATTGCAATAACACCACTTCTTTAACTTTTACGGGGCACTGGTGATTTTTCAAGGGAGCTCTACCTTTTAGGTAGCACCTAATTTCATATTAATAACATACATTTTACCAACAAACTTACAATATTAGATACCGTTCCGTACAAAATCAGCCGCCTAATAGCCCTAACATATTCCCACCAAGTGTCCCGATTGGTTGTTATTGCCGGGACATGCGCAGAAGACCGATATATTGACCCGATATTGGGCGGAGAAGATATACAAGAAACAAGAAATTGGCAAGTTATTTATAGATGTCGGAAATTCCCATATTTTGCTCATCTGTACGTTCCATTTTTATATCTAGAGGTTGTTTAGGATAATAATTTCGATGACGTAATGGATAATAATTTGAATTTTTACGACAACGATTGCGACAATCATTTAAATCACTATTTGTCAGAATAAATAATAAGTATTAACAAATTATCGATGGTTTAAATTATTCTCCATTTGGTTTAAATATTTGATCATTAAATATTCTCCAACTATTCCCTATTTAGGCAAAGAAGGAATAAACATTATCCATTTCGTCAATGAAATTATTCTCCACTGCAGTATTGGTTTCGAAGGAATCTTGGACGTTTCGACCCCAAGACATTTCGACCCCAAGACATTTCAACCCCAAAATTTAATTTTCTTGGACATTTCGACCCCAAAGACATTTCGACCCCAAGACATTTCGACCCCTCAGAAATAGTTGTATGTTTTCATTTTATATTTCTTCCATTTTGCATATTTTAGAAAATATTAATATATAGATGTATATAAACATTCTATTTTTAAATGAATCATACACAAAATACATGTCAGTGAATAAACTGCGCTGACCGGAAAATTTATTATTGGAACTAATTGAATTATTTTTTCATGTTTAATTTGATAATTTAAGAAGAAAATATATTATGAAAAATCAGTTTTTAAAAGAATTATAACATGTTTATATATGAATGTAAAAACGTTTACTGCATTTATTGCCAAAGCACAATTAATGTCCTTTGAATATATGCGGCGAAACAAACACGTGCCTCTGATTAGTCCTGATAGAGTTTGATTGGATTATCACACCTATTGATTATATCCATTAATCAGTATATTTGTAAGCACACACAAGTTACATGTGACAAATAAATGTCTAACAAGCTTAAGGTAAGTGCAGTTAAATATGATAAGCTTTTATTTAATTCAAAAGCTAACAAAATTATGGCGATTGCACTCATCCACGAGTGCGCAAAATTCCCGTGCGCTCAACAAATTTTCAACTTCGTGTAAAAACGTTTTGTGCATTTTATTTTCCTTTTGTAAATTAATTATTTATTTATTTGAGATATGATTGAATTCTATCATAAACCCTAAAAACACGATTTATTAAAGAAATACCTGTGTACATTAGAGAATCTAGGACATGGAAATTCCGAATGCACTAATTTCCAGTGCGCACGCCGATTTTCAATCATGTACAAGACGTAACGCGCAAAGGTATTTTAATTTCCTTTTGAAAAATAATAATTTATGATATATATGTTTGAATTCAGTCATAAATCACTTCAAAAATACCATTTGTTTAAGAAATACGGGTGTATTTCGGTTATGGCAATTTCCCGCGTGGTCGCCGAATTTCAATCTCTTATAAAATCGTTTTGCGTTATAAAATTTTATTTATCCTTCTGAAACGTATTATTTATATTATATACGAATGATTTCTGCAATAAACCCTACAAAAATACCATTTATTAATAAAATAAGGGTGTATTTCGGTAATGGAAATTTCCCGCGCGGTCGCCGAATTTCAGTCTCGTATAAAGTCAGTTTGCGTGAACGTATTTTATTTTCCTTTCGTATTTTATTCATTTTTGATATATATGAATGAATTATTTCAAAAAACTTTCAAAAATACCTTTAACTTACAAAATACATGTGTATTCCGGTTACGGAAACTGTATTCCGGTGTATCCCGGTTTTTAGGTAGATTCCGGTTTAATGTGTGACCGAAATCGCTTGAAGTTGTTAAAATCATACTTTGAAAATCATACTTTAAATCACGTGTATTTGCTAAAATATTTAATATACAAAAAAGTAATACGGCTGCATTTTCCTTACAGATATGAAATATGATAATAATTTTTTCCCTGTTACTAACAGAACAGTACTCATATATTCTTATATTTTGCAGTAACGGGGATTTCGTGTTTGATATTTTACAACTGGAATAGAAAAGAGCAGTTTGTAAATAACAAAAATCATATTCTGTATTCTGTAAAGCAAATACTTTATGTGTGCGTCAAAATCACTTACGAAAATAACATTAAATGCGAAAATAAGCAATATGTTGTTTAGTTTCCTTAGGCTATTATTTTCTTTACATTTTCGCCCAAATTAAAGATAATGCTGACACATGTTTATAAATATCCGATGTCACCACAATCGCTTAATTGATTGTTAATTGCAATGCGCACTGCAGATAAATATACACGTGCTGTATATCAACAAACAATTAATCAAGGTGTGATAATGCAATCAAAAGATTATGATTTTAAATATCAATATAATGAAGATGGTGACATCTTAAACTTCATTGATTTACATTATAATTATTTGTATTTGGTTGAATCTCATAGAAATGAGATGCATATATCTTTCACCAAAAAAAAAAAAAAAAAAAAAAAAAAAAATCAAATAAAAATATATAAATAAATAAAGAGGTATTAAAGATGTGACTTTATTAAAGTTATTTTCATAATTAAAATCAGCGAATTCGGCCCATGATTTAAAAATCATTTTTTAATATAGCCGTGTACTAAAATAGTCTTTTTAAAGATGATTTGAAAATATAAATAAACACCAAGTATGAAAATACGTTATATGAAGGTTATTTTAAGATAGATAATCAGAATGATTTGTTCATAAATTATTTACGTAATAAACGCGGCTGATACATAAATCCCGTTATTTTCGTTAATAAAAAAAATGATTTATATATGATGATCATTTCGTTATTGTGAGATAAAAATCACTCATTTTTCAGCATATACTAATATAGTCTATAAGAAATTAAAATAAGAATTTTAGAAAATAAAGAAATTTAGACAAATATGGCTCATTTTCGTAAAAAAAATCTTATTTTCGCAAAATTAACCGCATTTTAACATTTTAATTGGTAATTAAGCGTTATTACATTTTGAAATTGCTCAAATATCTATAGATTAAAGCTTAATTATAATAATGACGGCATTCTTAGATGTTTTCAGGCATATCATTGAATGGGGTCGAAATGTCCAAGGAGTTGGGGTTGAAATGTCTTGGGGTCGAATTGTCTCTTGGGGTTGAAATGTCTTGGGGTCGAAATGTCTTGCTAGCGTTTCGAAGCAGTTTCCGTCGGCTAGTAGTATCCGTCAACGCGTTATTTTACGTTTCGTGACGTTCTTCACAATAAAGTCGAGATTGTTTCCCTAACCCTAACCCTGCAATCCAGAGCTCTGTGAAATTTCAGCAACAAAGGGTAAAACTCGAATTGTTCATTCCATAATTGTTTTGTTTACATTCCGCACATGGGGGGATTTCACGTGCAACTAATGCGCATGCGCAAAGAGTAACTCCGTAATCCCCAATTAAGTTGAAAGTTCCTCCTTTTGGCAGTCGAACTAGATGATTTACCAAAAATACATAATAAAGATAAAAATGAGTCATTTTTGTGCATCGGCAATATTTTTTTTTCACAATTAAGAGCAATATAGATGATTAGGTTACCCTTGCCAGATTTTCTTATCCAAGAGGGGTAACTGGTCACATACTATGTGCTATACAAAGTGATGGTTGTATCCCTTACGTAGTATATGTTTATATAAGATATATAAATTGCCACTATGATATCAGCTGGCCGATAGAACATCGGCTTCACAAGCATGAGATCGTGAGTTCGAGTCTCAGGTTTTGCTTTTTTTTTTACCTCCTATTTTCAACAAGCCTTATTTAACACCTGAACCTTCAAACTTCTTAAAATTGTATTAATTAATTTCACCAGAGAGATTTAAAAAAACACGGATGGTGCTTTCCTAGTCGTATTCACAGTAGTTATAAATTATTATCCATTTCAGTAATAAGTTTATTCGTTACAGGGTACGCATCATATACATTACCGGCCCTTCGTGCGGCCACCCAGAAATAAAATATTATCCATTTTGGCAATGAAATAAGATGTATTCTCCGTTTGGTTGTAGTTATAAATTATTATCCATTTCAGTAATACAGGTGCGCATCATATACACTACGGGGGCTTCGGCCGGTCGTCGGCTACCCAGAAATAAAATATCCATTTCGGCAAACAAATTAGATATATTCTCCATTTGGTAGTAGTTATAAATTATTATCCATTTCAGTAATACAGGTACCGGGGTTTCGCGCAGCCGGTCGTCGGCGATCAAGGAATAAATATTATTCATTTCGGTAATGAAATTATTCTCCATTTGGTTGTCGAACTTTATAAATTATTATCCATTTCAGCAATATATAAGTTTGTTAGTAACAGGTACGCATCATATACATAACCGGGACTTCGATCGCGCGGCCGGTCGTCGGATACCCAGGAATAAAATATTATCCATTTCGGCAATGAAATTATTCTCCATTTCGTCGTAGTCATAAATTATTATCCATTTCAGTAATAAGTTTGTTAATTACAGGTACGCATCATATACATAACCAGGACTTCGCACGGGCGGTCGTCGGATACCGATACCCAGGAATAAATATTATCCATTTCTGCATTGAAATTTTTCTCCATTTCGTCCTTGTCATAAATTATTATTCGTTTCAGTAATAAGTTTGTTAGATATAGGTACGCATCATATATTTCAGCAATAAGTTTGGGTACGGATCATATACATAACTTGGGCTTCGCACGGGCGGTCGTCGGCTACCCAGAAATTAAATATTATCCATTCCGGCAATGAAATTAGATCTAGTCTCCATTTGGTTGTAGTTATAAATTATTATCCATTTTAGTAATCAGTTTTTTAGTTACAGGTGCGCATCATATACATTACCGGGGCTTCGCGCGGCCGGTCGTCGGCAACCCAGGGATGAATATTATCCATTTCGGCAATGAAATCATTCTCCATTTGGTAGTAGAAATAAATTATTATCTATTTCAGTTATAAGTTTGTTAGTTACAGGTACGCATCATATACATTACTGACAGCGCAACTGACGGGTCTCGCACGGCCGGTCGTCGGCTACTCTGGTGTAAATATTATAGATTTCACTAATGAAGTTATTCTTCATTTGATTGTTTTCATATTATCCATTTCAGTAATAGGTTTGATAGTTACAGGTACGCATCATATACATTATTGATAGCGCCATCGACGGGCCTCGCGCGGCCGGTCGTCGGCCACTGAGGTTTAGGCCTAAATATTATCCATTTCAGCAATGAAATTATTCTTCATTTGTTTGTTGTTATATTATCCATTTCAGTAATAAGTTTTTTTTAATTGCAGGTACGTATCATAGACATTACTTTGCGCGGCCGGTCGTCGCGGCTTCCCGGGTATGAATATTATCCATTTCAGCAATGAAATTATTCTCCTTCACAATGGTTGTAGTATTAAATATTGTTATCCATTTCAGTAACAAGTTTGTTCATGTTCCTTATAAACTGCGCCATCGACGGGTTTCGCGCGGCCGGTCACGGGTATAAATATTAATTATTTTAGCAATGCAATTATTCTCCATTTGGTTGTAGTAATATTAGATCTATTTCTGTAATAACTTTGTAAGCTACAGATACGTATCATAGACATTAATGATAGCGCCATCGGCGAGCTTCGTGCGACCGGTTGCTGGAACTGCCAGCGATTTTTCAACATTTTCCTAATTTTCTGCTTTTTTTTATAAATACCAACCAAAATATACACCAAGACAGCACAATAAGGTTGATTCATTTTACAGATTTTATTATATACTTATTAGATATCATATTTGTAATACTACATCCTTACAATAATGGGTAGATTCTAAAAATGAACAAGAGGACCATGATGGTCCTGAATCGCTCACCTATCCCCACATGACCCAGTGTTGAACTGAGTATGACGTCGTTATTTCTATTATTTGACATAGTGATCTAGTTTTTGAGCACATGTGACCTAGATATCATCAAGATAAAAAATTCTGACCAATTTTCATGAAGATCCATTGAAAAATATGACCTCTAGAGAGGCCACAAGGTTTTTCTATTATTTGACCTAATGACCTAGTTTTAGAAGGCACGTGACCCACTTTTAAACTTGACCTAGATATCATCAAGATGAACATTCTCACCAATTTTCATGAAGATCTCTTGAAAAATATGGCCTCTAGAGAGGTCACAAGGTTTTTCTATTTTTCGACCTACTGACCTAGTTTTTGACCGCACATGACCCAGTTACGAACTTGACCTAGATATCATCAAGTTGAACATTCTCACCAATTTTCATGAAGATCCATTGAGAAATATGGCCTCTAGAGAGGTCACAATGTTTTTCTATTTTTAGACCTGCTGACCTAGTTTTTGACCCCACTTGACCCAGTTTCGAACTTGACCTAGATATCATCAAGATGAACATTCTGGCCAATATTCATGAAGATATCATGAAAAATATGGCCTCTAGAGAGGTCACAAGGTTTTTCTATTTTTAGATCTGCTGACCTAGTTTTTAAACCCACGTAACCCAGTTTCGAACTGGACCTAGATATCATCAAGGTAAACATTTTGACCAATTTTCATGAAGATCCATTAAGAAATATGGCCTCTAGAGAGGTCACAAGTTTTTTCTATTTTTAGACCTACTGACCTAGTTTTTGACCCCACGTGACCCAGTTTCGACCTTGATCTAGATATCATCAAGATGAACATTCTCACCAATTTTCATGAAGATCCATTGAGAAATATGGCCTCTAGAGAGGTCACAAGGTTTTTCTATTTTTAGACCTACTGACCTAGTTTTTGACCCCACGTAACCCAGTTTCGAACTTGACCTAGATATCATCAAGATGAACATTCTCACTAAAATTCATGAAAATTTCCTGAAAAATATGGCCTCTAGAGAGGTCACAAGGTTTTTCTATTTTTAGATCTACTGTCCTAGTTTTTAACCCCACATGATCCAGTTTCGAACCTGACCTAGATATTATCAAGATGAACATTCTGACCAATTTTCATGAAGATCCATTGAGAAATATGGCCTCTAGAGAGGTCACAAGGTTTTCCTATTTTTAGACCTACTGACCTAGTTTTTGACCCCACGTGACCCAGTTTCGAACTTGACCTAGATATCATCAGGATGAACATTCTGACCAATTTTCATGAAGATCTCATGAAAAATATGGCCTCTAGAGAGGTCACAAGGTTTTTCTATTTTTAGATCTACTGACCTAGTTTTTGACTGCACGTGACCCAGTTTCAAACTTGACCTAGATATCATCAAGATGAACATTCTGACCAACTTTCATAAAGATCCCATGAAAAATGTGACCTCTAGAGATGTCACAAGCAAAAGTTTACGCACGCACGGACGGACGGACGACGGACACCGCGCGATCACAAAAGCTCACCTTGTCACTTCGTGACAGGTGAGCTAAAAATAAATCTTGTTTCCTATTCACTTTTGTGAACTTTTTTCAATGAAAATACCCTTAGAGAAGAATTTTTTTTTTAATTTAAAAAAAAACTGTTTAATAGATTTTTTTCCTATTTTTCTTGTGTATGAATAATTGTATTGTGAGCATGAAAATGGCTTAAACTGTATGGGTAAAGGCTAAATTTTATGTTAAGCATTGACTGGGAAACCCATGAGTCTTAAGTGCTGATGAGCCCTGTGTCACATGGCTAAACTGTATTGAATGCAAAAGAATGAAACTATTTAATAGTGCAAATCTTATGTAAAGGAATGTAACCAGTGTGGGATTCAAAGTTCTTTCAGTGTTTAAAAACATGTGTTAACATAGTATTTTTTTCTTGACTTTGATTTTTATGTCATTTTTCGATGTATTTGTCCCCAGAAGAGAGAGGAAATTGTTGCTAGTAAAAGGGCAAAAAAAAGTTACCTTTAAGTTTTACAAAAAGGATATCAACAATAATGAGGAATTGACTTGCGATGAAAATAACAACACCCCGTTTTTAAATATATTTATTTCTGTTGAAGTTTTTATAATAAGTTAACTAGCAGTTTGTGCTCTTGGTGTAATACCTAGTATAAAACTGAGTGGATGTCTACTGCTACACGTAAAGTTCTCTGTGCTTTTAAAAAATTGTTCATAGAAGTAAGGGTACACTTCTGCTTCTTCTTCCAAAGTATTAAATGTTGACAAAGTTTACTTTTATCACATACAGGTACATTGCTGTAAAATTCTTTCAAGAATCCAGGGTATGATTAGAGCATTGTTCGGAAGACTTACATTTATTATCAGTGGTGTAAAGGAGCACTGTTCAGTTCTACCAGGAAAGTAGTTTAAACGAACTGCGAATTACCCAGTATCAAATGTAAACTGCTTTGAATATTATGGACATGTTAAGTTGTTACAGTTTTAGTTGCTATACTTGTATTTAATTAGACCTTTCTAACGTAAACGTAATTACGAAACGGAATACTGAATTCGTAAAATTTTAGGCTAATTTGTGGTCTAGGGGAGACAATTTCATCCAATAGTAATGCAATAGTATCTCCCTTAGACCATTATTTGAAAATAATATTTACGAATTCAGTATTCCGTTTCCGTTTTACGTTTACGTTAGAAAGGTCTATTAAGAGCTTCTTTAATCTGAAATATATACAGACTACAGTGCGAATTCCTAGCAAAGAAGTCGCAAATGTCCCATAGAAATTTCTGAATGTCACATGATAAAATTTTTAAATGTCACATAAAAATTGTGTATGATGGGCCATTGTCCCATGGACAAACATTCTTTCCCTGTCACTGGTTAGGACCGCTTGAATACAACATCTTCGGACGAAAAATGGAGCGAACCTGACCAAATTGATTACATGTATATCTGCTACTAAGAAGTTAAAAAAAAAAGTTTTTAAAATTCTTAATTTTTTCTATAATTGAATACTAAATAATCTGAAAGGTGAAATAGTGTTATCAGTACTAAGTCAATTATTGTCTTACATTATATGAACAACACTGTCTTTGTACTGAAATGTGATATGAAAACACAACCACAACAAGAGCTATCCATAAGACAGCGCGCTCGACTTTTTCAGTGCTTGACTCTGAATTAGAGCTTTGCCAGTAAAAATTAGTCTAAGTTAAAAAGGTACATAACTCTGTCAAAATTCAAATAAGAGTTATGGGAATTGTGTCTCCTGGCGTAGACTTGGATAGTAAATAACTATTTGAGTTTCAAGACAAAAGCTTTAACAGTAACAGAGATATTTGACTTTATCAAAATATTTTTTAAAAAATTTAAGTTAAAAAGGGGCATAATTCTGTCAAAATTCAATCACAGTTATGAGGATTGTTTCTTCTGGTGTAGACTTTTATGGTAAATAAGTATTTTAAGTTTCAAGTCAATAGCTTTGATAGTAACAGAGGCATTTGACTTTATCAAAAACTTTAACCAATGCCGACGCCAACGCCGGGGCAAGTGCAATAGCTCTACTTTTTCTTCGAAAAGTCGAGCTAAAAATGGCAAGATACCTGGCAGGCATGGTACTTGTCAATACAACATAAACCAGTATCAACATTTGATCACTGATAAAACTTATCAAAAATGTTATTTCATTCAAGATTCCTCATATTTAAGGTTGTCTGTCACATGTTTCAACAAATGTTGATTTCATTTCAGTTTTCCATAGAAAATGTCGGCTGCACAGAAAGATGCGCATAAATAACTATAGGAATTACCTTTAAGCCTATGTAAAACTTGTGACCCACGGGATGGGACCTCTTTTCACCCCAGGGGCACAATTTAACAATCTTCATTGAGGACCATAAGATGATGTCACATGCCAAATATCAATATCTACGTCTTGAGGTTTTGGACCATTTTTTTAAAAAAGTTTTTCCTTTTGGTTGCCTTGGCAACCAGAGTTCTACACGGAATTAAATGTTTTGAACAATTTTGAAAGAGCACCACCCAAGAATAATTCCTGTGAAGTTTGGTGAAACTATGCATAGTGATTTTCAAGGATTTTTTTTTGAAAATGTTGACGGACACACGACACTCGACATACATTGAGCAGTCACAAAAGCTCACCATGTCAGAGCCTTTGGCACATGGTGAAGTAAAAAGTTAAAATCCACAAATTCATATCCCCATGATATTACTGTTTCAACTAAAACCACGAAAGTTCATGCCCTTGAAATTAAATAATTTTACAGTATTTAAATAACAACTGTCTGCAAGTTGCTGATAAACAACTTTAAACAACAGAAAAACAATACAAAACACATTTAGAAACATTGAAACTATGAAATATTATTTAAAAACAAGAGCTGTCTGATGACAGCGCGCTCGACTATTCGAAGAATTGATTGAAGAATGGGGTCAAAATATTTCCACGGATATTCAGACAAAAGAAATAAATAGATTAGACAAACAATGTTCCTGTATTACTTTGATTTCGATAAGTCTTGCACTAAATGGCAATATATGAGCCAATTTCAAAGTCCAAAAAGGGCCATAATTCAGTCAAAATAGTTATGTACTCTTGCCTACAGATGTAAATCATAATGATAAGCAAGTGTTCAAAGTTTAAAAGCCATATGTCAAATAGTTTTGACAAAACATGGACTTGTATGAAAACAGAACCAATTTCAAAGTCCAAAAAGGGCCATAATTCAGCCAAATAGATGACAGAGTTAATATGTTCTCTTTCCTACAGATAGAGACTATTATACTAAACAAGTGATAAAAGTTTCAAAGCCATATGTCAAACACTTTACAAAAAATATGAACTGGTACGAAAAACTTAACCAAGATTTCTAAGTCAAAAGGGGCCATAATTCAGCCAAAATCCTTGGTGGAGCTATGTACTCTTGCCTATAACTGGACATGGTGATGGTAAACAGGTGTTGAAAGTTTCAAAGCTTTATCTCAAAAGACTTTGTCAAAATATGAACTGGTACGAAATATTAACCCAGATTTCTAAGTCAAAAAGGGCCATAATTCAGCCAAAATCCTTGATGGAGTTATGTGCTCTTGCCTATAACTGGACATGGTGATGGTAAACAAGTGTTGAAAGTTTCAAAGCTTTATCTCAGAAGACTTTGTCTAAATATGAACTGGTACGAAAAACTTAACCAAGATTTCTAAGTCGAAAGGGGCCATAATTCAGCCAAAATCCCTGATGGAGTTATGTACTCTTGCCTATAACTGGCCATGGTGATGATAAACAAGTGTTGAAAGTTTCAAAGCTTTATCTTAAAAGACTTTGTCAAAATATGAACTGGTACGAAAAACTTAACCATGATTTCTAAGTCAAAAGGGGCCATAATTCAGCCAAAATCCTTGATGGAGTTATGTACTCTTGCCTATAACTGGTCATGATGATGGTAAACAAGTGTTGAAGGTTTCAAAGCTTTATCTCAAAAGACTTTGTCAAAATGTGGACTGGTACGAAAAACTTAACGAAGGTGTGACGCCGACGCCGTGGTGAGTAGGATAGCTCTACTTATTCTTCGAATAGTCGAGCTAAAAATCATAATTAATGATTTCTGAAAAGCAAAACTGATCTCTGCACATTTACTTTCTGGCCAATGTCTTCCTGATGAAATAAAATATACTGCATAAAAAGCATGTTTTTGTACATTAATGTACAGATTTTATATTACAGCAAGTGCATTATGTGTTTGGTAGGTTCTCGCCGAGACTTGAACTCGGAACCTTCTTTCTTTGAAGTGAAAGATGTTCTACCATTGGAACTACAAGAACTGATCTACCGTTAATTAACACAAAATGCACAGCAATTGAGAAAAGTTTTACATTTGAAATTTTTAAAAGAAAATGTGACCAGCCATGAGAGAATTGGCCAAAATGAGGTACATGTACAGAGCCATACATAATTTGGCTACTTGGGTTTTTATTTTACTCCTGACATTAGGCAGTCTGAAAGAAAGCTAAATCCCCTGCCACTGTTATGGATAGTGAAAGGGTAAACCTTTGACCTTCAGCTGTGATCTTGAGCTTGAACTGACCCATGAATTCTGCGCATCGTCTTGATTAGGAGATACAGAGCTCAAACCTTTGACAATAAGTTGTGACCTTGACCTTGAGATGACATGGCTGACTCATGAGACTCAAGAGTTCTTGATGAGGTGATCATTTGACCCCAGTTTCATGATTACCTGACAAGGGGTTTAGGAGATACAGAGAAAACGAAATGGGAGCTCAAACCTTTGATCTTCAGTTGTGACCTTGACCTTGAACCGACATGGCTGACTCATGTGTTCTGCACATCGTCTAGATAAGGTGATAATTTGACCAAAGTTTCATGAAAATCCTTCAAGGGGTTTAGGAGTTACAGAGCAGACACAAAATGTTACGGAAGAACAGAAGTAACTTTACCAGAGTGCACACTGTTTAAGACAACGTTTTTCCCTAGGGAAATCCCTGGCACCTGCTAGGACAAGTTTTTTATTTTCTTTTTTCTTTTTGGATTTAACGTCGCACCAACACATGATAGGTCATATGGCAACTTTCCAGCTTGAATGGTGGAGGAAGACCCCAGGTGCATTATTTCATCACGAGCGGGCATCTGGGTAGAACAACCAACCTTCTGTAAGCTGGATGGCTTCTTACATGAAGAATTCAACGCCCCGAGTGAGACCCGAACCCACATCGATGAGGGGCAAGTGATTTGAAATCAGCGACCTTAACCACTTGGCCACGGAGGCCCTTACCAGCTCGGACAAATGTATACTTTCCCTGCTAGGTAGGCAAGAAAGATTGATGTTAATTCAAGATAAAACACACATACACAAGTTTCAAATGACATAAAAGCTCGCCGAATGGGCGTTTACATCAAACGCTGGTAGTAAACGACGTAGGTGTCACGCTAGTTATCAGTGAGAGGTTAATTTGATCACGCTTGTAGTTTGCTCCGCCCTAAA
This sequence comes from Mercenaria mercenaria, assembly GCF_021730395.1. NCBI lineage: Eukaryota > Metazoa > Mollusca > Bivalvia > Venerida > Veneridae > Mercenaria > Mercenaria mercenaria. The sequence continues at coordinate 130,208 of NC_069364.1, forward strand.
GTATTTTTCTATTGATCGTTACGGGTTAGTTACAAAAGCAAAATATCACTGGTATTTATTTCAAGATAGCTCTGATTCTGCATAATAAATACATTCATGTGCAGCATATACACTGAAATCTATGTAGATTATAGATTTGAACATTGATGTGTATACATGTATTTATATAGCAACTCTCGACGAAATAACACAAAACTGCTACCGCAGATTTTGTCTCGTAGGTTCCATGTATTTATATTAAATTGATGTACATGTATCCAGTCTTCGTAAAATGTCCACGAATGTCGGTCATGGAGAATATCGTATACTCGATGTTGTCTTTACACATTGAACTATAAGTAATATTCATCCATTTATTTATTTAAAACTACATGCAGTATCTTGTCGAAATTAAACTGGAAGTTTTGTCTCTAGACTCGTGAACGTTTGGTAATACCTAGTACATGTATTAGTCAAAATAATTCGACGTTCAGATTGTTTTATATTTGTGACGGGCAATCTACGCGTCAAACTTTGAAGGACCAAAATAATGGAGGATAAATCACAGAACACAGTCATGTAAAGTTATTGGTTTTATCGTTTGTGCATATTAGTGCATATTAGTGTGTCAGCACGGTAAACGTTACACATAGGTTTAATCACCAGAAAATTCGTAATGTTGGATATTCTTTGATAATTTTTACACAAGTCAATGACTCATTGAATGAGGAATTGAATCCCCTTTCGATGCATGTAAGTTTTATTTGAATTTATGGCCGTTTCGTGAAATAATCGGCATTCAAACTTATAGCATGTAAAGCGTCAGACAGCGATGAAATTTCATCGGAAATTGTTCAATTATTTTGGTCTTTCGAGTGTTTGACGCGAGTAGGGATATTGCCCATTTGAAAAAAATATCTCAGTATTTCCTAGGATCGCTTCAAATTAGTTGGACTGTATCTAGTATGTGTAGTGCCCTTCTGTTTTAAAAGGCACATAGTTCTGTTGCGTGCAAATAATAGAACATTTGGCTCGTATTACATAGAGAATGGAAATCTATGACCTTGCACACGATTTTGTAATAAAAAGTTTATTGCGCAGGCGCCACTTGATGCATTGCTATTTTAACTGATATCAGTTTACTGAATATGCTTTCAGGTTACTATAAGACAATAGCACAGTGCCACTAAGTCTAGTTCAGTAAGTCATTTCTTCTACACATGTGTATCAGACCACAACGCACGCTGAGTGCGACCGAGTAAATCGCGTGCAGTCTTAGCACTTTTTATTTTTAGACTGCTTCAAAAATTGCTAAATGGTGCAGATAAACACGCAGCCAATTTTCATTAAACATATATGCATTTCCTTTCCTGGGTATGAATTTACGCAACAGTCGTCGGTAAAAAATACAAAGTGATGCGGTCATTATAACTATACGTCCATCTGAGTCTGATTACTACTTCCAGTCTTCCATTTTTACCGATATTTTCTCTCAAACTGTAGAATACCAAACCAAAGAATTAAAACATCGATAATTAAGAAAAGATTCCATATGAAAAGATATACATTATTTCATAGAAATCCGTCAAATAATTACTGCCTACTGAAGACATGTGGTATGCGATGTCATGAAAACTTTAAACAAAAAAAAGTAAAAATGAAAATAAGCTGTTAGTCGAACCCATCGACATAAATCTATTTGGAAGTTCTATGTCGACTTCAGTCTGGCATTACTGCAACTATGTACCCATTTTGTTTCTAGATTCCGAATTGTAGTAACTAACCATCGTGTGATCGCCCTTGTACTCGAGTGGTTAGTCGCTGACTTGAAATCACTGTAACCTGTCGGGGATGGGTTCGAGCCTTGCTACCGGCCATATCTCTTCATGTGAGAACGGTTGGCAGATTCTTACGGAGGACGGGAGCCTTGTACTGGTTCTTCCCAGGAGCGATGGTTAGGTAAACTGCCCACCCGACATACAGGAAGAACTGTTGAAAACGGGCTTTAAACCCAATAAAAAAGAAGAAGATTTTTCCGTCGTGAGCAAGTTTCTTGGCAAGGAAACTTACTTAGTCATGAATCCCGAATCAAGTTTTAATTCCCTGTTATATAAAGTTAAATGAAGGAGTCCAGCACTTATTTTTGTTTGGGTCTAAACGTTGCATCGTCACATTTATAGGTCATAATTATGGCGACTTTCCAGCTTTGATGGTAGGAAGACCCAAGGTGCCCCGCCATGCATTATTTCGTCACGAGCGGACACCTGGGTAGAACCACCGACTTTCCGTACGTAAGCCAGCTGAATGACTTCCTCACATGAAGAATTCAATGCCCCGAGTGAGACTCAAACCCACTTCAATAAGGGGGATGTGATTTGAAGTTGGCGACCTTAACCACTCGGCGTTTGATTTCATGTACAACGGCTACAGGACCGAAAATTGAATCGATGATTAGGTGTAAATACATGTTCAATGTACAAAAATAAATGATTCCAGTTGATTCAATCGCATGCTTACTAGATTCTCAAGCACATAAAACTTTATTACCTTTATAACTTGAGTTACGTATATAAACAGTGCATTTATGTTTAAATCAAATATTGTATTTTCAACATGAAAAGTCCATGACCTAGCGACAGAAATACACATGTTGTTTAGGACATGTGTAATTTTACATGTATAAAGACATCTTTTGATCTTAAAACTTATATGCACCCGCTGACTAAATTTGCATTTTGTAGTGAGCGATTTTTTTATGAATATGTCACAAGGAAATGTTTATCAATTAAAGAAAATCTATTCTGTACCGTTCTGGATAGAGATTGTAAAAAATGTTTGACTTGAAACTGATTCTGAGACACGGCTAAAAACTGCAATGTCATCAGTTTTTAAAAACCGTAAATACATTGCATGACTGACTTTTCAGATTATGTTTAGACAACAACGGGAAAAACCCACATAAAATTAAATCATATAAATGTACATAACTTGTCTCGCGTCTTGGGCGGAGTTTATGTAAATGACTGTTACAAAATTAGCCACTCACGATAAGAAAATCGATATCAGTCAGCCACTCCATGTGTATGGTGCAAACATTGAAACGGCGCACTATTCTGAAATTGGCAGTATCATGCCTAAAAAATTATTTACACAAACTTCGAATCTAAAATATCCAATAGCTGGGTGATGTAGTTTCACATAAATTGAAAACAAACCATCTACTGGTAGTTAACTAAGATCACAGTTTAACTGATATCACAGCTAGGCCTATTAATACTATATGTACTTTTATATTATAGAAACAAATACTATCTAGAATAAGACTGAATTAGCAAGAGCCAAAATCCTTATAAACAGAGGCCTACATGTATATTAATCCATTTTCCAATCCAAAAATATACTATTTTTTCCCAAATGTGGCAGACATATTTCCCAAAATGCAAGGTATGATTTCCCAAAATCATTCCAATAGATGGTTTTGATTTTGTTTACATTTTTTATATTTCCAGAGAAAGCATTTCGTATTGATATTTTTGTTGGACACTATAGCCTAACGGTGCAAAGGACATAGGCGGATCCAGAGGGAGGGTCCGGACCCCCACCCCCCTCCCCCTGGAAAATCCCTAAAAAGGAAAGAAGATGACGGGAAAAAAACAACACATTAGGATTGCATTCAAAGTGTATGTGGCAGCTGCTACATATGACCCCGACGTAATTCATATTTATGTTAATTATGTCAAAGAATCTAAGAATTTTACCTTTAATAAAACTTAATTTATAATTTTTCCCAAACTTAACAGGTTAGTCCTTAAAACTGTGAAAATAAGGAGTATATTTTATATAAAACTGCAGCAGAAAAGGTGCCCTTAAATGCTCCTAAAATGCCCCAGAATGCAGGAAATGAAGCGCTGAGTTTCAAAATGTTCCAGAGGGGCATGCCCCCTGACCCTCCTAGCTGGGCCGCAAATTTTTCTATTTCAGCCTGTTCAACAAAAACAATTCCTGTTCATTTATACGGCTAACATCTAAACACAAAAAAGCACACCATCTAATTATTTAGTGTATAAAGACACATGTTTGTCATAGCTCAAACGATTGGTACCTATCAGCTAGACCTTCCTGGTCTTAGTGAGCGGGGCCGGTCGGAACCACTCTGAGAAAATTGGGGTTCCGTGCATGAAAGAACACATTACAAGTCTAATCCCTTACCGGATGTTCCATGACCTGGATTTTTGTCCGTGTTTCAGAGGAGATAAATTGAACTCATTCTTCTCGTGTTCACTTCTGGTTGATTATTTTTCCCAAAATGTACAATTATCCCGCATAAATTTCCAGCCTCTTCCCAATTTCCTGTTTTAACTTTTAAAATAGGAAAACAAATTGTTGAAATCATCTACCGCAAATTTGTTTTTGTGTTTTTCCATTGTGTTAAATACATGGTTAGTCACAGGAAACAGAAGAATTTATAATTCTTGTATACTAGACGGGGATTTCTGGTATCTTTACCAGTGCTGGAAAAATCCATCTTACACCCCGGGGTGTAAGACAACTCGCATGCTGTAAATGACGTATATTTCAAACTGCATGTATGTAGAAGATTTATGTAGTAATTTACATTTTATTTAAAAAACAATAAAAATTCAATACCTTGACAGTTCCTGTTGGTTCCTGATAGAGGATATATTTCTCGATTCAAATCACGTTATTTTATCAAAATTTCGTAACATTACGCTGCAGAATTAGAATCATGTATTTCAAAATGATGCGAAAAGTTTAAAATTAAACAAATTTTTTTTTTGAAAATCTAAAGGCGAAAAATTATCCCTAATAACAAATTAAGGGAAAAGGTGGGGGGTGGGGAGGAGTAAAAAAAAAGTGTAGGTAGGTAGACCGGAAACAGACCCTTCTTTTGTCTACCAGTGATCAAATAACATTATTATGAACTAGCTGCTGTAATACAGTGCTAGCGTATAAGCAATTTAATAAGGTAATTGCTTGTAAAATTTATGAGAAGTTGACATAAAGTTGCCTTGGGTAATTCTGTCAAATATTTAGACAACATTCAATTCTTACCGATAAATTTAATTTATTAAAAGATCGACCTTGTCATTTAAAATAATCAACCCACGTTTTCACAAAACAGGTGTGAAACATTTTCTGAGCTTTCAAAGTAGGTCAAATTTGTTTACAATACTGTAGAGAGCACAATAATTATTGCACCAGAAGTGACATTCCATCAAGGAGAAGAAAAGATTTAGAATCGGATCACTTAGAAAATATTGTTATAGAGGTAAATTTGAACAAAACAAAATGGTGGTTTCTAAATGTATATAGACCTCCAAATCAAAATGATGAATTTTTCTTTGATCATCTTACTAAAACACTGGATAAATGTATAAATTTTTATGACCATTATGCAGTAGTGGGTGACTTAAACTGTGACTTATTGTCAGAAGCCAAAGGAAGAAATATCTCAGATTTCTGTGAACTTTTTTGTCTTAAAAATATTATTAAGGAGGCTACCTGTTTCACAAAAAATTTCAGTCCTTCTCTTTTAGATGTATTTTTAACAAATTCCAAATCTTTATGTATAAAAACATTAAACTTTGCAACAGGAATCAGTGATTGCCACAACTTGATTAGCACTGTAATAAATAATACAATTCCAACTTTTGAAAAACAAAAAATTTCATATAGAAGTTTTAAAAACTTTAATATAGATACTTTTCAAAATGATCTTTCACAAATAAATCTTTTTGGAGATACTCCTCAGGAATTATCAGATGTGCATCATATATATAATAAATTTGAAGAAGATGTAACAAAAATCATAAATGAACATGTTCCTGTTAAACAGTCATATAGGAAGAGAGAACAATTGCCATATATGAACAAAACATTAAAGTGGCATTATGCGCATATTACTGCACATACTGTGTTTTTGGAGAATGTTTTATAAAAGCAATTTTCGGTTACTGTATATTTAAATGTGTTAAATTAACGATAATGCCGCATAAGTAATTGAAGTTAATGCTTTAGAAATAAGGTTATAGGACAAATGAAATTATAGTTCTTTTCTGCAATCTTCTACGCAGTGATTTCCCTTACCAAAAGGTAGAGCTTTCTATAGTTGAAGGGAAGCAACTCCTGCGTGCAGTTTGACTTTTCAAAAATAGACTGCCCCAGTCAAAATAAGAAAAGTCATATTTGGAAAGTTATTATTTCGTACTGGTAACAGGACGAGTTTGGTTTATTGGGTTAAAAGCTATAATTTCTTCCATCCTTTTTACACACACATCTATTTCAGCTGATTTTTTACTTGAAAAATGCTCATATTTCCACTTTAAGGAAAGCAATTTACCATAAGAAAATGGCATATCACAGGTATTTGAAAAATAAAAATTCAAAAAATTGGGAAAAATACAGACAGAACAGAAACATGGTAAATAAGATTAAAAAGCAATCAATTAAAAATTATTTCTTAGAAAGATGTGTAGGCGGTAGCAAATCCTCAGATTTCTGGCAAACAATTAAACCCTATCTATCCAAAGAGTCAGGTAAAAATGATTGAAAAATTACATTAAATGAAAATGGAATTACAGTATCTGATAAAAAGGAGGTGTCCGAAATATTTAATGATTTTTTTTTCATGTGGCTAAAGACATAGGCAAGGATGAAATTTTTAACTCTGAAGATCATGAAAGTATACATAAAATAAATGAAAAAGGTTTTATTCCAGGCAGTTTTTCTTTTCAACCAACAGATCATAAAACAGTTACTAAAATTATAAACAAATATAATATAAAAAAGGCTACAGGTGTTGATAAAATATCGGCTAAAATTTTGAAACTAGGAAAAGAATCTCTGGTACCCTTTTATACTGATTTGGTAAATATTTCAATTTCTACAAATGTTTTTCCAGATAGGTTAAAAGAGGCCCAGGTAACGCCAGTTTTTAAAAAGAATGATCCTTTCAGTAAAACAAACTACAGGCCAGTCAGTATTCTGCCAAACCCTTCTAAAATTTATGAAAAGGTATTATCAGATTAACTTACCTCTTATTTTGAAAATATTTTTGATGATTTTTTATGTGCGTTCAGAAAGGGTCATGGCTGCCAAATAACTTTATTAAGGTTATTAGAGGACTGGAAATGTGCACTGGACTCAAATCACTATGTCGCAGCTATTTTAATGGACCTGAGTAAAGCCTTTGATTGTTTACCACATCCAATTTTATTAGAAAAACTTCAGAGTTATGGTCTTTCAGAAAATTCGGTTAAACTTTTGTCAAGCTATCTGTCCTCACGTAAACAACAAATTAAAATAAATGATATTGTCAGCTCATGGGCAAATATAGAGAAAGGAGTTCCCCAGGGTTCCATATTAGGGCCTCTCCTCTTTAACATTTTTATTAATGATATTTTCTACTTTATCAAAAAAAGCACCCTCTATAACTATGCTGACGATAATACACTCTCCTTCTGTTCACCAAATTTTGATCTCTTAATGACAACATTACAATCAGAAAGTGAAATACTTATACATTGGTTTAGAATAAATTGTATTCAAATATTTTCTTCAGGTACCACAAGTCAGAACTTCAAATTTTGGTAAGAACTCCTTCAGGTATGCTGCACCTGTTCTGTGGAATTCCCTTCCTGAAAGCTACAGAAATGCTGTAAACTTCAGTCAGTTTAAAAATCAGATTTCTTTTTGGAATGGAAATGATTGTAAATGTTCTTTGTGCAAAACTTGAATCGCTCGAATAGTCGCATCTTTTTTATATACCCATAGAACAGGTTAGCAGCATACTTGATTGATGTATATGTTTTCCTGTGTGACATTTTGTATTTAATTTTTGCCCTGTATTTTTGGTTTTGCTTGTACGGTGCCCCTAAAGTGACATGTTACACACTTTTTTTCCATTTAGGTAATGTGAGACTTTTTTTTATTTCGTTTAAACGAAATGATTTAAACGAAATCAGTTATTTCGTTTAAACGAAATCATTTCGTTTAAACGAAATAACTATTTCCGGCGGGAAACTGTAGGCACAACTCGGCTTGAACATGATGGGTGCGTGTGGACATTGTGTAAGATATTTTATAAACTACGAGATCGTTTTCGTAGGTCATATATATGATGAATTTGTTATTTGTAATTGTTTTCATATCAATATGCTGTTTCAAGAGATAAAGATGGGACAAAGGAAACAACATACTGCAGTAGAGATTTTATGGGTGCTTTTTGATTTTATGTTTCCATTTCACTTCAGCTTCACGGCATGTGCGGATTCATGGATTGGGACAGGGGGTCTGATGCTTCGAACTAGGGTCAAAAAGGCCCACTTTCAAAAAGGCACACTACCAAAAAGGCCCACTACCAGAAAGGCCCATACCAAAAAGGCCCAGTTATGAGAGGTGCCAAAAAGGCCCAATATAGAAAATACATTTATTAAATTAAGATGTGAATAAGGTACATAAACGTGATTAAAGTATCTGTTTATGTTTTAAACTGTGATACAATTGTAGAAATGATATATACATCAAGTTATTATATTTTACAAAGTGTAATGTATAAAATGGGGGTGTTTATTTAAGTTTAAACCAATAACAACTTTGTTAGTTTATACACTGTTTATATTGTTTCGGGCTTAACGTCGCACCGACTATGTCATACGGCGACGCCCAGCTTTTATTGGTGGATGAAGACCCCATGTGCCCCTCTGGACATTCTTTCATCACGAATGGGCACCTGGCAGCTGAGGGGCAAGTGATTTGTAGTCAGAGACCTTAACCACTCGGCCACGGAGGCCCTATCTGTTTATATATGTATTTCTATAGTTTTTAACCAAATTTTATTTACCAAGCATTCAAATACACATTTTACGGAATGATAAAAACACAGCACATTTCACAGAATTGTTCACAGATTCATAAAGAGTTCACTGTTTCTTTCCACATGTCTCAAGATATATACATCTGTAACGGTGCATCTAATGTTTTATATTACAGCCTGATTATTAATTAGTCCATTAATCCCTACTATTCAATTCATAACATCAACCAGTAACAGTATCTTTAATCCACACCTTAATCACAAAGCAATTATCACATTCAATTTGAATTAAAATGACTGGCTAATTAGCACTAGCGGTTTCAAGGGGTGCGCACCCGGTGCCGGTGCTCGCCCCCCCCCCCCCCCACCCCCGGGCCATAAATTATACATTGATGAAAGTGAATTATTAGTCTAGCGATGATCAAAAGTCCCATTGTAATTGTATAAATGGTCTTGAAAATGCATTAAAATCGCTTCTCGAGAGGTATTGAAGTCAAATATTTTCTCGGGGGAGGACCTCCGAACCCCCTAAAGAGAGGTTCATAATCGTGCTTTCGTCAAGTACTTTGGCACTGCAGAATGCTCAAAGCTCTGTGTAATTATGTCGCATTTTGAAAAAAAGACAGCCCTAGGTACACTTTCGTATTAAATTATGAACACCCTCATCAGGAACTAATAATGTGAGCCAGAATACGGTCCCAAAAATAGACCGAAAAAATGCGTCCCCCTCTAACCTGAAATCCTGGATCCGCCCCCGATTGTGTAGATCTGAGTGGTCCGGTCAGTATTTTGTCTTCACCCAAAAAAAAGTTACACCCTGCTTGCGTCAATGGGTGAGTTACTTCCTTGCTTTTTGGGAATGCTCGAAATAGTTCCCATCTTTGGGTTTTCCAACATGATTTAGCTAAATATTATTTTTATTAAATTGGTAAATAAATTCAACACGTAATATTTTTTAAAGTCTATATAACACATAGGTGGGGGACAAATGACGTACTTTATTCTGTAAAACCACAATGCACCCGGGCATCGAACACGCGTCTTTTCTAATCATAATCTTGCGCTGCTCCCAATAGTTTATATTTAATACTATTATTAGGGGACTACCATTTAAAAATAAGAAAAAGTGTATAAACAATTAGCATTACGCTGGATAATGAGAAATTTGGTTTTTAAAAAATCAAAATAAGCAGCATTATTCTGCTTTGAAGATATTTCCAGCCTTATTTTTTGAGTAAACAGTAACTTATAGGAACAACTGATGGTTTTATGTTAACTACAATATTTGTATCATGTAACGTTTATACTTTGTTTGTTTTTGGTTTAGTGCCGTCATTCAACAGTATTTTAGTTTTTCAGTTATGTTACGGTGGGCAGTTAACCTAACCAATGTTCCAGGATTCTGTACTATTATTAAACAGTTCTTTGCAAGTAATGGCCAAGTCACAGGTGGAGGTGTAACATTTTCAGATACAATGTCTGTTATCAATCGTCGCGGAGAACATACGCCCGAGGATCGAACCCATGGCCCCGCGATCCGCACATCTGCGCTCTCCCTATTGAGCTAAACAGGCGAGCTTTGTAACGGTCATGCAACGGCGGTCAGTTACCCTTACACATATTTATGGTTTCTGCACCAGTATTTACTTGTTCTCCTCATTTTTCTCCACACGATAGATAACAGGAGAACGAATAACAAGCACAACTGTTTTATGTTAAATAATCAGGGGGAATACACGCCACACTCGGGGTAACGATCTTGTGACGTATTTTTTTCTTAAAATAAAAAGTAAAAAAACCACAGGTCGTCCAACTCGACATAAACGAAAATTTTGCAGCCTCGGTTTAATTGAGCCTGTTCATGGACGGTAATGGTAAGGTAATGGTAAATCTTGTGGTCAGCTTACTGAGCTAAGTAGGCGGACTGGCTGTTAAGTAAGCAATATAGATTGCACTGCATTCATGTAGTTGGAGAATTGTACATTGTCAAGAACATATGACATAGTGGCAATGTTTAATGTCGCACCGACACATATGACGACTTTCCAGCTTTGATGGTGGAGGAAGACCCAAGGTACCCCTTCGTGCATTATTTCATCACGGGCGGGTACCTGGGTAGAACCACACGGTTTTCACGCATTGCTCGGGCTCAGGTAAGTATAGCGATGCATACCTCTATTTCATCTGACTGCAATACACAACATTGGCAATTAGCTGTAAAATATTATTGGAGTGTCTAAGGTTTCGTCTAATGTGATAACTGGACAATAATAGCTTATATAGGCTCGCCCGCTTAGCACTTTAGGTAAGGGCGGGTTAGGGTTAGGGTTAGTTCGATCCCTGGGTGGGGTGTATGTCCTCTGTGACGATTTGATAAAAGATATTTTGTCTGAAATCATTCGTCCTCAACCTCTGATTAATGTGGGGAAGGTTGCAGTTACTTGAGGAGAACAGGTTCTTTCCTGGTACAGAATCCAGGAACACTGGTTAGGTTAACTGCCCGCCGTTACATAACTGAAATACTGTTGAAAAACGGCGTTAAACCCAAAACAATCCATCAATCATTCAATAGCTTATATAGAGATTGTACCTATCCAGGAAAATCTAATGAGAACAACTCTGAATTGACCAATTAACTGAAGCCAACATAAAACAGTGGTCAAAAGTGAAAAATAAACTAAATAGGTCATTTTCCAACAACTGATTAGGCAGACAAAATATGACCTACATTTGTTATAACTCTTTGTATTCGATATACAAAATGCACACTTTCTGTCATCTCTGTAAGTGGAACTGGACCTATATTGCAGGAAAATTTCTGTTGAAGTTGGTAGTATTTTGTCATGCAACACGATAGTATACACAATGAAGTAAATACAACTAAAGCATACTTGCACTTAAATACCAGTACTCATCTTAAATGAAACTTTTAAGAACAATTTAACCGTATATTTTAAAGTATCAGACATATTGCACGATTTTTTTTTTCATGTAAATCTGAAGAGATTTTATGTACAAAATGGGCAAAAGTGTTTTGCAGTAAAATGTCTATCTAAGTTTGTGATACATTTATCTTTGTTTTCATGTGAGGGAATTATGTACAGCAGAATTACATATAACTAGCTAAAGACATATTTTAACTTTTGTTATCATTTTCATTAATTAAACTCAGTTAAATTACAAATAAAGAGCACATTTTCAACTTCGTCCTCTAATGCTGAAAATCTTTCTATTTGGTACTGTTTTATTTGGAAAAGCACAAAAATGACTTTAAAATAGCAAAACGGCTTGTCGGGAAGTCCATCGAATATTAAACTATTAAACATGACAAATAAAATCTGTTAGTCATTTATTTCTGAAATCCTTGTCTTGCAAGGTTTGTTAAAGACACATGTAATTAACTGTATGTTTGTACAAAATGAAAACACCCGTGACACAGAAGTTGGGACCAGTAACTGCAGTACAGTAATGGCATTTTCGCTGCATGTCAGCATAATCGTGTTACATGATCTGGAAACAGTAAGTTTTATGTGCGTAAGATGGTATCATTTATAAAAAGTGTTCCTGGCAAATGCATTCATGAATCACATAATATATGGTAGTATTATGGTGAAATAAAGAGATTTAGCATGCAGAGAGAGAGAGAGAAAAGTGCTATTCAAATATATGAAATTAACATGTAATTACAAAATAACCATTCTGCTTCGATAATTATTGGATAGTGTGCAACTTTTGTCATATAACAAGAACTACCACAATCCATAAACACATATAACCATGGTCTGAAGGAGTTTTTCCGGTATAATTCTCCTGGAATAATTTAATGGCTATTATGTGTGTGCAATGTTCCTTGCCAATTTAATTAATAAACTGAAAACTTGACACCGACTCCTGTCACTGCACATGGTTCTATGACTCTGGGTGAAATACTTTTAAAGATATATGCAACACAAACTGTGTATTTTTCACCAAGTCAATGACCATAATTCCAGTATATACATCTCAAATACTTTTTGAAATACACGAGACACAAAATTGTATGCCCGTTACGCATAATTTTGACTTAATTAAGGGCCATAATTCTGGTATGACCGAAAGAAATCCCAAACAAAACCCAAGGTGCACAACTTCACATGCTGGATAATATTCATATTATATTTCATGACCCTAGATCAAATACGTTTTAAGATACATGTGACAAAAACCATGCCCATTTTTGACTAAGTGAAGGGAAAATACTCTGGTCTGGCTGGATGAAATCCCAAATAAAACTCCAGGTGCAGAACTTCGCATGCTGAACAATATTCCTTTAATTGTCATATACTGACTGAGTTACATGCGATACAAACATGTTGGTCCTTTTTATGCATATTTTGAATAAGTCAGAGGTCAAAACTCTGGTCTGGCTGAATGAGATCTCAATTGAAATATCAAGTGCACAACTTCACATACTAGCTGTATAACAATCCTGTGAGGTATGATGCCATTTTGAAATATGCACGACATATATTTGAATGGACAGACGGACAAGGCCAACTCTAAGTGCCCTCTCCCTACCCCCACCCCACTTGCAAGAAATGTTCGGTGGCACAGTTATTTTACTGTAACTATGTTTCTGCCAAAGAAGCTGATTTTGCGGATTTCACCAGAACGCAAAGCGAAAATCAAAAATAAGGTTATGTAAATAAAACCAGTACTAGCAGAAAAGTAAGTTCAAAAAGATAAAAAACTGAAAGGCCCAGAAAATTGACTGAAAATAGCATAGAAAATACTGTGGTAAGTATATATTGGTATACGAAAAGAAGCTTAGATAAATCTGGCTATTAAACCAATTCCAGTTAAATAGAAAGCTTCATACATTATTATGTTACTGAATAATACAGTACATTTACATTTTCAAGGACTGTATAATGCATGAGACTGTTCACAGTAAAATATAGTCTGAGGTAATGACTGTTGATGTATGACAACTTATTTCATTCTTGTTTTATCAAAATTACTTACTTAAAAATAAAGCAGGGTTAGTTAAAAAAAGGTGTGGATCACTTCATTCTTGGTGTGAGATCGGTAATTGAAGCTTATTCGTTATTTTCTAACTCATTGAATGCTTTGTCTCTTTCGGTACTACGGAGCACTAAATGGTTCGGATTATATGGTATTTTTTCATGAGCCAGTCTCCTTTTATTTTTATTGTGTTTCACCGCAAACTTCATATTTATAATGAAAGGAAAAGCTGTAAACCATATCATTCCTGTTTAATGGAGTTTCGTCTAGTTATTGACTGTCAATCTACAATCAATAAAAACATAAACAATATGCTGATGAACACACATCCTACATTATTGTGGGTATGGGGTCATTGCTTTCCTCCGATCATTCTAATGCTGAATTCCCCCCCCCCCCCCCGTCCTTACACATACTTAAGAAAGGATAGATCTGGGTTCAAAGGTGTTGGTGTCTTTATTTTAGTCAGTAAAGCTTAACTTGTAACAGAACATCGAGAACTAGCCATTGACATTTTATATTTCTGCATTCTACCGTCCGAGAGAGTCCGGCATTTATGGAGCTGAACAATTAAAATTAAACTAGGTTTTCAAAATGTCACATCTGGGTATTTGGTGACTTAAACTACCCTCATCTTGTTGGGATGAAACTCATACCCCATCCATCAAACATGGCTGCCCGTACCCTCAAATATATGAAGATTTTATTAATCTTCTTGATTATTTCAACCTTGTCCAAATGCTATCAGAAAGTACTAGACTAGATAATACACATGATCTATTCTTTACATCAAATCATACACTCACTAACTAACCGCACTCTTCCTGGCATTTCAGATCATGACATTGTAGAAATAGCATTAGATCTAAAACCAAAACTGAATAAACGAAAGCCAAGAGCAATACATCTTTACAAAAAAAATGCAGACTGGGACAAACTCAAAACTTACATCTATAGAACAATAGGGTCAGCAGTTAATTTTTGATCACGAGTCTGTGGAAAGACTGACATTTGGGTTAATTTTTAAAATCTTATTGAAAAATGTATATCAAAATTTATTCCAGCTTAATGTATAAGTAAAAAAACAAAATATCATGCCTGGATAAATATGGAATTTAAAGATTTAGAAAAAGAAAGAGATAAATTATTTAGAATTGCTAAACATGCAGGAATGGGACAGTTGGCTAAAAGACATGTAGTACTTAAAAATTGATAAAACAATTATTAAAGCATCCTTCAGCACTTATTCAGAAAGTACCTTTAGTCTTGACAGTAACAATCCTGATCAAAGCTCATTCTCTACAAAAAAAAACAAATATTCTCGCCAATTAAAAAGGCTAGACAAGACACACACGTTACCACATTACTCCTTTGTTTTGATTGGGTTAGTATTGAGCGTATCAACATGTAAAGTGCACGGGCGCAGGTTGGTAACCAAACACTAACCTGACTACTATGTTAGTATTTGAATACAAACCTGCGCTCGTGCTTTGCAAGCGACGTATTCATTGGGTATGCCTAAAATGCGAAAAGGAAGTATGCGAAAAGGAGTTTTGTATGCGAAAAGGAGTTACATTTTACTTATTACTGAATATATTGCAGTATGAATAATATGATAACATCACATACAGGAAAAAGGATTTAGCAAACGCGTTAGATGATGGAGGTCAAGTTGATGCTGTATTACTAGACTTCAGTAAAGCATTCGACAAGGTGCCACACCATCGTCTACTGGCCAAACTACATAGTTATGGTATACATGTAAACTTGCATCACTGGATCGCTGATTTCTTCACAGGACGTTACCAGTCAATCGTGCTTGAAGGTCGACCTTCTTCTCGAAGTCCTGTAACATCAGGGGTTCCACGAGGCACAGTCCTTGGTCCTTTATTATTTCTTGTGTACATCAATGACATGCCAGACTGTGTCTTTTCTACACCACGCCTTTTCGCAGACGATTGTCTATTATATAGAGTAATAAGGTCAGCGGAAGACGCCACTATTCTACAGAAATATCTTGATAATCTTCAAATATGGGAATGCAAATGGCTTATGGAATTCAACCCTGACAAGTATGAGGTTATTCGAATAACTAAGAAAAGAAAACCAATAATTTCTGCATACAACAATCATGGAAAAACATTAACTACAATAGATACAGCAAAGTATTTGGGAGTTAACATCTCTTTTGATCTTACTTGGAACAAACACATAGATATTGCAACCAGAAAAGCTAACAACACTTTGACATTCCTAAGAAGAAACACCTATAGTTGTCCATCTGCAGTGAAAGAACATTGCTATAAATGATTAGTTAGACCAATAACGGAATACGCCTACTCTGTATGGGATCCATATACACAGACTAACATCAACAAGGTCGAACAGATGCAAAGAAGAGCAGGATTTTAGACGCACCAGCATTGTTACAGCAATGCTTGAAAGTTTATTTTGGCCAAGTCTAAAAGAACGTCGTGAGATCAGCAGTCGGTTCAAAAGCTTTTCAGAGCTTATGCTGTAATTTTGCCTTCTTGCCGACTTTAAATAAAACTTATCTTATTTTACCTATCTTATCTTATCTAATCTTATCAGCAAAACCATTATACTTTATAAAGAATGTATCAACTTATTGCTATCCCATTGGTTCCATATGTAATCAGAACAAATATTACGTCAACAAGAAGTCACAGCATGTGCTTCATCGTCCCACATTCAAGACTTCTACTTCACAAGGGCTCGTTCTTCCCGATTGCAATATGGTTATGGAACAGTCTTCCAGAGTAAGTAGTAGCAGCCAGTACCAACGAGGGCTTCAAATCTGGGCTGCTGTCTTGCTTTGTTTTGTACTAGTAACTTCCGCAACTTGTATTTGCGCACCTCCTAGTGGAGTAGTAATTATATAGTCACTAGAAACACAGTAGATCCAACAAATCCAACTAGAATAACACTCGTCATGCCTATTAAAACAGTCTTCTTAAATCCATTATAAATCGATAAACTTGTGGTAGGTACACACGCTAGCAAAAATCAATACTTCACTTCCGGTACTATCTATAGTCTATATCAAAGTTTATATTGGTTGACTTAATATTAAAGCTTATTTATTAGCACCTATGTGTGATCTGTATTTTGGGGTTTAACAAGTGTGGCGGGGTGTAAGTAAATGCACTCTAGCAAGATGAAGTCTGTAACACACTGATTGGCTTCCCCTCTCAATGTTTATCATCTCTTTTCTAGTAAGTTTTATCAAAGCTGTGATTGATCTATGGGTGCAATCAAGAATAAGCTGTGGTAGTAGGTTGTTCATTCTAATATTTGCAAAGCTGCCTGGTTGAATTTGATTCATAAGATCTTCCATCATTTTTTTCCCTTTGTTTTGTTGAACAGTTAAACATGGACAGCTAGTGAGGAAGTGTTCTATTGTTTCTTCTTCTGTATAACGTAGTTGGCAGGTATCATTAACATCAGTTTGGTTGAATTTTGCCAAGTTTGTTTGAAATATGTATGTTCCTTTGATAAGCCTTGCTTTTATCTCCCCTTGTCTAATTTCATAGTTAATGGCTCGTGCTGCCTTCCACACATTGTGGGGTTCTCTAGTTGGCTGATCCTGTATTTGCAAGTATTTTAATGATGATTTTTCTAACATGTTATTGGACCATTCTGTATACCAAAATTTGTTGACAGCAGCATTTAAAGTAGATTTCCATTCATTTTTTTTCCAACGGGATTGTCGAAAAGGATTCTGGCTTCCGGTAGTTGATATTTATGTAGAGCTGTTTTTGCTGTTGTTGCAAGAGAGTACCCTTCATTTGAATACATTGTTAGTTGTCTGGATAGTATTTTGTGTTCAGCGGAGTCTTTATTCCGGGCGACATTTAAGAAAAGGGAAAGCCTCTTTTTATCAATGACAGATTCTATAGGTTCAACTCCAAGCAGTATGTGTACACCTGTGTTGGCAGTTCTTTTTTGGTAGGCTCTGGAAATGTTTTAGCATGGTTCTTTGTTGAATTTCTAATTTTTCTGATTTGCAAACACGGAGAACCTCTATGCTCTATGCCACAGAGTGTTCTTGGAAGTGAGTAGGTTATCCGTAGCTTTTTTGACACTAGTGGTGATAGTCCGCGACGAGCATGAAGACCTGGTCCAAGCATTGCATATGTAGTCTGCCTGGCAACCTTTAACCGGTCATCTGTGTTAAGATTATTCTTCCGTGTCCTTTGTATACCGAGGTGTTTAATTGTGTCTGATTGAGGAATTTCCTTGCCATTTAGGGTAACTGGTCCAAATGATTTACCTTTTATATTCAGTACTTCTGACTTTTGTGGGTTGATAGTGACCCTGTCTATGTTACAGCAGAACCCTATTATGTCGAGCATTCAGTAGTAGCAAGGAGCGCGACATCGTCTGCACAGGATGGAGCTGCCACATTAACTTCCCCAAAGCAGGCCCCAAGTCCACTGTTTGTGAGACAATCCAGGGTACTGTTATTGTAAGCTTTGTATAGTGTTGTAGACAACTTGGCTCCTTGCTTCGTACCTTGTTGCAAGATGAATTTTTCTGAAAGGTCACCATTCCATTTGACCTTTACACTAGCATCTTGATATAGATTTCTCAAAAGAACCCAGAGTTTGCCTTGTATTCCCAGATGATAAAGTTTGTTGAACAATACGTTGTGATCCACGGTGTCGAAAGCCTTTTGGGCATCCAGGCTTTTCGAGCATTCTCATGAAGGTGTTTGCCACAACAATTCCTCTGTAGTTACCAGGTATGAACTTGTCTTAACCTTTCTTGTGTACAGTGTGGTTAGGATTCCTTCTTTGAGTTCATCGGGGACTTTCAGATCTGTGCATATGTTGTTCAGGATATCAGTAACTATCGGTGTCAGTTCTTCTGTGGCATATTTGAAGTGCTCGGCGAAGAGTCCATCTTGATCTGAAACTTTGCCACTGTTGAGGTTTTTAATTGGCCTTTCAACTTCTTGTTCAGTATTTTTATCATTTGGTGTTCCCCTTGTAGATTCTTTTTCATATATGAGTATGTTTTGCATTTCAGTTAAGTTATTTTTACGGTTGAATCTGGTGGTGTTGCAAGCATTCCAAAGTGATTCTTCCACGCATTAAGAATTTCTCTTGGTTCGAAGTTTTCTTCACCATTAATTATAAGTGTAAGACTGTTTTGTTCTGTTTCATTTGATCTTTGTTTTTAGCTCACCTGAGCACAAAGTGCTCGGGGTGAGCTATCGTGATCACTCACCGTCCGGCGTCCGTATGTCCGTCGTCCGTCCGTCCACACTTTCCTTTAAACAACATCTCCTCCTAAACCATCAGGCCAATTTTGATGAAACTTCACAGGGATGATCCTTGGGTAGTCGTCTTTAAAAATTCTTCAAAAAAATGAATTTCGTACAGAACTCTGATTGCCGTGGCAACTGAAAGGAAAAACTTTAAAAATGTTCTTGTTCAAAACCGCAAGGCCTAGGGCTTTGATATTTGTTATGTAGCATCATCTAGTGGGTCTCTACCAAGATTGTTTAAATTATCCCCCTAGGGTCAAATATGGCCCCGCCCCGGGGGTCACATGGTTTATATAGACTTGTATCCTTTCGACTACCGCTATCGTACACCGACGTACTACCTGAGCCACCAAATGCAGACTTTGGGGTTTTCCATTGCCACTACTGTTTTGCAGGCGGGCTACCGGAGACGAATAATACGTACCAGAAAAATGGTGGTGTTCATTTCCATAGTGCATAAGGCAGTATTTAGGTAAAAATCGTACTTTTTCTCAATTGAAAATAGAAGGTAATACCGAAAATATACTACATTTTTACGCTGCGGTAATTTTATGTAAAAAAAACAAAGACAAATGTCAAACAGGGAATGCCACGTACCAAAATCGCAGCCTCCCCAAAACGAAACCTACAGCACGCAGACGTGCACACCACAAACACACACACACACATACACGTGCACACACACAAAGCCAACACACGAGGACAAAACGAACAAACAAAGGAACACACACACATACACACACAAAGCCAACACACGAGGACAAAACGAACAAACAAAGGAACACAGTGGGGCACCGCCTTGGAACGGTCAGTGGCAAAAACACCACTGGGGAGCTTAAACCGGTTTATGGTGCGCACCCAACCTCACTCTTACCCCCACCATGTTCCAAAGACATGGGACAGTGTAAATAAAAGTAATCCCCTCCAGGTGAATCTCTAACACAAGTAATGGAAACAAAAAGGCATGGCATGTAAAACACAAAAAATGCTCGTGTATAGAAATATAAAAAGCAAACCTTTAGAACCAAAAACGTATGTACTCAATGCCTTTTCAGAAGACAGAGCAACAAGAGAAACACCCTTACGGGCCCGACGAAACAGGCCAGAAGACAGATATCAAAACAGTTCAGTCCTGGTAGGATTTAAAAACTGCTTATCATAGAGTCCTCCCCCTCTTCCGTCAGACACAATCAAAGAGGGAAGCGTAGTGTCCAACTGTAAACGGGTTGAACACTAAACATGCGGTATGTCTCAAAACAGTTGGGTCGTAACCTCTTTTAATAAAACGTTTTATAATTTTACCAAATACATTTGGAAAATTACCATGACCCAAGATCTTACGAAGTTTGTAAACCACATCCCCATAAAAAACTGGTTTAGAAATACCTTCTCGCAGAAGTGTCTTTAAAACGCTTGCTACACTATGGTAGTTATGTCCATTGTATGGTTGTTGGTATAACTACACTGTGGTACAACTTATAATTTCTTGTTTCCTGCAAAAGTCTACTATGGTATTTATATGCAGATAAAACATACAGTTAATGTTATAAATTAAAAGTCACATATTTGAACGGTCACTGCATCACTGTGGCAGTACATGCTATTTTGTGTGAATATGTATTAATACGCTCCGACACTGTCTTGAGTTTTGCATGTCCTGCATTAAACTACTGTGGTAATCGGGGGAATAAATATTGCCCACAGGAAAAGTTTTGATTACCTATATAATCCTTTCGCAGGGTAACTTTCTCAAAACTGTGGAAGTGCACCTAATTTCATTTAATATGTATAACTACACTATGGCACTGCCTTAAAATTCAAGTTTCTGTTAAACGTCTTCTATAGTTCTTAGTAACGGGACGAGTAAAATTACACTGCGGTACTACATTAAAATTTGTTCTTCCTGCAAACGTCTACTGTGGTACTTATTAAGGTAATGTATGCCATATTCTTCACAACTCAGGGTCCTGCCATTCAGCTTGCTGTTCCTAAAGGCAAATCCGTAAATGCGAAGTTTTACAAGACTAAAGTTCTTCGAAAACTGAAGAAATATTTCAAAAATCGAAGACCCGCAACTGTTTTGGCCAATGTCAGATTGCTACATGACAATGCGTCATCGCACAAGGCGTCTATTGTACAAGACTTTCTGAAGCAGGAAAAGGTTGTTGTGCTCCCTCACCCTCCTTTGCCCCGTGTGACCTCTTTTTGTTCCCAAGGCTCAAAAAATACCTTTCTGGTCGAAAATTTGTACAGCGCAAACACCTCGGTTCTGCAATATTCCAGTGTATAGTATACCTAGAAAAGACTATGAAAATGCCTTCAATGGTTGGATTAGAAGACTGAAACTTTGCATATCTGTTGGAGGTGAATACTTCGAGGGGACCAAATAAAATTTTCATTGAAATCTATCAAGGATACATTTTTATGTGCTTAGATGTTTTCATATTTGAACAATCCTCGTAGTATTTCTAGACACATCCCTCTGGCACAGGCTTTCCTTGCCAGCTCAACATACCTTTGTGGGTATTTTAATATAGGGCGGAAATTCTGGCCATATGATTTGAAGACACAGAAATGTGTATAGAAAAATGATTCGGTTAGGACATCGAATAGAGGACAGCATATGACACGTCAAACCAAAGGTGGAAAGATGGAAAGATGGTTACTAGAGTACGGAAGGATTTAAGGTATGTCTACAACTTAAATACATGTTTCAATCCCGTTCA
Source organism: Mercenaria mercenaria (assembly GCF_021730395.1). Lineage (NCBI taxonomy): Eukaryota > Metazoa > Mollusca > Bivalvia > Venerida > Veneridae > Mercenaria > Mercenaria mercenaria. The sequence goes on from NC_069364.1 coordinate 152,046, forward strand.
TAAAGACCAGGATACAAATAAATCCTGAAGGAAAATGGGAAGAGAGGGTATACCCCTGTCCACCCGCTATTGTTGAATTCAACAAGTGCATGTGGGCACGGATAGGTACGATCCCTTCCGAAGTGGCTATACCGACCAAACGTTAGGTGGTGGACCTATTTCCTATGGTTTGCTGTGGACATAGCCCTGATGAGCAGCTACGTTATATGTAAAAATATTAGGCCAAGGGTTAAGCACCAAAAATTTTAGATGATGGTAAATTAACTTTTTTTCTTGGAAGTCTCATGATTTCATCTTATCTCTTAACATGTTCATCCAACTAAGTTTAAAGCCTAAAAGTAAAAATTGATATGCCTGTAATATTTAAATCAAATGAAAGAAATATCCATGAAAATGCATATTGCTATGACATGATTTTAAACAAAATTGATCCATTTACATCTGGTTGCGGAACATCTGATTGGAGGTTACCGTTCAAGAATTAAGAAACCCAAACAAACGCAGGTCGTTGGTACCATTGACCGAAGGTTTGCAGACTCACATGAAATTATCTCAATGTCAGGGCGAACAAGGGCTGGTCGGTTTTGCAGTATGAAGACGCTAAAGACCGCCGGTGGTCTCCGAACACCAACGTCATCGTTTGGTTGTAAGCAGTGTAAAGACAATTTACACAGGTGTAACAATAATCTTCTTATAAGAAAGTTATATTGATCTTTTGAATAGTGTTAACGATTTTATGGTGTTATTGAGTCATTGCTGTGTTAAGTAAACATAATTTCTTATACTCAATATATATAAACTGGGTCTGAGTCATTGCTGGTAACATAACAAGTCGCTCAAATCCAAAATGTACTCAAAGTATCCCTCTTGGTCAAATTTCTCGAAACATTTAAGCATGTCAGAAGAGGAAAAGTCTTGCATTATATATTCGACTGCTCATAACAGGTTTATCTTCTTAGTACAGGATTAAATGTTTCGAGAAATCCAGCCCTTAAGTACAAAAGCCAGTTCCAGATAAGTTGTGCAATAATCGTAGCTGAAAATCAAAATGTCTTGCTTACATAAAAATATTTGTCATCTATTTTAAGTGTTAATCCTTGTGATCTTTTAAATAATGCTTTCAGGGAATGCTATCTTCCGTATCATGATGTTGATGGCTGAGGACAAGTCCATACAGACCTCCGGAAACGCCCGTAAAACTTATGGCAACTAGAGCGAAATTGGGAAACTCAAGAAAATCGATCGAGCAACAGAAAACGGCGTCTAGAAAAAACAGGAACTAAACTGCTGTGTCTGAACTTATGTGCATAAAGTATTTACGTATTCTTTTGTCATTTTAGTATATATCACCATTGTAAATCACTTAATGTTATAGTTTGATACTTTTATTATTGCTCATTATTACTACATTTCAATTTAGCTACATAACCGTTGCAAAAATCACCCAAGAAGGTACATATTAAAACAGAAACACCCCGTAAAATGCCATCAAAATCATCTGGGAAATCGAAAAAGAAGGAATGACCTGTCTGGCTAGCGGACACTAAGCACAAACTGGAGAAAGAAACAGACAGTGTCTTAGATTAGTGAGAACATTACATGGTGTATATATTTTTACTATGTGTCGTGTGTATATGTAAGTTAGGTTTTTAGTACGAATGAGAAAGTTTGATTGATTCATCTTTTGATAACTAATTTTCATATGCAATATACTTCTCTAATATGAGCTGTCTCAAGGGAAAAAGGGTTTTTGAGGAGGCTGCGCTTTTGGTGCGTGGCATTCTCTGTTTGATATTTCTCTTTGTTTTTTAGAGTTAAATTTTTGTAATATAAGAAAGACATGTTTCGTAATGTTTGGCTTCTTGTGAATTTTAATAATATATAGACACATAACTAACTGATTAAACAGTTCTACCGATGACATATTTATCAGACTGAATTTTGGACATTTTCTCTTTCTATTCGTCATTAACAATACCAATTAACCTACCCCACCCCCCGGGCCTTAAGACGGCTCATATCTAATATGTTGTTTAAGATTATATTCAGAAAATACATGTATATATAGATTGACGGTTATTGTCGTAAGTTGTTGTCAAAATAGTTTCATTCTAACTCAGTTTAAACGGAATACAGTCCAAAAGTACAAATTCAACAAAAAAACAGGAATTATTTCATGACTTTTAGTGAACTGATTGTGTAACATTACATATGATCTATATACCTTTTGTGATGATTTGTAAGTAATGCATGAACCTCATCTGTTATAGCTTTTACAACTTGCTTTCGTTTAATTGTAATTTTTGTTATTTTCTGTCATATGTTTTTGTTTGCTTTTAATGTTTTACTTTTAGCTCCTACCGGTTTCCCCGGATCGGACTATAGGTATGACTGTCAATCATGAAATTTAGTCCAAAATACGTTGTTCAGGTTGTGTAGCATTTGATATATGATCTTGCTTACTCATACCCGTTCAAATGGAATTGCCTGTACTGTAGTGTGTTCATTCACTTCATAATTTTATTATTTTATTTTATTATTTTTTGTGTTATAAGGTTGTTTGTAAATACAAAGAGAATGTTTTTGCTGCATTTCACTTTTAGTCACCTACCAGTTATGTCAGCGGATTGGTCCATAAGTTTGACAGTTTATCATGTAAACGCGTCACCTATACGTTATTCAGGTTCATTTAAATTTATACATATTCAGAATCTGTTTCTGTGGTTATGATGCAAGTGCCAAAACAAAACTCAAAAATGTCGAATAACATTTCGTGGTAAAACTTATAACAGTAGCTAGAAGTTTATTTTTTCTTAGTTTGTTATGCCTTATTGACTTTCAAACAGATTTTAGCTAATAGCTAAATTTATTAATGTCATTGTATTTAAATTAGAGCGTATCCCAGTTGCGAGCTCTATTCCGTTGATATTTTTCTTTAAAGTCACAATTAAGATATCAATGGTTTAATTATATAATGAAGAATTGTAAGATATCATTCCACCGACAACACATTCCTGTACGGTTTTGGAAACAGTTCATTTTAATAGTTCTAGGACTGAAATGATTATGATTCTTTTAGGAAATTGTCAGAATAATTTGTATGTTTGATATATTGATAACGTAACACATAAGCACATATAGTGCTTGACTCCCTTTTCAGGTTGGCATTGCTATAATTATTGTTGAATTGCTGTGAATAACAGAATTTGGGTCATTTGTGGCTGATTTGGGTTCATTATGTGGATGGCTGGGTCCCAGCTTCGCACATTATGTCATATACAAAAGTTAAAGGGAACCAGATATTTGATAGAGCAAGTACTCGTTGTAAAACGTTATGTTTAAATTTGGACCAATCAGAAACAAGTTCTAAAAATAGCACGTCTACTGGGGTATAAATAGGTAGATGGATGCCAGAGAGCTCATTCGGTATCCAGCGGTAGAAGAAGACACATCGAGGATACAACTAATATTTTATCCCAGTACCTTGGTAAGGAGACTATTGCAGTTACCCTGTCAGGGCGGATAAATTATTAAAAAGAAGATTGTGGATGTTCATAAACTAAAGAAGAGTTGCAGAATTTCAACAAGGTTTCGAGCTATAGGGCCAGTGCATAGGAGTTTTACATTAAGGGTAGTTGAATGCTATAGATGATAGCAAATATAGGCTGAGCATCGGAAAGCTGAGGCAGAGACCCAGAGTTTGGTAATCTACTGAGATAGTAAGAGAGTTTCAGCTTACAGACGGTTCAGCATTACTGGCGAAGTACAGCCAAGGCATCGGGGATATACCTATATGGTAGTTGAATGCTACATATGATAGCATATAGGCGCTGAGCATCCAGGAGTCAGGGCAATCATATAGAGTTGAGAGGACAGAGACCGAGCATCTATGCGATAGGACTCGTATGTTGTTGATTCAAAGACAATAGAGAGTTTGAGATTTCAACCTTCGCCTTCCCCTTCAACGTCTCTTGCGAAGTTAACGTATGAAGTTGAAGTTCGATTAAAATTCCTTGAGATTTCAAACATTAAAATGAACCTTACTTCTTTTAATCCGCCCATTCAATTTATCCGTAATTATGATCGTTTTTTTTTTCGTGCATTTTGATACTAATTGTCCGAAAGGGCAGGAATTTTACAAGAGGTTTTAAAAATGAAAAAATGAAAATTAAATAAAAAAAACCATTTCAATTAATATAATCATCGCATGGATATTAGAGCGATTACCAAAAAAAATAAAAAATAAAAAAATAAATAAATAAATAAATAAAACAATGTGAACAATGTAAAAACTCGTTAGTGTTGCTCCAAACATTTAGGTTTTATATAAAATTATGTCAGTATAGTCAGTATAAAATGCACGATTGTAAATCATACATGAGAGGAAATAAAAATGAATATTACATACCTAAAATTATTTTCCGTTGGGTTTCAATGGACCGCGATCGTGCAATATTTTTCCATATCATGACGTTGAACGCTTACATATCGGACTAGTCCCAATCCGTGACTCTAGTTACCTCCCCTGACGGTCCGTCCATTGCGGATCTCGTTTCTTTAGATTTTTGTTGTTATTGTGTGTTTGTTTAATTTGTAATTTATGTAACCTTTTGTTTACTTTTACACATTGATTAATATGACCTATTAGATACTGGCACGTAGTAGTTTATCAGACTGAAATGAAATGAAAGTTATAATTACGTCATGAGTTGGACTAATATAGGACGTGGGATGTTTTCTTAACGTTGTAATGGAAAGAAACGCTTGACGTCCATTGCGTCCACGCGCACGTTGCGACAACAAGTTGACGTCATTTTCGCGGAAAATATTAATGCGCGTCAGTTTGATTTGTTTATTGCGTTTTTGGAGAATTTGTTTCCGTATTTTTCCTGTCTTTCGTGACCGAACGATAATTTAGATATAAATTAATCATTTGATAGTGGATATGTAATAAAAAGGTTATTAACTTTGTATGTGGATATATGCACTCGTTCTTTCGCGGACAATATTACCGCTGCAGAACTCGTGCATATATCCACATACACAAAGTTAATAACCTATAATGATCATATCAACGTGATAATGACACTCTGTATGACTCTGTATAATGCCAAACTCTCAGACAGCACAATATGATTTTAATATACTATTTTATAAGTAAAGCATCTGCGGATCCAGGAATTTTGGTTAGAGGGACACCAACATTAAAGAGGGGGTCACCCATTTCAGGGGTTGGGGGGGGGGGGTAGGGTTAGAGGTAGGGTAGGGTCACACCGAGTTTCAAGACCGACTTTATTGGTAAATGTAAGAATCAAAGGGGGAATTAACCCACAATATCCCTCTGCCAGGCTCTGGTTCCGTGCATTTAAAGAATGGAGTTATCCCATACGGCTAGCAGGAAACGTCTCTCATCATAATATCATAGATCTGAAATTGTCTGATACTTCAGAAGAATTTTCCGTCTTACTAGTACCATTTTATGTTTATAATTAAAATGCAATTGTCGTATTAAGTGTCCGACAGAAACAGATTGATTTTATTTGGATGTGAAAATAAAATGTTCCACCAAATGATAATTGCGCGTAATTATTTATTTTTCAAGTAAAATGACTGTCATGCCATGTGCCTCCATCCAGATTTCAGTCTTTGATGCCGAGTATGTGGACAGAGTAGGTGTAAAAAGAATGAAGTTTCGACTTTCGTGATATCACATCTTCGGACGTTCAAAACTTCACTTCATACGGCAAAAAGGCCCATCTGGTATAATCGATACCGCCTGAGACACAAATATGCCGTAGAAATAAAAGTTTGAACAAAATCTCAAAGTTTCTCAAAATCAGTTGATAACTTCATACTTCGAGGTTCAGTTCAATGTATTTAGTTAAAATCATTAGCCATACAAAACTTCATTATTCTTATACCTATTGATAGTGTTTCGCATCAAATTTAGTCTAACTATATATATGGATAATCAAATAACCTAATAAGCAGAAATCCTGAAACTAAGCTTTTTATTTCGCATAGTAATAAAGAGAAGTCTTAGGCTTACGTGATATAACATGGAAAACGTTAGTAGCAACGTGTGATATAAATAAAATACATGCATGTCGTTGACGTTTCACCCAAAATATATATGAGAGACGTTGAAGGGGAAGGCGAAGTTTGAAATCTCAAACTCTCTATTGTCTGACGGGAACTTCAACGAAAAGACCAGTCAAGTACAGAGTCTCCAGCCTATAGGAGTTTGAGCTTATCGGTATTAATTGAAGAAGATTAAGATAGTTTGAAACATTTAGTGATTTGCCTGATCTCTGAAATTATTTAGCTTCAAATAGAAATCATTTACGAATCATTGGTACACGAATCATTTAAGCAAGGTAGCCAGAGGAAAATTCTATATATATATGAGATATTTGGTCTCACCAGCTATACGTTTTAACAAAGGACATTCTATTTCGTTTGTCAGCTAGTCTAAAAACAAAGAAAAATATCAAACAGGGAGTGCCACGCACCAAAAGCGAAGCCTCCTCAAAACGAACCCCCCAGCACGCAAACGCGTGCACCACACACACACTCAAAGCTTACACATCAGGACAAAACGAACAACACACACACACACTCAAAGCTAACACATAAGGACAAGACGAACAATAAGCATACACACACGCGCGCACACAAAGTCAACACACAAGGACAAAACGAACAAACAAAGGAACACAGTGGGGCACCGCCTTGGAACGGTCAGTGGCAAAAACACCACTGGGGAGCTTAAACCGGTTTATGGTGCGCACCAAACCTCACTCTTACCCCCACCATGTTCCAAAGACATGGGACAGTGTAAATAAAAGTAATCCCCTCCAGGTGAATCTCTAACACACGTAATGGAAACAAAAAGGCATGGCATGTAAAATACAAAAATGCTCGTGTATAAATATATAAAAAGCAAACCTTAAGAACCAAAAACGAATGTACTCAATGCCTTTTCAGAAGACAGAGCAACAAGAGAAACACCCTTAAGGGCCCGACGAAACAGGCCAGAAGACAAATATCAAAACAGTTCAGTCCTGGTAGGATTTAAAAACTGCTCATCATAGAGTCCTCCCCCTCTTCCGTCAGACGCAATCAAAGAGGGAAGCGTAGTGTCCAACTGTAAACGGGTTGAACACTAAACATGCGGTATGTCTCAAAACAGTTGGGTCGTAACCTCTTATAAAAAGCAAACCTTAAGAACCAAAAACGAATGTACTCAATGCCTTTTCAGAAGACAGAGCAACAAGAGAAACACCCTTAAGGGCCCGACGAAACAGGCCAAAAGACAAATATCAAAACAGTTCAGTCCTGGTAGGATTTAAAAACTGCTCATCATAGACATAGTCACCTTAGGAATAGGACTCATATCATTGTTCAAGATACTAAAGGCGTAGGCAATTCCCTGGGTCATATAACTCGAATCCTGACAGAAATTCGATTGTTTCTTTTCGGAACAAGACTTAAAAAAGAACATCTGATTGTATTATGCTCTGGCTTCATTTAAAATTGATATGAGATATTACCGACTTTTGACAAAAGAAATGTAAAATTAATTTTAATTTTTATCTTTTGTTCTGTTTTAATTGAATAATTTATGGGACTTTCCGGTAATCGGGTTGCCTTCTGGAGTTAAAGGTTTTATTCTGCTTTGTGTCCGTAGCTCGGTGGTTAGAACGTCTTCATCATTAGCGGGAGATTGAGTGTTAGACCCCTGTGGAATCACACATGTCGCCAGGCGATATTGCAAATGTATATAATTACTATGCTTTAATATTTAAAGTATTTCTGTCTACACATAGTGTCGATAGGGTAGAAATAATTGCTATAACTGCACAATGACGATTTTACATCTTGAAGACAACTGCCAATTTGCTACAGTATCAGAGTACATAAATAAAGAGTTTGTTTTTGTTTGGATTTACGGCCATTTTCAACATTATTCCAGTTATATCAGGCAGCCAGTTCACCTAACCATCGTTCCTGGGAAAGACCAGTACTACACGCCAAAGTCCGTAAGCAACTGCCTACTTTCTCACATAAAAAGACGTAGTCGGTATCAGAGCTCGAACATGCGACCCTCCGTCAGTGAGAGGTTTCAGAGATTACAAGTGCAGGAATGTATCTCCTACACTACGGACCTGGACTATAAAAAAATATAATGAGTATACAAAGGCACATGTGAAGTACTGAATACTGTACCATTTATAAAGCATTCCAGAGTCTCTATGCATTATAAAGCATAATGCATTGAGCTCAAAGTAAAATATACCATTTTCTACTTTGGGATAATTGAAATGCATTGTAACATAAAGTTGGAGTTTTAAATTTGAAAAGTACAGTACTTCCATAGCGGATAAATTTACCCACGTCTAGTATGCAATTGGAAGAAGCGATGTTTGCATATATATTACTGTTGCGGCGTAAAAACGATGAAGCGTTCTGTAGAGAATTATCACAGTGTATATATGTATGTTCCATGTGCAATAACAATTTAAAATATTACTGCCGTAGTGTATAAATGTACACTATTTTTATTACCTCAGTGCAATTTTGTATTTTACTGGATTAAGTTCAGAATTACCGTAGTGCCACAGTGAAAGTAATTGGTGAAAGGTCTACAAAACGCATCAGTGGCAGACCTGTGGTTTTCAGACTCCTAGAATGCCGAAGCCGCATAATGCAGACGTAGTAAAATAGCTTTAAATACCATAGCGTAGAAATGAGTAATTAATTAAATTTTAAAAACTGAGTTTGGTAATTACCGCGATGAGCAACCTTCGAAATTAATTGGTATTTTTGGAGAGTAATGATCCCTTAATTGCCTGAATAGAATGTCCTTATCAACAGATTGTGATAACAATGATTTTAGAACATAATTCCGCACAAGACGTTTGATTTTGTTTTTGAATTTGTAGAAAGCTGTAATTTGTTGCGTAATATTATTAAGTAATTCATATAAATGACTTAACTTATTAGTTTAACTGATTTCATACCGTTTTGTTAATAACATAAATGAAAGTTTACATTTCAGATGAAATTCTGCAATAAATGAAAGCATCAATTCCCCTCAGATACAAAGAAAAACTAAAAATTTCCGGTAGTCCTACGATGTCGGTAATGTGAATCCTCGTTTTGATGGTACGTTTTAGGCGTCTGCTGTTGTCAGTTGGTGTATGATAGCGGTAATAGCGACCCCCGTTTTTATGGTACGCATTAGTTGCTATGGTAGCCGAAATGATATAGGGAAAAACTTGGAAAATCTTTTCGTCCAAAACCATTAGGCCTAGGGCTTTGACATTTGTTATGTAGCATCATCTAGTGGGCCCCTGCAAAGATTGTTCAAATTATCCCCCTAGGATCAAATATGGCCCCGCCCTGGGGGTCACATGGTTTATATAGACTTATATAGGGAAAAACTTTGAAAATCTTCTTGTCCAAAACCATAAGGCCTAGGGCTTTGATATTTGTTATGTAGCATCATACAGTGGGCTTGTACCAAGATTGTTCAAATGATCAGATTGTTCAAATGATCATCCTAGGATGAAATATGGCTCCGCCCCGGGGGTCACATGGTTTATATAGACTTGTATAGGAATTAAACTTTAAAAATATTCTTGTCTGAAACCACAAGACCTAGGCTTTTGATATTTGGTATGTAGTGCCTTTTGGTCCTCTACCAAGATTGTTCAAATTATTCCCCTGGAGTGAAAAGAGACCCTGCCACGGGGTTCCCTAGTTTTACATAGACAAATATAGGAAAAATCTTTAAAAATCTTCTTGCCTGAAACTGCAAGGCCTATGCTTTTGATATTTGGTATGTTGCATTGCCTAGTAGACTACTACTAAAATTGTTCCAATTTTACCCCTGGGGTGAAAGAGGCCCTGCCCTGGGGGTCCCAAATTTTACATGGACTTGTATTGGAAAAAGAATTTAAAATCTTCTTGTCTGAAAGTTCAAGGCCTATGCCTTTGATATTTTGTATGAATCATTGCCTATTTGATCTCTAACAAGTCTGTTCGAATTATGCCCCTGGGGTGAAAAGAGGCCCTGCCCCAGGGGTCACTTGATATATGAGTTATATCCTTTCGACTACCGCTATCGTCACCGACGCACTACCCGAGCCGCCAAATGCAGACTATATTTTTGGGGTTCTCCATTACCACTACTGTTTTGCAGGCGGGCTACCGGAGACGACTAATACGTACCAGAAATATGGGGGGTGTTCATTTCCATAGCGCATAATGCAGTATTTGGGTAAAAATCGTATTTTTTCTCAATTGAAAATAGAGGGAATTACCGAAAATATACCACATTTTTACGCTGCGGTAATCTTTATGTGAAACGGTTGCTATACTATGGTAGTTATGTCCATTGTATGGTTATTGGTATAACTATACTGTGGCACAACTTATAATTTCTTGTTTCCTGCAATAATCTACTATGGTAGTTGTATGCAGATAAAACATACAGTTGATGTTATTTAGTAAAAGTCACATATTTAAACGGTCACTGCATTACTGTGGCAGTACATGTTATTTTGTGTGAATATGTTTTAATACGCTGCGGCACTGTATTGAGTTTCGCATGTCCTGCATTAATCTACTGTGGTAATCTGGGGAATAAATAATACCTTCAGGATAAGTTTTGATTACTAGTATAATCCTTTTGCAGGGTACCTTTCTCATCACTGTGGAAGTGCGCCTAATTTCATTTAATATGTATAACTACACTATGGCACTTTCTTAAAATTCAAGTTTCTCACAAAAGTCTACTATAGTTCTTAGTAATGGGACGAGTAAAACTACACTGTGGTACTACATTGAAATACGTTCTTCCTGCAAACGTCTACTGTGGTACTTATTTGCAGAGTAAACATTTAGTTAATAGTATTTATTAAAGAGAGGCTTTAAAATATTCGTGTCAGCAAATGTCATTTCTGCATATCTTTGGAAGTGAAAGGTAGCCAGGTAAGTGAAGTGAAGGTATTGAGGCTGCCTGGTTATTAAAGGGAAGGTATTGAGGCTGCCTGGTTAGTGAAGTGAAGGTATTTAGGCTGCCTGGTTATTGAAGTGAATGTATTGAGGCTGCCTGGTTAGTGAAGTGAATGTATTGAGGCTGCCTGGTTAGTGAAGTGAGGGTATTGAGGCTGCTGGGTTAGTGAAGTGAAGGTATTGAGGCTGCCTGGTTAGTGATGTGAATGTATTGAGGTTGCCTGGGAGATGAAGTGAAGGTATTGAGGCTCTCTGGTTAGTGAAGTGAAGGTATTGAGGCTGCCTGGTTAGTGAAGTGAAGGGATTGACGCTGCCTGGTTAGTGAAGTGAAGTTATTGAGGCTTCTGGATTCGTGAAGTTGCCTCCAACATTGGAGGGTGTAGAGACAACCAGGTCAACAAAGTTGTCCTAAAAGCTGCATGATAAGGGAGGCTTCCCTCAGCATGGTATTGAGGCAGCTAGGATAGTAGAATTGTCATCAGAAAAGGAGAATATAGATATAGCTAGATGGGTGAAGTTGCAATAGTGCAAATGTATGCTAATATCATTTTATTACTGTGTACTCATTCCTTAATATTGAATTACCAATTGTATATGTATATAAAGTATACCATCAGCGCTTTCAAAACCTATAAAAGATATCAATTTAGAACTGTCTGTCTATCCGTACGATGTCGCTGAAATTCATAAAAAAAACTGGTATTTTGCCGTAAAGTCGGCGAAAGTACGAAACAATCTTAATTTCATTTTATTACTGTGAGCTTATTCTTTAATATTAGATTATGAATTTTACATGTACAGTAAGGAAACAGTCTTAAATGCAGGGTACCTTTCTCATCACTGTGGAAGTGCGCCTAATTTCATTTAATATGTATAACTACACTATGGCACTTTCTTAAAATTAAAGTTTCTCACAAAAGTCTACTATAGTTCTTAGTAATGGGACGAGTAAAACTACACTGTGGTACTACATTGAAATACGTTCTTCCTGCAAACGTCTACTGTGGTACTTATTTGCAGAGTAAACATTTAGTTAATAGTATTTATTAAAGAGAGGCTTTAAAATATTCGTGTCAGCAAATGTCATTTCTGCATATCTTTGGAAGTTTCAAAATTATATAAGAGGGAAAAAAGAAATAGGCTTAACGAGGAAGGTTGTTGAACATCTGGTTAAACCGCATAGTGTTTCTAGACATCCATTTGGCACAGGCGTTCCTTGCCAGCTCAGTCTATCTTTGTGGGTCTTTTAATATAGGGCGGAAATTCTGTCTATATGATTTGAAACCACAGAAATTAGTCCGACAGAAAGATGAGTCGGTTAGGACATTGTACAGAGGAAAGCATGTGACACGTCAAACCAAAGATGAAAAGATGGTAGCTAGAGCATGGAAGGATTCAAAGCATGTCTACAAGATGAATACATGTTTCAATCCCATTCCTAAAGACTAGGATCCAAGTAAAGCCAGAAGGAAAATGGGAAGAGAGGGTATATCCCTGTCCACTCGCTATTGTTGAATTCAACATGTGCAGGGGGGCGTGGATAGGTACGATCACTTCCGAAATAGCTACACCAAAGACCAAGCGTTAGGTGGTGGACCTATTTCCTATGGATTGCTGTGGACATAGCCCTGATGAACAGCTACGTTATGTACAAAAACATTGGACCAACAATTCCAGATGATGGTAAGTTAACTTTTTTTTCGGAAGTCTCGTGTTTTCATCTCATGTCTTAACATATTCATCCAACTAATGTAAAAGCTTAAAACTAAAAATTGATTGTCTGTAATATTTAAATCAATTGAAGAAATATCCATGAAAATGCATATTGCTATAACATAATTTTAAATAAAAATTGCGTCAATTACATCAGGTTGCGGAACAGCTGATTGGAGGTTAGCGTTCAATAATTAGGAAACTGAAACAAACGCAGGTCGTTGGTAACGTTTGTCGAGAGTTGGCAGACATATGCAATTAACCGTTGCAAAAAAATCATCCAGGAAGGTACATTTTAAAACAGGAACACCCCGTGAAATGGTGAAATGCCATCAAATTAATCTGGAAAATCGACAAAGAAGATATGACTGTCTGACTGGCGGACACTAAGCACAAACTGGAGAAAGAAACAGACAGTTTCTACGATTAGTGAGAAAATTACATGGTGTACATATTTTTACTATGTGGCGTGTGTATATATACATTAGGTTTTTAGTACGAATGAGAAAGTTTGACTGATTCATCATTTGATAATTAATTTTCACATGCAGTATACTTCTCTAATATGAGCTGTCTCAATGTATAGGGTTTAGAGCTTCTTTTTTTAAAATTCAAGAAAGACATGTTTCATAAAGTTTGACTTCTTGTGAATTTTAACGATATGGTATAGAAATAATAATCATATAATCGGGCATATTAAATATGGGCACATAACTAATTGATTAAACAGTTCTACCGATGGCATGTTTATCAGACTGAATTTTGGACATTTTATTTTTCTTTTCGTCATTAACAATACCAATTACCCTAAACCCCCTTGCTTTCAGACGGCTCATATCTAATATGTTGTTTAAGATTAAATTCAGAAAATGAATTCTGAACTTTTACTGAAATGAATATGTAACGTTACATATGCTCTATGTTACCTTTTGCAAAGATTTGTAAGTAATGCAAAATCCTCATCTGATAAAGCTTTTACAACTTGCTTTCATTTAATTGTAATTTTTGTTATTTTCTGTCATATGTTTTTGTTTGCTTTTAATGTCTTTCTTTCAGTCTCCTACCGATTTCCACGGATCGGACTATAGGTATGACTGCCTATCATGAAATTTAGTCCATAATACGTTGTTCAGGTTGTGTAGCATTTGATATATGCCTCGTATCCATTCATATGAAATTGCCTGTACTGTAGTGTTTTCATTCAGTTGTTAATTTTATTATTCCATTTTATTATTGTCTCTTTAAAGGTTGTTTGTAAAAACAAAGAAAATATTTTTGTTGCATTTTACTTTTAGTCACCTACCAGTAATGTCAGTGGAGCGGACAATAAGTTCGACCGTTTATCATGAAAACGCGTCAACTATACGTTATTCAAGTTTATTTAAATTTATATATATTCAAAATCTGTTTTTTGTGAAGTATATAATGTAGGTGCCAAAACAAAACCAAAAAATGTCGAATAACACTTCGTGGTAAAACTTACAACAGTAGCTAGAAGTGTCTTTTTCTTAGTTTGTTATGCCATATTGACTTAAAAACTGATTTTTAAATAAGTAAATTTTTTAATATCATTGTTTTTAAATAAGACCGTATCCCCGTTCCGAGCTGTATTCCGTGGATACTTTTGTTTGAAGTCACAATTAAGGTATCAATGGTTTAATTATATAATGAAGAATTGTAAGATCTCATTTCACCGAAAACATATTCATGTACGGTTTTGGAAACAGTTTATTTTAATAATTCTAGGACTGAAATGATTATGAACCTTTTCTTTTAAGAAATTCGATTGTTTCTTTTCGAAACAAGACTTTAAAAAGAACATCTGATTGCATTATGCTCTGGCTTCATTGAAATTAATATATTACCGGCTTTTGACAAAAGAAACGTAAAATCAATTCAATTTTTTGTCTCTTGTTCTGTTTTAATTGAATAATTTAAGGGATTTTCTGGTAATCGGGCTCCCTTCTAGAGTTAATGGTTTTATTCTGCCTTGTATCCGTAGCTCGGTGGTTAGAAAGTCTTACTCATAATCGGGAGCCCGGTGGAATCACACATGTCGCCAGGCCATATTGCAAATGTATATAATTACTATGCTTTAATATTCAAAGTATTTCTGTCTACACATAGTGTCGATAGGGTAGAATTGATTGCTATAACTGCGCAATGATGATTTTACATCTTGAAGACAATTGCCAATTTGCCATAGTATCAGAGTACTTAAATAAAGAGTTTGTTTTTGTTCCGATTTACGGTCATTTTCAACATAATTACAGTTATATCAGGCAGCCAGTTCACCTAACCATCCTTCCTGGGAAAGACCAGTACTAGACGCCAAAGTCCGTAAGCAACTACCTACTTTCTCACATAAAAATCCTAGTCGGTAGCAGAGCTCGAACCTGCGACCCTCCGTCAGTGAGAGGTTTCAGAGATTACAAGTGCAGGAATGTATCTCCTACACTACGGACCGGACTTTAAATGAATATAATGAGTATACAAAGGCACATGTGAAAATACTTAATACTGTACCATTTATAAAGCATTCCAGAGTCTCTATGCATTATAATGCATAATGCATGGAGCTCAAAGTCAAAATTCCCATTTTGCACTTTGGGATATTTCAAGTGCATTCTTACATAAAGTTTGAGTTTTAAATTTGAAAAGTACAATACTTCATAGTGGATAAATTAAAACACGTCTAGTATGCAATTCAAAGAAGCGATGTGTGCATAGAAACAAAGAAAAATATCAAACAGGGAATGCCACGCACCAAAAGCGCAGCCTCCTCAAAACGAACCCCCCAGCACGCAAACGCGCGCACCACACACACACACACACACACACACACACACACACACACACACCCAAAGCTTACACATCAGGACAAAACGAACAACACACACACACACACCCAAAGCCAACACACAAGGACAAGACGAACAATAAGCATACACACACGCGCGCACACAAAGTCAACACACAAGGACAAAACGAACAAACAAAGGAACACAGTGGGGCACCGCCTTGGAACGGTCAGTGGCAAAAACACCACTGGGGAGCTTAAACCGGTTTATGGTGCGCACCCAACCTCACTCTTACCCCCACCATGTTCCAAAGACATGGGACAGTGTAAATAAAAGTAATCCCCTCCAGGTGAATCTCTAACACACGTAATGGAAACAAAAAGGCATGGCATGTAAAACACAAAAATGCTCGTGTATAAATATATAAAAAGCAAACCTTAAGAACCAAAAACGTATGTACTCAATGCCTTTTCAGAAGACAGAGCAACAAGAGAAACACCCTTAAGGGCCCGACGAAACAGGCCAGAAGACAAATATCAAAACAGTTCAGTCCTGGTAGGATTTAAAAACTGCTCATCATAGAGTCCTCCCCCTCTTCCGTCAGACGCAATCAAAGAGGGAAGCGTAGTGTCCAACTGTAAACGGGTTGAACACTAAACATGCGGTATGTCTCAAAACAGTTGGGTCGTAACCTCTTTTAATAAAACGTTTGATAATCTTTCCAAATACATTTGGAAAATTACCATGACCCAAGATCTTACGAAGTTTGTAAACCACATCCCCATAAAAAAAACGGGTTTAGAAATACCTTCTCGCAGAAGTGTCTTTAAATTACTATTGAATTTTAAAACTAAATCAGAATTACGATAATAAAATTTAGTAAAATATTTACGCAATTTGTAATAACGGTAGCCTTGCTGAAGAAGTTTACTTGTAATATATTGATTACGTTCATTGAAATGCTTGACATGACTACACGCTCTGGCAAGCCGAATTAATTGAGAAATATATACCCCATAAGATGTAGCCTGAGGTACATCCCCATCCCCATAGGGCTTAATTACCGCTGCGGCGTAAAAACGATGAAGCGTTCTGTAGAGAAATACCGCAATTTATATAAGTATGTTACATGTGCAAGAACAATTTTAATTATTACTGCCGTAGTGTATAAATGTACACTCTTCTTGATTACCACAGTTGATTTTTGTATTTTACTGGGAAAAGTTCAGAATTACCGTAGTGCCACAGTGAAAGTAATTGGTGAAAAGTCTACAAAACGCATCAGTGGCAGACCTGTGGTCTTCAGACTCTTGGAATGCCGAAGCCGCATAATGCAGACGTGGTAAAATAGCTTTAAATACTGTAGCGTAGAAATGAGTAATTACTAATTAATTAATTTTTAAAAACTGAGTTTGGTAATTACCGCGACGAGCAACCTTCATAACTAATTATTATTTTTGGAGAGTAATGATCCCTTAATTGCCTGAAAAGGAGTTTCTTATCAACAGATTTCGATAACAATGATTTTAGAACATTATTGCACACGAGACGTTTGATTTTGTTTTTAAATTTAGTGGACACCTGTAATTTGTTGCGTAATATTATTAAGTATGTCATATGGATCACTTAACTTATTGGACCCTTGTTTTCATGGTACGTTTTAGGCGTCTGCGGTAGGCAGTCGGTGTATGATAGCGGTAATAGCGACCCCCGTTATTATGGTACGCATTACTCTGCTATGGTAGCCGAAAGGATATAGGAAAAAATACTTCAAAAATTATCAGATCATATTTCCTAGACTGTTTAATTATAATTACCTGATGACCCCAATCTATAAGGGTTACCCGACTGTGACCTTGACTGACTAACCTACTTTCTTGTTTTTTAAGATACAGCCTTGAAATTTGGATGTATAGTTATGCACACCGATCTGAAAACTGACTTTCAGTGACCATGAATGTGACCCACTGAACTACTTTTCTGTTTTTTAAGATACAGCCTTGAAATTTGGATGACATGTACAGTTTTGCACACTTATCTTAGAACTGACTTTCAGTGACCATGAATATGACCTACTGGCCTACTTTCTTGGTTTTGGAGCTTTTAGCAAAGAAATTTGTTCAAGCAAGCAACTTGACACAGGTGAGCGATATAGGGCCATCATAACCCTCTTGTTTGATAATGTTTTAGAAAATTTCTGGTCATTTTCCGAAGAATTCATAAGCTTATTAATATATTTACGTTTAGAATCGGTATGAGCTTGATTCTGTAACTTTCTCAGTTTTCTTTTTTCATGTGTCATTTTGTTTGTTCACATTTTCTCCCACTTAATTTCCATTTCTTAAAGAGACTTTGGCACTTCTTGGAAGTTTTATCTTTATTTTTGTCCCAGATACTTTTCCCTACAGTTTTTAAGGTTTTTAGTTTCCTGTATCTTGGTATGGCTTTAGAACCAGAGGAATGAAGCACTGATTTTAGTTTCTCTACTTTTCCAGCTACTGTTTCTTCATTTATAGTCTGTAGTCTTTCACTGATTTCCAGTTTGTATTTATCTCTGTCACATTTACTCCAATTTTGTTTTGTCATTATCCTTTTCTGTACCGAGTTTGACTTAATTTGATATTGGCTGCAACCGTCAAAATAATTAAAGTATTATCAGATGTATTAGTTGCATTCATTTCTTCTGTTTTCATGTCTATGACAAGGCTTTTGGCTTTTTTGTTTAAGAGGAAGTAATCAATTTGTGAGGAATATTTCCCATTGTGGTGATAGAATGTGTCCTTTTTTCATTACAAACATATAGTTCATTCCCTCTGATAAAATTGTTGAAGATAGTATCTCTCTGCTTGTATCTGTGAATAAATGCATTCATGTCTTCTGCAATAATCATACGACTGGTTTTGTATTCGTTACACATTTCAGATAGTTAATCAAGTGTGTCTTTGTAATCTAAATCACCATTTGTATTGCTAGACGGCATGTAGGCATTTATTAATAGAAAAAGTTCATTGTCAGTATGGATTTTCAGAACATTTAGTCTTGTGTTCCCAGTATTTAAGATTTCAACATATGGTTCTATTGATTTCTTGAAGAAGAGACATGTACCCTCAAATCCTCTTCGAAGATTAACATAAGACCTTGGTATGTCATCGTCAGTTTCAGCTGCGACAACAGTATACTTTTCATGTAATTGTTCTAGATAATTTTTCTCAAGCGAGAATAACCAGTGTTCTTGTATGCATAAAATATCTAAGTTTGTAATGATTGATTTGAAGTATGTCAGGTTACTTTTAATATTTTGTATGTTGATACTCCCTATTTTTATTGTAGTTGGTCTGCGGTGGCTGTTTGGCCTTTGCATAAAAAAGATTTTCTAGTTGGGTTGACATTTGAGTTAGTCACGGCTTGCTCACTAGTTTCTATACTAGTTGTTGGTTGAATATTTGCTAACACTTCATTCTGCTCTTCTAGTCTTATTGATGTGTTTGCGGAGTTCGAAGTTACAGCTGATCGTCGTTGTAAATTAGCCTCTACTGTTAATGTTGGTGCCGCAACTTTGGCTGTTGAACATGTTTGTTCAGAAACCATTGATGATATTTGTGCTGATTGTTCTGTTGTGTTAGCTGGAGGTTGTTCTACCGTAGTTGATAAGGGTTGTTCTACAATTACAGTTGATGTTTGCCCCAGGGGCGCTATGGGTAGTTCTCCTGTAGGCATAACTGGCGCTGGATGTACTGGAGCAACTGGCGGTACTGGATGTCTCATACCTATGGGTGCTATTTGTGGCCCAAAAACTATTGGAGGCTGTGGTTGCCTAATAACCATTGGTGGTGGTGGTCCCATAACTATCTGTGATGGTTGTAGTCCTATGAATGTTGGTGCTACAGGTTGCTGTATGGGAGGGGTCGCTAAGTGCTGCTGACCACTAAACATTGTTTGATATCCTGGAAACATACCCATTTGTGAATGCAATGTATCCGTAGTTGCAAGTGGTGGTATGGGGTCTGTTGCAGTAGGTATATATATAGGGCCAGTTGGTGGTGGATGTACATTAGGTATAAGATGTTGTGTGACCCCTAGAGACGTATACGGATGCCTGTTGTTTACACCGAGATGAAAAGGTATTTGTGTATGTTCAGTAGCCATTAATGGAGGTGTTAGATGGATATTTGAATTCCATGAGCATGTAGAATTGAGGAAGTCTGGAACTATAGTTCTACTGGACATCATTTGGCATAGCTGAATTTGTGTTTGCATATTTGCAGTTTCAATTTGATGTTTTGTTTTCAACTCCAATATATCCATGTGATGCTTTAGATCAGATTGTAGTAATTGTAATTGTCAATATTTTGTTTTTGCACACTTATATTCATAGGAGTTTCACTATTGTTGATTATATTCCCTTGAGAGTTGAGATGATTTATTTTCTCTTTAAGTAAATTGATAGTATTCATGTTATCACGGTCCGTAGACTCAGGCATGATGATTCGTGCTTTGTGTTCTGCTATTTCTTGCACAACTGTATCTTGCTTTTAGCAGGTTTCTTTGTTTTTTGTATTTTGCTTAATATCAGATGAGATGTTCTTTTGCTTATCAGAGTCGACACTTTGCTGCTCATTGGATATAGCGGAATCAATTGAATCATGGTCTCTAATAGTCTCATTTTTCTTGGTATCATTCAGCACTTTCCTATGGGTTATTGGTGTGAGTACCTGAGGTTGCGCTAGATTGGCATCTTCCTCAATTAGCACCACGGAATTTTGTAGTTGGTCCCCATACACATCTGTTGCACTATCGTCTTGGTGGGACAGAAGTGTGCAGGATTTGCATATGTATTTAAGGCTATTGTTTTCAGTATATTCTTTTTCCATGTCTGGTGAGAGCTTTACACATTTGCAGTGATACCATAACTTACAGCCATCACATTCAATTGATGTATCTGAATTGAGACGAGTTAAATATGCTGGACAGTTTTGTATATCGGTATCTTCTTCTTCTGCTGGGCGATCCATCTCACAGAGTGTCTATGTGTCATTTGTTGCCAAGGTGATACTTTTCTTTGACAGCACTAGTTGTGTGTTAGTAGACCTCTTTTTAGTTGGTGCTTTTCTTGATTTTTTGTTTTAAGAGACGAGATTTGCCGGTTTTATTTTTGTATGCAGGTCCTTCACCAAAAACTGGTTGCAGCCTAAACCGTTGGTGGTGACTCTACAGGTGGATGAATACAAATTTACGCGATATTGATTTTTGTTTTAACGGACGAGATTTGCCGGTTTTATTTTTGATTAGCTTAAGTGCAGCCTCACAAACTTCGGATATTTGTTGGTTATAAAATTCAATGTCACATCTGACACGAAACTCTTTGCATATTGTATGCAGGTCCTTCACCGAAAACTGGTCGCAGCCTAAACCGTTGGCAGTGACTCTACAGGTGGATGAATACAAATTTACGCGATATTGTTGATTACCTGTTTCTTTGTCTTTGATGGAAAGTGATATGTCCATAATTACATCATTATCTCCGTTTATGTTTTCACACTTTCTTTCCGTAGCTTCACATACTAGATCTGAGTGATTGTCAAAGTAATTTAAAATACATTCTTTAAATAGTTCATAAGCAGCAGCAGAAAACGTGATAACTGACGTACTATTTTTGTCCAAGGTGTCTTTATCTACTTCTCTATTAGCAGCACCTATCTTTTGCCAGAGGAGCTTTTCTGGGTCAGCACAATATGGAACTCGTACTTCTCTCGGTCCGGTTGGTGTGTAGGTTGCAGGTGGGTTTCTAGTCATTGAGGCTCTGCGTAGCTGTATCTGGCTTGCCATTCTGTATGAGTGCATGTGTACTTAAAAGCCAAAGTTAAAACCCCTTAAAATATCAGTTAATTAAAATATACCAAGCCGCGTGAGTAGCAGTAAACGAGTAAAAAACAAAGACAAATATCACACAGGGAATGCCACGTACCAAAAACGCAGCCTCCCCAAAACGAAACCTACAGCACGCAGACGTGCACACCACAAACACACACACATACACATACACGCGCACACACACAAAGCCAGACACGAAATATGCAACTAAGAACGTTAAAAGATGATAAAATATTTTCACTGATCATACATGTTTAAAACTATTAAAAATTGTTAAAAATCTATGTATGTAAATGAGTTCAGCATACGAACAGTTCCAGGATTATTTGTCACCAGTACTTCACTGTTAATGCACTATTATGATGTTTGGAATAGACTCTATTTGTGTCTATTTTTAGCTATCATAAACAAATACCGTATTTTGAGAAACTGCCTAATGTAAGTGTTCCAATTCTGTAGTAAACGCACTTTGATACAATACCCGGTACTAGTTTATACCGGCTAGACTATTTATCGTTTTTTAGCGTTTTTCTCGGCACTATGCATTTCCCGCCATCATGGTGGCGTGAGCGCGACAGACCACACTAAAACATAAAATATTCTTGTTTTACCAAAGTTATTTACACAATATTGGTTAAAACCTCGAACACAACTTCTAGAACTATCTCTTTGCAGTTTATCGTCAGTAATACTCAATGTAGAACGGTAAAAACTGATAAAATTCAACACAGCTAAAAATTTATGCAAACTTTATCTTTGCTTACATTACAGTACCAAAGTAGTCCAAATAATAGGATGTTTCAGGACAGCGTGATAACTTTTGACTGTCGCCGTCCCGTCACGTCCAAACTTATTCTGCATATTTCGGTTAGGAAATCCCCAAAAGAAATCCGTTGGGAACATTTTCTGGTACATGTACAAAGTATTTGCAATGATTACATCTCTGTTAATGAATTAATGTTGACATTAAAGCATAAACTTACCTTTCTGACATTACCAAAGTAAATCTCAAGAACTGTTTTTACTTTTAATTGTAAAAAGGACATTTTAAATTCACTTGCTGCCCTCGGCAACACACGTACAGTCACAAATTCCGAGAATACTCATTCTGAGGGAAGAAGAAGAAGAAGGAGTCCAATTCGCACTTTAGGCGTACCGCATTTTAGCCGTATACTCCTTTTCGTATATAAAAGTCCTTTTCGCACTTAGGCATACCCCAAAGTCGCAAATATTTATTCGTACCTATTGGATGTACGCATCTATTAAGTGTACAATGAGGTTTAGCCTAGGTTTAACAGTGTACATTCAATGCATGTGTACATTCAATACGATAGAATTTATGCCGACATGCCTTAAGTGCGCATGCTCAATGGAAGCAGACAAACCATAATAAAGTCTCTTTTTTTACACAAAACCAGTAATCTGAGACATATTTCAGGGCTGGATGATCTAAAAATAGGCATTCTGTAATGTTTTTCAGGTTGGCAACACCAGGTATGATCCTTTTTTAATTCATTGTTGAACTTGTTCGTCTATTGAATGATTGATGATTCGGTGATTCATTTTGTATGTTTTGGTCACCACTGCTGAGTGTGTTCGTTGTATCATCATGTATGGCCGACCCATGTGGTTCTGGGACGATCTGTGTCTGAAAAGAATTGGAACCACTGCCTTACACTTGCTTGATCGTAAGAGGCGACTAATAGAGTCTTAACACTTGGTTTGCTGTAACTCTGTGATACTGTATGCAGATTTTGATTCCATACCTCATGTTTTTATTTTGATGTAAATGAGATGTTAGTCTAAATAATGAGACCTCGGGCAGACCGATTTTACATTTTGATATTTTACGTTGTCTACCTAGAGGTCTCAACCAGAAACAATCAAAACTGTGGTGGAAACTGTGGTCAATTGAAATTACGATTTATCAGTAGTCACGATTTTTCTTTAGCCCTAACTGCTTACCTGTTGTTTTAAATCATAAATAGTAAATAAAAAACATAAGAACAGGACATATTTATCAAGAATTTCTGTTGTAAAAAATTTAAACCTCTAACGTTTCAATCGTCTTCATGTAATGGCGGTCGGAGGCGTGACCAATGAAAACGCTTCGTGTAGTAATGTGTTTACCGGTGATCGGCCATTTTCCAATATGTAGTACACTCGTGTTAAACCTTGGCATTTTTTTAACTGCCATAGTTTGAATTTTTCTCAAGAAATCTCGGTAATATATACATCATTGAAAAGGATAAATTACAGGCTTTCTATGTATATATTTCTTTTTTTATCCGTTGCATTATTATAACATAATTCCCGCCCAACGGATTCCATTGGGTGTTACTTACGCAAAGAAGAGGACAGTGCTACCACATTCTTTACCTTTTCTGGTTTGTACTCGGAGGCGGATATCGACAAGTCAAAATAATATAACGATATTCAACTCTCGAGTACAATTATTTGGACTAAATGAGATGTGAAACCAAAATTTGTAGATCTAGTCCTGTTTGGCGCCATGTAACCTATACTGTGTTGGTTGCCGTAAAACCCAAATAAATAAATCATGCATGGTCAGAAAATTGTAATTTTCAAAGTGCTTAGTTTAATTATCATTCAAATGCTAAAAGAAAAGGCAAAATGACTGATAATAAATTTAACAAAATTTATAATAAAGCGGCCTCAATAGCCTGGTGGTATCGATACCATAGCGTTAGTCCAAATAATAGGACGTTTTGGGACACTGACAGCATGATAATTTTTTACTTTCCCTGTCCTGTTACGTCCAAATTTAATCTGCATATTGCAGATAAGTAATCCCGAATGAAATCCGTTGGGAAGGTTTTTTGGTACATGTATCCCAAAATCCGTTTATATGGCACGGCCGGTAATTTGGTAACGTCGCCATTGAAAATACATGTAAAATACGCATACATAAATTTGTGGGAAATTTGCTGAATAAGAACACGTTTAGTGAGGTACAAAACAGTGAAGTACACGAATGGTCGGCCAAAGAAATTTTAAGGAAGTGTTCATTTTACACTAAGCACATCTTTAGACTTTGGAACGACATCGATCATATGTTTCCACAAAAACAAAAACATGCATACCACTGTATTATATGGCACAAATGGTTTTGGGTAGATTGGAATTATTATAATTCAAACGTTACTTTATAGGATCCATGTTTTCAGGCAGAAATGTAAAATCTCATTCTGATGAATAATCTTAGTTCTGCAGGTATTAAGCATGCGAACTAATGTTAAGATATTATTGTCATGTTGTTTTTAGACACCATGTTGCATTATTTTAGACTACTTTAATATTTTTATCACTTGAGGTCACTCCTGTACTACTGATCCCTACTAGAATTATTAAAAACACTTAAAAATATACATATTGTACATGCCAGTAGCTAAAAACTGTTTTATATGACTTATATTACACAATGCACATGGCGACGTCCTTGTACGTCAATGTAAACAGAGAGCGCAGAGAACGGTTACAAGTGTTGTTATAGACTTGAAAACAAGTAATGTTCAATATTATATTTGCTTGAAAATCAGTATGATAGATCAAGTGTTGCTTGTTTTTAGCTCACCTGAGCCAAAGGCTCATGGTGAGCTTTTGTGACCGCTTAATGTCAGTCGTCCGTCCGTTGTGTGTCGGCCGTCGTGTGTCGTCCGTCCGTCAACATTTTCTAAAAAAATCATCTTCTTGAAAACCACTGGGCAGAATAATAACAAACTTCACAGGAATGATCCTTGGGCGGCCCCCTTTCAAAATTGTTCAGAATTGAATTCCATGCAGAACTCAGGTTACCATGGCAACTGAAAGGAAAAAAACTTTAAAAATCTTCTTATTCAAAACCACAGGGCCTAGGGCTTTGATATCTGGTATGTAGCATCATCTAATGGTTCTCTACCAAGATTATTCAAATTATCTCTCTAGGGTCAAATATGGCCCTGTCCCAGAGGTCACATGGTTTACATAGAGTTATATAGGGAAAACTTTGAAAATCTTCTTGTACAAAACCGCATGGCCTAGGGCTTTGATATTTGGTATGTAGCATCATCTTGTGTTCCTCTACCAAGAATGGTCAGATTATCCCCCTAGTTTCAAATATGGCCCCGCCCCGGGGGTCCCAAGTTTTACATAGACTGATACAGGAAAAAAAGTTTAAAAATCTTCTTGTCTGAAACCACAAGACATAGGCCTTTAATATTTGGTTTGTAGCATTGTGTTATGGTTCTCAACCAAAATTGTTCAAATTGTACACCTGGGATGAAAAGAGGCCCTGCCCTGGGGGTCCCAAGTTTTACATAGACTTATATAGGGAAAAAACTTTAAAAGTCTTCTTGTCTGAAACCACAAGACTTAGGCTTTTGATATTTGGTATGATGTATTGCCTAGTAGTCCCCTACCAAAATTGTTCAAATTATGCCCCTGGGGTTAAAAGAGGCCCCGCCCTGGGGTCACTTAGTTATTATATGAGTTATATGGGAAAAAATAATTAAAAATTATCTGATCCTATTTCCAAGACTGTTTAATTATAATTACCTGATGACTCCCAAGTAATATGACGTCACTTGACTGTGACCTTGACCTGCTGACCTACTTCCTTGATTTTCAAGATACAGTTTTGCACACCGATCTTAAAACTGACTTTCATTGACCATGAATTTGACCTACTGACTACTGACTTTCTTAATATTTTAGCATCAGTTTGACATTTGAAACATGTAGCTCATATTACTCAGGTGAGCGATTCAGGGTCATCATGACCCTCTTGTTATAAAGAATTCACATTTTGGTGAAAAAGTAGGCATTTTAATATTTTTAGCAAATCAAGAAGTATTAACTGTGCCATATTACCTGCCACAGGGCTACAATGTATTTGTAACAAATACATCTCTGATAATGAATTTATGTTGACATTAAAGATAATATTGCCTCGCTGACATTTTTTGAATGTATATTTTGTGTTTTGATTCTTCTATTTAGTGTCATCGGCAGTCTGCTGTGTATTGAAATCTAATCCTTAGTAAACTTGGGAAACATCGTATTGTTTAGAGATCTAGTATTTATCCAGTCTTGATTTGAACGAAATTACAGTGTCACTGTTGACTATTTGAAATTTTCCTCTTGTAAGTTATTCCACACTGTTATAGGACGACGTCCAAAGGAGTTTAACCGTAATGACTTATTATACACCCGAAGGGACGTATTATGTTATGACGCTGGTGTCCGTCCGTCCGTCTGTCCGTCTGTCCGTTAGCAATTTCGTGTCCGCTCTGTAACTCTTGAACCCCTTGAAGGATTTCAAGGAAACTTGACACAAATGTTCACCACACCCAGACGACGTGCAGAGCGCATGTTCCGGATGTCTCGCTTCAAGGTCAAGGTCACACTTAGGAGTCAAAGGTCATATCAGTTTGTTTCGTGTCCGCTCTGTAACTCTTGAACCCCTTGAAGGATTTCAAGGAAACTTGACACAAATGTTCACCACACCCAGACGACGTGCAGAACGCATGTTCCGGATGTCTCGCTTCAAGGTCAAGGTCACACTTGGGAGTCAAAGGTCATATCAGTTTGTTTCGTGTCCGCTCTGTAACTCTTGAACCCCTTGAAGGATTTCAAAGAAACTTGACACAAATGTTCACCACACCAAGACGACATGCAGAGCGCATGTTCCGGATGACTTGCTTCAAGGTCAAGGTCACACTTAGGGGTCAAAAGTCATTTCAGTTTGTTTTGTGTCCGCTCTGTAACTCTTGAACTGCTGGAAGGATTTCAAAGAAACTTGGCAGAAATGTTCACCACATTGCAACGATGTGCAGAGCGCATGTTCCGGATGACTCGCTACAAGGTCAAGGTCACACTTAAGGGTCAAAGGTCATATATGACTTTGCTTTGTGTATATTGCTCTGCATTGCAGTGCTCTTGTTTTTATTTGGCAGATCTCTTCTTTTGTACTTACAATAATTTTTTTTTGAATTACTTCCCTTTTATGTTACTATAAATAGCTTATTTTGAAACTTTTTTATTATTGGCCGTAGGGAAAAACCGAGACCACTTTTCTGTGGTACAACATGGATGGTACCTCCAATTTTAAGGTGTATTTTTACATACCTGTACCTGATAAAGATTTTTTTGTAGACTTTGAAATTATTTTTGTGGACTTAGATTTGTTTTTTGAAGTTTTGAAGTTTTCCTTTTGTTGTTCCAGTCCTTTGGGGCTTCAACAGTCAAGTTCTTAAAATTTTGCTCCTATCCTATGATGTAAGCCTTCGGGCGTATATTGCCCCGCTTGGCGGCGCTCTTGTTGGCTTTTGGTTTGTAGAGTTTCAAATTGTGACCTCTTGTACCACTCATGATTTCCAGCAAAACTGAAGAAAGTGTTCATGTTTACATCATCGATCTTGTGTATTATTTCAACACCTGGATCATATCAAATCTTCTTCTACGATGATCCAATGCAGGGAGATTCAATTCCTTTAACCTCTCATTAATAAGAAAGATTACACATGTATTTTCAAAGATTTAAGTCTCTTTTTTTTAAAATTATGGATTATATTCAACCCATTAGAAGTTTTTACATGAATAGTAATGTTTAATTTATTGGAGCAAGTAAGTTTGACCAGTATTTTATTACTTTTTTGGATGTTTAAACGTCTTCGTTTTCCTAACAGTAAAATGCAGATACGAGTAAGGCTTAGTGGGATGACAATTATGAAATAACAGATCATAAAATAAGTCATCCCGATGAGCCAAATAAGTAAGGCTACCATAGCGTCCACTTCAACTGTGGGAGGTCGAGAGTTTGATCCCCTGCCGGCTGCCGCGTCATATGGAAGATGTGAAAAATGGTACCAGTACCAGTACCACAATACAAAAAAATGTAGCTCCTTTGTTTAGCGCTCAGCATTAAATTTTAAAGTAGTCCAAATAATAAGATGGTTTGGGGTAGTCAAACTAATTTGACACGATCATAGGAAATATTGAGATAATTTTTTTCATATTGGCAATATCTCCACTCACGTCAAACACTCGAAAGACCAAAATAGTGGAGGAAATTTCGGATGAAATTTTCATTGCTGCCGACGAAATGCTGATTATGTCACAAATTGGCCATAAATTCAAATAAAACTTACATACATTATCAAGAAGGGATTCAATTCCTCATTGATTATGTTAAAATTATCAAATTATTTCCAAAATTACGAATTTTCTGGTGATTTAAACTGATGTTTGTATTGTACACGATTAAGGTTTACATCATCTACACAGCATTATGCACAAGCAATAAAACCAGTAACTTTACACGACTGTGTTAGTGTGTACTGTGATTTATCCTCCATTACTTTGGTCCTTCGAAATCTAAACTTCGAATTATTTCGACTAGTTTCGGGACAGTGTAGTAACTTTTGACTGTTGCTGTCCAGTCACGTCAAAACTTATTCTGCGTATTTCTGTTGGGAAATCTCCAGTGAAATCTGTTGGGAACATTTTCTGGTATATGTTTATGATGTATTTGTTATGTTACATCTCTGATAATGAGTTTATGTTGACATTAAGGTTTAGGAGTAATTCATCAGAACCCAGAAATATTTGATAAACAAACAGCATCTTTACCAACAATCTACCTGACTATTACATGTTCTGCCATTATAAATGTCCTGTATGTTGGATACTAGAACATTCTGAAAAAGTTGTCCCCCTTTAAAAATGAATGCTCTTTGTAAAGAAAACAATCGGCAATTGCCGAAAACTAGGGTCCACATAGTTATGTGAAATTTCAGCACCAGGGCATTATTGCAAATGCAACAGAACCAAGACATGTTACAGTTCTTCGAAAATGATGAGATTTTAAAGATGTTGAACTGTCAGAAAGAGTGGCCCCTGTATACAGTTCTTTTCCGACATTCAGTGTATATATTAATATACCTTTTTCTAAAAAATCTTCTTGAAAACCACTGGGCAGAATTCCACCAAACTTCACAGGAATGATCCTTGGGTGGCCCCCTTTCAAAATTGTTCAAAGAATATAATTCCATGCAGAACTGGTTGCCATGGCAACCGGAAGGAAAAGCTTTAAAAGTCTTCTCATCCAAAACCACAAGGCATAGAGCCTTGATATTTGGCATGTTACATCATCTAATGGTCCTCCATGAAGACTGTTCAAATTGTGCTCCTGGGGTGAAAAGAGACCCTGCCCCGGGGATGACAAGTTTTATATAGACTTATACATGTTATATAGGAAAAAATCTTCAAAAATCTTTTGTCTAAAACCACAAGACCTAGGCCTTTGATATTTGGTATGCAGCATTGCCTTGTGGTCCTCTACCAAAATTGTTCAAATTATAACCCGGGGGTGAAAAGAGGCCCTGCCCTGGGGGGTCTCAAGTTTTACATAGACATAATATTATATATATATATATATGAAAAAACTTTAAAAATCTTCTTGCCTGAAACTTCAAGGCCTAGGCTTTTGATATTTGGTATGTTGCATTGCCTTGTGGTCCTCTACCAAAATTATTCAAAATATGCCCCTGGGGTGAAAAGAGGCCCTGCCCTGGGGGTCCCAATTTTATCATAGGGAAAAAATAAAAATCTTCTTGTCTGAAAGTTCAGGGCCTAGGCCTTTGATATTTGGTATTTAGCATTGCCTAGTGGATCTCTAACAAGATTATTCAAATTATGCGCCTGGGATGAAGAGAGGCCCCGCCCTGGGGGCCACTTGTTATACGAGTTATATAGGAATAAATACTTCAAAAATTATCAGATCATATTTCCTAGACTGTTTAATTATAATTACCTGATGACCTCAAGCGATAAGGGGTCACTTGACTGTGACCTTGACCTGCTGACCTACTTTCTTGTTTTTTTACAGCCTTGAAATTTGGATGACATGTACAGTTTTGCACACCGATCTTAAAACTGACTTTCAGTGACCATGAATGTGACCTGCTGACTAACTTTCTAATAACAATTCAGGGTCATCATGACCCTCTTGTTATAAGTAAACTGACAATCATTCTGTAGGGTAATATACCTGTTTTATATGCTGCTTAATTATGCCCCCGAAGGGAGGCATATAGTTTTTGAACCGTCTGTCGGTCTGTCAGTCGGTCGGTCAGTCTGTCCGCAATTTTCGTGTCCGGTCCATATCTTTGTCATCGATGGATGGATTTTCAAATAACTTGGCATGAATGTGTACCACAGTAAGACGACGTGTCGCGCGCAAGACCCAGGTCGGTAGCTCAAAGGTCAAGGTCACACTTGGACGTTAAAGGTCATTTTTCATGATAGTGCATTCGTGTCCGGTCCATATCTTTGTCATCCATGGATGGATTTTCAAATAACTTGGCATGAATGTGTACCACAGTAAGACGACGTGTCGCGTGCAAGACCCAGGTCCGTAGCTCAAAGGTCAAGGTCACACTTAGACTTTAAAGGTCATTTTTCATGATAGTGCATTCGTGTCCGGTCCATATCTTTGTCATCCATGGATGGATTTTCAAATAACTTGGCATGAATGTGTACCACAGTAAGACGACGTGTCATGCGCAAGACCCAGGTCAGTAGCTCAAAGGTCAAGGTCACACTTAGACGTTAAAGGTCATATTTCATGATAGTGCATTGATGGGCGTGTCCGGTCCATATCTTTGTCATTCATGCATGGATTTTAAAATTATTGGGCATGAATGTGTACCACAGTAAGACGACGTGTTGCGCGCAAGACCCAGGTCCATAGGTCAAAGGTCCTAAACTCTTAACATCGGCCATAACTATTCATTCAAAGTGCCATCGGGGGCATGTGTCATCCTATGGAGACAGCTCTTGTTTTCATATGAAATTACCCTTTCTTTCTACGATATATTGTTGTTATACCCCCACAAAACGAAGTTTGGGGGGGTATATAGGAGTGAGCTTGGCAGTCGGTCGGTCTGTCGGTTTTGCATGGTTTCCGGATGATAACTCGAGAAAGGATTGACCAATTGAAATAATTTTTGGTACACAGGTGTAACATCAGAAAATACAGGTCAAGTTCGAATTTGGGGTCAGTAGGTCAAAGGTCAAGGTCACAGTGACCCTGAACAGTTAAACGGTTTCCGGACAATAACTTGAGAACGTTTGGGCCTAGGATCATAAATTTTGGTACACAGGTGTAACATCATGAAATGCAGGTCAAGTTTGACTTTGAGGTCTGTAGGTCAAAGGTCAAGGTCACAGGGACTCAGAACAGTTAAATTGTTTCCGGATGATAACTTGAGAACGCTTGGGCCTAGGATCATAAATTTTGGTACACAGGTGTAACATTATGAAATGCAGGTCAAGTTTGACTTTGAGGTCTGTAGGTCAAAGGTCAAGGTCACAGGGACTCGGAACAGTTAAATGGTTTCCGGATGATAACTTGAGAACGCTTGGGCCTAGGATCATAAATTTTAGTACACAGGTGTAACATCATGAAATGCAGGTCAAGTTTGACTTTGAGGTCTGTAGGTCAAAGGTCAAGGTCACAGGGACTCTGAACAGTTAAATGGTTTCCGGATGATAACTTGAGAACGCTTGGGCCTAGGATCATAAATTTTAGTACACAGGTGTAACATCATGAAATGCAGGTCAAATTCGACTTTGAGGTCTGTAGGTCAAAGGTCAAGGTCACAGGGACTCGGAACAGTTAAATGGTTTCCGGATGATAACTTGAGAATGCTTGGGCCTAGGATCATAAATTTTGGTACACAGGTGTAACATCATGAAATGCAGGTCAAGTTTGACTTTGAGGTCTGTAGGTCAAAGGTCAAGGTCACAGGGACTCAGAACAGTTAAATGGTTTCCGGATGATAACTTGAGAACGCTTGGGCCAAGGATCATAAATTTTAGTACACAGGTGTAACATCATGAAATACAGGTCAAGTTCTACTTTGAGGTCAGTAGGTCAAAGGTCAAGGTCACAGTGACTTGGAACATTTAAACGGTTTCCGGATGATAACTTAAGAATGCTTGGGCCTAGGATCATGAAAATTGATAGGGAAGTTGGTTATGACTAGTAGATGACCCCTAATGATTTTGAGGTCAGTAGATCACAGGTCAAGGTGACAGTGACCCGGAACATTTAAACAGTTTTCGGACAATAACTTGAGAATGCTTGGGACTAGGATCAGGAAACTTAATCTGGAGGTTGGTCATATCAAGCAGATGACCCATATTGATTTTGAGTTCCAAAGGTCAAAAGTCATTTAAACTTTTTACGGACAATAACTTGAGAACGCTTGGGTGGAGGATCATGAAACTTCATAGGGAGGTTGATCATGACTAGCAGATGACCCCTGTTGATTTTGTGGTCAGTAGGTCAAAGGTCAAGCAAGTTCGGCTTTGACATTGGCTTAGTTCTGTGACAAGGCCATATTGTGGTGGTATAATTCGTCACTCTTGTGACAACTCTAGTTTGAAATTTTTTTCTCAAATGTAAGGCTAAGCATTGAAGCAAGAAATTGCCCCACTGACATTTTTTGAATGTATATTTTTTAGGGATATCAACAGAAAAATTGTTTTTAAGATAATCTCAATCCTTTTGATTTAGATGAAATCTATGAATCATTAGAAGGTTTTTGCAGCTTATTTCTTCAATTTTGACAAAGAAACGACAAAGTTTTTGCCATTTGAAAATTTAAAATTATGTTCCCTGTTCAGTTACCTGCTGTCACATTTCAACTCCAAGTACAAAATGTGCTATTTTTAGATATTTAAATGCGCTATAGACATACTAAATTAGACTAACTGAAGTCCTTAATCACTGTGTCAAAAGTGGATAAATGTCGAATGTAAGAGATAGCTTCTATATTTCATCACAACTGAACAAGCATTTGAAAGAGTGCTGTCTCCTTTGACATTGCTGTAATATTTTGTGTTTTGTTTCTGCAGTTTAGTATCATCAGCAGTACACTGTGTATTGAAACCGGTGTCATGGTAGATATACCCTTGCACCTGTTCACAGATTGAAAGACTCTTATAAAAAATTATGCTTTATATACAACTCATTAGAACCTTATACATAAATATTTATGTTTAATTTATGGAAGCAAGTAAGTCTGACCAGTATTTTATGACTCTTTTGGATTTTTAAATGTCTTCCTCTGCTAGTTGGAAAATGCAGATATGGGTAAGGCTTAGAGGGATGGCAGCCATGAAATATCAGATATCCCATTAAGCTGAATGAGTAAAGCTACATTAAGACGGAAACTGGCTTTTTTTTCTCATACCCTGGTGGCGACGGATTTCATCAGGAATGAGGGGTCAAGAGTGATTAATATAAATTGTAGAACTTGAACCAAATTGACCTAAAATAAAATGAGTACAAAAGTATAAAGTAAACTAAAGATGGCTAACACAACAACATTCTGTTGTTAAAACATTTTAGCCTCAGAGATGTTTATATGCTATTACAGATCTCTGAGCTGAAACAGAAATTCAGTCTGTAATAAAGATAGGGTTGTGTGTTTTTTTAACTCTCTTGAGTGCTCAAGGTGAGGTATTGTGACTGGTCATTGTCCGGCGTCCATCGTCCATCAACATTTGCCTTGTGAACAGTCTAGAGGCCACAGTTGTGACCCAATCTTTATGAAGCTTTGTCAGAATGTTCGTCTTGATGATCTCTAGGTCAGGTTCAAAACTGGGTCATGTGGGATCAAAAACTAGGTCACCCGGTCAGATCAAAGGAAAGGCTTGTGAACACACTAGAGGCCACAACTGATTCAAACTTGACCTAGAGATCGTCAAGACAAACCTTCCAATTCTCATGACCAATTCTCACGAGTTTCAAACTGTGGTCTCTAGAGTGTTAACAGGATTTCCCTTTGATCTGGCCTACTGACCTACGAAGTATGGAGAGCTGTCCTACTCGACCAGAGTCAGCGTCCTTCTGTGTCCGCACCTTGGTTAAAATTTTGATGCACATTCTCTTTTTGTCTGTAATAACATGATGAATTTGTTTCAGACTTAAGATAATTATTCCTCATCATCACCCACATCATATGGCACAAAGGTCATATATATTGCGCCAATTTTTCATGAATTATCCACCCTATTTACTTATAATTTCAGGTTAAAGTTTTGGTGCAATTTCACTCTATCTCAGTTATTACCAAATGGGTTTGATTCAAACTTAAAAGTAGTTGTTCCACATCATCACCCATGTTATATGACATAAGGTCCGTAACTCTTCACCAATTTTTCATGAATTATGTCCCCTTTTTACTTAAATTTAAGGTTAATTTTGATGCATTTGCACTATATCACTGTTATAACAGAAAGGGTTTGATTCAGACTTAAAATAGCTGTTCCACATCATCACCCACATCATATGACACAAGGGCCATAACTCTCGCACCAATATTTCATGAATTATCCCTATTGATGCCTCAATGATCGATTTTAATCAAGAATTGCTCGTAAAAGTCGGGAACAATCAATTGTAATTTTGAGTAATTGATTGTCGCTCAAGAGTGCACTACTAAGCAGAACTCACATAGTTTTAATGCCCCCGAAGGGAGGCATATAGTTTTTGAACCGTCTGTCCGTCTGTCAATCTGTCGGTCTGTCAGTCAGTCGGTCTGTCAGTCTGTCCGCAATTTTTGTGTCCGGTCCATATCTTTGTCATCGATGGATGGATTTTCAAATAACTTGGCATGAATGTGTACCACAGTAAGACGACGTGTCGGGCGCAAGACCCAGGTCCGTAGCTCAAAGGTCAAGGTCACACTTAGACGTTAAAGGTCATTTTTCATGATAGTGCTTTCGTGTCCGGTCCATATCTTTGTCATCCAATGATGGATTTTCAAATAACTTGGCATGAATGTGTACCACAGTAAGACGACGTGTCGCGCGCAAGACCCAGGTCTGTAGCTCAAAGGTCAAGGTCACACTTAGACGTTAAAGGTCAGTTTTCATGATAGTGCATTCGTGTCCGGTCCATATCTTTGTCATCCATGGATGGATTTTCAAATAACTTGGCATGAATGTGTACCACAGTAAGACGACGTGTCATGCGCAAGACCCAGGTCTGTAGCTCAAAGGTCAAGGTCACACTTAGACATTAAAGGTCATATTTCATGATAGTGCATTGATGGGCGTGTCCGGTCCATATCTTTGTCATTCATGCATGGATTTTAAAATTATTGGGCATGAATGTGTACCACAGTAAGACGACGTGTCGCGCGCAAGACCCAGGTCCGTAGGTCAAAGGTCCTAAACTCTAACATCGGCCATAACTATTCATTCAAAGTGCCATCGGGGGCATGTGTCATCCTATGGAGACAGCTCTTGTTCTGTTTGTTTTTTTCTCTCTCTCTGTAACTTACTCTTTTGGTTGTAGTAAAGTTTTTGAAAATGGTGAGAGATCAGACAAATCTAAAGTGCCAGATGGATTTTTCCTTGATCTGGCAATGCCCAGCCTCTTATGGAAATATTTTGGTTTACAGGAACAAATCCTGGGTGGAAAGACCTTCTGACAAGACTAATCTTGACTTGCTGGTTGTGGTTTGCCATTATGTCGGGAAACACGTTATGAAAAAAATGTATCGTGCATTGATGTCAGATGATAAGCTGAATTCCTACACAAAGCTAATCGATCCATTTTCAAATAATTCGATTAAAATATGTCTGCTTGGTTAACTATGCTTTTTTCTAGGCGTAGGGTACTGGTGTTCTGTTGTAAGAATTATTCCATATGTAGTTGTAATTCCCAACTATATATTGACTATTTCTTTCATTTATCACTGTCGAATAGTCCTTGAAAATCTAAGCTAAGTCCTTGAAAAGTCTTCTGTGACAGCTCTTGTTTTTTGTTTTGTAAAAACAATTAATGCAGGAATCTACTCTATAGACATATGTTATACGTCATTTACAGCAGTAGAGTCATCTTACAGCCGGGTATATGATGGAGTTTTCTAACATGGGTGAAAACGTTGGAGGTCAGAAACCACTAATAAAAAAATGACAGGGAACTTACTGGGAATAATGGGGGTAAGGGACAGTAAATTTGAAAATTCCACAAATCTACATTGATGCAGTGCGAATGAAATAATAAAAAAAATCCTTTCTTCTTATTTAGATAATTATGTCTCCCACCACACAGTGGTGTGGGAGACATATTGATTTACTCCTGTCAGTGTGTGTGTCACAAATCTTGTTGGCACTCTAAGTCGAACATTTCTCATCCGATCTTCACCAAACTTGAACAAAATGTGTTTGACCATAAGTCCTCGGCCAAGTTCGATAACTAGCCAGATCGGCCCAGGCACTTTGGAATTATTGCCCTTGAAAATGATTACCAACACTACCGATACAGCATTGTAGACCGGTTTCTCCAACATGTGAATTCCAGGCCACAAACAAAGATAGACTTACTGTTCAGATGATTAGGCAGTTGTGGGAGACATGCACTTTTCTCAAAAGCACCTCTTAGTCTAGTATAAATCTTATTCAACATGCAATGTTTTTCTTCTTAAGAGTTTACACATATCATAATTAATTAAAACTGTTTGAAATAACTTTTTAGAAGTATCAGTTACAGCCTGACATTGAATGAACTCTGATAATGCAATGGTTTTGAATATCTTTCCTAAGACTTGTCAGGTTTTTTAACAATCACATTCAACAGTCTTGCTAAAATTTGACTTTTGCCACTGGAAAAGATTCAGCTGTGAAAGCAGAAGAATAGAAATATAAAAAAAGTTTTTTTCCTGACTGTGCAAGCAATTGTGCGGGAATGTCCCGATGTTTGAGATTGTGTGAGTGAGCAGCCATTAACAAGTTCCAATCAATAAGGTTTAATTAACTCATCACAAACCTAACATTGTAACATTGATGAATGTATGGACAGATATGTATACATGTTATAGATTTGTATGGAAGTTGGGTGGGGAGGGGATAGAGAGGGGCTAGATATGTATCAATATTATAGATGGTAGAGTGGGGGAGAGAGTTGAAGCATCAGTCGTGCTGGGGGATAGGTGGGGAATGGCTTGAAAGCCTCATCTGGATTGGGGTGAGAGGCTTGGAGCATTACCAGTATTTGGTGGGGGTGGGGGTTTGCAGGCTTGAAGCATCACCCATTTTGAGTGGGAGGAGAGGCTTGTATAAAGGGGAGTGGGGCTTGAAGCATCACCTATATTTGGTGGGGGAGAGAGGCTTGAAGCATCACCTGTATTGGGGGAGAGAGACTTGAACATCACCTGTATTGGGGGAGAGAGGCTTGAAGCATCACCTGTATTAGAGGAGAGAGGCTTGAAGCATCACTGATATTGGATGCGGTTGGAGAGGCTTAAAGCCTTATTGGTATTGGGGGGAGAGGCTTGAAGCATCACTGGTATTGGAAGAGAGGCTTGAAGCATTAATGGTATTGGTTGCGACGGGAGAGGCCTGAAGCCTCACTGGTATTGGGGGAGAGAGGCTTGAAGCATCACTGGTATTTGTTGCGGTGAGAGAGACATTGGGGAAGAGGCTTAAAACATCACTGGTTTTGAAGGAGAAAGCCTTGAACATCACTGTTTTTGTGGGGAAAGAGGCATTAAGCTTCACGAGTATTTACTGCGACAAGAGAGGCATGAAACATCATAGGTATTGGGGAAGAGGGCGAGAGGCTGAAGCATCTACTGTATTGGGGGAGAGAGGCTGGAAACATCACTGGTATCGGGGGGAGAAAGGCTTGAACATCACTCGTATTGGGTAGAGAGGCTTGAAGCATCTAATGTATTAGGGGAGAGAGGCTTGAAGCATCACTGATATCGTGGGAGAGAGGCTTGAACATCAGTTGTATTATTTAGAAAGGGGAGAGGCTTGAAGCATCACTGGTATTGGTTGCGAAGAGTGGGGCTTGTAGCATCCCTGGTGGCTTGAAGCATCTGCTGTATTGGGGGAGAGAGGCTTGAAACATCACATGTATTGGGGAGGGAGGCCTGAAGCTTCACTGGTATTGGGTAGAGATACTTGAAACATCACTTGAATTGGAGGAGAGAGGCTTGAAGCATCACTGGTATTGGGGAGAGAGGCTGTATTGGGTGAGAGAAGCTTGAAACATCACTGGTATTGGGGAGAGAGGCTTGAAGTTGAAGCATCTACTGTATTTGGGGAGAGAAGCTTGAAGAATCACTGGTATTGGGGAGAAAGGCTTGAAACATCACTTGAATTGGGGGAGAGAGGCTTAAAGCATCCACTGTATTGGGAAGAGAGGCTTGAATCATCTGCTGTGTTAGTTTATACATAATTTATTTTAGGTCTATTGTGAAGGAAGTTCTACAACTTATATTAATCACTCTCGACACCTCATTCCTGATTGAATCCATCTCCACGAGGCTATGAGAGAAGAGGCCAGTTTCCCTTTTAATACTGAGCACCAAGCAAGAGAGCTACTGGTACCATTTTTCATGTCTTTGGTATGACACTGCTGGGGATCGAACCCACAACCTCCTGCACTCGAAGTGAATGCTCTACCACTAGGCTATCGAGGCATCTACTCTGTTGGGAGAGAGAGTGTTGAAACATCACTGGTATTGAGGGAGAGAGGCTTGAACATCACTTGTATTGATTGGGGTGGGGAGAGGCTTGAAGCGTCATGAAGGGAGGGGCTTGAAACAATACTAATACTTTTGCACATTATTTTTAAGAAATTGATTTGCTAGAAACATCCTTATTCATTTTGATAAGAATTGGCATTTCATAATTGTGTAAAGTTCATAGCTGCATTTCATAGCTGCTTAAAGTTCAAAGCTGCATTTCGTTGCTGCTCAAAGTTCATAGCTGCATTTCATGGCTGCTTAAAGTTCATAGCTACATTTCGTTGCTGGTTAAAGTTCATAGCTGCATTTCGTTGCTGCTTAAAGTTCATAGCTGCATTTCATTGCTGTTTAAAGTTCATAGCTGCATTTCGTAGTTGCTTAAAGTTCATAGCTGCATTTCGTTGCTGCTTAAATTTCATAGCTGCATTTCGTTGCTGCTTAAAGTTCATAGTTGCATTTCATAGCTGCTTAAAGTTCATAGCTGCATTTCGTTGCTGCTTAAAGTTCATAGCTGCATTTCGTTGCTGCTTAAAGTTCATAGCTGCATTTCGTTGCTGCTTAAAGTTCATAGCTGCACTTCATTGCTGCTTAAAGTTCAGTTTATAGCTGCATTTCATTGCTTTGTCAAGTTCTGAAGATAATTCTGGATAATATTCACACATGTCAAACTAATGTGAGTAGCTCTGTTGATGATTGATATTGGTGTATTAATCCAAAAACATTTCCAAGTAGTCTTTTACACAACATTATTTGACTACTCAAAACTTACCTTGTGATTTTAAGGTAGAACAATAAATTACAAAATCAGATTAAGGAAGAACCATATATAATTTAGTGATCTCAGTCCAACTGTGCAGAACCTTAATTTTCATTTTATTAAGATGATTTATTATATTAAATGTTCAAAAATATGAAAAAATAAGTAAAAAGGAAGATTTATGATTATACAAAATGGAGTAATAGTTCTTGAGTTGTTTGCTTCCCCTAATTGCCATCTAGCAAAATATCTAGTTTATTTTATTTCTCTTTGTTATTGTTTTACGTGTTAAATAAAGTTTTAAAAGGCATAAAGTTTAATAAATGCTCAAGAAAGAGTTACGGTACTTAAATACCCTTCACATTGAATGTGAACAAATTTCATTTGTTGTCATCTATCATATTAAACTCCCTCTGGTGGAGTTATTATTAAAAGTGTTTTGGGTCATAATGGATGATGGAAGGAGGGGTGTCTCTACATACAAAGAGAGCACTTAAGCAAGCTCCCTAATTCTGTTCTCTCTGTTGATGTTTTCTGCCACCTAAGACATATTTAACAACCTAAGCACATCGGAATGAATATATTTACTGTTATCTTGTAAATACAGAAGGACTGATGGACAGACCAAGAAAAAAAAATGATATAGCCCCGAGGTCCCCTCCCCACACTCCCATCTCATTTGTTACCATAACTAATGTATTGTTTAAACAATAGGTTCTTTGTTAGAAAGATTAATTCCAATATTGTCCTGCCATGGCATGATATTTTCATGCTATTCTGTTAAATGAAAGAAAACAATTTGTACTTAAAGGTCCAATACTAAGGAAAGTGAACATTTTAATTTCTTTTAAAAAGCACAGAAACTATTTCATTTTATTGGAAAATGAAAGTTGGTATGTAGAAATTCGAAATAAATCGCAGTATATGTACAATTATTTTTCTATGAAGTATGAAGAAAGTTAAAAAGACCAGGGGGGTCATTCTGTCGATTCATTGAAATTTCAACATAATACACATACATTTCTTTGAGTTCCAAAGACCTTCTGTAAATTTTGACCTGCCAATCTTCATTATTTAGTGTCTTGCAGAAGTCTATGCACTGGCTATGAAAAAAATTGCCAACTCACTTTCCCTTAGTAATGGACCTTTAAAAGTGTTCATGAAATTGTCCACAATTAGCTATCTATAAGCCTATAAAACAGCATGCTTGAAACTGAGTGTAAGAACAAAGTATTGAATTTCACTTTTTTCCTGTCTATTTTCAGGCTGAAGTCTAAGACATTACAGAGAAACATTATTGTGGCTGGTAGTTCTGTTATCAAAGTATTGGCTGGTGGGACTACAGAGGAAGATCTGTCATTAAGTGGCCTACATTATTTACTCATCTTTGTACTGGCACTTATTTGTGGAATTTATTGACACTGTCAAACAGCTGACATTGTTGGACTGCTTCTCTGTGAGTGGGTGTCATGTTTTTAAATATTTGAATTTTTCACATTTGTATTGTTACAACTTGTGTTTCTTTCAATACATTGGATTACTGATGTTTTACTGTGCAGTGTCTCAGTAGTAATGTAAGTCATTTTGTAAAAGTAATCTTATAATGAACAATCAGTTATTGTAAGTTAATAATTAATTGGTAATTGGTTAATGTATTGGGCTGTGAGATTTTCAGAAGTGAAGACTGTCACCTTGGGGAAATAATTTCATTAATTTTCTTTAAGGAGAAATATAAGATACAAATGTTGAATTAATTTTAAAATAAGAGTAATTTGGGGGATAAAGTAAAAATTTATTTGAAATTTAACGTCTATACATATGTCATTGGTGTAAGACTCTTACTAAAGTACAAAAATTTGGTACAGGTGATGTTTCACGAAGGTGCCTTTAACTTATATGGCCTGACTTTGTACAAGGATAAGTCTGTTTAATTAGACTAGACTTTGATCTGATCTGGTCTATTTATGAACCAGTAGTATAAATGCAAGATATATAATAAAGCATTTAACAATTTTGATGTCACATGCTTGTATTGCATCTACAATAGTAACACATAGAGGATATTTGTTTGTTTTAGTCTAAGATCGAAATATATTTCACGGAGTGAACACTAATTATTAAATACAGTATTTAAATGTAAATTATGGTATTCG
Source organism: Mercenaria mercenaria (assembly GCF_021730395.1). Taxonomy (NCBI): domain Eukaryota; kingdom Metazoa; phylum Mollusca; class Bivalvia; order Venerida; family Veneridae; genus Mercenaria; species Mercenaria mercenaria. Next base: position 193,918 of record NC_069364.1, read on the forward strand.
TAAGTGAAATATATTTTGGTCTTACACTGGAACAAATTAAGTTTCTATTTATTTTATGTATTTTTAATATTCAAATTATATCCAGTTTGTATGGGCAACATCACGTGCATCGCACTTTGACGTGATAATGTTGTAACATCAGGATATCTTAGTAGAAAAACCGTAAATAGTTTTACTACGTTTCCTGATTTCTTTTACATGTTATTATGATAGAATGTATATATTTATGATCCTGTTAGTATTTTTATACATCTATATCTTTACTGAAGTATATTTTGCATTATTGTGTCTGAAATCATTTGTCCTCCACCTCTGATTCATGTGGGGAAGTTGGCAGTTATTTGCAGAGAACAGGTTTGTACTGGTACAGAATCCAGAAACACTGGTTAGGTTTACTGCCCACCATTAAATAACTGAAATACTGTTGAAAAGCGGTGTTAAGCCCAAAACAAAAATATTTTGCAAGAATTTTTCTGCTTTTTATGATTAATTCTTTCGCATTCAAGTGTAGTTCTGTACAAGAGAAAAATAAAAATGATATTTTCACTGTTTGAAACAGTGAAAATATCAATTTTATTTCACTGATAAATTTCAGTACATGAAATAAGAATGTATCACAGATATATAGTGCAACATTAGTTACATCACACCAGGCAGTGAAAACCATGATTCAAGTTGGTTCATGTGAAAACATTGCCACACTTGCTCCATGATCCATGTAATTCTTCATGTACATAAACATGTTAGTTACAGCAGAATCAATAGGATGGTTTTTTTTGTGTTGCTGTTAGTTTCTTTCATAGGATGATTTCAGTTATATTGATTTTGAAATGGTGAATCATACTGCATTAGTATATTGATTGAGGTAGAATGACCTTTTACAAGATTTTAATGCAGCAACCAGTAATCAGCTTTGAGCTTTTAATTAGTGTGGCTTTTCAGTAATTTTCATTCACATTTCTTATATTGTAACATCAGGCTGCGGTTGTTTATAGGTGTTGATTAAAATGAAGTGAAATTAGTGATTAGTATGTGAACTTAGCAATTCTTTTTATGCACCCCCCTCCCACCCCTGTTGGTGGCGACGTAAAGTAATTACTGTGTCTCTGTCCGTTTGTTTGTTTGTTTGCTAGAAAATTTGTGTCCAGTCTGTAACTTTGTCATCCATCAAGGGATTTTTAGCTTGACTATACATAGTATATGGACAGCTATCCTACTCGACCTGGCGTCGGTGTCCTTCTGTGTTACCACCTTGGTTAAAGTGTTCATGCATTTTGTCTTTATCTCTATAATTACTTGATTGATTTGCTTCGAACTTAAAACAGTTATTTCTTGTCATCAACCCACATCGTATGGAACAAGGGTAATTTCTCTCGCACAAATATTCCATGAATTATCCCCCTTTTTACTTAGAATTTCAGCCTGCCCGGGTGAGGCGTATGTTCTCCGGGAAGATTTGATAAAAGACATTGTGTCTAAAATCATTTGTACTCCACCTCTAATTCATGTGGGGAAGTTGGCAGTCAGTTGCAGAGAACAGGTTTGTACTTGTACAGAACCCAGGAACACAGGTTAGGTTAACTGCCCGCCGTAACATAACTGAAGTACTGTTGAAAAATGGCATTAAACCCAAAACAAACAAATAAAACTTAGAATTTCAGGTTAAAGATTTGGTTTTCACTTTTTCCCAGTTGTACAAAATTGATTTGATTAAAATATAAAATACTTGTTCCACATTATCATCCACATCATATGACAGAAGGTCCATAACTGTGGCACTGATTTTTCATGAATTATGCCCCGTTTTTACTTAGAAATTTAGGAAAAATTTGTATGCATTTTCACTATATCTCTATTATTAGAAAAGGAATTTGTTTCAAACTTAAAATAATTGTTTCATGTCATCACCCACATCATTTGACACCAGGGTCATTTACAGTTAATTAAGATGATAATCATTTCATAGAAATGAATAAAAGCAGTGAAGAATACTTGCTGTTTTCACAAAGCTTATATATATATATTTTGAGGTATACTATCAGTTGAAAGAAGCTACTATTTTAAAACAGTTGCCCCTAATCAGTAAGGGACTTTGTATTACCTGGAAATACTTGCTTTCACTTGATTCATTTTTTGTTTTCAGATAAAATAAAACAAGTTTGATTGACAGCTTCTGGACTCACAGTTTGCTTTTGCAGTCGATCCATGTATGTGGATGTTACTGCATTCCTACAGACACGTTTTCATATGGTCACATAGATAATTTGATCATCTACATCAACGTGACAAAACTTGTTAGCAAGTTACTGCTAGTGTTGTATGGCTTGAAAAATAGCATAAAGGTCAGCATAAGGTTCTAACATCTAGCAAAACAGTAAGGTATGTGGCAGAAGGTCGTAAAAGCTAGCAAAAACAGCAAGTTGTGTCTCAATAGGGAATGAATCAGGTAAATTAAATATTGATATTTTAATCTCTAGTCAGATCAGTTTTGTGTATTTTCAGTGACACTGAATAATTATTGCATGATAATCAATTTAACATGGAAGGTTACTGACAATTGTTTTACAGATATTGCCTCTGGTGGAAACACAGTCGTGAATTAATTGCTAAATGACTCTCATTCAGCAGTTTTTGAAATAGGAATTATTTTGAGAGAACCTTACAAAATGGAACAAAAATATGTTCCAGTATAATCATAAACATTATTTTAGGAAAGCAACCAAAGAATATTTTACGATTTTGTAGTGATGGGCGAATCGGTTAGATTTGCCAACCGATTAATCGGCATAATTGGACAAGCCAACCGATTCGATTAATCGGATATAATCGGATAATCGGTTACTCTTGTTACATACATATAAGTTCACCTCACAGTGTATATTTTATGTCATTACTTAAGAAATGAACCACACAGACGTCTGATATCCTATTTCTATTGTATCCCTTCATAAACACGAGTAAGTTAACAGCATAAAAGTAAAATATTTGTGAAGATAGTAAACTTCAAATCAGGTACTCTTAATTTCACCAGTGACTTTTCCAGTATTATTTAATTAAACTTTTTTGGAGCAAAAAAAAGTATTAACGATTTATTAATTTTTAATTAACGACTGGAATGATTTCAATCCCACAAATGCAAAAAATGAAAATACCTTTGCTAATATGCTTGCGTAAGTCTTACGGCATGCAATGCATACTGTCATACTTATGTCAAGAGTTTAGGTTGATGGTTTTCCCGGCTTAATTTTGTAAAAGCCACATATCTTCCAAAATCTGGGTTATCACAGATGACTTCAATTTCTTTTGAGACTTTGGAGGAAGCCATTTTTACGTAGAGTAGTTTCCCTTAGCGTAACTGCCCTAAAGAACCGTAAATACAAAAAAGAAAAAGGTCAGAAATAACTAAATTATCACTTTAGGGTGCCAAGTAATTAATCGGTCAGGGAAAAGTGAAGTCGGCGATCGCGCTCATGAATGCAACGCTGACGATTATTTGATTGTCGCCGATTGTCAGCCCATCACTACGATTTTGTCAAGCCCACCCTGTGGTCCCACAGGGCAAGGTTGCACTAAGGGGATAAAGATCATGTTAGATCTTGTTGGTGCTGTAATTTTAACTTGTATAGAGATTTTATTTTTAATTGGCTGAAATATTTGAGTCATTGAGGTTGTTTGTCAACAAATAGTGGACTTGACATTGTTGTCCTTTGACTTTCTAGTCTTGTAACAGTACACAACTGTTATATCAATATAAGCCTTTAGATGGTTTTGTGGTATGTTTGCAGGCTTTTACCAGACTTTGTATGCAGAAATTCTTTCCACTTGCGTCTCTTTGGATGCAGCTTCTTGATCTTTTATTGATGGGTCTTTACTGCTAGTTTTAGAAGTATATTTATATTGACCAGTGAATGTGCTGCACTTTTATTATTGACCAATTGTAACTTTTATTATTGACCAATTGTAATGCTTCTGAGTGATTTAAAAATCTATCTGTGGAAAACTCGGAAGGTATCGTAACTTATTGAACAAGTCATACAAAATGTGAAAACTAAGTAGCTTTTTTATCAAGAGAAACCATCGGCATGATAAGTTCTCAGAATCTGCAGCCTCTGATTGCAAAACTTCATCTTCATCAGATCAAAAGTCCTCCCCAAAACGTGAGCGCTGCTTCCAATTTATTTACCACTGGAAGTACACAAATGGTTATGGAATGAAAATGATTGTATGCTCTGTGACATTTGAACCTCTGCTAAAAATTTCAGCAACCCTTTCTCTGAAGGCTGCACAAATTTTCAAAATTAATGTAAGGACATCTCTTTCTCTCCTGTATGATTTTGATAGTTATTTAATTGTTAGTAATTCAGTTGGTGGTAACTTAATTGATAATAATTAACCTTAAGCCTGCTAAATTTCTAACATGGACTGGTCCATCATTCAATTTGGGCAATACCATTTATTGTACCCCCCCCCCCCACAACAAAGTTGTAAGGGTTGTACCCCCACAACAACAAAGTTGTAAGGTGGGGTATACTGGTTTCAGGTTGTCTGTCTGTCTGTCCGTCTGTCTGTCCGTAGACACAATCTTGTGTGCACCATCTCTCCTCATCCCCTTGACACAATTTAATGAAACTTCACACAAGTGATCAGTAACAACAGTAGTTGTGTATGGGGCATGTTAGGTTCTTTCAGAAAAAAAAATTGCAGAGTTACAGGACTTTGTTTTTTGTTACTATACTATATACATAGACACAATCTTGTGTGCACCATCTCTCCTCATCCCCTTGACACAATTTAATGAAACTTCACACAAGTGATCAGTAACAGCAGTAGTTGTGCATGGGGCATGTTAGGTTCTTTCAGAAAAAAAAAATTGCAGAGTTACAGGACTTTGTTTCTTGTTAACATACTTTGTACGTACAGTCTGCATATGCAATCTTGTGCACGCCTAATCTTCCGAACCCTTACACACAATTTAATGAAACTTCACACAAATGATCAGTACCAACCCTAGTTGTGCATGGTGCATGTTATGTTCTTTTAGATAAATATTCTGCATAGTTATGGGACTTTGTTTTTTATTACTATACTGTATACATACAGTCTATATACATACAGTCCACATAATTATGCAATCTTGTATGCGTCAAATTGCAATGTACTGTGTCAGTGCATGCGGGGGGTACATTCATCACCTTTAGTGATAGCTCTAGTTATTCCTAGGGGTGTTTCTGAAAATTTACTGACTGAATAGTGAACAGTGCAGACCATGATGATGATCAGCCTGCATGGATGTGCAGGCTGATCTTGGTCTGCACTGGTCGTAAAGGCTGAATCAATTGCTGACAGCAGGCCAAAAGTTAAATTGACTTTTTCATATGCATTATAACATTGACAACATTTTTGCATTAATTTCTAATCACCTTGTAGGGATAGCACTGACTCTGGTTAATTGACAGTGATTTCATATTTCAGCATTTAATTGATCAGTTATAATGTCATTACAGGATGGAAAAGTGACATCTAATTGCACAAAATTGGAATTTGATGATTTTTGATACACACATTGCCTTCCAAGAAACAAGTCAATATTGTGATATCAACAGATGAAAGTTGAGAAATGTCAGAAACTTTGAGTGTAATTTAATAGCAATCAAATGTTCCTGAAAATGAATCATCCTACAACATTTTGAAATTCAGGGAGTTTTTGTGTGGAATTCAATTGTTGGGATTTGGAACAGAACAATGGCAGCTCTGTAATTTGATAAATGGAAGAAATAGCTACAGAATTTTGTGAGATTTCTTTGAATAATGTTAATTCTGCATTTGAGAGAGATCACGCAAGTCTGCATAAATCACAATGTCTCCAGTTGTCACAAGTAATTCATTTCTACAGCAAATAATGAAAATCTGAACTGAAAAGGAATTATTGGGAAGGGGGAAAGATGTATTTACATTTCGAACAAAACATTTCCTCACGTACTGAGTGTACAATACATTCTCTGTCATGGATGGGAAAGGTTCCAGACTCGTTGTTGCCGGGAGATACAAGCGGTGGCTGGAAGTTGAACCGTAGTCAGTATTACAGTGAGGGATGGTTGGCAAGCGGCAATGCAAAGGGTATTGTAGGTGCGACTTTTACAGCGAGTCACTGCAGAAAATACGATCCTCCAAACAGATCCAATTTTAATCTTCGTGGCCATCGATCAGAGGTGAGAGCTTTTCTGTACACTAAAACGCACTCTGCCATAGGGGTGCTCATAAATTGAATACTGAGTATAAATTTGATGGATCTATTGTATCTTATGTCTGAATATCAATCATAATAGCTTGTAATATACAACAACAAAAAGTACATTTACGTAACCGTTGTCTTTTTACTGTACTTTCTAAGCTAGACTCGGCTGATGGTATCGTGACAGTACTTGTGTTTCTAGCTCACCTGAGTACAAAGTGCTGATGGTGAGCTTTTAGGACTGTTGGATGGCTGTCCATTGTCCACAGCTTCTTAAAGAACATCTCCTCCTAAACCACCAAGCCAATATTTACCAAAGTCCACCTTTTTGTACCCCCCGAACAACGAAGTTGAAAGGGGGATGTGGTATACTGGTTTCAGGTTGTCTGTCCATCTGTTGTTCATTCGTTCGTCCATCCGTCTGTCTGTAGACACAATCTTGTGCGCACCATCTCTCCTCATCCCCTTGACACAATTTAATGAAACTTCATACAAGTGATCAGTAACAACAGTAGTTGTGTATGGTGCATGTTAGGTTCTTTCAGAAAAAAAATTTGCAGAGTTACGTGACAGGTGAGCTATTGTGACCGCTTGATGTCCGTCGTGCGTCGTGCATCAACAATTTGTAAAAAAATCTTCTTCTTGAAAACCACTGGGCAGAATTACACCAAACTTCACAGGAATGATCCTTGGGTGGCCCCCTTTCAAAATTTTTCAAAGAAGTGAATTCCATGGAGAACTCTGGTTACCATGGCAACCGAAAGGAAAAACTTTAAAAATCTTCTTCTCAAAAACCAGAAGCCCTAGAGCTTAGATATTTGGTTGAAGCATTGCCTAGTGGACCTCTACGAAGTTTGTTCAAATCATGACCCCGGGGTCAAAATTGACCCAGCCCCAGGGGTCACTTGATTTTACATAGGAAAATCTTAAAAATTCTTCTTCTCAAAAAGCAGAAGCCCTAGAGCTTAGATATTTGACATGTAGCATTGCCTAGTGGACCTCTACTAAAGTTGTTCAAATCATGACCTCCGGGTCAAAATTGACCCCGCCCCAGGGGTCACTTGATTTTACATATGAAAATCTTCAAAAAATTTCTAAAAATAAACCAGAAGGCCTAGAGCTTAGATATTTGACATGTAGCATTGCCTAGTGGACCTCTACAAAATTTGTTTAAATCATGACCCCCGGGGTCAAAATTGACCCCGCCCCAGGGGTCACTTGATTTTACATAGGAAAATCTTCAAAAATCTTCTTCTCAAAAACCAGAAGCCCTAGAGCTTAGATATATGGTGTGAAGCATTGCCTAGTGGACCTCTACCAAATTTGTTCAAATCATGACCCCTGGGTCAAAATTGACCCCGCCCCAGGGGTCACTTGATTTTGCATATGAAAATCTTCAAAAAAATTCTAAAAATAAACCAGAAGGCCTAGAGCTTAGATATTTCACATGTAGCATTGCCTAGTGGACCTCTACAAAATTTGTTTAAATCATGACCCACAGGGTCAAAATTGACCCCGCCCCAGGGGTCACTTGATTTTACGTATGAAAATCTTCAAAATTTTTCTAAAAATAAACCAGAAGGCCTAGATCTTAGATATTTGGGATGTAGCATTGCCTAGTAGACTTCTACAAAATTTGTTCAAATCATGACCCCCGGGGTCAAATTGGCTCCGCCCCATGGGGTTACTTGATTGTACATAGAAAAATCTTCAAAATTTTCTAAAGAAAACCCCAGAAGGCCTAGAGCTTAGATATTTGACATGTAGCATTGCCTAGTGGACCTCTACAAAATTTGTTCAAATCTTGACACCCCAGGGTTACTTGATTGTGCATAGGGAAATCTTCATAAATTTGCTCAAAATAAACCAGAAGGCCTAGATCTTAAAGCTTTAGCTAAGAAATTTGTTCAAGCAAGCAACTCTACTCAGGTGAGCGATATAGGGCCATCATGGCCCTCTTGTTGTTACTTTACTATATACATAGAGTCTGCGTATGCAATTTTGTGCGCGCTAAATCTCCTGAACCCATGCACACAATTTAATGAAACTTCACACAAGTGATCAGTAGTAACCCTAGTTGTGCATGGTGCATGTTAGGTTCTTTCAGAAAAAAAAAAAATTGCAGAGTTATGGGACTTTGTTTTTTGTTACTTTACTATATACATAGTGTCTGCATATGCAATTTTGTGCATTCTAAATCTCCTGAACCCATGCACACAATTTAATGAAACTTCACACAAGTGATCAGTAGTAACCCTAGTTGTGCATGGTGCATGTTAGGTTCTTTCAGAAAAAAAAACCTCTGTTATGGGACTTTGTTTTTTGTTAATATACTGCATACATACAGTCTGCATATGCAGTCTTGTGTGCGCCTAATCTCCTGAACCCTTGCACACAATTTAATGAAACTTCACACAAGTGATCAGTACCAACCCTATTTGTGTATGGTGCATGTTACTTTCTTTTAGATACATATTCTGCAGAGTTATGGGACTTTGTTTTTTGTTACTATACTATATACATAGAGTCTGCATATGTAATTTTGTGGGTGCCTAATCTCCCAAACCATTGCACACAATTTAATGAAACTTCACACAAATGATCAGTACCAACCTTACTTGTGAATGGTGCATGTTAGGTTCTTTCAGAAAAATATTCTGCAGAGTTATTGGATTTTGATTTTTGTTACTATACTATATACACAGGGTTGTCAATAGGAACCGGCCGCCGGCCGAAATGGACGGTTCAAATGGCATTTGGGCTGGTTCAAATTCGCCAAAAAAAAAAAAAAAAAAAAAATTCGGGCCTAAAAACATTAACCCGTCGATTATAGTTTTTTTTTTTCACGATTCTGTCACGAAAATATAATTTGTATAAAGAACTCTCCATCCAGTCTAAAAATCGATATTACTCACGGCCGTTTCCGTTCATAATACACAGCGTGTCATCACGGGCGATGGTTTCATACACTGCCACGTGCCTGTCGATCTTTGACTGGAGTTAAAACACGCAATAAACCAATGACAGTTGTGGATGTAGAACGCGTGACGTTTTTTATCGGCAAAACTATTTAAGCTCCGCCTTTACAAATGATGATATAGCAGGTCCACCAACTGCTAAAATCTAGTAGACCTGCTCAGACTTTAGTGGACCTCCAATTCCATCACATAAATTGTGATGTTGTAGACGTCATAACTTCATATGACTCAAAGAAACAGGACTTATTTCTAAAATAATTAAAAATGGAAGACAGTAGCAATCTGTTATCCCGAAAAATAATTATTTTGAAAAGTGTCCCAAAATATGGACACCATAATCATCATCCCCCCGACCAGTGTTGAAAGTGAAAAAAAAAATCAACGCTTATCGGTAATTATTCTGATGATAAACTAAGTAATTGGCCGTTTTCATCATCAGTTAACACCCCCTCAAAGAGCTAAAAGAAGTGTGTCGGTTATTGTGGCATCTGCAGTGGAGATCAAAGCGGTATAGTTTCCCCGAGATTGTCATGGCATTACGTCATGTTTTCGCGCCATGTGACACATCACTGTCTGATCGTACTTTCTCGATTCCTTTAACTGTTGAGAAGAAATCAGTAAAAAAGTTTTTCCTTTAATTTTTTAAAAGCGACTGTGCAATATCCCGAATAAACTGACATGTAAATGTGTCAAACCGTGAACGATGATAGTGGATGTCCTACCTCTGTGACCTATTTGCCCTCAAGAAATTTACATTATTGTTTGAGAAGAATATCTAACAACAACAAAGTGTTGTGTCAAAAAAAATATGTACAATCATTTAAAACTTATTAAAAACAGCAACGACATCATACTGCTTCATTTTAAAAGCACATTTCTATTTACGTTCATGAGGTCACGTAACTTATTCTGCCGCGCTAACAGAAATCTGTTTGCCAAAAATCGTTTTACTCGATGTATTTAAATTGCTGCCGCTTTTTCATTATTTAAGATTTTTTAATTGTGTTTTTTCACGGTGGGGAAACCACGTGACTAAATCGGATAACGTGCACGCAAAAGTGCTAAAAATAGGCCCGCTTCAGGTATGTTTTTTCACTATAACTTTTTTGATACGGAATTGTTTTAAACGAGATAACGTGCATAAACCCCGCAATAAAAAGCTCTTTCAGCGGATATATGTAACTTGATGAAACCCCCTCCCGTTTTTACGTAATCCTTGCCCAACCGATTCGAAAGATGCAAAATATTTTGGTAACGAACACGTCTGTTCACAAGTTACGCATCTAGGACATATTCTGCAGAGAATTTTCGCTGGAATGTAGGTTTAGAATAAAGCTTGTCATTGTCCAAAGTCCTGTACCAAATTTTTAACATGACTATTCATGAATATTGAAGATATCGTAAGACAAATGGTGCGGTAACGTACACGTTGCGGTTTTCAGGAGGTAACGTACACGTCATTTTCCCCAGAGGATAACGTACACGTCAAAGACTATTTATCACGCATGTAGAACATCTTTGTTTTTAAATGACTGAATTGTAAACATTTTGATATCGTTAAAAAAGATGCAGATGTTGGGAATAGGCTGTTTTTCTTTCGATAGGCTATTATATACAGAAATGCTACAGTGAAAATGAGCAGCAGTTGGAATTTTATGGTCTAAACGTGTATGTTATTTTGACAAGTAGACATTGTTAGCAGTTTCCATTTTAAATGTCAACTTGTTTTCTTTCCAAATATCAAAAGTCGATTAGGTTTCTGGGAATAAACCATATAGTTTTGTCTGTCAGCGGTGTTTAATCAAATCCATGTGTTCAAATCTTTTTGATGACCCGTTGAACTGTAAACATTTTTTGGTATTGTTAAAAGATGCTGGAATTAGTATAAATTCCGACCGATAACTCGAACGAATAACATGTTTGATAACCATGATTTTCTTCATTAAAACATTTCAATACAGAAAATCTTTTTGTATAATATGACAGCATGCACTTTATTTGTATCATTGACAACATTTTTCAGTTCAGTTATGCATGGGACCATAACAATCAACCAATAATATTATAAACAAGTTGTCGTTTAAACTATCGTGCGGGAGTAATATGTTATTCTTTCTGGAGGTTAGTGACATATCATTTTGCTGGTCAGCTAGATATTCATTTAGACCTCCTTACTGAAACAACATATCAGTATTGACCTAAATTTAGCATATCTAAAGACTATAGCCATTCCATGATTGATTAAGTTATAAATGCTGACATATTCTGATAATATAGATCTATAAATGCGTCAATTACATTCAAAGCTTTAAAATAACAGACTCGGTTAAGTCACAAAATCAAATATCTTATATGTTTTGATAATGATTTCATTTTTTTCCTAATTTATTGTACATGTATAAACATTAAAGAGATTATAATTAACTATTAAACTAAACTAAGCTATATTGGATTGCGATTTTATAAAAATGTGAATATTTTTAAACAAGTACAGATAACTTAGGCAGTTTTTGTGTCGCCTGCTACAAAGTAGCTGCGACATATAGGTATCACTTTTCCGTCGTCTATCTGTCTGTCCGTCTGCCGACTGATAGGCGTCCGTCACGCTTCTTGTCCGGAGCATAACTCAAGAAGTATTAATGGTGCTAATTTGTTACTTCACACAATGATAGAACACAATGGGAGGATGTGTAGTATCGAAGAACCATAACTCTAGGTAGTCCCATTTTTCAGTTATAAAAATCCATACAATAATTTAATACAGTTGAGTACTGATTTCATAAATATCAAATGGATGTCGAGGAAACACAAAGTTACCTTCTTCTCAAGGCCACTCATATCAACCACGCATGTGTACAGTATTTTAACATTAAGTACCAGATCATCATTGGCATAAGTATTCATGTATCTTTAAGCCTTTGATGATATGTTGGAACTTTTTAAAAGTGTTTAATGTTATGGAATTCAGTACATGGGCGTACCCTAATATTAGGAGCCTGGCCAAAGTTGTTGTGAAATGCTGACGGACTGGAAAGCCCGCCATCGAATAAAGATTCCTTTGAAATTTAGATTTAAAGGAAGCCTTTACTTTTCACGTTTTATTTTACTCTTGAACAATGTTACCACATACATTTATGATCCGTCTCCGTTGTCAAGTGCTTAAGGTCGCTTATCTCAAGTCGTTGTAACCTCTTACTGATAGACGGTCATGAATTCGAGCCCCTCGCTAACGATATGCAGCCTGACCGGGACTCAAATCCGGGGCCTTTTGCTTATAAGGCAAAAGCTCTACCGACTGAGCTTACGAGCCACTTACACATTTCCCCAACATTAGTAATTAGATTCGATCTAGCGCATACACCCCTGCAACCATAATTTCAGGACTCCAACGCTAAGGATAAATCATAACATTACAAGCGCTGTAAGACTTTCCATGCAATGTTGCCACGTTCAAACGTTATGTGGGAAAGTTGACAGTTGCTTATAAAGAATGGGAGTCTAGTACTTGCTGTGGCATCATTTTAGTCGATTCTTGATAGAAAAAAAACTTAAAGTGTATAGGTTTCTTTAATAATTTATAATTTTAGATCGATTGTAGAGTAAAATTCATACACATTATATCGTCCACTCTCCATGACTGTTTCCTTGAGTTCTGCCAGTACTCGCGAGGAACGAATGCATTGTGATGGTAGCAGTCAAATACTGCGGACGTAATTCGAACCCGCGGCCTCCGGGCTACAAGTCCAACGCTCTACCCATACATTATGATCTTAGATTTAGACTGATAAATTAAAAACAGATTTTGATGAATTGAATATATCCGAACTTACCGATGTCTGGTCAGATGGGCTTTTGAAGAGTAGTTTTTCCCACAACCGTGTAAGGACACGCTCCACTGTGTCTCTTCTCGTGCTCTTTAAATTACTTTTTCTCCGAAAAGACTTTCTGCACTCCTGGCACATTTATTCATTCTCCATGCTATAAATAGATAATAATTATGATAGTTTTAATGCTGTTACCCTCGGTGCAACAATGATAACTATGTGCGTATTAAATGTTAATACTTATTTTTGTTTGTCTTTGATTTACGTCCTCTTTCAAACGTCATAATCATATGGTGCGGACAACTAAACTAACCATCGTTACTGGAAAGAACAAGTACTAGGCTTCCATCCCCCGTAAACAGCTGTCAACATTTTCACTCAAAGATACATGGTCGGTTGCGCATATGATATATTTAGAACAAAATAATTTCAAAATTTTATCATTTTACCTTTTTATGTATAGATATACAAGAAACGTTTAAAGAGCAGTAAACGTATAATTATTTCCAAGTTAGGGTGAGGAATGACGCTGCTCATTTTCACTGTAGCATTTTTGTGTATATACTAACCTATCGAAAGAAAAACAGCCTATTTCCAACATCTGCATCTTTTTTTAACAATATCAAACTGTTTACAGTTCAATCATTTAAAGACAAATATGTTCTACATGCATGATAAATAGTCTTTGACGTGTACGTTATCCTCTGGGGAAAATGACGTGTACGTTACCTCCTGAAAACCGCAACGTGTACGTTACCGCACCCTTTGTCTTACGATATCTTCAATATTCATGAATAGTCATGTTAAATATTTGGTACAGGACTTTGGACAATGACAAGCTTTTTTCTAAACCTACATTCCAGCGAAAATTCTCTGCAGAATATGTCCTAGATGCGTAACTTGTGAACAGACGTGTTCGTTACCAAAATATTTTGCATCTTTCGAATCGGTTGGGCAAGGATTACGTAAAAACGGGAGGGGTTTTCATCAAGTTACATATATCCGCTGAAAGAGCTTTTTATTGCGGGGTTTATGCACGTTATCTCGTTTAAAACAAATGCGGATCAAAAAAGTTATAGTGAAAAAACATACCTGAAGCGGGCCTATTTTTAGCACTTTTGCGTGCACGTTATCCGATTTAGTCACGTGGTTTCCCCACCGTGTTTTTGTACTTTCTGGTCAAAAGTCTGAATTTTATTACCATAGTATGTACCGTTTATTTACTTTAAGAAGGAAATAAATGATCAAGATCGCGCTGTTTGAAATTTTACAAAACATTATATGAAAATTTTATCGTTTTTAAAGAATTTTGCCTACATTCCTGTAGATATCTTATTAAAATTGTTATAGAATTCAAACTGTATTAGTTCTCAAGCGGTGTTGAAAATTTGAAGCGATTATATTAAAAAATGAATGCACTACGCGCGTTTTTTGTGTCAAAAGTAACCGCGATGTAAATTAGATATTACGATAGGGCGCACGTGCTTGTGGAATGGAAAATTACCAGCATGACGTTTTGATATTTTTACGATTGGCGGGTAAATTCCAGTCAATCCAGGTAATTTTGCCGGATGTAATTTCTCAATTTGGTAAAGTTACCACGTAAAAACCACTCGCCCGATCGGTTGAGTAGTCCATTCGTGCTATCCTGACTTTAACTCGCCAATGCTTATAACTGTAGAATGCCGCAAAATCAACTTTCGTATTGTGAATTCGCCGATATGGGTACGATTTCCCCCCTATTTTTCACTTTTAAGGGTTTTATTTTATTTGCAGACCGTGATTGAAAATTGGTTGACCGTCGGTCTACCCAACTTTTGATAGTGGACCTGTCGATATTTTGATTGCGTCGGTCCAACGGTTCACCGTTAAGGTCGAGGCCCGATTAATATTAGAGATCTACGTGAAAATATATTCATCAGTTATCGTAGTGTCAAAGTTATATTTTGTAGCAAAAATTTCGGAAGAAAGAGTGATGGGACATCCGCGATAATTTCCAATAATTTTGAAATCATGAGTGTCGATGGTCCCGATTTAAAAGAAAAGACAACAAAAAACAAAACAAAGAAATTATCCACAAGCTCCTTTACATTTAATAATCCAAAATCGCTCATAACTAATCTGTAAACAACAATTTTCGGTTATTTTCACACCTATTTAATGAACGTGTAAACTCATTTTTATTATTATCTCCAAATTTACCAGGTGAGCTCATAAAAATGTGAAAATAAGGGTGTATTGTATTTAAAAATGCAGTGGAAAAGATGTTCTTAAATGCTTCCAAAATGCCCCAAAATGCAGGAAATGAAGCGCTGAATTTCAAAATTTTTCGGGGGGGGCATGCCCCCCGGACCCCCCTAGCTGTCCGCCTACATTTCTATTTCAGCCTGTTCAACAAAAACTTATTGACAACCCTGTATACATAGAGTCTTCATATGCAATCTTTCGCTTGCCTAATCTCCCGAACCATTGCACACAATTTAATGAAACTTCACACAAGCGATCAGTACCAACCTTAATTGTGCATGGTGCATGTTAGGTTCTTTCAGAAAAATATTCTGCAGAGTTATGGGACTTTGATTTTAGTTATTATACTATATACATAGAGTCTATATACATACAGTCTGCATAATTATGCAGTCTTGTGTGCCTCAAATTGCAATGTACAGTGTCAGTGCATGTAGGGGGTACATTCATCACCTTCAGTGATAGCTCTAGTTTCCTTGGGTGGTCCTCTTTCAGGTTCCTTAAAGTGTAGGTCATCCATACAAAATAGGGTTGCCGTGGCAATGAAAAGAGAAAGAAATCTTCTCTCAAACCACTGGCTCTATTTCAAAACAGATTCACAGCAATATTCCTTTGGTGAACCTCTACTAAATTCCTTCAAATCATTATGTTTTATTAAAAATACATGGCCACCAGGGCCAGGGCTAGTTTTAACAACATTGCTATTTGGAATACTTTGAAATTCTTCTCAGCTTAAACTGCTGGCCATATTTTAAAATAATTTTACAGCCTGGTTCCTTGTTCTAAATGCAGCTGTGAATGTCAGGTGTGTATTCTAGGGCCATGATGGCCTTCCTGCTTTCCAAGTGATCTGTTATCACATTAAGCATTCAAAGGGGTGAAAGTTCTGTGATAGCTTTTCAGGGTTCTCACTAGCAATTTCAAGTTGCAGTCTTGGGACTCCCAAAGCTGAAAAAGTTGCAGTCCCAACTAGACTGATGGACAGACTCTTAACGTTTCGTCAGAACACAGACCTCTATTGTACTGTCAAATTAAGTGTAGACCAACAGACATTTTGTAATCACAATTCTTCACCCAGATATTGTTAAGGTACTTCCGCCATCTTGAATTTAGAGTGACCTTCATTTGAAGTGTGAAAATATAGTGAACAAAAGCTTTCAAATGCAGCTGTTCCAGAATACAAAAACAGCTCAGTTTTCAAGACCTGAACTAAAAGTAGCTGTATAAAAAGTAAAACTAAAATTTGGAAATAAATAAAGAAGATATTTTACCTGTATTTTTCCAAATATTTGGTTAGATTTATAAATCCTTTCAAAATACTTTATTAAAAATTCATGAATGGCAAAAGTTAGTTCAAAGTTTCAATTAGTGCATAGGAGAATTGTCTTACTGAATAGAACTAAACTTATTATAAAATCTGTTTTCAAACCTGACCACCTTATGTATTAAAACTAAAATAAATCTGTACATATTGCTATTTTCAGCATACATAAAAGTAGTGCAATGTGCGGACAATGATTTTTATACGTATGGTGTACCAAACTGCCTAAAATTGTAAGACAAGTCTCAGACTTAATGTGAACAAGATTTGGCAACGATCCGAAATTCTTTTCAAGGATTGTCAAGTATAAGAAAGGTTTAATTTTTTACAGTGGAATTTATGTACTTACGCGCTGCTTATCTCACGGAAAATTTGGCGGAAATGGAATTTTCGGCACTTCCTGCGGTAACTACCGAAATTACTTAACGTAACTTTCTCACTCATAAGTGATTGTATATTTATAAATTATAAAAACAATCGAAATATTTGCTTTATCACGATATATGCAAATATTTTTAGACAATCTTGAAACATTAGGCCACAATATTTCCGCATACTGGTCCGGGACAAGTTCGATGTGTATAGTGATTCCTTAATAGATGTATCATGCGTCGTAAACTAACCAATTTTTATCTATCGACTTTTTAAACAATATGAGAATA
Source organism: Mercenaria mercenaria (assembly GCF_021730395.1). NCBI lineage: Eukaryota > Metazoa > Mollusca > Bivalvia > Venerida > Veneridae > Mercenaria > Mercenaria mercenaria. Next base: position 211,182 of record NC_069364.1, read on the forward strand.
ATGCAGCATGTTTTTGAAAACACTGAGAATAAATCGCAAAAAAAATGTACAGCCAAATATGTTAGGAGGTAATACAATTTGTATACAGTTGTAGATAACTACGAAACATTCTACAAAATGCAATCAGTTGAACTTCTCATGCGAAAACCTAATGATTAAAATCAGCAATATCTCAAAAGTAACTTTTCTGCATCTTGGTTCTTCGTTAAACAATGATATTTTTTCACATTTTCATAGATTTAAACTGATAATAAATGTGCATTGAAATTCCGGCATAGAAATGGACATTGACTTTACATTACTGCGGTGTTGACAGCAGAAACAGCGGTCCAGTACTAAGACTGTCTACGAAACCAAGGATAACGAGTTCTTTATCTGAAAATTACGAACATTGGGATCAGTGTTCAGTATACACTTGAAAATGATAGACTTGCTATTTGCCGAGTGCACACTTGTTTTCTATCGTCGTTAATATAAAGTAGACTAGTAAATATTCGTACACATGCATAATCTCATAAACACTTCTTTAATGTATGTTCTCTGAAATAACAAATAACTGGCTCAACTGAGACACCATAATTTAAAGTAAATTCAGTTTATTCACCACGAGGTTCAAAATGCACGGGAGTCTCGTGATAATACATGCTTTAATTTCACATGGTTGAAGTGTAAACAAATAGTTAAATTTGCTTCGTTTTATTTCTCATGGAAAAGATCGGACGGTTTTTTATATTGGAATAATTATAGAACATCTATGCATTTAAAGTTGAAAGTTGATTGTTTTCTACATGACGTAAAACTGAAACAATTAAGCACTTTTACTTTTTCAGCAATGTTCCTCAGGTGAACTTTGACATTGTTTACGAAGAGAAATCAGTTTTGTGTCATCTTGAAATGCGTTGTTCGGCTGAAACGTATAGTTCCCGGAAAATATCTAAAATGGTTTATTTTGGGGATTTTTGTTTTATTTATAAATTCAACACAATCTGTAATATTTCCAGTTTTTGAAAATGATTGAAATTCAACTTTATTTTAGAAAAAGTTTCGATCTTTCAGTAATATTTTGTCAGCGGATGCTTACAAATTTTAAGTGAAACGGCTTTCTTGTCCAAGGGAGGTGTGTAAAGCGAAAAACTATCATTACACATTGCGTTTATTCTTTAAATGCGAAGGATCGGTAACAGATTAAGGAGATTGGACAGTGAAAAACTATACTAAATGGATATCTCTAACCATGAATAAGGAGACATACATATTTCAGTAAGGAATCTCAGGTAAAAGAACAATCATATATTTTATTCCTTGAAATAAACATGGCGGCGAAATATTTTAGAAAAACTGTGCACGTGTTTTGCGCATTAGAATGTTTAACGAATTTTCTTGAAAAAGTTACGCTCGTATGCACTATTTTGGCATTTCTTTGATTTGAAAATAAATGTTTTATAACAATTTAGGTTGCATACGATACCGAAATTTTGCACCAAAAATGTTCACTCATTTTCTTCCAAAGCACTGTGGAGATAGGGTTCAGCCTAGCTTTCATGCTCGCAAGTTTACCTACAGATATATCTTTTCAATTTTTATCATATATTTTTTGTGTCCTTGCATTTCGAAAGGTGTTTCGAGGTTTCTGATTTTTCACATGGATTTCTAATTTCAATTTGCGGAAATACCTTAAGGTGAGATAAAAAGGTAAAGACTAAATAGGTGAAAAATGCAATCAAAAATGAATGTAGGACAAAATCACCCCAGGACAAACTGCACCCCCCCACACCCCCCCCCAACCACCACTGCCGTTTCTGATCTACCTGGACATAATCCCCCTACTTTTATTAGCTCACCTGCTCAGGTGAGTTTTTCTGATCGCTCGATGTCTGTCGTCTGTCTTTCTGTTGTCTGTCAACATTTAGCTTGTGTATGGGATAGAGGCTGTATTTTTCAACTGATCTTCATGAAATTTGGTCAGAATGATTGCCTTGATGAAATCTGGGCCCAGTTTGAAAATGGGTCATCTGGGGTCAAAAACTAGGTCACTAGGTCAAATCAAAGAAAAACCTTGTGTATGCAATAGAGGCTGTATTTTTCAATTAATTTTCATGAATTTTGGTCAGAATGATAACATTGATGAAATCTAGGTCGAGTTCGAAAATGGGTCATATTGGATCAAAAACTAGGTCACTAAGTCAAATCAAAGGAAAACCTTGTGTATGCAATAGAGACTGTATTTTTCAGTTGATCTTCCTGAAATTTAGTCAGACTGATAACTTAAATTAAATTTAGGCCGAGTTTGAAAATGGGTCATCTGGGGTGAAAAAGTAGGTCACTAGGTCAAATCAAAGAAAAACCTTGTGTTTGCGATAGAGGCTGTATTTTTCAGTTGATCTTCATGAAATTTGGTCAGAATGATTGCATTAATGAAATCTAGGTCAAGTGCAAATATGGGTCATCTGGGGTCAAAAAGTAGGTCACTAGGTCAAATCAAAGGAAAACCTTGTGTATGCGATAGAGGCTGTATTTTTATGCCCCCGAAGGGAGGCATATTAGTTTTCAACTGTCCGTTTGTTCGTTCGTTCGTCACAGCGTTAACTTTTTGCATGAAGGCACTTTACTCGCGAACCACTGCACCCAGGACCTTCAAACTTCACATGCTGATAGTACTTATTGAGTACACCACCCTTACTGACTTTGGGGTCACCAGGTCAAAGGTCAAGGTCACAGGGGCCAACGTTAACTTTTTGCATGAAGGCACTTTACTCGCGAACCACTTCACCCACGACCTTCAAACTTCATATGCTGATAGTACTTATTGAGTACACCACTCCTACTGACTTTGGGGTCACCAGGTCAAAGGTCAAGGTCACAGGGGCCAACGTTAACTTTTTGCATGAAGGCACTTCACTCGCGAACCACTTCACCCAGGACCTTCAAACTTCACATGCTGATAGTACTTATTGAGTACACCACATCTACTGACTTTGCGGTCACCAAGTCAAAGGTCAAGGTCACCAGGTCAAAGGTCAAGGTGCTGCGGCGGGCATTTGTCACCATTACTGACAGCTCTTGTTCAATTGATTTTCCTGAAATTAAGTCAGAATGATAAAATCAAAGAAAAACCTCGTGTATGTGATAGAGGCTGTATTTTTCGACTGATCTTCATGAAATTTTTTCAAAATGATAGCCTTGATTAAATCTAGGTCAATTTCGAATATGGGTCATCTGGGGTCAAAAACTAGGTCACTAGGTCAAATCAAGGAAAAACCTTGTGTATGCAATAGGGGCTGCATTTTACACTGGATTTTCATAAAATTTGGTCAGAATGGTTGCCTTGATAAAATCTAGGTCAAGTGCAGATATGGGTAGTCTGGGGTCAAAAACTAGGTCACTAGGTCAAATAAAAAACAAACTTGTTTATACTTAAGATTTTTGCTGTAATTTTAATGATAGTCAGAATATTTTTAGCTCGACTATTCGAAGAATAGGGAAGCTATCCTACTCGCCCCGGCATTGGCGTGAGCATTCATGAGATTCACACAAATGTCAAAATTGACCCCGCCCTAGGGGTCACTTGATTTTACATAGGAAAATCTTCAAAAATTTCCTTAAAATAAACCAGAAGGCCTAGAGCTTAGATATTTGACATGTAGTATTGCCTAGTGGACCTCTACAAAATTTGTTCAAATCATGATCCCTGGGGTCAAAATTGACCCCGCCCCAGGGGTCACTTGATTTTACATAGGAAGGTGAGCTATTGTGATCGCTTGATGTCCGTCGTCCGTCGTGCATCAACAATTTGTAAAAAAATCTTCTTCTTGAAAACCACTGGGCAGAATTACACCAAACTTCACAGGAATGATCCTTGGGTGGCCCCCTTTCAAAATTGTTCAAAGAATTGAATTCCATGGAGAACTCTGGTTACCATGGCAACCGAAAGGAAGAACTTTAAAAATCTTCTTCTCAAAAACCAGAAGGCCTAGAACTTAGATATTTGACATGTAGCATTGCCTAGTGGACCTCTAGAAAATTTGTTCAAATCATGACCCCCGAGGTCAAAATTGACCCTGCCCAGGGGTCACTTGATTTTACATAGGAAAATCTTCAAAAATTTTCTAAAAATAAACCAGAAGGCTTAGATCTTAGATATTTGACTTGTAGCATTGCCTAATAGACTTCTACAAAATTTATTCAAATCATGACCCCCAGGGTCAAATTGACCCTGCCCCATGGGGTTACTTGATTGTAGATAGAAAAATCTTCAAAATTTTCTAAAAATAAACCAGAAAGCCTAGATCTTAGATATTTGACATGTAGCATTGCGTAGTAGACCTCTACAAAATTTCTGCAAATCTTGACCCCCAGGGTCAAATTGACCCAGCCCCAGGGGTCACTTGATTGTACATAGGGAAATCTTCATAAATTTGCTAAAAATAAACCAGAAGGCCTAGATCTTAGATATTTGATATGTAACATTGCCTAGTAGACTTCTACAAACTTTGTTCAAATCATGACCCCCTGGGTAAAATTGGCCCCGCCCCAGGGGTTACTTGATTGTACATCGGAAAATCTTCCAAAAAATTTCTAAAAATCATCAGTTTGACATTTGAAACATGTAGCTCATATTACTCAGGTGAGCGATCCGGGGTCATCTTGACCCTCTTGTACTTTTGTACTTGCTTATATCTCTTAACTTTTTTTAAGGCTAGTGACTCTTGATGCCCTCCAGATGCTCTTTTTATGCCATCGGGCATATAGTGCCTGTACTGTGTGTCTGTCCGTTTGTGGGGCTGTCTGTACGAAACAAATTGCCTACAGCCCACATTAATAACCCGATTTCATACTCACACTCGAGACCTCAGACTTACCTATATATAGATGCTTTGGATCCTCATATGACTTTCACCTTCAAACTTAAAACCTTAATCAAACAACATTTTTGGTCCTACAGCCAATTTAGTTAATACTCTCTCATGACAAACCTTGTGGCAAGAGCTACAAGCTGACCTATATATGGATGACTTTGACCTTCATATGATCTTCACCTTTAAACTTCAAACCTCATAGAACATAGTCATACACCTGGGGGTCATGATTTTGCATTCTGAAAAGGCAGCTCCTTGTTTAATATTAAAATGGTATAGAAAACAGTGGTTTGAAAGGGAGCCTTGCTCAGCTTGTTACCTGCATATTTTTTAGTGCTCAAATTATTTGAATTCTTTATTGATTGAGATGTGTTATTTTAAATGAAGGTGAAAAGTGTAAATCAGGGAAATATATTTCTATGACATATTGAATATTGGTCATTTCGCATAGATTCAAACATCGTATGGATTATTTAGACTAAATCAAACCCCAACCGTGCCACATTTTGGTGAAGTATTTGATCAAACACTTCTGTAATTTCCTCTTTGATTTGCAGGCACCATATACCGTAGATACCCATGTATAATGCGCACCCCCGATTTTGACCCAAATAAATTTTATTTCCGTGGCGGAGAGCAGCATCGGTCTCGCGGTACTATCGATTTTTGTTTTCTCGAAAATAAAACCAGTAAAATATTGTTTTATTTGTTGTATTACCTTTTTAATTAACTATTTTGAATAAATAAACAGCAGCTGATTCAATATTTCAGAATGGTATCTTTCAAAATGACATGAGCTTTTCAATTCAAACCAATAACAAAAGGTGTGATAGTCTTTTTGTCACGATCAAATAGTCAGTAATTACCGGCAATTAACGTGTCACCTCGTGTCAATTATGTTGTTCACAGTTTGATCTCGGTTAAAGATAATTCTCGATCTTTAATTAGTATCATAATTTTTGTGATTTATTAACATTTCTTTCATCAAAATACTTTTAAATTTATATGAAATTAATTTTGTTTGCAAGAAAAATAAACCATTCGATCTTTTACGGAACGTAACGGCAATCTTAGATTTTAGCGGTGACAGTAAGCACGGGGAGTAGTTTCCCTTTACCAAAATGGCGAACATCGGTAACAAACTTGTTTTGAAGTTGGAAAATTGTCTATACCTGTGTATTATGCGCACCCACGATTCGGAGGTGGTCCCGGGGTCAAAAAACTGCGCATTATACATGGGTATCTACGGTAAGTTATAGATCATTCTGAGGGTCACCAGGTGTAGCAGTAGTTTGAAATATCTTCAGTCTGCAAAAGTGTGATTTTATTAGGAAATTCCCCATATATATATTTGAAAATTGGGAAAAGTTAAAAAATTAAAAAAGTTCCTTCTACTGCCTTTACAGGTCTTTCAAGCAATGTATAACATCAGTAGCATTGTCTTTATATAAAGAGAAGTCATGGAAAACCCTTGTTATGGTAGCAATTTATTTTTTGTTCCTTGGTACAGCGAAGTGTCTACCTAATCCCTTTCATTAAGGATATGCTCCTTTTGCATGAAAATACAAAACTTGAGGAAACAAATAATTTGGCTGATTTTTTTACGTAGAATCGACTGTATCAGCCTTTCACCCAAACCCAGAGTCAATTTAACTTTTTGTTTGCAGGGAGAAACACTTGTTCATATAAACTGCTTGATTGATTTTTGACTTTTTGTAGCCTGAATGCACCAATGTTGTTGTATCACCAGGTTGTGTTGATACTCTTATTAGAGAGAAATACATAGCCTAGATTATCGTAGTTCACCTTTAAGCCCGCAGCCTCTCCAATAATTGAATAAAATATGATCAAAATGCATTAGGAAAGTAACGAAGACAAGGAATTAAGTGTGGAAGGAGATGATAAGAAAGTGTGGTTGACTGTCTGATCAGGTGATGCCACAGTTGATTTCGTATTAGGGAAGCATTAACTATATTTGAATAATGAATAACGAATGTCCATAGAGTATTGAACGTTGGTGGATCAAAGACAGTTCTAGTTAGCCCCCAATAAAACAGTAGCCACATGATATAAGACATCTGTATATGTACATTAGAGACAAGATCCCCTGCCGGCTGCTGCGTCATATTGAAGATGTGAAAAATGGTACCAGTAGAAAAAAAATGTAGCTCCTTTGCTTAGTGCTCAGCATTTAAAGTAGACCAAATAATAAGATGTTTTGGGATAGTCAAACTAATTTGACAATTGCCGAAAACTATGGTCCACATAGTTATGTGAAATTTCAGCACTGGGACATTATTGCAAATGCAACAGAACAAAGACATGTTACAGTGCTTCGAAAATGATGAGATTTAAAGATGTTGAACTGTTAGAAAGAGTGGCCCCTGTATACAGTTCTTTTCCGACATTCAATGTATATATTAATATACCTTTTTAGCCCACCAGAGCCAAAGGGTGAACTTTTGTGACCGCTCAGTGTTCCTTAGATATGACCGGGTGACCTAGTTTTTGACCCCACATGACCCAGATTTGAACTTGACCTAAGACAAAGATTCTGACCAATTCTCACGAGTTTTAAACTGTGGTCTCTGAAGTGTTAACAAGATTTCCCTTTGATCTGGCCTATTGTCCTACGAAGTATGGAGAGGTGTCCTACTCGACCAGAGTCAGCGTCCTTCTGTGTCCGCACCTTGGTTAAAATTTTGATGCACATTCTCTTTTTGTCTGTAATAACATGATGAATTTGTTTCAGACTTTAGATAATTATTCCTAATCATCACCCACATCATATGGCACAAGGGTCATATCTCTTGCACCAATTTTTTATGAATTATCCGCCCTATTTACTTATAATTTCAGGTTAAAGTTTTGGTGCAATTTCACTCTATCTCAGTTATTACCAAATGGATTTGATTCAAACTTAAAAGTAGTTGTTCCACATCATCACCCATATTATATGACATAAGGTCCATAACTCTTGCACCAATTTTGCACGAATTATGTCCCCTGTTTACATAAATTTAAGGTTAATTTTGATGCATTTGCACTATATCACTGTTATAACAGAAAGGGTTTGATTCAAACGTAAAATAGCTGTTCCACATCATCACCCACATCATATGACGCAAGGGCCATAACTTTCACACCAATATTTCATGAATTATCCCTATTGATGCCTCAATGATCGATTTTAATAAAAAATTACTCGTAAATGTCGGGAACAATCAATTATAATTTTGAGTAATTGATTGTCGCTCAAGGAGTGCACTACTTTAGCAGAACTCACATAGTTTTTCTGTTGTTTTTTTTTCTCTCTCTGTAACTTACTCTTTTGGTTGTAGTAAAGTTTCTGAAAATGGTGAGAGATCAGACAAATCTAAAGTGCCAGATGGATTTTTCCTTGATCTGGCAATGCCCAGCCTCTTATGGAAATATTTTAGTTTACAGGAACAAATCCGGGTCGGAAAGACCTTCTGACAAGACCAATCTTGACTTGCTAGTTGTGGTTTGCCATTATGTCAGGAAACACATTATGAAAAAAATGATTAAAAATTGAAAATTGATTGAAAACCTCTGTCCGGTTATTTTCGATGATCGATCATGAAAATGGACCTTAATTATCCCTCTCTTTACTTAGAATTTCACATTAAAGTTTCTGTGCACTTTCACTCTATCTCAGTTATTACTAAATGGATTTGATTCAAATTTAAGATAGGTGTTCCACATCATCACCTATGTTATTTAACACAAGGGCCATAACTTTGGCACCAATATTTGATGAATTATCCACCTTTTTACTTAAAATTTCAGGTTAAAGTTTTGATGCACTTTCCATTTATCTGTTATTACAAAATTAATTTGATTCAGATTTAAAATAGTATTCCATATCATCTCACACGTCATAAGACACAAGGGCCACAACTCTTGCACTAATATTTCATGAATTATGCCCCTTTTTACTTGGAATTTCAGTTTAATTTTGATGCATTTTCACCATATCTCTTTGGTTACTAGATGGATTTGATTCAAACTTGAAATGGTTGTTCCACATCATCATGTACCCCATATGCCACAAGGTCCATAATGCTGACACCGATACATGTATGTTATGGTTTATATCCTCTTTTCACGTAGAATTTCAGATTCAAATGGTTATGCACTTTTGCTCTATCTCACAGGGTTTGCATAGCCTTGAAAAGTACTTGAATTTGGAGCTGTTGCCTGAAAAGTCAGTGATTTTTTGTGTGTATTTTTACTGCTGAATTTCGGCACTTTCCCCTTGCCAAAATAGGCCATTTTTTCCCAAAAAATTGTCAATTTTTCCCCCCAAAAAGGGATGTTTTTCCCCCTCAAATTATAAGATTTTATATCTAACATGAAATTGGCAAAAATGACATCAAAAACATCCTTTTTAAGATCAAGATCGCATCAATGTTACCGTCACGAAAACACGTGACGAACAAAATATTGTCACAAGGTTTTCTGTGACAATATTTCTCTCAAAAGTTAAACACAGGAATTATTACTTGATTTTTGATTTTCTCAAAATTATCTTACTAGAATATGTATTTTCAGAAAAATCCAATTTTGTTACAACTTATTATTATCCTCTTAGAAGATTTCTAACTAATTTACAGACATGTTTTAACCTGGACCTAATATGTTTTAGCTTTTACTGTATAATTTTATTGTGTTAAAAACATTGCTATTATGCTCATTATAATGTTGAGTGGTATAATGATTATGTATGATTAACTGTTATACAAATTGAAATTTATCTTGACTAATTCTCGCTGTAAGAGTCTATACTTGTTAAATACTTGTTTAGAAATGTTTTTGGCATATGTTTCCTTGCCAACATAATATGCTATATAAAGCATGGTTTTGAATGAAGAGAAAAAAGAGAAAATATAGGATTTCGAAAGTAAGAACTGAGACAATCTCGCAGAGTTGAAATTTATGTCAGGAATACCTGTAGTTGTGTAAAAAGTAAATTTTTATATGGAAAAACGGTTGGACATTAATTTTGAAGTCAAGATTTAATTGTCGAAGGAACTCGTTATTTATTTTTTTATTTATATTTGTGTTAAATTTCAATACAAGACTTTTAAAAAACAGAGTTGGAGTTATTCATCAATTTTGCTAAATCCCCATCAGCGCATCAACAACAGTTGCTGAGAAATTTAGCTCTATCACAAATGGTGGAGAAAGCCGCGTATTATGGCAGTTCTATCCTGCCGTAACTTTTCCGGTACCTACACAGAGCAGGAAAAATGACGTCCCAACATTTTGTGAGATGGTCATGGAGAAAGCGATGTGACCAACATAATGGATACCACAGTAGCCTTGGAAATACATGTCAGCCATGGAACGCAGACAGATGTTATCGCTGTGGTCATGACAGAAAACAGCGATGGCACCAACAACATTGTCCAGCTATTGGAAAGCGATGTTTCCAATGCTCAAAAACATCACACTTTGCCAGGCAGTGTTATTCAAGACGACCTGATCACAGTTCAACACAAAATTCAGGGACGAAATCGGAAAAGAGGAAGCAGCGTGACCAAAGACGATGGCTGAATATAACCATAGTAAGAGCTTTCAAATAACAATTTTTTTCCCTTTGCTAATTCAACAAATGAAGAACTTAAGAAAGAATTACCATCAATATTCATATTCAAATAGAAAAAATTAAAGTGCCATCATATTAATTCAATTTAGTAGTGTTAAAAACTTAAATAAGTCATTGTGTTTCTATCAAAAACAGAAAATTGAGGAAGAAATGAGCCATCGAAAAGGACAAAAGGAAATGCAAAGACAGAACACAAAAATTTAAAAATGGAAAACAAAAACTTGAACGATTCTGTTGATGAAAATTAAAGTAAATGTAATAAAATTCAGGAGCGAAATAGAACATTGGAAATCGAAAAAAAAACTTAATGCATCAATCAGCAACTTGAAAGCTGAACTTGACAAAACCAATAAACACAGATGCCAGCTGTACAATCATATCGTCATCACAGCTCAGGAAAACTTGGAAAAGAATTTGTGGAGAAAGTGAAAGAGGAATTTGAGTTTTTTTTTGTATTCATTTTACAACACGCTCAATCAAACAGGAAACGTCATGCTAAACCAAATTTTAGTTGCCCCACGATGTGGAAGCAAGAAATACCATAACTATAAGGAATGTTTAGCCATGAAAAATAAGTGTGGATCATGTGAAAAAGAAAACCATTTCACTCTGAACTGTGACGAGTTTGATGGAAGCAAGTTGGTGAACCAAGACATACCAAGCATTTTTTATCTATTAGAAGAAATAGATGGTGAATTTTCAGATGATCCAAATTATGTTGGTTTACAACTTCCACCAGGATGTTCACATATTCACTAGTAATGAAAACAGACGGAGCTTGTTTTTCGTGCCAGGAGAGAATTGTCACAAGGTTTTCTGTGACAATATTTCTCTCAAAAGTTAAACACAGGAATTATTACTTGATTTTTGATTTCTCAAAATATCTTACTAGAATATGAATTTTCAGAAAATCCAATTTTGTTAACAACTTATTATTATCCTCTTAGAAGATTTCTAACTAATTTACAGACATGTTTTAACCTGGACCTAATATGTTTTTAGCTTTACTGTATAAATTTATTGTGTTAAAAACATTGCTATTATGCTCATTATAATGTTGAGTGGTATAATGATTATGTATGATTAACTGTTATACAAATTGAAATTTATCTTGACTAATTCTCGCTGTAAGAGTCTATACTTGTTAAATACTTGTTTAGAAATGTTTTTGGCATATGTTTCCTTGCCAACATAATATGCTATATAAAGCATGGTTTTGAATGAAGAGAAAAAAGAGAAAATATTAGGACTCGAAAGTAAGAACTGAGACAATCTCTGCAGAGTTGAAATTTATGTCAGGAATACCTGTAGTTGTGTAAAAAGTAAACTTTTATATGGAAAACGGTTTGGACATTAATTTTGAAGTCAAGATTTAATTGTCGAAGGAACTCGTTATTTATTTGTTATTTATATTTGTGTTGATTTCAATACAAGACATTTAAAACAGAGTTGGAGTTATTTATCAATTTTGCTGATTCCCCATCAGCGCATCAACAACAGTCGCTGAGCATTTAGCTCTATCACAATATTGCCGATTTTCAAGAGAAATATGGACTTCAGTCGGTTTAAATATGTTCCATTATGCCAGTTAATCATTTATGGTAAATCGGAGATCAAAATCGCCGCGATTGTACCAATTTTCGGATAGTCAAAATTTCGGACGTTATCAGATTTCAAGGGCATGAAGTGAAAATTGATAAATACAATTCTTACAAGTTGTATTGATGTCTTAATTAATTTTATCACCAAAAAATTTCACGATTTTAAATCCAAAAATGGTTTGAAAAAATGTAAACTCTTCAAACAACATTCAGTTAGGAAATGTACAGATTTATATCACTTAGTATGGAAATTAAACATAGTTCTGTTTTTCCCAATTTTGGGAATTATCGCGCTTATTTTTCCCAATTCAGCGGGCACTGACAACTCTATTTTTTCAAAAGAAAATACTTAAAAATTAAAAGTAGTCCTTGAAAGTACTTGAATTTCTACAGGAAAATGAAAAGTACTTAAAAAGTGCTTAGATTCGCTGGAAAAGTCCTTATTTTTCCTTAATCTCGAATCTTCCGAGCAGAATAATCTCTTTTTGATTGGAAAAGTAGTGAAAAATGTGCATGTCATTTAAAAAGCACATTGCATACAACGTACAAATTGTATTGAGTATGAAACGTTTAAATTACAGTTTTCACGATGTGTGATTATTATGCGTATCGTATTTCATTGTGGTTACAACACGCTAAATAGCTGTTCTTCTTTATTAGTCCCCTACTGGTTGAAAACCAGTTTTGGGGACTATAGGAATGCGCTTCCGTCTGTCTGCAATTTCATGTCCAGTCCATAACTTTGTCATTCATTAAGGGATTTTAATATTACTTGGCACAAATGTTCCCCATGATGAGACGACGTGTCATGCCCAAAACCTGGACCCCTAGCACAAAGGTCAAGGTCACAATTGGAGGTCAAAAGGGCTTTTTTCCTGTCCAGTCCATAACTCTCCCATCCATGAAGGGATTTAAATATCACATAGCACAAATGTTCCTCATACTAAGACGATTTGTCGTGCACAACTTTCAGAACCCTAGCTCAAAGGTCAAGGTCACACTTAGCAGTCAAATGTCAACATGGCATGAACAGGGTCTGTTTCGTGTCCGATCCATAACTCTGTCATTCATTAAGGGATTTTAATATCACTTGGCAGAAATGTTCCCCATGATGAGACAAAGTGTCATGCGCAGATCCCGGACCCCTTGCTCAAAGGTCAAGGTCACAATTGGGGGTCAAATGTCAACATGGCTTTTTTCCTGTCCGGTCCATAACTCCATGAAGGGATTTTGATATTATTTGGCACAAATGTTTCCCATGAAGAGACAACGTGTCTTGCGCAAAACCCGGACCCCTTGCTCAAAGGTCAAGGTCACCATTGGAGGTCAAAGGTCAATTGGGTTTTTTTCCTGTCCGGTAAAGAACTCTGTCGTCCATCAAGGGATTACAATATTACTTGGCATAAATGTTCCCATTGATGAGACGACGTGTCATGCATAACACCCAGAACCCTAGCTTAAAGGTCAAGGTCACACTTTGAGATCAAAGGTCATAGGATTTTTTTCCTATCCAGTCTGTAACTTTGTCATGCAAAACAGGATTTGAATATCAGTTGGTACAAATTTTCCACTGGATGAGACAACATGTCATGCGCAAAACCTGGGCCTTAGGTCTAAGGTCAAGGTCATACTTAGAGGTCAAAGGTCAAATTCAAGAATAACTTTGTCCCGAGCATTTCTTCTTTATGCATTAAGGGATTTTGATGTAACTTGGCACAAATGTTTACCACCATGAGATGGATTGTCGTACGCAAGAACCAGGTCCCTGGGTCTAAGGTCAAGGTCATACATAGAGGTCAAAGGTCAGATTCAAAAATGACTTTGTCCGGAGCATTTCTTCTTCATGCATGGAGGGATTTTGATGTGACTTGGCACAAATGTTCACCACCATGAGGCACCACCCTTGTTTTTAGAATTACGTCCCTTTGTTGTTACTATAAATACATTATATTGTAACTTTTTTATTACTGGCCGTAGGGAAAAATCGAGACCACTTTTCTGTGGTACAACATGCATGTTACATCCAATTTATAGGTGTATTTTGACCTATCTCTACCTGGTAGAGTTCGTTGTTGACTTACATTATATAGAATTTTTTTTTTTTTTTAGGATTAATTTCCCTTTTTTTGTTAATATAAATAAGTTATATGATATCTTTTTTATACTCGGCCCAAAAAAATCCATATGAAAACAACTGTAGGTTTTTAGCTCGACTATTCGAAGAATAGTCTAGCTATTCTACTCACCCTGGCGTCGGCGTCGATGTCGGCGTCGGCGTCGGCGTCACACCTTGGTTAAGTTTTTGCATGCAAGTACATACAACTATCATTTAAAGGCATATAGCTTTGAAACTTATTTATTCTTTTTCTAGGTCAATCACCAACCTCACTGGGTCAAGTTCCATAACTCTAACATGTATTTTGAGCAAATTATGCCCCCTTTTGGACTTAGAAAATTCTGGTTAAAGTTTTACATGCAAGTTACTATCTCCAAAACTAATGCAGATATTGAATTGAAACTTCACATGTGTCTTCGGGGTTATAAAACTAGTTGATAGCACCAAGTCCCATAACTCTGACCTTCATTTTGGCCAAATTATGCCCCCTTTCGGACTTAGAAAATTCTGGTTAAAGTTTTGCGTGCAAGTACATACAGCTATTACTAAAAGGCATATAGATTTGAAACTTATTTTTTCTTTTTCTAGATCAATTACCTACCTCACTGGGTCAAGTCCCATAACTCTGACATGTCTTTTGGGCAAATCATGCCCCCTTTTGGACTTAGAAAATCCTGGTTAAAGTTTTACATGCAAGTAACTATCTCCAAAACTACTACAGATATTAAATTGAAACTTCACATGTGTCTTCGGGTTATAAAACTAGTTGATAGCACCAAGTCCCATAACTCTGACATGTATTTTGGGCAAATTATGCCCCTTTTGGACTTAGAAAATCCTGGTTAAAGTTTTGCGTGCAAGTACATACAGCTATTACCAAAAGGCATATAGCTTTGAAACTTATTTATTCTTTTTCTAGGTCAATAACCAACCTCACTGGGTCAAGTTCCATAACTCTTAACATGTATTTTGAGCAAATTATGCCCCCTTTTGGACTTAGAAAATTCTGGTTAAAGTTTTACATGCAAGTTACTATCCCCAAAACTAATGCAGATATTGAATTGAAACTTAACATGTTTCTTCGGGGTTATAAAACTAGTTGATAACATCAAGTCCCATAACTCTGATATGTATTTTGGTCAAATTATGTCCCCTTTCGAACTTAAAACTCTTTTGATATTTAACATTTTGGGTAATAATTTCCTGCTTCTGTGGCAATATTTCGAATAGTCGAGCTTGGCTGTCTTACGGACAGCTCTTGTTATATATGCAAATTTTAATCCAAGTGTTTTGTTATAACATATTGTGTATATAGTACAATATTGTTTATACATCATTGACAGATATCATCAGTTCATTATGTTTTACTGCAGTAGAGAAAATTAGGTGCCTTCCAGTAGGGGACCTTGTATTGCATGGCAATACTTCATTCACTTGTTATATATAAAATTGACATATTTCCAATGACCGCAGCACACACCAGGACCCATTTTAAATGTCTGTAACTTATATTTTCTTGAAGAATATTGTCAGTGCTGAATAAAAATCAAAAGAAAAGTTGGGGTCATGTTTGATGCAAGAAAAATATTTTCAGTCAAACACACAAACTGAAAAATAAGCTAAAAAATGAGACCCCAAATTGTAGTGGTGGTGTATGATTTAAATTTCCATGAAAATTCTGTCATGTTGTTATTTCATTATGAAGATGCTACCTACATGTCAAGCATAGATCTGGCATGTGAATTTAGCAAAAAAAATTGCAAAGAAAATAAGAAAACTAGCTCTACAGAGCAAAAAAACTGAGGACAATTTGTATTCGCCATTATGCGACTACCATTTTTTTCCCCATTTTCCTATTTAGTGTCTGTATGCCTTGTTTCTGGTGTCAAAAATATGGGAAATGGTGAAGAAAAACAGCTATGTTTTCAATAAAAAATATTTGTTAACGTATCTGTGGTTGGTGGACCACGAAAACTGGCACAAAGCGATGTGCAAACATTGCAAATGGCTCTATGGGTGAATCCGCCCTAAAATCACATGCAAAGTTGGAGAAACATAAAATATCGAGCTCAACGGGAACTTCTTTGTTAGATATGTTCACAGTACCGAAACTGTATCGTGCATTGATGTCAGATGATAAGCTGAATTCCTACAAAAAGCTGATCGATCCATTTTCAAATAATTCGATTAAAATATGTCTGCTTGGTTAACTATGCTTATTTCTAGGCATAGGGTACTGGTGTTCTGTTGTAAGAATTATTCCATAATTATGTAGTTGTAATTCCCAACTATATATTGACTATTTCTTTCATTTATCACCGTCGAATAGTCCTTGAAAGTCTAAGTTAAGTCCTTGAAAAGTCCTTAAAAATTTTGTCGACTTGGCTGTATGAACCCTGGTCTCAGTTATTGTTAAATAGATTTGATTCAAACTTGAAATAGTTATTCCACATTAGAAGTCACATGATATGACACATGATGCATTACTCTTCAGAAAGTTTCCATTTAATAAATATCATGTCCCTTTTATACTTTATATTTTGTGTTTTGATACACTTTATCTCTATCTCTGTTATTATTTAGTACGTTTGACACAGACTTATCTTTATCTCTGTTATAACTTAATACTTATGACACAGACTTAACAAGGGGCAAGACGTGAAGTGGGTGCACACTTGGTTCAAGCGAGCGAAATGGTCGCAGACTTACTCTGAAATCATCGCGTGTTCGCTTGTTTTTTTAATCAGGTAAGTGGGTTTCTATGGTATTTTGAACTCTATGGATATGTGCATGCATCAGTTCTATGTCTACGTCACACTCGGTTTTGCGTTTCAGCATTGTAGATTTCTAATTCTCGAAGTTATTGAAGTTATAAAATGGTCATGTCCATGTTTTGATATTTGAATTGCCGTTTTTAATATTCTAATGATCAAACTAGCCTGTTTTGGGGTCCTTAAATGAGACAAAACAACAAATTGTGAAGAATTCTATAAATGTTTGGCTCTGTTCTAGGGATGGTGCTATACCCAAATAAATCTTGTTCAGGCTAGTTTTTGTTGCAAACTTGTGATTCAAGCAATCTCTGTTGCAAACTTTTTCTGGAAAAATAGTGTCCAACTCTCGGAGAATGTTTATTGTGCAACTGGTTGAAGAGGCAAATCATAAATTTCCTCAAAGTTGCAGCAGATAGCGCGAAATTTCATAATTCTATTTCTAATCATGTATAACGACATTTGGGCACAAAACAGAGACTTATTTTTAGTTTTTGTGATTTTGGAAGATCAGTGAAATAATATGGTCGATGTTTTGCTATGGTGTGCACTAGCCTTGTGCGTTCTAAGTTCCCAGCTCCATTGACCTGTATTCATAACTGACAGAAAATTTGTTAAAGATATTTACATAAAAGAAATATTATAATCGAACTAATATTTAGCAAACTTGTGTTTTAATTTCAACCGATCTGAAATCTACAGTATTGCATTTCCTTGTTCAATTTATTTTTCAGGCAAAAATGCAGGACTAAGACAGCAATGGGAATTCTCCTCTGGAATGTCGTATTTGCGAAAAGAAATTCTGTTCACGGTTTGTGCTTCAACGTCATTTGTCGTCACGTGAAACAACAAACTACCAGGATACATGATTTGTTCATAAAAACTGTTTTTCGTAAAATATTAGCACATGTAGTTTTGATAGAAAGAAACAACAACACATTTATATATAACAGTGATAATGTGACCAGTTCTATATTTTAGATATATTTTATAATGAAAATCATTAAAATAACATTAAGTCATTATTTTATCAGAATGCCCTTACCTTTCTACAGTTTATTACTTATCTAGATATAATTATAGCTTAACATAATGTGCATTTGATTTGGTCTGGTATTTCAAAAGATATTCCAGACAGAATTTGATATGGTAATAATTTAATTAGTAAGTGTTAATTAGTATCAGAAAGTAATAAGCCACTGGAGTAGACAAGTACTGGTCAGGTTTTAATGTATGCGTGTGTGATATGATTGGTTGAAGTATAAGGTATATGTGATGTGATTGGTTGAAGTATGAAGTGGGCGTGAATGAAAATGTTGCAGAGTTTGGAGGGAAAGTTGAAAGAAGTCAGTTTTTGAGTTGGAGTTAGATTTGGGTTTTTTGTTTTAGGCACCGGTCAAGAATTAGTCAAAATTTATATTTTAATCTTTTAGGCAAGAAATACTTTGGAAACTTTAGGGAATGATACTATATACTATGAATTGTTATGAGTTGGATTTATTGAAGAGAGAAATTATTTAAAATGGAATAAAAGAATATTAGAACTCTACCACTTGTTTAATAATAGCTAATTTCCCCGAGAAAATGGACCCCGTTTATAATGTAATAACATAATGACATAAATGCATACGTTATGTTTATTTCTAGATAAAATGTACAAAATAATATATCCCAGTCTTAAGATATGATTAAGATGTAAAATGTTTTGAACTCAGTAGAAGTTATAGTAGTTGTTTATCCACCTGCGCTATCTTGTGTCGATATAACAGGATCATAATACGAAACAAGGCTATTGAGTGTTGGTGATAAGGTACATGTAATATTCCCCTTTACGTACATGCGGCATAGTTCATATTTTGTTTCTGAAACATAAATCGTCGTCTTTGAATATCTTATGAGTCATACTACTGTGTATCAAAACAATAAATAATTCGATACTAACACTAAAACACATGGACGCTGTACAATGAGAGTAAAACTGAGATAAAATGTTTAACTCATCTATATTACAGTGTAACATCTGCTGAAACATGAATGTAGTTCCCATCATTTTATCACATGCTTAATTTTGTTGTTTAAAGTCTTCTGATTGGAAAGTTGAATGATTTTAAACAGAAAGAAGAAGTACCACATTCAACTTCGGAAAAGGCAAAACCCAAGTTGCACGGTATCCAAAAAGATGTAATCTTGGACACAAGCAACTTTATTACAGCAAAATTGAAAACAGTAGAGTTTGGATTTAAATTTGTGGTGGCAATCAACAGAAAACATCATAATTATGTTTGTTAATTATCAGAGAAGACCGATTTAATCGCAGTTGACCACTTTCTTGTTACAGTTTATCAAGTTCAATCCACTGTATACAGCGTAACTGTTGCGCTGTATTTTACTTTGTGAGTTCGCTCAAAATATAGTCTTAGTGGACTCGTCAACTCTGTAATGTGACTTAACTGGTCGAACACCTCTTGGTATATCATTCAATTTTCTTAATGTTCTATACTTTGGTACGTTTCCTTTCCTTCGGTTAAACTTGTGATCTCTGCAATAAAAAGTAACACTGGTAATTTGTGTAATATATTACAATGTAATGCAAAATTGATATAATATAAAGAACTGAACATACAACATTATACACTGTTGCACTTGACGCTTTTGTTTTTTTTTTTCTAACAATTAAAATAAATTTTGCAAGTAAACGGCATTTCAATGTTTGTCCTTGCCATACATTGCTGCAGCAATACTTATATGTCTTCTGTATTATGGCACTGCAATTAATTTACTTTTCATTACTGGTTGGTAACCAACATTGCTTGTGTTTACTATAATAGTACGCAAAAAAATGTATCTGATTTTAGGCTGCTAAAATTGTTGGTTCAGAATAGGAATAGAAAATAAGAATAGGCTTACAAAATTTTACATATTGTCTTTGATACCAATAACACTTACCTAACGGTTATTTCTGATGAAGCGTAGTTTGTCCAACTAATGAGGATTCATGTTCATGCTCTCGGGTCATAATAGCGTCTGATGTTCATAGCATCTGGACCTGAAAAGATCTAAAAAAAAAACCAACTGCATGTTAAAGTCGCTGTCTGTATAGTGTGTATAGCTGGACAAGATCCAAAAGACAAAATGTACCTATAGACAATATCGCCAAAAGTTTTGTTTTATTTCTGCTTGCAATCTAGACAGCCGAAACTCTAAACAGGGAAGATGTTAAAATTATGTAGAAACACTAACCCTAATCCTACCAGGTTTCATGAAAACATGATAAGTTTTTTTTTATCAAAAGTTATATTAAAATATCAAAGGGCCATTTGATGCTATAAAAATGTACGACCCTAAACAGAAAAGAAATGTACACGAGTTGCACAATAAACATTCTCTGATAGTTGTTTCAGAAAAAGTTTGCAACAGAAATTGCTTGAAGTACAAGTTTGCAACAAAAAAGAGCTTGAACAAGATTTATTTGGGTACAGCACCATCCCTAAAACATGCAGAGACAAATGTTTATAGAATTCTTCACAATTAGTTGTTTTCTCTCGCTTAAGGGCCCCAAAACAGGCTAGTTTGATCATAAGAATGTAAAAAACGGCAAGAAACGATGCAATTCAAATATCAAAACATGAACATGACCATTTTATAACTTCAATAACTTCGGAAATTCGAAATCTACAACGCTGAAATGCAAAACCGGGTGTGGCGTAAACATAGAACTGATGCATGCACATATCCATAGAGTTCAAAATACCATAGAAACCCACTTACCTGATAAAAAAAACAAGCGAACACGCCATGATTTCAGAAAATATCCGCCATTTTGTAAGTTTGCGACCATTTCGCTCGCTTGAACCAAGTGTGCTACCACTTCACGTCCTGCCCCTTGCTTAAGCTGTTGTCAAATATCTTTATCCACACTGGAGTCATTAAACACTTCAGTGACAGCTCCAGCTTCTGCAGATGTGCCCAATTTCACTATCCGGCATTGAAATAGGCGACCTTGATGTCTTCTGTGACAGCTCTTGTTGTTTTTTTTGTAAAAACAATTAATGCAGGAATCTGCTCTACAGACATTTGTTATACGTCATTTACAGCAGTAGAGTCATCTTACAGCCGGGTATGGAGTTTTCTAACATGGGTGAAAACGTTGGGAGGTCAGAAACCACTAATAAAAAAAATGACAGGGAACTTAATGGGAATAATGGGGGTAAGGGACAGTAAATTTGAAAATTCCACAAAGCTACATTGATACAGCGCGAATGAAATAATAAAAAAAATCCTCTTTCTTCTAATTTAGATAATTATGTCTCCCACCACACAGTGGTGTGGGAGACATATTGATTTACTCCTGTCTGTGTGTGTGTGTGTGTCACAAATCTTGTCTGCACTCTAAGTCGAACATTTCTCATCCGATCTTCACCAGACTTGAACAAAATGTGTTTGACCATAAGTCCTCGGCCAAGTTCGATAACTAGCCAGATCGGCCCAGGCACTTCGGAATTATGGCCCTTGAACATGATTACCAACACTACCGATACAGCATTGTAGACCAGTTACTCCAACATGTGAATACCAATAGGCCACAAACAAAGACAGACTTACTATTCAGATGATTAGGCAGTTGTGGGAGACATGCGCTTTTCTCAAAAGCACCTCTTAGTCTAGTATAAATCTTATTCAACATGCAATGTTTTTCTTCTTAAGAGTTTACACATATCATAATTAATTAAAACTGTTTGAAATAACTTTTTAGAAGTTATCAGTTACAGCCTCTGAATGAACTCTGATAATGCAATGGTTTTGAATATCTTTACTATGACTTGTCAGGCTTTTTAACAATCACATTCAACAGTCTTGCTAAAATTTGACTTTTGCAACTGGAAAAGATTCAGCTGTGAAAGCAGAAGAATAGAAATATAAAAAAAGTTTTTTTCCTGACTGTGCAAGCAATTGTGCGGGATGTCCTGATGTTTGAGATTGTGTGAGTGAGCAGCCATTAACAAGTTCCAATCAATAAGGTTTAATTAACTCATCACAAACCTAACATTGTAACATTGATGAATGTATAGACAGATATGTATACATGTTATAGATTTGTATGGAAGTTGGGTGGGGAGGGAATAGAGAGGGGCTAGATATGTATCAATATTATAGATGGTAGAGTGGGGGAGAGAGTTGAAGCATCAGTCGTGCTGGGGGATAGGTGGGGGAGCGGCTTGGAAGCCTCACCTGGATTGGGGTGAGAGGCTTGGAGCATTACCAGTATTTGGTGGGGGTGGGGGGGGGGGGGGGGCTTGAAGCATCACCCATATTGAGTGGGAGGAGAGGCTTGTATAAAGGGGAGTGGGGCTTGAAGCATCACCTATATTTGGTGGGGGAGAGAGGCTTGAAGCATCACCTGTATTGGGGGAGAGAGATTTGAACATCACCTGTATTGGGGGAGAGAGGCTTGAAGCATCACATGTATTGGGGGAGAGAGGCTTGAAGCATCATTGGTATTGGATCATGTGGTTGGAGAGGCTTAAAGCCTTATTGGTATTGGGGGGAGAGGCTTGAAGCATCACTGGTATTGGAGGAGAGGCTTGAAGCATTAATGGTATTGGTTACGATGGGAGAGGCCTGAAGCCTCACTGGTATTGGGGGAGAGAGGCTTGAAGCATCACTGGTATTTGTTGCGGTGAGAGAGACATTGGGGAAGAGGCTTAAAACATCACTGGTTTTGAAGGAGAAAGGCTTGAACATAACTGGTTTTGTGGGGAAAGAGGCATGAAGCTTCACTGGTATTTACTGTGACAAGAGGGGCATGAAACATCATAGGTATTGGGGGAGAGGCTGAAGCATCTACTGTATTGGGGGAGAGAGGCTGGAAACATCACTGGTATCGGGGGGAGAAAGGCTTGAACATCACTCGTATTGGGTAGAGAGGCTTGAAGCATCTAATGTATTAGTGGAGAGAGGCTTGAAGTATCACTGATATCGGGGGAGAGAGGCTTGAACATCAGTTGTATTTGTTAGAAAGGAGAGAGGCTTGAAGCATCACTGGTATTGGTTGCGAAGAGAGGGGCTTGTAGCATCCCTGGTGGCTTGAAGCATCTGCTGTATAGGGGGAGAGAGGCCTGAAGCTTCACTGGTATTAGGTAGAGATACTTGAAACATCACTTGAATTGGGGGAGGGAGGCTTGAAGCATCACTGGTATTGGGGAGAGAGGCTGTATTGGGTGAGAGAAGCTTGAAACATCACTGGTATTGGGGAGAGAGGCTTGAAGTTGAAGCATCTACTGTATTTGGGGAGAGAAGCTTGAAGAATCACTGGTATTGGGGAGAAAGGCTTGAAACATCACTTGAATTGGGGGACAGAGGCTTAAAGCATCTACTGTATTGGGAAGAGAGGCTTGAATCATCTGCTGTGTTAGTTTATACATAATTTTTTTTAGGTCGATTGTGAAGGAAGTTCTACAACTTATAGTAATCACTCTCGACACCTCATTCCTGATTGAATCCATCGCCATGAGGGTATAAGAGAAGAGGCCAGTTTCCCTTTTAATGCTGAGCACCAAGCAAGGGAGCTACTGGTACCATTTTTCACATCTTTGGTATGACACCGCCGGGGATCGAACCCACAACCTCCTGCACTCGAAGCGAATGCACTACCACTAGGCTATCAAGGCATCTACTGTGTTGGGAGAGAGAGTCTTGAAACATCACTGGTATTGAGGGAGAGAGGCTTGAACATCACTTGTATTGATTGGGGTGGGGAGAGGCTTGAAGCATCATGAAGGGTGGGGCTTGAAACAATACTAATACTTTTGCACATTTTTTTTTAAAAAATGATTTGATAGGAACATCCTTATTCATTTTGATAAGAATTGGCATTTCATAGTTGTGTAAAGTTCATAGCTGCATTCATAGCTGCTTAAAGTTCATAGCTGCATTTCGTTGGCTGCTTAAAGTTCATAGCTGCATTTTGTTGCTGCTTAAAGTTTTATAGCTGCTTAAAGTTCATAGCTGCATTTCATTGCTGCTTAAAGTTCATAGCTGCATTTCATTGCTTTGTCAAGTTCTGAAGATAATTCTGGATAATATTCACAAGGTCAAACTAATGTGAGTAGCTCTGTTGATGATTGATATTGGTGTATTAATCCAAAAACATTTTCAAGTAGTCTTTTACACAACATTGTTTGACTACTCAAAACTTACCTTGTGATTTTAAGGTAGAACAATAAATTACATAATCAGATTAGAGAAGAACCATATATAATTTAGTGATCTCAGTCCAGCTGTGCAGAACCTTAATTTTCATTTTATCAAGATGATTTATTATATTAAATGTTCAAAAATATGAAAAAACAAGTTAAAAGGAAGATTTTTGATTATACAAAATGGAGTTATAGTTCTTGAGCTGTTTGCTTCCCCTAATTGCCATCTAGCATTGTATCTAGTTTCTTTTATTTCTCTTTGTTACTGTCTTAGGTGTTAAATAAAGTTTTAAAAGACATAAAGTTTAATAAATGCTCAAGAAAGAGTTACGGTACTTCAAATACCCTTCACATTCATTTGTTGTCAGCTATCATATTAAAATCCCTCTGGTGGAGTTATTATTAAGTGTTTTGGGTCATAATGGATGATGGAAGGAGGGGTGTCTCTACATACAAAGAGAGCACTTATGCAAGCTCCCTTCAGTTCTCTCTGTTGATGTTTTCAGCCACCTAAGACATATTTAATGACCTAAGCACATCGGAATGAATATATTTACTGTTATCTTGTAAATACAGGACTGATGGACAGACCAAGAAAAAAAATGATATAGCCCCGAGGTCCCCTCCCCACACTCCCATCTCATTTGTTACCATATATTAACTATGTATTGTTTAAACAGTAGGTTCTTTGTTAGAAAGATTAATTCCAATATTGTCCTGCCATGGCATATTATTTTCATGGTTTTCTTTAAAATGAAAGAAAACAATTTGTACTTAGAAATGTTTATGAAATTGTCCACAATTAGCTATTTATAGGCCTATAAAACAGCATGCTTGAAACTTGAGTGTAACAACAAAGTATTGAATTTCACTTTTTTCCTGTCTATTTTCAGGCTGAAGTCTAAGACATTACAGAGAAACATTATTGTGGCTGGTAGTTCTGGTATCAAAGTATTGGCTGGTGGGACTACAGAGGAAGATCTGTCATTAAGTGGCCTACATTATTTACTCATCTTTGTACTGGCACTTATTTGTGGAATTTATTGACACTGTCAAACAGCTGACATTGTTGGACTGCTTCTCTGTGAGTGGGTGTCATGTTTTTAAATATTTGAATTTTTCACATTTCGTATTGTTACAACTTGTGTTTCTTTCAATACATTGGATTACTGATGTTTTACTGTGCAGTGTCTCAGTAGTAATGTAAGTCATTTTGTAAAAGTAATCTTATAATGAACATTCAGATATTGTAAGTTAATAATTAATTGGTAATTGGTTAATGTATTGGGCTGTGAGATTTTCAGAAGTGAAGACTGTCACCTTGGGGAAATAATTTCATTAATTTTTTTTAAGGAGAAATATAAGATACAAAATTAATGTTGAATTAATTTTAAAGTACCGGTAAGAGTAATTTGGAGGATAAAGTAAAAAATTATTTGAAATTTAACGTCTGTATACATATGTCATTGGTGTAAGACTGTTACTAAAGTACAAAAATTTGGTACAGGTGATGTTTCACGAAGGTGCCTTTAACTTATATAGCCTGACTTTGTACAAGGATAAGTCTGTTTAATTAGACAAGACTTTGATCTGATCTGGTCTATTTATGAACCAGTAGTATAAATGCAAGATATATAATAAAGCATTTAACAATTTTGATGTCACATGCTTGTATTGCATCTACAATAGTAACACATAGGGGATATAAATTTTGTTTGTTTTAGTGTAAGATCGAAATATATTTCACTGAGTGACCACTAATTATTAAACACAATATTTAAATGTAAATTATGGTGTTCATAAGTGAAATATATTTTGGTCTTACACAGAAACAAATTAAGTTTCTATTTATTTTATGTATTTTTAATAGTTTTAACCAAATTATATCCAGTTTGTATGCGCAACATCATGTGCATTGCACTTGACGTGATAATGTCATGACATCAGGATATCTTAGTAAAAAAAAACGTAAATAGTTTTATTACGTTTCTTGATTTCTTTTACATGTTATTATGATAGAATGTATATATTTATGATTCTGTTAGTATTTTTATACATTCTATATCTTTACTGAAGTAACTATATTTTGCATTATTTTGTCTGAAATCATTTGTCCTCCACCTCTGATTCATGTGGGGAAGTTGGTAGTTACTTGCAGAGAACAGGTTTGTACTGGTACAGAATCCAGAAACACTGGTTAGGTTAACTGTCCACCGTTAAATAACTGAAATACTGTTGAAAAGCGGCATTAAGCCCAAAACAAATATATTTTGCAAGAATTTTTTTGCTTTTTAGCTCGACTATTCGAAGAATAGGGGAGCTATCCTACTCGCCCTGGCGAGTTAAAGTTTGCGTACCACCCCAAATATTTTCAAAGTCCATTGAGATATTGCTTTCATATTTTGCATACTTGTTTACCATCATGACCCCAGTCTGTAAAAAGGAGGAGGCAACTCTATCAAGCATTTTGACTGAATTATGGCCCCTTTTCGACTTATAATAAATGTTAAAGTTTGCGTACCACCCCAAATATTTTCAAAGTCCATTGAGATATTGCTTTCATATTTTGCATACTTGTTTACCATCATGACCCCAGTCTGTAAAAAGGAGGAGGCAACTCTATCAAGCATTTTGACTGAATTATGGCCCCTTTTCGATTTAGAATATGCTTATTGTAATGTTAAAGTTTTACTCATTGCTTATATTATACTATCAAGCACTGAGAATAGTCGAGCGCACTGTCCACTGACAGCTCTTGTTATGATTAATTCTTTTGCATTCAAGTGTAGTTCCGTACAAGTGAAAAATAAAAATGATATTTTCACTGTTTGAAACAGTGAAAATATCAATTTTATTTCACTGATAAATTTCAGTACATGAAATAAAAATGTATCACAGATATATAGTGCAACATTAGTTACATCACACCAGTTAGTGAAAACCATGATTCAAGTTGGTTCATGTGAAAACATTGCCATACTTGCTCCATGTTCCATGTAATTCTTCATGTACATAAACATGTTAGTTACAGCAGAATCAATAGGAGTTTTTTTTTTTTTGTGTTGCTGTTAGTTTCTTTCATAGGATGATTTCAGTTATATTGATTTTGAAATGGTGAATCATACTGCATTAGTATATTGATTGAGGTAGAATGACCTTTTACAAGATTTTAATGCAGCAACTAGTAATCAGCTTTGAGCTTTTTATTAGTGTGGCTTCTCAGTAATTATCACTCACATTTCTTATATTGTAACATCAGGCTGCGGTTGTATATAGGTGTTGATTAAAATGAAGTGAAATTAGTGATTAGTATGTCAACTTAGCAATTCTTTTTATGCACCCCCCTCCCACCCCCGTTGGTGGCGACATTATAGTAATTACTGTGTCTCTGTCCGTTAGTTCGTTTCGTTTGTTTGCTAGAAAATTTGTGTCCAGTCTGTAACTTTGTCATCCATCAAGGAAGTTTAGCTCAACTATACATAGTATATGGACAGCTATCCTACTCAACCTGGCTTCAGTGTCCTTCTGTGTTACCACCTTGGTTAAAGTGTTCATGCATTTTGTCTTTATCTCTATAATTACTTGATTAGTTTGCTTTGAACTTAAAACAGTTATTTCTTGTCATCAACCCACATCATATGGAACAAGGGTCATTTCTCTCACACAAATATTCCATGAATTATCCCCCCTTTTTACTGCTTGGGTGAGGCGTATGTTCTCCGGGAGGATTTGATAAAAGACATTGTGTATAAAATCATTTGTGCTCCACCTCTAATTCATGTGGGGAAGTTGGCAGTTAGTTGCAGAGAATAGGTTTGTACTTGTACAGAACCCAGGATCATATGACAGAAGGTCCATGACTGTGGCACTGATTTTTCATGAATAATGCCCGCTTTTTACTTGGTAATATAGGTAAAACTTGTATGCATTTTCACTATATCTCTATTATTAGAAAAGGGATTTGTTTCAAACTTAAAGTAATTGTTTTATGTTATCACCCACATCATTTGACACCAGGGTCATTTACAGTTAATTAAGATGATAATCAATTCATAGAAATGAATAAAAGCAGTGAAGAATGCTGGCAGTTTTCACAAAGCTTATACAGTCGAGTCCACTTAATACAAACTCGCTTGATACGAATTTTCGGCTATAATGAACAAAATCCAGATTCTGAGTCCTTCTATTTCTTTGTAAAATTATTTTGGTAATAGCGAACTCGCTTCATACGAATTTTCGGGAGATACGAACACATTTTGGAAGTCCCAAAGAGCTAAAATGTTTTAATTTTTCATTTTTTGATACGAACTAATTTTAGAATTCGGCGGCCTTTTTTTTTTGCTACGCTTGATCTTTTAACAGTTTGAATCTCTACAATGCTGATATTTAGTGGAAGTGATTATCACCTGTATTTGATAAAAACATAATAAAGAGATTAATGTATGCAGTTATTTTATTCATTACAATCGAGTCCAAGTAATAATGTCTTTAGCAATTCAGCGATAATCACGTTCATTTGTACACCTCTCCATGAAAATATAATTTCATTGTACGTTTTAGGGCTATGTAGTGTACTTTAGTATCAAAAATACAACCAAAAATTACCAGTTTTTTTTTTTAAGTAAATGTTTGAAATACCATGACATTGTGTAAAGTACCTGTTGCAAAAATGCATTGACATATACACGTTACTGTATTCCTGTGTATCTGTATGTGCTAGATCTATATGTGCTATAAACACTTGATGATTCAACACATTTGTACATTATTTTTATTACAGTTTTACGTGTTGAAGTATGAGTTTTGTTGAGTTATTTCATTGTAAACTGAACACATTCACTTAATCAGTTAAAACTACTAATGAGCATCTATTCACTACTGTATTTTATTTATCGGAAGCTATTCACCGGCGATACCGGTGATATTGCCCAACTTGCTCGTGCAAATTACCCGGGAGTCATACATTCGCACATTTCCCAGGTCCCGAAGAGTTCGTATAAAGCAAATTAGACTGTATATATATATAAATATAAATAAAAAAGAAATACATCCAATGGGTTTCCTCTATCTGTATTTCTGTCTACCTACTGGTTTCATATCATAATCATCAGGGCAGACATATAAAAAATGTATATATATATATAATCTATCAGTTGAAATAAGCTACTATTTTAGAACAGTTGCCCCTAATCAGTAAGGGACTTTGTATTACCTGGAATGGCTTTCACTTGATTCATTTTTTGTTTTCAGATAAAATGAAACAAGTTTGATTGACAGCTTCTGGACTCACAGTTTGCTTTGCAGTCGATCCCTGTATGTGGATGTTACTGCATTCCTACAGACACGTTTTCATATGGTCACATAGATAATTTGATCATCTACATCAACGTGGCAAAACTTGTTAGCAAGTTACTGCTAGTGTTGTATGGCTTGAAAAATAGCATAAAGGTCAGCATAAGGTTCTAACATCTAGCAAAACAGTAAGTTGTGTGTAGCAGAAGGTCGTAAAAGCTAGCAAAAACAGCAAGTTGTGTCTCAATAGGGAATGAATCAGGTAAATTAAATATTGATATTTTAATCTCTAGTCAGATCAGTTTTGTGTATTTTCAGTGACACTGAATAATTATTGCATGATAATCAATTTAACATGGAAGGTTACTGACAATTGTTTTACAGATATTGCCTCTGGTGAAAACACAGTCGTGAATTAATTGATAAATAACTCTCATTCAGCAGTTTTTGAGATAGGAATTATTTTGAGAGAACCTTACAAAATGGAACAAAAATATGTTCCAGTATAACCATAAACATTATTTTAGTAAAGCAACCAAAGAATATTTTACGATTTTGTCAAGCCCACCCTGTGGTCCCACAGGGCAAGGTCGCACTAAGGGGTCAAAGATCATGTTAGATCTTGTTGGTGCTGTAATTTTGACTTGTATAGAGATTTTATTTTTAATTGGCTAAAATATTTGAGTCATTGAGCTTGTTTGTCAACAAATAGTGGACTTGACATTGTTGTCCTTTGACTTTCTAGTCTTGTAACAGTGCACAACTATTATATCAATATAAGCCTTTAGATGGTTTTGTGGTACGTTTGCAGGGTTTTAACAGACTTTGTACGCAGAAATTCTTTCCACTTGCTTCTGTTTGGATGCAGCTTCTTGATCTTTTATTGATGGTTTTTGTACCCCTGACAACAAAGTTGTAAGTGGGGGTATACTGGTTTCAGGTTGTCTGTCTGTCTGTCTGTCTGTCTGTAGACACAATCTTGTGCGCACCATCTCTCCTCATCCCCTTGACACAATTTAATGAAACTTCACACAAGTGATCAGTAACAGCAGTAGTTGTGCATGGGGCATGTTAGGTTCTTTCAGAAAAAAAACTTGCAGAGTTATGGGACTTTGTTTTTTGTTACTATACTATATACATAGACACAGTCTTGTGTGCACCATCTCTCCTCATCCACTTGACACAATTTAATGAAACTTCACACAAGTGATCAGTAACAACAGTAGTTGTGCATGGGGCATGTTAGGTTCTTTCAGAAAAAAAAAATTGCAGAGTTATGGGACTTTGTTTTTTGTGTCTATACTATATACATAGACACAATCTTGTGCACACCATCTCTCCTCATCCACTTGACACAATTTAATGAAACTTCACACAAGTGATCAGTAAGAACAGTAGTTGTGCATGGGGCATGTTAGGTTCTTTCAGAAAAAAAAATTGCAGTTACGGGACTTTGTTTTTTGTTACTAAACTATATACATAGACACAATCTTGTGCGCACCATCTCTCCTCATCCCCTTGACACAATTTAATGAATATTGCAGAGTTACGGGACTTTGTTTTTTGTTACTATACTATATACAAAGACACAATCTTGTGCGCACCATCTCTCCTCATCCCCTTGACACAATTTAATGAAACTTCACACAAGTGATCAGTAACAACAGTAGTTGTGCATGGGGCATGTTAGGTTCTTTCAGAAAAAAAAATTGGCCGAGTTACGGGACTTTGTTTTTTGTTACTATACTATATACATAGACACAATCTTGTGCGCACCATCTCTCCTCATCTCCTTGACACAATTTAATGAAACTTCACACAAGTGATCAGTAAGAACAGTAGTTGTGCATGGGGCATGTTAGGTTCTTTCAACAACAAAAATTGCAGAGTTATGGGACTTTGTTTCTTGTTAACATACTATGTACATACAGTCTGCTTATGCAATCCTGTGCGCGCCTAATCTTCCGAACCCTTGCACACAATTTAATGAAACTTCACACAAGTGATCAGTACCAACCCTAGTTGTGCATGCTGCATGTTACGTTCTTTTAGATAAATATTCTGCATAGTTATGGGACTTTGTTTTTATGCCCCCACTTTGCAGGGGGGGGGGGGGCATATAGATTTGCCCTCTTCCGTCCGTCCTCCGTCTGTCCTTCCGAGAATGTTGTGTCACGCCTAGCTCCGAAAGTATTTGACGTAGAGTCACAAACCTTTACAGGAATGTTGGTCAGCATGTGTAGTTGTGCACCTGGGGTTTCGCGTCTGGATTCATTCAGTCGTGTATGAGTTATGGGCCCTGACTTTGTAAAAATTAGTCATTTTAGTGTTGTGTCGCGCCTAGCTCCAAAAGTATTTGGCGTATAGTCACAAAACTTTACAGGAATGTTGGTCAGCATGTGTAGTTGTGCACCTGGGATTTTGCGTCCGGATTCATTCAGTCATGTAGGAGTTATGGCCCCTGACTTAGTAAAAAATTGGTCAGTTTAATGTTGTGTCGCATGTACCTCCAAAAGTATTTGACCTAGAGTCACCAAAGTTTACAGGAATGTTGGTCAGCATGTGCAGTTGTGCACCTGGGGTTTCGCATCTGGATTCATTCAGTCGTGTAGGAGTTATGGCCCCTGACTTAGTTAAAAATTGGTCATTTTAATGTTGTGTCGCGCGTAGCTCCAAAATTATTTGATCTAGAGTCACCAAAGTTTACAGGAATGTTGGTCAGCATGTGCAGTTGTGCACCTAGGATTTCGCGTCCGGATTCATTCAGTATTGTAGGAGTTTATGGCCCCTGACCTAGGAAAAAATTTATGTCCTTTGTCATATAGTGGGGGCATCTGTGTCCCATGGACACATTTCTAGTTTATTACTAAACTGTATACATACAGTCTATATACATACAGTCCACATAATTATGCAATCTTGTGTGCGTCAAATTGCAATGTACTGTGTCAGTGCATGCGGGGGGTACATTCATCACCTTTAGTGATAGCTCTAGTTATTCCTAGGGGTGTTCACTGAAAATTTACTGACTGAATAGTGAACAGTGCAGACCATGATGATGATCAGCCTGCATGGATGTGCAGGCTGATCTTGGTCTGCACTGGTCGTAAAGGCTGAATCAATTGCTGACAGCAGGCCAAAAGTTAAATTGACTTTTTCATATGCATTATAACATTGACAACATTTTTGCATTAATTTCTAATCACCTTGTAGGGATAGCACTGACTCTGGTTAATTGACAGTGATTTCATATTTCAGCATTTAATTGATCAGTTTTAATGTCATTACAGGATGGAAAAGTGACGTTTAATTGCACAAAATTGGAATTTGATGATTTTTGATACACACATTGCCTTCCAAGAAACAAGTCAATATTGTGATATCAACAGATGAAAGTTGAGAAATGTCAGAAACTTGAGTGTAATTTAATAGCAATCAAATGTTCCTGAAAATGAATCATCCTACAACATTTTGAAATTCAGGGAGTTTTTGTGTGGAATTCAATTGTTGGGATTTGGAACAGAACAATGGCAGCTCTATAATTTGATAAATGGAAGAAATAGCTACAGAATTTTGTGAGATTTCTTTGAATAATGTTAATTCTGCATTTGAGAGAGATCACGCAAGTCTGCGTAAATCACAATGTCTCCAGTTGTCACAAGTAATTCATTTCTACAGCAAATAATGAAAATCTGAACTGAAAAAGAATTATTGGGAAGGGGGAAAGATGTATTTACATTTCGAACAAAACATTTCCTCACGTACTGAGTGTACAATACATTCTCTGTCATGGATGGGAAAGGTTCCAGACTCGTTGTTGCCGGGAGATACAAGTGGTGGCTGGAAGTTGAACCGTAGTCAGTATTACAGTGAGGGATGGTTGGCAAGCGGCAACGCAAAGGGTATTGTAGGTGCGACTTTTACAGCGAGTCACTGCAGAAAATACGATCCTCCAAACAGATCCAATTTTAATCTTCGTGGCCATCGATCAGAGGTGAGGTCTTTTCTGTACACTAAAACGCACTCTGCCATAGGGGTGCTCATAAATTGAATTTTGAGTATAAATTTGATGGATCTATTGTATCTTATGTCTGAATATCAGTCATAATAGCCTGTAATATACAACAACAGAAAGTACATTTACGTAACCGTTTTCTTTTTACTGTACTTACTAAGCTAGACTCGGCTGATGGTATCGTGACAGTACTTGTGTTTCTAGCTTACCTGAGTACAAAGTGCTGATGGTGAGCTTTTAGGACTGTTGGATGGCTGTCCATTGTCCACAGCTTCTTAAAGAACATCTCCTCCTAAACCACCAAGCCAATATTTTCCAAAGTCCACCTTTTTGTACCCCCCCCCCCCCCCCCTGGAACAATGAAGTTGAGAGGGGGGGGGTGTATACTGGTTTCAGGTTGTATGTCTTTCTGTCCGGACAATGAAGTTGTAAGGTGGGGTATACTGATTTCAGGTTGTCTGTCTGTCCATCCGTTGTTCGTTCATTCGTCCTTCCGTCCGTCTGTCTGTAGACACAATCTTGTGTGCACCATCTCTCCTCATCCCCTTGACACAATTTAATGAAACAGCAGTAGTTGTGCATGGTGCATGCTAGGTTCTTTCAGAAAAAAAAAATTGCAGA
Source organism: Mercenaria mercenaria (assembly GCF_021730395.1). Classification (NCBI taxonomy): domain Eukaryota; kingdom Metazoa; phylum Mollusca; class Bivalvia; order Venerida; family Veneridae; genus Mercenaria; species Mercenaria mercenaria. The sequence continues at coordinate 245,282 of NC_069364.1, forward strand.
GTTACGTGACTTTGTTTTTTGTTACTTTACTATATACATAGAGTCTGCGTATGTAATTTTGTGCGCGCTAAATCTCCTGAACCCATGCACACAATTTAATGAAACTTCACACAAGTGATCAGTAGTAACCCTAGTTGTGCTTGGTGCATGTTAGGTTCTTTCAGAAAAAAAACTGCAGAGTTATGGGACTTTGTTTTTTGTTACTTTACTGTATACATATAGTCTGCATATGCAATTTTGTGCATGCTAAATCTCCTGAACCCTTGCACACAATTTAATGAAACTTCACACAAGTGATCAGTAGTAACCCTAGTTGTGCATGGTGCATGTTAGGTTCTTTCAGAAAAAAAAAATCTGTTATGGGACTTTGTTTTTTGTTAATATACTGTATACATACAGTCTGCATATGCAATCTTGTGCGCGCCTAATCTCCTGAACCCTTGCACACAATTTAATGAAACTTCACACAAGTGATCAGTACCAGCCTTAATTGTGCATGGTGCATGTTAGGTTCTTTCAGAAAAATATTCTGCAGAGTTATGGGACTTTGATTTTAGTTATTATACTGTATACATAGAGTCTATATACATACAGTCCACATAATTATACAATCTTGTGTGCGTCAAATTGCAATGTACAGTGTCAGTACATGTAGGGGGTACATTCATCACCTTCAGTGATAGCTCTAGTTTCCTTGGGTGGTCCTCTTTCAGGTTCCTTAAGGTGTAGGTCATCCATACAAAATAGGGTTGTCGTGGCAATGAAACGAGAAAAAAAATCTTCTCTCGAACCACTGGCTCTACCGGTATTTCAAAACAGTTTCACAGCAATATTCCTTTGGTGAACCTCTACTAAATTCTTTCAAATCATTGTTTTATTACAAATACATGGCCACCAGGGCCAGGGCTAGTTTTAACAACATTGCTATTTGGAATACTTTGAAATTCTTCTCAGCTTAGACTGCTGGTCATATTTTAAAATAATTTTACAGCAGGGTTCCTTGTTCTAAAATATTTCAATGCAGCTGTGAATGTCAGGTGTGTATTCTAGGGCCATGATGGCCCTTCTGTTTTCCAAGTGATCTGTTATCACATAAAGCATCCAAAGGGGTGAAAGTTCTTTGATAGCTTTTATACTTAACTTTTTTTAAGGCTAGTGACTCTTGTTGCCTTCCAGATGCTCTTTTTATGCCATCGGGCATATAGTGCCTGTACTGTGTATCTGTCCGTTTGTGGGGCTGTCTGTACGAAACAAATTGCCTACAGCCCACATTAATAACCTGATTTAGTTCATACTCACACTCAAGACCTCAGACTTACCTGTATATATAGATGACTTGGATCCTCATATGACTTTCACCTTTAAACTTAAAACCTTAATAAACAGCATTTTTGGTCCTACAGCCAATTTAGTCATACTCTCTCATGACAAACCTTGTGGCAAGAGCTACAAGCTGACCTATATATGGATGACCTTGACCTTCATATGATCTTCACCTTTAAACTTCAAACCTCATAGAACATAGTCATACACCTGGGGGTCATGATTTTGCATTTTGAAAATGCAGCTCCTTGTTTAATATAGATATAAGTATAGAAACCGGTAGTTTGAAAGAGAGCCTTGCTCAGCTTGTTTGAGATGTGTTGTTTTAAACGTATGTGAAAAAGTGTAAATCAGCAAAATATATTTCTATGACATATTGAATATTGGTCATTTCGCATAGATTCAAACATCGTATGGATTATTTGGACTAAATCAAACCCCAACAATGCCACATTTTGGTGAAGTATTTGATCAAACACTTCTGTAATCTCCTCTTTGATTTGCAGGCACCATATAAGTTATAGATCATTCCAAGGGTTTCCAGGTGTAGCAGTAGTTTGAAATATCTAGTTTATTTAAAGAGAAGTCATGGAAAAACCTTGTTATAAATGGTAGCAATGTTTTTTTGTTCCTTGGTACAGCGAAGTGTCTACCTAATCCCTTTCATTAAGGATGTGCTCGTTTTGCATAAAAATACAAAACTTGAGGAAATAGAAATAATTTGGCTGATATTTTTACGTAGAATCGACTGTATCAGCCTTTCACCCAAACCCAGAGTCACATTTAACTTTTTGTTTGCGGGGAGAAACACTTGCTCATGTAAACTGCTTGATTGATTTTTGACTTTTTGTAGCCTGAATGCACCAATGTTGTTATATCATCAGGTTGTGTTGATACTCTTATTAGAGGGAAATACATAGCCTAGATTATCGTAGTTCACCTTTAAGCCCGCAGCCTCTCCAATAATTGAATAAAATATGATCAAAATGCATTAGGAAAGTAACGAAGACAAGGAATTAAGTGTGGAAGGAGATGATAAGAAAGTGTGGTTGACTGTCTGATCAGGTGATGCCACAGTTGATTTCTTATTAGAGAAGCATTAACTATATTTGAATAATGAATAACGAATGTCCATAGAGTATTGAACGTTGGTGGATCAAAGACAGTTCTAGTTAGCCCATCAATAAAACAGTAGCCACATGATATAAGACATCTGTATATGTACATTAGAGAACAAAGTGCACTGACTATCTTTGAAAACAAATTCTCTGACAGTTATGTTTGTGACAAGATTCCTATGATAAATGTTAAGCTCACCTGACCGGTATTGAGGCTTTAGGATTGTTTTGCTCACCTGACCAATGTTGAGGTTTTAGGATTGTTTTGCTCACCTGACCCAATGTTGAGGTTTTAGAATTGTTTTGCTCACCTGACCAAAGTTTAGGTTTTAGGATTGTTTAGCTCACCTGACCAAAGTTGAGGTTTTAGGATTGTTTTGCTCACCTGACCAATGTTGAGGTTTTAGGATAGTTTAGCTCACCTGACCAATCTTTAGGTTTTAGGATTGTTTAGCTCACCTGACCAAAGTTCAGGTTTTAGGATTGCTTTGCTCACCTGATGATGGAAGTTTGAGGATAGTTTAGCTCACCTGACCAATGTTGAAGTTTTAGAATTGTTTAGCTCACCTGACCAATGTTGAAGTTTTAGGATTGTTTTGCTCACCTGACCAATGTTGAGGTTTTAGGATTGCTTTGCTCACCTGACCAATGTTGAGCCCCATGTGGTTCTGGGATGATCTGTATATGAAAAGAATTGGAACCACTGCCTTACCCTTGCATGATCGTAAGAGGCGACTAATAGGGTCTTAACACTTGGTTTTGCAGTAACTCTGTGATTCCAGCAGGTATGCAAATTTTTATTCCATTACCTCCTGTTTTTATTTCGATGTAAATGAGATGTGGAACCAAAATTTGTAGTCCTGTTTGGCGCCATATAACCTATACTGTGTTGGTGCGCCGTAAAACCCAAATAAATAAATAGATAATTGACCAATGTTGAAGTTTTAGGATTGTTTAACTCACCTGACCAATGTTGAAGTTTTAGGATTGTTTTGCTCACCTGACCAATGTTGAGGTTTTAGGATTGCTTTGCTCACCTGACCAATGTTGAAGTTTTAGGATTGTTTTGCTCACCTGACCAATGTTGAGGTTTTAGGATTGTTTTGCTCACCTTACCAATGTTGAGGTTTTAGGATTGTTTTGCTCACCCAGTGATGGAAGTTTTAGGGTAGTTTAGCTCACCTGACCAATGTTGAGGCTTTAGGATTGTTTTGCTCACCTGAACAATGTTGAGGTTTTAGGATAGCTTTGCTCACCTGAACAATATTGAGGTTGTAGGATTGTTTAGCTCACCTGACCAATGCTGAGGTCTTAGGATTGTTTTTGCTCACCTGACGATGGCAGTTTTAGGATAGTTTAGCTCATTTGGCCAATGTTGAGGTTTAAGGATTGTTTAGCTCACCTGACCAATGTTGAGGTTTTAGGATAGTTTAGCTCACCTGACCAATATTGAGGTTTTATGATTGTTTAGCTCATCTGACCAATGTTGAGGTTTTAGGATTGTTTAGCTCACCTGACCAATATTGAGGTTTTTGGATTGCTTTGCTCACCTGAACAATGTTGAGGTTTTAGGATAGTTTAGCTCACCTGGCCAATATTGAGGTTGTAGGATTGTTTAGTTCACCTGACCGATGTTGAGGTTTTAGGATTGTTTTGCTCACCCAATGATGGAAGTTTTAGGGTAGTTTAGCTCACCTGACCAATGTTGAGGTTTAAGGATTGTTTTTGTTCACCTGACGATGGAAGTTTTAGGATAGTTTAGCTCACCTAGCCAATGTTGAGGTTTTATGATTGTTTAGCTCACCTGATCAATGTTGAGGTTTTAGGATAGTTTAGCTCACCTGACCAATATTGAGGTTTTAGGATTGTTTAGCTCACCTGACCAGTGTTGAGGTTTTAGAATAGTTTAGCTCACCTGACCAATATTGAGGTTGTAGGATTGTTTAGCTCACCTGACCAATGTTGAGGTTTTAGGATTGTTTAGCTCACCTGACCAATGTTGAGGTTGTAGGATTGTTTAGCTCACCTGACCAATGTTGAGGTTGTAGGATTGTTTAGCTCCTCTGACCAATGTTGAGGTTTTAGGATTGTTTAGCTCACCTGACGATTGAAGTTTTAGGATTGTTTAGCTCACCTAACCAGTGTTGAGGTTTTAAATTTGTTTTCCTCACCTGACCAATGTTGAGGTTTTAGGATTGTTTAGAGCTCAATTTACCAATGGTGAGATTTTAGGATTGTATCTTAGTATTAGCTCACTTGACCAATGGTGAAGTTTTAGAATTCAGCCCTTTTTTTATGGTTTTGGGGAAGGGTGGCGGGTCCTTTCAGAAGGAGAAATTTGCGTCGTAAAATACCAAATTCGGGAATTTTTTTTATATATAAAGAAAAAAAACCCAAAAAACACAGATTGAGTAAGATCAAGGCCTCCCCTGGCTCTTTCACACTTTTAGCCATGACTTAAGCCAATTGCAAAATCTTGGGACCATTTCATACCCTAAAGTGCCAGAATCAGAAGCCATTATTTTTTTTAAAATCTCTATTTCATTTTATACTTTAACCAAGCAGTTTGCCCGTGAACCATTTCATCCTAATATCACATTGAAACAAAAATAGTTTTTAATCTTCTCATTAAAATGTTTAGATCATTTTTCAAGAACACTTTCATTTCAAAGCTAAAGTAATTGCTCAATGTATGAAATTATTCCTTTAATAGTTTGCAATTTTTGAATTATCTCCCTTTAATGGGCATTTTTCACTATTTAGATGTTTATAAAGCATTAATATTTAGTTCTTTATTTTTGACCTTTGTATTTCAAACTTAATATAAGGTCATTTATCAAAAATAGAGTTGTCCTTTTTTATTTTATGACTTTTAAAAAGCTTTTTAAATGCTTTTAATTGCATTATATATAAATCTCAATTTACAATCTATTTCATACATATTACTGAATTGCGAAAATACCACCTAAAGGTATGATTAGCATTTCGTTTTGAAGCTCTTGGGAGGTGCTTTAACAACTCCATCCCAGTGTACCAATGCTTTACACTGCATGTGAAAGAACCAAACGAACTGCTTTAGTTCATTTGTATCTCAAACTTTCTTCACTGAAATTTAACAGATGCGAGCGGAATTGGGCGGACTGAAATGAAGCGAGTGAAATCTTTGCGTCGACTGAAATGAAAGCGACTGAAATCATTTCATGATCGCGCAAATTGTTTGTGAGTCGTTCGACTTAACAATAATTCCAGATTTTTTCGTTCATTTCTTCCGCGAATGGGCTTGTTATTAGATAAATATATCCGCGAATCGGATTGTTGTAGATAAATATATCCGCGAATCAGAAATTCTGGAAAGGGAAATTCCCGATGACCGACGCTAATGGTAATATCTGAGATGTTCCGATTGCGGCGTTTCTTGAAGCGGTGTTTAGAACACATATACATTCAGACCTATTAATCCATCGGCGGTGGAAATTTTCGCTGATAAAAACGACTTGCATTTGGGGAATTTTTTAGTGCAGTTGGGGATAAAAGTAATTTATTTTGCCTGGGGAATGGGGCCGAATTTTGGCCCTAAAATCAGCATAAAAAAAGGGCTGGAATTGTTTAGAGCTTGTTTTACCAATAGCAAGGTTTAGAGATTGTATCTTTTATTAGCTCACTATAAAATCAATGCCAACTTTGATTATCAGCCTGTTCTGACCTTTATCTATAGAGTTATGGCCCTTTTTAATTAGTACAAAATTGTCAAAACTGACTGTGTCTTCCCTGTAGTATTTTTTCTTTGACCTTAAGCATAGTTACATAGAAGATTGTTAAATTATCAAATCTAGATTAAGTTTGATAACCAGCCTGTTTGAACTTTCTCTAGAATTATAGCCCCTGAATTATTCTAGTAACTCATTGTTTTAACTTTTATGTTTTTCACATCTAGAACCAAGGAACTTTTCACAAATAATTCTATAAATTTTGTTTTTATGGTCAGTAGGTTAAAAGACAAGGACACAATGACCAAACAAAAAAGAGGGACATACAAAGTTTTATATTTTCATTTTAATTTTGTTAAATTCCATTTACAAAATATTAATGCATTTGCTGAAGTAAAGTAATTGACTATGATGGGCATATATCTTGTTAAAATTTTGATGTTGCAGTGTATGTTACTCCTGATGCATAGACAGACCTCCAATGTTTTCTCTATGACAGACACATATAATTTCCATATATATATGTAGTATAGCTGACAGCTGTTATTATTTATATTACTGTCTTTCTACAGACAAATTAGGAATAATAAATGAAGGAGCCATTTCTTTTCTCTTGTTAATGTCAAAGAATTGTAGCCAGGTTATCTATGAGACATCCATTTGTCTTGTTAAAAAGCTTCAGTAGTTCCAGTCATTCATTTCACCACAAAATGCAGGGTAGATATTTTTTTTTCAATCCTGAATTTCTTGGAGTTTCAATATTTGATTATATGCATAGTACATGACTTTAAGACAATATTTATTTAGTTGTTGGGTTTAACATCACACTGACACAATCATAGGACATATGGCAACTTTCCAGCTTTTATGGTGAAAGGAGACACCGAGTGCCCAATTTACATGTATCATCCAGCACTACACACAAGTAGGAATATCAGCTGTGATTGGGTATCCAACTTTGTAGTCCATCCTGCTAACCTCTGCACCACTGACTACATGGCATTAGTAATAACATTCAGTTAGTGTGTAACCACCACATCATAGCTTTATATCTGTTTATTTTCTATCAGATACTGTCATCTATCATTTCCTGGTCATTGCATCTCATGTAAGACAAATTTAATGGCTTTTTCTAGTAATGCTGGAAACTTCTAACATATAATCATATAGATTTTTCTAGTTTGTCATTTCTTATCATAGCTTTTAAGTGAAGATGTTACTAACAATATTACTTAGACCATTTCTTCTTGAAGACAGGAAGAATTTACTTTGAGTTACCAATTATTGAAAGATGCTTTTCTGGCTGTGAGAAGCCTAGTATCTTTGTGTTTAACATAATTTGTCTAGTCATCCCCTGAGCCTGATCTGCTCTAATCACCTTATGTCAATATTGTGTCACCTGAGCCTGATCTGCTTTGATCTCCTTATGTCCATATTGTGTCACCTGAGCTTGATCTGCTGTGATCACCTTTTGTCTATATTGTGTCACCTGAGCCTGATCTGCTTTGATCATCATTTGTCCATATTGTGTCACCTGAGCCTGATCTGCTTTGATCACCTTTTGTCCATATTGTGTCACCTGAGCCTGATCTGTTGTGATCACCTTTTGTCCATATTGTGTCACCTGAGCGTGATCTGCTTTGATCACCTTTTGTCCATATTGTGTCACCTGAGCCTGACCTGTTGTGATCACCTTTTGTCCATAATGTGTCACCTGTGTTTACCTTCATGCAAGTGTGTCACCTGAGCCTGATCTACTGTGATCACTAGAAGTCCAATTTTGTCACCTGAGCCTGTCCTACTGGTTTCATGGTTGGTCAGAGAGTGTTACCTGAGCCTGATCTGCTATGATTACCATTCGTGCGAGTGTGTCACCTGAGCCTTGTCTGTGATCACCCTTTTTCTAAGTTTGTCTCATCACCAACAATTTTGTTAGTTTTTCACATTGTGGACTTTTAGCAATGAAACAAACACAGTGTATTTGGCATTAAGGTCTTGGACAAGTTTGATACAGTCACAATATCTTGGCAGTGATGCTGTAATATCACCAGTGATGGCCTCTGGCTTTGTTAAGATTTCCATATTTCACATTGGTTACATACACAAATTTGATAATGGACAAGATAGCTTTAATAACATGAGAATTATGGCCTTTGAATTTTGCAAAATTGTTAAGTTTCATATTGTGAACATAATTATATGAGGTCACATTTCTTCTGGTCAGTCCTATTTTCTATGACAAAGTTTTTCCTTGATGTCTCAAAATACCATTGAGATTATACATTTTTCTAAAGAGCTCTATAATTTTTCAAAATATCTTTGTTAATTTTGAATTTATCATCAGAAACAAATTTGATGGAGTATTTGTAAAATAAATTTAGGCCACAATTTTGGACATCAAAAAGTTTTAAATTTGATGGCTTTATTTGCTGATTGATTGTAATAAAACTTTCAGGATATCTTAGCATAAAAGCAACATTTCCATGCAAAAGTGATGGTGAAATTTCTAAAACCCTGCTAGGTATATCAAATGGTAGAGTAGTTTTCATGAAACTTGCTTTAGATGTTCATAGTATCAATATCTCATACAGTTACAATAATGGGCAAGATTCCTCTTTTTTTAGCTCACCTGTCACATAGTGACATGGTGAGCTTTTGTGATCACCCTTCGTCCGTCGTCTGTTGTCTGTGCACCTGTGCGTGCGTCAACAATTTCTTGTCTGCACGATAGTTGTTTCATTTATGATTTTATTTTAACCAAACTTGCACACAACTTGTATCACCATAAGATCTCGGTTCCTTTCTTGAACCGGCCAGATCCCATAATAGGTTCCAGAGTTATGGCCCCTGAAAGGGCCAAAATTAGCTATTTTGACCTTGTCTGCACAATAGCAGCTTCATTTATGATTTGATTTTAACCAAGCTCGCACACAACTTGTATCACCACAAGATATTGGTTCCTTTCTTGAACCGGCCAGATCCCATCATGGGTTCTGTAGTTATGGCCCCTGATAGGGGGGTGGGGCTTGTTTTCCCTATATGGCTATATAGAAAATTTTGAAAATCTTCTTCTCAAAAGTTACTGATCCGTTTTCAAAATAATTTTTAAAATTTGTGCCTTGGATGACCCTGTACCAAATTCCTTGAAATAATTTTGATTTTTCGAAAAACATGGTGGCCCGCAAGAGGCACTCATTATCCCTATATGGCCATATAGAAAACTTTGAAATTAAATCTTCTTGTATGAAACTACTGACCTGATTTTAGAATAATTTTATTTAAAGTTACTTTAAGAAAATTTTAACTATATTTTCTCATAATTCTTTTGATTGATCTTTATTTTGTTCTTTTGACCTTGAAGACTTGTCCTTAAGTGCAATGATAACAGGTGAGCAATATAGGGCCATCATGGCCCTCTTGTTTAAAGCTATCTTCACGAAGCATGTGTAGAATATAAAGCTTCAAAATCATAAAGTTAAGAAATAGTCTTGCTTGCTAAAATGATACCAGTTATGGCCTTGTATTTAGTAAAATTTGCTATATTTCACTTTTTAACACATTCTTTGAGTATCTTCATGACATTTATAACAAATGTAAATTGTCTCAAGGTCTCAGACAACATGATTTTGGGCAGGACAGCTTCAGTTGCACAAATTATGGCCCTTGAATTAGTCAGTCTTGCCTTATTTCACATTGTTAACTCATTAGAGACTTCATTTCTTCATCAATCTTCATGAAACTGACATATCAGGAATAATACAGTAAGATCACTGTTAATGTAGATAATTGTCAAGTTTGCTCAAGTAACACCAGAGTAATGGCCCTTGATTGAGTAAAATTATTATATTGAAACAATAAGTTACTAACTTGTACAGGTATTCAGGTGAGTGATTAATTAGCAAGTCATTAAGAACATTCATTATATTTCTAGTGGATTATAAATTGTGTTTTTGATAAAAAAAGGCCATTTAAACCTTGATTTTTTTTTTTCAAAAATCCTAGATTTCCGATTGTTTAGTGTAAGTGAATTTCCTCTGGATGATAGTAAAGATCATGCAGTGTCATTTTGCAGAAAAGGAAAGCTTTGAGCATAATGAGTGCTGTATAAGTACTGTATAGAAAATATCCTATTGAACTTTGGGTTCTGCAGAGATATGAAGAAAGTTCTTATGTATAGAATGTATTGATTGAACAGATCAGGTTATTTGTCACTGCTAGCTTTTAAAAGAGCTGTCAGTAGAAAACATTCATTCTCTTGATACAGAGGTCAGAGCTTGTAAAGCCTTTAGGTAAGTGAGGGCAGTAGAAGAATTAAGCCATAGAAATGTACCAGGCTACTGGAATTAATTTTACAGTTAAAAAGGTTTCTTATTGATGTTCATGGAAAATAGAGACAAAGTATATCGCAGTACTTGTTCTACATGGATTTCTAACTTTTGTCTTAATTGGTCTCAAATACATGACTATGCTTCCACTCCTGGATACTACATATTTTCACCCAGGGATCCAATCAAATATCAGCTTATTTCTGAAAGCACTAACCAAATCCGGCATGACATAAACTTGAGTTCAGTTCCTTTTAGTTTTTGTTTTATATTTGAAATGACCATTACCTGTAAAAAAAAAATTGGCGTATTCTGAATGAGCTTTGCTAACACCCATTTTATCTAAGATTTACACCAGTGGGTGACTGTGTCATCTTCAATATATTTCCCAGTTTATTTATCACTTTCCATTTACTGCCTGTCTGTAAAGTTCTTGAATAAAAACCTATCAAGTTCTCCATGTGTCATTGTTATGGGGTTTTTATTGTCCAGTATGGAAACATAGAAATGGTAATCAGACACTCAGATAGAATGTTATATTCAAGCCAGTACTGGGAAGGGATATAATGGTAGTATTTTGTACATAATCAAGAAAACAGGGAAAAAACATGGAAAAAATATAACTCATGAGTCAGCCATGTCAGCTGAAGGTCAAGGTCACAACTCGAGGTCAAAGGTTTGAACCTTCCATTTTGTGTCCGCTCTGTGTCTCCTAAACCCCTTGAAGGATTTTCAAATTCATTGATTTCATCATACATGGACTATAAAATATACTAAACAACATCAATGCTTTCACCTTGATGTAGGAGATTGTACTGCCAGGTGTGGGAGACTGGCCTGCTTGATGTAGGAGATTGTACTGCTGGTTGTGGGAGACTGGCCTGCTTGATGTAGGGGATTGTACTGCCAGGTATGGGAGACTGGCCTGCTTGATGTAGGAGATTGTACTGCTGGTTGTGGGAAACTGGCCTGCTTGATGTAGGAGATTGTACTGCCTGGTGTGGGAAACTGGCCTGCTTGATGTAGGAGATTGTACTGCTGGTTGTGGGAGACTGGCCTGCTTGATGTCGGGGATTGTACTGCCAGGTATGGGAGACTGGCCTGCTTGATGTAGGAGATTGTACTGCCAGGTGTGGGAAACTGGCCCCCTTGATGTAGGAGATTTTACTGCCTGGTGTGGGAAACTGGCCTGCTTGGTGTAGGAGATTGTATTGCCAGGTGTGGGAGACTGGCCTGCTTGATGTAGGAGATTGTACTGCCAGGTGAGGGAAACTGGCCTGCTTAATGTAGGGGATTGTACTGCCAGGTATGGGAGGCTGGCCTGCTTGATGTAGGAGATTGTACTGCCAGGTGAGGGAGACTGGCCTGCTTGATGTAGGAGATTGTTCTGCCAGGTGTGGGAGACTGGCCTGCTTGATATAGGAGATTGTACTGCCAGGTGTGGGAAACTGGCCTGTTTTATGTAGGAGATTGTACTGCCAGGTGTGGGAGACTGGCCCACTTGATGTAGGAGATTTTACTGCCTGGTGTGGGAAACTGGCCTGCTTGGTGTAGGAGATTGTATTGCCAGGTGTGGGAGACTGGCCTGCTTGATGTAGGAGATTGTACTGCCAGGTGAGGGAAACTGGCCTGCTTGATATAGGGGATTGTACTGCCAGGTATGGGAGACTGGCCTGCTTGATGTAGGAGATTGTACTGCCAGGTATGGGAGACTGGCCTGCTTGATGTAGGAGATTTTACTGCCTGGTGTGGGAAACTGGCCTGCTTGGTGTAGGGGCTTGTATTGCCAGGTGTGGGAGACTGGCCTGCTTGATGTAGGAGATTGTACTGCCAGGTGAGGGAAACTGGGCTGCTTGATGTAGGGGATTGTACTGCCAGGTATGGGAGACTGGCCTGCTTGATGTAAGGGATTGTACTGCCAGGTGTGGGAAACTGGCCTGCTTGATGTAGGGGATTGTACTGCCAGGTATGGGAGACTGGCCTGCTTGATGTAGGAGATTTTACTGCCTGGTGTGGGAAACTGGCCTGCTTGATGTAGGGGATTGTACTGCCAGGTGAGGGAGACTGGCCTGCTTGATGTAGGAGATTGTACTGCCAGGTGTGGGAGACTGGCCTGCTTGATGTAGGAGATTGTACTGCCAGGTGTGGGAGACTGGCCTGCTTTATGTAGGAGATTGTACTGCCAGGTGAGGGAGACTGGCCTGCTTGATGTAGGAGATTGTACTGCCAGGTGTGGGAGACTGGCCTGCTTGATGTAGGAGATTGTACTGCCAGGTGAGGGAGACTGGCCTGCTTGATGTAGAAGATTGTACTGCCAGGTGTGGGAAACTGGCCTGCTTAATGTAGGAGATTTTACTACCAGGTGAGGGAGACAGGCCTGCTTGATGTAGGAGATTGTTCTGTTAGATGTAGGAGATTGTTCTACCAGGTATAGAAGATTTGAGGGTAATGCTCTACATGATATATGTTTCAGTTTATCCATTTTATTTGTGATCATATTTCTAGACAATCTCTCAAATTCTGTAATCTGTGGGACTCAGGGGATATGATAGAGTATACTTGAGAAATTTCCCATCGTTTATTAATTGTGTTTGATTCGCCTATTCTGCGACTAGGTTTTCATCAATTTCCTTTTGAATAGGTAATGAAAATATTGAAACCTGTATCTGACATCATTCTAGGGTGGTCTTTGGAGATATATATCAATTTGTTGTGAAAATAAAACCAAAGATCAGTTTTGATTAGCGTATAATTATATTGCAAATTTCAGACAATTATTAAAACTTTTTTAAAAAATTGTTTTGAGAATACCTTTTATTGGAAATTGAATATCTTAATTTGTTTGGTAAACGCTTGATTTTACATATTGAAGAGTGGCCACTTTTGAAAATAACTTGCTGAAAGATATTTGGATGTTGCACTAAAACTAACAACAAATATCTTTTATACATGTATATAATTCGGATATTAATTATTATATAAAATTGCAAATTTATATAAGACATTTTATCTAATATGAGCTGTGCATGCTTGTAAAGGTTAGAGCACAAAGTGCTTAATGTGAGCTATTGTGAACAATTTCACTTTTAACATGTACCGCATACCCCAGCAAATTAGCCAACGGAATCACATAATTCTCTACAATTTTAATGTATCCTTTGAAATTCAATGTTCCTCTCACTTTTTTAATATTCCAGTTCCCTTGTAACTACAAGAAGCTCACCTACACAATGACAGTTATAGTTTACATTTATGTCAATCAGTAGAAACTTGTTGCTGAATCTTGTTATGAATAAAATCCCCCTCTAATTATTATTTATTGAATTTTTATGTTCCAAATAGGATTAACTAATTACATATCTCATCTTGCACAAAGAAAACTAATGAAACTTGCAGACATATAGGAATACCAAAATCTTATAGCTAATTAAGGACATGTCCTTGGTTACTTGATACAAGACTTCTGTAATGTTTGGTATATCTTTGTAGAAAGAGTCTCCTAGGGGCTAAAGATTGTCCTTGTCTTTGGCTGGTAATGTTCTTGTCAGTTCTAAATTGTATAATTATATTGACAGTTATAGGTTGAATTGTCCAGTGTGTGGTGATGAAAGCTTTGAGCATCTAAGTGAAGTTTGACCAAGGGTTTGAACAGGCCTTGAAAAGTCCTTTCATTTGATACTAGTCCTTGAAAACTTGAAAATGTACGTAGCTTGAAATTTGAAAGTTCAAAGTCATACTAACTGTAACTACAAAACCTGGTTCCTCACAATATTTTGAGAGCAATTTGACCCTCAAACTTTGCAGGCATGTTGCCAGATGGCAGTAGATGGACTGTTTTAATTTTGATGTCAGTGGTCAAGGTCGCAGTGACAGTAAGTACAAAAATCATTTCTGCGCAATATTTTCAGAATAACTTGGCCTGCGACTTGCGAACATAGCGGGCTCTTTGCTCATAGGCAGTGAATGACCCCTACTGGTTTTGAGGTCAGAGGGTCTAGGCTTAAAATTACAATTACTAGAACAGTCACCATGAACCCATGGTCACTTACTGTGGCCGAGTGGTTAAGGTTGCTGACTAAAAATCACTTGCCCCTCACCGATGTAAGTTTAAGCCTCACTTTGGGTGTTGAATTCTTCATGTGAGGAAGCCATCCAGCTGGCTTACAGAAGGTCAGTGGTTCTACTGTATAATGTAAAGAGGAGCACCTAGGGTTTTCCTACAACATCAAAGCTGGAAAGTGGCCATATGACCTATAATTGTTTAACCCTACAAATAGAATTTTTATGTAAAAATGTAATAATTAGCATAAGGGAACAAGTCAGTGGGAAGAAGGTAGAAATGATTTATTATTAGAAAACATTGAAATGCTTGAGAGGAGATGCAACTGTAGGACAGATTTCTTGTTTCCCCGAGAACTCACACTGTTCTATACTGATTTGTAATTATACTTGTATTTTGGAAGGATTTATTTCGGATATAATTTGTATCCCAGTGAATAATGTGATGCCAGTTGCCAATATCTTATGGTTTTTCTTGTCCAATCAATATGGTGTAAAACTGTTCCAGGAAATGAGAACACAGAGCAAAACAGTTGTAAATGTGTGACAATAGAATGTCTGTTTTGAAAGTTTTGTTTCCTTAAAAAACATATTTTTATGCCCCCGGTCATAGAGCATTTGTCCGTCTGTCCATACGAACCAGATTGCCTATAGCCCACATTAACAGGGTTTTTTTTTTACGACTTGGGGAAGGGGCCCCAGCCTGTATTTGGAAGAAAATAGCGCGCGACGAGCAATTTTGGGGGATTTTTTTTCACTCTGGGGAGGGGGGAAATTTACAATTATGCATAATAAACACTTTAAACTATGTTTTTATTACATATTCCTGCAACTTTTAGCAACTATACGCACTGTCACTTATGAGACATATACTTATGTCTTTTGCCGATGAAAAAAGAAGTTTTTTTAAACAATTCCCGTTTACCTCCGAAAATGACTCTGATATTTTAGTTATTTTACGCTTGGTATCGGAACCGATGATGTTGTAAAACAGTATCGTAAAGCGTCAATATGAACTAACAGAGTAATCTCCCTTGCTTTGTTTACAATTTCGGAGGGGGGAATTATCGGACGTAGGAGAATTTCGGACTGCGGTAGGGGAAATCCTTGGCGGTGGGGGAAATCCTCGGCTGGGGGACGAGGCCGATATTCGGCTGCTGCTATAGAATAAAAAAAAACCCTGATTAATGACCCAATTTAGTTCATACTCACACTCAGCAACTATGTGGCAAGACCTACAAACTGACCTATATATAGATGACCTTGACCCTCATATGACCTTCACCTATAGACTTAAAACCTTAATAAACAATATTTTTTATCCTACAGCCCTCATTAATGACCTGATTTAGTTCATACTCACACTCAACAATCCTTGTGACAAGACCTACAAACTGACCTATGTATAGATGACCTTGACCCACATATGACCTTCACCTATAGACTTAAAACCTTAATAAACAATGTTTTTTTATCCTACAGCCCTCATTAATGACCCGATTTAGTTCATACTCAGACTCAACAATCCTTGTGACAAGACCTTTGTAACACACTGACCTATATATATATATGACCTGGGTACGATCCCTGGCCGCGTCATACCAAAGACATAAAAAATGGTACTGGTATCTTCCTCGCTTGGTGCTCAGCATTAAGAGGATAGTGCTAGGACTGGTCAGCCCAGTGTCAGTATAATGTGCCTGGGTGGGATATCATGCCACGTCTCTGTGACGTGATATTCCAGTGAGGCAGCACTATAAAGTTAGGTAAAGGTAAAGTTTCTTGTTTAACGTGGGTAGTCGACGAAAGTCCCCACCTGGAATGGATGGAACAACTTATTTCTAGCAGAGCCCATGGCAGGTGTCATATTTACCTCCCCAGCATCCAGTCTAGGCTGATACTGCTGGAAACAGTACCAATTTAAGCATATCACCCAGCACTGAACACTAGTCGGGATATCAGCCACGACCAGGAATCAAACCCAGACTGCTGGCGTTGTAGTCCAACCTGCTAACCACTGCGCCACTGACTCCCTTAAAGTTGGGCATTGTGCTCACTTCTACAAGTAGAGGCCATCGTTTATATGACTGAAAAATTGTTGAAAAAGACGTAAAACCCGAACACACACACACACACTCTTTGGTCCTACACCTTGGGGCTAGCATTATTTTGCCTTTTAAAACTGCAGCTCCATGTTAATTATACTCATTACCTTCCATTAGTATTTAAGAATTGCTATTTATGTCTTTTTCATCAAAATTACAAACTATATTTCTAAAATTACTTCAATATTTTAGTGTCAAGCAAATAAAGTTGTGTACAACTGTTTAAGTGTAACCACCTAACCTTGTTACGGGTTATGTTATTTTGTTTCATTGAATTACAGGGTCTTATTCTTAACTGATTGGAATAATTGATCATTTTTACTGTTCCCTTATTAAGTTTATTTTAGATGTTTTCTTCTGGAAATATTTAGATAATTTAAATTTGTTCAGGGGACTGTAGCAAGGGAAAATATTATCCTGAGAGCTATGGTAATTTCCTGTACAGCTTTCCATTGTCTGCAACAAGGAACGTATCTTCCTGTACAGCTTTCCATTGTCCGCAACAAGGAACGTATCTTCCTGTACAGCTGTCCATTGTCCGCAACAAGGAACCTATCTTCCTGTACATCTGTCCATTGTCCGCAACAAGGAACGTATCTTCCTGTACAGCTTTCCATTGTCCGCAACAAGGAACGTATCTTCCTGTACAGCTGTCCATTGTCCACAAAAAGGGAAGTATTTTCCTGTACAGCTTTTAGTTGTCTGCAACAAGGGAGGTATTTTTCTGTACTGTGAGCTGTCCATTGTCCACAAAAAGGGAAGTATTTTCCTGTACAGCTTTTAGTTGTCTGCAACAAGGGAGGTAATTTCCTGTACAGCTTTCCATTGTCCGCAACAAGGAACGTATCTTCCTGTAAAGCTGTCCATTGTCCACAAAAAGGGAAGTATTTTCCTGTACAGCTTTTAGTTGTCTGCAACAAGGGAGGTATTTTTCTGTACAGCTGTCCATTATCTGCAGTAAGTGCTGTATTTTTCTGTACAGTTTTCCATTGTCCACAATAAAGGAAGTATCTTCCTGTGCAGCTGTCCCATTGCATGCAACAAGGCAAGGTAGTCCTGCAGTAATGTCTTTATACCATCCTTTGATATGTCAAGGTCTAAGCAATGATGTTACCACCCTTTGATATGTCCAATATCAAAACAAAACTCTAAAATACTTTAATGAGTCCCAGGTCAAAAGAATGACAGTACCATCCTTTGATAGGTCCCAGGTCTGAAAGACTGACAATACCATCCTTTGATATGCTGAATTTATAAAACAAAGATAGTGCAGTACTTTGTCCATGTCCATACTTTGATGAAGCCTTTAATGACAACAGGCAGTTTGAAGATATTACATTTTTGGTCTACAACAAGGGTATTAATCATCATGCCTGTTCCGAAGGCAAGACTGTCTTTAGATGTACATTATATCCATTGAGAGCAGCAGTGTCAAGATAGCCTTGTGATAATGTGTTGATGACAAGGCAGAATACAAGACAGTAAAGTTAGACAACTTCTGAGGATAAAGCCATTCAAAGATTCTCTAGGCATTCAATGATTGTCACTAGTGATACAATAACAGATTGCAGAAACTGACACAAGACTGATTACTTTTAGAAACATGCAATTTTTGGATTTTTTTCTGTGATAGTTTGGAAATAAAAATAGTATAAGTGACAGTTTGATATATGAGTGTCTAGGACATGTCTTATTTATATTCTAGTGTTTTATTCTATCTCCTTTGTGTTGCTGTAAATATACTCTGAGGCACACATTTTCTGGTATCCATGGCGCTATGAAGTTACCTATGACAATAATTTGGTGATAAATCAAAGGCACCTGTCACATTTTGGTCATAAATCACAGTATTCATTTCTGTACTATAGTTATAATACAATCTGTATAGTGGCTCACCACTGAGAATACCTTAATGTGTTTGTTGAATAGATTTTGTTGTTCCAGGGTTTTTGTATCCCCCTGACAACAAAGTTGTAAGGGGGGGGGGGGGGTATACTGGTTTCAGGTTGGCCGTCTGTCCGTCAATCTTGTGCGCACCATCTCTCCTTATCCCCTTGACAGAATTTAATGAAACTTCACACAAGTGATCAGTACCAACAGTAGTTGTGCATGGGGCATGTAAGGTTCTTTTAGAAAAAAAATTTGCAGAGTTATGGGACTTTGTTTTTTTGTTACTATACTATATACATAGACACAATCTTGTGCGCACCATCTCTCCTCATCCCCTTGACACAATTTAATGAAACTTCACACAAATGATCAGTAACAACAGTAGTTGTGCATGGGGCATGTTAGGTTCTTTCAGAAATTTTTTTTGCAGAGTTATGGGACTTTGTTTTTTTGTTACTATACTATATACATAGACACAATCTTGTGCGCACCACCTCTCCTCATCCTCTTGACACAATTTAATGAAACTTCACACGAATGATCAGTATCAACAGTAGTTGTGCATGGGGCATGTTAGGTTCTTTCAGCAACAAAAATTGCAGAGTTATGGGACTTTGTTTCTTGTTAACATACTATGTACATACAGTCTGCATATGCAATCTTGTGCGTGCCTAATCTACTAAACCCTTACACACAATTTAATGAAACTTCACACAAGTGATCAGTACCAACCCTAGTTGTGCATGCTGCATGTTACATTCTTTTAGATAAATATTCTGCATAGTTATGGGACTTTGTTTTTTGTTACTATACTGTATACATACAGTCTATATACGTACAGTCCACATAATTATGCAGTCTTGTGTGTGTCAAATTGCAATGTACTGTGTCAGTGCATGCGGGGGGTACATTCATCACCTTTAGTGATAGCTCTAGTTTTAATTAATGATGTCTTTAATGGAAGATAAAATATTTACCTTCTATTTAAGGCAGGTGTCAGTGATAGAACTATTAGAGAACTAGTTCAGAGTATTTCTGGACAATTATGATATTGTTTTAACAGCAAATTACATTCATTAACAATCAATAACTTGACAGAGAAACTATGAAATTCATTTAAATTTGCATAAATACCAATACAGAAACAAACCAAAAAATTGTGACATCTTTACACTATGAAACTGGCTCTTGAAATTAAATTGTGACATCTCTGCACTATCATTACTTGCCTGTGAAATTACAAAAATATGACATCTCTGCACTACTATTACAGGCCTCTGAAATTACAGAAATATGACATCTCTGCATTAGGATCACTGGCCTCTGAAATTACAGAAATATGACATCTCTGCATTAGGATTACAGGCCTCTGAAATTACATAAATATGATATCTCTGCATTAGGATTACTGGCCTCTGAAATTACAGAAATATGATATCTCTGCATTAGGATTACAGGCCTCTGAAATTACAGAAATATGACATCTCTGCATTAGGATTACAGGCCTCTGAAATTACAGAAATATGATATCTCTGCATTAGGATTACTGGCCTCTGAAATTACAGAAATTATGACACCCGTGCACTATGATTTCTGGCCTCTGAAATTACAGAAATCTTGACACATGTGCAGTATGATTACAGGCCTCTGAAATAACAGAATCTTGATGTCTTTGCACTGTAATAACTGGCCTGTGAAATTATAAGAGTCATTGACATAATTGCACTATAATTACTTGCATTTATAGATTCATTATTTAAGGAGTTTGTATTGATTGGAGGTGAAAAATATGCTGACAGCAGATCACTTTATTGTGTTAGATAATTAGACAAAGGATGGTTATTGTATGTTGCCATACAAGCAGTGAGACAGTTATTACTTGACATAATTATAGGAAAACTGTAATTGTATTGGAAATAAGGTTACCATTGAAGTAACTAAATGTATTAATTTAATATATATATATATATTGATTCATTGTATGTATAAGGCTTGTCTCTAAGACTTCACATCACAGGACCTGTAGTTTATTTCAGAACAATTTACATTATATCCCTTAAACATCTATTTTTCAAGCAAAACTTTTATTAAAGAATAATTGTTGTCTGCAACATGCAGATGAACTTGCAAGGATGGAATGAGTACCACTTCCAAACTATTCAACTCCATTGTTGTTAAGTGTAAATTGAGGAAACAGAACTTACCCCGTCCTTTACAATTCAGGACCGCTAGGGTTTCAGTGGTTCTCACCAATACAGTTTTTAGCTTGACTATTCATAGAATAGTAGAGCTATTGAACTCGTCCATGCATCGGCGTCCGCGTCCCAATTTGGTTAAGTTTTTGTATGTAAGCTGGTATCTCAGCAACCACTTGAGGGAATGGATTGAAACTTCACACACTTATTCACTGTGATAAACTGACGTACATTGCACAGGTTCCATAACTCTGTTTTGCTTTTTTTACAAAATTATGCCCCTTTTTTGACTTAGAAATTTTTGGTTTAGGTTTTGTATGTAAGCTGGTATCTCAGTAACCACTTGTGGGAATGGATTGAAACTTCACACACTTATTTACTGTGATAAACTGACTTACATTGCACAGGTTCCATAACTCTATTTTGCTTTTTTACAAAATTACCGGTATGTCCCTTTTTCGACTTTTTTGTATGTAAGCTGGTATCTCAGTACTCACTAATGGCAATGGATTGAAACTTCACACACTGTCACTGTCATGATCTGACATGCACAAAGCAGATCCCATAACTCTGTCTTGCTTTTTTACAAAATTATGCCCCTTTTTTAACATAGAAATTTTTGGTTAATTTTTTGTATGTAAGCTGGTATCTCAGTATCCACTAATGGGAAAGGATTGAAACTTCACAGACTTGTTTACTGTCATGATATGACATGCAGTGCAAAGGGTCAATAACTCAACTTTGCATTTTACAAAATTATGCTCCTTTTTCAACTTAGGAGTTTTTGGTTGAATTCTTATATGAAAGCTGGTATCTCAATACCCATTTATGGGAATGCATTGAAACTTCACACACTTGTCCACTGTCATGAGCTGATAAGCACTATGCAGGTTCCATAACCCTATTTTGCTTTTTTACTAAATTATGCCCCTTTTTTGACTTCCGTTTTTATTCAATCGACAAGGCTGTTGAATAGTCGAGCGTTGCTGTCCTCCGACAGCTCTTGTTATCTGTATGGTTGTCTGTAATATTTTCAGGTTGTTCTAGTACAGGTGAAATGAACCTGCAGGTTGTTCTAGTTAGGTGGAGTGAACCATGTTATACTTTCAGGTTGTTCTAGTAAGAAGGAATGAACTAAGTTATCTTTTTAGGTTTTTTATGTAGGTTTAATGAACCATGTAATCTTTTCAGGTTGTTCTAGTTAGATGAAATGAGTCATGTTGTATTTTAAGCTTGTTCTAGGTGGAATTAATCATGTTATATTTTCAGGTTGTTCTAGTGAGATGGAATGAACCATATCAGAAGTTAGCTACATGTGATGCTCAGGGAATTATTTTTGTTTGGATCAAACATGAAGGAAGATGGTCTATAGAGCTCATCAATGACAGAAACTCTCAGGTATATATACATGTAAAATAGACAGAAACTCTTACTAGGTATATACATGTAAAATTGACAGAAACTCTCGGGTATATACATCTAAAAAAGACAGAAACTCTTACTAGGTATATACATGTAAAATTGACAGAAACTCTCTGGTATATACATGTAAAATAGACAGAAACTGTCCCTTTTTAGCCCACCATCATCAGATGGTGGGCTATTCAAATCACTCTGCGTCCGTGGTCCGTCGTCCTTCCGTCCGTCCGTCCGTCATTCCGTCCTTCCTTCCGTTAACAATTTCTCGTTATCGCATCTCCTCAGAAACTACCAGGGGGATTTTGACCAAACTTTGTCAGAATGATGTATTGGTACCCTAGTTGTGTCCCCCTGAAAATCAGACTGGTTCAACAAATTTTTAGTAAGTTATGGCCCTTTGTTTATTTCTATAATTTACATAGATTTATATAGGGAAAAACTTTGAAAATCTTCTTGCCCCAAACCACAGCGCCTAGGGCTTTGATATTTGGTATGAAGGATCATCTAGTGGTCTTCTACCAATATGATTCAAATTATTTCCCTGGGGTGTAATATGGCCCCGCCCCGGGGGTCACATGGTTTATATAGACTTATATAGGGAAAAACTTTGAAAAACCTCTTGTCCAAAACCACAGGGCCTAGGGCTTTGATATTTTGTATGTGACATCATCTAGTGGTCTTCAACTAAGATTGTTCAAACTATCCCCCTAGGGTCAAATATGGCCCCGCCCCGGGGGTCACATGGTTTACATAGACTTACATAGGGAAAAACTTTGAAAATCTTCTTTTCCAAACCACAAAGCCTAGGGCTTTGATATTTGTAATGTAGCATCGTCTAGTGGTTCTCTACCAAGTTTGTTAAAATTATCCCCCTAGGGTCAAATATGGCCCCGCCCTGGGGGTCACATGGTTCATATAGACTTATATAGGGAAAAGTTTATAAAAACTTCTTGTCAATAACCTACAACATTCAGATTTGGACCACATGTATGGTTTTGAGTGGCAAGATGAACCTTGACATGAGTTGACCTTGATTTTGACCTAGTGACCTACTTTCACATTTCTGTAGCTACAACCTTCAAATTTGGACCACATGCATAGTTTTGTGCACTGAAATAAACTTTGACCATGACATTGACCTAGTGACCTACTTTCACATTTTTGAAGGTACATGCTTCAAATTTGGACCACATGCATAATTTCGTGTTCCGAAATGAAATTTGACCTTGATTTTGACTTTCACATTTCTCAAGCTACAGCCTTCAAATTTGGACCACCTGCATGGTAATTGTACCGAAACAAACTTTGACCTTTACATCGACCTAGTGACCTACTTTCACATTTTTGAAGGTACAGGCTTCAAATTTGAACCACTTGCATAGTTTTGTATTCCGAAATAAAATTTGACCTTGATTTTGACCTAGCGACCTACTTTCACATTTCTCAAGCTACAGCCTTCAAATTTGGACCACATGCATGGTTTTGTGTACCGAAACAAACTTTGACCTTTACATTGACCTAGTGACCTACTTTCACATTTTTGAAGGTACAGGCTTCAAATTTGGACCACATGCATAGTTTTGTATTCCGAAATAAAATTTGACCTTGATTTTGACCTAGTGTCCTACTCATTTCTCAAGCTACAGCCTTCAAATTTGGACCACTTGCATAGTTTTGTGTACCGAAATAAACTTTGACCTTAAGATTGACCTAGTGACCTACTTTCAAATTTCTCAAACTACAGTCTTCAAAATTGATGCACATGCATAGTTTTGTGTACAAAGAACTTTGTCCTTGAAATTGATCTAGTGACCTACTTTCACATTTCTCAAGTTACAGCTTTCGAATTTAGACCACATGCACAGTGTTGTGTACGGAAATGAAATTTGACCTTGAGCTAGTCAGTAAGTCTTGAAATTTGGAACACACAAAAATGACACATTGGTGGGCGCCAAGATCACTCTGTGATCTCTTGTTTGTTTGTTTTTTATGTTTAACGCCATTTTCAACAGTATTTCAGTCATGTAACAGCGGGCAGTTCACCTAACCAGTGCTCCTGGATTCTGTACCAGTACAAACCTGTTCTCCACAAGTAACTGCCAACTTCCCCACATGAAATATCAGAGGTGGAGGACGAATGATTTCAGACACAATGTCTTTTATCAAATCATCACGGAGAACATACGCCCCGCTGGGGGATTGAACCCGTATGTTTCAGTACGGATAACTAAGTTTTATTACGTTTAACTACGGATGAATAAGTTTCAACCAAGTTGGACTAAAGTCACGCTCAAATGGCTATGGATTGCTCAAACTTTTGTGCATTTTCAAAAGTTGGAGAAACTTGCAAGTTTGGGATAAGTCTTGAAATACTTTTTGACCAAGTGTTGGTAAGGATTGATACGGATTACTACTTTGAAGTACGGACCGGTATGGATGACTACGTTTCTGTCCATGGGTAGACGTTGCTATCTGCGCCGTATGTGTGACTGGGGTTTAGATTGACAGAAACTCTCGGGTATGTACATGTAGAATAGACAGAAACTCTCAAAGGGAATCAAAATCTGAAACTCTTAAACATGTAAAGTTGCCCGAGTTTTCTTGTAAACACGTAAGGAGGGTACTAACACCTGAAAATCTCAGAAAAATGTATCAGTCAGATTGTCAAAGTATGACTTAGTATTGAATCAGTAGATTAGGTAAAATGAAGATAGACTCATTACAGACACTAAAGACAGACATAATGATTCACATTAAATTTTCTAGATTTAAAACTTTAATTGTTGGTTACTCCCTTAGATAGACTAGCATACAAGAAGGTTCTATAGAGGAACAATGTTACTTTAGATTTGTATTCATGTATGTCTGAAATTTGTAAGATTCTTACCTATTTTGAGGTTTATAGTTGCTATAGTTTTGTTCCTCCTGTCATTGAAGTATAGGAAACTGATTGATTTGTCTGAAAAGAGACATCCAGATATTCACTTAAGCTGTCTACAGACACATTTAAATTCATATGTTGCATGCTTACAGTTGACTTCATGGTAAACTATAATGACAATGAAAGAATTGACATATCACCATGGACAGAATTTCTCTTGTGGCCATGGAAACAGCAATAATTCTCTTTTGATGAAGAGTTTCTTTTCGTTGTAGGTGACAGATTTTGCTTGGTCCCATGATGGACGAATGGCTTTGATTTGTTACTGTGATGGCTTTGTGTTGGTTGGTTCAGTGGCAGGTCAGAGATACTGGTCCTCTATGCTCAATCTGGACAATACCTCAATTACCTGTGGTGTGTGGTCACCAGATGACCAGAAGGTTTGTTCTCATTTATGCTCTGTCTAGACCTAAATTACCTGTGGTGTGTGGTCACCAGATGACCAGAAGGTTTATTCTCATTTATGCTCTGTCTAGACCTAAATTACCTGTGGTTTGTGGTCACCAGATGACCAGAAGTTTTGCTTTCATTAATGTTCAACCTGGACAGAACCTCGATTACCTTTGATGTGAAGTCACCAGATGACCAGAAGGTTTGATTTATGCTCTGTCTAGACCTAAGTTACATGTGGTCACTAGATTATCAGAATGTTTGTAAACATTTACAGTATGCCTCATTTTGTAAATAACTTGAAGGCATATAAGGTAGGGTCATCAGGTGACTAGGAGGTATGTAGTATAGCCATTTATATAAAATCTAGACCTAAACTACATGTTTGGTATGATAAGAAACAACTTTTTTCAGTGTAGACCTCAACTACATGTGGAGTGTGCTCACATAATGTATAAAGCCTGGTAGTTTATACTCTGTCTTGACTGTGTTTCAAATAAATACGTGATCTGGTCCACTGGGGGTTTGTGTTGGTACTCGTGCTCAGTCTGACCTAAACCTCTGTTACATGTGCTGATGAAAAGTTTGTAGTGTAAGAAAACCATTATTTCTGACTAATATGAACAGACAGATTGTTGTTCAGAATTCCTATAACAATTGTAAAAGAACTTTGGGTCATATTAGATGAAATTCAGTTTGCGAACAGAAAAATGTTGTTCAGAATTCAGGTAACCTTTGTGAATATAATTTTGGTTTTATGTCAGATGAATATCAGTTTATTCCATCTCACTTTATAGCTAGTTTGTTTTCATTAATAAATATTTAATTGTAGCATGTTTCATTTAATTGAGTCTTAAACTTTACTATAAAAGGTGATGTTTGGGACTACAGATGGACAGATTATAGTGATGTCATCACAGGGTGCCATGGTTACACAGGTCACTGTGTTAGAAGGCATGGAGATAACTTCCATTCTATGGTCTTGTGAGAAATTCAACATGGAAGAAGAGGAGAGTAACCATGACACTGCTCAGTGTGAACAAGGACATGACAGTGAGTGTTAAATGTTACTGTACATGGGTAATTTTTGGTCACTTTTACTGTTTAATATACATGACTGTTTTAAAGTTGCAGGTTGATCTGTTTGTTAATGTTTGCAAAAGTTAAATTATCAGACAATATGCCATCTGTAGGACACGATCTGATTGAGATAATCAAGTCATGTAAAAGTCTGTGAGTGTAACATTGTTCTATATATCTTACGATTTATTGGTCTGTTAGTGTAACATTATTCTATACATCTTGTGATTTATTGGTCTGTGAGTGTAACATTGTTCTATATATATTTTGTGGTTATGGGCTTGTGAGTTTTACATCTTTTTACCCCTTTGATGGATTTTCAAATAATTTTGCATAAAATGTTCTGCTACAATGTGAGGACATTAAGTGGTCAGTTCAAGGTCAAGGTCATAAGGTGAGATCAGATGGGATAGTTGGGTTTATGTGCTTTCTCTGAAGTGTTAGGAATCAGTCAACATTTCTTTGTCTATTAATCAGTGCAAAAAGTGCCTAACTGTTGATTAATCATGACAAAAGTCAGATGTATCAGTTATGACCAAAATAAGATTAAAAAGCTAAACTTTTCTATTTTTGTCAATAATATATTTTTTTAATACAATGCCTATGCATTGTTAGTTATCCAAACTCTTGTCTAGTTAGAAATAATTTCACATGCACATTATTACTTAACCCTTTACCACACAGAACAGAAGCCAAAGTAACCTCTTTTACATAACACTGATAAGTGATAATCAATAATCAATAATCGGTATATGGCTGATAAAGGTGACTGTCTTATCTGAACAGAGGTGTTGGCATTATTTTGTGATTACACACACACATGTTAAAAATGTCATTATTTTAATATTTTCTGTAAGTTTGACATTATTTTTGTCAATATAAAGTTTATAGCAATTTAAATTCTCTTTCCGATGATACAAAATTTATTGTAGTTTCTCTTTGAGTTTCGAAGATATAAAGTGTTAAAGTACGAGAATATATATTTTTAGGCATAAAATTCTGTTTTGGATTACTTTCACATTGAAATTCATATACAATTTCATTTTGATGTTTGAAAGTTTGATTTATAGTTAATAGACTTATCTTCCGAATCAGAATTGGTAAGTATTTATATAAAAAACAACCATCAAACTGAATAACACTACAAAAATAAAGGATCGTAAAATTTCTGAAAGTGCAAAAAGATCGTGGAGATCGAGACTCGTAACCGACTACAGTATTCTTGTGCTAAAAATTAAATATTTTTAAGATAATGTTACGTAATATTTTGATGATCAAACGTCGGTACATCACGGGTGACTTCCGCAGCAATTAACTCTTGGGGTGTCATAAAATATTTGAAAGCCGCGGTCCTTCTGTTTTGATTAACACTTCCCGTTATGTGAGGCCATAAATTCCGAGCCATCGTATACACAAATTGTTGTTTAGGGGAAATCTGCATGTATCACGTGTGACCTTCATGACCTAACACATTTAAAAATACTTTGATGTTAAATGGTTGTTATTTTTAGAACGATGAAAGCCCCGCGAAACGGCTAGTTGCAAGCAGTTTCTCAGTAATTTTCCATGACGTAGCGTCGTGCACATGTAGGAAAAAACCCCGGTGTCTTTCTTTGCAAAGTACTCGATAAATTTAAATAGTAACCACATGATCTTTTACGTAAATAATGATGACGAAATCCCATATTTTGAGTTAGTAAACATCCGGAATTTGTTTCTTTAGGAAAAGAACGAAAATAAAGCGATTGATTATGAGACACGGGATAAAACGATTCTGTTCAAATGGCCGTTAATCGGTATAATACGTTTCTATCGGGGAACCAATAGACACGGGTCAATACGTTTCTGTTTGGTAATCGATAGATACGGTGATAAACATATCCATGTGGGAAAGGTTAAGAGAGGCAATTTTACTGTATTTTGCTTATTTTAGGGTCACTATTAAGACATAAAAATTTGTCTTAGGACATACAAATTTCATAAGCAAAGAACAATTTTGTTGATGATCACACCATGGACCATTGATACATGATTGGCTTACACTGTAATTAATCAGCACATCCTGACTCTGTGTATTTGAACTTTTCGAAGGATTTTCATATAACTTGGCTTTAACATTTGCCATAATGAGATAATGTTTTGAATGTAACATTCAGTCATGTAGGTCCAAAGTGAGTGCCATAAGGTCATGTATGTTTCAGATAGGTAGTATTTCATTTTCAAGAATTATCTTTGTAAACTTTTAAAAGAGTTTCAAATAACAAAGCATAAATGTATCCAGAATGTATTCAAAATGAGATCCAAAGTGAGATGCAGTGCAGAATGCAATATTAAGTTCAAGGTCAAAGTTGAGTTTAATAACAGATGTATCCGAAAATTGGTACAGTTACCACTTGCTGTAAATCCAGTTGTCTCTGTATTTGTTCCTAAGCCGATTAAGTACATGAGAATGTTTCAGCCCAGGTTTTATTGTTATGTAAAATCAATAATTGCACATTAAATGAATAATCCAATTTACTTAATAATCAGTAAAACTATAGTCACACTTCGCTTATAGGTATCATAATCTGTTCACACATTGTGTTGTGAAGTAAGGTTGATCCGTTTATATCTTCAAATTAGTTGATCGCATGAGTTGTTAAAGACGAAATCTTGCGGTTGCATTATTGAGACATTAAACAAGACATTTGACAGGTTGGTTCTGCAAGAAGTGGCATATTAGGTAATAGCGAACCAGTCTTTTTTTTTTTGACCACACAACCATTGAAATATATAGAAAAATGCTGGGTTCTTTCAAAAACTGGACAGGTCATATTTTCGGACATGTCATTAAATGGAACTTTTCTGTATAAAAGGTCAAATAGGCAAATTTTTATGTTTGCACTTTTTTTATACCCTTTTGAAGCATTTTCAAATAAATTTATATTAAGAAGTTTCTCTAAATAACTCATTACAAATGTTTGCTGCAATGAGAAAACATGGAGAATTCAACTTTCAGTCATGTTGGTACATCAACTTTCAGCCATGTTGGTACATGGTCAAGATTGTATGGTGACGGTTATATAAACAATTTCTTCATGTCTGCTCAGTATTTTTTATCTCAGATGGATTTTCAAATATCTTTACACAAATGTTTGCTATAATGAGAGAACTTACAGAACACAGTTTTCAGACACATCAATTTAAGACTAACACATCAACTTGTGCTGTTGCCAGATAGTTCATGTCAATTCAACCTTCCTTTTAAATAAAACAGTATCAGGAGACATTTGCATTTTCCATTAGCAGTTTCTAGTCACATGATCCTGATGGATGCAAAGTATTTAAGTTTAATTTTACCTAATTCTTTTGTGTTACATATAGTTAAATGGGTGTAAAATTGCATGGTGTGTAGCCATTGTATGGCATTGTTTGTGTAGTATAGATTAAAGGGAGTGCTTCCATTGCTTGTTGATAGCTAATTTAGTGCTTACGTCACTTGTTTATAGCTAATTTAGTGCTTACATCACTTGTTTATAGCTAATGTAGTGCTTCCATTGCTTCTTTATAGCAAATGTAGTAGTGCTTCCATCCCTTTTTTGTAGCTAATATAGTGCTTCCATTGCTCTTTAGCTCACATGTCACAAAGTGACAATGTGAGCTTTTGTGATCGCGCAGCGTCCGTCGTCCGACCGTGCATCCGTGCATGCGTAAACTTTTGCTTGTGACCACTCTAGAGGTCACATTTTTCATGGGATCTTTATGAAAGTTGGTCAGAATGTTTATCTTGATGATATCTAGGTCAAGTTCGAAACTAGGTCAACTGCGTTCAAAAACTAGGTCAGTAGGTCTAAAAATAGAAAAACCTTGTGACCTCTCTAGAGGCCATACTTGTGAATGGATCTTCATGAAAATTGGTCAGAATGTTCACCTTGATGATATCTAGATCAAGTTCGAAACTGGGTCACATGCCATCAATGACTAGGTCAGTAGGTCAAATAACAAAAAAACCTTGTGACCTCTCTAGAGGCCATATTTTTCATGGGATCTGTATGAAAATTGGATAGAATTTTTACCTTGATTATATCTAGGTCAAGTTCGAAACTGGATCAACTGCGGTCAAAAACTAGGTCAGTAGGTCTAAAAATAGAAAAACCTTGTGACCTCTCTAGAGGCCATACTTTTCAATGGATCTTCATGAAAATAAGTCAGAATGTTCATCTTCATAATATCTAGGTCAGGTTCGAAACTTGGTCACGTGTTGTCAATAACTAGGTCAGTAGGTCAAATAATAATAAAACCTTGTGACCTCTCTAGAGGCCATATTTTTTATGGGATCTGTATGAAAGTTGGTCTGAATGTTCATCTTGATGATATCTAGGTCAAGTTCGACACTGGGTCAACTGCAGTCAAAAACTAGGTCAGTAGGTCTAAAAATAGAAAAACCTTGTGACCTCTCTAGAGGCTATACTTTTGAATGGATCTTCATGAAAATTGGTCAGAATGTTCACCTTGATGATATCTAGGTCAAGTTCGAAACTTTGTCACGTGCCGTCAATAACTAGGTCAAATAATAAAAAACCTTGTGACCTCTCTAGAGGCCATATTTTTCAATGGATCTTCATGAAAATTGGTTAGAATTTTTATCTTGATGATATCTAGGTCAGGTTCAACACTGGGTCACATGAGCTCAAAAACTAGGTCACAATGTCAAATAATAGAAAAAAACGACATCATACTCGGTTTAAAACTGGGTCGTGTGGGGACAGGTGAGCGATTCAGGACCATCATGGTCCTCTTGTTTGTAGCTAATGTAGTGCTTCCATTGCTTGTTTATAGCTAATATAGTGCTTCCATTGCTTTTTTGTAGCTAATGTAGTGCTTCCATTGCTTGTTTATGGCTAATGTAGTTCTTCCATTGCTTCTTTATAGCTAATGTAGTGGTGCTTCCATTGCTTGTTTATAGCTAATGTAGTGCTTCCATTGCTTGTTTATAGCTAATGTAGTGCTTCCATTGCTTGTTTATAGCTAATGTAGTGCTTTCATAGCTTGTTTATAGCTAATGTAGTGCTTCCATTGCTTTTTTATAGCTAATGTAGTTCTTCCATTGCTTCTTTATAGCTAATGTAGTGCTTTCATAGCTTGTTTATAGCTAATGTAGTGCTTCCATTGCTTCTTTATAGCTAATGTAGTGCTTTCATAGCTTGTTTATAGCTAATGTAGTGCTTCCATTGCTTCTTTATAGCTAGTGCATTCTTGCCTCTTTGTAGGTAGTATTTTGATTGCCTGTTTCTTGGTAATGCTTCCATTTCTTGTTCATAGCTAGTGTCTCCATTTCCTCTTTGTAGGTAGTATTTCCATTTCTTGATTATAGCTAGTGCTTCCATTACCTTTCCACTCCTTGTTTATAGCTAGCGCTTTCATTTCCACCTTTTAGGTAGTATTTTCATTTCTTGTTTTTAGCTAGTGCGCCTTTCCATTTCTTGTTTTTAGCTAGTGCTTCTATTGCCTTTCCATTTCTTGTTTATAGCTAGTGCTTCCATTTCCTCTTTGTAGGTAGTATTTCCATTTCTTGTTTATAGCTGGTACTTCCATTGCCTTTCTGTTTCTTGTTTTTAGCTAGTGCTTCCATTGCCTTTCCATTCCTTGTTTTTAGCTAGTGCTTCCATTGCGTTTCCATTCGTTGTTTATAGCTAGTGCTTTCATTTCCACCTTGTAGGTAGTATTTCCATTTCTTGTTTTTAGCTAGTGCTTCCATTGCCTTTCCATTTCTTGTTTTTAGCTAGTGCTTCTATTGCCTTTCCATTTCTTGTGTATAGCTAGTGTTTCCGTTTCCTCTTTGTAGGTAGTATTTCCATTTCTTAATTATAGCTTGTACTTCCATTGCCTTTCTGTTTCTTGTTTTTAGCTAGTACTTCCATTGCCTTTCCATTCCTTGCTTTTAGCTAGTGCTTCCATTGCCTTTCCATTCCTTGTTTATAGCTAGTGCTTTCATTTCCACCTTGTAGGTAGTATTTCTATTTCTTGTTTTTAGCTAGTGCTTCCATTGCCTTTCCATTCCTTGTTCATAGCTAGTGCTTTCATTTCCACCTTGTAGGTAGTATTTCCATTTCTTGTTTATAGCTAGTGCTTCCATTTCCTCTTTGTAGGTAGTATTTCCATTGCATGTTTATAGGTAGTGCTTCTTCTGCAGTTTGCTTGTTTTTAGGAAGTGCTTCCATTTGCCAGGATATAGAGAAGTAAAGTTTAGCTTAACTGATTTTCAACAGTGCTTTGTATTAAATTAATAAGTGCTGTGCTGGAACTTCCAGAGAAGCAGGTCAATAGTGTATATTTCCTTGATCTTCTAACTATCAGTAAATGATATAGATTTAACTTGTCCAAATAGATTAGCGTCAGAGATCGACCGCCTGTACTGTTGTTTCGTGAAGTGACACATCCTGGAACAAAATATCTATTTGTGTCTCCCATACTCAATCATTGTCAGAGAACTTCTCTCGCTGGGATGCCAGAACTTTGCAAACAAAGTCATGCAATATCGCATTAAATGAGAAAATCCAAGGGTTTGCCAGTTACAGTTCACGAAACTCGATGAATATTTATGCTTCTTTTTTATTGTTTGATTTAATCAGTAAAACGAAAAGTCTGCTGAATCCATAATGAAAATCTTGTCAGTTAAAGAAAGAGGAGTAAAAGAACAAAATATTTTATGCTTTTAGAGTGTTACCATAGTAACAGTTGTGCTGAGTTGGAACTTGGTTTCTAGGTTTATTATGTCCGCACATTTCATGGGACTCGTGTTACTGAAATGCAGGAAGTCATTTCCATAAGCAGCCAGAAGAGAACTAGACTGAAAACTTGTATTTGTATAATATATAGATTGTATAATATGTTAAAAATATTTACATATTAATATATAAAACATATTTACAAGGAAAATCAGGGAAAATACATATTTACAGGCATCCTGACATCTTGAAGTATATATCTTATGATGTACAATATCACATGCATACACACCCACTGTGTTTAATGATTTATTGCTTGTTGATAATGTCAGTACAGTAGATAAACGGTAAATTATTATTTTCTGTGTTAACTTATTTATAAGGTTTTCATCAGTTCATTGAATTGACAAATCGTGGAAGGCCTATATAGCATCAATAATATAGTACATTACATGTCTACTAACTGTTCAATATCAGAAGTACTGGTATCCATAGAGAATTAACATAAAACATTTCCAGTGTGACAAAGATGCTGTTTGATAATTGTGTCTATGGCACTGTCATGTTAAAAGTTAACGTATGGGGACATTCAAGTTACAAAGTTTAGTAACTTACAGAGAACATACAGGTTACCAAATTTAAGTAGTTTGCAGAGAACATACAGGTTACTAAATTTAAGTAGTTTGCAGAGAACATACAGGTTACCAGATTTAAGTAGTTTTCAGAGAACATACAGGTTACCAAATTCAAGTAGTTTGCAGAGTACATACAGGTTACCAGATTTAAGTAGTTTGCAAAGAACATACAGGTTACCAAATTTAAGTAGTTTGCAGAGAACATACAGGTTACTAAATTTAAGTAGTTGCTTCAAGAAATTTTCAGACCATACATGCTTCCCAGTTTAAGTTACTTCAAGGCTTAATGTCTTGCTGATAACACAACATGTTACAAATTTCCAAGCTGCAGAATATGATAGTGTGACAAATTTTTAGTTATTTATAGAGAACACATGGATTACAAAAGTTAAATTACATGAAAAAAACCTGCATGTTATATGTTACTTACATAATTATTAAAACGAAAAATATAGCAAGACAGTTTTGGGTAAAACATGTGAGTCTGACTTTTGATTGCAGGTTCTGTTATGCTTATACTTGATTACTGTTCTATTATGTATAGGTTCAATATATGTATGATGCTGTAAAGTTTATTTTCTATCTGGTTTTCAGATAGCGCATCTACACCAGCAGACAAGAGTTATACATTAGCTGTCTGTTTCAAGTATGGTGCCATATATTTCATGACGAACTATGATGATGTCTGTCCAAAAATTGTACATAGCATGCTAACTGGTGAGTACAAGATATATATTACTTTCTTGCACCCAGGGCTAGGATTTCTGGTGATTTTACGCATGCCAGCAAACCCATCTGACAATTCCCTCCTCACATGCCAGATGACTGTAATGCTGTAGTAACAATGATTTGTGCACAGATTATAATTATATTGTTTATGTAAAAATCAAATACCTTGATAGTTGCTTTGTTTCTTATAATATATTTCTTGATTCGAAATGAATTGTTTGACAGAAAAAAAACAAAAACTAAAAGAACTTAGTTCTTGTGTTCTTTGAAATATGATGTAATTTCAGTTTATGAATGTTAACTTCCCACACTTTGTTTTAAATAAATTACAGCTAGAAAATAACATCATTTTAAAGTCCTCCCTCAAGGTTGATCAAATGGGGGCACTTTACCTGTTTTATCTTTTTGTATGCTAAACACAGATATTACCATTCATGATTCAATGTGTCATACATATATTTCAAGTACATGTAAATAGTCAGGGTCAGCTGTGCGACTTGGGGCTAATGGCTCTCTTGATATTTCTCCCTGTCCCTGTCCTCAGTTGAATAAACCGGTTTGATTTTAGTGCTGAAGAAAAGGGAAACCCATTAAATGGAGTTAGATTAATCTGATTATAAAGAATACATCATTCATCTAGCTGTCATATAAATGTCACATTCAAGCTAGCTCTGTCACTGTTACAGGTCCCTTGCTGACTTTAAATTACAACATTGAAACAGACTTTGTATAAAGTATATACTTGTTTACATGTTTTTACTTTATTGTAATAATAATTGTATTCAAGTGTAAGAATAGATAAAACTATTGTTTGATTGCAATTTTTAGTCCTCTAATATTGTGAATCACTGCTGAAAGCTAGTATTCATTAATTGTCACAGTTTATTCCCTAAAACTATCTACAGTGAAATATTGCTCGCTGTAGCATCAGTTGCTCAAGCCTTTTATGCGGTCCCAAGCCACCATTGATTCTGTCCCAAGCCACATTCTCCAAGCCACCATTCATTCTGTCCCAAGCCACCATTCATTCTGTCCCAAGCCATTCATGCAGTCCCAAGCCACCATTCATTCTGTCCCAAAGCCATTCATGCGGTCTCAAGCCACCATTCATTCTGTATCAAGCCACCATTCATTCTGTCCCAAGCCATTCATGCGGTCCAAAGCCATTTACCTTATATTATCCATATTTTGGATCACCCAAAACCCAGGATAAATCATACAGTGAAATACTGCTCGCTTAAGCATCACTTGCTCAAGCCATTCATGCGGTCCCAAGCCATTTACCTTATATTATCCTTATCTGGATCACTCAAAACCCAGTTTAAATCGTTCAGTATGCTTTTCCTGCAATATCAAGCTATAAGTGTTTAGCTATAGGTTTATAAAAGTGTACAGCTGGCTTACAGGAGGTCGGTGGTTCTACCCAGGTGCCTGCTCATGATGAAATAATGCACAGAGGGGCACCTGGGGTCTTCCTCCACCATTAAAGCTGGAAAGTCGCCATATGACCTATCATGGGTTGGGGCGACGTTAAATCCAACCAAAAAAAAAATAAAAGTGTACATTAAATATATGATATGCAGTCCTCTATGCAATATCAATAGTATTCCAACAGTCCTCTATGCAATATCACTAGTATTGCAGTAGTATCAGGGTAATATGCAGCAATATCAATAGTATTCCAACAGTCCTCTATGCAATATCACTAGTATTGCAGTAGTATTAGGGTAATATGCAGCAATATCAATAGTATTCCAACAGTCTTCTATGCAATATCAATAATATTGCAGTAGTATTAGGGTAATATGCCGCAAGTTCTGTCTGTTATGTCAGTAGAATAGCAGTAGTTTAAACATACCATAAAATTCATTTCTTACAAGTATAGAATAAACATACCATAAAATTCATTTCTTACAAGTATAGAAGAGACAGTTTAAGGACAATAAGCAGCAACTCCAGTGAATGTTACAGTTAATGAATATTGAAAGTTTGCATTAATAAATCATATCTACTTGGAGCGTGACAAAACCAAATTAAAAACATTCATTGCCCTGAAAAACATGAGAAATTTTACAAAAGACACAGAAATTCTAATCTGCTTTTATATTCTCCAGCGTCCTATGATTGTTCTTGTGGTCAGGTTAATGGCATCCAAACATGCGATCTTGTTCTGTTTGATTGACATGAAGTTAGAGTGAAACGCAATTAACTAGATGAGAAACCATGCCTTGCTTATTTGTTTTAAAGTAAATACAGAGGAAATATTCCTTGTAAGTGGGCACAGGATAACAGTACAGGTCAGATCGTACTGTAGCTCCAGGTCAGCAACAGTACAAGTCAGATCATACTGTAGCTCCAGGTCAGCAACAGTACAAGTCAGATCATACTGTAGCTCCAGGTCAGCAACAGTACAAGTCGGATCATACTGTAGCTCCAGGTCAGCAACAGTACAAGTCGGATCATACTGTAGCTCCAGGTCAGCAACAGTACAAGTCGGATCATACTGTAGCTCCAGGTCAGCAACAGTACAAGTCGGATCATACTGTAGCTCCAGGTCAGCAACAGTACAAGTCAGATCATACTGTAGCTCCAGGTTAGCAACAGTACAAGTCAGATCATACTGTAGCTCCAGATCATACTGTAGCTCCAGGTCAGCAACAGTACAAGTCGGATCATACTGTAGCTCCAGGTCAGCAACAGTACAAGTCAGATCATACTGTAGCTCCAGGTCAGCAACAGTACAAGTCAGATCATACTGTAGCTCCAGGTCAGCAACAGTACAAGTCGGATCATACTGTAGCTCCAGGTCAGCAACAGTACAAGTCAGATCATACTGTAGCTCCAGGTCAGCAACAGTACAAGTCGGATCATACTGTAGCTCCAGGTCAGCAACAGTACAAGTCAGATCATACTGTAGCTCCAGGTAAGCACAAAAAACAGGTCAGATCGTACTGTAACTCCAGGTCAGCAACAGAAACAGGGCAGATCATACTGTAGCTCCAGGTCAGCACCAAAAACAGGTCTGATCATACCGTAGCTCCAGATCAGCACCAAAAACAGGTCAGATCATACTGTAGCTTCAGGTCAGCACCAAAAAACAGGTCAGATCATACTGTAACTCCATCATGTCAGCACCAAAAACAGATCAGATCATGCTGTAACTCCATCATGTTAGCACCAAAAACAGGTTAGACAATGCTGTAACTCCATCATGTCAGCACCAAAAACAGATCAGACCATGCTGTAACTCCATCATGTCAGCACCAAAAACAGGTTAGACAATGCTGTATTTCCATCATGTCAGCACCGAAAACGGGTTAGACTCCATCATGTCAGCACCAAAAACAGATCGGACCATGCTGTAACTCCAGGTCAGCAACAAAAACAATTCAGAAGATACTGCTACTCCATCATGTCAGCACCAGAAACAGGTCAGACAATGCTGTGACTCCATCATGTCAGCAATAAAACAGGTTAGACAATGCTGTAACTCCATCATGTCAGCACCAAAAACAGATCAGATCATGCTGTAACTCCATCATGTCAGCACCAAAAACAGGTCAGTCAGTGCTGTAACTTCCATCATGTCAGCACCAAAATCAGGTCAGATGATGCTGTAACTCCAGATCAGCACCAGAAACAGATCAGAGGATACTGTAACTCAGTCAGGTCAGCATCAAAAATAGATCAGACAATGTTGTAACTCGTTTATGTCAGCACCAAAAACAGATAAGAACATATTAATGTAACTCCATCAGGTCAGCATCAAAAGTAGGTTAGAACATACCTTAGCTCAAGATCAGCGCCAGAATCAGGTCAGACGAAGCTGTAATTCCATCATGTCAGCACCAAACAGCAACTTGCTGTAATCCCTATGTCAGCACAAAAACAGTCACTGCTGTAACTCCATCATGTCAGCACCAAAAAATCAGACATGCGTAATCCATGTCAGAAAAAACAATCACATGCTGTAACTCCATCATGTCAACCAAAGGTTAACAGCTAACCGTCATCGCACAAAAACAGTCAGACCAGTGCTGTAACTCCATCATGTCAGCATCAAAAACAGTCAGACAAGCGTAACTCATGCAGCAAAAAAAAAGATAGACCCAAAGCTGTAACTCCATCATGTCAGACCAAAACAGGTCAGACAGCTGTAACTCCACATGTCAGCACCAAAAACAATCAGACATGCTGTAACTCCTCATGTCAGCACCAAAAAGTTCAGACAATGCTGCAACCCATGCAGCAAAAAAACAATCAGCATGCTGTAACTCCATCTTGTCAGCACCAAAAACAGTTCAGACAATGCTGTAACTCCATGTCAGCAAAAAAAACAAATCAGGCAATGCTGTAACTCCATCTTGTCAGCACCAAAAGTTCAGACAATGCT
Source organism: Mercenaria mercenaria (assembly GCF_021730395.1). Taxonomy (NCBI): domain Eukaryota; kingdom Metazoa; phylum Mollusca; class Bivalvia; order Venerida; family Veneridae; genus Mercenaria; species Mercenaria mercenaria. The sequence continues at coordinate 284,298 of NC_069364.1, forward strand.
GTAACTCCATGTCAGCAAAAAAAACAACAGCATGCTGTAATCTTACCACATGCTGATCAGCACAAAAAACAGTCAGACATGCTGTAACTCCACCAGTCAGCACGAAAACAGGTCGACCAGCGTAACTCATCATGTCAGCACCAAAAACAGTTCAGACAATGCTGTAACTCCATGTCAGCAAAAAAACCCAGATCAGACAGTGCTGTAACTCCATCATGTCAGCACGAAAAACAGGTCAGACCATGCTGTAACTCCACCATGTCAGCACCAAAAACAGGTCAGACCATGCTGTAACTCCATCATGTCAGCACCAAAAACAGTTCAGACAATGCTGTAACTCCATGTCAGCAAAAAAACAAAACAGATCAGACCATGCTGTAACTCCATCATGTCAGCACCAAAAACAGGTCAGACCAGGCTGTAACTCCATCATGTCAGCACCAAAAACAGATCAGACCATGCTGTAACTCCATCATGTCAGCACCAAAAACAGTTCAGACAATGCTGTAACTCCATGTCAGCAAAACAAGCAATCTAACCCATCTTCAGCCCAACAAGAGTTAACAGTGCGTAACTCCATCATGTCAGCACCAAACAGATCGACACGCTGTAACTCCATCATGTCAGCACCAAAACATTCAGACAATGCTGTACTCCATGTCAGCAAAACCAGATCAGACAGTGCTGTAACTCCATCATGTCAGCACAAACATCAGACCAAGCTGTAACTCATCATGCAGCACCAAACAGATTAGACAGTGCTGTAACCCACATGTCAGCACCAAAACAGATCAGACACGCTGTAACTCCATCATGTCAGCACCAAACGTTCAGACAATGCTGTAACTCCATGTCAGCAAAAAACCCAGATCAGACAGTGCTGTAACTCCATCATGTCAGCACCAAAAACAGGTCAGACCAGGCTGTAACTCCATCATGTCAGCACCAAAAACAGATCAGACCATGCTGTAACTCCATCATGTCAGCACCAAAACAGTTCAGACATGCGTAACTCCATTCAGCAAAAAAACAAATCAGGCTATGCTGTAACTCCATCTTGTCAGCACCAAAGAGTTAGACATGCTGTAACTCCATCGTCAGCACCAAACAGATCAGACCACGCTGTAACTCATCATGTCAGCACAAAAACAATCAGACCAGCTGTACCTCATGTCAGCACCAAACAGTTCACAAGCTGTAACTCCATGTCAGCAAAAAAAACAAATCAGGCAATGCTGTAACTCCATCTTGTCAGCACCAACAAGAGGTTAGACAGTGCTGTAACTCCATCATGTCAGCACCAAAACAGATCAGACCACGCTGTAACTCCATCATGTCAGCACCAAAACAGTTCAGACAATGCTGTAACTCCTGTCAGCAAAACCGATCAGACAGTGCTGAACTCATCATGTCAGCACGAAAAACCCGATCAGACAGCGTAACTCCTCATGTCGCACAAAACAGTTCAGACATGCTGTAACTCCTGTCAGCAAAAACCAGATCAGACAGTGCTGTAACTCCATCATGTCAGCACCAAAAACAGGTCAGACCAGGCTGTAACTCCATCATGTCAGCACCAAAAACAGATCAGACCATGCTGTAACTCCATCATGTCAGCACCAAAAACAGTTCAGACAATGCTGTAACTCCATGTCAGCAAAAAAAACAAATCAGGCAATGCTGTAACTCCATCTTGTCAGCACCAAAAAGAGGTTAGACAGTGCTGTAACTCCATCATGTCAGCACCAAAACAGATCAGACCACGCTGTAACTCCATCATGTCAGCACCAAAACAGTTCAGACAATGCTGTAACTCCATGTCAGCAAAAAACCCAGATCAGACAGTGCTGTAACTCCATCATGTCAGCACGAAAAACAGGTCAGACCACGCTGTAACTCCATCATGTCAGCACCAAAAACAGTTCAGACAATGCTGTAACTCCATGTCAGCAAAAAACCAAGATCAGACAGTGCTGTGACTCCATCATGTCAGCACGAAAAACAGGTCAGACCATGCTGTAACTCCACCATGTCAGCACCAAAAACAGTTCAGACAATGCTGTAACTCCATGTCAGCAAAAAAACCAGATCAGGCAATGCTGTAACTCCATCTTGTCAGCACCAAAAACAGTTTAGACAGTGCTGTAACTCCATCATGTCAGCACCAAAAAAAGATCAGACCATGCTGTAACTCCATTATGTCAGCACCAAAAACAGTTCAGACAATGCTGTAACTCCATGTCAGCAAAAAAAACAAATCAGGCTATGCTGTAACTCCATCTTGTCAGCACCAAAAAGAGGTTAGACAGTGCTGTAACTCCATCATGTCAGCACCAAAACAGATCAGACCACGCTGTAACTCCATCATGTCAGCACCAAAACATTTCAGACAATGCTGTAACTCCATGTCAGCAAAAAACCCAGATCAGACAGTGCTGTAACTCCATCATGTCAGCACGAAAAACAGGTCAGACCACGCTGTAACTCCATCATGTCAGCACCAAAAACAGTTCAGACAATGCTGTAACTCCATGTCAGCAAAAAACCAAGATCAGACAGTGCTGTGACTCCATCATGTCAGCACGAAAAACAGGTCAGACCATGCTGTAACTCCACCATGTCAGCACCAAAAACAGTTCAGACAATGCTGTAACTCCATGTCAGCAAAAAAACCAGATCAGGCAATGCTGTAACTCCATCTTGTCAGCACCAAAAACAGGTTAGACAGTGCTGTAACTCCATCATGTCAGCACCAAAAAAAGATCAGACCATGCTGTAACTCCATTATGTCAGCACCAAAAACAGGTTAGACAATGCTGTAACTCCATCTTGTCAGCACTTAAAACAGGTTAAACAGTGCTGTAACTCCATCATGTCAGCACCAAACAGATAACAGTGTAACTCTTATCAGACAAACAGTTACATCTGAACTCCATCTGTCACACTAAAGTAACACTACTATCATGTCAGCACCAAAACAATAGACATGGTATTATGTAGACAAAACGTTAGCAACTCACTCCATCATGTCAGCACCAAAAACAGGTCAGACAATGCTGTAACTCCATGTCAGCAGAAAAACAGACGAAGCTGTAACTCCATCATGTCAGCACCAAAAACAGGTTAGACAATGCTGTAACTCCATCATGTCAGCACCAAAAACAGAGCAGACCATGCTGTAACGCCATCATGTCAGCACCAAAAACAGGTCAGACAATGTTGTAACACCATCAGGTCAGCATCAAAAACAGGTCAGACGATGCTGTAACTCCATCATGTAAGCACCAAAAACAGATCAGACGATGTTGTAACTCCTTTACATCAGCACCAAAAACAGATAAGAACATATTGTTACTCAATTAGGTCAGCATAAAAAGTAGGTCAGAACATACTGTAATTCAAGATCAGCGCCAGAATCAGGTCAGACGAAGCTGTAACTCGCATCAGGTCAACAGGTCAGAAGTTCTTAATTTTGATGTGCAGTGTACATTTTGTATGTCGAAAGTGCAATTTATTACTTGTCTTTCGAAATTGACCAAAATTTATGAACAGACCATTGTACTTAGAGGCCATTTTATGGCATTCCCTTTTGTGGTTGTTTTATACAATGTCTACTGTACTTCTATTGATGTTAACTATGAATAAGTACAGCAGACATTGTATTAAATGACCACCAAAGGGATTGCTAAAATATGGTCATTTAATAAAACAGTATCTTAATACTTCTTCTTTGTTTGCTGGTATCTTAATACAGTTAGCTAGAATACTCGATCATGAATCCCTTTATGCTTTGTTGCAACAATAAATCATGCTAAACTTATAAAAGATTTTTACTTCATTAAAATCTATCAAGTGTCTCTAAAATGCTAAAGTGACAATGAAGACCAGGTACCGTGTCGTTTTTGATGTTCATTCACTAAAATGTGATAACATATAGACAAGAATGGATTCCATGATAAATTGCTTCAAGAGCGCAGATTTTCTCCTGCTTTTACCAAACACAATCATTTATCTCAGAACAGTCAGGTATACACTCACACTCACACTGTTTCCACAATTGAAATATATCAATAAGACAAATTACCAAAAAAAGTCAAGTTTGACAACCGTTTTCATAGCTGAGCAGCATATACTATGTCCACTTCTGATTGGTTAAAGTAATTAGTCAGTTCCTTTATTCTATTTTTGGGTGGCATTTAAAAACAATTGGATCATCATGAAGTGCTTGTTTGGTTGACCGTTTTCTGTAAACATAAACAAAAATAGACACAAATTAGACCAGAGTTAAAATGATCAAAGGGAAGTTTCTAACACGGTCACTTAATAGGTATATTTTGCAGACAATTTTTCCTGCTGGGGTCAATTTATGTTGTCTCTGTTTTTGTAATGGAAGAGTCTTTTTTAGTAGAATGCATTCATGTAGTAAAAAACGTTCGAGCGGGATTTGAAGCATTCCTTTCATAAAAATTGCGTAATACAGGTGGTCACATGTACGATGTTGACTGTAAATATAAGGTACTTAATGGTACATACTTATTTCAAACTTATTGTGTGAAGAAGTAGCTTTAAGGATTTGAAAGTACATATACATTTTAAGGATGACATTTATGGCAAGCAAAAGTAGCTGCATCTTTACAGAGCTGACTTTATGTTCTTGAATACTTCAATTATTGCACAATATTGGAAAGACGTCAGGTTAGCAATAACTGTTTTCTAGTAGGAGGAATAGATGGTAGATGTGGAAAGTGTAACCCGGACAGGATTGAAGATCATAGTTGTGATTGATCGAATAATCAGGCTGAGATAAACAGAATTGAATGCAATTACCAGGATTTAATGTGACATTGTGCTTGCTCATTGTTACAGAAGAAGTTTTGAAAAGACATTTATATCCTGCAATTGACAGACATATTTCCCCAGGATCAGTAGATCAATGCTCTCTGCTGATTCTTATATTGGCTAATTTGTACTGAGGAAAATTGTTTGTTTGCCATTTGCTGACCATTCAGTAATTTTAGAAGTAGGGAAGATACTTATCTACGTCTTGCCCTAGTAGTTGATCCAGCCTAAGCCAGACATGAATAAATGAGCATGAATATATAAGACAAAAGTAGGTCGCTGTGTCAGAATGTCAGAAATTTACAACTTGGAAATGACTGTACTTAAAAGTTTGTTCTTTATTTGGCATTGTTAAGATTTTTCATGGTGTCTATAAAAATTGAAGCTGGCACCATCTGCTCAGTAGGCAGAACACGATTTTCTGTAATTCAGTCCTCAAATGCAGCAATCAGAACATGACAGAACCAGTGCATGTCAGAATCTATGAACACTGGTGAACATGTCAGAAGTAAAACAAAATCCACAAACACTCTAGAACATATCAGAAGTAGTGCAGTATCCATGACAACTGGAGAACATGTCAGAAGAAGTACAAAATCAATGAACACTGGAGAACATGTCAGAATCATTACTGAATCCATGAACACTGGAGAACATCCCAGAAATAGTACAGAATCCATGAACTCTGGAGAACATTTCAGAAATAGTACAGAATCCATGAATAATGGAGATCATGTAAGATGAGGTACAGAATCCATTAACACTGGATAACATTCCAGAAGTAGTAGTGAAAGCATGAACACTGTAGAACATGTCAAAAGTAGTACAGAATCTGTGAACACTGAATAGATTAACTGACCACCATTACATCACTAAAATACTTCAGTAGGAAAAATTTAAAAAAGTCAAAATGATTAAATTTCTATGTATGAACATTTCGGCCATCAGGAATTGAAATTTAGTGTCTGTATGAGTTAATTACAGGACACTGAGTTCGTTACAGGGAAGTTCCTTGTTTGAGTTCATTACAGGAAAGTTCCTTGTATGAGTTCATTACAAGAAAGTTCCATGTATGAGTTCATTACAGGACACTGAGTTCATTGCAGGAAAGTTCCTTGTTTGAGTTCATTACAGGACAGTCCCTTTTATGAACCTTTTTATTTTCATACATTTAATATATTTTGGATAGTAAATAAGGTAATTTTTGGTCTTTTATGTTTAAATGATTGTGTCCTCTAAATTACAGCAGGAATTAGTGTGATCATTGATTTTTCTCTTTCTTCTCATAGGGGAAGCCAGACAAATTGTCACTCATTCTGCTTGCTTCTGTTTATTTTGTCTCTTGGTGTTCACATCATTTTATTGTTTAATGAGATAAGTTAACTGTTAAATAAGATAACGATGACAAGATGAGTTATATGAGCTGATTCATGAGATTATGTAAAGTGATTTGTTTAAGTAAAGATTTATTAAGTATTACCACTGACTCACCTGGCTTATACAGAAATCACTTAGACCTATTGCTTATTGTAGAAGATTTCATACAGAGCTCTAGAGGTACAAACAAAAATAATTGTTAGTCATTTTGGATAGTTTGTTGTTCTAGTTCTGAAAGACGTTCATTTCCAGTTTTCCTAATAAATACAGCTCTGCAACATTCATTGTTACAAGTTAAATATGCAGAAGTGTGAAATCATTTAAAACATGTAGTTAAGAAATTGAAGAAGATTTAAATGAAGTAGCCTGCTGCATTACAAAACTTTGAACAAAATTGTGCAGACAAGATCATTAAGGTCATCAGACAAAATTTTACACACAAGGTCATTGGACAAAATTTCATAGACAGGTCTTTGGACAAAATTTCACAGACAAGGTCATTGGACAAGAGATGAATATATTTCAGTAATCCTTCTTTTTTTCAGAAGAAATTAGACCTGTATTGTACACAACATATATTCTGCAATCTTATTGCAGACTAATTCATTACAGTTTGTATTTTGAAGTGAGCTGTCAATGATTTATAGGATTTAGATGGGGTGTGAGGCATTGATCACTGACAACACTGGCTGATCACTGACAATGATTGGTTTAGATAGAAGAGACCAGGTCTAACAGGAACTATATATCAATAAAGATTTGTAATGCACTAAGTAGATAGAGATAGATAGCCTTTGATAGATTACAGTGATTAAAGACTGTTGCTTGTTACAAAGTTTCACAGAGATGTTACACCAACCCAATATCTTCCTAAGTGGTTGCTTACAAAGGAAGGTAGTTTAAACCCTTACTTTATATATAATGGGTTGATTGTCAAGTGAATAATATAAAATTTAAGGAGAAAATAAAACTAATATATCTTAAACTAATATATCTTAGCTTTAAAAGCTTCAAGAAAGTTCTGCAGCAAGGTATATTAATGGGTAATATAGTAACAGTTGAATGGTGGTATATGAATGTAGTATAGTAACACTGAATTTGGGGTATATTAATGGAGTATGTAGTAACACTGAATTATACCATAAGTAATACTGGAATGAGGGTATATGAATGGGGTATATCAGTAATACTGGAATTGAGGTACATTAGTAATACTGAAATGGGGGTATATTCTAAAGCTGCAGAGAAAGGAATAGTAAGATGGGGGTATAATATTGGAGTATATTACTAATACTGGACTGTTTCACTGTAAAAATATATATATTAAAAATGAATATTTCTCATTTTCTTTTAAGCTGGTTGTCAAATCAAAATGAAAGAGGAAACCAGTATTTAATATTTTTTAAAAACCATGAATAGATTTTGAGTTGAGTAATTGTTTGATTTACTGTAAGTGAGTGGTATAGTGTAACAGGCTGGTTAATTATGGATATATTCAAATCCTTGCTCATGCCAGATGTACATTTGAAAATTCTAATGATGTGTGATTTGCAGAATGATTTACAGTATTATTCAGTGTTAAGATATTTAAAAAAAAAGATAGAAAAAAGTTTAAAACAGTTATATTACTTCATAAACACACACATTCCCACTTTTATTTTAAGATACATTGACACAAGCATATGTAAGAACTTTTCCGGCTTAAACAGCGTGATGGAAATACATATGTAATATCATTGGTTGTAGCACTTAGCAACAAAGATAACAAGTGTTCAGCAATGTATGTAAATGGAAAGACATATATACTTTAGTTACAAAAAAAGATAAGATTGGACGTTACCACTTGCATGATGCAGTAAAATCAGGTGTAACAAAAAGACTGGATATGAGTGAGACTTGACAAACTAGTTTCTTTGAGATAAAAATAGGTCAAAGACATTAGCTTTCCGAATCAGGACAGATAAATGCACAAGTGAGAAGGGTAGGTTTGACAGCCTTTAAAAAGAATAGATAATGGAGTTGGAAACCCAAAGTAGCTACTGTCTTGCTTGCAGAGGTCTTTCATTTTGACTTGATTATATTTAAGTAGATCTAAGAATTGACTAATGTCTGACTTAAAGCAGTAGTAGCAGACAGTCCAGCTCTTAAGGAAATGTGATAAAAGGTTCAGATATATACATATATATGAAGGTTTTTATGGATCATGAAGGTTACTCATAGGTTGGTTTGTTTTGAAATGGTTTTGTTATATGTATAATTTCAGGTTTACGTATGGACTGGTCAAACTGTGGACAGTACCTGGCTGTGGGAGGTTTCACACGTCTACCAAATCTGCTATGTCAGAATGAGATCCATTTTTACACAGCTGATGGAGAACTAGTTCACTGGGTCTCTGTACCCACTCAGGTAAAACATTTTTCCATGGCCATTGGAGAACTATGCTTGGTTTCTGTACCTACTCTGGTATACTATTTTTACACAGTCCATGGAGAACTAGTCCACTGGGTCTCTGTACCCACTCAGGTAAAACATTTTTCCATGGCCATTGGAGAACTACTCCATTTGATTTCTGTACCTTCTCTGGTATAACATGTATACACAGTCCATGGAGAACTACTCCGCTTGGTTTCTGTACCCACTCAGGAAAAGCATTTTTGTAAAGCCTGTGGAGAACAAGTCCGTTTGGACTTTGTACCTACTAGGTTAAAACATTTTTCCATGGTAAGTCAAGAACTAGTCCACTAGGTCTCTTTACCTACTCAGGTAAATTATTTTTCCATGGCCAATGGAGAACTAGTCCACTGGGTTTCTGTACCTGCTCAGGTAAAACATTTTTCCATGGCAAATGGAGAACTAGTCCTTTTCCTACTGAGGTAGAAAACAGTTTCTCTGTACCTGCTGAGATAAATCATTTTTCCATGGTCAGTCAAGAACTAGTCCACTTGGTCCCTGTACCAACTGAGGTAAAACATATTTACACATCAGATGGAGAAATAGTCCACTGGGTCTATGAACCAGGGTTCATACAGTCTTAAAAAGTCCTGAAATTTTATGTCTATTCTTGAAAAGTCCTGAAAATTGTCAAAATGTCCTGGAAAGTATTTGATTTTATTCCTGACTCTTAAAAGTGCTTAAAATGCTTGAAAAATCCTTAAATTCAGTGAAGTCATGTAATATTTATTTAACGCTTGAAGAAATGATGAAAAAAAAATGTTTGTAAATCTGGTGACCATGTGAAATGTATCACAGTGAAATACATCATATGTAGCATGGTCATGATAACAAGGGAGGCTAATAGGCATTTGTATTTTTGAGCAGAGTGTAAATTGTTTGACAAGTGGAAACATTGGTTAGGCTGGAGTAAAATCACATAGAAAAAGTGTAAGACATGTTTGAAACATTTTGTTATCTGAGAATAATTTAAATTTAGAATCTTTACTGGTCAGCTGGATTATTAATCCTTATGATGAAGTCAGTGAAAATGTAGTAATGCTGATATTTGATGGGAAAATCATGAAAACAGTCTTTTAATGTCCTGAAATTTTTGCTTGGTTGGTCTGTATGAAATCATGCACCTGCTTGGGTAAAACATATTTACACAGCTGATGGAGATCTAGTCCACTGGCTTTCTATACCTACTCGAGTATTTTTTTTTTACCCTGCCAATGGTGTACTAGCCAGGAAGTGTAGATGTGTAAAACCTATTTTGACTGGTGTGGGTAGAGGTGGGGCACATTTTTTAGAGTGACAAAATTATTTCTTTTCTCTGAGAAAATGGTATTATGGGTATAGAGGATAACACATGACTTTCTTTTCATATTGAATTTATTAAACAACAAGTGGAATAAAATGGTAAAATGTGAGACCCTGCCAATCTTATTTTCAATTTTATTCAACAACTTTCATAAATTCAATGTGGAAAGACAGAAATGTAATATTCTTTTTATTACATGTAAGCTTTTTCTGCTGAAACATCAAAATTTCTGCCTTCTCTACGTGTTATAGACCAATATAGGTCAATTTAATGTGATACATCATCTTTAACATTACTCCAATTAGCCCTACATTGTTCCTTGATTTTTAACCAGCACTATTTAAAGCTCAACAAATTAGAAATAGCTAATACATCAGACACAGGTGGCATTGACAGTCTATAAAGGCAATATCTTTGAAACACATTATCTGCCACCAGGGAATGAGACATTTTTTCTTGATATACAGAGCTCATTTTTAGCAGTGCACACAGAAGACAGCGGGCATAAGTTCATAATTCTTTACTCTCTTTGCCAATTTTGACGGAGAAGTTTGTGGCAAACTGAACTCCAGAGTTTGTATGTTTAATCTTGAAGTAGCAGTTTGTGGCAAGTTTATCTCAGGCGTTTGTAAGTTAAATTGTGAAGTAAAAGTTAGTTGCAGGTTGTTTTGATGTTCAAATACTAACAGTGTCTTGACTTAAAAAGTATGAAACAATTGTGTTATTCAACCAAAAATGCCAGCTGAATTATTTCTTGTGCACTTTTATCATTTTAGGTGCTATCTTACTAGAATAACTAATTATAAATTTTTACAGTCTGTTCTAGTCTGTTCTATTGGGAAAAGCTGAAAATGGCTCTGAAAACACGTCATACAGCAGCTTTTGTTCTAAAAGTCTAGGAGGCTTATAAAAGGTGGATGGTTCTAAGCATGTGCCTGCTCATGCTCATGTCTAACCATCATTGGTACTAATAAAATCAATGAGAAGATCTTTGGAAATCATAGAATACAACCAAGCAAAATCATAACATTTGGATAAAGTTAATTATTGAGAGGTGATGAAATTTTCAACATTCTTAACACTCTTTAGCACTAGCAAAGTTTAGAAATCTGAATTGTATGTTTAAGATAAGAATATTGAAATACTGTGAAATCATTGATATTTTTAGGGTGCTGATTTACATGGATTTCGTGATTGTATTAACTCTTACCATGCTGGACACAATTGATTCTGCCTTTGCAACCAATGTAGATCATGATCTGCATGGTTTGCTATTCAGCCAGTATCTTTTTTGTAAGCACCCCTTTTAACAGTTAATGGTACTGTCCAAATTGAAAGATGGGCAAGTTCATTATACAAATTTAGTTGGGTAAGAGTTCATAAATTTAACCTTAAGTTGAAATCCACAAATTCATATGCCAGTAAAATAGCAGTTATGGGTAAGTTCATGAAATTCTGTGCCCACAAAATTGAATGTTTTGTTTTTAGTATGTCTTAAGATATTTTGTTCTTAATGTCCAGAGGTGTGTGATACTAACTTTTTGGCAGAGTTCACTAAGTTTACACGGAATTTTTGCGTATACATATTACTGCCAGTACATGATTATCATTTGTTTAGTGAAACAACAAAACAGTTGAACATTTCAGTAGAATATTGATATGCAATATGATTAATTGATGATGTTTTCAGATAATTTGATTGGTGTGTTAGTTTAATGCATGTCTGACAGAATGTACTGTTTCAGTTAATACTGTTTCACTTACAGGGAAAACCTCTTACAGCATTATGTTGGGGACACAGTGACCGACGTTTATTTGTGGCTGCAGGTCATTGTTTACATGTAGCCTGGATTGTGAAACATGTGCCATCATTACAATACCTGTGTCAGCGAAGTGTCCAATGTCTGGTACGCAGTGACTACAATGTGGAGAAGTTGCCATTACCTGTGAAGTTATGCTCAAATGTTCAAGCTCTCTTTACACCCACAATCAAGGTATGCTTAAATGTTCGTGCTTTCTTTATATACACAAATTGAGATATGCTCAAATGTTCAGATTCTCAACACACACAGTCCAGATATGCTCAAATTAACAGGCTGTCTTTATCACCCAAAGTCCAGTTCATGCTCTCTTTACACCCACAACCAAGATATCCTCAATTGCTAGGCTCTATATAAAACCTTTAACAATGTGTGCCAAAATGTTCAGACATTTTACAGCCACAATAATTATTAAGGTATGGTCAAATGTTAATGCCCGCACTATGCGATGCTGTAATGTTTAGGCCCCAGCTTACACTCACAAAGTATGCTCATTTAAAAGCCTCATGGTAGAGTGTCTGCTTTTAATGTTTGAGGCCATAGGTTCACTGCTTGGCTGCTTCTTACCAGAGAAGTGAAAAAATTTTCCTAGTAGTCTTCTTGCTTGGCGCTCAACATTAAGAATAAAGTTTTAGGACTGGTCAGTCCAGTGTCAGTATAATTTTCCTAGGTAGGGGTATCATGTCACGTGTCTACGGCATGATATTCCAGTGAGGCAGCGCTATAATGTTGGGCATTTTGCTCACTGCTACAAGTTAGTAAACACTATCCTTTCCTGACTGCATATTGTTGAAAAAGGCTCTAAACCCAAACACAAACATGGTATGTTGACATATCATGCTCTGTTTACATCCACAGTCAAGGTATGTGCAAATGTCTAGGCTCCTTTTATATCCACTATCAATGTATTCTCTTACATTCAGGCCTCCTTACATCCATAGTCAGGATGAGATTTCTGTTACAGCAAGTAGCCATAAGAGACAAAGTTATATTAACTTTTGTCAGATCTTTCAGTGAAATAAGGCAGTGGTGTTGTTCCAGTTCTGTGTTTAATGATGCAGTACTGATCTGTCTACTACCAGCAAAGTAATAAAAGAGATTACAAACAATTCTTGAATCATTTGTGACTTTCAGAGAAATGGTACAAGGTCTAAGTGAAGATTATAAAGTCAGAAATGGGTTAAGGGCCCAATTTCATAAAAAATATTGACTGATCTTAAAATGCAAAATTTCCATTTTGCTGCGGCATTGTTAAATGAACACAAATTGTAATGTGAATTGCATGAGCCACAGATGGCTCGGCACAATTTCATCAGTTTAAATATGCATTAAACAAAGTTATGGTAAATTAGATATTTTCTGGTATTGGGCTTGTCAAATGTTCAAGGTACAGACAAAGTCAGTTTGATAATGGGTACCAACCTGTCCTTTTATTTAAAGTATTATACATACTAGTGTGTCTTACTACTTCATGCAGCATGGGCGATATATGACCTATTTGTGTCGATTGGCTGTAAAAACCAACTCACTCACACTTCATACAGCAATTCTGTTACAGGAGTTTATTCACATTTCCCTACAATATTCCGCTCAGTGATCCGGAGTGTGAAACATTTCCATAATAGACAATTATAGTTTCCCCCATCAATTTACTGTTCCCGCATGATTTTGTCCTTAAGACACTTTCAGTAATTGGCTTTGAAAACTTGAGAATTTTTGTATTGCTGCATTGTTGGGAATAGAATTGGAGTCTTGGCAGATATCTAGAAGTTTTATCTATACATGCTAATTGACTAGTCGCCAAATGTCCGATCACCTTGCCTGTGATATCACATAGATGGAATGTGACATTTTTGACAAACTAACTTTGAAATGGCTGGCACAATGATGAATAATTTCCTAAATGATTTTAACCATTTACCTCATGTAAGCGCCTCTCGACGCCTTTCACTATTCCCCCATGCAAGTGCCTCTCGACGCCTTATCCTATTACCGCATACAAGCGCTTCTCGACGCCTTTGCAATATTTCCATGGAAGCGCCTCTCGACGCCTCCATTTTTCAATAGCAAAAAACACATATTTCTAAACTTTCTGGAATTCCCCAAGTTGTTGTTTCATAAACAAGTGCATCTTGGGAAACGAACCCGGATGAAAAAACATATGGTTTCTATTTAAAGTTACGCTATAAATAACCTCCAATCGAAGGTGGTATATCCCATATATCACGCGGTATGGAAGTGACGTATATCGGAAATCCGCGTGCCTTATGGGTAATTAGCGTGCCTTATGGGTAGTATATTCAAATATATTGGTGACGTATGACTGAAACATCCAATCGTAAATGATAATTTGTAAAATTTCCCATAAATCACCCGCTAAGTTCATAGTTCAAAGTCAAACCAAAATGGATGCGCTCTTTGAAAGCAGTGACGAAGATTCAATTTATGGCGACGAATTTCATGGGTTTGACCCAACTGATATCGTGCAACCACGCAGACCGATCGATGAGATCGAATCAGACATTGAAGTGAGCGATGTGAGTAGTGTTGAGTCGCCATCGTCGAGCGATGTGTCAGATGACGAGCCTGACAATGATCAAGAATGGACCAACAATTTCACAAATTTCCGGGTAAGCACGGGTCGGCAAAATAATTATGTCGTAGTTTAGAGTGATTTTTTTTTCAGACTTCAATCGTGCTCTGCAGCAATTAATCCTTATTTGTTTGCACAGATATATCTGAACAAAAATACAATAGATGCATGTAACCTCCCAATGTCAAGGTCACAGCTACAAAAAAAAAAAAGCCTGAAAAATGTGTAGCTAAAGTTACGCAGGTCATTTTCTGTGACCGAGTGCCAGAGTGTGGACCGTGAAATTGTTCTCTCACACAGGTGTCTGTTATAAATTATTGAGAAAAAAAGCAAGATATATCTATTTTCTGTTTAGAACCGAAATAAATATACATGTTTTTCAAAATAAACATACATGTTTATCATTTTTTCTTTACAGACTGCTGATTTCCGGGGACAGACAGGTCCAAGACTGCCCGATAACTTTGATGTTCAGACCGCCTCTGCTTTGGACTTCTTCTATCTGCTGTTCCACCCAGCAATGTTCGCAGATATGGCAAGGCACACAAACAATTACGCACGTTGGAAGGCAACGCAGGACCAACCAGATGACAAGTGGGTGGAAACGAATGAAAACGAAATGAAGGCTTTCATCGGAATAAATGTTCTAATGGGTATAAACGCTTTGCCAGAACTGGACATGTATTGGTCGTCAAATCCGTTGGTTGGAAACTCAGCAATACAAAACATTAAGACTTGTAACCGCTTTCAGAAACTGTCCCAATATTTTCACGTATCTGACCGAGCTACAGAACCTCCTCGTGGAAGCCAGAATTATGACCGCCTGTATAAAGTGAAACCTGTGATTCAACACGTGTCAGAAACATTCCTAATGTCATACGATCTTTCACAGCAAGCAGCAGTAGATGAAGCCATGATCAAGTTTACGGGGAAACTATCATTCAGACAATATATGCCGGCTAAGCCAATAAAACATGGAATAAAGATATGGATGTTGTGTGACTCAAATAGTGCATATTTGTCAAAATTTGAGGTGTACTTAGGACGAAACACATACAATGGTGAAAATGGACTAGGCTACAATGTTGTAACGAAACTTACGGACCATCTTAGGCTTACACATAGACATATTTTTTTCGATAACTTTTTTACAAGTGTGCCGTTGATGAAACAGTTACTTGATAATGGACTTTATGCTTGTGGAACAGTTAGAACGAATCGTGTAGGCTTCCCGGCAGAACTGAAAAAGCCGAACAACGTCAAGAACAGGGGTGAATTCAAAGTGCTTCAAAAAGGGGACACTCCATTGACAGCTTCTGTCTGGAAGGACAAAAAACATGTACACCACCTTTCGACACTGAGTCAGCCCGACAAAACACCGCTTGCTACCCGCCGTGCAGGAGCTGATGTGCTTCAGCGGAGACAACCCCACAGTGTTTCGGCATACAACAGGTTTATGGGTGGGGTTGATCTTCACGACCAACTACGCATGAAATATGATGTCGGCAGGAACTCAAAAAAATGGTGGAAGTATTTATTTTGGTTTCTTTTGAACTGTTCCATTGTGAACAGCTTCATAATGTTCAAAATGGTATCCAGACGCATAAACAAGAGGAAACGTTTCAACCATCTGGATTTTCGCTTGGAACTTGTGCGAGATCTAATCGGAGGTTACTCCAAGAGGAAACGAAGTGGAATTGTATTCGATTATCCAGGCCTAGTTGATGCCCAGAACATTCATGGACATGTAAATGGACGATTGCCTGGTCCAAAGAGACGTTGCCAGTATCACATGAAGCAGCTGAACGCAAGGCGCGAGACAGTTTATGGATGTACAGTTTGTAATGTCCATTTATGCAAGGAAGGGTGCCATCACCGGTACCATAACCAGTAAAACTGTGTGAATATCTGTGATAATGAGTGTGTTAATTTTTTGGGTAGAAAATAACATGACTGTTGGAATTTCTAAGTGCAGAATCATGCTCATCTTGGATTATGACAATGGATAATAATTTATACTGGATATATAAGTGTGTAAATAGTGTAAAATATTTATTTAGCAGAAGAACATGTTAGGTATTGAAAGCTTGTGTCTTTGAGGATTATCACGGAAAACTATGTACTTTTTGCAGATATAGAATGTTCAAAGTGTTCGTCTTGGATTATGACAGTGGATAATAATTTATACTGGATATATATTAGTGTGTAAATATGTGTAAATAGTGTATAATATTTATTTGGCAGAAGAACTTGTTAGGTATTGAATGCCATTTTATTTTTTTGTGGATTTAGAATAATGCGATTTTAGGTAAAAAAGGTAACGATGTCCAATTTTCTGACCAATTCAAGTTAGTACACTAGAACTTTTTCGGTTTTCGATGCTTGATATCCATTTGACAAATTTTTTTTACAAATATTTCATTTTCAATAATTGCAAGCAAACAATTATCATTCTTTACCCTTAGTAAATGGATAGTTCAACAGGATCAGAGTAACTTGAACAAGAATGTATATACTTGTTTTATATCAACCATATATGTGTTATTTTGCTCAATTTTGACAGATTTCTGCATTGTTTCTTGAATATAATTCTTAGATAAATAAATGTTAATAAATGTTAAAAATATTTCATTTATTTGCCATGAAATTATATAATTTATAAATAATAACACAGAAAATAAAATTATTAGAACATTTTTATGTTTGTTTCACTTCAAACTGCCATTTTGGGCATTTGTGTTTATTGTACAGTAAAAAAAAAAATACCTTCAGAAAGGAAATTTTTTACCCTAAAAATCTTCTGTTGACACCCAGACCCTAGGATAATTAGAAAATACTGTATTTAAGCTCCAAAGAACATCACTGTAAAATCTGGCCATTTTTTCCAGTACCTTATATGGAGATAGTGTCATGTATTGACTGTCTTATCTATTGGTTACTGATAAGCCTTTACCTGTATGCTGTATTGATAAGGAGTGTCCACTAGGTAAATTCCATATGAGGTAAAGGGTTAACGAGTGTTTTTAGCTCACCTGTCACAAAGTGACAAGGTGAGCTTTTGTGATCGCGCAGTGTCCGTCGTCCGTCGTCCGTCCGTCCGTGCGTCCGTCAGTGCGTGCGTAAACTTTTGCTTGTGACCACTCTAGAGGTCACATTTTTCATGGGATCTTTATGAAAGTTGGTCAGAATGTTCACTTTGATGATATCTAGGTCAAGTTCGAAACTGGGTCACGTGCGGTCAAAATCTAGGTCAGTAGGTCTAAAAATAGAAAAACCTTGTGACCTCTCTAGAGGCCATATATTTCAAAAGATATTCATGAAAATTGGTCAGAATGTTCACCTTGATGATATCTAGGTCAAGTTCGAAACTGGGTCACGTGCCATCAAAAACTAGGTCAGTAGGTCAAATAATAGAAAAACCTTGTGACCTCTCTAGAGGCCATATTTTTCATGGGATCTTTATGAAAGTTGGTCAGAATGTTCACCTTGATGATATCTAGGTCAAGTTCGAAACTGGGTCACGTGCCATCAAAAACTAGGTCAGTAGGTATAAAAATAGAAAAACCTCGTGACCTCTCTAGAGGCCATATATTTCACAAGATCTTCATGAAAATTGGTCAGAATGTTCAACTTGATGATATCTAGGTCAAGTTCGAAACTGGGTCACGTGCCATCAAAAACTCAGTAGGTCAAATATTTAAAAAACCTTGTGACCTTTCTAGAGGCCATATTTTTCATGGGATCTTTATGAAAATTGGTCAGAATGTTCACCTTGATGATATCTAGGTCAAGTTCGAAACTGGGTCACGTGCGGTCAAAAACTAGGTCAGTAGGTCTAAAAATAGAAAAACCTTGTGACCTCTCTAGAGGCCATATATTTCACAAGATCTTCATGAAAATTGGTCAGAATGTTCATCTTGATGATATCTAGGTCAAGTTCGAAACTGGGTCACGTGTGGTCAAAAACTAGGTCAGTAGGTCTAAAAATAGAAAAACCTTGTGACCTCTCTAGAGGCCATATTTTCCATGGGATCTATATGAAAGTTGATCTGAATGTTTATCTTGATGATATCTAGGTCAAATTCGAAAGTGGGTCACGTGCCCTCAAAAACTAGGTCAGTAGGTCAAATAATAGAAAAACCTTGTGACCTCTCTAAAGGCCATATTTTTCAATGGATCTTCATGAAAGTTGGTCTGAATGTTCATCTTGATGATATCTAGGTCAAGTTCGAAACAGGGTCATGTGTGGTCCAAAACTAGGTCAGTAGGTCTAAAAATAGAAAAACCATGTGACCTCTCTAGAGGCCACACTTGTGAATGGATCTTCATAAAAATTGGTCAGAATGTTCATCTTGATGATATCTAGGACAAGTTCGAAAGTGGGTCACGTGCCATCAAAAAGTAGGTCAGTAGGTCAAATAATGAATAAACGTTTTGACCTCTCTAGAGGCCATATTTTTCATGGGATCTGTATGAATGTTGGTCTGAATGTTTATCTTGATGATATCTAGGTCAAGTTTGAAACTGGGTCAACTGCGATCAAAAACTAGGTCAGTAAGTCTTGAAATAGAAAAACCTTGTGACCTCTCTAGAGGCCATACCCTTGAATGGATCTTCATGAAAATTGGTCAGAATGTTCACCTTGATGATATCTAGGTCAAGTTTGAAACTGGGTCACGTGCCTTAAAAAACTAGGTCAATAGGTCAAATAATAGAAAAACCTTGTGACCTCTCTAGAGGCCATATTTTTCAATGGATCTTCATGAAAATTGGTCAGAATTTTTATCTTGATAATATCTAGGTCAAGTTCAAAACTGGGTCACATGAGCTCAAAAACTAGGTCACTATGTCAAATAATAGAAAAAACGACGTTATACTCAAAACTGGATCATGTGGGAAGAGGTGAGCGATTCAGGACCATCATGGTCCTCTTGTTTTATTCCATACAAGACATCATTTTGACTGATAATTTTGCTGAGATGTATATCGACTTTTATGAAACATCTTTTGACAGAAACAAAACTGTTGAGTTTAGAGATTTAAATGGGGCTTTGAATCTGACTTTAGTTAATGGTTTTATAATCAAAATGGTTGGTACAGACTTCACATTTAGTTTGGAGATTCCATTCGAGGTTTATACACTGTTAAATATTTTTGCTTTATTGTCAAGCAAATTCTATATATCAGCTTCTTGTTGTGAAAAAGAATGTTTCCTGATCCATCCTGTATAACTGTTTGTGTCAAAGAAAAGATTTAAAATCCATTGTCTGTTTATTACTAAATAAATGCACACAGCTGTGCATTCTAGTTCATATGTTTATATGTTTAAGCCATTTTTATTTGAATTTGTAATCTTGTACTTTTGGCATGTATTCTGTAAAGCACTCTCAAAATAGTACATGTGCATGAAAAGAGTGCTGTATAAATATGGCATAATAATGATAATATCAGGAAGTAAAACGTAAAACCTTCACTTGAAATACAAGATGCTAAGTTTCAAATGTACCTGTATAGGCTGTACATTTTACCCAGAGTGTCAT
Source organism: Mercenaria mercenaria (assembly GCF_021730395.1). Taxonomy (NCBI): domain Eukaryota; kingdom Metazoa; phylum Mollusca; class Bivalvia; order Venerida; family Veneridae; genus Mercenaria; species Mercenaria mercenaria. The sequence goes on from NC_069364.1 coordinate 304,221, forward strand.
AATTATCTGGAGTTTGCAACACACTAAACATGTACATTGCAATGATTTATGGGTGATTTTGTGACACACTAAACCTGTATTTGCATTGATTTATGGGTGATTTTGTGACACACTAAACCTGTACATTGCAATGATTTATGGGTGATTTTGTGACATGTTATGGCTGTACATTACAAATGATTTACATTGGATTTTGTGAGACAAAAAATCTGTACATAACAATTATTTATTTGGGATTTTGTGTACAAAACAGTGATTTATTGGGGATTTTGAGACACAGTAAACCTGTACATTACAATGATTTATGGGGGATTTTGTGACATGATAAGCCTGTACATTAAAATGATTTTTGAGGGTGTTTATGACACAAATTCATTAAACCTGTACATTACAATGATTTATGGGGGATTTTGTGACACAGTAAGCCTGTACATTACAATGATTTATGAGGGTGTTTATGACACAATAAGTCTGTACATTACAATGTTCTGTGAGGGAATTTGTGACAGAATAAGCCTGTATATTACAATGTTTTGTGAGAGAGTTTGTGATACAAAAAACCTGTACATTGCAATGATTTATGGGGGATTTTGTGACACAATAAACGTGTGCATTACAGTTGTGAGGGGGTTTGTGACACAATAAACCTGTATATTACAATGATTTGTTGAGGATATTTTGACACAATAAACCTATACATTTCAATGATTTATGGGGGGTTTTGTGACACAATAAATCTGTACATTACAATGATTTATGAGGGAGTTTTTGACACAGTAAACCTGTCCATTATAATGATTTGTGGGGAATCTGTGACACAATAAACCTGTACACTACAATGATTTATTTGGGAATTTGTGACACAATAAACCTGTACATTACAGTGATTTATTTGGGATTTTATGACACAATAAACCTGTACACTACAATGATTTATTTGGGATTTTATGACACAATAAACCTGTACACTACAGTGATTTATTTGGGATTTTGTGACACAATAAACCTGTACATTACAAGGATTTATGTTTTTTTTATGACACAATAAACCTGTACATTACAAGGATTTATAGGGGAGTTTGTGACACAATAAGCCTGTACATTACAATGATTTGTGAGGAAATTTGTGACACAATAAGCTTATACTTTACAATGTTTTATGGGGGATTACCAAATGTAACATTTATAGAAGAAACCTTCTTAATGACATACAAATTTCTACATGTAATTTATGAGTATTTTGTCTTTCATTGCAATATAGCAATATCAGTTTTCTGCAGTTGTACTTAATGAACTGTAGTTTAATTATATAAAAGTTAACACCCCATTTTCATTTTGTTTTTCTATAGTTGCAATATTCTTTATGGGAAGTCTCTGAAAATCTGATATGCTAGAAAATGTCTAAAAACTGCTTTCAAGTAAGTGGATTTTATATGAAATAAAGAACTGCTGGATTTAGTGGTGTTCAGCCTTATGGGCATCATTATGTAACAATGACAGACAGAAAAAAATTTAGGTTAATTTATAAATTGTAATTTTCCCAAGGTTTCGATTAATTAATTTGTGTTCACAATAGGTTTCAGTTAATTAATTATCAGAGTTCATAACAATGAGGCACTGATTTATGTTTTTTCAGTGGCTTCTGCATTTTGATATGGATAGAAGCCATATTGATATCTAGATCTATTCAATTTCTGTGATGAAATAAACTATTATCATGTCTAAAAAGTCTATTTTTACTGAAGTTTTGCTTTTTTTTTTCAAAAAATAATGCGGAAAATATATTTGGACAAAGTCAGTGAGTGACTAGAAGTTTTTGATGGGATAATTGTGTATTGTGAGAGACTGAAACTTGCAGCTGAACGTAAACTGATTTTTGTTTTAATATCATTTAATATTGAAAGTGCTAAAAAACTTTCCCTTCCAGCAGTATGCATTGAAAATCACATAATAGTTATGGTGAATTGATGATAAAACATTATTCTACTTTCTTCGATAACGATGTGCAATATAATCAGCAGTATGCAAATTGTGTCTCAAATTCTTGACTAAATACATATCATTTAGCTGTGTTAATGCACTTGTCTGAGTGCAGAAACAATTTGGCCGAATAGATGTGTTATTTCATGCAACTAAGATATAAAGATAAACAGTATAGCAAATACATGTTCAGAAGAATAATCCCTGGCAGGTAAATCTTTCATTTGAGATGCAGGAACTATGTTAATTTGACAGAAAACAGAAAAGTGTACTAGACAGATAAACTGGACTATGGGTTCTTCATGTGATACGATCATTTTCTAGTCTGCAATTCTGATATTGCCTGCTATTGCAGAAAACAAATTGTGTATTCGCCAATCAAATTATAAATATATATCATCCTCTCAATGGAAGAAATACAGAGATTGTTCCCACAGAAATACAGAGATTGTTCCCACAGAAATACAGAGATGTTTCCCACAGAAATACAGAGATGGTTCCCACAGAAATACAGATGGTTCCCACAGAAATACAGAGATGGTTCCCACAGATATACAGAGATGGTTCCCACAGAAATACAGAGATTGTTCCCACAGAAATACAGAGATGGTTCCCACAGAAATACAGAGATAGTTCCCACACTCAGAAACTAAACAACTTCAGTTTGGAGGCCAGTCTTGGAATGCTGTCTTGCCGTAGGTTGATTTCAAATTTGATATTAGAGGTAACCAGTCTGATGCAGGAGGTTTGAGACTGATCCATAAACTCCGATGTATTACATTGTACCAAGTTTTGTGTGGGCATTTGTATTTCAGTGAGGTTCACCTGTAATTTTGAACAAATCTGTCCATACTATGGTCCAGAGTTCATCACTGCATTTTCAGGAATGGATGGACACCGGGGAATGGAGTATTTCCATATTCTGCTTATCTTGAAAAAAAAAGTTCTTCAGAGACTAGTATTAACTGTTTCAGTTTAATTTCCCTCAGGTTTCATTCAATTAATCAATGTCTGCCCACAAATTGAGACACTGATTTATGTCCTTTCAATGACATGCACAACTTGATAAATACGAAACAGTGGTCAGCTTAACCTTTTATATGTGATCTTTGTTTTACATATTATGCCATGTTGTTACTTTGTAAATGACCATAATTCTACCATCCTCTAATTATACTGTAACAGGCTGAAAATACTTCAGGCCTGACTGGGAATCGAACCCGGGACCTCTCACACCTAAGGCGGACACTCTACCACGTCGCTATAAAAGCTAGCTCAATAGCAAGGAAGTATAAGTGCACCCTTATACTCTACCCTACTACATACACCCCCTCCATTTTAGAATTCGTCCTCGAATTCCAGGAGTTTGAACCTCTGTGGGACGTTCCAAGGTGTCCATTCATATCTACTCGTGAGTTATTTACGTTGGGCGCCAAATGTAACAGGCTGAAAATACTTCAGGCCTGACCGGGAATCGAACCCGGGACCTCTCACACCTAAGGCGGACACTCTACCACGTCGCTATAAAAGCTAGCTCAAAAGCAAGGAAGTATAAGTGCACCCTTATACTCTACCCTACTACAATACCAACCCTTAATTCTACCACCCGATAATTAACCACCCTCACACAGTTATCAAGGAGATTTGCAGAAGACGATACACATGCATACAAGTTTCACTTTAATACTTCAAAAACTATTCTAGGTGTTGTAATAAGAAGTGTATTCTATGGATCACAGTGTAATCGGAAAACACCATAATTCTGTCTTCTTAACTAATGAAAATGCATTTGTCAGGAAAGAATCCTTCTATATTTCAGTAAGGATATTTGTCTCAAAATAGATAATTACGCTCTAATGGTGTCCTAAATACTGAAAGATTAACAAATTATTGATGATGCGATCAGTTCATCACAATAAACTGTGAAATATAGCTGCAGGCATTCTCATGGGTACTGCATACTCTAATGTCATTTTCACTCAAGGGTTTTTATGTGTAACAAAAATTAGAAAAGAAATGAAAAACTAATTCCACAATTTTTAAACACACTGACCTTCAGATCGAACAATGAGAAAAAAGAAATTTTTAGATGCTATATTTTTTAAGAAGGTTTTGAAACTTAGTTACTGACAGATTATATGTTATGGAAACACATAAGAATTAGATGTTTTTACTTATTTTTCCATTCAAGTTTCAAAAATAAGGGGTACCAGAGATAAACTGCTGTAGTTATTATAAAGCTTTGTATTTAAGGACTGTTAAGTAGGTATTTCTTTGTGGTGTATTGGTCAAGAAAACAGGAAAATGTTAATTGCTGCAGCACACCAGGTTCGATTCCCAACTTGAGCATGTTTTTTTATGCCCCCGGCATCTACTGATGCGGGAGGCATATAGTGATTGTCCTGTCCGTACACGATTGGTACCTTAGGTGGTAGGAGGTATGACCTAGGACAATAGAAATCCTTTGTATTCATTCCATAACCACTTAATTCTTTTGTTCCTTAAGTGGTCATTCTATTGTTTTCAAACAATGGAATGACCACCTAATACATAAATCGTATGGGTGTCCGTCCCTTAGTCCGTCCGTACGAGGTTAACCAAATGGGACCGTTTCCTCTAGCATCAATACCTCTTACTAGAATGACTTGATACTAATGCAGATGTAACCTGTGACCATTCCTCATCTTCAGACATCACCTGACCTCAGTTTGACCTTGACCTCATTTTGGACTTAGAGTTACCTGAATCATAAGGTGCAAAATCTATCGACAAGGATGCCACCGGGGGCATCAAGCGTTTATTGAACGCAGCTTCTTGTTTTTTTTCTTGATTTGGCATTTTTAAGATAGTTTAGAAACAAAAACTCATGTTCAAAAGTTTATAATATGACCAAGAAAGATCATTTTAGCCAAATTCCGGAGGTCAGTGCCTTTAAATTGATTTATCACCCATGTTTTTAGAATTTTTCTAAATATCAATAAATTTTATTGAAAGTTATTACCATGATGTGTTTATTAAATGGTGATTTTACATTTCTTGTTACTTAGATATTTTTGTTGACTTTATTTGAGTTGTTGTTTATATGACTGCTTGTGTAAGACAGGGTTTTCCCAAACCCGAGGGGCAGAATGGAATGGAAAACCGAGCACTAGCACTCATGATAGATCATTTTTTTTGCCTGCTTTTGATATTGTTTCAATATTTTCAAGGATATAAATTAAAAATTGCTCATACACTATGACTTCATATTAGGACGTCAAATTGTGACATCAATATGCATGTGTGTAGTTCTCCTACCCGGATAACCTTGTCTTTCTTCGCGTGGTAGGCAAGAATTTAAAATCAACAGATTACAGTATCAATTAACATTCCGTTGACATTGACAACATGTTGTGCTGCATGATGTAAATATTTGACAAATTTCTGAACAAATTATTGAAAGTGTCATTTTGGACAAAATGACCAGAGAGAAGAAAATTGATAAAGGAAAGTATAATTGTCTTTTATTGAAATATGGAAGTTTCTTGGGGAATATTTTGTGGTAATTAGACAGTGGGTAAAACCTTTCTTGCATCATAAAAGTGCAATATAACAAAAAGTGTACAAATGCATCTGAAATCTCTCAACAAGTGTGCAGCAGCAAATTTAATAAAATTACAGAAATCAAAATTACCTTATTTGGCCTCTCTCTAGTATGTATAATTTTATGAACTATCGAAATGTGTTTGAATTATCGGCAGTTCAAGCTATCAAACAATATACACTATGGGACCTGATGATGAGTTTAAGGGAAGGGTGGTTTACGAATTAAGCGAGTTTGACTGTAATATGCTTATTTTGTGCAATCCATAATTCTTGTGTATTTTACATATTTTCCTTAGTGGGTCATAGTTAAATAATCACTTTATTTTTTTATCGTTGTCCAAGATGTCTGTCTGTTGTATGACATAAGACATGGAAAAGATCACATTACACAGTCTAAGAATATATTTATATAGTAGTATAATCTATATATCTGAATGTCTTGGTTGCACATAAAAAATCAGAGATATTCTTGAAGTACTTAAATTTCATGTACAGTGTTTGTTGTCAGCAAGTGAAAATGATATATGTTTTAGTCGACTTCCTTGCAATGCTAAATGCCAGCTACTAATATGTAGTGTATAAGGCAAATATCTAGGACTAGCATTATGTAGTCAGGTGGTCATTGAGTATATCACAATCATAGTTGATATAGTGGACGCAACTTGACCCCGATGGTTGACCTTTGCATTATAATACATAATAAGGCACAACCTATTATTGAAAAGGAGTGTACGTAAAAAACGAGCTGCACGAAAAAAAGGAAATATAAATTTGTGTAAATATAAATTAGTGTATTTAAAGTTTTAACTGATCAAATATAATAGGGTTATTATAACAGTAGATTGATCTGGGACTTAGTATTCGGCTTGAGTGGATTTTGCAAAATCCACGAGAGCCGAATACTAAGTCCAAGATCTAGCTACTGTTATAATGACCCTTTTATTGTATACCTTTACCATTTTGATTCTTGTTTTGTTCTTGAACGCCATCTTCAATGTTTATCGATACTAAATGGAACTTAGTGAAGTTTTTATGTGCGCTATTTATAGAAATGTGTCGGGTCATGCATATTTATGAAAATAGTCCGGCAGCATACAATACGGAAGGTATAATACGGAATTTAAGAGGTACAATACGGAATTTTTGTCTGTCTGTTCATATTTAATTGTGAAATACAAGCCGATTTTTTACAGAATTTATATAGGTATATAATAAAAGTATATATACGTTGATACTGCACTGTATACAAACTAATTCAATATAAATATACACGGCTACCCTAAGCACCCTTGATTTCTACATTGAAATAATCGATATGAATAATCAGCCTAAGGTCAACCATCGCGGTCAAGTTGCGACTGCTATACACACACTGTCTAATATATATTTTAACTAAATATGCCTATTTAATATAAATAGATATCAGTGTATATATTGTGGATAATGAAGTAAAACATTAGCACCTGGGATCACATCTTACTGATTTTCATGAAGAGCTGAACATTAAAATCATTAATTTTAATCCGTTTGCTGGAATTGTTACTTTTGCCAAAGTAATAAAATACAATTTTTATTTTATTACAAATATTTCATGACTAATTCAAACAGAGTCTAGTGTTGTTTTGCTTGGTTGTATTTTGTGCTTCCATATAGGTTTTATTTCCTGTTGGTAACGTAATTTCTACAACATTTTTATCGAGCTCACTTGCGGAAGACATAGTTGTCCAGATGGCTGTTCTGTGTATGTGCGTCCATCAGTCCGGATTTGTTTGTCTGGACCATGACATTGACATGCATAGAGCAATCTTGTTTATATTTGGCATGAATGTTAACCTCAGTGAGACAGAGTGTCCTGCGCAAACCCCAGGTTCCTTTCTCGAAGGTCAAGGTCACAGTTGGAGGTCAAAGGTCATGTCAGATCTTGTCTGGCCCAAAACTTTGACATGCTGTGAGGAATCCTGTTTATATTTGGCATGAATGTTTAACTCAATGAGATGGAGTGTCATGTGCAAACCATAGGTTCTTACCTCAAAGATCAAGGTCACAGTTAGGGGTCAAAGGGCGGGCTCAACATGTTGCCCATGGGCATCTAGTTATATGATAAAATAGGTTCAAATTTTCCTTCCAAATAATGCATGTTGTACAGTGTATTGAGAATCAGTGTCATCCATTATAGAATAAGCAGTGTTTTGTAATATATATAGGTACTGAAATATTCTTAAGTTTATATATCAGTAGAAGACCTTGAAACTCCACTCATGATGGAAAGTGGCCTGGAATCAATGAATGTACTTGGTCCAATCTCTTTTCAATATCAGTAATACAAATGTATATAAAATCCCACAAAGTTATTTGTCTAAAATTATACAAGTGGAATATCATTTTAGAAAGATAAATCAAGTTGAATTAGATCAGTATTCAAGATAATTTGCCAAGAAAATGTTCATTAGACAATACACATTTTTAGTTGCGTTTAACAAGTTTGTTTGATCAGGATAATGTTGGTATACTTGAGCCTTACCATGCTGAATTTCTATAATGAACTTGTCCATCTTTTGATTTGGACAGTACCATTAACTGTTAAAAGGGGTGCATACCAAAGACATACTGAATGTGCAGGCTGATCATGATCTAAACTGGTCACAAATGCAGAATCGTGTCCAGCATGATAAGGGTTAAACCTGTATGCCTTGGTTTAAACGGTATTTATTGATATAGTTACAATTGTTACAATTATACAAACATAGAGGATTGAGTAGGAAGCTATAAGCTTTTTTAGAAACTCTCTCCCTATATATAATGTATGCCTTGTTAAAGATGATTGCAATATGTATATGAAAATACTGCTTCATCTCATGAATGTGTATGTTTCTTAAAGTACTGTCTTCTAATAAGATAGGTAGTACTTTGTCTGCACAAGAAGAAATAATATTGTTTGATATACTTAACAGTTCGATTTACTTGATTAAAAAATTTTGATATATGAAAAAGGAGAACTTGCATATTTCCAAAATTAGTAATTTAACTTACTCTTTATTGTTTTTTTATTTCTAAAATGAAATATTAATACCTATAAAGAGATGCTTTAACCTTTCACAAATGGAAGACACTTCACTTCAAAAATAAAAGTTGGCAAGTTACAGAAAATTTCAGGTTATGTGGCATACAGCCTAACAAAAAGCCATAGCTACATATTAAAGATGAAAATCCTTGAGATGATTTCTCCAGAACCTATTTAGGATAGACAAAGTTTCTGAAACTATATTACTCCTATGACCACATCTCATGTTTGAGCAAATTTGTTTTGTTAGCAATTTACCTAATCGGACAGGATTCCAATAAAGATTAGGCAACCCAATAAACCAATAAAGAAAAGAATATCCTTGTGTTTTTCGGACACTTTCTAAACAGATTACCAAAATACAAGACAACAAGATTACATCAAAATAAAATTTTCTCCCCGATGTTGTGAGGAAATAATGAGTTTGGCAAACATAAAATACAAAAAAAAAATTAAATGATATAATACCTTTGGTTACTAATCATCATTTTATGAAATACGCTTTGTCAAAAAATTTAATACTTCATAAAATTTTCAAAAATTTGAAAATTCTGTTGCTGCCTGAAGAAGCCCAACACCTAATTAGTAAAACTAGGAATAAAAGCTTTATTCTGAATTGAAAAAATAATCAGAGGAGATAATTTTTTCTGTTGACTACAGTATTTCTTTTCATAGTTACTGTTTGAATTTTGCAAGGTTAAGATAGTTTTTGAGACTATTCTAATGGTTTCCCAGCTTGTTGTCCAAAATAAGCTTATTTCCATCTAAATCTCTTTCTGAAAATAAATTCAAAATTCCTCAGTATATTTTAGAAAATTAAAAATTTCCAATAAGTACCATCGGAGTTCTTTGGAATATCTGTAATAGGGACTCGGTCCTACCTATTTTCGTTGCAAAGTGACGAAAATCAGGATCAATCCCATTCCCTCTACGGTAACATGCGATATACCGAATAATATATATATACTATCGAATTAAAAAATGTGTACTTTTGGCATGTGCACAGAGCGTCTGACTTTGGATTTATTTGGAAGAATACGCTTTTTCCTTGTGCCTAATAAGCATCCACATAACTTGTCCAAACCGCAATGTCTTGCACATCAATACAAATATGGGCACTGTTGTTTTTATTCCAAAATCTACCCTTAAATTGATAGGGAATCGATCCTGTGCGAAAGGACGAAAATCGGTTATGGCAAGCCAGTTGTCCAATAATTACGTGAACCCTAGTTCACGGTCGAAAAACTAGAATTAACGATCGATAAACTAGGTTTTTCAAACGTAAAACTAGGTTTTTCGAATACTAACCTATATTTTCGAGCGAAAACATAGGATAATGCCGTGAACCATAGTTCACACTCGTATATGTAGGTTCACGATTGTAAACCCCAGTTCACGGTCGTAAACATAGGTTCACGTTCGTAAACTATGGTTTATGAGCGTGAACCGGGGTTTACGAGCGTAAACATAGGATAACGATCGTAAACATAGGATAACGACCAAAACTCATAGTTCAATCGAGAAACCTAGTTTATCAAACGTAAACCATGGTTTACGGTCGATATATTAGGATTATAGAATCAACAACGAATTTCGGGCGTGAACATGGGTTTACGGCCATGAACCTATGTTTACGGACGTGAACCTATGTTTACGACCGTGAACCATAGTTTACGGACCTGAACCTATATTTTCGAGCGTGAACCTATGTTTACGAACGTGAACTTGGGTTTACGAGCGTGAACTTAGGCTTACGTTCGATAAACCAAGTTTTTCGAACGTAAAACCATGTTTTTCAAATACTAACCTATTTTTTCGAGCGAAAACATAGGATAACAACGTAAACCATAGTTCACGCTCGTAAACCCAAGTTTATGGTCGTAAACATAAGATAACGACCGAAATTCATAGTTCAATCGAGAAACCTAGTTTATCGAACGCAAACCATGGTTTACGATTGATATACTAGGATTATGAAATCAACTATAAATTTCGGCCGTAAACCTATGATTACGGTCGTGAACCTATATTTACGAGCGTGAACCTAGGTTTACGGCCGTGAAATACAGTTTTATCTTCGTAAAACTGTGTTTATCAATTTGTAACTATGTGGCAAGCCAATTGTCCAATAATTACGTGAACCCTAGTTCACGGTCGAAAAACTAGGATTAACGATCGATAAACTAGGTTTTTCGAACGTAAAACTAGGTTTTTCGAATACTAACCTATATTTTCGAGCGAAAACATAGGATAACGCCGTGAACCATAGTTCACGCTCGTAAATGTAGGTTCACGATTGTAAACCCCAGTTCACAGTTGTAAACATAGGTTCACGTTCGTAAACTATGGTTTACGGGCGTGAACCGGGGTTTACGAGCGTAAACATAGGATAACAATCGTAAACATAGGATAACGACCGAAACTCATTGTTCAATCGAGAAACCTAGTTTATCAAACGTAAACCATGGTTTACGGTCGATATATTAGGATTATAGAATCAACAATGAATTTCGGGCGTGAACATGGGTTTACGGACAGGAACCTATGTTTACGGACGTGAACCTATGTTTACGACAGTGAACCATAGTTTACGGACCTGAACCTATATTTTCGAGCGTGAACCTATGTTTACGAATGTGAACTTGGGTTTACGAGCGTGAACTTAGGTTTACGTTCGATAAACCAGGTTTTTCAAATACTAACCTATTTTTACGAGCGAAAACATAGGATAACGTGGTAAACCATAGTTTACGCTCGTAAACGTTGGTTCATGTTCGTAAACCCATGTTTACGGTCGTAAACATAGGATAACGACCGAAATTCATAGTTCAATCGAGAAACCTAGTTTATCGAACGTAAACCTGGGTTCACGAGCGTAAACTATGGTTTACGCCCGGTATCTGATGTTTTCATTCGAAAATATAGGTTAGTATTTGAAAAACCTAGTTTTACGTTCGAAAAACCTAGTTTATCGATCGTTAATCCTAGTTTTTCGACCGTGAACTGGGGTTCACGTAATTATTGGACAATTGGCTTGCCATATATGGTAATGTGCAATATACCGAATGAGATATTTACTGTCGACTTGAAAAATGTGTACTGCGGTCCGTGCTGTCATTAGACAATTCTTTTCAAATGTTATGGGATGAGTTGAAGTGGGATTGATTCCTGATTGAGGCAGTGCCTTATTTCATATTATGAATGGCGTTGACTTATATTTAAAGAGAAACCAGTGAAGAAACTTTACGGAAAAAAAAGATTGATCTGAAACAGTTTGAATGTCTTTCCATTAAATAAGTATATTTCCACCATAATAAAGACAGTCTCAGTGTCTGATTCAGAAATTTCTCAAGTGTGGGACTGTCCTCATGGGGTCCTTCATGCTTTGGCTAATATTCTTGCTTTAGATGGCATGAAATATAATCTGTCAGCTCAAATTAACTTGTTTCTTCTGTCAGACTGATGTAATAATACAGTAAAATAATATATATCTGGTCAGGGATTTCAGACACATTTACTAATGCTGTAGAACTGATCAGTTTTGCAATGTTGAAATGTTTGTGATTTTTACACCCTCTCTGTTTGGAACTGTTCTGCTATGTCCCTCAGTTAACATATTCACCAAACATTTCCTTTGCTCAATACACTTCAGGAAGTGTAAAATGTTTGCACTACTGAAATGTGCAACTTGTCATTTCTTGTTGAAGCTAGAAGTTATACTCTACACGGTATTAATATAATTGTGGAGATATGATTCCATTTTCACAAGACGTTCAAAGTGTATCCAAAATGAGACTTGGGTTTCTTATAGTTGTGATTGAAAATACATCAGTCAGTGCCTTAGTGGTGGGAAACATTGATTAATTAGTTGAAACCTTGAGGGAAATTACAGTTTATCCATTAGTCTCAGTCAGTCAAGTGTTTGTTTTTAAGATGCCCAAGTTTATAACTTCCTGAACTTCCTTAAGACATTACAGACAGACAAAAGCCCATTCACAACCCTCCCACCAAATGTATGCTTTCATAAAAAAACTCCATTTGTCTCATTACTTTTCAGTATTAACAGATTGTTAGCTCACCTGATCCAAGGGTTCAGGGTGAGCTATTGTGAACCAAAGGTTTGTGGTGAGCTGTTGCTAAGCAAAGATTCATGGTGAGCTGTTGTTAAGCAAAGGTTCTGGTTGAGCTATTGTTAAGCAAATATTCTGGTTAACCTATTGTTAGCAAAGGTTCTGGTTGAGCTATTGTTAAACAAATATTCTGGGTGAGCTATTGTTAAGCAAATATTCTGGGTGAGCTATTGTTAAGCAAAGTTTCTGGTTGAGCTATTGTTAAGCAAAGGTTCTGGTTGAGCTATTGTTAAGCAAAGGTTCTGGTTGAGCTATTGTTAAGCAAATATTCTGGGTGAACTATTGTTAAGCAAAGGTTCTGGTTGAGCTATTGTTAAGCAAAGGTTCTGGTTGAGCTATTGTTAAGCAAAGGTTCTGGTTGAGCTATTGTTAAGCAAATATTCTGGGTGAGCTATTGTTAAGCAAAGGTTCTGGTTGAGCTATTGTTAAGCAAAGGTTCTGGTTGACTTATTGTTAAGCAAATATTCTGGGTGAGCTATTGTTAAGCAATGGTTCTGGTTGAGCTATTGTTAAGCAAAGGTTCTGGTTGAGCTATTGTTAAGCAAATATTCTGGTTGAGCTATTGTTAAGCAAATATTCTGGGTGAGCTGTTGTTAAGCTAAGGTTCTGGTTGAGCTATTGTTAAGCAAAGGTTCTGGTTGAGCTATTGTTAAGCAAATATTCTGGGTGAGCTATTGTTAAGCAAAGGTTCTGGTTGAGTTATTGTTAAGCAAAGGTTCTGGTTGAGCTATTGTTAAGCAAAGGTTCTGGTTGAGCTATTGTTAAGCAAAGGTTCTGGTTGAGCTAATATTAAGCAAAGGTTCTGGTTGAGCTATTGTTAAGCAAAGATTCTGGGTGAGCTATTGTTAAGCAAAGGTTCTGGTTGAGCTATTGTTAAGCAAAGGTTCTGGTTGAGCTATTGTTAAGCAAATATTCTGGGTGAACTATTGTTAAGCAAAGGTTCTGGTTGAGCTATTGTTAAGCAAAGGTTCTGGTTGAGCTATTGTTAAGCAAAGGTTCTGGTTGAGCTATTGTTAAGCAAATATTGTGGGTGAGCTATTGTTAAGCAAAGGTTCTGGTTGAGCTATTGTTAAGCAAAGGTTCTGGTTGACTTATTGTTAAGCAAATATTCTGGGTGAGCTATTGTTAAGCAATGGTTCTGGTTGAGCTATTGTTAAGCAAAGGTTCTGGTTGAGCTATTGTTAAGCAAATATTCTGGTTGAGCTATTGTTAAGCAAATATTCTGGGTGAGCTGTTGTTAAGCAAAGGTTCTGGTTGAGCTATTGTTAAGCAAAGGTTCTGGTTGAGCTATTGTTAAGCAAATATTCTGGGTGAGCTATTGTTAAGCAAAGGTTCTGGTTGAGTTATTGTTAAGCAAAGGTTCTGGTTGAGCTATTGTTAAGCAAAGGTTCTGGTTGAGCTATTGTTAAGCAAAGGTTCTGGTTGAGCTAATATTAAGCAAAGGTTCTGGTTGAGCTATTGTTAAGCAAAGATTCTGGGTGAGCTATTGTTAAGCAAAGGTTCTGGTTGAGCTATTGTCAAGCAAAGGTTCTAGGTGAGCTATTGTCAAGCAAATATTCTGGGTGAGCTATTGTTAAGCAAATATTCTGGGTGAGCTATTGTTAAGCAAAGGTTCTGGGTGAGCTATTGCTAAGCAAAGGTTCTGGTTGAGCTATTGTTAAGCAAATATTGTGGGTGAGCTATTGTTAAGCAAATATCCTGGGTGAGCTATTGTTAAGCAAATACTCTGAGTGAGCCTTTGTTAAGCAAAGATTCTGACTGAGCCATTGTTAAGCAAAGGTTCTGGTGAGCCATTGTTAAGCAAAGATTCTGGCTGAGCCATTGTTAAGCAAATATTCTGGGTGAGCCATTGTTAAGCAAAGATTCTGGGTGAGCCATTGTTAAGCAAAGATTCTGGCTGAGCCATTGTTAAGCAAAGATTCTGGCTGAGCCATTGTTAAGCAAAGATTCTGGCTGAGCCATTGTTAAGCAAATGTTCAGTGTGAAGCATTTGTGATAGTACTTTGTCCATTATCCAGTATAAACTTTCTACTTTGAACAATCTCTTCCCATGAACCACATGAGGACATAATGGATCTCTACCAAATTTGGTCTGTAGTATCATTTATTCTTATGATTCTACTTTGCTTCTTTTCGGGGCTGCCAGAGCTAAAAATAGACAAATCTTTCAATGACTTCTTCTCATGCACCACTTGATTGATCTTAACAAACCTGGTCTGTAGCATGCCTGTTAGGTCCTGTAAGGGGCCAGCAGAGCTAAATGTACAGCTATTTCTTATCAGCTGCTTCATGTTGTTGTTTTTACATGATGCAGTGTCTTATAACATATATTCAAGGTCAGCAGTAAAGATCAGGTGAGCGACTTTGTGCTATCATGGCCCTCTTGCTGCAGTGTGAACCTGAAAATTAGCTGCTATTTTGTGTGTTTGCCTAACTCAATATTTCCTTACAATACTGGGGAGAAAATCTCATTTTGATGTGATCTTTTTGTTTTGTATTTTGGTAATCTGTTCAGAAAGTGTCCGAAAAACACCAAGATTTTCTTTTTGTTATTGGTTTCTTGGTTTGTCTGCCTTGTCTTTATTGGAATCCTGTCTGATTTTGTAAATTGCTAACAAAACAAATTTACTCAGACATGAGATGTGGTGATAGGAGACAGTAAGTCTATCCTAAATAGTTTCTGAGAGCTCTTTATCTTTGACGTGTTTTTGTGGCTTTTTGTCAGGATGTATGCCACCTCACTTGTCAAATTTTCTATATCTTGTCAGCTGGTATTTCTTCAGTGTCCTACAGCTCTAATTATGTTTCCCCAGAATTTGGTTTGGGGAGGGGGCATACTGTTTTTAGCTCGACTATTCGAAGAATAAGTAGAGCTATCCTACTCACCACGGCGTCGGCGTCACACCTTGGTTAAGTTTTTTGTACCAGTCCACATTTTGACAAAGTCTTTTGAGATAAAGCTTTGAAACTTTCAACACTTGTTTACCATCTTCATGGCCAGTTATAGGCAAGAGTACATAACTCCATCAGGGATTTTGGCTGAATTATGGCCCCTTTTGACTTAGAAATCTTGGTTAAGTTTTTCGTACCAGTTCATATTTAGACAAAGTCTTTTGAGATAAAGCTTTGAAACTTTCAACACTTATTTACCATCACCATGTCCAGTTATAGGCAAGGATTTTGGCTGAATTATGGCCCTTTTTGACTTAGAAATCTGGGTTAATATTTCGTACCAGTTCATATTTTGACAAAGTCTTTTGAGATAAAGCTTTGAAACTTTCAACACCTGTTTACCATCACCATGTCCAGTTATAGGCAAGAGTACATAACTCCATCAAGGATTTTGGCTAAATTATGGCCCCTTTTGACTAAGAAATCTTGGTTAAGTTTTTCGTACCATTTCATATTTTTTGTAAGTGTTTGACATATGGCTTTGAAACTTTTATCACTTGTTTAGTATAATAGTCTCTTTCTATATGAAAGAGAACATAACTCTGTCATCTATTTTGGCTGAATTATGGCCCTTTTTGGACTTTGAAATTGGTTCTGTTTTCATACAAGTCCATGTTTTGTCAAAACTATTTGACATATGGCTTTTAAACTTTGAACACTTGTTTATCATTATGATTTCCATCTGTAGGCAAGAGTACATAACTATTTTGACTGAATTATGGCCCTTTTTGGACTTCGAAATTGGCTCATATATTGCCATTTAGTGCAAGACTTATCGAAATCAAAGTAATACAGGAACATTGTTTGTCTAATCTATTTATTTCTTTTGTCTGAATATCCGTGGAAATAATTTTACACCATTCTTCAATCAATTCTTCGAATAGTCGAGCGCGCTGTCATCAGACAGCTCTTGTTTGTCTTTCTGTCCATTACGAAATAGTGGCCAAAATGTAATCTTGTTACCCTCTAAAATGATTTCCAAATAACTCTATATAGATGTTAAGTTACAAATCTGTTAGACAGTTTATTTAACTAAAAGTCAGTTTTAATTTTTCATGAGGATTAAGACGAAACCATTTCTTGTATGGTATATGTACTTGTATTTGTGTTGCGAACAGTTTGTGCTTGGCCGCTAACCATAACAAAATGGAGATATTCGCTTGGACATAAGTTCGCACCCATCACATTCAGTCCCATTCAGGCAAAACAAAATAACAGAAGTAACTGAAAGTTATGTCTCCCACCACACAGTGGTGTGGGAGACATATTGGTTTACTCCAGTCTGTGTGTCTGTGTGTGTGTCTGTCACAAAGCTTGTCCGCACTCTAAGTCGAACATTTCTCATCCGATTTTCACCAAACTTGAACAAAATGTGTTTGACCATAAGACCTCAGCCAAGTTCGATAACTAGCTAAATCGGCCAAGACACTTCGGAATTATGGCTCTTGACAATAATTTATGAATCACCTAGATGCATAAAAATGCTGAAGACTTCATTCTCAAACATGCACCAAAAACAATTCATCTTGTCCGCACTCTAAGTCGAATATTTCTCATCCGATCTTCACCAAACTTGAACAAAATGTGTTTGACCATAAGACCAGCCAAGTTCGATAACTAGCTAAATCGGCCAAGACACTCCGGAATTATGGCCCTTGACAATAATTTATGAATCACCTAGATGCATAAAAATGCTGAAGACTTCATTCTCAAACATGCAGCAAAAACGATTCATCTTGTCCGCACTCTAAGTCGAATATTTCTCATCCGATCTTCACCAAACTTGAACAAAATGTGTTTGACCATAAGACCTCAGCCAAGTTCGATAACTAGCTAAATCGGCCAAGACACTTCGGAATTATGGCCCTTGACAATAATTTATGAATCACCTAGATGTATAAAAATGCTGAAGACTTCATTCTCAAACATGCACCAAAAACGATTCATCTTGTCTGCACTCTAAGTCGAATATTTCTCATCCGATCTTCACCAAACTTGAACAAAATGTGTTTGACCATAAGACCTCAGCCAAGTTCGATAACTAGCTAAATCAGCCAAGACACTTCGGAATTATGGCCCTTGACAATAATTTTTGAATCGCCTAGATGCATAAAAATGCTGAAGACTTCATTCTCAAACATGCACCAAAAACCATTCATCTTGTCTGCACTCTAAGTCAAACATTTCGTATCCGATCTTCACCAAACTCGAACAAAATGTGTTTGCAAATAAGACCTTGTCCAAGTTCGATAACTAGCCAAATCGGTTAAGACACTTTGGAATTATGGTCCTTGACAATAACTAATGAATCACCTAGACTCATAAAAATGCTGAAGTCCAAGTCAGACATTTTTTTCCGATCTTCACCAAACTTAAACAAAATGTGTATGACCATAATTCCTCTCCCAGGTTTGATAACTAGCAAAATTGGCATAGGCACTTCAGTATTATGGCCCTTGAATTACTGAAAATCAGCCATTTTACTCTTCAAAGGTATATTTGTTGTGACTAAACAGTATAAAAACACTGACTTAGTGTTTAGATGATTAGGCAGTTGTGGGAGACATGCGCTTTTCTCAAAAGTAGATCTAGTTTCTGATTGTTACTGATTGCTCCTAAAGTGTAAATATAAGTGTTTGAAATATATTTTTGTTTTTGCGAATGTATAGTTATTTCAATAAACCCATTATAATTGAATTCCACAAGTGTTTGGCTTTGTAGTTTGTATGGTGCTTCAACAGAGAATGATCTTTATGTGCCAAAGAATGAAGATTATATCAGTCTTTGTGAGCAAAGGATAGTATTTCAGACATTTTAATCATGCAATAAAAAGTGAGAAGATTTTTGAGCACCCTATTTGCGATGCACGTTTTCCTTATTACATTGCTTGCCATCTTTTGTCTGCTCTATCAGTATCTGATTTACAGGCAAGCCCGGGCCGATCCAGTACTGCAATAGCCCACTGTTGACATTTATATGTATCGTAATATAACGTTTTTATTTCTTTGGTTAATAAGTTAGAAATTTGTTTTAAAAGAGCAATTTTAAGTTATGTTTATTCACAACATTGCAGACTTTGGTATGCAACATTCAATTCTCAAGAATATTTTGACTTGATACATTTTCAAGAGTTTCCCATGCAGAGAGATACTTAAAAACATTTCTGGTTTTGTTGTTGTTAATGGATTGTTATCAGGCAAAGCTGGTTTGAACCTTATAATTATTTTGGCAAGTAAATTTTTATGGCAAAGGCCCATAGTATGAGTTAATATAGAGTTCTAGTACAGTGAAGGGAAATTCATAAGCCAATAAATTAATTTGTTTTCGCTTCAATGAAGGCATTCCCAATGTCCAATATGGAAAATTTGCCAGTTTAGGACTATCCTCACGGGATCTTATTTGCTGATGGTAATATTTGTGCTTTACTTGGCATGAAATAATACGTCTATACAAATTAACTGGTATATCCTTTCAGACGGATGTAATAAAACAGCTATTTGGATACATTTGGACACATTAACATATTGCATTGTTATCCAAGAAAGTTATTTTCTCATCCCAGTTTTGCTTAAAAACACATTATTCCTAAATGATGCCATAAAGTATTTGTAATAGTGAATCATTTGATAGGGATGGGGTACTAAAGTTTTCAGATATATCTGTAGAAGTATCAACATTAAATAGAGGATTTTTGTTTGTTTCTGTGTATAAGCACCAAGTGAACACCATATGCAGTATTTTCAGAAGTGTTGTAACTAATTTATGAAATAGTGTTTTTGAGTGAAAGTTACTTAACAAACAAATTTTCTTTTACATTTCATGTCTTTCAATGGTTTTAACTAAATTTACCCGTTCCAGCTGCATAACGTCACTCATGACATGACATCAATGCAATATCATGATGTCAGTGTTCATGTTGAAATAGTGTAGTGAGTTTTTGAGCCTTACAAATTTCTATTACATTTCACTGTGTAGATTTTTAGCTTGTCTGATTTTTTTTTTTAAATCTACACGGTACTGTCGTCACTTCATCATTTGCTTTGGTGTTGGCATTGACGTTGGTTAAGATATCTGTTTAGGTTCAGTTTAAGCATTTTGTAGCATTGAAACTTGATACACTTACTTATGATCATTATGTGAGTATAATATAAGCCAGGAACTATAATGCTAATATGTGACTGTCAGAATTGTGACCCTTTTATACTTAGAAAATTTAAAATATTTGTTCAAGTCCACTTTTCTTGAATACTATAAGAGTTACAGCTTTGAGTTATTAAATTAGTGAGTAGGTGAAGAATCCTAACTCTTTCTTGATGTCTTTGATGTCATGTTTTGTAGCATTGGTCAGAAGAATGAACATACAAACATATTTAGTTTGATGTAAATCATTGATGTAAATTCTAACATTTAAGTTGGGCATGTACACATTCAAATTCTTTAATATGCTACTTCCTTTACAAAAGGTTACATTCCAACTAAAATCCTGTTTACTTGTCAGAAGGATATTGTAGCATTTAAACAACTATACCAATGTTTAATTATATAAAGATTGATTTCATGTCAAATGCACAAATATTGAGCAGCATAACCTGACACAAACATAAAATAAAATATAAAACAATAAAAATAGGTTATTATTGCCATGATTGTTCTTGTACCTCTACTGTGACAACACTAGAAAGCACTGAACAACCACAGTCACATGCCCACGTCATCAATCTAACTACACACTCATATTGGCTTCATTATTGAAGGCTCAAGCACCCAGGTTTACTGCAGCAATTCATGTGGTCCCCCAGTCATTTTCCTTAAGTTTTCTATGTTTTGGATTGCTCAAACCCTGGATAACTAGATCAGTTTTCTCATTCTGTTTGAAACCTTAAGCGATTGTTGTTTTACTCTATCTGAAATAGGTATATTGGCTGCCTTTACTTACTTCTACGTGCCTTGCCTTGCTCCAGAATTTTCTGGTTTCTTTAAGGTGTTTAGCGTCAATTTCCTTTTTCTACAAATGAGGAAGAATAGATTATTTGTTTCCAGGGTAATCATTTAGCGTGATATGACTGCCGAGCTACAAACATAAGAGGCTTAGTCGAATGGAAGAAAGAATTGTCAAATAATTCCCAATTACTGCATAGGAATTTCTTTGAACAGCCATAAAATAGAAATAAATATAAATTAGGATTGATTGGTTCCTGTATTACAATTCTTCCATATTCATGCTGGCTCATTTTGTATTCAAGATGAATTTTCTGTGTAATAGTATCTACTTTTAAAATGTCTCTGGGGAATTGCCTGTGTTAGGAAACATACGTCATCTCTTAGCAGAAGTTGCCAGAACAATAATGAAAGATATTTTTGCTCTGTCCCATTGCTTCCTGTTGTAAACAGAACATTGTCTACTTTGTGTTTTAAACAAAAGACTATTTGTCTGGACATTTCCAAGTAGACATTTTTAAATTTGTGGATAAAAAGCAAATTTATTAAAGCAGATTCAGAATATTTACAGAGATGTAGAGGTAGAGTGTCAGACTCCTAACATATTTACAGAGATGTAGAGGTGTAGAGGTAGAGTGTCAGACTCCTAGCATATTTACAGAGATGTAGAGGTAGAGTGTCAGACTCCTAGCATATTTACAAAGATGTAGAGGTAGAGTGTCAGACTCCTAGCATATTTACAGAGATGTAGAGGTAGAGTGTCAGACTCCTAGCATATTTACAGAGATGTAGAGGTAGAGTGTCAGACTCCTGACATATTTACAGAGATGTAGAGGTAGAGTGTCAGACTCCTAACATATTTACAGAGATGTAGAGGTAGAGTGTCAGACTCCTAACATATTTACAGAGATGTAGAGGTAGAGTGTCAGACTCCTAACATATTTACAGAGATGTAGAGGTAGAGTGTCAGACTCCTAACATATTTACAGAGATGTAGAGATAGAGTGTCAGACTCCTAGCATATTTACAGAGGTGTAGAGGTAGAGTGTCAGACTCCTAGCATATTTACAGAGGTGTAGAGGTAGAGTGTCAGACATATTTACAGAGATGTAGAGGTAGAGTGTCAGACTCCTGACATATTTACAGAGATGTAGAGGTAGAGTGTCAGACTCCTGACATATTTACAGAGATGTAGAGGTAGAGTGTCAGACTCCCAGCATATTTACAGAGATGTAGAGGTAGAGTGTCAGACTCCTAGCATATTTACAGAGATGTAGAGGTAGAGTGTCAGACTCCTAACATATTTACAGAGATGTAGAGGTAGAGTGTCAGACTCCTAACAAAATTTAATGTCAGAAGTCATGGGTTCAGGTCTCAATGAGCGCAAAATTTGACAATGGTCTTCTTTGTCCAATGCTTAGGCATGAGTACAGGTCACATTTTGTTTGTGTCCCCTCAAACTGCATAGTTGTGAGCAATGATTCCTCTTATGTCTGACATCAGAAAATTATTACATTCTTGCTTTATGACATTCATTTTGCATGAACAGCAAAAGGAAAGAGCCAGACTAACAATAACATAGCTTTGTGATAACATGCCTCTGTTTTGACAACATCCACGTGTATTCACAGGGTGAAAGTTCCTTAGATGATGTCGTAGTTGTGTTGTCTAGTGAAAAGAATGCCTGAGAAGCAGATTCTAGCCTTTTTAATGCATGACACTATTGATCCTGCCTTTGCAACCAGCGTATATCATGATCAGGCTGCGCATCCATGCAATCTGATCATGATCTGCACTGTTTGCCATTCAGTCAGTATCTTTTTGGTGAGCACCCCTTTTAACAGCTAATGGCACTGTCCAAATTGAAAGATGGACAAGTTCATTATAGAAATTTAGCATGGTAAGGGCTAATGTTGATTACAACAAAATAGATGCAATTTGTAAAAAGAAGTTGTTCACAAATGGAAAGAAAGTATAACGTAAGACTTTGTAATTCATGCGAAATGAATGACAGAATTTGTGCAGCAAATTAACAGTAAATTGCTACTAGCGCAATTCATGGATTTTTGCGTCATGTTTTGTAGTTTATTTTACATTGAACTCCGAAAAGATAAATTCATTTCTGAATTGAAACTGTTGAGATTTTAGAGATAAATTGGAACAAATGGATCAGATTCTGCTTCTCCATATTGCAATTAAGATACCATGGTGACCATTAAACAGTGTTATATTCTGACTCTGGTTGCATGTTATGAGCGGATGTCATTAATTTGTTAAAATGATATTGAGATGTAGTTACAGGGAAATGAAATACATTCTTGTTGATCACCCTTCTGAGAGCTATACAAAACTTAATTTATATTCTTTTATCCTTTTATGCATAGTTTATAGGTTCTGCTTGTTTATGTATGAGAATTCTATTTACACATAGCATTTTATGTCCCTGTCAGACATGTTGAATGTTGAATGTTTCTGCATATTTTGATTTTCCATACCAAATGTACAATGAGCTGTGTGTTTTCTCAAACTGATATTTTTGTATCGATCGTATGTTTTAAAATATTCTTCTTTATACTGTATTTCTAGAGCTATATTCCTGATCCATTTAAACTGCGAGCCTTTGTGAGTACCCCACCCCCAGGATCGGAGAGATTGTTTTGTACGATGATACATCACGGAGAGGAGACATCTGGTGGCCATTATACACTCTACCTGGAATACCTTGGAGGCCTCATTCCGTTACTGAAGGGGAAACGAGCCAGCAAACTGAGACCAGACTTTATCATCTTTGATCCAAGGATTAAAGCTACAAAAACTTTAAGAAAAGAAGGTATGTTTTAGCAGGTAGTTTGTCAGGCCTGTAGCAGCTGTGAAAATTTATTGAAAGCGTATCCAACATGTCCAGATCTGATATCCCAATGTCAATAACACAGAGATAAGACATTTGTTTTGTAGTTTTTACATTTCAAAAGAAAAACAATTTGAAACATTTACTTTTCCATTAACAAAGCTGAATCTACATATTTGGCTATTTTGCATGTTGGCATCGTTCAATAGCATATCTTTGGAAAATGACATAGTTCCAATCCAGTCAGAAAAGTCTGAATTGATAAGGATGTAATGATGAACCATGATCGATGGAGGGAAGGAGGGTAAAAAAAAAAACCTGCCAAAAATGCAGCTTCAGCCTCCTTCAACTAATTTACAATTTCTTTTTGTGCTTCTTGAAGGCATATATGCCACTGCTTGTCCATCTGTCCAACAGTTCTTGCCAGGAGTATTTCTCAGCAACCACTGGCTGGAATTGAGCAAAACATCATAGGAAGCTTCTCTCCCAAGAGGAGATCTGCATATTTTCTTCATGCTTTGGTCATGAATTTTCAGTGAGTTATTAACCTCTGATTGTTCAACCTTAGTATATTATAGCACCATTTCTGGTTTAGATATTCTTCAGCAACCACTTGCTGGAATTCAGCAAACTTCATAGGAATCTTCACTCCCAAGAGGAGATGCACATATCTGGTGATTGCTTTTACTCAACGACTACTTGCTTGAGTTCTAACAAATTTCTTTTGAAGCTTCACTTCTAAAACATAATGCCTCACTTCTAAGACATAATGCTTCACTTCTAAAACATAATGCCTCACTTTTAAAACATAATGCTTCATTTCTAAGACATAATGCTTCACTTCTAAGACATAATGCTTCACTTCTAAAACGTAATGCCTCACTTCTAAAACATAATGCTTCTCTTCTAAGACATAATGCTTCACTTCTAAGACATAATGCTTAATGCCTCACTTCTAAGACATAATGCTTCACTTCTAAAACATAATGTTTCACTTCTAAGACATAATGTTTCACTTCTAAGACATTATGCTTCACTTCTAAAACATAATGCTTCACTTCTAAAACATAGTGCCTCACTTCTAAAACATAATGCTTCACTTCTAAAACATAATGCTTCACTTCTAAAACATAATGCCTCACTTCTGTGACATAATGCTTCACTTCTAAGACATAATGCCTCACTTCTAAAACATAATGCCTCACTTCTAAAACATAATCCCTCACTTCTAAGACATAATGCCTCACTTCTAAGACATAATGCTTCATTTCTAAAACATAATGCTTCACTTCTAAGACATAATGCTTCAAAAGGATCTTCTTTTTGATTTTATTGTTTCTATAAATCTTTTACAGAAATGATTATCTTGTTTGTTATTGAAGGTGAACCTGAGCAGATGTTTAATTTTGAGGCAGATATACTGAGTGATACATCCTCCTCAGACAGTGACATTGAGCTGGATGGATGTGGTGGAAGCCCGAGGGTGCCTCGCAGAAAGAGGCTCAAACATTTCCGACCAGGGAAGGTTGAGAGAAGTACAACATTCCGAACCCTGAACGAACTCTTCTATAATGATAACTTACCTGAGGTGGGTAGTGATGCACTAAGTATACCTACTGTTTCTTACAGTCAAAAACTGTTAGTATTAGAACTGATGAACCCATTTTTTTTATCGCAATCACGTCCATCGATATTAAATATACAGTAACTGTACATTTGCATTATAAATTATTTGTACACTGATGAAGTTTTGGGCTGGTGACCTCTATAGCAAATTGACATTGGCTTCCACTTACTTTACACTTCTTAAATTGATGCAAAAAATCTGTCACCTTCCTAAAATCCCTCACATTTCCCAGAATCTCTTACCATAAACTGGTTCTCATTAATGTTTGTTTGTTGGTTTTTAAGTGTGACCGCCTCACTTTAGGTCATATGGTAACTTTCAAGCTTTTAATGGTGAAGACCCGGGTGCCCATGTAGGCATTATTTCAGGCAAGGGAAGGCTCCTGTGAATTTGACACTAGGCTTCTGGAAGCCAAGTGGGTAACTTCTTACATGAAAAAATTATACATACTTCACAGTGGTAGTAGATATACAGTTCAAAGTCGCTGACCTTAACACATTGCCTAGGACACCCATTATATTTTTTCATTCGATATACAGATTGTAGGGAAGTCTGGCAGCTTCTGATAATCTGTTGTTGTTTTTCTGCAAATTTTGTCCTGAACTAAACATTTGAGTAAGCGTAATATTACCCTTGTTTGGCACTTATTCCCTAACCAATGTAATATGTCTGAAAATACGATAATGAGATAGAGCTACAGACATTAATCTTAACCGTAAATGGCTGTAAACTGAGGAAAGTTTTGCACATATTGTTTCACAAAGCTGCTGGTTACCAGTTGTGGGAGGTTCTAAATCTGGAAAATCTATAGATGTGAACGTTTTAGGTCTTTGGTTGAAATAAGAATGTTTGATGTGTGCATGGCCTTGTTGTGGTGGTAGTTTAAATACATTCGGAGTGTACTTCTGTAAAACAGTCACACAAGCAACATTTTTAGTCTTGTTGGTTAAGTTAAATAAAAGAATGTGTCCAGGAAAAGACTTGCATGTCTTAAAGTAGAATTATGCCCAAATTTTAATTTTTGTCGAGAGATGCTAAGGTTTCAACATGTTTAAACATTTGCTGGAGTTATAGGTTATGTGGAGTTACACGTCCTTACTATTTGAAAGTATGCTCTCAGAAAGGGGAATGTGACCAAATTTATTCATGTCTAAGCCTTTTTAAGCAAGTTAAAACAGAAATATTGCTGAAATGGAATTACTAGGTAGATTTCATTTGGGTTCTAGAAACGTCAGTAAATTTGATATAAACTAGACAGCCAGACGATAATTGTTGAGAATGTGAGAACATTCAAGTAGAGTAGAGGGCTTTTAGCAAAAGCACATGCCTTCTGCACAGCATCTCATTATGGTTAGGGTCATTGCCAAACACAGTCTGAAACTTCTTTCAGGGGTTAAATATATTAAGTAGACAAAAGTACTGTACTGCCTTTTAACCTCTGATCTCACTATATGCACTGACCTTGAACAAATATAGCTGTAAAATGCATCTGCACATCATCCCATTGTGTTAACATTCCTGTAAAGTTACTTGAAATTCCTTCCAGGGGTTGTAAAAATGCTTTAGACACAAAATACCGCCTTTTGACCTTTGATCTCTACTTACGACCTTGACCTTGAATTGACATGACCAAAATTTACATTCCACATGTTGTCTCTTCATAGTTACTATTTGTTTTAAATTATTTGAAAATTCTTTAAGGGGTTAAAAAAGACATTGCCATTGAGTGAACATGATTTTTTGATGGACATTTGTTTAGAGTACAATAAGCCTGTAACAAGGTCTTGATAGGCAGTAGAGAGATATCTCCCTAGTTTGGCACAAATTTTTCCATAAATTACCAGCGTCTGTATTGAAACTTGTCATGTTTGGTATTCACCGAGTTATTTTCTCTATTGAATAAACAGAGCAGTAAACTGGTGGAGGTGATGTCCAATATCTGGGGCACAAAGTTCCGTATAGTTGGTACAGCAGCTCACCTGCCGGAGGATCTTGGTAATGTGTTGTACAAGACAAGTCTGTTACACCTTCAGCCAAGACAGATGACAGTTACAGTCACTGAACTGCCACGTGACGATTCTCTCCTAGCTCAGGATCGTAACTTCACACCAGCAGGAGTTGGCGATGACGACTCTGATCAACTTTGTATGATAAATTTAGATACTTCATTAAGTCTCCCACCACACAGTGGTGTGGGAGACATATTGATTTACTCCAGGCTGTGTGTCTGTCTGTCTGTCACAAAGCTTGTCCGCACTCTAAGTCGAACATTTCTCATCTGATCTTCACCAAACTTGAACAAAATGTGTTTGACCATAAGACCTCGGCCAAGTTCGATAACTAGCCAAATCCGCCCAGGCACTTTCGAATTATGGCCCTTGAATTACTGATTGGATCCACTCGTCTAGACCATCCAGAGAAACTAGACATTTTTTATAGGAATCATTCGTCTGAACAATCCAGACAAGCAAGGCAGTTGTGGGAGACATGTGCTTCTCAAAAGCATCTCTGGTTTTCTTGTAATTTTCAAAAAAGTGACAGTGTAACTACAGGTAAAGCTTTAAAGATAACTGTAAATTGCAGTCCATTCAGTATTTAAAACACTGAGTAACTGAATGTTTAAACTTCATTCAGTTTCCCTCAGCATTGATAATATGCAATTGAATACAACATTAGCTTTTTAGCTCACCCTTCGTCCGTCGTGCGTCCGTCCATCAACAATTTCTTGTCTGCATGATAGTGGTTTCATTTATGATTTTATTTTAACCAAACTTGCACACAACTTGTATCACCATAAGATCTCAGTTCCTTTCTCGAACTGGCCAGATCCCATTATGGGTTCCAGAGTTATGGCCCCTGAAAGGGCCAAAATCAGCTGTTTTGATCTTGTCTGCACAATAGCAGCTTTATTTATGACTTGATTTTTACCAAACTGGCACACAACTTGTATCACCATAAGATCTTGGTTCCTTTCTTGAACTGGCCAGATTCCATTATGGGTTCCAGAGTTATGGCCCCTGAAAGGACCAGAATTAGCTATTTTGCCCTTGTCTGCACAATAGCAGCTTCATTTATGATTTGAATTTAATCAGACTTGCACAAAACTTGTGTTGCCATAAGATCTCAGTACCTTTGTTGAACTGGCCAGATCCCCTAATGGGTTTCAGAGTTATGGCCCCTGAAAGGGCCAAAATTAGCTATTTTGACCTTGTCTGCACAATAGCAACTTCATTTATGATAAATTTGATTTTAACCAAACTTGCACACAACTTGTATCACCACAAGATCTTGGTTCCTTTCTTAAACTGGCCAGATTCCATCATGGGTTCCAGAGTTATGGCCCCCTTAAATGTCCAAAATTGGCTACTTTGGCTTTTGCAGCCATATAGAGACTTCATTTATGGTTTTATTCGATACAAACTTCCAAAATATCTTCAACAACAATAAATCTTGGATTCCATGACAGATCAGATCCAATCGTAGTTTCCAGAGTTATTTTATATCTGATTACCTCCCCTGATTGTAGTCAAAATGGATTTATATCAGTAAGTACTTACAGGACTTATTTGAAATTTCATTATTGTCATTAGTTGGACCGAGCCAATCAGGATAGATAACTATGGACTGATTTTATATCAAATTACCTCCCTTTATTGTACCCCCCGACAACAAAGTTGTAAGGGGGGGTATACTGGTTTCAGGTTGTCTGTCTGTCTGTCTGTCTGTCCGTCTGTCCGTAGACGCAATCTTGTGCGCACCATCTCTCCTTATCCCCTTGACAGAATTTAATGAAACTTCGCACAAGTGATCAGTAACAACAGTAGTTGTGCATGGGGCATGTTAGGTTCTTTTAGAAAAAAAATTTGCAGAGTTATGGGACTTTGTTTTTTTTGTTACTATACTATATACATAGACACAATCTTGTGCGCACCATCTCTCTATCCCCTTGACACAATTTAATGAAACTTCACACAAGTGATCAGTACCAACAGTAGTTGTGCATGGGGCATGTTAGGTTCTTTTAGAAAAAAAATTTGCAGAGTTATGGGACTTTGTTTTTTTTTGTTACTATACTATATACATAGACACAATCTTGTGGGCACCATCTCTCCTCATCCCCTTGACACAATTTAATGAAGCTTCACACGTGATCAGTAACAACAGTAGTTGTGCATGGGGCATGTTAGGTTCTTTCAGAAAAAAAAATTGCAGAGTTATGGGACTTTGTTTTTTTGTTTCTTTACTATATACATAAACACAATCTTGTGCACACCATCTCTCCTCATCCCCTTGACACAATTTAATGAAACTTCACACAAGTGATCAGTAACAACAGTAGTTGTGCATGGGGCATGTTAGGTTCTTTCAGCGACAAAAATTGCAGAGTTATGGGACTTTGTTTCTTGTTAACATACTATGTACATACAGTCTGCATATGTAATCTTGTGCGTGCCTAATCTACCAAACCCTTACACACAATTTAATGAAACTTCACACAAGTGATCAGTACCAAATCTAGTTGTGCATGGTGCATGTTACATTCTTTTAGATAAATATTCTGCATAGTTATGGGACTTTGTTTTTTGTTACTATACTGTATACATACAGTCTATATACATACAGTCCACATAATTATGCAATCTTGTTTGCGTCAAATTGCAATGTACTGTGTCAGTGCATGTGGGGGTACATTCATCACCTTTAGTGATAGCTCTAGTTTCAAATTAAAATGGGTATATCTCCGTAACTAATGAAGATACTGATCTGAAATTTCATTTATGTCAACAGATTTATTTCGCAGATCCTTCTTTTGTTAACTTACAATAATTTTCTTTTGAATTACTTCCCTTTTACGTTACTATAAATAGCCTATTTTTAGTAACTGTTTTATTATTGGCCATAGGGAAAAACCGAGACCACTTTCCTGTGGTACAGTATGGATGGTACCTCCAATTTTTAAGTGTATTTTGACATATCTGTACCTTGTAAGAATTTTGTTTTTCTTTTTGGTTAAATTTCTTTCCTTTTTTTGTTCCTGTCCTTTGGACTTAGATATTTTTTCTGAGGACCTTCTTGTCCTCAAGTGCAATGATAACAGGTGAGCGATATAGGGCCATCATGGCCCTCTTGTTAGAAAGGGTTGTCTCTTCTTAAGGAGGTAGGTTACCTTGTTACCAGGGTAAATTCAGATTAGTTGTACCGCAGCATTTTTTTGTATTTCGTGTAATATGAAGTTTTAACTGTTACAATCTCAATTTCGTTTGTCTCTGTCCCTTCAAGTTCAACTTTTATCCAGGTTTGAAGAACATGACCCTCCAAAGGTATTTCATATTGAAAGAAGAAGGAAAATACGGATATTTAATACTTTTCAGTGTATTTTAGTTTCATTGATATCCGTAGAAGTCTGCATAATCGATAATTTGACTAGTATGCACGTTAGCTTTCTAATGTTAGCTTAAAATGTATATGTCGCAGGGCTCATGTTTCCATGGTAACGCATTTTCTCTAACTTTTAAACAACTATGTATAAAAACGGGGTTTTCGACGACTTCAATGCCATTCTGTTAATGACCAACATGGAATATTTGGGTAATATTATTAGCAAAATACCAAACGCTTTACATGGTACCCTATTTTTCTTAAAGTTTAAAGTAACCATGGCAACAGAGATGTTTAAAATAGCTTATATCTTGCTTTTCGTCGTAATTTCTTATAAAAATATTGAATAAGATTATCTTTCTAGTTAATGTAGCTTTAAAACATATTATTTCTAACGTAAGTTATATTTTCGTGCTATTTGCATTTATTCAAACAAATTTCACAGCTTAGAATACTTAAAGCTTTACCCCTCGTCTGGCATTTTTCATGAAAAAATCATTCAGCATGCTGCTATTATTCTCATGGATATTGTTGAAATGAAAATAAAAAGCCGAAGCTGTGTTTCTTAAATAGACCAGTGTCAGTGCTTTTGAATTTTACATTTAGATGCATAGGTCACGGGCTTCGTTTCCATGGTAACATCAATTCAATTCAAGAAACCACAATTTTCTACTGAAATTTGAACAATTTTAGATCTTAGTTTTAGTATATAAGTAACAAATTATCAACGGAACCTGAAAAATTGGTATTACAAATCAAACTGCTAGATTTTTTATTTGAAAATGGCCGTAACAAGTAACCTTTCACCCAACTATATTCCAAATAACATTGGTTACCATCATCCATTTTCTTACATTCCGAATAACATTTCAATATAACTACATAAAAGAAGCAAAATATTGATTATTATTCAGAGCAAAAGACTCATAAAAATATTTCAGCAAATAATGGTTATTTGAAAATAGTTAAAATAAAGAAAATGCACAGAATTACGTACTTTCAAGATAAAAGCTTTTAATTCTGCGTGGTAACTGACACGTAACGCCATGACGCCAATGACGTCATTTTAAGGCAACATTGTTTTGAAGCGTTTCTGTGGCAGTTTATTCATTATTTCTGCATTATCTAACCATAAAGCATCAGATCGAAGACAGGTTCATAATTTGTTTTCAGAAGAATGAATATACAAACACATTTAGTTTGTCGTAAACGTCGTCGTAAATCGTCACGTTAGCTTCTGGTTGGACATGCGCACATACAAATATGAAGGTAACCTACCTCCTTAAATATCCTGGGTATGAAATTTTGTTGTTTTGGCTAAAACTGCTGTTTCTTGGAGGTAATTTCAAATTTTGAAAACATAAAAGTATGGGAACTATATAATTATATTTGTTGGAATGTAATCATGTAATTTTGTGGATTGATGCAGTCGTGAAGTCCCCCTTGAGTATTGATGATTTTACAGTATCAGAAGCTTTAAAAAGTTAATGTAAAGAAATCCTATATTTTAACTTTTCTGTATCTGAATCTAGTTTTGATATTTCTGTCATTTGCTGTTTACATCACTAAAATAGTTGTGGTAACTTGAATATCACAGTGGGATGTGTGGAGTTATCAAGTTTTCTGAATATTTTTTACTTTTAAAGGACACTGAGGCTGACTTTTATATTTTATTAATTACATATTTGATGTAAGTTTAATGTTTCCATGTAATAATAAAATTTCTGTGGTAGTACTGAAAACATGTTACAAACAGCTGGTAAATATACAGGTCATGTTGATATTACTCTAGTCAGAGCCAGAATTTGAACTCACATGGACACAAGTGTCAGTGCCTAGCAAAACAAGTTCCACCACTCTACCATTTGTGAAAAAAAAATATCTGCTGAAACATACAAAACTAGAAATGTGTCCATAGGACACAGATACCCCCACTACATAACAAAGGACACAAATTTTTTCCTAGGTCAGGGGCCATAACTCCTACAATACTGAATGAATCCAGACGCAAAACACTGCACATGCTGACCAACATTCCTGTAAACTTTGGTGACTCTAGGTCAAGTACTTTCGGAGCTACGCGCGACACAACATTAAAATGACCAATTTTTAACGAAGTCAGGGGCCATAACTCCTACATGACTGAATGAATCCAGACGCGAAACCCCAGATGCACAACTGCACATGCTGACCAACATTCCTGTAAACTTTGGTGACTCTAGGTCAAATACTTTCGGAGCTACGCACGACACAACATTAAAATGACCAATTTTTCACTAAGTCTGGGGCCATAACTCCTACACGACTGAATGAATCCGGACGCGAAACCCCAGGTGCACAACTACGCATGCTGACCAACATTCCTGTAAAGTTTTGTGACTCTACATCAAATACTTTTGGAGCTAGGCGCGACACAACACTAAAATGACCAATTTTTACAAAGTCAGGGGCCATAACTCCTACACAACTGAATGAATCCGGACGCGAAACCCCAGGTGCACAACTACACATGCTGACCAACATTCCTGTAAAGTTTTGTGACTCTACGTCAAATACTTTTGGTGCTAGGCACGACACAACATTCACGGACGGACGGACGGACAAGGGCAAATTATGCCCACCCCCCACAAAGTGGGGGCATAATAATTCATAAATAATTTATGGAGGGAATCGGTTCTATTACAGGAATATTATTTCCATTTCTTTTGTCACCTTCACTTTACCTATAGATTGAAAAACATGTTTTTGAACTGTGTTTTTCTGTTTCAGCTTTGTTAGATGGTGTTTGTTAGTGAATAGTTCATATTTTTTACTTAAGTTCTATTAGACAGTCTGATGTCAGGTGTACATTAATTACTATTTCATGTTTTCCACTTCAGTTCAGATTGTTTGCTGTCAGGTATACATAATGAATTTTTTTTATTTTCCACGTCAGTTCTGTTAGATGGTTTGCTGTCAGGTGTACATACCGTACATAACCGCTTATAAGACGCATTTTTAGGAGTCATATTTCCGGGCCAAAGAGTGGGACACGTCTTATTAGCGCGTTCTACACGAAAATTAAAAGAAAATCTTAAAAAATCTTCAAATTACAGCTCAGTACATCTTTATTTCTGTCACTGCAAACCGCTACTTACGTTTTTCGGCCGCCATTTACATAGCGGTGATAAAGTCTTTAACTGCACGTACCGTATTTCGGACCGCTATAAAAATCGATACTAATTTATTTTACGATTCAAAAAAGTATATTTTTTTTTACAAATGTATTATTTTTCCTTTTAAAACACCAGAATGTATTGACTTTAAATTAACTTGTAAATTGTAATGGAACATAGAAATATTTTCACAGCCCGCAAACCGAAAACAATTAAAAGTTAATTGGCGCCAATTACAGAGAACTGTTTTAGGGTGTTAAAACACACTCGTTATGAAATATTTGATGCTTCAGATCCGCAAATAAACAGCTTTGTGATTGACACTGATTGATGTCAAACTTCGGCATCTTCAAAGAATGGCGAACGGAAATTATTTTGCATAATTTTGGACTAATCTTCTTGCCAAATGACGGGCATGTAGAGATGGCTAGCTACTCGAAACTCGAACACGATTGGGTAATATATCGAAGTGGGCATACCTGTATTTGACTGGCAGATGTCAAGCTATGATTGATTGACACGTGTCATATTTGAAAGCCCAGCAATAAAGTCGCCGATATTATTTTGGCCGATTTGTAGACGTAATTTCGCCATTTCCTAGTATTTTATTACATATAAAATAGGATTTTAAAACGTTCTGTTTAGTTTTACGTTTTATAAAACAGGTCTTGCAAACTCCTGAATAATCTTTTCTGACGTATTTTCGCCAAATATACGTTATTTAAATGTAATTTATCATACATAAAAATACATTTTAAAATACTTTATTTTATTTCGTTGAGTAACATCGGCAAGTATTGTCAAAATTTCGGCCGATTTGTACACATAATTTCGCCGTTTCCTAGGAGCTAAAATGTATTTTATTACATACAAAAAAGGATTTACATTTAATTAAACAAGCTGCAAAGTTTTGAATAATCTTGGTGAATAACGCCAATTTTTTTCTAGATGTATTTTCGCCGTATTTGGTTATTCATATGCATTTTATTATACATCAAAATATTTTTAAAAATACTTTATTTTATTTCATTGTGCAACATCGGCAAATATCGTCAAAATATCGGCTGTTTTATAGATGTAAGTTCTCCGTTTCTAATTCTTTCAATGTGTTTATCACAGAAAAATAATTGTATATAAGCTGATTATATATTTTAAAATTTAATAACTGAAGTTAGCATTTTTTTTTGCAAAAAAAAATCGGTGATTTTACCATTTTATTTTTCCCTAAAACACATCATGTTCGAAAAATTATGCATTTCTACAAATATTTGACATTGTTGATATCAAAAAATGACCGCGTCTTGTACGAGGGTTAGTGGAAAAGACCCCAGATTGCATGTCCAATGTCGGGATGCATCTTATAAGTGAGTGTGTCTTATAAGCGGTTATGTACGGTAATGAATTTTTCATGTTTTCCATTTCAGCATTGTTAGATGGTCTGCTGTCAGGTGTACATAATGAATTTTTCATGTTTTCCATTTCAGCATTGTTAGATGGTCTGCTGTCAGGTGTACATATTGATTTTTTCTTGTTTTCTATTTCAGCATTGTTAGATGGTCTGCTGTCAGGTGTACATAATGAATTTTTCATGTTTTCCATTTCAGCATTGTAACTTGGTTTGTTGTCAGGTGTACATACTGAATTTTTCATGTTTTTCATTTCAGCATTGTAACTTGGTTTGCTGTCAGGTGTACATACTGAATTTTTCATGTTTTCCATTTCAGCATTGTTAGATGGTTTGCTGTCAGGTGTACATATTGAATTTTTCATGTTTTCTATTTCAGCTCTGTTAGATGGTTTGCTGTCAGGTGTACATATTGATTTTTTCATGTTTTCTATTTCAGCTCTGTTAGATGGTTTACTGTCAGGTGTACATATTGATTTTTTCATGTTTTCTATTTCAGCTCTGTTAGATGGTCTGCTGTCAGGTGTACATAATGAATATTATATGAAGAACAACATTCCTACACACCTGGATAATCTGACCAATCAGGACTCGGAGATTATCAGTGTGGATGTATTGACCAATCATGTTGAGTTGTCTGAGCCTGCAGACAGTACCTCAGACAATGGGTCAACTGTCAACTGTTACCCTGACAGACAGAAATCTGTGTGTATGAAAACAAAACTTTCCCCAGCCTCAGAGACCCACCCTCAGAATAATCATGCCTTTAACACGGGGGAGGATCCTCTGATTATTAATACATGTAGTTATGGTGGGGCACGCCCTAAAGTTCCACTCCATTCTTCCTACACAACCAGTCAGTCGGTGACTGAAGAATCTATTGTTTTAGGTGTAACAGTGAACTCGAATCATCTTGGCAATTCAAAACACTACACAACACAAGATAATGGTGCTAAGTCAGTGTCTAGTCACAGTGAAAATAGTGCAAAAGGTCAAGTATCAGATCATTCTGTGCATGAATCAAATAGTGCAATAGTTGGGGACTACTTTTTTGCCAATGGGAATGCGAGGGATTCCCGTAAAAGCAGTTCTCAATCTGAATCACCGGATAGTGTTCATAAACATGTTCCAAGTTTTGTTGATCGGTTTATACGATCAGACAAAGTAGATAATGTTCCTCGCTGGGCCGACCCAGCGTGCCAGGGTATAAAGTTTGCTGATGATGATGAGCAGAGTGTGAAGGATTTGGCGTTTGAAGGAAATATAGTGTTTGACAGCAGTCAGGTGCTCACCCCAACCTCCGACAGTCAGAAGAGGCTGTATCTGGAAGGGTGTCCTGAACCTGATGCTCCAGTGCCTGATGATGATGAGGCAGAAAGTAAACAGGAGTCATGTGACCATAGGAAGCTATCACATGATCTCAAAATGACCAGTGAAGAAAGTGTATTGACTTCCATCGATAATGAAGTGATAGGGTCTATAAATTTAGGGTACATTAATCCAGAAGACAATCTGCACAGTGACAGGGAGGCACAAATAAATGGGAGAACTATAACTCCAAATGGATTAGAAAAGGAATATACAATGCTCAATAAAAAACGAAAATCATCACTTCTCAGTGATTTTGAACGTTTAGATATAACACAGACATCGTCTTTGCCATCCTCCCCGCTACACAGACTACATAAACCTGACTCGCCAACAAAAAAATTGAAAGAAGAAGTGATGCGGGGAGGAAAATGTAAGCATCATAGTCCATTGTTCAAGCGTAAATCAAAATATCCCCGGTCCATGGAAACATCAGACGATGACTTCAGTTCCTCATCGGAGGATGTGCGCTTATCGTACAACTACAAAAATCTGGAGTCTTTCCAGAAAGCTCAGTTAAAACACAAGGTGAGAACGTTATGATTTTCAGCTTTTCTGAGAAGAACAGCTTAGGGCCTTCTCATTTATTTTTTTTATACTTTGAGAGTCTGCTGCCTTGCACTGGGAATTTTCTGTAGGTTAAAGGGATTTACTGTAGGTAATTTCCATATTGAACTGTTCTACTTGTATTTAAGTTTTCATTTGGGAGGAAATATCCTGTCAAAAGATTGCGAGGAGATTTCTTTTGGAATAAAATTTCTCACATGATGGATGAGGGCACTATATCATACAGACAAAATGAGAATTTTTTTGCTGTAAACAAGGCTTAGCTCTGATATTTGTTACCCCACTGGAATAATACAGAATAAAATTTTATGTGGAATATTCAGAAGATTGATGTTTGTGGGGTGAAAACACAAGCATGTGCCTATAATGAATGATCATGTACCGTTTAATTGCATCAGTGTCTCAAAATGTAGGAATACACTGAATTCTTTAATATTTGTGGGAGACTAACTTACTCGGATTTAGTCGTTGCATTAATACTGATAAATAAATTTTCTTCTTACTTTATTTACAAAATTTGAAATCCATGAATTTGTGTTCCTTTGAAATGAACCTTTTTACCGAAACAACAAAAATAGACCACATGATTAAATGTCCACATGATTAAATGCTTTTATAGTTTGAAGATATTCCTTATAAAGTGTTGCTGAAAGATATTAATCCATATATAACATTTAGTTTGGAAAGAAAAGTCAAGCTTTAACTTGGAATCCCAGCCGATCAATACAAGAAGTGGTCTGACTCAAGATTACATGCACTCATTTCCAAATAACATCTCAGGGTCTGTGGAATATGTTGGCATCAATTTAGGAAGTTTAATTTAGTTGTTTCTCGGATTTTACAGCTGAAAGCTTTCTTCAATAAGAGGCAATTAAGGCAAAAGTCAGTTCACCGTAATGTAAAGTTATAAACTTGAAGCATTTCTGCTGGAAAATAGTTTAACTTGGCTTTTCAAGTCTCCAGTCTGTCAGTTTATAAACATAAATGCAAGCATTTAACCTTTTAAAACAATTTTAATCATTTCTCTTATATATTCTGACCGATCTTTCTTGGCTCTGATTATCCAGTGTTTTGAGAAGAAAAGGGACATAATTATACAAAATTTGAATAGCCTCAGGAGTTATGTCCTGTGAACAAAACACACAGACTAAATATATCCCAACCAAATTTAATTTGGGAGGTGTTATGTAGGAATCTGTCCGGTCTGCTCCTGTCCCCTCTAGTTGCATATCTTGATACCATATATATATATATATACCTTGTTGAAACTTACATTTTGGTTTTAGAATCATGATACAGGTTCACTTACCAGGTCCCATAAATCTGACTTTGGATTTCCCCTTTTCACTTTGATAACTTCTCAACATTGGCATTTCTTCAATATTTCTGAAACCTATTTATTATGCATTTCATTGAAATTTCACACAGTTGTTTAAGATCATAATGTAAGTTTACATATCAGATTCCATAAGTCTGCCTTTTATTTTGACAAAATTATTCCCATTTTAGCTCCACTATTCAGAGAAAAGGGGGGCTATACTACTCGTGTTGGCGTCGGCGTGACCCTTCTTGGTTAAAGTTTTTCGGCAACCTTTGTTTTTCTGTCATATCTTTGTTACTTTTGCTTATATCTTACTGTAACCTCACATAAACATTGTCCAGTATACAAACAATATATGTGTAGGGGCTGAGCCCATTATACCCAAGGTCAAGGTCACCAGGCTGTTATACTTAGGTTATTTTTAAGGTTAAAGTTTTTCGGCAACCTTTGTTTTTCTGTCATATCTTTGTTACTATTGCTTATATCTTACTGTAACTTCACATAAACATTGTCCAGTATACAAACAAAGTATGTGTAGGGGCTGAGCCCATTATACCCAAGGTCAAGGTCACCAAGGTCTTATACTTAGGTTATTTATAAGGTTAAAGTTTTTCGGCAACCTTTGTTTTTCTGTCATATCTTTGTTGCTGTTGCTTATATCTTACTGTAACTTCACATAAACATTGTCCAGTTTACAAACAAAGTATGTTTAGGGGCTGAGCCCATTATACCCAAGGTCAAGGTCACCAAGGTCTTATACTTAGGTTATTTTTAAGGTTAAAGTTTTTCGGCAACCTTTGTTTTTCTGTCATATCTTTGTTACTTTTGCTTATATCATACTGTAAGTTCACATAAACATTGTCCAGCATACAAACAAAGTATGTGCAGGGGCTGGGCCCATTATACCCAAGGTCAAGGTCACCAAGAAGTTATACTTTGAATTATTTTCTTGTTAAATTTTTTGGAGAGCTTCGTTTATAGACATTTCTTTGGTACTTTAAAATATAATGACTTGAAATTAAAAATATTTGTTTATAATCATCTGCATGTGTGGCTACTTACCCCATAACTCTAATTGTGTTTTTGACAGAATTATGCCCCTTTTGTACTTAAATT
The DNA here is from genome assembly GCF_021730395.1 of Mercenaria mercenaria. NCBI lineage: Eukaryota > Metazoa > Mollusca > Bivalvia > Venerida > Veneridae > Mercenaria > Mercenaria mercenaria. The sequence goes on from NC_069364.1 coordinate 343,653, forward strand.
TTTTTGCAATCTTCGCTTTTTGGATATAACTTTAATGCAATATAAGATAAAGACTTGAAACTTAAAATGTATCTTTATCATCATCATCTGCATGTGTGGTAACAATCCCCATAACTCTGATTTGTATTTTTGACCGAATTATGCCCCTTTTACACTTAAATTTTTTACAAACTTCGTTTTCTGGATATAACTTTGTTACTATATAAGATAATGACTTGAAACTCAAAATATATCTTTATCATCATCATCATCTGCATGTGTTGTACTAATCCTAATAACTCTGATTTGTGTATTTGATGGAATTATGCCCCTTGGTGTATCTTCCTTTTGAAGGAGAGGTCTCTTATTCAGACATATATTCATTTTACTGTCAAATCCTTGAATAGTGGAGCGCGCTGTCTTACGGATGTTAGACTTGGAAAATGTTGGCTAAATTTTTACTTTCCTTGAATATCTCTGAAACCAAAAACAGTATTTCACTGGAACTTTGGACTAGACAGCAAGTGAACATAACAAGTCCCATAAATCTGACTGCTTTTTTTACGGATTGTCTTCTTTCCAGTTCACCTTATTTGAACATTTAGGACAGTTAAATCTACAGAAACAGTGATAGATGGCAGGGAGAGGAAGTACAGAACATAAGAACAGTAACTCTGTTTTGAGTATTATAAAATATATGTTCTTTTTTCACATTTTTGAACCTTTGGCTTCAGTGATTGGAATTTAATGTAAATCAGTACAATAAATACAATAGGTAACAATCAGGGAAAGTGAAATACACAAGAATATAATTCTGTCTTGTCTATTTTCATAATTATATCCTTTTTTGTTCTAAATTTTCATGTACAAAATGTCAAATTAACTGAGAAATATTTGGTATCTGGCCATTTTTTTCAAGAAAAATGCAGAACACTTTTGCTGTGTTAGCCCACATATTATTTTATGTTTTGTATTACAGCTGAAGAAAGCCCTGAGTAAAGGGGAAGACAGTAAAAGTCGTTACCGACAGTTTGTTCTACACAACAAGGCTCCATTATGGAATGAAAATAGTCAAGTATATCAACTAGATTTTGGTGGCAGAGTCACTCAGGAGTCCGCAAAAAACTTCCAAGTTGAACACAGAGGAAAACAGGTAAACAGTTCTTTAGATTTGGTTGTTTATTCTTTGCTGATAAATACCGTTTATGGGATCTCTGTGACTGAGTGATGAGTGAGGGATGCTCACTTGGAATTACATGCCCCTCACCTTTGCTGGTCCAGCTCAGATATGTGAGGAAGCCATCCAGCTGGGTCTAGTTCTACTCAAGTGTCCATCCATGCCTGCAGGTATGTCCAGAGAGGCTCCTTAGAGGGAAGGGCAGTGGTTCTTACCCAAGTGGCTGTTCAGAGGCTCCTCAAACCTTCCATTAATGCTAGAAAGTCTGTTTAACTTAAAAATAACAAAACAAAACAAACAGCAGGTGCATGTGTAAGATATGTGTGTACTTAGTGAGCTTGATGTGGAGATACCAAAGCAGAGGTCAAGGTGAAATGGTCATTCACAGAGGGGATGGTTGCTCTCCTTCACAACTGAGAAAAACCATTGTAGTCTGACTTGAAGTCCACCTTCCTCTACCAGTCAAGAAGGGAAATTGTCAATTCTTAGTTGAGAATAAATATCTAGTATCAAAGAATTGTAAACTAATCAGCACGTAAATAATACTGGTTAGAAAATATCAGTAAACTCAACAGAAAAGAAAATTTAATAAGCTTTTGACGATTGATTGCAGGAAAATTTCTTCATGTACAAGACAAACATATTTATGTTATTCAGTGCATTTTGCAGGAAAATTTCTTCATGTTCAAGACAAAATATGTATCTTTTTCCATGCGTATTGCAGGAAAAACTTTCATGTACAAGATAAACAAATCTATGTTATTCTATGTATATTTCAGGTGATGCAGTTTGGGCGTATAGATAGTAACGCTTACACCCTGGACTTCCAGTATCCGTTCACCGCCATACAGGCATTTGCTGTTGCACTGGCAAATGTAACACAACGATTGAAATAAACATTGGGATTGCACCCTTCATCATTTTATGCTAGTCTGATCATTTTATATTTCTCATATGTCAGTGCATTTACACAGTTACAGATATATTCAGTTAAATGATATTAGTGCAGTAACATTCGGTTAAATGCTTAAGGTTTAAGGCTCACATATTCTAGATGGTAAAAAACAGAATATCAGGAAAAATAATCTATGTAGAAAATAACAGTTTTCCTTCTATCATATCAGCAAATAATGTATATACAACATTATAGTAACTACATTTTATAGTTGCTTGAGTAAAATAAACCAACTTTAGTATTACACTACAGTAAAACACCAGTCGCTAAAAGCCATAAGGGGAGAAGCAAAATGCTTTTGTGATCTGAGGCTTCAAGGTATTTGAAGTTTTGAGTTATCCAGGGTTTTGAGTCATCCGGGGTTTTGAGTATCCAGGGTTTCAAGTTACCTGGGGTTTTGAGTTATCCTGGGTTTCAAGTTTTTGAGTTATCCAAGGTTTCAAGTTATCCATGGTTTTGAGTTATGGGTTTCAAGTTATTTGGGGCTTTGAGTTATCTGGGTTCAAGTTATCCAGTGTTTAAAATTACCTAGGGTTTCAAGTTATTCAGGGTTTGAGTTATCCAGGGTTTTGAGTTATTCAAACATAGATAATGTAAGAAATACAGCTGGTGACCATATGAAATGATTGAGTCAGCCCTGGTACTTGTGTCGTTGATGCTTGAGTCAGCATCAGCCCAGGTACTTGTGTAGTTGATGCTTGAGTCAGCATCAGCCAAGGAACTTGTGTCGTTGAAGCTTGAGTCAGAATCAGCCCTGGTACTTGTGTCATTAAAGCTCGAGTCAGCATCAGCCCTGGTACTTGTGTCGTTGATGCTTGAGTCAGCATCAGCCCAGGTACTTGTGTAGTTGATGCCTGAGTCAGCATCAGCCCTGGTACTTGTGTAGTTGATGCTTGAGTCAGCATCAGCCCAGGTACTTGTGTAGTTGATGCTCGAGTCAGCATCGGCCCAGGTACTTGTGTCGTTGTTGCTCGAGTCAGCATCAGCCCTGGTACTTGTGTCGTTGATGCTCGAGTCAGCTTCAGCCCTGGTACTTGTGTCGTTGATGCTCGAGTCAGCATCAGCCCAGGTACTTGTGTAGTTGATGCTCGAGTCAGCATCGGCCCAGGTACTTGTGTCGTTGTTGCTTGAGTCAGCATCAGCCCTGGTACTTGTGTCGTTGTTGCTCGAGTCAGCTTCAGCCCTGGTACTTGTGTCGTTGTTGCTCGAGTCAGCATCAGCCCTGGTACTTGTGTCGTTGTTGCTCGAGTCAGCTTCAGCCCTGGTACTTGTGTCGTTGAAGCTCGAGTCAGCATCAGCCCTGGTACTTGTGTCGTTGATGCTCGAGTCAGCATCAGCCCAGGTACTTGTGTCGTTGTTGCTCGAGTCAGCATCAGCCCAGGTAGCCCAGGTACTTGTGTCGTTGATGCTAGAGTCAGCATCAGCCCTGGTACTTGTGTTCTTGAAGCTTGAGTCAGCATTAACCCTGGTACTTGAGCTGTTGATGCTCAAGTTGGTCCTTGTTTTTGAGCCACTGATGTTGGAGCGAGGGGTGTTTTACTGTATTCTTCTTTGGCCTTATTTATTGTATCAATATTGCATGCCTATGATAAATGAAATGCGAGTGAAGCATAAATGTGAACTGGTAATATTACACCATACAAAAGATATGTATATATCAAGCACTGTACTGGGTGTAGCTCTGTGGAATGTAGTGCTCTATAATGTTTGGTAACTCTGTGTAATTTCCATACTTCTTCACTCTTTCAAGTCAGAGTGAAAGCATTGTCTGTCAGATTTTGTGTATGCTTTATATCTTCTGAAAACTTTGAAGAAATTTCATGAAACTTAGGTGGAATGTTCATCTTAGCAAGACTTATAGAACCCATCCTCCATTTGCACCAACCCAGGTTTGCTTGTTTGTTTTGAATCTAGGTTGATCATTTGAAAAATGGCACCCTCCTCAAGAACACCAGTTTGGCTACAGTCTGGTGTCTTGCTTCAGTCTGGTGTCTGGTTAGAGCCTGGTGTCAGGCTACAGTCTGGTGTCTGGCTACAGCCTGGTATCTGGTTACAGTCTGGTGTCTTGCTTCAGTCTGGTGTCTGGCTACAGCCTGGTATCTGGTTACAGCCTGGTGTCAGGCTACAGTCTGGTATCTGGCTTCATCCTGGTGTTTGGCTACAGTCTGGTGTCGGGCTACAGGCTGGTATCTGGCTTCATCCTGGTGTTTGGCTTCATCCTGGTGTTGGGCTACAGGCTGGTATCTGGCTTCATCCTGGTGTTTGGCTTCATCCTGGTGTTTGCCTACAGCATGGTGTCAGGCTACAGGCTGATATCTGGCTACAGCCTGGTGTTTGGCTACAGTCTGCTATCAGGCCTTACTTGGGGCTTTTGAATTGCAGTGCACTAGTATTGTAGCAGATCATTATTGAAATTTCTTCATAAATCTCTCTTCTGTTAGAAATTCTACACATCTGATCAGATACTGTCCAATTTAGAACTGAAGTTATAAGAAAAAACACGTTATTAAAGTGCAGAGAACCACATGATATGAAGTTCCCCAGAGTGACATCTATTTGCAGCTAACAGTCAGTCCTTGTCAGCATCGCCTGCCTATCAATTATTTTCCAAAAAAAGTATAATTTCCAGTTCATGAATATCGATTTACCAGGTCATGAATATTAATGAAAGTAGTCCAATCAGGGGGAAATACGAAATCGGACTCCCACCTTATTAATTTTGATTTCTATCACTTGTATTAATTTATGGATTACAACAATTGTTTTACATAATAAGGATATTAATCAAGTGTAAGACTACATAATTTTTACATTTTAATACATAATAAAATTCCTCCATAATAATTATATACCATAAACTGAATCATGACTACAATTAAAATCACTTGTGTTATTCTGTTATTTGTGCCATGACTGAAAAATCACATCGAAAAACAATCATTGTTTACTATGGTGTGATTGTAATTGTGTCAAGATTATGAATTCTTGTTGTTTCAGTTAATTTCTTCTCTGTTGTGACAGCATTGTACAGCTTGTTATTGCACAAGGCCAGTATTTTTTACCTTGGTTTAGGAGAAATTTAAGTGGCGATTTAGATCATCACTAGAAAAAGTCAGTTTTTAACATCATGCCACATGTTTTTCATACTATTAGAAGAAAATACGTTTTCAGTGTCTAGAACAGGTATTAAATGCAATACAGAATACAATGGGTTTCATTATTTTTGTCAAGGTGATTACATTTATAAGTATTCTGTCATTGTGTGAAGTTTCTTTAAGAAATATAACGTGGTTTTGTCTTAGTTACTAGATAAAAGCTGTGGTCTTGGAACACTTGTTTTCTTCAGACCAAGACATTTGTAGGACCATGTTATTGTACACAAATATTTGAAGCTTCTGTCAGTTTTAGAGTAGATAATCAAATGAAATAAAAAAAAAACAAGTTATCCCACAGTGAATTAGGGACGATAAGGCCCAATATTTGGTACATTCCACAACATACTTTTGAATATTTTGTCTACAATTTTCTTGCTGTATTTATTTAATGTTCTAGTCAGTAGTAAAATAGCCAAAATATAGCATTTACATGTCATTTTTATGCTTTTATAATGTATCCAGGTTTTTATACTCTTATGTGTTCTTTAGAATTCAAGAATATGCGACATGTGAAAAACCTTAGGTTTCATTTAAAGAAGCCAAGATGTTACTATGGTGTAGTATTCTTTTGAAGGGCTTGAATGTAATATACAGGTATATCTGTTACAAAAGATGTAAATGAATTGCATTGTAGATTTGCTGCATTCAGAAAACACAAATAATGTTGATTCTCTTTCGAAGCTTGATATGCAGTATGTAAAAGTGTATCAGTTGATGACTTGTGTCTTCACCTTAGGTATTGAATATGTGAAATTATTGTTGCCTAAATCTATGTATAGGTATTTGTAATCTATAATTATTGTTAGCTTTTTGTTGCTATTAAAGTCAGGTGTTTCTGATTACAGAACATTGTTTGTTGTATATTGTACGATTTACTTTTCTGTTGGTCACTGTGTTAGTCTGGGTAGTTTTCCAGTTAAGAAAGGTGCAAATTTCCATAACAGATAGAATGGGCATACCCATTTCTGATTAAATATTGCTTTATTTATTGTATAAATTTTATGGAGGAGGCCTCAGTGGCCGAGCAGTTGAGGTCTCCGATTTCAAATCACTTGCCCCTCACAGATGTGGGTTCAAGCCTTACTTGGGGCATTGAATTCTTCATGTGAGGAAGCCATCCAGCTGGCTTATGGAAGGTCGGTGGTTCTACACAGGTCTCCCTCCTCCATCAAAGCTGGAAAATCGCCATATGACCTATTATAGTGTCTGTGCGACTTTAAACCCAACATAAGCAAATTAAATTTTATGGGGAAACATCTTTTCTTTGTCAGTATTTATCAGTAGAGTGCAGGAAGAGTACATCTGTGGAGCCGAGCTGCTTTTTTTTTTAAACTAAAACACCTGCTTGACTTAACAGTTTATACGGTATTCTAAATCGCATGTATGAACTTTTATACATTTGATTTTACCTTTACTGAATCGTAATTAGTGACACTATTAAACAAGGATTTGTCCAGCATGAATGAAGTATTCGGAAAAAATGCTAGTCATCTTTTTTCCAGTATATGCTGTTGTTTCGACACATACACTTATTGAATGTTAAATGAGATTATACATGATTCAATATTTTTAAGTTGTAAATTCTGGCCTTAGTAAATGTTTGTTAAATTCGACAAGAGCTGCCAATAAGACAGTGCACGCAACCTCCAAGACAAGGGTCATAACTTTGAAATACTATCAATAAAAAGGTGTTAAAAGCATATAATGAACTGTGAAATCATTAATATTCGTGTGGGACTAATTTTCATGGATTTCATTGTCGAGTCAATCCACAAAATTTATTTATGTTCAAAAGTTGAAATGCACGAATTCATATTTCCACAAGATTTCTGTTTAGACCAAAACCACAAAATTTCATACCCACGAAATGAAATGATTGTACAGTTTACTTAACTAAACAAATTACTAACACACTGGTTTGACCGAGTCTGTTCAGGGGGGGGTAATGAGATGTGCAACACCCCTTACAATCTTAAGTAGAACTGTATTATAGGAAAATTGAACCACACTAATTCCACCTAGAGTTATCTTACTTGGTTACTTCAGTATTTGGGGATCCGGACAAAATCCCCTGCGGACAAAACCCCCTTCGCTCGTTTTTGCATAGGCGGACAAAACCCCCTTCATGTTTTTTACAAGGACGAAGAAACACCCTTCGCTGAATTTTACAAGGAGGACAAAACCCCCTTCACATTTTTTACAAGGAGGACAAAACCCCCTTCACGTTTTTTACAAGGAGGACAAAACCCCCTTCACGTTTTTTACAAGGAGGACAAAACCCCCTTCATCCTAGAATCAAAAAAGCAAACAATATGATAATACATTTTAAAATTTTCCATTTTATTAATAGAAAGAGATGTCTTGAAGATAATTATAATTAATGATTATAATTATGGATAATTGATGTACTTACTCTATTATATACAATTATTACTGTTTGTTCCATAGTAAATTTGGAATCAATCTGACTATACATATACAATTATTATAGTTTGTTGATAAAAAAGTGTTAAATATCTCTTAATTAATTGACCTGTTAGTTTGTTAATTGTTTGTTTGTCTCATTGAACTGATTAAAGTAAATTGTTAAATAACTCTTAGGTACTTTGATTAGTTATATATTATTATATTATTTGCCCTTTTGATTCTAGGGTGAAGGGGTTTTTGTCCTCCTTGTAAAAAAACACGGAGGGGGTTTTGTCCTCCTTGAAAAAAAGTGCGAAGGGGGTTTTGTCCTCCTTGTAAAAATCATGAAGGGGGTTTTGTCCGCCTATGCAAAAATGAGCGAAGGGGGTTTTGTCTGCAGGGGATTTTGTCCTACACTCCAGTATTTGATAACTGAGAAACACTGTAAGAAGTTTAAATCCAGAACATAGAGCTTGAGCTGAGATACAGCTCGATAGTTGCATGCCAAACTTTCCAAGTCAGAATAGGGTCATGATTTACATTAAATTCCATCAAGAGTTATCAAACTTGTCTCAGTAAAGCCAACCAAAAGTCATCTTATTTAGTTATTTCAGGTTTGATGAAAAAGAAGCCTTGTGTGAAGTTTCAATCTAATACATGTAATTGTTACCGAGATATGATCTTGCAGGCTAAACTTTTAACATCTGCATAGTTTACATAACACAAGTTACAAGAAAAGAAACAACACCGACATTTGCTACAGACATTTTTTTCCAGGTGACTAAAAAAAATTATATTTTGACATTCCAGTTTGTTTTAATATAAAATTCTTTCATCTCGGTTAAAATCTGAAATTCAAACATTTAAAAAAAAGTGTTATTTTATCTACTTCTGCACATCAGTATTAAAGTGTACAAGATCCTTTGGAAGCATAGAATGCAACCATGCAAAATAATAGCAGACTGGATTTGACAGTCTGTTCACGAGAGGTAATGAAATATGCAACACCCTTACCCCCCCCCCCCCCCCCCCTTAAGCAGAATTCTGTTACATATTGAATTGACTCAATCTCGAAGGACCAGAAAATATAAACTAATCTTAGAAAGGGGAGACTTTATGGCTGCCACAGGGTACTTAAATATTGCTGTTGTGATAGTTGATTACGATTCAAATTTCTTTCATTTTCATCAGATGTGCGGTTTGCCTTGTGGATATTAAAGTGTATCTGAACAGTTGTAAATTAGGAAGAAAAATAAACGTTCTATCAAACCTGCTTCAATATTCTAAGGGAAGTAAGAAGTATGATAATGCGGAGTAACTCCATATATCAGTAGTTCCCATTGTCAGTTAAGGTGTGATAAAGCGGTTTCATCATGTCCATCTGTGCATCAGACTCTCAACAAAATTTCTAACCTACTACCTTGCCATAAAGATTATATGACCCAGCAGTTGTAATAGTTCTACATTAGTATTATACAGAAAATTTCATCGAAAACTAGGAATGTCAGTCTTTTGGCAGACTAAATAATACCCCGGTAGCTCCGCCTGCTTGTACGAAATCAACTTTTTTTCAGAAATTTTAAATCGAAAAGTGGCCAAAACTCCACTGCTTGGTAGATTGTAACCAATACTGAACTTGGCCTGTATTTTACAATCATACAAGTCAAACAAGAGGGCCAAGATGGTCCTAGGTCGCTCAACTGTGTAACACGCCATAACGGTGTAAACATGTTTTACCTAGTGATTACATGGAAACAAATATTCTGACCAATTTTCAGTAAGACTGGACCAAAAAACGTGGCATCTTGAGTGTAAACAAGCATTTACTTTGATTTGACCTAGTTTTTTACCCCACATGACCCAGATACGAACTTGTCCAAGACTTCATAACAAACATTCTGACCAAAATTTATGAAGATAGAATAAAAAATGTGTCCCCTAGGGTGTAAACAAGCTTATTCTTTGATCTGACCTGGTGACCTAGTTTTTGACCCCACATGACCCAGATAAAAATTCATATGATATTTCATTCTGACCAAGTTTCATGCACATCAAATGAACAAGTGTTAACACGCTTTTCCTTTGATTTGACTGGGTGACCTAGTTTCTGACCCCATATGACCCAGTTTCAAACTTGGCCTAGGAACCATCAAGATAAACATTCTGACCAAGTTTCATCAAGATAGGGTCAAAAATGGAGCCTCTAGGTTGTTTACAAGCTTTTCCTATTATTTGACCCGATGACCTAGTTTTTGACCTGACATGACCTAGTTTCGATCCAGGTCTAGAGATCATCAAGATAATCATTCTGTGCAAGTTTGTATCAAATCAAAGCATAAATGAAACCTTTATGGTTGAAAAGGCCAAAATAGAAAATTTTGCCCCTTTCAGGGGCAGTAACTCTAGAACCCATGATGGGATCTAGCCAGATTTCAATAGGACCCAGATTTTATTGTGACTTAAGTTGTGTGTAAGTGTGGTTAAAATCAAATATAAAATATCACTTCTATCGTGTTCACAATGTAAAAATTACCAAATTTTGGCTCTTTTAGGGGTCAATCAGGGGCTGTAACTCCGGAACCTATGATTGGATCTGAAAGATTCATCATGGAATCCAAGATTTATCGTCGTTGTTGATATTTTACAAGTTTGTATCAAATTAAACCATAAATGAAGTCTATATGGCTGCAAAAACCAAAATAGCAAATTTTGGACTTTTAACGGGCCATAACTCTGGAACCCATGACTGGATCTGGCCAGTTTTCGAAAGGAACGGAGATATTATGCCAATACAAGTTGTGTGCAAGTTTGATTAAAGTTGATTGCAAAATGTGGTCTATCATGTTCACAAGCCAAAAATAGCAAATTTTGGCCCTTTAATATGGGTCATATTTCTGGAACCCATGATTGGATCTGGCCAGTTTCTGAAAGGAACCAAGATATTATGCCTACAAGTTGCGTGCAAGTTTGATTAAAGTTGATTGCAAAATGTGGTATCTATTGTGTTCACAAGCCAAAAATAGCAAATTTTGGCCCTTTAAGGGGCCATAACTCTGGAACCAATGAAGGGATCTGGCCAGTTTTCAAAAGGAACTGAGACATTATGCCAATACAAGTTGTGTGCAAGTTTTATTAAAGTTGATTGCAAAATGTAGTTTCTATCATGTTCACAATCCAAAAATGGCAAATTTTGGCCCTTTAAGGGGCCGTAACTCTGGAACCCATGATGGGATCTGGCCAGTTTTCGAAAGGTACCAAGATATTATGCCCATACAAGTTGTGTGCAAGTTTGATTAAAATCAAATACAAAATGTGGTCTCTATCATGTTCACAAGGAAATTGTGAACGGACGGACGACGGACGATCACAAAAGCTCACCCTGTCACTACCTGACAGGTGAGCTAAAAAGGGCCAAAATAATTCTGCCAAAAATTGATTGTAACTTAAACTGAACATTGCCTGTATCTCATGATCATACCCGTGTACTTGAACTGAACTCGATCCATTCAGAGTCCGAACGGACAACCAAAAGGGGCCGTAACTCCAGCAAAGTTGGTAAGATTGTAACTGAAATTGAACTTGGCAGGCATTTTATACTCATGAACCCGTTTACCCAAATTAAATTCAATCATTCATCCTTTAAAGAATGCCAAAAAACAAAATTTTAAGTCAATAGGAGGCTGTTACTCTATCAATAGATTACAACAAATTTGAACATCATAATCATGTGCCTGTCTATCAAAAACAAATTCAATTAATTCATCCTTTCAAGGACTTATGGAACAGACATCAAAATTTTTGCCGAATTTCAAATGGAAAAAGCGGCCATAGGTCTGGCAAGTATTAGTGGATTGTAACAAAAATCAATCTTGACCTGGATCATTATTATATACCTGGCCCTGTGTTCACAAAATGTATTTCGATCTCGGTTGAATTTTGGACTAAATTTTTTTATGAAAACATTTACTAGACCTCAACACTAACTTTACAATTACAATTTAAATTGACCATCAATACTTGATGGTCACATGAAAATAGACATTAACTTAACACTAACTTTAAACAGTGTCCGACAAATTTATAATTTTACTGGTAGCCCACTGGGCTACCAGATTTTTTTTCTGGTAGCCCAGCATTTTCTTATAGTTGCCCAGAAAATTAACCATGAAAGTACTAACTTGCTCTATCCGTACCCGACTTACTGAGATGTGAGAATAAGATGGGTCTTTAACAATATTTTGTTAATAACAGAAATCTAAAAACACAAAGATAAACATTTCATTCTCTTTAATCATAATATAGAAGTACAAGTTGAAGCTAATACAACATCTTATTAAAGAAACATTTTTACACAAGTATCTCTTAGTTTACAACTTAAAAGTCTTAAAATATTAAAATTGTAAATTTCTTTCAGTATTGAGATCAACTCGAGTACTTATACTTTCTATACCGGTAATCACAAATAATTTGTATTAGATGTTCACAAAATGTATTTAAATTAAAAGTCACTGTCAATCTTCACAGGTGGCAGTATCATTGATTGGTCACCCCTTCCCCACCCTAAGACCCCTGATACCACCCTGAAAAAAATTCTGACATTCTCAGGTGTTACTTAATATCCCCACCCTACAAGACCCCTGATACAATCATGAAAAAAAATTTCAGCTATCAAATTTCTGGGTTGTATCAGGGGTCTTGTAGGATGGGGATATTAAGGAACACCTGAGAATGTCAGAATTTTTTTCAGGGTGGTATCAGGGGTCTTAGGGTGGGGAAGGGGTGACCAATCTGATTGGTGATTGGCAATCAATGATACTGCCACCTGTGTCAATATTGAGATCAACTTGAGTACTTGTGTATTCTATAAACATTCTATAATCTCAAAAGACTCGTGTAGTAAATTGACAGTTTTTATGTTTTACGTTTTTTTCGCACATGCTGACAAACATGTTACTAATGACTCATTTTATGCTGATTCCCAGCCTTTGAACTGTCGAAGCAGTGAAAGCGTGGTACCTATCATAATCAGTCGTCGGTAATGTACGAGAGGATCCGATTGAATTTAGAGATTTTAACTGGTACATCGGTCATAATTAACTATCGTTAAATCGGTCTACTTTGATTAGTCCAGCGGAGACCAGTCCATGATAGTTTGCATATTTGATATTCGTAGGCGGAGACTGCTTCTGCGGCCACCGTTGAAATTATCGATAAATGGGCGGGGTTAAACTAATAGCACGGTTTACGACCCGTTAATCAGTACACATGGAAAGTTGTTTATTGCAAGTTACAATCGAGTAAACGACCGAATGTTGATGATTTTGTTGGGGAGTTTTGTAAAATATACAATAACCGGGCTACTGATGCTTCAAATTTATGGTTGCCCGGCGGGCTTCCGCCGGTATTTTTTTGGTAGCCCGACGAAAATTTCTGGTAGCCTGCGGGCTCCGGGCAATTGATTTGTCAGACACTGCTTTAAACATGTTTTTACATATAAATTAAAAATCAACTCAGCTGAGACTGAAAATGTTTTGTGAACACAAGGCCAGTGTATCAAAAATGAACTCAATCCACCTGTCATTTTACAAGTTACAACGGGTGCAAGCACGGACATGGTGACTCCATTAAAACCACCTCCTGTACTTCCTTTACTGGGATACAAGTTCAATCTGAACAGATAAAGTGACCTTCCTTTTGGATATCCATCTAAACCTTTCTCTCCCCCCGTTAATCCTTTCTGTCTAGATTTCTCGTTAATGGTTCCATGGTATTTCCCATCAAAATCTTTGAACGGATTTCAGTAGACAATACACTTTCAAATGAAACAAAACTTACATGAGCTTACCAGGCATCAATATTTGATATATTTTAATAGCACTGTTATGTAGAACTCAAACAACAGCTCTGTAAAAATTGAGCCACATTTATTTCTTGAGGACTTGTTTACATAACATTAAATATACCTGGTTTACCTGTACATTTTTTTCTTCTATTACGTATCACTAATATATCCATGTTTTTTTTCTCTATGAAAATGTAATCTCTGCAGCCTCTTCCTTCTTGTAGATTCAGTATAGCACTATGTTTTATAAAGGAAGTCAAAATAAGAGAGACTACAGGGAGAATACAAAAAATAGATCACAATGTAGTTTAGTTTTCATTTTGTCCAATATATTGCAGCTGTTTTTTGTTGTTTTTTTTATAGTTTTAAGACACTTTCTTGAAACATCACTTTATAATTTCCTTCAAAAATATCAACTCAAATATTGATAATTTAAAGACAAAATACAAAAGCCAACAAATCACATGCAAAAATATTTAAAATAATTTCATTTCAAGATTTTTCTCCTTTATTTGTCTTTGGGGACTGACTATTACTGTTAAAAAGTTGCAATGTTGTCAGCTGTACACGTTTTGGCGTACTCTTGTCATCTCCTGTTTTATTTTTAGCAACACTACCAGTCTTTGGGGTGGTGGCTATTTCATCACATTTTTCCTGACTGTCGTCATCAATCACAATACAGTCTGTTATATTTTCAGTTTTCTCTTTCAAAACTTTTGTCTTCTTGTCCGGGGTTTCAATTTTCTTCTCCGAGGTTTCTGTTTTCTTGGGTTCTCCCGAGTTAACTCCCTTAGACTTTGGACTTGTATATGTTGCTAATGTTGTAATTTGCACATTCCTGGGTTTTCCATCGGCAGATTTTACCTGTATAGATGGTACTTTTGGTGAACCTAAATTACTGTTAGAATCTGTTTTCCCAGGCAGGGAGCTTATTGTAGTTATTTGTATATTTTTGGGTTTTCCGTCTGAAGATTTAACCTTGATTTCCATTGCTTTAGGTTTAGCTACAGGGGAGGTAGTTTTGCTAGAATCAGTCGTCTCCCTTGAATCATCAGTAGAAGATTCTAGAACGAGGTGAAGGTCATCACCTCCAGTTTCTGTCTCCATGGCAACATCCTGCAACACAAACTACTAAATAACACACAAGTTATAATGCCTTTAACACTACAAATCTGAATTACTTCTTAAATACATAATACAAAATAGCCATACAACATACTAGTCATTTTATATGACTAAATCCTGCTGAGCATAATTTTGAATTTTGATTTTCGCAAAAGCAGTATGGCAAAATACTGGTTTTCAGTCACTGATATGCAATATTTTTCTTCATTTTTATATGAAAACTCAAGAGATATGTGTTAAAAACGTATAATGTGGAAAAAAAATACAGCCAATTTTTTAAACCTTTTTTACCTCTTCAACATTTTTAGATTCTTCATATGGCACTCCAAGTTCACCTTTCCCAAATGTTGCCAGGGTACAATAACCATCTGTAGACGAGGCAACAAGTGTACGGCCATCTGTTGACCTAGTAAACATGACAAAATGTCATAAATACATACTAATGAAATATTCAAAACTTCTGTACCATTATCTGTCAGAGAGAAAACACCTAGGAAACAAAGATATCTAATCAATCAATATTTTAACAATGATTTCTGTGGTTGTTCTGGGTAAGGGCAGTTTGTCAACAGTATTTTAGTTATGTAACGTTGGGCAGTTGAATTAATCAGTGTTCCTGGATACTGTACCAGTACTAACTTGTCCTCCACAAGTGACAGCCAACTTCTCTACATGAAACAGAGATGGAGGATGAAATGATACAATATCTTTTAGCAAGTCATCATGGAGAACATACATCTCAACCAGAAATCAAACTTGCAATCCCATGATCCGTAGATCTGCATTCTCACTATTGAGCTAACGGGCGGACTTGAGTACTAACTGCAAAGCATATTAGATAATACAGAACTTTACTTTTGGTAAGATGTTACTACAACAATTTTTGCTTCAATTCATACAATATTTGTGCATTACTATTTTACTTCAAGCAATTCATTAAATCTACTGTATTTCACAAAGACAACTTAAAAATTATCATGAATATTTCAATTCATTAGGTTGTAACAAACAATATGCATGCCATTTGACAACTTTCAAGATTTTGAATGGTAGAGGAAGACCCCAGGTGCCATTCTGGACATTATTTCAATACCCTGGTATAACCATTTACATTCAACAAGTCTGCTGGCTGAATTTCTTTCATGACAAACCAAGTGAGGCTTGAACAAACACACAAAATATGCAACCTAATCACTGGGCTGAGGATGACTTGGATGTTTCAGAGCAGTAAGTAAGAGCTATACATACCATGCCAGATCACTGAGCTGGTGATAATGTATGTTTGTGATAAAACCAAATGGCTGTGCCTGTTGTGTGTCATACAGCTGGATTGAGTCCTCAGTGGCTACAGCAAATACCAGTCTGTATGGTAAACTGAAAACAGATCCAGTATTTATAATAACCCAAAAGAAAACAAGGATAATGGTAAACTGAAAAACAACAGGAGCTGTCACTGTAAATGGACATATTATGATTATAAAAGTCATAACATTTTAAAGAAGTACTGATTAAAAATATTTGTTTTAATATAGACTTTTAATAATGGTTTGTGATATTACATAATCATATACCAGCGTTGTTCCAATAAATCGTGCTTTTGGAATAAATCATTTTTATTGACGTACGCTTGCAATTATTTTACATACATGTATAGGTTGTCTATTTCCAATACACTATAAATGAAAGCACCGGAAAAAGTCGTCACATTCTGTACTGAATACGAAATAAGTCCTCAATATTCTGTTAAAGAAGTTGTAAAAAGGTTAAAAGGCATCAGAATGTTTAGCAAATACTATTTGTAAGTGGCACCACAGATTTTCTATGGAACATTCAGAAGTTGTGCCCCAAAGCGACCAAAAAGCTGCCATGATAACAATATACAGCATACAGGGGAGCATTTTGAGGAAGGATTTACATCACCTTATATATGGTCTACGGTAATGATGTTACAACATGCACCAGCCGCCACTATGAGCTCTAATTTAACTTCTTGTAGAATCGTAACTCAGAAACACATTTTGTTATTTTTTGACTGTATTCTTAAACGCCGTGTTAAATTACTGTGAAAACCTCGTGATTTGAAGTCAATTCTTTTTCATGTTATTCCCAATATCTACAATTTAATGGGACAACCCTCGTATGTTAACAAGAGGGTCATGATGACCCTGGATCGCTCACCTGAGTAATATGAGCCACATGTTTCAAATGGCAAACTGATGCTAAAATATTAAGAAGGTAGATCAGTAGGTCACACTCATGGTTGCTGAAAGTCAGTTTTAAGATCGGTAAGCAAAACTGTACGTCATCCAAATTTCAAGGCTGTATCTTAAAAAACAAGAGAGGTCAACAGGTCAAGGTCACAGTCAAGTGATCCCTAATTGCTTGGGGTCATAAGGTAATTATAATTAAACAGTCTAGGAAATATGATCTAACAATTTTTATTTTTTCCCCGGGGCAGGGCCTCTTTTCACCCTAAGGACATAATTTGAACAAATTTGGTAGAGAAACACTAGGAAAGGCAACATACTAAATACCAAAAGCCTAGGCCTTGCATTTTTTAGGCAAGAAGATTTTCAAAGTTCTTCCTATATAAGTCTATGTAAAACTTGAGACCCCCGGGGCAGGGCCTCTTTTCATCCCTGGGGCATAATTTGAATAATTTTGGTAGAGGACCACAGGGCAATGCTATATACAAAATATCAAAGGCCTAGGTCTTGTGGTTTTATACAAGAAGATTTTTAAAGTTTTTTACTATATAAGTCTATGTAAAACTTGTGACCCCCAGGATAGGGGCTCTTTTCACCCCTGGGGCACAATGTGAACAAATTTGATAGAGGACCATAAGATGATGTCACATGCCAAATATCAAGGCTCTACGCCTTGCAGTTTTGGACAAGAAGATTTTTAAAGTTTTTCCTTTTGGTTGCCATGGCAACCAGAGTTCTGCGTGGAATTCAATTCTTTGAATAATTTTGAAAGGGGGCCACCCAAGGATCATTCCTGTTAAGTTTGGTATAATTCTGCCCAGTGGTTTTCAAGAAGAAGATTTTTTTAGAAAATGTTGACAGACGGACGACGCACGTCACACGACGGACATTGAGTGGTCACAAAAGCTCACCATAAGCCTTTGGCTCAGGTGAGCTAAAAAGCTGCTGTCTACAGCTGTACATACAAAGCGAGAAAGGTACTTGTATTACATGGTTAGGTGACTGAAAGTAACATTTTTTTCAGTTTAACTACACTTACCAGAAAAGGGTGGAGTATTTCTCCCACTCTTTCAAATTATCACTCTGTTTATCTGTAAATATACATTAAGTGTCTCGTAGTTAAGATTACATAAAAATGCCGTATGATACAAAAGTAGCTCTATACCATTCAGATTTTTTAGTAGAATTTTAGACTTGTAAACTGCTAAATAAACCATCATTCAATAAATTATGTATTAAACTTCAAGTTCCCATGTCACATTAAATACAACTATACTTTGTTTTTGGTGCCTTACTTAAAGATATCTAATGTCCATCTTCAACTAAAATATTTACTTCAAAAGTAGAAAGTTCTCATAAAGTTTTTAACTTTACCACATGTACAATGTAACTGTGTATGTAGAGTTACTTAAAACAAGAGGGCCATGATGGCCCTATATATCGCTCACCAGAGCTGATCTTGCCTACTGACCTAGTTTTTGACCCCACATGACAAAGAGTTGAACTTGACCTAAAGATCATCAAGACAAACATTCTGACTAAATTTCATAAAGATTTGGTTACAACTGTGGCCTCTAGAGTGTTCACAAGCTTTTCCTTTGATTTGACCAGTGACCTAGTTTTTGACCCCACATGACCCAGATTCGAACTTGAACTATAGATTATCAAAACAAACATTCTAATTCTGATGAGTTTCAAACTTAAATTGTGGTCTCTAGTGTTGAAATCTTTCCTTTGATCTGGCCTAGTGACCTAGTTTTTGACCCCACATGACCCAGATTCAAACTTGACCTAGAAAAGATTAAGACAAATATTCTGACCAAGTTTCATAAAGATTAAGTCACAAATGTGGCCTCTAAAGTGTTCACAAGCTTTTCCTTTGATTTGACCAGGTGACCTAGTTTTTGACCCCACATGACCCAGATTCAAACTTGAACCAGAAATCATCAAGCCAAACTTTCTGACTAAGTTTCATAAAGATTTGGTCACAACTGCCTCTAGTGTTCACAAGCTTTTCCTTTGATTTGACCAGACGACCTAGATTTTAATCCAACATGACCCAGTTTCGAACTTGACCTATAGATCATCAACACTAACATTCTGACCAAGTTTCATAAAGATTGGATCACAAATGTGGTATCTAGTGTTCACAATCTTTTCCTTTGATCTGATTTACTGACCTAGTTTTTGACCCAACATGACCCAGATTCAAACTTGACCTAGAGATCATCAAGACTAACATTCTAGAAGACCAAGTTTCATAAAGATTGGGTCAAAAATGTGGTCTCTAGAGTGTTCACAAACTTTTCCTTTGATCTGACCTACTGACCTAGTTTTTGACCCCCACATGACCCAGTTTCGAACTTGACCTAGAGATCATCAAGACTAACATTCTGACCAAGTTTCATAAAGATTGGGTCACAAATGTGGCCTGTAGAGTGTTCACAAGGCAAATGTTGACGGACAATGGACAATGACCGGTCACAACAGCTCACCTCGAGCACGAGCTAAAAATTCAGTGTTGTTTTTAGCCGTTGAACACATCTGAGTTTAGCTATACATGTACTGTGTACTATTTTAGACCTCATGTAAATACATCTGAACTTGCTAATGTATGTCTGCATTAACTGTTCATATTTTCAATAATGAAATAGTCTTGTATACCTTCAACTTTGGCCTTAAAAGTAAAAGTCAAATATTGTCCATATATACAATACCTTGTTCCAGTTTTCGAGGTACTTTTCTCAACTGAAACTTGGTAGGACAACATCGGGCAGCTATAGTCACCTTGTCAGGACTTGGCAGGTATAGAGCTGGTCTGAAATCAAAAAGTATCACAAATCATATCCTTCACTATGTTATACAAAGAAATGGCTTATAAAAATCATTTATGATTTTTCAGTGTACTAAATCTATGAAGTAAGTCATCAGACTAAAGGTTACAAGATAAAATTCATATATCAGACTGCAATTATTTACATCACAAACTGACACATACACGTGGCATTGTGTATTTCTGTCAATCTTACTTTGAAAGACAATTTCTGGCGAACACAAAAGTAGCATTTGTGACAGGGTCTGCCTCAACACAACCTGCTGGAACAATCAACAACTCCCCATCTGGTGTAAATGTCAGCCGTCGGAAAAACGAACGCATAGTATCATCATGAAACATCCTAAAAGCATAAAATAAATACAGTTGAACTTCAATGGCTCGAACTCGGATCTTTCGAACACCCGGGATCGCTTGAACTCTTCGCCCAGTCCCGGATTTATTCCTTCTTTATTCTATATAGTTCTACCTCGGATTGCTCGAACTTCGATAATTCGAACTCTCGAACTCATTTGGTGGTCCCCTCGGCTTACTTACAGTGATAATTACACCTATTCAGTCGAACAGACAATTTTTTGCCGGGATGGCTTGTGTTTACAAAGTTTTTCACACTTCTGCCTGACATTCGCCTTTAACCGGCGCGTGCGTAATTTTCACACGCTTAAGTAATTAGCGTCGGTATACGAAAAACAAATTAAACAATGTGACTTTCGTTCACTGCAATGCTTTAATGGGCTTTGATTTATACGAATAAAATTATTTAAAATGATTGAGCAATGTACATACTACGTCTGTCTTTATTTTTTTTCTGCATAAAAATGGGAGATCCGACTTCAACTTTCATACTGCTTCATAGTAAAGGACCCGGATACGGAAAGCAATAAATTTGATAATATTTGTACTGGACTATGATTCAAAAAGGTTTGTTATTCATGTCTATCTATTTGATGCTGTCTTCACCAAATTCTTATAATTATATTAGTGTTTTATTTGTGTTTTTTCCGTATCATGTCATGTTTGAAAATAAATATTCTAACACAATCCGATTCATTTTCCTATTAAACAAAGAAGGCTGGAAACAGTGAATTATTAAACAACAATTCACTGTTCTGACGTCACAACTATTACGTCATAGCGTCAAGCGGCGTAGTTGCGCGCTGGAAAAGAACCCGACTGAAAACGGGCAAATATTTAATGCATGCCGACAAGGGTGTACTTTTAAAGTTCTTGATAACGTGTTAGAATCGAAATAATATATCTCATTCAGTGATCTGCTCTTGAATAAATCACTGTTTGTCGTTCAGATGCGTAGCATTATATCACTCGGGCTACGCCCTCGTGATATAATTCCTTCGCATCTGAACTCCAAACAGTGATTTATTCAGCGACAAATCACCGATGAGATATATTATTTCTTAAATAAAGCATATTTCAGCGTTCGTTTTTTATTTATCATCGTATCATACTCACATTTAGGTACAATATGACAATATATTACGATGTAAGGTTTGTAACACATCATGCCCTCGAATTCCCAAATTCAAAATGGCCACCATTTGGATGGCTCGAACAACGGAAAACTCGAACTAATTTCCACGGGACCCTCGAGTTCGAGCCATCGAAGTTCGACTGTATACATAATATACCCCTTTTATCCACCATGTTAAAAAAAATCATATTTTTAATTTAGACATGCACTAGGCAATTAAGTTGCAAGAATGTAAAACAAGAACTTACGACAGTGACCATTTTAGAAAGATACAATCAAAGATTTATGACATTACTGAATACTGTGGCTTTGATAGACAAGTGAAATTAACAAATTCTTTCCAATTTTCTGAGGCATTCTGTAACAAGCTAATGTTTGTTACAGTAAGTCACACAAGCACAATTTAGTGATATGCCAACTTCCAAGCTTTGAACAGTTAAGAAGACCCCATGTGCTTTTATGTGCATTATTTCTGGTACAGACAAGCACCTTGGTAGAACCACTGACCTTCTTAAAGCCAGTTAGATGACTTTAACTCCAAGGATTTAAGCGGCCTTGGACCCATAAAGGTTAGAGGTAACAAAACCGTAATATATTCTATAAAGCAGTTAAAAAAAATCACTGGCTAACATACAAATTTCAGCTACTGTGTGAGACAGACATGTTTATCTACTGACGAGACAGACATGTTTATCTACTGACAGGCAAGTAGTTGTACCTGAAAGACTTCGGTTTTGTGTCCTTGTTCTCTTCACTATCTGTTGTTTGAGGTTTTGGAGGTAACACCATCTTCTGTACATTGTGAATACATGACCTACTTGATACGTTATATATCCTACACGATCTGCATTAAAGTAAAAACAGTCTTCTACATTATATCTCATGAAATATGTTTTTACTGTGAATGGCTGACTAGGATAACAGATATATGCTGATTAAGCAAAAATGAAACTCCTATAAAAAAATCAGCTTTTATTTCTTTCCATTTTACATCAATAACCATTAATATAAGTCTTTCTATACGTAAACTCCTTTTTAAAAAAAAAGGCATCAAAACTAAATATTAGGTTTACCCTATAGTGGTCTTTATTCACAGGTTACACTGCAAATGATTAAATTGGAAAATAAACTGGTGGTCTATATAGTCCACAGGTCATCTTTAATAGTCCATATGTCACCTTTAAGAGTTTACAGTCTCTGTCTACATGTCGTTTTTAGTCTACTGTCCTGCCTACAGGTCGTCTTTAGTCTACTGGCCTCTTTGTACAGGTCGTCTTTAGTCTACTATCCTCTGTATACAGGTCGTCTTTAGTCTACTGGCCTCTCTCTACAGGTCATCTTTAGTCTACTGGCCTCTCTCTACAGGTCATTTTTAGTCTAGTGGCTTCTTGTCTACTGGTCGTCTTTAGTCTACAGGCCTCTGTCTACAGGTCATCTTTAGTCTAGTGGCCTCTTTCTACAGGTCATCTTTAGTCTAGTGGCCTCTTTCTACAGGTCATCTTTAGTGGCCTCTGTCTACAGGTCATCTTTAGTCTACTGGCCTCTGTCTACAGGTCATCTTTAGTCAAGTGGCCTCTGTTTACAGGTCATCTTTAGTCTAGTGGCCTCTTTCTACAGGTCATCTTTAGTCTAGTGGCCTCTGTCTACAGGTCATCTTTAGTCTAGTGGCCTCTGTCTACATGTCATCTTTAGTCTAGTGGCCTCTGTCTACAGGTCATCTTTAGTCTAGTGGCCTCTGTTTACAGGTCATCTTTAGTCTAGTGGCCTCTTTCTACAGGTCATCTTTAGTCTAGTGGCCTCTTTCTACAGGTCATCTTTAGTCTACTGGCCTCTTTCTACAGGTCATCTTTAGTCTACTGGCCTCTGTCTACAGGTCATCTTTAGTCTAGTGGCCTCTGTCTACAGGTCATCTTTAGTCTAGTGGCCTCTGTCTACAGGTCATCTTTAGTCTACTGGCCTCTTTCTACAGGTCATCTTTAGTCTAGTGGCCTCTCTCTACGGGTCATCTTTAGTCTACTGGCCTCTCTCTACAGGTCATCTTTAGTCTACTGGCCTCTCTTTACAGGTCATCTTTAGTCTAGTGGCTTCTTGTCTACTGGTCTTCTTTAGTCTACAGGTCATCTTTAGTCTAGTGGTCTCTTTCTACAGGTCATCTTTAGTCTAGTGGCCTCTGTCTACAGGTCATCTTTAGTCTAGTGGCCTCTGTCTACAGGTCATCTTTAGTCTAGTGGCCTCTTTCTACAGGTCATCTTTAGTCTAGTGGCCTCTCTCTACGGGTCATCTTTAGTCTACTGGCCTCTCTCTACAGGTCATCTTTAGTCTACTGGCCTCTCTTTACAGGTCATCTTTAGTCTAGTGGCTTCTTGTCTACTGGTCTTCTTTAGTCTACAGGTCATCTTTAGTCTAGTTGTCTCTTTCTACAGGTCATCTTTAGTCTAGTGGCCTCTGTCTACAGGTCATCTTTAGTCTAGTGGCCTCTTTCTTCAGGTCATCTTTAGTCTACTGGCCTCTTTCTACAGGTCATCTTTAGACTACTGGCCTCTGTCTACAGGTCATCTTTAGTCTAGTGGCCTCTGTCTACAGGTCATCTTTAGTCTAGTGGCCTCTGTCTACAGGTCATCTTTAGTCTAGTGGCCTCTGTCTACAGGTGATCTTTAGTCTACTGGCCTCTGTCTACAGGTCATCTTTAGTCTAGTGGCCTCTGTCTACAGGTGATCTTTAGTCTACTGGCCTCTGTCTACAGGTGATCTTTAGTCTAGTGGCCTCTGTCTTCAGGTCATCTTTAGTCTACTGGCCTCTTTCTACAGGTCATCTTTAGTCTACTGGCCTCTGTCTACAGGTCATCTTTAGTCTAGTGGCCTCTGTCTACAGGTCATCTTTAGTCTAGTGGCCTCTGTCTACAGGTCATCTTTAGTCTACTAGCCTCTTTCTACAGGTCATCTTTAGTCTACTGGCCTCTGTCTACAGGTCATCTTTAGTCTAGTGGCCTCTTTCTACAGGTCATCTTTAGTCTACTGGCATCTTTCTACAGGTGATCTTTAGTCTAGTGGCCTCTGTCTACAGGTGATCTTTAGTCTACTGGCCTCTGTCTACAGGTGATCTTTAGTCTAGTGGCCTCTGTCTACAGGTCATCTTTAGTCTAGTGGCCTCTTTCTACAGGTCATCTTTAGTCTTCTGGCCTCTGTTTACAGGTCATCTTTAGTCTAGTGGCCTCTGTCTACAGGTCATCTTTAGTCTAGTGGCCTCTGTTTACAGGTCATCTTTAGTCTACTGGCCTCTTTCTACAGGTCATCTTTAGTCTACTGGCCTCTTTCTACAGGTCATCTTTAGTCTACTGGCCTCTTTCTACAGGTCATCTTTAGTCTACTGGCCTCTGTCTACAGGTCATCTTTAGTCTACTGGCCTCTTTCTACAGGTCATCTTTAGTCTAGTGGCCTCTGTCTACAGGTCATCTTTAGTCTACTGGCCTCTTTCTACAGGTCATCTTTAGTCTACTGGCCTCTTTCTACAGGTCATCTTTAGTCTAGTGGCCTCTGTCTACAGGTTGTCTTAAAGAGTCTACAGAGCTTTCTATGCATTTGGTCTTTAGCAAGTTTGACTGTATATTTACCTGTCTGTACTGAGAGTTGCAACAAACTCATTTTTAGGATCCCAGGCTACACCCTGTACAAAACTTTTATGTTCATTGAAAATTCCCATCTTTTGATCTGAAAAAGCAAGTACATGTCATAACAGATATGCCAAATCAAAGGATCTTTGAATTTCTGTTAATCTAAAGGCTGCTGACTTTGAACTAGTTGTGCCTACCACCTAAGCTATATTTACTAGAAGTTGAATTCTTTTATGTGATGAATCCATATGGGTCACATGCTGGTCAGTATTTCTACATCCAACCCTGCTTGTGCTTTAACAAAGTCCTGAAGAGCACCAAGTCTCTTACTCTACAATTAAAGTTGAGAAGTGGCTGTATGACATAAGCTACTGGTGTATTTTTGCCCAGCAATAAAACTCTACTTGTTGAAGGGGCATTTGTCTTATTTGATGCCATAGGAACCACATTTTTATGTTGTCTCAACGGCCCGCAATCTATAAACCCACATAACTCCATGAAAAAAACTTCCTGTATAATATACATTATGGTAGAATCTGCCATTTGCAGCTGACAGTAGTATAGACAAGAGCACCGCCTTGCGGGTGCTGACGCTCATCTGATTTTTTTTTGTGTAATAGAAATATTGTCCTACCCATGATTTTCTAAGTCTAAAAAGGGCCATCATTCTTGCAAAAAGCAGGATAGAGTTATGTTTCTTGATGTACAGTGTCCACTTATGATGGTGAAAAACTGCTGCAAGTTTTAAAGCAATAGCTTTGATAGTTTATGAGAAAAGTTGACAAACACAATACTCAACCAATAAAATGATTTTCTAAGTCCAAAAGGGGCAATAATTATTGCAAAAAGCAGGATGGAGTTATGTTGCTTGCTGTACAGGGTCAGCTTATGATGGTGAACAAGTGTTGCAAGTTTCAAAGCAATAGCTTTGATAGTTTAAGAGAAAAAGTTGACCTAAACATAAAACTTAACCAAGAAATCTGATATTTTCTAAGTCCAAAAGGGGCCATAAATCTTGCAAAAAGCAGGATGGAGTTATGTTTCTTGCTGCACAGGGTCAACTTATGATGGTGAACAAGTGTTGCAAGTTTTAAAGCTATAGCTTTGATAGTTTAGGATAAAAGCTGACCTAAACCTAAAACTTAACCAAGAAAACTGATTTTCTAAGTCCAAAAGGGGCAATAAATCTTGCAAAAAGCAAGATGGAGTTATGTTTCTTGATGTACAGGGTCTGCTTATGATGGTGAATAAGTATTCAAAGTTTCAAAGCAATAGCTTTGATAGTTTAGGAGAAAAGTTGACCTAAACATAAAACTTAACCAAGAAATCTGATATTTTCTAAGTACAAAAGGGGCCATAAATCTTGCAAAAAGCAAGATGGAGTTATGTTTCTTGCTATACAGGGTCAGCTTATGATGGTGAACAATTATTCAAAGTTTCAAAGCAATAGCTTTGATAGTTTAGGAGAAAAGCTGACCTAAACATAAAACTTAACCAGGCAACGCCGACGCAGACGCCGACAACCGCTAAAGTGATGACAATAACTCATCATTTTTTTTTCAAAAAATCAGACGAGCTAAAAAGAGAAGAAGATTTTCAAAGTTTTTCATAAAGCCATATCGGGAGAATAGCCCTGCCTCCTGGATTCCATATTTTCAACAAAACAGCTACTCGGAATTTTCAGGAACGCTTTTCAGTGTTTCCCACCCAGCTAGAGGTGTACTGGTCAGGAACCCAGGCAATCCTTGCGTGTATCAGTGCTATACACTGGGCACGTTAAAGAACCAGGCTTTCTATTCGCAACGAGCTAGGCTAAGTTAGCCGGACAAGCCTGTATCTGATTTCTGATCTCTCTGTGGGGGCTTTGTCTCACTCTGTCCCTCTGGTCAGATCGCTCTGTGTCTGTACTAGTAGAGGATGATTTCGCGCCCTGTGTGGCTGCAGTTGCTGTAAAGCGCCTTTGAACGTGTTTATCATGAAAAGGGCGCTATATAAATCTGGTATAATAATAATAAAACAGAATTATTGAAGGAATTTCGCGGAGTCAACAAAAAAACATTGCTGTCAAATTATTTCAAAATCAAGCCACCATTGTCACCTAAGATTTTCATAGTTCTCCCTTTAGCCAAATAAGTAACACTAGTAACTCCCTGGCAGCCATGTTTTTTTAATGAAACAGAATGATATAAAGGAATTTGGTACAGGGTCACTTAAGGAACTTTGCTGTCAAATTATTTTGAAATCTGGCAACCAGTTTCAGAAGAAGAGTTTACCACATTGTCATATAGGGAAAACTAACCCCTCCCTAAGGCAGACAGAGATTTTTTAAGTTTTTCCTCTTTGATGCCATGGCAATCAGAATTCTGCATAGATGATCTAGATTTGAAGGAATCTGAAAGGGGACCACCCATGAAACGTTCCTCTGAAAGTTTGGTTGAAATTGGCATAGTGGTTTAGAAGATGTTCTTTAAAGAAATTGTGGATGACGGATATCCCAACAATCATAAAAGCTCACCATTAACACTTCATGCTCAGGTGAGCTAAAAATATCTTTTACTATTAAAGTTACTGTAAACCTAGAAATGTTCGCGGATACTATATTTTGCGTTTTCCAATACATGAACATTTTCGCAGATACAAATTTTTGCGGAATCATATCCATCGCGAATCCCGCAAATATGAAGTCGCAAGTGAACATATTTAGTATTATAAGGTAAGTATCACTGCATAGTTGCATTTATAGTATTCTCGAAAACATTCAGTTTTATTGTATCCTTCAATTATAAATGCACCCTATTCCTTTTCATCCATATCAACGGTTATTCACACCTCCAATTATTGACAGTCAGTAAATTGCTGTTATTACACTGTCATTTGTTTGCCATTTAAATAGGCGATTAATCCACACTTTGCAGAAATAGACACAATATTTTACTTACAAATAATATATCGTATTGGCTGCCGACTGCAAATTGCACGTTTATGTCGTTCGATAGATGCATACTGTTTTTGTTTTATCCCATTTGTCTTACGGATCGATATTGAAAATGCTGTTGCTTCATAAATAAATTTGTAAATCAATTGAAATAATGTGGATTTGTGCACTCATGTTATACAATTACGGTGCTAGAATATGAATTATTAATATCCAGGTATGTGTAAGCACAAAACCATTTTATAGCGATCTATGTAAGCTGAAGCTAGAATATTTCGCGTTTTTGTTAGAACAGTTTTTCGCGGCTATTTAATTTCACAGAAATATACTACCTGCGGAAGGCGCTAATTTAAAAAGCGCGAAAACAATTCTAGGTTTACAGTATCACATGATCATACCTTCTGTGGACAGACAGACAGGGAGAGGGTTCAAATGGTAAGTCCACTCTATAATGATATACTCTATAATGATATGCTAATATGGGACAAACAAAACAATCATCTCACAGGTGTGCCATTTATTAACTTAACATGTATAATTTCTACAACCACATGCTAACTAAGAACAGCAAACATCAGTTTAATACGTTCCAGACCAATACCTGACACACAGTTACCTTTAGTAAGATCCCACAGTATGGCACTATTATCTACTGACCCAGATATCATATACTTTCCATCCGCTGACCAACAAATATCATAGATATCCTCCAGATGACCCCTGAAATACAATTTCATAACTTTTTTTTACTTTTTAAATGACATTCATATACACAGTATACACAGACTGGGAATCCCTTGTGACTGGAAACAAGAAGCTGCATTCAATAAACGCTTGATGCCCCCGGTGGCATCCTTGTCAATACAAAGCAACCTAAGTCCAAAACGAGGTCAAGTTCAAGGTCAAGGTCAAACTGAGGTCGGGTGATGTCTGAAGATGGGGAATGGTCACAGGTTACATCTGCATTAGTATCAAGTCATTCTAGTATGGGGTATTGAAGCTAGACGAAATGGTCCCATTTGGTTAACCTCTTAAGGACGGACGAACGAACGGATGAACAGGACAATCACTATATGCCTCCCGCATCAGTAGATGCCGGGGGCATAAAAAGATTAATGGCAATAATGACATACAGCAATCTTTTAGGCAATTTCTGAAGATCACAGAATGACATGTATAAAATAATACAGATTACCTACAGAAAGTCAGTAATGACACGATTTAATAACACATAACATTATTTTCTTGGCACTTTCTTAGGAATATAACCTAGATAGGTAATACTCTGAACAAACATTAACAAACACAATGACAAATAAATTCTAAACAGTTGTGAATATTGCACAGTATCACCAGCTACAACATACCAATTCTTAACAACACAAATGTCAGTTGTCGATCAAACTGAAAAGTACAAGTGACATGAAAATTCCGTACAGCAAAGGCAAAATGTAAAATGTATACCTGAGAACTTTCAGCATGCCCCAGTTTTCTTTATTATCCTCCTCATCTTCTTGGAATATATTGTTCACCGAGCATGTTTCACTTAACTTCCAAAATATAATCACACTGTCTGTAAATATATAATACATAATATATAATTTTAAATGCATTTCCTCAGAAATTTAATCAACTGCATGTGAAAATTTCTTGGCCAGTTTAGGGTCAAATGTCAACTCAATCCCAACGAAAAACTGTTTTTAACAGTATGTTTTTTCCTAATTTAAAAGCTAAAATTCACCCCATTTTTCCCCCAGCCAAAACTGTACCTATGAAATCTTTAATTTTGAAACACAAGGCAAAATGCAATATTAAAGCATTTATGACCATTATGTTTCTCAATGCAACCAGAGCTCTTCATAAGCTTTTACATTAATGAGTATTTTGCTCTCAAAATTTATAAATGAATGCTGAAAGCTGAAATGCAAAGAGTAAATTTATAGCGTAACTAATAGCTGGTTAAGTATTTTACTCTCTGAATTCTAGACTTTTTGCTGAAAATTGTAAACACTATTTTATTTCAAATGCAGCAGAAATTTTTGTATTTGCATTTATTCATCTGTTGTGACATATATATATCTCGGTATACATTTTTCAGTAAAAGCATTTAATCTGACTTGAATCATGACTGGTTGTCAACTTCAACTGCAAACATGTGGGTTTGTCATGTTATTCTCTGAACAGATTTATAGGATATGTGACATTATTCTCAGATTTTACGTTTTAGATGTCTTTCAAACCCCCATAACACTAACCAAAGGAATATACTAGTCCAAGACTGAACAGTCTTCTCTGTTACTAAATATCTCGAATATTTTTCTTTGCTTTACTGGACTGTTCTGTCAGAGCACTGAAACCTTTCAAAGAAATTATTTTCAAAATCAAACCACTAACTTTGGAGAACACATCATTTTGGAGAAATCTGAAGAATTAGACAAATCTGAATTGTCTAAGAGGAAGGGTGTGGGGGGTGGGGGGTTCCTGGAAACATTGATGTAAAATTGTTTCAAAATCCAGCAAACGGTTTAAAGAGATGTTTAAAAAAGTTTTTCTATGGCCTGAAGGTATTTGGTAGATGGGCATCTAAGAGACATTTCAGTAAAATCAGTTTGTTTGTTTTGGGTTTAACCCTGTTTTTCAACAGTATAAAATCAGTTTGAAATCCTAACCATCTGGTCTGCAGTTTCAGTGGAAATTTAAAGGTTTTCCATGTACATGTAGACATATTGAGAAAGACACTCTCACCAAATGAAGGCCATGTTTTCAATGAAACTGCGTGATTTGAAGGGATCTGGTAGAGGGTCATACAAGGAACATTTCTGCAAAATTACTTTGAGCAGCAGATATCTAACCTGCTACATCACCACCGCAGCAGCTATCCTAGACAAAAACTGATTATCTATCTTATCGATAATACAACAGAAGGTCTCAATTGTTACTGAAAACAATAGAAAACTAAAGAATAAGTGTTGGGAGGAAAGTAAAAATTTTAAATTGACTGTACTACATACCATCTCCAGCTGTGGCCAAGACATCACCTGTAACAAAAACACTAAAACTTATAAACTTTGCAAACATTTAACTACTCACTTTTTACAGTGACTTACTGGAATACATGGCCTAGAATAAAATAGCAGGTTTGAATCCTACAGTGAGTATAGAATAATTTATTGTTCCTCTCAAAAACTTTACACCACTTGTAATTTGATAATCAATACCAACTAAATTTATCAGTAAATATCTCAAAAATGAAATGATACATATATTTACTGTCAGATTTGTACATGTATATTATCGGTGTAAAAATATTCTTTCTGCCATCAAAATTCTATATATACAGTGGAAGCATTAACATACACTCAGAATCATAAAGTCTTTTCAATACAAATGAATGATGTATGTAGAAAAATTACCATCAGGAGAGAATCTGCAGACATTTACAGCCTTTGTGTGTCTCTTCAGGTTGGCTAGAAACTCCACACACGCTTTACCATCCAAATCTTCTTTAATCTGCCATATCTGCACAATAAAACTTGCATAACTAGATACTTTCAAACTGTATAGTAGGAATATTCCATCCTTGTAGCAAGATTAACTTTTAAAGGTATATACCATTACACTCTTGATTAAAATTACTGATAATGCTGTATTAATGATTTTAATAATAACATTCTGTTTCATCAGTTTCCAAGCAATGAAACACGAGAAAATATATGTAATATGTATAGGTACTAGTGAAATACGTGAATAATATTATTTCTAGAATATTTTCATGTTATTTGTACAACCTACACCTTTTTCACTAGATACTATTTAATCTACCTTTTATCTGTTTCACTAGATACAATAAATCTAAGTTTAAAAAAAAGCATCTTAAAACACGAAAAGTATAGGAAAGATTTCAGTTGTACCATATCATACACAATACTTACTCTAACAAATTTGTCAACACCACCAGAAACCAGTCTTCTCACTGGTCTGTTACCTGGCTGTACATCTACACTATAAATAGGATCACGCTCGTGCCAAGATATCTCAGGCGTTGTAACTTTCATCCTGCTCAATTTTCAGCTAAAATCTACAACAATATATACAAGTTGGTGAAGATGCCTGACAGCTGAAGTTGATTCTTTACTGATCAAGATAAAATGTTACTTTTAAAACCATACATAAAAGTGTATCACAGTTCTAAACATAAAAATATAAGATATATTAAATATGGATCATTTTATACTTTTTTTAAAATCAGAATTGTACTGATCATTTCAACCAATACACAGAACTACTCCATTGTCTAGGTTTTAGTCTCTGCTTTCAAGAAATCATCGAGTTTCTTTTGTGCTTTTTCAAAAAATTCAAAGTCTTAGAAATGAATGAAACTCACAAATTACCTTTATTTATGCATATCATAAGTAAACCAATTAATTTTGAGGCCAATTTCAGCAGTTTTGAACTCGGGTCTATAAATGCATCCAAATGAAAGTTTGTTATGGATTATCTGTAAATTTACAGAATAGGAGGAAGTCTAGTTGAAGGCCTCAACAGGGCCCTGGGCTGTCGCATTCTTTTTCAAAGAGGTCTGGCCATGATGTAACGTCAGCAGCGTTCCCCAAATGCTGGTCAAAATAACTGACGTTAGATTGTTTTATATTTCTGACGGGCAATCTAACGTCAAACTTCAAAGGACCAAATTAATGAAGGATAAATCACAGTACACGGTCATGTAAACATATTGTTTTATTGGTTTTATCGCTTGCGCAAACAGCGTGTAGACACGGTAAATGCTAATCATGTACTGTACATACATAGGTTCAAATCACCAGAAAATTTGTATTTTTAAAAATTATTTGATAATTTTTACATAAATTAACTACAACTATCACTAAAGGTGATGAATGTACCCTGCAGCATGCAATGACACAGTACACTGCAAGTTGACGCACACAAGACTGCATAATTATGTGGACTGTATGTATATAGACTGTATGTATACAGTATAGTAACAAAAAACAAAGTCCCACAACTATGCAGAACATTTATGTAAAAGAATGTATCATGCACCATGCACAACTAGGGTTGGTACTGATCACTTGTGTGAAGTTTCATTAAATTGTGTGCAAGTGTTCGGAAGATTAGGCGCGCACAAGATTGCATATATGCAGACTGTATGTACATAGTATGTTAACAAGAAACAAAGTCCCATAACTCTGCAATTTTTGTTGTTGAAAGAACCTAACATACCCCATGCACAACTACTGTTGTTACTGATCACTTGTGTGGAGTTTCATTAAATTGTGTCAAGGGGATGAGGAGAGATGGTGCACACAAGATTGTGTCTATGTATATAGTATAGTAACAAAAAAACAAAGTCCCATAACTCTGCAATTTTTTTCTCTGAAAGAACCTTACATGCCCCATGCACAACTACTGTTGTTACTGATCACTTGTGTGAAGTTTCATTAAACTGTGACTCCTAAGTGTGACCTTGACCTTGAAGCGAGACATTCAAAACATGCGCTCTGCACATCGTCTCGGTGTGGTGAACATTTGTGTAAAGTTTCCTTGAAATCCTTCAAGGGGTTCAAGAGTTACAGAGCCAACACGAAATTACTAACGGACACCAGCGTCATAACATAATACGTCCCTTTGGGCGTATAAAAAAAAGTTTGTGAAACATGTCAGCATGCCCATTCACGCACTGCAGTACGTGAATCACGCACAAAATATCAAATGCACGCATAAAAATCACTTGTTGGGTGTACATGCACGCAGAGATTCGGAACTCCTACATTCAACTGCTAAATTGCTGTTTATTTCATTGTGCACTTGCCGATTGTTTGGTATGGTCTAAAACGCAGATCCAGTCGTGATAAATTCGTTTCCATCACCGAACTCTCGGCGTAATTGTCAGCCGCATAGAGGGGTTTGGTAAGTGTTTTAGTCAGACGTCACATGGGTCGTGTGCAAAAAAAGTATCGATACGAAATGCGGAAAAGCATTATAGCTTTTATGAACTCAGCAAATGGGTAATTAACAGTATTTTCTTCGATATTTAATTGCAATTTTGATACACATTTCATATCTGTAATAGTTTCGGCATTTATTACTGATCGGCGATTTTTAGTTTTCAGTTGACTGTATGTTATTTCGGACGAATCTAGTTCTGTTCACGAAATTGGGAAATACATGAACCTTGCTGAACACTTATTTATATTTAGTATGATATAGGGAGGGGCATTTGTTTCAGAATTTCTTATCTTAACTTTGGAAAAACATTTTAAATTTTCTAAAATTATCTTGTCTGTTATACCCCACCCACAAGAGTTCTGCATGAAAAAACATGTATACACCAATTTCAATAGTTCAATAGTTCAATAGAAAAAAATTCAGATCTGCCATGTAGTGTACCCTGAAATTTTGAAGTGTACCCCTACTTTGCAAAGGCAGGGGGTACATGTACCCTTAATTTCAAAAAGGAGTGGGCATGCTGCATGTATGTTAAAATGTACTTGACCTAGAATCACAAGAGTCATGTTAGACATGGCCAATCCCCCCGCCGAGCATATTATAATTGAAGGCTAAAGTTCCTGGCAAGTTAGTGTCTGAAAGTATTAATTTTGGGGAAAGCTTTGAAGAACCGTTTAGTTGTGGTCCACATCAGGGGTTTTAAAGATGTGGAAGAAAGAATAAGTCAGTGGTGAGGTGGTTTACTGCTAAATCTGATTAATTTTCATGAACAATATAGCTATGATGTTTTTCTATATGGCTACTGTAAAAAGAAGGAATGAAAAGCTAATAGTGAACAAGAGTGCCAGAATGTCACAATATACGCCCGTCACAGCAAATTTCTTTACTCTAGCAGCTGTATTTGCAAATGGAATTTTAATTTTGTGGTTGTTTAGTAATCATTGTAAGTTTTTTGTTTTTCTAAGTCCACAAAAAAACTCCTTACCAGGTAGAGATATCTTAAAATACTCCTAAAATTGGAAAGTAACATCCACGTTGTACCACAGAAAAGTGGTCTTGTTTTTTCCCTACGGTCAATTATAACAAGAGCACCGCCTTGCGGGTGCTGACGCTCATCTGATTTTTTTTTGTATAATAGAAATATTGTCCTACCCATGATTTTCTAAGTCTAAAAAGGGCCATCATTCTTGCAAAAAGCAGGACAGAGTTATGTTTCTTGATGTACAGTGTCCACTTATGATGGTGAAAACCTGCTGCAAGTTTTAAAGCAATAGCTTTGATAGTTTATGAGAAAAGTTGACTTAAACATAATACTCAACCAAGAAAATGATTTTCTAAGTCCAAAAGGGGCAATAATTATTGCAAAAAGCAGGATGGAGTTATGTTGCTTCCTGTACAGGGTCAGTTTATGATGGTGAACAAGTGTTGCAAGTTTCAAAGCAATAGCTTTGATAGTTTAAGAGAAAAAGTTGACCTAAACATAAAACTTAACCAAGAAATCTGATATTTTCTAAGTCCAAAAGGGGCAATAAATCTTGCAAAAAGCAGGATGGAGTTATGTTTCTTGCTGTACAGGGTCAGCTTATGATGGTGAACAAGTGTTGCAAGTTTTAAAGCAATAGCTTTGATAGTTTAGGATAAAAGCTGACCTAAACATAAAACTTAACCAAGAAAACTGATTTTCTAAGTCCAAAAGGGGCAATAATTCTTGCAAAAAGCAAGATGGAGTTATGTTTCTTGATGTACAGGGTCTGCTTATGATGGTGAACAAGTATTCCAAGTTTCAAAGCAATAGCTTTGATAGTTTAGGAGAAAAGTTGACCTAAACATAAAACTTAACCAAGAAATCTGATATTTTCTAAGTACAAAAGGGGCCATAAATCTTGCAAAAAGCAAGATGGAGTTATGTTTCTTGCTATACAGGGTCAGCTTATGATGGTAAACAAGTATTCCAAGTTTCAAAGCAATAGCTTTGATAGTTTAGGAGAAAAGCTGACCTAAACATAAAACTTAACCAGGCAACGCCGACGCAGACGCCGACGCCGACGCCGACAACCGCTCAAGTGATGACAATAACTCATCATTTTTTTTCAAAAAATCAGATGAGCTAAAAATGTTATAATACAATCTTAAAAAAAAAAATAAAAAAATTGTAAGTCCATACAAAAATCTTTACCAGGTAGAGATTGCTCAAAATACACCTCAAAATTGGACGTAGCATGCATGTTGTACTACAGAATGGTCTCGATTTTTCCCTACGACTAGTAATGAAAAAGTTACAATAAAAGCTATTTAAAGTAACAACAAAGGGAAGTAATTCTAAAGAACGGAACTGCGCATGACACTTCGTCTCATGATGGTGTATAATTGTGCCAAGTTACATCAAAATTCCTCCATGCATGAAGAAGAAATGCTTTGGACAAAGTCATTCTTGTATCTGACCTTTGGCCTCTAAGTGTGACCTTGACCTTAGACCTAGGGACCTGGATCTTGCGCATGACACTCTGTCTCGTGGTGGTGAACATTTGTGCCAAGTTATATCAAAATCCCTCCTTGCATGAAGAAGAAATGCTCCAGACAAGGTTTTCATTCTTGTATCCTTTGACCTCTAAGTGTGACCTTGACCTTAGACCTAGGGACCTGGTTCTTACGCAAGACACTCCGTCTCGTGGTGGTGAACATTTGTGCCAAGATATATCAAAATCCCTCCTTGCATGAAAAAGATATGCTCTGGACAAATTTTTTTAAGAAAATATGATTAAGGGGAATAAATCAAAAAATAGGCAAGGTAGAGTTATTGTTCTTGCACACTGCACTTCCTCCCAATGTGTTCTATCAGTGTATGAAGTTTGAAGAAAATCCCTCCAGTACTTTTGAAGTTATGCTCCGGACAAAGATCGTTGCGGACAGATGGAGAGCATTTCTAATATCCCCTTCGCCTTTGGCGGGGTGGTGGTGAACATTTGTGCCAAGATATATCAAAATCCCTCCATGCATGAAAAAGATATGCTCCGAACAAATTTTTTTAAGAAAATATGATAAAGGGGAATAACTCAAAAAATAGGCAAGGTAGAGTTATTGTTCTTGCACACTGCACTTCCTCCCGATGTGTTTTATCAGTGTATGAAGTTTAAAGAAAATCCCTCCAGTACTTTTGGAGTTACGCTCCGGACAAAATTGTTTAAGAAAACAAGATAAAGGGGAATAACTCAAAAAATAGGCAAGGTAGAGTTATTGTTCTTGCACACTGCACTTCCTCCCAATGTGTTCTATCAGTGTATGAAGTTTGAAGAAAATCCCTCCAGTACTTTTGGAGTTACGCTCCGGACAAAATTGTTTAAGAAAATAAGATAAAGGGGAATAACTCAAAAAATAGGCAAGGTAGAGTTATTGTTCTTGCACACTGCACTTCCTCCCAATGTGTTCTATCAGTGTATGAAGTTTGAAGAAAATCCCTCCAGTACTTTTGGAGTTATGCTCCGGACAAAGATCGTTGCAGACGGACGGAGAGCATTTCTAATATCCCCTTCACCTTTGGCAGGGGGGATAATAAAACATTAGAGGATTGTTTTACAGCTATGAAGTGTTCTCCTTAGGATTTTACTCAGCTAGGCCAGAGTTACGGCCAACAAAGTGAGAATTACATATAAGGTTCTTAAAAGTTTGTGTGGAAACATCTTAAAAACTGTTTAACCCGAGTCATTAAACCATGTTACAGTGGCAGAAGTGGGGGCACCTGTGTCCTATGGACATACATCTAGTTTTTTTGTTTGTTTTTTCTCTGAGGCCCTGAAATTCTCCAAGGATGTCGAGCTGCCAGGTAAATCATGATACTGGTGAAATATGTCATCAACTAATTTGTGATCTGGAACAATTGTAAGTAAGTTAAATTTTTGGCCGTGTATACATGTACTGTTAGACACTTCCGACTTGAAAAGAAACAACTTAAGTAGAAGAATATGATTATACCTTTTTGTTATTTCTGGCAGAAAAGTATGAGCTGTATTTTGTAATGCTTTTTGTGTCTTGATGTTAACTGTTCAAAATGTATGTCTATATGTAATAATCGTCAATAAAGGGGCTGTCGTTTAAGCAGTTCCAAAAAAAAAAATAAAATTTTTGGCCGTTTTATAATGCAAAAAAGCTTTAAATCGAAGCCCCAAAACTGATGAAGCCGAAAACACAGACACTGCCATCTTTGATACAACTGCCAAACAAACAGAATTGCATATTTCAGCGAAATGACGTGAAAGGTTTACAAGAGCTGTCGGACGACAGCGCGCTCGACTATTCGAAGAATTGATTGAAGAATGGGGTCAAAATATTACCACAGATATTCAGACAAAAGAAAAAAAAAGATTAGACAAACAATGTTCCTGTATATGTGGATTTCGATAAGTCTTGCACTAAATGGCAATGTGTGAAACAACTTCAAAGTCAAAAAAGGGCCATAATTCAGCCAAAATAGATGTCAGAGTTATGTACTCTTGCCTACAGATTGAAATCATGATGATAAACAAGTGTTCAAAGTTTAAAAGCAATATGTCTAACAGTTTTGACAAAACGTGGACTTGTATGAAAACAGAACAAATTTCCAAGTCCAAAAAGGGCCATAATTCAGCCAAAATAGATGACAGAGTTATGTACTCTTTCCTACAGATAGAGACTATTATACTGAACAAGTGATAAAAGTTTCAAAGCCATATGTTATACACTATACACAAAATATTAACTGGTACGAAGAAACTTAACCATGATTTCTAAGTCAAAAGGGGCCATAATTCAGCCAAAATCCTTGATGGAGTTATGTGCTCTTGCCTATAACTGGTCATGGTGATGGTAAACAAGTGTTGAAAATTTCAAAGCTTTACCTCAAAAGACTTTGTCAAAATGTGGACTGGTACGAAAAACTTACAGAGCTCCAGATAAGCTTTTGGTGCAAATGGGTATTTACCCATCACTTTTTGTCTGAACTGTGTATTCGAAATTTGAATTGGGTAAAAATAATATCATTACCCAGCCTTTTCAGAAGTAATTGGGTATTTGCTAAAACCAATTGGGTATTTTACCAATCTCGCACTTACAATTGAGTATTTTTTGCTTACAGTATACATGGTATATATCATTGAACAGGATTGACTAAGTAGCTAAGTACTTTAATGGCGCCCTTCAATGTTTAATACAAAAATGTATTTAAAATTGTAATGAATGTTCCATACGTTGTTTTCTTTTTCACTCTTAATGAAGTCGGAGATCAGTTTATCCGCAATATCCCGAACGATGTGGTCACCACAATGTGCACTCTCCCAAAAGACTACATCGTCACAAACAGATAACTGTCATTGTTGAACAGCAAAATATCCCACTAATTAGTCTGTGCTGCAGCAATGTTTATTCTTCAACTCTTTTACATTTTATCGGCGTAAAATTGTTTACAAAGTATCCAAATAACACTGATCAGCCGACTGAATGGTCCAGTGATTTTTTCGATAAATTGCAACCTGTTCTGCGGTAACGTATAACCAGTAGGGGTGCGTACCGGTTCTCGATATGTATCGAATACCGGTATTTAGGGTTCGATCGATACATCGGATCGAACGTTCCTGTATCGATCAAAAGCTAACTACATGGTAAATGGCCTCATTACCGCAGATAGCTATGTATAATGCGCAGTTTTTTTACCCCTGTGACCATCCCGAATCGTGGGCGCGCAGATTAAACACAGGTATAGATGATTTTCCAACTTCGAAACAAGTTTGTTTCCGATGGTCGCCATTTTGGTAAAGGGAAACTACTCTCAGCGCTGTCACCGCTAAATTATAAGATTGCCGTCACGTTCCGTAAAAGATCGAATGGTTTAATTTTCTTTCAAACAAAATTAATTTCATACAAATTTGAAAGTATTTTGATTAAAGAAATATTAATAAATCACAAAATTTATGATACTAATTAAAGACTGAGTATTCTTTTTAACCGAGATCAAACTGTGAACAACAAAATTGACAGAGGTGACAGCTAATTGCTGGCTATTTGATCATAACAAAAAGACTATCACACCTTTTGTTATCATTTGAATTGAGAAGCTCATGTCATTTTGAAAGATACCATTCTGAAATATTGAATCAGCTGTTAGTTACTTCTTCAAAATAGTTAATTAAAAAAAGGTAAAACAATTCTAATATGCTTGCCTCTGTTTCCTAAAGAATCAAAGCGCTCAAAGCGCTGATGGTGGCTGCTAATCAATGTGTAAAATATTACAAAGAAAGTGACATTTGAGGAATTCTTAATATAAACCAGAAGAACTTTTTTTGTGTGTGTGGGGTGGGGGGGTGCAAAATATTCAGCTTTGGTTTTAAAATTAATCCTTTTTTCATTGCCAGTCATTGTTTACATACACACTGATTCTGTCTTTAACGAATAGTTTTGATCCTTTTTGATTATTTGTGACGAAAACAACAACTTAAATTATTTTACTGTAAATAAATAATATAAGCTTTTTTCTACAAACCATTCAGCTTTTAAGATTTCTTTCTAAAGCTTTTGGACAGTGCCTGTCATTAATTATATACACACTGATTTCGTCCTTATCGGACAACTTTGGTTTTCATGAAATTTCTGTAGAAGAAAACAGCACAAAACATGCACCACAAATGCACCTCAGAATTAGTGTTTTTAAGAGGCGCATTAATTATACCGTTATACCGGTACTCAAAAGTCCGCTAGACATAACAGCAGGCTTCGCAAAAATGTTGGACATTTAAGTCAGACAAACTTACAACTTTAGTCAGACCGTGAAAAAAATCGAAAAATAAATTATGTAACTGGCGAAACGAAACCATTTTAATTTTTTGAACATATTTGTATCAATCCAGATATTTTGAGCCGCACCATGAGAAATCCAACATAGTGCGTTTGCGACCAGCATGGGTCCAGACCAGCCTGTGCATCCATGCAGTCTGGTCAGAATCCATGCTGTTCGCTTTCAAAGCCTATTGCAACTAGAGAAACCGTTAGCGAACAGCATGGACCAGACTGTGCGGATCCGCTGGTCCATGCTGGTCACAAATGCATTATGTTGGTTTACTCTTGGTGCGACTGAAGTGAGCAGAATCTGTCTTAAAACAATATTCAATTTTTAAGTTGGTCAAATCTGTTATCTGATGGCTTGATACAGTCTGACATATTGTCGTTTCAAAAAGGCGAGTATTGATATCATCGCTGCGCCCGTTGATAATTCGTGTTTTGTTAGACGAAATTTTACCGAATACATGTGTATCTATGCATTAATATAGTATCTTATGTTGTACATTTGCTGAAGGAAGATTATCCGTGAGGGAATATTATTTAGAAAACATACATGTCTTTGATTCTCATAGCAGGTCACATTGCAAACAATATTGAATGAATTTTAGCTGAATATTCTTTTGTTTTGTTCACTCTCGTATTGCAAAGCATGTTTAATTATATTTTGTTCTTAATATAACGATGAACTGTACATGTTTAAGTTATATCAATAAATTACTGTCCTGTTCTGTTCTGTTCATAAATCATCTTACTAAATTAGTGTGCTAATTAGTGTTAATTGGCAGTAGCAACGCCTGAGGAAATCCGTATCACTGCTGATTATCGATTTTCTATAAATAGCCTAATTAACATGTGGTCATATTTTCGAGTGTTTGAAACGACAACGAGACAATACTGTCTAAAATTCGGTAACATTCTTAGATCACTAGGGTTTCATTAATATAATATCTTATATTTTGATAGCTATGATTGACGAACATTTAAGTTTATTCTGACATACTTGAAAATTGTTACAACTTGGTGGAAAAGCTATGGTAGGTACAAACTGGTATTGTCTATGGACCGGAAATGTTCGGAAACTTTTCCGCTGAAATTCCGTTTCTATTTTTAGCAGTGGATTATCTGCAGATGTATATAATCTGTAGATTATTGTTGCTATTAGAAGTCATCGTTCTTTATCAAATACAGTCTTATATTTCG
Source organism: Mercenaria mercenaria (assembly GCF_021730395.1). Taxonomy (NCBI): domain Eukaryota; kingdom Metazoa; phylum Mollusca; class Bivalvia; order Venerida; family Veneridae; genus Mercenaria; species Mercenaria mercenaria. Next base: position 385,337 of record NC_069364.1, read on the forward strand.
GGAGTTATACATGTGACAGTGCGGTTAGGAAACATGTTTGAATTGTCAGTCTGGATTCCCGGCTAGGTTTCAACTTTTTCTACGTTATAAGCTACGTGACCTCGGCCAGTACTATGCAATAGCTAATCAATATCATCGCTCAGTTCAGGTGACATGAGGTCAACGTTTATTCACGTGATCATAAATTTGCATATTTGTATTCATACACGTGGTTGTTTTAATTAAAACGTTGGCTTCAGTTTGTATTGATTTTAGTTGCCGAATTTACATTAAAAATGGTATTAAGGCATATATTGTAGCATTGCATATTCTGCACGTTGTGTAGATAATTATTTCCCTGGAAAGCCTGGAACTATTTTTGGTTGTTAGGATGGTCTTAAGAAGTAACAAGATTTCTCAAACAGAGTATTCTTTTTAACACTGGAAAAATGTATCCAAGTCATGTGATTCTGACTCAGAATAGACCGACCTTAGAAGTGAGTAATAAAGTTCATATTGCATTAGTATAATGGTCTCGTACTCTGTTATTATTCTGTTTGAAAATATCATATGATATATCGAATATCTATCATTTTGTATCGATACAAATATCGTATCGATCATTTTGACCGATACGCACCCCTAATAACCAGTAGGGTAGGGAGTAAAAAAAAAAGAGGGTAGGTAGGGAGACCGGAAACGGACCTTTTTTTTGCCTAACTAACACTTAAAATATTTTTACTTGATGTGCTTTCAACATATAACCTGCTTCACATTTATTTGTAGCACAGCTTTTGTCGGCGCTCAACTGCACTTTTTAATAATGTTCGAGTATAGACAATCCGGACGAAAAGTTTACACTTTTGCTCTATTAAATGACGAGCGCCCCCCTCCCCACCAAAAAGATAATCCCCCAATTACTTTGTTCATTTTTGACACATGGCAATTCTGCCAAGGAAGTGTCTAGGGGTACAGATCCGTACCTCTTGACAAGCCTGTTAGGGGGTTTCTAGGGGTAAGGACACTGGCATCAGACCAGAAACAGAAAGAAAATGCCTCTGTACATGTTATACCCTACCCCTAGGTATTCTAAAAGAACCATGGTCGATGAACATTGCCTTTATTGTCTTAATTATTGCGGCGACAGCCGCCCGCGTCACCCCAGTCGCGATGCCTCTGGGGAGGACTGTAAGTGTGAAATTTACTGCTATGTAGCGGTTCTCGTATCGGGTGGCCTCGGCAGCTCAATAATTTGGTAGGGCGTTGGCAAGGTAAGCCGAAGGTCCAAGGTTCGAATCCTGGTCGAGGCTGCACATTTTTCCTGAGACTGTTACATTTGGGGGCTCGTCCGGGATGCTCACCCTTGGAGCCCATGCGGGGCGAAGCAGTTTGGCCGGGGTGTGCATCTGCATTTCGGTTAACAGTCTGTAGCAGACATTGGCCAGGAGTGACAATGTCTCACAATAAGTGGGAAGGTGTGTAGTGTTCTCTTTATGGGGGGCCCTGGGTAGCTCAACTGGTGGGAGGTTGGCACGGTAACCCCGAAGGTCCGGGGTTTTCGAACCCCGGTCGAGGCTGAAAACTTTTTTTCCCCCCGGGATGGTTACGCTATATCAATTTTTTTAAACCTCTAAAGTTGTCATAACTTAAAAGCTTTGGCGTTTAAAATTTCCCACACATACATTTAAAATTTCTTCCCAAAACCATTCGTTTTTTTAAACCTTTCCGATATGGGTTTATTTCTTTTTTTTTATTTTTTTTTGTAAGTTCTTCTTTGGCGCCTTTTATGGGCCGCTTACAACAAAGAAGATGAGTCATGATGAGAGGGCTGTTTTAAAGGGGAAAATTTAAAACAAAAAAAAACACAATTTTGGGCCCCCGATTATTAAAAACTGCAAAGAAACAAAAATGTCTTTGCCTGTCAAATCTTGAAAAAATTAAATTTTATGAAAATATTGTAGCGTTAAAAGAGGCGATTTTATAAGGTAAAAAAATAAAAACCCCCAATAAATTTTTTTTATAAACCCTTTCTAAGCAGTTGGTATAAAACCCTTTTAAGGGGATGATCCCCCTCCCCCCTTATTTCGGTCCCCCATGTCATTCTGCGGTCCTTTTTTATTTAAAAATGTCATTATAAATTTGAAAAAAGGGTTGGGCCCAAATGAAATACGGTTTTAGATAGGTAGAAAAAAAACCCCAAGATTGCTTTAAAAACCCCAAAAAAATTATGGAGCCCCCGGGTTAAAATGTGAAGGGCCCTGGAAAAAACTTTTCCCCCCCCCCCCCGGGTAAGGTTGACCCCTAGTCCCGGTTGATACGTTAAAAAACCCCTCGAGAGGCGAAGATTTTAGTTGAAAAATTTCCCCCCTTTTGGTTTCAGTTTTAACTGAAATGTTTTAAATTTTACGTAAAAAAGGGGTTTTAAAAACATCCCCAAAAAACCCCCAGAATAGTCTTTTTAGAAAATCTAAGAAAAGGGGTTGATATTGCCGTTGGGTTTGAAAACCCCAAATAAAACTTTAGATAAAGACTTTTAGGCAAAATTTCCCGTTTGCTTGTTTTTCTTTTTAACTAAAAAATCTGACTTTTATGCACAAAAACTTTTAAAAATTTGGGCCCGAAGAATAATATACGCTCTGCGTAGAAAAATATACCGTTAAGGTTGTCCCTTCCTTTAGGTTGATGCAAAAAAAACCCGTTAAAATGAAGACTTTAATACCCAAAAATTGGTAAATTTTTGGTTCCCGTTTAACTGTAAAATCTTAATTCTGTGGGAAAACATTTTAAAAATAGAAAAAAAAGAAAACTGGGCATAGTCTTTATGGGCATATCTACCGTATAGGTTGATCGCCGTACAGGTTGACGAAAATAAAACGTTAAGTTTAAAGATTTAAATTTGACAAAATGGTACTTTTTGGGTTTTCCCTTTTTAAAACGAAATTTTAAATTTATGTGGGAAAAAAACGTTTAAAACAAACCCAAAAAAGCAAATAGTATGGGCCTTTATAGCATATTTCCGTTTGGGTTTGATACGTACGTAAAGGTTGAATCTCCCGAATAGGTTGGGGTCCCTTTAAACCGTCGGGAATAAAGGACTTTAGGGGGTAAAAATTTTTCGTGTTTGTTTTCATTTTTAACTGAAATATTTTAAACTTCATGAAAAAAAGGGTTTTTTAAAACATAGTAGAAAAAATAATTAATAAGTCTTTATAGCTATCTCCCTTTAAGGGGGTTTTACCTACCGTATGGGTTTGATATCTTCCGTATGGGTTTGTACGCGATTAAACGTTTTAGGGAGTTTTTGTGTCAAATTTGAGCTTTTGGGCCCAAAAAGAAATAAATTTAAATTATCTTATCTTATGCAAAAAATAAAAAATTAAAATCATTGCCTTAAAAATTATTTTACAGTCAGTATTGCCTATCTGCCGTACAGGTTGAACCTACCGTATAGGTTGTTTACCCCAAAAACGTTCAGATAAAGATTTTATTAGAAAAATTTTGCGTTTTTTTGTTTGTATTTTAAAATTTAAAAATATTTAATTTTATGTATAAAAAGTTGTAAAACCTGAAAAAAAAATGTTTTATAGTTCTGTGATATCTACCGTTGGGTTTTGATACTCCCCCTTTTAGGTTGTTTACGCCTTTAAAAACGTCAATTAAAAAAATTCAATGCCAAACTTTGGGCTTTTTGCCTTTCTTTAACTGAAAATTTTAAATTTACGTTGAAACCCTTGAAACATACCCAAAAAATTGAAAAGTTTTGTTTTTAGATATTTTCCGTTTTAGGTTGTTCCCTTTCCGAAAAAGTTGATTTTCTGCCGTTAGGTTGATAACCAAAAACCGTAAAAGATAAAGCCCTTTGTGTTAAAATTTGGGGTGTTTGTTTTTCAGTTTAGGTAAAATATTTCCTTTATCCCCCCCAACACTTTGTAACATGTAAAAAAAATCCCTTTTTTGGGGGGTTTTAAGGGTTAAAACTCCCGTTTTGGTTGATGCTCCCGTAAAGGTTGATGTTTACCGTATGGGTTTTGAAAACCCAAAAACACGCCCGGGATGGGGGACTTTAGTGGAAAAATTTGGCTGTTGCCTTCTTTTAAACTGAACTTTTCTTTTTTCCCATGTGGGAAAAAACTTTTTAAACAGTAAAAAAAACCCCCAACAGGCTTTATAGCATACCTCCCGAATAGGTTTGATATTTTTCCATATAGGTTGAACGCGATTTTCGTTAGAGGTTTGCTTTTTAAAGTAAAGTTTGCGTGTTTCCCCTTAAGAAAACTTAATTTTTTAAACCCTTATGCAGCAAAAAAAATTAAAACATTGCAAGAAAAATAGTTAAAATTACAGTCAGAAATTCCCCATCTGCCGTAAAGGGGTTGATCCTACCGTATAGGTTGATCCCCCCTGTCCCCCCTTTTCAGATGAAAAATTTTTTTTGCTGATTTTGCGCCTTTGTTTTATTTTTAAATTTAAATAATAATTTCATGTCCCCAAAACCGTTGTGAACATGGGGAAAAATTTGCTAGTACGGCTATTTTCCGTATGGGTTTGTTTACCGGGCCTTTATGGTTGATAACCCCAAAAACACTTTCAAGAAAAAGCCTTTAGTGGCAAAAAATTTGCGCGGTTTTTTTCTTATTTTGTGAAATATTTTAAATTTTATGCCCCCAAAACGTTGTAAACATGTAAAAAAAATTTACTAGTGTGGTTTTTTGGGGGCATATCTACCGTATAGGTTGATCCCTCCCGTAAAGGTTGATGTCTCCCGTATAGGTTGATACCCCTTGCCACCCGTGAAGATTTTTAGGGGAAAAATTTTTGCGTTTTTTTGCCCTTCCCCTTTTAACTGAACTATCTTAATTCATGTAGGAAAACTTTTTAAACATAGAAAAAAATAACTATTTACCGTTTTTTAAAAGCACATCCAAAAAAGGGTTTGTAGGATTATGCGTCAGGGGATGTTTTTTTATGGTCAAATTTGCGCTGTTTGTCTTAAGAAAAAATTTAAATTTTTTTAAACTTATCCCAGAAAAAATATAGCAAAAAAATAACTAGTGGGGGCTTTATGGATATCTCCCGTATAGGTTGATGTTTCCGAAAAGGGTTTGATGTTTTCCGAATGGTTGATAAGCCAAAAACACGCCCGATGAAGATTTTTTTTTTTGGAAAAAATTGCGCTTTTTGTCTTCATTTTAAAACTAAACTATTTTAAATTTATGTGGAAAAAACGTTTCAAACATACCCGAAAAAAAACTAAAAAACAAGTTTTTTATAGCCTTCCGTATATTTTTGATTTTCTTCGTATGGGTTTGTTTACGCGATTATGGTCTGAGGATTTTTTTTTATGGTAAAATTTTTGCGCGGGTTTGTTTTAAAGAAAAAACTTAATTTTTTAACCATATGGCCCCATAGCGAAAAAAAAAATAGTTTGGTTTTTTTGGCATATCTACCGTATAGGTTGTTTCCCCTACCTTTAAAGGTTGTGTTACCGTATGGGTTTGAAAAAGCCGAAAAACACGCCCCGATGAAGATTTTTGTGGAATTTTTGGCTGTTTGTCTTCATTTTAAACTAAAATATTTAAATTTCATGTGGGAAAAAACTTTTTAAAAACATAGCAAAAAAATAACTAGTCCCGTTAATAAGACATTCCCGTATGGGTTTGATTCTTCCGTATGGGGGGTTTTTTGGGATGCGGTTTATGCGTTTTGGGGAAATGTTTTTTTGGTAAAATTTTTGGCACTGTTTGTCTTAAGAATAACTTAATTTTTTAACTTAGGGCAGCAAAATTTACCCGAAAAAAAACTAGTGTGGTCTTTATGCATATTCCCGTATAGGTTGATCCCTACCGAAAAGGTTTGATGTCTACCGTATGGGTTTGAAAAGCCATAAAGGGCCAGATGAAGCTTTGGGGAAAAAAATTGCGTGTTTTTTCTTCGTTTAATGAATTTAATTTTAAAATTCTGTGGGAAAAAACGTTTCAAACATAGCAGAAAAAAAAAAGTACGTATTTATAGCACATTTCCCCTTATGGTTTTGATATTTTCCCGTATGGGTTTGTCCCGGGGTTATCTTTAAAGGGAGTATTTTTTTGGCCCAAATTTGCGCTTTTTTTGTCTTAAGAATAACAAAAATTTTTCTTAAACTTTTTGCAGAAAAAACTAGCAGAAAAATAATTTGGTGGTTTTTATGTATATCTACCGCTTTGGTTGATGCCTCCGTAAGGGGGTTTGATGTCTACCGTATGGGTTGGATAAGCCGTAACAGTCCAGATGAAGACTTTAGGGGAAAACATTTGCGCTGTTTGTCTTCAGTTTACTGAACTATTTTTAATTCATGAAAGGGAAAAATTTTTTAAAAACATAGCGAAAAAATAATTTGTACCGTTAATAAGCAATCTCCCGAAATAGGTTGATATTTCCCGTATAGGTTGATACGCGTTATGCGTTAGGGGATGTATTTTTATGGTAAAATTTGCGCTGTTTGTCTTAAGAATAATAATTTTTTAAACTTTGCAGAAAAATATAGCAAAAAAATAATTTGTGTGGTCTTTTGGATATTTACGTATGGGTTTGTTCCCCTCCGAAAAGGGTTGTGTCTACCGTATAGGTTGAAAACCCCCAAAACACGTCCGGGATAAAGACTTTAGGGGAAAAAAAAATTGCGTGTTTGTTTCATTTTAAAATGAACTATCTTTAAATTCATGTGGAAAACTTTTCCCAAAATAGAGAAAAAAAATTGGGCCCGTTTTTTTAAAAGCCATTTCCCGTATAGGTTGATATCTTCCGTATAAGTTGATCGGATTATGGGTTTTGAGGTTTGTATTTTATGGTAAAATTTTGCGCTGTTTGTCTTAAGAAAAAATTTAAAATTTTTTAAGTTTCCCGCAAAACATAGCAAAAAAAAACTAGTGTGGTTTTTTTATGGATTTTTCCCCGTATAGGTTGATGCCTCCCCGTAAAGGGGGGAGGGTTCCCGTTGGGTTTAAATAAGCCTTTAACACTTTCCAGATGAAGACTTTAAGGGGAAAAATGTGCCTTTTTGCTTCATTTTAAAATGAAATATCAAAACCAAAGTGGGGAAAACGTTTAAAATTTCCCCATTTAAAAAAAACTAGTCCCGTTTTTAGCACATCTACCTTTATAGGTTAAATATCTTCCTTTTGGGTTTTGATACGGGGTTTAAAAACGTCTAGAGGATGCTTTTTGGGGGAAATTTTTGCGCTGTTTTTTTAAAGAAAAAAATTAATTTTTAACTAACGAGCAAAACTTGCAAAAAAAATAATAGTGTGGTTTTAATGGCATATCTACCGTATGGTTGATTTTTTCCGAAAAGGGTTTGATGTTTTGTATAAGTTGATGCCAAAACCCGTCCAGTAAAGGATTTTTAAAGGGAAAAATGTGCGCTGTTTGTTTATTTAAAACTGAAAAATTTTTTAAATTTCCCTGTAGGAAAACGTTTAAAACATAGCGTAAAAAAAAATGTAAAATATTTATAGCACATTCCGTATGGGTTTTGATATTTTCCCGTTTTGGGGTTGATACGCGTTTTAAGTTGGGAGGATGCTTTTTAAGGTCAAATTTGGTTTTCAAAGAATTCTTAATTTGGGTAACTTATGCAGCAAAAAAATTAAAACATTGCAAAAAAAATATAAAAAAGTCAGTATTGCCTATCGGGGTCAGGTTGTTTCCCGATGGTTGTAGCCAGAAAACGTCTTATAAAGCATTGGAGGGTTAATATTTGCGCTTTTTGTTTTTCAGCAAAACCTAACTGTTATAAATAACGAAAAAATTTTAAAAATTTATGATAGCAAAGAAAATCACGAATTTTTTAGGCTGAACATTTTTTGGGAATGTCTCCCCTTAAAACCGTTTTTTTAATTTAAAAATGTTTTAGGGGTTTTCCCAAAAAATTTCCACAAAATTGTTTTTTAAAAATTTAGGAAACACTTTTTAATTGAAATTTAAAGGAAAATTTTGTAACTTTGTCAAAGCCTTATTTTTTTTATTTTTAAATTAAAGCGGATGGTCTGGGTTTTGCTGTCTGTTTGGTAAAGTTTTCTTTAATTTTATCCCAATAATTAAAAAATCCCTTTTGTATGGGGTTTGGGCGACATTTTTTTCCCCTTTAAATTTTGGGGTTTCACACAAAAAAAATTTCTGCGGCATTATCTTTCGGGGACGTTTTTTTGCCCTTCAAAAATTTAGGTTTTTTTTTTTAATAAAGAAATGTAATAAAAAAATTTATCCCCCAAAACTCCCTGAGGGGTTTTGGAGTTTCCATGTACGGGCCCAATTTACACTTTACACAGGGGACACAATTTTTTTCCCAAAATGTTTAAAATTAAATAAAAAGAAATCGCACTCATCGGAAAAGTAAATTTATAATGTAACTATTTGCTGTGAAATATTTCGGAAAAATTCTTTTATATTTTATGCCCCCCCCAAAACCCCCGGCTTTGGCCGTGCAACCCCGCCCCCCCCCCCAAAAAAACCCCCAATCTCAAAGGCCCGGTTTTGTTTAGTTGCAAAAAACCCAACTTTTTTGGGCCCAAAGGAAAATTCTTTTTCACAGTTTTACCCCCCAAAATGCGCAGAGGCCATAAATTTCATTTGTTTTTTTAAAAAAATGTCCTTGGGAATCCCCCTCTGCCCCCTGTTGGAGGGCAGGGAAACCCTTTCGTTTTTCCAAAAATGAAAAGGGGAAAGGGCCCCTGGGGACCCCTTTGGGTTATAGATACAGTTTTTTAAAACCCGGTTCCCTTTAATAATTTTTCCTATACGTTTTGGGGTTTATATAAAGAGCGGTTTTTTTGCCTTTAGTTTGCAAACCCAACTGTAAATTAAAATTTTTCTAAACCCGGGTCGGGAAAAAGATCCCACTTCGTTTTCAAAAAAACGAAAACCCCCTGCCCTTTTGGGGGACTTATTGTCCTATTTTATAATCTAAAACTTCCTAATCCCGCTTTATTTAAATTTAAATAAATTTTGAATTGGTGTTCGTTCAAATAGAATGAAAAAGTTTTCAAAAAAGGCCTTTCCCACGGGTTTGGGAAAGGGAAATGTAAAATTTTATATGAGTGTTAGAAAAAATTTTTTGGTTTTTTTCGTTTTTGTCGTGTCAGCGGGGCGATGCCCGGGAACAAATTTGTCGATTTTATTTTTTTCGTTTTGGCAGGGCGAAACATGAACAGGGAAAACTGGGAAAAATTTAAATGTATTTGTCGGTTTTCGTGTTTAGGGTGTCTCCAGGCGAAAACAAAACAACACAAAAAACTTGACAAATGATGTTTTGTCTTTTTTTTCTTTGGTGTGGGCCCGGGCGAAACGCGACAATTAAAGGGCGCCGACCGCAAATTTTATACCCCCCAAAACGAAAACTCGGCAGATAAATATGCCCCTGTGCGGTAAAATTTGTGTGCTTTCGCCGCGCGAAAAGACAAAACGAAATGTAAGAAACCCAGCCCCCATATTTTTAAGAAAAGGGCGGTCTCTTCTGGGGGGCTCTTGAAAATCCCCTGGGTGCACTGGTTTTTTTAGTGAAGATATAAAAAAACCAATCCCTTATATTATCACAAAAAACTCACAAAAAAGGTGTGTTTTAATCGGATTTGTTAAAAAATAAACATTACTTTTTTTGAATATAAAAACAGCCAAAAAAAAAACCCTAAAATGCCCATTCTACCAAAGGAAAACTAAAATTTTTTAGACCCCTCACTCCCTAATTTCCCGTTTTTTCCCCTTTCGCCATGTTTCCCTGCAGGCCCCATTTTGAGATTAGAAGCTTTTGCTTCCCCGTTGTCTGTTGTCTGTCGGGACTGTTGTCTGTTCCCCCGCCCGCATTAATTTTTGTCTGGTTTTTCCCCAAGTAAAAACTGGGGCCCCTGGTTTTTTGAAAAATTCCGGAGTGATTCCCCCCAAGAATCGTGGCAATCCCCAAAATTTTGCTTCCCTCCAAAAATTGTCTCCCCAAAAAAATTAAAAAATTTTTCCAGGGTAAAAATTGCTCCCGGATTTGCGAAATTCCCAGGAGTGACCCCCCCCCCGTTTACATATTTTTGGGCCACGAAACCTGCCACAAATGCCCCCCAAAACCCGAAAAGAAAAAAAATGTTTTCCCGGGAAAAACATTGCTTTTTATAAAAATAAAAAAGGATTCGATCCCCACTGCCCCGATACAAAAAAGAAAAGAAAAAAAAATTTTTAACAGTTTTGGGACTTTTTCGAGACATAAAAATGCATTAATTAAAAAAAACTGATTTACAGAGTATTAAACCCAAAACCAAAGGGGGTCAAAAATTGGGGCCAAATGTTGACTTCAGTCCCCCGTTTATTAGAAAACAAAATTTATGTTTAATTTTGTTATCCCTTTTTCCTTGGGCGTATGTCCCAGATATTGAAATATTTTGGTTGTAGCGTTTTTAAAATTTAAAATTTCCCGGGGCCCCTATAAGTTTTAAAAAAATTTTAAAAAACCAAAAAAATTTATGTTCTTTTCCCGAACATTGAATATTAATTTAAAACTATGACAGTTTCAAGTTTTAAATTAATTAATTAATTTAATTTTAATTTAAATTTTATTTTTTTATTTATTTTTTTATTTTTTGGGGTTTTGATTCATGACGATAAAAAATTTAGGTAAATGGGGAGGGCTTTTCCCAATTTTAACTGGAGGGTAGAAGATCTCGGGTGTCAATGGGAGATTTTGGGTTTTTGGCCCAATAAGTAAAACACTAGGTTAAACCAGCTAAATGAGTCCTCAAATAAAGAATTTACACCCCAAATTTGAGGTTTGGAACCCAAATCGGTGAGCAAAAACCCCATTGGGGACCCAAAAACCCTCGGCGAGAAAGTTTATATATAAATATATTTCTTATATTTTTATATCATTTTAAACTTTTTGGGACAGGGTTTTATTTGAATCCCTTTCAACAAATAGTAAAGTTTCAAATTATCCCCTTATTCTGTACATTCGATTTTCTGTTTTTTAAAAGTAGGACTATATGAGGGTGTTTGTTTTGCTTATCTGAAAACGCCCAAAAAATTTTGTTTTAAAATTTTGGGAACAACATGTTTCGAAAAAAATTCCGCTTTTTTATTGCTTTGCTTCAACAGAGCACTAAAATTTTGAAACTATTGTAATTAGGCCTTTTTTTGTCCCTAGTCGCTTTCTAAAAATTTGGGTCGGTGAAACCAATATGTAAGAATATGTATCTAAAAAAGAAAAATCCAGCAAATATGGGGGATAAGCAAAATTTTTGTCTTAAAAACGTCTGCTGATATTTATTTTTTTTTTTTGCACTTTTTCTTTCAAATAAAAATAAAGGGTTAAAAAGCGTGAGGGATTGGTTGGTTTTCCCCAGCACGGTAGGTATTCTATGTTGTTTTTACTTATAAAAAATTGAATTTTGCGCAAAAAGTATTGTAGATGAAACATGAAAAGGGCCTAATATATGAATATTTTATCCGGGAACGGCATTAAATGTCCATGAAATGCCGGGGGGATGTCTCCCGTTTTTTTATAACAGGCGTTTTTTCCCTTTTGGGAATTATCCGTTTTGGGGCCGTAAATATTTTTTGCTCACCCACGAATACGCACATATAAAAGGGTATTTTAACACCCACGTGAGGGCGGAATCTTGCTAACACAGGGTTTTTTTTTTGATAAAACCCCCCGAAAAAATGACCAGAACGGCAGTTTAAATGCTAGCATTTTACGAATAAAAATTTTAAAACGTCACGTCAAATAATATGGCGTCGAAAGTGTGTTTTACTTTTATTTGTTACACGAAAAAAAATGCGATTTTTTACCTTTTTCACACAAAGAAAATTTAAAAATTTGGCCGCAAATTTAAATCTCTAGACATCTACAGTACTATTCCTAAAAATATCGGGGGACGGATTTCTTACTATTTAAAAAGTTGTCAGAAAAGCTCACGCTTGGCCGAACATCGACTTAAAAAATTTTGGGCTGTACTTTGGATGAAAAGTGCCCTTTCATAAAAAAACCCTTTTAATGAAATTTAAACCCTTTTAAACAGAAACCCGTTTTCTTTTATCCCCAAAACTATGAATTGGCCCCCCCGCTGCGTGTATTATTTAAATACATGATTTTTTTCCGCAGGTGTTTTATATCTTGCGTATTTTTTTCGATAAAACCAAAAATATATCATTTCTAAATTAAAAAAAAAAAAACAGCTATTAAGGGTTAAAAGCATACCCAAATCGTTTCGAATTATAAAATACTATTTTTAGGGGTTCGTTGGGTTTTATTAATTTACCAGATTTAAAATTGGCGCCCCTTTTTATTTATAAGCATGTTCGAAGGCCCCCTTTCGAAAATTTCCCCCGTACTAGTACCGACACGTGGTTTCCAGAGGGACAGACAAAAGGGGGATTTAAAACCCCCAGAAAAAGAAGGACAGAAAAGGATACAGATGCCCGGCTAATTAGCCTACGTCTTTGCGAATAGAAAAGTTGGGTTTTTTTAAAACCCCTTTCCCCGTGTTAGCAGAACAGGGGAAGCAGTCTTTCCGGGAAGAAACCCGTACCGGCCAAACTTGTCCTATGAAGTAACAGAAGACATAATGTTGGGTTAATGCTGTAATAACTTAAAAATGATGTTACTACGCCCGTGCCCCGTACCAAAAATCCTGTTGGTCCGTTGCTATTCTTGAATCCCCCTAAAAAGTGTTTGTAGATTTCATATTTTCCCACTAAAACCTTTTATATTTTTTAGCTTTTTTGTTCCTTTTTACATTTTTCATTAAAAAAATGTTTTAAAAAACCCGGATAAATACTGAATTAAAATTTTTGAAAATTTAACCCAGCGCACTGTCAAAAAGCCCGCTATTTTTTACAAAACCTACTTGGCTAAATGGGGGCCCGAAGGGGAAAAAGGAAAAGTTAATGTGTAATGCTGCAAAAAAGTGTTTATTTCCAATTTTCCCCCCGGTTTACAACATCAAATTTCTACACATTTCCCAAATTCTCAAACCCCCAATAAACCTTTTTAGGGAAAAATTTAGCAAATTTGTATTTAAAGGGGTTTTCTGGGGGTTTCGCCCCGGCTTTCCCCTTAATTTCCGAATAACCCCTTGCCCAAGTATGGGGGGAAAAAGCAATAAAAATTTTTTGCGAAAAGAAGAAACAATTTAAAAAAGTTTTATGTGAACCTTGTTAAATCTTCCACTATAAGGCAATTTGTAACCCCATTATTTTTTTTTCAACTTATTAGAAAAAAGCCATTTAAAAGAGGGCAAATTTTTTAGTTTTTCCTTGTTGTTTAGGCTTTCCTAAATTCAAGAAAATTATGTAACAATTTTGGCCAAAGTCTCAAAGGGGTATGCAAAACAGTGGAATAAAATGGGGCTTGTACAAAAAGAACCCAAATTTCCAAGTCCAAAGAGGCCCTAATTCAGCCAATTTACTTTAAAAAGGTTTTGCATTCTTTTGCCCCTACATGTACAACTAATAAAAAAAGTGTTGAATGTTTCAAAGCCACATTTTGACAGAAAAAACCAATATCAAAGTCAAATATAACCCTAATTCGCTAAAAAAATTTCACAGCGGGTTTGAGTCTTGCTTATGGTCGAAACTGTTTAAAAAAAAAAGGGGTTCCAAGTTTTAAATAAATTTTCTTTATATATACATACTTTTTCATATGAAACATATCTTAATACAAATTTTCTATCTTTTTTAGAAAAACCCAACCCTTTCCCTCGCCGGGTGGAAGGGAGTACAGCTTCCAAATTTTTGGTATAGTCGAGTTAATAAAAGGTTGCCCTTTTGGGTTAAAACATTATGGGTTTTTTATCGCTGTTTGGGGAAAAAAATTTAGTTTGAATTGGGATTGAAGAAATTAAGGGGTTTTAAACTGGTGTCTGCCCAAAAAAGACATGGCAAAAGTCCTGATTGTCTTAAAATTTCATTTTTAAATTTATTTATCGCTGTGACTTTTAAAAGGTTGATCCGCATTTTGATTTGCATTTTTTAATGACGGGGAAAACGCAAAAATTTTTCCATTTAAAAGGGTTTTTATGTGGAGGCTATCCACTTAGGGTTTGCTTCGGGGGGGGACTGTTCACGTTTGGCTTTTTTTCTGCAATGTTTTTAAAAAGTTTTTTTTGCAATTAAATTTAAATACAAGATGAATATTTTTTATTTGTCAATTAAAAGGGTTAAAATAAAGAAATTTTTATGGCGTATTTCCCCCCCCCCCCCCCCCCAAATTCCCCCCCCCCCCAGAAAAAACTAAAAAAGGGGTTTGTATACCCCGATATATTTTCTGCTAGTTTTAAAAAGTTTTCCCCGCATAAAATTTTGCATTTTTTGTTATTTCTAAAGATAAAAGCGGGAAATTTTGGGTTTGAAGAGTCTTCTCTGGGAATTTTTCGGTTATCAGCCTATTTCGGGGAGGGAAACCTTTTTCCCGGTTTTTTGGCTATAAAGGGCTATATAGCTACTTTTCTTTTTATGTTTTAAAAAAGTTTTTCCAAATAAATTTTTGACAGTTCAGTAAAACTGAAGACAAGGCCCATTTAAACCATAAAGTCTTCCCTTGGCGTGTTTTCGCTTTTCAACCCATACGGGAGAGATTCCCCCCTATACGGTTGGGTTTCCCAAACCCATATGGTTTTGTATGCTACAAAGATTATACTGGTATTTTTTTTACTATGTTTGTAAGGTTTTCCTACACGAATTTAAAAATATTTCCCGTCAATCGGAAGCCAAAAGTCATTTTTGGGTACTTAATTTCTTATATTGACGTTTTTTTTGGCGTATCAATGGCGTTTAACCTTTTCGGTTTTTAATTTAACCTTTACGGTAGGGTCAAAATATTTCGGCGAATATGCTATTAAAAACTTTTTAATGTTTTTTTCTTCTATGTTTAAAACGTTTTGCCCACATAAATTTTGAAATTTCCAATTTAAACAAAAGGCCAAACACCCCTAATTTTTGCCCTTTAAAGTCTTTTATCTTGACGTTTTTTTGGCGTATCAAAACCCCCATTTCGGTAGGTATCCAAAATATAAAGGTTTGATATTCTTCCCCAGATCGTTTTTTAAGGGGTTTTTCTTCTGCGAAGTTTTAAAAAGTTTTGGGGAAAAAAGTAAGATTTTTCGTTTTTTCTGAAAAAAACAGCGCAAATTTGCCCCTTTGTCTTCATTTTTGGAAAATTTTATGGGCCTTTTCAAACCCCCCTTTCCCGGGAGGTTTTCAAAATTTTACGGAAGGTCTCAAATATACGGTAGATTGGTTTTTAAAAACTAAACTAGAGATTTTTCTGAAAAGTTTTGAATTTTTTACTACATTAAAAATTAAAATATTTCCCGTTAAAACCCAAAAGGCCAAACAGCCGGAAAATTTGGCAATTGAAGTTTTCATCTTGACGTTTTTTGGCGTTTCAAAATAAAAGCAGATATCAAAACCCAAACGGTAGATATGCTTTTTTACTTTGAAATTTTTTAAAGTTTTAAACGTTTTTTGGGACATAAAAAATTTTATTTTTTAAGTTTAAAATGAAATCAAAAAAGGCTTTGCAAAAAAAAGCCTTTTTTCTGAAGGGTTTTGGCGTATCAACCTATTCGGTTTGATATCAAACCTGTCGGCAGTTTGGCAATACTGACTGTAATATAACTTTTTTTTGCAAGTTTTAAATTTTTTGTTGCTGCTTAAGTTTAAGGGAAAAAAAGTTATTCTTAAGACCCAAAAAAAGCAAATTTGACCTTTAAAAAAGGGTTTCCCCTAGACGTATTATTTCATTCAACCTTTTCGGAAGATATAAAACCCATACGGTAGTTTTGGGGATAAATTGGAACTGTTATTTTTCTGCTATGTTTTTTAAAAATTTTTTCCCCAAAGAATTTTGATAGTTCAGTTTTAAATGAAGACAAACCAAACGCAAATTTTTCCCCCTTTAAAAGGGTTTTATCTGGACGTGTTATGGCCCTTTTAACCTATACCCGGGAGACATAAAACCCTTTTCGGGGAGGCATTTAACCTATTCGGTAGATATGCCCTAAAGGGGCACTAGTTTTTTTTTCTGCAATGTTTTGCGGAAAAAGTTACAAAATTAAGTAATTTTTAAAACCCAAACCCCCCCCGAATTTGACCACAAAAATTGGGATTTCCCTTTGACGTTTTAACCGGGATCCAAAACCCTTTTCGGGAAAATCCTAACCTTTTTACGGTTTAGTTGTTTATAAAATACTGTTCTAGTTTTTTTTCGTATGTTTTTAAAAGTTTTTCTACCCGAATTAAGATAGTTTAGTTTAATGAAGGGCAAAAAGCGCCCAAATTTTTTTCCCCCTAAAGTCTTCATCTGGGAGTGTAATGGCCCCCTTTTAAAACCCTTTTGGTAGAAACCCCTTTTTCGGTAGGGTCAAACCCATCCCCGGGGGAAAAGATTTAAAAACCACATCGTTATTTTTTTCTATGTTTTTTCTGCAAAAAGGGAGAAAATTAAATTATTCTTAAGACAAACGGCCCAAAATTTTAACCCTAAAATTTTCATCCCCTTTGACGCCATAATGCCCTATCAAAACCATTCGGAAGTATCAACCCATACGGTAGATGTGCTATAAATCGGTAAAAAGTTATTTTTTTTTTGCTTGTTTAAAAAAGTTTTCCTACATGAATTAAGAAGTTCAGTTAAATGAAGACCCAAAAAAGCGCAAATGTTTCCAAAAAAGTTTTCACCTGGGGCGTGGTTTTGGCCCTTAAACAACCCATACCCAGACTTTTAAACCCTTTTCGGTGGAAAAACTTATGGTAGATTTGCCAAAAAAAGACCACATAGAATTTTTCTGCAAAGTTTTGCTGCATAAGTTCAGGGAAATTAAGTTTTTCTTTGAAAACAGCGCAAATCTGACCAAAAATGCACCTTGAGTCTAGAGCAAAAATCGTTTTCAAAACCATACGGAAGGGTATTTAATTATAGGTAAAGGGATAACCCATACGGGAGATAAGCTGTAAATGCTGTTTTTTTATTTTTCTGCCATGTACGAAATGTTTTGCTAAAAAATTAAGATTTTCAGTTAACGAAAGGCAAACAGCGGGTTTGGTACTGTCGTCTTCCTTTTAAAGTTTTTTTGGGGTATTTAATTTAAGGGGAATCAAAACCCATCGGTAGATAAAGCCTGTACTAGTATTTTTTATGTTACAAAAAATTTTTGGGAAAATTTAAAATTTTTTTATTTAGTTTAAAAATGAATCAAAGAGGGTAAAATTTTTCTAAAAAAAGTCTTCATCTGAAAAGTTTTATGGGGTATCAAACTATTTCGGGGAGCTTTTCAACCTGAAAGGTAGATGGCAAAAATGATGAAATATATTTTTTCTGCAATGTTTTAATTGTTTCTCTGGGGATAAGTTAAGATTTAAAATTAAAACTTAAGTCAAACAGCTCAAATGTGATTTAAAAGGGGATCCCCTTTGGGGCGTATAATCGGTTCAAACCCATACGGGGAAAATATCAACTTATACGGTAGGTTCAAACCCATACGGTAGATTGCTTTTAAAAGGGTAACTAATTTTTTTTTCTGTATGTTTTTCGAAAAAGTTTTGCACATAAATTAAGGGCATTTTTGTTAAAAAAAAAAGGGAAACCCGCGGAAATTTGGCTACTGTTTGTCTTTTCTCTTTACGTATTATGGGGGATCAAACCTTAAGGCGGTTTTCAAACCCATACGGTAGATATGCCTGTACTAGTTTTTTTCAAATTTTTCACAACGTTTTTGGGAATAAAATTTTTAAAATTTAAGTTAAACTGAAATCAAAAGAGCGGAAATTTTTTTAATACAGTTTCATTGAACGTTTTATGGCGTATAAAATATTTCGGTAGATTCAACCCGTACGGTAGAAATGCCCAAGTCTTTTTAGTGTTTTTTTCGAAATGTTTTAACCCCCGGGTTTTCTGCTTTAAATTTTTTAAAATTTTTGTTTTAAATTAAGACAAACAGCGCAGATTTGGCTAAAAAAAAAAAAAGTCTTCATCTTGATGTTTTTTTTGGGGTATCAGCTTCCCGGGAAGTATTTAAAACCTTTTCGGTAAAAATGCTAAAACCCGCTTTAAAGTTGGCACTTTACATGCTAAGCTTTTTCTGCTACGGGTTTAAAACGTTTTACTGTGCAGAACAAGATTGTTCAAAAATGGAAAAAAAGAAACATGGGCACATTTTGCCCGGGTAATTTTGTTTTTTAAAGCAAAATGGGGTAAGGGCCTTTAAGGGGATTTGCGAAAAAACATTTTTTCGGGGGAAGTGTAAAAATGTTTGAAAAATTTTTGAATTTTTTTACCCTTTCTCTATTTAAAAAAAAGGGTTTTTGGCAGAAAATATACCCTTAAAACCCTTTCATTTTTGCATTTTTGGGGTAAACAACCTTCAAGTCAGATTTGTTTTAAAGATTTCAGAAAAATTTGATAATTTTCGAAATTAAATTAAAACCCTTATTCTGTTAAAAAAATTTAGATTTTTTGAGAGAACAGACATTTCCCCCACTTTAAAAATAAAAAGGATTTATAGTGAGTTCAAACCTTTTAAAGGGATAAGCTGAACTGAATGTACAACGCTTGAAATTTTATATTTTTAAATATCTCCTCATCCCAAAGTTGAATTTAGGGTTTTTATGTTTAAATCCGGCTGTTGAGCGAACATGAAGTCGTGATAATTTTTACTTTTAAAGTTTTTGTAAAAAAAGCATTATGAAGTATCAACCTTTAAGGCCCAAAATTTTCTACAAAGATTTCATAAAAATTTGGGGTGGAGTTTTAAAAAAAAATTTAATTTCACTTCCCCAAAATTCCCTTTTTAAATTATTTTCCCCAAACCCCCTTACCGCGCCCCGGCCCCCCCCGGGGAAGGAAAAAAAATTAATTTTTCCAAATTTACCAAATTTTTTCCCCCGGGTTAAAATGTTTTATTATACATTTTCCCGCCTTTCGGGCAGATACCCCTACAAGATGTCCAATATTTGAGTTTGTCAAAAAAGTAAATTTTAGTTATTAATTAGCATTTATGGGGCAAAAACCTTTAAACAGTTTCGTTCACAAACTGTACAACGTAAGTCTTTTTAAAAGAAATTTAAAAAACTAACTAAAAAAGTCGATTTCCAGTTGGAAATAAAGCCTTTGGAAAAAATTCTGAAAAAAAAGTACATAATCGGTTGTGTGAAACCAAAGTATTAGGTGAACCCACAAACACCCTTTTTTATTCGTTATCAAACCCCTAAGGCAGGTCTGTTTTGTTTGTTTAAACGTTTTGGTCTACTTGGGGGTCACACTTTTTTTATGGGCCCTTCCTTTCCCAAAACATTTGAGTCTTCAAGGTGTGGAGGAAATTTTGGGAAAATTGATATTTTATGTTTTAAATTTTAAGACAAATGTATTTAACAAAAAAAAAATATTTTAATCTAATACAGTTGCAAATGTTTTGTTTTCATTATCAGATCCTTTATCAAATCATAAAAAAAATATGTTTACAATTTTTTTAACAATGTACCGCAGAATGACATGATGGGCCGAAATATACCTCCGTCCTCATACACTATAAGGCGGAGCTTAAATGTACCACATGACGTGCTACCTTACAAGTTGATACTGTTATCTTCCGTATAAGTTGATACAAAGCGATACCCACCACTGGCGGAAGATTTAAAATGTAACTTTGATAAATTTCGAGTAAAGAAGCAGTTAATCATACAGTAAATTATAAAACCAGATATTTCAAAGCCTCTTATAAGAGCCCTGTGTCGCTTTTAATAGAAACTTACTTTAGCCATTGATAATTACTTGAGAATGGATTTCGTTACATAATTTCGTAACCGGAAATTTTCATAGGACTCTTATTTTTTATTAAACAGTTTTCACACGTTGTTGCCTTTTGTTACAGCCTGTCTGATTGTTGTTTTTTTTTTCACCAGGAAAAAACATTAGAAACGCAAGTGTCTATCAGTTCTATCTGCCCATTTTAGTCCAAATAATTTGACGACAGAACTGATCATTCTGAAATATTTTCATGATAGGGCAAAATCCCTCTCTTTACATCAAACCAGTAAAGACCTTTTCTGTGGTGAAAATAGTTTTAGGAAAAAACATGATCAGCCAATACACTTAAGGAGGTAGGTTACCTTGTTACAAGGGTAAATTCAGATTAGTTGAACCGCAGCATCTTTTTGTATTTCGTGTAATATGAAGTTTTAACTGCTAAAATCTCAGTTTCGTTTGTCTCTGTCCCTTCAAGTTCAATTTTTATCCAGGTTTGAAGAACATGACCCTCCAAAGGTATTTCTTATTGAAAGAAGAAGGAAAATACGGATATTTAACACTTTTCAGTGTATTTTAGTTTCATTGATATTCATAGAAGTCCGCATAATCTATAATTTTACTAGTATGCACGTTAGCTTTCTAATATAAGCTTTAAATGTATATGTCGCGGGGCTCGTGTTTCCATGGTAACGCATTTTCTCTCATTTTTAAACAATAATGTATAAAAATAGGGGTTTTCGACCGCTTCAGTGCCATTCTGTTAATGACCAACATGGAATATTTGGGTAATATTATTAGCAACATACCAAGCACTACACATGGTACCCTATTTTTCTTAAAGTTTAAAGTAACCATGGCAACAGAGACGTTTAAAATGGCTTATATCTTGCTTTTTGACGTAATTTCTTATAAAATAATATTGAATAAGATTATCTTTCTAGTTGATGTAGCTTTAAAACATATTATTTCTAACATTAGTTATATTTTCGTGTTATCTGCATTTATTCAAACAAATTTCTAAGCTTAGAATACTTACAGCAGTGCCCCTCGTCTGGCATTTTTCATGGAAAAATCGTTCAGCATGCTACTATTATTCTCATGGATATTGTTGAAATGAAAATAAAAAGCCGAAGCTGTGTTTCTTAAATAGACTAGTGTCAACGCTTTTGAATTTTACATTTAGATACATAGGTCACGGGCTTCGTTTCCATGGTAACATCAATTCATTATAAGAAACCACAATTTTCTACTGAAATTTGAACAATTTTAGATCTTAGTTTTAGTATATAAGTAACAAATATCAACGGAACCTGAAAAATAGGTATTACAAATGAAACTGCTAGATTTTTTATTTGAAAATGGCCGTAACAAGTAACCTCTCACCCAACTATATTCCAAATAACATTGGTTACCATCATCCATTTTCTTACATTCCGCATAACATTTCAATATAACTACATAAAAGAAGCAAAATATTGATTATTATTCAGAGCAAAAGACTCCTAAAAAATATTTCAGCAAATAATGGTTATTTGAAAATGGTTTGAATAAAGAAAATGCACAGAATTACGTACTTTCAAGATAAAAGCTATTTATTTTGCGCGGTAACTGACACGTAACGTCATGACGTCAATGACGTCATTTTAAGGCAACATTGTTTTGAAGCGTTTCTGCAGCAATTTATTCATTATTTCTGCATTATTAAACCATAAAGCGTCAGATCGAAGACAGGTCTATGATTTGTTTTTAGAAGAATGAATATACAAACACATTTAGTTTGTCGTAAACGTCGTCGTAAATCGTCGCGTTAGCTTCCGGTTGGACATGCGCACATACAGATATAAAGGTAACCTACCTCCTTAAACAATAAAATCGTAAAACGAAATAAAACTGATCGAATCATTTTATAGTTTAAACATAAATTAATTAACAGTAAAACACGTTAATAAAACGTAAACACTATATATGTTTCATTTGGCTACCCCCCTTTTCATTCAGTACAGTGGACAATGCGGTTGGTCGTTATCGATCACGTGACAAGAAGCGGAGCCATGTAAAATGTGTGTAAACTTTAGGGTGTGTTGTTTAAAACAGCAAAGAGCTATAAAAATAAATAGATTGGCAACTTGAAAGGCATATAGAGCAAATCTCGCCAACCTCCCGTGACAAAAAAACGAGATCTCATTTACCGGAAGTGGCGCTTTCTCCACGCGCCATTTTGTATGCGAAAGCAATTATTCATCGGTAAAATAATTATCACCGTATGACCACGCTTCTTTCGATGGCAAAAAAAACAACGTGTACTTCGTGTCTTAAGACCATTTCACATTAAACTAATTTTGTTTTAGAAGCTAACATGTATTTTAAATGTAGTTTTAAAGATACAAATTGTAACTCCATGCTCGCCGATGTTTGTTTTTAGTAAGATAACGCCGAATCACGCTCTGACACCAGCTCACGCGAGATTACAGCCAGTTGCCATTCTGTGTATTTTATACTTCTTTGAAAACAGTGACAAACTCGTGTTTTGCCGTTATTCACATAAACACATAATCATCATCTCGAGTAATTGCATCCCTCCATATTGAGTATATTCGCAATTGGATAAAACTATATTATCTTGATTGGATACGGTGAAACATAAACATTTACTCACTGCGCCTGCGTCAAGTTGCTAAGATTGTTAGTATTCACCTCCCCCCCACCCCCACACCCCCAGATAAGATAAGATAAATTTTATTTTGAGTCTGCAAGACAAATAACAATACAACATCCCCCCCTGACTGATGATATAAATGTGGAGACTGGATTTGGTTGCTGTCAAGTATTTACTGATCAAATCCGGAGGTAGAGAGTCCCAGTCACTGACTGTATTTGGAATGAAGCTGTATTTTAATGTATTAGTTCTACTTTAGCATGAATTGTGTTGAAATGATCACTATCATGACGATGCATATGCTTCGTAAAATGAAAGGGTCGTTGCAGGTTACCAAGTGGAAGGTTAGCCATAGAATTGAATCCTTTGCAGAATAGTGTTAGCCGGTTTTGCTTCCTTCTTTCTATTAAAGGAGTAAGTTCCAATTCACTGAAAATTTTCAACATAGAACCAGGTTCATAACTATACTCATTTAGACTATAGTTAGAAGAAATAAATGTAGCTGATCTTTTTTGGACGTTTTCTAACTTGTCTTGTAAATAAATCTGGTGTGGATCCCCTGCAGAGCAAGCATATTCCAAAACCGGTCGGATTAATCCTTTGTGAGCTTGAAGTTTAACTTCACGGGCGCACATGGATAACTTCCTTATATTATTAGCAATCCTAGACTTCTGTATGCTTTGTTGCAGATTTAGTTGATATGTTTATTCCAGTTTAAATCATTTGTGATGTGCACTCCTAGATATTTTTAATAAGACTTAAAAATCGCTGCATAGAAGTGTTGCAGAAGGTTCACCACAGAAAAGGTCCTTCCTATCTTGTATGTGGAGGAGAGATATTGACCTGTGCAAAAATTATCACAATATCGCAACTCGTGTACAATTAGTTGGACTATCCACCCATTATTTTTCTTATTCATGAAGTAAACCCTGGGAGAGAAAATACCAATTAATGTCCCAACTGGGGCTTGAACCCCAGACCTTGTAATACATAGACGGACACTCTAACTGCATTGCTAAAGGGTTAACTTATAAAGTTGGCCTATAAACCTACTATCGGTACACTTCTCCCCCTTTACTTTCCAGAGCTCTCCAGGATGACACTTCATGCTCATTGCATGAGTCTGTCAAACACTTCTGACACCATTGCAGTAAATACTGGGAGAGAAAATACCAAGGTCCCTACTAGAATTTGGGGAAATTACATATAATTAAAGAATTTTACAGGACATGATAAAATTGTTACCAAGCCAAATGATGACTTGGTAATTAAAAAATAATGAATTACTTATGTAGCAATACATGTTTAGAAATAAATAACAAATTTCAAACACATGTATTTTCAACATGACAACAGGTTCAATAACTTGTTTTCAAACCACTTGCAAAAATGCATGTAATAATTGTTTTAATGATGTAATAGCCTTTTAAGTTTCTGAACGTTTTAAGTTAAGGCAGATTTATTTGTAGATATTCATCACTTTTTATAGTTAATTAAATGTCTGTTTTTGTCTCAAAGCCAGATAATATATGGAATGTCAGGAAAAATCCGAAAATTAAGAATAAAGTCTGAAAACTGTTATCTTGAAATGGTACTTTAATAAGGCCATGTATCCAAACACTTTGGAGACATATTTTCTGAATTAAAACAAAAGCAAAATGGCATTACTATTTACAAAATTTTATTCGAATCGCCTACGAATTGGAAGAGTTCACTAAACTTGAGTTATAAAGCTTTTTCTGTCAGATGATCGCATTTTTTGGTCAAATTTTACTACATGTATTTCATATAAGCTAAATTATTAAATTGTATATTTTTTATAATGTCACATAATACATAATTATATGACTTTGAAGAGGAGACAGTAAATAATTTTCTCCAAGACAGATACTGCTTTACATAAAACAAAAATTATATGCTGTGAGTATATGTGAAGCATGGGAAAAGTACAAATGAAAATCACCTTTTTTGCACATCCCTTGATTCAGAATTTAATTGAAATAAATATTTGTTTTTCATGCATTTTTAGTTCTTTTGTTGTTGTTTTTTTTTCAGAATGAACACTGAGGTGATGTGCATTTAATCTAGATACTTCTACTGAAGACATGATGGTATACAACTGTTGTTAGTATGAACTCCTCAAAAAATGTTGGCAGAAAAAGATTAGGACGTATACCCATAACTTCTGCCAAACCAGCATCTTCTTTGAATCGACCTTGCCAAATACCACAAAGGTGAGCACATTTAATCAATATCTTTGTAAAATTTGGGGCAAAAAGTTTATGAAGTTTCAAAAGTATTTTGCTTTAGAGGCAGACAATTAATTTCGAAAATTCATTCCAACTCGGACAGTAGAATTTCAAGAAGGAAATTCAAGGTTCTAAGATTAAACTGTATTTGTTTGTCCTGTCATGTGACAGCTCTTGTTTATCACCTTCATTTAAATATTTGTTTTTTTGCAGGACCAATGGAGACAAGAAAAATGTGAGTGACATATTTGCATCTTTGACTGTTCATATTGATTTCAAATGTGATTGTCTGTTAACTATGCTTTTCTTTTATTTTTAATTAGAAAAAATAATCTCTTTGCTATAAGATCAGCTGCTTTATTTTGAACAAATTAAAAACATCATAGATATTTATAAAAATATTTTTATGTTTAGATTTCAAGGTCAGATGAGAACCATCCAGTTGAACTTTCCTTCAGTTCTTCATTTGCACATGACCTTGACCTTGATGTTGACCTTATGTCAGCACTCGACAAAATGGAAACTGAATACGGAAGCAAAGTGAAAGGAGACAAAACTACTAAAACAGAGACACATACTGTAAATGCCAACATAGTCTCCAAACACAATGAGCAAAACCAGAGTAATATAACAAAGAAAACAACACATTTAGAATTTGGTAAAGGTGAGATAAAGACAGCAAGTTTGAGGAATGTCAAATACCAGTCTACACCAGCTAGAATCAGCAACAAAATAAATTTTGTAGATGTGCCAGTAGCCGAAAATTCCATCTCAAATTCTTTTCATGATCTATCATTTGCAAGCCCAATGGAAATATCAACTCCACAGATTTTTAAAGCAAAAAGATCAGTGTCGAGTAGTACAAGATCTTCAGCATCAAGAAAAGCAAACTTATCAGCTACAAAGAAGTCTGCTGAGAAAAATATAAAAGCAGTGTCTAAAATTAAAACTTCTACACCCCAGTTTACTCCACGTAGAAGTCTGAGAACAAATTCTGGTCAGAAGCGAAAGAATCAGTTGAAGAAAAAGCGCGTGTTAGATGGACTAGAGGACTCCCACACTGAAGGCAGTAAAGATGAAAATCCTAATAAAAGCGACTTTTTCAGGTCTTTGATGGTAGAAAATGTTAGTTTAGAAGAAACTAACATAGCTCAAAATGACAATGTAAAGAAAATAAAGCCAACAGAAAACCACCCCAAATTAAAAAGTTGGACAGATGAGCACAAAAATAAAGAAAATAAACAAATTCAAAATTCCAGTGGTTCAGTTACAGTAGGTGATACCAATGTTGCTGCAGGTAAAGATAAGGACTGTAAACAGGTGAATGCAAGAAACCAAAGTGAAAACAACACAGAAATAAATCTAGAGGACCTTCCTCACATACCAACAAGGGGAGGTAATACACATGATACCAGTAACTCTGCTTCAATGGTTGGAAAAACTGTGGAAATTCAGCCAGGTAAGTTGACACTTAAAATGTTTGAGTCCTTATAACCAGCTATGTATAGTAGAGATAACATTGAGTATTATCCTAACTAAAGTTGTCTGTATTAGAGTAACAATATCAGTTTAATTCTGTTTTCAACAGGTGTTCAGCAGGTGTTGTCAATAATTAAACGAGCATTCTTCATTTTCTAAGGACATAGATAATTCGCAAAGTTTACTTTAATTAAATCCAAACTATCATTTTGTCATGTTCACATAAATCATAATCGTATCCCAGGAGCAAACAGATTATACAAAGCAACATAAAGTAGAACTTGATGAAGTCCTTCCAGCTGTAGAAATTTAAGTTAGTAATTAATAATGCTTTGAATAACTCATAAAATAGCTGAAGATACACTATAGTAGTAGAGTTTGTTTTCAGATTTAGAGGCAGACCAGCTTGCCTTGTCATCATGGGGTCTTCCAGATCCAGTGTTAAAACAATACCATAGTCGACATATCATACATATGTTCCAGTGGCAGGCAGAATGTTTACTCATGGGAAATGTTCTAGGTATGATCTTAACTGAGACATTCCTCTCACCTTTTCGACTTTGTGATGGGAATGTTCTAGGTATTGTAGTTGAAGTTATTTTCTTTCACCAGTAGACTTAAGCATTAGTTCCACTAAGTTGTTCTACCTAAACATAGTGTCTAAGTTTTTCACATCCTCCATTTTTGTTTCATGAGAGGAAGTTGTCAAAAAAACTTAATACTAAATAAGTTAGCATTGATACCAAGACCTAAAACTTGATCACCCATTATATAACTGAAGAATAGTTCAAGATATAAAATGTCACAGAACACAAGCAAGGTGAGATATCTAAAGTCTTAAAGCAGCAGATTATTTTTTAAAAAATCTTGGAAGATATTTGTGATACCAGTACATGTATGTGAAAACATAAACTAATGAAGAAACATTCTATGAAACATTCTTGTTAACATATATTCTGTTTCTGTTTTTATTATCCAGGGGGAGGTAATCTTGTTTATTCAGCACCTACAAGTGCAGGGAAGACAATGGTTGCAGAGTTACTGGTCTTGAAGAGAGTGATGGAAACAAGAAAGAAAGCAATTATAATCCTGCCATTTGTTTCAGTCACTAGAGAGAAAATGTTCTATCTTCAGGTAAACTCAGAATGCTTTCTGTTTTTAAAGGTTACAAGTTGTTAATGCTTTGTCTTTGAAATTCTGCAAAATCAGTAAGATTTACAGTGATGAGGTCATTTTTTAACAATCAGAGATGTTAAGTGAACATGTATTTATTCTTTATATATTTAATATAAGAATGCATAGTCAGTCACTTATCATAATGATCAATGCTGAAATTTTAGAAACAGTTTTGTCTGTTTTCTAGAAATACTTTGTAGACATATTTTATTCTCTACATTTTGAAGTACTGAGAAGGTATTAATTAATTTGATTCCAATAAACCTGTAGAAAATTAATCTATGGAAATCTTTTATAACTTCCTATTTAAATGAACAGACAGGTTGGTATTACTTTTATTTTGCTTGGTTTCATTCCACTCTTCTAAACAGTCTTCTTTATGAATATTCCGTTTACATTGTAGGATTTATACCAAGATGCAGGTATACGTGTGAGCGGTTTCATGGGTCACTATGCCCCAGCCGGTGGCTTCAGCAGTATTGATGTTGCTGTGTGTACCATAGAGAAAGGCAACAGTTTAATTAACAGAATGTTAGAAGAAAACAAACTTGACCAACTAGGTACTAGTGTAGGGGAATTTTATTGCTGGACAATTGTCTTGGTTTTTCTTTCTTAAGTTTTGACCTTATCCCAATAGGCCTGTGCTGAACTGTAGAACACTCAGTAACATACAGTGTGGACTAGTGATTACAAGATTCATAATGGTATATAGTAATATGTTTTAACAAACTAATCAAGTTGGTGGAAGATGATGAAACGTGGCCTTGTTGTTCCTAACATGGTCCTACCAATGTTCACATAGGAGCCACCAGAACTAAACATTAAAAAATATTCAAAAACCACCTATAAAACTACTGATCTTACTGACCCTTTAGTCCTTTACCAAGATTGTTCAGATTCATCAAAAAGCATGGGTGGCAGGGGACATGGTAATTTTTTTCCCAAATTTATGCTGTAGAAATTTTTAAAATTTTGTCAGAAACTGCTTGCCTGATTTTGAAATGATTTCACACAATTGATTATTGGGTAACCTTCTAACAAGACATTTCATATTATTTTGATACATTAGTTTTCAAAATTATTTGGCATACTAGTAAATGTTTCTTGGATGACTGTCAAAATTGTTACCTGTTTGAGCAGTGGAACTCAGCTGAGCAATTATGGGCCATGATGACACTCCTGTGTGTGTTAGAACAATATTTTGTCTTGTCTTGTAGGAATTATAGTGATAGATGAGCTACATCTGATAGGGGACAGACATAGAGGTTACCTGCTAGAACTGTTGCTCACCAAGATATCATATATGTCACAGAAAGCTAAACAAAATACTCACAGGTATTGTTGCTGTTTGGTTGTTCAAATAATAAAAAATATGTAAATAGCTAGCCATTCTTATGAACTTAAAGTTTAATGAATCTGTACAATGTATTTGATATGGTAAGTTGTTAATATGTCTTACTTTATGTGCTTCATCTAAAGTTAAAAGTTACCATACTCATACTGGCTTATACTATTCGGACAACATTTAGGTCGGACAGAAGTTTGTTGTAAGCTACAATGGGACATAACATCATAAGCTGAAGGTCATTTTCAAAATATATAAGTTTTCTTTTTGTTTGATTTCAGTCAAACAAGTTTAAACATTCAAGTTGTTGGCATGAGTGCCACGCTGCCCAATTTGGACCTGCTGGCCCAGTGGTTGAATGCTGACCTGTACCGCACGGACTACCGACCAGTGCCTCTATCTGAGTGTGTCAAGATTGGTACAGCTTTATATGACTCGAGTATGAATCTCGTCAGGGACATTGATACTAAATATGCAGTCAAGGTACTTCCGTTTCACTACAGAAAAGAATGTCAAGTTGTTTTTATGCCCCCCGGCATCTACTGATGCGGGAGGCATATAGCGATTGTCCTGTCCGTCCGTCCGTACGAGGTTAACCAAATGGGACCGTTTCGTCTAGCATCAATATCCCTTACTAGAATGACTTGATACTAATGCAGATGTAACCTGTGACCATTCCTCATCTTCAGACATCACCTGACCTCAGTTTGACCTTGACCTCATTTTGGACTTGGGTTGCTTTATATGGGCCATCTCTTGGTTAACCAAATGGGACCGTTTCGTCTAGCATCAATACCCCTTACTAGAATGACTTGATACTAATGCAGTTGTAACCTGTGACCATTCCTCATCTTCAGACATCACCTGACCTCAGTTTGACCTTGACCTCATTTTGGACTTAGGTTGCTTTATATGGGCCATCTCTCGGTTAACCAAATGGGACCGTTTCGTCTAGCATCATTATCCCTTACTAGAATGACTTGATACTAATGCAGATGTAACCTGTGACCATTCCTCATCTTCAGACATCACCTGACCTCAGTATGACCTTGACCTCATTTTGGACTTGGGTTGCTTTATATGGGCCATCTCTTGGTTAACCAAATGGGACCGTTACGTCTAGCATCAATACCCCTTACTAGAATGACTTGATACTAATGCAGATGTAACCTGTGACCATTCCTCATCTTCAGACATCACCTGACCTCAGTTTGACCTTGAACTTGACCTCATTTTGGACTTGGATTGCTTTGTATCAACAAGGATGCCACCGGGGGCATCAAGCGTTTATTGAACGCAGCTTCTTGTTTCACTTAAACAGAACTGAAAATAAGGCAAGGCTTAGATCTATCTTGATTAGTGGGTGGTCTTTTAAACCCAGAAAGTGAAAATTAATCTAAAGTTTAACCTTTCCTCATCCCAAGGCAGTATGGTACAATACATTTAGACAACATTTGCCAAGCTTTATGTGTGTTTGAACAATTGGTACACTACAAATTTTAAAATGTTCAATCATGTTGTCAGTGTAAACTGAGGGGTCATGTCATTCATGCGGAAATTTCAAAGATAAAAGTATCACTATAAGTGTGGCTTTTGGCTGTTTTCTCATGAAACTAAGATCATTCTTGATAAAATTTTTAGATACATAGGTTTTAATTTTAAAAGTTGGTGCTAGTCAGAATTTAATAGTGGAAGCCTATGAAAAGATGATTGGTGGCCACTAACCTTTTGTAAAATACATTTTTCTAGCAAGGGGCAAGGACAGAACAGCAGACTCTTGTCTTGATTTGAATTTATGCACCAAATATGATGTTACAGCGGTTTACTCTACAATAAATGATAAATGAATTAAATGAAAGTTTTAACTAAACTGAAAATTTTTTCGCTGTAATATAGGGAGATGAGGACCATGTTGTTCCACTGTGTATTGAGACAATCAGGGATGGTCACTCTATATTGATCTTCTGTCCTACAAAGAATTGGTGTGAGAAACTCTCAGAAACTGTTGCTAGGGAACTCTACAATCTGCTTAGAAACCCTGAAGTTGCTGTTGCAGGAAAGGGTTAGTTTTAGATCAAGGAATCCTTTATTCTAACAATAGGATATAAATGCTTACATATTGTGTGTGACATTGCTATGTGTGTCAAATGCAGATAAGGGACTTGGCTGTTACTGAAATTAAAATCATATTTGCAATGTAAAAAAGCTCCTGTCAGTAGTATATACCTATAACACAAGGTCACTGTCCTTGAATCACTTGCCCCTCACTGCTGTAGGTTCTAACCCTTGATTTAGGGTGTAGAATTCTTTCATGTGAGGTAGCTATCCTGCTGGCTCATGGTTCTACCCAGGTGCCCACCCATGATGTAATAATGCCTTGAGGGGCATCAGGTGTCTTTCTACACCATCAAAAGCTAGAAAGTCACTAAATGACCTTTAGTTGTCTTGGTGTGATGTTAAACACAACCAAAAAAATAATAAAAGTTTATTTTCAAAGATTTTCTGAAAGATATTCTTCTTTTAATCTGCATTTCTGTTTACCTTTGGAATGAGATACTTTGTGTTATTATATTTTTGTAACTGGCGGGTCCCCAATGACCAGGCCATGTAAAGTTTCCAACAAAAGTATCTTGAACTTGTATTAATACTGATTCCAGTCTGTTTACTTCTTGTATGTTGATATAAAACCTTTAAGCCTTTATTCGTGCACTATGTGTTATTTCAGGATTTGTGAAAGCATCAGACTTGCTGGTTCTCCCACTTGACCAATCAGCACTTAGAGATATTATAGAACAGTTACGTCGTACTGCAGTAGGACTGGATTCAGTCCTCGGTAGAACGGTTCAATTTGGGGTAGCCTATCACCATGCAGGTAAAGTTTCCAAAATCGCAAAGTATTGTTATCCACACACATTTTTTAGCTCACCTGAGCCAAAGGCTCATGGTGAGCTTTTGTGACCGGTCAATGTCCGTCGTCCGTCATGCGGTGTCAGTCGTCCGTCGTGTGTCTGTCAACATTTTCTAACAAAATCTTCTTCTTAAAAACCACTGGGCAGAATTACACCAAACTTCACAGGAATGATTCTTGGTTGGTCCCCATTCAAAATTGTTAAAAGAATTTCATTCCATGCAGAACTCTGGTTGCCGAAAGGAAAAACTTTAAAAATCTTCTTGTCCAAACTGCAAGGCATAAAGCCTTGGTCCTCTATGAACTTTGTTCAAATTGTGCCCATGGGATGAAAAGAGGCCCCGCCCCGGAGGTCCCAAGTTTTACATAGACTTATATAGGAAAAAAACTTTAAAAATCTTCTTGTCTGAAACTACAAGACCTAGGCCTTTGATATTTTGTATGTAGCTTTGCCTTGTGGTCCTCTATGAAGATTGTTCAAATTGTGCCCCTGGGGTGAAAAGTGGCCCCACCCCGGGGGTCCCAAGTTTTACATAGACTTATATAGGAGAAAACTTTAAAAATCTTCTTGTCTGAAACTAAAAGGCCTAGGCTTTCGATATTTGGTATGTAGCATTGCCTAGCAGACCTCTAACAGAGTTGTTCAAATTATGCCCCTGGGCTAAAAAGAGTTATGTAGGAAAAAATTATCAGATCATATTACCTAGACTGTTTAATCATATTTACCTGATGTACCCAAGTGATTACGGGTCACCTTATTGTGACCTTGACCTACTGACCTACTTTCTTGTTTTTTAGCTCACCAGAGCCAAAGGCTCGGGGTGAGCTATTCTGATCACTCACCGTCAGGCGTCCGTCGTCCGTAAACTTTTACTTTAAACGACATCTTCTCATAAACCGCTAGGCCAATTTCATCAGGAATGTTCCTTGGGTGAAGCTCTACAAAAATTGTTCAAAGAATTGAATTCCATGCAGAACTCTGGTTGCCATGGCAACCGAAAGGAAAAACTTTTAAAATCTTCTTCTCAAAAACCAGAAGACCTAGCTTAGATATTTGGTTTGAAGCATTGCCTAGTGGACCTCTACCAAGTTTATTCAAATCATGACCCCGGGGTCAAAATTGACCCCGCCCCAGGGGTCACTTGATTTTACATAGATTTCTATAGGAAAATCTTCAAAAAAATTTAAAAAATAAACCAGAAGGCCTAGACCTTAGATATTTGACATGTAGCATTGCCTAGTGGACCTCTACAAAATTTGTTCAAATCATGACCCCCGGGGTCAAAATTGACACCGCCCCAGGGGTCACTTGATTTTACATAGGAAAATCTTCAAAAAATTTCTAAAAATATACCAGAAGGCCTAGAGCTTAGATATTTCACATGTAGCATTGCCAGTGGACCTCTACAAAATTTGTTCAAATCGTGACCCCCCCCCCCCCCCCCCCCCCCCCCCCCCATGGGGTTACTTGATTGTACATAGAAAAATCTTCAAAATTTTTCTTAAAATAAACCAGAGGGCCTAGAGCTTAGATATTTGACATGTAGCATTGCCTAGTGGACCTCTACAAAATTTATTCAAACCATTACCCCCGGGATCAAAATTGACCTTGCCCCAGGGGTCACTTGATTTTACATAGGAAAATCTTCAAAAATTTTCTAAAAATAAACCAGAAGGCCTAGAGCTTAGATATTTCACATGTAGCATTGCCTAATGGACCTCTACAAATTTGTTCAAATCATGGTCCCCGGGGTCAAAATTGACCCCGCCCCAGGGGTCACTTGATTTTACATAGGAAAATCTTCAAAAAATTTCTAAAAATAAACCAGAAGGCCTAGATCTTAGATATTTCACATGTAGCATTGCCTAGTAGACTTCTACAAAATTTATTCAAGTCATGACCCCCGGGGTCAAATTGACCCTGCCCGATGGGGTTACTTGATTGTACATAGAAAAATCTTCAAAATTCTCTAAAAATAAACCAGAAGGCCTAGAGCTTAGATATTTGACGTGTAGCATTGCCTAGTGGACTTCTACAAAATTTGTTCAATCTTGCCCCCCCCCCCCCCCCCCAGGGTCAAATTGACCCAGCCCCAGGTGTTACTTGATTGTACATAGGGAAATCTTCATAAATTTGCTAAAAATAAACCAGAAGGCCTAGATCTTAGATATTTGATATGTAACATTGCCTAGTAGACTTCTACAAACTTTGTTCAAATCATGACCCCCGGGGAAAATTGGCCTCGCCCCAGGGGTTACTTGATTGTACATCGGAAAAGCTTCCAAAAAATTTCTAAAAATCATCAGTTTGACATTTGAAACATGTAGCTCATATTACTCAGGTGAGCGATCCAGGGTCATCATGACCCTCTGGTTAAGATACAGCCTGGAAATTTGGATGACATGCACAGTTTTGCATACCGATCTTAAAACTGACTTTCAGTGACCATGAATTTGACCTACTGACCTACTTTCTAATAGTTTAGCATCAGTTTGCCATTTGAAACATGCGACTCCTATTACTCAGGTGAGCGATTCAGGGTCATCATGACCCTCTTGTTTTCAATTTTTGCTACAAATTGATTTATTATATACAAGTCTTTCTTACTATAATTTGCACAGTTGAAGGACATTCTGATGACAAAAATGTAATAAGTATACGAAAAAAGCATGTATAATAAGTCAGTAAATGTGTGTTCTCCATACACAATGACACTAAAGAGGTACATTCTGCTTCTGAGTGATACTGCCAAATGTTAAATATTTTGGCCAGTACTGTTTGCTTTCAAGCTTTTTATAAAAAATAAAATATTCCTGTCTAGGTTTAACATTTGATGAGAGAGATATTATTGAAGGGGCATTTAGGCAGGGTATACTGAAAGTTCTGATTGCTACATCTACATTATCTTCTGGTGTGAACCTCCCAGCTCGGAGAGTTCTGATACGTACACCCGTGTTCCATGGACAACTGATTGACTTTCTTACATACAAACAGATGATTGGTCGGGCTGGCAGGAAGGGCGTCGACACAGCTGGTTTGTAGTTTATTCATAAGATCATAAGATATTTAGCTAAACTGAGCCACGGCTTTTAGAACCAAGCAGTATTGAGTGGAAGGAGCTTGCTGCAGTCTTTTCTACAATGTCATGTACTTTATGGATGTTAACCTTTACCCTGCTAAATTTCTGTAATGAACTTGTCCATTTTTCAGTTTGGACAGTACCATTAACTGTTAAAAGGGGTGCTTACCAAAGAGATACTAACTGGATGGCGAACAGTACAGATCATGATCAGACTGCATGGATGTGCAGGCTGATCATAATCTACACTGATCGCAAAAGAAGAATCAATCGTGTCTGGCATGATAAGGGTTAGAAGTGTCTGTTTATTTACTGATACATTGTTAAAACTGTTGTAAGGTCGAGGAAAATGAGAGTTTCAAAACAATTTTAAAATCTTACTTCAAGGATTTTTTTTTTTCAAGCAAATATAGTAAAAATTTTACTGACATGTTTGAAGTATATTTATGTCTCCCACCACATAGTGGTGTGGGAGACATATTGATTTACTCCTGTCTGTGTGTCTGTCACAAAGCTTGTCCGCACTTAAGTCGAACATTTCTCATCCGATCTTCACCAAACTTGAACAAAATGTGTGTGCCAATAAGTCCTCGGCCAAGTTCGATAACTAGCCAAATCGGCCCAGGCACTTCGGAATTATGGCCCTTGAATTACCAAAAAACGCTCAGATTTTAGGCGCATTCTTGGAGCCAAAAGGACCCCTATACTACTCATAAGTAGTATAGGGGTCCTTTTGGCTCAAGGAATGTGCATGCAATCTGAGTAGTGTAGGAGTCCTTTTGGCTTGATGATTGTGCATGCGCTCTAGTAGGGCAAGTTCGATAATGAGCCAAATCAGTCCAGGCACTTCAGAGTTATGGCCCTTGAATTACCGAAAATCGGCCTTTTTACTCTTGTCCGTGCTCTAAGTCGAACATTTCTCATCCAATCATCACCAAACTTGAACAAAATGTGTTTGACCATAAGTCCTCGGCCAAGTTCGGTAACTAGCCAAATCGGCCCATGCACTTTGGAATTATGGCCATTGAATTACCGAAAATCGGCCTTTTTACTCTCGTCTGCGCTCTAAGTCCAACATTTCTCATCCAATCTTCACCTAACTTGAACCAAATGTTTTTGACCATAACTCCTTGGCCAGGTTCATCAACTAGCCAAATCGCCTGATGGACTCCAGAATTATGACCCTTGAATTACCCAAAATCGGCCTTTTTACTCTTCAAAGGTATATTTGTAGTGAGTAAACAGTATATAAAGTCTGATTTGCTATTTAGATGATTAGGCAGTTGTGGGAGACATGCGCTTTTCTCAAAAGCAACTCTAGTTTCTATTGATTTACAGGGGAGAGTATTCTGTTATGCAAACCCAGTGAACGACCGAAAGCTGAGAAACTGGTGAAAGGGGCACTGCCCGCTGTACAGAGTACCCTTGTCAGAAGTGAAGGTATCTGTAATCTTTTACTATGAGAAATTGTCTTTTCTTTATTCTTTCATGGATATTGAAACCCAGTGTACAAGTTAAGAAGTGTGCTATAGCTATATTGATTTGGTTATATTCAGGTGTACTTTATAACCTTTACAAAGACAGAACAGTCTAGCATTGAATACAGTATACATGTATATTTGTGTTTCTTCATCTTTTAACAGAAGAATGTTTTCTGTTCCCTTTTTACAACTATATGTTAAACAGACAATATTGAAGCTAAACACAGTGAATGAAAGTTATTTTTTTCAGGTGAGCCCCTAAGTTCTAGTATGAAGCGTGCTATACTAGAGGTGGTAGTGAGTGGTGTGGCTATGTCCCCGGCTGAGGTGTCATGCTATGCGTCCTGCACCCTGCTGGCGGCCTCCCTAACCAAGGAGGAGGATCAGACCAAGGACCTCATACAGCAGTGTGTACAGTTCCTACAGGAAAATGAGTTTGTTTGTACTCAGAAAATCAAGGGACCTGAGGGTAATTTTCTTATTAAGAAAAATAGGTTATGGTAGATGTATCTTTACCTCAAAATACTTTAATAAGTACTGTTACAGTAGCAAAATTTTGAAATTATTAACTGGAGGACATTTGAGCCATTGATACTGTGTCCAGTCCATATATTCTAAACCATTTGAAGGATGTTTGTAAGGTTGGGAATATTCCACCCATCAAGATGATATGCAGTTCCCATGATCCAGTTGTGCTAGCCCAAGGTCAAGATCGCCATTGAAGGTCAAACATTTTAGCATTCTGATTTCTTATACCAGTTTGTCATTGCTTAAACCCTCTACCATACACTAGTAGGCAGGTCACAACTATGGCAACCTCTGTTCTTTACTCCTTAAAGTCATCTATGGAATATATTTTCCCTAAATATTGAGTTCATGGAAGTAATAAATACATATTCAACAGGGGATACCAGTTCTATGAACATGCTTCAGCAGCTTGTTTAAAATTACTTTGGGCTGTATTTTTGACATACTTTGCTTACCTTGCATATTACAGGTGTAGAGAGAGAGAGAGATTTGTACCAACCCAGTTAGACACAGCTATACTGACATTCTCTGTATATTCTGTATATTACAGGTGTAGAGAGTGAGAGATTTGTACCAACCCAGTTAGGTGCAGCTGTACTGGCATCCTCTATATCACCTGATGAAGGACTGGTGGTATTCTCGGAGCTGCAGCGAGCAAGACAATGTTTTGTTCTAGAAAATGAACTTCATATTATATATCAGGCAAGAAAATTTTGTTAACATACATTTCATTATCAGCAAAAGAGGTTCATATAAATTTATGTATCAGAGCTTTATATTCTTTATCATGCAAGTAAACTGTTTTAACATATATGTCGTATTTCATCTATTAAATTGCCTGACCAGTTAGCTCAGTAGAGAAAGGGCCAAGCTATGAATCAAGAGTTTTTGAGTTAGATCTCCATGCTAGACCTACTTTCTTCGAGAATATTTGACATAAGACAATATGTCTGAAGTTGTTCATCTTAAATCTCTAATTCATGTTGGGTAGTTGTTAGTTACATGTGGAGAAAAAGTCAGCACCTGGTATATAATACAGGAACACTGGATTGGTTTATTGATCACCATTAAAATAGCTTGAAATTTTTGTCAAACCCATCAAACAAACATCTGTTAAATGTTTTAAGATATTTTGTCACGAAATGACAAGCAGTTGAAACAAGGAAAATTATTTTATCTGGAAATTACCTTGTATATCTCTTTCACTGTCAAACAAACAAAAAAGACAGAATAAAATAATTGGTAATTGTTGCAAAAGAGGTTGTTACTTGTTGCCTGTCAGTTTCTCTTTTCATAGTTCTGGAAATACCAAGTGTTTGTATTTATTGTACTTATGAATTGTTGCGGGGCCTCTGTGGCCGAGTGGTTAAGGTCGCTGACTTCAAATCACTTGCCCCTCATCGATGTGGGTTCGAGCCTCACTCGGGGCATCGAATTCTTCATGTGAGGGAGCCATCCAGCTGGCTTACGGAAGGTCGGTGGTTCTACCCAGGTGCCCGCTCGTGATGAAATAATGTACGGAGGGGCACCTGGGGTCTTCCTCCACCATCAAAAGCTGGAAAGTCACCATATGACCTATAATTGTGTCGGTGCAACGTTAAACCCAACAAAAAAAAATAATTATGAATTGTTGCAAATATCTTTTGTTTAAATACAGTTTGAATCCAGTTTGACATTTAGCATGTTTCCTATTTTCCTGTCTAGGTGACACCTATTTATGCCCAGATAGATTCTATAGACTGGTACCAGTATTTCAGTATCTGGGAAACTCTGACAATTGGAATGAGAAAAGTAGCAGAATTAGTTGGCATACAGGAGTCATTCCTGGCTAAAGCTGTTCGAGGTCGTATTCTCACCAAGACATCGGCACAGTTGAAGCTTCTGGCAATACATAAGAGGTTCTACACGGCGTTGGTGCTCCATGATTTAGTGCAGGAAACCCCACTGAATGTGGTTGCTAGGAAGTACAACTGTAACAAAGGACAACTACAGTCACTGCAACAATCTGCTGCTACATTTGCAGGTATCAGTAGTGTTGCTATGCAACCGTGAAGCGGGGGACAGTTCTGACAGTAAACATTATGGAATTTTAAAAACTGAAGAAGTTGACTCTTAAAATACTTTGATTTTTACTGGTAGTTATTTCTTGTTTCCTTCCAATGATTGGCCCTTTACTTCATTATTCAGATGCAGACAGGACCTGTATAAAGACCACATTTGAGAGAGCCATAAGTTGTCTTTAGCAGCCAAAATTGTTCCTCAGCATTCAAATTGGTCTGTAGCAACTGCAAATGGTCTTTAGCAGCTGAAAATGGTCTTTAACAAAACATTTTACTAGGCAAACCTTATTGTAAATAGGTTTAAACTGATTTCATAGTGACTTGATTACCTATTCTGTAGATATAAATAAATTACAGAGAGAGCAGTTGACTACTGATGTAGCTATAATAGCCAACCTACTTGTGATTATTTCAGGTATGGTAACAGTGTTCTGTGCCAGACTTGGTTGGTCAAATCTTGAGTTGATACTGTCTCAGTTCCAGAACCGTCTTACCTTTGGAGTACAGAGAGAACTTTGTGATCTGGTTCGAATATCAGCTCTTAATGGTCAGAGGGCCAGAGTGATGTACAATGGAGGATATCAGACAGTCGCTGCCCTTGCCAGTGCCCACCCAGCTGACGTTGAGGCATTGCTAAAAAATTCAGCTCCATTTCAAAGGTCGAGTCATGCCTCTTAAAGAATAATATTATTTCTCATTTGCATATATTGCTCTTTATTCAATGGGACATTATCTTTTCCATAAAATGGTATAATGAGTATTTCTACCTCTTTTTAAGACTTTAATCTATGTTATTAGTTCATTTAACTTTATAGAGCTTTTGCCTCTTATCAGCTTTTTATCAGCCAGATATAGTAAGTAAAATAAAGTTGTAAATTTCCCTGTAGTATCTGTAGATTGATAAAAATTAGATTATAGTTTGAAAGTTTCTTGACCATTTTGAGTTCCTTGTAACAGTAACAAGAAACAAGACACAGAGAGTGAATGGGAGGCAGAACAGAGACGGAAGACTCGCTGTATTTTCCTGACAGGACGTAAAGGTGTAACAGAGTATGAGGCTGCCCTAGCTGTCATCACTGAGGCCAAGTCTATCATACAGGAGGAGCTAGGTGGTCTGGGTATCCAGTGGAAGGAAGGAGAGAGTGAACCTCCTCCTGCTTTAAAATCTCCTGTT
The DNA here is from genome assembly GCF_021730395.1 of Mercenaria mercenaria. NCBI lineage: Eukaryota > Metazoa > Mollusca > Bivalvia > Venerida > Veneridae > Mercenaria > Mercenaria mercenaria. The sequence continues at coordinate 425,211 of NC_069364.1, forward strand.
CTTTTGAGTCCACTGGCAGGTATGTGATTTTAAAGTTTAATGGAGGGTCATCTGCAAGTAAGGTGTAGTGCTTATTCTAAAGGAGGGCAATCTAGATCTAGAGTTAGTTATTTGAATACCAGACTCATTTTTTTTTCAGAATTGTGGTCAGTCTTCTTTATAGGTTTTGAATTTTTAACTGTTTCTATTTACATTTGGAAAAGATTATGATTGCTATCACTCTGCAGAAGCTTATTTTTTTCAGTAGCAAGAGCATAGATCTTTTGATCATGAATTTGATCCCTGGGTGAGGTGTATGTTCTCCATGACAACTTGATTAAAGACATCATGTTTGAAGTCATTTCGTCCTCCACCTCTGATTCATGTTGAAAAACCGCCTCGGTAGCCTAGTGTTAGAGTGTCCGCTTCGAGTGCGGGAGGTCGTGGGTTTGATCCCTGGCCGCGTCATAAAAAATGGTACTAGCAGCTTCCTCGCTTGGCGCTCAGCATTAAGAGGGTAGTGCTAGGACTGGTAAGCCCGGTGTCAGTATAATGTGACTGGGTGGGGTATCATGTCACATGTCTACGGTGTGATATTCCAGTGAGGCAGCACTATAAAGTTGGGCATTGTACTCACTGCTACAAGTAGACACTGTCGTTATATGACTGAAAAAATGTTGAAAAAGACGTTAAACCCGAACACACACACACCCATGTTGAGAAGTTGTCAGTTACTTTTGGAGAATGGGTTAGTACTGGTACAGAATCCAGGAACACTGGTTATTTTAGCTCATTGTTATATAACAAAAATACTGTTGATAAATGGCACTTAACCCAAAACAAAACGAAAAGAACCAGATTAGAATTAAGGAAGAATGTTTTCTTTTGAAATTAGAATGAGTCACATCAATGCATATGATTTCTGCACAGTCTTTTTAGCTCATCAGATTTTTTGAAAAAAAATGATGAGTTATTGTCATCACTTGATTGGCGTCGGGGTCGGCATTGCCTGGTTAAGTTTTATGTTTAGTCAGCTTTTCTCCTAAACTATCAAAGCTATTGCTTTGAAACTTGGAACACTTGTTCACCATCATAAGCTGACCCTGTACAGCAAGAAACATAACTTCATCCTGCATTTTGCAAGATTTATGGCCCCTTTTGTACTTAGAAAATATCAGATTTCTTGGTTAAGTTTTATGTTTAGGTCAACTTTTCTCCTAAACTATCAAAGCTATTGCTTTGAAACTTGCAACAGTTGTTCACCATCATAAGCTGACCCTGTACATCAAGAAACATAACTCCATCCTGCTTTTTGCAAGAATTATTGCCCCTTTTGGACTTAGAAAATCAGTTTTCTTGGTTAAGTTTTATGTTTAGGTCAGCTTTTCTCCTAAACTATCAAAGCTATTGCTTTAAAACTTGCAACACTTGTTCACCATCATAAGCTGACCCTGTACAGCAAGAAACATAACTCCATCCTGCTTTATGCAAGATTTATGGCCCCTTTTGAACTTAGAAAATATCAGATTTCTTGGTTAAGTTTTATGTTTAGGTCAACTTTTTCTCTTAAACTATCAAAGCTATTGCTTTGAAACTTACAACACTTGTTCACCATCATAAGCTGACCCTGTACATCAAGAAACATAACTCCATCCTGCTTTTTAGCTCACCTGTCACATAGTGACAAGGTGAGCTTTTGTGATCACCCTTCGTCCGTCGTCCGTTGTCAGTCCGTCCGTCCGTCCGTGCGTCAACAATTCCTTGTCTGCACGATAGTGGTTTCATTTATGATTTTATTTTAACCAAACTTGCACACAACTTGTATCACCATAAGGTCACGGTTCCTTTCTTGAACTGGCCAGATCCCATTATGGGTTCCAGAGTTATGGCCCCTGAAAGGGCCAAAATTAGCTATTTTGACCATGTCTGCACAATAGCAGCTTTATTTATGATTTGATTTTTACCAAACTGGCACACAACTTGTATCACCACGAGATCTTGGTTCCTTTCTTGAACTGGCCAGATTCCATTATGGGTTCCAGAGTTATGGCCCCTTAAAGGGCCAGAATTAGCTATTTTGACCTTGTCTGCACAATAGCAGCTTCATTTATGATTTGAATTTAACCAAACTTGCACACAACTTGTATCACCATAAAATCTTGGTTCCTTTCTTGAACTGGCGAGATTCCTTTATGGGTTCCAGAGTGATGGCCCCTGAAAGGGCCAAAATTAGCTATTTTGACCTTGTCTGCACAATAGCAGCTTCATTTATGATTTGAATTTAATCAAACTTGCACAAAACTTATGTCAGCATAAGATCTCGGTTCCTTTCTTGATCCGGCCAGATCCCACAATGGGTTCCAGAGTTATGGCCCCTTAAAGGGCCAAAATTAGCTATTTTGACCTTGTCTGCACAATAGCAGCTTCATTTATGATTTGATTTTAACCAGACTTGCACACAACTTGTATCACCATGAGATCTTGCTTCCTTTCTTGAACTGGCCCGATTCCATCATGGGTTCCAGAGTTATGGCCCCTTAAAGGTCCAAAATTGGCTATTTTGGCTTTTGCAGCCATATAGAGACTTCATTTATGGTTTTATTTGATACAAACTTCCAAAATATCTTCAACAACAATAAATCTTGGATTCCATGACAAATCAGATCCAATCATAGGTTCCAGAGTTATTTTATATCTGATTACCTCCCCTGATTGTAATCAAAATGGATTTATTTTAAGACTCTAGAATTAAAAAGACAATAAACACCTTTAACGATACTACTGAGTTTAATTTACCTAACATCAACATTGGCACCAACAATCAGACAGTAAGACAATCCTTAGTATTAGTAAGTGGCAGATATGGCCGTGTGAAATGATATGCTGGATAATGTTTCGTAAATTGTAAACCCCAGGCTATATCAAAATTGTAAAAACCGACGTCGAGCAAGCAAGCATATGTATTATTTCACCTCTTCAAGATTCCAGGTTTTAATGGAAACATTTTAATCATGACACTAGGAATTACGCTAGATTGTTTCTATTTACGGGCAAAACCTAGTTCACAACCATACGAACCGTGTCATAAAACCAAATTACGTTAGAAACACATTTTACCATACCGCGGACGCATAAAATTACAGTCAATGGGTAATAACAAAACTTCACCACGATATCACCTGTACATTATATAATATTAGTTTCACAGACAACAGATCGATCGCAGATCGATCAGAACCGTCCACAGGGTGCAAGTGCAAGTGGACGATTCCTCATGGTCATGGATTTATTAAACAGTCAATCGCTGATTGACAAGAACCGGCCACACGGTTCCTCATGAACATGGAACTTAAACTCATTATACAGTCAAGATAACTACATACACAGTCAATCGCTGATTGACTAGAATAACTACATACACAGTCAATCGCTGATTGACTAGAATAACTACATACACTATCAATCGCTGATTGAATAACCACATACACAGTCAATCGCTGATTGACTAGAATAACTACATACACAGTCAATCGCTGAACTTACATTTACCATAACCTATTTATACTGATGCCATATACAGTAAACCGACATACCGACACGATGACGAGTACGTCAACCTCGTAACACGATTGAAAATACTTGTAATGATATATAAGCAAGTGAATAACGGCATTGGGCTACCCAAGATCTGTGTCCTGAAAGGAGCACCTTAAGTGAAGTCCAAAGCCGCAACTCACCTAATGAAAATTTATACTAATGTTTTTATCAAACGACCAAACCACACTTGCCTGCTCGAGTAAAAATTATCACACGACTAGATGTATAATTAAGAATTACATCATATGATTTACAAAATTTACACAGTAAAATTAATTAATCTCATGGTTTTCAAAATATACGTTTACAGAAATATACAAAATTGATACAGTTCATACACTTCAAGCACCTGTATAGCTTGAACTAACAGTTTATATTTTCCACCGATATATAGTCCAAACCAACACTTCAGTGACATATGTTTCAAGCACCATTTGGATCCATAGTTCATATTTGTCTAAGACATAAACTAAACCATCAGTTAAAATTTCACTCTTTTAGTCTTGATCGACAGTTCATAGAGTTGAAGCACATTATCTCGACCAAACGCACAGTTCATACTTCAAGCACATAATAATGACCCACAGATAATATATTTGAAGCAAGTACACCTTTAAACTGGATTGTCTGAATGCTACGTATGAAGTTAACGAAAGTAGACTGCAAAACGTCACTTGTTTGCCGTCACACCATTATCATATGCAAGTCAGTTACAATTTGCAGGAGTATCTGTTCCCGAATTGGAGTATCTGTTCCCGAAAGAAATCCTGACAATGATGTTGATTTAGGTGTAGCTACTTTACAACTGTCTATAAATGGTGCCATCTCAATTCATCATACCGTACAGTCTGCAATGTAAATTAACTTCGGCAGAACACATTGTTACATAATATTGTATTTAACAACCTATACAAGACTAACTTTCATGAATATATGTACTTTGACACATTTAAAATTTACAAAACAACTAAATTAATCTTCTTTAATTATTAAAGGGTGTGGTGGGCGGGTTTATAAACTTTTAATATGATGACTCTCGATCAGCTGATCAGAACGGAAAAGGATGGAGAAAACCAAAGACTGGTATTTATTAGCCTATACCGGAAGTCAGCGAAATAGAAACAAAACAACAATCTGATCCCCTCGGCTTTTATGGTTATAACTCAACAAAAACGCTTCTGCCGCAAAAATAAATATTATTTTTTAATCAAAAATAATACGTCTTATATCAGTAAATACTTATAGGACTTACTTGAAATTTCATTATTGTTATTAGTTGGACTGAGACAATCAGGGTAGATAACTATGGACTGATTTTATGTCAGATTACCTCCCTTTATTTCAAATTAAAATCAGTATATCTCCATAACTAATGAAGATACTGATCTGGAATTTCATTTGTCAACAGATTTATTTGGCAGATCCTTCTTTTGTTCACTTACAATATTTATTTTTTTTTAATTACTTCCCTTTTACGTTACTATAAATAGCTTATTTTTAGTAACTTTTTTATTATTGGCCGTAGGGAAAAACCGAGACCACTTTTCTGTGGTACAACATGGATGGTACCTCCAATTTTTAGGTGTATTTTGACATATCTATACCTTGTAAGAATTTTTTTTTCTTTTTGGTTAAATTTCTTCTCTTTGTTATTATTATTATTATTATTATTATTATACCACATTTATATAGCACTCTTTTCATGCACTTGTACACGTTCAAAAGTGCTTTACAGAATAAATTGCAAAAATACAAACAAATACGTATACAAAGATAATGCATTCCACATTAACAAAAATCATGAATGAAAACAAGTATAATTTAAAAAAACAAGATAAAAAAAAAATAAATGTATCGGTCAGTTAACAAAATATTGTACAAAGAAGTGGGTTTTGAGCAGGCTTTTGAAAGCAGATAGCGTGTCAGCTTCCCTGATCTTGACAGGAAGAGAGTTCCAAAGCTTTGGAGCAGTGCACGAAAAGCTGCGATTGCCATACATCATGGTATTAGATTTTGGCATAACCAGTGACAGCGTGTCTTGCGATCTTAGGGTCCTGACCGGTTTATACACTTCTAGCATATCCCTAATATAGGCAGGGGACTGATTGTGTAACGCCTTAAAGGTGTGGGTCAGAACCTTGTACTGCACCCTGTATTTCACTGGCAACCAGTGAAGCTCCTTCAGAACCGGTGTTATATGATTGCGACGGGGCGTCTTAGTGATTACGCGAGCTGCAGTGTTCTGGACATGTTGCAACTTGTTAAGTGTGCTGTTTGGTATACCACTTAACAAGGCATTACAGTAGTCTAACCGTGAAGTAACCAGGCTGTTTATAAGGGTTTTTGTGGCATCACTGGTAAGATACCGTCTGATGTGACCTATTCTGCGAAGTTGTGCATATCCAGCCCGGCACACCGAGTTGACTTGTTGTTCCATATCCATACCGCTGTCAAATACTGCTCCAAGATTCCTAACACATTTCGTGGATTTTATCACAGAATCACCGACCTTCACAGAAATGTCATCAATGTACTTGGAGTTACGCTTTGATGTCAATAGCATTACCTCAGTTTTGTCAGCATTGAGCTTCAGCATGTTGGAATTCATCCACGAGACAGTTTCAGTCAGACAGCTCTCAATGCGGCGCAAAGCTTCACTTCTGGCCACAGCCTCTATCGGCTTAAAAGATAGGTATAATTGAGAGTCATCAGCGTAGAAATGATGAAGAAGTCCATGACGTCTGCATATGGCACCCACGGGTTTAGTGTACATGATATAGTTCTTTGGACCAAGCACTGATCCCTGGGGCACACTGTATTTCATCAACGTAGGCGTCGACAACTCACCATCAACGCAAACAGTTTGATAGCGGTCACTAAGATATGATGACATCCATGCAAGTGCTTTGTCTGTGACTCCAAAATGATGTTCGAGCCGGTGTAACAATGTTTGGTGATCAATCGTGTCGAAAGCCGCAGAAAGATCGAGTAGCAAGAGGACTGTTACAGAATTTTGATCGAGAGATGTGAGGATGTCATTCTGTACCTTTATCAAAGCCGACTCAGTTGAATGAAACTTTCTGTAAGCAGACTGCAGTCCCTCATGTAGCTCATTTGCACTCAAGTGCCGCTCAAGACGCGCATCTACTACCTTTTCTAAGATTTTTGAAATGAAAGGGAGGTTAGATACAGGCCTGTAGTTTTTGAGAATGTTTGGTTCAAGACCTGGTTTCTTAAGCAGGGGTCTTATCCTAGCACTTTTAAACTCTTTTGGTACATAACCTAATTCCATTGATGTATTTATGATGTTTGTTATCAGCGGCAAGAGCTCATCGAGACATTTCTTCAGAAGCCATGTTGGTAAAGGGTCAAGTTCGCAGGATTTGTTTGGAGATTTTTGTATAATTTGTTCTACCTCTTCTATTGTTGTAGGAGCCAAATCAATAAGACAGTTTGCTACTTCTTGGTGTTCTGGACAATGCAAGTCTACTGAATCACGATCAGTTTGGCTATGCGAAATAATATCATTCCTAATGTTCTCAATTTTCTCGATGAAAAAGTCACTAAACTTCTGCGCAAGTTCCTTTGGTGATGTGTTAGAGGGACGGGAAGCATCTTGGCTGTCTCCTAGTAGATTTTTGGTTATCTTGGCCAAACTTTTGTGGTCAGTGCCACACGACTTCACCTTATCAGAGAAGTAGTCGGTTCGGGCCTGAATTAGGAGTTTATTCATGGTAGCACATTGGTCCCTATAAAGTTGATGGTCGATTGTTAGTTTGGATTTACGCCACTTCCGCTCAAGCTTGCGTTTTAAGTGTTTAGCCTCATGAAGTTCGTCTGTAAACCACGGACAGCTAGGTCGAAGAACGATAGCTAAGTGAAGAACGAAAAGCTACAAGTGATAATTGGTCAATCATTGTGTGTGAAGAGAAATCAGTTGAAAATTTCAACGTTATTCTGAAAAAAAATGCACAAATAAATTGAAAAAATACCAACAAAATGCAAGTATTTCACAATATTTCACAAAACTATTTACATCAATCTTCCCACAATCAACCAATACAAACTCAAGACAACTTCCACATATATATGTTTAGTAATTCTCGAGAAATAATCAAATAAATGTCAGCGAAATGAAATGCAGCCTACACTTGGCGCAATATATAACGATATGTTGTTCCTGTCCTTTGGACTTAGATATTTTTTCTGAGGACCTTCTTGTCCTCAAGTGCAATGATAACAGGTGAGCGATATAGGGCCATCATGGCCCTCTTGTTTCAAGAATTATTGCCCCTTTTGGACTTAGAAAATCAGTTTTCTTGGTTGAGTAATATGTTTAAGTCAGCTTTTCTCATAAACTATCAAAGCTATTGCTTTAAAACTTGCAACACTTGTTCACCATCATAAGCTGACCATGTACAGCAAGAAACATAACTCCATCCTGCTTTTTGCAAGACTTATGGCCCCTTTTGGACTTAGAAAATATCAGATTTATTGGTTAAGTTTTATGTTTAGGTCAGCTATTCTCCTAAACTATTCAAGCTATTGCTTTGAAACTTGCAACAGTTGTTCACCATCATAAGCTGACTATGTACATCAAGAAACATAACTCCATCCTGTTTTTTGCAAGAATTATGGCCCTTTTTAGACTTAGAAAATCATGGGTAGGACAATTTTTAGCTCGACTATTCAAAGAATAGGGGAGCTATCCTAATCGTCGGCGTTAGCGTGGGCATCACACAAATGTTAAAGTTTGCGTACCACCCCAAATATTTTCAAAGTCCATTGAGATATTGCTTTCATATTTTGCATACTTGTTTACCATCATGACCCCAGTCTGTAAAAAGGAGGAGGCAACTCTATCAAGCATTTTGACTGAATTATGGCCCCTTTTTGACTTAGAATATGCTTATTGTAATGTTGAAATTTTACTCATTGCTTATATTATACTATCAAGCACTGAGAATAGTCGAGCGCGCTGTCCACTGACAGCTCTTGTTCTATTATACAAAAAAAAAATCAGATGAGCGTCAGCACCCGCGTGGCGGTGCTCTTGTTTAATATTTGCATAACATTTTATGGCATTTCCTTCTTATTTAAGCTACAAGAAGAAACAAGAAAGGGCAGAACAGACGCTTGTCCAATCCTAAATCCAGTAAGAAGCCCAGTCCATGTAACAAGGGAGATAACCTGAATAAACAGTCTGCAGCTTGTGTTATTTCCCCTCCTGCTACAAAGTCAGGAACGAAAGTGATCAAAGGGAGTGAAATAAATGTTAATAAAGAGACAAATTCCAGATCAGAAATAGCAGCTAAAGTGGCAGATGTTATTATTGAAAATACTACAGAAAATTTAAATCAGAAGACTTATTCAAATACATTAAATAATGAAATTCCAAATGGTGATGACAGAGCAAAAGATAAATTATCAGATAGCAGAATTCCTGTTAAGAAAATAATTATAGACAAAAATGTTACTGACTCCGAAAAATTTATGAAAGAAAATGAAAATGTTCTAGTAAATTTAGTACAAAAGAGAAATGAAAATTTGAATATTGAGGAAAGGAATGGTGTTACAACAACAGCTGTTATTGAAACAGTACCAAACCATTCTGAAGATGTGAAAAGTTCAGATGAAAGAATTATTACGAAAGAAACTGTAAATGACATGGTTAAATGTCAGTCCGAAAGTAATACAATGGAATTTTGTGAGCAGAATCTTGAAAATACTGATATATGTTTAGCAGGTAATATCAAAAGAAATAATCAAAGACATATTGTGTCTGACGACAGAAATGTTCAGAAAAGATTGGAAGGGAGTAAACTGAAAGAGTTACACACTTCTGAGTTGTTGGTTGAATGTGGTAAAGCGACAGGGAGTGAAGTATTCAAGAAAGGTAAAGTGGAAGGTAGTACTCCAGTTGTAGAGCAAGACAAGCAAAGCATGAAAAATGATGCAAATAAAAATATTGTAAAATTAGTTGGAAAACAAAATCAAATCATAGAAAGAATTAAAGAAAAGCATATTGTAGAGGAAAGCAACAGAAATGCAAATAATGTAAAACTGGGTGCTGAATTAAACAGTCCTGTGAATTTTAATACTGCTGATAACGAAGAAGTAGAATCTAATGCAGTAAATCCTCAGAATCAAGACAATGAACCCAGAATTGCAGCTTTGAATGAAAGAGACCCTCAAGTTTTGAGTGGAATGTGTAGTGAAAGAGATCCTCGTGTTATGAGAGAAACATGTAATGAAAGTGATTTCGGTGAAAGTTTTATGATTGATACACAAAGTTTAAAAAAAATAGAAAATTCTAGAAGCAGTAAAACCATAACTGAAAATGCTTGTACAGTGGTTGAAAAGGAGGAAAAACCTATACTTACTACTGCTGATCTCAATATTGAAAATGAATTTTCAGAAGGGTTATTCACAGAAGACCTTGAAATGGACAGTTTTAATGCGTCTAACAGAAATATTTTGCCCTGTGACCAGTCTCAGTCACACGGTCGTTATAACAAGCCTGTTTGTCCCATGAAGGGAAGCCAGAGTACTGGCAGAGGAGTTAATACAAATGGAAGGACTGAGTCTAGATTCAGTGTGTCTGACAGTGAAAGTGAGGTAGATATATCCCAGAATGCACTGGACATGAATATATCCCAGTGTTCTGGTGAGGATATGTTCAATCAGTCTGCAGATTTAGTTGCTGCCAGTAATTATGAGAGAGTTGTTCTCACAGGAGATTCTAGAATTGAAGCAGTTAATGATTCATACCAGGATTTACACATTCCATACCAAAGTGGACAAGAAAAATGCTTTGAAAAAACAGATGCGCCTGCTCCTATTGTTGCAAATGTTGTAAACGTTGTAACAAACTTGTGTGTAAAGAATTATGGAGAAGCGAAATCAAAAACAGATGCTTCAGCACTGGAAAAGGTACCTGCCTTTGGTCAGCAATTGAATATTTTGGGTCAGTTTTCTAGTCAGAGGCCAGCAAAGACTGTAGTGAACAAAGAATATTTGCATGAAGACCTAGCAATTGCTTTGGAAATGGGAGAATCTTTTTCTTCAACATTTAATGTACCAACACAAAGTCAGGTGAAGATAACTTACAAAAACAATATAGATGATAAAAGATGTGACAGTGAAGATAACCTTGGAGATTCTTTAACTGTTTCTATGGTTGAAAAAGTTCTTGAAGAACCTGTTGAAATTAAAAATTCTGTGAACCTAAGTAATTCAAACAATACAAGTGCAGACACCGCCAATGGTAATATTGAGAAAAACATGTCAAAGCATATCTGTGATAAAAATTCTAAATCTGAATCTATAATGAAATTGAAGCAGTCTGTGATACCTAAAACATCATTAAATTATCCATCAGAAAAGTGTAAAGGTCCTGCTAAAGCTCAGTTTCTAACTCCTAAGAGAGAAGCTGTTAAGAGATTGAGAGGAAGCCCCTCGGTTAGAGATTCAAAGATGCGAAAAACTAAGGATGTTGAGTATTCAACACCAGAGGCTTTAGAAAAGCATACCAGAAGAACAAATAAAAGCAATGATAAAAACAATGTTGATGATTGTAAAGTAGATCATAGAAGTAAGAGGAAAAGGAAAAGTAATGAAAATGTTACCCCAGTTTCAGAAAAGTCACAGACAGGGTCTGTTTCAGAGATGAATACAAGTACAGGTAGTGACTGTGTTCCCCCAACCCCACCAGATGAGGCTCCAACAGGTTCACTGTTAGCTTTGGTCAGAACTCCGGCCAGGTCACCTGTAGTGAATCTTCCACCTGTCTCTCCATTCAGTCCAAGGCTTAAAAGAAATTGTAGAAACCAACTAAGTTCTTTAAGAAGTGCTGCAGATGATCAGGCTAATCATAAACCAGCAGCAGGCACCAGTACTGAAGCTGATGGTGGTATAGAAAAGATTAACAGAACTGCTGTCTGTGCAAAATCTAGAGATGAAGAAACAGTGGCTGCAATGAATAATGATAATGTTGTAGAATCTAAACATCATCTTAATGGAACAGAAACAAAAAGCATTGGAACATGTAATGGAGTAAAAAAAACTGCTGCTGAAGTTATTGATGATAATAGAGAAAAGGAACAAGTCAATGATGAAAACTGTGAAATGGATGTGAATAAAGAAAATGAAGATTTTCTATCACCCTCATTCATAGATCCAGATGAATCGGGGATACAATTGACCCAGTCTTCATTTAGCATTATAGATGTATGCGGTGATAAGAGACTGTTTAAGACATTTATCATGGAGTGGAGGACTAAAGCAAGGTATGCAGTATCACTGGCATGTGAGAGGATGTCACCTGATTGTCCTGGTGGAGGAATTGGAGCTAATTTTAAACAAGGTACAAAGTAATAAATGGTACAAAAGAAAATTACGTTTATAAAGGCTTCGGAATTTTGTACAAGATTTTTTATTAAGTTTACATAACCACATTTCTTTATGTATGTGAAGACTCTGTTTTCATTGGGAGAAATTTTCATGGATCTCACTGGATTGTCTGTCTATGAAAAGTAAATCCAAATGAACAAAGAAAAGTAGGGTTCCTCGTTATGCTTGGAAATCCTCAAATTTAAGCCCCAAGAAATTACCATTTGTGCCCAAAACCCAGAATTTTCTGCCAACAAAATTAAGTGATTTTACATTATCTGAGGTAAATGTCTTACTGTAAAAATGTTTGAATGAAAATTTACATTTCCTTCAAAAATGTGTATGTAATTGTAGATATGTTGATATTTACAGTATCTTTCTGAGGCCTTTCATAGGAGATTCATATTACCTGATTCTTTTGACATTATTTTAATTTCACAGGAGAAACTCCAGCAAAACAAGGAGTGAAGGACAAAGGAATACCAGTAGACAGTCTAGGTATTGTGATTGTTGGTATAGCTGTATCCTGGGACAACAGAGATGCTTACTATGTCTCCTTTACACATGAACAACCTTGTGGTCAGTGGTTTTGTACTGTAGAACTAAAATATTTTATTATTATATGGCTCCTAGCCCTGGTAAAGAAATATATACAACGCATGCAATCATACAGTAGATCATTTAACCACAGTTCTTTCATAACAAATTACATTAAACAATTATGTTTCTGGAATGCATAATATAGGCACACAGCAATATTCCTTATCACTAGACATAATTACTTAAAAACTTGATTTTGAAAACATAAAAAAATATGAAATGAAAAATGTCTTCAATAAATACTTCTTCATGAAAAATATAAACATCAAATTTTTGTGAAAGAGCTAAATTTTTTAGAATTAGTAGCAACAAAAATTCAGTTCATTTTCAAAGCCTAGCCTTTATTCACAGTTTTGACAGTATTTTTTTAAAAACTAACACTGTATTTGAAAATATTTGGTGAAGCTTACAATTTGTTAAGGTTACTTCTTTCTAATTTCAAGTATCACTGAAAACAAAGAATATTAAAAATTATTATGTCTCCCCACTCTGGGGGAGACATATTGTTTTTGCCCTGTCCGTCCGCCCGTCCGTACGTCACACTTCATTTCCGAGCAATAACTGGAGAACCATTTGACCTAGAACCTTCAAACTTCATAGGGTTGTAGGGCTGCTGGAGTACACGACCCCTATTGATTTTGGGGTCACTCCGTCAAAGGTCAAGGTCACAGGGGCCTGAACATTGAAAACCATTTCCGATCAATAACTAGAGAACCACTTGACCCAGAATGTTGAAACTTAATAGGATGATTGTTCATGAAGAGTTGATGACCCCTATTGATTTTGGGGTCACTCCGTCAAAGGTCAAGGTCACAGGGGCCTGAACATTGAAAACCATTTCCGATCAATAACTAGAGAACCACTTGACCCAGAATGTTGAAACTTAATTGGATGATTGGTCATGAAGAGTAGATGACCCCTATTGTTTTTGGGGTCACTCCATCAAAGGTCAAGGTCACAGGGGCCTGAACATTGAAAACCATTTCCGATCAATAACTAGAGAACCACTTGACCCAGAATGTTGAAACTTCATTGGATGATTGGTCATGTAGAGTAGATGACCCCTATTATTTTTGGGGTCACTCCATCAAAGGTCAAGGTCACAGGGGCCTGAACATTGAAAACCATTTCCGATCAATAACTTGAGTACCACTTTACCCAGAATGTTGAAACTTCATAGGATGATTGTACATGCAAAGTAGATGACCCCTATTGATTTTGGAGTCACTCCGTTAAAGGTCAAGGTGACAGGGGCCTGAACATTGAAAACCATTTCCGGTCAGTAACTTGAGAACCACTCGACCCAGAATGTTGAAACTTCATAGGATGATTGTTCATGCAGAATAAATGACCCCTATTGTTTTTGGGGTCACGCTGTTAAAGGTCAAGGTCACAGGGGCCTGAACATTGATAACCATTTCCGATCAATATTAACTTCAGAACCTCTTGATCCAGAATGTTGAAACTTCATAGGATGATTGAACATGCAGAGTAGATGACCCCTATCGATTTTGGGGTCACTCTGTTAAAGGTCAAGGTCACAGGAGCCTGAACATGGAAAACAATTTCCGATCAATAACTTGAAAACCACTTGACCCAGAATGTTGAAACTTCATAGGATGATTGATCATGCAGAGTAGATGATCCCTATTGATTTTGGGGTCAGTCTATTAAAGGTCAAGGTCACAGGGGCCTGGTCATGTAAAATCATTTCTGGAGAATAACTTGAGAACCACTTGACCTAGAATGTTGAAACTTAATAGGATGATTGGACATGCAGAGTAAATGACCCCTATTTATTTTGAGGTCACTTGATCAAAGGTCAAGGTCACAGGAGCCTGAACAGTGACTTGAGAACCACTAGGCCAATAGTGTTGAAATTTAGCGGGATGACTGGACATGCCAAGTAGATGATCCCTATTGCAGCCAACCATCAGTGTCTCTTTGACTTTCGCTCCTGACCCCTATTGACTTCTTGCCTATAGGACTTTGCATTGGGGGAGACATGTGCTTTTTTACAAAAGCAATTTCTAGTTTGATTTATTATTTTATTGATGTATTTTAGAAGGTGATCCGGATGACAGTTTAGCCCCGCCTCCGTCTGATACAGACATCAGTATAGCAATCAGAGTGAAGGCAGTGAAGTCTGTACTACAACAAGCTGTCTGTAAACAACAACCTGTTACCATGGTGATGTTTGATGTGAAAGCGCACTTTAGGTATGGAGAAAAACTCATTGTAATTATCTTTGGTCAATATATTTGTGGAGTAACTTCATATTTATGTGTACAAGTTTATACAATTTACCAGTCAATACCTTTGCAGCCTTATTCCTTTCAAAAAAGTTAAATGCAGACAGAGTTGTTTGACAAAACACACAACATTACACCACAGGTAATAGAACCCTTTGTGAACCACTTATTTTATTCAGCTTGAACAAAATATACACTTATATATGAGAAACTTATTGTTTTTAAAAGTTTATGATGTATTTAACTAACTGTAGAGCACTAGCAGAGGGGTGTGGCTTTGCTCCGAAAGGACATTGTGAGGATCCTAAGGTAGCATGTTGGATGTTGGATCCAGGCGCCAAGGAGAAAAACCTACATCGTATGGTGACCAATCTCTTACCAACAGAGGTCCATATGCTACATGGTAAAATGTTCTTGATGCTTTAATTCTTTCAGTGCAATTTAAGGTCAGTTATGAGGAGTTAGTTGCAAAAAAAATTAATCTAATCTTCAGAAGCCAGAAATATATAAGCAAGCTGTCAGACAGCTTAATAATTAAAATAGTTTTAATATTAATATTATTATTTAATATCTTTTGTACTTTTGCCACTTCACTCTTTCTTTTATGAAAAGCAGTACTGGTGCAGTTTGAAAGGCATGAAATGAAAGTAGACATGACTTGTTTCATTGATTTTTTATGTATCACACATATACTTAGTTATGTAGTCAATTTTGTCTTTGTTGAACATTGTTCAGGGTATAAAAAAATGTTGTATTCTAATTTTGCCCAGTTACAGAGATTAACCTTTCTTTTGACATTTTTCTTTGCTTATTCATGATTTGGATGTTTATAATATGTTTGTAACCTCTGCAGGTGTAGGTGGCGGTATAGGGGTAAGCAGTCTTGGTATGAGCCCACAGAACCCAGGTTCAGGCAGATACCGTGCCACCACAGAGGCCGTTCTAGTCAGACATCTTGGGGAATATTTCAGGGTTTGTTTAGAGAAAGAGGAGATCTATGGAGTATTTAGAGATGTAGAGATGCCGTCTGCTGTAACATTGTGTAGGATGGAACTTAATGGCTTTGGTTTGTACCAACATTTATCATAACAGACTTAGGGCCTTTGTGACCAGAAAGTTGATGACTTCAAATCACTTACCCCTCACCTAAGAGATCCAGCCGTGCTTGAGTCATCATGTGAGGATACTATCCAGTAAGCTTAAGGAATGTCAGTGGCTTTACCCAAATACCTACCAGTGCCTGAAATAATGTCTGTAGGAGCACCTGGGTTCTTTCTTTACCATTAAACTGGAAAGTGCCATATAACCTAAATATTTGTGTCAGTGTGACTCAACATGCTATGTAAACAAAACTGAAAACTTCATGTATGACTAATTAATATGATTGACAAGCAGCAAGTTCTTGTATTTTCTGTTTGAATTCAGCAGATTTTGAATGTTTTAGCTATAAGATGAAATGTTTGAGTCAGCAGTGAAAATGTTCATCCTATTAGAATTGTTGTCTTGCTTGAAGACAGACCTTCAGCTGTCAGTCAGTGGCCTCTGTGGCCAAGTGGTTTTGGTCGTTGACTTTGAATCATTACCCCTTACTGCTGTGGGTTCAAAACGTTACTAAGGATGTGGAATTTTTTTGAGGAAGTCATACAGCTAGCTTATGGAATCTGAGTGGTTCTACCCAGGTGCCTGACATAAAACCCGCTGGGATCTTCTCCCACCATCAAATGCTGAAAATTTTCCATATGACCAATAATTGTGTCAATATGACAATATACTTAATAGAAACACAAAAAAACTATTGGTCAGTAAGGTGGTATTCTGTTGTTATCCATTTTTTTACAGTGAATATATTACCAAATCATGGGTTATTTTCTAAATTTTCTGTCTTTGGAATATATGTAATGTTGTCATTTTCTTGTAATGAACTATTCAGTATAAATGTCTGATATTTAATATCTGGATCTGTCATGCAGTAATGAAAGGATCTTTCTTTTATTCACAATGCGTAATCTTGCGATATTTTTATACAGTTACTCCCCATTTAAATGGATTCAATCAATAAAAATCATGTTTACACAGTTACCTCCCTTTATAGGATTCAGTCAAGAGGAGAGTGAGAACCAGAAGACTGTAATGACAGCAAAGTTATCTGCCCTTGAGGAACAAGCATATATGTTAGCTGGTCATCCGTTTTCTCTGTCAGCAACAGAAGATGTTGCACAGGTAAGTCCAGAATTTTTATTTCCTTGCTGTTTCAAATTTGCTTTCATTTCAGTATATTGTAAATTCTTGAAAATATCACTTTCATATCAGCCGCTGTATGGCTGATTAGTTAAGGTTGCTGACTTCATATCATATCACATCTGTTGGTTGAAACCCCCAAAAAGGAATGTATTGAAAATTCATGTGATGAAACTACCCATCTTGCTTACAGATTGTCTGTAGTTTTACCCAGGCATGCCTGAAATAATGTGTGTTGGGGCACTTTTGTTTTTCCAAATGACTTAAATTAGTTTTGATGTGATGTAAAACACACAAAAAATATGCAGTCAGATAATTTGTTTGGAAACAAATTTTCTAACATTTGATCTTGACAATACCTGATTTCCAGGATTTATGGTAGTGAAATAAAATCAGAGAAAGTAATGTCCTTTGAGAAGCAATATTTTGATGTTGGCTTGAAATCTATTGCCTGACTGGTAAACTCGTTTAGTAACTCTCTGTTATACAGATCTTGTATGTTGAGCTGCAGTTTCCACCCAATGGAGACCCTACATCTATGCCTGCCCCTAGATCTCTCGCCCCGAAAAGAGGTGGAGCCCCACGACGAGGTAGAGGCAAGCCCCAGTACAGCACGTCTAAGGATATTCTGGAGAAGTTGAAGAAGCTCCACCCCCTGCCTGGGATTATACTGGAGTGGAGAAGAATTACTAATGCTCTAACCAAAACGGTCTTCCCTCTACAGAAAGAAAAGGTGTGTTACATACTATATCCTTAATCTTATATATTTTCAAAGTGTTAAGTGATACATGAAATAGTGAAAGCCCCATTAGAGATACATAGTTAATTGGAAATAACTTGCCAGACTATTCAAATATCTATATAATTATGCCCCTTACTTATCAAATAATCGGGAATTAAGATGAAACTGGTAGAAGTGAAAAAATGGATTAAAAAAAAAGATTTTATTTATAGGAGGGAGCTTGTCTGCCAGTCGGTCCGTTGGTTTTCATGGTTTCTGGACAATTGGACAGATTTAAATAACTTTTGGTACACAGGTGTAACATCATAAAGTACAGGTCAAGTTTGACTATGGCTACAAACCACCAGTTTTTAGCTCACCTGAGCCAAAGGCTCAAGGTGAGCTTTTGTGACCGCTCGATGTCTGTCGTGTGTCAACAATTTGTAAAAAAATCTTCTTCAGAACCACTGGGCAGATTTACACCAAACTTCACAGGAATGATCCTTGGGTGGCCCCCTTTCAAACTTGCCCAAAGAATTTAATTCCATGCAGAACTCATGGCAACCAAAAGGAAAAAATCTTCTTGTCAGAATCTATTAGCCGGATTTCAAAAATATTTTGTAGAAATGATCTCTTGGTGACCTCTACATTGCCAAACTTGGCCTAACCATTCTGTATTCGGTAAAAAACATGGGCAATTTAAGTAAATTCAAAAATCTGTCTTCTTCAAAATCCAAGATTGACCAGCAGATTTACACTAAACTTCACAGAAATGGTCCTTGGGTGCCCCCCCTATCAAAATTGCCCAAAGAATTGAAATCCATGCAGAACTCTGGTTGCCATGGCAACCGAAAGGAAAATCTTTAAATATCTTCTTGTCCAAAACCACAGTAGCTAGGGTTTTGATATTTGGTATGTGGCATCATCTAATGGTCCTCTACCAAGTTAATTCAAATTATCCCCCTAGGGTTAAATATGGCTCAGCCCTGGCGGTCATATGGTTTACATAGACTTATATAGGAAAAACTTTGAAAATCTTCTTGTCCAAAACTACAGGGCTTAGGGCTTTGATATTTGTTATGTAACATCATCTAGTGGTCCTCTACTAAGGTTGTTCAAATTATCCCCCTAGAGTTAACTATGCCCCGCGCCCGGGGTCACATGGTTTATATAGACTTATATAGGAAAATTTTTGAAATCTTCTTGTCCAAAACCACAGGGCTAGGCTTGATATTGTATGTAGCATCTCTATTGGTCCTTTTAAGTTTGTTCATTTATCCCTCTAGGGTCAATATTGCCCCAGCCGGGTCACAGGTTTATATTACATGTATAGGAAAACTTTAAAAATCTTTGTCTGAAACACAAGACTAGCCTTTGATGTTTGTATGTAGCATTGCCTTATGGTCCTCTACCAACGTTTTTCAAATTATTACCCTGGGGTGAAAAGAGGCCCTTCCCTGGGGGTCCGTAGTTTTACATATACTTATATAGGAAAAACTTCAAAAATCTTCTTATCTGAAACTGGAAGGCCTAGGCTTTTGATATTTGGTATGTTGCATTGCCTAGTGGTCCTCTACCAAGATTATTCAAATTATGCCCCTTAGTTGAAAAGAGGCCCCACCCAGGGTGTCGCAAGTTTTACATAGACTTATATAGGAAAAAAATTAAAAAATCTTCTTGTCTGAAAGTTCAAGGCCTAGGCCTTTGATATTAATTTGGTATGTATCATTGCCTAGTTGATTTCTAACAAGATTGTTCGAATTATGCCCTTGGGGTGAAAAGAGGCCCCACCCCGACCTACTTTCTTGTTTTCAGCTCACCTGTCACGAAGTGACAAGGTGAGCTATTGTGACCGCTTGATGTCCGTCGTGCGTCGTCCGTCAACAATTTCTAATAAAATCTTCTTCGTGAAAACCACTGGGCAGAATTACACCAAACTTCACAGGAATGATCCTTGGGTGGCCCCCTTTCAAACATGTTCAAATAATTGAATTCCATGCAGAACTCTGGTTGCCATGGCAACCGAAAGGAAAAACTTTAAAAATCTTCTTGTCCAAAACCACAGGGCCTAGGGCTTTGATATCTGGTGTGTAGCATCATCTATTGGTCCTCTACCAAAATTATTCAAATTATCCCCCTAGGGTCAAATATGGCCCCGCCCCCTGGGTCACATGGTTATGTAGCATCATCTAGTGGTCCTCTACCAAGATTGTTTAAATTATCCCCCTAGGGTCAAATGGCCCCGCCCCGGGGGTCATAAGTTTTACATAGACTTTTATAGGAAAAAAAGTTTAAAAATCTTCTTGTCTGAAACCACAACACTTAGATATTGATATTTGGCTTGTAGCATTGTCTTATGGTCCTCAATCAAAATTGTTCAAATTGTACCCCTTGGGTGAAAAGAGGCCTGCCCTGGGGGTCCCAAGTTTTATATAGACTTATATAGGAAAAAGCTTTAAAATCTTCTTGTCTGAAACCATACGAACTAGGCTTTTGATATTTGGTATGATGCATTGTCTAGTAGTCCTCTACCAAAATTGTTCAAATTATGCCCCTGGGGTTTAAAGAGGCCCCGCCCTGGGGTCACTTAGTTATTATGTGAGTTATATAGGAAAAATACTTAAAAAATCATCTGATCCTATTTCCAACTGTTTAATTATAATTACCTGATGACCCCAAGTAATATGATGTCACTTGACTTTCTTGTTTTTTAAGAAACAGCCTTGAAATTTTGATGACATACACAGTTTTGCACACAAATCTTAAAACTGAATTTCATTGACCATGAATGTGACCTACTGACTTTCTTAATATTTTATCATCAGTTTGACATTTGAAACATGTAGCTCATATTACTCATGTGAACGATCCAGGGTCATCATGACCCTCTTGTTTAAGATACAGCCTTGAAATTTGTGTGACATGTACAGTTTTGCACACTGATCTTAAAACTGACTTTCAGTGACCATGAATGTGACCTACTGACGTACTTTCTTAATATTTTATCATCAGTTTGACATTTGATACATATAGCTCATATTACTCAGGTGAGCAATCCAGGGTCATTATGACCCTCTTGTTGGATGTAGTTATGGCCCCTTTCCAACTTAAAATTTGCCATACTTCTGTGACAAGGCTGTATTTTGGAGGGTATTATTTGTCACTCCTGTGACAGTTCAGTTTGTTTTTTATTGAAGATTTTTCAAATTGGTATCCAGACTAAATTATACTAAGAAGAGTCATTTATACCATTAATGAATTCAGTAGTCTCTGTTGAAGAAATTAAGGTCTTTCACCTATTATCAAGCATAATGTGCAGGGACTTTTGAAGAGGCAGAGGTCTTACAGGCCTTTCAGGTAACACAAAAAATACTGCCTTCTCAATGTAATTGATGGATAGGCAATATGCGCTAGTTATCCAGGCCCCAGTTGCAGGGTCTTGAGTGATCCAGATGTTTTCTCCACACATCTTTGGCATCAGAAGATGATCTCATGTGGCAAGTTTCATAACTCTTGTTTACATTTTGGCAAAATTCTGCCTCTTTTTCAACTTAGAAAAGTTATTAGATGGAAGGGGTTCAAGTAGTTGAGCAGGCTGTCATTAATAGTTCTTGTTAAACATAACAATAGGCTTCTAGCAGCAGAAAGGTTACATAAAGAAAGACAACTAAATTTAATACTAATAGTTTAATTGTTATTTAATTGTAATAAAACTTGAATAATACAACTATCAAAAATTAGAAACATACTGGCTCAGAACTGTTGTTAAAACAGTTGACAAACAGTTGTCATTTTAATATTTACATGCATATCCACAGAAACAAAAGTGTTTTTCTTTTTCAAAACAATTGTTCGAGACTTGCTGAATATTATTGCAATAGACTGATTACTAGAAAATGTCTTAGGTCTATATCTATATGACAATCATACAAATAATTGAACAAATTTTAGGTTGTATACTTTAAATCCATTTCCTCACAGAAAACAATAGCAAAACAGCAATTGTGTTTTTGCAGATTTTTTTTTTTACACAGTTTTGATTTTGTTAATGTTAGAAACATTAATTTATAGAATACATAAACCTGTTAACTATGTTGCGCTATGTAAAACGCCTTTGAATGTCTTTATCATTACAAAGGGCACTATATAAATCTGGTATAATAAATAAATAAACTTGGAATTGGAATCTCAACAACTTACTACCATGTAACATAGATTGTGACAACAAGCAGCAGCAAGAATATAACACGCATTTTGAAAAATCTTTTGATACCTGGAAGTATCTCTTCAAACTGGTTACCAAACTTTTTCATCTGATAACTCATCAAGACCAAACCACAACACTCTAACATAAATGGTAAATTAACACCAGCAGTAATATCAGTAAAACCTAGCAGTGTAGCAAATGAGAGGATAAATAGAAACAGTATCATTTCTTCAAGTCTTTGAACACTTTTAGGTGTGTAAATCAACAGTGTCTTGAAAAGAACAAAATCTAATATTGCATCCTTGCAATATTTCAGTTTCAGGCACTGAATTATACATAACAGCACTAGATAACTTCCAAACAATATCCATGCTAAATATTTGTTATTTGATATGAATATTTCAGCTTGAGGTAACTTGTTCATGAACAATAATCTAATTGGTATAGCTAAAAAGAATGTTAGCAGGTAAGGATAGGGAGACAGCATATTGATAGGCCCTTTTTCATATTGTGATATTGTTTTAGGGTCCTGACATTCTTTGCCAGTTTTTATCATATTGTTCAAAAGCATGTAATTGGTGTGACGTAATGAACTACTGAGAAACAAACACAGACGTGGCCAACCAAAAAAGTTGTATTTAATCAAGAAGTAGTTAAGAATATAAAACAAATGCATTGCATTGGCTTCTTGATTTATGCATTCCATCAGGATATTTTGTTTATGAAAATTATGACTAGTACTTATTACAAATTCATTGAGTATGTGAGTAATTTTTTCATTTTGCTCATTACATTTCAGCTTCCCTTTAAAAAGGTTTCTTTTTGGGATCATATAATTTGGTAGTTCTCTTTTTTCAACAGCACTTTTAAGAAACTTTAAAGCATCTCTAAACCTATGCATGAGAAGTTTTGGCATGAACTTTTTGGAACTTTTTCACACAACCAGAACATGACATTTTTCACCACATAAGAAGTTATATCTTCACACAATGGTTTTAATATACGTTTGGTGACTATTTTCATCAGCACATAGACTTTAGTTTGTGTGTCATTGAAAGAGTGGACTAACAGTAATTCAGCCATAACAAAACTTATTCTCCATTCGTAGAGTTTATCTTTTTCACCCACAGGTACAACATAGGTAGGAAGGGTCATTATTTCAGAAATAGTTTTGGAGTCAGGCCAGTCTCTTCTTTTTCTGTCCTTCCATTCATGCAGGATATGGTCAACCTTACAAGGAAATGCTGTAACAATGTCTGACTTGAAATTTATATGACTCCAGAAACTGTCAGATAGGCCAAAATAGTTTGTGATATTAAGCTTTATTGGAGCAGAAGGTCCTTGCACTGGACAAATTTCAATTTCACTCGATATGCTTGCTGCATGGATCGAATTAAAATATTTACTTGAGAGAGGCAAATCCTTTTTACATTGTTTAATCCATGAAGCATTCCTACCAGTACTGGTTTCACTTACACTGACTATTTTAAGAAAGCAGTATCCAGGTGATGCATGATTTTCATCTATTTGAAGAACTGTTTTACCTTCCACATGTTCTTCAGTGATATTTGTTTCACAAATTATATTGTGATCTACATCAAGAATGTCTATGTCATTGTAAAACAGAAATCCTACTCCCTCACGTAAACTGCCAGCAAGTATTTGTTCAGTGTCTCCAATATCTGTATATCTTATACTGGAGTTTCTCTCGTACATTAATTTTCTTTCCTGAACTCTGTTTCTACTGAAACCCATCTTATCCAGATAAGCCCTTAGTTCTTTTGACTTTTTCCAGTGTGGAACCATTTTTATTTCCATTATCTCTCACAGTCTATGAAATAAAAGTTACATTTCCATGTTATTACTTTATTGCCACCTTTCTACATGTATACACAAATTACTAACTAGGTATTGCTAGAATTTATCTTTCCAGTAACAAAGGAAACACTAATAAAGTTTTTAGCAGAATAAATATTACCATGATCTGAATCTTCTTAAATATTTAAGTTATGCAACTGTCACAAGGCAGACATTAAGGGAAAAAAACAACAGAATATAAATACATACCCTGGTATATGTGCACAGTTATAAGTACTTTGAGTCTCTGTTACATCCACTCAGCCAGGTAAACATTGCAGATCATAACCCAGTACGAGGGCTGTTAAAAATACCCGGAAAAGTGCTCTAATACCTTTACTTCTGTTCTTATGTTGCTGAAAGTTAAAAATGTGATGGATAATAACATATTGAATGTGAATACTGGTACTTGAATTATAGAGTTCAGAACGTAAACAATACCATTTGTGGCCCAACATTATCATGACTGTGTCATATCAAACAAAATTAATAGATACAATTGGTGATTACTAGTGGTTAAAAGTTTCTTGTCATTAGAAGTATGTTCTAAACCTTACATCAAACAAGTGAAAAATGTTCATGTAATATCCTGTAGTATTGATGAAATGGAACACTGAACTTTGACTGATCCTTTAATTTTCAAAACATGACTTTTAACAACTTGCGTAATTTTGAAATCATCGGAATAAATCTAAAGAAAGAACAAACATCTGTGTTAACATGAATGTGTAATGTTTTCATTATAATTATCTCATGCTAATCTTTGTGATTACATTCTATCCTAATTATTGTATGTCACAACACTATGTCATTGTGTTTTGTCAGGGAAACAGTCAATTCAGGTTTCTAAAAGAAAGTCCGCTTGATTTCCATTGTCCCGTCTCGGAGGTAAAAATAACAACAGGAAACAATTTTGGACTGATGTTTACTGTAGTGGAAAGTAACTGCTTATCAGAGGTTTAAAATGAACTGAAATGAATGGGGGGAAATAAAACTGTTGCTGTGAGGAGGTAGCTGGTCATCGGAGATGCCGTTTAAGGAGGTTATACTGTAATGTTTTTGCAAACACAAAATGAAAAGAAACAAAATAAGGTCTGATGTTGTTACATGACATTGCCCATATAGATTAGCATTCACTTATTATTTGTCAAAAGAAATTATGATTTTTACATATCAGCTGAAAATTCCCTTACCTACATCTATAACAGTTTCACTTATTATTAATGATATATGAAGAAATGATATGTGAAGAAACTTTTTTTCTGGGTATTTATTGAACGCCCCTCATAATATTATCTTATTTCAATAGCCTAACTATCTAATAGACCTTTATCAAGGACATGGACTTTGAAATGTAAGCATACATGTACTCTGTACTTCAGATAATTTTGAGGGGTCATCTCAAAACTGTTTTACGAAGGCATGGTTACTTGTTAAAGTTGTTGAACTTAATATGTGTATATTGAGAATATATTTAGGAATTTTGGAGAGTAGTGGTTAAAATCCCGGTTGGCACTTTACTTTGTTTTGGTAATGTGGATGCCATTGGGGCCAAAGCGGCCAAGGTCAAATGTCACAATAAAAATAGAAAGAAAAAAATCATTCAGTCATTGGATCGTCAATCAGAGCAGATATTTTATGGTCAATAGCTTAAGTTTCAATTGACAAATTGTCACCAAATTCTGTTTATAGCAAGCTGCTGTAGAAAATCTACCACCTGAGTCAATTTCAAGGTCGCCAACAGACCAGAAGATTATTAAATAAAGTTGACTTAAACACAGTATAATATAGTCATAGTATGATACAAACACTATCTGGGGCCGCTCTGGCTAATTTCACTTACACTGTTACTAAAAATAGATGAAAAACAGTTCTTAAGCTTGAATGACATATTTAGGCCAGTTATCCTGAATGTCAACGTTAAACTAATTCCAACAGAAACTTTCTTATGATAAATATGTTCTTTAATATGAAATGAAACACTAAAAAAAAGTCCTCAAAAATCGGGCGACAGGGTTTTCAGATACAACGTCGGAAAGTTTATGTTTTGTTCGTTTTCTGACGATGTCCTTTACCATGCACCATATCGCTCGTTTTTCTACTTCCGGTTCTGACGTAAACAAAGCGTCTGCAAAGTTTACCATGAAAGTCTTACATTATCCGTTTATTTAACCACCAAGACGAATATATTTCAAAGGATTGGTAAATATACTTTTATTTGCAACAATAAATACAACATTACGCCACTATGACTTTTTAAAAGAGGTGAAAATAAGCAAGGTCTTATGTTTTCGCGATTTGTTTACTAGAGGCTAATGCACCTTACTATGTCCAGTATTGGGCACATGAGCTTTGGTACAGTAAACATATGTATTTATATCTATAATTTTAATGAAAAAAATAGATATTTATGAAAAAAAAATCGAAACACGCATTGCCTAATAAGGAATATAACCGAAAAATAAATCTACGGAAGCGTTTTTGGGTCATAATTTGAAAAATGCAAATAATCTGCAAATAGGCTAATGCATGTATTTTTGACTGAAAGTGACGAATATATATAATTATAATTTGAAATAATATTTGGTTTTCGTTAAATTGATTAAGAAATGACATTATAAATCATTGTAAAGCTTAAATTGTGGTGAATTATAACATAGTAAACCCATTTTATATATTTAAAACGAAAAAAAGTTGTTGGGGATTGAGGTGGATATAACATAGTTCATTCCGTAGAGGGGAAGATAACCGGATATTGCCTTTTTTTAACATAGTAAACCCATTTTATATATTTAAAACGAAAAAAAGTTGTCGGGGATTAAGGTGGATATAACATAGTTCATTCCGTAGAGGGAAAGATAACCGGATATTGCCGTGTTTTTTTTTTCATTTCAGGAAACATGGAATGCGTAGCAGAATTAATTATATTTGAAACACTGTTAAAGAAAAGCTGATGAGGTAGATATTAATTATCTTTGATTATTGCTTTTGCTGGCGATGAGCATGAAGTAAGACCATAATGATTTTGAAATTTTATAAGTTATATCTGAACGGCATTCATGAAACTTTGTTAAGTTTAGAAAAAAAATAATGATTTTGTTTTTATTTCAAACCAGGTAACTACTGCAACGGAAGTCTATTCACATCAATGCGAGACGTACACTAGATGACTCGATTTTGGTTTTTGTCATCATTATAAAGTATTAATGAAGTACGCTGTGATATATTAAAAAGCTCTCCATATTGTTTTCCAGCGCTGAGCAGCAAGCCTGTGTTATTTGTAAATTTAAAGATGAAGGTCCTTCTGCCAAGCTTGGTACAAAGGGGTGCATGAGTTTAACGACAGTTAGCAAGAAGAAAGGTACACAATTATATTTTTCTAACAATTTTGCGTTAAATGATTTCAGTTCTCAGAGGACATGGAAAAACAATGAAGCCAGTTATGTTCTTTTTTATACATGAACAATTATTTGTTATTATCAAGTTATAAAAAAACTTTACCTTATATATTTAATTGAAAGCTTGCATCGAATAATGCACAATTTGATAATAAATGTCAATTTATGAATCAAGTATAACAAGTATAATCATACTTTGATCCCCATGAACACTGGTAATATTAGACTGTAGATTATTGAAGTACTTGTCTAATCAGGCATGTACTAAATGAAATGTTTTCTTTGCAAATTTAGGCGATCTACTATGTGTTTCTCTGGGCCAGATAGTACATCTTGAGTATAGGAGGGTCTACTGTCACCCGAACCAGCTTAGATCATCAAAAAAAAGCCTGATTTAAACTCTAATGGAAAGACACGGAAATCTGATGAAACAGCATTTGATTTAGAAAGTAAATGTATTTTTGTGGTACTGACACAAAACAAAATGAAAATAAAAGACGTTATGACGTTTTCCCATTTAGAACTTTAGAATTTCAGCAAACAATAAAAAATGTGTGCAACGGTCCTTCAACAAAAGACATAACTCTTGAGCCAAGAACAAGGGGGTTGTTGAAACAGAAGTAAAATTTGATGGGAAAACGCCATTTATTACTATAAGTATTATTATACCAGATTTTTATAGCGCCCTTTTCATGATAAACATGTTCAAAGGCGCTTTACATATAGCAAACGCAGCCACACAGGGCGCGAAATTCATCCTCTACTAGTACAGACACAGAGCGATCTGACCAGAGGGACAGAGTGAGATAAAGCCCCCAGAACAGACAGAGAGAACGTTTTAGATACAGACGTATCCGGCTAACTTAGCCTTGATCTTTGCGAATAGACAGTCTGGTTCTTTAACGTGTCCGGTGTATAGCACTCACGAAGCCGTCTTTCCTGGGAAAAACCAGTACAGGCCTCTAGTAAGGTAGGTGACACTCAAGAGCATCTCAGAAATTTCCAGTGCCTAGACTGGGATTCAAACCCCGGATTTCTGGATTGACAGTCAAGCGTGTTACCACTAGACCATCGGCCCACCATTTAAAATTTAAAAGGAGTCAGTTTTGTCAAACAAAGAAAACAAAGTAAGATTTATCAATCTTCTAACCAAGCATATGCAAGACCGGGAATTTTGTGTTTTAAACGCTGATGGTGATGCTGATGTTCTGATAGCTGAAACAGGAGTAAAATTAGCGAAAGATTTTCCAACTGTTGTTGTTGTGGGGGACACTGATCTACTCTTATTACTTCTATATCATGCAAACGAATCGGACAACAGCTTGTACTTCACATCCGACTCAAAGAATTGTACATAAATGTATGAAAAAGAAGAGAATATGGGATATAAAAGAGACAAAATATGCATTACGTTCAGAAACGTGCAGATTATTACCATTTGTTCATGCTTTTAGCGGGTATGATACAACATCACGAATATATTGCATTGGTAAAGGTGCGGTGTTTAAGAAGATAGCAACAGATGCTTATTTTAGACAACAAGCACATGTTTTTTTTGTAAATAATGGTCCATCCAATGAAGACGTAGCTAAAAAATCTGTAAAAAGATCCTTTGGAAGCAAAGCATACAACCAAGAAGAAAGCCGGGGAAAATTCATTTAAGTGTTCGTACAATGGATTAAATGAAACACCACTGAACAGTTGAAGGTACAGAAAATTTATAACTAAAGCAGCTACAAGCACATGTGTAGTTCAGGTGCAAACATTACCCCGACAGAAGCAGCCACGAAGTATCATAGTTATAGTGTATCATTGGCAATACAATAAACCCTCTGGAATAAGGCTGGTATTCACTTGGTGATAAACTTGTTCCATTTAAAACACTTTTGTCCGCTGCACCAGAAAGGTTGCATGTAACATCATTAAATGCAATTGTAAAACAAATTGTGATACAAAAAGATGTTCTTGTAGGAAAAACGGACTTTTCTGTTTTGGGGGATGTAGAGGCATTTGTTGTTCAAACAGTATGAAGGTTGACAATGAAGAGTATTTTAACTTTGAGATTAAAATACAAATTGAATGTGGATAATATTCCGACATACTCCTACGTGTGTTCTGATTTGACAGGCAGCGTCAGTATATCTAAATGCATTGTAATTTATTTATAATTCATAATAGTAAATACAAATGTATGTGTTAATATATATGTTCAAATAAGAAATTTTATACATATTTTATCTAATTTTTCTACAATGCAGGCTAAGCAGGTTAGATTGTTGGGCTGCTCTTGTGTTTTCGTCACAATCGTTCACTGTACATAATACAATTTAAAAGCGCATAGTAAAGAACAGTAAAATTTCTAAGGAGTTTCCTTTATGATTACAATAATTGTTTTTTGAACACCGGTTGCTGTTTGTAAAATGATAAAGATGATGCGAAAATAACTATTTTTAACACTTCCCATTGTTAAGGAAATATCATATCATTTTGCTATGATGTGGTTCATCTTATCTAGTGATTTGTTATTAATTTAAGTACACATGCATACTTTTTAGTTTAGTCTTTTATACAGCAACCTGAAACTGTTACTGATGTGCTAATTTTACTGTTTATTTAATGATCTTTGAGTTGCAATGTAAATGCACATGGGTGGGGTATTTTGACCCCGCTGGTATCAAATTTACTGGAGATTAATGTATTTCCTGTCGAAAAATATGGTATAGAAATAAAAGAATAGCATAAGTATTATATAAAAATAATAAATCACACAAAAATGTTTGTTTTTCTGGCATGTTTATTATTTTGACAGTACAAGTATGAATTTATGAGAATTTTTCAAGAAATAAAGGATGCCATTAAACATGATGCATTTTCTGAGTTTCCGACACGAATATTTTTGAGGACTTTTTTTCTACAATACTACAATGTCTAAAGATTGTCAGGAAATGAAGAAAGTTTCTGTTGGAATTTGTTTAAGGTAGGGCCTATATTTTTGGTAGAATGACTGGCCTAATTGTCTATCAAACATGCCTATATAAAGATCCAATTTGTTACTTTATTTGTGGCCAATCAGGTAAAGGCCACTGCTTATAAAACACAACAAATTGAATTGACTAATTTCAATTGTTATTTTTTGAGAAATCCCCCGTACTTTGGCCAAAGTACATAGTACGTCTTCATTTACACTTAACTCCTAGTCCATTGTAAAGGCACAAATCTCAATTATTTACCATTTAGTATTCTTGAGGCAAAATCTCCCTCTTTCAGTATTCAACAGTTAACAAATCTGTAGGCATTGTTAAGTACAAAATGTTATCATACCTCAAACCATTTGTTATTGTCTCTTTTATTCAACCAGGGTAGATACCAGGCACAAAAATCCATTTTAAGCTTGTCTGATTTTTGAAAAAAATCTACCAGGTATTGTCGTCACTTTATCGTCGGCATTGGTTAAAATTTTTGTTTAGGTCCACCTTTTCTCAAACACTGTAAGAGCTACATCTTTGAAACTTTGCATACTTGTTTATCATCATTAGGGGACTATGTAGGCCAAGAACCATAACTCTGATATGCGTTTTGATAAAATTATGGCCTTTTTTGTACTTAGGAAATCTGAACTAAACCCTTTTCTTACATTATCTCCAGCACTTGCAGATGAGCAATGGCACTGGTATGCGATGTTCTTATTAAACTTAAAAAGTGAGGCCCCAAATGGGGACAATTAGTGTATTCTCCATTTGAAGGGAAATTATAGAAAATTTTCATTTTTATCATTGTTTGGTAAAATGTTTATCTGTTTTAGATTAAATGTACTGTAATATAAATAACCATGTTCATCACATTAATTATTTTGGAATTTATGGCCCCTAAAGGGTTTTTCAAAAAATGTTTTGAAACTAAATAGGTAATGCATAAATCAAAAATATATTGTTTTTACACTATGTATAATATCTCCATGATAGTAAGGCTGGCTGTTTAAGATTCGGGTGGGGAACAGGCATTCTGATGTACATAATAATAAAAGAAGCATCAGCATGGGGACATTTAATCGTAGAGTAATTGATAAAAAAATGTTACTAATAGTCAAAAATCTTCGTTTGTTATTAAGACCCAGAATGATGAAACTTTATAGGATGATTGGATATGCCAAGTATTGATTAGATGACCCCTATTGATTTTGGGGTCACTCAATCTAAGGTCAAGGTCACAGGGGTCAGAATCTGTCACTCTTCATTTCTGATCAATAACTGGAGAACCATTTGATCTAGAACCTTCAAACTTCATCGGATGATAGGGCTTATGGAGTAGATGACCCCTATAATTTTTAGCTCGACTATTCAAAGAATAGTCTAGCTATTCTACTCACCCTGGCGTCGGCGTCGGCGTCACACCTTGCTTAAGTTTTTGCATGCAAGTGCATACAGCCATCAATTAAAGGCATATAGCTTTGAAACTTATTTTTTCTTTTTCTAGGTCAATTACCAACCTCTCTGGGTCAAGTCCCATAACTCTGACGTGTATTTTGAGCAAATTATGCCCCCTTTTGGACTTAGAAAATTTTGGTTAAAGTTTTACATGCAAGTTACTGTCCCCAAAACTAATGCAGATATTGAATTGAAATTTCACATGTGTCTTCAGGGTTATAAAACTAGTTGATAGCAGCAAGTCCCATAACTCTGACCTTCATTTTGGCCAAATTATGCCCCCTTTTGGACTTAGAAAATTCTGGTTAAAGTTTTGCGTGCAAGTACATACAGCTATTTCTAAAAGGCATATAGATTTGAAACTTATTTTTTCTTTTTCTAGATCAGTTACCAACCTCACTGGGTCAAGTCCCATAACTCTGACATGTATTTTGAGCAAATAATACCCCTTTTTGGACTTAGAAAATTCTGGTTAAAGTTTTACATGTAAGTTACTATCTCCAGAACTAATGCAGATATTGAATTGAAACTTCACATGTGTCTTCGGGGTTATAAAACTAGTTGATAGCACCAAGTCCCATAGCTCTGACCTTCATTTTGGCCAAATTATGCCCCCTTTTGGACTTAGAAAATTTTGGTTAAAGTTTTGCGTGCAAGTACATACAGCTATTACTAAAAGGCATATAGATTTGAAACTTATTTTTTCTTTTTCTAGATCAATTAACAACCTCACTGGATCAATTCCCATAACTCTGACATGTATTTTGAGCAAATTATTCCCCTTTTTGGACTTAGAAAATCCTGGTTAAAGTTTTGCATGCAAGTACATACAGCTATAACTAAAGGGCATATAAATTTGAAACTTATTTTTTCTTTTTCTAGATCAATTACCAACCTCACTGGGTCATGTCACATAACTCTGGCATGTATTTTGGGCAAATTATGCCCCCTTTTGGACTTAGAAATTTCTGATTAAAGTTTTACATGCAAGTTACTATCTCCAAAACTAATGCAGATATTGAAAAGAAACTTCGCATGTGCCTTCGGGGTTATAAACCTAGTTGATAGCACCAAGTCCCATAACTCTGTCATGCATTTTGGTCAAATTTTGTCCCCTTTTGAACTTAAAACTCTTTTGATATTTAACCTTTTTGTACCCCCCGACAACAAAGTTGTAAGGGGGGGGTATACTGGTTCAGGTTGTCTGTCTGTCTGTCCGTCTGTCTGTCTGTCTGTCTGGTCGTCTGTCCGTAGACGCAATCTTGTGCGCACCATCTCTCCTTATCCCCTTGACAGAATTTAATGAAACTTCACACAAGTGATCAGTACCAACAGTAGTTGTGCATGGGGCATGTTAGGTTCTTTTAGAAAAAAAAATTGCAGAGTTATGGGACTTTGTTTTTTTGTTACTATATACATAGACACAATCTTGTGCGCACCATCTCTCCTCATCCCCTTGACACAATTTAATGAAACTTCACACAAGTGACCAGTACCAACAGCAGTTGTGCATGGGGCATGTTAGGTTCTTTTAGAAAAAAAATTTGCAGAGTTATGGGACTTTGTTTTTTTGTTACTATACTATATACATAGACACAAACTTGTGCGCACCATCTCTCCTCATCCCCTTGACACAATTTAATGAAACTTCACACAAGTGATCAGTAACAAGAGTAGTTGTGCATGGGGCATGTTAGGTTCTTTCAGAAAAAAAATTTGCAGAGTTATGGGACTTTGTTTTTTTGTTACTATACTATATACATAGACACAATCTTGTGCGCACCATCTCTCCTCATCCCCTTGACACAATTTAATGAAACTTCACACAAGTGACCAGTAACAACAGTAGTTGTGCATAGGGCATGTTAGGTTCTTTCAGCGACAAAAATTGCAGAGTTATGGGACTTTGTTTCTTGTTAACATACTATGTACCTACAGTCTGCATATGCAGTCTTGTGCGTGCCTAATCTACCAAACCCTTACACACAATTTAATGAAACTTCACACAAGTGATCAGTACCAACCCTAGTTGTGCATGCTGCATGTTACATTCTTTTAGATAAATATTCTGCATAGTTATGGGACTTTGTTTTTTGTTACTATACTATATACTATACTGTATACATACAGTCTATATACATACAGTCCACATAATTATGCAATCTTGTGTGTGTCAAATTGCAATGTACTGTGTCAGTGCTTGCGGGGGGTACATTCATCACCTTTAGTGATAGCTCTAGTTGGTAATATTTTCCTGCTTCTGGGACAATATTTCGAATAGTCGAGCTTGGCTGTCTTACGGACAGCTCTTGTTTTGGTCATTCTATCAAAGGTCAAGGTCACCGGGGCCTGAACATGGAAAACCATTTCTGATCAATAGCTTGAGAATCACTGGATACAGAATGTTCAAACTTCATAGGATGACTGGACATGCAGAGCAGATGACCCCTATAGAATATTGGAATAACTCGATCAAAGGTCATGGTCACAGGGGCCATAACATGGAAAACCATTTTTGATCAATAACTTGACAACCATCTGACTCAGAGCCTTCAAACTTCATAGGGTGATAGGGCTTACAGAGTAGATGACCTTTATTGTTTTGGGGGTCACAGGTCACTCCATCAAAGGTCAAGGTCACAGGGGCCTGAACATTGAAAGAAAATTTTTGATCAAAATTTTGAAACCACTTGTCCAAGAATGTTAAAAACTTCATGGGAGATTGGAGGCACAGTAGTGATCCCTATAAATTTTTGGGGGTCATCAGTCAAAAGGTCAAGTCACGGGGGCCGAACAGGGAAAAATCTGTTTCAGCATAACTTAAAACCACTTTACCCGAACATTTAAAAATTCAAGGAGATGGACATGCTGAGTAGATAATCCTATTTCTTTTCAGTCACTAAACCCCAACCATCATTGTTTTTTAAATTTTTGCCCTGCCCCCTGATTGATTTTCTTGCCTTTACACTATGCCTAAGCTTTGGGGAGACTGCCTTTTCTACAAAAGCATCTTCTAGTTAACAATGTTCTTTTTTAAATTAAGGGAAAAACTTTGCCGAAATATGTTTGTATAAAAAAAAATTTTATGATTCACCATTTTACATTATTAAAATCCTGTAATACGTGTAAGGGAATTTTAAATTTTGATATGCAATGTATGAATATTGTTCCAAGCCCAGAAATTTCCAAAATGTGTCCACATTTGATAAGCAGTTCAACCAGAGAAGCACCTATAGGGGTTTCTTTATCATCTGAGTGTTTTTAGTGAAACAGAAGATTTCCCCCTACAGCAATCGACACTTATCCACTAGTCAGGGGGGGGAAACAAGTCAGGTTTATTTTTATCAAAACTAAATAGCTTTTTAAACGGGGGTTGGACGTAATTAAAGGGTTTTAGACAAATAGAAAGAAAACTTTAAACAACTTTTTCTCATTTGCCATTTTTTAGACTCCATTACAATTTTAAATGCTTACACAGTTGTTACCTTTTTAGTTTCGGGTAAAATAGTCATTTTTCAGGGGATGACTTGGGGCCACTTGACAGTCTTTTTTTTAATTTTTTTACCATGAGTCTTTATTTTTATTTCATGAAGGATAGTGACCAAAGCCTAAAAAAAAAAAAAACAGAATAAATTTTAACTTTCGCTAAATTCAAAAGCTTTCAAGAAAAAATAGTTATATTATCTTTAAACTCTGAAGGGTAATTCATTTCTTTTGGAAGTTTTAAATATTAATATTCCTAAAAAAGAGCTCAAGAATACGCCTCAGTGACATTAAGGAAAATCATACTCATGAAAATAGCAATCTTTTTAGGCGATTTTCGAAGAAAAAGTAGAGCTATTGCACTCCCCCTTTGTTTGGCGTAGCCTTTGGTTAAAGTTTTTGATGAAGTCAAATTCTTTTTCTGCAAAGCATTGTTTTGAAAACTTAAAAATTTATTTAAATTTTTAAAAATTTACACCAGGAGACACAACCCAATAACTCTTTTTAAATTTTTGACAGAGTTAGCCATTTTTTAACTTAAAATTTTTTGTTAAATTTTGATAAAGTCAAATATCTCTGTTACATTAAAAATTCAAAGTATTGACATCGAAATTAAAATAGTTTTTAACTATCAAAGTCACTCCGGGAGAAACAACCCCCATAACGTTTTAATTTTGACAGAGTTATGCCCTTTTTAACTAAGATTTTTTTGTAAATTTTTTGAAAAAAGTCAAATACTCTGTTACTACAAAGCTTGACTTAAAATTTAAAAATATTTTTTTACTATCAGGCTACACCAGGAAAACAATCCCATAACTTGATTATAAATTTGATTATTTAAGCCCCTTTTACTGGAAAACTCAAATTTTAGAGTCCACACTGAGAAAGCCCTTTTTAAAAAAAGTTTCCAATTTTACCCCCAGCCATTCAAAATTTGTTTTTTATGCTTTAGAAATAAAATTTGAAAAAAAATTTCTTTTGATTTGCCTCGTTAACTATGGCTATCGGGAACTAAGTTATAAAAAAGAGTCAAAAAAGTATATAAGTTGTCTTTCAGTCAAACTTACCCATAAATTAACAACAATAAGACAGTTTCCTTTTTGGGAAACCCTGCTGTTTTTTGAAAAAGTAAAAAGCCAGGGAAATTTTTTTAATTTTTAGTTGTAAAACTTGACGTGGGTGCACGGTTTGTTGTCTATGATCATTTTGGGAACTGCAATTTCACCAGGCAACAAAGAGTTAGATGACAAAACCCAAAATCAAAAGAATGAACCCAAAATTTTGATATATTGCTCCCTGTAAGTATAGGTTTGTCTATCATTAACATCTTCAGTCAGTAAAATTTTATCTCACTTACAGTTACATATTTAAAAGTCCATATAAAATTTCCCTGGAAAGCTGGGGCTGTAAATGTAATGGTCAAAAACCCGGTTTTGATAAGTATTACCAAAAAATTTGGTTATCTTTTCCCTTACTTAAATAAGTTTTATTTTTTTAATATTCCCTGTATCATATAAATTATTTCAAAAACCATCTTTACAGAATTTTTTTGCCTTTTTTAGCTCACCTGAGCACAAAGCCAATGAGTTTTGTGACCCCCTTTGGTTGTCGTGTCCGTGTCACAACAATTTGACTGTTAACATTTGGGAGGTCAAAATTTGGCCAATTTAATGAAACTTGTCAAAAAGTTACCCTCATAAAAAATCTTGGACAATTCCCCGATTTTGGGGTCATCGGGGGTAAAAAACTAGGTCCCCCATAAATCAAAGGAAAAGTTTGTTAACACTCTAAAAGGTCACATTTTTGGGGGGGGCCCAATCTTAATAAAAATTTGTCAGAATGTTCCCTCAAAAAAATTTGGATGATTTGATATTGGGTCTCTGGGTCAAAAACTAGGTCACCGGGGGTCAAATCAAAAAAAAAGTTTTAAACCTCTAGAGGTCCAAAATTTTCCCAATCTTAATAAAACTTTGTCAGAATGTTACCCTTAAAAAAAACCTTGGAAAAAATTCATTTTGGATCAGGGGTTTAAAAAAACTAGTCACCAGGTCAAATAAAAGGGAAAAAGCCTTTTAAACCTAGGGGTCCAAGTTGGCCCAATTTTGATCTGGTCAGAATGTTCCCTCAATAAAATTTTGGAAAAATTTTCAATTGGGTAAAGGGGGGCCCAAAAACTAGGTACCATCAAATAAAAGGGAAAAGCTTGTTAACAGCAAGGCCACATTAAGACTGAATTTTCCGAAACTGGTCTAAATTTAAAAATATGATATCCAAAAGGCATTTTGAATCTTGGTCATGTGGGGTAAAAAAACGGGCACCGGGTCAGATAAAAAGGAAAAGCAGTTAAATTTTAGAGGCCACTTTATGCCCAATCTTAATGAAAGGTCAAATTTTAATTTTTGTTGATCTTAGGTTTTTCAAAACGGGGTCAGGGGGGTCAAAAACCATGCACCGGTAAAAACAAAGAAAAGCTAGTTAACACTCTAGGGGCCACTTTATACTTTATTTTCTGAAATTTAGTCAAAATGTTAATTGAGATCTTTAGGTAAATTTCGAATCTACAGTGGGGCAAAACTAGGCCCCGGGGTAAAATCAAAGGAAAAGTTGAAAACACTCTAGAGGCCACATTTATGACTGATCTTCATAAAATTTGTAAAAAGTTAATCTTGAGATTTTTTAAGGTCAATTTTCGAAGGGGTCCTATGGGTCAAAAAAACTGGGTACCAGGTAAAATAAAAGGGAAAAGTTGTTAACATTTTAAAGGGGCCACATTTATGACCTATTTTAATGAAACTATTTTGATGACTTTAGGGTAATAGGTCAGGTGAGCGAACAGGGCCTTATGGCCCTCTTTTTAATTAGAAGTTTAGCATAAATAGAAAAAAAAAGTCTAAAATTTCTTTTAAATTTTGATTGGTGAAAGCGCCCCCAAAAATACAGCCCCTTTGGGTAGGAACAAGGGCAGTAACTCTAAACTCCCGAGATGATGGCAAGGCGGGTTTGGGGCCAAGGTGACAGAAAAAAATTCGGTTCCCACTTCTTGTCACGAGACATGTTTTTATCCCTTTTTAAAAGTAAGGAAAAGCTATGTGGTGAAAAAAAAGTACATCAAACAATACCGCAAGGTGATCAATTTTTATAGCTCCGTTAAATTTTATTGAATGTCACAGTATTTACCTGCTCAAGGGGAAAAATTGGGAGATGAGATGGCACCATACTAAATTTAAAAAGAAAGTAAATATCAAAAAAAAAAATTCAAACACCCCATTTTTGATTATAGAAAATTAGAAAAAAAACTATTTTTTTAGAATTTTTAAAAGCCAGCCCTTTGTTCTTGTAAATACTTTTGTAATTTAATGATTTTCATAGGACAAAAAATTTTAAAAAGGCTTATGGTAGATAACTTCCAGTCCTTATTGCCAAGGGTGAACAAACTTTTTCCCCAGAAAAACTATCTGTCTTTTGCGGGGTGGATTTATGCTACACTGAACTCTCAGCTGGAGTTACTATGTACCCACCTGTCCAAGGGACCCCAAGTTAAGGGGATATAAACAAGGACGGGAGTTTTCAACACACACACAGGGAAAAACACAAATGAACATGTACACTGAAAGAGACCAAGCTAAACAGGTGAAATATTTTACAGTAAAACCCTTTTTTAACACCCACATGTGGACCACTTGTTTTTAAAGACCCCTATTTCTTTTTTATTCATTTAAGGTGTTTTTACTTGTAAAAAGATGACCCCCTTTTTGGCTTTTCCAATTTGGCAAAATACAGATTGGGATTCTTTTGAATAAATTTTCCAAAGTAAAAAAATGTGGGATTGTGAAATGTTTATATTTATTTTAAATTTAAATGCATACTAGATTTGTCAATTTTAACATAAAATTTTTGATTAGAAAATGAAAATTTTTGGGGAAATACAAATTTTCGATTTTCTTAATTTTAAAGATAAAGTGGAAAATGAAATGAGTGAGTTCGTTTTTGCCCATTTCTCATATTTTGTTGCCCAAAAACCCTAAAAGTTACAGAGGAAATTTATACTATTACAGTCCAACAAGGGCAGATAAAAGGTTGTTTTACACTTTTAAGCAAGTTTTTTCAGCAATTTCGCATTTGGGGATTTATGGTATGATCTAGGGGATTGGGGAAGGGTCTTTGGGGAACATTAGTTGAGGAGAATGAGTGCAGTTCTTCAAAACTTCAAGGCTAAATATCCAGGTAATAAGAAACTTTTGGGTTAAAAATCCAGATAATGTAAAATCATTCAAATACCAGGAAAATTTGAAACATTCAATTCTAAATACCGGAAAAAAGGAATCATTTAAGGGTAATATCCAGGGAATGTGGAAACATTCTTTTAAATATCTGGGGAATGTGGAAACATTCAATTCTAAATATCCAGGTAATGTGGAATTATTTAAGGCTAAATATCCAGATAATGTGGAAACATTCAATTCTAAATATCCCTAATTGAAATTTAAAGGGAAATATCCAGATATTTTAAGACTTTTTAAAGATAAAATTTAGGGATACGAAACATCCAATTAATTTTAGAACATTTTTAAAGAAACCAGAAAAAAGTCGTGTTTCATATTTTTAATGGAAGAGCATTCAATTTGACATTCCAGGGATCGTTCAGAGCTTAATATCAGGTGACATTTAAAAAATAGGTACCGGTAACTTTTAATAAAGAAATTTTAAGGTAAATTATATACTGTTAAATCATTATATTCTGGGGGATTTAATTTTTTGGGGTTTCGTGGTTGAGCCCAAACCACGAAAATTTAAACCCAACGAAAAAGGGAATTTTCCCTTTTTTTATTTCAAAAGTTTAAATCCACGAATTCATATCCCCACGAATTTGCATTCGCCTAAAACCCCAAATTTTATGCCCCCGAAAAATTTAAAGATTTTTTTCAGTAAAAGGGTTTAAAATCATGGTAACTTTTGGGAAAATTTTTGGGTAAAAATACTAAAAAATATTGGGCGAGAAATCCCGTAAAGTTTTCAAAAAAACAACTTTCCTAAACAGAAAAACATTTAGCAAATTACAATAATTTTTAAAAACCAAAAACTCAAGCTAATAAAATTAAATCCAAAAAGACATATTTAAGATTAAATTCTGAAGGGCATTCAACAAATTTAAAAAAAACTTAGAACATTTCTTTTCATTTCAGAACCAACTGTAACTTAAAAGGATACAACAAAGTCATAAAATTATATGGCAATATATAAACCCAGACTCATTAGTTCGTTCACAGTTTAATGCTGATTTTAATTACTTGTTTTAAGTTATGTAGGGAGAAAACCCATCTAGACAAACTGTTTTTAAGATTGCAGGCAAAGGGGTAGACAAACCATGTAGGGGGAAAAAGGTACCTCCAAACAATAACCATACAAATCCACATGCCGAGCCCCGGAGAGGCAAACAGTGAACACCACGTACAGGGTTCAGCCCCGGGGTCTCGTGAAGATGGCAATGATCAAGACGGAAAAGCTGCAGAAAAGTTTCCAATACAAGATACACATAAACAAAAACTCACGATAAATTGAGAATCAAAGAAAAAGAAGTCTTTGCATTGTATGAAAAGGTTTTTGTTAGACAAAATTGACTTTATCTGTAGTAAAGAATATATATGCAAACATTATGGAGCATGGAAAGAATAAATTATAGATAATTACAAGGACTTTAAAGGTACTGACCTCCAAATTTGACTAAAAATAATCTTTCTCTCAAATTGAAGTTTGGTCATATTATAACATTTGAGATTAGAGTTTTTGTTTCAAAATATTTAAAAATTCCAAATCAAGAAAAAAAAAAACCAATGGGAAAAAAACCCGGGCCACTGCGGGAATAAAGAAGTTTTTTAGTCGTTAGTAAAAAAGTTTAAATTTACTTCAAAATTAGTATTTATAATTTAGACAGTTTACCGGAGTAAAGCGTTACAAACGCTTTTTGATTTTCACGTAAAAAGTATAAAAAAAGCAAAATTTCATTTTTTCCATAACAATAGTTTTTTCAGAATTAAGTTTTTAAAGCCCCCTTTAAAAAAAATAGCATTTATTTCCAGATTCAAAAAAAATTTAAAAAAAAAAATTGTTGTCGAACATTGGGGGCCATCCCTATTAATGACTAAGTTGTGAATACTAGAATTGTAATATCAGTTTAAAAATTAAAAAATAACGAAAATGAAGTGCTACATTTCTGTCCATTTTTTAAAGAAATTTAAAAAAGCAGTAAGATAATTTGTATGCCAAAACTACTTTTCCAGCAAGATATAATTAATATCAATTTGGGGTTTTCTATGTTCGTTTTAAACACCAAGAAAGTCTTAGAATAATACCCAATATTTTATGTTTCAAAAACACCCCACGGTTAGAACTCGGCCTGACGGGGGACCTGTACACACTTCATATAACATATAAAAGGTTTTCAAATCCTTTTACAAAAGATAGCTCAACTTGCAAACAGTAGGGACGGTGTGAAAAAGCAGTCAAAATGCCATTAAGTTTAAAATGGGGCCAAGTTTGGGGGAAAAATTTAATTACAACTGGAAAACCTTTGAACCTACAATATTACTACCCATTCAAGTTATTGTTTTATATTTTTTTTAGTTTAAAAAGGTCACCACTACTTTGTTTTTCTTGTGTTAAAGACAGAATGCATTTCATTTTTAAAAATTTTTTTTTTTCACAGGGATCAAACACGAATCAGAGAATATGCCCGGCATTTTCAGGGCAACACAAACTTTAACTTATACTTTTTAAAAATTTTGTTACTGAAACATAAACTTTTATTTTTTGATTGGGGACTTTAATGTGTTTTTTTTTGAATAGTGTTTTTTAAAATTTTTTAAGTAATTTAATGGTGTAAATACCTGAACAAGTGAAATGTATACACTATACAGAGATATATTTCATGTTCATTCCTCATTATTAGTGACACACTTTTTTTTTAACTTTGTGATTCTTTTGTTAAATCTGTTTCGGGGCAGTAAATAAATATTTGGGAAAATTTTTTCCCTGGTTTTTTCTCTATTTTAAATATGAATTTTATTGAATACACTTTTTATGTAAACACGTTTTAAAGTGGTACCATACAAAAGCAGCATTCCGGCCTAAAATTCTCCTCACCAGTACAAAAAAAAGGATCGACCAGAATGCAGGGAAAAATGGGTAGAACAACAGGGAAATTTAGGGTCTGGCTGACAAACCTAGGGCTTTTGGGAGATACAGCCTGGTTCTTTTTTAAATTCCCCAAAGTAGAGATCATAACAACTCCGGCCCCAAGGGGCACAACTGTACTGTAATATTGGGGAAAACAAAACCCCTTTTAAAAATTTGGGGGACCAGTGCAATTGCTTTTAAAAATTTTGTTTTCCATTTGGGGGCATATAAACATACAATAAATCAATTTGGCAATTTTTACTTTTTCCCTTTAAACACTTTCAGTTCACACCAAAACAAATTTCAAACTACTTTTCAGGGACCCCTTTTATATTTTAAAAAGACCCTTATTAAACCAGTGGTGGCAGCAGCCCCAATGATACTTTTACCTTATTATTTTCATCATTTCCCAAAATCTTTTTTCATTTCACCTGTTTTTAAAATTTTGGGGTAGTGATCTACACCCCCCAGAAACCATATTGCAGCCAGACTGTTTTAAAAAAGGGTCTAATAGGACCTAAAATTTCATCCTTTTTTTTTGCGAGTAGAAAAAAAAAAAATCGATTTTTTTGGTGGTAGAAGTTTTTCAAAATATTAC
Source organism: Mercenaria mercenaria (assembly GCF_021730395.1). NCBI lineage: Eukaryota > Metazoa > Mollusca > Bivalvia > Venerida > Veneridae > Mercenaria > Mercenaria mercenaria. The sequence goes on from NC_069364.1 coordinate 468,129, forward strand.
TTGGTAAACTGTAAGTTGTTAAGGTGGTTTTTATTAAATTAATATAAACAATTTATTTTTTTTACACGTAGTTAGTTAGCAAGGGAAATGTTAACAACCAGTAAGACAATCATGTTAAAAGGAAAAGCAATGGTAACTTACAGTGAATAGCTAATGAACTTTGGGGTAAAGGTCACTGATTTGCCCTTCACAAATTTGGTTTTTTAAAACCTTTCTTGGGTGAATAAAAACTTTATGGAGGAAGTCCCCCTTTTTACAAAGGGTTGGTGGGTTTTACCGGGAGGTGCCCCAAAATAACAATGCCCTTTTGAATCATTTTTTTTAAATTTTGTTTTTTCACAACAGTTCTGTCCACTTTACTGTTTTTTTAAAAAATATTTAAAAGCAAATTTGCAAAAAGGTTTTTAATAGGTTTTATGGCAAATTTTCGATTTTGTAAAAGGGGGGTTAAAACGAGTTTCCGCACCATTTAAACTTGTTCTTTTCAAGTTTTTTCTCATAAATCCATGTGATGGACAAATGAAAAAATACGTTGCCCCTGTCCAAACTTGTCATGGGGAGTCTTCAGTTTTTCCTGAAACAAAAAAACAACCGCCCAATTTAAACTAAGTTTTTCCTTTTGGCTGTCCCAACACTCTTAAAAAAATACGGACTTTCCAAAATGTTTGCCTTGGGAAGCTTACATTTCTCTGGGAATGCAAAAGGGCTTTTAATGGAAAAAAAGGTACTGAAATCAAAATAATATAGACAAGGCTTCATTTTACTACATTTTATTTTGTTTGGGACAGATTTAAAAAACCGAACAAGGAAAAACATTTTTGGAAAGAAAAAAAACCAAGATGAAACTCACCCATATATAATTTTTTTAAACTCAACGAATTTAAGGTAACAATATCCCAAAAAAGTAAATGAAGGGGTGGAACTAAAAGCGGGCAGCGCTGAAAAAAATGTTTATTTCTATGTTTTTTTCAGATGCTTGCCTTTCATATGTAAAATTCAACTTTTAGAAGAGGACAACCGTAAGCTGAAATCGCTTTCTGTCCAATTCCTTAATGTTCTGTAAATGTTTCATGTATTACTGAAATAAAATATGTTTAAACTAAAATTCAACTGATAACTGAAGAATAAAACGTAATTTATATTGATTTTTAAGACTTACTTCCAATATTTGAATCTGTTGAGTCTAGTTAATTCACTATTCAGGTAAAATCATACAAAATCGTACAGTCGTGGGACAGAAAACAAACATTTTCTTAAGCATGTCTCAAATAGAATTTACACAAAAAATACTAAACTGTGTAGACTCTAATAAAGAAATGAAAATATCACAGAATAAATTATAATCTGGTAAGGAACATAAATATAATAGCATACATACAAGTACATAAATATATGCAAAAACACATACACAGCTGCATAAAACTGAACAATTAGTAAAACTTGATCGAAAATGATGGTACTTCTATATACAGTCAAAATATCATGCACTGAACATTTCATTTCCTAGTTATGTAGTTATAGTTCTTGGTAAAGATTTCAAATGCTTTACGTAATAAGCTAACTTGTATATGTTTACAATACATCAATCATACAATACATCTATTAAATAAACAACTGAACATGTAGGAATGTCGAGCTTTACCATCACACAACTTGTAGCTACCAGTAACAACAGCAATATTATTGATTACTGGGTTTGTTTTTCCGTGGCTGGTCACTAACAAACCCGGTAATTGATCTGTTTTATCGACCACATATTTTTAGCCTACAGTGACATGAAAATCTACTGACCCTCCACAGAAATATAGGGGGTCCCACGTGACCACCTTTTATCCAATGAAAATGTAGGAATCTTATGGGAGGTAAAACAAGAAAAAATATCAGCTATTTACAGAACAGTTCGTTACAATACTTATAATATTTTGGCCTTTAAATACGAGCGAGTTACAAAGTCTAGCAAAGCTTTTTAGGTAGAATTATACAAGTCATACACATGTATTTATACCATTTGGGCGATAATGGTTTAATCAGAAAATGCTTGCGGCATGATAATATCACAATTATAGCATAAAAGAAAACTTCATTTTCATGTTCATAATGTTTTATGATTAAGCATTTTAATGTGTTTTGAAATGTGATTATTTGACAACATGAAAAGTACAAAATTAATGTACAATAGACCAAACTACAGGTAAAGATAGTGACAGGCAAGGACTGAATGCTTAAGGTCTTGGTCATTTCCATAATTCAACTCTTAATGCAAATTTTCACATTTAACTGTATACTTTTATCATCCAGTTAATATCAATACATGCTCCTCATTAATAAATCATGAAAAACAGTGGCATTTACCAAAGTATTTATATCGCTATGCTTAAGTCACTGGTACAGAGTTTACAATGCTCAAAGAAAACTGCATTTAAAGACATCAAAATATAGACTTCCCCAATTTTGTGAGCATGCATGTTACTGACATTATTTACAGTGATTATACAATAATTATTTGATACTTTTCACTGAAAAAAAAAACCCCATATATTTCACTCAAATACTTCACTAATTCACTGAAAAACATTGTAATAAACACTGATGTAAAGAAAGTGAGAATAAGAACACCAATATGTACAATATAACCTTGTCTTTACCTAAAGTAGAGGCAGATATAAAATATTACAATAGTTATTATTCCACTAACAAACTATATATTGCACATTATATTGGCACAGAAAAAAAAAATGCAAACTACCTAACTTAATGTCATATTTACAGAACACTAACAAATAATTACAGGTTTACAATAACAAAAACATTCCTAGTGTATCAATTAAGTATTTATTATAGAACTTCTACTATTACACACACAGAAAAAATAACACAAAATGTAAATTGATTTACAGATAAACCCGCATCATTAAACTGTGGACCACTGCTTTGCGTGAGTCAATGTATTATCCCTGAAAATAATAACAAAATGAGTTCTCTCAAACTTGTTTAGCTTTAAATGTGAGCCAATTTCCACCAAGCTGACTACAAATTAACAGCAGCATTATCTGCATTAATATTTCCTAAATGTCCCCTTTATAACTTTTTCTTACCTACTAGACTGCCCATATATAAACACTATGATTGCTTTTGTTCTACAACAGCAGTATACATTTAATAAGCAGTCTGTGACTTAAACTTTAATTTCCATTTCGGTGAGAAATATTCTGCAACAACTGCATTTTAATGATGCTGATTATTTCAGTGACCATTGTAAATGAAACTGTCTAAAAATGATTTGCAATGTGAGAATATACATGATAAAACTATTATCTGTTTGGTGTTAAGACCATTACCCCACTTGTATACATTGATAAAAGTAATGACAGCCATTGCACTGGCCCAATACAGTACCTGACAGACTAATACCAAATACATTACTTGACTGGCCCAAAATATTACTTGATAGACCCAATACATTACTTGACAGACCAAATACATTACTTGACAGATCCAAAACAATACTTGACTGGCCCAATACATTCCTTGACTGTCCTAATACATTATATAATAGTCATCTTTCTACATGGATTAATTAAGGCATAAAACAAAATAGAAAAACCTTTTATACCCCATTAGTAATTGAGCTAGAGAAACATTATGAACACAAACAAACTACCCTGATATTATATTAATTAGCAAACTTTTCACAAATCCTCACTTTTTACCTGACCTTTCTAATGTTTGAATTTATTGACAGTGGAAAACTAGAGCTGCTTTTGAGAAAAGCGCATGTCTCCCATAACTGCCTAATCATTTGAATATTAAGTCCGTCTTTATATACTGTTTACTCACAGAAAATATACCTTTGATAGTTTTGGAGTGAGCGGCCTATCTATTGGTAAGTTTTGGAGTAAGCAGCCTATCGGTAATTCAAGGGCCATAATTCCGAAGTGCCTGGGTGGATTTGGCTAGTTATCGAACTTGGCCAAGGACTTGTTGGCAAACACATTTTGTTCAAGTTTGGTGAAGATCAGATGAGAAATGTTTGACTTAGAGTGTGGACAAGATTTGTGACACACACACACACACACACACACACACACACACAGACAGGAGTAAATCAATATGTCTCCCATCACACAAGATTTGTGACACACACACACACACACACACACACACACACACACACACACACACACACACAGACAGGAGTAAATCAATATGTCTCCCATCACACAGTGGTGTGGGAGAAATAATTGTGTTTCAACTTGTAGACTAAGAGCATTTAAAATTTGTGACTAGTTATGTACCTGTATATGTAAATTAAAATGTTGATACAAGAGTGACTGTATAAGCAATATTTTCAGAATTTTGACTTCAATTTTCCATTAAAAACTACATTATTTTGTGTAGTGAGCCTCTTCATTAATTTATTGTAGATTTTTTTTCAGCAGTGTATTTTATTATGTTAAGGAATATACCACATATACATACTGGAATCTTTTACTCTTATTATTACTCAATAAACATAGATTATTACATTAGTGAACATTTGAAACTATACCCTTTAAATGAAACAGCTGATGGAATTTATCACCAAAACACTAAAATGATGATACAGATATTGTATGAGCTTAATGTAAATAAAACTTTAACAATTTATATAAATACTGAAAATTCTACAAGCAACAAAGTTACAAAGACATTATATATAAACTTTACTTTGTCTATAAAGTACAATTATACTTACAAATGATTGAAAATAAATGAATTTATACAAAACAACTAATTTTTAACCTCTTCCTGCTGAAATTATAAGTACAGGATTTTAATTTACATAAAACATAAAGATATCATTAAATACATTGAATGCTTTAAGCATATTTTGTTCCCCCGTCTCCTTGTGTATACACCAGTAAATGGAATGTTTTATTTTACAAGTCCCAGCTAGACGACAGAAATTAGATTTCCAGTGTGCAAGGTGTCTAGATAATTAGTAAGTAATTGAACACATCTCATCTCTGTTTGTATTTCATCAGGTTTTCAATCCTCTGTTGTATCCATCTCAACATTTCTTTATCATCACAACAAATCTCCTGCTCTCCTCCAGTAAATATGTTCACACTTGTCTCGTCCTGTAACACAAAAATGTCTCCATAGCAACATGTATCTGTTTTTCTCAAGATCATTTTGAAAAAAAAAAAAAGATACTTCCTGTCAAATGAAATTATCAGTAAAAGTTACGTAAAATTTGAATTAAATATAACTTTTAAAGGGGATGATTTCTCAAATTCTTGCTCGTTTCAACAGCTTTCAAGTCAAGGCACTGGTGAGTGAGTTGCCAGAATTGAATTAAACCGACACATTTCAACAGAAGCCACAGCAATATTTCATTATATTTTAAACTATTCCAAACCTACATTTTTATCAGGAATAACTCACTTCTGAAGTCCCAGAATGTGATGTGGATAAATTCTTCAGTAAGTATATTGGGATCAATATATACCGTTTATGAAACACAAAATTTAAAATAAAAACATTACCTACAAGTCTGACCTTGATTACCAGACATTACCTGCAAGTCTGACCTTGATTACCAGACATTACTTGCAGGTTTGACCTTGATTACCAGACATTACTTACAGGTTTGACCTTGATTACCAGACATCACTTACAGGTTTGACCTTGATTACCAGACATTACTAATTGGTTTGACCTGGATTACCATACAGGTATGATTACCATACAATACCTGCAGATCTGATCTTGATTACATACATTGTTACAGGTTAGACCTTGAATACCATACAATACTTACAGGTTAGACCTTGATTACCATACAATACTTACAGGTTTGACCTTGAATACCAGCTTATTGTTAACTATTGCAGGAAAGCCAAGGATGTTTTCAACTTTAACCTCCCACTCTATATCCCAGCCTCCCCAACAACGGTGTTTCTGTAGCAACAATATATTCCTGAAATATACAAAACAATTAATGACCGACTGATAGTATCATAAATATTTGTTCAATATTAGCAAAGATTTTATTATTAGTACCAGTAAAAGTTTCATCAGTATTTAAGCATAGTTATGTCCTCTTCAAAATAATGTTTTGCTCAGGTCTATTTATTTATTTTGTTTCTGAACAAATACTGGAGAATGTATAGGTTGATAATTTGTTAAAAAATAGGTTGTGTGTATGGTGTAGTGGTTAGACTCAATCAAGCAGCTATTATTTTTGCTAGGTTGCATTCTTTGCTTCCAAAGGATCTTCTTACAGATGTTACTGATATTGTCTCAAAACCAAAATTTTCTTCTCACATCATGAAAGGCCATAAGAATGTATTGATGTATAAATTACCTGGTAGTTATGAGTAGCACATCAGCCCTGTCTGCAGGACTCAGTGGGGCATGAGCCCAATACATGTCACTCTTTGCATACTGGCCTTTGTTAACATTCAACAAGAGGTTGGCCCCTACAGCTTGTAGTACAGAATATGGCCTCAGGCCCTGCAAACAAATGTATATTGTATGTGTACAAAAACAAATTATGCCCAAACGTGTTTATTTTACATGATCTTTTGTTACCAAAGTATATTCAACTAAACTTATGGTTTATCAAACATTCTCTTATACAATTTTTCCATACAATTTGCATATGAAATGGTTTCTTCCAATTTCTGCAATCAGATATGTATGCTATTAAATACATAAAACGTATCAATTCACGGAAAAGGAATAATTTTCCTATAATCTTTTGAAATAACAAGAAAGATGACAGAAATTGAAATACTTTCCTTGACTGATTAACTTGCAAAGTTCAATTATACATATGGATTTCTTGATTACAGAACAAATACATCAACTATGATAAAGTCTTACATTGACCGGAGCATGCACGCATCATGAAATGCACTTGTGGTGGATAAAAATTCTACTAAGCCAATTAATAACATTTCTACTTAAATTTACAGAGACGGCTCAAACACTCCAGTTTACTCAAGCAGACCATGTTATCCCTGGCTATTTTACTCAAAACATTCTTTGCTCATCCCCTATCAACCTGGAGTGACCAGTGTTTTACACTATCTTTCAACTGAAATCTTTCTTTCGTATATTTTTGATAAAAGTTGGTTGACAGCATGTGCAAAATTTACCAGGTAAGGATTGATGAATCTTGGTTTCCTCATTCTGTGTACAACACCACTCTCCAACTCCGACGCCCTACAAGCAACAAAATAATTCTACAATTTATGCTTATATAATATAAATGGATATCTCTATTTAAGGAAGAAGAGTAAAAATCCAAGAATAAATTTCCTGAAAACATTCGCGTTCAAACATATTCTCCTGATTACCTGTTCCTAAGGAGTCACATAAAACTTAACAACTGGTAAAAATGACATTTCTGTGAAGTCTTTATGGCTTATCTCCCTTGTTTATATATTTCAGCCTCAATAACTGGGCCCTGCTGTAATAGCCCAATCAGTTGTGTTTTATACTCCATATTTAATCAGTTCATACGGGTATTTGTTTGAATATGTCAAATTACAAAAATATTCATTTTTATAAAGTTTTCATTATCAGTTATTACATACAGCAATGGGCCAAAGAAGTATATCCAAACTAGATAAAGGCGTATCAACAGACTTATAAATAAAGTTGTAGTAAGTCCATTATGTATTCTTTTGTTTTCCTGATATCCAATACGAAAACAAATCCTTAATAAAACAAAATCACAAAAAAGAAAATGTGTCACCATTTACAATTTGTTTTGATCGAAATGGCCAACTTCCTGTATAAAATTAGCAAGGTCAAACTAATGTGCCAGTGTTTTGATGTTTGGATGCCTTCCATACCTGGATAACTTTGAATATTTGAATAGGAACTTTTTACTTTTATATCTGTACATGTATTTCCCCAGACTGGATGTACTCTATATGTTCTCATATTTAGCTAATAATTGAGTACCAATTACTTCATGCTGTTACAGAAAAGTGCTGTTCGACCACACCATTAATGTTTCTGAATACTTGAAAGCAAGAACATATTTGCTAATGTGTGCTTTTTTAAATTTTGTTCAATTTTTGCTTCAATGTGGGTTATTCCAAAACAGCCCTGATTGGTCTCCAGTAAAAAAAAAACACAAATTTATTTTTGTTTTACCTCTGTAGACCATCAAAAGCCATGCTGACCATATCAAACACCCCTCCTGTTGGTTTGGTCAGCAATCCCATAATGCCTTTCCCTACGCCCTTGAAAAACCCTTCTACTCCCTCTTCTTGAGCACCTGTAAATTAATGTGGAAATAAATATATTAGATATCAATTATTTATTTAATTCGCTATTACCTGGTAAAACAAGAGAAATAAATTTAAAGAAAGAATCAAATAAATGTCTAACTGATGATATCTGAATTGATACAATAGATCATAAATGTTTGTTATAACTCTCGGACATGCATATAAAGTACTGTAATGTTCAATGACGGACTAAACTATTTTACTTAAAACGAAAACTATAGTACACAATTTTTAAGGCTAGTGACAATACACCTACCATAATACAGTCAGCTATTGACCATGTAATTTCTATATTTTGAAATGTTTACTATGACACAAATAGAGGTACCTCTTATAGGATCAAGCACCACACCAGACAGACCTAAACACACTCCCATAACGAACCCTCGTCCTGCCAGGGCCAGACTCAGTGGCAGGTTGGCCGGTCTCTGCTGCATGGTAGCTCTTCTCTTCTTTAAGGGATAACAATGTAATAATTGAGAAAGCTTCAAAATCTCAACTTGGTCAGAAATTGATTAACTCAGTCAAAAATTGGTTTGATTCACATTAAGTAATGTCGTAAAAATCAACTATCCTTAACTATCATCATTCAAGTAAAAAACATACATAGTGTACATTTATTAATTCTGATGCTGGTCATCATATCATGAGATTTTCTGTCATAACACACATCACCACTTCAGCCACTGGGCAATATGGCGTAAATTATGAGCAAAATATGTTCACTGTGACCTGTTTCAATGACTTCTTCATCGGCAATGGGTAAACACAATACAGCAATATAATGAATTTATTTAATGATTTATTAAAAAACCTTGATTTCAGAAAGAAAGAGAACAGCCTGTTATGTACATACCATTTTGTAATTCTTGTCGAGAGACATGGCTGCCAGAGCACTCCCCAGTGACCCTGTTATACGTGCAACGGACCCTGCTGCTCCACCTGCAAATATCCAAAATATACAGAATATAGGTCTCCAGGCAGAACATGTGTATTTATTTTTGTAAAAACAAGAGCTGTCAATAATGGTGAAAATGCCCCCCGCAGCATCTTGACCTTTGACCTGGTGACCTTGACCTTTGACCTGGTGACCCAAAAGTCAATTGGAGTCGTGTACTCAATAAGTACTATTAGCATGTGAAGTTTGAAGGTCCTGGGTGCACTGGTTCGCGAGTAAAGTGCCTTCATGCAAAAAGTTAACACTGGCCCGTGACCTTGACCTTTGACCTGGTGACCCCAAAGTCAGTAGGGGTCGTGTACTCAATAAGTACTATCAGCATGTGAAGTTTGAAGGTCCTGGGCACAGTGGTTCGCAAGTAAAGTGCCTTCATGCAAAAAGTTAACATTGGCCCCTTTGACCTGGTGACCCCAAAGTCAGTAGGGTTCGTGTACTCAATAAGTACTATCAGCATGTGAAGTTTGAAGGTCCTGGGTGCACTGGTTCACGATTAAAGTGCCTTCATGCAAAAAGTTAACTCTGGCCCCTGTGACTTTGACCTTTGACCTGGTGACCCCAAAGTCAGTACGGGTCGTGTACTCAATAAGTACTATCAGCATGTGAAGTTTGAAGGTCCTGGGTGCAGTGGTTCGCAAGTAAAGTCCCTTCATGCAAAAAGTTAACATTGTGACTAACAAGCAAATTCGATGAATTGGAATCCCCCGCCGAAAGGGTCAGAGTTGAGGAACGGCAAAAAAATATATCCTGCAAAAGGTTAAGAATGTTACCAAGAAGCAAATAATTACATTAGTCAAATCAAATTAAAAGAAAATGAATGGTTTGTTTGGGTGGCGGGGGGGGGTGAGGATACAACAGTTTACATGTTGATTATAAATATTGGTAGAAAACGAAAAATGAAAAAAAAAAAAAAAAAAAAAAAAAAAAAAAAAAAAAAAAAAATGGGGGGGGGGGGGGGGGGGGGGGGGAAGGGGGTGACCAATGTAAGGTGGTGACCAGGTGTAGGTACACAACATCACATGTTTATAATAAATGTGCATGGAAAAGAATGGAAGAAGTTTAATGAAATTCTTCCAATTGGTTGGTTTGTTATGTACAGATCTGTGGATTTTTAAACAATTAAAGGGCAATAACTAAATGGAAAATTGACCAATCGAAAAAAAAACTTGAAGGGCATCGTCGCAGTATCTTGGTTCATGTCTATTTCAAGTTTGATGAAATTCTACCTGCTAGTTACTGAGAAATGGCTGCAGACGGACATTTTTCATTAAATCAAGGGCAATAACTCTGAGGGAAATTGACCTATCAAAAGAAAAACTTGACGGGCATCAGCGCAGTATCTTGGTTCATGTCTATTTCAAATTTGATGAAATTCTACCTGTTAGTTACTGAGAAATAGCTGCAGACAGACATTTTTTATTAAATCAAGGGCAATAACTCTGAGGGAAATTGACCAATCAAAAAAAAAACTTGACGGGCATCATCGCAGTATGTTGGTTCATGTTTATTTCAAGTTTCATGAAATTCTACCAAGTAGTTACTGAGAAATGGCTGCGGACGGACGGACGGACGGACTGACGGACGGACTGACGGACGGACAACGCCATTTCAATACCCCCCTCCCGATTTCATCGGCGGGGGATAACTAACTAACGGACAGACAGTTGAAAACTAATATGCCTCCCTTCGGGGGCATAAAAAAGCACTGAAGATGTCTGACATATTAATGAATATAAATTGTGGTTTTGTAATTTTCTACGATTTTACCAAACATACTTTGCTTAACAATCTGTAAACTAGTAAAGCACGACTACATACCTACAGTATTACCCAGCATGCTGTGCACACCCCGTACCAAACTGTCAGCAAACTCATCCGAACCTTGAACAGTATCCTGCAGACAAAACAAAAAAAATGCAAATTGGAAACCATGAGAAAAAGTCGTTATAAAGCCTATATCCTTTCTGCACCTGTATCGTAATAAACATGACAGTCTCTGATGTTTCACGCTTCCATAGAATCAAAAAGTCCACATGCATACTTTTAAGACAAGACGACCCCTATGCGACAACCCTGATTATAGACCAATACAAATGCGACTTTCGTTTTAAGTTTAGCCTATGTACTTTCATTTTCATAACATATGCGAAAAAGCTAAAGGTAGTCTTACGTCATTTTCTGAGTTGTCAAAAACAAATATATGCATTATGAGACTGTATAAAAATGTGCCCCCTAGCTGCTATACAGGTCAAAAATATGGATTAGAAAAAAACATATGCAATAGCATGTTAATAATCTCAACAAATGACTCTAAAAATGTCTTAAGATTTCTACCGGGAAATCTGAGTCAACAAAAAGTAAAAGGGATTATAAATAAAAGAAGCTTCTGCCTCTACAAAGACTTCAAAAATTATAAACTTACCAAAAATGGTTCATAAAAGAGGTCACCAAAACCTTGAGTGAAGTCTTTGACAAGTCCATACGGGTTACCTAGGACATCAAGGCCAAGTATAAGGACATAGGCTTGCTGTATGGCCTGGTGTGTGTAATGTGACTGGATCTGCTCACTCAACTGTTTCCATGACAACGACATCCCCTTCACCTCATAATAGGCCATCCTGGTAACAAATGTTAGTACTACTTACACATTCTCTTCACAATTCTTTGAAGCTTTTATAAAGTCAGATTAATTTTCAAGTTTTATGAAAGTCAGATTTTTTTCATTAAAATCTATGCAAAAAACAATGTTAAAATCTGCAGAAACTGCCACGTCTTAAACCATTTTGAATTGTTAATTTGCAAGAACAGTCTTTAAGAAGAAAATCTCCTTAGATTGTCTATATCATGAGTATGTACTTACCTCAATTCTACATCTTTCATCTCAGTGAAGGTAGCACCAACAGAACTAAGGAAGAAATCAACAATATCTGACACAAGTGATGGTTTGTTTTCCTGTGACAGGTGAGATGTTCCATTCAGGGAGAAACTGATATGCATCTAGAAAAGAAAACAATTATTATTTTTTTATTATAATCATTTTATGCTTGTCCTGAACACTGGAAAATACGATTAAGACACAATGATCACTCAAATATGCAAGGGGAAAAGCAAAATTATTGAGTGTTTGTCCAAACAGAAAATAAAATGAAAATGGCCAAGGACCATATAAATTGCCCAAGTCAGCCGGGATAAACAGTGCTTCACTGGTACTAAAAGATGCTTTTAGAGCCGAAAGACAACTTATCGTAGTGGATTTGTAATGCTGAAAAGTGAATGAAAATGTTTAATTTCACAGAAATTGTCATTAATTGTTCACCACCTTAAATACAGTTGTGAATAACAGCAGTATTTTATCATATCCTCCATATATTTAAATGGCAACTTTACCACATGTATCAGAGATAGAGGAAGAATGAGTAAAATGTCAGAATGAGCAAGTTATCAACCTCAGGGCCAGTCTTGGCTTATACTGACCCCATTAACATAAATCTACTTAAGAGATTGCAAATTTAATTTCTGTGCAAGGTGAGTGTTCTCCTTTCTATTTGATGAAAAAACAATTTGTCAGGAAACAATCTGTGAGAAGTCAATCATCCTCCATCTTTACTTCATGTGGGAAAGTTATCACTTACATGTAGGAACAAAGCACACATCAGTACACCGGGTACACAATCCAATTAACTGGTTACGTTACTTAACCTATATAAGAAGTTGAAAAATGGCCTTAAACCCACATCAATAAACTTTGTAATGAGTCAACTAAGACAGCCATGTTTTGACATATTCTTTGTTAAAGAACTCACCTTAAGTGGAGATAGTCTTAGATATTCAAAGAAGATCCTGTTAGGTCTATTCTGAATCATCACCGAGGCAACATCCACAAGTGATCTCTGGGTAAATATCAAATCGGATTGCACTTTAGAGCTCTGAAATATACAGATATCCATTCTGTATGAAATAGTAAATACACCTGTGTGAACATTTTCCTGAACATAAAATTCACCTCGATTAAATGGAAAAAGATTTTATGTGCACATATATAAAGCAGACACCACAGACATGGAAAGGCATTAATTGACACCAACTCTACAGGGAGTAATGGACATGACAGAAAATACAACATATATTTCCTAACTTCTCAACAGGTTTTTATCAGTAATATCATAAAGTTAAAGCTGAGCCTTCTTTCACTCAATTAATATAGCAGAGATGTGACAATACAAGCATGTTTGAATGTGTGTATATATACATGTAAAGAGTGGTATATAAATGTGGTACAATACAACTAAAAATACTGCTTTGATTTCAAATATCAAAATCTATCTATAATGATAATAAAATTTCAAACCTCTGATTCCTCGTCTGCAAGGAGATTAGCGAACACGTCATACAGTGACATCATAAAACCTTTATCTATCTTGATGTTAAATTCTTGTACCAGTAACTTCAAATATCTGCAAATATAACATAAACAACCCTGTACAATTACCTCATTTACCAACTTATATGCTGTAGAATTATTCATTACAGAACCATCACAAACAAAGTCATTTAAAATTGCTGACGGACGGACGGAGGGATGGACGGAATGACAGAATGACGGAAAAGCGCATTCCTATAGTCCCCGAAACTGGTTTTCAACCAGTAGGGGACTAATAAGAAATGCACCTGTCATTTAAATTCATCTGTATAAAATTTTCATAGTTTCAGGCAAATTGCTTTTATTTAGGAGATGAACTAATTGGTTTTAAACTGTACATATATATTGGCATTTGATAATTATGTTCCTTGGGATTTGATATCATGCATCAATGCAACTATGAATTCCACAAAAATCTAGCTGGTTTTGTACAATATGTTATTAATCCCCCGCCGTGGCGGAGGGATTATAGGAATGGTCTGCGTCTGTCCTTCTGTCCGTCCTTCCGTCCGTAACAAATTCGTGTCCGGTCCATATCTCCTAAACCCCTTGAAGGATTTTCATGAAACTTGGGTCAAATGATCACCTCATCAAGACGATGTGCAGAACCCATGAGTCAGCCTTGTCGGTTCAAGGTCAAGGTCACAACTCAAGGTCAAAGGTTTGAGCCTGCCATTTTGTGTCCGCTCTATATCTCCTAAACCCCTTGAAGGAATTTTATAAAACTTGGGTCAAATGATCACCTCATCAAGACGATGTGCAGAACCCATGAGTCAGCCATGCCAGCTCAAGGTCAAGGTCACAACTCAAGGTTAAAGGTTTGAGCCTTCCATTTTGTGTCCGCTCTATATCTCTTAAACCCCTTGAAGGAATTTTATAAAACTTGGGTCAAATGATCACCTCATCAAGACGATGTGCAGAACCCATGAGTCAGTCATGCCAGCTCAAGGTCAAGGTCACAACTTAGGGTCAAAGGTTTGAACCTTCCATTTTGTGTCTGCTCTTTATCTCCTAAACCCCTTGAAGGATTTTCATCAAACTTGGGTCAAACGATCACCTCATCAAGGCGATGTACAGAACTTATGAGTCAGCCATGTCAGCTCAAGGTCAAGGTCACAACTGAAGGTCAAAGGTTTGAGCCTTCCATTTCGTGTCCACTCTATATCTCCTAAACACCTTGAAGGAATTTTATAAAACCTGGGTCAAATGATTACCTCATCAAGACGATGTACAGAAATTATGAGTCAACCATGCTAGCTCAAGGTCAAGGTCACAACTAAGGGTCGAAGGTTTGAGCCTTCCATTTGGTGTCCACTCTGTATCTCCTTAACCCCTTGAAGGATTTTCATCAAACTTTGGTCAAATGATCACCTCATCAAGAACTCATGAGTCAGCCATGTCAACTCAAGGTCAAGGTCACAACTGAAGGTCAAAGGTTTCAGCTCTGTATCTCCTAAACCCCTTGAAGGATTTTCATGAAACTGGTCAAATGATCACCTCATCAAGCAGAATTCATGAGTCAGCCGTGTCAGTTCAAGGTCAAGGTCACAGCTAAAATCAAAGGTTTTACCCTTTCACTATCCATAGCAGTGGCGGGGGATTTAGCTGTCTTTCAGACTGCCTTGTTTTTTAAATGATGTACAAATTGAACGCCTGGCACTGGACATGGAAAAAGGTCAGACCCTCTACTAAAAACTTCCTATAATTTTTGAAGAGTGTATCATACCAACCTGAAAGTGTCCACATTGTTTTCTGGTACAGTTCTTCTCATCATACCTAGCTCTATAAATGGTTTCTGTCCTTTCTTCCTCACCACATACACTGGTGTGGGACACGGGTGTAATACAGTAGGAAAATACGCATCTGGTAACTGGTTGTCCAACTGAAATGTAGAACATCTCATTGAACAGCAAGCTTTATTCATTATAACATATTTTTACCATTATTTTCTTAAGGATTAATGTTTTTAATTTTTCTATTCTCTACAAATTAAATAATGCAGCATAATAGCCTTTCCTGTTCAGGCACACAGTTAATACTATCTCAATTCACTAAATAGTTACCTTTAGAAATATTCAAAATACATCAGTCAATGAAATATGTCTTAAATAACTGCCTATAACCTTGCATGTTAAACTTTAGATCATAGAAATTCCATGTGATTATTTTCATCTGGTAATGTTAGATTATGCAGATTATCAGCTATTTTGACACAATGTTGGAATTATAGTTTATCTTTTTCTGGGGCAAATGGAATATCCTTGTCGTGTTAAAATACAATAAAGCATGATATTCATGTCTTATGTAACTCCTTTATTTCAAATGCATAAATAATTTACCACATTTTCATTTATCAAACCATATATTTTACCTGAACTTTCTGAATTTTGGCATGTAATGACATATGATGTTGTGAAGCTCTATAGTTAAACCAGAGCCCGGGACTGTAGCTTCTGCGTAAAGCACCCATGTATGGTTTAAGCATCTGCATCTTACTGAGGTCAGCCTGAAATATATACCAGATTTTTGTTAAAATATAGTAATGTTTCTGTCACATAGCCCTACTATATTTGGCACAATACATGCACAATTTATTAAAGCTTCCCTGTAACTTTATCTTCTTGCTTACATTAAAGACATATTACAATCAAATAAAATATATTTTGATACTTACAAACACTCCGAATGGGTTATATGCCACATGTTTTTATTCACTCTAGCTACACCACAGTAAAACTATTTTGCACCCGTATAACCTCTTCATATTGTTTTGATATATAAAAAATATGGTTCTGCTATATCTAATTTCTTCATTAATCTTTCTAAGTGAAATACATAGGGTAATTTAAAATTGAAAAAATATTTTTCATGTGTACAGAACCTCAAGTAGGTCTTTTGTCTTCTTAAAGTCCTATCATTATTCCATATCTCATGTCAACAGCTTACTTACAGGCTATGAAATAGTAACATTTTTGTAAAAACGTTTAAAAAGATGTCCTCTCAAAATTTCTTTAAACTTGTAAATGTGAACTTTTATATAAACTTAATGGCATTATGTATTGTTGTCTTGAAAGAATAAATCATCCAAGATACTTTGGAAATGACAAACAAGATCCATGAGGTCTTAGTAAATATTTAGTACATTTTCAATTTCTTCATTCTGTTTGTCAGCTTAAGAAACTATTAACTACATGAAATTGGTCCAATATTAGGAGACTAAGACTGAAGACTTGCCAATGGTCCATTTCAAATTTGAGTTCAGAAATAACCAATCAGATGTTAGAAGTTATCGACTAGTCTCCTAGTTCAGTTTTATAACATTGAAACTCCTGTTCATGATGTAACAGAAAGGGACACAGACTGCTCACATACATACCTCAAACTGTTCCTGTAAGCTGGCATGAGCCTGTTTATTTTTCCACTGATCCTCTAGCCATGTCTGTAGTTCCACATTAAGCATTTTCCAGCGGTTGTTCACCTCAACCTCCCAGGTTGCCGGGATACTTGACAACGTCAAAAGAGCCACCTCCTCGTAAGCTTTGTTAATCATGGATACACAGATACCATCAAGGGAGACAAACAGTACAGAACTTGCCTGCTCAGCTTCATTCATCTAAAAATATCAATTTTTTGTAAAAATATCATAATTCACCTGCTTACTTAATATATGTATTTAGGTACTTGAAACACCTAACAAAGAACAATGCTAATTATCAAAACTCACTCTCTTTTAAATTTTTGGCATCAAAATATGAAAAGTTATTAATACAGCTACGTAATATCCATTTTACAATACTTCATTAGATGTATAAATGGCTTTTCATATTTTTATAAAGGCCAGGTGGCCTAAAATTTAATAAAGAGTGATTTTTAACAATTATCTTCCTATGGAAGATGTTTGAATTGATATAAAGAACAATGCAATCAGATCAGTTAACATGTTATAGATATGAAAATCATACTTTTAGATAATAAAAGTATTGCAATCACATTCATGTATTGCAAGGTGGTGGGTAAAAACAAGGGAATAAATCATAAGCATGGTATAGGATTTTAATCAACAAAGGTAAAATAGACTTTGTCAATAGTCAATCTATAGCGCACCTTTAAGAAAAATGTATAATTAGCAATATACATGTATGTTGAAAACAAGACAGTACACACTACAGCAAAACTTTGTTCGCCCAAACTTGACAGGCCCAGCAAAATTTGTTTAAGTTATTGGTAGTTTGAGTCATCAAATAATATACATTCAAAAGGGTTTTTGCCCTAATCAGAATTCAAGCAAACAAAGTTTGACTTAAATTTGGACTTTTCAACACCACACAACAAAATGGGAGACAATACAGTCTGAAGGGAGACAATAGCACAAGAATGTACAGAAGCACTACCACTTTTAGCAAGAACAACTAGCTGCAAAATCTTAGTCCAGAACAAAATAATATTGCAGTTACCAGCAACTTATAACACATCAGCCTGTTAACGAACACTGTCCTTTCCCAATTTTCCTTATATCAAAATATGAACACCAATTTTTGTACATATATTTCTGGTACTCATGATTAATTTTTTCACAATTTGTTTTACACCTCATAAAATGCTGATAACCACAGCAGTGTGTATATATTTGTTCTGTCCAAAAGAAAGTAAGCATGAAACATTTAAAGAAAGACAACAAAATGATATGATTTTGAAAATGTATATATGTATCTGATATTTATTAGGTGCAAGCATAGCACTGTCTAAAATAAGTCCTGCTGACCCCAGCAGTCTATTATATACATATAAATTCTATGACGAAGACTGCTATTTTCAATTTCAAATGTTGATACTGAACAGTATTGTTTGGCTAGACATCAAAATGTGGCTTTTAAAAAGAAATGGTGAAGTATGAAAATCAAACAATTTTTGTTCTTCAATTTTTCTTTCTCTTACAAATTCTTCAATTCTTCCATATTTCTGAAAATAAACGTTTCATTGTTTACGCATAATTCACTGTTTTCAGTATTCAGGAGAAAATTTCTGACATTGTTGTAACCCACTGTCTGACCCTATTTTCTGTAAAATAGTATAATTTGGATGTATTTATACCTATTCTAGCATAAAACTGCTGTTATTGTTACTTTTCGGGGGTGTTTTAACAGGAGAAAAAACGTGTGTTAACAGAGAGATTCTCGCGCTCACGTTCGGTTATTACACCTTTTTATAAATAACACAAGCTGTTATAACACCTTTTTATATATGCACGTTCCATGGCAAAGCGTAAACGTATAATGGCCCAAAAATGGATAATTCAAAAGGAAATGACATCAACGTGAAAAAAACAACGTATTCTTTACTGCGCATTTCATAGAAATTTAATGAAGTTGAGGGACAATATATTCATTTACCTGGTTTTTACGCGTTTATGCTAGAAAAGCATTAGTGCATGTTCTTTTCATGTTATAACATCTTCAGAATCCCTTGGGAATCGTTGGTACGACCAATCCCTCGGGATTCTGCAGATGTTATAACACGAAAAAACATGCTTTATCCCTATATAGTTATATATCTAGCTTTTGATATTTCAGATATTCAGCACCTTATGTATGACAAGGATAACTCTAGCTTTTGATATCAAAGATATTCCCAATCTGATGTATGGTACGTACATTTGAGTAGAATAGTCTTAGTATATCCTTAGGATGACCATTCACAAAAACAAACTGAATTTGCAACAAGGGTGGGAAGGAAGAAGACAAAATATATCACGTATTAACCGCTGCTTAATGATTCCCATCACCAAATTAACTCAAATATCAGTATTAAGTGTGACTTCTGCATAAATATGGAGAAAAATGATTTCAAGGCCATTTCATCTGTCAATTTTTTATAATTCAGTGGTTTGAAAATAAACAACGTGTACCTCATGTAACGGTATGTATTTTCTTTATCAGCAGTTGAAATTAAGTCATGAAGATACAAAATACATCAAAGCAAATCTGTGTTCAAAACCATCTTCATTTGTTTCTAGATCATCAAGGTTATTTTTTTTTCTTGGGTTTAATGCCAACCAACACAGTAAGGTTCATATTCATGGCAACGGTATCATATGAGTACAAAGACTGGGTTAAACCCTGTTCACAGGATTACAGAAAATGCTGACTGGGCAATATGTGTTCTTCCTACAGAAGCAAGGAAGTGTCAAAATTGTAATTACGCATAAATAATTATGGCTGTTTCAAGGATATGACACAAATGTGAATACATTAATACAAAAACTCTTAAATATCATGTTAATTGATGAGGAATGGTTGATTAAGCAAAAATGACAAGTGTTGTGAGCAAGAGGTCTACAATAAATCTACATGATTGTATAAATTAGACATGATCATGACGTAAAATGTTGCTTATTACCTTGATAACCCCTCGCTCATGCGGTATATCTATCCCCTGTACATGTGCCTAGAGGTGGGAACGCAGCCAAAAATAAATCATACAATATATATATACACCAGTTACCACAGTGATATACAGAAATTGAACAAGAGGACCACGATGGCCCTCAGTCACTCACCTGACCTTAACCTTTTGACTTTTGAGTCTACGTGCCATGAGAGATAACAATCTTTTTACTACAAAAAACTTTCATTCTGACATATGATAGCTATGGCCCAACAATCAAGAGAAATTAGACACACCATGAGGAAACCAACATAGTGCATTTGCGTTCTGCATGGATCCAGACCAGAATGCTGTTCGCTTTCAAAGCCTATTGCAATTAGAGAAACTGTAAGCGAATAGCATGGATCCTGACCAGTCTGCACAGGTGCAAAGGCTGGTCTGGATTCATGCTGGTCGCAAACGCACTATGTTGGTTTTCTCATGGCACGATTCAAGTTGCTTAAAGGTTGTTCTATTTCTGGACTTGAGAAACTCCATCCAGAGATGCTTCTGACCCACTATTATAGTGAACACCTTTATAGAGCTATATAAAAAAGTAATGTTCTAAGGTTTTTTCCATTTTTAACTCTAGACTGACCTTATGTGCAATAATAAAGCCAAATCATTTGAACAAATTTAGAAAGGTCTATCCAAGGATGCTACAGACCAAGTTCCGTGAATATTGTCTAAATAAAGTAATGAGAAGAAGTATCTAAAAAGTTTTAATCTTTGCTTCTCCCTAAATACAGTGACATTTGAACAGACTTGAGAGAAAGCCACATGAGGGTGAATCTGATAAAGTTTAGTGAAGTCCACTACATAGTTCATGAGAGGTTGTTTAAAGTAAAATGTTGATAAAAGATGTTGGACTAAGGATGCCAGATCACCCATCTGTACAAATAGCTCACCTAAATTTTTGGTTTGGGTGAGCTAATAAAAAAAAAATCATTTTTTGACAAAAAACAAGAAATACCAGTACATTAAATATAAATTTAATTAAATCTACAGAAAAATATTAGTTACCATTCACAAGAGAGAAACAAATCAGTTTAAATAATGTTGCAAAGTAAAAAAATCTTGTCAAACATTGTCGATGTGAATAAAAATGAAATTTACAAAAAAATTAATACTACATGTATCAAGTAATTCTGAAAACATTGCGTAAAAAAGAATCTTTATTATAATAAATAATTTTGTCAGGTAAAAAGTCATCTACTGTACAATGTTTTAATTCATGTAAGAACTTTGAAGAGAAGTATTAATTGACAGCATGGTGAACAAGAAAATCAACTTTGAATTTCCTTTGTCTGATCTTGACATTCTCATTAAACTTGGGAGTTAAAAAACAGAAGTTTTTCGTCTCCATTTAAATATTTTAACAGTTTGAGGAAACTAAAAGAGTTTGAAGCAAATAGGAGCAATATATACTTCCTGCAGTCATACACTATGCAACATGCAGACAGATAACTGAACCAATTTCTAAAGCTTTTATGGCATTTCATGCAAAAGGTGACAGAAAACTAATTCTGAATTCTCTATTACCGTGTATTTACCTTTTCTGAACAGTTTTTGTAAGTGTTTAAGTTTAAGATAACTTCAACTGTTACAAGACTTCTTCTCTTAAAGACGGAAAATGCACTTATGGAAAAACTGTTCATAAATTGCTAATCACACAGTAGGTATTGTATATATTAGTATCTTCACACAGCCTTTGGCACATGCACTAAGCAGCATTTAATAGCTAATAGATAAGTCCTAAAATAACTTAAAGTCTGTTGAACAACCTCTAACAGCTACGGATTCATGCTCTGGTGCAGTAAGCCAGTTTTGGAACTATGTCTAAATTGCCTCAATAACTTAATGTCTCAATTATTGTACACATTCAAAACACATTGTTTCATGATATTTAAAACATAATGCTGAAGGGACAGACTTTACCACAACACCACCAGTCAATGAGTTCTGCCTCAATATTCTAATGGTTTTCAGGAAATAATTTGAGCTGCACAATGAGAAAACCAACATAGTGCGTTTGCAACCAGCATGAATCCAGACCAGCATGTGCATTCGCGCAGTCTGGTCAGGATCCATGCTGGCTGCTTTCAAAGCCTATTGCAATTAGAGAAACTATTACCAAACAACACTGATTCTGACCAGACTGCCTGGATACACAGGCTGGTCTGGATCCATGCTGATCGCAAACGCCCTAAGTTGGTTTTCTCATGGCGCAGCTAAATTTTCTTTATGAGCAAGCTGGTAGTAAAATATTACTGGACACATTTCTGACAAATAAAACCATGGCAACCATAATTATTACAACATGTACAATACAGTATATCCATAGAAACATTGCTTCACTACAGTATATCAGCAACCATGACAACAATGCCTCACATCACCACTGATATCACTTGCAAGCAAAAAAGACTTTCACATAAATTCTGAATTCAACTGAAAACTGCAGTTACAAATATTTGCACAAAGTTTACAATATCTAATGAAAACTGCCATAACTTAAATAAATGGAAAATAACTCGTACCTTTCTAGCTCCTTTAGCGACCCTTTCATCTTGAGTGAATAGTAAAACTCTTTGTTGATGGTCCAAATACGAGACCCAAAATATCACAAGTTTGTCACTACGAGTTTTACCAATTAGAGATTCATCAATTTTTCCCATCAGTCCATCAGTTTCATCCGTGTCATCTAACAGACGGAAAACATTACTACATTCATCTTTATTTGCACAGAAAAACCAGTATCATCTCTGTTAAATTAATAATTGACATTTCTTCTTTTTGCATAAGGAAGTAAATTTTAATTTACAGATGTATTTGTGCATTTCTAAGGGATAAATAAGCTTATTTCATGTATACATATAACCTGAATACAACATACTTTAAAGGTAGCAACATGTGTACATAATGATCCGAATACAACATACTTTAGTAGTAGCTAAGAAAACTTAACTTACCTTCAGGACTGCTATCTGACTGATCTGGGGCATCTACATAATCTAAAGTTCCCGACGACTTCAAAGATTTCAACTTGAGATTCACTTGATCATAGCCATCCTAAAATATTATATAAATATGATAAAATTGTGCACATAGCTACCATAGTTTATTTTGAACATGTTTATTTTACATCATTTGATTAAGGTTCATGCAAGGATGTTTCTAGCCAGGTTTGTTCAACATTCATTAAGCACTTCATGAAAAATAGTCCTTTAAAGTTATTTTCTTGTTTTTAGCTCTGACGGCCCCGTAGTGCAGTCTAGCAACACCATTTGAACAAACAGAGAAAGGTCCATCCCAGGATCTACAGCATGAATTATGTGAAGATCTATCAAAATGTTCATGAGAAAGTCATTTTAAATGTTTTCTATGTCTAGCCCTGGCAGCCCTTAAAAGGGGCCAAGCAGAATCATATATAACAAGAGCTGTCTGTAAGACAGTGCGCTCGACTTTTCCTCAGTGCTTGACTCTGAATTAGAGCTTTGCCAGTAAAAACTTTATAAAACATTAACCAAAAAAATTCTAAGTTAAAAAGGGGCATAACTCTGTCAAAATTTAAGTTATGGGGATTGATTTTCCTGGTGTAGACTTTGACAGCTAATAACTATTTTAAGTTCCAAGTCAATAGCTTTGATAGTAACAGAGATATTTGACTTCATCAAAAACTATAAACAAAAATTATAAGTTAAAAAGGAGCATAACTCTGTCAAGATTCAAATCAGAGTTATGGGGATTGTTTCTCCTGGTGTAGACTTTGATAGTAAATAACTATTTTAAGTTTCAAGTCAATAGCTTTGATAGTAACAGAGATATTTGACTTCATCAAAAACTATAACCAAAAATTATAAGTTAAAAAGGGGCATAACTCTGTCAAGATTCAAATCAGAGTTATGGGGATTGTTTCTCCTTGTGTAGACTTTGATAGTAAATAACTATATTAAGTTTCAAGTCAATAGCTTTGATAGTAACAGAGATATTTGACTTAATCAAAAACTTTAACCAAAATTTCTAAGTTAAAAAGGGCCATAACTCTGTCAAAATTCAAACCAGAGTTATAGAGATTGTTTCTCCTGGCGTAGACTTTGATAGTAAATAACTGTTATAAGTTTCAAGTCAATAGCTTTGATAGTAATAGAGATATTTAACTTTATCAAAAACTTGAACAAAAAATTCCAAGACAGAAAGGGGCATAACTCCATCACAATTAAAATCAGAGTTATGGGAATGTTTCTCCTGGTGTAGACTTCAATAGTGAATAACTATTTTAAGTTTCAAGTCAATAGCTTTGATAGTAAGAGAGATATTTGACTTTAACCAAAATTTCAAAGTTAAAAAGGGGCATAACTCTGTCAAAATTCAAACCAGAGTTATGGGGATTGTTTCTCCTGGTTTTGATAGTAAATAAGTATTTTAAGTTTCAAGTCAATAGCTAGATAGTAACAGAGATATTTGACTTTATTAAAGACTTTAACCAATGGCGACGCCGACACCAACACCGGCACTGGGGCGAGTGCAATAGCTCTACTTTTTCTTCGAAAAGTCGAGCTAAAAACTGGAGTAAGCTCCATCCAAGGATGCTAAAGACCAAAATTAGAGAAAAATCTTCAAGCTGTTCATGAAATGAATTTGCCAAAAGTTTTTTTTCTGGATTTAACTATAGTGGTGCCAAAGTCAAGCTAATGCTGATGTTATAGCCTTACCTTTAATAAAGCAGCAGGAAAGTTGGGTTTATTTCTGCCGTAGATATTCCACATGAGAGTACGTTCTGCAGTCGGATCATCCCAGGTATATAATACAGACTGGTTAGATGATAGAATGGTTGTCTGACTCTGATTTCTAAAATATAAACACAGATCAAACGAAGAAAAACTAGAAATGTGTCTATAGGGTACTAGTACCCCTGCTTCCTGTCACTATTAGCATATTTCTGACTATGTAGTGGGCCATACCTCTGGTCTTGCTGTAAAAATTCCTAGTTAAAACAACAGGTGAACAATTTCACAGGCTGTACATGTATAACAATTCTGTGAGGTCTAGGTATATTATCTCTTGAGATAGGCACAGCACAAATAGGGTTGGACAGACATACGGACAAGGGCAAATCTAAGTGCTCCCACTAAATAAATTTTGGAGGGCACATAAAGGGTCTGGTAATTCAAATGAATATATACATTTGGGGTTTTATCTAAAAATGATAACTAAGAGGACAAAAGGACAATGTCATACTTTGGTTCACCAAAAAAAACACTGAGAAAAAATATCATTTACAATCTACACATGTACTGGTAAATAACCTTATTGACAAGTTGAACAACTGTCTAAAGGAACTAAAACATGTAACATCACGGAGTTGTATAGAACACATCTGGAGGCCAAAATCAACCTCTAACACATATTACACAAAGCCTCAAGGTCAACACCTTCAGGCCATTTTCTTCACTTACTTCTGATGAATTTTGATGAAGACATCATCACAGAAGTTATCTACCCTTACAGGAGCATCCCCAACATCATAGTCTGTGAACTGTATGGTAATAGGGTTCTGGGTTCCTCCAGAGACACTCACACATAATGCTGTCTGAAAGTAGGACAAACAAGTGCAATCAGGAAACTGACATACAGTGAAGACATTAACACTTGTATGGAACTAAATTTTGTAAATGTATCAATACTAAAATGTCAATCACAATGAACATAGAAAAATGACTCTTTACTAAACATTTACCTAAAACTTAAAATTCCACAGATTTAAGTCCCATGCAACAGCTATTTTGACAAAAAGTATGAGATCTTATATCAACAAAATGAAATGATTTAACAATATGTTAGCCAGTCATACGATACAGAATACGTAACAAAATACCCACTAAATATATTTGTAAATATTTCTGTTGCTTTTTCAAATAAAACTCAAATATAAACCACAGAACATTTATTTATCTGGGCACACAGTTTGTTACAACAGCTCAAATGTTTCACTTTGTGCAGAAATAAATCCTGGTGGTCAGGAAACCTTCAGATATCCTGGAATTTCCTGCACAGTTTTTTTTTAAGTCAAGGCAGGAATATCCAGGACTTAAAAGAAAATGTCCTGCTGTTAGATGAGCTCCAACATTCCTGTGTCCTCATCACTCTTTGTACAAATATTTTCTTCAGCCAACCAGTGCTAATTTATGAAAACATCTGTGATGGCAAGTATCTTAATTTCTTTCAGGCTGGCAAAGTAACAAATGTTTGCAGTGTGAATTAATGTATGCATTCAATATCCTGTAAAATCATCATTATAAATTTTGTGGTGGCTCAATTTTCATCAATTTCCTGTGCAAGTCTATGTGAATTTCAAATTTGCATCTATCTACAAAACAGAATCCGACTGAACAAAGTAAAGTATTCTTTCTTTAAGATTTGATATTGAAGAGTTCATGTCCCTGTGAAATAGTTGATATGGCCAAAATTTATGCCTCTGAAATTTAACAATCTCCCTGTTATGTCTAAAAAGTCAAACCATTGTCTGTACATAAGACTGTATTGCTGTAACATTTAACAGGAAAAAGGTGACTTACTCCATTTTCCATACGTAGC
The DNA here is from genome assembly GCF_021730395.1 of Mercenaria mercenaria. NCBI lineage: Eukaryota > Metazoa > Mollusca > Bivalvia > Venerida > Veneridae > Mercenaria > Mercenaria mercenaria. The sequence continues at coordinate 494,815 of NC_069364.1, forward strand.
AATGTGTTGTTGAAAGTTTTAAAAGGAAAATGCTGTGATACTACGTTGCTTCTCTCATATTTTACAAACATACTGTAACTCTCTGTCACTGGCCAAAATGGAGAACACTGAAAATATGAAATATTTACATTTAACATCTCCCTACTATTGCAAAGAGATCATTAACACTAGAAATATAAACAGTCAATAAGACTTGGAAGTATGAATTAAACGTACGTAACTGTGTTATGACCAAAGGCAAGCATTTATAAACATTATTCTTTTGCTTTCTAATTTGATTGTTCATTACCGGTAGTCTCATCAATGTACATCACTAATAAAACACCAAATAAATCTATAAATGTTTACTTTGCCATTTTAATTAGTTACAAGAGACAACTGATATAACATTACACCTTTGATGAAAAGCTTGCTCTCAACAGTAAAAACAGTATTACACCAGAGGTGCTTTTGAGAAAAGGGCATGTCTCCCACAACTGCCTAATCATCTGAATAGTAAGTCTGTCTTTTTATATACTGTATACGTGTTGGAGTAAGCGGCCTATTGGTAATTCGCATGTTGGAGTAACAGGCTTATTGGTAATCATGTTCAAGGGCCATATTTCCGATGTGTCTGGGCAGGTTTGACTAGTTATTGAACTTGGTCGAGAACTATTGGCAAACACATTTTGTTCAAGTTTGGTGAAGATCGGATGAGAACTATTAAGACTTAGAGTGCAGACAAGATTTGTGACAGACTGACAGACAGACAAACAGACTGACATACACACACAGATAGGAGTAAATCAATATGTTTCCCACACCACTGTGTGGTGGGAGACATAATAACTTCTTACACAAATCACTGGCCGATAGTTTGTGCTACTGACTTGTCTATAGTTCAACACCAAATTTTGCTTAGTTAAAGTCAAATAGGAAAAACAATATGTAAATTTATTTCTGATTTCATGTATTAAAACCCTTAAAAAATGACTTGCTTATAAGTCAGAAGTGAAAACCACTGATCCTCTATCATTTGGACCTCTGGCAATACTGTTGACCACCAAGCCATTCAGTAAGTATATACTATTTGCCCAATGTACAAGTTTGACTACAATAAATGTTTTTATACACAAGATTAGAAATAAATTTTTAACTTTTTCTCAAGTTTTGGCTTAAGCACAGCAAACCTGTTTTGTACTATAGACCAGTCAAAAACACAAACTATGGACCACTCATTTAAGCAGTCTGGTAACAAAACACTTATTCTACCTGTCCAACAGCCAGATCAAACCAGAGATCTGTTGCCTTGTTCTCCTCCATGTATCGGAGAGGCTTGCCTGAGCTGTTAACAACCAGGAAGAATGGAAGAACTGTAATGATCTTTGTTAACTTTAGCTTGGACAGCTGACATTGCACCATAAACTGTAAAACAACATATTTTCAAACATGATTTCAAGAGAAACAACACAATGCCCAACATGATCTCTGTGAAAAGTAAGCATGCCTTCATTTTAAACATATATGTAAACTCACTACAAAATAAGTACAGCTTTTTATGAAGTAAACAAACACTAACAAAATAGGAAACAAGAGTTGTTTGTAAAACAATAAGTACAATGTATAGCATGCCTCCAATGATGGCTTGAAAGAGGCAAGTGGGTAATTTTGCATGCTGTGACCTTAACCTTTGACCAAATGACCAAAACACAACAGGGGTCATCTACTGACTGCAGGTTACCATCCTATGAAGACTGCAGGCCCAAAGCATACTTCAGTTATTGAATAGAAAGTGTTTTCAATCTACAGGTCATTGTACCCTTGACTGTTGACCAAACTGGTAACCTACTGACCACAGGTAATCACCCTATGAAGATCGAAGACTGTAAGCAAAAATGTTCTTCAGTTACTGGGCAGAAATTATTTTCAGTTTCAAGGTCACTGTGCTCTTAATCTTTGACCTACTGACTCCAAAACTAATAAGTGCATCTACTGACCCCAGGCCATCACCCTGTTTGTCCCCTGTAGGTAAAGGCTTTCTTTAAGTATTAAAAAGAAACCATTTTCAGTATTGGGGTCATTGTGACCTTGACCTTTGACCTATTGACCTCCAAAGCAATAGTGGTCATCTATTGACCAACCACAATGACCCTATTAAGTTTTACTATTGTGAGACTAAGTATACTCCAGTTATTGATCCTAAACTAAATGGTCTACTAACAGAATGGATGGACAGACAGACAAATTGACTGTGAGCGAAACAAAATAACCCTCTTCTTTAAAGGGAAACATATTAATCTATCTGAACATCTTAGCTGAAATAGTCAAGAAGGCTAAACCAAGCTTTTTTTTCATTCAAAAATAAAAATAAACTGCAGTTAGTTTAAATCTTTTAACAGATTTCAATAAATATCCTAACAAATTTCCAAATGACAAGTCAGATCTGCAGGCAATGACACATTTATTTCTATACTTACTATATATTTACGTCTCCTCTGGTTGTCATGACATTCCACCACCCCACAATTCCCAACCGTATCCATGGAGAATGCATGTGACCAGTGTGATTCATATACTTTTAACTTTGCCTAAGAGATTAAATTTTATGACTGAATACATTGAATACTGATTGATACAGTCATTTACTGAATTTCTACACAATAATTTTGACTTTTCACTGAAACAATAAACAAAATCATGTTTTTTTTCATGAAACTTTTAACAATGAAACAAAACACAAGTTATCTTTTTAATATGATGCATTATTCTATCTTATTATTTTGAAAATCACTAATTTCTGTAACAAAATTATATGTTTATACTTTTAATTCTTAACGACCGTAAAGATTTTTACACTATGGTATACCTTTTTACGTTTATTTTTCTTATATCTAAACAGTTGAGGGTAACTGGAAGGTAGACATTCTAAGGCCACGTCTGACATTGATCCCTGTAAGGTAATTAGTGATTACTATTTAAAGTTTTGTTAACACGTAACATCTTCAAATTATATATAAAATAGACAGGAAGTAGATTCTACTACATGTAACAATCTAGGCCTGCTTGACAGTCTGATAGTTTTCACTGAAACAACACTGAGAGAAGCTGTTTAATGAAAATAAAGTTAATTGAATATTCAAAATTTGTAAAACAACATTTTCCTTCTTATGAGGACAGAACAAAATTTACAGAGACTGCTGACATCTTTACGAGTAGTCTTTTTAAGTGAAGTGAAAAATAAATAATAAAAAAAAAACATTTTTACCCTTATTTGGAAAGTCAGGTCTGTTTTATTTACAATCCAGTAAGGAGAATAGATGTAGAAATTCCAAGTTTTGTCATGGTTACAGTGAACACTCAAACTCAAGTGCTTGTTGTTGTTGTCAGGGTCAAGGTCAGTATCCATGGAGATGGCTTTGAACTCTTCCATTTCCTGTGTGATATCTAATGTACCTCTCCAATCACATGTGAGATAATCAGCTACCTGTACAATGGAAACAGGCACTATTCAAATTGCTTAAATCAATGCCATTACGGCAAGCAATTAAATTTAGTGTACAAAGCAGTCCTTTATTTAGATACTAGCCTACAAAACCAGGGTTCACAAGTTCACTCCTCATGCAACTAAGTATTTGAAACAGTTTTCCGGATGTGTCAACTGTTTTTAAAACTGAAGCACCTTTTGATCTAGCACACCCAAATTAGCATAAACTGTGACAGGAAACAAGAGCTGTCAGAAGATAGCAACGCCGAACTATTAAACAGCCCTGTCAATAGAATAAATATTAAAGTTGAAAAAGGGGCATAATTTTGTAAAACTGCAAAACAGGGTTATGGAACCTGTACAATGCATATAAGCTCATGACAATGGATGATTGTGTGAAGTTTCAATCCATTCTCATTAATGGGTACTGAGATACCAGCTTACATATAAAACCTGAACCGAAAATTTCTAAGTCGATAAAGGGGCATAATTTTGTGAAAAAGCAAAATAGAGTTATGGAACCTGTGTTATGTAAGTCAGTTTATCACAGTGAACAAGTGTGTGAAGTTTCAATCCATTCCCACACGTGGTTACTGAGATACCAACTTACAAACAAAAACTTAACCATATTTAATACATTGTGGAACAAAAAGTACAATGTATATACATTTTCAAGGTGTTAATGCAGTAATACTTACAAACAAGTTGAGTTTATATGCCTGCGACATATTCACTGTGTATAATGGTGTACTGTCACCATGTGTTAGACTGCTTGTTGACTCACTACCCTGGAATATACGTATCAAATTTAGTGCTTTGCAAGTCAATATCAAGACCAACCTGTTTAACTCAGTTGGTAGAGCATAATACTCCTAGTTCTATACCCTCTCTCACAATGCATATTTCTGCTGTATCAAATATATCCATTTCGGACTGATGTGGGGAAGTTTTCAGATACTGATAGAAGACATGCAAGCACTGGTTCAGATTGACCAGTGTAACATAAATGTGATACTGCTGAAGTAAGGCATTCATCCCACATTACACAAAGAGAATCATTTACAAGATTTAATAAGCCATCAGTTACAATAGCTTAATGACTTCTTTATCTATGGGGTAGAATCACTTAGTTTTGTGGGCATGAGATTACAAGGTTTGGGCTTAATGGAATATTTCACAGTATTTTGGTGCTGTTTACTAGCAGCAGAAAAGAACTTACCTGTAGGACCTTATACTGGGTTCTCAACATGGTCACAGGACATCATTCAAGCCTTTGACCCCACAGATTATACAGAATGAAAGAACAAAAACTCAGGATCTTATAAACTGTATATAGCATAGGACATCAGCTAACTGGTAGGTTTGGTGTCATGCCTGCAGAGTAAACTGTATATTACAGTGGAGATAATTTTGTAAAACTACAGGAGGATGTAAACTGTGGTTAAACACCACTTGTTTATACATGGATGGCTCAAACATCTTGACTTGCTCAAGCAATTCCTGCAGTTCTCCATACTTTGCCTCACATTTTGCTCTTGTTTCACAATTTGGAACCCAAGATTGAGAATTTAATTTATCCTTTTGAAACCTTGAGTGATCCTGTTTTACTTCAGTTTTGTGGAGAGCTTACAGTAATATCTTACCTGCAGTGAAAACTGTAGATCATAGGGGAGGTAATTATGTAGAACTACTGGGGGATGTAAGGTTATTGTAAAGTATGGTATTGTCCTGGTTAACATCTGGGGTGGCCTCAGTGCCTCACCTTCCTGACAAACAACCTGCATAATATATACATTGATACACCTTGACTAAAGGGCAGATAACTCAAATCCACACAGATAAATTATAAACACACAAAACAATCATACCAAGAGATAAAGTATCAAAGGTAAAGGTAACCCTTATCTAATGTAGCATATAACATACAACATGACCAACAAAGTTTTGTGTGACAAACTAGGTATCCAGTAACAGATACATACCTGTGTTTATTTTACCTCCTGGTACAACCCTTTAAATGCTGAGTGCCAAGCAAGGGAGCTACCACTACCACTTTTCATGTCTTTGGTATGATACGGCCCAGGATCAAACCCCAGGCCTCCCACGCTCAAAATGGACACTCTACCACTTTGCTATTGTGGTGGTCAATAGTATTAAGTATTAACTATATTTCAAAGGTCAAACAAAACTTGTATTTCATTCCAAACATACCAGTGATATCTAGGAAAGACCGCTCTGAAACAAAAATCTTCGAAATGCAATCTACTAAAATCTTTCACCATACAGGAAGCACTGTTTGTAATGAATCTACACTTTACAATTAAATGAAGAATCCCCTCCAGTAATACTAACCTTGTGACTACTTGTTTCTGATGATAACAATACTATAACACTTTAGACACTGCTATGACTTACTTTTATGTTGAAGAGTTTTTCATCACTTTGAGATTTACAAGAGAAATATTTTTGTCTGTCCTTTGTTTGTACCAGGTCTGGCCACCAGATGGCAGTACTTGTTTTCTCATACCTGAAAGCAATGAACAATTTTTTATGTGATATGGACAATTTCCAATTCTTCTCAATCAAGAACAGAACTACTGTTTGTTTGTTTTGTGGAACATCAGGCAAACACAAGCTATGTCATTTGGTGACATTCTGGCTTTGACTCTTCATTCTCCTCTAAATGTTTTTTCAGATTCTGGAAATAATAATCCACCAATTAATGTTCAATTGTCAAATTGTTTCAATGCGTGAATTGCAATACTAACTTTAGGTTTATAAAAATTTTGGATGTCAGTTTGTTTTTGAATTTTGATACTCCATCAATAATATTTTAAACTAATTAATTTATTATCAACAAATATGTAATACATACAGACAGAAAATGATACTTTAACTCACCTGATACAAAGAAAGAAATTATTCATGTTTTTATGAACATATTAAATAAAAATATGTGGATCTTATTGACAGAAAAGCCTAAACAAATACAATCTTCAGCTTACAATGTATTCATTTACCAGTTACCTAACTATATTGACTATTATTTGGTATGGTATTATGAATAAAAACTAGAAGATGCTTTTGTAAAAAAGCGCTTGTCTCCCCCAATGCAAAGTCCTATAGGAAAGAAGTCAATAGGGGTCAGAAGCGAAAGTCAAAGAGACACTGATGGTTGGCTGCAATAGGGATCATCTACTTGACATGTCCAGTCATCCCGCTAAGTTTCAACATTCTTGGCCTAGTGGTTACTCAAGTGACCCTGACCTTTGATCAAGTGACCCCAAAATCAATAGGGGTCATCTACTCTGCATGTCCAATCATCCTATTAAGTTTCAACATTCTAGGTCAAGTGGTTCTCAAGTTACTGTCCGGAAATGGTTTTCAATGTTCAGGTCCCTGTGACCTTGACTTTTAATAGAGTGACCCAAAAATCATTAGAGGTCATCTACTCTGCATGTTCAATCACCCTATGAAATTTCAACATTCTGGGTCAAGTGGTTCTCAAGTTATTGATCGGAAATGGTTTTCCATGTTCAGGCCCCTGTGACCGTGACCTTTAATAGAGTGACCTCAAAATCGATAGGGGTCATCTACTCTGCATGACCAATCATCCTATGAAGTTTCAACATTCTGGGTCAAGTGGTTCTCAAGTTACTGACTGGAAATTGTTTTCAATGTTCAGGCCCCTGTGACATTGACCTTTAATAGAGTGACCCAAAATTTAATTAGGGTCATCTACTTTGCATGTCCAATCATCCTATGAAGTTTTAACATTCTGGGTCAAGTGGTTCTCAAGTTATTGTCCGGAAATGGTTTTCCATGTTCAGGCCCCTGTGACCTTGACCTTTAACAGAGTGACCCCAAAATCAATAGGGGTCATCTACTCTGCATGACCAATCACCCTATGAAGTTTCAACATTCTGGGTCAAGTGGTTCTCAAGTTACTGACGGGAAATGGTTTTCAATGTTCAGGTCCCTGTGACCTTGACCTTTAACAGAGTGACCTCAAAATCGATAGGGGTCATCTACTTTGTATGACCAATCATACTATGAAGCTTCAACATTCTGGGTCACGTGGTACTGAGGTTACTGATCGGAAATGGTTTTCAATGTTCAGTCCCTCTGACCTTGACCTTCAACGGAATGATCCCAAAAACCATAGGGGTCATCTACTCTGCATGACCAACCATCCTATTAAGTTTCATCATTCTGGGTGAAGTGGTTCTCAAGTTATTGACCGGAAATGGTTTTCAATGTTCAAGCCCCTGTGACTTTGACCTTTGATGGAGTGACCCCAGAAACAATAGGGGTCGTCTGCTCCAGCAGCCCTACCATCAAATGAAGTTTGAAGGTTCTATGTCAAATGGTTCTCTAAACTACCAAGACACATGTACCAAATAATTCCTTATTTAACTATCTAGAAATACATAATGCAAAAAATGCCTTACTGAAACATCCAGACACATATTCCCAACAAGAGGGTCATAATGGCCCTATATCGCTCACCTGTCATCATTGCACTTAAGGAAAAGAAGGTCAAAAAATCATAATCAAGATCAATCAAAAGAATCATGAGAAAATATAGCTGAAATTTTCTTTAAGGTACAGATATGTCAAAATACACCTATAAATTGGAGGTACCATCCATGTTGTACCACAGGAAAGTGGTCTCGGTTTTTCCCTAAGGCCAATAATAAAAAAATTACTAAATAAGCTATTTATACTTACATAAAAGGGAAGTAATTAAAAAAAAATGATTGGAAGTGAACAAAAGAAGGATCTGCCAAATAAAAACAAGAGCACTGCAATGCATGGTGACACAAGTTTTTGTGCAAGTCTGATTAAATTCAAATCATAAATGAAGCTGCTATTGTGCAGACAAGGTCAAAATAGCTAATTCTTGCCCTATCAGGGGCCATAACTCTGGAACCCATAACAGAATCTGCCAGTTCAAGTAAGGAATCAAGATCTTGTGGTGATACAAGTTGTGTGCAACTTTGGTTAAAATCAAATCATAAATGAAGCTGCTATTGCACAGAAAAGGTCAAAATAGCTAATTTTGGCCCTTTCAGGGGCCATAACTCTGAAACCCATTACAGGATCTGGCCGGTTCAAGAAAGGAACCGAGATCTTATGGTGACACAAGTTTTGTGCAAGTTTGATTAAATTCAAATCATAAATGAAGCTGCTATTGTACAGACAAGGTCAAAATAGCTTATTTTGGCACTTTCAGGGGCCATAACTCTGGAATCCATAAAGAAATCTGGCCAGTTCAAGAAAGGAACCAAGATCTTATAGTGATACAAGTTGTGTGCAAGTTTGGTAAAAATCAAATCATAAATGAAGCTGCTATTGTGCAGACAAGGTCAAAATAGCTAATTTTGGCATTTTTTGGGGCCATAACTCTGGAACCCATAATGGAATCTGGCCAGTTCAAGAAAGGAACCAAGATCTTATGGTGATACAAGTTGTGTGCAAGTTTGGTTAAAATAAAATCATAAATGAAACCACTATTGTGCAGACAAGACATTGTGGACGGACGACTGACAACGAACGAAGGGCGATCACAAAAGCTCACCCTGTCACTATGTGACAGGTGAGCTAAAAATGTCCTACTGATCTATCCAGACACATATTCCCAATAATGTCCTACTGATCTATCATGACACATATTCCCAATAATGTCCTACTAATGTATCCAGACACATGTATCCAATAATGTCCTACTAATCTATCAAACCACATGTATTCAATAATGTCCTACTGCTCTTTCTAGAAACATGCAACTAAAATGTCCTATTGGTCTATCCAGACACATGTATCCAATAATGTCCTATTAAGCTGTCAAGACACATGTATCCAATAATGTCCTATTAAGCTGTCAAGACACATGAATCCAATAATGTCCTACTGATCTATCTACATACATGTACCCAATAAAGCCCTACTGATCTGTCCAGAGACATGTATCCAATAATGTGATATTGACCTATCCAGACACAAGTACCCAATAATGTCCTACTGATCTATCTACACACATGTACCCAATAAAGCCCTACTGATCTGTCCAGACACATGTATCCAATAATGTCCTATTGATCTATCCAGACACAGTACCCAATAATGTCCTACTGACCTATCCAGACACAAGTACCCAATAATGTCCTATTGAGCTGTCCAGACACATGTACCCAATAATGTCCTACTAATCTATCCAGACACATGCAACTAATAATGCTCTACTGACCTATACAGACAAATGTGCCCAATAATGCCCTACTAACCTATATAGACACACATGCCAAGTAATAATTTAAGCAGATACTCAGTAACACTATAGTTTGATTTTGATGTTTGGAACTTCAATTTATAGACTAGTCTGCCAATTAGGGAAATCAACATGAATTACTTTGCCTTATTTAGGTAAAAACCACTCTTGCACTGAAAAACATTACCTCAATAATGGACTGTTCCATTATTAAAATTCGAAAACATCGCCGACCTCAAAACTTAAGTATAGGTACTAAACTATCAAGAAAAACATACCATCTAAATAAACATTACCTCTACTAAACTATCTCTGTAATTACTGTCTTGAGGTTACTGCAAGCAAACATGTTAAACAAGAAAATCTCTGAGTTATGTTTCCTTAAATCTTCTGAGTTACGTTTAACTTTTTCCAAGATATTATGCCCACAAACATTGTCACCAAGTTTGGTGAAGATCGGATGAAAACTGTTGACTCTGCAAGCGGACATGGTTTTGGACGCCGCCCGTCTGCTGGCCTCGGGTGTTCACATAATACACCCCACTCTTTCAGAGATGGACATATAAAAATAAACAGTTTACTTTGAGTCAAAGCAAGACAGTTTTAGTCTGATTTCAAATAATGTAATTAAGCTAGAAAATCTTAATGTAATTCTTAACATGGTTTAAAGGTTGGTATTTATCCTTGTCACATAAGTTGCTGGGCAACCATATCATTTGTGCATACCTATTGTTTTAATTTAGAAATATCTAAAAAATAATGTTAATCAAATTCCATTTTTATAAACAGGTGATATTTTCAAATTATATACTTTTTGCAATGATCCAGTTTCACAACAGTGATTTTAACAAAAAATGGTAAAAATATCAGTTTCTAAATATAGCTCGGGGAATATATGACAGGACTGGTGTTTCCTGGGACTGGAAAGTAGGTCACTGATAAAGTGTGCTGAAAACAGAATTCTGTATTTTTTAAATCAGGATGATCAGGAAGGGCAAAATTATTGGAAATGATAATTATAAAGATGAGTTTATCTTATTTATTTTTTATAGCATATGCCTGTTTTTGTAAGACTGTCAGGAACACTTGACGCCGGGCTATTAGTCTAAATTTTTCAACTGCAAGGCAGACTAATTTCACAGACTGACATTTATCACATGTCTGCCTCTACATCTGTGGAGGAGAGAATATTAACCTGTGCGAAAATTATCACAATATTCAGCAGCTACTCGCATACAATTAGTTGGACTAGCCCATAGGCATTTGGCGCATTTGTTTGGTCAATAATGGTGATATATAGGATAAAAAACATTTATAGACATTTCAATCAACGTATATATAGTAAATGGGTGCTTGATTTATTTTTGGGTCCTGGACTGTCTATAAATGTTTTTTATCCTATATATCACCATTACTGACCAAACAAATGTGCCGAATGCCTATGGACTAGCCAGGGTATTATCTGCACACATGTTCTTCGAGTGCACATGTACAGAGAAAAGACAAAATTCATTATTTATATGCTAGAATTCTTTTGCTAAACTTTGTCCATTCTGTACATAGAAACATAATTTTAAATTGCGCAGTCCTTTTATTTTGGCAGTTGCTCCACCTCCATGAATAAGGGTGATCCATAGTAGGCGGAACTATGAATTCTCATTAATTTTGTACCACTTTGTGATTAAATGGACCAATTTTTTCAGTTATGAAGTAATATGAAAATGAGTTGGTCATGTTTTTGAAAATATTTCACTTGTCAATGGATAAAAGGAAGTTTGAACTACAAATCATCACAGAAAGTTTAAACAGAGCACATATGTGAAGAAATTAAGACACATTATGAAATCTTTGTCTGCTTAACTGGGTATTTATTTTTTACAGAACAAAGAATTTTGTTAAAATGGAACAAGAGAAAGTAAGATTGATAGTTTATACTCTAGCGCTGACTTCTATTGGAGTCCAAAACCTTGCTGTAGCAGAAACATTTGATAATATTCGAAGTGATTTTAGTTCAAATATTATGGATGTAGCATACCCATTTGAAGAAAAAGATACTCTGCGACCAACAGCTGATTCTACCAATGTAATGAATGTAACACTTGATTGGAATTTGGTGTTAATTATGATTTTGATGAAACAAATGGTTACATGGATGTGAGTGGTTTTGTTACCCTTGAATGGGTGGGTGAAGTTTATACAACTACAGTAGATGCTGTTGACCTGATCAAACCTAACTTACTGTGGAAACCTCCTGTAGTTCTACTGAATTCTGTGAAAACATACAAATTAATTGGTCATGATACATCTGTGAAAATTCGTTACAATTTTTTGACCAAACAATGTCAGTGGATGCCTTGGGTTGTTGCACGTGCTGCTTGCTCTCCAGATGTTAAATACTACCCTTTTGATAAACAGTCATGTGCTTTTAGACTTTCTGTTTGGGGATACACAAATACTGAAATTAGTTTAATCTCAAATACTAATGCATGGTGTTTTCTCTACTTTGAAGAGAATGGTGAATGGGAGATAAGTGAAACATCTGTGGAAACCTCGGTCATAGATGAATTCTCTGTAATAGACTTTAAAATGAAGCTGACACGTAGACCGCTGTATCATGTTATCAACTTGATTGCTCCAGTGCTACTCCTCGGAGCCCTAAGTGCATGTACATTCCTGCTACCTGCAGAGTCTGGAGAAAGGATCGGATTCTCTGTGACTTGTTTTCTATCTTATGTTGTACTGCTCATCATGATTATGGGATTTCTACCATCATCAGGTCTATCACTATCGTACTTGAGTTACTATACATTTGCCATGATGATATTCAGTGCGGCAATGTCTCTGATGGCTATCGTCACTCTTCGAATCTACCACAAGTCCGAGGAGCATCCCATGCCAGGAATCACTATCAGATTTTACCGTTGCTTCACATGCAAGAAAGACAACTCTGATGAAATAGTGGAACTTGATGGGACAGAAATTACAGCTGAAACTGAAGAGAAACAGATCACCTGGAAGAACATTGCTGTAGTGATTGACAAAATACTCTTTGTAGCATTTCTTGGTGGACAGATCATTTTCTCAGTTGCTTATCTTGTTCCTATATTTATCAATTAGAGTCTGAGGAATTCTGGTCATATATCTAAATGTGAATGGAGGAAAGGCTAACATGTTGTGAACCCTATACGAAGACCATTAAACACTAACCCTAACCCTGTGTAATTAATCTTTAATTTTGTTTGTTCAATATTGTATAATTATGATCAATTTTCATCTCTTTAATCTTGAGGTAGTATTATGGCAGGATTTACTACGACTATACATATACATGTAGTGTGTCTATAGGACATCTTGTTAATGACTCTAGGTAAAATATGTGCTCAGTTATATATCTAATAGATATGGTCACAAATTTGCCTATCCGACTTAGACCATGTGACATGAAAACTGTAATTACTCAAAACCTGTCACATGCATAGTCTAGAAATTGGGATTATACCATTATCTGTTATTTTCGTAAGAGTGATATTATTTGTGCACTGTTAGCGCTTATTTGTCAGTAGCCTATATGAAAGAATGCAGGTTAGTTCGCATCAATTCAGTATTCAGTTAATTTCGTATTTAGTAAAATTTGACGTTTATTAACACTTTGAGTCAGTTGCAATTGCCAGTTTGAACAGTTATATAAGGAATTCCAAAAATAATCTTGACACTGAACTGCTGAACAAACATATTTTGAGAAGTACACATATTACTTGATTCAAGAAGATAGACATGTTACAAAACCATAAAAAGGCTAACAGCAGATCGGACTTAAACAATTGCTGGATAAGAAAAAATTATTGTTGTTTAATCTGATGGTTTTAAGTATGAACTCGCTATTGCTTACTAGCACTTGAATTACATAATCATATAATTATAAATTATCAACATCTATTAAAAATAACTCATAGATTCTAAAATCCTGCTTTTTCACCAATCATCCGATTTTTAATGACAAATTAAACTATGGTTTTATAAATAGAGAACGATAATGAAAACATTATCGGAAAAGTCGATTATGTCTTTATTGGTAATTCAGTGTTTACTTCATGGTAAATGGGGTTTTCTTTATAGTCAATACGATTCAAAAGTAGTACAACTATTTTGTCACGGATAATGATTTCACTACCCAACTCCCATTTTCTCAATAATAACATTTAACACGTTATTGTTACAAATACCGTGCGAGAGTAGTACCAATTTTGTTCTTGAGCGTTGAAGCAATAAAAAGAGTAACCAGTGTTGGTGTTTATTTTTTTTTGTTTATTAAGATATATTTAATGCATAGACGCTTATAGGAATACAAACAAAATCTGCTTTACTATGCTTTTCTTGTAAAATATGATATTATTTTTCTATTTTGTTACAAGGTCATATGTTTGCAGTGATCTTATTTTTAACCCATTGATAACTTGGATCATTTTACCTTTTACCTTGTATTGTGGGACAGTAAACTGACATAAAACTCATTTTTTGCTCCAGTTTTTTCCAGTATATACTGACGAGATGAAGAAATGCTTCATCAAAAGTTGGGGTCATTTTCGTTTCTAGTTTAAATTTGTTGGGCAATGTCAAACTTTAATTGGCTGAAAAATATAGCCAACCGAAACCCGTACAATTTTATTCAGCATTGTTAAATTCATGTACCTGCTCATAATTTCCTCATGCAGCCCATGTGTGTCAACCATGTGGTTTTATCGAGCAATTCTTACACAGGTATGTTTTAGTCAACATACAACCATATTTTCAGAGATTTTCTGACAATTTATCCATTTTAAAATTTGATAATGCCAATGCTAAATTTCAAAGAAAGGTCCAAGTTTTGGCCATACTTGAATGTGGGCAAATGCAAAAACAAGTCACTCTCTTGTTCCACAATATTGCATCTCGTTCAACATGTCCGAGACATGGGAACACTTGTAAATATGCCTCGTATGGGTAGAATGCATGAAATGTCAGTATGGCAGGACAACTTCATATGGCAATGCCATTTGTGTGACAGATTTGTAACGGCTGAATCCACATCATGTTGTACTCATTTAAGGATGGACAGACAAATGGATAGACTGATGGAAGGATGGAAGGATGGACAGACAGATGTGATGGACTGATGGAAGGATGGACAGACAGATGGATGGACTGATGGACACACATGGATAGCTGATGGAAGGATTGAAAGACAGATGGATGATCTGATGGATGGGTTGACAGACAGATGGATGGAAGGATGGACAAACAGATGGATTAACTAATGGAAGAATGGACAGACAGACGAATGGACTGATGAAAAGATAGACAGAAAGATTGATGGACTGACAGAAAGATAGACAGACAGATGGATGGAGTGATGAAAGGATGAACACATATGGATGGAATGATGGAAGGATGGATAGACAGATGTGATGGACTGATGGAAGGACAGACAGACAGATTTGAAGAACTGATGGACAGACAGATGGATGGACTGTGTGTGTGTGTGTGTTTGGGTTTAACGCCTTTTTAAACAATTTTTCTGTCATATAAACGATGGTGTCTACTTGTAGCAGTGAGCACAATGCCCAACTTTATAGTGCTGCTTCACTGGAATATTACGCTGTAGACACGTGACTTGATACCCACCTAGTCACATTAAACTAAACACTGGCTGACCAGTCCTAGCACTACCTCTTAATGCTGAGGCCAAGCAAGGAACTACTAGTACCATTTTTAAACGTTTTTTGGAAAGACGCAGCCGGGGATCGAACCCACGACCTCCCGCACTCGAAGCGGACGCTCTACCATTAGGCTACTGAGGCAGTTGATGGATGGATTGATGGAAGGATGGACGGACATTTGGATGGGCTTATGGAAGAACGGACGGACAGATGTATGGACTGTTTGTTTGTTTTGGGTTTAACGCAGTTTTTCAACAGTATTTCAGTCAGATAACGGCGGGCAGTTAACCTAACCAGTGTTCCTGGATTCTGTACCAGTATAAACCTGTTCTCCGCAAGTAACTGCCAACTTCCCCACATGAATCAGAGGTGGAGGACTAATGATTTCAGACAGAACGTCGTTTATCAAATAGTCACGGAGAACATATGCTCCGCCCGAGGATCGAACACACGACCCCGTGATCCGTAGACCAATACTCTACCTACTGAGCTAAGCGGGCCGATGTATGGACTGATGGAAGAATGGATAAACAGATGGATAGTCTGATGGAAGGATGGATGGATGGATGGACAGATGGTTGGAGTGATGTAAGGAAGGACAGACAAATGGATATATTGATGGATGGATGTTCCTACATATGGATATTTATGTGGCTACTCTTTTGTTCTCTCTATTGTTCTTTTAGCCACGTAAGAGTAAAATAGCCACATAAAAGCCTTACGGAATGAATGACATCAAAGAAAAAAAGTACAGTTACCTATTGTTCCTATAGCCACCTAAGTATGCAAATGTGAGCTCGGACTGACAGACAGATGGATGGACTGTTCAAAAACTCTATTTCAGGTGCTCTACACTAGGGGCATAAAAATCAAGTTAGAAACTAGTACCATTTGAGCTATGTATAAAAAGTATGATCATACAAAATATTGGGTTTTATCAAAATACATTGTACAATTGTATACAATCTTGGCAACTGTGTAAGCCTAACATGATAAACCAATTTTTTAACCAATCCTTTCTGCTGACATGTTTGATTCTCTTCCAATCTTAGATATAGATATAAAATTTTAAACTTATAAAACAATACTTATCTAAATTCTTCATGTGAGGAAGACATCCAGCTGGCTTACGGAAGGTCAGTGGTTCTATCCAGGTGCCCGCTCATGGTGAAATAATACATGGAGGGGCACCTGGGGTCTTCCCCCACTATCCAACCTGGAATGTCGCCATATGACCTATTATTGTGTTGGTGCGATGTTAAACTAAACCCACCAAAATAAATATATTGATAATACTTACTTTTAATAAGTTCTTTTTTTATCTTTTCAGTAAATTACCAAATACCATCACAATATAACAATAATAAGATACATATTACTTAGAATTCTTTTGTCAAAAATTCTGTATCTTGTCAAAAGCTGTAAACAAAACTGGAAATTTGATAAACTAGTATCCCACATCAAAGCATTATAATGGAAATTTATACCAATATTGGACAACATGAAACCTTGCATTGGTCTGACATCCATATGACATTGTTTGTGTAAAAAAAATGATAAACCATTTTTAAAAGTCTTGAATGTTAAAAACAGCTAATTAAAATACACTGATTTTGACACAATTGGTCTTAGATCACTCACTTGAGCTTGATCTCTGAATCAAGGTAAATATCTGTGAAATTATTTTGAAATAGGGCCAGTGTATTTTAAAATTCTGACTAAAGAAATAGCAGCACAGGTTAGTTGGGTGTGGGAAGGGCCCCAGAATAATTACATGATATTAAGAGGCAATATCAAGAAAAGTAAAAAAAAAAATCTTTTGGTGGCAGCCTAGGGTGGGAGGAGGTAAGGGCAGGGGGTTAAAGTACTCACAGGGAATGACATAATACTAAAGAGCTAATTTTAAGACGGAAGGTTTAAGGTTTAAAAAAATAGAGAAAATGAAAAAAAAATGTGGTGTGGGAGAGTGGGGAGAGAGAGGGGGTGGGATCAGCGTGGTAGGAGTGATTCAGGTTGGGGTAAACAACTTCACATGTTGATAATAAATGTTCATGGAAAAAAATGAAAGAAGTTAAATGAAATTTTACCAACTAGTTATCCTGACAATATTGCAGGTGTATTACCACAATCATTATGGTGATCTAAATTCAATTTAAGTTTCATAGTTTTAGGTCAAATATGCCACAAATTATGAAGCAAAAACTGCCATATTCATAGTGCCCAATATAGTAAACACTAGAAAATACTAAGGGCCGTAACTCTGTAGTCTTACTTAGGCAATCTGACTGGAACTTGATGTGCCGCATTTCCCTATATTCATATAGAAAATACCAGTCCTTGGCAGTGATGTCTTTTTTATCAAATCAACATGGCTTGAAGAAATTTGGAAGGGGGTCACCAAAGGAAAATAGCTGTGAACTTATTTCTGGAAATGGGCCAGCAGTTTCCAAGGAGAATTTTTAAAAAACTTTTTTTCTTTGGGTTGCCATTGCAACCAGAATTCTGCAAAGATGAATTAGATTGGAAGAAGTGTAAAACAGGCTCATTAAATATTCCTTTAAAGTTTGGATACAATTGTTTTAGTAGTTTGGAAGGAAATGTTTTGTTTTTTTTAAGACAAAGTCCAAGACTAAACCGCAATTTGTACATTTTTGTAACTTTGGCTTTTTGTATCATTTCAAGTAAAATTTAATTTGCTTCATCTGAAAAATTATGTTTCTGTAGATTCCATATCTTGAATGGAGACCATCAATATCTATGAGTACCAATATAAAAGAGAAAACACTGAAAATAAATGAGAATTCCAAATTTTTTTTTCAAAGAATTTATATTAAAACTCAACAAAAGTTTGCTGTTGTATACATGTAATTAAACTGTGCCTGTATCAATATATCTGAAATTCAAGAATTTTTTTTTTTCAAATTTCTTGTCTTTTTAACAGGAAACACCATATTCTGAAGTAAAATCCTGATCAGTTAATGAAGATCGGGACGAGGTAGGCCACTGAGTAAAATATTTGTCCTCCAAGAAAACCTAGGAAAAGGAAAGTGTCAATAAATGATGCAACATTTTTCCATGTGACATTTTCAGCCTCTGTGTTCAATGAAGTCTGTGACAAGGTATCGTAACTTTGTACTGAAGTTTCATCTTTCAGTGAATTATTGTCCCATGAAGCAGATGCAGTTTCAAGAGGTACGACTTTGTCTGTCACTGTCTTGCTGTTTTTGCAGCACGCCGAACGACATGTGAAACATCTGTAAGTGTACGTCAAAAATCGCGGCACGGGATCTTCCTCGGACTTGTGATAAATTCGAAGAGTGACAACAGCCATCACAGACATTGTCGCACTGAATATCATCATGACAAATGTATAGTAACTCAGGTATGACAGTGGTAACCCTGACGATGGTAGAAATCCCATAATGATGTTGAGCAGTACAACATAAGATAGAAAACAAGTCACAGAGAATCCGATCCTTTCTCCAGACTCTGCAGGTAGTAGGAATGTACATGCACTAAGGGCTCCAAGTAGTAGAACAGGAGCAATCAAGTTGATTACGTAATACAGCGGTCTACGTATCAGCTTCATTTTGAAGTCTATCACGGAGAATTCGTTGATGACCGAGGTTTCCACAGACGTATCATTTATCTCCCATTCACCATTCTCTTCAAAGTAGAGAAATCCCCATGCATTGGTTTTTGAGGATAAACTTATTTCAGTATTTCTGTATCCCCAAACAGAAAGTCTAAAAGCACATGACTGTTTATCAAAAGGGTAGTATTTGACATCAGGAGAGCATGCAGCACGTGCAACAACCCAAGGTTTCCACTGACATTTTTGGTCAAAAAATTTTAACGAATTTTCCCCAGATGGGATCAGACCAATTAATTCGTAAAGTTTTCACAGAATTCAGTAGAACTACAGGAGGTTTCCACAGTAAGTTAGGTTTGATCAGGTCAACAGCATTTACTGTAGTTGTATAAACTTCACCCACCCATTCAAGGGTAACAAAACCACTCACATCCATGTAACCATTTGTTTCATCAAAATCATTAATTGACACCAAATTCCAATCAAGTGTTACATTCATTACATTGGTAGAGTCAGCTGTTGGTCGCAGAGTATCTTTTCCTTCAAATGGGTATGCTACATCCATAATATTTGTACTGAAATCACTTTTGATATTGTCAAATGTTTCTGCATAAACATTTGTCTGCCAAAAAATGCTTGTTATCACTATGACCAAAACGCTTTTTGAAACATCCCTTAGCACTGTGTTTGCACACTTCATCATCATCAGCACTTTGATTTCCTTTTAGTGTCTAATTATTGTTTTTATTTTTTATTTTCAAGATCTCATGTTTAACCACTCTTCAAAAGTACATAGTTGAAGTATATGGTGTTGTAACTTTATTATACCATCAATTTACGTTTGAATTTAAATGCCAGACCCTGTTTTGCTAATTACCTTTAAAATCAGAACCTGACATTGTTTTGAACGTTATCCAATTTCATTTGGCTAAAATACAGGTCAGTGGTTAATTAACAAATTAAACAAAATGATGTCATACTACAGGTGCTAGATTATTGTTTATCTCAATTAATCAACAGATATCCTGTTTCTTCTATCTCATCATGAACAAAAGAACCTTAAACTGTATAGTATTATATTAAATATATCATATCATAATCAATTTATAAAGTACAAACTTCCTTTAGCTGTACCATGACCATAAAAATTTGAAAAAAAAACAACCTGTAACACTATGTTTACTGTACATTGGGTTATATTTGCACTGGTTTAATTTTCACTAACATCAATGAATTCAAAATATTCCAGAATATTAAAGGTATACTAGATCTAAATTTCACATTTGAAAACATGAACAGTTACTATTAATATATACATATAGTTTATGTAAAAATAAACAAGTCTATGAGTATCAACAGTACAATGCATTAGGTTTAAAATAGTACACACTGTATACATGTATATCTAAACACAGTATAAATGTGTTCTACCACTAAAAAAAAAACTGGAAGTTTTCTTTTTGAAAAATCGTCTTTAAGTGCATGACAATTAATCACAAATGTAGCTCAGTATAAACAACTGATTTATATAAGTTGTAAAATTAAACACGTCTGAGGAGGATTTTCTACATTAATTATTTTGATCAAAATATCTAAAGATAAAATATTTAAATGAAAGATGGCGACTGGACATATCTTTAATCTGCATCATATCCTAGAATACAAACACTCACGTTCCACAAATTCTTAACACTGAGAATGAGTCTGCTAACCACGAAATTGTGAAATAAAGGCTATGCAAAAATTACCTACTCTACGGTAAGCAGAAATATGGGATTAAAGACATAAATGTAACACATTCAATGAATGTCCAGTTGAACCTGTTTTAAGAAGCAACTCAAGACATTGACAGGTGGTGAAATAATACAGGAAAGATTGCTGTTTACTGTAAAAGCAGACATTTTTGCGAGGGTTTCATTTTCGCTACATCTGTGAGGCCCTACATCACGGGATAATTAAACCTCACATAAATATTCACCATTAGTATAATTCAAATTAAAGTATGAGTACCATTTTTACAATTTCGCGAATATTAAACCTCACAAACATACCCAAAATTAAAAAATTTACAAATTTTTGACCCTGCGAAAATAGACATAAACTAAAGACATTGAATAATTTCATTTAATGCTGACCAATGACCCTGGAACAAGGAAATAAAATCCTGAGAATTCTGCAAGTTTCAAATCATGTCCACATCTTACCTCATTTATAAATAAAACAATTAAGTTACAAAGAACTACATGTATATGGTAAAATATGTTTCCAACATTAAGAACCAGCTATTAGCAAGGCTAAGAACAAAACTTGGAAGTATCTAATGGTATCACCATTTGGATTATGTAATTTTTACACTGGAAAACAAACAGACTCCTGTATGTTACCAATGAATTTAAAAACATTATAGCAAAGTTTCAACAAGATGTGAAAGTATACTAACATGTATCAATTTAATGACTGGACCCTAATATACAGCCTGAATGCCAAACATTATAAAACTGTTTACAGTTTATAAATGGCCCTATTTTTTAAAATTATTATTAGTTACCATGGCAACCTTTACAATAAATTTTCTAACTTACGGAAGGTCTGTTGGGCATATATACAGAGCACAATGATATGCTGCAAACAGAGGAATGGCAAACAGCTCCTGCGGTGAGAGAGTTGTCAGCTTCATAAAGTCTTCCTTCACTGGCACCAGTTTGGTATTACGTTTATATGTCTGTACTTCATCTTTCAAAACAAACACATCCACCGACATTGTCAAGTTGTTCTTCAACTGAAACAAAAAAGGATTTTAACTGTTGGTAAAGAGAACAAGAGGGTCATGATGACCCTGGATCACTCACCTGAGTAATATGAGCTACATGTTTCAAATGTCAAACTGATGATTTTTAGAAAATTTTTGGAAGATTTTCCTATGTACAATCAAGTAACCCCTGGGGCGGGGCCAATTTTATCCCGGGGGTCATGATTTGAACAAAGTTTGTAGAAGTCTATTAGGCAATGCTACATATCATATATCTAAGATCTAGGCCTTCTGGTTTATTTTTAGCAAATTTATCAAGATTTCCCTATGTACAATCACGTAACCCCTGGGGCTGGGTCAAGATTTGAACAAATTGTGTAGAGGTCCTCTAGACGATGCTACATGTCAAATATCTAAGCTCTAGGCCTTCTGGTTTATTTTTAGAAAATTTTGAAGATTTTTCTATGTACAATCAAGTAACCCTATGGGGCGGGGTCAATTTGATCCCAGGGGGATTTGAACAAATTTTGTAGAAGTCTACTAGGCAATGCTACATGTCAAATATCTAAGATCTAGGCCTCTGGTTTATTTTTAGAAAATTTTTTAAGATTTTCCTATGTAAAATCAAGATCCCTGGGCGGGTCGTCATGATTTTGAATAAATTTTGTAGAGGTCTACAGGCAATGCTACCATGTGAAATATCTAAGCCTAGGCCTTCTGGTTTTTTTTAAAAAATTTTGAAGATTTTCCTATAGAAATCTATGTAAAATCAATGACCCCTGAGGCGGGGTCAATTTTGACCTAGGGTCATGATTTGAACAAATTAGTAGAGGTCACGGCAATGCTACATTTTCAAATATCTAAGCTCAGGGCTTCTGGGTTTTGAGAAGAAGATTTTTAAGATTTTCCTATGTAAAATCAAGTGACCCATGGGGCGGGGTCAATTTTGATCCCGGGGTCATGATTTGAACAAATTTGGTAGAGGTCCACTAGCAATGCTTCAACACCAAATATCTAAGCTCTAGGGCTTCTGGTTTTCGAGAAGAAGATTTTTAAAGTTTTTCCTTTCGTTGCCATGGCAACCAGAGTTCTGCATGGAATCAAATTTTTTGAACAAATTTGTAAACTTCACCCAAGGAACATTCCGTGAAGTTGGATGAAATTGGCCTAGCGGTTTTTTTGAGAGATGTTGTTTAAAGTAAAAGTTTACAGACCTGTTGCCGGACGCCAGACGCCGGACGGTGAGTGATCAGAATAGCTCACCCTGAGCCTTTGGCTCTGGTGAGCTAAAAATAATTGATATTAGAATTTCCAGCTTACAACTAGACTTATCAAGGTTAAGGTTTCATTAGAATTATGGACCACATACTACAATGCACAAATCATTTCATCCAAGGGTCCATTACTTTGCTGTGCTGTGACCAGCCTTGTAACTATGACTGGAAAATAACAGTCTTGAAAACTAACCTTTAAAGGTGACTGGGGGATAACATTTCTGTGAACTGCAAAGGTGATTGCAATGTAAAAGTTTTGTGAACTTACCTTGAACTTACAGTGACGGGGGTGTAACAGTTTTGTGAAGTTACCTGTAAAAAAGACTGGATGGTAACAGTCTTGTAAACTTACATGTAAAGGTGACTGGAAGGTAACAGTCATACAAACTTACCTGTACAGGTAGCTGGAGGGTAACAGTCTTGTACATTTACTTGTAAATGTGACTGGAAGGTAACAGTCTTGTGAACAAACCTGTAAAGATGACTGGAGAGTAGCTGTCCTGTGAACTTACCTGTAAAGGTGACTGGAGGGTAATAGTCTTGCAAACTTACCTGTAAAGGTGACTGGAGGGTAACAGTCTTGAAACTTTACCTGTAAAGGGACTGGAGGGTAACAATCTTGTAAACTTACCTGTAAAGGTGACTGGAGGGTAACAGTCTTGTGACTATGATTCATATCAACATCATATACCATGTAGTATTTTGTACCATGCTGCAAATGATAACAAAATTAAGGAAATTAAATAATATAACTGAAAAAATTACTTAACACTCACCAAAATGGTAATATTTTTAACTGGACTTAATTGGACTAAATGCTACCTATTCAAAAGCATGCTGGAAGCACAAATGTATCTATTTTTAACACTTGTACACATATTATGAAATAATTAAACCTTTATAAACTTTATTCTGAATTAAGATTTTCATTCTTCAATTAAGATAATAGATCTCATATCACACAGAAAATCAAAATATATTTCCAATGAGAAAAACAGTGTAAGAACTGTTTAAAACAAGCTGACATTCAAAGAAACAAGGACCAAAGTTTAACAAGAACACCTATATTCAAAGAACACAGCTACCTTTATAGCACCCTATAGAAACTGGGGTGTATGTAAATGTAAAAACGAGCCCACTGACTGGGCATATTTTTACATTAAAACAAGAGCTGTCAGTATTAGTGACAAATGCCCCCCGATTTGTGCCCAAGAATGCTACAGTTGTCTGCACAAAATATGCCAGAATAGTTCAGTTATGAATCATTTTGTGACCTTGACCTGAGAGACCCGGGTTATAAGCGCAACACACTTACTCAATATGGTTAACATTTGTGTCAAATAATTTTCAAATCCCTTGATAAATGGCAGAGTTATGGACCAGACAATAAAAAGACCATGTTAACCTTTGACTTCTAAACGTGACCTTGACATTGGAACTAGGGGTCTGGGTTTTGCGCATAACATGTCATCTCATTATAGAGAACATTTATGCCAAGTAATTTAAAAATCCCTTCATCAATGGCAGAGTTATGGATCGGACAAGAAACAATGTTAACTTTTAACCTCTATGTGTGACCATACCCTCACAGCTAGGGGTCTGGAGCTTGCGCATGACACATCTTGACCTTGAAGCTAGGGGTCTGGGTCTTGTGCATGACATGTTATCTCATTATGGCGAACATTTATGCCAAGGTAATTCAAAATCCCTTTATGGAAGGCAGAGTTACACCCAGGACAAGAATTCAGACGCACGCATGGACAGTGCAATTTTAATATGCCCATATTCGGGGGCATAACAAAACATTAATAAGAACATAGGAAGTAACAAATAAACATGAACATACATAAAGAAGGAACATGGCATAATACCTTCTTTTCTATTCCTGAAAACCCATTGTGATCGAAATTAAAAGTAACTATCAAAATAAGCATTATATCATTAAAAGTCATGTTTTTTTTATATACATTGACACTAATACAGAAAACAAAAAATATCACAAAAAGTAAGTACAAAATAAAAATGAAAAAAATCTAGTAACATTTAAAAACAGGCAATAATAAGAAAAACATAAAATATGAAATACTTTATATGACAATATTTTTGGTCCAACTTACTTCATTTTCTAGCTCATCTGACTATCATGTGAAAAAAAGAACACTTTAGTAAGAAAGTTCAGTTTCAGCAGTAAGTTTACAGGTATATTGTAACCATTAGACTACATTAGCATTGAATAAAAAGTGTTTCAATAACATGCTAACTGTATCAGTTTTAGAATCTCAGAACCATGCTGCTAAGGTGACATAAAAGAAATAATTAAGAACCAGAAATTACAGAATAAC
The DNA here is from genome assembly GCF_021730395.1 of Mercenaria mercenaria. NCBI lineage: Eukaryota > Metazoa > Mollusca > Bivalvia > Venerida > Veneridae > Mercenaria > Mercenaria mercenaria. Next base: position 520,202 of record NC_069364.1, read on the forward strand.
TAGTCTGTTCATAACACAATCACTATGATGGGTTTAAAGCACAATGTTTGCTACACCGAGATGTCAGAAAGCTAATTAATTCATACTGTTGAGCAGTTCAATATATTCTACTTAGATGGTCTGCAAGCAATATCACCTCCTCAATATCACCTCCTCAATATCACCTCCTCAATATTCACCTCCTCAATATCACCTCCTCAATATTCAGGAAGTATTTTCCCAGTCATTAAGACTTACTGTGACCATTAAGTTTTTACAATTTTAGTTTACCTATTTAGGTGTAAGATGAATAAGTTTATAATTCCAGTTCACCTGTTTCAGTGTTAGATGGATCAATTTATGATACAAGTTTACCTATTTAAGTGTAAGATGATTTAATCTATGATTTGTGCTTACCCTTACGGTGCAAGATGAATCAATTAACAGTTTGAGTTTATCTGTTTGGGTTAAAGATGAATCAATATATGATTTACCTGTTTGGGTATAAGATTAATCAATTGACTATTTGAGTTTACCTGTTTGGGTGTAAGATGAATCAATTTACGACATGCCCTGTTCATCATCTGCACTGAAGATGTATCAAAGCCAGCCACCTGCAAATTAATTAGAAATTCTGTTTGAAAAAAATGATACAACCACAGTGCATTAAACAGAATCATGTACAATATTTCATTCTATGTATCAGCTACAAGTGCTGACAACTTTTCCACACAAATTAAAGGTGACTTCATATAAAGTCCCCTTTGTCACATCAACATGGAGATCATTTTGTCAGCTTGAGGATCAAACTCTGTACCTGTTAATTGTATTATGTTCCCTATCTTCCAAGACAATTGGGTGGTCTCCCTTGAAATTGTTCTCAAAGTCTGTAAAGCTGGGTATCAGATATATTTTGTTGGACTGACAGTATTTCACTTTTACAGAGTGGTCAATATTTCACTTTTACACAGTGGTCATTTTCAGTGATACACAGTGGTCAGTACTTAGGTGATATACAGTGGTCAGTATTTCGGTGATATATTGTGGTAAGTGTTCCGGTGATATACAGTGGTCAGTATTTCGGTGATATACTGTGGTCAGTATTGCGGTGATATACAGTGGTCAGTATTTCGGTGATATACAGTGGTCAGTATTTCGGTGATATACTGTGGTCAGTATTTCGGTGATATACTGTGGTCAGTATTTCGGTGATATACTGTGGTCAGTATTTCGGTGATATCCTGTGGTCAGTATTTCGGTGATATACTGTGGTCAGTATTTCGGTGATATACTGTGGTCAGTATTTTGGTGATATACCAGCTCCAAACATTTAGCTCCTTCCCCTGCACTGATGGGAATGTACCCCACCTCTGCTAGAATCTGCCTTGCAAAAGTCAATAAAAAAAACCTGTAGATCAACCTGAATTTGGACCCCGTACTCTATCAAGCTGAGCTCCAGCACCATGACATCATCATCAAATACAAAGGCCCCTGCACTGATGAGTGTGTGCCCCGCATCTGCCAGAGTCTGGTTCACAAAGGTCAAAGGTCTTCTTTGGCTACTACAATCAGAATGAACAGTGAATTACTGGCTCATCGAAATTAACAATCTGAAAATCAGAAAACTGCAAAGAATACAACAAAGTTTTACTACATATTCTGCTTTATCATTGACAAAGCTTCAAGCAGCTATTAACTGACATTGTAACCCTTGTCTAATTCAATATTTTTAAGATCTTTCTAAGTTTATTTATGTATGTAATGTCAGAATCTTTTGACAATAATATAATACTGAATTTAACTGAAAGACATTAATAACATAACTAAATTGACTAAAAGAGAGTAAAATAGGTTTCAAAGCCTAAAATGACATATCACATAAAGTTTCATGGACATTCTATGGCATCTTAACAATTTAAAAATACAGATCTACTTTTTATCTGTCAAAAGATTGCTCTTCCTCTGCAAACATGGACTGTATGTTAAAATATATCATATTACCATGGTGACAAAGGATGATGCAAAGTCTTCCTCCTCTTTCTAAAGTCATCATGACTGGATGTGATTGAATGTCTCATGTCACCATGGTAACATATATATTACCATGGTAACAAAGGAAGAATCATACCTTAGTGATGCTGAATCTTCCTCCTCCTCTTCCTCTGTGATCACATTGATGTCATCATGATTGGGTGTGGCCATATGTCTCATATCCCCAGGGTTACATATACGACAGCCATGTACATAATCTTTGTGGATCTAAAATAAAATATTGTCTTGAGCTAACAGTTTGAAAATCTCACCCTTCTAATATCATCATCTTTAATGTATATAATTATGCTCATAACATCATAAGCAAAAATTTAGATAGTGTAAAATCTTGCTTCTACTTGTTACTGGTAAGGTGTTAGATCCTTCGCCACTGATAAAGCTGTGAAATACAATTTTGTTTTGAATAGAATGGCTGAAGAAGAAGGACAAGTATAATGAAAAGGTCTTATCTTACTTTCTGCATAGAAGGGACTTAGTGATAAAAAGTTTTGTGTCTTTTCCAAGCCTTGTGTAAAGAGGCACGGTTAATAACTACAAACAAGAGGGCCATGAAGGCCCTGTATCGCTCACCTGACCTATTGACCTAAAGATCATCAAGATTAACATTCTGACCAGGTTTCATTAAGGTATGGTCATAAATGTGGTCTCTAAAGTGTTAACTAGCTTTTCCTTTGATTTGACCCAGTGACCTACTTTTTGACCCCACATGACCCAGATTCGAACTTGACCTAAAGATCATCAAGATTAATATTCTGACTAAGTTTCATGAAGATACAGTCATAAATGTGGCCTCTAGAGTGTTAACAAGCTTTTCCTTTGATTTGACCTAGTGATCTAGTTTTTGACCCCATCTGACCCAGATCTAAACTTGTTCTATAGATCATCAAGATCAACATTCTGACCAAGTTTCATTAAGATATGGTCATAAATGTGGCCTCTACAGTGTTAACTTTTCCTTTGATTTGACCTGGTGACCTAGTTTTTAAACCTACATGACCCAGATTCAAGCTAGACCTTGAGACCATCAAGATTAACATTTTGACCAAGATTCATGAAGATACAGTCATAAATGTGTTAAAAAGCTTTTCCTTTGATTTGACCTGGTGACCTAGTTTTTGACCCCAGATGACCCAATATCGAATTCATCCAAGATTTTATTGTGGGTAACATTCTGACTAAGATTCATCGATAAGATACAGTCTAAAGTGTTAAAAGCTTTTCCTTTGATTTGACCTGTGACCTAGTTTTTGACCCCAGATGACCCAATATGATCTCGTCCAAGACTTTACTGAAAGTAACATTCTGACCAAGTTTCATTAAGATTGGGTCAAAATTGTGACCTCTAGAGTGTTAACAAGCTTTTTCTTTGATTTGACCTGGTGACCTAGTTTTTGACCCCAGATGACCCAATATCAATCTTGTCCAAGATTTTACTGAAGGCAACATTCTGACCAAGTTTCAATAAAATTGGGCCAAAATTGTAACCTCTAGAGTGTTAACAAGCCTTTCCTTTGATTTGACCTGGTGACCTAGTTTTTGACCAAGATGACCCAATATTGAACTTGTCCAAGATTTTATCAAGGGTAACATTCTGACCAAGTTTCATTAAGACTGGGCCAAAATTGTGACCTCCAGCATGTTAACAGTCAATTTGTTGACGACGGAGGACGGACGGATGAAGACGGACACAGGGCGATCACAAAAGCTCACCTTTAAGCACTTTGTGCTCAGGTGAGTTAAAAACTGCACATCATCAAGTATTTTATACTTACTTTGACACTTTTATGAAGAATCACATCTGTTTCTACACCAAGCTGAAATATTAATATAATACAGATATAAGAGCAATAAGTAGTCATAGCCTTTATTTGTCACAACAGCCAATCACCTGTATTGACTCCGGCCCCATAGAGGTAGTCGAATTCGGAGCTCTATGTATAGATCTTAGAAATAAGATAAGATTTATTCAAAGTTGGCAGGAATGGTAATGTCTAAATGTCGCCACTATAGAATGATCATGTCACTGCTATCGAACGATCATATCACTGCTATAGAATGCTCATGTCACTGTTATCGAATGATCACGTCACTGCTATCGAATGATCATGTCACTGTTATATAATGATTATGTCATTGCTATAGAATGATCATGTCACTGCTATAGAACGATCATGTCATTGCTATAGAACAATCATGTCACTGCTATAGAATGATCAAGTAACTGCTATAGAATGATCATGTCACTGATATAGAACAATCATGTAATTACTATAGAATGATCATATCACTGCTATCGAATGATATCATGTCATTGTTATATAATGATTATGTCATTGCTATAGAACAATCATGTCATTGTTATAGAATGATCATGTCACTGCTATAGAATGATCATGTCACTGCTATAGACCGATCATGTCATTGTTATATAATGATCATGTCACTGCTATAGAACAATCATGTAACTGCTATAGAATGATCATGTCACTGCTATAGAACGATCATGTAACTGCTATAGAATGATCATGTCACTGCTATAGAACGATCATGTAATTACTATAGAATGATCATGTCACTGCTATTGAATTATCACGTCACTGCTATCGAATGATCATGTCATTGTTATATAATGATTATGTCATTGCTATAGAATGATCATGTCACTACTATAGAATGATCATTGTTATATAAGGATTATGTCATTGCTATAGAACGATCCTGTCACTGCTATAGAACGATCATGTCATTGCTATAGAACGATCATGTCACTGCTATAGAACAATCATAGCACTTCTACAGAATGATCATGTCACTGCTATAGAAAGATCATGTCGCTGCTATATAATGATCATGTAATTGCTATAGAACGATCATGTCATTGCTACAGAATGATCATATCATTGCTATAGAATGATCACATCACTGCTATAGAACAATCATATCATTGCTATGAATGTAAACAGTCTCATTTTGAATGGTTCAAATGCAGTTACTGTAACAATGTACAAGTAAACCAACAATATTACCTTGTTATATACAGCAAGTGCAGGAATTTTTCTTGTATCCATGAGATCATCTGGGTTTGCTGTGTCTAATGACTGAAATATATGTAAAATAATAACTGATAAATATTTCTTAAAGACACATTTCTCTCCTCTTGAACAGTAAGAGGCCAAACTATCTTTTATCTTTATATTTCTTTTTTCTTTCATTTGTAAGGAAGTCTGAAGTCTAAAGAGTATGAAATGTTAAAAAATTCTACCACCTAGAGTGCTAAAGTTTGGCTTACAGTTAAGATGAAATCTTTTTATTGTCACAAAAAACAAACCCAATAGAAAGACATTTTTAATTCTGAAACTATTTTTGTTTTTATGTAACCAAAATCATGGCAACTGGAAATTTAGCTATATTTATTACTGCAAACTAAAATATGATATTTAAAGGTTATCAGCTTTCCATGGAGAAATATGAAGGAAATCTACAGCAGAGATATTAAGTGACTTCAAGTGCATTATTCCATGGAAGATTTTGTTTGTTTGTTTTGGGATTAATGCCATTTTTCAACAGTATTTCAGTTCTTTAATGGTGGGCAGTTCCTGGATTCTGTACCAATACAAACCTGTTCTTCACAAATAACTATGAATCAGTGGTGGAGGACAAATGATGTCAGACACAATGTCTTTTATCAAATCGCCCTGGTGAAATATGCCCTGCCAGGGGATCGACCTTGTGACCCCGAGATCCACAGATCTGCACTCTCCCTATTGAGCTAAGCCGGCAGGCTATTATTCCATGGAAGAACAAGTCCATTCTCAATGCAAAGCTTGCATCTTTTTATTACATTACCTGGCTTCTCATATTAGTACTATATAAATGTTATAAATTTGCTATATATACAAAATAAAACTGAAATCTTAACATGATGCCACAGATTAAAATGATGTCATGAATGATATACCACACACCAAATATAAAATTCAAACATCAATGATTTCCACTGTAATTTAAAAGAGATTGAGAATGAGTATGTAAGAATAGGTTTTATGTAGATACATATAGATGGTAACTGGAATATTGTATAATGAGGAGTTAAAAAGTAGAGACAAAAGAAATAAAAGTTCTGAAACTCTTACAAACAGTTCTATTAAGATAGGGGACCCGTAATGACACTGTAGACAATATACCATTCTTCCGATGTCACGGTAGCTCAATGCACATTTGGCTTTCCATAAAAAAATGAGAATGCCGAAATCTTGCACGAAGAACACATAGTTTGCCAAATTTATGGGTCCATTACCTTTCAGCATATTCACAACTCCGTAAAGTGTAGTACAGTTTATCTATAAAGGGTATAATAATTGTAAAAAAAAGGATAAAAATGCTAATATGTAAGTATGGGCAGTAATTCTTTGTGTAGGTAATACATGTACTTCTCAACATTGCAATGCCTCTACCATTTATCAGTGTATAAAACAACCTTAAAATCACCACCGTTTGAAGTAAATATAAAGAAACTCTATTTAAAGCATCAGAAAAGGTTGTTCTATCAACCATTTCCAAAATGACCTACATGCCTGTTATTGTCTATACTGCAATTTTCACGCAAGACAAGTAGGTTATACATCCCTTACAATGATTTCATGAGCACAATGACCACCGGATTGAATTATCGCAGTGACATGTTTCACAAGCACATTGAATCCAGGCGAAATATTCCAAGTGAAATATTTCAAGAGAGCATGCGTCTGAGTGAATGATTCCCAGGGACAACAGCACACTGACACAAAGTGAATTATTCCCAGTGATATAAAACTGCTTCCAAGTATTAGGTCAAATAATGTAGCACTTTCTTAGTCACTATTTATAAGTAGGTTGATATGATGTCACAGTTAGCATGTATCTATTGTTAATTAACATGATGTTACAGAGTGACATAATAAAAAAATTATGTTATAATGTATACACAGTTAAGTAGAAACTAAATCACATGTCAGCATAAACACACCAGCATTAGTCAAACAGTGATTATAATAAGAAAAAAATCTTTTCTGAGTTACTAAGACTAATCCAACCTAATAAACCTCACTTTCAATCTGAATTCTGTTTTAAAATTTACAAAGATCTTTAAAATGGGACTGTAAAATTCCATAAATTACATTCTATAGTTTTTGTAAAAGTTCTATAGATAAATACAATAACAGGTTTGATGCTGTAAATTCATTCACTTTACAGAACATTTGTAAAACATCATTCTGTAAAATATCTCATCTTCTTTTTTTTAATGCAAATCTGAGTACAAAATAGCAGAACTGTCTTGAACTATCACCAACTGAGCCAACAAAATCACATCAATCAATGAATAATTCCACAGCACAGAAATATGTATTAGGGTATCATGAGGTCAAAGGTCAAAGGTTAGTATAGTCAATGACAAACCTGCCAATGCTGAAAAATGACAAATAATATTAATTAATATACTCAGGTCAATTAAGAGGTGGATGTGAAAGAAGTCAAAGTGCTTCTTTATCTATATACATTTAGGACACTTTGTCATCTTGTACACATCAAAGCAGGTTCAAGGTCAATTCACAACATATTTGCAACATATCTTATTATACACTACACAGTCATCATGCATGGAAGAGACTCAACAACAATTAACTTAATTCAAATAGATCTGTGTACATGCAAATTTTGAATAACCGACTTAAAAACAACATTATTTCATTCCATGGATAAACATCAGGTGTCTCATTCAACTATGTAAAAACAACAGTCAAGGCAAGGAATGATTTTGTTTAATCTATTGTAAAAAATATATTTTTCAGGACACAAAATATGAGTGAAGTCATACAGAGTTGTTGTTCTTCCATTTCAACTTCACAATTATTCACCTCTATCAATGTCTAACCCCTGACTTTGTTTAAGATCCTTGAATAAAACTTTACTTTTTAAGAGCTCACTGCCACCCTACAATGAGTACAATAGCCATCCTTATTCTTCTAACATTCAAGCTTAAGATACTGCTGAATAAAATGCTTGTCTAGTAAATAGGATATCATTTTGACCATTATTATGCTGAGAACATATCAAACTAAAGTTAATTTCAAATATACTTTCTGAACTCTTCTCTTTACTGTCATTCGGCCTTCTTCAGTTAGGCTGGTTTTGTAATTTTTTTAGCAGCTAAACAGTAACAAGAGGACCATGATGGTCCTGAATCGCTCACCTCTTCCCACATGACCCAGTTTTGAGTATGACGTCGTTTTTTCTATTATCTGACATAGTGACCTAGTTTTTGAGCTCATGTGACCCAGTTTTGAACTTGACCTAGATATTATCAAGATAAAAATTCTGACCAATTTTCATGAAGATCCATTGAAAAATATGGTCTCTAGAGTGGTCACAAGGTTTTTCTATTATTTGACCTATTGACCTAATTTTCAAAGGTACGTGACCCTCTTTTGAACTTTACCTAGATATCATCAAGGTGAACATTTTCACTAATTTTCATGAAGATCTCATGAAAAATATGGCCTCTAGAGAGGTCACAAGGTTTTTCTATTTTTATACCTACTGGCCTAGTTTTTGACCGCACGTGACCCACTTTCGAAACTGACCTAGATATCATCAAGGTGAACATTCAGATCAATTTTCATGAAGAGCCATTGAAAAATATGGCCTCTAGAGAGGTCAAAAGATTTTAATAATTTTAGACCTACTGACCTAGTTTTTGACCGCAGTTGACCCAGTTTCAAATTTAACCTAGATATCATCAAGATGAACATTCAGACCAACTTTCATACAGATCCCATGAAAAGTATGGCCTCTAGAGAGGTCACAAGGTTTTTTTATTATTTGACCTCCTGACCTAGTTTTTGATGGCACATGACCCAATTTCTAACTTGACCTAGATATCATCAAGGTGAACATTCTGACCAATTTTTATGGAGATCCATTCACAAGTATGGCCTCTAGAGAGGTCACAAGGTTTTTCTATTTTTAGACCTACTGACCTAGTTTTTGACCGCATATGACTCTGTTTCGAACTTGACCTAGATATCATCAAGATGAACATTCAGACCAACTTTCATACAGATCCCATGAAAAATATGGTCTTTAGAGAGGTCACAAGGTTTTTCTATTATTTGACCTACTGACCTAGTTTTTGATGGCACGTGACCCACTTTTGAACTTGACCTAGATATCATCAAGATGAACATTCAGACCAACTTTCATACAGATCCCATGAAAAATATGGCCTCTAGAGAGGTCACTAGGTTTTTCTATTATTTGACCTACTGACCTAGTTTTTGTTGGCACGTGACCCACTTTCGAACTTGACCTAGAAATCATCAAGGTGAACATTCTGACCAATTTTCATGAAGATCTCATGAAATATATGGCCTCTAGAGAGGTCACAGGGTTTTTCTATTATTTGACCTTCTGACCTAGTTTTTGACGCATGTGACCCAGTTTTGAACTTGACCTAGATATCAAGTGAACTTCTGACCAATTTCATGCAGATCCTGAAAATATGGCCTTTAGAGAGGTCACAAGGTTTTTCTATTTTTGACCTACTGACCTAGTTTTTGATGGCACGTGACCCAGTTTTGAACTTGACCTAGATATCATCAAGGTGAACTTCTGACCAATTTTATGAAGATCTTGTGAAATATTGGCCTCTAGAGAGGTCACAAGGTTTTTCATTTTTAGACCTACTGACCTAGTTTTTGATGGCACTGACCCAGTTTCGAACTTGACCTAGATATCATCAAGGTGAACATTCTGACCAATTTTCATGAAGATCTTGTAAATGTATGGCCTCTAGAGGGTCACAAGGTTTCAATTTTAGACCTACTGACCTAGTTTTGATGGCACGTGACCAGTCGGAACTGACCTAGGATCATCAAGATAACATTCTGACCAACTTCATAAAGATCCACTGAAAAATGTGACTCTAGGTGGTCAAAGCAAAGTTTAGGACGCATGCACGTACCCACGACGACTGACTCCGCGATCACAAAGCTCACCTTGTCACTTTGCGACAGGTGAGCTAAAAAGGAGAATCGCCTGATTCACGCATCACACTGTTTATTGGTGGTGGGCAATACAAAATTTTTTTAAAATTTTTGTGTATTGATCAGAATTTTCATCTAAATAACTTTTGTCATATATGATTTTAAATTTAAGATTTTGAATCTAATTTTCTATTTCTATTCAAATATTTTTTGAAAATGAATAACCGTTTTAACTGACATTTGATTTTAATAGCGGCGTAGCAATGCTCCAAACTTTTAGAAAAAACACTGTAAGTTAAGCGTTCATAATTAATCTATTTTATATCAAAATAATATTTAAAAGTTATCAATAAATTGCTTGTTTTATTCTTTCCATTGATCAAAAAATTATTGATATCATTTGTGTTTTAAGAAAGTTTAAGCTGTTAGAAAAACATCACTGTTAACAGAAAACATGGACGCTCTACGTCTGCCCACCCGATCTTTGTCTTATCAGTTCTAAAAATAGAATATACAATGGATTTGTATACAAACATGATCTCTCCTATTGGCTTGATTTGCTTCTTTTACCTTATCAATCAAAGAACAGACAATGAAAATGCATTTTTGCCATTGTTTTTCTTTTAAATGTGATATAGGTGATGTCATCAGCCATCCTAATAACAACTGTCTGACAATTTACCATTATTTAGCACAACAGGAATACTGGAAGTGAATTCAGGAACAACAACTCTGTAAAAGAGTTTAATACTGAACCTACCTGTAGAACATCTCGGATGATGTTAATGGCAGGCAGGGTAACGTTCACCATCAGTTTATCTGGTGATGAGAAAATCATGTACATACATTGACCTTCATCTTCTGAACTGATCTCTGGTTCCCCAATCTCTGCTGATGGAAGACCATCTATCTCATCATACCTCTCGGGACCTGGGAACCAGAAAAATACAATTGTATATTATGGTAGGTCATGTGAACTTCCCTGTTTAAAGTTCCTAAACTGTAACAGTTTAAATACTTTAATGGGACAAAACCCTTAATTGTAATCTGTCACTCTAAAAATAAACTTTAGATTTTCCAGTAAATTTACAATATCAAAAGCACCTTAAAATGTATTCATTTTGTCATCTATATTTTTTCAGTACAATACAAAAATCACATGAAGCCTTGTTTGAAATATTTCTTGGGTTCACTCAAGTACATGTGATATTTATACAGTATTATGTGTGTGTTAAAAAGTTTCATCAATATCTGAAAGTTAACATAGAAGAAATACTGCATAAATATTGCAAAGATATTTTTTTGTTACAAATGAAACTTTACTTCTAAGAATGTTCATTCTTTTCTGAAGACAATTACATCAATTTTCTCAGCATGAGAAATTTAGCTTCAATGAAATGATCAAAAAGAATATCACAAATTGATAATAAGTCAATTTAATCCATTTAATTGTTTCTGATTCTTCAAAAAAATTAAAACAACAAAAAAAAAACAACAAAGCTGTATCAGACAGTTAATAATGCACAGGGTAAGCATAATACTTGAACAAATCATACAACTTAAGCAGAAATTGGCTGAATAAATGAAAACTGCCTGTTTTTAACTTTAAGGTAGTCAAGCTGTAATGACAATCGACAATTTTTATTCAATTTTTTTTTCTGCGTATTCTTCTTCTGCATTCTTCAGAGCTCATTCAAGCATACAAGGGCTATTCTTGTCACTTTTCAGGCTATTCTTGTCACTTTTCAGGGTTTTTCTAACAGGAGAGTAAATGTGTATTAACAAATTTTCACCTCACATGCTGTTTAAATAAAAACATTTCATATACTATAGTACATGCATTCTGTAACAAAGAATAAACATATTTTGACTCCAAAACAGCTAATTCAAAAGGAATCATTTATTAGTTTTTACACCTTTTATGCTAGAATAGTGTGAGCGTATGTCCATTTCGTGTTACAACACCTTCAGAATCCCTTGGGATTCTGTAGATGTTACAATACTAAAAAACATGTGTTTTCTCTACACAAGAACATGGATTTCTGTACATTGCATTTAGGAGTATATGAAATAACCGATTGTCATCACACAGTCACTGTCTTAAATAACGATTTATCTACTGAAAATCAAAAACATAGTTTCAATATAACAGAACAAAAATATTTTTCAACAACTCAAGAGAAATCATTAAATCTAAGCTATGTTTTTTTCCGAGGCAGAATGCATTTTGTAAATTAATAAAATAACAGAAATAACTATTTCAATTTATTATATCTGCATTCAGTAAACTGTCAAGTTTTGTCACACAGAATGAACTTGAGGAAACTTTCTTTTTGTAATTCCAGATCAATAACATATCTTTACTTCGACTGAATTTAATTTTAGATACAGTTTGAATGTTTTCTCTTCATTCATAATGCAGACATTCAATAACAGATGAATAGCTGGAATTCATTTTCATAGAAGCCGATCATCATCATTAGAGAACCACTGAAATATTCTTCATTCTTACTTTTAGTTATTCAAAATGACATGAATGAAGTTTAACTTCTGCTAACAGCACATCTATAGAAGAGTTTCTTTCCCATCTGAAAAATTTCTCAGTGATTTAATAACCTCTCCTCCGCTTAACAATCTTCTTTTTTTTTTTTTGCTTGTTTTGTTGTTGTTGTAGGTATTGTTCTAAAATGTTTGCACTGTACTTTATATGAGAATGAATTCCATCAGAATGTTAGCTTTGCAGTGAACATGCAAAAAAAGCTTTTTGTGACCCAACTTTCGCCGTCTCTAACCTTTCGCCTCTACTCTATAGTGGGCTTTACTCTCATGTATACTGTGAAATCAGTATTGTGTGAAAGACACATTTTGTGGAATTAGTGGTTTTTGATCCATGAAAATTAAAATCTTAAGAAACAAATAAATGTATTTTTAATTCTAATTTCAAAATCTTTAATCAAAGAATTCATACTCCACACAAAATAACTGTATTGGCTGAAACTACAAACATCTGTGCCAGTCATTTTGAAGAATTTCACAGTAGAACAAGAAATAATTCAGAACCAAAGTTTGTGGAAACAGGGTCAGTATAGCCAAGAACTTTAATACCATTCAAATTCATCAAGGCTGCAAGTCTTTATTTCACATTTATACTTTCAAATTACACACTCTCAAAAGAATATTGCATTTTCTACATGGAAATATATGCCACGCTGAAAACCAATCTTTTCAGTCCCAAACTCAGATATCCAATAATATATGCAGGAAAACTGATAATAAAGCAATAAATATTTGGACTTAATATACCTGTACTTGACTGGATACCTTGAAAATGTGAAAATAAAAAAACTGAATTCCATATGTCATTATAAATAAACAGAAAAATGTGAACAAAAATATTAAAAGTCATATATAAATGATTTTGGAGGAACACATACAACCTGTAAAAAAAAACAGTTTGAAATGAATTAACTAAACCTAGCTATTAAACAAAATACAAGGAAATAATTACAAGAAAGTGTGCTTCTGAAATCAGATAAAAGAAATATGGATAACAAATTGTCTTGCATAAATGCATTTATTAACTCCCATAAGGACCAAATCATGTTCCTTTTTGCCACACAACCCCTTTCCTCTGAGGAAAATGGCTGCTATATTTAACAGCTACTTTATCAAATTAGACCTTTGTTTTGTTATATTTGCTCAGGATGAGAACTACAAACTAGAATATGTTAGAAAAAATGTTGCGAAGGTAGTTATTTTCTGTGGTATGCAAAACTGATTTCAGAATAATTGTGCACAAATACTGTGTCAAGAAATAACTGAATAATTGCACACAAATAATTACAACATAACATCAGCAATACAACACCAGCAACAAACCAGTTCTGAACTTCACAGGTCCCTGTGGGGTTAAAAATATAGGTTTATCGAGGGTCCAGTCGAGTCCCTCGTCATTATCATCAGTTTCGCTGACATCGGCATCTTCACTACTATCTGTTGTGAAGATACTGCCAAGTTTGTTCGTTATTGTATGTATAAGACTCTCACTCTCTGAGTCCGACTCTCCTTGCACGCTACTGTGCCGACTTAATGATTCTGAAAATGTGTTATTGTAATATTGCTAATACTTCCTACATAAAACAACAATAATAAAAGCCTGGAATACCTGCTACATAGAAAGCTGAATGTAAAACTGCTTTGGAAAGCTTGCAAATGTGGCAGTTTTCTGTTCTCATTACCAATACAGACATATTTTCAATATGAAGAAAATGTACGCTAAAGCTCAAAATATGCTTTTTTTTCTTTTCTTTGTAACTTAATTTGCAACAAAAAGGCTTTTTTTTTAATGTTCGTTTTTTACAAAAAGACAATCTTCATAAAAAGTCACTTCCTTTTTGTGGATTATATCCTGATATCGAAAAGTTTGATTATCAAATATAATTTCTCCAGAACAGTGAGATTATAAAATAAAGTTTCTCTGAAGCAGAACTGCTTTTGAACACAGAAAAAAACTGTATGACAAAATATTTCTTATTAACTAATTTTATTATTATTCTATTGCCTTTAAATTTGTAAATTTTGACTCTTAAAATGAAATCTCATCTTTTCAAGTCAATACTTGAGTCTTTTTTTGAATAAATCATATGAAAATGCATGGAATTAAAATAAAAGGTTTGTATGGCAAAAGATTATAAGTAATTTCTTCTTGTGAATACCATACAATTTCACTACTGACAGCATCACTTAAAATAAACTTCTATATATTATAGTTACTGCTGAAATGAGGAGAATTAGTTGTTAGAACAACAAGAATTCTTGTTAGTTACATTACATATGATACCATAAAATCAGACATTTTCATGAGGTTCAAAGTTTGCTGTATTCAAAATCAAATTTAGTTTACAAGGTAGAGTATTTTTTTATGTAAAGCAGACTTGTGAACTAACACAATTTTGTGGATGTTTATTTCTGCAAGTACAAATTTTGAGGGTGTCCCAATATTAGGGTGTCCCAACATTAAGGGACATTCAGTTTGTGCATATAATGAAAATAAATCCCTTATGAAAATTTCTGATTTTACAATATTCAAGACTACAAGTTAAAATCAATATATTGCAAGCATATGAAATACCTATGTACACAGCAAATGATTAAAATGTTACACTGGTCTGACCTAATATAAATACTGCTAAAATGCAAATTTAGAAAAATAAAAAATCATATGTACTATTAATGTAAGTACACAGTCATGCACTTACCATAACTTTTATCACTGGCAATACGGATTTTCCGGCGAGTATTTTTAGGCCTAAGGATTGTCATTTCACTTGGTGAGTCGAGTTCCTCATCAGCTTCATTCTCACTACTACTTGACCGGAAATGGTTCCGGTTGATCATCTGCTCAACGTCAGACTGAAGACCATCCGGTACATCTAGACCATTGTCGTCATAGCTACACACAATTGGAAAACTCTGGGCTTGAAATATCTTTAAAGAAAAGACAAAAGTAAACTTAATACATTTTTCTAAAATGAAATTTATCATTTGATTCCAGCACACTGTTATAAATAATAAAAACAATTAAAGTTTTCAGAAAGTTACACAAATCAAGTACCAAGAAATTATTATCACATTTTAAATGCATGCCTCATTGCCAAGAAAAAAGCTTTTCTCCAATGAATACACACTAAATGGATTTTGAATTTATTTTTTGTCCTGGATTAGGGTTTTCAGAAAGTTACACAATTCATGTTCCAAGAAATTATTATCACATTTTAAATACATGTAGCATACATGTCATACGTCCCGGATTGTCCGGGATTGTCCCGGAAATGACATACTTGTCCCGGTGTCCCAGACAGTGTTGAAATGTTCTGGAAAATTAAAAATACAGAAAACAAAAATAACCCCCCAAAAAACTAGTTTTTTTGGTCTGTAAATTGTTGAATTATACATTATTAAAACACAATAAACAGTCCTCGGTGTCACATTGTTTATTCCCAATTATCCGATATCAGTTTCATGCCCTCGAGCGGGACACATGTTGATTAAGCCAGCTCCGATCAACACTCGTATTGAACGCGCGGCGCGATCTTTTGATGACCCAGATTAATTTACATTCAGCTAGTTTGATGACCCTGATTATGAATTGACAGAATTATGCAATCAATAACAGTTTTATGATAATTTAATGTTAGGAACAATAGCCGAAAATCTCGTTGTTTTTAGCACGTAGGCGGTGAAGCTACATGTAGCCTTTATGGAAGAAATGGCTGAAAACGGTCAATTAAACTATAATTATTTTAAAAGGTTGTAATCTTTTAAAATGTACATTGATTGTCACACATATTCTAAATTAAAATTTCGACTACTGAATGCCTTTGCCGACCGATCCATGAAAATTGACCCAACCCGAAATATTTTATATCGATTTTATTTACAAGATTTATTTTATTCCTTTGAGGATTCCATTTCATTAATGATTAGATAAACGTTTAAGCTTTAAAATGATACCAAATAAGCTGGAGACCAGGTTAATTCTTCGTATGTAGTAAGCCTCCTAAGTCTGTTCACCTCGGAAACGCAACCAATTCACGTACCGAACTATAGACGTGAATTACCCTATTTACCTCCCTTAGAAAGCTAGACGACATTTGCAGCAAATTATTCCTCAGCGAGTGAACAACGTTTATCTCCGGAAACTACATGTAATTTTATGATATTTATGCATGAAACAGACGAATACTAATGTCATGGTGTATGTCCCGGACAAAGGGTAAAAATCCCGGAAATTTGAACTCAGAATCCCGGAAATGTTCTGAAAAATTATGGCATGTATGCATGTAGCATCCTTCAGCCAGTCATCATAAAATGTCACATTGCCAAGAAAAAAGCTTTTCTCCAAGAAATACACAATAAATGGGTTTTGAATTTATTTTTTGTCCTGAATTGTAAATGGGTGTTCTTTACCTTATCCAACATCATTATTGACCAACTAATCAGCCAAATGCCTGTAGCAAAAATGTGCATGAATCATAATTTAAAACACATGTTCTAGTTGTAGAAACAAAAGTAGTTCTACCTGTATTTTGAGAGCCCAGGGTTCATACAGTCCCTCTTGTACTAGATTTGGCTCCACTAGAGGTTCCCAGACACTCAATTTCTCATTATAGTAACAAACATCTAGCTCCAGATCTGCTGTCAACCTCATCTGAAAAAGGAAACAAAAATTTCTATACATGAATGATAACTATGCTATGCATACAAAACATTCACACTGCTGCAAGTCATTCATTGTTAACTTAACAAAGATCAAAATTTTGGTAACATTTCACATTGCTTTCAGACAAGAATGAAGGTTTAACCTGTTTTGTCCAGTTGGAAAATTTTCCATCCACAGATGTACGGACACACAGTAACGGTACTGTCTGATCTAGATTCTCAACCTCGAAGAATGCACACACTTCCTGTATGTCTAATGTCAACATCTCAATTGGAGGGTCCAGTGGGCCAAACACAGGACCAGTGGCTGGCTCCTCATTCCCTACAATGCAGTAAACATTCATATAAAAGTCATCATCTGAACATAACAGTTCACAATGTATAAAGTGCTGTTTAGGCTGTTCATCTCATGTCTAGTCCATATTGTGTGACCAAAAGAGAATATAGGTAGAGTGAAACACCACTTGCTCAGACATCAATGGTTCAAGCACCCAAGCTTTCTGTTGCACTGTGCCTAATGGTCCCAAGAAATTTTCCTTGTATTTTCTATGTTTGGATTGCTCTAAATGCTGGGTAGATTTAACATTTTTCTCGTCCCCTTGTGAGTTTTAGTGACCTCTGGTGTTTAACTGTATACATAGAACAAGTTTCTTAAAATATGATCCTGCCACATGCTGCACTATTGTGAATAAGAAAGTTGACAGGTATAATTATGAGGAAATTAAAAATATTACAGACAATATAAAGTCACTAAAAAGAAATGGACAGAAAACAAGGTTGTTTCTGTTTAAGGAGGTAGGTTACCTTTATATTTGTATGTGTGCATGTCCAACCGGAAGCTAACGTGACGATTTACGACGACGTTTACGACAAACTAAATGTGTTTGTATATTCATTATTCTGAAAACAAATCATAGACCTGTCTTCGATCTTTGTGAATTAATAATGCAGAAATAATGAATAAATTGCCGCAGAAACGCTTCAAAACAATGTTGCCTTAAAATGACGTCATTGACGTCATGACGTTACGTGTCAGTTACCATGCAAAATTTATAGCTTTTATCTTGAAAGTACGTAATTCTGTGCATTTTCTTTATTCAAACTATTTTCAAATAACCATTATTTGCCGAAATATTTTTTACGAGTCTTTTGCACTGGATAATAATCAGTATTTTGCTTCTTTTATGCAGTTATTTTGATATGTTATGCGGAATGTAAGAAAATGGATGATGACAACCAATGTTATTTGGAATATAGTACGGCGAGAGGTTACTCGTTACGGCCATTTTCAAATAAAAAATCTAGCAGTATGATTTGTAATACCTATTTTTCGGGTTCCATTGATAATATGTACTTATATACTAAAACTAAGATCTAAATTGTTCAAATTTCAGTAGAAAATTATGGTTTCTTGAATTGAATTGATGTTACCATGGAAACGAAGCCCGTGACCTATGTATCTAAATGTAAAATTCAAAAGCGTTGACACTAGTCTATTTAAGAAACACAACTTCGGCTTTTTATTTTCATTTCAAAAATATCCATGAGAATAATAGTAGCATGCTGAACGATTTTTCCATGAAAAATGCCAGACGAGGGGTACTGCTGTAAGTATTCTAAGCTTAGAAATTTGTTTGAATAAATGCAGATAACACGAAAATATAACTTACGTTAGAAATAATATGTTTTAAAGCTACATCAACTAGAAAGATAATCTTATTCAATATTATTTTAAAGGAAATTACGACAAAAAGCAAGATATGAGCCATTTTAAACACCTCTGTTGCCATGGTTACTTTAAACTTTAAGAAAAATAGGGTACCATGTATAGTGCTTGGTATTTTGCTAATAATATTACCCAAATATTCCAAGTTGGTTATTAACAGAATGGCACTGAAGCCGTCGAAAACCCTTATTTTTATACATAGTTGTTTAAAAATGAGAGAAAATGCGTTACCATGGAAACACGAGCCCCGCGACATATACATTTTAAGCTTATATTAGAAAGCTAACGTGCATACTAGTAAAATTATAGATTATGCTGACTTCTACGGATATCAATGAAACTAAAATACACTGAAAAGTGTTAAATATCCGCATTTTCCTTCTTCTTTCAATATGAAATACCTTTGGAGGGTCATGTTCTTAAAACCTGGATAAAAATTGAACTTGAAGGGACAGAGACAAACGAAACTGAGATTTTAGCAGTTAAAACTTCATATTACACGAAATACAAAAAGATGCTGCGGTTCAACTAATTTGAATTTACCCTTGTAACAAGGTAACCTACCTCCTTAAGTGTTGGACTGTTTTTGCCTGTGTTGGTAGAAGCAAATCTAGTTTTCCTTGGCATTAGAAATTTTCTGGTTTATTTCCTACAGAGATCATCAGTACTTGCAAGATTTAGTCAAACAAAACAAAAAATATTTATTTGACTGGGCATTCTTTAATCAAGAAGTACTGCATGTGGGCTGGACCTTAATACAAAAGACAGAAACTGTTGGTCTCAATGTCACAACTCTTCAGTGACACAATTACAATCCACCATTCAATGTTTCTCTGAGTGCCTGGGACTGGAAGTGACCTTGTTTATCTCAAATAGTGACATAAACATACACAAATGTCTGACTCACATTTATCTATCCATCTCCCAGGTGACACAGTTTTTATTTTCCACATATCGTCTAATACACTAGCCTCTGTATCATCTACTTTCACATCTGTACCCTGAAAGTTTGATCCTTTTTGTAAAATAAGAACAACATTTATTTTCATGTCTATGACTTTTCCATGCTTCCATGGCAGTATGGTTAAGGTCTATGACTTTTCCATGCTTCCATGGCAGTATGGTTAAGGTCTATGACTTTTTCATGCTTCCATGGCAGTATGGTTAAGGTCTTTGACTTTTCCATGCTTCCATGGCAGTATGGTTAAGGTCTATGACTTTTCCATGCTTCCATGGCAGTATGGTTAAGGTCTATGACTTTTCCATGCTTCCATGACAGTATGGTTAAGGTCTATGACTTTTCCATGCTTCCATGACAGTATGGTTAAGGTCTATGACTTTTCCATGCTTCCATGGCAGTATGGTTAAGGTCTATGACTTTTCCATGCTTCCATGGCAGTATGGTTAAGGTCTATGACTTGGAATCATTTGCCCCTCACCTATGTCTGCTGGAAACCTTAAAATGATGTAGAATTTTTCATATGAGGAAGCCTTCCAGCTGGCTTAGAGACGGCAGAAGGTTCTTACCCAGGGTCTCACCCATGTCTGAAATAATGCCCTGAGGAGCACCTGGGATTTTCCTCCACAATTAAAAACTGGAAAGGTCACCAGATCACCTAAATTATGCCAGTGTGCCTCTAAACGAAAAAATAGAGAAAAATTACCATGCTTTGGACATTTCACACAATTAATTAATATCTTAAACATGAGTAATTTGGATATGAGTAAGTTTCAGATATTCTGTATATATTGTATACCTGATCAGAAGATTGTTTGAGTATGCTGATAACATCCATTAGTAGTCTCATGTTGGGTGGGGTCAGATGTATAAACAACTTTGCCAGCTTAACCGACATCTGTAATTCATTCTTCACTATATCATAACATCGGCTGAACTCAAGGTCACATGGCGTTATCATCTGAAATATTCAAAAACAAAATTTACATGTACATATACATGTACATACGTAAGAACAAAGGGAAGAAATTTTAAAAAATTCTAAGTCAACAGAAAAAAAAATTCTAAGTCCACAAAAGAAATCCTTACCAGGTATAGATATGTCAAAATACACCTAAAAATTGGAGGTACCATTTATGTTGTACCACAGAAAAGTGGTCTCGATTTTTCCCTACAGCCAATAATAAACTAGAGCTATCACTAAAGGTGATGAATGTACCCCCCCCCCACATGCACTGACACAGTACAATGCAATTTGACGCACACAAGATTGCATAATTATGTGGACTGTATGTATACAGTATAGTAACAAAAAACAAAGTCCCGTAACTATGCAGAATATTTATCTAAAAGAACATAACATGCACCATGCACAACAAGGGTTGGTACTGATCACTTGTGTGAAGTTTCATTAAATTGTGTGCAAGGGTTTCGGAAGATTAGGCGCGCACAAGATTATATATGCAGACTGTATGTACATAATATGTTAACAAGAAACAAAGTCCCATAACTCTGCAATTTTTGTTGTTGAAAGAACCTAACATGCCCCATGCACAACTACTGTTGTTACTGATCACTTGTGTGAAGTTTCATTAAATTGTGTCAAGGGGATGAGGAGAGATGGTGCACACAAGATTGTGTCTATATATATAGTATAGTAACAAAAAAACAAAGTCCTGTAACTCTGCAAAAATTTTTTCTGAAAGAACCTAACATGACCCATGCACAACTACTGTTTTTACTGATCACTTGTGTGAAGTTTCATTAAATTGTGTCAAGGGGATGAGGACAGATGGTGCGCACAAGATTGTGTCTATGTATATAGTATAGTAACAAAAAATAAGTCCCGTAACTCTTCAATTTTTTTTTCTGAAAGAACCTAACATGCCCCATGCACAACTACTGTTGTTACTGATCACTTGTGTGAACTTTCATTAAATTGTGTCAAGGGGATGAGGAGAGATGGTGCGCACAAGATTGTGTCTACGGACAGATGGACAGATGGACGGACAGACAGACAGACAATCTGAAACCAGTATACCCCCACCCTTACAACTTTGTTGTCGGGGGGTACAAAAAGTTACAAAATAAGCTATTTATAGTAACATAAAAGGGAAGTAATTCAATAAAAAAAGTTATTGTTAGTGAACAAAAAAAGGATCTGCCAAATAAAAACAAGAGCACCGCAATGCAAAGCAATATACACACGAAACAAAGTCATATGACATCTGACCCCCAAGTGTGACCTTGACCTTAAAGCGCTACATGCGCTCTGCATGTCGTCTCGATGTGGTGAACATTTGTGCCAAGTTCCTTTAAAATCCTTCAAGTAGTTCAAGAGTTACAGAGGGAACATGAAACAAAGTCATATGACCTTTGATCCATAAGTGTGACCTTGACCTTGAAGGAAGCCATCCAAAACATGCGCTCTGCACGTCGTCTTGATGTGGTGAACATTTGTGCTGTCTTTGAAATCCTTCAAGGGGTTCAAGAGTTACAGAGCGGACACAAAACTGCTAATGGACGGACAGACAGCCGGACGGATGGACGAACACTGGCATCATAACATAATACGTCCCTTTGGGCATACAAAAATCACCTTGTATTATTGCAGTTTTACCTTAGATTGATAGTCTGCTGGAGCACCATATATACTGGAGAACATTTTCAGTCCGGCAATCTTAGACCACATCCTCTGCTGGGTGGGATTAGCTACATATTCAAATGCTATATCTGCCTATAATATAATACATAACACACAGTAAAAAATATGTATATCTACATGTATCTACTGTTTTACTCTAATTGAATTACCTTAATTGACACTAATATTTATATTCTTTTCACTTCCACTTCTATTAAAATGACAATGAAACATATCCATACAGAAGAGCTTTAGTTAATCACCTTGTATTTAAAGTAAAGTGTAATCATTTCATAAAACTATGAGTTCTGATTGTAGCAGGTCTTAAAGAGACTTTGCCTTATTTTGACTTTTTGTCTGGTAATTACCAAAACTCAGTTCTGCAGTTTATTTTTGTTTGTTTTGAAATTAAAGCAAATGCAGTTATTACAACAAAGTTTATCACGGTAACTTACATTGACCACAATAATCCTGCTGTTGTGTGATTCTGGATCAGCTAATAGGACAATTTCTGGCTGTGACATGGAGAAATACACTGTCATCACTGGCCCTTCCTCACTGCCACTGTACGGTGGTGCTGGTACTGGGGTATGACCTCCGCCTGCTGGTGTCTCTATGGTAACAGGAGAAGTCAGTGCCTCTGTGAGGAAACTGGACAGCTCCAATATGTATGGTATCTGGAGATTGATGGTAACTTTCTCCATCATGATGTCAGCTGAAAAGATTTCATTTCAAACTGATTTTGTTACTATAGTAACCAGGTCATTTCTCAGAGAAGACATATAGTTACATAGTGAATTGGAACATTTGTCATCAGTACCTCTACCTCCATCATGGAATGAATTATTCTGGTAGTTTTTAAATGGATTCTGTGATTAATGAAAGCGAAAGGGAAGGGAACTTTTAATATAAGGCAAATATATCTTTTGCATTTAATTAAACTACATTAATTGTTCACCTTTTTGGTTCCCGTCACCACTGATCTTGTATATAACAGATACAAGAGGTCGCCGGGAGTCAGTCTCCTTCTCTACGCTCTCCTTGTCATGATACAAAATCCTGTAATCAGAAGGTGCAGTCAAGCTAATAATTATGTAAAAACAAATCATAATTTAATCAGTCATTTATATTTGATACTCTGGTATATTTGTACAAGCCTTGCAAGTGCAACATTTATTTCACAACATTCTGTGATAAATGTGTGATTTATTTTGCAGCAACAAGTAAACATTTTAAAACATCTCCACAAATTAACATGACATAGTAATCAATAAATATACTAACTTTTTAACAACATGTCTACTATCTGGTTTAATATTGAGCACATATAGTGTTTCCAAGGCAACAGTAACCTTGGTTTCCCCGTCTCCTCGTGAGTTCACTGTCCCACTGATCTTTCCCATCACCAGTTTGGCAAAATCTACAGTACCTTCTTCCTAAACAAAAATTAGTACCAGTATTTTATAAAAGATGGCAATATCATATAGAACAACAATTATCTTAAGGAATATTTATATCTATAAAACTTCAAAAAAAATTAATATACTTCAAACAATAATTATATTCAGTATATGTTGGGAGCAGGAATTTTTCCACTGAATTTCCTTATTTAATCTGATCAAAAGCCTCAGTATTTTAATCCACTTAAGAATATCTTACTGCATTAATGCTAAATGAACAAGAAAGATGGAAATTTGTAACGTTATAACATTAATTTGATTTTTTGTCTACCTTTGTATCCTGAGAAAGGACAAGTTCCATCCCCTCCAAGGTGAAGAGTACTACAGTTGATGTTTTCTTTGCTGCCATTGATGATGTCATATCTGTATCCATGACAACAGTTCCAGATTCCTCACTGGTTTGTGTTGTGACTGGGGTTCTTCTGACCGGTTCTGTATAGAGTAAAAAGTGAAAAATTTAAGAGCTATTTGTAAAACTCATTAAAAAAAATAATGCCCCCAAAGTCACCCTGTTGGATGAAAATGAATGCTGGGAATTGACCTTTCACCTAATTAATAGCAAAATGGATTATCTAAGGATCAGACAATAGAGCTATAAAGTTTGATGGATGTAGGCCCAATTATTTTCCAGTTACTGACCAATAACTATTTTTAATCTCTGACCTTAAAATTGACCTACAAGCCCTGAAACAATAACAGTTATCAACTGATCACAGGCAATCACCCTATCAAGTTTGACAGCCATAAGCACACAACTTTCTCAGTTATTGATTCAAAACCATTTTCAGTTTCAAGGTCACGCTGACTCTGACTTTTGACATTCTAACAACAAGAGGACCATGATGGTTCTGAATCGCTCACCTCTTCCCACATGACCCAGTTTTGAGTATGACGTTGTTTTTTTCTATTATTTGACATAGTGACCTAGTTTTTGAGCTCATTTGACCCAGTTTTGAACCTGACCTAGATATTATCAAGATAAAAATTCTGACCAATTTTCATGAAGATCCATTGAAAAATATGGTCTCTAGAGAGGTCACAAGGTTTTTCTATTATTTGACCTATTGACCTAGTTTTCAAAGGTACGTGACCCTGTTTTGAACTTTACCTAGACATCATCAAGGTGAACATTCTCATTATTTTTCAAGAAGATCTCATGAAAAATATGGCCTCTAGAGAGGTCACAAGGTTTTTCTATTTTTATACCTACTGGCCTATATTTTGACCGCACGTGACCCAGTTTCGAAACTGACCTAGATATCATCAAAGTGAACATTCAGATCAATTTTCATGAAGATCCATTGAAAAATATGGCCTCTAGAGAGGTCAATAGATTTTAATAATTTTAGACCTACTTTTTGACGGCACGTGACCCACTTTCGAACTTGACCTAGATATCATCAAGAAGAACATTCTGACCAATTTTTATGAAGATCCATTAAAAAGTATGGCCTCTAGAGAAGTCACAAGGTTTTTCTATTTTTAGATCTACTGACGTAGTTTTTGACCGCACATGACCCTGTTTCGAACTTGACCTAGATATCATCAAGATGAACATTCAGACCGACTTTCATACAGATCCCATGAAAAATATGGCCTTTAGAGAGGTCACAATGTTTTTCTATTATTTGACCTATTGACCTAGTTTTTGACGGCACGTGACCCACTTTCGAACCTGAACTAGATATAATCAAGATGAACATTCAGACCAATTTTCATACAGATCCCATGAAAAATATGGCCTCTAGAGAGGTCACAAGGTTTTTCTATTATTTGACCTACTGACCTAGATTTTGAGGGCACGTGACCCACTTGCGAACTTTACCTAGATATCATCAAGGTGAACATTCTGACCAATTTTCATGAAGATCTCATGAAATATATGGCCTCTAAAGAGTTCATAAAGTTTTTCTATTATTAGACCTACTGACCTAGTTTTTGATCGCACGTGACCCAGTTTCAAACTTGACCTAGATATCATCAAAGTGAACATTCAGACCGACTTTCATACAGATCCCATGAAAAATATGACCTCTAGAGAGGTCACAAGGTTTTTCTATTATTTGACCTACTGACCTAGTTTTTGAAGGCACGTGACCTAGATTCGAACTTGACCTAGATATCATCAAGGTGAACATTCTGACCAAATTTCATGAAGATCTTGTGAAATATATGGCCTCTAGAGAGGTCACAAGGTTTTTCTATTTTTAGACCTACTGACCTAGTTTTTGACGGCACGTGACCCAGTTTCGAACTTGACCTAGATATCATCAAGGTAAACATTCTGACCAATTTTCATGAAGCTCTTGTGAAATATATGGCCTCTAGAGAGGTCACAAGGTTTTTCTATTTTTAGACCTACTGACCTAGTTTTTGACGGCACGTGACCCAGTTTCGAACTTGACCTAGATATCATCAAGGTGAACATTCTGACCAACTTTTATAAAGATCCCACAAAAAATGTGACCTCTAGAGTGGTCACAAGCAAAAGTTTACGGACGGACGGACGAACGCAGGCACGGACGACGGACGACGGACGCTGCGTGATCACAAAAGCTCACCTTGTCACTATGTGACAGGTGAGCTTAAAATAACTGGGGTCATCTTCTGACCATGAGCAATCATCCAAAGAAGTCAGACTACTATATGCTGAGGCCTTCTCCTTTATTATTTTTCAGGTTACAGTGATCTTGACCTTTGACTTACCAACCCCTAAAACATAAAGAGTCATCTAATGACCACAGGCAACCTCTAAAAATATTAAGAAACACACAAAAAAAATTTTTTGGGGGAGGGAAGGGGGAAATGGTGTGGGAAGAGGATACTCAGAAACAAGTAACTAAATGTAAAAAAATTACAGGGACAGAGAGACTGCGGAAAGGGTATGTGATGGGTTCTGAATGTGAACAAGGGATACCAAAATACAATACAAATAAAACTAAACAAAAAGTATGAAAATAATAAAAAATTATTTTGCCTAAACATAATTACATTTATTTTTTCCCGAAATTAATAGCTATCTCGTTGCTAAGTGTGTTAGCTATAAACTATCGTCGTTGTCAAGTAATCCAGTTTTCTAGTTCCTTGTCTAAACATAACAGATGAATGAAAAACGCCTATTCGTCAGGGAACCACTCGAGCGTTATATTAAATCGAGAGCACGTGCAATCTTCTCAGTTGAACTAAAGGTGTATTGGCTAGCGCTTCAGATCGATGTTAAATTGCCCACCCGCCAAACCCCAATAATAATAATAATAAAAATTGTTGTAAACTACAATTCATTATATTTTGTATCTTTAATTCTGTTTTGACAATCTGACTGTTTTGTGAAGTACTTATGTTGCAGATAATATGCTGCCATTGGGTGCCAACTCCGGAAGTGATCAGATTCCAGGTACATTCCACAGACATTAATTGAACGGATTCCTGGGCTACAAACAATTTGTGAAACAGACAGATCTAAAAGGATATTATCATTCTTCCGGACTGTTGCTTTATGAGAAATCAAAAGGACAATTTAGAATTTATACATGTATAATTTTTGTTACTAAAACTCCAGTTAATTATTTCCATATTTATATACAATTATTTTTTTTATGTCACTCCTAATTTTAAGGGCCTGGAAAAATTCTGTCGACCGTGGGGGCGATCGGGCGTGCTTTGGGACGTTTTGATGGTACGGATGTTACGGTGTATATTAAAGGTATTGCTCTAGTGCCTTGGCAATATCTGACTAGCCTTGCTTGAATGTATCATAGCCTTGCTGATGCCATAGCCTTGCTCATCATATAGTATTTGCCTCGCTTAGAATTACAGTACGTTGCCTTGCTCCATTGGTCCGCTAAATGTTCCTCATTACTTTGCAGGTAACGTCGAGTTATGGGGAATATTTAATTTACTGTGGTGTACTGTAGCCTTGCTCATTATAGTATTTGCCTTGCTTAGAAGTACAGTACGTTGCCTTGCTCCATTGGTCCGCTAAATATTGTGGTGTACTGTAGCCTTGCTCGTTGCTTGGAATTACAGTACGTTGCCTTGCTCCGTTGGTCCGCTAAATATTGTTGTGTACTGTAGCCTTGCTCGTTGCTTAGAACCACAGTACTTTGCCTTGCTCCGTTGGTCCACTAAATATTCCTCATTGCTTTGCAGGTAACGTCGAGTTTTGGGGGATGTTTAATTTACTGTGGTGTACTGTGGTATCCCTTGCGTCCGTGTGGCGCTGCTTGTTGCTCTACAGGTAACGTGGAGCAATGACGTGGTGCTTTACAAGTACGTCTGATTTCCTCCCGGTCGACTGGTTTTTCAAATAGCTTTCATTGGAGTGGCCATACTCTGCCAACATATTGATAATAACTTTTATATTGAAAGGAATATTTCATAGATTAAATTAGCACTGTTTACAGTATCTTACGCGCCGGTAATTGAAATATGTGACTGTATTCATATCTGAAATGTACAAATAAACATGTAAAAATGTGAATGTTACTTGTCTTCTGGTTATAATTTCGGGTAATAAAATAAATAGGTGGAAAGGGGGGAACAAGGGTATGTGGAGGGGAGGGGGTGTACTGTGGAAGAGGGATACAAAGATTCAGTACCAAGAAACAGAAAGTAAACAAAAAAGAATTATAGGGGCTGACAGAGGGATGTGGTAGGTGCAAAATGTGGATGATGGATACTAGAAACTGTGCTGACAGTAAGACCAAGAGGGCCATAATATTCTCTAGCTGACAGAAGTTCCAGAGACAGTAGAAGTTTATCTAAAAGACAGTGTGACAGATGAAAAGCAGTTCAAATAGTACATGCTTCTTAGGTCTTTAAAATTTGGTGGGAAAAATACACAGAGACAACTGGGGCAGGCTGAGGGTGTTTTGTAAGGTTTCTTTATAATGAATATCTGCATTCAGCAGTTCACGAGAAGAAGCTGTTTAAAATATTTCCACATTTTGCTCCAGTGGTCCCTTAAACAGGACAGGGTGCCCGCTTTTGAACAAGTTTGTAACAGGACCTTACAATGATGCTACAGACCAAGACTGGTGAAGATCCATCAAGTAGTCCAGTCCCTGAGGGGGTGTCTGTGTGCAGGAGGTCCTGAGAAAATTTCCAAAGAAGTGATTAAAGGAACATCTAAGCTGCATGAAATCGAGGTGTCACCATTCATGAAAAGAAGTTGTTTCTATTTTTAGCTCTAGCTAAAGGTCACCAAGCTACCCCATAGAAT
Source organism: Mercenaria mercenaria (assembly GCF_021730395.1). NCBI lineage: Eukaryota > Metazoa > Mollusca > Bivalvia > Venerida > Veneridae > Mercenaria > Mercenaria mercenaria. The sequence continues at coordinate 549,484 of NC_069364.1, forward strand.
ATATTGAGGTAGGACCTAACATTGATGCTAAAGACAAAGTTTGAAGAGGATCTTTAAAACCGTTATTGAGAAAACAAGAGCTGTCTCCGTAGGATGACACATGCCCCCGATGGCACTTTGAATGAAAAGTTATGGCCGATGTTAGAGTTTAGGACCTTTGACCTACGGACCTGGGTCTTGCGCGCGACACATCGTCTTACTGTGTCACACATTCATGCATAGTTATTTTAAAATCCATGCATGAATGACAAAGATATGGACCGGACATGCCCATCAATGCACTATCATGAAAAATGATCTTTAACGTCTAAGTGTGACCTTGACCTTTGAGCTACGGACCTGGGTCTTGCGTGTGACACGTCGTCTTATTGTGGTACACATTCATGCCAAGTTATTTGAAAATCCATCCATCGATGACAAAGATATGGACCGGACACGCCCATCAATGCACTATCCTTTAACGTCTAAGTGTGACCTTGACCTTTGAGCTACGGACCTGGGTCTTGCGCGCTGCACGTCGTCTTACTGTGGTACACATTCATGCCAAGTTATTTGAAAATCCATCCATCGATGACAAAGATATGGACCGGACACGCCCATCAATGCACTATTCTTTAACGTCTAAGTGTGACCTTGACCTTTGAGCTACGGACCTGGGTCTTGCACACTGCACGTCGTCTTACTGTGGTACACATTCATGCCAAGTTATTTGAAAATCCATCCATCGATGACAAAGATATGGACCGGACACGCCCATCAATGCACTATCCTTTAACGTCTAAGTGTGACCTTGACCTTTGAGCTACGGACCTGGGTCTTGCGCACTGCACGTCGTCTTACTGTGGTACACATTCATGCCAAGTTATTTGAATATCCATCCATCGATGACAAAGATATGGACCGGACACGAAAATTGCGGACAGACTGACAGACCGACAGACCGACAGACAGACAGACGGTTCAAAAACTATATGCCTCCCTTTGGGGGGCATAAAAAGTATTTAAAGGTATTTCTATTGCTAGCTCTAGTGGACCCTTAAAGGGACCAACCATCCCCATTTTAACAAATTTGGGAGAAGATTTTTACCATGATACTACAGGTCAAGATCCACACACCCCACCCCCCATTGGTATAAAACTGGAAGAGGACCTTACATTGATGCTACAGAACAAGTTTGATGATTTTTTATTCATAAAGCAGTTCATAAGAAGTGGTTCAAAAAGTATTTCTATTTTTAGCTCTAGCAGCTCCTTAAATTGGCCAAAAGACCCCATTTTAACAAAACTGGGAAAGAACCATTTAATGATGCTACAGACCAACTGGGAAAAGTGGCCTTGCCCATTGGTGGCCATGTTTTTTTATGAATCAGAATAATCTGAACAAGAAGCAGAAGATCACCCAAGCAACCTTGAAAACTGTGAATGATGGACTAACTGAAGACAGACTGACTGACAATGTCAATCCCATGAACAGACAGTGATCACAATAGCTAACTCTGAGCATTTTGTGGTAAGCTATAAAAACTTGTCTGTATATAAAATTACATGTGTCTGCAATGCAAATAATTAAACCTGTTTTCTTTTTGTAAAATAAGTTCCACTATGCTAATCAATACAATTGAAACAAATGAGGCATGACAAAAAGTGACAATTATTTGTGCAAAATAATAAAGTGCAGTTTACCATATTTTGGTGTGTATAGGTCGCACTTTTTCTACCCATTTTGCTGCCTGAAAAAGTTCCTGCGACCTATACGACAGAACATTGCCAACAGTTTTTTTTTTCGGGCCAATTTTCTGACCGTAGCTCCCGCAAAATTACGTGCATCTGTTACGAACGAACAAAATGGATAAAAAATATCAATATCGGCGGCTTTTCAACCAATAGCGGTTACTTTCAATAAAATATATCGTAAATAACCCATACAGACTATTAAAATTACGAATGACTTTAATTCAAAGATGTTTTTGCAGTCTGAATTACGTTTGTTTCTACTTTCGTTTTACTGGACGCCATTGACATGTACTCCGGGTTGGATAAAATCCGGACAGATCCGTCCTCCATTCCAAACATTGTTTATACTAATTCTTAGCGTATTAAAAAACTTGAAAGATAATTTTTTACTTTTGATTTTTAAATAAAAGAAATAAATCCAAACAGAGATATTTTGTTAATCTTTTTACTCAGAATCAAAAGAACGCGGTTAATTACATGACACGGAAAGGTGTTATAATTGCTGTGCAAACAATTCACACTTAAACTTGCATGATAACAGAATGTAAACGCAAACCGTCTGCTGCCAATTAGTGTCAAAAAGCCGCTTTTCTTTGATGTAGCCTGTTACCGATACTACTGTTGGTACGAAACGGTTGGGAACGAAAATAACACTGTCCGATTTCAACCAATCAGGTTCTGATAATAATTCAGTCCGCGGCATCAATATGGCCGCCGCCATAACTTTTTTGCTGGTAAATATTAAATATTGCTGGGGAAAAAATCCGAAATTTAACTGCGACTAATACGCTAGAAGTTAAATTTTCCGACCATTTCCAGAGCAAAAATTAGATGCGGGCTATACATTACCGCGACCTATACACACCAAAATACGGTAAATACACTAACTACTGTCTCAGATTACAGAAAAGAAAGCAATTAAGCAAAGTATTTCCTTATGTAATTTGGAATTTAAAATTAAAATCAGCAGTTGAAAGAAATATTAACTCACAACAAAAAAAAATCATTTCAGCATATTATTTTTATCAACTGCAATTCAAAACTTATCAATGATTTATGAGGAATAAATGTATTTAATTTCAGAATGTTTCAAATACCGGATTATACCATTAATGTATCATTCAGACTCTGTGAAGTTTTTGATGAAATTGGAGTGAATCCAAGAATCCTGCAGAAGAGAAGAACATCTTGGCTACTGAAGGAGTCAATTCACATGTTAACAAACCAGCTTGAGGATGATAACAGTTCTGTATATTACTTTGGAAGTCAAACAGAAAGTACAACTACAATAGGTCTTGATTCTGACTGTGAATGTCTGCTTACTTTTAATGACTTCAATGTGATACAAGACCAGAGAGACAGGGAACATGGTTATAAAAATCTGTTGATGATCCAAGATGAGAATGTATCACCTGGCTACTGTTTGTTACAACACCTGGGAGATGGTGTCCTTCATCCACATGATGAACTAAATGAATATCATTTCAGAGATAAAATGGGAAGGATGGTTCTAAAAAATACAGTATTTACTGGTGCTGCTGGGACCGGGGCAATACGACATGGTCGAGCTTATTCTGAACATGGAAGACCTGGTATCTATAATACTGATCTGGTATATGCCTTGCCCTGTAGGTCTTGGCCTATACAAGCCACTAACTGGTTGGGCCCTTACAAGACTAGGCAGTGGCCTTCAGATGCGATGCAGAAATACTGTAGCAGCACTGGATGTTTTGCTGTTGCTGTTGGAAGCAATAACAGTGAAAAAGAGGAGTTTGAATGGAGAATTTCTACCTCCTTGGCAGAGAGGAGTTTAATTTTCAGTCTTAACATTTCACAGATCCGCTGCTATATCTTGATGAAAATGATTCTAAAAACCTTTATCTGTCCAAAGACGAATGATGTAATTTCAAGTTTTATGTGTAAAACAGTACTGCTACATTGTATTGCGAATACACATGCTAATACCTGGAGGGAGCACAATTTGCTTTCATGCCTAACTTTTTGTCTATCGTCACTGTACTACTGCGTTTTAAATGAAAACTGTCCACATTTCATCATCCCTGAAAACAACTTAATGGCTGGAAAACTTTCAGCTGAAAGTAAATCTTTCATAGTCAGAGTATTGCTAGAGTTAGTAAATAGTAATGGAAGAGCCATGCTGCAGATACACTGTGACAGGCTTGGTTTCATACTTCAAAATAAATTCAGTGTTGTAACTGTAAGTGGAGAGCCGAAAAACTTTTTATCCAAACAAATTTCGGGACAGTTATCAAAAGAAGTTGCTTTGCATATCAATGATGGTGTTAAGGATTTACTTTCACAAATAAATGGAAGTGATGATATGCAGGCAGTATCGCAGATCATATCAAAGTAATTATTCAAATCAGTAAGCATGTATACTGCAAGTCAAGGGCTACAAAAAATAGCATGTAGTCTAATTGCGCCATGGCTATATACAACACTAGGATCTGTCCTAGCATCTTTTGATATTTCTTGTCACAACAATTTATCATCTCAAGCTCTAACGCAGCTGTTGTTCGGATTAAAATCTGACGCTTCATCCAGTAAACTGAAACTTGCATCTATTTTTTACTGTTTTGGTGATATTCATAGAATGGACAGGATTCTGAGATACACTGAAGCTTGCTATGATGTCAATGTTGTTGAGCCAGTTTGTACCTGCTACTCTGTTATCAACCAAGCTCGGAAAAAAACATTTAACACTTTATCTTTTCATCAAAATCACAAAGTAATAAATCACATGACTGCATCTTGTGTGAAATTTCTACCATTTGAAATAAACTGTTGTCCAAACGAACTCCGGCATGAAATGTTTAGATGTACAGCAGAAGACAAATTAGACAGAGGTTATCATGACTACTGGATGGATTGGGCTGTGGTGGATTCTCTACCTTACCTCTACTTCCTAAAATACAAGGCCTATGATCATCTCAGAAAACACGAAGACAAACAAACAGCCCTTTCTAACCTAGTTAAGACCATTGATAAGGAACCAAACCTTAGACACAGAGAAACAGCACTAAACCTACTTGGACAGTGTATGGAACAAGAGAACAGAATGACAGATGCTCTATGTTGCTATACATCATCTTTACAGATAAAAAGCAGAAACAATGCTGCCAGATTGCACATCAGCAGACTTGTGAACACGATGATATATGATTCTTAAGTAATATTTATTCACTGACATAGCTATGCTGAAGCAGGAGTCTCGGTGTGTTTACAAGCTTTACAGGAAACATGCCCCAGATTCTCTGCTTCAGTGTGTTTCGACTTCTGTCTATGTCCCTGCAAAAAGAGGCTACAACAGTTCAAATTGTGTGATGAAAATCCATTTACAGATTCTGGAAGAATCTCATTTAAAAACTGATTATATGTCTATAATTCAAGCTCAATGTTTGTTCAGAGAAGCAAATCACTTAAAAGTAAATTGAGAAAAGCTCATGCAGGGATGCTGCAGCTCAAGTTTTGTGAAATTCTGGTTAGCAGTTCCAAATTTAAAGACAAAACCCAAAGTTATCCACTAAATTGCATTTAGAAAATCAGGGAAAGCAGTGTTGTTCTGTCAATGTGTTATCAGGAAAAACAGTGTCATTCTGTCAATGTGTTATCAGGAAAAACAGTGTTATTCTGTCAATGTGTTATCAGGCAAAACAGTGTCATTCTGTCAATGTGTTATCAGGAAAAGCAGTGTCATTCTGTCAATGTGTTATCAGGGAAAACAGTGCAATTCTGCCAATGTGTTATCAGGGAAAACAGTGTCATTCAGTCAATGTGTTATCAGGGAAAACAGTGCAATTCTGTCACTGTGTTATCAGAAATATGTCATTGTTTTTCAACTTTACTTTGAAGAATGCTAAGTTATGTTTACATTATTTTTTCTATGTTAGCTGTTTAAAATACTTTTCCTCTTACATTAATTTTATAATACAACATGATGATCTCCCAGAAACATACTGTGTTTGGTTCTATCAGTGAAGATACTGTATTTACAGTTTCAGTTATTTTAACTTTTATTACTACAGATATCAATGTTTTTTTCCAATGGTATGAGCAGCTTATATTTCATTGCAATAAATTTCACTGCTCTAAAAAAACCTACCAACATTGATTTATCTGAAAATGAACTCCACTTTCAGCCAAAAAGTTCTGTTAAATTCAACACTTATGATAGGTAACACTAATAAAATAATTTGTTTTAACTCCAGTATAGTCATTTTTCTTCAGCCTTAAATTTCAAAATTTTATTACCAGTTCCATGTTTTAATGTCAAACTATTAAAAAATGGTTCAGTATAAATCAAGGACTGACCTGGTTCTGACAATGGAGCACCCTCTGTCCAGTTTGCACGTAGCACCCCAAATAACACCTGACAGTCTTTCTGTGACATGAAGCTGTTCACCTTCTCCAGTTTACATGCTATATCTGTCTGTACATCAGACATCTCTGGTTCCAGTGCTAGCCGGATATCTGTCTGGAAGGTCATTGGTTCAAGCAGGGAACTAGTCACCAGGAAAGCATCTTCTTCTTGTGAGAGTTTCGCTCTGCAAACATAAAAATTATTCATTTACAGAACAGTTCTGTAACAAAAGGAACCTAGTGAGATACAAGTTTTTCAAGCACTACAATTTGGTATACTAGTTTATTTATTCATATACATGTTCAACCTTTGATGCCCCATACAAAGCCACTGTTGCTCATGCGGACTGGAAGCAGAATCCCCATCCCCACAGCATCAGCTTTTTTTATTATTTGTAGACTTTGAATATTTCTGGCTGATAATGACCTTCATTTCATATAAAACAAGATATCTCAACAGTGATATTGACCTTGATTCCACTAACCAAAATGCAATTCCAAACTTCGTCTTACTTTAGGCCAAAATTGCATTTCAATATCTCAACTATCCAAAGTTAAGTTACTGAATGGAACACCCCCCACATCTGTCCTTCATCCCATCAACATTGCCAATCTAATAACAAGGTTTTCAACTTTGAAACATCCAGTCATTCATATTTAATAAATTTCATTACTAAATACCAACTTTATCCATTTGCAGACATTAACTAACCAACCAGTACCAAAGAAATTTAATGTACATGCTATTTTTATTATTATCATTATTGTACTAGATTTAATAGCACCCTTTTCATGATAAACATGTTCAAACTGAAAGGCACTTTACATAGCGCAAAGACAGTCACTCTGTGTGCCAAATTCATCCTCTACTAGTACAGACACCGAGCAATCTGACCACAGGGAGTCTAGTAAGAGAAAGGCCCCAGAACACACCGTGAGAAATCCTTTAGATACAGACCTGTATGGATAACCTTTGAAAATAGACAGTTTGGTTCTTTAATGTGACCGATGTATAGTTCTGATACACACAAAGCCGTCTTTCCTGGGAAGAACCAGTACTGGCCTCTAAGATAGGTTTTGAACCAAAGACAACTGAATTGGTAGTCAAGTGTGTTACCACTAGAATATTTGGGCTACTTATACACCTTTCACATTTATGTAAGTCTGTATAAACCATCTAACCTGCTAAGTTGAACACATGTAAGTGAGACATATATATGATTCCATTCCTGCTTCATTCCATGTCCTATATCTGTGAAGTCAAACACATTATTCACGTGCAAATCACCTGACTTGAGCAAGAGTAGGTCAGCAGAGTCGGACTTGACCGGTATAAGGATTGTAGGGGTCAGCATATCAACAGTGATCCCAAATCTATGATTATCTTGTTTAAAATTGTCCATCTACAATAAACACAACAAAACAGTACTGTGAAATCATTAATATTTGTGGGGGACTAATATTCGTGGATTTCATGGTTGAAGCAATCCGCAAAATTAAATCCCAATGAACAAGTAAAATTGCCATTCATTTTATGTTCAAAAATTGAAATCCACGAATTCATATCCCCACAAAATTGCCGTTTTGACCAAAACTACAAAATTTCATGCCCACGAAATCAAATGATTTTACAGTATATTATGAGCAGAAATACTACAACAAAAATGCATAAATATTCGTATCATTCACTAATATGGATATTTGAAGTATGAATAGACCAGTGCTCAAAAACAGTCTTGTTTTAAGAAAACCCTCTCCAAACCTGAATGTATCTATGCTGTATTCAGAGTTTTACCTGTTTTGTGACAGCTTTCATTGAAACACTAGCAGTATCTAACACCTCTGCACTCAACAGAGGCTCTGCAAATTTCTGAAATAGAACATATAGTACTTTCAATCAGAATGCTGTAGCAATGAAGTGGTTCATTTCCCTGAAAATCAAAATGCATTTTATCAGTTCTGAATATCATTTTACTGTATGGTACACTTCATGGACCAGTATAATAAACAGTGATAACTCAGAGATCAACACAGCATTAATGATCCAAAGGACACAGGTTAAACCTTTACCCTGCTAAATTTCTAAAACTGACTGGTCCATCATTTAATTTGGGCAGTACCATTTATTTTTCGAAGAGATATTCACTGAAAATTTTCTGACTGAATAGTGAACAGTGCAGACCATAGATGTGCAGGCTAATCGTGGTCTGCACTGGTTGCAAAGGCAAAATCACTTGCTACCAGCAGGTTAAAGGTTAAAAATATATCAAATATAGGACCTTTTAAGTGCCCTTATCACCATTAGGTTTTGAAATTTACTACATAGTTTGACATGTTTTATCTTTTACAAACCAAAGGTCAACTTGCATTACATAAGTCTAAAAGCAGATGATTCAAATCAAAGAGAAGGTACTAAAAAGACTCTGTTTTTACCATGATTTCCCAGTAGAATTTTCCCAGTGCTACAAACTGTAGATGACCAACTCTAATATTGATGGTGTAATCAAATGGTGGAACTATCTGTCGGTTATCTAACACCGGACTTTGTCTCCGACTGTATTTTGTGAACTGAAATATCATAAAAATATCATAAAAAGTTACTGCAAAACTGAGAGAATTGTAGAATGGAATACTTTCAAAAACCCAAAGATCTAGACAAATTTGATAATACTGGTCCATTCAGTTAACAGGATTTTGCATTGTAGTGACAATATGCGAGTAGATACATTAAATACGACCATAAAAAAGAACTGCCCTATGTTGTAAAAACAGTGTTTTAAGTTAATGAATGTCTATATTGTATATCTTTCGAGTTTTGACAAGCATACAACATTTATACAGCAGTATTTATTCACCTATTTACGAAGAAATGAAACAGCTGCAAGGAAAAATGTAGCTGAACACAAAAAATGCCAACTACCAATAAAATTTAAATCAAACAATCTGTTTTGGTTGACAAAAAATATTTCAATGAAACTAGTTACATAACCATGACTGTTCAATGATGTGGTCCAGCATAGTATGGCAAAGACAGGTACACATGTACAATGTATAGCAAAACCTGGTACACATGAACATAGCATGCCAAAACAAGGTACACATTTTCATAGTATGACAAAACCAGATACACATGTACATAGTATGACAAAACCAGGTACACATGTACATAGTATGACAAAAAATAGGTACAAATGTACATAGTATAGCAAAACCTGGTACACATGAACATAGTACAGCAAACCAGGTACACGTGTACATAGTATGGCAAAACCAGGTGCACATGTACAGAGTATAGCAAAACCAGGTACACATAAACAAAGTATGCCAAAACCAGGTACACATGTACATAGTAAAACCAGGTGCACATGTACAGAGTATAGCAAAATCTGGTACACATAAACAAAGTATGCCAAAACCAGGTACACATAATGTACATAGTAAAACCAGGTACACATGTACATAGTATGGCAAAACCAGGTGCACATGTACAGAGTATAGCAAAATCTGGTACATATAAACAAAGTAAGCCAAAACCAGGTACACATAATGTACATAGTAAAACCAGGTACACATGTACAGAGTATAGTAAAACCAGGTACACATTTACAGAGTATAGTAAAAACAAAGTATGCCAAAACCAGGTACACATAATGTACATAGTAAAACCAGGTACACATGTACAGAGTATAGTAAAACCAGGTACATATGTACAGAGTATAGCAAAACCTGGTACACATGTACATAGTATGACAAAGCCTGGTACACATGTACATAGTATGGTAATACCATGTACACATGATTGTACAGGGTATAGCAAAACCTGGTACACATGTGCATAGAATGGAAAAACCAGGTACACATGTATACAGTATAGCAAAACCTAGTACACACATGTATAGGATGGCAAAACCAGCTACACATGTACATGAGCACAATTCAACACTTGATTAAACTTTTCAAATAACCATTTTATGATGTTTTCATATGATAATATGCCCACTGATGCTATATATCATTCCTTCCTCCAAAGCTGAAGAACGCATTTGTTACAATGATTGTTCATAATTATAAGTGACTTTTTCAAAGTAAGCCATGAACACAATGACATACATATGCATTTAGCTATTTATACAACTTGGTTATGCAAGTACATCTGAGGAGTAGGCAGTCTTGTGTGAAGTTTCAATTCAATATATGCAGCTGTTACAGAGACAGAGCTTGACAGTTATTTGCAGAAAAAAAGGGAAACAATTCCAAATTCATTCAACTAAGACTTACACTATATATACAAGAGGGCCAAGATGGCCCTAGGTCGCTCAGCTAAGAAACACACCATAACAGTGTAAAACATGTTTGACCTAGTGATTTCATGGAAACAAATATTCTGACCAATTTTCATTAAGATTGGACCAAAAAATTGGTCTCTTGCGATAAAACAAGCATTTTCTTAGATATGACATAGTTTTTGACCCTAGATGACACATGTTCAAACTCGACCTAGATTTTATCAAGGCAATCATTCTGACCAAAATTCATGAAGATCAATTGAAAAATACAGCCTCTATCACATACACAAGTTTTTTCTTTGATTTGACCAAGTGACTTAGTTTTTGAACTCAGATGACCCATATTCAAATTCGACCTAGATTTCATTAAGGCAATCACCCTGACCAAATTTCATAAAAATCAATTGAAAAAACCGTCTCTATCGCATACACAAGATTTCTCTTTATTTGACCTAGTGACCTAGTTTTTGACCTCAGATAACCCATATTCAAACTCGGCCTAGATTTCATCAAGGCAATCACTCAGACCAAATTTCATAAAGATCAATTGAAAACTACATCCTCTATTGCATACACAATGTTTTTCTTCGATCTGACCTAGTCACCTAGTTTTTGACCCCAGATGACACATTTTCGAACTCGGCCTAGATTTTATCAAGGTAATCATTCTGGCTAAATTTCATGAAGATCAGTTGAAAAATACAGCCTCTATCGCATACACAAGGTTTTTCCTTGATTTGACCTAGTGACCTAGTTTTTGATCCGGGATGACCCATTTTCGAACTCGGCCTAGATTTCATCAAGGTAATCATTCTGACCAAAATTCATGAAGATCAATTGAAAAATACAGCCTCTATCGCATACACAAGGTTTTTCTTTGATTTGACCTAGTGACCTAGTTTTTGACCCGAGATGACCCATTTTCGAACTCGGCCTAGATTTCATCAAGGCAATCATTCTGACCAATATTCATGAAGATCAATTGAAAAATACAGCCTCTATCGCATACACAAGGTTTTTCTTTGAATTGACCTAGTGACCTAGTTTTTGACCCCAGATGACACATTTTCAAACTCGGCCTAGATTTCATCAAGGTTATCATTTTGACCAATATTCATGAAGAATAATTGAAAATACAGCCTCTATCACATACATAAGTTTTTCTTTGATTTGACCTAGTGACCTAGTTTTTGACCCTAGATGACCCATTTTCGAACTCGGCCTAGATTTCATCAAGGCAGTCATTCTGACCAATATTCATGAAGATCAATTGAAAAATACAGTCTCTATCGCATACACAAGGTTTTTCTTTGATTTGACCTAGTGACCTAGTTTTTGACCCGAGATGACCCATTTTCGAACTCGGCCTTAATTTCATCAAGGTTATCATTCTGACCAATATTCATGAAGATTGATTGAACAAGAGCTGTCTCCATAGGATGACATATGCCCCCGATGGCACTTTGAATTAGTAGTTGTGGCCGATGTTAGAGTTTAGGACCTTTGACCTACGGAGCTGGGTCTTGCGCGCGACACGTGGTCTTACTGTATCACACATTCATGCGTAGTTATTTTAAAATCCATGCATGAATGACAAAGATATGGACTGGACACGCCCATCAATGCACTATCATGAAAAATGACCTTTAAAGTCTAAGTGTGACCTTGACCTTTGACCTACGGACCTGGGTCTTGCGCGCGACACGTCGTCTTACTGTGGTACACATTCAGGCCAAGTTATTTGAAAATCTATCCATCGATGACAAAGATATGGACAGGACACGCCCATCAATGCACTATCCTTTAATGTCTAAGCGTGACCTTGACCTTTGAGCTACGGACCTGGGTCTTGCGCGCAAAACGTCGTCTTACTGTGGTACACATTCATGCCAAGTTATTTGAAAATCCATCCATTGATGACAAAGATATGGACCGGACACGCCCATCAATGCACTATCCTTTAATGTCTAAGTGTGACCTTGACCTTTGAGCTACGGACCTGGGTCTTGCGCGCGACATGTCGTCTTACTGTGGTACACATTCATGCCAAGTTATTTGAAAATCCATCCATCGATGACAAAGATATGGACCGGACACGAAAATTGCGGACAGACTGACAGACCGACAGACCGACAGACGGTTCAAAAACTATATGCCTCCCTTCGGGGGCATAAAAATACAGCCTCTATCGCATACACAAGGTTTTTCTTTGATTTGACCTAGTGACCTAGTTTTTGACCCGAGATGACCCATTTTCGAACTCGGCCTAGATTTTATCAAGGTTATCATTCTGACCAATATTCATGAAGATTAATTGAAAAATACAGCCTCTATCACATACACAAGCTAAATGTTGACAGACACGACAGACGCCAGACGACAGATGATGGACGCCGGAGGCCGGACATCGAGCGATCAGAAAAACTCACCTGAGCATTGCTCAGGTGAGCTAACAATAGTTACAGAGATAGAAAAGGCCTTGCATGCAAAACTTATTCAAGCAGTGAAATCAACATCACTGCCAATGCTGACAAACAGAGGAGTACAATAGCTCTCACTATTCTTCCAATAGCTGAACTAAAATAAACTTGCACAGAGATGTAAAAAACAAGAGGGCCAAGATGGCCCTAGGTCGCTCACCTGAGAAACACACCATAACACACCATAATTTGACCTAATGATTTCATGGAAAAAATATTCTGACCAATTATCATTAAAATTGGAGCAAAAACCTTGAGTATAAATAAGTATTTTCTTTGATTTGACCCAGTGACCTACTTTTTGATCCAAGATGACCCATATACAAATTTGACCAACATTTCATCAAGGCAATCATTCTGACATAATTTCAGGAAGATCAATCGGAAATAAAGCCTCTATTGCATACACAATGTTTTTCTTTTATTTGACCTAGTGACCTAATTTTTGACCCATATTCAAACTTGACCTAGATTTTGTCAAGGCAATCATTCTGACAAAATTTCATGAAGATCAATTGAAAAATACAGCCTCTATGGCATACACAAGGTTTTTCTTTGATTTGACCTAGTGACCTTCTTTTTAACCCCAGATGACCCATTTTCAAACTCAGCCTAGATTTCATTGAAGTTATTATTTTGACTTAATTTCAGGAAGATCAATTGAAAAATACAGCCTCTATTGCATACACAAGCTTTTTCTTTGATTTGACCTAGAGACCTAGTTTTTGACCCCAGATGACCCGTTTTCGCACTTGGCCTAGATTTCATCAAGATAATCATTCTGACCAAAATTCATGAAGATTAATTGAAAAATACAGCCTCTATCACATACATAGGCTTTTTCTTTGATTTGACCTAGTGACCTAGTTTTTGACCCGAGATGACCCATTTTCGAACTCGGCCTAGATTTCATCAAGATAATCATTCTGACCAAAATTCATGAAGATTAATTGAAAAATACAGCCTCTATCGAACACACAAGCTTTTTCTTTGCTTTGACCTAGTGACCTAGTTTTTGATCCCACATGACCTGTTTTCAAACTCGGCCTAGATTACATTAAGATAATCATTCTGACCAAAATTCATGAAGATTAATTGAAAAATACAGCCTCTATCGCATACACAAGCTTTTTCTTTGATTTGACCTAGTGACCTAGTTTTTGACCCCAGATGACCTGTTTTCGAACTCGGCCTAGATTTCATCAAGATAATCATTCTGACCAAAATTCATGAAGATTAATTGAAAAATACAGCCTCTAATGCATACACAAGCTTTTTCTTTGATTTGACCTAGTGACCTAGTTTTTGATCCCAGATGACCCATTTTCGAACTCGGCCTAGATTTTATCAAGGAGATCATTCTGACCAAATTTCATGAAGATCAGTTGAAAAATACAGCCTCTATCGCATACACAAGCTAAATGTTGACAGACAGACGACAGACGACGGATGACGGACATCGAGCAATCAGAAAAACTCACCTGAGCATTGCTCAGGTGAGCTAAAAAGGAGTCATACATATCTATATTACAATGTCAAATAAAATTGAAGATTATTATGTGCTACACAAAAATATCACATACTTTAGAAAACAATTAAATAACAGTATGACTATCAGGAAAATGTTTTAAATATCTAGTCCATGCATTCATGTCAATGAACAGATGCACATTTACAGTGTGTATTTTGATCAGACAGACAGGAAGACTGAGACAGATCTTTACCTGGATTTCATATTTCTATGAAAACAAAACAGAAACAGTTATAGATGATGGTATTTTTGTTTAACATACTTCAAATTACTTCATCTCTACTTAAACCAGCTCATTACAGGTGTGCCATATAAAGAGCCTTAAAACTTGACACTTATCCTTCTTTCAGAGATGATGTGACTGACCATTACAGCGATATGGCAGCAGGAGAATGGATTGACAGACTGGTGGAAGGATGGGTGGACACATAAACAATACCAAAACTATTTCTCTGATTATGGCAGAGTATCATAAAGAAAGAATGTTGTCAAATAAGAAAAAGTGACTCACAGAAAATCTGAACAGACTGTCTTCTTTGTCTTCTAACATCAAAATCTGAAATTAAAACAAAAGTTTAAATCTTTTTCCCTCTGATTAATAAAAAAAATAGTCAGTTTTTACAGTTCAAATGTTTTTTTTTTACAAAAAAGTAAGACTTTCAAATTTCAACTCCTGAAGAATTGCTGTTAAATAAATGGTTTCCAA
Source organism: Mercenaria mercenaria (assembly GCF_021730395.1). Classification (NCBI taxonomy): domain Eukaryota; kingdom Metazoa; phylum Mollusca; class Bivalvia; order Venerida; family Veneridae; genus Mercenaria; species Mercenaria mercenaria. The sequence continues at coordinate 564,601 of NC_069364.1, forward strand.
GGGAAGTTTCTTAATACAATGAACAATGAAAATAATGTAGCTAAAACTTGAATAAGAGAAACTGCAATAAATCTGAAACCTCTAAACAGTTCAGCCTCAGTACCAAATGAAGCATTCAGTTTGTACAAAGGGCTTATTTTTAATATGAGGAACTTATTCTTGACCAAGTTTTGAGGGTTTTAGTTTAGAGGGGCTAGTTAAGTAACTCATTCCTGACCAGCACTAGTGCAGTTTTTAGGGGTTTCTCTAAAAAATTTTAGAGGGTTATTTTCAACAGAAGGAACTTTCTTGACCAACACAAGTGTAATGTTTTGAGGGATTTCTAGTTCAAATGGGTAATATTCAATATAAGGAACTTATTCCAGACCAAGACCAGTGTTCAGTTTTGCAGTGTTTATCATTTAGATGGGCTATTTTCATTAGGGAGTGTTCATTTTGCATATTCTGTGTGGTTTTCTTGTTTGTTTTTTTTTAGGTTTCATTTAAGAGACTTTTCACTGTATTACATTTAATAATATCTTGAAAGCATAGAATGCAACTAAGCACGATAATAGCCAACTCGGTTTGACTGAGCCTGTTCATGAGAGATAATGTAATGTGCAACACCTCTCACGCCCCCTAGCACCGGCTCAAGTGGAACTCTATTACACATGTATTGAATAAACTCCATGATCCCAAAATATAACAACACTGAATCCAAGTAGGGGGAGACTTTTTACAGCTGCCACATGGCACTTAAAGATTGCTGTTGTGTTAGTTAATACAATCTGTAAAATTCTTGACAACAGAATCTAGAAACTATAAGAAAAGCATGGAAGTACAAAAAGTACTTCACTTACATTTGGATACAATGCCCCATGAGTACAATCTTTCACATCAATGTCTCTCAAACTCCCTATCAATGTCAGCTTGTCTGGCCTCTGCAGCATGTGACCCTTCAAATCTAAAATATGATTTGATTAAATATAGAACCAAGTTCTGTAAAATATCAATAATATCTGCAATTTAACTTTAAGGAATCAAGCACAATCATATAAGGTACATCTATTATGAGGACATTTCTCCATTTTACGAAAGAGTTATAATGTATTGGTAAGTACAAACAATGATGATTAACTCTGATGTATGCCTTAATCAGTTAGTTAAATGACATGATGACTTACATGTATCCACGGTGACAATATACTTCATATATATGTGTCCACGACATCCTATTTGTACATAGCTCTGTGACAACATATGTCTGATATGTATCTACAGTGATGACCAACCTCTCATTTGTATATACTGAGCTATGACTTACATCTGCATTAAACAACAGTAACGACCTGCCTCTGATACTATCCACAGAGACGGGCTACCTCTAGTATGTATTCACAATAACCTGTCAAGGTAGTGATGAACCTACTTCTGATATGCTCCCATGGCAATGACCTACCCCTGATATGCACCCATGGCAATGACCTACCTCTGATATGCAACTACCTGTGATATGCACCCATGGTGATGACCTACCTCTGATATGCACCTATGGTGATGACCTACCACCGATACGTAACTACCTCTGTTATGCACCCATTGTGATGACCTACCTCTGATATGCACCCATGGTGATGACTTACCACTGATATGTAACTACCTCTGATATGCACCCATGGTGATGACCTACCTCTGATATGCACCCACGGTGATGACCTACCACTGATATGTAACTACATATGCACCCATGGTGATGACCTACCTCTGATATGCACCCATGCTACCACTGATATGTAATTACCTCTGATATGCACCCATGGTGATGACCTACCTCTGATATGCATCCAGAAGTGATGACCTATCCCTGATATTAGCCCAAGTGATGACCTACCTCTGATGTGTATCTATGGTGATGACCTACCTCTGATATGTGTCTATGGTGATGACCTATCTCTAATATGTAACTAGAGTGACAACATTCCTCTGATATGCACCCATGGTGACAACCTCTATGTAACCATGGTAACAACCTACCTCTGATATGTATCTCAGCTATTTTACTATTGTTGTCTGCCATCACGAGAGACAGATCATGCAGATCAAAAATTATATTCCACTGCACTATTGAACTATTTGTTTCTGGCTTAGTTCCTGAAAAATAATACACTCCAAATAATATCATATTTTCATAACCAATTTCATTAAAGACAGTTCATTTTCTTATTGTCCTCCTCTTCAACAGCTTCCATTAAAAAGATATTTCTGGTGTTTTGCGAGTTTCAAATTTCAAAAAAAAAGTAACTACTGTAAACTTCAGATATGAACAATACTGTTAATATTAAACATGTCAAAGACTATCATCTCTAAAGAACCTGTGAGGTTTTATCTAAATTCCCTTAAACAAGAACTGAGAAAAGAAGAATTTAGTTACTTTTACTCATGGACCATTAAATTAAAATCTATGTAGATACCTGTATCATCCTCTGGTTGACTTTTCTGTCTCGTAGTGGTCTTTGAAGGGTCAGTAACCAATGACGACAACACTGTGCTCACACTGGTGACCATCTCTGTACTGTGAATACTGTGATAAACATGTGTAAAATACTGTAGCATTTAAAAAATATTCATTGTCAGAACTACCTAAAGTGTTGCTGGTGTCAGAAAGTTGCGTGGACAAACGTCATAAAGACAGACAAACAGACTGATAAACTGACAGACAGATGGACATCATTAAAACAAAATGTCTCCTCCACTACATGTGGAAGAAACATATACCAACCTTGTTGCAATGCCTTCAATGTATGCCTTGGGATACATGATAGCACCTTGGTCTGCTAGGACATTCAGAGCTTCAATACATTATAAATATCAACCTTGTTTGAATGCCTTCAATGTATGCCTTGAGATACATGACAGCACCTTGGTCTGCAAGGACATTCGTAGCTTCAATACATTATAAATACCAACCTTGTTTAAATGCCTTCAATGTATGCCCTGGGATACATGATAGCCCCCTTGGTCTGCAAGGACATTCAGAGCTTCAATATATTATAAATACCAACCTTATTTGAATGCCTTCAATGTATGCCTTGAGAAATATGATAGCATCTTGGTATGCAAGGACATTTAGAGCTCCAATATATTATAAATACCAACCTTATTTGAATGCCTTCAATGTATGCCTTGGGATACATGATAGAACCTTGGTATGCAAGGACATTCAGAGCTTCAATACATTGTGAATACCAACCTTGTTTAAATGCCTTCAATGTATGGCTTGGGATACATGATAGCACCTTGGTCTGCAAGGACATTCAGAGCTTCAATACATTGTGAATACCAACCTTGTTTGAATGCCTTCAATGTATGCCTTGGGATACATGATAGCACCTTGGTATGCAAGGACATTCAGAGCTTCAATACATTGTAAATACCAACCTTGTTAGAATGCCTTCAATGTATGCCTTGGGATACATGACAGAACCTTGGTATGCAAGGACATTCAGAGCTTCAATACATTGTAAATACCAACCTTGTTTGAATGCCTTCAATGTATGCCTTTGGATACATGATAGCACCTTGGTATGCAAGGACATTCAGAGCTTCAATACATTGTAAATACCAACCTTGTTTGAATGTCTTCAATGTATGCCTTGGGACACATGATAGCACCTTGGTATGCAAGGACATTCATAGCTTCAATACATTGTAAATCCCAACCTTGTTTGAATGCCTTCAATATAGGCCTTTGGGGATACATTATAGCACCCTGGTCTGCAAGGACATTCAGAGCTTCAATACATTATAAATACCAACCTTGTTTGAATGACTTTAATATAGGCCTTGAGATACATGATAGCACCTTGGTATGCAAGGACATTCAGAGCTTCAATACATTGTAAATACCAACCTTATTTGAATGCAACAATGTAGGCTTTGAGATACATGATAGCACCTTGGTATGCAAGGACATTCAGAGCTTCAATACATTGTAAATACCAACCTTGTTTGAATGCAATCAATGTAGGCTTGGATACATGATAGCACCTTGGTATGCAAGGACATTCAGAGCTTCAATACATTGTAAATACCAACCTGTTTGAATGCCTTCAATGTATGCCTTGGGATACATGATAGCACCTTGGTATGCAAGGACATTCAGAGCTTCAATACATTGTAAATACCAACCTTGTTTGAATGCCTTCAATGTCTGCCTTGGGATACATGAAAGCACCTTGGTATGCAAGGACATTCAGAGCTTCAATACATTGTAAATAACAACCATGTTTGAATGTCTTCAATGTATGCCTTGGGACACATGATAGCACCTTAGTATGCAAGGACATTCATAGCTTCAATACATTGTAAATACCAACCCTGTTTGAATGCCTTCAATATAGGCCTTGGGATACGTTACAGCACCCTGGTCTGCAAGGACATTCATAGCTTCAATACATTATAAATACCAACCTTGTTTGAATGACTTCAATATAGGACTTGAGATACATGATAGCACCTTGGTATGCAAGGACATTCAGAGCTTCAATACATTGTAAATACCAACCCTGTTTGAATGCCTTCAATGTAGGCCTTGGGATACATGATAGCACATTGGTATGCAAGGACATTCATAGCTTCAATACATTATAAATACCAACCTTGTTTGAATGCCTTCAATGTAGGCCTTGAGATACATGATAGCACCTTGGTCTGCAAGGACATTCATAGCTTCAATACATTATAAATACCAACCTTGTTTGAATGCCTTCAATGTAGGCCTTGAGATACATGATAGCACCTTGGTCAGCCAGAATGTTTAGGGTTTCAAACTGACACTTCAGCCCTTGTTCCACACTGTGATAAATCTTTTCAAAATCTAAACACTCCTTCTCCACCTGTATAATACAGTATTTATAAACTGATGCATTAAATATTTACTTTAAACATCACGATGCCATAATTTGATATAATCTTATTGCCAACATTCATATACACACAGGCCAAAGGATTAACCGGAGAGTTCATACACTAAGGTTTCCCTCCACAATAATTCAAATTTACAGTTCATAGCAAAGGTAATGAATTAAACATAATTATGGTAATTAATCAATTAACAATATTTTTGTAATATGCAATAGTCAAATCATAAAATCACAGCCTAGGACACCTATCATTGTATCTTACATAATGAAACTCTATGACAACTGACACATTACAAACAGTAAACAAGGACCTGCATTCAATAAACGCTTGATGCCCCCAGTGGCATCCTTGTCGATAGATTTTGCACTTAAGTCCAAAATGAGGTCAAGGTCAAACTGAGGTCAGGTGATGTCTGAAGATGAGGAATGGTCACAGGTTACATCTGCATTAGTATCAAGTCATTCTAGTAAGGGGTATTGATGCTAGATGAAATGGTCCCATTTGGTTAACAAAGAGATGGCCTATATAAAGCAACCTAAGTCCAAAATGAGGTCAAGGTCAAACTGAGGTCAGGTGATGTCTGAAGATGAGGAATGGTCACAGGTTACATCTGCATTAGTATCAAGTCATTCTAGTAAGGGGTATTGATGCTGGACGAAATGGTCCCATTTGGTTAACCTTGTACGGACGGACGGACGGACGGACGGACGGACGGACGAACGAACGGACAGGTCAATCACTATATGCCTCCCACATCAGTAGATGCCGGGGGCATAAAAAACTGAAATCAAATTTTCAAACCTTGCGATACAGTACAGAAACAAGATCGGTTCCCGGCTTTGTACTGAGCAGTTCGAGGTATTCCCCTGAGGTGCCAACATGTATTTTGTCTACCAACTGTATTGCACCAAGACTGGCATGGGCAGCCACACCATGCTCAGTGATGGCTGCATCCAAGCGTAACCTCTCTGCACGGAACATAAGGTAAGGGTTTTCTACACGGTCCATTGACTTGGAGAGCTGGATGACAACCTCACGTATAACAACTCGCAATACAATGTTTGTGGTGTTATGGCTGGAAGAAATATCATCCACAGCTTTGATGTCCTCATACCTATAAATAGAACAGCTTTTTTTATAAAGGTCAAGGTCACAAACACTTAGAAATTGCTGAAGAGTTTCTTTCTTCTGCAAATATTTTAAAAACTCCTTAAAATTCAAACATAAGACAAGTTCAAAGTCATAACAAGATATTCAGGTTTTTTTACACATAGTCTATACATCCATTTGGATATCTTAAAGTAGTTCTGCATGTTCAGATTAAAATTTTCTAAAATGCAGAATTTTACTAAACCAGCATTTTTCAAAACTTCAAAGTGTACTATGAAAATTCAGCTCAGCCCCCCAAAAAAAACAATAACAAAGATTGGGTCGTGTTCTTAATACTTTGCTATTTGAATAACATGAACCTCAATGTGAGTCTATGCAAAAATCACCAATTTGGTTTTTGAGATATTTGCCCAAGATTAAAGACATTTGCAAAACTGATTTTATGACAAATTTTGAATTTATTTCATGTGTCAACATTTTTGTTCCTGTATTTCATTTTAAGATGACATAAACATTGCCAGTTCTATCAATTAACACAAAGGATGCTATTTATTTATTTATTATATGATTAATGCTTCAATATGCCTGATTCTGGCATTATGCTTTGTTTACGGATAACACATTATGCCATCACTTAAAGTTTTTCAGATGTGCAGAACTTAGTGCTTGTAGCAAGTTAGACAAGTAACCATGGTAATGCAATAAGTGACTTACTTCACCCAATCCTCCATGTCACCTTCATCAACATACGGGTTGTCTGCTTCATCAGATACTGTTATAAAGTAAAGAAAAATATTACCATTTGGTCTAGATACTGTAAAATAGTGATATACAGTCAGTAATAGTAACTGTGGAGCTGAAAGTTTTTATCAAACACAGAAAGTACTCTGTATGGAAACTGAAAACTTGCAAAATTAATACAATGCAGGGACACATGAAGAATAATCTAAAAAAACAATGCCTTTAAGAATCAAAGACGCATCCAAATGATAACCTAAACACTTAAACAAATAATATCATGACAGATGAGGCAGCATATACATAACCATATATTCCCTAATCTTAACACCCTTCTCCAAATGAAACCCCTCCCCTACCTCAATACCATTTTTAAAAAAAAAATGAAATATTTAAGTTAATTTATGTCATAAGATAGTAGTGCTTTAACTGTAAAAACTTTTCATTAGAAGCTGTATATATAGGTTGTATTTAGATCTACTAAAAAAAATATTAAAAGGAAATGTTAAAACAAAAATTTTAAAAAATAGGGCCTTACTAAATGCTCAGTTTACAAACTGTAAACCCCCATCTAGGCTGTTAATAAGGGAATATACGGTATGTCAAGCTAGCCTGAACTTACAGGATGGACGTGGTGACTTGGGGTGTTTCTTGGATTTAATAATGACTTTACGACCCAGCACTCTCTGTTTCATCTCCCTCAGTTCCCTGATATCTGGCTCAACTTGGATTTCATTAGGGTCCTGTGTAAGTAAAATGGTTTTGACAATTCTGCTAAACACTAAAAATTGAACATTAATCCGTACTTACTATAGCTTTGACTTTCTCTGTCACGAAAGATTTCATTTTGTTTTGTTTTTGTTGGTGATGGATGAAGACTCCAGGTGCCACACCTGGTATTGTTTCAGGCAAAGCCTGGCACCTGGGTAGAACCACCGACCTTCCATAAGCCAGCTAGATAACTTCCTCATATGAAGACGTCAACACACCAAGTGAGGTTTCAAACTCACATAGGTGCGAGGCAAATTATCTCAAGTCTGGGACCTTAACCATTTGGCTACGGAGTATGTATCATCATGTAGTTTTCATCTTTTTTGCCATTAATACTGGTCAGTAGAGAGTGGGACATCATATTTAATTAACAATAATTAATACTATAATCATTTAACACAACATGCTTCAGCAAATGAATACTTTATAAAGAAATCACACTTATCCTGTAACTGTATAGTGAAACTTGTAATTTGGTTTTACGGACAATCATGCAAATACTGTAATAACGAAAAAGGGTCAAACCAGTGAAATTGATCTTACCTTTATATTTATATCAAATACTATAATAAATAATATAACATAATTGAACAAAACCAAATTATTGTGTTTCTGTACTTGTTTCATGTTTTACTGGCAAAAAATGTTTCGGAGTTGATTAAAATGAGTAAAAAGAAAAGATGGCAGAAAAATATCATGTACATCAAAATATAGTGTAGCCTGTGCCACCACAGGAATAAATATGCTGTGTAACAAAGCAAATAACTACAGAAAATCTAGCATAAAACACAAAAAGAGAGAAGAAAACTAGAAATGTGTCCATAGGACATGAATGTCCCCACTATGTGATGTTAGGACACAGTAGTGTGACTCCTATGAGTGATATTTATTTCACCTTGATTAAATATTACATTGTTTTGTTATGGTGACAGTTTGTACTAAGTTATTGAATCAATATTCTTCTAAGCATATAAATATTATAGACAAGAAAAGAAAATTATGATGGATAGATTTAACTCGAGCACAACTTTAAGCTACTGATTTGGTTCATGTACTCTGCATATTGTCCACATTGCTACCTACCTATATACCAAGTTTGAAGTCAATACCTTGTATTGTTATTAAGTTATGTTCTGAACAGGAAATATGATGGACAAATTTGACCGTACAGCTCCATTTCTGGCCTTGACCTTTGACCAGTTAAAATGCACATTGTCTCATCACCACTTACCTATATGCCAAGGCTGAAAGTCAATTTGAGTGTTTATTAAGTTATGCTCCATACACAAAATATAACAGACAAACTTAACCTCTGAGCTCCATTTGTGACCTTGACCTTTGTTTTATCAACCCAGTTCATGTACTCTGCCAATCAACTCATTCCCACCTACCTATATGCCATTTTTACAGTCAATACTTCGGTTTTAATTGATGTTAAAAATAAAGCAGGTGTCCAAAAAAAAACATGCATAAGTACATGGCTATTTTCATTGTTGCACATGAATTTATTGTCTAAGCCATAAAGGGAGGTAATAAAAATAAATGGAATGACTAATACTTTCCACTATGTTAATCCAATGTTTACAGCTAGGGTAGATATATGAGATAACATTTACCAGAAATGGGAAATAAGAAGAAATTAAATTAAATAATATAAAATACATTTATAATAACATTATAACTAAAGCCACTGTGATCCTTTAATCTTGAAGTAATACAACCATCACCTGCATGCTTCTCCTTTGATTCCAACATTTTAATAATGTCTAAAAAATCATACAAAATAAAGTCCTGTTTTATTTAATTAGTCAGAAAAACTGCTTACAAGGTGAAAGGAAAAGTAAAAAAACCCAACATATTCCAACAAACATATCCAACATTGTCCAATATGTATATCATGCTTCAACAAAAGTTATATACCCCCTAAAACATAACAAAGCAAAAATCTAAGATGTATAAAGTGATTAAATGCATGCAAGAGAATCAAGCAGCTATTTTCTGTATATGTATCTACAGGTGATCTAGTTCTGCAGGATGTATAGACACTGCAAGCTGACTGAGATGTAGAAGAAAAATTATAATATATTTATTTCATGCTTTTCAGTGGTTTACTGAAATATAATGGTAGATTATATCCTGGTAAACCCACAGTGAAATTTATCAAAATATAATTTTCACTGTGCCGGACTACTTTCTTCCCCCAATTGGACACCTCTCTATGTACATGTATATACATGAGGTGACAGGTTGGTTGTAGTAGCTTCCCTTTGTTTACATGTTTGTAACAACAACAACAACACCTGTCAAATCTGACGTCTGCTTTAGTATACAATCAAGATGTCTGTAGAAGAACTGGATCCAGAGGTCTTGAATGACATTTTCACAAATTCTTTGACCAGGAGGAATATGGAGACTTTCAGGTTGCAGACAGGAACTTTAGACAAGTAGATGCTGACCAGTTTCTTAAAGAAAATGAAAATAAAAATACCCAAAAGAAGACAGAGAGTGACATGAAGTTATTCTTCTCTTTTCTGATGTCAAAAATGAAATGAGAAAACCAGAATACATTCCCCCATATCAGCTTAATTCATTACTGTGTGAATTTATCTTGGTGTTACCAAGAAAGATGGCAGGGAATATGAGCCTACAACTTTGCGGGGCTTTATAAGCTCTGTTGACAGATATCTAAAAGCAAGTGACAGCAATGTTGCCATATTCAAGGACAGAGAATTTTCCAAAACACGAGCTGTCCTTTCAAGAAAACAGCAACAGCTGAAAGGCCAGGGACTTGGCAATAAGCCGAGAGCTGCAGAAACCATGACAGAGTCTATCATTGACCAGATGCATGAAGCCAGGACACTAGGTGACTACACTCCAAGGTCTTTGTTACACTCCATGTGGTTTGTATGCACAAACCATTTTGGAATGCGGACAGGCAAAGAATGCCGTGATCTCTGCTGGGGAGATATTCATCTTAGAATGGACGAAACTTCTGGTGAGGAGTATCTTATATATGACCAAGAGAGACAAACCAAAACCAGATCTGGTTCAAATCCTCGGGACATTAGGTACGTTTCAATTGCATTTTTATTTAATGGCTTTATTACACTCCCGCAACGTCGAACATGTGATAAATAGCGGATATTACATGAGTGTCTTTTCATATTGAATTTATTAAACTCGTTGAATAAAATGATAAAATGCGAGGCTCTGCCGAGCATTTTATCAATTTTATTCAACGAGTTTAATAAATTAAATGTCGAAAGACACAAATGTAATATTCTTTTCATCACATGTTAGCTATTCATGTCGAAACATCAAAAATTCAACTTTCTTTTACTATACAAATAAGTCAATTTGTCCAGCGTCTCCTATACTGTAAACGACGTCGACGTCAAAGCGTTATTACACTAGTGTATTATCATTTTATTTAATGGCTTTATTACACTCCCGCAAAGTCGAACATGTGATAAAGTAATTTAATTCATATACAGTAGATCTACCATAATTTTTTGTGTTGTTTTTTTTCAGTGTCACTGAATGAGCACTAAAATTAGTAATTTCAAAATTTGTGTCACAAATTGAAATATCTCATTCTTCCACTGATATTTCTTTTCGGTTTATTTCATGCACAAAATGCTTTAAATATTTTGTATTTTTGATACCATCTTAAAATATCTTTAAAATTGCACAAGCTTTCCTTGTGAAAATGTGAAATCTGTGAAATAAAAAAAAAAATATATGTGAAATCTGATATTACAGGAGTGTCTTTTCATATTGAATTTATTAAACAAGTTGAATAAAATAATAAAATGCGAGGCTCTGCAGAGCATTTTATCAATTTTACTCATCGAGTTTAAAGGCACTGACCTCCAGATTTGGATAAATAATATTTTTTCTTTCAAATTGAACTTTGGTCATATTACGAACATTAGAATATGAGTTTTTGTTTCTAAAATAATTTAAAAATCCTATTCAAGAAAAAAAGATGACCGTCTCGGCAATCGAACCCCGGACAACCACGGCAATAAAGACATTTTCCCGTCTTCGTAACCAATAAAGCTATTGAGGAATTAGTGAGTTATGATTTCAAAATACAGATTTTTATAATTGAGACAGTTTACCTGGAGTAATGCGTTACAAACGCATTTCGATTTTCATCGTAAAAAGTAGAAAAAACAGCAAATTCTAATGTGTTTCCGTAACATGATATAGTTTGTCAGTAATTAAGTTTTAACCCTTCTTAAGAAATATAGCATTTATTTCCAGATATCTAAAAAATCTTTTAGTAGACTAGTAGAATGATCTGAGGCCAGTCCCTTTAATAAACTCAATGTGGAAAGTCACAAATGTCATATTCTTTTTTCCCCACATGATAACCTTCCCTGGCGAAACATCAAAAAATTCTACTTTCTTTTACTAGATTATATGAATAAGTCAATTTGACTAACGTCTCCTATACTATAAACAACGTCCACGCGTTTACTGAAATATAATGGTAGATTATTTGTAATGATAACGATAAACAACAAAACAGCTATCCAAACTGGGATTCGAACCCAGGCCTACTGCTACTTAGTAACAGCCGTCCTTCCGCTAGACTATTTGGATGCACAACTGTTGTATGTTGCTACAATCACCATTACGATTTAGAGTTTTAGACTTGCATTTTTTCTGTAAAATGTCTGTCAAAAGGTTAGAGACTGTAATAAAGATAAATGTTTTAATGATGTATAACAGTGTAAATTTCATTACTTCAGAGGTACAAAACCCAAAGCCTATGCCACTGCTGACGCCCAGAGAGATCCTGTACATCTGTACAAGCTGTACAGCCAGAAACGACCGGACGAAATGTGCAAACCTGACAGCCCATTCTTCCTTACACCAAATGATAAACCACAGAGATGCTGGTTCAAAAAACCCCACTTGGAATAAATAAACTTTACAACATTATGAGAGACATGAAGGCTGAAGCAGGAATTGAAAATCCCAGAATAACGCCTTACAGGTGTGCATATTATACATCTATATTCTTATTTTATGCTTTTCCATGGTTTATCTAGATATAATAAATGAACAGCTGAAAATATCCTGATATAGCAACGTTTTATAAGCCTGATTTTATAGCCGATATTGTTCTGAGTTCCAAACTGAAAATTTTTCCCCCCATTTTTCTGCAAACATTTTCAATTCAGAGCTTTAAAACGACAGTTTTACTGGAATGTCAAGTACGTAAATTATAAGCCGTCATATGGATACTAAAACTTTTTCCGACAATCAAAAAAATTCAAATCTGACATCTATTGATCTTTTCTTTCCTTTTCAAATTCATTTCTGAAAAAAAGAAACACCCTAAAACTGTAAAATATCTACTTTTGAAATACCCTTACCAAAGTCATACCTGCATAAATTCAGTATATTTAAAGTAGTTTGATAACAAGAATCTTCAAGTACTTATCAGACTGTAAGCCCAGGCCTCCAGATAATTTTTCATGCAATTAGTGTTTCAATTCTTTGTTTTTTCACAACCAAATTCAATCAGTATTAGTTTTGCATCGCAAACATTTAATCTTTCTTAGTTAGTTTTTTTTTTTTTTTTTGCTGGAGGGAGTGCATCTATCATTTTTTGTCCGTTTTCAATGACTTTAGTAATTTTTCTGTTACGTTTTAGTATTTCGCTATTCATCATGGCTATTTCCAACCAGAATCAATGACATTTGTTATGATGTCCGGTACATTCCACCTGCGATTTCTTCATTAAGATTTTTTCCGTTCTTGTCATAAAATTAACCATAGAAGGACATGCACTGTCAGTTTGATGCTTTGCTCATCCTCGCTTTCTTACTGCCGACGTCATATTCGCAATTTCTTAGAAGGTGATATCATTCTAGCAAGCTAATAAATGGCACGATTAAGATTTTATCGCTGACTTGAATTAGCCGTGAAATTAAGAAAATTTTAGTAATAAGTTCCCAAACATGGTTTATCGTAGAATAACCCGTGTTTTCTGTGTTCTTATGCGTACATGTAAGAATGTATCAAGAAGGCCGTATTATTTTAAATACTGTTTCGCATAAGAACGAAAAACTCGTGTTATTCTACGATAAATCACACTTGGGAACTTGTTATTTCGATTCTAACACTACATACTAGTATCAACAGTGTAAGAAAAAAACTACTTTTTACAACCGTGCTATGCACCTGGATCGGTAACGTCACTGCACGCGAGTGGTTTATTTAAGAAATAATATATCTCATCGGTGATTTGTCGCTGAATAAATCACTGTTTGGAGTTCAGATGCGAAGGAATTATATCACGAGGGCGGAGCCCGAGTTGTATAATACTACGCAGCTGAACGACAAACACTGATTTATTCAAGAGCAAATCACTAAATGAGATGTATTATTTTGATTCTAACACGTTACCAAGGACGGGACACCTGCACTTTACCAGTACGCACATTAAATAAACACTCCCCATTTATTCTTATGGGGCTACTGCCCCCACACCCCCGTTTTTCTGTTTTCTTTAATGAATAGATTATTGTTACAATTTATTTAAATGATTGTAACGAGCACATCCTACCTTTTACAATCCTAGCAAAAAGTGCGTACCAGTAAAGCGCATTCTAGCCCCAAGGACTTTAAAGTACATCTTTGCCGGCATTCATTAATTATTTGCCCGTTTTCAATCGGTTTCTTTCTAGCGCGCTGCTACGCCGTTTGACGCAATAATTGTGACGTCAGAACAGTGAATTGTTGTTTGATAATTCACTGATTCCAGCCTTCTTTGTTTAATAGTAAAATGAATCGGATCGTGTTAGAATGCAGAATGAGAATAACCCGAGAGCCCTCCCATGTCAGCCAACTTAGAAAAACGAACTTATGCCTGCATACTTATTCTAAAGAAAATGCACTTGTACAAAATAATTTATGCCTTCAAATAATTTCATAGGTCAATGATATGAAAATTCCATTCATTTTTTTTTCAGCTCCAGAAAACATCTGGTTCAAACTCTAAACGATGCTGGGGTCCCTGCCAACCAAATCATGCAAATTTCTGGTCACAAGAATGTGAATTCTATAAACAACTACAGTAAAATCAACAACGACCAGTCGAGAAATATTTCTAAAATACTGTCGAATCAGAGAAATGAAACCAACCTTCAAACTCAAGGAAGTGGTGCTGCCAGTGCTCCGGAGCCATGGACTGGGCCTTTCGGATCCAATCGCTCTCGCAGTCTTTTTGCAAGCAGCACTTTCCACGGACCTGTGACTTTCAATTTCCACAGTACATCTGTATCGGAAACACTGTCACAAATGTCCACAGTTAACGTAGGCCGAAGTAATGCAACTGCTGAAGAGTCCGTTCCAACATGCTCGATTCGCCAGTTGCCACTGCCAGACCATTCAAACGAATAAGAATGATTCCAGAAAGTGACAGTGACTAACTGTAACACTCACGACACGAGAGTTTACATATAAGTCCATTTAAAATCCCACTGTTACACTGTTCGTATTGTTTCTCCAGTTATTTGTTCTAACTGTTTACCGATTGACTGAAGTAAAACAAAATGGCGGACTCGAATTTTGACAAGCGCAAGTGCGCGTATCTGCGCGTATGAATTTCACACATTGTTTGTTTAAATATATCTGAAGTTACATGAATAAAATTTTGAAGTACCAAATATATTATTTATATCCCTTACAAATAAATTAATCTCCTTTCTTCTGTTAGACAAAACACAACCTGGACCAAATTTGTAGAACTATTTGGGACGCATAACACAGCGCTGACAGTCGTAAACAGTGGGGCTCCCTGCGGGGGAATTTTTAAAAAGTAAAACGATTTTATAAAAGAAACCACTGAATAAGCATGAAATAAACAGAAAATTTGTTTGTTTCGGTGAAAGATCGAAATTTATTTCATCTCGTGAACATCACATGTTAATATTTTCACTCGTGGCTTCGCCACTCGTGAAAATATTCATGTGATGTTCACTCGATGAAATAAATTTTCGATCTTACACCGAAACAAACAAATATCCTCTATATATATATATGTGATATGTAAGGTAATATACAAGGTATTTCTTACTAGTGCAATATGGTGCTTTAATCTCTCTTCCTGTAAAATGATACCAAAATAACAATCTAAATAATTCTTTTTACAATAAAAACTTAACAGACTATAAGTTTGGGCCAATTTTAGATAAAATTTAAGAAAATAATGATAAAAAGCTACTTAAGACAAGTCACTTAAAATACTGAGAATCAAAGATTCAAAATAAAAGTTGTTGGAGGTATGGGGGAGGGGGAAGCATAGCAGTTGCTCAACTGTCTTAGGGGACTAGTAACTGCTCAAGTCTCACAGTGGACTAGTAATTGCTCAACTATCCTAGGGGACTCTAACAGCTCAACTTACACAAGGGAATAGCAATTGCTCAACTCGCACACTCACACAAGGGACTTGCAATTGTTCATAACTCACCAGGGACTAGCAATTGCTCAACTATCACAGGGGAATAGTAACTGCTCCAGTCTCACAGGGGACTAGTAAATGCTCAACTCAAACAAGGGTCTAGTAATTGCTCAAATCTTACAGGGGACAAGTAATAGCTCGACTAGCACAGAGGACTAGTAACTGCTCCAGTTTCACTGGGGACTAGTAACTGATCAACTATCACAGGAGGAAAGTATCTGCTCAAGTCTCAAAGAGGATTAGTAATATTTCAACCATCACAGTAGACTAGTAATTGCTCAAATATTACAGCAAACCAGTAATTGCTCAACTATCGTGTTGTCTAGTAATTGCAAAACTATCACAGAAGACTAATTATTGCTCAATTATTGCGCAGAACTATCAAAAGGGACTAGTAATCGCGAAACTATCACAGAGGACTAGTAATTACACATCTATCACAGAGGACTAGTAATTACACATCTATCACAGAGGACTAGTAATTACACATCTATCATAGAGGACTAGTAATTACACATCTATCATAGAGGACTAGTAATTACATATCTATCATAGAGGACTAGTAATTGCTTTACTATCACAGGTGACATGTTAGTGCTAAACTATCAAAGGGTACTAGTAATTCCTCAACTATCAAAGGGGGATAGTAATTGCTAAACTATAACAGAGGACTAGTAATTTCTTTACTATCACAAGGACTAGTTACTGCTAAACTATCACAGGGGACAAGTCATTGCTCGACTATCACAGGGGACTAGTAACTGTTTTAGTCTCACAGGGGACAAGTAATTACTCAATCATCACAAGGACTAGTTATTGTGAACAATCTTAGAGCACTAGTAGTTGCTCAACTATTACAGTCATGGCAGCATGCTGAGTGAAATTCAATTGTGTGACAGAAAAGATATGGGCCCATCCGCTTTGCTCAACAGGGAGAGCATTGGTCTACAGATCAGGGGGTCCTGAGTTCGATTCCCAGGCAGGGCGTATGTTCTCCGTGACGATCTGATGAAACTACATTGTGTCTGAAATCATTTGTCCTCCACTTCTGATTCATGTGGGGAAGTTGACAGTTACTTGAGGAGAACAGGTTTGTACTGGTACAGAATCTAGGAACACTGGTTAGGTTAACTGCCTGCCATTACATAACTGAAATATTGTTGAAAAAGGGTGTTAAACCCAAAACAAACAAAAGATATGGCCAATTGAGGCAAACACTTACTGCTATGATGGGGACAGTGTGAGGGTATGGACATTTTTGAGACTATGTTTTTCCATAACCTAGCATCTCACCATAGTATCTGACTCTTGACAAATGAGTAGCCTGTTTAAATACATTTGCACCTTAATTTTTATGGGTTTAACATAAATCAGGGGAAACAAAATCCCTTACTGAAAAATTATCTTAAAAAACTGTGCTTGATATGAAAAGTAGTGCCAGATATTTACATTTACCAACAACAGTTACTGCTGTACAACTGAACTTATAAAAGAACACTTTGACTTCTAACTGACTAACTTTAAATCAAGAGCTTAACAAACAAGAGCTGTCGGAGGACAGCAACGCTCGACTATTCAACAGCCTTGTCAATTGAATGAATACAAAAGTTGAAAAAGGGGCATAATTTTGTAAAATGCAAAGTAGAGGTATTGAACCTCTGTACTGCATGTCATATCATGACAGTGAACAAGTGTGTGAAGTTTCAATCCTTTCCAATTTGTGGATACTGAGATACCAGCTTACATACAAAAACTTAACAAAAAACTGCTAAGTCAAAGGGGCATAATTTTGTAAAAATGCCAAGTAGAGTTATGGGACCTTCACAGTGCATGTTAGATCATGACAGTGAACAAGTGTGTGAAGTTTCAATCCATTCCAATTAGTGGATACTGAGATATCAGATTACATACAAAAATTTAACCAAAAACTGCTAAGTCGAAAAAGGGGCATAATTTTGAAAAAAAAGAGAGTAGATTTATGGGACTTGCTTAGTGCATGTCAGATCATGATAGTGAACAAGTATGTGAAGTTTCAATCCATTCCCATTAGTAAGTACTGAGATACCAGCTTACATACAAAACCTTAACCAAAAATTTCTAAGTCGAAAAAGGGGCATAATTTTGTAAATAAGCAAAACAGAGTTATGGAACCTGTGCAATGTAGATCAGTTCATCACAGTGAATAAGTGTGTGAAGTTTCAATCCATTCCCACAAGTGGTTACTGAGTTACCAGCTTACATACAAAACCTTAACCAAAAATTTCTAAGTCGAAAAAGGGGCATAATTTTGTAAAAAAGCAAAATAGAGTTATGGAACCTGTGCAATGTAAGTCAGTTTGTCACAGTGAATAAGTGTGTGAAGTTTCAATCCATTCCCACAAGTGGTTACTGAGATACCAGCTTACATACAAAACCTTAACCAAAATCGGGACGCGGACGCGGACGCCGACGCCGACACCGACGCATGGGCGAGTGCAATAGCTCACTATTCTATGAATAGTCGAGCTAAAAACTGTCAAGTCATTCTTCAAATTCAATTAGTGCTCCCCTCAAACTGTAACTGTAAAATATAAGACTGACCTATTACAGAACACGAAACATGCACACATTACACAAAGTTGCCTTAACTTTCTTAACTGTGCATTCTGCAAGATTCAATATCACATAAAAAAACAAGTTACTCCTCATGTTGCTATGTAGTCAAGACAAATAACTTACAGTGGTGTATGAAGCACTCATTCCAGCATCAACCATGTCCTCTCCCAGCATGCTTATACTTGTACTTGATGGCAATGGAAAATTCCGGAAAAATTTCCATAACAGCAAAAGTTTTTTGTCAGAAATATTGATTTCAAAGGATGGCAGGGTGGTGATTACTTTTTGTCTGAAAAATAAGTATTTGTTGCTTTACAGAAAATGTGCTAAAGTCAATCACCATATCAAGTTTTATGTCATTCTCCATACCTGAAACAATTTTTCAAGCTTTGTCTCAAAGTGACCTTGACCTTTGATTTACTAGCTTTCAGTCATTAGAGGTCATCTGCTGACCATGGGCAATAATCATATAAAGTTTAATATCTGTAGACACATGCCTTCTCAAGTTACCGACTGGAAACATCTTCAGCTTCCAGGTCATTGTGACCTTTGACCTGTTGATCAGAAAAAACAATATGGTTCATCTGACCACTAAAACAAGCAAACTACAAACTCTTAGTCAAATAGTTTCTATATGTTGTATTCTTATTGATCCTTTACTGCCCTGACTGGTTTACAGAAGATTGGCGATTCTACACGTGCTCAGTCATGCCTGAAATAATGCCTGAAGGGGCAACTTGGGTCTTCTTCCACCATGATGATGATTGGTAACTGTCTGTGCCTTGTTTTGACAGGAAACAAGAACATACTGTGGTAACTGTCTGTGCCTTGTTTTGACAGGAAACAAGAACATACTGTGGTAACTGTCTGTACCTTGTTTTGACAGGAAACAAGAACATACTGTGGTAACTGTCTGTACCTTGTTTTGTACATGAAACAACAATTTACTGTGGTAACTGTCTGTACCTTGTTTTGACAGGAAACAAGAACATACTGTGGTAACTGTCTGTGCCTTGTTTTGTACATGAAACAACAATTTACTGTGGTAACTGTCTGTACCTTGTTTTGACAGGAAACAAGAACATACTGTGGTAACTGTCTGTGCCTTGTTTTGACAGGAAACAACAATTTACTGTGGTAACTGTCTGTGCCTTGTTTTGTACATGAAACAACAATTTACTGTGGTAACTGTCTGTGCCTTGTTTTACATGAAACAAGAACTTACTGTGGTAATTGTTTGTATTCTGGTTTCACTGTATTGTAGAAATCAAACATAAGTTTCATACTGGGAAGAATATGATACTCAGACGTAGGCTGTACCTGGGCCGTATGCCAATCATCACCTGAAATATATCACCAGATTTTTACATTCATTCTGAGCAATACATCTGCCAAGTATTTGAAAAAGCTACTTAGCAATATTTATTATTAATGTAATACCATAATACTGTTTTAACAAAACTGACAAGAGTAAAGACATGTATCTATCTTGAATGAGGTGAGAAACATTTGTAAATATTTCTAATGTAAGTTCAAATGAAAACAAGCATTCTAAATTAATTTCATGAACCTTTAATTTCCAGTATAATTATGCTGGTCGTACAACTTAGTACAATATACTATTAGAAGAGAATAGTGTGTCAATCATTAAAAAAATATGTACATTTTATTACTTTTGCATAAAAGTATGGCAGAATAATAGAATGAAGATAAAGTTTTACCAGAATCTGCCAACAGCATCTTCACATCTGTGATGGTAATGTTAAACTGATCATACAGTCTAGATGCAATCTCTGAGTCTGACAAGTTTCCATGCTGAAAAATAAACTTCTAGCTATATAGTCTAGCTGCAATCTCCGAGTCTAACTGGTTTTGTCTGACAAGTTTCCATGCTGAAAAATGAAGTTCTAGCTAGTTGCAATCTCGGAGGGTCTAACTGGTTTTCACCCTGAAAAATATAACTTACAGCTATATAGTCTGTCAGCAATCTCCGAGTCTAACAGAAGCTCTCCAAACAGACTGTTATAACCTGGGACCATGAATTGACTAGTAACAATGCAGTTACACAAATAAATATGTATAGAAGATTACAAGTTTTCTTTTACATACCTCAAGGGATGAATCCTTTGGCTGAAGTTCACTTTTGATCTGTAACATTCCCAGATCTGCTATCAACACATTCCCTCCCCTGAAAACAAAACCATATCTCTTAATAAATCATGTTCAACCTTAAATCTGTAACCTGTCACATGTAAATTTCATTTAATTTCAACTTTATTTTACATGTAATACTATAAAGTACAATAACAGTTTTTAATATAAATTGTGCTAATGTAGACTGAAGTTGGCCTTTATATGCAAGGAAACACATATTCTATATTATGATCTTTAGATATGTATGTAGATATAAACCAAGAAACAACACAAATTTTCTGTAATAACACACCATAGTATTCACTGTATCAACTTTATTGATCGGAATTAATGTTTTCAAGAATGTTACCAAACTATGAGTTCTTTAGGTTTTCATTCAGCAAAAGAGTCCTGTATGCCCTTATTCACTAGCTCTTCTGAGGAAAGCCTAGTTTCTGTATGCAAAATTTACCTGTGTAGAGTACCAAATTCCGGAATCACAACATAAGGAGATTTCATGTTCACAGCAAGATGTACTGTCTGAAATATACAAAAATATGCTAGTATCTTGAGAAGACAGATGTTCCTAATGTGAGTATAAACTGTGTAAGGTCTTCTTCTGACTAGAATACTTATTAGTGAACTGCTTGTATATTTAGAAATCAAAAGGCAGTGAAGATTGGAAGGTAAGCAACAAAAAACCATTATATATTTGTTAACTGATGAAATACACTACAGGTTTTCCCACTATTTCTTAAATATTGCATGCTGCATTCAATAAATTCACTTAAAACTTGGATATTACCCGGCACACATGTACTGTATGTACAGAAACTGTAAATATTATTTGTGTGTAAAGTTTTTGTTTGAGAATCTACGCACATTACTGCTATACACATACAGAAGCAGATGTCCTTGCTTTTTTTTCCACTTTCCCCCAACACCCAACCCTTTTATCTACCCCTTACCCCCCACCCATCCATTCCTTTTTTCTGTATTTTGTATATAACTAAAATGTACTTGTTGTTGGATTACTGAAGCAACCCATCTACAATATTTTTCTGTTACAGCTTCTTTTTTCTTGTAGGCCTACTTTTGCATGGCTCTATGGCTGTGTTTGGGGTGCTCCATGCTTCCAGTAAATTTACCCTTACCTTCTATATTTTAAAGGATATAAACAATATAGAATATACCTTGTGTTTCTCTATAGCATATATAAGTCCTGCCTGACTGATTCTCACTACTTCTTGCATTGTTTCCATGGCAGCAGTTCTAACATCAATAGTTCCAGTGGGCAACTGAAAAAATGCCCTCACTTCACATACTGAATGCTGAAACAAGAGTAGTATAAAAATTAATGATCAGCAGAATAACTGTAGGTAGGGTGGTGATATATCGTGACTGTAAACAAATGCATATTTGTTAAATGATTTTTCTTAATTTTTACATAAAAATTATATGCATTTACTTTGGAAAAATCATATACAGTCAGATAAGCTAGCACATGATGGCACACAACCAATATATATGAATATGAAAATTTACATGTCAACACAGAAATGTATTGATGTCTCCTGTCCAAATGTGAAAAGACAAAGATTCAAAATGCAAATATATAATCACACTACTGATGCTTTGTGGAGGGTTTGCATTAATTTTGATTTATAGCAGCTCTTTTTTTTATTTTATACATAGATAAGATAAACTTTCACAAAAAGAAATAATACATTGCAAATTACAGATTTGGATAAAGGTTAACGTTCATAATAGGAAAGCTCATCAGCTACAGCAGCTGCCATCAGGGAAGGATATTTTCCAGACATATCTTACTTGCAAATCAACAACTTGACCCATTTCATTATTATGTCATTAGCAAGTCCTGTAAACAGAATCTTATGTATATTATGTGACAATGCTGAACAGGTTTTATTTGTCTTCAGTCTGATAGAAAAGTTACCTCATCAAAACAGCAATTGCAATATGTATTCTTTTTGTACGTAGAAAAGGAAACTTACCAGATCATAAACAACCTCTACAGGTTCTATTTACAGAAAGCTTACCTCATCATAAACAACATCTACAAGTTCTATTTACAGAAAGCTTACCTCATCATAAACAACCTCTACAGGTTCTATTTACAGAAAGCTTACCTCATCATAAACAACCTCTACAAGTTCTACTTACAGAAAGCTTACCTCATCATAAACAACCTCTACACATTCTATTTACAGAAAGCTTACCTCATCATAAACAACCTCTACAAGTTCTACTTACAGAAAGCTTAGCTCATCATAAACAACCTCTACAGGTTCTACTTACAGAAAGCTTACCTCATCATAAACAACCTCGACAAGTTCTACTTACAGAAAGCTTACCTCATCATAAACAACCTCTACACGTTCTATTTACAGAAAGCTTACCTCATCATAAACAACCTCTACAGGTTCTATTTACAGAAAGCTTACCTCATCATTAACAACCTCTTCACGTTCTATTTACAGAAAGCTTACCTCGTCATAAACAACCTCTACAGGTTTTATTAACAGAAAGCTTACCTCGTCATTAACAACCTCTACAGGTTCTATTTACAGAAAGCTTACCTCGTCATTAACAACCTATACAGGTTTTATTTACAGAAAGCTTACCTCGTCATTAACAACCTCTACAAGTTTTATTCCCAGAAAGCTTACCTCATCATTAACAACCTCTACAAGTTCTATTTACAGAAAGCTTACCTCATCATAAACAACCTCTACTGGTTCTATTTACAGAAAGCTTACCTCATCATAAACAACCTCTACAGGTTCTATTTACAGAAAGAAAGCTTACTCTGTCATAACCCACCTCTACAGGGTCTACGTACGTACAGCTTACCTCATCATAAACAACCTCTACAGGTTGTATATTGGTCTTCAGGGAGAAATCAGCATCTACATACAGTGGGTTAGATTCAAAATCTAAGGTGAACACTTGGTTTACTGATGGTGCTGAAATTAACAAAATCTTTCTTGTTGAAATTCAATCACATTATCTCTGCATAGTCACATGACTAATTATTTCCCTATGTTCCTCACCCTAGTCCCCTCCCACTCCCTAATATATTTCATGCCAAAAGGAAAAGGTGACTTAAGTACAGCTCTCAAGGATATTTACAACTACAAGTTTAACCTATGGTTTAAAATCTGCCCTCATACATCTGAATAATTCATAATAATTATTCTCTTTTTAACAAATGATAATAAACTTGGAAAACCAATAAAATATCAACAAGAGGGTCATGATGACCCTGGATCATCACCTGAGTAATATGAGCTACAAGTTTCAAATGTCAAACTGATGCTAAAATATTATGAAAGTAAGTAGGTCACATTCATGGTCAATGAACTTCAGTTTTACGATCATTGTGCAAAACTGTGTATGTCGTCCAAATTTCAAGGCTGTATCTTAAAAAGCAAGCAAGTAGGTCAGCAAGTCAAGGTCACAGTCAAGTGACATCATATTACTTGAGGTCATCAGGTAATTACAATTAAACAGTCTTGGAAATAAGTTCAGATAATTTTTTCCTATATAACTCATATAATAACTAAGTGACCCCAGGGTGGGGCCTCTTTTAATCCCAGGGGCATAATTTGAATAATTTTGGTAGAGGACTACTAGGCAATGCATCACACCAAATATCAAAAGCCTAGGTCTTGGTTTCAGACAAGAAGATTTTTAAAGTTTTTTCCTATATGTCTTTGTAAAACTTGGGATCCCCAGGGCAGGGCCGCTTTTCACCCCAGGGTACATTTGAACAATTTTGGTTGAGGACCATAAGACAATGCTACAAACAAAATATCAAAGGCCTATGTCTTGTGGTTTCAGACAAGAAGATTTTTAAACTTATTCCTATATAAGTCTATGTAAAACTTGGGACCCTCGGGTCGGGGCTATATTTGATCCTAGGGGGATAATTTGAACAATTTTGGTAGAGGACCACTAGATGATGCTACAAACCAAATATCAAAGCCCCAGGCAGTGTGGTTTTGTACAAGAAGATTTTCAAAGTTTTCCCTATATAAGTTTATATAAACCATGTGACCCCCGGGGCGGGGCCATATTTGACCCTAGAGGGATAATTTGAATAATCTTGGTAGAGGACCACTAGGCAATGCTTCACACCAAATATATAAGCTCTAGGACTTCTGGTTTTTGTACAAGAAGATTTTTAAAGTTTTTCCTTTCGGTTGCCATGGCAACCAGAGTTCTGCATGGAATTCAATTCTTTGAACAATTTTGAAAGGGGGCCACCCAAGGATCATTCCTGTTAAGTTTGGTGTTATTCTGCCCAGTGGTTTTCAAGAAGAAGATTTTTTTAGAAAATGTTGACGGACACACGACTGACGACAGACATTGAGCAGTCACAAAAGTTCACCATTAGCCTTTGGCTCAGGTGAGCTAAAAATTGGACAAAAAGTTAATTACTATGGCAAAACAGGAAAATGATAATGATTAATTTGCCGTTATTCTTGGGTATTAGTTTTTAAAAAATAAACAAGAGGGTATATAATAATAATAATAATAATAATAATAAAGTCTTTATTTAACGAGGCAACACAGTTGATTGTACCCAGTCTTCCCTGTGAGCCTCAAATCTACATATATACAGGAAACACAAATTAACAAATTAAAGTAAACAAAGTCATGAAGGGATTATAATGCAAAACAGCATATATAAGAGGATTACATGAAATTTACATAAGGAAGGTAATAGAATAAACAACATGGTTTTATGTAAAGTTACACTGAAAGCAAAAGTAATGAAACAAACAATATACAATTATTTGTTAATTATTTATAGTTTTAAATAAGTACTCTGATACCAAAAAATATCATAGTTCTCATGCGGTTGATAGATGTTGTTGCCCACTAGAGAACCACCATTTTAAATAATTGCTTTTGAATGTGTTCAGGTTTGTTGATGTTCTTATATGATAAGGAAGTGAGTTCCATAATTTTGCACCAGAGTATGCCAGTGATTTTCTGCAGAATTCAAGTCGAGGTTTTGGAACTAAAAGTAGTCTTTGATCATATGATCTCAATGACCTATTTTCAGTATATGTAAATAGTTGCTTCATGTAACTAGGGAGAAGGTTGTTAAGAGACTTGTATACTAATATGGCTTTTTTATAATTAGCTCTATCTTGAAATTTCATCCAGTTAAGTTGAATAAATAAGTCATCTGTTGGTGTGTCAATGTCTTTATCTAAAATAACACGAGCTGCACATTTTTGGAATTTGTACATGTCATTCAAAAGCTCAGTGTTACAGTTTCCCCAAATAGTGCAACAGTAATCTAGATGAGGAAGAATGTATGCATTAAAGAACATTTTTCTAGTATGGAGATTTAAAAATTGTTTAATTCTCATAAGCAAATATAATAAGGAGTTGCATTTATTCAGTGTCATTTGAACATGCATTTTCCAGTTAAGCTAGGGTATGATCAATATGAACTCCCAGGAGTTTTTCTGTGGTTGAAGTTTGTATAGTTTTATCTTTGAGAGAAATATTTGAGTCTTTGATAGTATTATATGTGTGGTTTGAAGGTAAAATGAACATTGCTTTAGTTTTTTCAGCATTTGTAATCATTGAATTTCGTTCACACCAGTTTTGTACAGAATCAAGATCCGATTGAAGATTGTTACTAACTGAGATGACAGTATTTCCGTAAGATGATAAAGTGGTATCATCTGCAAATATATCTGATGTTGAATTTGATAAGTGTCAAGGCATATCATTTATGTAAACAATGAAAAGAAGAGGTCCTAAAACTGAGCCTTGTGGCACACCAGACAGTATATCTTGAGCACTGGAATATTTTCCAGACACATGAACTTGCTGTGAGCGATTTGTGAGATATGACCAGAACCAAGTAATTGCATTTTCATCAACATTATATAATTTCAGTTTTTCAATGAGTAATTTGTGATTGATAAGATCAAATGCTTTAGTAAGATCTAGAAAAATAGTTCCAACAAGATTTTCTTCATTTATTGCTTTTATCCAGTGGTCAATAATAGTAGTTAGAGCAGTTTCGCACGAGTAGCTTGTTCGAAACCCTGACTGATTTGGGTGAAGAAGAGAATTATTTTCCAGAAATGATTTGAAAGTGTTACTGACATGTCTTTCTAACACTTTTGATAGAATTGGTAAGATTGATATTGGTCTATAGTTTGTTTTGTCACATTTAGACCCTTTTTTATACATAGGTGTAACCTTTGCCCTCTTAAATATTGCTGGAAATATACCCTTTGATATACTTAGATTAAATATCTTTTCTAGAGGTTTAGATATGATCTGAGCACTTATTTTAAGAAATTTTGGGCCTATGCCATCAAGTCCAGTTGATTTACTCAGATCAAGTTTTTGTAGCTCTTTTTCTATGAATGTGCTTGTGACTTTTGGTATTGAAAATGGAGAATCTAGTCATGATGATCCTGGATCGCTCACCAGAGTAATATGAGCTACATGTTTCAAATGTCAAACTAATGATTTTTAGAAATTTTTTGGAAAATTTTCGGATGTACAATCAAGTAACCCCTGGGGCAGTGCCAATTTTACCCCGGGGGTCATGATTAGAACAAAGTTTGTAGAAGTCTAATAGGCAATGTTACATATCGAATATCTAAGATCTAGGCCTTCTGGTTTATTTTAACAAATTTATGAAGATTTCCCTATGTACAATGAAGTAACCCCTGGGGCTGGGTCAATTTGACCCTGGGAGGGTCAAGATTTGAACAAATTTTGTAGAGGTCTACTAGGCAATGCTACATGTCAAATATCTAAGCTCTAGGCCTTCTGGTTTATTTTTAGAAAATTTTGAAGATTTTTCTATGTACAATCAAGTAACCCCATGGGGCGGGGTCAATTTGACCCCGGGGGTCATGATTTGAAGAAATTTTGTAGAAGTCTACTAGGCAATGCTACAAGTCAAATATCTAAGATCTAGGCCTTTTGGTTTATTTTTAGAAAATTTTTGAAGATTTTCCTATGTAAAATCAAGTGACCCCTGGGGCGGGATCAATTTTGACCCCGGAGGTCATGATTTGAACAAATTCTGTAGAGGTCGACTAGGCAATGCTACATGTCAAATATCTAAGCTCAAGGCCTTCTGGTTTATTTTTAGAATTTTCTTGAATATTTTTCAAAGAAGACCATCCGAGGATCATCCCTGTGAAGTTTCATCAATTTTGACCCCGGGGGTCATGATTTGAACAACTTTAGTAGAAATCCACTAGGCAATGCTACATGTCAAATATCTAAGCTCTAGGGCTTCTGCTTTTTGAGAAGAAGATTTTTTTAAGATTTTCCTATGTAAAATCAAGTGACCCCTGAGGCGGGGTCAATTTTGACCCCGGAGGTCATGATTTGAACAAATTTTGTAGAGGTCGACTAGGCAATGCTACATGTCAAATATCTAAGCTCAAGGCCTTCTGGTTTATTTTTAGAATTTTTTTTGAATATTTTTCAAAGAAGACCATCCGAGGATCATCCCTGTGAAGTTTCATCAAAATTCGCCTGTTGGTTTAGGAGGAGATGTTGTTTAAAGGAAAGTGTGGACGGACGACTGACGGACGTACAATGGACGGACGGACGGACAGAAGGACGGCGCCGGACGGTGAGCGATCACAATACCTCACCCTGAGCACTTTGTGCTCAGGTGAGCTAAAAACCACAAGGTTTAAAATTTTTCCTTAATACAAATATTCAGTGAAATTATTGGCCAAGACTATCAATTTTAAAAATGTCTACAAACAAATTACTGTCTAAGCAAAAAGTAATCATACCATAGACATTAACATCTGATGTTACTATGGGAACCAACTCATGTTCTATTGAAGCTCCCTCTACAGTAAAACTCTCAGTATGACAGGATATCCTGTAAACAGTAAACAAATACAAGCTTACTGTATCACATACAGTCAAACTTTGTTCACACCAACTCAGATAATGGGAATGCTACCCTTTGCTCAAACTCATCATCAGATTTTGGCAAAATCCCTATATAATGTATAATTTTTGATGGCTCAAAGTACTAATAACTCAAACAAATTTTGCCAGTCTTGTCAAGTTCTAGCAAACAAAGTTTGACTTCAGCAACCTTTAACTACATGTACTTGGTACACTGACATGACAAACAAATTTCAGAATAAGTATATTACAGTAAAACACACATACAACAACCTTCAACAGTTTTTAATGCTTGGAACACTTACCATTTGTCTGCAGGTTTGAAATTATTTTGGTATGATTCCTAAATCATAAACTTATGGAATGGTTAATATTTTTTCAAGCAGAAGTTTTTCTGGAGCCATCTCAATTACCTGTAAGCGTCTCCAGCAGGTCTTGTTTCCCAGGATCCAAGCATCTGAGTGACAGAGACCTGGAGAATTTTCTTGCTGTAGTTGACAAGTGACAAGCAACAACTCTTCAAGTTTACCTGAACCTTATACTCAACATACTGAAAACAAACATTTCATTTACAGTTCACAACATTTTCTTCACAGATACCATTCACTAAATCAAATATTTTCTTCACAGATACATTTCACAACATTGCTATGGTCACTTACACACAGCCTGTACATTTAAAGCTAATCTCTGATAACTGCACAACCACCAAAGCAACGTGGGTTTAAATCCCGCCACAGGCAGTTGGGATTTTTCATCATAGAATGCTATGCTCTTTGATTTGTTACGGCTAAAAGTTGTAAGAACATTCCTTTCACAGGTAATATTAACTTCATTTATGTACTAATAGATCTAAAATAAAGTGGCAATACATCAGGATCTCTTACTAAAATTACTAACAGTATTTTTGTAAGCTTTACATTTGTCTCACAAAAATATGGGAAGATTCTGGATCAAGAGTATTTTATGTATTCAGCACAGTTGTCCAAATCCCAGTCAGTGCCATTCACTTGGAGGGGATGACCATACTGGAGGTAAAGGATGACCATATTTTAAGTAAATTTAAATAAACACACAGCTTCAACTTCAGAATAAACAATATCAAATTCAGAGCTGCAACAATTCTTACCTCCCTTGGAAGCATGGCAATATTTGCATTTTCATCATATCCAATACCCTGGTATAACTTTTCCTTCTCTTCTGGTGTCAACTTTGAAAGCCAGTCTACATAGGAAAGTTTGAAAAATCAAAATAAAATAAGACAGGTTTCACTTTGCAATTCCTTCTATGACAGTCACATAATCAACTTTATTTAGCAAACAAAGTTAAAAGATGAGTCACCTCAGCCACACAATGTCAAAGGTCAAAGGTTAAGTCACTAAAATCATTACTCAATTGCTAATATAAATGAAAATTTCAGCACTGGAACAAAGTGACCCATGGATACAGCATACATTTCTTGTCTGAAGGACATGGATTTAAATTCTGCTGGGAAAAACAACAGACATGAGTTTCCCCAATCCCTTGCTAACATGAGAGTATTGGTAAGAAATTCATCAAAGAGTTACCAAGCATAGCCAACACAGGTTTAGAAAACATCCATTATGCAGGTAATCTGCAAATATTTAAAATATCTGATCAGTCTGATGAAACTTTTCAACTTACCTGTAGATTCTTCCCCAAAGTCAATATCCACTTCTTCATCCTCACTTTCAGAACCAAACCATGATGCCCACCATCCTTTCTCCTCCTTCTTCTTCTTCACAAGCTTTTCAGGTGCATACTACAAAATACAAGAGGGCCATGATGGCCCTATATCGCTCACCTGTTATCATTGCACTTGAGGACAAGAAGGTCCTCAGAAAAAATATCTAAGTCCAAAGGACAGGATTAACAAAGGAAAGAAATTAAACCAAAAACAAAAAAAAAATTCTTACAAGGTACAGATATGTCAAAATACACCTAAAAATTGGAGGTACCTTCCATGTTGTACCACAGAAAAGTGGTCTCGGTTTTTCCCTACAGCCAATAATGGGAAGTAATTAAAAAAAAAATGATTGTAAGTTAACAAAAGAAGGATCTGCCAAATAAATGTGTTGACAAAAATGAAATTTCAGATCAGTATCTTCATTAGTTACGGAGATATACCCATTTTAATTTGAAATAAAGGGAGGTAATTTGACATAAATCAGTCCATAGTTATCTACCCTCATTGACTCAGTCCAACTAATGACAATAATGAAATTTCAAATAAGTCCTATAAGTACTTACTGATATAAATCCATTTCGATTACAATCAGGGGAGGTAATCAGATATAAAATAACTCTGGAACCTACGAATGGATCTGATTTGTCATGGAATCCAAGATTTATTGTTGTTGAAGATATTTTGGAAGTTTGTATCAAATAAAACCATAAATGAAGTCTCTATATGGCTGCAAAAGCCAAAATAGCCAATTTTGGACCTTTAAGGGACCATAACCCTGGAACCAATGAAGGAATCTGGCCAGTTCAAAAAAGGAACCAAGATCTTGTGATGATACAAGTTTTGTGCAAGTTTGGTTAAAATCAAATCATAAATGAAGCTGCTATTGTACAGACAAGGTCAAAATAGCTAATTTTGGCCCTTTCAGGGGCCATAACTCTAGAATTCATTACGGGATCTGGCCGGTTCAAGATCTTATGGGCACAATAATGGTGACACAAGTTTTTCAAGTTTGATTAAATTCAAATCATAAATGAAGCTGCTATTGTGCAGACAAGGTCAAAATAGCTAATTCTGGCCCTTTCAGGGGCCATCACTCTGGAACCCATAAAGGTATCTGGCCAGTTCAAGAAAGGAACCAAGATCATATGATGATACAAGTTGTGTGCAAGTTTGGTTAAAATAAAATCATAAATGAAGCTGCAATTGTGCAGACAAGGTCAAAATAGCTTATTCTGGTCCTTTCAGGGGCCATAACTCTGGAACCCATAATGGAATCTAACCAGTTCAAGAAAGGAATCAAAATCTTATGGTGATACAAGTTGTGTGCCAGTTTGGTAAAAATCAAGTTATAAATAAAGCTGCTATTGTGCAGACAAGGAACCTGTAATGGGATCTGGCCAGTTCAAGAAAGGAACTGGGATCTTATGGTGATACAAGTTGTGTGCAAGTTTGGTTAAAATCAAATCATAAATGAAACCACTATCGTGCAGACAAGAAATTGTTGACACACGGACGCACAAGACGCACGGACGGACAGACTGATGATGGACGACGAACGAAGGGTGATCACAAAAGCTCACCTTGTCACTATGTGACAGGTGAGCTAAAAAGGCATTCTAAAATAAATAACTCTAAATAAATACCCTTCTTAACAGTAGCCTGTAGAGTCAGGGATTGCCATAAAATGTCCCTGTACATGGGCTCAGTGCTATTTTTACTGGCATCATTAAGTCCATTCAATGATACTTATAAGAGAGTTTTGCCTCTAAGTCAAACCTGGGGGCACAAAGAGTTATGCACATTTCACTACCTCTCATAAACAAACTCTATCAAATCAAGTCTACTATTATTTTGCTTGACTACCTACTATGCTTCCCAACAATCTTCTTTTATATTGGATTAGTCACATTAGAATATCTTCATTTACAACAACAGACATCAACTTATGTTTTTTTAATGTTCTCTCTACATATTTCACTGTTTCTTCTCTTTCATAAGTTTTCTTTGTAAAGTTTAAATTTGGGTAAGAATTACTTTGTTTTATGAGCATCAATGCATACTTTACACATAACAAATGAATCTAATGCTAAAATGAAGTCTGTGATAAATTTATTTCCAGTAGTTTCTTTCTCTCCTTTGTTTTCAGTATTCTAAGTAATCCAAAGTCTTGTACTTACCAATTATACATGTAATTCCCTAAGAAAACTAATATTAGCTATTGCAAAAGGCAACACTAAATTATGATGGGTTGTCCGCTGGCATCATCTTGTAAAAGGCAAGTATTTGATGTAACAAATGGCACTACCAATCAAATGTTTTAGCCTTTAAATGCTTCACTTTTGGACTAAATTGATGTAGGGAAGAACTATATCTGGACAATACATACATTGCAATGATTACTGGGAAGTCTGATACCATTGTTGTTTCCTTAATGTTAGTTCATACTGATTTTT
Organism: Mercenaria mercenaria; assembly: GCF_021730395.1. Taxonomy (NCBI): domain Eukaryota; kingdom Metazoa; phylum Mollusca; class Bivalvia; order Venerida; family Veneridae; genus Mercenaria; species Mercenaria mercenaria. The sequence continues at coordinate 597,443 of NC_069364.1, forward strand.
CCGATATCATTATTACCTCCCTATGGTATGCTAGTGCTGTTGTCAGAGTCCTAAATATATGAATACAAAATACTAATCTCAGCTTTTAATCTGCTCCCTGGCCATGACATTGACAACACTCACCTCAGCTTTAGCCTGTTCCCTGGCAAAGACATTGACAACACTCACCTCAGCCTTAGCCTGTTCCCTGGCCATCACAATGTTACCAACATCAAGACTTTCTTCAAGTTCCCAAAGTTTTGCTTTGGTTGACTCATGATTAGGTGACTCCAGGCTTTTCTTGTAAAGTTCTTTATATTTTCTGTACTTTGTTCTAAAGAAAAAACAAGATTATGTCAGAGATATATTTATGTTTATATAAATCAATAATAACTAGAGCTATCACTAAAGGTGATGAATGTACCCCCCGCATGCACTGACACAGTACATTGCAATTTCACGCACACAAGATTGCATAATTATGTGGACTGTATGTATATAGACTGTATGTATACAGTATAGTAACAAAAAACATAACTATACAGAATATTTATCAAAAAGAATGTAACATGCACCATGCATAACTAGGGTTGGTACTGATCACTTGTGTGAAGTTTCATTAAATTGTGTGTAAGGGTTTGGTAGATTAGGCATTCACAAGATTGCATATGCAGACTGTATGTACATAGTATGTTAACAAGAAACAAAGTCCCATAACTCTGCAATTTTTGTCGCTGAAAGAACCTAACATGCCCCATGCACAACTACTGTTGGTACTGATCACTTGTGTGAACTTTCATTAAATTGTGTCAAGGGGATGAGGAGAGATGGTGCGCACAAGATTGTGTCTATGTATATAGTATAGTAACAAAAAAACAAAGTCCCATAACTCTGCAAAAATTTTTTCTAAAAGAACCTAACATGCCCCATGCACAACTACTGTTGGTACTGATCACTTGTGTGAAGTTTCATTAAATTCTGTCAAGGGGATAAGGAGAGATGGTGCGCACAAGATTATGGACAGACGGACAGATGGACAGACAGACAGACAGACAACCTGAAACCAGTATATCCCCCCTTACAACTTTGTTGTCGGGGGGTACAACTAGTGGTCAATTTGTGTGTTTACCCATCTTAAACTAAAACAAGAGATGTGAAAATTCCATGAAAGCCCCTATTTTTTTCAAACATTTTCTATTTTTATTAACACTGGCCTTGACCTAACAGTGACCTTGACCCTTGTGGCCCAAAGAAAAATCCATCCCCCAATCTTTCTGTCCTATTAAGATACCTATAAATCAAGTTCTACCACAATATCTCATTCCTAGTTAGAGTTCTTAAATAGCAATCCACTTTAATAAAGCAACAAAATGACGATCCTTACTAAAGTTATATCCTGGAAACAACCAGAAAGAAGACATTCATGACATTGATCTTGACACTATGGCATCTACATGGCTCTTTTTTATTACAAAGAAAACTTAACCTTTAGCCTGCTGTCGGCAAGTGATTCTGCCTTTGTGACAAGTGCAGACCAAGATCAGCCAGCACATCTGTGCAGTCTGATCATGGTCTGCACTGTTCGCTATTCAGTCAGTAAATTTTCAGTGAACACACCTTTGAATAATACGTGGTACTACCCAAATTGAATGATGGACCAGTCCTTTTTCGACATTTAGCAGGGTAAAGGTTAAAGCCTAGACTGTGATTACAACCACTACCAGTCTGCTGCACTCCAAAATATCGTAATTCAAAAATGAGAATAAACAGACCAAAGCCATAAACCCCTGTGCCACAGTGGAATTTTCAAAGTATACAGAATTTATTTAGTTAAGATGACCTTGAACTTAATCTCACTGACTCATATAAAATCCCAAACTTGTCTTTTCTATAAGCAAATTCAAACGAAAACTTTTATTCTATTGTAGTAACCATGACCTTGACCTTGATGCAACTGACTACATATGCGTTCCAAATATTAGTTTTGATATAAGCTACCTATAAGCCAAGTTTAATTTCAATAAATCAACCCAAACTAAACTTATTCAGCAATAACTTTTTTTCTACTTTTAGTTACAGTGACCTTGACTGATTTCATCTGCCCACCAACCCAACAACACTGCCAATCTAATAACCAGTTTTTCAACTTTGAAATGTCAATGATCATTATAAAGAAGTAAGGCATTCATAATAACTACTGACGTAAATTCTACTTTGAGAATCTCTTGAAATGAACCCTTTTGCAGGAAATAATGTCTTTCTTTGCAGTGATTTACCATCAGAAAATTGTTAGCGTCATGAAAACAGCACTATTTATGTCATAAAACCTTACATGTTAACTGTAAACAACATGGCTTCAGTATTGTTATATTTTCTGGTCCTTTGGGATCATAGAGTCCATTTAATAGCTGCAATAGATTTCCACCTAAACCTGTGCTTGGGAACGTGACAGGTGTTGCACTTTCCATTACCTCTCATGAACAGATTCAATCAAATCTCTGCTATTTGTTTGCTTGGTTGCATCCTAAAGGGTCTTCTTACAGATTTTATTCAGTGTTGTTATATTTTTTGGTCCTTTGGGGTCATGGAGTACATTCAATGTTTCACAAAAAGAGTTTAACTTAACGCAATGTAAGCGTACATCAGTCATGATATAGAACCTACCTGTGTTCTTTAATTCTCTCCCAGGAATAGGGTCTAATTCTTTCCTCAACTACTGCAGTGTAAGCATACATCCACCATGATCTAGGGCTGATCTTCAGTGGCACATTCGGATGGTATTTTCTGTACTTCTGATTCACAGACATCAGTTGGAAGGAATCTTTCAAATTCAGTATATTCAGGAACTTGGAATAGAAAGTTCATTCCATTGTTTAGTGGTTAATAAGAGACTGTATGAGCTCCAATCAAACCAGCCCATTCTAAAAGACATATCGGACAAAGTGATGAAATTTAAAGTTTGTTGCTGAAGTTACATTGAACATTTCTGATTTTCTGTTTATACACCATATAAAAAAATTCAGTTTATCAGATTTGGCCTTAAAAACAAAAACCGTCTGTTGATACACAACTAGCTTTATATTTCACATACCATGTTTCTTAATATGATAAAAGGAATATTTCTACATGATTTTTTCAGTGTATACCTGTTGCCTTGACAACAACACATCTATTTCAGCCAATGAGACATCAGCAAACACTTTAGGCATTGAAGAGTTGTTGTCTTTACTGATGATCAGTCTTGTTTCTGCAGATACTGGTTCTATAACTGAAAGAACAAAACAACATTGTTTCCACTAAATCTATAACTGAAACAGCATTGTTTCTGCACATACTGGTTCTAAACTGAAACAACAAAATTTTTCTGTTGACACTGACTTTACAACTGAAACAACAAAACAAATTTTTTTCTGACAACGCTTGGTAACTGAAAGAACAAAACAACACTGTTTCTGTCATTCTTGGTTTTACAACTGAAACAGAACAAAATTGTTTCTGTGGACACGTGTTCTATAACTGAAACAGAACAGCATTAGAGTAAAACTTCATCCACTGAACAGAAATTCTAGTTCTTTTCAACAACTCTTTGGTTTCTAACTTTAGTAAAAATCCAGCAAAACAGATACAAGAGAACTATGTACTGAGTCAGACATCTAGCACTGCAGTATGTTGCCTCAAAACCCATTTTTGGGTAGTTCAGTCTAATGTCCTCAATAAATTGAGTCCTCAGAATATAACTATTGAATCTATGTTGTCTATATGTTGTTACAACAGTTCTACATTAACTGAGAGTGACTGACACCAAACAAGTTGTATTTCACCACAATAAGACATAGCAATACTATGCTTGCAATTATACTGTGTACTATTAAACAAAATATATAACTAACTGAATCTTCTATTGTATTAATACGATCTTTTCTAGCTGAGAATTAACAGAAAACTTACTAAAATCAAAATCTTCCTCAAAAATGCTGTGTTTCAGAATAGATTGCTTCAACAGATTCTGAAAAAGAAACATGAATACTGTAAAATCCTCTAATTTTGTTGGCTCATAATTGCATAGTTTGCACCAAAATGACTATGAAATTGTGGTGATATGAATTTGTGGATTTCAACTTTTAAAACTGAACTTCAAAAAGAATGTAACTTTCTTCACAACAATCTGTTCTGGTTGGCAAGATTACATCGACATACAGATAACAAAAGCGTCACCTGCAAGTGCCAATGCTCTTTTGTAAGTGCTTGATACTAGGCAATATGTGAGAAGAGTTATAGTTCTTGACCTTATTACTCACCTACTGATGATTACAAAAAATGATTTAACTTCTTAAAATTTTAAAAGCTTAGTTTTAGAGAAAAGTGAACCTAAACAAAAATATGACCAATAAATACCAATTTTCTAAGTTAAAGAATGCCATAATTCTAAAAAAATGCAAGAGAGAGTTATGGTTCTTGACCTTTTTTCTAACCTTGTGATAATTGACAAGTGTACAAAGTTTCAAAGCTATAGCATGCTTGAAGTATACAAGAAAAGTGGACCTAAACAAGTTTTAACCTCGAAATTGTGATTGTCATTCAAGAAAGGTGGACCTAAACAAGTTTTAACCTCGAAATTGTGATTGTCATTCAAGAAAAGTGGGCCTAAACAAGTTTTAACCTCAAAATCGTGATTGTCATTCAAGAAAAGTGGACCTAAACAAGTTTTAACCTCGAAATCATGATTGTCATTCAAGAAAAGTGGACCTACACAAGTTTTAACCTCGAAATCGTGATTGTCATTCAAGAAAAGTGGGCTTAAACAAGTTTTAACCTCGAAATCGTGATTGTCATTCAAGAAAAGTGGACTTGAACAAGTTTTAACCTCGAAATTGTGATTGTCATTCAAGAAAAGTGGACCTTAACAAGTTTTAACCACAAAATTGTGATTGTCATTCAAGAAAAGTGGACCTAAACAAGTTTTAACCTCGAAATCGTGATTGTCATTCAAGAAAAGTGGACCTAAACAAGTTTTAACCTCGAAATTGTGATTATCATTCAAGAAAAGTGGACCTAAACAAACGTTTTAACCATTGTGATTGTCATTCAAGAAAAGTGGACCAAAAGAAAAGTTTTAACCATGAAATTGTGATTATCATTCAAGAAAAGTGGACCTAAACAAGTTTTAACCTCGAAATTGTGATTGTCATTCAAGAAAAGTGGACCTAAACAAATGTTTTAACCATTGTGATTGTCATTCAAGAAAAGTGGACCAAAAGAAAAGTTTTAACCACGAAATTGTGATTATCATTCAAGAAAAGTGGACCTAAACAAAAGTTTTAACCATGAAATTGTGATTATCATTCAAGAAAAGTGGACCTAAACAAAAGTTTTTACTACGAAATTGCGATTGTCATTCAAGATAGGTGGACCTAAACAAAAGTTTTAACCACGATATTGTGAATATCATTCAAGAAAAGTGGACCAAAACTAAAGTTTTAACCACGAAATTGTGATTGTCATACAAGAAAAGTGGACCTAAACAAAAATTTTAACCATGAAATTGTGATTGTCATACAAGAAAAGTGGACCCAATCAAAAAATTTAACCATGATATTGTGACTGTCATTCAAGAAAAGTTGACCTTAATAACAATTTTAACCAAGAACTTGCAATTGTCTAAGAACATAAAGGGCCAAAATTCTAGTTCTGATTCTTGGCGAACATATGCAACTAATGATGATAAACATGCGTGCAAAGTTTCAAAGCTAGATATAGCTCTCATAGTTTCTGAGAAAAAAATGCCAATGATCAAGTGACGATAATATTGTCAGAAAAATTGTGAACAGATTTAGCATCTACATGTATTTTATCATGCTAACAAGTACAGATACAATTTCAGACATGGACTGTATTTATAGATATCAGATATGTTATCTACATGTACACGAGAATAAAAGGACCTACTTATTTCATTTTTTCTCATTTTCCTCCTGACTGTGTGTGAAATATAAAAATCTGTGAGAAAGCCAAGAAGTGATTGTAATATCATAGCTTACCCTCCATCCATCTGTATTTATACGTGATCTGATCAGGTGCTGTTCCGGAATGTACGGGTTCCAGTATACTGACAACTCCCGCATTTCTAGCAGCTGAAAACATTTAACAATAAAAATGACTTTCTACAATCATTCAAATTTAAAGAAACTGAGAATACGTGTGGAACAGATGAATCACTTTTCAAATGTTCCAACATACAGTCAGAATGTGTTCCAAGATACCATACAGCCAGAATGTGTTCCAAGATACCATACGGCCAGGATGTGTTCCAATATACCATACGGCCAGAATGTGTTCCAAGATACCATACAGCCAGAATGTGTATCAAGATACCATACGGCCAGAATGTGTTTCAAGATACTATACAGCCAGAATGTGTTCCAAGATACCATACAGTCAGAATGTGTTTCATGATACCATACAGCCAGAATGTGTTCCAAGACACCATACGGCCAGAATGTGTTCCAAGATACCATACGGCCAGAATGTGTTTCATGATACATTAAACTTAAAACTTCAAAAAGACCTAGACTCTATTCAAGAATGGTGCAATCATAGTGCAATGATACCTAATACAGACAAAACCAAAGCTATGTACATATCAGCCTCCAAAAAGACATTCAAGCACCAACAAATGCACCTCTTCGGTTACTTAACACTGATATAGTGTTCACTAAATCTGAAAAACTTCTTGGAGTTCAAGCTGACAATTGCCTAAACTGGAAACTACAAGTGGAACAAACAATAAAGAAATGCAACAGTAATCTCTATCTTCTTTTATGGATAAAACAATTCCTTAACCCTTAACCTGCTATATTTCTGTAATGGACTGGTCCATCTTTCAATTTGGACAGTACCATTTATTACTCAAAGGGGTTTTCACTGAAAATTTACTGACTGAATAGCGAACAGTGCAGACCATGATCAGACCATGACCAGCAGGCCAAGGGTTAATATACATGCCAGGAAACTTTTCTACAATGCTTACATCTTACCCCATATAGACTATTGCTGTTCAATATGGGGAAACTGCTCAAATGAACTTCTTGAGAGAATGATAAAATTTCAGAAACGTGCAGCTCGCATTATTCTTGATAAAGAGGCAGATGCACCATCTGACCCTCTTTTCAAAGAATTAAAATGGATAAAATTTAACGACAGAGTTGAGTACAAAAAAGCTATTTTAATTTACAAATCATTAAATGACGAAAACTCCCCATGCTACATGAAAGAAAAATTTCAATTTGCTTCAACTTTACATAACCAAAATCTCAGATCAACAAATAATCTTAATCTACATATTCCTAAGCCTAATCTTGAGTTTTATCAAAAATCATTTTCTTATTCTGGAACTAAAATTTGGAATAATATACCTCTCTTTGTACGCCAATCTGAAAATACTGAAAATTTCAAAAAAGCTTATTTAAAGTGGAAGTACTCTGGCTAACTTTCCTTCAATCAAAATTATTATTCTATGCTTATATATAATTTTATGTTTGTAATTTTGTTTCTGTGATTTTTCTTACTACTGATTAACATTTTGTGTTTATTTCATTTTGTAATTGTTTAATTCTGTATTTAATATTATTGCTACTGTTATTTGATGTAAATGTTGTAAAAATGTTGAGGCACATATGGAAGATCGTTTTGGCGAATATGTAGCCTCGTTAAATAAAGTCTTTATTATTATTATTATTATTATTATTACCATACAGTTGGAACATGTTCCAAGATACCATACAGTCAAAATGTGTCCCAAGATACCATACAGTCAGAATGTGTTCCAAGATACCATACAGTCAGAATGTGTTCCAAGATACCATACAGTCAGAATGTGTTCCAAGATACCATACACTCAGAATGTGTTCCAAGATACCATACAGTCAGAATGTGTTCCAAGATACCATACAGCCAGAACGTGTTGCAAGATACCATACAGTCAGAATGTGTTGCAAGATACCATACAGTCAGAATGTGTTGCAAGATACCATACAGCCAGAACGTGTTGCAAGATACCATACAGTCAGAACGTGTTGCAAGATACCATACAGTCAGAATGTGTTGCAAGATACCATACAGTCAGAATGTGTTGCAAGATACCATACAGCCAGAACGTGTTGCAAGATACCATACAGTCAGAACGTGTTGCAAGATACCATACAGTCAGAACGTGTTGCAAGATACCATACTGTCAGAATGTGTTGCAAGATACCATACAGTCAGAATGTGTTGCAAGATACCATACAGTCAGAATGTGTTGCAAGACAGCAACTTAATATTATGTTCTTGAAGACACTACTTTAATTCAATATTATGAGGCAAAAAGTTACTTAATATATCAAGAGCAAAATTCAATATAGCCAGATATAATGTTAGATGTAACAAACTGTGACCAAAAACACCCATACACATTCAATTGTAATTCACCTTCTGACAGAAATACAGTTCCAAGTTTTGAAAAACTGTATAGTGGTTTTGATTCAGTTTTGTTCTTTACCTTGAGAAAATTTAGTCTTAGCTATGATTTTATACTACTCTTTCTTTTAACAACACCGTTTTGCTCATGTTCTTTTGCAAATGACATCTGATTGTGCATGCAATCTCATGGAAAGGACCGTCCTTGATATTGTTACATCAATGTTGTTTATAAGAAAATAACACAAAATATATTATAGTGAATGTAAACATTTGCAAATCAACACAAATACTGTTACTGACTGTTGAATAAAAACTGCCCTATCTACAATGCCAACTAACGTCTGTTCAATAATTCATTGATAAAATAAAGCTGTCATTTACTTGCAGTGCAATACTGAATGCTGCAAGTTAAGAATTTTCAAAATAATTCCATTGTTATATGTTGCTTCATCATAATGAATTATGCTTATAAATGAAAAAATGTTTGCAATATGTCCAGGGTTCTAGCAAGAAAATTTGGAAGGCATGTTGCAAGAAAAATTTGAGACACTAACGGCAGTGAAGGGGGGGGGGGGGGGGGGAGTGTGGGAGAGGTTTCTCTGCTTCCAGTAGAGCATTATAGGAGCCTCTCCCAGAATAATTTTGGTTTTAATGACTCGTTTGGCACAATTTCTAGTGCATTTTAAAATGGAAACTGGAGTACAAAAATATACAAATATTTCGAAACTCTTAAATAAAAGTTGTTGCCTTACATCCATCCATTATTTATAAACATCTACTTCAAAACTGTATTTCTTATAACAGGGCTTCAGGTGTAAAAGCCGAGCTAAATAATCATAGTACTGACAAAATACATCAAGCGTTCTACACCGGAAGGTAATTATTGGTTTATCACAAAGTCATATTTGAACTCAAAGATCAAGTGGCACATGGCAGCATTATATACACTATCAGACTAATTGGCATGTTTATTTGATCATTATTCAGCAAATAAAAGATGGCAGGAATAGGCAGGGATGTCAAATACAAAGCTCAAAGTTTGAAGGCATGTTGCGGTCCACATGCGATAACAGCCTGGCAAGAATCCTATTGTCAATATGTATCTCAGCATTACTGGGCAATGATTATATGATATTCTTCAATGTATGAACCAATAAAGTAATAAACAGAGGAATTATTGGACAATTTTCTGGACATTTTGCACTCTTCAATCTTGCAGACACCAGCTGATTCCAAATACTCCCTCCAGAAAATGTCAACACAAATTGTTTAAAACATTCAATTCTACTCAATGCATTTCAAGACAAATCAAATTGTCTAGGAATACAAACTGACAGTTCAGCAAATTTGTTTGTTTCCTTGACATTTTGTTATTGCACAATTCATTTTCTCCCGCAAGTTTTGCTGCATTTAACTATACATAAAACATTTCTGATCACTGCCACTTTGTGTATATATTCATTACTTTAACTTCCTATCTACCAGTTTCTGTATGTAATAGTCAGTAATTGGTTATTACAACTACCACAGTAGTCTGTCTTCAATGGCAATTCCTAATTGGAATTTTTACCATACATTCTACGTCTTACGCAACTAGAACATTAAAACAGTTGCCCTTCAATGACTTTAAAACATCAGCAATAAGCCACCTGGGAAATTCTAATCATGATGTTGGCAATGTATATGAGCTGCAAATTGATATGAAAGCTAACAACTCCATTCTAAGATGCCAAATCTACATAACTCAATTTTGCACGAGATGCAAATTAAATTTCTCAATATGATATAAAAAACTGAAGCTGAAATGGCAATGTCATCTGAAGTAGTCTGTATTCCAGCAGATATGTAAGAACTGGAAGTTGTAATGTTGTTGGCAGGTTCGTTTTTAATGTTTTTTCTTTCCACCAATTATTGTCTAGGCATTTAATTGCAAGACCAAATTAGATTTTTATCAAATTAAGTGATACATCATTTTTCAAAAATAAAATTAACATACTTAATGGTGTGCAAAAACAACAAACTAACAGAAATCACCAAATCTGTAAGTTTGGCATTACAATGGAAACCATAGAAATACAGGTAGCTGAAGTACACCTGGTGGAATACATCAGGGTCACTAAATCAAAGGCCTGAAGGGCCTGAGTCGGCTGATGTTGATGTACTGACAGTATAGTCTACCTGTTTCAGTTTGTTTTTAGTTTTTTTCTTAAAATTTCATAACACAGCTCTATATTTACCCAAAATATTATATCCGAATACGATTACACTTTTCTCCAGTTTCAACAATATATTTTACAAATTGTGATGATACGAAGACATTTAGCAGCAATTGGCAGTATCTGACATTGAAGTTTACGGTTAAATTACCTCTTATTTAAATCTTTTCATAAAAAAAGTTGTTTGGTTTTGTGAAAGCAGCCAAACATAGACGATCTACTTTCGATTTCAAAAACTACAAGAAAATACAATTTAATGTTTCGCCGATTTGTTTATTTCTCGAAAAATAAGAATTAAAATCTTTTTTTTTAATATCAGTAGTAACTAAACAAACCAGTAAGAGCTTCTTCTTCCGATAATTTATCCGTTGACTGACTGCAAAATTCAACCCACGCAAAGTTTATAGAAATCATACGATGCGTGTTTACGTTCAATGTGGGAGAATTAAGGCTGATCGGCTATGTTACCTAACGCATCCAGATGATTCAGATTTTGTTTTTAAAAAAGCACTGTGTGCGTTTCTGTAATTTTATATACATTTTTATACGCTTAGAAATTATTAGACATGCGTATTTGCATTATTTCTATACGTAATTTATGCTAATACGCATCTTATCTGGAGCCCTGTGGAACTATTTTTTGTCTTTCCCTGTATGTTACCCAAGCTTTGTAAGCCTGCGCAAAATGCACATTTATGCTTAATGAGTTACATTCGAGTATTGCACAATTACAAGTCATAAATATGACAGATTACATCGTATATTGGTCATAGCAAAGGGAATTGACACAACTTAACTTCATTCATGCAGTGAACTGTTTGAAGTTTGAGAAATCTAATGGAACTACATCCCTTCACGTGTTATTCGGTCCATTTAGAGAATCGCTGAACAGCAAGGACTCGTCAAAAGGCTTTCAGCCTTTAGCCGACTCAAAAACTCATTTCTGAATGACCCTGAATACATGTATTTACTTGCCTTATGTATGACTGTTGCAGCATTGTCCATCTGAGCTGGCTGCCATTTCGCATCAGTTGTGTATGCGGAGATATGTTTTAACATGATACCACATGCAAATGGGTGATCTGGATTGGTAACCGTGTCCTCGTAGCGAAGGTGTACTCGCCCGATGGAGACCTGTAAAATATAGCAGTACAGACTGTTGTGTCTTCAGTCACATAGCAACAGATGTTATTTATATTGTCATTAACTGATGTATTACAACTAGTTTCTGGTGTTATACCAACATACAAAATGCCAAAAAGGCCACATTCAGGGGTTTCCAATCTCACCCTTGTTTTACTAGTTTCAGTTGGGCTAGTTTCGTGTTCATCAATTTAGTACACATGCGGGACAAGCCAAATAGCCCTACTGAAACATCACAACACTTTTTGGTGTACCGATCATGTGATAGGGATAGCCCACAGCTGTATATATCAAGCCCACATATTGAGGTTCTATATTTTCGAAATTTGAAATGACAATGAATTAAGTTTTTTTAACACTGTATGAAAAACTTGCATACATTCTTATCTGCTTTGTGAACATATGTTCAGTAATACTCAGATTGGTTTTATTTTCACTGATAATTGCAAATAATGCAAATCAAGAATTCAAAATATTTGTGAATATTTATCTGCATCATTTTCTAAAACACAAACACTCACAATTTGCGATTTACTGTAAAATCATTTAATTTCGTGGGCATGAAATTCCGTGGTTTTGGTCAAAACGGCAATTACATGGGGATATGAATTCGTGGATTTCAAATTTTGAGCATTAAATTAATGAAAATTTTACTTGTTGGTTGGAATTAAATTTCGTGGATTGACTCAACCCATGATTAGTCCCCCACGAATATTAATGATTTCACAGTATTTACACCACCATGTAAAAGGTAAATAAAGCCCACATTATACAATTTTCAGTATTTCATAAAAACTTTAGCCTTTACCCTGCTAAATTTCTACAATGAACTTGTCCATCTTTCAATTTGGACAGTACCATTAACTGTTAAAAGGGGTGCTTACCAAAAAGATACTGACTGAATAGTGAACAGTGCAGATCATGATCAGACTGCATGGATGTGCAGGTTGATCATGACCTACACTGGTTGCAAAGACAGAATCAATCGTGTCCAGCATGATAAAGGTTAGAAATACAATTACCACCATGGAAACTTCTGAATATGAGAAAATCTAACCTGTACATTGTTGACAACATAAGTGTAAAGTTTCTCAAAGAATCCAGGATCCTCTTCAGAAGACGCAGCTGCAAAAACAAATTTCACTGTAAATCCTTTACAACCTGATTTCTATATTAAATTGCTTATTACAGATCTTTAAGCTTGGTAGATTCTACCAGCAATAAATGAAAAAACATGTAAAGCTTTTTTACTACTGTACTTACAAGAACAGAAGGTACTGTCAAAGTGGTATATTAAAAAACATGTTTTTACCCGAGATCTTGTTTCATCAACTAAAGATTGCTTTTAATAGAAGCTCTTGTCTCCACATACTGCTTCATTTCCGCAGTTACTAGTTAAAGAGAGACTTCAAAGACCTTATTAAGTCTGACTTGTCTTAGACAGGGTTATCCATACCCGAGGGACAGTGTGAAATGAGAAACTAAGTGTTAGCAAGGTTTATCATCTATGCTGTCCAGAGGGTTGAGAGAACTGCTGTATGTTTAGGCTGACATGAAATTGTCTTGCCTATCACATTAAAAACAGATTGCAAATACAAGTAGGTAAATCTTGTTTCTTACTGACATTATACATAAAGTTTTATAATTCTACAATATGGTTAGTACTAGAGTGATGTCACTTAAGTGCATGCTAAATTAGAAAAGAACTTTCCTAAGGGAAAGACAGGAATACCTTTCCCTGGAACCTGATCTGAGAACTGTCGAGACTACTTTCCCCCCCGCTAGGTAAGAAATGCTCATATACTTTTATGACGAGCAGCAAATTCAATTTACATCAAAATCATGTGCACCATTCTTTAAAATCTGAACCTTTACATAAACAAGGTGTAAGTCGTAAACCAGGTATCACAACAGATAACTTACCAACTTTATTCAAGGTGGAAGTACTAAGTGACTCCAAAGGTATCACAACAGATAACTTACCAACTTTATTCAAGGTGGAAGTACTAAGTGACTCCAAAGGTATCACAACAGATAACTTACCAACTTTATTCAAGGTGGAAGTACTAAGCGACTCCAAAGGTATCACAACAGATAACTTATCAACTTTATTCAAGGGGGAAGTACTAAGTGACTCAAGGTATCACAACAGATAACTTATCAACTTTATTCAAGGTGGAAGTACTAAGTGACTCCAAAGGTATCACAACAAATAACTTACCAACTTTATTCAAGGTGGAAGTACTAAGCGACTCCAAAGCTTCTCTCTTGATTGCATTCTGTAAAGCTCGCTCCCGTTCTGGGTCGTACATGCGGTCTGTGACCGGTCCTGCCAGGAGGTAGACATCCTCTACATGTACTACAACACTTGAGGAGAACAGACTGGTCCATGGAATATCTACTTTGATGTAACCTGAAAATATTGTTCATACAGTCATGTACGAACACACTTAAGGTCAACAGACTGGTCCATGAAATGTCTACCTTGATGTAACCTTAAAAGTTTGTAAACACTCAAGGTCAATAGACTGATTCACAAAATGTCTACCTTGATGTAACCTTAAAAGTTTGTAAACACTCAAGGTCAATAGACTGGTCCATGAAATATCTACCTTGATGTAACCTTAAAAGTTTGTAAACACTCAAGGTCAATAGACTGATTCACAAAATGTCTACCTTGATGTAACCTTAAAAGTTTGTAAACACTCAAGGTCAATAGACTGATTCACAAAATGTCTACCTTGATGTAACCTTAAAAGTTCATTTATAAATGTACTATAACACTCCAGAAGAACAGACTGATCCATGGAATATCTACATTGATGTAACCTTAAAAGTCTGTAAACACTCAAGGTCAACAGACTGGTTCATGGAATGTCTACATTGATGTAACCTAAAAGTTTGTTCATACATGTACTACATCACTTAAGGCAAACAGACTGGTCCACAGAATGTCTACCTTGATGTAACTTAAAACTTCATTCATACATGTACTCAGCCCATTCAATATTGTAAAAGAAGTCAATCCTACAATCAATAGCATTATGGATCAAATCAATAGAATTGAAGAACTCAAAACACTTGGACAGACTGCCATTTTTAAATTTTCTACCATCAATAAAATGATCAAATTGACACATTCTGTGAAAAATATTGCTGACTTGCAGACAAACTGGTTAATGGATTGACAGAAATGAACAAACTGTATTTATCCCACCATTTAAAAAAATCTAAGAATAAGATACATGACAGTCAGATGATTCCTATGTTAAAAATTCAGGTCAGTGGTTCAAGCATTTCATAATTGGATTAAATTGCTTTCAATTATTCATAAAGACCATTATCTCTATAGTAGAGTTTGTATCTGAATAGACTGAAATGTAATTTTCAAATTGCCTATGGTGTTACTTCTCCATTGTTTAACTTATGTCACTGTAAAAATAAATCTTTTTTTCCCTTCATGTTTGACTTTGTTTTTATATTCAACTATCTATCTGTTTCAGAAGCTTTGCTTTATAGTTTATAGTAGTCTGTGTTCAGACCTAATGTTTTGTTCATAGGAGAGAACTCTTGAGACTATTCAAATTCTGTATAATTATGTCCCTTTTCTTCCCAAAACATTAGATAATCAGAGCCAGGACTGTAATTATTTACAGATTTTTTTTCTAAAAAAAAAAAGATTATCTAGTCGGTAGCCAGACTAAGTTTATAGTGGCTAGCCATTTATTAAAATGTCTTCTTATAAAACCAATTATGGAACAATATCTCATCAAATTCTTTTTTCTCCTGAGAATGTCTGCACATGCCAAGGAATTCCTTGCCACTGGCCAGACAGGAAATTATTGCAATTAGCTAGAACAATATGTACAATGTATGTCTGTAAAACAGTCTGGGAATTAACAAGGTAAATACTTCTTTGTGACTAGAAATACATAGCACATGGTCCTTGGATCTTTTCCTTTTTTAAAATCTTTGTGAATGATACAGGTGAAAATCTTTTATGCAATACCAATATGTTTGCAGATGACAGCCCCTTAGCTGTAACCTATAACTATGTAAATTGTATAGAACCTGTAATACAATTGAAAATGGAAGAACAACTTCAAACTGGTTTTTAATTTACCAACTTTATTCAAGGTGGAATAAAAATAAATTAAACATTCATTCACAAATTAATAGAACCTGTAACAAACCAAGATCTAACCAAATTCAGTCAGTGGTCAAAATGGTTAGTTGAACTGCAAGAATAGCGGTTTTTTTTTTTTTACCTTAATGATATTTTGATAGACTTAACCCTTATCATGCTGGACAAAATTGATTCTGCCTTTACGACCAGTGTAGATCATGATCAAACTGCACACTCCATGCAGTCTGATCAAGATCTGCACTGTTCGCCATTCAGTCAGTATTTTTTTTTGTAATCACCCCATTTAACAGTTAATGGTACTGTCCAAATTGAAAGATGGACAAGTTCATTATAAATATTTAGCAGGGTAAGGGTTAATGGATTGTCATAAACATTTTGGCTTAACTTTATCACCTCATCTAAATTGGCATGATGACAACTAAAATACAAACTAAGAAGATGTACTATAAATCATATTGCTATTTCATACATGAAACCTATTTTAGAATATGCATCTCCCATATGGGATGAATGTATTGTACAACAAAACCAATCCTTGAAAAACTACAATACAATACAGTGCGTAAAGAGACAAAATTGACAAGATCTGTACTGATACAACATCTTATTCATAGATAGAATCTCCTTAGCTGACAGAAGAAAACTTCCAAAGTTCATTGCAGTTTATGAAGCAAGAAACAATCTACTTCCTGAATTCTTGTTGAACATATTTTCCCAAAATCAATTTCCCTTTGAGAAACAATGACAACTAGAAAATGCTTTTGTAAAAAAGCCCATGTCTCCCCCAATGCAAAGTCCTATAGGCAAGAAGTCAATAGGAGTCAGGAGCGAAAGTCAAAGAGTAACTGATGGTTGGCTGCAATAGGGATCATCTATTTGGCATGTCCAGTCATCCCACTAAATTTCAACACTCCTGGCCTAGTGGTTCTCAAGTCACTGTTCAGGCTCCTGTGACCTTGACCTTTAATCAAGTGACCTCAAAATAAATAGGGGTCATTTACTCTGCATGTCCAATCATTCTATTAAGTTTCAACATTCTAGGTCAAGTGGTTCTCAAGTTATTTTCCAGAAATGATTACATGACCAGGCCCCTGTGACCTTGACCTTTAATAGACTGACCCCAAAATCAATAGGGGTCATCTACTCTGCATGTTCAATCATCCTATGAAGTTTCAACATTCTGGATCAAGAGGTTCTCAAGTTACTGATCGGAACTGGTTATCAATGTTCAGGCCACTGTGACCTTGACCTTAAACAGAGTGATCCCAAAAACAATAGGGGTCATTTACTCTGCATGAACAATCATCCTATTAAGTTTCAACATTCTGGGTCGAGAGGTTCTCAAGTTATTGATTGGAAATAGTTTTCCATGTTCAGGCCCCTGTGACCTTGACCTTTAACAGAGTGACCCCAAAATCGTTAGGGGTCATCTACTCTGCATGACCAATCATCCTATTAAGTTTCAACATTCTGGGTCAAGTGGTTCTCAAGTTACTGACCGGAAATGGTTTTCAATGTTCAGGCCTGTGTGACCTTGATCTTTAACAGAATGACCCCAAAATCGATAGAGGTCATCTACTGTGCATGTACAATCATCCTATGAAGTTTCAACATTCTGGGTCTAGTGGTACTCAAGTTACTGATCAGAAATGGTTTTCAATGTTCAGGCCCCTGTGACCTTGACCTTTGACGGAGTGACCCCAAGATCTGTAGGGGTCATCTACTCTTCATGACCAATCATCCTATGAAGTTTCAACATTCTGGGTCAAGTTGTTCTCTAGTTATTGACTGGAAACGGTTTTCAATGTTCAGGCCCCTGTGACCTTGACCTTTGACGGAGTGACTCCAAAATCAATAGGGGTCATCTACTCTTCATGACCAATCATCTTATGAAGTTTCAACATTCTGGGTCAAGTGGTTCTGTAGTAATTGATCGGAAACGGTTTTCAATGTTTAGGCCCGTGTGACTTTGACCTTTGATGGAGTGACCCCAAAATCAATAGGGCTCATCTACTCTTCATGATCAGTCATCCTATGAAGTTTCAACATTCTGGGTAATGTGGTTCTCTAGTTATTGATCGGAAATGGTTTTCAATGTTCAGGCCCCTGTGACCTTGACCTTTGATGGAGTGACCCCAAAATCATTAGGGGTCATCTACTCTTCATGACCAATCATCCTATGAAGTTTCAACATTCTGGGTCAAGTGGTTCTCTAGTTATTGATCGGAAATGGTTTTCAATGTTCAGGCTCCTGTGACCTTGCCCTTTGACAGAGTGACCCCAAAAACAATAGGGGTCGTCTACTCCAACAGCCCTACAACCCTATGAAATTTGAAGGTTCTAGGTCAAATGGTTCTCCAGTTTTTGCTCAGAAATGAAGTGTGACGTACGGACGGACAGACGGATGTACGGACGGAAGGACGGACGGACAGGGCAAAAACAATATGTCTCCCCCAGAGGTGGGGAGACATAACTATGAAACACTAACTCAAAGAACTCGAAAATCCCTAAACACATTTTGACAGGTAAAAAAAAAACTGTCTTCAGTACTAGATATCTACAAGCAAGGTTAAGAAACAGATGTTGTAATCTGAATAACTGATTATGCAGTAACCATTTAAAAGAAAATCCCTAAGTTTTTTTTTGTAAGACCCACAAGCTATTAAGCTACAAAACTGACCATCTGATATACCCAACTACCTGGAACAACTGACTGGAACTCTGAGTAGCCAAAACCCATACAAGTATGTCTATACAAGCAGACCAAAGTCACTTGTAGTTGTTTAACCAGAACAGGGTTATTCCTGCATTCTAAGTTTCTAGGAAAGTTTTTTAAATCTAAAATGAACCTAATAATTCTGACCTGTGACATCATAACTTCTTGAAATACCTTCTTTAAAGCTTTTATTACACATATATACTAGTATATTGTGTTACATACCAACATATCCTGCCTTTACTTCTATTGGAAGTTTCAACTCAACCTAAAAAAGATGTAAATGTGAATGAATCGATCAAATTATAAAAACAAGGTTATATTCTGCATAAAGATTGAGAAATATAGCATAGAAGTGACACAAGTTTAATAGATCTTTAACCAACTGCTTGAAGTACAAGAAACTATTCCTAAAATTTCAGGTAATTGTAAGATATATATTGTGAAAGCATGTATGCAACTTTGACAGAAAAACTGAATTGATGACTGCTACAGACTAATTCTAATTAAGCTTGGTCAAGCAGTTCATAAGATTAAGTCATTTACAGGATTTTCTGTTTTTGTGACTCCTGAATTGGAGTAAACAGCTCAGTGTCAAGCTTACCAAAAGATAGTAACAAGTAGAATAAGCCCTAAACACTGACAGTGTAACTCAGCTTTTAAACAAATCTGTTACTTTTAATATTTTTAATAGAGAGATAGATATCTGTTTATGTGTCAACCTTATTCTCAAATTAAATGATGACCAGTCAGGATTCATAAATGTGTTTAATATCTACAGATAGACAACATTATTCATTATTTTCCCTATCAACTGTTAAAGTACATTGTTTTTACTACATTAATATTGATACCATTTCAACAGGTGGCGTTTTACAGAAATATCACCATACTGTTGAAGTTAGATCCACAGGTGAAATGGAACCAAGAACCCCTAAAGCAAACACTCTCTTACCAACACTGGTTACTGTTATGATTTCAACTGAGTCAGGGTCCGCCCAACTATAATGACATCAAAACTAGGGTGACCCTAAACATTTCTGCCACCAAGTGAATTAATAGACAAGGCACCTTGATAGAATCACTAACCTTCCACACATCAGTTGGTTAGCTTCCTCCTGGTGAGGAGTCTGAACCCCAGTGCAAAGAGTCTGAACCCCTAGTAGTGAAAAGAGTCTGAACCCTGGTGAAAAAGAGTCTGACCTCTGGTGAAAAGAGTCTGAACCCTGGTGAACAGAGTCTGACTCCTGGTGAAAAGAGTCTGAACCCTGGCAAAAAGAGTCTGAACTCTGGTGAAAGGTCTTAACCCTGGTGAAAAGAGTTTGAATCTCTAGTGAAGAGTCTGAACCCTGGTAAAAAGTGTCTGACCCAGGGTGAAAAAAGTCTACCCTGGTGAAATGTATGACCCCTGGTTAAAAGAGTCTGACCCCTGGTGAAAAGAGTCTGAACCTTGGTGAAAAGTCTGACTCCCGGTGAAAAGAGTCTGAACCCTGGTGAAAAGTCTGAACCCAGGTGAAAAGTCTGACCTCTGGTGAAAAGAGTTTGACCCCTAGTGAAAAGAGTTTGAACCCTGGTGAAAAGAGTCTGACCTCTAGTGAAAAGCACCTGAAACCTGGTGAAAAGAGTCTTAACCCAGGTGAAAAGAGTCTGACCCCTGGTAAAAAGAGTCTGAACCCTGGTGAAAAGAGTCTGACCCCAGGTGAAAAAAGTCTGAACCCTGGTGAAATTTTTGAACCCTGGTGAAGAGTCTGACCCCTCGAAAAAAAAAGTATGAACCCTAGTGAAGAGTCTAAACCTGGGTGAAAAGTCTGACCCCTGGCGACACCGACGCAGACAAAAAGGTGACAACAATAGCTGAACTTTTTGAAAAATTTCAAAAAGTCAAGATAACTGGTCAGGATAAGGGACTAGTCAATGGCCTGAACCAGTTAGCAACCCAGAACCTCTACTGATATATGCATACCCCATCTCTTAAATACAGCAATCTCCGAAAAATAATCCTGGCTTGGAGCCCCTAATTACTGCTTTAAAACATTAAATATTAAACAGAAAAAAAAAGCCATTTGGAGTTTTTCCTCTCTGAGCCAGTTAATAACAAACAGCACAGACCTTCAATTGTATTGCAGATACTAAGATCAGCTGAAATTAGTTCTGTTGGTAGTCTACTGCCATTAATTTTAGAGTTACAAGTCAACTGTATGACTGCTTCTCCTAGATAGTCTCTTAACAAGTAAATAGTACACTTACCAAAGCCTCTGGTCGCAGTTGTAAGTCTGTCAATTCAACATCCCCTGAAAGTAAAAATCAGCATGTGTCAAAAAGTTCATTAAGAAAATCTTTAATAATATGGTGCAATGCCCGAGTTTATCATTAAAGCTTTATGTCTATAATGTTTTACATCTGAAATAGAAACTTTGCAAAATTTTTTATTTTCTTCAAGTGTTAACATACATTTTGATCAGTCTTTGAATGAACGCAGTTTCTTCAAGTCCAAAACGCTCTGAAAAAATTACAGCAGTACAAATCCATCAAGAATGATGCTAAAACAATTTGAATATTTAGTTACTTTGAGCCCAAAAGTTAAGAATATGGGCCCTGGACTGGAGACCTATATTTTGATAGGCCCTGGACTATATGCCTTTACTTCAATGGGCCCTGAACTAAATGCCTTTACACTGATTGGCCCTGGACCGGATACCTTTACTCTGATGGGCCCGGAACTAGATGTTTATTGGATGTCCCGAACTAGATGTTTATTGGATGTCTATACTTCGATAGGCCTTGGTTCAGATGCCTATACTTTGATAGGCCTTGGACTGGGAATGGATGTCAATACTTTGATGAGCCCTGGACTAGATGCCTATACTTTGATTAGCCCTGGACTTGATGCTTATACTTTGATGGGCCCTGAAATGGATGTCTATATTTTGATTGGCTCTTGACTAGATGCCAATACTTTGATGGGCCCTGAACGGCATGCCTGTAGTAGGCTATACCTTGATAGACCCTGGACTAGATACCTATACTTTGCTAGGCCCTGAACTAGATGCCTATATTCTGATTAGCACTGGACTTGATGCTTATACTTTGATTAGCCCTGAACTGGAAGTCCATATTTTGATTGGCTCTTACTAGATACCAGTACTTTGATGGACCCTGTACAGGATACCTGTAGCAGGTTATACTTTGATAGGCCCTGGACTAGATGCCTATACTTGATGGATTCTGGATGGGATACCTATAGTAGCTATACTTTGATAGGCCCTGGACTAGATGCCTATACTTTGATGGATCCTGAATGGGATACCAGTAGTAGGTTATACTTTGATAGGCCATTGACTAGATGCCTATACCAATAATCAAAACATACAAAAATCTTTATAACATATGCTTTTTGTATTTAAATTTGATAATATGAGATGTCATTATCATTTACTAAAACGTGATTTCAAGACTTTGATGTTTAAGTGGTAGTGCCCCTGTTGCTCTCTAACTACATCAGAGCTGCAGGAAACATTCCCACTGTATTATTAGGGCTAATTTAATTGAGAAATTATCTTAATACACCAGATATTTGTCCTTGTGTGGGTGGTTTTCTGACCTTGTGTAGGAGTTTTTCTTTCTTTAGAAGATCTGATAATGCAAGAAATGATTTAATCCTTCACATTCGTCATTAACCTTGACTTTCAAAAACACAGGTACTCAAAATATCTTCTTTACATTGGAACTAAAATTTGCAATTTGTTCAAAGTATCATTTCAATTATAAAGTGGAAAAGATTTGCAGACAACACTCTACTAATATCTATACATTCTTGTTGGTCTCTATAAAAATGTATTCTATTCATTAGTCAATCAAAAATATAAAGTAAAATGAAACACATGTTCCAATTTTTCATAAACAAAAATTTACAACAATAACCTCACATAATATGATAATAAATTGACACAATAAATCTAAATCTTGGGTAAAACACTAAATGCAATGTTATGGTCAAACTGATCTTTCTCGCCATTTCCTAGCATAACAGGCACACACTTGCATGAATCAGGCACACTCTTACTTGAATTAGGCACACACGTATACCGTATTTTAGTGTGTATAGGTCGCACTTTTTCTACCCATTTTGCTGCCTGAAAAAGTTCCTGCGACCTATACGACAGAACATTGCCAGCAGTTTTTTTTTTTCGGGCCAATTTTCTGACTGTAGCTCTCGCAAAATTACGTGCATCTGTTACGAACGAACAAAATGGATAAAAAATATCAATATCGGCGGCTTTTCAACCAATAGCGGTTACTTTCAATAAAATATATCGTAAATAACCCATACAGACTATTAAAATTACGAATGACTTTAATTCAAAGATGTTTTTGCAGTCTGAATTACGTTTGTTTCTACTTTCGTTTTACTGGACGCCATTGACATGTACTCCGGGTTGGATAAAATCCGGATAGATCCGTCCTCCATTCCAAACATTGTTTATACTAATTCTTAGTGTATTAAAAAGCTTGAATGATTATTTTTTACTTTTGATTTTTAAATAAAAGAAAAAAATCCAAAAACAGATATTTTGTTAATCTTTTTACTCAGAATCAAAAGAACGCGGTTAATTACATGACACGGAAAGGTGTTATAATTGCTGTGCAAACAATTCACACTTAAACTTGCATGATAACAGACGTCTGCTGCCAATTAGTGTCAAAAAGCCGCTTTTCTTTGATGTAGTCTGTTACCGATACTACTGTTGGTACGAAACGGTTGGGAACGAAAATAACACAGTCCGATTTCCACCAATCAGGTTCTGATAATAATTCAGTCCGCGGCATCAATATGGCCGCCGCCATAACTTTTTTGCCGGTAAATATTAAATATTGCTGGGGAAAAAATCCGAAATTTAACTGCGACTAATACGCTAGAAGTTAAATTTTCCGACCATTTCCAGAGCAAAAATTAGATGCGGACTGTACATTACCGCGACTATACACACCAAAATACGGTAGTAAAACAAGCAGAAGCTGTTGGAAGGAGATCATGCTCCACTATTCAAAAATGTTTACCAAGATATTATCATAATATAAGTGTGAGAGGGGGAGTGAAGGAGGGTGTAATGGGTGGGGAGGAAGATAGAGGAAATGTGGGTAGGGGCTAGAATTAGGAGTATGATAGATACCAGTATTAAAAACGTGAGTTATAGTCAAATTTAGAAGCACCCCATAAAACATTTACCAATACCATTACAAACTTTGCCCCCAAGTGAGCCTGACCTTTTAGGTACATGACCCTAAACTAAGAGATGTCTGCCCCTTACCTACATCAGTCCTTAGACCTGACCTTTTAGGTACATGACCCTTAACTAAGAGATGTCTGCCCCTTACCTACATCAGTCCTTAGACCTGACCTTTTAGGTACATGACCCTAAACTAAGAGATGTCTTCCCCTTACCTACATCAGTCCAGGTAAAGTTTGATGATTATATGGCAGCAGTATTGAGAAGCTTGTCATAAAACTTTAACCTGCACTTTTACAATGATAGTTTACCCCAGTGACCTTAAATTTTAGGATACCTGACCATAACTTTTCAGATATTGCTCCTTACCAAGATGATATAGTTTGTTTGTTTTGGGTTAACAGTATTTCAGCTATGCAACGGTGGGCAGTTAACCTAACCAGTGTACCTGGATTCTGTACCAGTACAAACCCGTTCTCCACAAGTAATCCCAACTTCCCCACATGAATCAGAGGTGGAGGACGAATGATTTCAAAAACAATGTCTTTTATCAAATTGTCACCGAAAATGTACACCCCTCCCGAAGACTAAACTCATGACACCATGATCTGTAGAGCTGTCCTCTCCCTATTGAGCTATGTGGGCAGCTTGATGATAATAGGGTCGAGGTTAAGACAATAATGTAAAACTGAAAAGTTTGCCATAAAACTTTACCCAGAATAAAACAGCAGAGAGATTACAAAAGACATCCTTATTCTTCAAATATAATTATCACAATGTACTAGTGAATAACAAGAAACAAAAGTGAGGTATGCTGCCACAAGGAAGTCATTAAATCTTAAACAAGGAAAAAATCCCTGAAAATGGTAATTGACTTGTTAGGACATTAGCAAGAAAAACTGTCAGTCATCAATTATCATTAAACCCAGATTGCAGCCAATTACCAAATTCAAGAAAATCCTCTGAAATTAACAAAGCAAGTGCTTCAAGCTTTCCTCATAGCTGGGGATAAAATTTCTTTGTTTTCGTTTTCTTTAAAAGAATGAATAAACAGCACTGGACCACACTGACAGTGTAGATATTATCTCAACACAAAAGTTTGACAGCCTTAACTGTGACATACATAACGATGTGACAGCTCTGACTTTGCCAGATATCTTGATGTGATAGCGCTGACTTTGCCAGATATCTTGATGTGACAGCTCTGACTTTGCCAGATATCTTGATGTAACAGCTCTGATTTTGCCAGATATCTTGATGTGACAGCTCTGGCTGTGTCAGGTATCTTGATGTGACACTTCTGAATGTGTCAGGTACACAGATGTGACAGTTCCCACTTTGCCAGATATCTTGATGTGACATTTCTGGCTGTGTCAGGTATACAGATGTGACAGCTCTGACTGTGTCAGGTATACAGATGTGACAGGTCTGACTTTGCCAGATATCTTGATGTGACACTTCTGACTGTGTCAGGTATACTGATGTGACAGCTCTGATTTTGCCAGATATCTTGATGTGACACGTCTGACTGTGTCAGGTATACAGATGCGACAGCTCTGACTTTGCCAGATATCTTGATGTGACACTTCTGACTGTGTCAGGTATACAGATGCGACAGCTCTGACTTTGCCAGATATCTTGATGTGACACTTCTGACTGTGTCAGGTATACAGATGTGACAGCTCTGATTTTGCCAGATATCTTGATGTGACACTTCTGACTGTGTCAGGTATACAGATGCGACAGCTCTGACTTTGCCAGATATCTTGATGTGACACTTCCGACTGTGTCAGGTATACAGATGTGACAGCTCTGACTTTGCCAGATATCTTGATGTGACACTTCTGACTATGTCAGGTATACTGATAGCTCTGACTGTGCCAGGAATACTGATGTGACAACCTTGACTTGCCAGGAATATATGTCAGGTATACTGACAGCTCAGATTTATGATGCCAGGAATACTGATGTGACAGCTCAGACTGTGCCAGGAATACTGATATGACAGCTCAAACTATGCCAGGAATACTGGTATGACAGCTCAAACTATGCCAGGAATACTGATGTGGCAGCTCAAACTATGCCAGAAATACTGATGTGACAGCTCAGACTGTTCCTGTCATGCTGATATGACAACTCAGATTGTGTGTTACATACTGATCAGACAGCTCAGACTGTGTCAAGCATACTGATATGACAGCTTAGACTGTGCCAGAAATACTGATGACATCAAATTGTCTAAGAAATACTGATATGACTGCCTTGACTGTACAGGAATGTTGATTGACAGCTCAGACAGTGCCAGAACTACTGTGACCGCAAAGACTGTGCCACACAAACTGATGTGACAGCTCAAACTGTGCTAGACATATACTAATCTGACAGGTCAGACTGTACCAGGCATACTGGTGTCATAGCTCTGACTATGCCAGGAATACTGCTGTGACAGCTCAGACAGTGCCAGACATATTGATCTGACAAATATGATTGTGCCAGGCATACTGATGTGACAGGTCACAGTGTGCCAGATATATTGATGTGACAGCTCAGACCTTGACAGGAAAACTGATATGATAGCTCAGACTGTGCCAGACTTACTGATTTCACAGCTCACACACTGCCAGGAATACTGATATGACAGCTCAGACTGTGCCTTACATATTGATCCAAAAGCTCAGACTGTGCAAAACATACTGATGACTGTGCCAGATGAAAAGATGTGACATCTCTTGAATATGCCAGACATACTTATGTGATATCTCTTGTCTGCCAGCCATACAAAGCAACAAGGTTAATAAACATCACAGAAACCTGTCTACAATCTCAAGTTTCTGTGATCAAGTATATTACCAGCCCATGTATTTTAAATGAAAATGATTTTCCTTTACTAGAGAGGATCTTGATAAAATGGATTTTGAATGCTGCCCCTTCCGTAATGTATTATGAAATCAAAATAATCAGCCAAATTATACAACTTTGTCCATGACCTTCAACAAGGAAGCTAGTTGTTTCTTGTACAGTTAATCCAGAAGTAAAAGGTTTTAGAAAATCCTATCCAATAAAGTTTGCAGTCATAATTAAAATGATCTTTTGCAGACAAATCAATGGAACAACTTCTAGAATTTCATTTAATTTAAAAGTTTCCCAGAGAAAAGCCAATCTCCAAAGGAGTCATTACTTTATATACAAAATGGCAAAGTGCTCTGTGAAGTTATTTAATTTTGTGGGCATGAAACTTTGTATGTGTGGCCAAAGTGGCTAATTAACCTTAAGCCTGCTGCCGGCAAGTGATTCTGTCTTTGCGTCCAGTGCAGACCAAGATCAGTCTGCACGGGTCTGCACTGTTTGCTATTCAGTCAGTAAGTTTTCAATGAACACCCCTTCAAGTAATAAATGGTACTGCACAAATTGAATGATAGACCAGTCCATTTTAGAAATTTAGCAGGGTACAGATTAAATGGCATATGAATAAGAGGATTTCAAGTTAAAAAAAAATGATTTGTTTGTTGGAATTTAACTTTGGGAGTTGATGTAACTAAGGAAAATTTTGTCCTTGTATATATTTATGAATGTACAGTACTTGAGTGATATTAACTTTTTATAAGCAACGCAGATTTGGTTTTGAGTTATCCAGTTATATAGCTTCATTTATTTAATGCAAATGGCTTCCAGGTCAGCAAAAAAGGAAAACTATTTAATCAAATAAACTAAACCACATGTGAGACATGCTGCAGAAGAAAGCAGATGCCTGAATGTTCAAACAGTAGCAATATATTCCTAGCTTAGTAAAAAAGTCATAAAATAAAATACTGCAACTTCAGGCAAACACTGAATATAACAAATATAGGCTTGATATATAGATCAAATTTTTCAAAAAAAATTATTTACTGCATATTAACAAAAGCTGTATGAAACAAGCAATCGCTGATAGCAGTGACTTTGCTAATGGATGGCAAAAACTTCTGCAACAATGTTAAGTACTGACAGCAATGACTCAATGACTTTGCTAATGGATGGCCAAAACTTATGCAACAATGTTACGTACTGACAGCAATGACTCAATGACTTTTGCTAATGGATGGCAAAAACTTATGCAACAATGTTAAGTACTGACAGCAATGACTTTGCTAATGGATGGCAAAAACTTATGCAACAATGTTAAGTACTGACAGCAATGACTCAATGACTTTGCTAATGGATGGCCAAAACTTATGCAACAATGTTACGTACTGACAGCAATGACTCAATGACTTTTGCTAATGGATGGCAAAAACTTATGCAACAATGTTAAGTACTGACATCAATGACTTAATGACTTTGCTAATGGATGGCAAAAACTTATGCAACAATGTTAAGTACTGACAGCAATGACTCAATGACTTTGCTAATGGATGGCAAAAACTTATGCAACAATGTTAAGTACTGACAGCAGTGACTTTTGCTAATGGATGGCAAAAACTTATGCAACAATGTTAAGTACTGACAGCAATGACTCAATGACTTTTGCTAATGGATGGCAAAAACTTATGCAACAATGTTAAGTACTGACAGCAATGACTTAATGACTTTGCTAATGGATGGCAAAACTTATGCAACAATGTTAAGTACTGACAGCAATGACTCAATGACTTTGCTAATAGATGGCCAAAACTTATGCAACAATGTTAAGTACTGATAGCAATGACATTGCTAATGGATTGCAAAATCTTATGCAACAATGTTAAGTACTGACAGCAATGACTCAATGACTTTTGCTAATGGATGGCAAAAACTTATGCAACAATGTTAAGTACTGACAGCAGTGACTTCTGCTAATGGATGGCAAAAACATATGCAACAATGTTAAGTACTGATAGCAATGACTCAATGACTTTGCTAATGGATGGCAAAAACTTATGCAACAATGTTAAGTACTGACAGCAGTGACTTTTGCTAATGGATGGCAAAAACTTATGCAACAATGTTAAGTACTGACAGCAATGACTCAATGACTTTGCTAATGGATGGCAAAAACTTTTGCAACAATGTTAAGTACTGATAACAATGACTTTGCTAATGGATTGCAAAATCTTATTCAACAATGTTAAGTACTGACAGCAATGACCCAATGGCTTTGCTGATGGATGGCAAAAACTTATGCAACAATGTAAAGTACTGGTAGCAGAGACAAAGACTTATGCAACAATGTTAAATATTTGTAACAGTGACTTTGCTAGCAGATGACGATGACTTATGCAACAAAGTTAAGCACTGGTAGCAGTGACATTGCTAGTGGATGGCAAAGACTTATGCAACAATGTTAAGTACTGGTAGCAGTGACTTTGCTAGTGGATGACAAAGACTTATGCAACAATGTTAAGTACTGGTAGCAGTATTTTGCGAATGGATGACAAAGACTTATGCAACAATGTTAAGCAATGTTAACAGTGATTTTGCTGAAAGATGGCAAGGTTTTATGCAACCATGTTTTGCAAAGTTAATAGTGATTTTGCTAATGGATGACAATGATATGTTCAAGCACTAAGGGAAGATTAAGACTTATGCAACAATTGTAATCACTGGAAGTTGTGATTTTGTTAATGGTTGGCAAAGACTTAGACAACAGTAAATAGTTAGTAATGATTTAACTAATTGATGGTAAAGATATTTGCAACAACGTTAAGCAATGACAACACTATGCTCATGAATGACAATGAAACAATATTAAAAAGTGTTAACAGTAATTCTGCTTAAAGGGTGGCAACAGTGTTAAGTGTAAACAATAGACCTACAACAGACGTTACTACTGATTTTTTGTATGTATCAGACTTCAATAAAATAAAGAAATTTATTATTTAATCATAAAATCATTAAACTATCATTATCTAATCAGTCTTTTTATTTTGTTAGCATGAATTTTCATGGTTTCAGTCAAACTGACATGAACTGGTGGCTTTCATACAGTCAAAATGTTTGTTTGTACGTTTATCAACAATTACCACCAGTCACTCATATGTTTGTTTTGTTGGGTTTTTTTTTTTTTTTTTTTTTTTTTTTTGGTTGGGTTTAACGTCGCACCGACACATGATAGGTCATATGGCGACTTTCCAGCTTTTAATGGTGGAGGAAGACCCCAGGTGCCCCTCCGTGCATTATTTCATCACGAGCGGGCACCTGGGTAGAACCACCGACCTTCCGTAAGCCAGCTGGATGGCTTCCTCACATGAAGAATTCAACGCCCCGAGTGAGGCTCGAACCCACATCGATGAGGGGCAAGTGATTTGAAGTCAGCGACCTTAACCACTCGGCCACGGAGGCCCCTTTGTTGGGTTTAAAATTGCACTGACACCATTATGGGCAATACGGCAACTTTCTAGCTTTGATGGTGGAGGAAGACCCCAGGTGCCCCTTTGCGCAATACCAGGGTATTTCATCACCAGCTTGCACCTAGGTAGAACCAACAACCTTCGGTAAGCCGAGTAACCCATATGGGTGACTCCTCCAGAAGACAACTAGTAATACAAGTTGGAGGATAGAACAAGATAAGAACAGATGTTCCAATTCAAGAAGTTTTTCTGGTTCTTTAGCATGCCAGATGTAAAGCAGACATACACAGGACTCCTATCCCAGTGGTAGTTGTTTTTAGTTGGAGGAGCCTGACCTTGAACTTAAAACCCCTGGTAAAGTTACCACTAACATTAATGGGAATGTTACTTGTTTGCTGGAATTCATGGAAAAATTCAAAAATCAGTCTGAAACAAACAATACTGAGTTCATTGTATGTCTTAGTAAAACATAAGAATGTTTGAAATGAGCAATAATATAATAGACATTCTAGGTATTTGCATAATTCAACAGCAGTGACTGTGGACTAGAATTGCTAAGCAGTATCAGCAATTACTTTTGTTTCTATTGGAGTAATTTATGTGGCATGTGTGACTTTAACGAACAGTTCCAGACGTTTTTGGTCTCGGAGGACAGGACGGGGAAGATAGATACAAGAAAACTGTAATATTGACATTGATGTACTGCCGCTTACAAAACACTAATCACAAGTTGAACTTGACGTCTGCTAGTAAAAGGATATCCTCTGAGGGCGTTAAGCTGTAATGTAAGCTAGAAAACTAGCTTCTATATAGCTGTCTCAGACATTTCCGTGTCTTATTCATTGATATAATTAAATATTCATGGTAGCTGATTTCAAATATGTTCACACTTTTGAAAACATTCATCTTACCAGTAATCTTATTGCCAAACTTTGTTGTCTGAATTGAAACATTTTGAAGATATTCCAAGTTTTCCATATTACCATGTAGTGAAAACTAGCCTTGCTCCCTTTGGGCCATTTTTCAATGGAACAGAATAATTTGAAGGAATTTGGTAGAAAGTCACTTTCGGAACATTGCTGTGAAATTATTTTGAAATTGCTCAAGTGGTTTCAGAGAAAAATATTTTTTTCAAAGTTTCCCACATAACCATCTAGGGAAAACTAGCCCTGCCTCTGTGTGGATGCATTTGCTGAGAGGGCTAAGACGCTTTCCTACGGAGGTGAAGGCCCCGGGTTTGATTCCTGGCTACACCCACTGCGGTGTGTCCTTAGGCAAGGCACTTTATCACAATTGCTTCAGCTGAACCAGCTGTAAATGGGTACCAGCAAATTGCTGGAGGTAAGGTATGATTGCTTTTAAGTGTTCATAAAATAGGGTCACTCAAAAGTTCTACAGAGCTTATATTCATTGTTTCACAAAGCGACAGTAAATAAAAATTTACCTATGCCTCCAGGTTGCAATGTGTTTTAACAAAAGAGAATGACTTGGAGGAAATTGTTAGATGGTCACCCAAGGAACATTTTTGGCCAGCACTTTCTGGGGAGAAGATTTTTAAAGTTTAGTATTTCCTTTTGGTTGCAATGGCAACCAAAATTCTGCATGGATGGTGTAGTGTTTTATGAATCTAAATTAGTGGGACCACCCAAGGAACATTCCTGTGAAGTTTTAATGAAATTTGGCTTGGTAGTTTAGAAGATGTTCTTTAAACAAGAGGGCCATCAAGGCCCTGTATCGCTCACCTGACCTACTGATGTAAAGATCATCAAGATTAACATTCTGACCAGGTTTCATTAAGATATGGTCATAAATGTGGTCTCTAAAGTGTTAACTAACTTTTCCTTTGATTTGACCCGGTGACCTAGTTTTTGACCCCACATGACCCAGATTCAAACTTGACCTAAGATCATCAAGATTAACATTCTGACTAAGTTTCATGAAGATACAGTCATAAATGTGGCCCCTACAGTGTTAACAAGCTTTTCATTTGATTTGACCTAGTGACCTAGTTTTTGACCCCACCTGACCCAGATCTGAACTTGACCTATAGATCATCAAGATCAACATTCTGACCAAGTTTCATTAAGATATGGTCAAAAATGTGGTATCTACAGTGTTAACTAGCTTTTCCTTTGATTTGACCTGGTGACCTAGTTTTTGAGCCTACATGACCCAGATTCAAACTAGACCTTGAGGCCATCAAGGTTAACATTCTGACCAAGATTCATGAAGATACAATCATAAATGTGGCCTCTATGGTGTTAACAAGCTTTTCCTTTGATTTGACCTGGTGACCTAGTTTTTGACCCAAGATGACCCAATATCAAACTCTGCCAAGATTTTATTAAGGGTAACACTCTGGCCAAGTTTCATTAAGATTTGGCCATAACTGTGACCACTAGAGTGTTTACAAGCTTTTCCTTTGATTTGACCTGGTGACCTAGTTTTTGAACCCAGATGAACCAATATCAAACTCCAAGCTTTTATTAAGAGTAACATTCTGACCAAGTTTTATTAAGATTGGGTAAAAATTGTGACCTCTAGAGTGTTAACAACCTTTTCCTTTGATTTGACCTGTTGACCTAGTTTTTGACCCAAGATGACCCAATATTGAACTTGTCCAAGATTTCATTGAGAGTAACATTCTGACCAAGTGTCTTTAAGATTGGCCAAAATTGTGACCTCTAGCGTGTTAACAAGCTTTTCCTTTCATTTGACCTGGTGACCTAGTTTTTGACCCAAGATGACCCAATATTGCACTCGTCCAAGATTTTATTGAGAGTAACATTCTGACCAAGTGTCTTTCAGATTGGCCAAAATTGTGACCTAAGAGTGTTAACAAGCTTTTCCTTTGATTTGACCTGGTGACCTAGTTTTTGACCCAAGATGACCCAATATTGAACTCGTCCAAGATTTTATTGAGAGTAACATTCTGACCAAGTGTCTTTAAGATTGGCCAAAATTGTGACCTCTAGAGTGTTAACAAGCTTTTCCTTTGATTTGACCTGGTGACCTAGTTTTTGACCCCAGATGACCCAATATCAAACTCGTCCAAGATTTTATTCAGGGTAACATTCTGACCAAGTTTCTTTAAGATTGGGTCAAAATTGTGACCTCTAGAGTATTAACAGTCAAATTGTTGACGACGGACGACGGATAACGACAGACGACGGACACAGGGCGATCACAAAAGCTCTCCTTTGAGCACTTCGTGCTCAGGTGAGCTAAAAATGGATGAAGGATATGCAACTCTCCTTAAGGTTCACTGTGAGCGCTTTTTCTGAGGACGGTAATTTAAGGCAATTTTGAGTTTTTAAGCCAACAGTCACTGTGACCTTGACCTCCATGAGCAATGTCCATATTAAGTTAGCATTCTTAAGCCATTGGGCAGAAACAGAATAGCTAACAGACAGGCAGACAGCTGGAAGACCAGCCCCATCATATGAAAATGAGAAAAAGGGAGATAACTCTGAAATAATAATTCAATATAGAGTTAAGGTTCTTAAGCATTTCACTTTCTACTAAAACTTTTTTGTCATTTTCTGGATACTGTAAAACTGCAGGCTCTAGCAGCGACCTCTTCTTTCAATTGAAAATGAACTACGTATCTATCATATTAAATAATATTCTCCATTTATTACATCTTTGGAAAGTACCGTATAGCGGGTTATTTCTGCGGGGGCAATATTTCTGCATTTCTGCGGTCTCTCGGTAGAATCGCAAAAATATATCCAGCAGAATATTCATCCAGCAAAAATTAAAAACGCAAAAAATCTGCATTTTTTTTTAAATTTCACCAACGTTGTTTCACGCTATGTTATCCGAGGTAATCCGAAGTTCACAATTGCCTGGGCTAATTATTGAAAATTACCGTCGCCATCTAACAATTACCGATAGTGGTATAATCATGATAATTAGGTGTGATGGTCAGTCAAAGTCCTAACTGTTAATCCTTCAGAAAACGTTTTTCTTTTGTGAATGAAATAAACTGAGTGAATTCCACTTGTGTTGTTCTTATTAATCCCTTGTGGCGATCATCTAAACAACTGATACTTTAGTAACCTTTATATAGATGTAACCGTTATATATATATACCATATTTTGTAGTTGCTGTTTGTGCAATGATTTATTGTTGTTGGACTTATATTTTTTCATTTCACAAATTATTATATCCTACAATGTATTCATTAAATACAAAGATACTTTACTGCAGTTAACAGTAAGTTAGCTTATTGTTTTCATACGCTATCATTCTCACAACGTCCGATCATGCGAGGAATTGCCTCCTCCTTGGCATCGAAAACGCAGAAATTTCTCTTCCATTTTAAGTGAAAACGCAGAAATAAAACACGCAGAAATTTGTTTCACATTTTTTGGGCCAAAACGCAGAATATTTTGACCGCAGAAATAACCCGCTATACGGTACATCATTGAAAATTAGATTAGTTGGAAGGATTGCCCTATATATAATTGTTCTGATATAACAACTTTCAACCAATACATCATTTAGCCTTTGAGAAAAAACACAATCTAACAGCTGCTTTGTAAGCAGAAAATGTCAGCAAATATTAAACTCATAACTCTGTCTCTCAGTACATTGATGAAATAAACAAGACTCAATATTATGTTAATTGTTGCTCTGTTATCTACATTCTGTAATAATAAGAATTCTCCCCAAGGAGATAAAACCCCACAAAATCTCCGACATTCAGTACGCCAGTCCATTTTCACAGCATTATAAATCTGAGGGTGTTTTTATCGGTCTGACTGTGGTTGTCTACAGATCCAATTTTAGCACATTGTCCGTAACACAAAATTGATTTGTTCAATATAACAGACGTAATACTGGAGTCACTTCTAGTACTGAATGTTTTTCATCATTAGTGAAGTGCTCATCAGTGCTGACGAATCATAAATAAATGATCAATGATGTTATTGTCAACAAAAGTTTTCATCACTGACAAATTATGTGCATGTAAAATGATTTATAATTAGACAGAACTGTGACAATTATTGACATTTCCTTTACATTATGTTCAAAACTACTAAAACAACTGGAATTATGATATTGCTCTAAATGGAAAAGTTCTGCTTTTTCATCATACTTGCCAGAATTCAGACATCTCATTTTCATCATGATTAATCAATGACCAGGTATTTTTATTCTGATTATTCAAGGCGAAAATTCTAATTGATTCCAAAAACTATCATCTATACAGATGCAACGCTAAAAGGCATCTTTAGAATTACTGAGCCAATGTCAATGAGATTCTATTAATTTCTACCTGACCTAAAAAGCTTCAGGGAACTATTACATGTACTTGAGTTAGCCTGTACCGGAAGTAAACAATTCAAGCCCTGGATAAATGATCTAAAACACGATGGCCTTGATAACAAATGTTTTGAATTGAATCATAACAACTTAGAATTAATTAAAAGCAAGCATATACGCTTCCAGATAATATACATTTGAAAACTGGTTCTTACCAGCTCTCCAGGTCCTGTTTATGAATTTTGCAATGTCAGACAGACAGTTGTGGTGTACTGAACTAGTCTGCATGAATGTGCTTACCCAGAATAGCAAGTTTGCATTTCAATTACCCTACCAGGTTTCCATGCACCAAGTCTGAATGTGCTCCCTATAAAATGAACAACTTACCTTTGAATATACTGACATTAAGATTGGAAGAGTCAAGATTCTGGATGTATTTTCCAAGAAATCTGTTGAGGACGTATGACACAGCACTCTCAAACATTGTCGTCTACTTCTCACCTTACACCTCTATACCATACAACAAGTATTGCAGAACATTCCAAATTCCATTGCTTGGTTCTACCTGAAACTAGAAAATAAAAACACATGAAACAGGGGCTTTGAGCTCCCTTATGCAAATATGCAGTTGACTAGCCTTAGTCCTCAAAAACTGCAATCTGTAAAAGTCTAAAAACACAGTATGAAGAAAGGTGTGTGTGTGTGTTGGGGGGGGGGGGGGTGCATTCATCTTCTTTGTCTTAATATTGACAATATTAACTGATTTGGACTTGAAGATTAATCTTTCTTTAAAAGTTTCTATAGAAGTCAATTTCAAGTATAGCTGAAGGTTAGTCATACGGTCTGTAAATCACATTCACAGAGTGTGTTGTTCAGTTTTGTTGATGTCTATATATCACAGGGACTTGTTTAATCATTCTAATCATTCATTTTCCATTTTCCCTCTAAAACAATAATTACTTTGCCATTTTTCCTCTAAGACAATAATTACTATGCCATTTTCCTTTTAAAACAATAATTACTTTGCCATTTTTCCTCTAAGACAATAATTACTGTGCCATTTTCCCTCTAAAACAATAATTACTTTGCCATTTTCCCTCTAAGACAATAATTACTGTGGCATTTTCCCTCTAAAACAATAATTACTTTGCCATTTTCCTCTAAAACAATATTTTTTCAGTTTTCCTCAGTAAGCCAATTTATTTAATGTTCTTCATCTAATACAATCATTAATTTGCCAGATTTCCTCCAAGACAATCATGAATTTGCTGGAATAGGTTCGTTTCTTTGTTACTAGATACAAGTTGCTTTATTTTTTTTTAACAAAACAACACTACTGGTCCAGTGCCTAAATCCGGACAGTGCTTAATTATTCGGACACCATTAAAAACGGTTTACGATCATGGTTTTTTACTGGAATGAACATGATCGACGCAGAAGAACGCTTTGATGACCAACTGTCAACAACAGTGTGTGAATGTAAGTGCTTCCCGAGAAAATTACCTTCAAATATCCTCACCCCTAAAAGGAAACATTGTGTGTTGCGGGGGATGACGTCATACAGCGCACGCCAGTTATTTGTGGCGCGAGGAGGTACTAATTTAATGAGAAAACAATTATGCCTGTTGCAGATGACTCTTTTTCTTAGTTGATCAAAACTGATGTAAAAACATGTTTTACATTTCTGTACTACAGTACCCTCAGTATGTATGCCATATATAAGAATTTTAACCGATTTCTGTTATATGATAATTAATTCAATAGAGAAGAAAATGCCAGCATTTTGCAGACAAGGAAAGCAATTCAATAAGATAAAAAAGATAATCAATATAGTGCATAGTTGCGTCAAAAAGTATGACGACATCAACAGAATCTGCATGTTGTAAACATTAATTTTCACTAAGACAGATTTTATTGCGTATTATATTATTGTTATATTTGGCAGTTATACATTAAATTAGAAACTAGTCCACTTGATCACGTGATTAACAGGTAATAAAATTCAAATCAACATTTACAGGACTGAATCTGACTGCTTTGTTTCAAACAAAGTCGTGTTGATTTTTATTTTTTGGAGCACTGATTCGTTGCATTTCATACCGAAATAGTGTCCGAATATATAAGCACTCTGAAGGACAATTTTGACAGCTTTTACTGGCCCACTTCGGGTGACTTTTTTATGATGAAATCAGCAATATACGATTTTGTTGTTTTGAGATTTATAAAGAACCTAAAATTATGCATTTGAAATGTGATGCACCTGCGATTTCGGAATGCAAAGTTATGGTCATAAAACCACAAGAAGTGTCCGGATTTAGGCACTGGACCAGTAGCTATAAAGACATTTTGCTATCAGGAGCAAGTTTTGTAACAAAACAAACAAACATCTGCGAAAATAATGACCACTTGTATCTGTTTTTTTTTTCAAATTCATTTCTCATAGGTGAGGGCACATTTTGAGCACAAATGACAAGACAATTTTTTTAAGTACCTGTGCGTGTGTGTTGCTGATCAATTACTGAATAGCCAGTGATAATAATTCAGTTTAATGTCCCTTGGTTTGTAAATCCCCATTTGTAACAAATGGCAGCAAGTGTATCATAAACATCTTTAACTTTTATTGTCTGTCATGATCATTTCTTCTTATTAAAACTATAATTATTGCATTAAACTAAACTTTTCAGTCAGGTAATGTGCAAATACTTACAAATGGAATCTCCACAGAAAACCCAGTTGATAATATTTAGAGCTCCGGTTGTACTTGTAGCTAACATCAGCTTAAAACTAGATATTGGCAAGCTTGTGGGCTTTAAAAGTAACAGAGTTGAAAAATTAGTGACAGCCAAGATAAAAATAACAAAAAATTCAAACAAAAATGGACCTATCATAAAATAAATGCAGCCATTGCAAATGAAAGCCTTTTCCTGAGAAAATCAACAGAACTGAATAAATATCAAGAACCCAATGCTTTTACTGATAGGGATAAAAAAAATCCGACATGGCTTACAATGCCTCCATAATCAATAACTTATCTCCAGTTATTGGAATAAAATCAGAGAAAAACCAGACAGTATTTACTTTTCAATCTCATTAGTTTTCACATTGTGTGTGAAATATCATAATCAGATATCTTATCAGATATCAATCATGTAACAACAATTGTTAAATTTTCATTATTTTCTATTATTTCAAATATCGTTTCCCATTTCAGTTTTTCTGTCTGTTTTGTAACATGGTATAGTAAGAAGAAGACATACTTTCAAAGAGATGGCATTGGATAGTTTGGTTTTATTTCTGTTCCATCATACATTCTGTTAAATGTAGAATTTCAACCCCAAAGCAGAAATCGTGCTTATTGTTGTTGTACTGTGGAACAAAGAAGAAATTCAAATCCATGCCATAATGTTGGGCAACGGATTGCTTGGAAACTGAAATTCTTCTCGCATGTAAGTTGTCCGTTACTTATCGCACCTCCCAAATTTATTCATGAACTGTGTTCACCTATACATTGGGATGACTGAATGTAGGAGATATTATAAACTTATTAACACAGTAAGTCTGGAAAACCTTACACTAAAATATAACTTGTAGCCTCAGCTTCCTCATCCTTTCTCAAAAAAATGTTTAAAGTACTGAACTCATAAAATAATGTTTTTCTGTATTTCGGCTGTGTTTCTGGATTCAGTACCAGTAAACCTGTTCTCCATAAGTATCTGCCAACTTCATCACATGAATCAGAGGTGGAGCTAAGCAGGCAGGCATATTCCATCAATGGAACAGAAAAAAGAGTGTAACAGGATTTCAGGATTTTTGATTCACGATATGGTTACGTCAAGTCATATTCCCTCTAATATGGTCACAGTGTACTTGTTTTTTCTCATTTTTGGAGGTTTTAAGTGTGACTCTATATTACAGCACTTGTTCTAAGTGTCCATATTTTGAGTTCGAAGCTGGAGGATAATAGTAATGTTCAGCATCTTATGTTGATGCTTTTTTTTAAAGCCTTCTCTAATATGGTGGTTTACCTTAGAATTAATGTTAGCAACAAAGTCAATATACTAGTTACAATATAACACACTGTTTCTTAATTAGTGTACAACAGTGTCTGTGAAAATATAGATTTCTGTTTCAAAAAAGAACAACTGAGAGTATTACTAACTAGTATGTCTGCATGACTCACTGGAATAGCAAATGACTGTTACCAAATATATTCAAATAATTGCACCATTTCCATAACCAATTTTTAAAAATAACACATACTACAAATGCTTGTTTTATCGATTGTATGTAATGTAATTACATGACTTGGACTCCTAAGGAGATAAGTACTGTTTAAACCAAAGTAGAAAACGAAAAAAAAAACACCAGAAAAAAAAAAAGAAAAACTAAACTTCTTGGAAATATGTTTGTATTTCCTTGTATTATTTTTTTATTTTGCTAAGATTTCTAGATGTTCTTGTGACATTATTTTTATGCTAGACCACATAAATTATGACACAGAGAAAAGACCATTTACTTCAGACTTGAATGACCAACTGACATTAAATTTTAAGAAGATGTCACTTAAGTGTTATAAAACATATTCGTGAAATGAATTGGTATTATACTGCAGAAAATGTAATTTTCTTTGCAGTTGTTGATGACTATACATTTAATACTTCAAAACATTAACTGGGCCACTAGCCCGTTACTATGGTTATCAAATAACCTCTAATTCATTTTGTACTGTGTTACATCATACTATTAACACTATCAAGTACAGTTGCTAGCATGCATGTTACAGGTTATAACTGTATCAGTTATACTATAATACACAAAACTGGAACAAAGCTGAACAGCCTGTTTATGTATTTACTGAACACCACTCATAGACCTGCATTACGGAGGTGAAGACATCTATATAATGTCACCTGTATCAGAGCTCTCACATTCTCCCTATCAAGTGGAATTCAAATATTTATGTACATTGAGCGGACTCTGTAATCCAGAAGTTCCAGAGCAAAGAACAACTCTATGTTTAATTTAACTATACTTAGGGAGACTTTTCATGGCTGCCACAAACTTAAGACTGCTTTTGTGGTAGTTTATAAAATCTGTAAAAAGATCCAAGTTATAATTTAGAAGCAGGGAACACAAACAAGCAAAATAGCAGCCTCAATTAGACTGAGTCTCTTCATGAAAGATTATTTCAACCATTTCCTTATTACAACAACTCATCCATTCTCACTTTCTCACTTTGACATCTCACTGTCAAACTGTAACTTTGGTAAAATATCTTTTTCTTGCACTGACTGCATTTCTGTTAATAATAACCAAAAGAGGAGCTAAACAGTAACCCAGGTTGTCTACCACATTTACGTGGAACTAAACTCAGACTTTAATGAAAGACAGTGACATATCTGGAAAAATTAATTACCTTAAAGTGACAAATTAATAATGTTTCTGTCTTGACATTCAAGCCAATTGATTTATTGTAAAGTTGTCGGCAGAGTCTCTGTCATACCTGCTGAGATGACCTTAGACCATTTACTTAGTCTTATCACAGAAACATCAAGTAGATCTATATTTTTGACTGATGAGTCTTACTTCCAATTTTTTTGTATCGAAATTAAAATTAATGAATATATATATATATATGTCTCTATAATATACAAAATTAAATATAGTGTGTCCAAAAGAAGCCGCTAATTAAATCACATTGACATAATCCATGTTTGTTCATCATTCTGTAGAAAAAAAAGACCTACATGTATATACTACAACCTGAAACAAATGGTCAGCTGATCTGATTGTGTTATATAGGAAGTGAGGTCAGCAAACAAATTACATAATTTATTTCATTATCTTACAAATAATCCATCTGCTCAACTCACATATATGTGTAATTCCGAATTTTTAAGCATGTAAAAGTTAGTTCAAATTGTCAACTGTCACCATCTTCAACTTGTCAACCTAGTGCTCAACCAACATTCAACACTGTCCAATTAGAGTCTATTTACTTTCATTTTAAACTAATTAATTGCAAATTGCCGAGGTTGTCATCATATGTTAACTTATTGCATGATATACATATCTTACCATGTAAGCTTATATTTCTAAATCCTCAGACATCTGTTGCATTTATCCCTGACATTGGTTGCATCCAGCTTCCAAGAAAATTATCATAGAATCTGTCAATATAAGAGTCACGTGATCAAACAAGGAAGTGGATATATGGGGGTCATATCAAGGTTATTTAAAAACGAAACTAGGAGTTTCTTGTATCATCTACTAATCTCTGTGGTTAATCTGAAATAAGCGATTATTTGATATAAAAGAGTGTTTCAATTTATGTCATTGCATCAGAATTTTGGCACTAGAGTAAATGCCAAGAAAACCTAGCCTAAACTCAAATGAGAAAGTCCCCACTCAATTCAAGGGAGGTTAATCTAAAGGTCACTGCACTGTCAATGATTGAAATTGACCAAATTTCACCTTTAAAAGCCTTTTAAACATTGTTATTGGGTATATTTTCATTTATAATATATTCTATGTGATTGAACTCTTGCTATTTTATCACTGACACTTGCTGTCATGCAACGTTAGTCTTGAGAGGTTGCACAGTGCTCATTTCCTGCTCTCTTTTTTTTTCTCTGTGCAGATCCAGATGACTGTGCAATTTTGAGGATTAAACAATTGGCTTTTAACCGAAACATTTAAGTACTATTAATTAGCAAAGAATTAAAGATCAGTTTATGCAAAAATGGAATGAACAGTTACACTCATCTAGCAAGTGTATTAACAGTTTATAACTCCGACTTCTGAGTATTGAAAAGTATATTTTACTTTACTTCCAAAAGACTCGGCATTATCACTTTGTCATTTTAGATGCCGTAACAATAAATTACCAGTAGATTAGGGCATAAGATATAACAATGATATTGGTCAGTTTATTATTGACAGATGTGCAATAATATTTCTCTGAAGGGTATGAGTTTCATTATACTTTTGATTGTTAAAGTAAACCCAGTAACCCCCACCCATGAGTCCGTCAAACACTTCTGACACCATTAAAGTAAACCCTGGGTGAGAAAATACCATGGTCCCTACTGGGGCTCGAACCCCGGACCTCGTGATCCGTGGGCAGACACTCTAACCACATCGCTAAAGAGTAAACCCAACAGCAAGGCTGTTGGAAGTGGCCTATAAATCTACTATCACTACACTGTGTACACTTTATTCTAGAAAATTTATTTTGGAAGCATGGAGGTGACCACCAATCGAGCTATATACTAGACCTGATCTGTTGAAGAAACTAACACTGACAGAATTAATGCTAAACTCTGCATCGTAAAATACAGTTGTTAGTATTAGGTATGGAGGGGTATAGCCTTACTCATAATGGCTTAACTGGATGACTTGTTTCATCATCTGATAAATATTTTATAGTATGTTGCCATACCTATTCGGTGTGGAGGACAGTGGCTATTCAAATATTGTAACACTCTCCTAAACATCGTATTTGTTGGAGTAGGAGAAATTGTAACTAGCAGATACATCATATAATGAAAAAAGCTGTCGGTAAGTGAGTAAGGTTTAACGCTGGGGCTAGACTGAATATATGTTGGAAGACCATTCCAAGATGTGCATGATTAGAGTGTGAGAAAATTCAGGTTCCTTGTCGGTATTGGTTGATTGTGGTCTGTAAAAATGCTACAAAGGTAAAAGTGAGCTCTATTCAAAGTCGCATATTATCTGTGTGCAACACAATTTAAACTACAAAGCTCATGTGTGACAAACTAAGGTAACACATACTTACAAGAGCTTATTTAACCACCTGGTGCAACCCTTTAATTATATTAAATACTGAGTGCCAAGCAAGGGAGCTACCAGTACCATTTTATAAAAGTTGCAATATATCCTCAAAAGCACGTAAAGATTAAAACGAAGTATCATATTATTTCTAGCTTATACCCGCTTAGCTGATATAGATAGAACAGGTCTATGGATTGTGATGTGATCATAGGATTGATCTCAATGCATGATAAAAAACACATCGTCTCTGAAATCATTCGTACTTCACCTCTGATTTATTTAGAGATGTTGGCTGTTACTTGCAGAGAATTAGTTAGTACTGCTGCAAAAGCCAGGAACAGGGTTAATAGGTTTATTGCCAATCATTACATACTGTTGAAAATTGCGAAGAAAAAAATGAGATTTTGAAAAATTCACATAATGTTATATGTTGAAAGCTTGTTTTGATATTGCAGATGTGTGCATAAGCATGAACTTAGCGAGGAATTTGTCGACCTTTTCGGCTCGTAGAGTGTTACAGTCAAAATGTGCAGCATGTTTAACACTGCAGAAGTTTCAAGTGTCAACAGGATCAGGGTGCAGTCAAACTGGAGCGTCTAAACTCAAAGTCAAACGGTAAATTAAACTTAAAATTGTACAGTTCGTCAGTTATCTGCATTTGGTTAAAGTTTTCATTTAGAACATTCGCCCAGCAATGTAGGAATTGTACTCACAACTCTGGATCGGTTGTCTAAAACACTGACAAAACAATGTCTAAAACACAACTTGATGACTGTTCATGCGATTACAGGGATAATAAGCTAGTTGTGGTAGGTGACTGCAGCAGGAATATAACATGCTCATCATAAAGTTCATAATAATTATGTATCCCTTCCTTTCTAATGACATTTGCACATGTACACGACACTATACCAATTATACGTGTTGGGAAGTTGTATGTTAATTGAAGGGAACAAGTTGGTTTGTTACATTTTGTACTAAAAATTATGCAGAGGGTAAACCAGACAAAACCTCTCCTGTTCAAGACGGTTAGACCAGTGATGTTTTTTTTGTTTTTTTCTTCAAAACAACCTGTAGCTTTCTGAAGGGGAAAATATAGCACGATAAATCTCAAAAAGGGGAAATTAGAAATCATTTGGTTTTCATGATAGCTGGCAAAGAACATATTTGCAAGAATTGATGCCAATGTCTGATGAATTTGGCAACTGAAGGACAGTAAACACAGTTAGTGTGACATAATTTTCAGTCTAGAACAGCTAGGCAACTTGTAAATTTGAAGCAACATGGGGGTAGTTGGGGTTGAAAAATATGTAAAATGCCAACTTTTCGTCATATTATTCAGTATGCATATTGGGGAACATTTTCTTTAAATTCCAAGGGGAAAATATGACCTTCATTAAGGGAAAATATATAACATTTTTTGGGGAAAATAAACATATCTTGGCTAGGGGAAACAGCCTGTATTCGGCTATAAAAAATAGCAGAAAAAAATCACTGAAGAAATTCAAAATGGTCAAAACACCTGTGAAT
This sequence comes from Mercenaria mercenaria, assembly GCF_021730395.1. Taxonomy (NCBI): domain Eukaryota; kingdom Metazoa; phylum Mollusca; class Bivalvia; order Venerida; family Veneridae; genus Mercenaria; species Mercenaria mercenaria. Next base: position 642,230 of record NC_069364.1, read on the forward strand.
TTAACAGGTAAAACAAAATCCTTCCATAAAATAAATGAGGCATTTGTTCTTCTTGACAATTTGATATAAGAAATTGTGTCTGAAATCATTCATCCTCCACCTCTGATTGATGTGGAGAAGTTGGCAGTTATTTGAGGAGAACAGGTTAGTACTGGTATAGTATCCAGAACACAGGTTATGTTAACTGCCAGTCATTACAAAACTGAAATACTGTTGAAAAATTGCGCTAAACCCAAAACAAACACACACACACAAAAACCCTATAGCTCTGTAGGAGGAGTTTTGTACTGTCTGTGCAAAATCATCATAGGGGTCTCATACACCTTGATATTTTAACAGGCAGAGTTTTGTTTTACCCTCATGAACAGCTGTAGGGGTTTTGTTCAATACCTCAAAATGCCCTACAGTCATCCAATTAACTGTATGCTATTTAGAGAAGCTGAGTTATATCCAGGAAAATAAGTAAACTGAGATTTTGCTTTTAGTTTTACGCCACGAAGAGCAGTGTTATATATTCCTGGAAGTGATGAGAGAAAGTTAAAGAAAATACAGATACTAGAAGTAGACTGTGCTGTCATGGACTGTGAGGATGGGGTCGCTGCAAACAGAAAGGTATCTTGTAATAAAATCTCTAACCCTTACCCTGCTAAATTTCTAAAATGGACTGGTCCATCATTCAATTTGGGCAATACCATTTATTATTCAAAGGGGTGTTCACTGAAAATTTACTGACAGAATAGCGAACAGTGAAGACCATGATCAGCCTGCATGGATGTGCAGGCCAGCCTGCATGGATGTGCAGGCTGATCTTGGTCTGCACTGCTCGTAAAGGCAGAATCACTTGCTGCCAGCAGGCTTAAGGTTAAAAGCTGGTTATGTGATTTTGGTCATAAAATTGAATTGTTCATTAATTTTACTCTTATTATGTCTTCCAGTTTCTTAACAACATACTGTCTTTGCTATCTTTATCTGTCTATCTGCAGTTAGCTTGTCTTAATTTCCAAAAACCATTTATAGAGGGTTGAATATTTCCCATTGACAGTTTGCTATTATTGTCCTTGTGAAAATTTCTGATTTTAAAGTACAGAGTTACAGTGACATAACTTGTTTTATATTTTATAGGTCGAAGCAAGAGAAACAATCAGGCGTATGTTGGATACACTTGACTTTGGACATACTGAATGTGTGGTTCGGGTAAATGCCGTGAGCAGTGGACTAATGGAGGAAGACTTGCATGTCATTTTGCAGGCAGATAATCTTCCTCAGACAATAATGATTCCAAAAGTAAACAACGTGTCCGAAATAGCTTCTGTACGTATCATAGAAATGTTGCTAATTAATAAGTTTTTTTATCTTCTGTAGGAACTATTTGTAAATTATTTTAATCAGATGAATTACTGTCATCTGCTTCTTTTAAAACATAAAATTTTTGTTGTAATGCAATTATCATACTCTACTTTTGTATAACGTTTAGTGCTGAGGAGACCTACGTGAGTGGTTAAGGTTGCAGACTTCGAATTGCCCCACACTGATATAGGTTCAAACTCGCTCGGAGTGTAGAATTCTTTCATGTGAGTAAGCCATTCAGTTGGTTTACGGAAGGTCAGTGGTTCTTCCTGGATGCCTGCCCATGCATGAAATAATGCTCGAAGGGTCACCTGGATGAAAAGCTGAAAAGTCACTATATAACCTATAATTATGTCAGTGTGACTGTTTTTAAGCATGTTTACCCAGATGAAGCAATAAGGTGATTAATGAACATAATGAAGTAGTATATTTTCAAATTTTAATGTGTTTACCAGTATCTCCAACAGGTAACACATATTGACAAAATTACAACTTTTATGACAAACTCATTGTGTTTCTATTTCTATTAATTTAAAAAAACAAAGAAGACGTCTTGTCATTTTCATGCTGAATTGGTTACCGAAGTAACTGATAAATGGTCACTGGAACACTTAATACAAGAAAAAGTTCTAAGAAAAATGCAGTTGGAACTCGGTATCTCGATTGAGCAGTTTTACTTTGAGATAACTGAAATTCGACTTAAAATTATATTTTGTACATATGTTTTTGTCAAGGGACTGGAAAATGTCTTCAAGGTGGCCGAAATTTTGAGATAAATGAGTTTGAGATATTGAGTTTCAGCTGTATTTTAAAAACAGGTAGGTATTAGGAGATAATTAGATAAATGGTAATATGTTGAAAATTTCACGCTTATATTTTGAAACAAAGTGCAGATCATTTTAAATCTTGTAAATCACATTGTGTGTATATTTCAGATAACACAGTACATTCAGGCAGCTCTAAAGGACCGAACTCTTCCACATAAGATCTCATTAGTGTTGTTTGTTGAGAGTGCGTTAGGACTGATCAATCTTCGAGAAATTTGTGAAAGGGGCACAGAACTCTCGCTACGATCTAACATCTATAATGTTGATGGACTGGTCTTTGGGTCAGATGATTTTTGTGCAGATATTGGTAAATTAGTCAATTATTTTACTTTTCTTGCTAAGTTTGTTTCCCTATTAACCAATTCACCATATTATATTTAAAAGACAAATTATGAGCTCAAAAAAAAAAGCTATGACTTTGACCGCATCTTCATCACCATTCAGAAACTTAAGATTTAAGAAGGCCAAATATTAAAGTTGCTATAACCTTATCAGTATAGAATATACTGATGAAATTTTTGCAAAGCTGCCTATACTTCCAGAATACACATTTGTCCAAAGTTTCATTACTATTTGTACTAATTTAGCAATAATAGAGCAAAATCATTGAAAGTCTTAAGTTTCAGACTTTAGGTAGTCGACTCATAGTGTGGATAGTATTTGTTTGTTTATTAGTCCCCTACTGGTTGAAAACCAGTTTCAGGGACTATAGGAATGCGCTTTTCCGTCATCCTGTCATTTCATCATTCTGTCATTCCGTCCGTCCGCAATTTCGTCCGGTCCTTAACTCTTTTATCCATGAAGGGATTTTATTATTACTTGGCACAAGTGTTCCCCATGATGAGACGACGTGTCATGTGCAAAACCCGGACCCCTAGCTTAAAGGTCAAGGTCACAATTGGAGGTCAAAGGTCAACAGGGCTTTTTTCCTGTCCGGTCCATAACTCTCCCATCCATGAAGGGATTTTAATATCACTTGGCACAATTGTACCTCATAATAAGACGATGTGTCATGCACAACTTTCAGACCCCTAGCTCAAAGGTCAAGGTCACACTTAGTAGTCAAATGTTAACATGGTATGAACAGGGTCTGTTTCGTGTCTGGTCCATAACTCTTTCATCCATGAAGAGATTTTAATATTACTTGACACAAATGTTCCCCATGATGTGACGACATGTCATGCGCAAAACTCGCACCCCCAACTCAAAGGTCAAGGTCACAATTGGAGGTCAAAGGTCAACAGGGCTTTTTTCCTGTCCGGTCCATAACTCTCTTATCCATGAAGGGATTTTAATATCAGTTGGCAAAATTGTACGTCATAATAAGACGATGTGTCATGCACAACTTTCAGACCCCTAGCTCAAAGGTCAAGGTCACACTTAGAAGTCAAAATTTAATGTTAACATGGCATGAACAGGGTCTGTTTCGTGTCCGGTCCATAACTCTGTCATTCATTAAGGGATTTCAATATTACTTGCCACAGATGTTCTCCATGATGAGACAATGTGTCATGCGCAAATCCCGGAGCCCTTGCTCAAAGGTCAAGGTCATACTTAGAGGTCAAAGGTATAATTCAAGAATGACTTTGTCTGGAGCATTTCTTCTTTATGCATGGAGGAATTTTAATGTAACTTGGCACAAATGTTCACCACCATGAGACAAATTGTCTTGCGCCAGGTCACTAGGTCTAAGGTCAAGGTCATACTTAGAGGTCAAAGGTCAAATTCAAGAATGACTTTGTCCGGAGCATTTCTTCTTCATGCATGGAGAGATTTTGATGTAACTTGGCACAAATGTTCACCACCATGAGGCACACTTTTTTAGAATTACGTCCCTTTGTTGTTACTATAAATAGATTACATTGTAACTTTTTTATTACTGGCCGTAGGGAAAAATCGAGACCACTTTTCTGTGGTACAACATGCATGTTACATCCAATATTTAGGTGTATTTTGACCTATCTCTAATTGTAAAGATTTTCTTGTGGACTTACATTTTATAGATTTTTCTTTTTTTTTTTTTAGGATTAATTTCACTTTGTTGTTACTATAAATAACTTTTATGATAACTTTTTGTAGGATCGGCCCAAAAAATTCCAAATAAAAACAACTGTACGTTTTTATATATGCAAATTTTAATCCAAGTGCTTTGTTATATTATATTGTATATATATAGTACAATATTGTTTATACATCATTGACAGATATCAGTTTATTATGTTATACTGCAGTAGAGAAAATTAGGTGCCTTCCAGTAGGGGACTTTGTATTGCATGGCAATACTTCATTCACTTGTTTTTTCTCCTGATGTGATTTTGGCATTTTACAGTTGCTATGGAAACTAATGCTTGGATGAGCTAAAATTATGGTGTCAAAGAATGCTGTATATTATAAATAACTGGTGAGAATAAGAAATTGCATGAAAATTTCTGGTTAACATTGCGGGTACACTACTATAAAACATTAATATATACATGCCCAGGACTTAAAAATAACTAGCACCCTCTATACTGGTAAGGTAAATGTAACAATGTAAACATGCACTTAATAATTTTTCATACAGATAGTTAGAAAAATGAGCACAGTCATAATATCATTTTCAAATACCCATTTGCAGAATAATTTCATGTATATTTTCAAGGAATGACCCTCAAACAAAATCATTCACTCAGGTGAGCATTCTAGTACTGTGGTGGCCATCTTGTCTGGCTTTCTTCTATGAGAAATCCTAACTTTTCCATTCTTTTTTTTTAACTAAGTTTTCATTCTTGCTTCCTTGACTTTCAACTTTCTTCTCTGATAGATTGTCTAATTCTAGCAAATCATTTTTAGCTCGACTATTCAAAGAATAGTCTAGCTATTCTACTCACCCTGGCGTCGGTGTCGGCGTCGGCGTCACACCTTGGTTAAGTTTTTGCATGCAAGTACATACAGCCATCAATTAAAGGCATATAGCTTTGAAACTTATTTTTTCTCTTTCTAGGTCAATTACCAACCTCTCTGGGTCAAGTCCCATAACTCTGACATGTACTTTGAGCAAATTATGCCCCCTTTTGGACTTAAAAAATTTTGGTTAAAGTTTTACATGCAAGTTACTATCTCCAAAACTAATGCAGATATTGATTTGAAACTTCACATGTGTCTTCGGGGTTATAAAACTAGTTGATAGCAGCAAGTCCCATAACTCTGACTTTCATTTTGGCCAAATTATGCCCCCTTTTGGACTTAGAAAATTCTGGTTAAAGTTTTGCGTGCAAGTACATACAGCTATTTCTAAAAGGCATATAGATTTGAAACTTATTTTTAGCTCACCTGAGCAATGCTCAGGTGAGTTTTTCTGATCGCTCAATGTCCGTCGTCCGTCGTCTGTCTGTCAACATTTAGCTTGTGTATGCGATAGAGGCTGTATTTTTCAACTGATCTTCTTGAAATTTGGTCAGAATGATTACCTTGATGAAATCTAGGCCGAGTTCGAAAATGGGTCATCTGGGGTCAAAAACTAGGTCACTAGGTCAAATCAAAGAAAACCCTTCTGTATGCGATAGAGGCTGTATTTTTCAATTAATCTTCATGAAATTTGGTCGGAATGATTGCCTTGATGTAATCTAGGTCAAGTTCAATTATGGATCATCTGGGTCAAAAAGTAGGTCACAAGGTTAAATCAAAGAAAAATCTTGTGTATGCAATAGAGGCTGTATTTTTCAACTGATCTTCATGAAATTTTGTCAGAATGATAGCCTTGATGAAATCTAGGTCAGGTTCGAATATGGGTCATCTGGGTTTACAAGCTAGGTCACTAAGTCAAATCAAGGAAAAACTGTGTGTATGCAGTAGGGACTGGATTTCATAAAATTTGGTCAGAATGGTTGGCTTGATGAAATCTAGTTTCTTTTTCTAGATCAATTACCAACCTCACTGGGTCAAGACCCATAACTCTGACATGTATTTTGAGCAAATTATGCCCCCTTTTAGACTTAGAAAATTTTGGTTAAAGTTTTACATGCAAGTTACTATCTCCAAAACTAATGCAGATATTGATTTGAAACTTCACATGTGTCTTTGGGGTTATAAATCTAGTTGATAGCAGCAAGTCTCATAACTCTGACCTTCATTTTGGCCAAATTATACCCCCTTTTGGACTTAGAAAATTCTGGTTAGTTTTGGGTGCAAGTACATACAGCTATTTCTAAAAGGCTTATAGATTTGAAACTTATTTTTTCTTTTTCTAGATCAATTACCAACCTCACTGGGTCAAGTCCCATAACTCTGACATGTTTTTTTGAGCAAATTATGCCTCCTTTTAGACTTAGAAAATTTTGGTTAATGTTTTACATGCAAGTTATTATCTCCAAAACTAATGCAGATATTGATTTGAAACTTCACATGTGTCTTCGGGGTTATAAAACTAGTTGATAGCAGCAAGTCCCATAACTCTGACCTTCATTTTGGCCAAATTATGTCCTCTTTTGGACTTAGCAAATTTCTTGTTAAAGTTTTGCGTGCAAGTACATACAGCTATTACTAAAAGGCATATAGATTTGAAACTTATTTTTTCTTTTTCTAGATCAATTACCAACCTCACTGGATCAAGTCCCATAACTCTGGCATGTATTTTGGGCAAATTATGCCCCCTTTTGGACTTTGAAAATTCTGGTTAAGTTTAACATGCAAGTTTCTATCTCCAAAACTAATGCAGATATTGAATTGAAACTTCACATGTGCCTTCAGGGTTATAAAACTAGTTGATAGCAGCAAGTCCCATAACTGATATGCATTTTGGTCAAATTATTCCCCCTTCTGAACTTAAAACTCTTTTGATATTTAACCTTTTTGGGTAATATTTTCCTGCTTCTGGGACAATATTTCGAATAGTCGAGCTTGGCTGTCTTACGGACAGCTCTTGTTATTCCAGCAAATGATATATTTTTTCAGGTGCAAAAAGATCCACTGAAGGATCAGAAGTTCTGTATGCCCGTCAGAAATTTGTTACTATAGCCAAAGCCTTCAGACTTCAGGCTATAGATATGGTGCACATAGATTATAAAGGTAATATTGTTTTCATCTTTTAACCACTTCACTAGTAGCAATAAGAACTTTTTTCATCTGTTTTAATAAAGCACCGGTGTTGTCAAAATTCAGAACATTGCAATTTTAACTGAAATTAGGCCTACATGTTCTGACCCTAATTTTAAAGTTTAAAACCTTGTAGATTTACATAGTTTACATGTAGTAACACCACTTCATTGATTTATTGGACAATTTTTAGAAGGCTTACTATGAAATTATCAGTATCCACGGGAACCTATTTGTCAAGGATTTCATGGTTGCGTCAATCTACAAAATTTAATCCAAACACACCTATAAAATTCTCAATCATTTTATTCTAAAAAGTTGAAATCCACAAATTTATATCCATCTCCATGAAATAGCCATTTTGGCCAAAACCGTGAAATGTTATGCCCTCTGAATTAAATTATTTCACAGTATTATAATTATTACATTATTTACTACATGTAAACTTACATATATCTGTATTGAAATCTGAACCTCTCTATCTTAAGTTAGCCCACAAACTTAGCTCAATAGGGATAGTGCAGATTTACAGATATCAGGGTTTTGGGTTCAATCCCAGGGTGAGGCGTATGTTCTGTGTGACAATTTGATAAAAGACATAGTGCCTGAGATCATTCATCCTCCACCGCTGATTCATGTGGTGAAGTTGGCAACTACTTGCGGAGAACAGGTGTGTACTAGTATAGAATCCACTGGTTTGGTTAACTGCCTGCCATTACATAACTGAAGTACTGTTGAAATATTGCTGAAAAATGGCACTAAACCCAAAAACTACCTTCATTTAAGCAACTGATAACAACATTAAAAGGATAAAATCAGACACCTGTCAGTTCTTAGCATTGTTCTCTTGCTGCTCAGCTAACTTTGAAGACCAAAGTGATAAGAAACAAGCCAGATAATTCTGTGTAGTTGTGGCATTCATAAAAACCAAAGTATACAGTTTGAGATAATAGTTTTTCAAGTGAAATATTATTTACCTTTACCCTGCTAAATTTCTAACCCTAACCCTAACCTAGTGGTCTATCATTCAGTTCAGGCAGTACCATTTGTTAAGCGAAGGGGTGTTCACAGATAATTTATTGACTGAATAGTCATTAGTGCAGACTGTATGGATGTGCAGGCTGATCTTGGTCTGCACATGTCACAAAGGCAGAATCATTTGCCGCCAGCAGGCTAAAGGTTAAAGGAAAGGTATTTGATTGGACAAGTAAAGAAAGTTTGATATTTACTGAACTGTAGTAACTTTGTTTGATCCTGTAACCATGTTCTGTATGTGTGTACAGATCAAGAGTCTCTAAGGGAGCAGTCAGTCAGTGGGGCCAACATGGGTTTCACAGGTAAACAGGTGATCCACCCCTCCCAAATACCTATTGTACAGGAAGCTTTCAGTCCCAGTGAGGAACATATAGACTGGGCTAAAGGTCTTATCAAAGCATTCGAGGATCATCAGTTGTCAGGAACTGTAAGTTTATTTATAGCTATGTTTTGATTAACACTATTATTTCATTCACTTTATGGCAAAAGGCAAAAGGTAAATTTTTCTTGATTAACATGTGTAATTGGTTCAAGTCCACGCTTGGAAGTAACAGAACAACTTACATCCAGGAGAGGTTGCCACAGGTGTCATTTTTACCTGCTCAGCATTTAGTTTAGGTGGATACCAATACCGCATGAAACAGCACCGTTGTAAATGCTTTACCACTGTACTGTTTTAAGTCAGGTCCAACCAGGTAACGAGTGTGCTACTGGCTCCCTATAATAGATAAACCAGTTGATGACTTAGTGTACTTTTTATGCCCCCAAAGGGAGGCATATAGTTTTTGAACCGTCTGTCGGTCTGTCAGTCTGTCAGTCTGTCCGCAATTTTCGTGTCCCGTCCATATCTTTGTCATCAATGGATGGATTTTCAAATAACTTGGCATGAATGTGTACCACAGTAAGACGACGTGTCGCGTGCAAGACCCAGGTCCGTAGCTCAAAGGTCAAGGTCACACTTAGACATTAAAGGATAGTGCATTGATGGGCGTGTCCGGTCCATATCTTTGTCATCGATGGATGGATTTTCAAATAACTTGGTGTGAATGTGTACCACAATAAGACGACGTGTCGCCCGCAAGACCCAGGTCCGTAGCTCAAAGGTCAAGGTCACACTTAGACATTAAAGGATAGTGCATTGATGGGCGTGTCCGGTCCATATCTTTGTCATCGATGAATGGATTTTCAAATAACTTGGCATGAATGTGTACCACAGTAAGACGACATGTCGCACGCAAGACCCAGGTCTGTAGCTCAAAGGTCAAGGTCACACTTAGACATTAAAGGATAGTGCATTGATGGGCGTGTCCGGTCCATATCTTTGTCAACCATGGATGGATTTTCAAATAACTTGGCATGAATGTGTGGCACAGTAAGACGACATGTCGCGCGCAAGACCCAGGTCTGTAGCTCAAAGGTCAAGGTCACACTTAGACGTTAAAGGTCATTTTTCATGATAGTGCATTGATGGGCGTGTCCGGTCCATATCTTTGTCATTCATGCATGGATTTTAAAATAACTACGCATGAATGTGTGGCACAGTAAGACGACTTGTCGCGCGCAAGACCCAGCTTCGTAGGTCAAAGGTCCTAAACTCTAACATCGGCCATAACTACTCATTCAAAGTGCCATCGGGGGCATATGTCATCCTATGGAGACAGCTCTTGTTTATGTCTGAATTTTTTTAACCAACCAGTGATGTTTAAATATTCATACAAAAAAGAACTTTTCATGGGATATGAATCTTAGTTAATTTTTTTCTTTCAGTCAGTAGCATTTTGTAATATTTTCTAAGATTTCACGGTTCTTCTTGGGAAGATTGTTACAGTAACTAAAAGTTATTGTCAGTTTAATATGAACAATATATATAATAGATGGCTTATAAAGGGGCATATTAATGTAACTTCACTTCTATATTTTTTATGATACCAAAAGATATATATATTCCATTAAACTTTAACTTTCAGGGAGCGTTTACATATAGAGGTCACATGATTGATATGCCGCTACTGCTACAAGCCAAAAATGTCATCCAGCTAGCCGAGGCGATACACGCTGTGAGGTAGTTGAGAGAAAAATGCTGCAGATTTCACAGTACTAGGATAGGAAGCTTATCTTCATTGCTGTGTCAAACCGACTGTTCCGTGTGATTGCCGTGTCACATCAAATATTCCATGTATGTTGATTATGTAATATCATCATGTTTGTGGAGTTTATTGTCCACATTGGGCAAGACTGCATGTTTGGATGGGACATTTCAGCACCACTTGAGAGATAGAGGCTTTAGATGAATGTTGAGTTACCAAAATGTGTAATTACCATGCGTTACAACTGAAGCATTATTTGAAAACTAATATCTATATTTCTGAACTATGTATGAAGTCTGCATAGAATGTTCTATATGAATATGACTGATGATAGTGAATAATTCTGCAGAGTATGCACTAAATGAATGTAACTGGTGAAGAAGTCTTCAGAGAATGTTATATATGAATATAACCACCAAATAAGTACAGTCGAGTCCACTTAATACGAACTCGCTTGATACGAATTTTCGGATAAAGCGAACAAAGTCCGGATTCCCCGGCCGAGTCCTTCTGTTTCCTTTGTAAAATTATTTCCGTAATAGCGAACTCTCTTCATACGAGTAATCGGTAGATACGAACACATTTGGAAGTCCTAATTAGCTTAAATGTTATAACTTTCCATCTTTTAATACGAATTAATTTTAGAAGTCGGCAGCCATTTCGCCTTTGTTACACTGTACAGTGCTAATATTTAAACTAAGTAAAAAGAATAGTATTGTCAACATTGTGCCGCGTGGTAATTAGACAATTGAGTAGTTCACACTTATTCAAAAACAAATACTCGGTCCTTTGTGTATCATGTCAATATGAAACAATTTAATTAATTGACATGTCAAATTTTTAAGAGGTGTAAATTTTAAACACATTTTTGACCTCCTATTGTCGATAAAGGGAGGTCCTGTCTTACAAAAGATTATATAGTACAAGCTTCATAATAGAAATAATGTTGGATATAATTTGGCGCTCTGGACCTCGACCGCACATTGCAATTTAAATGCATACAGTTTTGCGTGTTTAAGTATGACTTTTGTTGAGTAATTTCAGTGTTATCTGAATAAATTAACTTAATCAGTTTAAAACTATTAACTTAAAGTACTTCCATATATCGGAATCCATTTACCGATGATACAGGTGATACTGCCCAACTTTCTCAGACAAATTTTCCGGTAAGTCATACATTCATTAATACGAATTTCGTTTGATACGAACACACTCCCAAGGTCCGGATGAGTTCGTATAAATCGAGTTTGACTGTATAAGTCTTCAGACAATGCTAATTATTCTTCATCTTTCCTCATAATTTAACCCGCCCTTTTGTACTTAGAAAAATCTATATGTTTTAATCTATTCATACCATTGAAGCTATAGACTGTTGCTGAATGGATAATAGAAGTGACAGGAGAAACACTCTGTTAGGACAAGAAACTGTGAGACTTGTGAGAGTTAAAATAGCTCTATCTCTCTGTCTGTCTCCAGTATGTTCTGTCAGTTGTATTTGCAAATGTATTTACTTCATCCACCAGAAGCACTCTTGCAATATTTTCCACCAGAAATATATATATATATACAAAGTCTATCTTTAGAACATAAATTTCATAAGAGGGCACAGACAACTGTCTCACATTGGCTGTCAACAAAGTATATAGGAGGCTATATTGGAGGCACACATGACCATCAGTCTATAATTTTCACCCACTCCATATCTGTTAAACAGCTGGGAAGATATTTATCAAACTAGCATTAAGATGATGTGCAGAGCGCACAGCCTGGTTCACCAGTCCAAGGTTAAGGTTACACTTGAAAGTAAAAGGTCAAATAGCTTAAAATTTGTGTTGGCTTTATATCATCCAAATTACTTCTAAAATTTTCCTACAGCTAGCATCAGTTGTATTTCTCATCTAGACAATTCAACATTTCACTTCCCATGTATCATAGCAGCTCTAGGGGTATTAATGACCTTTCGTGATAGCTCTAATTCCTTTTATAAGCTTTTTGTACTTGTTAATGAGTTTGTTAACCAGGTTTTCAACGAAAACCTGAGTTATTAGATTGGGGTAGATGACTGTCGGGCGGGCGGCTACGGCCACGGTGGCGGCGTCAAACTGGTGTTTCCGGTCAATAACTTTTGTTTCGGTAAAGATATTTGAATAAAACTTGGTATGTATGTAGCTTATATCAAGACAAAGGCTGGGATTGATTTTGGGGTTTCTGGGGTCAAGTTCAAGGTCACTGTTACTTTAAATAGAAAAAGGGTTTCCGGTCAATAACTTTTGTTTCGGTAAAGATATTTGAATAAAACTTGGTATGTATGTAGCTTATATCAAGACAAAGGCTGGGATTGATTTTGGGGTTTCTTGGGTCAAGGTCAAGGTCACTGTTACTTAAAATAGCAAAAGGGTTTCCGGTCAATAACTTAACTTAGGAATGAGCTATCATGATGAAACTTGGTGTATCGAAAACTTATATAAAGTTGTAGCTTGGGATTGATTTTGGGGTTTCTGGGATCAGGGTCAAGGTCATTGTTACTAAAAATAGGGTTAGGGTTAGGTTAGGGTTAGGGTTAGCATATCTTCAACATGCATGGAAGGATTTTGATGAAAGTTGGCACAATTGTTCACCATCATGAGACGGAGTGTCCTGCGCAAGAACCAGGTCCCTAGGTCTAAGGTCAAGGTCACACTTAGAGGTCAAAGGATACAAGAATGAAAACTTTGTCCGGAGCGTATCTTCTTCATGCATAGAGGGATTTTGATGTAACTTGGCACAATTATACACCATCATGAGACGAAGTGTCTTGCGCAGTTCCCTTCTTTAGAATTACTTCCCTTTGTTGTTACTATAAATAGCTTATATTGTAACTTTTTCATTACTAGACGTAGGGAAAAATCGAGACCACTTTTCTGTAGTACAAATTGCATGTTACATCCAATTTTGAGGTGTATTTTGACCAATCTCTACCTAGTAAGGATTTCTGTGTGGACTTAAAAAAAAAATTTTGTATTTTTTTTTTATTTTTTTTTTAAGATTAACTTCCCTTAGTTGTTACTATAAATAACTTATATTGTAACTTTTTTTATAATTGACCGTAGGGAAAAACCAAGACCACTTTTCTGTGGTACAACATAGTTGTTACTTTCTAATTTTAGGTGTATTTTAAGGTATCTCTACCTGGTAAGGAGTTTTTTTGTGGACTTAGAAAAACAAAAGAATTACAATGATTACTAAACAACCACAAAATTAAAATTACATCTGCAAATACAGGTGCTAGAGTAAAGAAATTTGCTGTGACGGGCGTATATTGTGACATTCTGGCACTCTTGTTTATTCTTATGAAAAGTGTTGAAAACCTGGTTTCGTGGCATTGCCGCGTTTCTTGTTTAAATATAATTTCAGAAAAGTGTTTGTTTTAAAAAACTCCAATTTACTAAAACAGAATGAAACTGTGTTTGTTATCATTGATGCACATCCTATAAGCATGTTATTACATGCTTCTTTTTGCTTTAGGGGTCTCAATGGCTGAGTGGTTATGGGTGATGTCCTTGAATCACTTGCCCCTTACCAAAGTGGGTTTGTTCCTTGCTCAGGACAACATGTGAGGAAGTTGTCCAGTTGTCTTGCTTAAGGTTGATGGTTCTACCCTGGTGTCCTGTTTGTTTTTATGCCCCCCTTTAAAGAAGTGGGGGTATATTGCTTTGCACCTGCTGGTCGCATCGGTTGGTTGGTCCGTAGAGTGAACGGTTTCTGCACAGTAACAGGAGAACCCCTTGACCAAGGACCTTCAATCTTGGTAGCATGATGGAGCTTATATTGTAGATGAACCCTATAGTTGTTGAGGTCAGTAGGTCAAGGTCATCACAGGCTCAAACCTTGAAAAGTTTCTGCCTAATAACTAGAGAACCACTTACCCAAGAACCTTCAAACTTTGTAGCATGCTTGGATTTATAAAGTAGTTGACCTCTATTGTTTTTTTTGTCAAACCCGCTTGCGTAAGCGAAGACATAGTTGTCCAAATGGCTGTTTGGTGTATGTGCGTCTGTGCATCCGTCCGGATGTTTGTCCGGACCGTAACTTTGACATGCATGAAGCAATCTTGTTTATATTTGGCACGAATGTTAACCTCAATGAGACGGACACCAGGTTCCTGTCTCGAAGGTCAAGGTCAGTTTGGTCAAAGGTCATGTCAGATCATGTGCGGCCCTTAACTTCAACATGCATTGAGGAATCTTGTTTATATTTGAAATAAATGTTTAACTCAATGAGACGGAGTGTCATGTGCAAACCCCAGGTTCCTGTCTCAAAGGTCAAGGTCACTGTTGGGGATCAAAGGTCATTTTAGAGCTTGTCCAGGCCATAATTATAAGTATGAAGCAATCTTTTTTTCTTTGGCGTAAATATTCACCTCTATGAGACTGTCTTGCACAAACCTCGGGTCCCTATCTCAAAGGTCATTTTAGAGCTTGAGCGGGGCTGTAACTTTGCCATGCATAAAGCAATCTTTTATTTGGCATAAATGTTTGCCTCAATGAGACAGTGTTGCGTGCAACTACCAGACCCCTCCCTCAAAGGTCAAGGTCATACTTAGCAGTCAAAGGTCAAAACTTGGTGCTGTTAGTCCTTTTGACACCCGACGGGCTTGACATGTTGCCCATGGGCATCTAGTTTTGATCAGTAGGTCAAGGTCACTGGGTTTCAAAAACTATGAGCTTAAGCTTTGCACACTTGTTTATCATCACAAGGGGACTATGTAGGCCAAGAACCATAACTGCATTTTGTCAGAATTATGGCCCTTTTTGTACTTCAAAAATCTGAACTATAGTTCTTTTCTTACATACTGTCCAGCACTTGCATATGAGCGATGGCACCTGAACGGTCAAAAGTGACCTAGAGACCGAAAAAGGTTTCTGCACAACAAGTGAAAAACAAAGTGACCTACAGTTCTCAAACTTCATAGGATGATTGTCTGTGGTCAGTAAATGAACCCCTCCATTTTTGTAGTCAGTTGGTTGAAGGTCAAGGTCAGGGGTCTGAAAATAAGGCGGCCATCACTGAGGCATGTGTTTTACAAACTGCTCTTGTTGTTATAAACAGTTATGTATGTCCCACAAGTTGGCCATATATCATAAATATTCTACATTCAATCCTAAATATGGCAAACTTTTAACCTTAAGAAAGTATCTACATGTACTTTCTCAGTGCCAGACAAAATAGTGGATTAGCATCTCAAAATAGAAACGAGAATTTTGAGCAGTTTGGACATTATTGCTCAAACTTTTTAGGCTGTTAAAAACAAAACCAATAAAATTGTTTTCTTTAATAAATTTACTTTCCATACCATGTATGATAAGTATAAAACAGTCGGAATGAAAAAAATTGCAGTAATTTCAAAGCATCATCTACAGTCCAATATATCTTACACTATTGAATACAGGATATCCATAACAAGACAACAACCTAGTCAAAATATTAACAAAATATCTGAAGACTGAAAGATAACAATCATTACTAACCTGCCTGTAATTATTCTAGCAAAAAGACTTAAAAGTGCATTTAACAAGTGAACTAGATGAAAGCCTGGCTGCTGTTCTATGGACAAATCCCCCATCCACCCCTATACATACATATATAATATATGTATATTATATATTTATACTTTCACTTTCTTAATAGCAGTGTTGGCATCTGCAAAACTTAAAACAGTTCACTTTTCGATTAATTTACAAATTCCAAACTTTTTTTTTTTTCAGGTAATTACTTTTAATTCAGTTTAAACACATTGTTTAAGTTGTTTTGACAATTATTTTTATAAATTTCTACTCTATAGGCCCATTCCAAGTCAACCTACAACTTTTGATGATACAATGTTAAAAGTTTTTAAAAACATTTCCGTTTTTCTCTATGTAAGTTTAACCAAAGATTTGCTATCAAATGTGAGGTAGAAACTCTCAATAAACTTGTACATCTGCATAAAAACTTGATTACCTATGGGAAAATTTGTTAAAATGTGAAAATTTTGTTATACAGGGAAAATTGTTATACCTGGGGAACTTTATTTTACTTGGGAGAAAATTTGTTAAAGGGCAAACAACACTAATTCGGACTATCCTTTATTTCATATAAAAAAAATTTTTTGATAATGTCTAGAATATCAGATTTTCAGAGACTTATATTCCCACCAAGAACTGTATCTATACTATTGAAAATGAAAAAGAAAAAGTGGTTTGTTACCTTTTATGTAAATGATTTACACTTCATTAACTACATCCCTTCAACTTTAGTGTGGCTGTCAGGACACAAGATTCTTATACCGCCATCTTTATTTAGCATGCAATAGAAGCATACAGATTTTGACAAAATGCTTTAAATACATATTAAAACGTTATAGGAAAAGGTAACACTTAACATGATGCTACTGAGAAAAGGCAGGAAGAAAGATTAGGACTCTTTATATTCGGACTACTTTTGAGACCTGTGTAGGCTTATATTTGATTTGGTAGTCATCAGCCTATACTTGGGGAGAATTTGTTACACTTTGGAAGAAATATTAGTCAAATTTGTTATGCTTGGGGAAATTTGCTATACTGCATAGAAATACTTGCTATAAAAATATATCTATTTTTTTTTTAGAGTTCAGCTTTCGTGTTGGTCGAAATTATAATCTGTGGAATGCATACTTCACAGAAGTAAAATTGTACAATAAAACAACAAACACACTGTAAAACAAGCTTAATGATAAAACATACCGTTTGCGAATGATTACACATTTACATGTATAAAATATGTCTATTCCAATGATTACATATTTTTATGTGTACTATAATGTGTATTCAAAGCCAGATAACATAAAACCTTTCATCTAATTAAACAAAACTGATCCAGGTCATCTTTACTGAGAAAAAATTTAAACTGATGTGTTAGGATACCCGTGCACATTTTTTGTTGTTGCAGATATTAAGTCCTCTCAAAAATTTGTTGAAACCTGTATTTTATACTTGATCTTTGAACTTACTGTCCTAATTTTCTGTAAAGTGTTCCTTTAAAGTATAAAACTACTGAGCAACTTGAAATAAGTATAACAGATGAAACACTTCAAAAGTGATGAAAAAACCCATCAAAATTCTGAATGTGTTTTTGATACAAATATTAAACAGAGATTTCTATATCTTTATTTCTTCTCAATGTTGAATATACAATTTATACCAAACTCTGTCTAATAACATTTTTAAAATTTGAAGAAGCATTACACCTTAATTTATTGAATAGATAACAACTTGAGGACCAAAGAACTCGTCATCTACATCATCCCGAGCACAAACATCACGTGTTTATTTGTCTTGAACTTTACCATACATTATGTTTATACACTCGTTCTTCTTCATGTTTATTAAGAAGCTTCCACATACAAAACAATGGCACTGTTATATGAATAACAATACTTCTTATTTCCAATTTACATTTCTACAGATTTAATGTTCTACAAGCACAACTCAAAAGCAGCAACAACAACAACGAAGGTGGAAACAAAAACTTATGAAAATTAATTTTGCTAATTGTCTCGTAACACTTGAACAATCAGTCTCTTAGTAACTAGAAACATGGTTACTCTAGTTAAAATATAGATTTCTTGAGAAATCTGAAAATAATCTTGAAAAATATTTCTGTTACCTGTCACTCGTTCTCCTCTGGAACTCGAATTCCTGTGGACTTACCAAGAGATTTTTTAACACATGAACACTATTAAACATAGATCTGAACCTTAAAATAAATCATGTATCGGAAGTATCAAGATTTACAATAAATCAAATAGAACTTAAATTTAACAACAATGGAAGTATCGAGATTTACAATAAATCAAGCACAACTTCAAATCTAACAATATTTTACAATCAAGCAGACAGCATGCAGTAAATCTATTGCACACAAATACATGCATAACATGTAACAACAACTACATATCAAAACAGTGACATAAAATTCAAATATAATGATTGTTTTCTTCCAATAATAATTTGCATAAGACATAGTTTGATATCAAATCAAGTATAATCGTATTAAACTCTATATAAAAACAATTACATTTGCCCATTTGAATATTCCATCTTCCATACTTAAATAAAAGCATTTAAAATTAACATATTTGCTTCAATCAATACAAAGTTCAGAATTATAAGAAAAGGAAAAGAATACAATCTATGTACAGTAAACAACTGTAATATCAGGCTAGTCCCCCCCCCCCACCCCTAGTTTGATATGAAGTCTATCTGAGATAAAAATTTCAAAGTTGGTGTTCTGACGATGTGTAAATGAAAGGCCAAAATCATTTAACAGAGCTGTGAAAGCATAACAATGTATGATCAAAGACTACTATATGTTGGTACGTAATGTTACAATGCTGTTGCAGGCCCTTCCCCAGAATTTTTTTAAGGCGCTGGGGTAAAGTTTGTGTGGCGGGATAAGGGGTGGTGCGAGGTCTCCCTCTCAAGTTTGATTTAAAAAAAAAAAATCGAACCCAAATGTGCTTTTTAAGTATACCATAGCAAAAAAACACAACAACATGTATTCATTACTTCTACATTTCACAATAATCATATGTTGGATTACTAAAGCCAAAAAGGCATGGGTGCCCAAAATGGACAGATGCTGTCCGAAAGGGCAGTGTGCTCTTTCGACCTGAAAGTTATCATACAGTATTGCATTTCTAGATGTCTATAGTTAATATGTATTCCATTTATCTTAATTGCACACTAAAGAAATGTCACAGAATAAATTTAAGCGGTAATCTTCCAAAACCAGTAACAAAGTTTACAAAGCCTTCTTACTTACTTTAAGTTAGGTTTAACCATTCAAGCTTCTTTCAAAAATGTCACAAGAATGTCAACTTATTCATATGAATATAAATAGTGGAGGCCTTAAATATATTAGCTTAATCTTGAAACCAGATCATGTTGTAAACACATAGTTAAAGGCCTGTTTCAGTCACATTGTAAACTAATAATTTTCACAATCCATGGTTGTATTGATCAGGTCTTTCAACAATATTTCCAATAACAGAAAGTACTATACAGTCAGGTTAAAGTTTACTAAAACGCATATCCCAAAATATACTATCCGGATACCGGTACACTTTCGGAATGTTGTCTGAAAGTAGTTTTTACTCAGTTACATGACCTACTAGGGTAAACCAGAGATAGTTCCTCAAATTTTGATGTTTCTCATCCTTAAAAAATACACCGACTATCAGCTTTTTTTGAAGGAAATATGGAAAAATTGCATACGACATCGGGAGTAATAAGACTCGTGAACGGACATTCTAAACGTACTTTTACTTTCGATATTCATTAAAATTTGTGCATTTTCTAGTTTAAATTACAGTAGAATCAAACTGCATTGATATATACTTGTTATTATACTAAACAACGGTCTAATTTAAATTTTGCACAAAGAAATCTAGGGCACTTTTCACGTGCTTGGTAATCAGCTGGCCGCTTACGCACCCCTTTTTGACATTTCACAGGATCCATAATATTTATTAATTAGTTTTAACCCTTCATTGATTCTCATTACCTGTGTGCACTCGCCGTGACGTAATTTGCTGATCAAAAAATCGTCGAGGCATGTCAACAGGGAAATTACATATACACTACACATGAGGTATCTCACGGGGATGAAATCGCTTACTGATTTAAGACGCCGCGCTAATAATTGAGGCACCGCGCGGGATATTTAAGCGCTGCGGGAAGCTGTATTTCGTGTTTTAAGCACCGCGGTAGCGCGGCGCCTTATGCGGCTGGGGAAGGGCCTGTGTTGCACAGGCTAAAACTCCTGACATGTAAGGAATTACTGTAGTTACTAGAGGTGTCAGAGTAACTAAGATCTAGCAATTCCAGTATCAATGTTTTTACTATAGATAGTAACTCCCTCAACAAGACTTAACACTACTTAATCATTGTAACCTTTATGATAATGCAAATACTGTACCAAAACCCACACACTGTACATTACTGTCTACAACACTACATAGTCTTTCTGGATTCAGCTAAACAGCAACAATTTAACTTTGAAACTAAAAATCCTCTTTACATCAATGCCTTTCAAACGAAACAATTTGATTTTCATAAAAAATATCCTGAGCTTATGAGAAAAGCTGTAGAATATACCACAACAACATGTGCCTAGCCTAGATCAAATTGTTCAAAGTCTAAGACACCATGTGTCTAGCCTAGAGGCAAGTCTTTCAAGAATCTATGACAATGTGTGTCTAGCCTAGAGGCAAGTCTTTCAAGGATCTGTGACAATGTGTGTCTAGCCTAGAGGCAAGTCTTTCAAGAATCTATGACAATGTGTGTCTAGCCTAGAGGCAAGTCTTTCAAGAATCTAAAACAACATGTGTCTAGCCTAAAGGCGAGTCTTTCCCATCAAGAATCTATGACAATGTGTGTCTAGCCTAGAAACAAGCTGTTCAGTTACAGTATGTATGATAGCACTAGAGGTAAATTTGTTCCTTCCTGAGAGGTTTACAGGTCTTATAAACATTCTAAGACATGAGATTGTCTGCTCGTATCAATAGAGATTAGAGAAGGTGACTATAACCTCCATTTGGCACTTGTATGGAACAATTTATTTATTTATTTATTTGGGTTTTATGGCGCACAAACACAGTATAGGTTATATGGCGCCAAACAGGACTACAAATTTTGGTTCCACATCTCATTTACATCAAATAAAAACATGAGGTATGGAATCAAAATTTGCAAACTTGTATGAAACAAACCTGTAAATGTGTTTATTGCACTGATGAATGGTTACTTTACAAGCCATCTCTAATGTTCTGCAGCCATATTGGGAGATCAGATTTTTCTATCACATAAAAATCTACAAAAGAGAATCTGATGTCAAACAAAAATACTCTTTTGTTTAGTTTTACTTTGTTGCACAGAAGCCGATATTCATAACTGCTGCAAGTTTCAAAACCTCTAATTTAAAAAACATCGTCATATAACTATGGTCCCTAATCTACACCCCCTATTCTAAATTAGACTATCCAAAGCAAATAAATAAATTTATCAAAGACCTTCTTATTCAATTCTGCTGCTTAAAATTGGGCCATATTAAAATGTTGTTCTATTTTCTACTTCACTTAAAATTAGCTAACCACTGAAATTTGATGAGAATTCAAATAGTTGTTAAAATGAACAATCCTGCCATGTTTCTACATGATCCTAAAAATACTTGAAAATACATGTAGATAATGAATAAAAAAAAAAACAAGTGAAAATTCAAGTAAAGATTTACAACATTAGAATGCTGTAAAATGCAAGCCCCAGAAAAAAATTACAAAATCCTATAACAAACATCATGTATTCAAACTTTGACCATTTACTACCTTTTTCCTATGAAATATCCGTGCAAAAAACTGCCAGTGCACGAAATGCTACTATCTCAATTCTTTATCTATAGGTGTTTTCTGTTTGCACATAAAACAGTTCCACCTTTGTGTCTTAGCTTGGAGAGATTTTGTTAGCTTAAGACTTCAAACACCATTCATACTATCCAACTTCAAACACTTCCCATTAAACTGGAAAAGAAATGGTATTTATCATAGAAAATGTAATAAAAAGTTATTAAAAAACCCCCCCAAAACACGGAAACAGTTATCATTTCAGACTACTCCCAAGAATTTT
The DNA here is from genome assembly GCF_021730395.1 of Mercenaria mercenaria. NCBI lineage: Eukaryota > Metazoa > Mollusca > Bivalvia > Venerida > Veneridae > Mercenaria > Mercenaria mercenaria. Next base: position 664,277 of record NC_069364.1, read on the forward strand.
CCAAAACAATATCTTAAAGGGAAGCACAAGTTAACAATTTTCAGAGGAATATTTTGAGAAATGATTTTCTATCAATTTTAAGATGTTTACAAGAATGTTTAGTATCAAGGAAGAGAGTTTTCTGATGGTAAAGTTTTATATTTTAGTAAATCCTTTCATAGAACAGAATGTAGGCCTGGGCTCTTTCTACCGATGCTTCTGTTACTTCGTTCACACGCGAGTCACTGATATGATACCAGCGTCCTGGGGGAACCAGCCCCTCCAAGTTGATGTCGTCACCAGAATCCTCAACAAGGTGGTCGCCATTCACAACATGCTGAGCGTATGTGTGTAGATATTCTTTCAATGTCACATTGTGTTTGTTAAGGAAATTGTTTAGAGTTCCGATGTTAGGTCGTACTTTGACGTAGGCCGTGTAATGGCCAGACGTAAGCCGGCCACTGTGTTCAACTACACCATACAGTGAGTACAAGATCTTCTTCTGTCCTCGCTTTATACCCTGAAAATTTTATTGCATTGATCAGTAATGTGCCTATAATAAATATCGACATGGTGGATAATTGGTACCCTCAACCTTTGTCCACCCCAAGATGAAAATTTCAAACATACCTAAACTTCATGAGACCACCCCTATGAAGTTTCACTTGAATAGCTTTAACTTTAAAATAGCAGAAATGATTTGCAATGGACAGACCGACCACATGACCAACAGTAACATGACTCCTATAGTCCTCTAAACTTTCCAGTGCTGTAAATAAGTCAGTTCTCATAAATTTCAACTCGCATTAGAGAACCGTAAAACGACTTTATACTCTAGCTGCATTTTCCATGTTCTTGTAGAACATTAATATTAAATCTTTTTTTTCACACCACTTCTCACCACATGGGAACAGAAATGAACATTAATCTTTTAACTGCAAACTTCCAAAAGTAAGCGAAAAATCATACCCCACCTGATCATTTTTTAAGATATACAAGAGGGCCATAATGGCCCTATATCGCTCACCTGTTATCATTGCACTTAAGGACAAGAAGGTCAAAAAATCATAATCAAGATCAATCGAAAGAATTATGAGAAAATATAGTTGAAATTTTCCAGATTTGTCAAAATACAGTTGAAAATTGGAGGTACCATCCATGTTGTACCACAGAAAAGCGGTCTCGGTTTTTCCCTACGGCCAATTATAAAAAAGTTACTAAGTAAGCTATTTATAGTAACATAAAAGGGAAGTAATTAAAAAATTTAGTGTAAAGATTCGAGATCTTATGGTGATACAAGTTGTGTGCAAGTTTGGTTAAAATCAAATCATAAATGAAGCTGCTATTGTGCAGACAAGGTCAAAATAGCTAACTTTGGCCCTTTCAGGGGCCATAACTCTGGAACCCATTATGGGATCTGGCCAGTTCAAGAAAGGAACCAAGATCTTATGGTGACACAAGTTTTGTGCAAGTCTGATTAAATTCAAATCATAAATGAAGCTGCTATTGTGCAGACAAGGTCAAAATAGCTAATTCTGGCCCTATCAGGGGCCTTAACTCTTGAATCCATAATGGAATCTGGCCAGTTCAAGAAAGGAACCAAGATCTTGTGGTGATACAAGTTGTGTACAAGTTTGGTTAAAATCAAATCATAAATGAAGCTGCTATTGTGCAGACAAGGTCAAAATACCTAATTTTGGCCCTTTCAGGGGCCATAACTCTGGAACCCATTAAGGGATCTGGCTGTTTCAAGAAAGGAACTGAGATCTTATGGTGATACAAGTTTTGTGCAAGTTTGATTAAATTCAAATCATAAATGAAGCTGCTATTGTGCAGACAAGATCAAAATACCTAATTCTGGCCCTTTCAGGGGCCATCACTCTGGAACCCATCTGGCCAGTTCAAGAAAGGAACCAAGATCTTATGGTGATACAAGTTATGTGCAAGTTTGGAAAAAATCAAATCATAAATGAAGCTGCAAATGTGCAGACAAGGTCAAAATAGCTTATTTTGGCCCTTTCAGAGGCCATAACTCTGTAACCCATAATGGGATCTGGCCAGTTCAAGAAAGGAACCGAGATCTTATGGTGATACAAGTTGTGTGCAAGTTTGGTTAAATTAAAATCATAAATGAAACCACTATCGTGCAGACAAGAAATTGTTGATGCACAAAAACAGCAAATTCTGGCCCCTTAAGGGGCAATAACTCTGGAACCCATGATGGGATCTGGCCAGTTTTCGAAAGGAACCGAGATATGCCAATTCAAGTTTTGTACAAGTTTTATCAAAATTGCTTGCAAAATGTGGTCTCTATTGTGACAGGTGAGCTAAAAATAGAAGAGCATGTTACCTGTGTAAGAGAGCTGCAGTATGGAGCAATGTCCAATACAAATGGAAAATCTACATGACGATTTACTTTTCTTGAGCTAAATCCAACCTGTAATAAATCAATCATCAATTAAGTACCGTAGATACCCATGTAAAATGCGCACCCCGGTATAATGCGCACCCCCGATCTTAGTCCAAAATCCTGGGAAAAAAAAAAATTTTTTTGGTCAATTTTGAGGTGGATGGAAAACGGAAGTAGGGTTTACATCGACGCCGGTAATAAATTTTATCTCCATGGCGGACAGCAGCATCGGTCTCACGGTGGTACTATCGATTTTTGTTTTCTCGAAAATAAAACCAGTAAATTATTGTTATATTTGTTGTTTTACCTTTTTTAATTCACTATTTTGAATAAATAAATAGCAGCTGATTCAATATTTCGGAATGGTATCTTTCAAAATGACACGAGCTTCTCAATTCAAACTGATAACAAAAGGTGTGATAGTCTTTTTGTCACGATCATAAAGCCAGTAATTACCGGCAATTAACGTGTCACCTTGTGTCAGTTATGTTCTCGGTTAAAGATAATTCTCTATCTTTAATTAGTATTATAATTTTTGTGATTTGTAAACATTTCTTTCGTCAAAATACTTTTAAATTTATATGAAATTAATTTTGATTGAAAGAAAAATAAACAATTCGATCTTTTACGGAACGTAACGGCAATCTTAGATTTTAGCGGAGACAGTAAGCGCGGGGAGTAGTTTCCCTTTACCAAAATGGCGAACATCGGTAACAAACTTGTTTTGAAGTTGGAAAATTGTCTATACCTGTGTATTATGCGCACCCACGATTCGGGGGTGGTCCCAGGGGTCAAAAAACTGCGCATTATACATGGGTATCTACGGTAAATACCTATATACATGAGACTAGTTTAAATAACTTCTTATTCGCTTTAATATGTTTTTTAACTAATTTGAAACACATTTTCTCTAGTGAGATCCCATACTTCCTAAATTAAGGCGTCCTTGCCAAACAAAAGATGTGATACCTTCAAGTTAAGCCTAATTTAAAGTCACATTACCTAGGTTTGCTTGCCTAAATTGAAATGATTGTACATTTTGTAATGTGCATGCTTCACTGTTTATGCCAAAAGTAATGAACTTTTAAAAATACGTAATTATTTTGCCAGTAATTATATAATATGGTTCAGCAACCACTATGTTGTACCTATCCGTAAAATATCATCTTGTGGTGAAATGTACCGTAAAAGTAGACAGAATTTAGCTTAACTTTAACCAGCTATAGATCTAGTCATTAGTTGATTCCTATTGTGGAAATCAGTAAGTCAATGGTCAAAGGCATAGTGTTGCCGAGACTTGAAAACAATCAATAACTGGAGAATGTTGTAATTAACCGATTCGTAAACTTCACGATTGTTTGTTCCAGATACAAGCTTAAAGGCACTTTCATTTGGTAAGCCAGCAAGATTAACTGCTCTACCCTAAGGGATCTAAAACTTTTCCAAATATGAAAGAAGTCAAAGTAGTATCATTGCTTACCTGTTCAAATCGTTTAAGATGTAGTGTTAGAACTGCTGGTGGCTGGAAGACCAAATACTGCTTGTTGGCATTTGAGTACACTGTCTCTTTCTTCTCTGCAATCAAACATTTACCAATCTAAATGTACTCATTCATAATTCAATATCAAATCTGAAGTTGTCATACTTAACTTTAAATCGTGCCAATAGAAAGAATTAAATAAATTAGAATTTTTAAGAGTAATTCTCTCCAAACAATGTTACATTAAAGTTACAACTAGTGTGTCACTGGTGTCCCCACTTACTGTCACAGTAGTCATAAGTTACTTGCTGATAATGCAAGCCATAATAAACTTTCATATTACCAAGAGTAGGGGTCAAATACTTTTTGAGATATGCATGACAAAAAGTCTAATGGACATCCTGACAAATGCAAATCTAAGTGCCCCCCCCTCACTCCCACCAAAACAAATGTAGGAAGGCATATAAACTGGGATTTAGTTTTCCTACTGCAATTTATAATAAATTTACCCTAGACAAGTTTTATGTATTCAGTGGTCTATTTCACATAAGTTTCATCTTATTTCTTACCTTTATTGGGGTTATTTTTATATTTCAGTTTAGTGCAGTTTTTACACCCAAACTTGTTGTTTCCAGTAAGAAGTTCTGCTGCAGTAAACTGGTTCAGGCACGACTCTACTGAACATTCACCTGATGTTGGATGATACCTACAAGTATATTACTTTTATATGAAACTTGTATTTGCAATGACAACCTTCCATTTTCTGTAATGCTGTATGTACAGTTAACTTTTAATATGTCACATTAACATAATTTAAGTCACATGAGGACTTGCCAGCTCTAACGGTAGATCACAAGTGCACAACTAGGCATGATTTGGGTCATCAATTTTTGGTAAGCAAGCTGGACAGGTTTCTAACATGAAAGAATTCTATAGCCCAAGCTGGCTTTCGAAACCACGGTAGTGAAATTTAAGAGATCTGAAACAGATGACCATAACCACTCAGCCCCTAAATGTAATGTTCTTTCATTTATAAGGAACTGGTTGGACAATCTAGCAGTAAGAAATGTTGGTTCAGCTTTCCACTAATATTATAACTAATAAGTATATGTCGAGCCCGCCAGCTGTCAAGTGTGACCTTGACCTCAGACCTAAGGACCTGGTTCTTGCGCATGACACTCCATCTCACAATGGTGAACATTCATGCTAAGTTACATCAAAATCCCACCATGCACAAAGAAGAAATGCTCCGGACAAACTTCAATTTGACCTTTGACCTCTCCAACTGTGACCTTGACCATTGAGATAGGAACATGGTGTTTGTGCATGACATTCCTTCTCATTAAGGTAAACATTCATGCCAAATATAAACAAGATTGGCCCATGCATGTCAAAGTTATGGTCCGGACAAAATCAGATTGACGCACGGATGAATGGACACCGACCCGCCAAAAGTGACGACTAAGTCGAGCTCACCGCAAGCGGATTCGACAATACAACTTTGATAAAAAACATGCACTTTTAAGAACAGCTTATATCAAATATGTAACAGACACTAAAAGTAAGATCAACTTCCAATAATAATGCAAGTTTGTTCCCCAGTCAGTGAGTACAAACATTTACCTTTCTGCCAGGGTATTAATTGACTTCCTCTGTCCTTCTTTCTGGATTTCTTTCAATTTGTTGTGCTTGGAAGTTGGAGATAAACTTACTACATACTTATACTGCATGTTGCCATGTATATCACCATTAACAGCAGTCTGTTCTCCACTATTTGCATTGTCTGTGTTTACTGATAAAACCTTACTATCTGAAGATGGAGTTTCTACTTTCTGTTTTCTATTTTCTTTGTCATCCTCGGTTGCATCCTTGAGAGTCATTTGGCTTAGATCACTTGGTAAGCTACTAGAAACATCTCCTATACTCAGAGTGCTTACACTTGAAGTCAAATCACTCACAGATTTGTCCGATTTACATCTAACTTCTTCATTTTCTATGTCTTTATTTTCTATATTAACTTCAGTAGCTATTTCACTATTTGTTTGATGTGTAGTTTTAGTGTCAGTTTCAGATTTTTTAATATTTTCTTTACTATTACCATTGACTAGTGTTTCCTTAGAGTTATAAGTTTCTGTGTTTATATCACCATTGCATATTCCATTTGTTGCCCTACCGCACATAAAAGTAAAACTAGCATTAACATCATTCTCCTCCTTTTCTAATTTCGGCTGAGCATCATTTTCTTCAAGACAACCATTTGTTAAAGTATAACTAACATTTACATCTTCATTATCACAACCATTTGTAACAACTGCATTCACTGGTCCATTCAATTTTGAATTATTCAATCCAGAAGCTTGTAAAGAATGACTGCTGTTCAATGACTGATCATGTGACTTAGAACAGTTCTCAATTTTTGTTTCCACTTCAAAGCTGGTGTTATTGGCAGTGGTATCCAGTCTATATGCAGAGATGTCCATTTCCTGACTAATGGTTGGTCTCTCCTTGGCTGACTCGACTATAGTATCATCTAGACTACCAACAACACTGTCACTGAGTGTTTTGTTGTAACATCTAGATGTATCACTCTCTAAGTTATCCTCAACATCAGCATCTAGCAGTACAAACAAAAAGCATACAAATGCCATAAATTCAAACTCTCGCAATAATCTTAATTCATGCAGAATGAAATGCTTATCTTTAATACATAGCAAGGATTTTATCTTTATACCAATACACTGAATATAAATGAGCTTATACCAAACAAATTTAAATGAAGACTTCTGTAAACAAGAGGGCCAAGATGGCCCTAGATTGCACACCTGAGAAACACACCATAACAGTGTAAACATGTTTGACATAGTGATTTCATGGAAACAAATATTCTGACCAATTTTCATTAAGATTGCATCAAAAATGTGGTCTCTTTAAGTGTAAACAAGCATTTTCTTCAATTTGACCTAGTGACCTAGTTTTTGAGCTAAGATGACCTACATTTGAATCTTACCTAGATTTGATCAAGGCAATCATTCTGACTAAATTTCATCAACCTCGATTGAAAAATACAGCCTATATTGCATACAAAACGTTTTTCTTTGATATATCCTAGCGAACTAGTTTTTGACCACAGATGACCCATATTCAATCTTGACCTTAATTTCATCAAGACTAGCATTCTGACCATATTTCATGAAGATCAATTGAAAAATACAGTCTCTATTGCATACACAAGGTTATTCTTTGATTTGACCTAGTGACCTAGTTTTTGACCATAGATGACCCATATTCTAACCTGACCTAGATTTCGTCAAGGCAATCATTCTGACTAAATTTTATGAATATCCAGTGTAAAATGCAGCCCCTATTGCGTACACAAGGTTTTTCTTTAATTTGACCGGGTGACCTAGTTTTTGACCCTAGATGACCCATATTCAAAATCCACCTAGATTTCATATAGACAAACATTCTGATTAAATTTCATGAAGATCCGGTGTAAAATGCAGCCCCTATTGCATACACAAGGTTTTTATTTGATTTGACCTAGTGACCTAGTTTTTGATCCCAGATGACCCATATTCAAACTTGACCTAGATTTTATCAAAGCAATCATTCTGACCAAAATTCATGAAGATCAATTGAAAAATACAGCCTCTATCGCATACACAAGGTTTTTCTTTGATTTGACCTAGTGACCTAGTTTTTGACCCCAGATGACCCATTTTCGAACTTGGCCTAGATTTCATCAAGGTTATCATTCTGACAAAATTTCATGAAGATCAGTTGAAAAATACAGCTTCTATCGCATACACAAGGTTTTTCTTTGATTTGACCTAGTGACCTACTTTTTGACCCAAGATAACCCATTTTCAAACTTGGCCTAGATTTCATCAAGGTAATCACTCTGGCCAAAATTCATGAAGGTAAGTTGAAAAATACAGCCTCTATCGCATACACAAGGTTTTTCTTTGATTTGACCTAGTGACCTAGTTTTTGACCCCAGATGACCCATTTTCAAACTCGGCCTAGATTTTATCAAGGTAATCATTCTGACCAAAATTCATGAAGATCAGTTGAAAAATACTGCCTCTATCGCATACACAAGCTAAATGTTGACGGTTGACAGACAGACGACGGACATCGAGCGATCAGAAAAACGCACCTGAGCATTGCTCAGGTGAGCTAATAAAAACCAATATAAACTGCAGCAAAATTCTTTTGCTTATCAAGTCATTGTTGTGCATAAAGTTACACATGAAACATTTTAGATCATGAAACTTTTCAGTTATAGTGGTGGAGGAAAATCCCAGGTGTCCCTCTGGAATTTATTTAAACAAGAGGGCCATAATGGCCCTATATCGCTCACCTGTTATCATTGCACTTGAGAACAAGAAGGTCCTCAGAAAAAATATCTAAGTCCAAAGGACAGGAACAACTAAGGGAAGAAATTAAACCAAAAAGAAAAAAAAAATCTTACAAGGTACAAATATGTCAAAATACACCTAAAAATTGGAGGTACCATCCATGTTGTATCACAGAAAAGTGGTCTCGGTTTTTCCCTACAGCCAATAATAAAAAAGTTACTAAAACAAAGCTATTTATAGTAACGTAAAAGGGAATTAATTAAAACAAGTGAATGAAGTATTGCCATGCAATACAAAGTCCCCTACTGGAAGGCACCTAATTTTTTCTACTGCAGCATAACATAATGAACTGATATCTGTCAATGATGTATAAACAATATTGTACTACATATACAATATGTTATAACATTATAACAACACACTTGGATTAAAATGTGCATATATAAAAACCCACAGTTGTTTTCATATTGAATTTTTTTGGCTGATTATAAAAATGTTATCATGTAAGTTATTTATAGTAACAACAAAGGGAAATTAATCTTTAAAAAAAAAAAAAAAAAAAAAAAAAAAATATAAGTCCACAAGAAACTCTTTACCAGGTAGAGATAGGTCAAAATACACCTAAAAATTGGATGTAACATGCATGCTGTACCACAGAAAAGTGGTCTCGATTTTTCTCTACCACCAGTAATAAAAAAGTTACAATAAAATCTATTTATAGTAAAAACAAAGGGACGTAATTCTAAAAACAAGGGTGCCTCATGGTGGTGAACATTTGGTCCAAGTTACATCAAAATCCCTCCATGCATGAAGAAGAAATGTTCCGTACAAAGTCATTCTTGAATTTGACCTTTGACCTCTAAATATGACCTTGACCTTAGACCCAGGGACCTGGTTCTTGCGCATGACATGTTGTCTCATCCAGGGGAATATTTGTGCCAACTGATATCTAAATCCTGCTTTGCATGACAAAGTTATAGACCGGACAGGAAAAAAATCCTCTTGACCTTTGATCTCAAAGTGTGAACTTGACCTTTAAGCTAGGGTACTGGGTTTGCGCACGACACGTCGTCTCATCATGGGAAACATTTGTGCCAAGTAATATTAAAATCCCTTCATGGATGGCAGAGTTATGGACGGGACTGGAAAAAAACTCTGTTGACCTTTGACCCCCAATTGTGACCTTGACCTTTGAGCTAGGGGTCCAGGATTTGCGCATGACACGTCGTCTCATCATGGGGAACACTTGTGCTAAGTGATATTAAAATCCCTTAATGAATGTCAGAGTTATGGACCGGACACGAAACAGACCCTGTTCATGCTATGTTAACATTTGACTGCTAAGTGTGACCTTGACCTTTGAGCTAGGGGTCTGAAAGTTGTGCATGACACGTCGTCTTATTATGAGGTATATTTGTGCCAAGTAATATTAAAATCCCTTCATAGATGGGAGAGTTATGGACCTGACAGGAAAAAAGCCTTGTTGACCTTTGACCTCCAATTGTGACCTTGACCTTTAAGCTAGGGGGTCCAGGTTTTGCGCATGACACGTCGTCTCCTCATGGGGAACATTTGTGCCAAGTAATATTAAAATCTCTTCATGGATGGGAGAGTTATGGACCGGACAGGAAAAAAGCCCTCTTGACCTTTGACCTCCAATTGTGACCTTGACCTTTGAGCTAGGGGTCCGGGATTTGCGCATGACACATCATCTCATCATGGGGAACATTTGTGCTAAGTAATACTAAAATCCCTTCAAGGATGGGAGAGTTGTGGACCGGACAGGAAAAAAGCCCTGTTGACCTTTGACCTCCTATTGTGACCTTGACCTTTGAGCTAGGGGTCCGGGTTTTGCGCATGACACGTCGTCTCATCATGGGGAACATTTGTGCCAAGTAATATTAAAATCCCTTCATGGATGACAGAGTTATGGACCGGACAGGAAATTGCCGACGAACGGAATGACGGAATGACGGAAAAGAGCATTCCTATAGTCCCCAAAACTGGTTTTCAACCAGTAGGGGACTAAAAAACAAGAGCTGTCTCCATAGGATGACATATGCCCCCGATGGCACTTTGAATGAGTAGTTATGGCCGATGTTAGAGTTTAGGACCTTTGACCTACGGAGCTGGGTCTTGCGCACGACACGTCGTTTTACTGTGTCACACATTCATGCGTAGTTATTTTAAAATCCATGCATGAATGACAGATATGGACCGGACACGCCCATCAATGCACTATCATGAAAAATGACCTTTAACGTCTAAGTGTGACCTTGACCTTTGAGCTATGGACCTGGGTCTTGCGCGCGACACGTCGTCTTACTGTGGTACACATTCATACCAAGTTATTTGAAAATCCATCCATGGTTGACAAAGATATGGATTGGACACACTCATCAATGCACTATCCTTTAAAGTCTAAGTGTGACCTTGACCTTTGAGCTATGGACCTGGGTCTTGCGCGCGACACGTCGTCTTACTGTGGTACACATTCATGCCAAGTTATTTGAAAATCTATCCATCAATGACAAATATGGACCGGACACGCCCATCAATGTACTATCCTTTAATGTCTAAGTGTGACCTTGACCTTTGAGCTACGGACCTGGGTCTTGCGGGCGACACGTCGTCTTACTGTGGTACACATTCATGCCAAGTTATTTGAAAATCCATCCATCGATGACAAAGATATGGACCGGACACGAAAATTGCGAACAGACTGACAGACCGACAGACTGACAGACGGTTCAAAAACTATATGCCTTCCTTCGGGGGCATAAAAATGATTGTAAGTTAACAAAAGAATCATCTGCCAAATTAATATGTTGACATAAATGAAATTTCAGATCAGTATCTTCATTAGTTACGGAGATATACCAATTTTAATTTGAAATAAAGGGAGGTAATTTGACATAAAATCAGTCCATAGTTATCTACCATCATTGGCTCAGTCCAACTAATGACAACTAGAGCTATCACTAAAGGTGATGAATGTACCCCCCGCATGCACTGACACAGTACATTGCAATTTGACGCACACAAGATTGCATAATTATGTGGACTGTATATATATAGACTGTATGTATACAGTATAGTAACAAAAAACAAAGTCCCATAACTATGCAGAATATTTATCTAAAAGAATGTAACATGCACCATGCACAACTAGGGTTGGTACTGATCACTTGTGTGAAGTTTCATTAAATTGTGTGTAAGGGTTTGGTAGATTAGGCATGCACAAAATTGCATATGCAGACTGTATGTACATAGTATGTTAACAAGAAACAAAGTCCCATAACTCTGCAATTTTTGTTGCTGAAAGAACCTAACATGCCCCATGCACAACTACTGTTGTTACTGATCACTTGTGTGAAGTTTCGTTAAATTGTGTCAAGCGGATGAGGAGAGATGGTGCACACAAGATTGTGTCTATGTATATAGTATAGTAACAAAAAAACAAAGTCCCATAACTCTGCAAATTTTTTTTCTGAAAGAACCTAACATGCCCCACGCACAACTACTGTTGTTACTAATCACTTGTGTGAAGTTTCATTAAATTGTGTCAAGGGGATGAGGAGAGATGGTGCGCACAAGATTGTGTCTATGTATATAGTATAGTAACAAAAAAACAAAGTCCCATAACTCTGCAAATTTTTTTTCTAAAAGAACCTAACATGCCCCATGCACAACTACTGTTGGTACTGATCACTTGTGTGAAGTTTCATTAAATTGTGTCAAGGGGATGAGGAGAGATGGTGCGCACAAGATTGTGTCTATGTATATAGTATAGTAACAAAAAAACAAAGTCCCATAACTCTGCAAATTTTTTTTCTGAAAGAACCTTACATGCCCCATGCACAACTACTGTTGGTACTGATCACTTGTGTGAAGTTTCATTAAATTCTGTCAAGGGGATAAGGAGAGATGGTGCGCACAAGATTGCGTCTATGGACAGACGGCCAGACGGACAGACAGACAGACAACCTGAAACCAGTATACCCCCCCTTACAACTTTGTTGTCGGGGGGTACAATTATGAAATTTCAGTTTAGTCCTGTAAGTACTTACTGATATAAATCCATTTTGATTACAATCAGGGGAGGTAATCAGATATAAAATAACTCTGGAACCTACGAATGGATCTGATTTGTCATGGAATCCAAGATTTATTTTTGTTGAAGATATTTTGGAAGTTTGTATCAAACTAGAGCTATCACTAAAGGTGATGAATGTACCCCCCGCATGCACTGACACAGTACATTGCAATTTGATGCACATTAGATTGCATAATTATGTTGACTGTATGTATATAGACTGTATGTATACAGTTTAGTAACAAAAAACAAAGTCCCATAACTACGCAGAATATATATCTAAAAGAACGTAATATGCACCATGCACAACTAGGGTTGGTACTGATCACTTGTGTGAAGTTTCATTAAATTGTGTGCAAGGGTTCGGAAGATTAGGCGCACACAAGACTGCATATGCAGACTGTATGTACATAGTATGTTAACAAGAAACAAAGGCCCATAACTCTGCAATTTTTTTTTCTGAAAGAGCCTAACATGCCCCATGCACAACTACTGTTGTTACTGATCACTTGTGTGAAGTTTCATTAAATTGTGTCAAGTGGATGAGGAGAGATGGTGCACACAAGATTGTTTCTATGTATATAGTATAGTAACAAAAAACAAAGTCCCATAACTCTGCAAGTTTTTTTTCTGAAAGAACCTAACATGCCCCATTGACAACTACTGTTGTTACTGATCACTTGTGTGAAGTTTCATTAAATTTTGTCGAGTGGATGAGGAGAGATGGTGTGCACAAGATTGTGTCTATGTATATAGTATAGTAACAAAAAACAAAGTCCCATAACTCTGCAATTTTTTTTTCTGAAAGAGCCTAACATGCCCCATGCACAACTACTGTTGTTACTGATCACTTGTGTGAAGTTTCATTAAATTGTGTCAAGGGGAAGAGGAGAGATGGTGCGCACAAGATTGTGTCTACGGACAGACAGACGGACGGACAGACAGACAACCTGAAACCAGTATACCCCCCCTTACAACTCTGTTGTCGGGGGGTACAATAAAGCCATAAATGAAGTCTCTATATGGCTGCAAAAGCCAAAATAGCCAATTTTGGACCTTTAAGGGGCCATAACTCTGGAACCCATGAAGGAATCTAGCCAGTTCAAGAAAGGAACCAAGATCTTGTAGTAATACAAGTTTTGTGCAAGTTTGGTTAAAATCAAATCATAAATGAAGCTGCTATTGTGCAGACAAGGTCAAATAGATAATTTTGGCCCTTTCAGGGGCCATAACTCTGGCATCCATTAAGGGATCTGGCCGGTTCAAGAAAGGAACCGAGATCTTATGGTGACACAAGTTTTGTGCAAGTTTGATTAAATTCAAATAATAAATGAAGCTGCTATTGTGCAGACAAGGTCAAAATAGCTAATTCTGGCCCTTTCAGGGGCCATCACTCTGGAACCCATAATGGAATCTGGCCAGTTCAAGAAAGGAACCAAGATCATATGGTGATACAAGTTGTGTGCAAGTTTAGTTAAAACAAGAGGACCATGATGGTCCTGAATCGCTCACCTCTTCCCACATGACCCAGTTTTGAGTATGATGTTGTTTTTTTCTATTATTTGACATAGTGACCTAGTTTTTGAGCTCATGTGACCCAGTTTTGAACTTGACCTAGATATTATCAAGATAAAAATTCTGACCAATTTTCATGAAGATCCATTGAAAAATATGGTCTCTAGAGAGGTCACAAGGTTTTTCTATTATTTGACCTATGGACCTAGTTTTTGAAGGTACGTGACCCTGTTTTGAACTTTACCTAGATATCATCCAGGTGAACATTCTCACTAATTTTCATGAAGATCTCATGAAAAATATCGCCTCTAGAGAGGTCACAAGGTTTTTCTATTTTTATACCTACTGACCTAGTTTTTGACCACACGTGACCCAGTTTCGAAACTGACCTAGATATCATCAAGGTGAACATTCAGATCAATTTTCATGAAGATCCATTGAAAAATATGGCCTCTAGAGAGGTCAAAAGATTTTAATTATTTTAGACCTACTGACCTAGTTTTAGACTGCAGTTGACCCAGTTTCAAACTTGACATAGATATCATCAAGATGAACATTCAGACCAACTTTCATACAATTCCCATGAAAAGTATGGTCTCTAGAGAGGTCACAAGGTTTTTTTATTATTTGACCTACTGACCTAGTTTTTGAAGGCACGTGACCCAGTTTCAAACTTGACCTAGATATCATCAAGGTGAACATTCTGACCAATTTTCATGAAGATCCATTCAAGGGTATGGCCTCTAGAGAGGTCACAAGGTTTCTCTATTTTAAGACCTACTGACCTAGTTTTTGATCGCATTTGACCCAGTTTCAAACCTGACCTATATATCATCAAGAAAAACATTCAGACCAACTTTCATACAGATCCCATGAAAAATATGGCCTCTAGAGAGGTCACAAGGTATTTTCATTATTTGACCTACTGACCTACTTTTTGAAGGCACGTGACCCACTTTCAAATTTGACCTAGATATCATCAAGATGAACATTCAGACCAACTTTCATACAGATCCCATGAAAAATATGACCTCTAGAGAGGTCACAAGGTTTTCTATTATTTGACCTACTGGCCTAGTTTTTGAAGGCACGTGACCCACTTTCGAACTTGACCTAGATATCATCAAGGTGAACATTCTGACCAATTTTCATGAAGATCTCATGAAATATATGGCCTCTAGAGAGGTCACAAGGTTTTTCTATTTTTAGACCTACTGACTTAGTTTTTGAACGCACGTGACCCAGTTTCGAACTTGACCTTGATATCATCAAGATGAACATTCAGACCAACTTTCATACAGATCCCATGAAAAATATGGCCTTTAGAGAGGTCACAAGGTTTTTCTATTATTTGACCTATTGACCTAGTTTTTGATGGCACGTGACCCACTTTCGAACTTGACCTAGATATCATCAAGGTGAACGTTCTGACCAACTTTCATGAAAATCTTATGAAATATATGGCCTCTAGAGAGGTTACAAGGTTTTTCTATTTTTAGACCTACTGATCTAGTTTTTGATGGCACGTGACCCAGTTTCGAACTTGACCTAGATATCATCAAGATGAACATTCTGACCAACTTTCATAAAGATCCCATGAAAAATGTGACCTCTAGAGTGGTCACAAGCAAAAGTTTACGGACGCACGCACGGACGGACGACGGACACCGCGCGATCACAAAAGCTCACCTTGTCACTTTGTGACAGGTGAGCTAATAAAATCAAAACTGAAGCTGCTATTGTGCAAACAAGGTCAAAATAGCTTATTCTGGCCCTTTCAGGGGCATTAACTCTGGAACCCATCATGGAATCTGACCAGTTCAAGAAAGGAACCAAGATCTTATGGTGATACAAGTTGTGTGCCAGTTTGGTAAAAATCAAATTATAAATAAAGCTGCTATTGTGCAGACAAGGTCAAAATAGCTAATTTTGGCCCTTTCAGGGGCCATAACTCTGGAACCTATATTGGAATCTGGCCAGTTCAAGAAAGGAACCGAGCTCTTATGGTGATACAAGTTGTGTGCAAGTTTGGTTAAAATAAAATCATAAATGAAACCACTATCGTGCAGACAAGAATTGTTGACGGACGCACGAGACGCACGGACTGACGACGGACGAAGGGTGATCACAAAAGCTCACCTTGTCACTATGTGACAGGTGAGCTAAAAATGAGCAGCCACCTGCATAAAACCACCAGCCTCTCCCAAGCCACTTATATGACTTCTGCACTACTCTGAGTCTTATACAAGCATATATATACCTGAAGCGTCATATTTTTCCTCCTGTTCAGTGTTTTTCTCTGTCTCTCCCTCTCCTTTCTCCTCAGTTTCTTCTTCTTTGTCTTCATGATCCTCTTCGTCTTTCTCTCCTTCATCAACATTACCTTTATTCTTTCCATGACGCTGAAAGGCATACAAAAATTAAGGTAAAATTGTCCTTGCATTTTTTTTACTTTTTCATTACACCTGTTTTAACCACAGCTGACCTAATACTGAAGTCAAAATATCTCTTCCCTTAATTCATTTGAAATATCTTTTTTTTTTTACTAACTACTTTTTTTTCAAGCTTTTTTTCAGAAGTTTAAAGAAGTCCAGCAGAATTTCACCGAATTTACATTAAGTATGCAGTAAGCAAAATTCAATTTCAAAGCAGTTCCATATACATTTATTTACTGAAACATAACATCTTTTTTTCCTGCATTTAAAACAAAGAGCTATTAGTAAAACACATAGGCTCCCAAGATGACCTGCTTACAGATGTTAAAACATATAGATTTCTCCTTACCCTAGCATCTCTTTTCTGCCTTTTCTTCTGTTTCTTTGACTGATGTTTGGACATTTTATCATCTTTTACAGCAAAACCTTCTATACCTTTAACTGCAGTAGTGTCTTCCTTCAAGTCCGTACTTGATTCCTTTTTTCTAGCACCATGAAGTTGGTTTGGCCGCTGCGGCTGCAACACAACATTAGTATTATGTGACTATGTACTTTTATCTTTATTTTGTTTTGCTGGTTTTAAGCCACACCAAAATATTCTATGTCATTTAAAAAATTCTGAATCATATGACAAATTCCTTTCTTTTATAATGATGAAGAAGACCCTAGGTGCCCCTCGGGACATATCTGAGGCACAGGTAACTTGGATGAGGAGTCAATGAGAAGCTATTGGGCACCTTGGATGAGGTACTTCCAAGCACCTTAGCTGAGGTAGTACCAGCTGGTGAGAAGATCAAAAGTTTTCCTTGAGCCATTACTTCGAGCACAGGTAACTTGGACGAGGTACTACCAAGCACTTAGGCTGAGGCACTAGCAGGCACCTCAGATGAGGTATACTGGGCACCCTTGGTGAGGTACTACCGGGCACCATGGATGAGGTACTATTGAGCACCTTAGATGAGAAACTACCAGGCATCTCGCATGAGGTACTATTGGGCCCCCAAGGATGAGGAACTACTAGGCACCCTGAATGAGGCACTACCAGGAACCTCGGATAATGTACTATCAAGTACTAATGGGCACCCTGGATGAGGTACTACCCATCTTTCCCATGCTGGCTGGATAGCTTCCTAATAAGGAAAAGTTCTATCTCCCCAGTGTAGTTTTGGTCTGGGTTAAGTGAAGTCAAATTCTTATCTCTTAGTCCCGTACGCTCACTTTAACTTTTACACACACAAATTTATATGTATGAGCATAACGAAACTCTTATTACACATTTATCAAATGGTACAGATTGAGACAGAAGTATCTTGTTTGATGTAATACTTAGAGCATAGCTAGTCAAACTAAAACTGATTTACCTTATTTTGTTACACTGTTTTATTCAGTAATCAAATTTAAACAGGAAGGAAGAATAAGTTTTACTGAAAGTACATAGACAAATGATGTTATCTTAAAACTGTTGTGCAAGAACTTACCTTCTCCTCTGTGACTGGCAATGAAAGATCTAAGAAAGGCTCTAAAATTTGGGATATCTGAAAATTAGAATAATTACTTGCATTCAATCTTTACTTCATCAGTTTTGTGAATGGTTATTTTAGATATAAAACAAATACTGTCTATCTTTAACCAACAAATATATACAAACCAGAACCAAGAAACAAGTAATAACAAATGTATCTGTAACTTCATACATTTGTACCATCACTATCTCATAATAAATTGCTTTTCTTTGAAATTCTGATACAAATAATATTTAAAGTACATGTACACCTTATAGGCAAACACACCTTAATAAATTGCCTTTGTTTCAAACAGTTTATAAGGTAGACAGGACCTATAAGAAATGGCTGCTTACATATTTACATTCCTCACATACTACAGTACTGATCAGCTGGCCTCCAAACAAACACTCCACAAACGTATGCTTGATCTGATGTCCGTATGCTGTAATATTTAAATATCTTTATTCAATACCAAATACAAACAAGGAGCTGCGTTCAATAAACGCTTGATGCCCCCGGTGGCATCCTTGTCGATACAAAGCAACCTAAGTCCAAAACAAGGTCAAGTTCAAGGTCACAGGTTACATCTGCATTAGTATCAAGTCATTCTAGTTAGTGGTATTGATGCTAGACGAAACGGTCCCATTTGGTTAACCTCGTACGGACAGGACAATCACTATATGCCTCCCGCATCAGTAGATGCCGGGGCATAAAAACATCTGTTTACACACTGCAACAAGAGCTGTCAGTGGACAGCGCGCTCAACTATTCTCAGTGCTTGATAGTATAATATAAGCTATGAGTAAAACTTTAACATTACAATAAGCATATTCTAAGTAGAAAAGTGGCCATAATTCAGTCAAAATGCTTAATAGAGTTGCCTCCTCCTTTTTACAGACTAGGGTCATGATGGTAAACAATAAACAAGTATGCAAAATATGAAAGCAATATCTCAATGGACTTTGAAAATATTTGGGGTGGTACGCAAACTTTTCTAAGTCAAAAAGGTGCCATAATTCAGTCAAAATGCTTGATAGAGTTGCCTCCTCCTTTTTACAGACTGTGGTCATGATGGTAAACAAGTATGCAAAATATGAAAGCAATATCTCAATGGACTTTGAAAATATTTGGGGTGGTACGCAAACTTTAACATTTGTGTGACGCTCATGCCGACGCCGGGGCGAGTAGGATAGCTCCCCTATTCTTCGAATAGTCAAGCTAATAACTGATGTCTATGTATATGTAAGTCACTAACATATGTAGAATGAAATAAGCCTAAAATAACTTCTGGGGAACAGGAAATCTTCTGCCTGTGAACAAGTCTGTTGACAAACATTTAACTACCATTTGTATATTATCACACTAAATAGACATCAGCAATATAATACTTTTTCTTGTTACAAGAAAGTCTTCCCTTTACCTTTTCCCCATTCCCACTCTTAATTTTACTTAGGGGCATTACTGTTAGAAGGTATAGTGTATTAAAGCAAAAAAACAACAACATATGTACCTTTAACACTGAGTCGAACATCTTCATCCACCTTTTTTGGGTTTGTGTTCTCCGTTAGTTTAAAATATTTCAAAATTCCAGTCTGTCCTCTCTGTCAATAAATAATGAAAATGATCTACAAAACATATTGTTTTTGCCTATCAGATAATCATACATGCAGTCCGTCTTCACTGCAGACAGTTCTACGGCATAAAAGTTGAAATAAACTGGACATAAAAGATATATAGTCAATATAAATGTTTAGCCAACAGTAACAGCCGGGGGCGCCACTAAATGTGCACACAGAGAATCTGTATCTATTTAGCAACTGGCCTGCGAGGCACTACAAAATGTGAATTCAAAGAAACTGCCTCTATCTAGCAACTGACTTGCAAGGCACTACAAAGTGTACACACATAGAAAATGCCTCTATTTAGCTACTGACTTGCTAGGCTTCACAAAGTGTGCACACAGAATCTGCCTCTATTTAGCAACTGACAAGTGAGGCACCACAAAGTGTGCACACATAGAAACTGCCTCTATTTAGCAACTGATATGTGAGGCTCCACAAAGTGTGCACACATAGAAACTGCCTCTATTTAGCAACTGACCTGCTAGGCTCCACAAAGTGTGCACACATAGAAACTGCTTCTATTTAGCAACTGACTTGCTAGGATACACAAAGTGTGCACACACAGAATCTGCATTTATATAGCAACTGACCAGCTAGGCCCCACAAAGTGTGCACACATAAAATCTGCCTCTATTTATCAACTGACATGAGAGGCACCACAAAGTGTGCACACACAGAAACTGACTCTATTTAGCAACTGACCTCTAGGATCCACAAAGTGTGCAAACAGAGAAACTGCCTCTCTAAAGCAAGTGCCATTGAAATACAGCAACCTGCTCTAACTTACCTCAATTGACGGCTAGATAAAAACTTGTATTTACAGGGACATGTTTAGATTAATGTCATAATAAAAATATGTAAAGTATTAAAAGATACAATTATTCTGAGCTGATGATTCATGATCACGACATATAAGAATATTATATGACTGCCTGTGAAAGACAGTGTTTTTCTAAACTGAAGGGATAGTCTGAGAGTGGACTGGAAAACTGAGGCTTTTTTTTATCCCAACTGTCCCGAGGGTTGGAAAAACACTTGCTTTTCACAGACAGACATGTTAAATCATTTTTCTTATTATCCGTTAATATTACTGCAACATTTTTAAAAATGTTGTTGATTGAAAATAGATCATACACTTATCTTTACAGCGCTTTTCCATATATTTTACAAACTACATGCAAGGTTTTATAAATGCATAGAACCTTAAACTCACTGACTCACTGAGTTTTTATGATCCATTTACAACTACTAACAACTGATAATACTTCCTAAATTTTGAAGCTTGACCTTATTCCTTTGGACTTTAGGCAAATATTTTTTACTACCAACTGACCAGCCATTCAGTAAGTGTATAAAACATACCTTTATTTCTTCTGTTTTCATGTTATCCATGAGGTACCTCAGTAATTCATGACTGTCTTGTTGCTGCATCCCTTTAAATCGAGGTGCTCTGAGAGTTACAAATAAATGATTTTGAGAAACTAAGCTCCGCTGCTAGAATTTGAACTACAGAAAATGTTTACAAAGAATTTTCTGGAGACAAACTGCAATGTGTGCTTTAATTACTTAAACAACATTACATAATACATATCATATTGGAGTTTAAAACCACATTAAATGCCATATCCACTTCATCATGTTTGACTTCACTATGTGGAAAGAAATAGTAAGAAAGTCTGTGAGTTTTACAAGTAAGATCAAAATATCTTTCATTCGTTCTCACTTGTGAAAGATATTTCAATCTTACACTGAAACAAACAAATATCCTCTACATATCTGTGTCTTTCAAGACTGAATATATTAAACTTGTAGAATACAATATAACAATAGTGTGCTTGATTATTCGAACAGAGAAGTGAAAATGACAGAAAACAGAGACTGCAATAGAAAAGTTGATCCATTCTTGTTTTAATGCCTTTCATATAATTACACACACACACAAAATTTCAAAACATTGAATGTTCAGGTTGCATAAACTTACTTTTTGCACACTTGTCCAAAGAGTGCACTGGGATTGATGCATCCTGACCTTGAAGTTGTGTTGATATCATGTAGAAACACGACCAGAGCATGGGTCAGGGGACCCGGGTCACTTATACTCACCTCTATAGAAGGCTGAAAACATATATACACAATTTCAAATGAATCACTACAGGTGAAAGCAGTCACATCATGTGCAGCAATATATACAGCTATGAATTGTGAATTCTCAATATAAATAAGGCTACCTATATAAAATGGACATTTTTTTTTCATTTTCCTAGAATGTCAGAATGTTCTGTAATGTTCAGAAAGCATTAAGGTCTCATAGACATGCCAACCTGGTAAACACTGAAACACTGATATCTCTCAAAGAGTGTTTGATTTAATTACAATATTGTCATTTCTCTAACATTTTTTAAGCCTGCATCTGAGAGGTAATCATCAAATCGAGCTTAATGGGGTGTTAATACTGGAGTACACAGTAACTTTTGTTGTTGTTCAATCATGCTCCCCACCCTTTGTCAGTATATCTATGACACAATCAACACCACAAACCCTTCACCTTGTCATAAGAAACTACTTACCAGATCTTTCAATGTATTTTTCTGGTTCCTATCATCACCTTCATCACTGGAGCTACATGACTCAGGATCTATAAATAGATTACCCTGTAACTTTAGTGGATGACCTTTCTTCCTCTCACCCAGCAAGTTCTCCAGGCTGTATGTCTGGACCAAGTTCTGTAAAAAATCATTTAATCTTTAAGTATAATTGCCATTTCTTTTTTTTTACAAAATTGATCTATGCATGACTTATCACCTGGGTCACAGGTTATAAAACCGTCTGGAAACCAGTCTCAAATTCTGAACACCTGATTGGTTAATTTTGAGTTCAATCTCGGATTTGACCAATGAAAAGGGTGCATTCTGAGACTGGTCTCCAAACTCAAGTTTTACAACCATGACCCAACTTTTGTATTTCATTTAAATACCAGATGTTGGAGAACAAACAAGACAGTATATTTTACTTTCAATTTCCACTTAGCAGAAAAATTTAGAGCTAGGATTAGAATGAAATATTTATTACAAGTCAACAGCAAATATAAAAAAAATTAAAACCCTTTCAAAATCTTTCGATTTCTGTAATATTTATACCAACAAGAATAACGTACCTGCATGACAGCATTGAAGAAACAAGTGTTACCAAGGTTACTCAATCCCTGAAGAGGAAAACATTCTACATTAATTTTCTGCATTGACTTTATAACATCTAAATAGTCCATTGAGAGAATTGTAGTTTTCAACAGAAATATGATTTTCCGATGACAATGAACTAAGCTGAGTATTTGAAGGCAATACATATTTATAAACTATTTGTAAACTTTCAGCATCTAACATGTGTTATGGGTTATGCTATAAGTATAGGTATAATTTTCAGCAACAAATTCTTAAACTTTTATAGGAAGCTCTTACAGTCTGTGTAGTTATGATATATACTGACCTTGACCTTCTGACATCCTGCTGCAGCCCCTTTACCTGAGAGAGGACGCCCTTTGTTTAGTACAGAATCTGTTACCGTGGAGGGGCCACCATTACTGTTCCTTCCTGTAAATATTGTGTCACATGCTAGTTTTAAATGAACAAAATGGTTGCCGAGAGAACAGTGTTAGTGGAACAGCTGTACAAAAATGACACTAACTGACATATTAACAATTTCAGACTTTTCAGCAGAATTTTTTCTTTTCTAAAATTATCATTTTAATACAACCAACTGGTGGTCATTAAACATTTGAAATTCTTTCTTAAACTGATGACTATCACTAGTAAAATACAACTTTAGGAACTATGTGAACTTTCATCACATGGATTAGAGGTTACCTAGACTTGTTTCTGCTGAAGGTGCACAAGCAAGTTTTTTTATGTGTTCCATACACTCTGCAACCTTTTTGTATTTCTCTGGTAAGAGCTCATCATCACAATCATAACACCAGGCTGTCCATGTGGTCATATTTATTACTATATTATGCTGGGAAGATCTCGGAGTCTCGTAATGTTTCATGGCATGTTTCTCTGGACTAGTTCTTCCACAACCCTAAAATTTATATCAAATTCACAATTCAGACTTTAAAAATGTATCTATTTAAAATTTCTGATATGAACAGCTCAAGATTACATCTATACATCTGTTCCAGGAGAAAAACTTAAACAAGATTAATCAACTCACATGACGGCCCCACTGCAGACATGCCCATAATGTCTGTTAAACCTACCCTACTGTCACACTATGAACACTCCCACAGATGTTGCTCCACCTACCTGATTACCACAGTCACACTGTAGACACACCCACAAAGTTTGCTCTACCTACCTGATTACCACACTGAAGACACACCCACAAAGTTTGCTCCACCTCTTCTATGAAGTCACTGCTTGTAGCACCTTCTAAGTGATCCATCAATGTCTTTGGTTCCTTTTTGGATGCGTCTTTTGCACAGCCCTGTCCAAACAAATGCAATCTCTTAATTTTTTTGTCATTTACAAAAGAACAGCTGAAATTCTGAATTAAGTGACATAAAACAGTTCAGCAGTATTATTTTCACATGCTTATTCTGTCTATGTTTGGGTGTTTCGTATATCCCATAAATACTAGAATTACTAAACAGCCTAGACATATTTTGGACTAGCAACTATTTTTGTATATACTTACAGCACATTCTCCAAAAACCTGTTTGCCAAGGCCTTTCTTCATCGTACTGAAGTTTATAGCCTTGTTCACATGAACACATCCTTTACCTGCAATAAAAACCAAAAATATTCTATCTAACAAAATAGATAACAAGTACTATCTTCTGACAAAATTTTCTGTAGCATTTTAACTTTTTATCATCTTCCATCTTGTTTTACTAACTTTTAGTCTACTCATATTACAGACCAGGTGTACTTAGCTGGTCAATGTAAACAAGAAGTGTACATGTACTTATGCCAGTTGTGTTTTTCTAATGACAATGTTAGTACATGCAGCACACTTAACTTTGTTACAAGTTTATAACATCAATTTCTGCAATAAAACGGTATGTTTAAACTTTAAAGCTTACATGTTTAGTTATTCATAATTTCTTAAATAAAGAAGGGCATTGGATTCCATTTATCAATTTTGGAGTTCCCCTTTCCAAAGTGGTTAAGGTTGCTGACTTCGAATCATTTGCCTCATCGATGTGGATTCGAATCTTACTCGAGGCCTTGAATTTCTATGTGAGGAAGCCATCCAGCTGGCTCATGGAAGGCTGGTGGTTCTACCCTGGTGCCTGCCTGTGATGAAATAATGCACAGAGGAGCACCTGGGGTCTTCCTCCACCTGTTAAGAAGCTTGTTATTTCCCACTTTCCTAAACATTATATATAAACTAATTTGGAAGAACATCAATTTTGGCAACCAAAAGTCTGAATTCCAGGCCTGTTAACTGCTCCTGTTAAATGAAATAGTAAACTTTACCCGAAACTTCTTCTGAGGAGTCAGAATTCTCGTTCTCTTTGCTTTTCCTAAGCTTGTGCTTATTCTTCTTTCCCATACTGTAGGAGGATACCACTTCTTTCTCAAGAACTCTCATTGATTTGGTCTGTGTTAAAGTTCAAAATCTGAAATATATTTTAAAAATGTTGGTTTTTACCTTGTTCAAAAAGTACACAAACCGAAAAACCCCCACAAAAGTTCGAAACTTGTTAGAAGCAATTAAAGTAATTCATACCAAGGTTTATCATTTAGAATGTCACTAAGGTCTATGATAGTCTACATGGTTTACAAGACAGGATTCCTAATTTGTACTGTATGGGGTAATAGAAGGGCCAACATTTCTATCCTGGAAATAATCAATGCAGTGTTTAAAGGAGCTGGAGGTCCCCACTCCATAGTGCAGTAAAAAGGCAGCTCTTTTAAGTCTTTCAGTTGAGCAAACACCAACCAAAATACATTTTTAAAATTAAAACATTTTCGATTCAATTTAAAGATGACATAATACAATGTTTCATTCAAGGAAATATCTTTAGTCAGAAGTGACTGCTACCCTAACTGTGTTGACACATAACTTATAATTATGTAGCTCAAAGTTAGCCCAAGTGAACATGTGTGTTAAACTTTACAGCTGTGACGGAACACAATCATTTGATTTTATACCATTATCTTATATTCTAGTAACAGTGATTGTAATACTATATTATTATCATTTTATCATTTTTGCAAGTACTATATATAAATATGGAGATAAGATTACTTCAGTGGTATGACCTTTTTCATTATTATGATATTTGCGGATAAAGTGTGTTGATAAAATCAAATTATAAAGTATTCACTATGCAGTGTTTAAAACCATGTTTACAATCATCATGGCAGGGCTAGACACTAACCATTTTGGGCCACTGGTCCGAAGAGCAGTTTCCACTAAATTTTTAAATGAAACAGTTACTGGTCCTCCAAATATTTCACTGGTCCTTGTTGCTTTTCACTGGCCTCGGACCAGCAGATCAGTGTTAGTGTCGAGCCCTGCAATGTCAACTAGGGCTCAAAATAACACATGTCAAACTTAACACAAGCAACCAGATAGTGAACTAGAGGACCATGATGGTCCTAAATCGCTCACCTCTTCCCACATGACCCAGTTTTGAGTATGACATCGTTTTTTCTGTTATTTGACATAGTGACCTAGTATTTGAGCTCATGTGACCCAGTTATGAACTTGACCTAGATATTTTCAAGATAAAAATTCTGACCAATTTTCATGAAGATCCATTGAAAAATATGGTCTCTAGAGAGGTCACAAGGTTTTTCTATTATTTGACCTATTGACCTAGTTTTCGAAGGTACGTGACCCTGTTTTGAACTTTACCTAGATATCATCAAGGTGAACATTCTCACTAATTTTCATGAAGATCTCATGGAAAAAATGGCCTCTAAAGAGGTCACAAGGTTTTTCTATTTTTATACCTACTGGCCTAGTTTTTGATGTGACCCAGTTTCGAAAATGACCTAGATATCATCAAGATAAACATTCAGACCAACTTTCATACAGATCCCATGAAAAATATGGCCTTTAGAGAGGTCAAAAGGTTTTCCTATAATTTGACCTACTGACCTAGTTTTTGATAGCACGTGACCCACGTTACCTACTGACCTAGTTTTTGACCGCATGTGACCCAGTTTTGAAAATGACCTAGATATCATCAAGGTGAACATTCAGATCAATTTTCATGAAGATCCATTGAAAAATATGGCCTCTAGAGATGTCAAAAGATTTTTCTAATTTTAGACCTACTGACCTAGTTTTTGACCACAGTTGACCCAGTTTCAAAATTGACCTAGATATCATCAAGATGAACATTCAGACCAATTTTCATACAGATCCCATGAAAAAGTATGGCCTCTAGAGAGGTCACAAGGTTTTTTTATTATTTGACCTACCGATCTAGTTTTTTAAGGCATGTGACCCAGTTTCAAATTTGACCTAGATATCATCAAGGTGAACATTCTGACCACTTTCATGAAGATCCATTCAAGGGTATGGTCTCTAGAGAGGTCACAAGGTTTTTCTATTTCAAGACCTACTGACCTAGTTTTTGATCGCAGTTGACCCAGTTTCAAATTTGACCTATATATCATCAAGATAAACATTCAGACCAATTTTCATAGAGATTCCATGAAAAACATGACCTCTAGAGAGGTCACATCGTTTTTTCATTATTTGACCTACTGACCTAGTTTTTGATGGCACGTGCCCCACTTTCGAACTTGGCCTAGATATCATCAAGATGAACATTCTGCCCAATTTTTATGAAGATCCATTCACAAGTATGGCCTCTAGAGAGGTCACAAGGTTTTTCTATTTTTAGACCTACTGACCTGGTTTTTGACCGCACATGACCCTGTTTCGAACTTGACCTAGATCAGGGCTCTCGCGAGTGGGCGACTTGAGCGAAATAGGCGCTCTAGAACTTCAAACCTCGCTCAAATCTAACCTCAAAGCGAAATGCAAGTCGCCCGATTTTCTTTGATTTCCGCACTCGCTAATTAGTGCTACCCGGACTGTTGACAATTTGCACGGTGTCATAACGAGTGCCGAATACACAAACACACGCCGGTAGCATAATTTAAGCTCCTCCTACTTCAGGTACTTGCGAGATTTTCCCGAGAAGTGTGAAAGCGAATCAAATTATCCGATACACCTCGTTGATTGTGTTCAGCCAATTAGCGTCGCGTTTAAGTCTTTGACACTTCGTTTTTAATTTTGTCAACATGTTCGAGTGCAAAAAGCAAAGTGTTTTTTTTAAGAAACTACTGATTAACCATGCGATTAATTGGAATTTGGTACACAATTATTTGTTATCTATGATAAAAGAACGACATGTAATGTATTAACAATGTTTAAATTGACTTCCATCGATGAATTTGTTTGAATATGTATTTCTAGATTACACAGTTTACTTTCAGTTTCATTCGAGTGAGATTCTGACATTCCTCGGTGAATGACTAATTAATATTTTTCACTTGTCCATGTACAAGTGAGACTTAAAAATCTATTTGTCAGCAGTGAAAATTTACCTGCCCAGATTTTCAACATTAAAACCTACATGAAACTACCAACAATTTTTTCAGACAACAATTTATAGGTACTAAGGCAAATATAATACAGTGACACTGTGTATTACTGTAACTGTGACAAAAAATAAGCTACCAACACCTTTGCTTGTATGCAAGTCTGAATTTAAGTTACATCCTCAAGGCAGTGGAACACAGGGCTCCAGATAATTTTTTTGACCAATGAGTATTTACTCAACATATTTTTTGTGAATGAGTAAAATGGTAAAATCTGAAATTGACTAGAAGTAATTTTACTCCTGAAAATTTATTAATGTGAAAAAAACAGAAATCAGTTTTATAACATATTTATTGGTTGTAACACCCATGCATTTGTTTGCAGTTTAGTTTCAATTCATCATTTAAGTGTTTGCTTCTTTTTTCCCTTGGCTTGCTTTGGCTTCACACTCGCTACCGAATAAAATAGAATATTCAATATACCTTTAGCTATGTTTTGGGGAACAGTCTTATTGGTTTAAGAATGCGTAGAGTGTTTGTTCACTGATACATGCATTCTTAGAAAGAGACATTTTTGTTTATTCTGCACTGGAAGTTGATACTTTAAATTGACACTGTTTTAAAATACACTACCGTACAAACAATATTAATTCACACGTATTTGATATACGCAGACATTGAGTGTAACAAGAGGACCATGATGGTCCTGAATCGCTCACCTATCCCCACATGACCCAGTGTTGAACTGAGTATGACGTCGTTATTTCTATTTTTTGACGTAGTGACCTAGTTTTTGAGCAAATGTGACCTAGATATCATCAAGATAAAAAATTCTGACCAATTTTCATGAAGATCCATTGAAAAATATGACCTCTAGAGAGGTCACAAGGTTTTTCTATTATTTGACCTAATGACCTAGTTTTTGAAGGCACGTGACCCACTTTTAAACTTGACCTAGATATCATCAAGGTGAACATTCTCACCAATTTTCATGAAGATCTCGTGAAAAATATGGCCTCTAGAGAGGTCACAAGGTTTTTCTATTTTTCGACCTACTGATCTAGTTTTTGACTGCACATGACCCAGTTACGAACTTGACCTAGATATCATCAAGCTGAACATTCTCACCAATTTTCATGAAGATCCATTGAGAAATATGGCCTCTAGAGACATCACAAGGTTTTTTCTATTTTTAGACCTACTGACCTAGTTTTTGACCGCACGTAACCCAGTTTCGAACTTGACCTAGATATCATCAAGGTGAACATTCTGACCAATTTTCATAAAGATCCCATGAAAAATATGGCCTCTAGAGAGGTCACAAAGTTTTTCTATTTTCAGACCTACTGACCTAGTTTTTGACCGCACGTGACCCAGTTTCAAACTTGACCTAGATATCATCAAGGTGAACATTCTGACCAATTTTCATGAAGATCCATTGAGAAATATGGCATCTAGAGAGGTCACAAGGTTTTTCTATTTTCAGACCTACTGACCTAGTTTTTGACCCCATGTGACGCAGTTTCGAACTTGACCTAGATATCATCAAGGTGAACATTCTCACCAATTTTCATGAAGATCCATTGAGAAATATGGCATCTAGAGAGGTCACAAGGTTTTTCTATTTTCAGACCTACTGACCTAGTTTTTGACCCCATGTGACCCAGTTTCAAACTTGACCTAGATATCATCAAGGTGAACATTCTGACCAATATTCATGAAGATCTCATGGAAAATATGGCCTCTAGAGAGGTCACAAGGTTTTTCTATTTTTAGACCTACTGACCTAGTTTTTGACCCCACATGACCCAGTTTCGAACTTGACCTAGATATCATCAAGGTGAACATTCTGACCAATTTTCATGAAGATCCATTGAGAAATATGGCCTCTAGAGAGGTCACAAGCTTTTTCTATTTTTAGACCTACTGACCTAGTTTTTGACCCCACGTGACCCAGTTTCGAACTTGGCCTAGATATCATCAAGGTGAACATTCTGACCAATTTTCATGAGGATCTCATGAAAAATGTGGCCTCTAGAGAGGTCACAAAGTTTTTCTATTTTTAGATCTACTGACCTAGTTTTTTATCGCACGTGACCCAGTTTCGAACTTGACCTAGATATCATCAAGATGAACATTCTGACCAACTTTCATAAAGATCCCATGAAAAATGTGACCTCTAGAGGTGGTCACAAGGAAAAGTTTACGCATGGACGACGGACGCCACACGATCACAAAAGCTCACCTTGTCACTTTGTGACAGGTGAGCTAAAAAATAGTTTAACCTAGGTTTATAGAGTACCATTCAATGCGTGTGTACGTTCACTGTGGGAGAATTAATGCAGACTGTGCTCTGTTACATGAGGCATCCGGACGATTCAAATTTTCTTTACGCCAGTAAAAAGTCATTGCGTGCATTTCTGTTATTTCGTATACGTTTTTATACGCTTAAAAATTATCAGACATGCGTATATGCATTATTTCAAAGCGTAATTTATGCTAATACGCATCTTATCTTGAGCCCTGGGAACATTTAACAGAAATTTATGCCCCCAAGACTGCCCATGCCAAGCCAAATCGGGATTCATAAAGCTTTCTGACTCATACTCACAAGCTCCTTGTGCTTTTGATTTTTGTTTTTGCCTGACTGTTGATTCCTATTTTTGTCTGTGGACAAAGTTGTAACAATGGATTTGTCCAAAATTTTGTGCAAATTTTTTCTGTTCCCGGTTTCTATTCGCCATGTTACTGTGTGCAATATCACCCAAGACTGAGACAAAGAACCAATCAGAACATGGAAAGAGATGCTAAATTTAGACGCAATTGTGTGGTTTTCCCAAAACAGCAGCAATTGAGAGGCCCTCAGCAGGTAAAACATTCATTTTGTTATTTTATAAACTTGAAGCAACAGTGTTTCTAAATTATTCTTCCTTTTTCTCACTTTAAACCTGAAAATTAATGCTTGTTGTGGACAGAGATGCTTTGAAGAATCATGGTAGAGTACCACTAGAGCATGCCATATACTAAATATCTAAGCTCTGGGCCTTATGGTTTGAGACAAGAATTATTTTAAAGGTTTTTCCCTATACAAGACTATTTAAACCATGTCCATATTTGACCCATGGGAAGATAATTTGAACAATCTTGGTAGAGGACCATTAGATGATGCTACATACCAAATATCAAAGCCCTAGACCCAGCTAGTTGGGAGACTAGTCAGGAGACTAGGTCGGAGACTTCCCCTGGATTGAGAGACAGTCTCTAGATCTAACAGGGCTCTCGCGAGTGGGCGACTTGAGCGAAATAGGCGCTCTAGAACTTCAAACTCCGCTCAAATCTAACTTCAAAGCGAAATGCAAGTCGCCCGATTTTCTTTGATTTCCGCACTCGCTAATTAGTGCTACCCGGACTGTTGACAATTTGCACAATGTCATAAGGAGTGCCGAATACACAAACACACGCTGGTAGCATAATTTAAGCTCCTCCTACTTCAGGTACTTGCGAGATTTTCCCGAGAAGTGTGAAAGCGAATCAAATTATCCGATACACCTCGTTGATTGTGTTCAGCCAATTAGCGTCACGTTTAAGTCTTTGACACTTCGTTTTTAATTGTCAACATGTTCGAGTGCAAAAAGCAAAGTGTTTTTTTCTGCTGATTAACCATGCGATTAATTGGAATTTGGTACACAATTATTTGTTATCTATGATAAAAGAACGACATTTAATGTATTAACAATATTTAAATTGACTTCCATCGATGAATTTATTTGAATATGTATTTCTAGATTACACAGTTTACTTTCAGTTTCATTCGAGTGAGATTCTGAAATTCCTCCGTGAATAAATCGGTGTTAATAATAAACACTTCATACAAGATATAACCAAAATTTGGCGGGTTACATTTACAGAATCGGCTTGAATTTTGAAAAAGATTTTTTTCAGAATTTTTTAACGAAACAATAACCACTGTATGGGAAATGATTTAACTAAGAAAATGAATGGTCACATTAATACTTTTTATCAAGAAACAAAAAAATTACAGCAACCTTTCGAGTCACTCGACATCATTGCGGTAGGAAAAGTCTTCCCACTTCTCCCTAAAGTCTCCCCACTTCTCCCTAAATCTGCTTGAGGGAGAAGTGACTTCTCCCAAAAAATTGGACCTAGCTAGACCCCTGTCTAAACACTGTCTCTCGCTTGAAAGACAAAATGTCTTTCGATCGAAAGACTGTACTTAGCTTAAGTGTTGAAAAAACATGAAATCATTATTAAAACAATCATTTGAGAGTATGTCTCTCAATCCAGGGGATGTCTCCGACCAGGTTGGGGAAGGTATCAAATTTAGCTATTTATAGCTAATATAGCTATATATGGCTTAAAATTGAACAAAAGAACTTCACGTTTCCATTAATTGCTCTTAAACTAATTAGGTGCATATTAGTTACTTGCATATTAACTGGTTGGCATTTGTTACATGTTAGAGAAATAAAATAAAATATTTACCGATGCGTTTTTTCAGAAATAATTTCCATTTATCCTTGCATCACACAAAGCAAATTATCTGATAAGTACACAAAACAAACATTAATTTTCAAAATTTTGCTAATTTTCAGCTCTTCTTTCCCAAGTACCCTTAACACATCTATGAAAACATGTTCAGAAAGTTGCGATTTGTAAAAGATCTGTGATATCACACAACATGTTTTATAGCTGGCATGTATAATATGTAACCAATCCAAGGGAGGTGAAAAGAACTGAATGAAGATTTAAACTTTTCAAGGAAATTCCATGCAATAATACAGTTACACATGATTTCCTCCTACCAGCTTAATGTCATATATAAACACTGCATGGTCATCACATTGTTGTTAGGCTAAGACAAGTTGTTTTTGTGTTCAGTGTTTGTGTCAACAATAATTAACTGACATTAGTTGCAATTAAACAAAATTGTGCATACTTGTAGCATAAGCTAAACATATATGGTGTTATCATATGGTACGGTACATTAAGAAAAAATGTCCTTAATAGTGAGAAAAACTGTTACAAACACATATGCTTGGGAATTTAGGTCGTTTTTAGGACATATCTAAAGCTAAACGATCAAAATTTTATGTAATATCAAAATACTTTGAAAAAGATCTAGTAATGGGCAGAAAGCTACCATTCAGGGGATGTTAAACTTTCATTCAATTTACATTGGCCTAAAAGTCACTCTAGGTGTTTAATACAGGCTATTGTGGTTACTGGCACAACTGGGCTTAATTCTCCAATTAAACAAAGCAATTAACAATAGCTGCATCGGTAAATGTTGTGGCAGTGGCTAGAGAACCGGAATCGGTTCCCTAGACAGCGAACTTATTCGTCCGGAACCGGTTCTCTAGCCAAATTACCGTGCATAGGCTAGGGAACCGGAATTTTATTTCTACGCATAAAGCTGTCGAAATTCACTTTGTTTCTTTTGGAAAGTGTCATGCATGTTATTATCTTAATTATTTTCACCATTTCAGCACGCTAGCTATACCCTTTCATTTATGTTTACTATGTCTCCAAAAGTGTGACGTTCGCCGCATACTGTCCGCCATATTGGAAGATAGGCCTAAACTTGTACGAATTAATGCGGAAATCGTCGGCATTGGAGCAAGCCAAAATAAACTTGAAATTTAAACTTAAAAGGTACAATACTGTAAAAGAAACAATAAAAACAAACTAAGTTATTTCTGTTAATTTGTATTGATCACATATCTTTGAACGTGTAATGCCGAGGTGTTACAAACCAGTATATAAAGTGATCAGATAATCTGCAAGAAGTTTAAATGGCAATTAAATTTGTTTGTACATCTATAAACATGTAATGATGCAAATACAAATTAATACTATTTTTAACCAAAAAAAAAAAAAAATAATTTAAACCTTGTACATGTTTAAAACAAATAACATTTAAAAACGACAAAGTAGTTTTCACGCATTCATTTCGTACTGGTTTACATCATTCCAATTAATATGGCGGACACGGAATGCAGCGAGTACACTTTTGGAGACAGTAAACGCAGATAAATAAAAGGGAATGGTAGCTAAAATTAATTAAGATAATAGTATACATGATACTTACTTATAGAAACAGTGTTATAAAATTCCGGTTCCCTAGCCTATGCACAATATTTGGTTAGAGAACCGGTTCCGGACGAATAAGTCCGCTGTCTAGGGAACCGATTCCAGTTCTCTAGCCACTGCCAAATGTTGTACTTGATTGATCAGTTCTGTGTAGAAAATTGTGTGAAAAAGATGGACACAGTCACAGGATGCTCGTGTTAAAAATATGAGCAAGGGTGAGAAAAATATACATTTCTTTTGTTCACTTTTTAGCCATATATAACTATATTAGCTATAAATAGCTAAATTTGATACCTTCCCCAACCTGCCGACCTGGTCATCCCTCCGAGGGCTCACCATTTCTTTCTTTTTTATTTCGAGGGGTAATATTTTGGAATATGAAAAAAAAAAACGAACATACTATTTTGAGGGGGGACCAATATTCGGCCCAAAATTTGTCGAACGAGAGCCCTGGTAAATCAGCCTTCAGGTGCTCTACCAACTGAGCTATTAAACAGGGCTTCTGGTCAACCAGAAACCTTGAATTATTACAGTTGGAAAAAACTCAGAGCAGTACTACTCCTTGATGATGTGCGTGGTGATCTAATCACTGCATAATTTTAATGAAAATCTACGCTGGTAAAAATTTCAAAAAAAGAATCAGAAAGAGAATAAATCTGCCTTTGTATTGAAAATTACTAAAATGTCATTTACAAATAAAAATTATACAATAACCTTGCGTTAATGTTATGTAGAAAGTTTTCAGAGCTACTATCTCTAACCATCAATTTAATCATTGCAAGTGTTCCATTTAAATTTGTCCATGTTCATGAACATGGCGAATGACAGCATCCGGGCTCTTTGGTGACACGTTTGTTCAGAACCCAACTGAACATTATTTCCGTAAAGATACACGCGTGCGAAAAATATTTCTTTTGCGCGAAAAGGAAATGCTGATGACAGAATCAGTTTGGCATAGCATACCATGTGCATAAATTTTCTTCATAACTTGTGAGTCACTGATGTTATGTTTTATGATACTTCTAAAGGATTAGGAATACAGTGCAAAATAGATTCCATTTCGCGAAATGGACTTTTATTTTATCAATTAGTTTGTAAAGCCCTTTCTTTTTTAATGAACAATATTTTCATCAGGTTTGGGGATGCAATTATTTTCAGACAATTAATTGGTATTCACATGGGAACAAATTGTGCACACCTTGTCGCAGATTCGTTTTTATATTGTTATGAAAGAGATTTTATGTTGAGCCTTTCTCCAGATACACAGGCAGACATAATTACTGCAATTAATAAAACATCACGCTATCTTGAAGATATTCTATATATGGATCATCCGTTTGTTTTTGCTTAGTTGCTGGATACTATTTATCCCTGGAAGCTCCAGTTAAATACTACCAACAATTCGGATACTACTGCTTCATTTCTAGATTTATTTCTTTCTATTTATGACAAATGTGTACATACCAAAAATGACAAGAGGGATGATTTTAATTTTAGTATTGTAAATCCCCCTATTTGGATGGGAAAGTACCTTAGACAACATTTATCTATCTTCATATACTGCTTTACTCCCTTTTACGGTATTATTAGCAGATGCGCAGTCAGTGCAAGAGAAAATTTTTTACCAAAAATATTGGCAGTGGGATGTCAAAGTGATACAGTTATATTTAAAATAGTTAAAAGTGTTAGATATACAGACAAGAGTAGTAAAATCAGGTTAAAAACGCACTTTGCTACAACTAATTGCATGTATGTTGGCATACTGCCTGCTTGAAAGATTCAACCGTAGGCAGCAGAAAAAATTCAGACTGGAGGTTGTTCCATAAGACCAGAGTACTTGGAAAAAAGGAAAATTTGTAGTAACTATAATAATAACATTTTATGGGATAAATATTTCTCAATCAAATCGGTTTGCAAGAGCGTGTAGTCATGTTAAGGATTTCAATGAACGTAACTCAAGAGTAGTGAAAGGCTCACTCTCCTTAACATAAATTGTAGGTCAATAAAAACAAAATCCAAGACCTACACCAGGTCATCCAATACGTTAAGCCAGACACCATCTGCTGCATTGAAACCTGGTTAAAAACCGTACAGCAGAAATATTCCCAGATAACCTTAACCACCAGGTCTTCAGAGACGACAGAGTCTTAAGTCAGGGTGGGGGTGCCATATCCAAAAACCTGATCAGTCAAGAACAACCTGACCTTAAATCAAATTGCAACCAATGCTGGGTCAAAATCAGTATAAAAGGAGTACGATATATATATACATATATATATATATCTGCTCCTATTATAAGCCATATGAAAATGACCAAGAAGCACTTGAGGGGTTATGGTCATCCGCCACCAAAATCCCCCAAAACAGTATTGTCTGGATACTTTTGTTTTGTTTTAGGTTTAACGCCGTTTTTCAACGGTATTTCAGTCATGTAACGGCGGACAGTTAACCTAACCAGTGTTCCTGGATTCTGTACCAGTACAAACATGTTCTCCGCAAGTAACTGCCAACTTCCCCACATGAATCAGAGGTGGAGGACTAATGATTTCAGACACAATGTCATTTATCAAATAGTCATGGAGAAGATACGACCCGCCCGAGGATCGAACTCACGACCCTGCGATCCGTAGATCAACGCTCTACCTACTGAGCTAAGCGGGCGGGCTGTCTGGATACTAGGTGACTTTAACTTACCTGATATCGACTGGTCATCTGAAATCCCTAAGACCAACTACAAATACAGAGACCTATACGACACTTTCCTTGACAATCTTGTTGACATAAACCTTCAACAAATGGTCACAATCCCTACTAGGAATGAAAATATCCTAGATTTTTTTCTTACGAATTATCCTGCCCAAGTCAACGCCGCTAAAACCCTACCAAGCCTTGGTACCTCAGACCATGACATAGTTCTTCATGAACTAAATATTAAAATAGGAAGACCAGTTCAACCAAAAAGATTAAATAAATGTTATAAGAAAACTAACTGGTCAAATTTCAAATCAGACGTACTTAAGTCTGGAGTTAAATTTTCGAACTCAAACCATACAGATCCCAACTCCGCATGGAATGCATTTAAAAAAGAAATAAATAAGCTGAGTGATAAATACATCCCAACAAACTAAGTAAGACACGCGCGGACCTGCCCTGGTTATCCCCCAAAATCCCCAGACTTATATGCAAACGGGACAAAATGTATTCAAACATGAAAAAGAAAGGTAAACAATCAACCACTGCCCAAGCATTTAAGGCCCTAAAATGTAGGATCCAGAAGGAAATAAGAACCTCCTATTGGTCTTATTTAGAATCGGCCATTTTTACTGGCGACTCCCAACCGGGTAAGAACAAAAAGTTCTACTCGTTTGTTCAACATAACAAAACAGAGAGTTGTGGTGTAGCCCTCTTGAAGTATGAGGGCCTAACTCATACCGACCCAGTCACAAAGACAAACATCTTGAATAAACAGTTTGAATCTGTCTTTAAACGGCCGCCACACAGCACTTTTCACCCGCTGTTGTGAAGTACACCCGCTGTTGTGAAGTAAATAAGATCTGAAAAGTATAACAACACTGAGATGAAGTCGGGGCGACTTTTTACGGCCGCCACACAGCACTTAACACCCGCTGTTGTGAAGTAAATAAGTCACGACTTTTTGCAGATGACGCTATTGTCTATCTGACGGTTACATCCTCCCTTCATTCTCAATCCTACAAAATGATCTCCATTCTCTTGCAGCCTGGGAAATGGACTGATCAATGGAGTTCAGTCCAAATAAGTGCGAGGTATTGAGGATTACTCGAAAGAAAAAACCTATCATCTACAATTATACACTCCAAAACATAGCACTAAAAACTACAGAAACTGCTAAATACCTTGGCGTTACACTAAGTAAAGATCTCAGTTGGTCAAAACACATTGATAAAACCACATCGAAAGCAAATAACTCACTTAGATTCATCAAAGAAAATGTCAAAACAAAGAACAGAAAAGTAAAAGAAACAGCTAACAACACCTATGTCCGCCCAAAGCTTGAATTATGTAACAACTATATGGTCAAACAAGCAGTGTCACCCATATGCTTAAAGATCTCAACTGGCAATCCCTTGAACAACGCCGCATTAAAAATTCCCTTATTATATTTTTTAAATAATAAAATAAAGTACAGTCTTATTGCAATTGACCATAACCACATCACACCTACAAGGAACCTGAACTACTTGATCCCACAATCTCATACACAATACCATTCTAACTCCTTTTTCCAAGAACAATTCGTTCCTGGAATGGTCTCCCCCTACACATACAGTCAAACCCCAGTCTGATTCTATTAACTGAGAGGCTGCAACTTGTATTCTTTGCTTCCAAAGGATCTTTTTACACATTTTATTTCTAATCTATATCTATGTTTTTAATCTTAGTAATTGTACTCTCAGTATAGTTCTTTTTAACTTTGTACCTGATGAGCTTGCTCACCTTTTAACAATCTGTCCCAGACAAGCGTCTCCCAGTTATAATCAGAATTGATTGTTGGGCAGTACACAGTAGATGTAGATGTAGAATTAATACCATCATAGTTGGGGGAGATTTTAATCTTGAAAATGTTAATTGGCAATCTCTTACAGCTGATACTGGTGCTTTCCATGCTGATGAAAGTATCAAACTCCTTGACTTAGCAGACTCCTTTGGCTTTCAGCAATTGATTCATGAGCCATCTAGATCTACAGACACTACTCAAAAAACCTTAGACCTTTTATTTATAAATAATCCAACCTTAGTTGACAATATCAAAGTAATTCCTGGCTTTTAGTGACCACTGTATCCCTTTCATTGATATAACAGCTACTCCCCCCCCCCCCCCCCCCCCCGAATAAATTACAAAGAAATAAGAAAGATACTTTTATTTGATATAGCTGATTGGGCTGGTTTTAAATCAGAGTTAGTAAATGTTGGAATAGAACTAAATAAAATGTCCGATAAACTAAATGTCCAGGAGTTTTGGGATAACTTCACGTCTAAACTTGAGAGTTTGACAGAGTTTGACAGATAATTATGTACCATCTAAAAATGTAAATGGGAAACACCACTTGGCATGGATAAACACTGAAATAAAAAAGTTGCTTAAAAAAGGGATAGACTGTATGCCAAGTTCAAAAAGTCAAAAGGAAAGTACCTTGATAAACTTAAGAAACTGAAAGCACTTATACAAAAGAAAACAAGAAAAGCCTACTGAAATTACATTAACAACATTGTATGTGATCCTACTGAACAAAAACATGGAACTACCAAAACATTTTGGAGTTTCATTAAAAGCCTTAAGAAAGACTCCTGTGGTGTTGCACCCCTTAGAGAAGATGGCATACTAAAGTCCAGTTCTCGTGATAAGGCAAATATATTAAACCATCAGTTTTCCTCTGTTTTTACCAAACCAGATGATTCTGTACTCCCAGACCTTGGAAAAAATCCTTACCCTGACATGAAAAATATTTCCGTTTCTGAAAATGGCGTCTCTAAACTACTTAAAGGACTAAATCCCCATAAAGCAGCTGGCCCAGATGCCATAAAACCTAGAATTCTTAAAGAGTGTGCTGATGAAATAGTATCAATTTTCACTCTCATTTTCAGTAAGTCTTTACAGTCCGGACTCGTACCATCTGGTTGGAATCAGGCAAATGTCACCCCTGTCTTTAAAAAGGGGAAGAAGTTCAAACCTAGCAACTATAGGCCAGCGTCACTGACATGCATTGCATGCAAAATACTTGAACACATTGTAGTTAGTAACACCCTTGATCATCTGGATGCAAATGATATTATAATTGACAATCAGCATGGCTTTCGAGCACGTAGATCATGTGAGACCCAACTTGTGAGCTTTGTTCATGATCTTGTCAAGTCTGTAAAGGAAGGCCAGGTTGATGTCGCTATAATGGATTTTAGTAAAGCTTTTGATCTAGCAGACCATAGAAGACTCCTCCACAAGCTTAAATTTTATGGTATCAGAGGCCAATGCTCATCACTGGATAAAAGCCTTTCTCAGTAAAAGAACGCAGAAAGTAGTTGTTGATGGTGCTATGTCGTCTGTAGCCACAGTTGATTCTGGCGTCCCCCAGGGTTCCGTTTTAGGGCCTCTTCTGTTTCTTCTCTACATAAACGACCTCCCTGCCAGTGTTTTTCGGATGTGAGACTGTTTGCTGATGACTGTATCATCTATAGAGTAATACGCTCAGCTGTGGACTCACAGACCCTTCAAGCAGATTTGGACAGACTGGCAGGG
The DNA here is from genome assembly GCF_021730395.1 of Mercenaria mercenaria. Lineage (NCBI taxonomy): Eukaryota > Metazoa > Mollusca > Bivalvia > Venerida > Veneridae > Mercenaria > Mercenaria mercenaria. Next base: position 704,629 of record NC_069364.1, read on the forward strand.
TGGGAGAGGAAGTGGAGGATGGCCCTCAACGTAGACAAATGCCACATCATGCACATTACCCCACCTAGATCTAAACCAGTCATGACTGACTACTTTCTACACAACCAACCCTTGTCTGAGGTCAAACAAGTTACCTATCTCGGTGTGGAACTTTCATCTAATCTCTCTTGGTCTCCACACATTAGCAAAATAACAAACAAGGCCAGTTCAAAATCTTGGGTTCTTAAAACGAAATCTGCATTCTGCCAAACCTGAAACTAAAGCAGCAGCCTACAAATCAATAGTCAGACCTTCCTTGGAATACTGTGCTTCTGTTTGGGACCCTTATCAATTAAATGACAAGCAGAAATTAGAAAATGTACAAAAGAGGGCTGCTAGGTTTGTTACCAACAACTATTCAAAGTCGGCGGGTACTGTAACACAATTACTAAAGCAATTACAATGGGAGTCCTTAGAACGCAGAAGACAGAACATCCGTCTTAGCCTCTTCCATAAAATACATTATGGGCTTGTTGACATAATACCGTTACAATATATGGATCCACTATTAAGAACATCCAGACATCACCATCAATTTGTATATCATATACCAGACTACATACTTCATTTTTCCCTAGGACAATAGTTGAATGGAACTCACTGCCGGTGCACTTAGTCAGTGCTGACTCAAACGCTGTATTTAAGTCGGGACTGACTGGGTTACCACACATCCCCTAGACAGTACATATATGCTTTTATCTTTTAACAGTACTAACTCTCTTGTTTCTTCACCGTGTACATAAATTACGTAAATACTTTGCTAAATTTTATTATCGTAAATCATGCCCAGGTATTAAATATCGAGATATCTGTTACTGGAAAGTATGGATACCATGTTTATCGCACAAGATTTTGTAACTTATGTTGCCTGCGACGTTAAAAACCATACCAAAAAACCTACGCCTCATTACACCACATTTTACATCATTACGTACAAAATGTATATTACGGGCCGTATATTACTGTATTAGGGAAACGCTTCCGGGTACAAAATCCCGTACACAGCCCGAAATGGATATTTATTCTCCCGAGAACATTTTGTCTTCATTGAAAAATGCAAATAAATTAAATGATCTGTCTTACTGCAGATTTTGTTTAAAGAAGGTACAGTATGTTCGAGGGAAACGTCATTGAACTTCAGCCAGGGGCATTTATTGAACTTCAACCAGGGGCGGATCCAGGATTTTGGGGGCGGAGATGGGGGCGTGGCCTTACTCTAAAAAAATAATTTAGATAGCAAAACCATGTTCTAACACTTGTTATACATGGTAGGCTGTTATACGTCGGGTGTAATAATTTCACGAGGGCGTAAATTGTTATACTTCGGGTGTAATAATTTCACGAGGGCGTAAATTGAAAAGTTAAATTGCTGTGCAATCACACTCGAAACCAGTTATAATGTAGAGCATGCAGTAGTTCAACCTGTTGCGTTATCACCAGGCCTTGACACTAACATTTTTCAGTGGTGTCCCAGAGGGCCCACTACCTGTAGAATTTGGTGTCCCTCACCAATACAAGGGATCGCTTCAGTTTGAAAGGATGAAAATGTACTCAACCAAAACTGATTAATCTTAAATCATATTCATTAGATGCACCTGTCACGTAGTGACAAGGTGAGCTTTTGTGACTGCCCGTCATCTGTCGGCGTCCGTCCGTCCACAATTTCTTGTGAACACGATAGAGACCACATTTTGCAATTGATTTTAATCAAAACTTGCACACAACTTGTATTAGCATAATTTCTCGGTTCCTTTCAAAAACTGGCCAGATCCAGTCTTGGGTTCCAGAGTTATGGCCCCTTAAAAGGCCTAAATTTGCTATTTTGGCTGAGACCACATTTTGCAATAGATTTTAATCAAACTTGCATACAATTTGTATTGGCATAGTATCTTTGTTCCTTTCAAAAATTGGCCAGATCCCATCATGGATTCCAGAGTTATGGCCCCTTAAAGGGCCGAAATTTGCTATTTTGGCTTTTGCAGCCATATAGATTATAGAGACTTCATTAATTATGGTTTCATTTGATACAAACTTGCAAAATATCTTGAACAAAAATAGATCTTCAAGATCATCTTGGATTCCATGATGAATCCATTAGATCCAATCATAGGTTCTGGAGTTACGGCCCATGATTGACCCATGAAACAGCCAAAATTTGTTAATTTTAACCTTGTGAGCACGATAGAAGTGACATTTTACATTCGATTTCAACCACACTTACACACAACTTAAGTCACAATAAGATCTTGGTTCCTTTCGAAAACCAGCTAGATTCCTTCACAGGTTCTAGAGTTACTGCCCTGAAAGGGGCAAAATTTTCTTTTTGGCCCTTGCAGCCATATAGAGGTTTCATTTATGCTTTGATTTGATATAAACTTGCACAGAATGTTTATCTTGATGATCTCTAGGCCAATTTAGAAACTGGGTCACCAGGTCAAATCAAAGGAAAAACTTGTTAACACCCTAGAGGCCACATTTATGACCCTATCTTCATGAAACTTGATCAGAATGTTTATCTTGATGGTTCCTATGCCAAGTTCAAAACTAGGTCATAGGGGGTCAAAAACTAGGTCACCCGGTCAAATCAAAGGAAAAGCTTGTTAACAGATTTCAGTAGTTATCGTGTATAATCTTTACCATGACCTACTCACTTAGTTTTTAGCTCGACTATTCATAGCTTAAGATCTTCAGCGCTCTCGGTTTATATACTGGATTTGGACTGGAGCTCTAAAGCCGCAACTATGAAAAAAACAAAATATATAAAAGGGGCATTTAGAGTTTTGGAAGCCAGGACTAGACTATTCATAGAATAGTAGAGCTATTGGACTCGCCCGTGCTTCCGCGTCTGCGTCCATGTCCGCGTCCCGATTTGGTTAAGGTTTTGTATGTAAGCTTGTTTCTCAAAAACTACTTGTGGGAATGGATTGAAACTTCACTAACTTTTTTACTGTGATAAACTGACTTACATTGCACAGGATCCATAACTCTATTTTGCTTTTTATGCCCCCACCACTTTGGGGGGGGGCATATAGATTTGCTCTTGTCTGTCCGTCCTTCCGTCCTTCCGTCCGTCCTTCCGAAAATGTTGTGTCGTGCGTAGCTCTGAAAGTATTTGACGTAGAGTCACAAAACTGTACAGGAATGTTGGTCAGCATGTGTAGTTGTGCACCTGGGGTTTGACGTCCGGATTCATTCAGTCATGTAGAAGTTATGGCCCCTGACTTTGTAAAAATTGGTCATTTTAATGTTGTGTCGCGCCTAGCTCCAAAAGTATATGACCTAGAGTCACAAAACTTTACAGGCATGTTGGTCAGCATGTGTAGTTGTGCACCTGGGGTTTCGCGTCCGGATTCATCCAGTCATGTAGGAGTTATGGCCCCTGACTTAGTAAAAAAATGGTCATTTTAATGTTGTGTCGCGCATAGCTCCAAAAGTATTTGACCTACAGTCACCAAAGTTTACAGGAATGTTGGTCAGCATGTGCAGTTGTGCACCTGGGGTTTTGCGTCCGGATTCATCCAGTCATGTAGGAGTTATGGCCCCTGACTTAGTAAAAAATTGGTCATTTTAATGTTGTGTCGTGCGTAGCTCCAAAAGCATTTGATCTAGAGTCACCAAAGTTTACAGGAATGTTGGTCAGCATGTGCAGTTGTGCACCTGGGGTTTCGCATCCGGATTCATTCAGTATTGTAGGAGTTCAGGCCCCTGACCTGGGAAAAAATTGTCATTTTTGGCCCCTGACCTGGGAAAAAATTGTCATTTTAATGTCATGTAGTGGGGGCATCTGTGTCCCATGGACACATTTCTAGTTTACAAAATTATGCCCCTTTTTCGACTTAGAAATTTTTGGTTAAGGTTTTGTATGTAAGCTGGTATCTCAGTAACCACATGTGGAAATGGATTGAAACTTCACACACTTATTTACTGTGGTAAACTGACTTACATTGCAAAGGTTCCATAACTGTGTTTTGCTTTTTTACATAATTATGCCCCTTTTTCGACTTAGACATTTTTGGTTAAGGTTTTGTATGTAAGCTGGTATCTCAGTACTCACTAATGGGAATGGATTGAAATTTCACACACTTGTTCACTGTCATGATCTGACATGCACAGAGCAGGTCCCATAACTCTACTTTGTTTGTTTTTTTCAAAATTATGCCCCTTTTTCAACTTAGCAGTTTTTGGTTAAGTTTTTGTATGCAAACTGGTATCTCAGTATCCACTAATGGGCAAGGATTGAAACTTCACACACTTGTTCACAGTCATGATATGACATGCAGTGCAAAAGTTCAATAACTCTACTTCGCATTTTACAACATTATGCCCCTTTTTCAACTTAGCAATTTTTGGTTTTAAGGTTAAGGTTTTGTATGTAAGCTGGTATTTCAGTATCCACAAATGGGAATAGATTGAAATTTCACACACTTGTCCACTGTCATGAGCTGATAAACACTATACAGGTTCCATATCCCTGTTTTGCATTTTTACTAAATTATGCCCCTTTTTCGACTTTTGTATTCATTCAAATTGACAAGGCTGTTGAATAGTCGAGCGTTGCTGTCCTCCGACAGCTCTTGTTTGTTTTTGAAGTTTTAGCAAAGAAATTTGTTTAAGCAAGCAACTAAACTCAGGTGAGCGATATAGGTCCCTCTTGTTTCTTAAAAATTCTTGTTTAAATTCAGCAACAGTCTACTGTAAGTATATGCTCTTCCTGAATTTGAATTGGAGCAAGAAAAGAAAAGAAATAAATACAATTTAAGATTTAGCAGTTTTTACGTTGGTTTCATATATTTTTGGTTGAATATTCTGTCAGAATTAAGAAATCTTTGAATGTAACTGGGTGTTCCTTGCTAAAATTTGGTATACTCAGGATCCCGGGACACTATTAGTGTCAAGGCCAGTTCACTTTCATTTCATCTCAATTTGCAATAAAAGCTTGATTGGGGTTCTGAGCACAATCGGGCAATGTAACCAGCCTGTTTCATCCTTCAAAATTAGAGGAGTGTAGTGATTTGAGACTTCAGGAATTGTTGAGTAATCTTCATCAAACTTGGTCTTCAGTCTTCTCCTAAATTTGTTCAAAGGGAGGGGCTTGGCCGTTTTAATTGCTGCTAGAGCTGAAAATAGAAATTTATACCTTTAAATGACTTCTCATAACCAATGTATGGATCTTCATCAAACTTGGTGTATAGCATTATTATAAGTCCTCTCCAAATTTGTTCAAATAAGGGCTTTTAGGGGCTGATACATTGCAGAGGTAAAAACAGAAATACCTTTAAACAATTCTTCACACTAACCGTTTGATGGATCTTCATCAAACTTGGTCTGTAGCATCATTATTAGGTGCTCTCCCAATTTGTTCAGATGGGGCCACCAAGCCCCTTTAAAGGGCTGCTAGAGCTAAAAATAGAAATACCTTCAAATAACTTCTTCTCATGAACCGCTTGATGGATCTTCATTTAAAACTTGATCCAAAGCATCCCTCTAAGGTCTTATCTCAAATTTGTCCAAATAGGGGCATTTGATATGTTTAAGTTTTTTTGTATTAAACACAGTTTTTACCATTCATGATTCAGTGTGTCATAAATATATTCAAGGTCAAGGTCAGTTGAGCGAATTACAGACACAATGGTCCACTAGTTAACTTAGAAATTTTGGTTAAAGTTTAAAACAGTACTACCTCCAGAACAGATACTTTGTTGAAACTTTACAAGATCACAGCATCAGGTCCCATAAATCTTACGGGAATTTGGAGAATATTCAGAAAATCCATTTTACTGACAAGCCTTTGAATAGTCAAACATGCTGTTATGAGACAGCTCTTGTTATTTATCATATTAACAGGGATTCCAAGATCTGAGGAGAACCTCCAGATTTATAAAGTAGGGATTCTCTTTGGCACCACCACAATGTTGAACACTGAACATAGAGCAAACTTTTGCTCACTCCTGCGATAACCAAATGAGATCTTCTTTATTATGTGAGGAGGTTTTTTATCACAATTTACTGAATAACCATTTATGCTTTTGATGAATTTATCAGGGTAATACGTGATTTTACAAGAAAACAAAAGGGCCTAGACACATAAAAAGTATCTTCATCAATAAGCACAAGTCACTTTTAACAGTGCTTTCTCTGTTACAGATGCTGCAGTATTCCCTGACAAAATCTGTGGATTTCTCCATATTCCTGCCTGCAATTGTCAATCTCATGGCACATTCAGACCTCCTGATAAAAAAATCTGCCTGCCAACTATTGACGAGGGTTTCGGGTGAGAAATCTTGCTGTTTTAACCATATTTTTTAATGTTTGAAAGCTTTTTAAAATCATTATCTCTTGTTCATTTGGTTATATAGTTTGTATTAATCAGCAGTAATACTTTATTCTCAATCTGCAGCATTTTGAGTATATTTATTCAGACATATAATTTCCTCCAAACTCAGTCTTATTAATATTTGTACTAGCTACAGAATTCGAAGTTACGTCTTGTAAAGGTAACAATTCTCTATGTAATCACCCACTTTTAGAGTTCCTGCTGTATTTCAGGTATGAAGTCAGAGTTTATTCTGCTTGCCGTCAACACTTTACTCAAAGATACAAGGGAGAGCAATCCTGTAATTAGGGCGCTCGCTATCCGTACATTATGTGCCATCAACCATGAGGCCTTTGTTGAACACCGTATAAAATGTGTAACGGAAGGACTTAAAGATACGAGTTCCTATGTGAGAAGAACAGCCGTAATGTCATCTATTACGGTGTTCAAAGCTGGAACAGAAGGATTTCAGGAATCCGGAATTATTAACAGACTTTATGAACTGATTCGAGACTCCGACCCTATTGTCACTGTGGACAGTCTTCTGGCCCTCGAAGAAATTCTGAAAAACGAAGGGGGAATTGTTCTGAATAAAAAGATAGTTGGTTATTTACTTACAAGGGTAGAGGAACTTACTCCCTGGGGGATGGCTTCTGTTAGCAAATTGATGCAGAAATACACACCAAAATCTGAAGATGAAATCTTTGATCTAATGAATGTTTTGGATCCATTTCTTGAACACAATAGTGTGACTTTGTCTTTGAACACTTTACAATTATTTCTTGGTATCATTAAAGACCTGCCACATTTGCAAGAGGAGGTTTTACAGAGATCACTGAGTGTTTTTCTGACAATTTTTTCTTCAGGAAATCCAGAACTTATTTCAACCACCATCCAGTTTTGTAAACAGTATCCCCAAAGTTGTAAAATTCTGGCGCCAAATTATAAAAATCTTTTCTGCAAATTCAAGGACCCTGCTTATCTTAAAGTTCAGAAATTACAATTTATAACAGAAATGATCAATGTAGAAAATTTCAAAGATATATTAGAAGAAATAGTTATAAATTGTACCAATGCCTCAGCGGAAGTTTCGCTATGTGCCATACAGTCTTTAGGAAACATTGTCACAAGCTTTCCCGATTTGTCAGAGAAATTATTAAAAGCTTTCAACAAGCTTTTACAGAGTGATAAAGACCATGTTGTTTCAAATACATTACAAGTTTTAGTCAAGTTGTCGGAGAAGAATCAAGCTGCGCTGAATGAACTGGGGGATCAGTTATGTGTAATCGCGAGAAAATTGTCCGACAATGATGGAAGAAGTTCAGCCTTGTATCTGATCGCTCAGATGGACAATGGTTCCTCCGAATCACTGTTTGTGATAGAAGACTTTATTGAGCAGTTTGATGACCTTGATGCAGAGGTCAAAAGTCAGCTTCTACTGACTGGGATCAAAATGTTTTTCCGACGACCAGCAGAGTTTCAGAATATACTTGGTGAATTATTTGACCTGTGTTTAAGAGAGGTTGAACCAAGGGAGTTGAATCAACAAGCCAGATTCTACTATTCAATATTTGAAGCAAATGTAGACACTGCCAAACAGATTTTTGAAGTTCTATGAGCAATTTAAGCAAACCCACAGTCCACAGTACACCATATTAAGTTCATTAAAATGAGGGTGTGGAGTGGTATTAGGGAGTAGGTGATGAACAATATTTTACTGCAGTTCTTGTTTTGGGTCACTTTGTCCACCATTTCCATTTTATCACTTATGTTGTAAAATTTGATCTTGCTGTACACGTAGAAAGTAGAGATTTGTAGAACAATGTTGTGTATTACAATGCTGTTTAGACTAAAACATGTAGAGATGGTTATGATCATCAGACATTTTCTGACATTTGAAACATTGAATTTATGTTTGTACAATACAGTGGATCTTGTTAAAAATTTAATGAAGACTTCCATAAAATAAGATGTTTATCATTTTTTTAAAGACTTCACAATATTATTATCCTGAAAAATATGAACAAGTTGTTTTAATATGAATTATAGCAGCATCTAAAAGTAGATTATCTTGTGAAACAGATTATCTCATTGACAAATTTACAAGGACAACTTTTTGCAATGACCACCAATATAACTTGTCTAACTACAAGTCAATTGTTCACATAACATTTTACAAACATTTTTCTGAACTGGTGGTATACTCTGCTTATCGGTCTGTTATGAGAAATAAAAAACAAAGTCTTTTTGTTTGTTTTTATTGCATCTATAAATACACCGTAAACATGTTACGCTACAATGTAGAAGTGAAGAAACCTACTTCAGAGCAAAGAAAGAATTTCTACATTTATTTATATGTTCAAACTTTGTCTCTGTCAAATATTTTGTTAGATTATAAAACAAATGTTATACAAGGCGATGCGAAAACTTTGTACAACTAAAATAAATGATAATATGCCATGTTTTGAAAGGGATTTTTATTAAACTATATATTTTTCCCAGAGATGTTGGTTCATATCACAGTTTATTTATCAGCGGCTTGATGATCTGGATTATTTAAATGGTAAAATCTTTACAATATACAGCAGATATTCTCTAACAATAAAGTTTCATTGAACAATAAGCCCTCCAGTAATATTTTTCATCCTAAAATCACATTTAGAATACACAAACAAATAACAAACAACTACAAAATGTACATGTATATCAACAAATATCACAGATCTTGTTACCATGGTAACATTGTGCAAAACTTATGTAAAATAAACTGGTTTTGTTCCCTTAACATAGTGTAGTAATTTATCAACATGATTTAAAGCAAAAAAAAAACAAACCAGAAAGATTCTTTCGAGTAAAGGTCTGGCTTTTATCACAGTCTGGTATGACAATACAATCTCACTTGGGGAAAAATCACTGATTTCCTTAGTTTATTTTCTATGTTTTTGACTACTCGAAAACCTTGATAACTCGCGCATTTTGCACATAATCATGAGGAGCTGGAGCGGCTGGTGTTTTACTGTATTTGAGTCGGAGGTAATGATTTAACTAACTAACGAGTGTACAGATAAAAAAACTTCAGATCAAGTAACAGTTAAACATTTTATAAAGAAATAAGTGCAATTAATTCATAAAACAATTCAGCATGAGTTGTTGAGATTTTAATAATGTTAGCAGATTCAAGCATGTAGCAGTTCATTTAGGAAAAATAAATAAAAAACAATTCCCTTAAACATCAACTCTAACCATCTTTTTAAAACTTATCTTGTTATGATAATGTATTCAATGGTAATGTAAAGAAGTTTTTATATTTGGTTTTATAAGGTAAATATTCTCCTTGTGAATCTTGTATTGGTTTTGTACTGAGTCAGTTCCCAGTGGCATGTCCACAAAGTTAGGTAATTAATCCCGATGCTTTAGATTTATCAACAAAGGAAAACAAATTGACTTATTTTTGGCTTTTTTGTTCAAAGCAATAAGCAAAAATTAGTTTTTGGCAGTGCCTAATATACATAGGAAATGTAAATATTAAAACAACATAAAGATAATCTTGTAACAGGTGAAATATTATACAAACTGATGGGATTTAATGCAAATGGGAAAACAGAACTTTACAAATGTGGTGTATAAATGGTTCAAGGTACAAAAAGATGAAATTTTCTAAAATTGTGCTTAAACAATCCATTTAAGAAAAAACTGAACAATCTGACTTGCACTACCAAATATGCAGCTGTTCGTACGATTTTCACACATGCATATTTCATAAGAAAAAACGCACCTAATATTGAAAAAGACATGAAACTGAATACAGCTAGCACTGAAACTAAACTTCCATCCACTTTTCATCAGTTCATTTCTTGAAAGACTAAGATGAAATTATATTACATATTTTAAGTATGAAAATAAAATATGCACACTCAAAAAAATATTTGGTGTTTTCAAATACTATCAATAGAAGATCATAGTTTCACTTTTGTAACACGTGCTTCAAACCTGTAAAAATCTACTTCAATATCTAAGAACACACTATATAAACATGTCTTATTGTATCCAGAGTGCGATTAAAACAACCTTATGTGTTATTGGTATATAACAAGTCTGTAGAAAAAACATGTGCACACTGCATTGATCTATATAGCAAATTGAACCCCGCAGTTCAAACTGGTATTATCTGAATGTGCGAGAATTGCTTGTGCAGGTAAATACACACCTGTCACTTGTGCAAGTAAATACGGTCACCTATCACTTGTGCAAGTAAATACACACCTATCACTTATGCAAGTAAATACACCCCTATCACTTGTGCAGTCAAACACACCTCAGATCTGTTCAGGTATTCACATTAATGAAGTAAACGAACATCATAATACAAATACAATGATTCGGAATGTTCTATGAATGTTAATATTGTAACCCAGTTTCAATTTACGCCTTTTCTGCATTATCAATAACATTATATTACAAACGTTTCTTCATTGTTCCATAATGCCCATATTTGATGTGAAATTATTATTCATGAGGGGTCAACTTTTAATGGATTTCAATATCTATCCATGAAACAGAATTTCCATATATTTTATCTTTAAATAAGTTGCATCTGTCAGCGAAACAGAATTCCCATATATTTTTATCTTTTAAAATTTGAAATCCTTGAATTCACGACCCTATAAATTTTATGCCAACATACATGAATGATTTTGCAGCATTTGTGCATTGGAAAACAGTTTTGTAAGAAAATATCCACGCTTTAAAGCTACTGCCAAAATATTGGTCATGAAACTGGCATACATAACTGTTGCATACATGACTGGGTTGCAATATTTTGTAATATATAAAACATGATCGGCAATAATAAAAAAGCATGAACTACGACTAGACAAAATACTAGAGCAAAGCAAACACCTCCTACTCTCTATCTATATACTATAAATGCCAATATTTTTGCAAGGTTCATTTTTGATCCTGTAACATTTACATATAGTTTATCTTAACTTCACTAAAATATTGGTCTTTATAGCAGAATTGAGCATTACACACAGATTATCAAATATTAACAAGAAAAATAGTAACAAACGACAGTATTGGATTAAATAAAGTGTATTTTCAAACAATAAAACTACTTTTTGATTTTTAGAACAGGTAATTGTACAACATTGAAAACTAGATTCAAGTTAATTCAGATTTAATCTCAAAACACTACTACTATGGGAATTTTTGTGTTTTTTTTTTTCTTTTCATGAAAGTACTTTCATGGTAGATAATAAAACAAGGGTTCAACCCTTCAAAAGTCCGTTGTTTTACTTTATGTAGTGCTTGTTTCAGGGAAAAAATAATTTAGTGTCTCAATAATCTAATGGAGATATACAAAAAATCATATTGAAATAGTGCTTAAATTTTGAAGAAAAAAAGGATTAAATGATAGATAAAAAGATATCTTGCTATTTCTGGCTAAAATGGAAGCATTTCTAGAAAGCTGTAAATAAAATCTAACAGTTACACCCATTACCCTTTTAGAATATCAAGGAGTTAAAGCAAAAAAGGTCTATCTCACAATGTACTGTATAAGTGGAACAGTTGGCGACAAGATGTTTGTGAATTTTGCAAATTCAAGAAATTTGTGAAAATATCAGCCAGCCTAAATTTCCACGTTCAACAAGACGTGTCACCAAGTAAAGACAAATGAACATAGATCGTCTCTTCAGTTTTTGGCGACTTGCAAATGTTTTCACTTGTGAATCATCTGGAATTGGCAATTTGTAACTTTTTGACCTGCAAAAACTTTCACTTTTGTATTATGTCCTGAAATTTTTCACCTTTACCCCTTAAAACATGCTAATTCTGCCCTAAGCTTAGCTAACTAAAAAAATATATATTTAAAACAAACAGATCCTTTCAAAATGATTTTTTCTCTCAAATATTTGAGCTCACTTTTTATCCAGTAAAACATTTCTTAATAAATTCTCAATATGACAAGGCACAGTTATCAAGTTGAGCCTGTATTTGTTTAACGCAGCCGTAACGAAAAATGAAATGGGATTTATTTTCTCTAGCGATAAGGTATAAACATTGATATTAAATGCGATTTCTTTATCTTTGAAAAATATTTCACTATGAGAATCATCTTTAACATATTGTTCATTAAAAAATAAATAAACATGTAAGCAATATCAGTTTAACACAGATCATTCAGTCAATTTGTTAAAAGCTAGCACAATGGGACGGCCTGAAACATTGACAGATGTCTATCAGTGACTCCTATACGAACATCTTTCCGTTGCTGACCCTCCTCTTCCAGTTTTTGGAAATGTTGAATTCGGTTTATCTTTGCGTCCTGATGTTGTATGTTGCGCCGGGCATTTTCAGCTTCTTCTTGGTCGAGTCGACGAGTTACATTATCCCAGCGCTCTTGAGATCTCTGTGCCTTGATCTCCTGGAAAAATAAGGTATATTATAATACAACTACAATCTCTTCAGAAGGCTTTACAACAGTAGTTTTTTGATATGGTTATATTATCTTCAGTTTTAATATTCATGTTCAGTTAATTTTGCTACTTTTTATAATCATTTGTATTTCTGGAATGTATTCTGTAAAGAACTTTTAAACATGGAAAAATACCTGAAAAGTGTACCATATAAATGTGGCATAGTTCTAGTAATCAGCCTTGGTCCAGACCTCCCTGTCAATGCATTACAGTATGCACACTTTTTGACAGGTCTGTATTTCCAAGGGCCAATACCTAGGCCAATAAAGTCTTCCAAAGGCCTATATGGGTTATCATTGGCAACTATAAATAAAGTATACTTATATAATTATTTCTTAGGACAGAGCTATTAACTTTATTTATGTGTCAAACGATCGCACAAAGCAGTATTACACAAACAAACTTACAGCTCTACGTTTATTTGTTTCTTCTATTTGCATCTCTCGTTGTCTCTGTACTTCCTCTCGATGTTCCCGGCGACGCTGCATTGATTTTATTCTCTGTTGTTCTCTGTCTACCTCTCGTTTCTGATTGGCTTCAATCTTCTCACGTAGTTCCTTACTGATGTATTTTTTCTGTTCTCGAGAGATCTCGATCTGTCGCTGCTCTTTTATTTGACGATCCTGTTCTCTCTGTATCTGTGCCTAGTTGGGTAATATAGAATACCTTAATTCACACTGTACAGTAAATCATGAAATGCTGGTGTCTCATTTGTAAACAGTAAAATAATGAGATCCCTTTACTTCATATCATACAAAAAGTAACTTCTGTCACATAAAATGATGTTTCCTGGCCCTGTTTTTTTCTGCTGTGACTTGTCTGTTTTACCACATTAATATCAATCTGTTATTCAGGAATGGCATGACTTCTTGTATGCAAGTATCACATATTTAATCACCCTAAATTTTTTATTCTTTTAAATTTTAACAGAATCTTTTTATCGGGATTAAGTCACTTGAGCATCGTTCAATTTTTTCAATTTTATCACTTTTACAAGGCAGTTTCTAGTGAATTTCTATTCAAAATCGTCTTGAAACACATATGTCGGCATACAACACAGAAATGATTTTCTCTAATATGTTTCACTACAAAATATAAAATCTTGACTTACCATTACTCTATCCCTATGTTGGTCTTGCATAAGCTCAGACATCCTATCATTGTTTCTCTGTCTCATCTGCCACGCCTTTTCTCTTTGTTCTTCCCTCCTCCGTCTGTAACAACAGAAATGTTTCAACATTTATTTACGGAGAAATGATAGAATTTCAGTCCAGACGAACAGCAATATCAACACTGCATGCTCAAATTTCTAACAAATGCTATTTTCCTGTGACAACTGCTTCCCCTGGTAACCAATAAAATATGTCATTATATAAACTACTACAAAAAGTTACAAAAATGTACAGGAGAGATGTCTGTAACTGTGCAAAAAGCCAGGGTATTCATAATATAAAGCTATTTGTATGCTATGCCTGGTCAATCACTGGAAACATGCAACATTTTTTTTTGGTGCATAATAAACAACTAATTAAATGGTAATGATGTGCCTCCAGTGGTTACCAGCATTTCTAAACCTAAGATTTACTTACTGACTGGCAAGTCATTCAATCAGTGTTTTATTACATGGCATCAGAATTGATTTTTCACAGTTTTATTTTAAAATTTTTACTTATGAACTGGGGAAAAGATGTACTGAATACAAATTAGTCATGGCACACAAGAGTCGAGGTACGCCTCTGCCATTCAATAAGTATACAATTACGAACTCTGGTCAGTCCAACTCATGGTCTATAATACTGTATGTATGCAAACAAAAGCCTACTTAAAATCTTTCCTCAGCTGTTCCTTGGTGTCGGCAGACATTGGTCTGTGTGGAATTGGGCGTGGTATAGCCTTGTCCTGACGTGTGAGAGGGGCAGAGGGTACTCTCATCAACTTCTCCACAGAGTCAGTGTAGTCGTGTTTAGCCATAGGGTCAACAAACTTGTAAACTGGGCTAGTCCATTCATCTGAAAATACATTCTCAATCTGTCTGAATATGTTCAAAGAAATGTTCACGTTTCTTTTACACAAATTGCAATGTCATATTGCTCTTCATCATTTTATCAGAAAAATGCCAAGCATCTATATAACGACTCGAGTAACAGTTTAACTGAAGACTATGTTTATGTGGGAAAGTCTACTAGAATAATGACAAATTGGCCTCTTTAAGAATTTACTGACATAATGTTAACCAGGACAGATTACGTAGAAAAGAGGTATCTTTTCAATTTTAATACTTGGACACAACTTATCCGACAATTAAAGGCTAACTGAAAATGTTATATATTTACTTAAAGCACTTACTTATATATGGTGACTGGCGTAGATTTCTTGCCTCAAGTGGAGCTTGCAGGGCAGTTTCTCTGAACGGACCTTGTGAACTGTTTGTGATGGGCATTGCTGGATCGACTCTCCAATAGTTTTTCCATGGAGGTCGGCGACTGACGAGTTTACTCCGTGGTTTATACAGCAGACTAGAATCTGTATTGACTGCTTGTTCTCGTAAATATTTAGATGTGTCTTCAGGATCACTAAAGTACGTATCTACAAAAACAAATTGTGGGTCCTAATGTGTGCTAACCAAATTCCTTTGCCTTTCAGTAAAAAATTATCTTCTATAAAATGCATATAATTCAAATTTGACTACAAAATCATATTTTTTTCTTTAATTTTACAAAGGCTTAAAAGTCATTATCCTATTACTAGCTACTGTGTAATTATTTTATTCCATTTGCATAAAATTTCGTGGTTTGGGCAAAAATGGCCACTCTGCAGGAGCTCAGATATGTAGATTTCAAAGTTTAAAGATAAATTTGATAGCGATTTCCTTTGCTCATTCGGATTTAACTTTATAACTGACATAATCAACAGACATGAATCTCCCAAAAATATGAATGATATCACTGTATATGAACATCAGTGATTTGTGTGCTTTCAGAAACAAGAGCACCCATGCATTTAAGTTCCAAGTTTTTAATATTATGCTTCAGACAAAAAATCTTTGCTAGCTAATACTAAAGCGGGCATTTCCAAATTTGTTAATGTTCATATGACAACATAAAGATTGTGCACATAATATTCCTACACACATTCTTACACATATTCTGAGACATATTCAGACACATTTTCCTACACATATTCTGACATTTAAGAGCAGCCTTTTAAATATTGTGCCTAAACTTTTTTCACTTTTGTGGCTGACTACTTGCTATTTGTTAATCTTTATATGATGACAAAATATAAATTGTACATATATTTCAACACATATTCCTAAGCATTTTCTGACGCATATTCCAACACATATTCCTACACGTAAGAACACTCTTTCAAAAATTTTAGCAGAACTTTTTTGACTAATGAGATAGCTACAGAAGGAACATGCCTAATTTTACTTTGTAATATACCTATAGAATGGAAGGATGAAATCTATTTCATAACTTGTATAGCGTCAAACAAAAGAACTGGTTTTACCTAAATCTTCAGATCGAGACCCAGTTAAACTAGCGGAACTTATCCCACTGTCCTCTGTCATCGCTGATCTCTCCACCTCCTCAAGCTGAAACAATACAACAATCTGATATATCACCTAATTACCCATATACATGTACAGTAAACTAATGCTTGGAGCATGTCATTTCTGTTATATCTGGTCACCTTTAACCAACCATATTCACTAACATATTTGTCCATTAAACAGAAATGTGGAGATATTGTGGTAAAAAGAGGAGCAATGTAAAGCAAAAACATGAGAGAATTAATACATGCAACACCAATACTATGAATAATAATTTTTAAGTTTAATGAAATTACCATCATATTTGAGAACATTTTTGATACTACAGGCAAAAAATTGTATATACTTAACAATTTTTCTAAATGAATATGCAAGAAAAAGATACTTTTTTCATAGATTAATATTGCACTCCTACAGTCATGCAAAATTTCCCATGCATAAATGGGGCAAATTTCACACTACAAAATCTGATAACCTGCTTAGTTATAATGCACACTTGCAGTATAGTATCTGATGACAGAATAAGGGCACTTTTTAGGTGCAAGGTAGGTGGCAGATGGCACTACTTGCCAAATAGCAGCCAGCACCAAGCTGCACTCATTTTGTGACATTTTACTTAAGAGTTACCTTATTGTAACTGTTATAGCTCAATTGTTACCACTGTTACCAGTTTTTTTTAACTGAACTGATCATAGAATAATGGGTCCAATTTCCATTGAAATATATCAACATTTCACTGAGATTATGACAAAAATCAAAGTTTGGAGTTAGAGAAGTTATTGAGCATATATATGTTTACCTTGAGCTCCTCTCTGACTTTTTCATCCTGAAAGCTAACAGATTTTCTGAGTGTATTTTCTTCTTGTTTTTCTCGTTTCAACAGACGTTCTCTTTCCAGCTGTCTCTGTATCACTTCCTGTTCCAGTCGCCATTCTTCCTCCAACTCTCGCCGCCTCTGGGCCAGTCGTTCTTGTAGCTCTCTGTCTATCTCTTCCTCTGTTGCCTCCAACCTGCGCACTTCAGTTCTGATAGCAGGTTTCGTTTTTTCAACAGGCTTTTCTACTGTCTGCTTTTTAGTACCCTTTTCTGTTTCTCGCTCATCAAGAAGAAGTTTGTGCTCCATCAGCTGTGATGTAATACGCTCATCTAGCTCCTGCTGTGTTAAATCTGTACCTGATAACAAATACATATTTTTCATTTCTGTAAAACTATATACACCATTATTGTCTAGAGGAAATACTTTCTCTGCTTGTGCTATAAGTTACATTGCCAAGGTCAAAATCTGGAACATGTACAAAAGAGTCAAAATGTTTTTAGAAAGTAGGAAAGTTTATTTACTGCATTCAAACTGGCATGTAACATCAACCCTGAAACAAATTAGTAAATAGGAAGTTGTATAATTCCCATACCTGGTACAACATTTTCATTTTCTTGTTCTGTTACTTCCCTTGATGATGTCCTTGACCTTCGACCTTCAGATCCAGTCTTCATGATAAGAGGGTAAGGTGGATGGAAGGGATATCTCCAGGGTCCTCGTCTCTCAACAACCATTGGATCATAATCAAAGAACATGGGGTCAGCAAGTTCATATTCTTGAGGTGTAGCATCGGGGCCTGAGGTGGGGTAACCTAAAATTTATTCAGATTCTCTGTTTTTATGAATATTATGAAAATCAGATCTACTGGCAGAAATTCAAACACATTTCCCTAAATTATCTTGTGGACAATTCTCTTTTCAAATGATTTAATTTTTTTGTTGGGTTAAACATCACTTTGATACATTCATGGATATTATGGTGACTTTGGAGCTTATTATGATGGTGGAGGAGAAGATACTATCAAAGGCAGGCACCATACCTTGTTAGAACCAATGACCTTATTAAGCCAGCTTGATGGCTTCCTCATATGACAGAATTCTACATCTCCAGCAAGGTCTCAAACCTAAAGTGGTGAGGGGCAACTGATTCAAAGTCAGTGACCTTAACCACTCGGCCACAGAGGCTCCTATTTTCAAACAAAGGCAAAGCAAAGATACCTTGTATTCACTTTTGTCAGTCCAATGAGATACTAATGTTGTACAAAGCTTTTGACTGCTCCAGCTCAAAAGTTAAACCATCTATACAGCAAGCTTTAAGTCATTGTAATTGAAATATTAGTGGGTATTTACAACAGCCTTTGATTTATGCAAACCTTCAAATGATTGTTGTGGGTAGTTTTCCTCAGTGGAAAGAGCTACCCTAGCATCTTTCGGCATCTTCAGTTCCAGGGCGAGCCTCTCATACACCTCTTTGGGGATCCAGACAGCTGTGTCGGCCTGGACCTTCTCCACCTTACCATTCGTGAAACTGACTGTGATCAGTTTATCGTCAGGACCTGGAAAATATTCAATACAAAAGCTGAAACACAACCTGAGGTCACAGAAAGTTTTGTCTAAAGACAAAATGGACTGACAGTGCCAATTATATAAGATGACTTCAACTTTAAGTAGCATAGGGTCAGACTAAAACCATTAAAAGTTATTAAGTCAAATCTATTGAGAATCTATCATTTGATTCAAAGTATGATTTTTTTATAATACAGTTTTAATGTTTGAAAAAAAAATGTTATAATTTACCCTTAGCAATTATTCCAATTTTCAGGACAAGTAACGTCCTATTGTTCAAGGACTAAAAATCAGGCTCTGGACATCCTTTAAGGGGCCTTAAACTATCATGACAGATATCAAGGAAATAGAAAATGTTCATGATTTCACATTGATTAAAGGTTTATGAGAGAAATAAGTGGCTGATTGGTTGGGTTTAACACCATCTTTGGACATGTTTTAATGAACCCTGTCCATTTGTAATACTGACATAGCCTCAGCCTGATTGTTTCTTACACCTGCAGGTAGTTGCAAGTGACCAACAACTTTCTGACATATAAAAGAAAAATTTATTTGGACGTCTTAAAGTATAACAGAGACCATTTGCCTTGTAGAGAGCTCAAATTCAAAACCATAAATCAGATTGTGCAAATTTTAGAATAGAAATTAGAAAATAAATAAACGAAACTTAAACAGGTCAGCATATTTACGTTGATTATAAGAGGTGTGAACGATATATGTCCATATCAATGTTTACAGCAATTAAAGACATATTTATATAACTGAAATTAAGTTTACTTTACACCATTTTGAAGAATAAAAGATATAAAAGTTCGTATCTAATTATACAGTTAAATGTTGAAAATACTGGCACTTTTTAAACCAAGTGTTATAGGAAAAATATTCTTACATTCTTAAATCACTATTTGTATTTTGTGTTAAGTGGGAAGAGATTTTTATTTACAGAAGTTTAATCAATGAGATCTGTCATATTTCCAATTGATTAAACAAAACCTGTCGCATAGATCTATATCTTATGTTCAATATATCATATAAATGGTCTTAAAGCCTCTCTCATAATCTGAAAAAAAAAGGTTCTCCGAAAACTTGTTAAATTTTTGTATTTAAAATTGTAAATGTGTTTTTAGGTATAAACTTACTTTTTGCTCATCTCAAATTCAAAATGGTTTATGTGCAGACATTTTTTATAAATACTGTAATACCTTAATTTTTGGGATTTTTTTTGCTAATACTACACAAAACTGAGGTTGTGACAGGTTGCAACCCTTGATTTCCCTTGTGCGAGTCTTTCGATCTTTCCTTGGGTAAAATTTTATTCCAAGTTCATTCAAGAAGAAAAACATATAGACAAATAGATTTCAAATCTTGTTTTATTTAATAATGGTACATAACATGATAATTTCAAACAGATGTACCACATTAATTAAAGCTGATTTTTTTACATACATTAAGGACATATATATCGAAAACAATTACTTGCATAAATTGTATTTAAACATTTTTATTGTAGCAACCAAGTTTATCGAGATTTTACCATCAATGCTTCAAAATGAATGTCAAACTTGAATCAAAATACCTGCTGTCAACTAAATCTCTTAATCTAGTAGAATAACCTTGATAACTGATACAAAAAAAATGCAAAATATATAGACAGATAAACAAAACTGTATAATCATGGTACATGTATATAATTTCTACAAAATTAATAAAAGAAATGTGTGTTTCAATGATCGCAAAAGAAAATGTATTTTATGAACAAGCAGGTACTTCTAATAAGGGTAACTTTCTAGCTAAAATGACTCATAAACACTCTTTATAAGAAATATTTCTGTCATGATAAGGTCTGTCTGGTAGAACCTATGTTCTTGATTTTATTTTTTTTTCTCAAAAGAAAAAACAGATTCTTACAAGACCTCTATAAGACAGAGTTAGGAAAGAAACGCAACTATTTGAACTAACAGACCATGACAAAAAAGTCTTCACTCTTTCACTCCTGAATCCCATCAAAATATCATACATTTCTCAAATAATTTTGAAACAATTTGATGCTAAACCCAACCAAACCACTCTGCTGTCTAAAACATTCTGCAGTTATTGAGTTAACACATCATTTTGCATAATCATTTACCTGATCACCTGATGATTTAACAGTTCCAAAATGCCCGATATATTAGTGAAAGGTAGATTGTAAAAGCTACTGTTATTTTCCCTAGGTTTAGTCACAGGGATCCGTCACCTGCTATGACAGAGGGGAGAAATTTTTATGATAGAAGGGAATTTTTTTGTTTTAAATGTTTTTTAGATGAAATTCAAGAACTTATAAAATTATGTAAAAAAAATCACCCATAAAAAACATAAATATAGACTATATTTATGTTTTTATGGGTAATTATTTTTTTTACATATAAGTTCTTGAATTTCACCTAAAAAGCATTTAAAACAAAAAAAAATCCCCTCTATCATAAATTTTTTTCCCCTCTATCATAGCACGTGACGGATCCCTGTGGGTTTAGTTACCAGCATCGCAGATACAGTAGAAAAGAACCAGTTCATCACAGAAATCTGTGAGTTCTATAGAAGATGCATCTGGGTCTGAGTCTGGAAACCAGTTTCAGAATGCAATCTTGCCATTGGTCAATTTCAAAATTCAGCCCAGATTGAACCAATCAAATGCTAGAGATTTGTGACTGGTTTCCAAATTTTATTTTAAAACATTGATCCAGCGACAGACTGATTGATTCTGAGCTCACTATTGAAACTGAACAGAGACAAGGTTGCATAGCAACAGACTCTGCAGTACAGTGGAAGAGACCCTTTTCCAAATCTGGCTAATATTAATTGCAAACTTCTTTGATAAATTAGCCAAGAAAAAAACAGACACAATTTTGTCCAAATCTATTCTACCATCTACAATTAGAACTAAGGGATTGAGAAAAGCAAGAAAGAAAATCAGTATTAAAATGAGGTTTCTCTGTTTTGCTATGAAAAAATGTAACAACCTTTGGCCAGCTTCATGTGAAAATGTATTCTCTCCAAATATTTCCCAACATTAAATGAAAGCTTAAAATCTTAAGCAAGGAAAATTTGGTTTTGCAGATCTCATAATTTGTAATGTCAGTTAATTATGCTGTTGCTGAATCAGCATTTTATTTGTTGAATCAGCAATTTATTTTATGGTGTAGCACAAGCTTTCTATTATGTTTCCTCAATTTTAAAACAAATGAATACACATTACAAATTAAAATATTTTAGGCCTACCATTTTACTAAGCAAATGATCTGAAACATTGTAAATATCTGCATTTAATTTAATTTAAAAAAAAAACTTTATCGTTACTCTGCAGAAAGAAAATAAATTTATCAAATATTTGTGAGAAATGACTGTAACACTAAGTCTTGTAAAGACTTTCAAATACTGGCAACCTGAACATTGAATATCAATTTTTACATAAGCTTACTGAACATGTTTGGACTGTTCAATGAATTTAAAGATTTACAAATATAACTGGGAGAAGTATTGCCCATGAAAACTTTTGCCAGACTGTCCTATGAAATTATTAAATATTGACGAATTAAAATTTGTATAAAATCCAGAATACTGTTTTGCTAGGTTGACAATCATATTAATGTCAAGGTCACTTGGTGTCTGTCTGCCTTATTGTAGTGGACCCGTATTGACAATCGGCTATTTCAGTTCTTTTAGTTATTCTGTGTATGCGATTTTGGCATGAAAAATAATTTTCTGTTACGGCCGAAGTATGCCAAATTCACACCGGTTCACTACCTTTAATGATGGATAAGTTGCAGCTGCTCTAGCTAGCATGTTTGCCCAACAGAGGTTCACGCCTGGGTAGAACCACTGATGATCGACAAGCATGCTGGATCACTTCCTCTCCTTGAAAGTAATTTCTTGCAAATTCATGAAAAAACTACGTCTTAAGTAGAGAAATTGCAATACCATCAATCAATATCGCTGG
The DNA here is from genome assembly GCF_021730395.1 of Mercenaria mercenaria. Lineage (NCBI taxonomy): Eukaryota > Metazoa > Mollusca > Bivalvia > Venerida > Veneridae > Mercenaria > Mercenaria mercenaria. The sequence goes on from NC_069364.1 coordinate 727,374, forward strand.
ATAAGTTTACTTCTTATTGTAAAAAAAACACAAAAAAAAAAACACCATAATATTATGGTACTTAATTGAATTAAGAGTTCAACAAAATTACATGTAAACATTAACTGTTTGGAAACGGTACAAATTATAAATGTGACTGGGAAACTAATGGTATCAAAACTGTGATATACTAGACATAACAAAACTAAATAATGTATATTACTTAAGGATTTCAATGTTTTACCATGGCCAGAGTTTTTGTTTTTCTTTATCTACATATATAGGACCTTGATGTTGGTAATGTGTTATTTTAAACATGCATGTTTGATAACTTAGTTTACTTTCGCAAAAAAAAGTTTACTGGTAGATAGAAAACAAATACTTTTTGTTAAACAAAATTCCATTACATGTATATACAACTGGACGAATCAACAAAACAATTAGTATAACAATTTTATCAAAATAAAAAAAAAGATTTCTCAAAATACGGAAAAATGCCTGTTTTCAACATAACTTTGAACAGACAAAGTAACAAGAACTCTGGTTATCATGGTAACCATGGAAACACACAACAACATGAAACTGGCCATGACAAGCCTTATGTAATGATAAAATGAGTTACCAAATCTTATTGCAATGTTGTATCTGTCTGTAAAATGTGAAATAAATGTCTACATTGTACAGAATACAGAGACAATTTTAAAAAAAAAAGCCAAAATTTAAATATTGTTTGTCTACCCAATCACACAAAAAGGCAGAAAGGAGATCTGGGCTTTCATACCAGCTAATTTCTCAAAAGAAACTTTCAGTGTGTGGGAAATTAACAAGAAAGATTTGGAATTAAAGTTCTTCTACATAAGATGGAAAACAAACACTATCACAAGCTTTTGGCTGAAAACAACTATCCAGTGAACGTTAAAATATTGATATGGTTTTAGATTTTTTTTAACAAAGAATGAAACACATTATTCCAAACAAAAAAAAACAACACCTTACATGTCAGCCATTTGTGAAACAAACAAATAAACTTATCATTTTGGGTATAATGTATTTTCAGTAGTCTACAATACTATGCTAATTTCACAAGATGTGACTTAAGACAAGTTCACCATAAGCACATAAAATTTGTGATACAGAGACAAGAAGATTTATTTTTCACTAGGAAAACCTGTGCAAACAAAAGTAAAGAATTAAAGCCACTGTTTTTTCCATTAATAATTTTGAGAATCTAGTAACAGAATTTGAAAAACCAGTGAACAAATACAGTTTCAAAAAATATGTAACATATGTCCTCAAAACATTGTAGCAGTGAAAAATTAGTGATCACATATACCCATGATTCTTTACAATATTGTTCAGTGTAATGATCTGCATTAAACAAGTGTTCTGTCATGGAATGCAACATACTTTATAAACTCTATAGCAGCATTTTCAGCAGAAGAAAAATCATGCAGCCAGAGTTTTAAGACAGACTAATTGGATGAAACTATGGCAACAAATTTAGGATGGTGTCATGTTAAATGGACCCAATCCTGCAAGTGATTCAGGCCTTTCAACTTGAGTAAATATGGTAATGTCCTGTAAGTGATTCAGGCCTTAAAACTTGAGTAAATATGGTTATGTCCTGTAAGTGATTCAGGCCTTACAACTTGAGTAAATATGGTAATGTCCAGTAAGTGATTCAGGCCTTACAACTTGAGTAAATATGGTAATGTCCTGTAAGTGATTCAGGCCTTACAACTTGAGTAAATATGGTAATGTCCTGTAAGTGATTCAGGCCTTGTAACTTGAGCAAATATGGTAATGTCCTGTAAGTGATTCAGGCCTTGTAACTTGAGTAAATATGGTGAGGTCCTGTAAGTGATTCAGGCCTTTCAACTTGTGTAAATATGGTAATGTCCTGTAAGTGATTCAGGCCTTACAACTTGAGTAAATATGGTGAGGTCCTGTAAGTGATTCAGGCCTTACAATTTGAGTAAATACGGTAATGTCCTGCAAGTGATTCAGGCCTTACAACTTGAGTAAATATGGTGAGGTCCTGTAAGTGATTCAGGCCTTACAACTTGAGAAAATACGGTAATGTCTTGCAAATGATTCAGGTCTTACAACTTGAGTAAATATGGTAATGTCCTGTAAGTGATTCAGGCCTTACAACTTGAGTAAATACGGTAATGTCCTGGAAGTGATTCAGGCCTTGCAACTTGAGAAAATACGGTAATGTCCTGTAAGTGATTCAGGCCTTACAACTTGAGTAAATATGGTAATGTCCTGTAAGTGATTCAGGCCTTTCAACTTGAGAAAATACGGTAATGTCTTGTAAGTGATTGGCCTTATAACTAGTAAATACGGTAATGTCCTGTAAGTGACTGACCTTATAACTAGTAAATACGGTAATGTCCTGTAAGTGATTGGCCTTATAACTAGTAAATAAGGTAATGTCCTGTAAGTGATTGGCCTTATAACTAGTAAATACGGTAATGTCCTGTAAGTGATTGGCCTTATAACTAGTAAATGGTAGTGTCCTGTAAGTGATTGGCCTAATAACTAGTAAATACAGTAATGTCTTGTAAGTGGTAATGTCCTGTAAGTGATTGGCCTTATAACTAGTAAATATGATAATGTCTTGTAGGTGATTCAGGACTGACAACTTGAGTAAATATGGTAACGTTCTGTAATTGATTGGCCTTATAACTGAGTAAATATGTACAGTACTGTCCCAAAAGCGATTGGTCTAATAACAGTAATGCTTACCTTCTGCCTGTCTTTTTTCATGCCCTTCTAAAACAGTTCCTGGGCCATATCTCTCCCCCTCAGGCTCCCAGGGTGCTAGCACCTTATCTCCTGTCAGAATTGTGTGTCGTTTAGCATCCTCATAGTCAATGATATCAAATACATGGGTGTCTTGGTAAGCTGTTTCTGTAAACTTGCCATGTTTACACGGTCCAAAACCAACCAGGAACTTATCTGACAGTATCTGAAACAATAACAATAAATTGAGAAATGAAGCCGAACAAAACCAAAATCAACTTTCTTCTCCATCTATGTTTAGCTAAACTGTTCTTACTACAATTTGATAGGGCTAAGTGCGGGGTCTCCATCTGGGCTGTGCAGCTGTTTACCAATGTTCTTAAAAATAAATTATGCCATAAGATTAAGTTCGCTGCATATACAGGCAATAAAGTTTTATCCAGCACTTAAGAGTGATAAACCCTCAAGTAAAAATGTACTGTATTCAACCACTAAATTATTTGCAGCAATAACCCAAAGAAGATAGCAAACAAGGTAGAAGTCCATAGATATGTGATCACAAACATCTATATTGTTACCACAAATGCTATAAATGATTTTTAAGATTAAGACATATCTGAAATGGTAAAAAAAATGCCTTTGATTTTAAAAAGGACATTCACTTTAAGATATTCAGACAACTTGCAATAAGATCTTTTCACATGGTTTTAAATAAATTAAAGACCATGAATTATAACAGTTAGCAGATTTGTTAAACATTAAAGTGCACCACTAGGTACAATTTGCAACTTCAAAGAAAAATATATCAGCTTTTAATTTGATTTCAATTGCTCTGACTGAAAGTTAAGTTCAGACATTTTCAAGTCTTCTGATAAGACAAGAACACAAAATGTATTTACATTTCAAACATGCAAACACCATAAATTCTAGATGTAAATTTATAAGAAAAATTGCACTTGACTTGCTTATATGATTAGGTAAAATCAATAGATCTCAAAGATAAAGGCTATGTATTAACTGTATTAATGAGTTTTAACAGTATATCGAGTTTTAACGGTATATTGCAGTTTCAACACCACTTGAAAAGGTCCGATAACACAATAGCCTTTGTATTGACAATACAAACAATACTGCAGTACACATATAGAAGATCAAATATCAGAAATAAGCCGTTTAAGTTTTTCACACAAATACTGTACTAATACCACGAGAATGAAACCAATTATTTCAAAATAAATGATATTAATTAATAATGTGCTTTTTACATATTTCTTCGTTCTGATACCAGATTTTAAGCTGATTGGGCAAGTTTAACTTTTGCATTTTAAGGGCTATTTCCATTCCACAGAAAACACACAGCCGAAGAAATGCAGTAATGATTTATAAACTTTGTACCCCCATTTTAACTGGACTGGCCTAAGGGTTGTGTAAAATGTTCTCAGATTTTGAGCCTAGGATATAAAGGGATTTAGCTCTATCTCTTAAGCTAAAAAGTAAAGTACAAATTACATTAATTACAAAATGATGATTATTTTTCCAAAAATAAATGATTCAACACATCGGTTACTATATTATTTATAACAAATTTTATTATTTTGTATTGTATGTAATTAATCATTCAATCAAACACAATACAGCATCAGTAAAGACTCAGATACCAAATTTACAGTAGTTGCCTAGCAACGATTACTCTTAATGGAAACAATCACATTATTTAACACACATACTGGTTTTCTACTGAAATAACATAGCAACAATGTCGATATCTAAGAAGCATTAATTTTTGATGACATTGGGTATTTACAAAGACAAATAGGTAGTTACTAAGTTCCACTACAAAGAACCTGTAATCAATAAAGTACCACTTATCTTCACAGATAATCAATTGAGAGTAAATACTCTTGAAAGATGTCTAAATGATACAAAACTGGCAGCTTCAGGCAGAACCTGAGATTAGCCATTATCTCTGGCATTTCTACAGAATCATGGATTCAGTATTAGAGAGGTTTCAAACTTAAGTTATTTTCATAGATAAAATCATTTCCTCCAGAAGACTGGCATGACTTTTTCCAGAATTTTTCAGCAAAAGAGAAAAAATCATAATATTTCAAATGATTTGTCTCAACAGTGAAATTTTAGGTTTTACTCCAACAATTTTAAAATATATGTCTAATTTTGGGTCACCATGGGATGAAACTGAGTAAAATGAAAGTCATTAACATGCTAATACGGTCAGTATGGTAACTACATCTATTTAACCTTTACCCTGTTATACTTCTAAAATGGACTGGTCCATCATTCAGTGTGGATAGTATCATTTTTATCTGAAGGCATGTTCAATGAAAATTTACTGACTGAATAGCAAACAGTGCAGACCATGATCAGCCTGCACAGATCTTGGTCTGCACTGGTTGCAAAGGTAGAATCACTTTCCGACAGCAAAGGCAGAAAGAATCACTTGCCGACAGCCAAGGCAGAATCACTTGCTGACAATAGGCCTGGGTAAAGGTTAAACTGAGGTGCTGATAACATCTACTGTTTTTTCTTAATGTAAAATGTAAAAGTTTTAGTTCTATTCTACTTTTAAATTATCAAAGGACATAGAAGGTTCAGAACTAATTCAGTTATTTAATAAATGAATACTAAAATATAAGTATACAAATATAAAAGAGCTATTCTCAGCTAAAATTCTTCCCTTATGTTAATTTGTGTATGCTACTAGACTAGTATATACCTGCTCGTCCTAAAAGAAATTCACAGAAATGAAGTAAGTATGAAATTTCAGATTCTAAAAGGTCAAGCAATAAAATTCTACCCAGTTTAAGATATTTAACTGTCCTGCAAAATGGCATGAGAAAGACAAGCTAAGATATGTTAGTCTTTAGACATAAAACTGCCTTTAAAGTGCCTTAAGTGAATGGAAGTGCAAAAATTCCAGTCAAACTAGCTAGTATTGAAATTATTATGAAAAAGTGAATCTTTCATGACTTGGTTTTCCTAATGATGGAAATATGTTCCCAAACACCAGGAATTTTGTTGTGGTTTTGATCTACAATTTAGGGTAGAGAAATGGTCAAAACTAACATGTACATTATCAGTACATTTAACTTATTGTTTGTATCACAAATATTAACTGAAGAAAAAGTTTCTAAATATATATTTGACCTCAAGTTAAATTATTATTTCTATTTATCAAAATGTGGAGGACTATAGCCTTCATGAAAAATATATTAACTTTCATTTAAATTTTGAATTGCTGCATGGAGACAAATATTTTACTATAAAATCATTATCATTCATGGCAATCTCATTTTTGTGGACTTTACTTATGCGGTAACCAGTAGAATTAAATTCCAACAATTAAATAAAATTTTCATTATTTTATCTTCTAAACATGTGGGAAGGGCTGCTTATAATGTTGGTATAACTTAAAGTCCAACCCATTTGCTATTTTCATACGTTTGTACTAGATCTGTGTATATTATGTTTGTAATGGAAATATGCAATAAAATAATGATTAAACCAAAGTAACTGTTTAATACTATTGTCAAAAGTACTACAGTAAGTATTAAGTAAGTCATTTACAAAGAATTATGAAAAAGAAATATGAAAAAAATAATAACAATATCACCATACCTAAAATAATGGAAGAAAAAGAAGAAATTAAGATTAAGGGAATTAGGGCAAAACCATGTTTAGGAATTATTTTACTAAGTCTGCTGTCAGAATGTACAGAAAAAAATCACACAACACAGAAACATTACTTTATAACAACACTCAATTTGATCAAATACAACAATTACAAATTTAAAATACATCACATATATCAATATAAAATAAATTTGTGTTTCACTAGCACTTCTATGATATAATTTTTAAAACTGTACAAAATCCGACATTTTTTTCTGAATAATCTGACACAAACTTCAGACAAATGTACAATAACTATGGTAACTTACTTTTTCATCAAATTTGCTCTGTATCAAAAAGTTTCAGAAATGTTATTTTACATGGAATGTAGATAAAAATTCTTTGCTTCATCAAATATACATTAAATTTGCAAGAAATGGAAGTTATCAATCACAGAATATAAAACAAAATTATTCTTGTTCACCTGCAGAAAAAATTTCAACATGGAATTTCAAATTTCTATGTGACTGAATTTATCTGTTTACATATATATTTTACCTTACAAGCATGTCAAGTACTGACCTGGCTTTTTACAGTTGCCTTGTAGAAGTAGCCATCGTCAAGTCTTCGTGCAATAACAGCTTTGTTGATTAGTAGGGACCCTGCAGCAGGGGAAAGGCCTGATGTTTCTATACTCTCAACCATCTGTTCTTGCGACTTCAGCCAACCTCGGGCTGGTCTATAACGACTCCAGGCATAGGGATAGTAGTATCTGTAGGGCGTACTTAGCCAATCACTCCAATATGGACCCCAGGGTGGTCCATAAAAAGGTGGTACTCTTCCATACATAGCTCTAGGTGCAAGTGAAACACTCTCTTCTGGATCAACTTGAAGGGTTGTTGCAACACTACATTTCTGTAAGTTTGGTCTAACAGTTCCATTTATGGTGCGTATAATTCTTTCACTAGCATGTTCAGATCGGTAAATAGGTGTAATTCTTTCAACACATCCATGGGTGGTTAATGCAACAATATGAAATGAGCCAAATGATTCAATTGCTAAGTCCTCAAGGAATTCAATTGCAGCTGATTCTGTGGTTTCTTCAGTTGACAGATACACGCAGTGAATTGGTCGATAATCCCCGATGCTGGCAACATGTTCAAGTATGTCAGCTGGATGATGGTCAGGAAGCCCATCTGTTACCAGATAAACAGCATTACAAAGTGGGTCGTTAAGAGCTGTGAGCAAAGCCTCTTTTGTATTTGTACCAGTTTTAGCCTGAAGTTTGTTAATCCATTCCTTTGCAACACTAACAGTTTGTGGTGTACATGTTACTAGTTTGTCAGACCACTGAGTTACTTCTGAATTAAATTCAATGATATTGAACATGTATGGTTTTCCAGAATTTCCCATTTTCTGTAGTGTTTCAATCAAATGTTCCTTTACCATTTCTATTCCCTTGTACATACTGCCTGATGTGTCAATGCAAAACGTGACATTTTTCTCAAGGACTTCCCCAAATATTGTGGGTATTCCCCGTGGCTCTATCACTGTAGATGCCATTTTTATTTTTTACTGAAATCAAGCAGAGAAAAATATTTATGTACAAAATGCACTGCAAAATCATCAATTTTGGACTGCTCCTGTTTTGAAACCCTTTGTTACTTAGACTTAACTGCCCTCTTGCCCAAGTTTGGTCATTGCAAACGAAAATGAGACATATCTAATTGCAAAGATCAGACTTGCAAGGAAGACCCATTAGTGTATAAGGCTGTATATGTTAGAAATTATAGGTACTGCAAAAAATAATACTCTTTTTAGTGAATGACAGGAATGACATGTAGAGAAGAAACGTTGGAGCACTTTTAGAATCTGTCCGTAGGTAAAATCTGCATAATTTGCAATATCCAGTACCTGTATGGTTTAAATAAAGGTAAGGCTTTTTTAGTTTGTATATTTCATAATTGGGGGGCTGCTGCCCCCCACACCCCCCGCATTTTCTAAACCTGGCGAGGAAAATATATCCATGCTACCATATCGATAAATAAAAGAATGCCCAAATAACGAGAATAGCTACGGACAGATTCTAAAGTCTAGCCGAAACGTTTTCCTTCGATACAGTGTGAAATAAATTATGTTTTATTAATGTCATAATAATGTAAAATACAATACCATAATTTTTAAGGCCATGACAGATTGGCAGTATATATAGGCACTGATAGATTCTAAGATAGTTATATCAGAGCATTTGTTTTAAATGTTTATGCACTGTTATTTGGGCAAAATGCTAACAGTTTAAATTAACAAGCAAAATCTTAAAACCATAACCTACCAGTTTTGTCAAAATACTAGCGAAAATCCTTTTCTTTCAATTTTCCAATTTATTTATTTCACCTGAGCACCTGTCGCTAAGGAAGCCATTTGTAAACCGGAAGTAAACTTTGTTAATTGGGTAAGGTAAAATTATTTACCTTTCTACTGAAGTTATTTCCCTTCATCTGCCTGCAATCCGATTTGTGCGGATCATCAATCCGTCAATGAGAAAAAGAAAAAGAACAACCACCACAACAATACTAATACTAATACTAATACGAAGAAGAATAAGATTTGAATTGACCATTATTAGAGATAAGAAGAACCAGAGCCCGCCTAGTAATGTTTCTTCCGCCATGTAGTAGCTATATATCCGGAAAAGAATTTATTAATACCAGCTGATCCAAGAACGCGGCATGGACATGGTAACACATATACAGCTTCAGACACATTGGCACATCCAAAGATTCTTATAAGTATTCATTTTTCTCTAGAACAGTAGGTCAGTGGAACATGTTGCCGGCTGTCGCACACACAACAGCCACAGTTGACTCCTTCAAAGCTTATGTCACTATGCCTGTCCTAATCTCTGCCCTCAGTCTTTAAACACCGACCAGTGTACAAAGTTTTATTAATGTAAAATTTGGAAAGTTTTATTGTTTTGGCACATGTACAAATTTGTTGTAAAAACACCATAAATTTTTATTCAGCGCCTACACATAATCTTCAAAGTTATGAAGGAGTGTAGTAATTTGAAGAAGAAGAAGAAGAAGAAAAAGAAGAGGAATGATAAAAATAATATATATGTTGAGTCCATCTATCAGTCTTTCTATACTGGCTAACCCTGTACATAAGTAGACAGTGCCACAGCTCAGCTACTAATAAACTGCAATTGTTTTTTTCCTACTGGTAGGCCTACTCTTTCTTATTTCTAACATCTTAAAAACTCTGGAAACCCTGCCCATAATACTCGTGATATTTATAAGACAGAACACAGACCACAGACAGATCTCTTTGAATATATTGTCTAATCATTTTCAGGGACCTTCACCTACTTTCGTGCGGATTGTTAGTAGAAATAAAAGGAACTGGGTCAAATAAAATGGATAGGAAAATGTGTTAATGATTATTATATCATGGTAAGGGATGTTCGATGATGCACTGAACTGCTCAAGACCCACCACAGTCAAGTGACTTACCTTTATCTCCCACAATCATTCTGATAATACTGGTATAATACATCTATACTACAAGATGACAGATGGACAATTTAGGCCTTCCCTAAATTATTGTTTTTACAAATTCATCTGCAAACTTATTCTGTAAGTATTTGAAAAACATAGATCAATACCTATCTTACACTGTAGAAGAAAAATGTTGTCTAAACTCAACTTAAAGGCCAGAAACCACCAATTCTTAAAAGTACAGGGATTTTACTGGGAATAACGTAATCGTTTACCTGGGAATAAAGTAAAGTTTAGTCCGTTCTGACTGGTCAGTAATGTAAACAAACCCAAGAAGTGATGTACATTTTTATATACTGAGGTTTACTAGTTTGACTGAAAAAAGTTTCATGAAACGGTTTTCGCTTGCTATACCAATGTATCATTCACGCGAAGTATACTCACATATAATATCACTATTCATATGTTTTTCATCCGTTAATATGTTGAGTCCATCTATCAGTCTTTCTATACTGGCTAACCCTGTACATAAGTAGTCAGTGCCACAACTCAGCTACTAATATACTAATAAACTGCAATTGTTTTTTTCCTACTTGTAGGCCTACTCTTTCTTATTTCTAACATCTTAAAAACTCTGTAAACCCTGCCCATAATACTCGTGATATTTATGAGACAGTACACAGACCACAGACAGATCTCTTTGAATATATTGTCTAATCATTTTCAGGGACCTACACCTACTTTCGTGCGGATTGTTAGTAGAAATAAAAGGAACTGGGTCAAATAAAATGCTTGAACTAAGATTATTCTTGAAAAGAACATGTTTCTATTTGTGGAAGGCCGTACACGCCGTAATTCATGTTATAATGGAAGTAGATGGGAAAATAATTGGTGGTCTCTAACCTTAACATATTAGGTACTTTGCCTACTGCTGAATTCATTTACCTTGATGAATAAGAGCCGTCGTTGAGATCAAAACTTGTATTGGTCATATTTTAATCAGTAAACACAGTAAAAGTTTGTAACACATGTGTACACACAACTAGTAAGGATGGTAATAATTAAAGTCTACTGAATTGTCAATTATTGTTCTTGTGTTTCCGTTCTGCATGTAAGGCATTTACGTTCTCTGCTATGGCTGTTTGTTGCGACAGATTATTTACTCATTGGATTATTTGCATGATTTTTTTAATAACTTGTAACAATGTTTTCTTGTGGTAGTTGACACTGAAAACTTAATGTTTGAAATTCATTCATTATTTCAAAGAGGTGTATGACATGATCAGCATGTTCACGTTGATAATACAACGTTTCCATACCTAGTTTTCTGAGTCTTTTATTATATGTTAAATCTTTCATTCCACACACAAGTTTTGTTGCACGCCTCTGAACGTTTTCAGTTGAAACGATGTGCATCTTAAAGTTTGGGGATCACATTACACTAGTATATTCAGGAAGCAGTTTGACGAAACTTTTATACAGGGAAAGAAAAATATCAACATGTAAGGAAAAAATGTATTACGAATCGTCCCCAGTGACTGATTGTTATTTTCCTCCTTTTTGTGCAATATGCTCATAAAACTTGATGAGTTCATCGTCGAAAATAACTCCTATTTTTTCTTTATATATTCAATAGGGGTATCTCCAGATTTATAATATTGTGTATCAACACTGTCCTTCCCTAGATCCATGCACTTACATTTCCCGGTTTTTAATTTCGGTTGCCATTTATCTGACCAAGCTGATAATGCTGACTGTATAAGACTGTCTCGAGATCTATCAGAGACATTTGATATTTTACGGTACAACTCTTTATATAATCGGCAGATAATTTGCTACATTTTGAACAGCCTTGGGCAGGTCGTTAATATGTATCAGAAAAAAGATATATGGCCCATTGTCCAGTTTGCCAGGAACCTCCATATTGTAAGAATTACTTACAACCTCTATCACTGTGTGTACGAGTTGTAACATCTTTTTAAAGCTGCATGAATTATAACAGATATGAGACATGCCTGTTGGACCTAAATCACTATCATGAGCGTTTCCACTTTTGATAGTAGTCCAGTTATGGTTCAGTTAGAACGCATACTACCGTACCAAGGGCGTGCGTTTTCGTTCAATAAAATGCGTTTGAATAATGATTTACATTGATTTACCTTGATCCTGTCGGCCGTTAAGTGAGCGTAACTCGTGGTGGTCCAACTGAAATATGTTGCTTGTAGGAAAAGTTGTTCACATGTGCCATGCACGTGATGGATGTATCAATCTACTGAAAGCTACCAAATTTATTGTCTTTGTGCGAACTTCAGCCACCTTGAATAGGAAGATCAGCCGGTTTCACTGACGGCGCCGTTGTAGAGTCGGAAGTTCCTGTGTACTCAACATCTTTGTTACACAGCCCACATCTCTGGATTTGTAGTCGCCTGTTATGAATCAAGCTGCTTGACGCTGAACCTTTTCTAATTTATTGATGTTATACTTTCCCATGGGTCCCAGATAATTGATCCATAGTCCAATACATTTGTATTGCTCGTACAAGTGAAATGTAAGCGGTTTTCCGACATTCAAGTGGACAATGACGCAAATTTCTTCTAAGAAGAGCCATTGTAGAGTCTTAGAGTCTTATTTAATATTTTGCAAGTTCCATTTCGAAGTTCAGTTTAGCAGTCTTACATGCTCTTGTTGCTTTGTTACGGACTTCTGCATACTTTTGAAAGTTTTGTTTTGTACGGCACATTACATAGGATTTTCATGCTTTCTTTTTCTCCTGAATTGCTAGTAAAGCCTCTCTATTTAACCAAGGTTTCTTTTTCGACCTGTTCGAAGGTTTTATCTTGGGTAAATGTTTGTCAGTCAGTCGAAGAGTTTATGGTAGACATAAAATTTTCCCAGAAATTCTATGTTATCACATTCAATTTCGCACCAAGATGTATCTTTCAAGGTCTCTCTCATAGACTGGCAATCTCCCTTATAGAAATTTGGACGTGGATCTTCACATTGTTTAATTTCTGTATATGTTACATGTAAACTTAAATGAAAGACAGGCGTGGTCACTAGCACAGATTGGCGGTAAAATATCGAGATCGTTTAACATACCAAGTTCGTTTGTAAAAATCAAATCAAGCCGCGACGATGATTGTCCCACACGATGCCTAGTATTTTTACCTAAATGTTTGTACAGGAATAAGTCCTTAAATGAAGAACTGTGTTCGACACTATCGTATATGACAGTAGAAGTTCCCAGTTCAAACCACCATAATTAGAATCACCAACTATAAGGACGTGAGTGTCCTTCAGAATATGAAATAAGGCACTGCCTCAATCGGGAATCGATCCGACTTCAACTCATCCCATAACACTTAAAAAGAACTGTCTAATGACAGCACGGAAGGACACATTTTTAATTCGATAGTAAATATCTCATTAGGTATATCGCATGTCACCGTCGAGGGATCGATCCCGATTTTCGTCGCTACGCGTAGGATCGATTCCCTATCAATTTAAAGGTAGATTTTGGAATAAAAACAACACTACCCATATTGTATTTTATTATACCTCACATAAATGTCCAATGCAAATTTCCCATTAGTTTAACTTGAATAATATATCATATTCTCCAGTGATTTTATATCTCATGTGCAAAATCGTTATCAATTTCTGCGCATGTGATATATCCATAATTTCATATCATGCGCAACAGCGCTATTTTGTATTTCTGCGCATGTGATATTATTTTTTGCACATCTCCCGTTGAGAGATCGATACTTTCGCATTGATTAAAAGACTAGGACGATAAATTTTCAGGCGAGGCGCTTACATATACTTTAGGATTAAATTACCTTTTCTGGTGTTCATGCATGTGTGAACCCTGTCGATTTGTCTTTTTTTAATGATTTGTTCTACGTGCCAAAAATTTCGAAAACAACTTTTTATCAAATATTGAATCGAAACTATCACCATCAGATTGGAAATGATCTAACTAAGAAAAGGAGTGCTCACACTTATATGTTTCGTTTAGAATTAAGAAAGTTATCGCCGTTTTTCGAATGTTACTGCTGTCGATTTCAGTATTGACGCAATGTTAACATTTGCGCATAATTATAGGGGTTAGCGATATGTAAACGTCTCGACTGTCTATCAAAAAGTCTTATTACACAGCAAAATCGCCACAATTTCTGAGTGCTAACAAGTAAAGACTCTTTAATTCTGTCTTCATTATTTGGTTAGTAATTACTTTTTAATGTTAAATAAATCATTGAAATCATTATCATGTTGATTTTCCAGTAAATGTTTTAACCTTTATATATTTTCGGTATAATAAAATTAATATTGCATTTCTGAGAGGGTGATATGAAAAATATTCACCGAAAGATATATGAATATCGACCGAGGCGCCTATAGTAATACAGGTAATTTCCGCCTCTTGGATAAACCCTCTGGAGAGGTATATTTATTTATATGAACTGTGCCCACTATGTGCTTTTATTTTCAAGTGCACACTACGTGTATATATACCATATATCCATATTTGTACCGATGTGCAAGACGTTGCGGTTCGGACAAGTTATGTGGACGCTTATTAGGCACAAGAAAAAAGCGTATTCTTCCAAAAAAAATCCAAAGTCAAACGCTCTGTGCACGTGCCGGAAGTACACATTTTTTTAATTTGATAGTATATATCTCATTCCGTATACCGCATGTTACCGTAGAGGGATCGATCCCGATTTTCGACGAAAATCGGTAGGATCGATTCCCTATTAACTGCTTCTGTTAAAAGTTCATTAAGCTTTAGATTATTATCTCTTGACGATGAAGGACTTCGATATACTTTCCCTACCACTATATTGACACAACATTTAAGTTTAACACGGATCCAGATAGATTTATCAAAATGAAAACTATTTAACGTATATACATAATGAACTATTAAAACATTTTTAAAATAGATAATGGCACCTCATCCTTCTAGTGTTGAACGAATTATATAATCATAACCGTTTAAAACACATTTTCTTAATATGTGTCGCTGTCAGTTCATACAAATCATGTATAATTAACACACAAAATCTCTTTCATTTCATTTTTATTCTTTGGGATAGTTTCATAATAAACGTCACTTCCGTAAACAAACCGGTGACAGGAAATTTTCGGAAAAATATGGACATTTTATGGAATCTGAGCTTCTGTCCTATTTTATGTGAATATATTAATGAAATATGTATATGAGAATACTCATAGATACATGACATATCACATATATTATCTACAACAGGGAACTCGCAGATTAACACGACTCTCGCGAAAAGTCATGACACATGATTTAATTGAAAAAGAAATCTGCTTGTATTTCATCTTATGTTTTGAGACAGAACGGAGTAAAACCGTCAGCAATATTCATATCTTATATTAGATTTACAATTTCAAACTAGAATTGACTTGCAACTGCTCCAAAAGAAGATATGGAATATGCAAATCTGCTGACATGTTTTTGTCACTACTTTGTATTGATAATTGCATTTAAGGGTGTGCTATGCAGTTGTGCTCTGCCAAAATTGCTTTTGATATCCATGGATGGGTTTAGGTATGATTACCTTGATTTAATCCCACCAGATGAAACTGAAAACTTCCAATACATGATAAATAATGGGGTAAAAGCAAAGTCAGTAATGAATGTTTTTCCAACTGTGACTTACCCAAATCACTACACGCTTATTACTGGGATGTATCCTGAAAGCCATGGAATAGTTCATAACAGATTTTATGATGCCTATTGGAAAGAGTACTACATGTATAATAATACTAGGGATAATATTGATCCATTCTGGTACGATGTAGGCGCTGAACCCATTTATGTTACAAATAAAAAAGCAGGCACTTCAAGGAATTCGGGCTCTGTGGTTTGGCCAACAGGCATTGGGAAAGTGAAAGGCATTGGGCCTGACAGAGTAATCCCAGGGGCAAATGCATTTACTCAAATAAATTTTACTGAGCGTGTGGAGACACTAATTGAATGGTTCACAGATAAGACTGCCCCAATTAATTTAGGACTTTTGTATTTTCCAGAGCCAGATGAAATTGCTCATGAGACAGGTGCAGGTTCTGTAAATGTGACAGATTTTATCAAAGGGGAATTGAATAATGTTCTTGGATATCTTTTTAAGAGATTGAAAGAGGTTAATTTATTTGAAGAGATGAATATCATTTTGACAGCCGACCATGGATTTGCCAATTATACCAAAGATAAAGCCGTGTTGCTTTGTGATTACTTGAACTCTTCTTGGTATAAAACAGGGGCTGAAAATTTTGGAAGTAATGGCAATCATATAACTGTGAATGTATTTCCGGAAGAAGGTTTGTATAGCCTATAGATGTAACTTGCCTCTTGCTTTTTAAACTGTTTATACATATGTGTATGAACTACTTTATGCAGTTTGTTTAAATAATGCCATTCTTTATAGCAATTATTTTGAATACTGACATTTCTCAGATTTCATCATAACTGTAAAATAATTGTGTCAGGACACATTTTTATAGTAGAAATTAAAAAGAATGTCACACTTTGTAAGTCGTAGAAAGTCTAGTTGCTTTTTAAAAAATTGATCCTCTGACATGATAGCTACATTTTTTATGAATTATTAAATTAAACTTTATCTTTTTCAAAGAATGACTATTTAAACCCTGGTGGAGATACTGGTAAGTCAATTTAAATGAACATGAGCATTTGAAATATTTATTTATTCAGATCACGAAGAAAATATTTTAAAAGCACTACATAATGTCACCTCTTTGAAAGTCTACAAGAAAGGTGACAAAGATCTTGTCTATCTACACTATAACTCTAGTGTCAGGATTGCTCCAATTGTTCTCACAGGGTCAGAAGAGGGAGTGGCTATATTTCCTGATGCAGCTAGTCGAGATACATTTGCAAATGGTAAGTGAAGGATTTAATATCCACTGCAGGTGATGTTGTTAAATAGACAAAGAAGACACAGAATATGATGATTGTAGAAATATATAACTATTATTTTATGTTGTTTTTAGTATTTTTTTGATAAAATGCATACATATATGTAACAGTGAAGTGTTGGCTCATAAGTCATTTAAAAAGACGTTGGAGGAAACTGTTGTGCTAATGCCCTATTCATACATAATTTATATACTAGGAAATGTTCAGTGATTATTTAATAGTGACTAAATTCTTTTTTATACAAAGACTAAGATTACGTTCTGTTAAAACTATGTTCAGTGTAGATGATTTATAACTAGACTATGCAAAATATTTGGTGAGCTGTCCTACGCACCCTTGCATCAAGATTTCACTTACTCTCTTTCTGTTCTTACTTACTGGATACAAAGTCCATAACTGTGGCAGTTATATCCCCGTTTTACATAGAATTTTCAGGTTACAGTTTGGTACACTCTCAGACTGTCTCTATTGACTGGTTTTTATTTAGACTTATAACTGTTCCACATCATCATCCTAATCATAAAAGAAAAGATCCGTAAATCTGGCACCAATATTGTATGAAAACGTGTCCCCATTTTACTTAAAAGTACAATGGATTTGAATCAAATTTCAGGTAGTTTTTCCACACCATCACCCCATCATATAACATATTAATTACTCCAGTGATAGCACTGGTTTCCTCGGATATGCCCTTTTACACTACCCAGCATCTAATCAACCACATTGTCCTCGCTGACAGCTTGTTTTTGCTGCTAAAAGCATCAGTTGACATACTGGATTAATTTTCATCAGCTTTGTATCATCTGATTTATATTTATAATTTCAGTTGGTGTGCATGGATACAATCCTAATATAGTGCCCAATGTGCGACCATTCTTCCTAGCAGTGGGACCAGCTTTTAAGAAGGGTCACGTTTCTGAACAGTTCAATTCAGTGGACATTTACCCTTTGATGTGTCATATATTGGGTATTGAACCTGCCCCAAATAATGGCTCCTTTGAGAATGTGAAAGGTTTACTGAGAGAAAAATCTATAACAGATGCCGTTACAATAACAGGGATTTCATGTAAGTTTCGTTTCCTAAATTTGCTGTGTCATAGTATACATAACACGTTTCAATAGCAGATGTCTTACATAACAATGTAAAAGGTGTCTTGTGTAATAATGTAATAGGTGTCTTGTGTAATGATATAATAGGTGTCTTAAGTAATGAAATAATAGTTTATAAAAGGTGTATTGTGTAATGATGCAATAGGTGCCTTGTGCAGTGATATAGTAGGTGTCATAGAATAAAATGTGTTGTGTGTAATTGTAAAACTTAACAAGTCAAGGATTTTGTGTAACTTTGTAACTTTAGTCTTGTGCAATAGTAAAATGCAGAGATCTTGAAGTTGTTAAATGATATAACAACAATCCTGGGTAATTGTGTAATAGAGATCTTCTGTAATAATATAACAAGTCTTGTGTAATTACACTTCCCTGTACAAAAAGCAGTAAGGGTTTATATGGTTTATGTTTAATGACAGAGATGTCTTATGAATAAAATTGTCATACCTCAAGACTGTCTCAAATATTAGTTTCTTTAATCATATCAATGATTGTTCTGACTGGTCATAGTAATGCATTACACAATATCTAGAACTTAAGCATGAATAGATTGGTTGGCAAGAAAGAGTCTTGTTTAAGAAAATATCTTGCGATATAAATTATGTGAACTGTCCAAGGGTATAAAATTATTACTGTTTGAAAACTTTTCTTAGAATGCAGCCTAGGCTTTGTTCAGTTTTGAGATTGATCTAAGAATAACTGGTCTGTAGACTGGATCCAAGGTTATTGAATATCATTGAGTTTGTAAACCAGTCTCAGAATTCAGCTTTGTCATTGGTTAGTATGTATAAAAATGACTTGAGCTGAAAAGCTACCAGTCAGATCCAAGAGTTACACACTCGGACTTGTTTCTAATCTTAGTTTTGAAAGTTTGGACACTGGTCTCTAAAATTGAAAATGAAACAAATAACAAAAACTTAAGTTAGTAAACAGTAGTTAGTAAATAGTGACAGTTACAGTCAGTAAATACTAATTAAGTAACAGTTACAGTTGGTAGATAATGACAGTAACTGTCAGTAAATAGCAACTGTTACATTCAGTAAATAGCAATAGTTACAGTCAGTAAATAGCAACAGTTACAGTCAGTAAATAGCAACAGTTACATTCAGTAAATAGCAATAGTTACAGTCAGTAAATAGCAACAGTTACAGTTACAGTCAGTAAATAGCAACAGTTACAGTCAGTAAATAGTGACAGTAACAGTCAGTAAATAGCAACAGTTACAGTTGGCAGGTAATGACAGTTACAGTCAGTAAATAGCAACAGTTACAGTCAGTAAATAGCAACAGTTACAGTCAGTAAATAGCAACAGTTACAGTCAGTAAATAGTGACAGTAACAGTCAGTAAATAGCAACAGTTACAGTTGGCAGATAATGACAGTTACAGTCAGTAAATAGCAACAGTTACAGTCAGTAAATAGCAATAGTTACAGTCAGTAAATAGCAACAGTTACAGTCAGTAAATAGTGACAGTTACAGTCAGTAAATAGCAACAGTTACATTCAGTAAATAGCAACAGTTACAGTCAGTAAATAGCAACAGTTACATTCAGTAAATAGCAACAGTTACATTCAGTAAATAGCAACAGTTACATTCAGTAAATAGCAATAGTTACAGTCAGTAAATAGCAACAGTTACATTCAGTAAATAGCAACAGTTACAGTCAGTAAATAGCAACAGTAACAGTCAGTAAATAGTGACAGTAACAGTCAGTAAATAGCAACAGTTACAGTTGGCAGATAATGACAGTTACTGTCAGTAAATAACAACAGTTACATTCAGTAAATAGCAATAGTTACAGTCAGTAAATAGCAACAGTTACAGTCAGTAAATAGTGACAGTAACAGTCAGTTAATATTAACAGTTACAGTTGGCAGATAATGACAGTTACTGTCAGTGAATAACAACAGTTACATTCAGTAAATAGCAATAGTTACAGTCAGTAAATAGCAACAGTTACAGTCAGTAAATAGCAATAGTTACAGTCAGTAATAGCAACAGTTACAGTCAGTAAATAGCAACAGTTACAGTCAGTAAATAGCAACAGTTACATTCAGTAAATAGCAACAGTTACAGTCAGTAAATAGTGACAGTTACAGTCAGTAAATAGTAACAGTTGGTAGATAATGACAGTTACTGTCAGTAAATAGCAACAGTTACACTCAGTAAATAGCAATAGTTACAGTCAGTAAATAGCAACAGTTACAGTCAGTAAATAGCAATAGTTACAGTCAGTAAATAGTAACAGTTACAGTCAGTAAATAGCAACAGTTACAGTCAGTAAATAGCAACAGTAACAGTCAGTAAATAGCAATAGTTACAGTCAGTAAATAGTAACAGTTACAGTCAGTAAATAGCAACAGTTACACTTAGTAAATAGCAATAGTTACAGTCAGTAAAGATTGACAGTTACAGTGTCATTAAAGTGTGACAGCTACAGTCAGTAAAGTGTAACAGCTACAGTCAGTAAAGTGTGACAGCTACTGTCGTTAAAGTATGAAAGTGTGGCAGCTACTGTCAGTGAAACAAGACAGCTACAGTCGTTAAAGTATGAAAGTGTGGCAGCTACTGTCAGTAAAACAAGACAGCTACAGTTGGTATATAGTGACAATTAAAGTCTCAAAGGTTTCCTTGTCTCTTTCAGTTCTGATCATAGTTGGACTAAGTGTTACACTGGCTGGAATTTATGCTATCTGTGCCTGTCATAATGCTAGAAACAAACCAAGACTTCTGTTGCATGGCAACAATAGAGCATCCGGAGTTACCTCCCTTAGATCTCCAACACACCATTTGCTCAACAGTGATGAAGATGATGATGAATTTTAAGCCTTTGTTTGTTAATTTGTTTTAGTATTTGTGACATGTACACACAAAAATTTAAGCATTATTTTTGAGATTGTATCAGGTATTTATTTAATGTCTTGTTGATGTGTTCATTCACCTGTTTGTTGCTAAAAGTGTTTCCCTGTGGAAACATATTTGTTTTAAACTGATATTGTATATTTCATTTGTGAGAGAGGAAAAGAGAGATGTACAGTTCTTAAACACAGTTATATTTATGCTGCTGTTTTCATTATGGAATCTAGGTATTTTCACTTTAACACGTGTAATAAACTAAGAGTTTAAAATAGTTACAAGGAGAAATATAAACACATTTTTAGCTCATCTGATTTTTTGAAAAAAAATGATGAGTTATTGTCATCACTTGAGCAGTTGTCGGCGTCGGCGTCGGCGTCTGCGTCTGCGTCGGCGTTGCCTGGTTAAGTTTTATGTTTAGGTCAGCTTTTCTCCTAAACTATCAAAGCTATTGCTTTGAAACTTGGAATACTTGTTCACCATCATAAGCTGACCCTGTATAGCAAGAAACATAACTCCATCTTGCTTTTTGCAAGATTTATGGCCCCTTTTGTACTTAGAAAATATCAGATTTCTTGGTTAAGTTTTATGTTTAGGTCAGCTTTTCTCCTAAACTATCAAAGCTATTGCTTTGAAACTTGGAATACTTGTTCACCATCATAAGCAGACTCTGAACGTCAAGAAACATAACTCCATCTTGCTTTTTGCAAGATTTATTGCCCCTTTTGGACTTAGAAAATCAGTTTTCTTGGTTAAGTTTTATGTTTAGGTCAGCTTTTATCCTAAACTATCAAAGCTATTGCTTTAAAACTTGCAACACTTGTTCACCATCATAAGTTGACCCTGTACAGCAAGAAACATAACTCCATCCTGCTTTTTGCAAGATTTATGGCCCCTTTTGGACTTAGAAAATATCAGATTTCTTGGTTAAGTTTTATGTTTAGGTCAACTTTTTCTCTTAAACTATCTAAGCTATTGCTTTGAAACTTGCAACACTTGTTCACCATCATAAGCTGACCCTGTACAGCAAGAAACATAACTCCATCCTGCTTTTTGCAATAATTATTGCCCCTTTTGGACTTAGAAAATCATTTTCTTGGTTGAGTATTATGTTTAAGTCAACTTTTCTCATAAACTATCAAAGCTATTGCTTAAAAACTTGCAACAGTTTTTCACCATCATAAGTGGACACTGTACATCAAGAAACATAACTCTATTCTGCTTTTTGTAAGAATGATGGCCCTTTTTAGACTTAGAAAATCATGGGTAGGACAATATTTCTATTACACAAAAAAAATCAGATGAGCGTCAGCACCCGCAAGGCGGTGCTCTTGTTAGTATTGTATGTATGTAATAATGTTGCATTTTGAAAATGTTCAGACCTATTAAAAGAGAAATATTAAGGAGATGCTAGTTGAGATTGATGTTGGTACCATTAGACATGTTCACTATCTGTTGATTTAATTCAGACAGTTGCATGCCTGGAGTCTGTATGAAGCAAAACTATATTTAGATTTTTTTTTTCAACAGAAGCTATTCATCTAATTTTTTCCCATGATATTATATCACTAAATGTGTAAGTGATGCAATTGGATCAAAATGATGCATTTAAAAGTGAAAGAGAAAACTTATTTTGCTAAAAACAAATGTTATAATTAGTTTGTAATTATGAGACAACAAACCTATCTATAATGGTTAACTCCCCTTTTTATTATTACTACCAGACACACAGTCAGTGCAAGAAAAGAAAGATTTTTTACAGGAGTATTGACAGTGAGATGTCAGAATGTGAAATGGAGACTTAACCCTTACCATGCTAAATTTCTATTATGGACTGGTCCATCTTCCAATTTGGGCAGTACCATTTATCATCTGAAGGGGTGTTTACTAAAAATTTACTGACTGAATAGCAAACAGTGCAGACCATGATCAGACTGCACGGATGTGCAGACTGATCTTTGTCTGCACTGGTCGCAAAGGCAGAATCACTTGCCGCCAGCAGGCTAAGGGTCAAAATATTAGATATACAGACAAGAGTATAAAATCAGGTTAAAAACATACATTACTACAATTAATTGTATGTATTTTGGCATACTGCCAGCTTCAAAGGATTTAAGTGTAGGTAGAAGAACAATTTCAGTTGGATGGTTGTTCAACAGGATAAGGATGATTAGAAAAAAGAAAAAAAGGCAGTTGTATGATGTTATCTATTGCAATTGTACGCTAAAGGGTGTGTTTGACGAGTCCTGGGTCTTTCAAAATTTAGCTGCTTTCACATTTCATATTATAGTAACTTTATAGTTATTTTCCATTTAGAATAGACTGCATAACATTTTAGGATTATAGACACATATTGTTGACCATATGTACAAGTCATTTTCATAGCAATCATGTCTTGAGAGGCAACTGTGAGATGACAACCTTGTGTTCATGAAGTGCTCCAGTCTTGATGAATACTCCATATAATTTGTTGTTGCCTTTGTAATGATAGAGAGGCTGTGATTTCTCATTTTGCTAGTGGCACAAATAACATTATGTTAGTTTGTTAAGTCTTTTTATTTGTTTTTTTTTGCTGTTGTTGGTATTTTTGAACATATATATGATTCAGATTTTTTATATTTTTGGGAATGATGTTTACTTGGGACCAAATGTGTTAAATTGTTTAATTTTTGCCCTAATGTGAGGAAATCCACTAACATTATTCCAGAAATCTCTAATATTGTACGATGTTTTTGGACCGTTTTAACTGTTATGTTTTTGAGGACAGTAGGTCAGTAGATTGAAAATAGTGTCTGAGTAAATAACTGATGTTCTATGTTTCTTGTTGATTGAGTTAAGTGATTTATTTGGACAGCTTGCCCTACTAGTATTCTTCTGATGATGCGGCAAACACACCCAAATCTCTAATCAACTCTCTTGTTACATCACGTTCGGATTATTGCAACTCTCTTCTATATGGAATTCCAAAACAGTCAATGAACAAACTGCAATATGTCCAAAACACGGCAGCTAGAATTGTAACCAGAACATCCAGATACGACCATATAACGCCTGTGCTACGTGAACTCCATTGGCTTCCTGTGCAATGTAGGGTAGAATACAAAATTATAACACATACATATCAATTGCTTTAATTAAGAACTCTAGTGTGACAGAATAATGTTGGCGGTGTTTTTTTTTTCTGTGGGATGTATCATGGATGTCCTCCGGACCGTTTAGGTAGGGATTGACCCAATCATCCGGGACAGTTTGCATGCTGTGATGCATTTCGCAGACATCATACCGGTTAATTCTGTCTGTTCAAAATGTAAGATATCTTCTGTTCTATTCTGCTCTAACATGTGTCTTTGATGTTTTGCGATATTGTATTTTTGTTTCATGTTTTGATCTGCCTACCTTTAATTTAAAATGCTTGGTATCTTATTACCGTAATGTAATTTTAAGTTCTTCTATAATAGTTCAATTACCATTTTTTATTGAACATTATATAAATGATTTTATGTAAAGCACTTTTGAACGTATTTTTATATGAAAAGAGTGCTATATAAATGTGGTATGTAATAATAATAATTATTATTATTTTGAAGGAACCTTAACAGTTTCAAGACAAGGTGACTAGTTTTAAGGGTTTTCTATCACATAGTTTTTCAGAGTAAAAAGCCTTTGAAATATCAAATAAGTAAATCTTGCCCTGACTACTTCCACTTGTTGAGTTTCAGCAAAAGTTCATTATCAGTAAAATCTGTAAAAAGATCCTTTCCAAACACAGAATGCAACCAAGCAGAATAATAGCAGACTCGGTTTGATTGAGTCTGTTCGTGAGATGTAATGAAATGTGCAACACCTCTTACACCCCCTTTCACCGGCTTAAGCAGAACTTTGTTACACTTATAATGAATGGACTCCATGATCTCAAAGGACTAGTTTTACATATTCTCATCATTTTCATAAGAAAACCAACATAGTGCATTTGCGACCAGCATGGATCCAGATCAGCCTGCGCATCCACGCAGTCTGGTCAGGATCCATGCTGTTCGCCAACAGTTTCTCTAATTGTAAAAGACATTGAAAGCGAACAGCATGGATCCTGACCAGACTGTGGATGAGCAATGCTCAGGTGAGTTTTTGTGACCGCTCGATGTCTGTCTGTCAAAATTTAGCTTGTGTATGCGATACAGGCTGTATTTTTCAATTGATCTGCATGAAATTTTGTCAGAATGATTACCTTGATGAAATCTAGGCCATGTTCAAAAATGGGTCATGTGGGGTCAAAAACTAGGTCACTAGGTCAAATCAAAGAAAAACTTTGTGTATGCAATAGAGGCTGTATTTTTCAATTGATCTTCATGAATTTTGATCAGAATGATTACCTTGATGAAATCTAGGCCAAGTTTGAAAATGGGTCATGTGGGGCCAAAAGCTAGGTCACTAGGTCAAATCAAAGAAAAACCTTGTGTATGCGATACAGGCTGTATTTTTCAATTGATCTTCATGAATTTTAATCAGAATGATAACCTTGATGAAATCTAGGCCAAGTTCGAAAATGGGTCATCTGGGATCAAAAACTAGGTCACTAGGTCAAATCAAATAAAAACCTTGTGTATGCTATAGAGGCTGTATTTTTAGCTCACCTGAGCCAAAGGTTGGGGTCAAAAACTAGGTCACTAGGTCAAATCAAATAAAAACCTTGTGTATGCGATAGAGGCTGTATTTTTAGCTCATCTGAGCCAAAGTCTCATGGTGAGCTATTGTGACTGCTCAATGTCCGTCGTGCATCGTCTGTCGTCCGTATGTCAACATTTCATAAAAAAATCTTCTTCTTGGAAACCACTGGGCAGAATTACACAAAACTTCACAGGAATGATCCTTAGGTGGCCCCCTTTCAAAATTGTCCAAAGAATTGAATTCCATGCAGAACTCTAGTTGCCATGGCAACCGAAAGGAAAAACTTAAAAAATCTTCTTGTCCAAAACCACAGGGCCTAGGGCTTTGATATCTAGTGTGTAGCATCATCTAGTGGTCCTCTACCAAATTTGTTCAAATTATCTCCCTAGGGTCAAATATGGCCCCGCCCCGGGGGTCACATGGTTTATATAGACTTATATAGGGAAAACTTTGAAAATCTTCTTGTACAAAACCACATTGCCTAGGGCTTTGATATTTGGTATGTAGCAGCATCTAGTGGTCTTCTACCAAGATTATTCAAATTATCCCCCTAGGGTCAAATATAGCCCCGCCCCGGGCGTCACATGGTTTATATAGAGTTATATAGGGAAAACTTTGAAAATCTTGTACAAAACCACATGGCCTAGGGCTTTGATATTTGGTATGTAGCATCATCTAGTGGTCCTCTACCAAGATTGTTCAAATTATCCCCCTAGGGTCAAATATGGCCCCGCCCCGGTGGTCACAGGGTTTATATAGAGTTATATAGGAAAAACTTTGAAAATCTTCTTGTACAAAACCACATTGCCTAGGGCTTTGATATTTGGTATGTAGCATCATCTAGTGGTCCTCTACCAAGATTGTTCAAATTATTCCCCTAGGGTCAAATATGGCCCCGCCCCGGGGGTCGCAAGTTTTACATATACTTATATAGGGAAAAAAGATTAAAAACCTTCTTGTCTGAAACCACAACTCTGAGACCTTTGATATTTGGTTTGTAGCATTGTCTTATGGTCCTCAACCAAAATTGTTCAAATTGTACCCCTGGGGTGAAAAGAGGCCCTGCCCTGGGGGTACCAAGTTTTATATAGACTTATATAGGAAAAAGCTCTAAAAATCTTTTTGTCAGAAACCATACAACCTAGGCTTTTGATATTTGGTATGATGCATTGTCTAGTAGTCCTCTACCAGAATTGTTCAATTTATGCCCCTGGGGTTAAAAGAGGCCCCGTCCTGGGGTCACTTAGTTATTATGTGAGTTATATAGGAAAAATACTTAAAAAATCATCTGATCCTATTTCCAAGACTATTTAATTATAATTACCTGATGACCCCAAGTAATATGACGTCACTTGATTGTGACCATGACCTATTGACCTACTTTCTTGTTTTTTAAGATACAGCCTGGTAAAACTGAATTTCATTGACCATGAATGTGACCTACTAACTTTCTTAATATTTTATCATCAGTTTGACATTTGAAACATGTAGCTGATATTACTCAGGTGAGCGATCCAGGGTCATCATGACCCTCTTGTTCAACTGATCTTCCTGAAATTAAGTCAGAATGATTGCCTTGATAAAATCTAGGCCAAGTTTGAAAATGGGTTATGTTGGGTCAAAAACTAGGTCACAAGGTCAAATCAAAGAAAAACTTGTGTATGCGATAAGGTTGTATTTTTCAACTGATCTTCACGAAATTTTGTCAGAATGATTGCCTTGATGAAATCCAGGCCAGTTTGGAAAATGGGTCATGTGGGGTCAAAAACTAGGTCACTAGGTCAAATCAAAGAAAAACCTTGTGTATGCGATAGAGGCTGTATTTCTCAATTGATCTTCATGAATTTTTGTCAGAATGATTGCTTGATGAATTATAGGTCAAGTTGAACTGTTCGACTATGGGTTATCTTGGATCAAAAACTAGGTCACTAGGTCAAATCAAAGAAAAACCTTGTGTATGCAACAGGGGCTGCATTTTACACCGGATCTTCATGAAATTTGATCAGAATGTTTTTCTTGATGAAATCTAGGAGGAGTTTGAATATGGATTATCTAGGGTCAAAAACTAGGTCACATGGTCAAATTAAATAAAAACCTTGTGTACGCAATAGGGGCTGCATTTTACACTGTTTTATTCATAAAATTTAGTTTGAATGATTGCCTTGATGAAATGTAGGTTAAGTTAGAATACGAGTGATCTGGGATCAAAAAGTAGGTCACTTGGCCAAATCAAAGAAAAACCTCGTGTATGCAATAGAGACTGTATTTTTCAATTGATCTTCATGAAATTTGGTCAGAATGATTGCCTTGATGAAATTAAGGTTAAGTTTGAATATAGGTCATTCAAAAACTAGGTTGCTAGGACAAATAAAAGAAAAACGTTTTGTATGCGATAGAGGCAGTATTTTTCAGTTGAGGTTGATGAAATTTAGTCAGAATGATTGCCTTGATCAAAACTAGGTCAGTTTCGAATGTAGGTCATCTTGGTTAAAAAATTAGGTCACTAGGTCAAATTGAAGAAAATACTTGTTTACACTTAGGAGACCACATTTTTGGTCCAATCTTAATGAAAATTGGTCAGAATATTTGTTTCCATTAAATCACTAGGTCAAACATGTTTACACTGTTATGATGTGTTTCTCATGTGAGCGACCTAGGGCCATCTTGGCCCTCTTGTTTCTAGTAAGTGCGTTCATATTGATAAGTGGAGGGTACTCTTCTACAAATGCTAAATACCACCTATGGACATGCACAACCTGTTTAAAGACCAATAGTTTTGTTGTAATTGTTATAAAGCATTTATGGTCAGTATTTAATATGCAAATAAATACTACTTACTTTCTCTGGTTTGGTCCACCCGTATAAGTTTGACTGTATATTAATGTGTTTTGAAGAGCCATCTATACTTTTAATATGTATTTGTAAGGAACCAGTCTAATTATAAGTTATCACAGTCAACAGTCAAGAGTCAATAGTAATTATTATAAGGCAGTGGCTACAATTACGGTACCGTAATCTTAGCCTCTGATTCTAGGATTACGGAAGTTCCGTATTCGTATACAACCCTTTGAGGATAGTCTAGGATTACGGAAGTATTTAAGAGGCATCAAATATATGTTAAGACGAGCATGAATGATTATTTCACTTAAAATAGCGGAAATGAAATACAAAAAAGGTATAACGGGTATTGATTCCGCCCGATTTCAATATGCGTGAAAATCTAAAATCGTGCCCGCCCGGTTAGCTCAGTAGGTATCTACGGATCTCGGGGTCGTGAGTTCAATCCCCGGGCAGGGCGTATGTTCTCCGTGACTATTTGATAAACGACATTGTGTCCGAAATCATTAGTCCTCCACCTCTGATTCATGTGGGGAAGTTGGCAATGACTAGCGGAGAACAGGTTTGTACTGGTACAGAATCCAGGAACACTGGTTAGGTTAACTGCCCGCCGTTACATGACTGAAATACTGTTGAAAAACGGCGTTAAACCCAAAACAAACAAACTGACAAACAAACAGTGACCGGCAAAATCAAATAATAAAATTTAAAGTATAGACAATTTTTTAAAATCCTTTTGAGCTATTATTAAGAATACAATTCTTCGTTTGTCTGCCAATTTTCAAGCCAAAAAAAAAAGTATGGTTTTGGAAAGAAAAACGTATGTGTACGGGTGTTGATTTCGCCTATACTAACCAAAAGGAAGTATCTAAGGGTACGGATCCGTACCTGTAAAATCTGATTCCAGAGGTACGGATCCGTACCTTTAGACAAGCCTGTTATGGTTTTTCTAGGGATACGGACCTCCATTTTTCTAGAGATTAAGGGTTATTTACATTTCAAAGTTTGTTGAAAATGAAATAACAAATAAGACTTCATCAGTGTTCACCTTAAACTTGGATCTAAATGGTTTACAGATACCAACGTTCACCCGATTGGTTATACATTTTCTTTAGAAGCGTAAATAATCGAGGAACACCAAATAAATCAAGAGGTTTCGAATTTGCAGAAAAAAGATTAAACAAAATAATGGTTGTGAAAAAACCCAACTATTTTTAGAGTGATAATTAACCCTTGGGATATTTATGTTTTTCACACATTTGGTAGCCGTTACGAGACACAATGGACGTTTTCACAAACAGTTTCTTTTACTTAATGTCGGTTAATTAATTATTAAACAATCAGGTCCGTGTCGATTATCATTATATGTTTATATGTTGTTAAATAACAAAATAAATAGGTGAATATTATTATGTGTATTTTTTTCTCTCCTGAAATTCAAATATAATTCATTCAAGGCTGAGAGTCACTCATTAATCTGTTATCAACAGATTATTTTGCAATAAACTAATCTAAAAAAACAAAAACAAAAAAACAACAGAAAACAATCGAGTGAACACTGGTTACGTCTTATCTGTTATTTCATTTTCAACAAAATTTAAGACGTAAATAATCTAAATCTCTAGAAAAAGGAGGCTCGTACCTCTAGAAAGCCCCTAACAGTCTAGAGGTACGAATCCGTACCTCTAGAATCAAATTCTAGAGGTACGGATCCGTACCCCTGGACATTTCCTAACCCAAAATGGCTGATCGATAATACGAAATAATAGGACAGGCATGAAAAAAACAACAACGCTATTTTAAGTGAAATAAGTAAGTTTACAATAACTTTATGCACATCCTAATATTCATTTGATGCCTCTTAAATACTTCCGTAATCCTAGCCTTTCCTCATAGGGTTGTCTAGGAATACTGAACTTCGTAATCCTAGAATCGGAGGCTAAGATTACGGTATCGTAATCGTAGCCACTGCTTTATTTTATTATAATTAGGTATGCACATTCTTTGTTATAACAGAGTTTATTTATTTTCCTATTCTAACGTGAATTAAACAGATAACTGAAACTGTGTTTTTCTTATATACTTTGAATGGGGCCGCCATTGCCGAGTGGTTACTGGCCGTCTCACCTGTGTATGTTTCAGCCTTGCTATGGCCGTCAGAGGAAAAACCATCTAGCTGACAAGTGGAAGGTCGATGGTTGCACCAAGCTATCCATCCGTATCAAAAATAATTCCAAGAAGAGAAATTGGTGTTTTCCCCCACCATTAAATGGAAAGTCGCCATATGACCTGAACTGTGTCGTACTGTGTGTTGCATTTACGGGAAGCTTGCTTTACCTGTAGGACATTCAACCTTATTTTTAAAGCCCATTAATGATATATGTACTATTTCTACCTTACCCGAAAGTTACAGGACATGGATACTCTGTCTTTGAAATAGCAGATAAGGCAAACAATGGTAGTTCAGGAGTCGAGCCGTTAGGGTGCGGGAAAAAACTAGGCGTCTAGTTAACCTCGCCTGTCTCTTGCTTGAAACTGTAAGTTGATATAGAAAATCAGCGCGGTTGTCTAAATACATAAAAGATTGGTTGAATAAGGTAATTAGCATGCCCGCTTAGCTCAGTAGGAAAAACGCAGATCTACAGATCGCGGGGTTGTGAGTTCTCCTTTATTTGATAAAAGACCTTGCGTCTCAAATCATTCGTCCTCCACCTCTGATTCATGCGGGGAAGTTGGCAGAACAGGTTTGTACTGGTACAGAATCCAGGAATACAGGTTACTAGGTTGGACATTAAGGTATTTTAGTAAGTGAAATTATTCTTGTTTCGAAATTTTCGGAATTGTACGATGATCTATTGATACTGTTTAAAGGGAATTTAGAACGAATTTTGTATGGTTGTCGGATGTACTAGTATGTAAGCGTTATACAGGTGTTGTCATCTTTTGAGACTATGATTTTGGCAGCAATACACATCAGGACCCACCCACACTGTTGAACTTAAGTATTTCAGTTGTCTAAAAGGTTAAATGGAAAAGGAATATATTAAAGTTACATATTAAGCACTTGTTCTGACTTTAGAGTAATCATTTGGATTACAAAATCATGAATAACATATATTCAGAATGACATTAAATAATGTTAAATTTTCAGTAAGCTGACTGTAGTTGTGTAATAAAAATCTAAACACATTCTACGATTTATTAAAGCTATACATAATGCTGGTTCTTATATAACATGCCAAAGGACAGACTGGTACAGCCAGATGATGGATATCCAAATGATTGAAATATTGTATTTACTCAGATATTTGCTGTAGAAACATAGCCTAAACCTATGCTGTATTTTTTCTTTATTCTGATAACTGAGATTAGAGATTCATTCGGAATAACTGATTTAGACCTAGATCTACACAAAGCTTGAATATATAAATAGTGTATTTTTTATAGTTGGCCCGTATATACGATCTATTTCATCATAAGTTTATCTTCCTTTTGGTTTCCTCTTTAGCTAGGGATGGTGGTTTCTGATGTCTGACATTTAGACGGAATATGGTACGCGTTTAAATATTTGTTAAAATTTAGCCATTAAAATACTAACAGTACTATATGCATGATATGACTACGATAGCAATATAAGCTTTGCATAGTTACTCCCCTTTTACCATCAATTGCCATTCTCTTACATATGTTACAATTTTAGTGCTGTCGTTTGAGCCGGTCTTTTAGAGATTCATAGTATTGTAAAAAGGTAAGATAATATTGTCATTTATAACGCACTGTCATTGTTATATTCAGTCAGTAGTGATGGTCATGTAAATCACTTTAATATTTCGTATACTATTCCGTATACAATTAAGGGGACGCATACTTTGAAATTAGAAAAAAGTGGGTGGGGTATGATAAAATTTACCTGCAAAAAAGTACAAGGTTTTGGTACATGAAATGGATACTGTTTCAACTGTTATAAGTACACAAAGGATTGCTCACTAAAATAAAAGTGAGAAAAACTGAAACAAGAAAGTTATTGTTGAATTACATAAGACTTATTGTGTACATTCAAAGTCAACAATTAAGACTTTTTGGTGCGAAAATAATAGTGCTTCACCTAGTTCAAACATTTATCAATGTCCTACAGATTCTAATTTAAAGAAAGAATGTGAAATAAGTTCACTGTCTTGCTTTTCATTTCACATATGTAAGCTAAAACACATTTAGTTTGTTTACAAAGTAGTGCATAAGAAAAGATATGGTGGTCAAGGAATGCCACATTCCAAAACTAAAAGAGTATATTCCCCTTAATACATTAAACATTTATCGTTACAGAAGTCTAGTGGCTTACAATAAGGGCCTAGAAATGTTGCCATTATTAATTTTTAACTTGGTATTCATGAACTACAATGCACTTAAATATCAAAACACATTCAACAAACTTTTGAAAATGTATTGTCTTAAAAATCCCTAAAATAAGGTATGAAATTTGGTTGAGAGGTCCAATCAATGTGTATATGTGCAAAAGTAACATTCTAATCTTGTCCACAAAAGTTACTAATACACAGCAGGAATGTCAATGATCAAAACTGGACGAATATACAGTTATCCTCACTTTAATGTCATTTATAATTTGTCCTTGAATTCTCCACCTTACTTTTCATAACTCTGTTTGCACGAGTTGCACGAGAATGCTGTCATTCACGTAAAAAAAACGGGGTCAAATAAGTTGTAAATGCAATATCATCTAAACGTAATAATGGATTATGCAGTTCAAGATAAACTTTATCTCATAACGTAACGAACATGTGTACTGTTGTATCAACAACTTTACTTACACTGATTTAAGTAGCAGTCGGTTTATAAGTGACTTTATTGATTCATTTTGTGTTTTGTTATTGTTGTCAAAAAGTATAACGGAAGTGCCTCACAACTGAAGCGGCACAAAGTAGTCCACTGTAAGTAATATTTTTTGACAAATGTCCACAGAAATTAATAATTTTCTAATATTAAAGACGAATATCTGAATAGGATTCATTATTTGGTAAGAAATTATAATCATCGACATGTTTTGTTTAAAAATCGTACACGTGTTGACACCTAAATTGTCTACCGTTGTTTATTAGAGTTACCTTTCGTCCGGCGCAGTAATACATTTGCAGTGAATCGCCGAGAAGTCGTGGGAAAATTAAAAACCATGTAAATAAACTAAAGTTAACCACCTTTTCAAAATGAATTTCAAGTGATCGACATTATGCATTTAACCTGCCTGACCTGTGTAGCATCTTAGATATCTGTTCTAAGGTATTCATTGTGTAGAATGTCATGTTATGCCCTTGCAATGCTAATCCCACTCTGATTCTTTTGTTTACATTTTTTATCAATGGGAAATATGGCGTCCATCCCGAGCTGAAATGACGTGGCGTTAAATTTTTACATGTTTAAGCAAACCTGGTGTGTTAGAAAGAAAATCTCATCCCTTCAACATTATTTGGAACACTGTTATTGTAAAAAATCTGTTTTTTCCTTATACAAAAGCTTAATATTTTGTGTTGAATGTACTTTCACAAAGACCTCTGTTTTCCTATTACATTCATAGTACCACATCCTTATCCACAAAATACTGAATATTACAAGTGTCCATCAGTATTATATCAGTTTAGGAATATGTTTTTTATTTTCCCACCATCGATTTCTTGAATATGCACCCCTTCCGCATTTCTGTATGAACTGTGAATGTAGCAATATGCGTCCCCTTAAGCAGGCTAAGTGTACGTCATCCGCGAGTTTATAGCACACTCAATGCGTGCGTACATCCAGTAGGGGCGGTTTAATGTTGGCTCCTCCACGTAGTAGCCTAGAGGCAGACATGTCAGTGAAATCGGTCTGCCATTGAGACTAGCCCGGAACCAGAAATATTTGATTTGTTGGGCGAGACGCGGGCCCTTCCTGGAATTTTTAAAACTAGGTACGAAAAGGTGGCATCTGGTGCATTTTTAGTCTACAATTTGGAGTACTTGAGGGATAGTCAAAATCATAGGACGTTTGGGGACAATGTGTTAACTTTTGACTGACGCCGTAGAAAGTTATGGCAACTATAGAATAATATCAGAATCCCATTCCAAAGTGGCTTAACGAGTTTAGATGTAGTAAGTTTACATCCTTACACACGTAATGGTTACAGAATGTACGATGTGTGAAACAAAATAATGCTCATGATAATATATTTAAAGAGAAAAACACACCGGCTAGCCGCTCTGCTTAAAATTGATTAGCCTATAGGCCTATCGTGTACAAATCTTTGCAGTTCCGATCATGAGAACATGCAACGCTGGTATTCGACATCAGCTGGACGTGTATCATTTAAATGCAATTAGGCAGTATATGTCACAGTAGATCTGTATCAGTAACCAAAGATATGCAATATTCTAATAAAACATATAAACTGAAATCAACATTAGTTTTGTTCCATTTCAGAAAAAGACATTGAAACATCACATGGAACATGGAACTTTTGTATCCGCTTTTAAGATTTATGTTGCCTTGCTCACGTTCAAGAGTACTTCTGCCAGCACTTCCCTGTCAAAACTGATATTGATATCAATGGATGGATTTAGATATGATTATCTTGATTTGGTACCTCCAAATGAAGCTGAACATTTCCGGTATATGATCAAAAATGGCGTGAAAGCAAAATCAATCATGAACGTTTTCCCAACTGCTACCTATCCGAACCATTATACAATGATCACAGGATTATATCCAGAAAGTCATGGAATTGTTCATAACCTATTCCTCGATACTCATTGGAACGAATATTTCGTGTATGATGATAGAAGAGATAATGTTGATCCATTTTGGTACGATGTAGGCGCTGAACCAATTTATGTGACAAACAAGAAGGCAGGTGGTTCTTCAGGCTCTGTTGTGTGGCCAGCTGGCATTGGGGAAGTGAAGGGAATTAAACCAGACAGATTAGTGCCTGATGCAAATTCGTTTACGGAAATGAATAGCACAGAGCGTGTGGATACATTAATTAAATGGTTCACAGATAAGAACAATCCAATTAACTTGGGTCTTCTATACTTCCTAGAACCAGATGAAACAGCCCATGCCTCCGGTGCTGGCTCTAAGAATGTTACAGACTTGATAAAGGGTGATTTAAATGGCGCTTTAGGATATTTATTTCAGAGATTAAAAGAAAATAATTTATTTGACGAGATGAACATCATTTTGACAGCAGACCATGGATTTGTCAATTATACTAAGGATAAAGCTGTGTTACTTAATAATTATTTGAACTCTTCCTGGTATAAAACTGGAGCTGAAGATTTTAGAAAAAATGGAAACCGTATATCTGTGAATATATTCCCTGAAGATGGTATGTAAAGCAACTATCTGTACTAATATCAGTTGCCTCCTGGCACAGTTTAAAACATTTCATTGATATATTCTTTGGTCTTCAGCGTACTTGCTTATGAAGAAAGTGTAATATTTTCTTTTCTTTTTTATGATTCTGTTTAGTTGCTTTGTATGCACCCAAAGGAAGTTCTTTTAGATTTTAATGAAAGTTATAAAAGCATCACTTAAGTGCCATTTAGTGTCCCTGCAGGTGGTTTTTGCCCTAAAAGTCTCTCCACACTCGGTGTTGTGCTTTTGGATGATCCAGTCCCATGTGATTGAGTTCTGCTCGAGCCTGTGCGGATAACTCGATCAAACACGAGTTCCATGCTTCCAACGGATCGTCAGAGCTGTTATAAATGAATGTTTCTCTGTGTTGCAGAGTTTGTGCAGCCGTTTCTGCGCATGCGCGGAATTATTATCAATTGTAGCGCACGCAAAAACTCATTTTTTTTGCATGTCCACACGCACTTAGTGTATAGTATGCATAATATACTGACTAAAGGTTAGGGTTAGTATCAGCATGGTTACAAAATATATATATTAAAGATACTTTCGTTCAAATTTAGTTAATCCGGTATATACCGGAGTCTGTAATATATCACAGGCGCACCAACTCTGTTTTTAGTCACAGCCGTTATAAATAGTATTTCTAACATGAATACTGCGTTATTTCATCGGACCGTCGATACGTACTGTTATGAAGTTGATTCGTCATCCTTACTTAATAACTTGTTTGAATAAAACCTTGACAAGTCGGTCGCAATACGTAATGGATAGATCTAGTGGAAACATTTTAACTGGCTGTGTTTAAAAGAATCAGGCTCAGGGGATTGGCGGTTTAGATTTCCTTTGTAGGAAAAATAGAAACAAAGATAATATTGTTGCCTCATTTCTAAGTTTTATTCAGTTCTTTTTATAACCATTTCCAAGAATAAATGAAAGTAATATTTTGCGTTATCGAACTCCTATTTTATCTTCAGTTCCAGGGCAAGAAGAAAATATATTAAAGGCATTACGCAATGTTAAATATTTGAAAGTCTACAAGAAAGGTGACAGTGATCTGGTCAGCCTACACTACAATTCTAGTGACAGAATTGCCCCAGTTGTTATTACTGGGTCAGAAGAGGGCGTAACTATATATCCAACTGAAGCTGATAGGGACTTCCATACAACTGGACTTGGTGAGTTGGTACAATAAGATTGTGCAAAATTTATAATTTTCTTAAACCATAGCAAGAGTCTTGAGTCGCTTCCCTACGGTGACAGCGCCTAGCAACAACATACACGATACAATAGATTGCATCCATGCTAAAAAGTGCGTACATACTGCAAAACATAGTTTTATTGTGTCAAAACGATGACAAAACTTGCAAAAATAAAGAGGGTTGTTATATTTTCTAGTTTTTTGGGAACATCGGGTCAATATTCCGCAGTAATTATTAATTAATGTGTTCCTCCTACTAATCCTCGTAGGTTTATTTTTTTACATGAAATAAATACAATCAGTTAATATTCTTCTGCGAATAACGATAAAACACAATTTTGAGCAGCTACTGAGGCAGGGAAAAAGTCACCCACTCGGGTAGTGTTTTTTTTGTTAGTATTCTCAGCAAAAATATGTAATGCAGGAAAGTATTTAGTTTGTTTAATATAAAGGCAGTAAATTTTGCCTTCACACATTCTGAAAGAACTTGCCACAACGGAAAGTGAAAATCTCCGTGAAGAGTTCAATAACTATTTTATGTCTTGAACATTTTTATGGACATTATTGATTATTGTATGTATGGCACACCTATACAATAATATCATTCAGCCTGCAGCACTTTGAAGAAATTGTTTCTAGGTATTTTAGTGCACAATTATATTTGGGAGTTTTTAGAAGATTTAACTGGTCTTTTTTAATATGAAATAAACCATTTATAAGCCAAAGCAAAACCACTGGAAGTGTAGTAGTAACCTTTAAGGCTGAACAACCGTCACTCCCCCTAGTACCGGCTTGAGTGGAACTCTATTGTTGTAAAATTGAATGTATTCCATGATCGCAAGGGACCAGAAAACATAGCAACACTGAATCAAAGTACGAGAAAACTTTACAGCCGCTTCAACCCCACTTCTTCACACGTCTTGGTGAAGACGATGTTGCAGAGCGCAATAAGCGAGTCCGTACGTCAAAGGTTAAGTCGCAAATTGATCTCAAAGGTTCAATCTGTAAGTAATATTTCGTGTCCCGAGCATTCAAGGTGTTTAATCCAAACGTTACATACACGTGGATGGAACAGTGAGAATAGCGCATTAATCGGATCAGTGGATGAAAGGTTATTGAGTCCAGAAATTGAGCTCAGATGTCAAATCTATTGGTCATATTTCTTTGCCCGGAGTACAACTTAAAACTATTCAAGGTATTGACTCGAAACATAAAACATAAGCACTCCCCCAACTGCGACCTTTTACACCCCTCTTACAATCCCCACCCCTAAAACATGTCTTAAAATTTACTTCCTCCTTGCCTAAAACTTCGGGGTTATATTTCCCCTATCCGCTGTGCGAAGCCTATGTTTTTTAAGGACATGTAATAGATTGAAAACACTTAGCCCTGACCGGAAATCGAACCCGGGACCTCTCACCTCGGACATTCTATCGTGTCGCTATAAAAGCTAGCTCAATAGCAATTTAGAATAAGTGCACCCTTATACTCTACCCTACTGTAGACACATTATCCCACACGAAATTATGCAGTGCAGTAATTTAGAATTTAATTTTGTAAATGAGGTATTAACACAGTAATTAGTTAAACATTTTCAAGTGGACATAGGTTTTTATTGAGTTTGATAAGTTCTTCAGGAATGCGGGCTTATACAGAGAACTCTAAACAGGGAGTTGCTGTATTATTTTAACAGAATATTAATTAACTGTCCCAGTAAAGATTAAAATTCGCTTTCCTTTGCAGTTGTCAAAATAATTTGTTTCACAATTTCATTTATATAACATATGCATACCAGTAACTGACTTCACTGAACATACTACCTTGTGTTTATATTGCAGTTGGTGTCCACGGTTATAATCCTCATTTGGTTCCTGACATGCGGCCTTTCTTCGTAGCAATGGGTCCAACTTTCAAAAAGGACTATGTGTCTGAACACTTCAACTCCGTGGACATATACCCTCTTATGTGCAGCATATTAGGTATTGAACCTGCTCCAAATAATGGCTCATTCGGGAATGTGAAAGGCATATTACGAGAGAAATCAATTACAGATAAATTATCAGTTACCGGGATCACATGTAAGTACACTTTACTAAACAATAATAATAATAATAATAATAGTAATTCATATATGCATTAAAAGGACAATTTACTTTTCGATTAAAGTCGTATGATTCCACAGTAACAAGGATGGAATGTTAGCTCCTTTTACAGTTTTCTGAAATTTCAAAAATTAAGTATTTATAGGAGGCGTACGTGACCAAGAGGTAAAAGACGGTTTTGAAGCCCCCGAGTGGATGAAGAATGATATGAAAGAGCCATCCAGCTGGCTTATGGAAAACTATCTAGGCGCTGGTCCTCCTCTAGCATAATTGTGTGTAAAGTCATTGTAATTTAAGTATATAACGCTTAAAATGCTTTCAGACAATTTCTTTTGAGAAAGTATTGTATGAAAATGTTGGGTTAAACAATTGGGTATGTATTAATAGCGGCCTAAAAAGTATCATCCACGGAATAATAGTCGTTTTTAACTCGACTACTAGTATTCGAAGAATAGGTAGAGCTATTGGACTCACCCTCGTCAGCGTCCTGATTCGATTAAGTTTTGTATGTAAGCTGGTGGGAATGGATTGAAACTTTACATTCTAATTCACTGTGATGAACTGATTTATACTGCACAGGTTCAATAACTCCATTTTGCTTTTTTTACCAAATTATGTCCCTTTTTCATGTGTAAGCTGGTATCTCAATACCCACTAATGGGAATAAATTTTGAAATTTCACACACTTGTTCACTGTGATGATCTAACATGTAGTACACAGGTTCCATAACACTACTTTGCATTTTTACAATATTATGCCTCTTT
Organism: Mercenaria mercenaria; assembly: GCF_021730395.1. NCBI lineage: Eukaryota > Metazoa > Mollusca > Bivalvia > Venerida > Veneridae > Mercenaria > Mercenaria mercenaria. The sequence continues at coordinate 767,127 of NC_069364.1, forward strand.
CACGACTTTTATATTCATTCACTTGACAAGGCTGTTGAATAATCAAGCGTTGCTGTCCTCCGACAGCTCTTGTTTCATGATTTGTTTCGTTTTTTTCAGTTCTTGTTATTGTGGGACTTAGTGTAACATTGGCAGGAATATATGCTATATGTGTCTGTCATAATGCAAGAAATAATCGAAGATTTATGTTGCATGGCAACAACAGACGATCTGGAGTTGTTACATCCCTTAGATCTCCGACACACCATTTGCTCAATAGTGACGACGAAGATGATGAATTTTAAGCATATTCAGCAAAAGCTGTAACACTTTCATCATATGTAAGCAACAAGATCCTTATGTGGGAAAAGTGTTGAAAATACTCATATTAAAGGAAATAAATAACAGCATGCATGGTAACTGTAGTTCTTGTTCTTGTTGGATTACATGTGCACCAAAAGCCAATTTGACAATGTATTAAATAAGCATATTTTTCATATAATGCTGAGGTGTAATAAGCAAATTGATTGCGAATTGTTGTGATTATTTGTTATTTAAAATGTTTCTTCGCAAAGTGTCTTACGGCCAATATTGCAGTAGAATCGACCATAGAGGCTTATTTTAATTATTGTAATACAGTTGATATTATTGATATTGCAGCATACTTTGTGATGATATTATAATGGCGGATGACGTAGTCAGATACCTTGCACTCAGTTAAGCACGTTTTGGAAGGAGCTATTTCAATTTATAGTTATTTACTTGTTAGTAAATTGAATTATGTAAATGCTAGTACTAATTCCAACTTGTGATAGCCTGTGTTTAATAACGCTTACAGGACACAATTGTTTTTCTTGGTGAATGTAATGGTCTTTATTAACTCCGATATTACTGCAACTATTTTTACTATAATTTCGAATAAAAATGTACATGTGCTGGCGACCACCTTTGATCACAAGTTTCATTCCCGTTTGAAATATTTGCAGCTTCGTTCTGTAGGCGTAATTCTTAAATACACGTTTGACATTGTATTTAATTATTCTACAGTTCTTTGTACTTATATATACTTTATTTAAATTTGTACATTTTTGTGATTATAGTAAAAAATAAAGAGAAGCATATTGGGGAATGACATAACAGTATGATCAACAATGATCAAGTTAGAACTAAAATACATTTTACACATCCCGTCCGTTATTTGATCAAATGGAAATACATAATTTCTCCAGTCTATGAACAGCAAATTCAAGTTTATATTCTTGTAGCCACATTAAACATCTTACCTACCTGCTATTTACCGGCGAAAGTTTGTGTGAACTGTCATTCAGGGCAGTGATCTTTCAACACTGGCGCCGCCAGTACTGTTTGATTTTGTGTTCCCTTCTCGACTGAATAGTTTGAATTGAATTCAGGCGCTGTTCCGACCTACCAATCGAGCATCCCAGTTATTAATAAATGGTTATGATATTGATATGAGGATTGCATAGTTATTCCCCTTTTAGAACCATTAGCCATTTTTGTGTCAGTTCAAGCCGATTCTTAGTATTTACAAAGGTAAGACATTAATTAGATACTTATTTCTATGATCTAGTGCCATTGTCAAATTAACTCAGTAGTAAATTAGTGATGGCAGTTTAAATCGATTTAAATTTACATGTATACGTAACAGGCGTCTCCATATGCTTACATTTCAGACAGGTGGTATTGATTAAGTGACAACAATATTGAATTATTTTATAAATATTTTAATGGCCAGAGCTTACTAAATGATTAATCTCTGTAAGTAAACACTTACAAACAAAAAAATCTACTAGCTCAAAATAGCTAGTACCATGAGCTGAAGTGTAAGAAAAAACACTGGGAAGTTTAAACCGGTTAATTGCGTGCAAACCACACAATGTTCTATAGTTAATAAATGTTATTGTCGCCCCGTGTGGTTCAGGGACGATATGTGTATGAAAAGAATTGGAACCACTGCCTTACCCTTGCATGATCGTAAAAGGCGACTAATAGGGTCTTAACACTTGGTTTTGCAGTAACTCTGTGATTCCAGCAGGTATGCAAATTTTGATTCCATACCTCATGTTTTTATTTCGATGTAAATGAGATGTGGAACCAAAATTTGTTAGTCCTGTTTGGCGCCATATAACCTATACTGTGTACGGTGCTCCGTAAAACCCAGATAAATAAATAAATAAATGTTATTGTCGCAAGGTAAATTCCCTATTGTACTATGGTAACGAAAAGCATGATATTTAAAACACATTTTTTTCAAAAAATGCGCTGGTAAAAATATATACATTTTAAAAGAAAATTTAAAAACATTACATACGCATGTCCTAATTCATTTGCAGAAAGAAAAACACGGGTAATAGTATACTATTAAAGGCCAGGCGAGAGAGGCAAAACAAACAACAACAACAACAAACATTGAAGCACCTGAGTCCGAGTCGGATTAAAGAACATTTTGTCATGGAGCGCCTGTAACGTCAGACACAGTCAAAGAGGAAGGCATAACGTTCAACTGTTGAAGTACCAAAGTGTGTTTGAAAATACTCGTGGTATGGTCTTACTCAGAACTCTCTTTTAATAAAACATTTCATAAACGTTCCAAATAATGTAAATGAAAATGTCGCTGGCCCAAAATCGTAATGACGTTTGTAAATACATTGTAGTTTGATTTAGATAAACCATATCATCCCTATTGCATCTGGCAATATATATTATAAATAGTAGTAATCTGTGAAATAAAATTTGAAAATTAAGTTCACTCGAGCGGAGGTAACCAAACACATCCACCCCTGTGTTTCGATTTATTGTATGTTTTGCCCTTGTGGTCTACTTGTTATACCTTTGCTAATGTATGCTTGTTTTGCTCTGGAGTGGATGCGTTCTTGAGATGTGGCAACTACTCCATCGTTGTCTTAAAACGTAATTTCGACAAAACAATTTCAAAAATTTGTTAATGTCTTTGGTTGATACACGCACCACAAATTCAGTTGAAATAGTACGACATGTACTAATCAGTCCACTTCCTAGCCAGGTTAGATTGATGCATCCGAACAGTTAAAAATTTTAACCAGGTGAGCTTGTGTTGTTTTTGTTGTTTTTGCGAATCTGTCTGGTACTGTAAATTTCAAGCCCTGCAAGACTAGAAAAAAGAACAATTACTCTTTCATAATTCCATAAGTTGTTAGACAAGTGCAACATTCATAGAACGTTTATATTTCGGATGCATTCTCAAAAAGATTAATTGATTCTGTTATATTTCAGAAAACTGCATTGAAACGCCACATGGAGCATGTTACCGTGGCATTTCGTATATATTGTGTCATACTTACATTTGAATATGCATCAAGCATTGCTCCCTTGCCAAAGGTGATATTGATATCAATGGATGGATTTAGATACGATTATCTTGACTTGATACCTCCAAATGAAGCTGAACATTTCCGATATATGATCAAAAATGGTGTGAAAGCAAAATCAATCATGAATGTTTTTCCAACTGTTACCTATCCGAACCATTACACTTTGATTACAGGATTATATCCGGAGAGTCATGGAATTGTTCATAACCGATTTCTCGATACTTATTGGAACGAATATTTCGTGTATAATGATAGAAGAGACAATGTTGATCCATTCTGGTATGATGTAGGTGCTGAACCAATTTATGTGACAAATAAGAAGGCAGGCGGTTCTTCGGGCTCTGTTGTGTGGCCGGCTGGCATTGGAGAAGTGAAAGGAATAAAACCAGATAGGTTAATCCCTGATGCAAACTCGTTTACAGAAATAAATAGCACAGAACGTGTGGATACATTAATTAAATGGTTCACAGACAAGAACAATCCAATTAACTTGGGTCTTCTATACTTCCTAGAACCAGATGAAACAGCCCATGCCTCCGGTGCTGGCTCTAAGAATGTTACGGACATAATAAAGGGTGATTTAAATGACGCTTTAGGGTATTTGTTTAAGAGATTAAAAGAAGTTAATTTGTTTGATGAGATGAATATCATTTTGACAGCGGACCATGGATTTGCCAATTATTCAAAGGAAAAGACAGTGTTGCTAGATAGATACTTGAATGCTTCCTGGTATAAAACTGGGGCTGAAGATTTTGGAAGAAACGGCAACCATATAAGCGAAAATATCTTCCCAGAAAAAGGTATGTAAAAGACCGTAAATTGTATCACTGTCTGGAGTAAGATAAAGCAGCCCGTAATTGGAAAGCAATTATTTACAAGCATATGCTACATTAGTCCCTATCTGTGACTCTAGTTACCCCCACCCCCTGACGGTCCGTAATAGTAAAAAGTGATAAATACGTTACAAGTTGGACTAATGCTACATAAACTGCTGTGTGGATTGTAGGGAGACTGCATTCTTAACACATGGAAATTTTTGTGACCCCCATGAGTGGTGGGGGCATATAGATTCGCTCTTGTCCGTGCGTGCGTCCTTCCGTTCGTGCGTCTGTGCGTCCGTCCGAAGATCGTGACGCGCCTAGCTCAAAAAGTATTTGATATAAATTAATGAAACCTTGCATGAGTCTTTATCATGATATGAACTTGCACACCTCCTATTTTTCGTCTGGCTCCACCCCCTACTTTTAGAGTTATGGCCCCTAAAATAGTCAAAAATGCACCTTTTCACCTTGTGACACGCCTAGCTGAAAAAGTATTTGATATAGATTCATGAAACCTTGCATGAGTCTTAATCATGATATGAACTTGCGCACCTTCTATTTTTCATCGAGTCCGCCCTCTATTTCCAGAGTTATGGCCCCTGAAATAGTCAAAAATGCACATTTTCACCTGGTGACGCGCCTAGCTCAAAAAGTGTTTAATATAAATTGATTAAACCTTGCATGAGTCTTTATCACGATATGAACTTGCGCACCTCATATTTTTCATCTGGGTCCGCCCCCTATATCCAGAGTTATGGACCCTGAAATAGTCAAAAATGCACATTTTCACTTTTTGACGCACCTAACTCAAAAGTATCTGATATAAATTGATTAAACCTTGCGTGAGTTTTCATCATGATATGAACTTGTGCACCTCCTATTTTTTATCTGCCTCCGTCCCCTATTTTCAGAGTTATGGCCCCTGAAATAGTCAAAAATGCACATTTTCACCTTGAGACGCACCTAGCTAAAACAGTATATGATATAAATGGATGAAAACTTACATGAGTCTTTATCATGATATAAACTTACACACCTCTTATTTATTTGCTGGCTCCTTCCCCTATGTTTAAAGTTATGGCCCCTGAAATAGTAAAAAAATGCACATTTTCACCTAATTATGTGCCTAACTCATAAAGTATTTAATGTAAATTCATGAAACCTTGCTTGAGTCTTTATCATAATGTGACCTTGCACACTTGGCATTCTTCTTGAGAATCTTAGCGCTTATTACAGAGTTATGGCCCTTGAAATAGCCAAAAAAGCGGATTTTTTGTTTGTGATGCTCATAGCTCAAGAAGTATATGGTATAGAATAATGAATCTTTTTCATAATTTTTTTTAAACCATACCCCATTAAGACTGCAAACATTTGAATTATTTCCCCTTATTTGTGACAAATGTACCAGTGGGGGCACACCCTGTGTCCTACAGACACATTCTAGTTCATCCTAAATTTCTATAATGTACTGATCCATCTTCCAGGCAGTACCATTTATTATTCGAAGGGGTGTTCACTGAAAATTTACTGACATATTGGCGAACAGTGCTGACCATGATCAGCCTGCACAGGCTGATCTTGGTCTAAACTGGGCGCAAAGGCAAAATTAAGCCAAAGGTTAAGTATACATGCTGTGCACTTGTAATTACAGAAGTGTTTTTTTTTTTTAAAAAATGTGGCTTAGATTATTTATTAATGTTTTGTAACCTTTCATAGGAACTGTCACCTGCTTTGATATTCTGTTAACTTTACGTGTAGTTATCAAAATTATATAGCTGAGGGAACATTACACATTGCCAAAACTATATCATGCATATGATCTTTATTTCAAGGACAAGAAGAAAATATATTAAATACGCTTAGCAATATTAAATACTTAAAAGTCTACAGGAAAGGTAACGATGATCTGATCAGTCTACATTACAATTCTAGTGACAGAATTGCTCCAGTTGTTATTACTGGGTCTGAAGAGGGCGTAACTATATTTCCTACTGAGGCCGATAGGGACTGGTATACAAATGGACTTTGTAAGTTAATCTTTATTACACTGATATATTGGTATTCACTCTGACTTCGTAAGTGTATGTTTACTACTCTCTGATAGAGATTGATATACACTTGGTATGGTAAGTGTACTACTCTCTGATAGAGATTGATATACACTTGGTATGGTAAGTGTACTACTCTCTGATAGTGATTGATATACACTTGGTATGGTAAGTGTATGTTTACTACTCTCTGATAGAGATTGATATACTCTTGGTATGGTAAGTGTACTACTCTCTGATAGAGATTGATATACACTTGGTATGGTAAGTGTACTACTCTCTGATAGAGATTGATATACACTTGGTATGGTAAGTGTATGTTTACTACTCTCTGATAGAGACTGATATACACTTGGTATGGTAAGTGTATGTTTACTACTCTCTGATAGAGATTGATATACACTTATAATGGTAAGTGTACTACTCTCTGATAGAGATTGATATACACTTGGTATGGTAAGTGTATGTTTACTACTCTCTGATAGAGACTGATATACACTTGGTATGGTAAGTGTATGTTTACTACTCTCTGACAGAGACTGATATACACTTGGTATGGTATGTTTACTACTCTCTGATAGAGACTGATATACACTTGGTATGGTAAGTGTACTACTCTCTGATAGAGATTGATATACACTTGGTATGGTAAGTGTATGTTTACTACTCTCTGACAGAGACTGATATACACTTGGTATGGTAACTGTATGTTTACTACTCTCTGAAAGAGATTGATATACACTTGGTATGGTAAGTGTACTACTCTGATAGAGAATGATATACACTTGGTATGGTAAGTGTATGTTTACTACTCTCTGATAGAGACTGATATACACTTGGTATGGTAAGTGTATGTGTACTACTCTCTGATAGAGATTGATATACTCTTGGTATGGTAAGTGTATGTTTACTACTCTCTGATAGAGACTGATATACACTTGGTATGGTAAGTGTATGTGTACTACTCTCTGATAGAGACTGATATACTCTTGGTATGGTAGTGTATGTTTACTACTCTCTGATAGAGATTGATATACTCTTGGTATGGTAAGTGTATGTTTACTACTCTCTGATAGAGATTGATATACACTTGGTATGGTAAGTGTACTACTCTCTGATAGAGACTGATATACACTTGGTATGGTAAGTGTACTACTCTCTGATAGAGACTGATATACACTTGGTATGGTAAGTGTATGTTTACTACTCTCTGATAGAGATTTATATACACTTGGTATGGTAAGTGTATGTTTACTACTCTCTGATAGAGATTGATATACTCTTGGTATGGTAAGTGTATGTTTACTACTCTCTGATAGAGATTGATATACACTTGGTATGGTAAGTGTACTACTCTCTGATAGAGATTGATATACACTTGGTATGGTAAGTGTACTACTCTCTGATAGAGACTGATATACACTTGGTGTGGTAAGTGTATGTTTACTACTCTCTGATAGAGATTGATATACACTTGGTATGGTAAGTGTACTACTCTCTGAAAGAGATTGATATACACTTGGTATGGTAAGTGTATGTTTACTACTCTCTGATAGAGATTGATATACTCTTGGTATGGTAAGTGTATGTTTACTACTCTCTGATAGAGATTGATATACACTTGGTATGGTAAGTGTACTACTCTCTGATAGAGATTGATATACACTTGGTATGGTAAGTGTACTACTCTCTGATAGAGATTGATATACACTTGGTGTGGTAAGTGTATGTTTACTACTCTCTGATAGAGATTGATATACACTTGGTATGGTAAGTGTACTACTCTCTGATAGAGATTGATATACACTTGGTATGGTAAGTGTACTACTCTCTGATAGAGATTGATATACACTTGGTATGGTAAGTGTACTACTCTCTGATAGAGATTGATATACACTTGGTATGGTAAGTGTATGTTTACTGCTCTCTGATAGAGATTGATATACACTTGGTATGGTAAGTGTACTACTCTCTGATAGAGATTGATATACACTTGGTATGGTAAGTGTACTACTCTCTGATAGAGATTGATATACACTTGGTATGGTAAGTGTACTACTCTCTGATAGAGATTGATATACTCTTGGTATGGTAAGTGTATGTTTACTACTCTCTGACAGAGACTGATATACACTTGGTATTGTATGTTTACTACTCTCTGATAGGGACTGATATACACTTGGTATGGTAAGTGTACTACTCTCTGATAGAGATTGATATACACTTGGTATGGTAAGTGTATGTTTACTACTCTCTGACAGAGACTGATATACACTTGGTATGGTAAGTGTACTACTCTCTGATAGAAATTGATATACTCTTGGTATGGTAAGTGTATGTTTACTACTCTCTGACAGAGACTGATATACACTTGGTATGGTAAGTGTACTACTCTCTGATAGAGATTGATATACTCTTGGTATGGTAAGTGTACTACTCTCTGATAGAGATTGATATACTCTTTGTATGGTAGGTGTATGTTTACTACTGTCTGACAGAGACTGATATACACTTGGTATGGTAAGTGTATGTTTACTACTCTGACAGAGACTGATATACACTTGGTATGGTAAGTGTACTACTCTCTGATAGAGATTGATATACACTTGGTGTGGTAAGTGTATGTTTACTACTCTCTGATAGAGATTGATATACACTTGGTATGGTAAGTGTACTACTCTCTGATGGAGATTGATATACACTTGGTATGGTAAGTGTACTACTCTCTGATAGAGATTGATATACATTGTACTCTTGGTATGGTAAGTGTATGTTTACTACTCTCTGACAGAGACTGATATACACTTGGTATGGTATGTTTACTACTCTCTGATAGAGACTGATATACACTTGGTATGGTAAGTGTACTACTCTCTGATAGAGATTGATATACCCTTGGTATGGTAAGTGTATGTTTACTACTCTCTGACAGAGACTGATATACACTTGGTATGGTAAGTGTACTTCTCTCTGATAGAGATTGATATACTCTTGGTATGGTAAGTGTATGTTTACTACTCTCTGACAGAGACTGATATACACTTGGTATGGTAAGTGTACTACTCTCTGATAGAGATTGATATACTCTTGGTATGGTAAGTGTATGTTTACTACTCTCTGATAGAGATTGATATACACTTGGTATGGTAAGTGTACTACTCTCTGATAGAGATTGATATACACTTGGTATGGTAAGTGTACTACTCTCTGATAGAGATTGATATACTCTTTGTATGGTAGGTGTATGTTTACTACTCTCTGACAGAGACTGATATACACTTGTTATGGTAAGTGTATGTTTACTACTCTGACAGAGACTGATATACACTTGGTATGGTAAGTGTACTACTCTCTGATAGAGATTGATATACACTTGGTGTGGTAAGTGTATGTTTACTACTCTCTGATAGTGATTGATATACACTTGGTATGGTAAGTGTACTACTCTCTGATAGAGATTGATATACACTTGGTATGGTAAGTGTACTACTCTCTGATAGAGATTGATATACACTTGGTATGGTAAGTGTACTACTCTCTGATAGAGATTGATATACTCTTGGTATGGTAAGTGTATGTTTACTACTCTCTGATAGAGATTGATATACACTTGGTATGGTAAGTGTACTACTCTCTGATAGAGATTGATATACACTTGGTATGGTAAGTGTACTACTCTCTGATAGAGATTGATATACTCTTGGTATGGTAAGTGTATGTTTACTACTCTCTGACAGAGACTGATATACACTTGGTATGGTATGTTTACTACTCTCTGATAGAGACTGATATACACTTGGTATGGTAAGTGTGCTACTCTCTGATAGAGATTGATATACACTTGGTATGGTAAGTGTATGTTTACTACTCGCTGACAGAGACTGATATACACTTGGTATGGTAAGTGTACTACTCTCTGATAGAGATTGATACACTCTTGGTATGGTAAGTGTATGTTTACTACTCTCTGACAGAGACTGATATACACTTGGTATGGTAAGCGTACTACTCTCTGATAGAGATTGATATACTCTTGGTATGGTAAGTGTACTACTCTCTGATAGAGATTGATATACTCTTTGTATGGTAGGTGTATGTTTACTGCTCTCTGACAGAGACTGATATACACTTGGTATGGTAAGTGTATGTTTACTACTCTGACAGAGACTGATATACACTTGGTATGGTAAGTGTACTACTCTCTGATAGAGATTGATATACTCTTGGTATGGTAGGTGTATGTTTACTACTCTCTGACAGAGACTGATATACACTTGGTATGGTAAGTGTTTGTTTACTTCTCTGACAGAGACTGATATACACTTGGTATGGTAAGTGTATGTTTACTAGATTCCGGTAGGGATTGGTATATGCCTGGATTTGTTAAATGAATACTACACTCAGAGGACTTTGTAAGTGTATGTTTGCTGAACTCGGATGGAGATTGGTATACTTATGGACTTAATATGTTTACTACACAAAGTAAGAGATTGATATATAGCTGGACTTGGTAAGAGTATGTTTTTTCGCGCTCAGTAAAAGATAGGTATACACCTGACCTTGGTATAATTAAAGTGTTAGTTTGCCAAACTCGGAGACTGGCATACACATGGACAAGGTAAGTTTAGGTTTGCTACGTATACTCCATGCACAATCAAATTTAATATTCTTTATGTTTAGATAAAGCAAAATATGTAACACAGTTTCAATGTTTTGTAAATTTTAATTGTATATTTTAATCTTAAATGAAAGAAAAGTGATAATCTTTGTAAAATGAAAAGAAAATAATTCAGTTTGATTATTAATTAACCTTTTAAGAAGATATTTTTATATACATGTAGTTGCTACCTGAAACGTAAGTTTTCATTACCAAGAACACATAAAATATTATTATTTTACTCCTATTACAGTCGGGGTACATGGATACAATCCTCGTTTGGTTGCAAACATGCGACCATTCTTTATAGCAATGGGTCCAGCTTTCAAAAAGGGTTATTTGTCAGATCAGTTTAACTCGGTGGACATATACCCTTTGATGTGTCATGTATTAGGTATCGAACCTGCTCCAAATAATGGCTCTTTTGACAATGTGAAAGACATATTGCGAGAGAAATCTACTACAGACAGATTATCAATAACGAGGATCGCATGTAAGTACACTCCACTGTTATTTCTGATGATCCGATCAAGTAATCTGATTGCACATTAGCATGGATCCTTGAAGGTCTTGTTATATTTTACTAAAGTTTTACAATTAAAAGCCCTTCTTTGATCGCCTCTTGGAATACGATGTATTAGTTTTGTATAAAGTCAATGTTTTTGAAGTAAAGAATATAATGAGAATGATTTCAGTATCTATTTCGTGGAAGTGTTTAGTTGAAAATTCGGGAGTCTGTGTTTAACAACCTAAACCTCTTGTGTGCAAATGATTGAATAAGTGAAGTTGATTTGTTTTCTTCATTTCAGTTCTAATCTTTGTGGGACTTGGTATAACATTGGCTGGAATATACGTTATCTGTGTTTGTTGTGATATCAAAAACAAATCAAGGTTTCTGTTGCATGGCAACAACAGGGCTTTTGGAGTTGTTACCTCCCTTAGGTCTTCAACACGCCATTTGCTCAACAGTGATGATGAAGACGACGAATTTTAGCATTGGTTTAGTGTGTTCGTTTATTAGTGATATTAGTTAGGTACTTACATCACGTGTACATTATTATTTTTTTCAAGTTCTATTTGGAAAAGAGGTTCCTTTGAAATATTTATATTAAACCGGCTGAGCAGATGTCCTGTTCAGCTTACATTACCATACAATTATGGGAAAATAAAGTGCGCCATTTTTAGTAATTATTTTCCAGAAAGTGTCAATTTTAGCAGTTTAATTATAGCTATATTTCACTTTTTCCATCATGTTCATGTAGTAATAGAAATACACTTGTTTTAGTGCCTTAGCTACTCGTATATTTTTTTATATTTGAATTGGGTACATATGATAATAGGGGAGACCGGGGCTAGTTGGTACACTTTTTAGATTTTTTTGGTGTACGATCCAAACTAATGCACCGATTTCGGATTCGATACTGTTTTTAGAAAGCTCATTTTGTCAACAATAAATAAATGCTGTGGTTCTCCAAAGGGAAGCATTCAACAGCTTGAAAGGTTCGGTTGAATCAGCCAGGTCGAATGTAGCAGTTTACAGTTTTATTTGGCAAATCAGCAAATCAATGCCTTTGGCCAATTAACATAAACACAAATTGAATATGGCCAAGACATACATACACATACATAATACAGGCATATTTATATACATATTCAATATAACATGGAGTAGAGACTATCGTGATAGACATAGTTCTTATTTGTCGATACATTTGTACTACAAACTTAAGAAGCAGCTATGCGCTCAAGGGTTTCATTTCTACGCTTAAACGCATCCTTTAAATATTTTGCAGTGTTATACATAGATTTTTTATATGTAGAAGAAAGTATATTTACAAATTTTTGTATCGTTGGCCAAGATATATTTCCAAAATATTTTCTACGTATATCCACATAAAAAGGACAACAAAGCAGAAAATGGTATTCTGATTCAATACAATTTAAATTACACATTTTACATATTCTTTCATTTCTAACGGTACCTACGAATCTACCTAATTCGATTTCTAACTTGTGAGAGCTTAATCTGAAACAACTTAATTCTTTTCTGAATCCTTCATTTGTTAAAACATCAATATATTTTTCAAAACAAAACTCTATTTTGAATTTACTATAATAATCTAACTTTGACATTGATTGGACAGAAGCACGCCAGTTTTGAATAAACTGGTCGCAAATGCGTTGTTTAAACATTGGCAAATAGTTTACATTATAATCAAAATTATTCCAGATATCACTATAACCAAGACTGTCTAATAAACGCTTGATGGATTTTGCCCAACAGTTATCGTTACTGTTATTACACTGTTCTATAAAAATTCTATACATAGGAGAGTTTGGATTTTGCATTATTTTTAACCAATATTTTAATGCTCTTTGTTTACAGATAACTGATAAAGGGAACCTTCCCAGTTCCCCATAAACTGCTAAATTTGGGATCTGTTGACGAACTCCAAGTATTGTTTTACAAAACTTTATGTGCAACTTGTCAATTTCTTTAAAATCATATATGCCCCACACCTCAGAACAGTATGTAAGAATTGGTACAACCATGGTATCAAATAAAGAAAGTTTAGTTTTCACATCTATGTGTACACGAGTGAATAATGATAATAAGCTACTATATGCCTTAAGGGCCTGTTCTGAGAGCACTTTAACAGCATTTTTCATTACACCAGTATACAAAAAATCAGCTCCTAAATATTTAAAATGATCTACAACTTCAGTTTGTTCACCATTTATAAACCAGTTAAAATTATGGTGGCTTTTTCTTTTTTCGAATACACAAACTTTGGTTTTTTGAACGTTAATCTTGAGACCCCATTTTTCTGAATATGTATAGATAATATCTAACTGAGCTTGCAGGTTATTCGGATCAGTAGTAAACAATGCAATATCATCAGCAAATAATAACATATACATAGATAACTGGTTCAAATCATTCTTTGTTAACTTATTAAAATCTAAAGTAGTGCTTATATCGTTAATAAAGAGTATAAAAAGTATCGGTGAGAGTGGTTCCCCTTGTTTTAATCCAAGCGTGACATCAAAGAACTCAGAAAATTTCATCTCAGAAGACATTCTTACACATGCTTTAACATTACTGTATATAGATTTAAGAATTTTGATCATTTTACCGCTGACCCCAGTCTTTAAAAGTTTTATCCACAGAGCGTCTCTAATAACTGTATCAAAGGCCATTTTGTAATCAATAAAAGCACAGTATAGTTTAGATTTACAATGAAGAACATTTTGGATAATTGAATGCAACAGAAATACGCAGTCAGCGGTACTATGATTATCTCTAAAACCAAATTGTGAGTTACTAAATAACTGCTCTGATTCACACCATTTGTTGATTCTATTCCTAAGTGCTAGAGAAAATATTTTTGCCATAACATTTACGAGTGTAATACCTCGATAATTACTGGTGTTTGAAACATAACCTTTTTATGAATAGGTATAATTACACCTTTAGACCATGATTCAGGATATACTCCAGATTCAAAAATTCTATTAAATACAGAAACTAGGTACGGTGTTATAAAAACATTCGAATCAATAAAGAAATCTGAAACATTATTATTTAAATCACAGCTCTTATGTCTTTGAAGGGAGCTAATAGTTTTTGAAATTTCCTCAACAGTAAACGAACAATCTAAGTCAGCAATATGTAATGTACTTTGGCGTTCATCGGCCTCATCATCATCTGGTATAAAATGCCCATGTGGCGTATTTGAAATATTCTTAAAATGATCTAAAAAATCGTTCAGGGTTACTCCGCCGCGGCAAGTTGTTACATAAACTGGGGCAAGTTGTTACAAACTGTACTTCATCAACATGTATTTTAATTAATTAATTTAACGCCAACATTAAGACATATTTGTTTGGTTTTCTTGGTTGTTATTTTATTCACTCTGTTGCAAAAAGAAGTGTGCAGTCTGCCTTTTCGCGAAAATTTCTATTCTAATAAAAGTCAAATCATGACTGTTTGGTAGCCTACCAGGTTCGAAACATGTGTTTTCGGAATGAACAGCTGCAAATTGACGGTTTCGATTTAATAAGTAAGTGCGATCTATTCAGAAGTTGTGTTCTATGCTTCCAAAGCGTCTTCATATTTTAGAGTTTTAATAGTACAAATGTGTGTTTTCATATGAAATATAAGGAAAAAATGGGCCAGAGTTTTTATAACCAAGATTTCCTTATAAAACGAGTTCGTTATAAGTTAGTTTTATAGTATGATTCCCCTGTGAGCAGATATCGGGAGGTTTTTTATGCATTTCTTTCGTGTAACAGTGACAACAGTAAATGACATCACTCGACCTTCAGCTATTTCCGGGAGTAAAGAAAATGAAAGTAGACATGTCAAACTTGAAAACGAAAGTCGACTTTTTGCATTGGTTGATAGTCAGGGGTCGCGCGCAGGGGTCAACCCGTCACTTTAAAATGTACGCGTGGACTTCTTTTGTTTTGCTAATGTGGAGTCAATTTTTAGCATTTTGCTAACGATTTGAAAATACCTGGGCTTTAGCACGACATGTCAGCTTTTCATCTACGGAAACAATAAACACAAATTCCACAGGGGTCTTGTGCATAGAGATTTTTGGAACTTCGTCAAATCGCTCAAAAGGTCCTTTTTGATGTTGTCTGAAAGTATCAGTATATAGCTCTGATGCAAGATATTTCCGTGTTTGAAAGCTGCAGACCTAGACATTTCAGAAATATCTTCAAAATGAATTTCGTGTAATAAATGTTGATTTTACGGAAGCGTGAAAGGGCTATCAGACGCTAATAAAAGATGTGGAAAGAATATCTAAACTTATAAAACTATCTTGTTTAAGATTTATATATTTTAGCAGTTAAGTCAACGTAATCCGCCCACCTTCATCATAACTTATCAATATATGTATCAAAATATTCATTTCTTTACTTCTATCAACTTTTCTGCCATTTTAGTAACTTGTAGCAGACTACATAGATCACATGGCCGTAAGGACAGGTCAAATGACGCATCAGATGACCACACTAGACACCAAAACAATGGGACAGAATCTAATGTTGAAGAAGTGCTTATGAATTCTGTGGAATTTGTAGCATTGTCAATTTTGCTCTGTTCCTTTGATAGAGAGGTTGGAGTTATAGGTCTGGTGTTCTTTCCTCCTCCTATCCAGAATTTGTTGTTGTCCTCAAGGTGCTGCATTAACTGCGAAATCTGCAAGTGAAATGAAGTTACCACTATTGGTTTAAACATATTTTATTTATAAGTCATTACGTGAATAATATACAACAACAAAAATAAGGGAATTGAACAGAAAGCTAATTAGCTTACGGTTGTCCTTTCCCTGAATAAAGATGTACATTAATAAGCATTCGTGGCACGACTGTTTACAAGTAAGCAGTGTAATTACATAATGAAGAAATAAAGAAAATTTAGCGGCAAATCAAAGATGTAGTAAGTTACCACTATTAAATTGAATTTAGATATGGGCTAGTATTCATATAGTGTTGCGTTTGTGTTTTTATTACGTTTGATTTAGCACAGAAACATGTAGCAATATTCATGTTAGAACGATAAGTAATGTTAGAGGCTTGTCAATTTGAAGAACAAGCTCAAGTAAAGATGTACTTTAGTTTTAAATAGAAATACTTATTCAGCTGATAGTCAGTTGAGTGAAGATATTATCGCTGTTTAATTGGTAAGTATTAAGGATGATTACTATGTATGGCCATTGTAAACATTTAATTCAGGGAATAATTCAGATTATACCAGGAAGTACTTTATTCTACTTAGACATTTCGTGGTGAGACAGTTAAATATACAAGCTTATTGCATGTATATAAGAAATATCAATTTTATGCTTACAACTCAATTTAGATTTAAAGTCTCCAAATCAAGTGGGTAGTATCGTTTGTCCATTGCTGCTGCAGTGTCAAACGTAGTATTCTATATGCGTTATCCCTACATTGTAGAAAAACATTATTTAAGAAAATGTTATTGAAATTTTGATTTTCCCATAGACTCCCATTATGAAGACTTGTGTGAGGTCAAAGTTTTCAAAGCAGTCTAGTATAAAGTCAAGCATACGATCCTATCTTTTCTATTTGCTGCATTTTCTATGTATATTTTGAAATTTTGAAAATCGGGGTTTAATAAAATTCCTCGTAAAATTTTTTTATCAGAACTACCTTAAATGATTTCTTCAGACAGAGAATGCTATTTGAAAAGTAAAGCCTTTATTTCGTTTGGCGGGAGATACCAATTCGCAGAATTTGCTTGTTAAACTTGGTCTGAAACGTCATTATATTACATCATTTCGAATATTTTTAATTGGAGCACTTGGATCTATTTAGGGTAGATAGATAAAAACTTAAACATTTCACTGCCAACGAATGATGTATCACCAAACGTGGTGTCTAGCATCCTTGTATGGTCTTCTTTCAAAATTGCTGATCCCTTATAGAACAACCATTCGGCTGAAAATTGAAAAGAAAATTCTTTAAATGATTTCGTTTTCTGAACCACTAGATAGCATCGTTGAAAGGTCCTCTCCTAAGTTTGTTTAAATAGTCCTGCTTTCTTAACCGGTTTTGGCGACAGTCACAACAAATGTAGGTAAACCTTCAGACTGCTAAATGGATATTTACTAAACTAAAGGTCAGTGACATTGTCTGTTCTATGATCGAATTAGACTTCGTGTCATGCACAACATCAAACCCTTAGCTTAAAGATCAAAGTTATATCTCAAAGTTTAGTGGGTGTTTTTCCGCTCTGGTCAATAACTATGTTATCCATCTTGGGAAAAAGTTCTCCATAATAAGACAACTTGTCAGGAACAAACTTCAGATCCCTAGCGCCAAGGCCAATGTCACATTCGTTAGTTTATAGGTTAACTGTTTTTTTCCCTGTCCGGTCGATATTTTTTTCTGTAAATTACTGGGCACAAATGTAATGTGATGATGTGTCGGGACGATGATTGTTAGGTCCGCATATTGGATGCATAATCACGGTGAATCTAGAAATCTTGAACGAAATTAATCTTCCATCCCTTTTCCTGTTTATCGGCTGAATTCGTCAAATTTATCAATGAAATATCTTAAGTACTAGTCATTTGGTTGCAAATGTCCTATGTAAGTCGACTTGCCATTGAGGCATTTTTATTGAGAGGGGATAGCGAAGCAATACCAACAGTCAGGTAAAATACTACTTTTACAGTTGCAGCTAACAATCACTGTTTTTTAGTGCTTACACAATGAAATTTAACATAAATCACGGGTTTTATATAACAAAATAGTGGATTTATTATTAACCTGGCAGGGCGGTGTTTCGCGACGGTCCGCTGCATTATTGTCCAGGGTATGTAGTACATGTAACCAATGTAGCGTTGAATTTTAGTCGTTGGTTACGGAAGATTACGGAATTAAACAATTATATTGCTCTTCCTGTTTTGCTCGTTTTTTGAGATTACCATTATTTGCATAAGTCGGAGGTTAACTCCGCCCCGCCAGGTCGAATAAAACACACAATATTGGAAATTAAGTAAGTATGTTATTTTAAACGGTATATTCTGCTATTATTCTTCTTGTTTGCATTATTTGCTTCCAAAGGGTCTTTTCAGATTTTATTTTTTATTTAAAGTTCATTTTGGTTACTACAATTTTATTTACATACAGTAATCGAACGATAATTTGATATTTGTAAACAAACGCAGTCGACCGTATTATTTACCAGTTTAGGTAAATCACACGTAGACGATATGGATTAGTATCTCAAACTGAGACTCGATGAACGAAGTACTGTATTAGCGCAATGGGTTAGGCCGCTAGGTATGACACCCGAGGTCCGGAGCTGAAGATACATACTGGGTTGAAGTATACTTTTTACCTTTTTTCAGCATAGATACAATACCGGTTTTTCAACTGGCTTTAAAAATAATTCGGTAATACAGCATACACGGGTTCTTTGTGAACGTCCAATTTTTACCGATGGAATGTAAGTACATTACACCCACATTATACACTAACATACCATTCCGTAGCTCGAAATGGCGAACATTGAAAAAAGCTTCTGATGACCGATTTCGTTATTCTGAAATTCTGAAACGGACACAACTGACGATTCTGCAACAGATACAGCGGACGAGCCGGAAATGAATAATATATGATAAATTCATAGATATTAACAAGTAAACAAGAGAAAAATAGAAAAAGAAATAAACGTATAAGAAAAAAGAAAAGAAAGACAAACTGAGAATTAAACTGAAATAAAACAAACATAAAGCAGGGCTACATAAAACTTTTCCTTAGAAAATAAGCCTCTTGCGAGTTTCGAACTCGTGCTATTTTCGCACTGCAGCTTAGCCACCTGAGTTATTTCGCCAATCAAGTAAATGTTGGTTTCTATTTGACAAGTATCATACGAATTCCTACCTAATTTACCTTGACATCTGACCAACCTAAATTATCTGTCTTAGACTCGCATGACATTTTCGCGCCATTTTTATTATCGTTCGCCGACTGTATATACCTTTAATCTCTGGATATTTATAAAAATATGTTGTCTGTTTTTCAGAAAAGAAGGTCTAATCATCCGAAAAAACAACAACTGACTGACGATAAATATCTGGTGAGGATAATGTTTGTCTCACAAAGGATTTCAGTTGTTATTATCGCAATTATACTTATATGGACGCTCACGCAGGCAGAGAGCGGGCTATGTCGGGTTAAAGGTCGCGGCTGCAGGGACACCAAATTGAATTGGTACGGCAGAGGTCGGTGTGCTCGACATGGCGACGAATTAGGAAAGGTTATGAGATGTCGACGGTATGGTAAACGTTGCCGATGCAACGTTATTGGCAATATCCCCCCGGGAAATATTGGAACACATTATGACGGGTCGGAATACAATGACCAGATTTTGTACTCTGAAATATATTAAACCGTTCTACAATAATTAAAATGGCTACAATATTACATTCCTTTAAAATTCATTTGAAAACATTCTGGTAGTCGTAAGACTAATAGTTACAAAATGGAAGGATATTTGTAGATGAATGCAGTAATATTCTGTGTTTATTAAACAGACTTTGAGAATATGTGATTTAATATTTAAATAAAACGAACAATTGATGGTTGTTTAAATTATTTTATTACAGTACTCAAAGATGTATCTTTTGTTGATATATACTTTAACCATGCTGGACATGACTTTATCTGCCACTGCGACCATTGTAGATCATGATCAGCTTGCACATCCGTGCAGTCTGATTAAGATCTACACTGTTCGCTATTGGAACATGGTTTTCCCTGTTAGAGATTTATCCATGTTTTTCTCGTAATTTATAATAACGGCAGTCTTGTTGAAAAAAAGGCTTATTTGTATTATATTGATTACCTTTATTGAAATCCTCAACATGACTACACGCTCTTGCAAACCGAATCAATTGAGAAATATATATCCCATACGATGTTGCATTGGATACATCCCCATCCAAATAGGAGAGTTCACAATACGTCATAAATTCTGGTGGCTCGAGATGCATGCTGCCACGGAAAGAAAATTGAATTGTAGAACAGCTCCGGTGCATTTCGATGTATATTTGGAGATATTGTCTCCCTACTTTTGGATAATTATACCTGTCAACATCATGTATATACCCTGGCTATATGATGAAAATACAAGCAAAATGATGACTGTCTGGACCTAATACTAGGTACAAGCAGTCTGATGTTTGAAGAAAGGGTGAAGAAGCATAACTAGAAGACAGTGGGACTTTCTTCTTCTGTCCTAGACGTCTGCTTAATATAATACAAGAGATACCAGGTTTGAGAGCGCAGCGAATTCTAGGCTTTAAAACATGTATGCTTGCAGTTTTTAGAAATAATAGTGCGCTAGATGCACCCCTGATGGTCTATACACAAAATTATATATGTTTGTATGTATGCTATAGTGTAGCAAGCAGGGTGAGGGAGGTGAGGGAGAGTACTCGAGGAGAAGCCCATCCTGCAATACTTTTGTATTTTAAACACAATCCAACATTCTGCCGACTTTTAATATGACATAATTTCTGTCATTAACAGAAGTTTCACAAGACTATTTCTTCTGTGGAGAAAAGTGTGTATCTTAAATGAAATTTTTATCATTAAACAAAGAAAAGGAAAAAAAAACAAAACAAAAAACAAAACAATAAAGGCATGCTGGTGATGTCGGAGTGCTTAACGCCTTAAGTTCTGTTTTGGGCGACAGTGGATGTCTTCGGCTGTAGCAAGTTCTTTAAGACACCGAGTCAGTAGATTATTTTATTTTTTTTCTCCAGCCACAACCAAGGACAGATGCTGAAGTTCATAATTTACAGTTCTGAAATTCATGAAATTTTACACAAAGTTTTCAATCAGTTCATCACAGTCTGTTTGTTTCTCCGAAATGCCTTGAAATGTTTTTAGTCTTAACACTGTTGCCAACAACCACAATGGACGAACACTGACAAAGTTTTATACCAGTACCAGACCTATAAAAAAGAAAATGAACTGGGAAAACCGTGATTTAAGCCGTCAATTGTTTAATTGCTGTTTTTTTTACAGTTATTTATATTCACTAACTAATTAGCTCATATTGTTCTGTTATTTTTATTCACTTTCTGTTTTTCAGTGTTTGTAAGAAACGTACACATAGGATTAATAATTTGTTTCTACTTATGAACAGTATATCTACTGTCAAAGAAACTTAACTGTTTGGATAAATTCGGGATTTGTATCTCTCATATCATAAGAAAACATTACCAATTACAACTGCACTCGCATGCTACAACAGCGTTATCGCCCTGAATGTAATATAATTAAATCATCGTCCAGAACGGTTTAACTGTTCTGGGTCACTGTGACCTTGACCTTTGACCTATGATCTCAAAATCAAATGTTGTAATCCGCTGGTCATGATCAACCTCCCTATTAAGTTTCGTGACCCTAGGCTCAAAAGTTACCATCCGTAAACCGTTAAAACTGTTCCGTGTCACCGTGAACTTGACCTTTGACCTACTGATTTCAAGATCAGTAGGGATCATCTACTGGTCATTACCACATCCCTATCAACTTTCATGACCCTATCCCAAGCGTTCTTGAGTTATCCAGAAACCGATCGGTCTACGGACAGACCGACCGACAGACCGTCCGACCGAGCGACAACAGCAAAACAACATGCCAGCCTTCTCCGACGGGGGACATAAATGTAATCTTGAGATCGTTATTCTAACCATATGCAATATGCAATTTTACAGAACTATAAGCTTTTTTTAAAGTACCGATATTTTGTTGTGTCCCTATATGACACAGTATTAAAGCAGATATCTATATACTGGATTGATGCTGATGCAGTCTATAGTCTACTTAACACTGGAAATGTTCAGTTAATACACTGGGCCTCTGCAGCCAAGCGGTTAAGGTCGATGAATTCAAAATCACGTGCCCCTCACCGATATGGGTTCGGAGCCTCACTCGGGGTGTTGAATTCTTCATGTGAGGAAGCCACCCAGTTGGCATACGGATGGTCGGTGATTCTACCTGAGTGCCCGCTAATGATGAAATAATGCATGAAGGGGTACCTGGGGTCGTCCTCCACCATCAAAGCTAGAAAGTCGCTAGACCTATTATATGCCTAATTATAGTAAGGAACCAGCGTGGGAGCCATCTGGTCTAGTCGCGTAATGGCGGACAGGTTTTTGAAAACTATTTTTTTTCCACTTGGCATGGCCAGAGAGGACTAAATTGAAGCTGTTTAAATTTATTGTGGGTGTATTTTTGACATTTTGGTAGAAAAAGTGAGAAAGGGGATTGTATTTGGTGAAGTGAAACTCTATTTTAGTATGAGTAGTTCTTCCAAGTCACAGCAGTTTGATTTTGATGGGATTCTACATTCAGCAAATGTGACAAGAGATATTTCTCTTAGAAGATGCATGACCCCTACTTTTCTCTTCATTGTATGTCAGTTTTATCATAACGTTATAAAATGAAGTAATGATTTGTTCTCTAAAATGGGTCTAGCTATGTTTGGTAGCAAATTAAAATATACAAGTTTTATATAGAATATATAGGGAAAACTATTTATGCTAGTTTGGCCTAATTATGTTTGTGAAATATTAAGGTATTTCTGCACGTTTTATCAATCGGAAGTAATGACGTAACTTCATTTATCCGGATAACGGACTCCGCATATGGAAACGAATATCTTGTTATGAATTAATGGAAATCCGTGGGTAAATTTATAAATACAACAACGTTTCTATCTACAGATAAGATCAAATGTGATACTAAAACGCCGGTCACGTTAACTCATTCTCAATAATCTCTTAAAGTCAGCTTGGAATAAGCAGATCAATTTAATCTTGAGCAAATATCTAAAATAAAGCTAGCACACGGACCTATACAATTAATTTCACCATATCATAGACCGAATGTTAATTTACGACTGTCGGAAGTTTCATTAAAACATACATTGTAGAAATATTTTTACTCGTGGAAATGTTAACAAAATTGTTATTTCCTGTAGACTCCCATTATGAAAAGTCCAAATTTTTCAAATCAGTCTAGAACAAAATCAAGCACACGACCCTATAGTCTTTATTTCTGGAATTTTATAAGTATCTTCTGAAGTTTTGAAAAACCAGGGTTTAATCAAATTCTACATTGTAGAAATCTTTTTTATCCAAACGTGCAGAACTAACTTAGAATTTGACTAAACGCAGACTCAATGCGCCTAAATAAAGTACATGCTTGGACAAGGAAATTTCATTTTTAAAGGTAACAACAATCACATAAGCTTAATGTAAACCCATCTTGTCCTGTTCTGTATATATCTCATCTTATAAAACTATTTTGTTTAAGGTATTACATATTTCAGCAGTTAAAGTCCACGCAACACGCCCACTTTCATTGTAACTTAACATCTTTAACAAAACCTATCAACTTTTGTGCCATTTTAGTAACTTGCAGCAGACGACACAGGTCACATTGCTGTAAGGACAGGTCAGCTGACGCATCACATGACCACACTAGACACAAAACAATGGGACAGAATCAAAGAAGTGCTTAAAATTTCTGTGGATTTTGTAGCATTGCCATTTTTGCTTTGGTTCTTTGATAGAGAGGTTGGAGTTATAGGTCGGGTGTTCTTTCCTCCTCCTGTCCAGAATTTATAGTTATCCTGAAGGTGCTGCATTTACTGCGAAATATGCAAGCGAAATGAAGTTACCACTATTAAATTGAATTTAGATATAAAGGTATTCATATAGGCTATGATTCATTAGTTTTGCGTATGAGTGTTATATTACGTTTGGTTTAGCACAGAAACATGTAGCAATATTCATATGAGAACAATGAATAATGTTAGAGGCTTGTCAATTTGAAGGACAAGCTCAAGGAAATATGTACTTCACTTTTAAATAGAAATACTTATCCAGCCGATAGTCAGTTGAGTGAAGATATTATCACTGTTTAATTGGTAAGTATTAAGGATGATTACTATTTTTGGCAATTGTAAACATTGAATTCAAGGAATAGTTCAGATTATATCAGGAGGTACTCGTACTACTTAGACATTTTGTGGTGAGACAGTTAAATACACAAGCTTTTTTCATGTATATAAGAAATATAAATTTTATGTTTAAACATAACTGTACTATGTAAAGATAACTCAGTTAAGTTTTAAAGGGTATTCTTTTTGTCCCAAGATTAATTTAGTAGTATCGCACTTGCCCATCGATGCTGAAGTGTCAAACAGTACTCTTTCATTAAGAACATTTTCAAGGTTGGTGGTACCAAGTGTCTAAAATAATATCCAGTCGATCGTTTGACAAAACTCGTACCTTAAATACATTTATATGAGATAAGGGAAACTACAGCTGTAAATGAACGGAATTTGTGATGCTAGTTTTTTTTCTGAATAATAAATTCAGTTTAATAAATAATTAAATCTGAAAATTATCATTCCTTGTTGTCCCTTTAAGTTGCAATGAAAAAAGTAGTTTTAATGAAGAGTAATGATTAGAACTGGTAATATGTTCTGTTATTCATATTTGACAGTATCGAATCACGCTAATCAAAAGTACAAATACACCAAGAATATAAATTAGTGACAGTGCCACTATGAATGAGATTCAAAAAGGCAAATATGAACAAGCTAATTCAATGAATTGGTATCCCCCGCCGAAAGGGTTTGCGGTGAGGAATGGAAAAAAATATACCTGGCAAAAAGTTTCTTACTAAGATGCAAAAAATTAAGTCAAAATCATTTTAACAGAAAATGAATGCTTTTTCTTTGGGGGGTGGGGGTGGGGGGGGGGGGGGGGGGGAATGAAAAAAATAAATAAAAAAAATGGGGAGGGGGGTGCGTGGAGGGGGGCGGATGCATGATCGGGGTGGTAGGCATGACTGAGTGGAGAGTGAGGTGGGGAAACGGTACAATTTTGCATGTTGATAAAATATTCATGGAAGATTTGTCAAAAAAATAATAAAAAGGAATGATTTTGGGGGGTGGGAGGGGGAGGGTGTGTGACCAAGGCAAGGTGGTGACCAGGTGTGCGTACACTACTTCAAATATTTACAATAAATGTTCATGGAAAAGAATGAAAGAAGTTAAATGAAATTCTACCAGTTGGTTGGCTTGTTATGTACAAATCTGTGATATTTTTAACAATTAAAGGGCCATAACTCTAAGGGAAATTGACCAATCCAAAATAAAACTTGACGGGCATCAGCACAGTCTGTTGGTTCATCTTTATTTCAAATTTGATGAAATTCTACCTGCTAGTTACTGAGAAATGGCTGCGGACGGACATTTTTGCATTTTTCAGTAAATAAAGGGCAATAACTCTTAGGAAAATTGACCAATCCAAAAAAAAACTTGACGGGCATCATCGCAGTATGTTGGTTCATGTTTATTTCAAGTTTCACGAAATTCTACCTGCTAGTTACTGAGAAATGGCTGCGGACGGACGGACGGACGGACAACGCCATTTCAATACTCCGTCCCGATTTCATCGGCGGGGGATGATATGTTTTCAAGAACATGTTACAACATATTATAACATGCTTCGAAGCAAATGTAATTGCCTAGTGCAATATGTTTGTTTCAACATTGTACACACTTGGCATACATAGGTAGTTACGTTTCCGGTGCCGCCTACAAGAAGCAAGCCGTATAAAATGGTTGTGATTTCATCCCCGGGCGAGGCACAAGTTAAATTTCATTTTGTCACTCGGGTACTGAGCGAGACTGTTTTTTTTTCTATTTTAAGAAATGATGACCTTATCATCGGCCTAGTGACTCTATACTCATTTGCAAACTACTTACATACCAAGTTTTATTGACATACGTCACTTCTGACTGAAATTATTGATAAGATTAGGGTTAGGGTTAGGGTTAGGGTTAACTTTACCCTAACCCTAACCCTAACCCAATCTGTAGCATCATTATAATGTATCCTTCCAAATTAATTCAAATCATTGCGCTACCCTCTGGACCACTGGATCTAAAATAGAAATTGTTTTAAATTATTTACTCTCATGTACCACATGGTGGATCTTCATCAAACTTTTTTCTGTAGCATAAACTGTCAGGACTTCTTTAAAATTCTTTCCAATACGGGCAATAGACTCGTTTTAAGGACACTAGAATTAAATTTAGGAAAACTTTCATTATGAAATCTTTTCATGAACCACTAGATAGCTCTTAACCAAACGGGGCCTGTATCATCATCGAAAAGGTATTCTACTTAATTATTCAGTTTGGGGCCACTTGTGCTAAACATAGAAAAATCGTAAAAATGTTCATCTCATAAACCGCTTGACTGATCTTCATCCAACTTAGTCTGTAGCATCATCGTATTGGCCTCTCCCGTAAGTTTTCCATTTAGGGCACTTGGTCCAATATATGAATATGAATACTTGTGTGAGGTCTAAATTTTTCAAATCAGTCTAGCAAAAAATCAAGCTCACGGTCCTATCTTTTTTTTTATTTGCTGAATTTTCTAAGTATATTCTGAAATTTTGAATTAAATTCTACATCGTAGAAAAAATTTTGATATGTACTTCCAGAACTACCTTAATATTTTTATTCAGATCTATTGCGAAATTATCATTACAACTAATATTTTAACACTATATATCTTTTTACAAGACTATTTTAGAAATTGTTTTCAATGTACTTTTCCAGTATAGTTCAATGTACTTTTCCAGTTAGTTTATAGGTCAACTGGGTTTTTTCCTGTCCGGTCGATATTTTTTTTGTCATCCATCAAAGGATTATGAATTACTTGGCACAAATGTTATGTGATGATGTGTCGGGGGTCCGCATACATATTGTTAGTGGTTGGATGCATTATCACGGTGAATCTAGAAACCTCGAACGAAATGAAACTTCCTGTTAAAAGCGAATCCTTTTTCCTGTTTTTAGACTGAATTCGTAAATTTTATCAATGAAATATCTTAAGTACTAGTTAGTCATTTGGTTGACAAATGTCGTATATAAGCAAGCATTTTATAGAAGGGGATAGCGAAGCAATACCATTGCAAGATTAGTCAGGTAAAATACTTACATTTATTGTTGCAGCTAACAATTTATACGTTTTACTGCTTGCACAATGAACTTTTACATAAATAATGGGTTTTAGACAATACTTTTTAAATTTTAGACTGTGGTATTGGATATTAAGTAAGTATGTTTTTTAAACAGAATTGTTGAACCTTTATATTTCATTTTGGTTACTAAACTTTTATTTACATATATACCTTTAATCTCTGGATATTTATATAGATATGCTGTCTATTTTGCAGAAAAGAAGAGGGTCTCATCATCCGAAAAAAAACAACAACAACTGACTGACGATAAATATCTGGTGAGAATAATGTCTTTCTCACAAAGGATTTCAGTTGTTATTATCGCAATTATACTTATATGGACGGTCACACAGGCAGAGAGCCAGCTATGTCGGGTTAAAGGTCGCGGCTGTAGGGACACCAGATTGAATCGTTACGGCAGAGGTCGGTGTGCTAGACTTGGCGACATATTAGGAAAGGTTATGAGATGTCAACGGATTGGTTTACGTTGCCGATGCAACGTAATTGGCTACCCCCCGGGAAATATTGGAACAGATTATGACGGGTCAGAATACTATGACCAGATTTTGTATTCTGAAATATATTAAACCGTTCTACAATAATTAAAATGGCTACAATATTACATTGCTTTAAAATTCATTTGAAAATATTCTGGTACTCGTTAGACTAATAGTTACAAAATAGAAGGATATTTGTAGATGAATGCAGTAATATTCTGTGTTTATTAAACAGACTTTGAGAATATGTGATTTAATATTTAAATAAAACGATCAATTGATGGTTGTTGAAATTATCTTATTACAGTACTGAAAGATGTATCTTTTGTTGATATATACTTTAACCATGCTGGAAACGACTTATTATGCCTTTGCGATCATTTTAGATCATGATCAGCCTGCACATCCGTGCAGTCTGATCAAGATCTATAATGTTCGCTATTCAGTCAGTAAGTTCGCAGTGAACATCCCTTCAAATAGTAAATGATACAGCCCAAATTGAATGATAGACCAGTCCATTTAAGAAATTTAGCAGGCTTAAGGTTAAACATTGGCGTAATGAATGTGCTCTGATTGTTTTTTTTCCGCCGCAAGTTTTTATTTATCTGTATAACCTAGGAAGTTATATATGGCAACTAATTAGCCAGAGCTTTCGACATTTTGGCCTTCTTCAACTGCATTTATTTAACAATGTATACGACCCTAATTATTCACAGATGCAGGAAAGTACTTGCTAAGGTATGTATATTTAATGATCATGTTCCAAAACTCTATTTAGGGTCAATAAATGTCAATAAATGATCTTAAACGGTTATTCATGTATATTTATGTATCTCCCACACTGTTGGAGACATATTGTGTTTTCCTATTCGTCCGTGCGTCCGTGCGTCCGTCCGTCCATCCCTCACACTTCATTTTCGATAAGTGGAGAACCATTTGACCTGGAACGTTCAAACTTCATAGGGTGGCAGGGCTTAGGGAGTAAACGGTTACGTCAAACGTGAAGGTCACAGGGACATGGATACGGAAAACCATTTTCGATCAATTAATATGAGAATGACTTGACCGATAATGTTGCAACTTGATGATTGGAAATGCAGAGTTCATGACCTCTGTTGATTTTGGGGTCACTCTATTTAAGGCCAGGGTCATAGGGGCCTGAACTTGGAAATCAGTTTCCGTTCAGTAACTTGAGAACTATTTGACATGAAACCTCCAAACTTCAAAGGGTGATAGGACTTAAAGAGTAGCCTGTAGGTGATCCTTAATTTTTGTTGGGTCTCTCCATCAAAGGTCAAGGTCACAGGGGCCATCCGTCCGTCACACTTCATTTTCGATCAATAACAACTGCAGAGCTTTTTGACCTAGAACCTTCACATTTCATATGGTGATAGGGCTTGCAGAGTAGATGGCCCCTATTATTATTGGGGTACTAGATCAAAGGTTAAGGTCGCAGGGGCCAGAACATGGAAAACCGTTTCCAATCCATAAATTGAGAACCACTATTCCCAGAATGTTGAAACTTCGAGAGATGTGTAACTCCTATTACAGCCAACCATCAGTGCTCTTGACGTTCGCTCCTGTCCACTATTGACTTCTTGCCTATTACTACTATGCATGCGCTTTTCTACAAAAGCATCTTCTAGTTCATACAGCAGATCCATGAAATCCTTTTATTAATTTGTTCAGTAAGTTATTCATAGGCAAGCCTGTAACACAGGAGCTATACATGAGAATCATGTAATTCACCCATACTTGGGGCTTTTGTCCAACATTTAGTTATTATGCTGGATGAATTTTGGTTCAAACCCCCGAACCTTTATCATAATTTCATCTTTTTAACATCATAGTTTCGACTTATTAACAGCGTAGTAACTTATTATCGTTGTTTAGGTATTTCTATAAGTTTAGTTTATAATAGGTTGTTAGGTTTTTGCCGAGAAATACGGAAAACTGCCGCATCGAATATATTTCACGACTACAGGAGACTTCAGCTGAGAATGTTATGTTCTTGCCTCTACAAAATTGAACCCCACCATATATGGATATTATTTGGCAAAAGAATAAAAACAACGTTCTTTAAAAATGTAAGCCTAGAAAATGATACAGTTGGACCTTGATCTTGTTCATACATTTAGTGTTAATTTGTATAAAGTTCAGATAAATCTTTACTTAAAATAGCTGCTGATGTCAGATTTTACCTTATTTTCTGTACTATTTTCGAGAAATGAAAAAGTATCTCTTGCAAAGGTTTATTTTCAATGTTAAATAGCGAGCCTTGTAGTTAACATGACTGCTGATTTATTGAAATATAGTCACGTAATTGCGATAACATATCGCTAATCATGTGAGAAATACGTAATGAACGAAATTTCACAGTAGAGGCAAGCAATTTATCATACATGCTTGACAATTGATGATAATGTGAATCTGAATTACCTGCCTTTAATAGCAAAATACTTCATTTTTGCGTATTTTTCTAGTTTACCGTATATTTTGAGTGACTTAAATGACACTTTTCTTTAGGCTGTGTTGATACATTGTACTTTCACTGTAATGCATTATTTTAATGTACACTAATTGAAAAACGCATTAAAAGTAGTGGTAACTTGAGATTTTTCCTACTTTTGTGCTTTATATTTGGGATACATGAAGATTAATGTGTCAATATTCTGCCAGTTTGGTAAAACGTAAACATCTTATAATGACATTACACTTTTAACATGGTCTGCACTTCGTATTTGCTAATACAAGCTATAGAATGTAACACCGGCAGTTAAATTTCTACAATTTCTGGACGTCAGATGCTCATTTTGACTGCTTCGCGGGTTCCGTTTATTGCACATATAGATTTGAATTAATTAATTTTCTTGATTGTGCCACTTATTGCTGTATATTCGTTCAGTTTTAATCACACTCTTGCATTCTAATGTTGTCTGATAGGCGCATAAAGCAGAATATCTATGAAAACACGCGATTTTGGTGGTGGGTGGGGTAGAAAATAAACGCAACGTCGACAGAAATATCAGCGTATTCATAAAATATACATGCAAGCAATTAGACGGGACATTTATCAATACACATTTCTCATTTGAACCATCTGGGTGAAATAATAGGAGTATGGCGACTGATATATCCTGTTTTTTCTTGATTCAGTTGAAATATTAGCTCTCTCTCAGAATACGGACAGGTCCCGCAACCAAAATATCGGCAGGGATTTTCGGCATTTGGGTATCGGAGAAAAAAGGTAAACATATCTCAGTTCTATCATTTTGAGCAATCTCTTGTTTAAAGAACAAGAAAAAATTGTCTCTTTGGGTCAGCTGGAAGCAACTCACAAGGCTTCTGATTGGTGGAAAAAGTATAGGGTATTCCACGGTGTATATTTACCATGTAAAGTGATCTCCAATTGATGTAAAATATGTTAAATGTGTTTGTATTTCAAAAATGGATTAGTGGCTAAAATCACATGGAATAATGTATTTGGTGCGGGAAATATGCATGTTTTATCAATAGAGCATTTTCATGAAAAATATAAAAAAAAATTCACTGCCGGTCTATGGGTAACCGAGTTCTTGGATAGTTCTTTTATCCTGAGTAGTGGCATCAAAAGTTTAAATGTTAGAAAAAGCCCGTGACCGGAAACATTACAATGTGGGCCTATGGAAATTGAGTTAGTTCCCGCTGACCTGATGGATAGTATTAGTATTAGTGCGTATATGAGTTACTTCCCTTTTCAGTTATATTGACCTATTTGTTGGCTGAGTCACTTTATTTTTATTTTGGAACTAGTTGAAAATGGATTTTCATCACAATAAATTGTTGTGAGTTCGCACACATTTCAAAATAGTTAACGACAATGTAAGTTTTACTTCATTTAAATATTCATGAAAACTTTCAAAAAGTGTTGTTTATAGATAACTAAACATCGCGAAATCTTCGTTTTTTACTAAAACTACGTTTATGCATGATGCAAAACATCTTGCATTAATCAAGATAACATTCGCTGAATCAGATAAAATATTGTTTAGTTTGCTAAACTTCTTTGACGAACACGGCATTTAATTAAACTATGGAATTTGTTAAACTCTTCAACTATTTTTACCAGACTTCGTGCGCTGCTGTTGTATTTATCTGCGCATTAAGCGGCGCGTCCATGCCAAAATTGATCCTGATATCAATGGATGGATTTCAGTTCGATTATCTGGATTTAGTTGCACCAAATGAAGCTAAAAACTTCCAGTTTATGATAAGAAATGGAGTGAAAGCTAAATCAATCATGAATGTTTTCCCGACAAATACTTATCCCAACCATTACACGCTTATCACTGGATTGTACCCAGAGAGTCATGGAATTGTAGACAACAAATTTTATGATGCGGTGTGGAACGAGTATTACCACTTCGATAACAGGAGGGACAACGTTGATCCATTCTGGTATGATATTGGAGCAGAGCCGATTTATGTCACAAATAAAAAAGCAGGTCCTTTGCGGAACTCGGGCTCGGTTGTTTGGCCAGCAGGTATCGGAAAAGTCAAAGGTATTGGAATCGACAGGTTTATTTCTTACGCAGATTCATGGTCCCGCATTAATAACACTGAACGTGTTGACACGATAATCTCGTGGTTCACTGATAAGACTGTTCCTATTAATTTAGGACTCCTGTACTTTTTGGAGCCGGATGAAATTGCTCATGCAACCGGCGGAGGTTCTAAAAATGTTACAGATATGATCAAAGGTGAATTAGATAACGTGTTAGGACATTTATTCAAGAAATTAAAGGAGAACGGTCTCCTTGATGAGATGAATATAATTTTAACATCTGATCATGGCTTTGTAAACTACAGCAAGGATAAGGCAGTGTTACTTAATGATCATTTGAATTCGTCTTGGTATAAAACAGGCTCTGTTCAGTTTGGAAATTATGGCGTTACTAAGAATATCTTTCCGGAGCAAGGTTTGTATGCTTTAAAAACATACTTTATAAATTTAGATTAGTAAAAGGAAATTAGTTTTATGTAAAAAGTTGACTTTTTTTTTCTTTTAAAAATATTCAGAATATAGTCGTTTTATAAAGCTTGGGGTCAAAGTATGAATTTTGCCAATGACCTGTAGGAAGCAGACATTTGTTTGGTTCTAATATTCATGTTTGGAAAAGATATTGGAAATTTTACATACTGAAAGCGTTAGATGTTAACGATTCCTGTTTATAGGACAAGAAGAAAGTGTGCTTCAAGCGCTGCGTAGCATTCCATATTTAAAGGTGTACAGAAAAGGTGGCAGCGAGTTAGAGAGGCTACACTACAACTCTAGTACAAGGATAGCCCCTATTGTTATCACTGGATCTGAAGAGGGAGTGGTTATATTTCCAGATGAAGCTAGTCGAGACAGGATGCCAGATGGTAATTTAAAAAGGCTTTTAGCTTGACTATACGAAATATATGTAAAGCTACCCTACTCACTCCGGTGTCTTTTATTACTAAATGGATTTGGTGCATACTTTAACTAGTTGTTCGATATCATCACCAACAGCATGTGATACATGATCAGTAACGCTAGTACCAATATTTTATAAGTTGTACTCCTTTTTAAAAAGAATTTTAGGGAAAAGATTTAATGACAATTCTTTCAGTCGCTGATTTGATTGTTCAAAACACTGCATCATCAGAAACAAGCATCGAAATAGTCGAGCGCGCTGTCCCCTATGACAGTTCATGTTTCAGTACTAATAACAGGTCATTTTGCTATACAGTTATTACATTTGTCCCTTTTATATGGTTCTGAACGCAAAGAAGTTCAAACATACCCCATGCACACATGAGTTTACTTTTTATTCTACTGAGTAATGTTATTCATACTGGACTGATTATTAAAAGCATATAACTTTATACAGTTTTCATATCATCTCGCGATGGATGTTTATGTCTTTTTTATTTACTTGTCATGAAATTCTAGTTGGTGTCCATGGATATGACCCCTATCTTGTGCCTAGCATGCGTCCATTCTTCATTGCAATGGGTCCAGCTTTCAAAAAGGGCTACGTGTTTGAACAGTTTAACTCGGTGGACATATATCCGTTGATGTGTCATATATTGGGCGTGGAACCTGCTCCAAATAACGGTTCTTTTGAGAACGTGAAGGGCTTATTGCGAGAGAAATCTGTCACGAACAAGACGACTGGCAGTTCAACAACAGTAACCATACGTGAGTGCAGTCTTTTTATACACATAATGAGGCTCAATATTAGAGCTTTTTTTTTAACTTATGCATGTACAAAAAATAGATTACCTACATTTAAAGAAAGTTGCGTAATCATTTCAAGGTGCTTAAAGAGACTCAAGGCCATGGAAAATGTTAGAAAAAAAAAACAACAAGCAGAATCAGAAACATATGTTTGTTCAGTCTTCATCACTATTCAAACAGAGTATTTGTTTCTATTTCTTTCTATTTTAACAAAATAACTTACTTTTCCATGAAGAAAGCTTCAGTGATATAAACCTACTGAAATCGTAGAACATATTTGGATAGATTGAGTCGTTTAAGAAGTTACATGATTTGTGTATGGTGAGTAAAATACTTTAAAGTACATTTGTTACAGTGGTAATTTTTGCCGGACTATGTGCACTACTAGCTGGGATATATTCCTTCTGTACCTGTCAGAAGGCAAGGAAACAGCTTAGACTTGGTAATAAGAAAGGACCTGAAGTTACAACCTCTGGGTCTGCGACGGTCAGTGCAGACGTTGAACGTCATGACGAACTTTGTTTATAATGTGTGTATATCTACATGGTACAACAGCATTTTAAGAAAGTAACTGATCTAGGATTCACTCACGATCAAATGTAAAAAAAAACGTTGTGTGTATAAGGAATAATAGAGTGATTTATTATATTTCGTTTGATACTAGTTGCTTTGTCAACAATGGTACTTCTTTCACAGTGAACATCCAGCCAAAATGGTATCGTTGATAGATATATTTACTTTCTTTTTCTTTCAATGTATTACTAAATGTATCAATGTATATATTATATTTGTTTTTCAAGCGGTGTCTTTCTTAATCCAATTTTAAAGACTTGACGAAATGCTTACTGTTTTAACCCTTACGCTGCTAAATTTCTATAATGAACTTGTCCATCTTTCAATTTGGACAGTACCATTAACTGTTAAAAGGGGCGCTTACAAAAAAAGATACTGACTAAATGGCGAACAGTGCAGATCATGATCAGACTGCACGGAATCAATTGTGTCCAGCATGATAAGGGTTAATTGACATTACAATCACAGTCATGATCTGTAGGAACCAGAAATGATGCAAAAATTGAATAAATTTAGTAGTTTTACTTTTACTTAGACTGAGCCACCATTTCTGATAACAGACACAGAGAGCATGCACAGCTGAACATTTTTTGCCGTGTAAGCCAATGCACAGACACTTGGGGTCTGGAACCCCGAACCCCTCCAGCCCAAACTACTACGCACCTGTATATATTTTTATCATCATCATTGTATATCCAGGCACAGACTATAATCACACAAGCAATATTAAACTTATTTGAACTAATTTGAAAATATATATAATCTCCCACTAGCTTACAAATGCACTTAAGCTAGTGGGTGATTATAGTCTGTGCCTGGATATACAATCTAAACTAAGAAGATTGATTATAGCTTTACTGCAGGTATACCTAAATCGGAGAGTGTACGAACGGTCACTGCTCCACTTACCAGTTAACAACTGGAGCTTATCATTTGACGTTAACATATCTGATGTGCCGTCAAAATCATATTTTTATGGTGGAGAAACTGTACCGACATCCATTTTAAAAGCATCCAGGTTGTTAACCTCATTTGGATAATAATAAAAAATTGAAACACATCAAACGCTTGAATTGTTTGTAACTGTATAGCTTATATGAAAGAAAACGTGCCATCATAATACCGCCCATGCATAATAAAAACATCAGGTTAACACAAGAAGTAATTGAATTTTTTATTGTAAAAAAATCATTCTTTAACCTTTTGATTTGTACTGTTTTTCTAGCGTTTGTGCCTTGCCTGGGTTAGGCATCAATTTTCATGCATTTTCGACAATTTGGGCAACTTTATTTTCGTCATTTTCTTAAACAGCGTATGCTTGTGCGTAGTTTCGGGTGACAATAAAAAACCCTTGATCAAAATCACCTCCTATGAAAAATAAAAGGGTGTTACAAAATCCCCTTCATAGTTTTGAAGGGTATAAAAATGCCCTCTATGAAAGGGGCAGGGTGTCATAATCCCCTTCATGAAAATGTTAGGGCTATCATAATAACCTTCATGAAAATTAATGGCTATTCAAATTTAAATGGGGGTTCTTTATTCAGTCAAGCAATTTAGTGTTTATTTGGTGCTAACTGGTTGACATACTATAGTAGACCGACCGCTTATCTCAGTAGGAGAGCGTTGGTCTACAGATCGCGGGGTCGCGAGTTCGATTCCCGGGCGGGGTGTAGGTTCTCCGTGACGATTTAATAAAAGACATTGTGTTTGAAATCATTCGTCCTCCACCTTTCATAATTCATGTGGGGAAGTTGGCAGTTCTTGCGGAGAAAGGTTTTTTTTTGGGGCACAGAACAAAAAACACGGGTTATTTTTCCCATGACTGAAATAAGGTTAAAAACCCGGGGGATAAACCCAAAAAAAAAAAACATATTTTTGCAAAATTTTAAAAAACTAAATGTTTTGCCCATATATAAAAAATTTTAACATTTTCTATTTTGAAAAAAATTCATTTTAACTCGACTTTTCGAAGAATAGGGGGTTTATCCTACTCGCCCCAGGGGTTGGGCGTGAGCGTGAGCGTAAACACAAATGTTAAATTTGCGTCCCAAACCCCAAATATTTTAAAAGGGTCCTTAGATATTTTTTCCCATATTTTTGCAAAACTTTTTTTACCCATGACCCCATTTTTGAAAAAAAAGGGGGGAAGGCAACTTTTATAAAAGCTTTTTGGGAGGGAATTATGGCCCCTTTTCGATTAGAATAAATTTTTAAAGTTTGCGTACCACCCCAAATTTTTCCCAAAAGTCCATTGAGATTTTGGGTTTCATTTTTTTGATACTTTACTTGTTTACCATCATAAACCCCAGTCGGGAAAAAAAGGGAGGGGGAAACCCTATCAAGAAATTTTGACTAAATTTTATGGCCCCTTTCCCCCTTAGGATAAAGGGTTAAAGTTTGGGTTTACCCCCCCAAAAAATTTTAAAAGTCCTTTGAGAAAATTGCTTTCATATTTTGCATACTTTTTTACCATCAGGGACCCCATCGAAAAAAAAGGAGGAGCAACCTATCAAGCATTTTGCCCGGGAATTAGGGGCCCCTGTTCCCCCTTAGAATATGCTTATTGTAATTTTTAAAAGGGTTTTACTAAATTGTTTATATTATAAAAACAAGCAGAGAATATTTCAGCCCCCTGTCCACTGACAGCTTTTTTTACATTTTTGCTATTTAGAAATTTTAGAAATGTTAAGTTGGTGCTTTTTTGGGGTCATTTAAATACTTTTGGTTTTTTTTTGATAACCCCGATAATAACTTAAAAAAAACGATAAGAGAAAAGATTTTTCAGTTTAGTCTGAACACAAAACTAGTTTCAGTCTACCGTCGTTTAACTCAAAATTCCATTTTGTTAAATTTTGGATAAAAAATAGTTGTGTTATCCCGCTTTTTTTAAATTATAAAAATTAAAAATTTATTTCCCCCACGGGTTTATTATCATTTTAAATAAAAAATTCTTCAAAAACCAAGAAAAACTTATAGCGGGACACTTTTTTGGATTGGGGAAATAAAATATGCAACAACCTTCGGCCCCCCGGGTATTAAAGGGTTTTCCCGCGAATTTATTATCGCAGAAAAGTCCCCATGATTATTTCTGCAAGGTGGGGAAAGGAAGCGGGGCGCAAAAAACTACTT
Organism: Mercenaria mercenaria; assembly: GCF_021730395.1. Classification (NCBI taxonomy): domain Eukaryota; kingdom Metazoa; phylum Mollusca; class Bivalvia; order Venerida; family Veneridae; genus Mercenaria; species Mercenaria mercenaria. Next base: position 805,051 of record NC_069364.1, read on the forward strand.
TTTGGGTAACATTTTCTTTTTAAAAATTTGGGGATTTATAAAAGGTTAAAATGTTAAAATTTAAAAACGAAACAAAGTCATATGGGCGATTTGGGTTTTTTTTTTTCAAAATTTTAAATTTTAATTTAATTTTTAAAAGGGTAAAAATTAAGGATGCATGAATTCAAACGTTCAGATTGTTTTTTTATTTTTGAGGGGAAACCCTAAAGGTAAAGGTAAGTTTTTTTACCGTCGTTTGGTGGAAAACAATTAACAAAAGCCTAAAAGGAGCTTTTCTGCGACCCTAAATTAAAAAAACTTTTTAAAACCAATTACCCCCTCCCCTCCACAGTTTGTTGGTACCCATTTAAGCTGGGCGCTGAGGGCAGTCATTTTTAAAGTCCCCTTTCCCCCAAGAACACACCCCCAAGGGAGTACCCCAAGGATTCAAACCCCGGGGCCTTCCCTCCATGGGAAAAGCGCCCTTACCCTCTCGCCCAAAAGGGTTTCCCACAAAACTTTCAAAAACTAAACGTCAAAACTTTAAAGGGCCCCAAAATAAGGAATTAAAATCACATTACACAGTCATGTAAAGTTATTGTTTTATAGGTTTTGGTAAAAAACCCCCCGTTTTTTGTCCTTTTACTGTACAAAAAAAAGGGTTTAAATCCCCAAAAAATTCGAAATTTTTTGGAAAAATTTTTATTTGATAATTTTATCATAGATTAATGAGGAATGAACCCCCTTCCCCGACACATGAAATTTTAAAATTAAAAATTTTATGGGCAGTTCGTGAAAAAATAAAACTTTTTTAAACCCTATAAAAGCATGAAAAGCTCGGCAGCGATAAAAAGTTGTTTCTACAATTTTTGGTCATTTGAGTTTTTGATGCGGTAACACGTATTTTAAACAAACTAAACCCCCAACCGGATCTTAGCAGCGAGCAGATTTCGGGATTCGTTTGGGAAAAAAAAATTGGGGGGACTATCAAAAAATTTTAAAACACTTGTTGCAATAAATGCTGAGGGGGGGTATGAAAACCGATTGTACATATCAAGAAATATTTTATTTTTCCCGGTTAAATACATTCTTTTCAGTTTTGTCCTAAAAATTGCCGAAAAAACGTCATACTTTTCTCAACGTGTTTTTTTTATTAAAAACCCCCTCCCCAAATTACACAAGGTATTTTATGCAAAAAATTTCGTTTATCTAAACCAATACTCGTGTTTGGGGTGTTTTTTAAAATTGTTTTTCCCTTCCAAAAACCGGGCGACATATACCTACCAGGCATTTTGTTATGTAGAAAAAAATGGAAAGTAAAAAAGGGGCGGCTGTTTGAATACTGAACCCCGTCTTGCAAATATCGGGTCTAATGATCTGTACCCCCACTTGTTAGCCCATTTTGAACCAAAATTTGCGAGAAACGTGGGGGGATTTCCATAAACCCACTTTTTGTCTTTTATCATCCCGAATGTGAAGTTTTACGTTTTCCCAAAATAATTAAATGCGCATCAAAAAGTTTTTTTTTGGTATTATATTTTCTTAATTTAATTTTTAACCCATTTAGCTCACTAGAATGATGGTTTTTCCCAAAAACGCATTTTACCTGGAAAGGAAAAATTTTTTTTTTCATAAAAGCGGGTAATTGTTTAAAGGAAAAGAAAAATTTAAATTTTCTTGATTGTTTAAATTTAACTACTGTAAAAATGTCCCTCTGCATTTTGAAAACCCAAATTTTTCCCTTTTGGGTATTTTAGCTCCGTTAAACAAAATGGTTTGACACAAAAAACCCGCTGCAAGATCCCGGGGGGGGTTCATTCGTTTATATACTGTGGAGTGGGGTTTTTTCCCCCTTATGAAAAAAAATATCTAAAATTTTTTCCTAGGTAAACTTTAAAATTTACTTGGACAAAGACCAACCCCTTGGGTAAACTTTCATTCGGGAAAATTATACCGACAAAACCTGTAATATTCTAACTTATAGGCAATTGTTCTGGGGGGGATAGAAAATCCCTTTTTTAGGAAACCCATGTTTTCTCGTTTTTACTAAAACAGTTGAACTTAAATTGTCCACATTCTGTTATGTAAAAATAAAAACCAACTTTTTACAGGGGTAATGGGGGGGGGAAATAATGTTGGGACCCCACAATAATCAAAAAAATTGGGAAAATGAAATTTTTTAAAAGAAACGGGAAAACTTCTAAAAATAGAAGGGAAAACCATCAAAGTACATGACTTTGTTAATGGGAAAAATTTTTTATTTGCTGTTGAAAAAAAATTAAAACCCCAGTTTTAAAATTTTTCTTCTACTTATTATAAATGTTTGGAAATTTTGGGATGGGGGTTGGGAAAAAAAAGGTAAATGCAGTGTGAAAAACAAAAACGAAATTCCCCCCAAAAAAGTCAGGTTCAAAAAAAACTACAAAAAATAGCGGGTTTGATGTTTTATTGACGGATCTTTGGTGGGTTTAATTTGGTTTAGTAAATCCAATCTCAGTGATCATAGCTGTTGAGGTTTCTATGGGGGCCATTATCGAAAAATGAAGATCATAAAAAAAAATTGAAAAATTTTTATTGTATTGCTGTCATGGGGGGATCCAGTGAGGGGGTCAGTGGGGTCCGGACCCCCTAAAAAGGTTTAAAAATTTTTTATTAGACAAAAGGGTTTTAAAGATTCATTAAGACTGGCAACTTTTTAATGGGGGCTTATTTTTTCAGTCGAGATTTTTTGGACGGGTAAAATTTGGGCAAAATTTTAATTTTAAATTATACGGGATCAAAAATAAAATAAAATCTAAAAAAAATAAAATAAAGTCTGTTAGGACAATGAATTGGCAAAAAATGTATGAAAAATTTAACTGGTTTTTCAAAAATTTAAAAAAAAATAAAATATAATAAAATAAAATAAAAAAAAAATAAAAATAAATAAAAAATAAAATTAAAACAAAATAAAAAAAAATTTAAAAATACACCCACTTTAGAAAAAAGGGCAATACATGATTATATTTCTTTTTCCCATTTTCCCCTTTGGAAGTCAATTAGTCGTTGGAAAGGGGCCCTTTAAACTTAGTAAAGGGCCCAATCTTTGCAAAATTCGTCAGTGCACCCCCACTATGGTCTTTTTTCATATCATGAGGAGAGAGAAGAAAAGAAAGAGAGAGAGAGAGAGAGAGAGAGATTTAATTTTTAAAGCATTTTTTTTAAAACATAAAACACAAAACTTTTCCCCACTTCTTTTTTTTTTTTTTGGTCCTGGGGGATTGAATATAAAATTAATTTATGTACATGGGGACCCCAAATGTGAACCACCCTGAATCTTTTTTGTGTACATTTTTTGGGTTTTATTTTTTTCCCTTTAAAAAACATTATATTATTTTATTATGTTTTTTTTCTTGTTTTATTCTTGATTCAAAAAGTATTTAAACAAATATATGATGGGGGGACCCCTGCAAATGGATGCCTGTTGGGTAAACAAAAAAAACAAGAAAAGAAACTTTATGACTACCCTTTGGTTTTTTTAATAAAAAAATTGTCATTTTTGGGTCAACATCTTAATTCCTGTTTAATATTGAACTAAATTGAAGTTGAAGCCCTTTTCCACAAATTTAAGGGGGAAAAAACCGCCCATAAATCCCCAAGGGGGGTCTGGTCATAAAACCAGGTGAGGCCCACCCCAATAAGAACAGTTTTTTGTTATCTCAGCGGGATAAGGTTTTTAAAGGGACTTAGATTTAAAGGGGCATGAAATTTAATTTTATTTTAAATTTTATAGATTTTGTTTTACCGGGCAGCGTGCAAGTGGGCGGATCAAATTAAAGAAAGGGATATTTCAAAGTATTTTTTTTCATTGAGTTACTAAAGTATAAAAGGGTGGAAAATTAAAAAAATTTCTTTTTTAAAAAATATAAAAATTTTTTCCCTTTTTGCTTTTGGGAAAAATTTTTAAAATTAGCAAAAAGTATTTAGTTGATTTTTCGGGACATTTTAAAAGTTGTTAAAATTTAAATAATGTAATTTATATGTTTATGATACAGTTAATTTACAATGTTTTTAGCATTTTTCTAAGATTGTGTCATCATTGTTTTGTTATGTACGCAAAAATCCACTTCAATAAACATATAAAAAGAAAATTAATTTCTCATTTCGAATCCATGTCATTTTTTTTTTATCAAGTTGTGCATGCGGGCAATTTTTTCCCAAAACTGGGTTTTTTGGGAAACATGTTATGTTTAAAAGTTAAAATTTTTAAAACCAGTCTTTGGGGGAATGGGGTTTAAGGGTTTTTGTACTAAAAAATTTCCCTGAATTTTTTGAATAAAATTTTTTTGTTTAGGTCACCTTTTCCCCAAAAACTGTAAGAGCTGCGGGCTTTGAAACTTTTGCCCCCTTTAAAGTTTTCATCATAAATGACTATTTTTTTGGGCCAAAATTACCATTAACTCGAACCTGCATTTTCCCCATTTTAAAACTTGGGAAATTTTGAAACTGTAACTTTTTTTCTTACATTTTTTTCCGGGAAATGCCCCCGTAAGTGGGGGCTCTTTTTAAAAAAATTTTTTATTTCCCGCATTTTTAAAACCCCCTATATTCTAATCCCTCTGATGTATTTGCAAAGTTGATGAAAAAAAAAAGGTACGCTTTATGAGGGTTTTTTTTTTTTAAAAAATTATTTTAAGTCTCCGGGAAAGGGCCCTTAATTTATTTTATAATGAAATTTTATAAATTCATTGAATTTAAAAATTTGGAATTTTCATTTTTTGTTTTTTTTAAACCTTCTGAAAGAACTTACAAATCTTTTTTGAAAAAATTAATTGTAAGTTTTTTTTTAATTAATTTAAATTAAATTTTTTTTTTTTTTCCCATTCTGCCCATTGATATTTCTCAAAAAAAAAAAACCTTTTCAAAAAGGGCCTTTCTTACAAAGTTAGAGACCAGGGGGCAAGAAAAAATATTTTTAGGGTTTTAAACATTTTTTTCAAGGAAGGGGGTTTATCAGAGAGGTTTGGGGAAATTTTTTAGGGCCCCAAAGGGGGTTTTACATTTAATGACTCGAACGACTAAACCCAAAGGTCTATACCTTTTTCTGTATTTTTTTAAATTTTGGGAAATAAAAGTAATTATAAAAACCAAATTTTTTTTTTTGAAAACATTCCCATTTGATGATTCCAATTCCCATTTATAATAACATTAAAATTTAAAAACCAAAATTTTTAAAAAGTTTTGTGGTTTAAGAACTTTTAAAACAAAATTTTTAGAAAAATTTTCAGAAAGGTAGGATAAATTTCATTTTTTCACTTTTTCCAAACTTTAATGGACCCAGTTTATTTTACAAAAAAAACCTAAAAACCTTCATTTATGAAAGCGGGGTTTTTAATAAAAATAATTTTGGGGTTTTTGATTTTTGGTTTTGAAATTTTTTGAAAGATTTATTTTTAAACCAAGTCTGAAAATTTTTAATAGGGGTGAAAAATTTTTTATTTCTATGGATTTTTCCATCTGGATAAAACTGGGGGTTTGGGGTATTGGTAAACCTGTTTAAAAAATATTTAAACCACACAAATGACCTTGTTTATTTAAAAAAAAAATCAAACGGCTTTTTCACCTTTTTAAAGGTCAAAATAAAATTCGGGTTTGACCAGTGAAAAAGTTAAAGGTGAAATCATTATAATTTTTTTTTTTTAAAAATTAAAATATTTTATATAACAAAGGAATCTTTGTGTGGTGTAAGTAAAAAATTTATCATAGCTGAATTTATTTAAGTTTTTAAAGAACTAAAACCTGTACTTGAACATTTTGAGGTGGCAGAAAAACAATTCATTTTAAAATTGGGGACACATTTTCAACAACAAACTTTTCCCTTTAAAATGTTCCCGTTTCCTTTTCAAAAATTTTGGTTTTTTAGCTCGTTTTTCGAAAAAAAAGTGGGAGCTATTGTACCCCCCCGGGGGTGGGTTTTGCCCGACGTTTGGCGTCGGGGTCTTTTGGTTTTTAAAGTTTTTATGAAAAAGTCAAATATTTTCTTTTTATTAAAAACTATTGACTTAAAAAACTTAAAATACTTATTAACCTTTAAAAGTCTCCCAAAGGGGAAACAATCCCCATAACTCGGGTTTTTGAATTTTGTTTAGAATTTTGCCCCTTTTTTAAAACTTAAAATTTTTCAGCTAAAAATTTTTGATTTTTCCCTTTCACATAATCTTCTGTTTTTTTTCAGGGGCCGAAAAGCAGACCCCCCGTTAAAAACACCAAATTGGTGAAATAAAAAACAGCCCTTTTTGGGCAAGATCTACCAAATCCATCTAGACCAACATAACTTCTCCAAAAACAAACGCAACACCCCCAGAAGTCCCTTTTTGGGCTAGGTCCCCCCAAACCCTACTAGGCCAAAGGGGTAGTAGAGCCCTTCCACACCAGGGGCTTCCAAAGACAAAACCCAAAAAAATCTTTTTTTGGGAAAAGACACCAAGTCCCACAAATACACCCAAAAAAAAAGAAAAACCCAAAGAGGAGTTTGATTTGCCCGTTTTAAAAAAGGGAAAAAAAGAACTGTTGACAGTTTTTAAAAATTTTTTAAAAAGACAGTGTAAAAAAAGTAGAAATTTTTACAAGGGTCAGACAATTTTGGGGTTTCCCATAGCAGCAAAATGTATTTCCCAAATATGGGGCTTGAGTTATATCTTTGTGCTTTTAATTTAGTTAAGATGTACCAATAATGTTCAAAAAAAAAGGGGTGAAAAACATTTCAAAATAATAAGAGAGGTGAATGGGGAGATGAAAGGGCAGTGAAATTTTTGACTTAATTTTAAACTGGGCAAATGCTTTAAATCAACATGAGGGGTTCGGGGGGGAAAAATTTTAAGAAAGGGCCTTTTGGAAGGGCCTTTGTTCAAACACAAAGAGCCTTACTTGAACTTTCTTGTTTCCCCAATTTCCCAGTGTTTTGTGAAAAGAGTGTGGTGGAAAACCTTTTTCCTGCATACATTTTAAAAAATTTACCCGTATAAATTGACCGGTTTCCTTAGCCTGGAATTTTAAAAAGTATATTTTCGTTTTCAAAGGGCATGTTCATCCGTTACAATATTGAATTTTTTATACTATTCCCCCCCCTTGGAAGGAAGTTTTCACAGGAAACAAGGGGATGAAACTAAGAAATTCTTCCTCCCTTTGGCCCTACTTTTTTCAAGATACATTTTTAGTTTATGTTTTGAATCTGGGGATGTATAAATCAGCTTTAAAAGGGTTTTTTTTTGCATATAGAACACAGTCCGGGGAAATTTTTCCTCTTCCCAAGTTTATTAGGCCTAAAATATTCTTTTTTTTCCAGAAAGTTACAATGTACCCTAAAAATTTGATTTCACCCGTAATATGGGTGTATCCCCTTTAAGGGTTTTAAAATCCCCAGGTTTTTAAAATTGGGACATTAGGTTCCCTTTTTCAGTTTGATTTTGTCAGTTTTTTTTAAAAACATTATAAACAGATTTTTGAACAGCATTGGGGTCCTGACCAACTGCGCGGAAACTATGCTTGGGGCGCAAACCCACTTTTGTTTGGGGTTTTTCCCCCGGGACGGTTTAAACATAAATTTTAAGTTAGCCCCTTTAAAAATTTTTTTCCTTCACTGTAAAAAATAGCCTTTTTTTCTTTTCACAGACTGCCTGAAAGTTTTGGGAATAGTTGTTAAAAATGGCCCCCTTTTTTTCAGAAACCATGCATTTGTGTCACATAAGGGATTCGCAGACTTTACAAACAGGTTTTCAATGAAGGGGAAAAAGACCCTGAAAAATTTTTCAAATGGCAGAACTTTTATTCCCAAAGGGAAAAAATTTTAAACCCCCTCATGTAGTATTCAAAAAAATGGTTCCTTTTTAGCCCCACTTCACAGAAGGAGGGGTCTGTTTCCCTATAAAAAAATTTTGAGTCCCAAAAGTTTTAACCCCCGGTAGTGGAATTGGTCAAAGTTCAATTTATTCAAACAAAGCAAACCCTTTTTTTTAAAAGTTTTATTAAAAAATTTTCCTTTAAAAAAATTTTTTTATATTATAGAAATTTTTTTTTTAGTGAAAATGCATCAGAAAAGAGATTTTTTTTTTTTTCCTTTTTGATTCCATTTCCCATTACTTGAGCAAGGGCAAATATTTTTTTCTAATCAATCGGGGCTAGCCCAAAAAACCCCGCACTTCATGAAAATCTTTTTTTACTTTGCACATTTTCTTTAAAAGATTCTTTTATTCCCGAAGTTTTTAAAAAAAGGAAATTTTTTCATCAGGGTTTAAACCCAAAATTTTGGGATTATTGAAAAAAATAGAAAAACCCTTCGATTGTACATTAAAAATTTTAAATTTTCCGTTCCCTTTTTTCCCAAGGGGTTTTTTAGTATGAAAAAGTTAGCTATTTGAAAAAAATAAGGGAACGTTTCTTAAAGGGAAAGATTCTACCGAGGTGCCTTTTACATGATGAAAATAATGCATTTAAGGGGGTCCAGGGGCTTCCTCCACCATTAAAAGTGGGGAAAATTACCATAAAATCTAAAAAGGGTTTTGGTGCCCCATTTAAAAACCAAAAAAAAAAACAAACAAAAAACAAGGATTTTGACTAAAAAAATGGCCCCCTTTTAATTTCAAATCTTGTTTAGTTTTTCGTACCCTTTCCCTAAATTTTTTGTAATCTGTTTTTACTTGCGGAATTTAAATTTTTTTTTTATACAGCAGCCGCCCTGCCTGTATCTGTGTTTCAATGATACATAAAATCTGTCCCAAATATTTTTGCAGTATTTTTTTCCCTTTTTTGGGCTTTTAAATTGGTCCCGTTTTTGCACAAGTTTCCCTGTTTTGTCAAAAATATGGGCATTTTGCTTTGAAAATTGGGAAAACTTGTTAATTGTCATTTATTTAACCCCTATGAAAAGTATTTAAAAAACTTTTTAAACTCGGCTATTTTAAGAAATTGTACAACCCCTTCCTACTTTCCATTTTTTTGTTTGCATCCACATTGGCCCAAAAATTCAGCAATTAAATAATAAAACTCTTCCCTTTTTAAAAAAAATAAAAAGCAAAACAGACAGTGAATAATTTCAATTGCAATTTTTACTTTATTTTCTTTTTTTGGGAAAAATTTTTATTTTTTACTGAAGTTGAAATTTTAGAAAATTTTTTTGGGTATTGATCATTTATAATTTATTAGCGCTTTTCCCCGCAAAATTTTTGTAATGAAAATTGTCTATCTTTTAATTTGGACAATTTAAATATTAAAATTGTTAAAATTTGTACCAAAAAGGGAAAAAAGGGCTTAAAAAGGCGAACATTGCAGATCATGATCAGGGCTGAAAATCCTTTAAACATGATCCACCTGGTTTTCAAAGGCAGGAAACATTTGTGTCGAACATGGTAAAAGTTAAAACTAATAGGGAAAAAACACTCTTAATTATTTCTCCTTCCCACTACTCCCTTCATCCACCCTAGAAAACCCCCGCATGTGAAAATGTCCAGCTTTTAGATAAACCCGATGGGAAATTTTTATTTATGCCCTTGGGAAATTTAAAAAGATTTTAGTTTTTAATTTGTCCTTTTTTTATAATTTTAAATTAAATTTAAAAAAAGATAATTTCATATATTTGGGATATTTCAGGGGCCGGGTTTGCAATGATGTGGCTACTGAATCAGATGACCAAAAGGGAAGACAATATTTTTTCTCTTTTTTTATTGCATGAGCACAACGTTATTGTTTTTTTTTCCCGGTTTTAAAAGCCCTTTTTAGCTTCCCAAATTTTCGAAGGGAAAAAATAGAGCTATTGTAAATTGCCCCGGTTGGGCAGCCCTTGGTTTTAAAATTTTTTTTGGGTAAAATTTATATATCTCTGTTTCTATCAAGCTATTGCTTGAAAAATTTAAAAAAGTATTTACTATCAAAATCTACACCAGGGACAATATCACCCTAAACCCGATTTTTTAATTTTTACAGAATTATGGGCCCCCGTAACTTTTAATTTTTGGTTTAAAAATTTTTGATTTAAGTCAAATATCTCTGTTTTTTTTTCAAAGCCCTTTTGACCCTTTAAACTTAAAATTTCCCTTTTTTAAACCCTCAAAATCTACCATGGAGGGAAAAAGTCTACATAACTCTTTTTGAATTTTGGGGGCAAAAATGCCCCTTTTTTTAAATTAGATTTTTTTGTTAATTTTTTTTTTATAGTCAAAAATGTTTTTACTATTTTAAAACTTTTTTACCCTTTTAAACTTTAAAAAGTTATTTACTATCAAAGTCTAAAACCAGGAGGGCACAAATTTCCCCTTACTCCGAATTGAATTTTTCAGGGGTTTTTGTCCCCTTTTTAATTTTGGCCCAAAACTCTAATTCGGGGGGTCCAAACACTTTAAAAAAGGGCGTGCCCCGCTGGCTTACAGGTAGCTTTTTTTTCAATTGAGTATTTTATTTACATAACAGTGGGCAGTTAACCCAATGGGCAATAAGGATTTTGGGACCAAGTAACTGCCTTTGGGAACTGCCAAATTCCCCCCATGTATCCCGGGTTTTGGGGGAAGAATGATTTTTAGATGCAAAGTCTTTAATAAACACAGAGAATGTTGCCTCACCTTTGCTCAAATTTATTACCCCCAATCCCAAAAAACTTTAATCTCCCTGTTGGCTATGCAACGGCCTGGATCCGATGTGCCTTTTTGGGATGCTTGACCCCTGGGCCTTTATCTATTATTTTTTTAAAAAAGATTTTTTGCAAAGGGAAATTTAAAAGAAACCCCAAATGATTTTTTGGTTGTTTCTTTCTAAATTGTTTAAGTAGTTTTTGTTCTTTTAACAATTTAGTCATTATGATTTGAAAAAAAGGTTTTCGCTAATTTAAAATTGAAAAATCCTTCTCTGAAGAGATAGTAGCAAGAGCCCCTTTAAAATTTGGGTTTGTGAAAACAGGGTTTTTCCCCTTTTACCAAAATGTTCAAATTTTTTGCCCCCAAGGGGTCTAAAAAAGGCAATGCCAGAATGTAAAATTATATACTTTAAAGCTTTTTACAAAAAACTGTGAAATTTCAATTCTAAGCCATCAGGCTGGATTCTGGTTTTTAAAAGTTTTAATATTTGGGGGTTTAAATCTATAATTTAAAGGGTTTAAAATTTTTGGGCCCCAGAGTAAAAAAGGCCATGCCCGTTTTAGGCATTTTAAATTTTCGTAAGTTATGTATAAAAACTTTGAAAATTTCTGAATCAATAAAAGCTAGCTCCTTGATAATTTTTCATGTGATATCCGGATTTTTTCCCGTCTACTGTACCGGTAGTTGTTTCAAAAGAACAATTCTCTTAAAAGGTTTCCCAAAACTAAGGAAAAAGGGAAATTTTAATTTCTTTTTTTAAAAAACAAAAGAAAATATTTCATTTATTGGGAAAAAGAAAGGTTTGGGATGAGAAAATTTTTGAAATAAATCGCAGTAATGTAAATTATTTTTTCTTGAAGTATGAAGAAAAATTAAAAAGACCTGGGGGGTCATTCTGTCGATTCATTGAAATATTCAACATAATACAAATTTCCTTTCTTTGGTTTCCCAAAAACCTTTGTAAAAATTTTTACCCTGCCAATCTTCATTATTTTTTGTCTTGCAGAAGTCTATTTCACTTTTCTATGAAAAAAATTTCCAACTCACTTTCCCCCAGTAAAGGACCTTTAATTCCCAAAAAAAACACATGCCCCCCGTGTGCGACATGTATAAAGATATTGTCAATGAATGACTGAGTTTTTGAAATGATGGGAAAGCCCCATTTATAGGGGGTATTATTTAAAGGTTTTTGAAACAGACATGACCAATTTGTTTCACTTTTAACTTTTTTGATATTGCCCGTTTTTCCCAAAATGGGAAAAAAAAGTTTGAATGACTAAAATTGGTTTAAAAATTTACTTTTGGTCTGCATTATTGATAACCAATGTTTCCTTTCCTTCCATGATGTGATGTATGAATCATTTTCAGTTTACAGTTCCCCAAAACACAAGTTTTGTTTATTTCAGACTTCCCGTATAGCGGGTTTTTCTGGGAAGATGGGCCCTTTAAAGCCTTCACACAGGGGAACTGGAAAATTGGGAAATTTGGTTTTTAAGAAATCTAAAATGAAAAAGTTACACTAACAAAGGGCTCATACAAAAGAAATGGTTTTTAAAAGAGATAGATGGGTCTGCTTTTGAAGGGGGGGTTCCAGCATGAATGGTTTCAAATTTTTTGGAAAGTTAAAAGGGAATTTAAATTTTAACAGTTGATATTGAGTGGTGGGAAAAATATGCTTGCGGTATTTCGATTTAAAACCTGTCTGCAGAAGCACAGATGAAAATATTTTTTCCCTGCTATTTCTGCACCGACCAGTGATCATATTCCCTTTTCAAAAAATGTAGCATAAACCTGATGCGGCTTATGTGACTTTTACCGGGGGTCAATACATTTTTCGCGATCTGTTTTTGTTGGAAAAAAACTCAGACCCCCAATTTCGTCAAAAAACACATAGCAGAAAAATAGTTTTTATTAGAAATCATGCATTACATTTAGATTTAAAATATAAAAAGAGCAAATCTGATTAAAAAAAATTTTAAAAAGTAAAAAACCCCGGGGATTTAATTATAATAAGTTTCATGAATCCCCCCACTCCCAAATTTCCCAAATTTACACATACGCAAATGGAAATAATTTTTTTAAATAAATTTTTGTAAATTTTGTTTTTGAATTAGGGTTTTATTAAAAAAAGAATCTTTTTTTTTTAAAAAAAGTTAAAAAAGTTAAAATTTTTATTAAAAAAAAAAATTATATAAAACAAAAAAATTTTTCTGCCGAAAATATCTGTAAGAAAATATACACCCAAAAGGCACATACTAAAAATGTCATGCCATTTCTTTTGATTTTCACAAAAAAAAATGTGTATGTTCTTTAAACTCATACTCGCATATACTTTGTTTGTTCTTTTAAAACCCCTTTTTTTTATTTTTTTGGCCCTTTTGTTTTTAAAAAATGTAACCCTATTACCCGCATAGGTCCCCCTTTTAAAGGGAAAATTTTAATTTTTTTGCGTATGCCGTGTCGATAGCTCACCAAAACCCCCTAAATCCCCCTTTATGACGCACATCAAAACCAATTTCCCTTTTTTTGTATCAAAAAAGTTACACATTTTACACCTCCAAAATTTTTAAAAATTTTACCGAAAAAAATTTTTTGTATTTTTATATGAAAGTATCAAGGATGTTACAGGGGTGTTACTTTGGGGGTTACTTATGTTACGTTGTCGAAAAGTGGCGTTTTTTTTGTAGTCAAAATGTTACAAATTGTTCCCCCTTTATTTCTTTAAAATTTTGGCCCGGGAAAACGACTTTAGTAGTGGTTTTTATAGATGTAAAAAAAGGATGTTACAAGGCTGTTACTTGGGTGTTACTTATGTTTCGTGTGGGCTAAGAAATGGGGTTTTTTTTAGTCAAAATGTTACAAAAATGTTACACCTCAATTTTTTAAATTTTGGGCCCAAAAAAAAGTCTTTATATGGTTTTATGATGGGGACAAGGTGTTACAAGGCTGTTACATGGATGTTACTTATGTTTCGTGTGTCTGAAAAGTGGCGTCTTTTTGTAGTCAAAATGTTACACATGTTACACCTCATTTCTTAAATTATGCCGTAAAACGACTTTAGTAGTGTTATATAGATGTAACAAGGATGTTACAAGGCTGTTACATGGATGTTACTTATGTTACGTGTGTCTGAGAAGTGGCGTCTATTTCTAGTCAAAATGTTACACATGTTACACCTCATTTCTTAAATTCGGCAGAAAAACGTCTTTAGTAGTGTTATATAGATGTAACAAGGATGTTACAAGGATGTTACATGGATGTTACTTATGTTACGTGTGTCTGAGAAGAGGCGCCTTTTTGTAGTCAAAATGTTACACATGTTACACCTCATTTCTTAAATTTGGCCGAAAAACGTCTTTAGTAGTGTTATATAGATGTAACAAGGATGTTACAAGGCTGTTACATGGATGTTACTTATGTTACGTGTGTCTGAGAAGAGGCGCCTTTTTGTAGTCAAAATGTTACACATGTTACACCTCAGTTCTTAAATTTGACCGAAAAACGTCTTTAGTAGTGTTATATAGATGTAACAAAGTTGTTACAAGGATGTTACATGGATGTTACTTATGTTACGTGTGTCTAAGAAGTGGCGTGTTTTTGTAGTCAAAATGTTACGCATGTTACACCCCAATTCTTAAATTTGGCCGAAAAACGTCTTTAGTAGTGTTATAAAGATGTAACAAGGATGTTACAAGGCTGTTACATGGATGTTACTTATGTTACGTGTGTCTGAGAAGTGGCGTCTATTTCTAGTCAAAATGTTACACATGTTACACCTCATTTCTTAAATTTGACCGAAAAACGTCTTTAGTAGTGTTATATAGATGTAACAAAGTTGTTACAAGGATGTTACATGGATGTTACTTATGTTACGTGTGTCTGAGAAGTGGCGTCCTTTTCTAGTCAAAATGTTACACATGTTACACCTCATTTCTTAAATTTGACCGAAAAACGTCTTTAGTAGTGTTATATAGATGTAACAAAGATGTTACAAGGATGTTACATGGATGTTACTTATGTTACGTGTGTCTAAGAAGTGCCGTGTTTTTGTAGTCAAAATGTTACACATGTTACACCTCATTTCTTAAATTTGGCCGAAAAACGTCTTTAGTAGTGTTATATAGATGTATCAAGGATGTTACAGGGCTGTTACATGGATGTTACTTATGTTACGTTTGTCTGAAAAGTGGCGTCTTTTTGTAGTCAAAATGTTACACATGTTACACCTCATTTCTTAAATTTGGCCGTAAAACGACTTTGGTAGTGTTATATAGATGTAACAAGGATATTACAAGGCTGTTACATGGATGTTACTTATGTTACGTGTGTCTAAGAAGTGGCGCCTTTTTGTAGTCAAAATGTTACACATGTTACACCTCATTTCTTAAATTTGGCCGTAAAACGACTTTAGTAGTGTTATATAGATGTAACAAGGATGTTACAAGGCTGTTACATGGATGTTACTTATGTTACGTGTGTCTAAGAAGTGGCGTGTTTTTGTAGTCAAAATGTTACACATGTTACACCTCATTTCTTAAATTCGGCAGAAAAACGTCTTTAGTAGTGTTATATAGATGTAACAAGGATGTTACAAGGATGTTACATGGATGTTACTTATGTTACGTGTGTCTGAGAAGAGGCGCCTTTTTGTAGTCAAAATGTTACACATGTTACACCTCATTTCTTAAATTTGGCCGAAAAACGTCTTTAGTAGTGTTATATAGATGTAACAAGGATGTTACAAGGCTGTTACATGGATGTTACTTATGTTACGT
This sequence comes from Mercenaria mercenaria, assembly GCF_021730395.1. Classification (NCBI taxonomy): domain Eukaryota; kingdom Metazoa; phylum Mollusca; class Bivalvia; order Venerida; family Veneridae; genus Mercenaria; species Mercenaria mercenaria. The sequence continues at coordinate 820,406 of NC_069364.1, forward strand.
GTGTCTGAGAAGAGGCGCCTTTTTGTAGTCAAAATGTTACACATGTTACACCTCATTTCTTAAATTTGACCGAAAAACGTCTTTAGTAGTGTTATATAGATGTAACAAAGTTGTTACAAGGATGTTACATGGATGTTACTTATGTTACGTGTGTCTAAGAAGTGGCATGTTTTTGTAGTCAAAATGTTACGCATGTTACATCCCAATTCTTAAATTTGGCCGAAAAACGTCTTTAGTAGTGTTATAAAGATGTAACAAGGATGTTACAAGGCTGTTACATGGATGTTACTTATGTTACGTGTGTCTGAGAAGTGGCGTCTATTTCTAGTCAAAATGTTACACATGTTACACCTCATTTCTTAAATTTGACCGAAAAACGTCTTTAGTAGTGTTATATAGATGTAACAAGGATGTTACAAAGCTGTTACATGGATGTTACTTATGTTACGTGTGTCTAAGAAGTGGCGTGTTTTTCTAGTCACAATGTTACCCCAATTCTTAAATTTGGCCGAAAAACGTCTTTAGTAGTGTTATATAGATGTAACAATGATGTTACAAGGCTGTTACATGGATGTTACTTATGTTACGTGTGTCTAAGAAGTGGCGTGTTTTTGTAGTCAAAATGTTACGCATGTTACACCCCAATTCTTAAATTTAGCCGAAAAACGTCTTTTGTAGTGTTATAAAGATGTAACAAGGATGTTACAAGGCTGTTACATGGATGTTACTTATGTTACGTGTGTCTGAGAAGTGGCGTCTATTTCTAGTCAAAATGTTACACATGTTACACCTCATTTCTTAAATTTGACCGAAAAACATCTTTAGTAGTGATATATATATGTAACAAAGATGTTACAAGGATGTTACATGCATGTTACTTATGTTACGTGTGTCTAAGAAGTGGCGTGTTTTTTTAGTCAAAATGTTACGCATGTTACACCCCAATTCTTAAATTTGGCCGAAAAACGTCTTTAGTAGTGTTATATAGATGTAACAAAGATGTTACAAGGATGTTACATGGATGTTACGTATGTTACGTGTGTCTAAGAAGTGGCGTGTTTTTCTAGTCACAATGTTACGCATGTTACACCCCAATTCTTAAATTTGGCCGAAAAACGTCTTTAGTAGTGTTATATAGATGTAACAATGATGTTACAAGGCTGTTACATGGATGTTACTTATGTTACGTGTGTCTAAAAAGTGGCGTGGTTTTGTAGTCAAAATGTTACACATGTTACACCTCATTTCTTAAATTTGGCCAAGATACGTCTTTAGTAGTGTTATATAGATGTAACAAGGATGTTACAAGGCTGTTACATGGATGTTACTTATGTTACGTGTGTTTGAAAAGAGGCGTCTTTTTGTAGGCGACTATCTGCATGCTACTGAACACTATTTAAACGTCTTTACATGTTACTTAATGTTACATCTTGTTACTTGATGTTATTCTTGTAACAAATGCAAAGTGTGTCACCAAATTGGGCCAATTTTATGCCCTATCTCATAATTCACTTTGAATGACCACTTACATGTTTTATTGTATATACATACCTTTATGTCTGTGTATTTTATGTTTGTAAATGACGAGACTTTAAAGAAATAAATAGATATATCCCTTTACTGTAATGGGTATAATTGGTCACTTTCACCTCTTTGCAACAGTCACCAGGGACACAGGGTCTGTCACCGGAGTAGCTAACCGACTTAGATAGCAGATCCAGTACAGGTATTACTTCGAAGATTTTCTATAATAGGAATTTCCGGGAGCCCACATGAAACTTTGCGTAGCTTTATATGAAACGCAGCCTTTTACTTCATCTTTGGTAATTGGTCCATTTAGAACGGAACATTGAAGCTATATAAAACTATAAAAAAAATTGGTTTGCATTAATTTCAGGTAAAATCATGATAACAGCATTTGAAAAAAATATAGCCTGAAACACATTGTGTGTATGACATTGCAGGGTTAACGCACGCTTTTTTTGTGTAACAACATCTGCAGAATCCCAAGGGACTTGTTGGTGCACGAGCCCGTAGCCAACATAGCCCAATGGATTCTGCAGATGTTGTTTCACGAAACATACGTGTGTTATCACTATTCTTGCATAAAACACAACTAAAATGCTTGAAATATCGAATAAAAAACAAGACTATTCAGCTGACATTAGCCGATCGAAGTCGGCCGTTTCAGGTTGTTATGGACACATGTTTTATTTATGCATTTCCAGGGCCTACAGAAACAGTGCATCTTTTATACATGTCGAACGGATATTCTTGATGTGGTAATTTCTGTAATATTAAATAGATGTAAAATAAGTTTGACTTCCCCTCTTTCCGATATATATCGGTAGGAACTTTAGCTTTAGAGGCTAGAAATTATGAGAAAATTGCATCCTGCCTTTACACAATTTGCAGGTGTAGTGAGGTGCCGACAGAACACAATTCTGCTTGGTTTAAATTAATAGTCTGTCCCTTACGCTTTTTTAAATGTAAACATTATCATGTAATAGAAATTGGTATCGATACCTATATTCTTCATATCGTTAGAAATGAAATCTCTAGGCCTATAACATAGAAAAGTTTGCTTTGCACCCCAACCCATCGCAATTAAAGTTTGATAAACACAAAAATTTGAATTTTTCCAACATCGATATAATCAACTTAGATTGAATTTATAATCTCAAACATGGTTGGTGAGATCTACAAATAAATTGAAAAATATATAATAAATACCTTCTGTTCCTCAATTGTTCATTAACTATGGAAAAATCCTTCAAACTTAACGCTTCGTCATGTTTATGCTTTACATTACACACCATCACTATATCAGTAGACTGCCCAGATGTGTAAAGTAGACACAAACATTTTTTAAAAGTTTTAGTGTAAGATTTAAAGTTAGCATGTCAACTTTCTCGACTCAAATTAATTTGAAAATCGAAATTGTATGTTTGTAAATGTTGTTTGCCTATCATTTTCAGGGATTAAATCGCGGCATGTAAACATACTTTGAGTCAAATACGCGTAATAATACAATAAAACAGAACGTCAATGCAGTCGCGTATCAAGAGAGGTAGCACTTATTACAAGTTAAAGTAAGGTTAGGTTGAAAAATGATATTTTTAATAGAAATGCAAATGAAAAGATTTCATAAGTCTCGGACCTTTCGACTTCGGCCAAAATTGATTCGGGATCCATGATTTGTTTACGTTGGACCCGCAACAGCATATTCAAAACGTTCACCAACAGCGCGTGCTCACGAGAATCTTCTTTTTTGTACACGTTTTTTCCCCTGTTTGTGCATGCCCGAAATCGACAAAAAAACAAAGGTTTTAGGCAAGAATGTACCGTCCTTAGACTAAAACAGTATAGAAGGAAATTCGGCGGCTATTTCAAGTATGCCTTTTTTGCCAGAAGCTTTGTCAACGAGAGATCAACCGAGACTTCCACTTTACACCGTCTGGATTTTTTATCAATGAGCTTTCTTTTCGACTGATAATCACACCATGTTTTTCTTTGTAGACAAGATAAGTTTTATTTTAAGTCAGCAAGACATATAACAATACAACATAAGCTCTGACTGAGCTTTTTAATCGACTACTGAAAACAAGTGTTGTAAGTAAAATAATTTCATTAGTACATAGTTAAAAAGCAAATTACCACTTAGTATTCTGCATAATTCATAAATACTAAATTATCTGAGTTTATATAATAACAAAAATACAATTATGTTAAGATTACATATCCTTATCTACACAAATGCACAAACACATTGCTAAAAGACATGACAAATAAACAGATGGTGGTCATAAAGAAGCAAGTATCACATGAGAGCTTATTCAAATGTGAAATTCTCATCAGCTCGTTTATAGTTAAAGGTATCACCAAAAGGACATAAAGATTTTTAACAAAATTCATAATACATAGCCTTTTAAGTGCAAATAGGTCACAATATATATCACATTTTATGTACTTAATATATCGTAAAACAAACACCAAATTTAGTTCACAAAAACAGGTATGTCAGCTTTGCTTTCAAACCTAAACAAATTCCAGTCCTGCATTTCAATATGCTTTCTTTTTGCATTTTAAAAGGTTTTATAACACAAAATATATCTACCCATCAAAAAGCTTTAGAAATACCCCTCTCGTACAAATTCGCGTTTGTCATGAAGATAAGTATCAAAAAGGAAAACATCACATAAAAAAGAGTGTGAGAAACAATACTCGTACAACAAGTAGTAATATGATCTTGAAGTAAAACAAGGTAAACGTTTATCAGGTTATAGGAAAACTTCTTTTAAATGAAGTGTCAATTTAATTTACATTGTATCAGTAATCTAAATGCATGAGAAAATACTAGCATTCAGCTTTATAAAATCCGTTTTCAAGGTTTTATGGCATATTCAGTCACTTATGTTGGTGAGACATTTCTAATTCTACTTCTAGTTGGCGCTTATTTTGGCGATATTTCATTAGGTACACGAATTGCACACTTACATGTAAATATACCCAGTCTCACCTCCGACACTTCAAAATTAGCAAAGTTTAGGTTGTAAATGAGCAGTTTTTAATACTCCCAAAACATGTCTAGTGTTTTCTTCATTGTTCATTATATATAAACAATTTGACCATTAACATACCACTGAGTATATGGTGTACACAGTCCTTATATTTGATATATGTGAATGCTTTGTGTATTTTACAAACAACTTACGCTATCTTTCTCGTCATGCCTTTTTTCCCGGATGTATTAAAAAATGCGCTTTCCAAACGCTTGACAATTGCTTTCAAGCAAATGATACTTGTTAAACGTCTCGTTTTCTACATCCAACATCTCTAAAAGGGCTTTTACATTCACATTTGAAGAATCCTTTATTTCTAGTGTTATTTGTGCCCCTCCACTTCTCTTTTGGCCCAGAATGTTGTCTCTAACTGCTGATTCATTCTTGCTTCTTTGTATGATTATTTCTGTATCATTCTTCTCTATGGACCACCACCAACTATTCGTTTTAAATACGACAAATCTGTGATAAAACCACCACCATATTCCTGGGATATTGTTAAGCGGAACTTTGTAGGATTGGACTAGTAGTATGCTCTCTCTCGAGTCTTCCATTATTTCTTTTTCGTTCAGTATAGTGCGACTCGTGGCAATCAAACCATTTGCATTTTTGTCAACCTCCGGGTAATATGAGACCCGACCGGCCCAATTTTGTTTGCTACTAGACGATCCCATTCCTATAAAAGATGTTGACACAATGAATCTAAACTAGTTGGTATCCCTCAAATGCTTCGTGTTGATTATTGAATCGGGGAAAAGATGCTTATTATAACAAATGGAATAAATCAGGAGTGTACTGTAAAATTTGATTGAAGTGCCACAAATACAACGCTGTGATAAGTTCAAACTAGGGATGTTTTATGTAATAGATACTACAATTAACATTACATCTAAATTGTTAGTTGAACAGAACAATATGGGTATTAGTTTGAGTGATAAAGCTCGCATATACTTTGAATAGCAAACTAAATACATTTGTATCCAGACCTGTAAGCCTGGGTATATTTGAAATAGTTTTGCTTGCAATTTATTATTAACTTTTTGAGATAAATATTTTCGGTTGTACTAACGTGATAATGTTAATGGCATATTATGGAATAACACGTGAATTCTTTGTAATGGAAAAAACCCCAAGAAAATTCGATGAATTGGTATCCCCCGTCTGATGGGTTTGTGGTGAGGAATGGCAAAGACATATATCCGTAAAAGTGTTAAGGATGTTACTAAGAAGCAACTAATTTTATTACAACACAGTATTTACCCTAAGGGGTACCAAATGTTTAAAGACGCTATAGTTCTCACTCAGTTTTATTAACGTTTCGGCCTTAAGGCCTTTATCAAAATGACAAATTCCGAGAATTACTCTACATCATGGCGTCTCATAATATAACAACATTTGAAATACAAAACCGGAACTGACGTAACGCTATTAAACGTCAACGTCAGATCCCGCTAAAAAGTGATACACATTTATGATGCACAAGGACTGTCTTCTGGCCTAATGAAGATATGATTAAAAGGTAAAAGACTTAAAGTGCAGAAACACATCAAGCTAGTGAAGTCCCAATGCTATCATGGGAGACAACTTAAAATTATATCCTAATCAATTCGTTGGTAGGACAATGAAAATTTATATACCATAGATATATGACAAACAAAAAGCTAAAACAAACAAAGATACTCAGATATTATGAGACGCCATGATGTAGAGTAATTCTCGGAATTTGTCATTTTGATAAAGGCTTTAAGGCCGAAACGTTAATAAAACTGAGGGGACACCTGCACTTTACCGGTACGCACATTAAATAAATACTCCCCATTTATTCTTATGGGGGCTACTGCCCCCACACCCCCGTATATCTTTTTTCTTTAATGAATAGATTATTGTTACAATTTATTTAAATGATTGTAATGAGCACATCCTGCCTTTTACAATCCTAGCAGGAAGTGCGTACCAGTAAAGTGCATTCTAGCCAAACTGAGTGAGAACCATAGAGTCTTTAATTTTATTACGTTTGAACTTAAAAGAACAGATGTCCTTAAGAGAGCACAATAAAGTAAGAAATATGGAACGTTGGTGGTGACGGGTGTGTATGTGTGTGTGGGGGGTGGGGGGGAGGGGGTGGCGGGGATTAAAACTTCACATATTGATAAATGTTCATGGAAGGTTTGACATTTTTGTCACATGTTGATAATAAGTATTGAAGGGATTTTTTTTTTTTGGGGGGGGGGGGGGGGGGGGGGGGGGGGGGGGCACAATCGGGGTGGCGGTGGTGACTGGGTGAAAGAGCGAGGTGGTGGGGGGAAGGGTACAATTATGCATGTTGATAAATTTTCATGAAAGGTTTAAGGTTTAAGCAATTGAAAAGAAAAATGTGGTCGGAGGTGGAGAGGGGGAGGGCGTGACCAGGGCGTTGAGGGTGACCGGTTGTTGGTACACAACTTCACATGTTGCTAATAAATGTCCAAGGATAGAAATGAAAGATGTTTGATAACATTTTACGAATTGGTTAGTTTGTTATATACAAGTACAAACTGTTTGTGGATTTTAAACAATTAAAGGACAATAACTCTGAAGTTACTAAAGAGATCTGACGAAATTGTGTGCTCACTACCACATTATGGTGATCTAAATTCAATTTAAGATTCACAGTTCTAGGTCAAATATAGCAGAAATTGCCATATTTATAGTTAACACTAGAAACTACCAAGGGCCATAACTCTATTACTTGGGCAATCTGACTGAAATTTGACGTGCCGCATTTCATTATAGTGGTGAACATACACATGAGGTTTTATTTAAATATTCTAAACCACTTCCAAGATATGGCTCCGGACGGAAAGATGGACGGACGCACAGTTAATGCCAAAACTATACCCTCCCTCTACGGCGGGGGATAACTAAATATAGAGGGTATTTGTTTGCTTAGTATAAGATTGAAATATCTTTCATGAGTGAACATAGATGCATTTTTTTTTACGAGAGACATAGCCAAGAGTGAAAACGTAAAATTATGGCGTTCATGAGTGAAAGATATTTTGATCTTACATGTAAAACAAACACATTTTCTTTATGTTTCATGCTTTGGCTAAATTTTCCAATTTTATAGTGTCTTAACGATTTTTCATTGTGAAAATAACAGATATATTTCATTCTAATACTTCGATAATTCACTGACAAACATGTAATAAAACTATTTACTTTATCTTTGTCCTTGAAATTATCTTGCATAAATCGAACTACAAACAAAGACAGCAAATATACTAGTACTTTATCCGAGTCTATCCCGAAATGGCATCGCTTATATAAATACACTCTTATTGTGTTTACATATAACAGTTAGTTGTGCCATTTAAAGTGATCTAACTGTACGGCATAGGTATATGATGACTAAAGCTCTAGTTTAACACTATATGGAAAACATGTTTTTTACTGTAAAACAAATAGAAATTAATTTATTGAGTCAAAAATTATTTTCAAACTTGATTAAGCAGTATGCAGAGTTGTAAAATATAATTTTCTTCATAAGAAATTATATTTCATCTTTATTACAGCATGTAAAAAAACGACAATAATTCAAAAAGTTTAACCTGCGTAAATTGCACTTTCTGTTTGACTCCAGGTTATATTGCGCATGCGCTGTATATACTAATAGATTGAGGACAAAGAACACTAAAATTTCAAGTGAGTTGGACTATATAGGTAAGAGGATTAGTATAATTCGCAAAGCTGTCTTACCTTCTTATTGACAACACGACCCAACTACGACAATGGCATTGCTGCTGATAAAATAAGTCGAAATATGAGCCCAAATATTCCTGCCAGGACAATTGAGGCTAGTTTAATTTTCTTGCCAGGTTTATTTACAGAGTGTTTCAAAACAATATATACATTGTTATCAAGGTAGAGGATTCTTAGGAATAAATTTGAAAGTATAAAATGAGATAGGAATAACGAAGTTAATACATATAAAATTGAGAATGCCAAATAAGGTAATAACAGACAGTACATTAATTAGTACTGACAAGAAACAAACAAGACACAATATACATAGAGATGATGTCATCCAAATTAAAGCCAACTCGGCCCTTTAAACAGCACCAGCTTATCTTTTTTTTTTAATTCAAGGAACATATTTTTATTTTGTGTTGTCTTGTAATAGTGTCGTTCACGCTATACCTAATAAATTTTATAAACTATGAAGAGTGGTTGTTTTATCAAGACATCTGTTAATTACCTATATACCCTGCTGCCAACAAGTACGGGTAAGAGGATTCATATATATACGCATTTCTAGTCTATCCCGATGAAGAGTTGTATGCAAGAGCATATCAATATATTCAAGTGATGTATCATGGTGCATATATTTTTCACGAATCTGGTTGTTAATATCTTATCGGGAATTGCATCGTTTAAGAGTGTAGTTGTGCATATATATGTATGCATTTGAATAATGTTAGATATCAACAGGAAGTCTTTTTAAATTCAGACTTGTGTAAACTTGTTTCCAACAAAGATAAAGGTAAGAAAAAAATCAAGCAGAACTTTAAAATAGTTAAATGTAGTTTGACCGTATTAAACAGGCTAGAGCATTAGTGCTATCTACGTGTTACTTTATGAAGTATGTGAACTCGAAATTTCGAGTTACAGTTACGTACCTACCTAAGTTCATATTTCAAAGAGTTTGAGCTATCTTACTCGAAATTTCTTCTTACTAGATCGACATTTCGAATTAAGTTACTAGAGAATTTGATTAACTATTCTAATATGCTTGTCTCTGTTAAAACACTCTTACGCTAAAATGACGTCACGTTAATGTGCGGTGACGTCAAAGTTTTTGTTGCGACCAAGAAAGAGCGCTACTATATTTTAACGGTAATACGTTACAAGTAATTATTACAAATTATTACGCCCTACATATAACCACCCATCGTGCATAAATAGTGTTAAAGCACTCTCTTCCTATAAATTATTTCTTAAATATATAATACTCCATAATTTCGACTATGTATCTCGACATTTCGACTTAACTATTCTATGATTAAAACTGGATTTCGATAACGACCATTGCCGGTTCGGTCTCCAGTTTCCGCTAGAGACAACGCTAAATATCACTTATTATGTAGCCAAGCGGTGAACGTCCGATACTTTGCTCGTAGTTTTTTATTCGGAAGCCATATGGTTGATCGACCGACAGATTGAATTTTATGCTCACCTGAGCCAAAGGCTCATGGTGAGCTTTTATGACCGCTCAATGTCCGTCGTGCTTCATGCGCCGTCCGTCTTGCGTCCGTCAACAGTTTCTAAAAATATTCTTCTTGAAAACCACTGGGCAGAATTACACCAAACTTCACAGGAATGATCCATGGGTAGTCCCCTTTCAAAGTTGTTCAAAGAATTTAATTCCCTGCAGAAGTCTTGTTGCCATGGAAACCGAAAGGAAAAACTTTAAAAATCTTCTTGTCCAAAACCACAGTTCATAGGGCTTTTATATTTGGTATGTAGCATCATCTAGTGGTCCTCTACCAAGATTGTTCAAATTATCCCCCTAGGGTCAAATTTGGCCCCGCCCTTGGATAACATGGTTTACATAGACTTATATAGGGGAAATTTGAAAATATTCTTGTCCAAAAACACAGGTCTTAGGGCTTTGATATTTGGTGTGTAGCATCATCTAGCAGTCCTCTACCAAGATGATTCAAATTATCCCCATAGTATCAAACATTGCCTTGTTCTTGGGGTCACATTGTTCAATAGACTTATACAGGGAAAAACTTTGAAAATCTTCTTGTCAAAGGCCACAGGGTCGATGGCATTGATATTTGGTATGTAGCATCATCTATTGGTCCTCTACCAAGATTGTTCAAATTATCCCCCTAGGGTCAAATTTGGCCCCGCCCTTGGATAACATGGTTTACATAGACTTATATAGGGGAAATTTGAAAATATTCTTGTCCAAAAACACATGTCTTAGGGCTTTGATATTTGGTGTGTAGCATCATCTAGCACTCCTCTACCAAGATTATTCAAATTATCCCCATAGTGTCAAACATTGCCTTGTTCTTGGGGTCACATTGTTCAATAGACTTATACAGGGAAAAACTTTGAAAATCTTCTTGTCAAAGGCCACAGGGTCAATGGCTTTGATAGTTGGTATGTAACATCATCTAGTAGTGTTCAAATTATGCCCCTGGGGCGAAAAGAGGTCCCGCCTCGGGGGTCCCAAGTTTACATAGGCTTGTATAGAAAAAAACTTTAAAAACCTTCTTGTCTTAAACCACAAGAATAGGCCTTTGATATTTGGTATGTAGCATTGCCTGGTGGTCCTCTACCAAGATTGTTCAAATTATTATCCTTGAGTGAAAAGAGGCCCCCGCCACGGGGGTCCCAATTAAACACAGATTTATAAAGGGAAAACAATCTTCTTGTCTGAAACCACAAGACCGAAGCCTTTGATGTTTGGTACGTAGCATTGCCAAATGGTTCTCTACCAAGATTGTTCAAATTATTACCCATAGGTGAAAAGTGGCCCTACCTCGGGGGTCCCAAGTTTTACATAGACTTATACAAGAATTAAAAAAAAAGCCAAATACTTTACATAAAATGCAACATACCAAATGCTATATGCCTAAGGAAGGCCAATGCGCAATGGTAACTGCAAAAAATGTTAATGCAAAATGAAAAATGCTATTTACGAACTGCTTCATTTCAAATTTTGGCTTTTGAACGGTAATTGTCAATGATAAATGTGTTTTTTTTTTGTTCAAACAATAAATGTCAAAATGCTCAAAACAAAAAAAAAATCTTGTCTGAGTTCAAGGCCTAGGCATTTGATACTTGGTATTGTGCATTGCCTAGTGGTTCTCTAACTAGTATTTTCAAATTATGCCCCTTGGGTGAAAAGAGGCCCTGCCTCGGGGATCACTTGTTTTATGAGTTATATAGGCAAAAAATACTTTAAAAAATTCTTATCATATTTCCTAGACTGTATTAGTATAATTACATGATGACCCTAAGTAATTAGGAGTCATTTGACTTTGACCTTAACCTACTGACCTACTCTTTTGTTTTGTTTTTAAAGATATAGCCTTGAAATTTTAATGACAAATACAGTTTTGCACACCGGTCTTAAACTGACTTCAGTGGCCATGAATGTGACCTACTGACCTAGTTTCTTAATATTTTAGCATCAGTTTGACATTTGAAACATGTAGCTCATATTACTCAGGTGAGCGATCCAGGGTCATCATGACCCTCTTGTTCTTTTTTTGAGTCACATGACAGACAGACCTATCGATCAACCAACATTCGCAAGACGAAATAGAGCTCTAATTCATGTTGAACTTCAATATTCGTATCACATGTCTACCGTTTATCATTTCCTATTCGTCACACCGTTTTGATATATTCGAAAGTAGTTTTCCACATACGATGAAAATGGAATGCTGTTCACAGATTTCTGTATGCTACCATTATTTTTGCATGATGGCTGATTTCTGCCATTTTGTTATTTCGTTCTGTCGGAGCGACATAACGAAACAAGTGGTTATGGAACCCCGAAAACGTCCCCCCTTCCCCGAACGTCGGTATGGGGCTCCGTCGAATGTCGCCCCGCTGCACGTCGCACCGTCAAATGCCGGCCCGCCAAACGTCGCTACACCAAACGTGGTTATGGCATCCCGCTGAATGGCGCCTGCCGCTTGACTTTTGGGCCTGTGTTCGCATGACACTAACCGTATAATCGAGGAAGAAAAAAAAATCACTACGAGTGTTATAATTACTGCTTAGATAAGATCTGCCATGACACTTGCCCAACATCCTCCATGTAGCGTGGTATGGACCTTTCACATAGGGATCTGGTGCATAAAGGTTTTTTGTTTCCAATGTTCGACAAATTCATTATCTGGCTAAAGACTAGACGGTTGAGTGGTCGGAGGGACCATAGATGCACGCGTATTGCCCTCTATCTATATCGGGTGATTTAAGGTCGTCGGGTGGGGGTGTGCAGGGAGGGCGATCTTACTTATCTTTTATCTCCAATTTCATTTATACTATGATTATCATGCATTTTCGGAAGGCGAAGAGGCGACGTTTTGGCGGGACGACGTTTGCGGGGCGACGTTCGGCGGGGCAACGTTTGGCGGAGCGACATTTGGCGGAACGCCTTAGCGACTTTTGAATGTGTGATGTTCAGCGAGGTGACGTTTGTCTGAGCGACGTTCTGCAAGGCAACATTCGGCGTGGGCGCCATAACGACGTTGAATGGAGCGTCATGACAACATCTGTCATTGCGTCGCTGCAACAGAACGAAATAACGAGATGGCAAAAACCACCCACCATAATCCTTTGTATTTTGATATTCCTTTACTTAGAGTCAGACAACATTTCGAGTTAGTGAGGCAAAATTTCGAATTTCGTAAGTGGAAATTTCGAAAAAGTAGTTCTTTTTTAAGTAACGAAGAAATTTCGAGATATTTAGTCGAAATTTCAATTCAATAAGTCTAACGTCTCTCGGCAGTTGGAGTAAATTAGTGGAATTTTCAAGTTTACTCTTCGGTAGGATCACCAATTTCCCGAACAGACATATAATGAATAATATATTCCTCAGTACATAGTAAAGAAAATAATAACAGCTGAACTCTCTGTTACCCCTTTATTATATCTTGGTTGCACAACTAAGGTAGATAGAATAAAGCTTACCTTTGAAACCAGATGTATTTAAAAATGTGAATCATTATTGAAAGAATTCATTGGCGCTGCTTAAAGTCCCATTTAGTGTAAGTTGGAAAGTGGTCATAACTACGTCAAAAATGGTGGTTTGTAGCAAAAGTCGAACTTGACCTGTATTTTATGATGTTACACCTGTGTAACAAAATTTATTTAAATTTGTCTGGAAACCACGAAAACCAACGGACCGAAAGACCGATCGACCTACAAGATCACTGCTATATATCCACACCAGCCAAAACTTCGATTCTGGGCGTATAATTAAGTAATTCCTTGTGAATTGAATGCATAATTCTCTTAAGAATGCCAAAACAAAGTGATAACAGACAGAGCATTAATTAGTACTAATGAGAAACAAATAAGACAAATTGTATTCAGTGAAGATATTATCCAAAATAAAGGCCTAAACGGGTCTTTAAACAGTGCCAATGAATTTCAGGAACGCGTTGCCTCTTAATATTGTTGTTTCCATCCAATGAACCCACTTGCTAAATTCTATAGAGTGGTTGTTTTTATTAGCTCACCTCAGCACAAATTGCTCACGGTGAGGTATTGTGATCATGCTGTGTCCGTCGTCCGTGCGTGCGTCCGTGTGCCCGTGCGTCAAGTCGTTCGTCGTCAACAATTGTGTTTAAAAGAATCTCCTCCATAACAACTGAATGGATTTTGATGACACTTGGCATAGATGTTCCTTGGATAGTCCTCTACTAAATTAAACGGTTCCGCTTGGTTGCACGTAGGGACCACCAGAGCTAAAAATACAAACTCTTCAAACGACATCTCCTTCTAAACCGACGGTCCGATTTTAATATAATTTCACACAGATAGTGTTTATATCACCCTCTAACAAGATTGTTCAAATTATACAGATTCGTCAAAAAAGAAACAAAGGAAAAACAATATGGCCGCCAGATGGCGTGGTCACGTTTCCCTATATGTATATAATGGAAACTAAAATATCTTCTTGTGTGAAACAGCTTGCCCGAGTTTAGAATAATTTTGCACAAATGGTCCTTGTGTGCCCGCTCTACCAAGATTGTTCAAATTATTTTGATTCGTCAAAAAACATGGCCGACAGAGGGCGTGGTCCTTTTCCCTATATGTATATAGTGGAAACTTAAAAAAAACTTCTTGTGTGAAACTGCGGGCCCGTGGTCACTTTTCCCCTTTATATATACCATACTTGTTCAAATTAATGCCCTAAGGTAAAAGAAGTGGCCACGCCCCTGTGTGTGATACTATAGGATTTTATATTAGAAACTTTGAAAATGTTCTTCTCTGAATCAATAATAGTTAGAGCCTTGATATTTTGGTGTGATATCAGATTTGTAATGTATACCGTAATTATCCAAATTATTGCCCTAGGTGTGACATGTATATAGTATAGGCTAACATAGACGAAACCTAACTCTTGTACACCCTTGTACACAGATGAGCGCTTTAGGGTCAATGATCCTCTTGTCAAAAAGAGAACACTTGCATACCCCGTAGAATTAAACCTGTCAACATATGCAATAGATAATGTACCTGCAGCCTGTAACAAAACAAGGAACTTTGTAAAACTGAACATGAATATTTGTCAATAACAAAATTTGTGAAATTGAAAAGACTTGGATATTTATCAATAAATGCCATAGAAATCACATTCTTGAATTTATATCTGGTGCTAACGAGAGGAATCGAACAAATGTATTACACATACGTCGTACTTCATCTATACACCTTTCAGGTAGTAAAATAATGCCAGTCTTTTAAGTAAATTATTATTGAAAGAATGCATTAGTTATATTTTTTCATTCATTAAAGTCCCTTATTTGAATACGTTACTGGTAAATATAAAGTTTACAGAGAAATCTAAAATCATTGCTCTTACAACCTGTTATATGCTGCTATAGGTACCTGCATGTTTAGCATGTTGATTAAAAACAACAACAAAAAAAAATTAAAAAATTAAAACATACTAGTTTATCAAGGAGGCAAAAACATGCAATATCTATATCTTTATACTTATACAATTATAACTATCGAAATATACCTAAAACATATGTGCAGGCTGATATTTGTCTGCACTGTTCACTATTCAGTAAGTAAATTGTCAGTGAACACCCCTTCGAAAAATAAATGGTACTGCCCAAATTGAATGATAGACCAGTCCATTTAAGGTAGTTAGCAGGGTAAAGTCTAAGGAAATTCTAAGGAACGTCTTAAATACATTGTAGTCTTAGATAAAAGTCCCATTTCTTTAAATAAGGGCGTAGAATTATTCGGTAGTCATAATATGTCCATGCTCTCATAACATAGCGGTACTTTCAAACTCTGGTAGCTTCTTTTTAAAGTAGCATGTTCTTGCTAATTTACCTTGCCTTTTGTCATCATTATACAGCAAATAATTGATTAATTTGCCTCTTAAATTCCTAGACTCATTCTTGGAAACGTATTTGACTGTAAGTAAACCAAACACGAAAGAGAGATAAATAGACAAAGATGCATGAAAACATTAAGAAATAAAACTTAAAAACTAGAACTGTCACAGGAGTGACGAATAATACCCCCACAATACGGCCTTTTTACAAAAGTATTGCAAATTTTAAGTTGGTAAGGGACCATAACTACGTACAAAAATTGTGGTTTGCAGCCAAAGTCGAACTTGATCTGCATTTTATGATGTTACACCTGTGTACCAAACATTATTTAAATCTCTCAAGCCTTTCATGAGTTATTGTCCGAAAACCAAGAGTTTGGCAAATTTTAAATTGGCAAGGGGCCATAACTACGTCAGAAATGATGGTTTGTAACCACCATCGAACTTGACCTGTACCAATGATGTTAAACCTGTGTACTAAATTTTTTTCAATCTGTCAAGCCTTTCATGAGTTATTGTTCGGAAACCATGAAAACTAACGGACCGACAGACCGACCGAAAAGCTCATTCTTATATACCCCATCCTACCCACAAACTTCGTTTTTCGTTTGTGGGTATAAAATGTAAATTTTTCTGGTCTTTAAAGAAAGAAGTATATATAGATATTTATTTAATTCAATGCAATAACTGCGATATCTATCCAAAGCTAGAAAGCACATTGCGATCTAATACAAGAGTAACAAATATCTAACTGCAAGGGAGACCACTGTGTTTGTATGTAAGAGATTGCATACAAGCCTGTCCAAAAGATATTTCAAATAATGAAACAAATGAACTTGGTATTGGTATTTATTATAAAAAATAACATGAAACTATATTAAAGCCCAATTATGAAATCACAGATTCTTCTGACTGTCCAAAAATCATTTTGAAAGGTGGAACCGGCAACTGAGTGTCACTATCATACAAAGCACACTTCTTCAGAAGTGGCACAAGGACTGTTCCTCCATAAATACCTAGAACAAAGAGTGCATTAATGAAAAAGGTTCAGTAAGCCCGACTCTACATTCTATTTACTTAAAGACATATCTTAGTTTTTTATATGTTTATAGGCAAAATGTTTTCCTACGGACAAAATTTATTTAAACTTTGTGTACTGACAAGTGATGAGAAACAGACAGAATCGATTAATCGGTCCGATTCTGATCTCTCTCCGATTCGATCAATCTGAAAGAATCGGAACCGAAAGACCAAAATAGACTATTGTAATGTAGCAATATGGAAGTAACAGCAAACCTTTCTAAAGACTTTCACATTATTGTATGACTACTTTTATTACTTTTGATGAAGAATTTTATGACACAGCTGCTATAGTGTGCAGCCTTTAGCAGCTGCCGGGCAATCAGGGCCCAGATGTTCGAATCTTTAACAGAATTATATTTTACTAAAGCTTAAAATTAAAGGCTTCTCGGAATACTGCAGATAAATTGTGTATAAAGTCATTTTTTAAGGAAAGAAATAAAAGGAGAATGAATTCAGTATCTATTGTGTGGAAGTGTTGAGGTGAAAATCCGGGAGAGTGTGTTAAATAGCCTGAACCTCTTGTTTGGAATTAGTTAGATAAGTAAGGTTGATTTTTTTCTTCATTTCAGTTCTAATCTTTGTGAGACTTGTATAACATTGGCTGGAATATACGTTATCCGTGTTTGTCGTGATGCTAAAAACTAACCAAGATTTCTGTTGCATGGCAACAATAGGGCTTTTGGAGTTGTTACCTCCATTAGATTTGCCCAACAGAAGACGACGAATTCTAGCATTGTTTCAGTGTGTTCGTTTATTAATGATATTAGTTAGGTACTTACATCACATGTACACAACTTTTTTGTTATTTGGAAAAGAGGGCCCTTTGAAATATTTGTATTAAACCGGCTGCGCAAATGTCCTTACATTATCATATAATGGGAAAATAAAGTACAACATTTTAATCATTTTTCTTTTAGTGATTCTTTTCTAGGAAGTTTCAATTGTAGCAGTTTAATTATAGCTATATTTCACTTTTTCTAAAATGTCCATGTAGTGATAGAAATGAACCTGTTTTAGTGCCTTAGCTACTCACATGTTTCTTTATATTTGAATTATGTACATATGACAATACATGTATTTTAATTTAACGCCAACATTAAGACATATTTGTTGAGCTTTCCTGGTTGTGATTTTATTTACTCTGGTTCTAAAGGAAGTGTTCATTGTGACTTTATCCAAAATCTCTGTTCCGATAAAAATCAAATCATGTACTGTTTGGTACCAGGTTCGAAACACGGGTTTTCGGAGTAAACTGCTGCAAATCGATGGTTTCGTTTTAATGATTAAGTGCGACCATTTTCACTATCGTAAACTGTTATTCAAAAGATTGTTGGTTTTCTATTAATAACGTGTGTAGCCTTTGGTGTTGATCATTAAAGCAATGGCACATCGGCGCATCGACCGGACATACCGTTGTAAGGACTGGGTATGTTTGGCTCATTTACTTACTAACAGGGAGTCATTGATTCGCAACTTACTATTTAGACACGTGAGCTTTAGGCAGCAAAATCATAACACAAACATGACCAATTTGTAGAAGGAAAACATCCACGTATAAGTTAATAAAATGCTTCAAAACGTGATTACAATCGGTTTTTTTTATAAATTGAGATTTTTGGGAGAACTTACAGTGCAGTGTATCTTTTGTAACAGTCTTTTCTTTGTTTGTTTTGGGTTAAAAGCCATTTTTCAGCAGTATTTAAGTGATTAATGGCAGGCATCTTGCCTAACCAGTGTTCCTGAAATCTATACCAGTACTAACCTGTTCTCCGCAAGTAACTGCAAACTTCCCAACAGAGATGGAGAACGGATGATTTAAGACGCAATGTCAATGATCATATTGTCCCGGAGAACATACGCATCGCCCAGAGATCGAACACACGTCCCGTGATCCGTAGATCTGCGCTCTCTCGCTATTGAGCTAAGCGGGCGGGCTGTTCTTATGTAACAGTTTTTTTTTAAGTTTTCTTTCATTATAGTGTCTTACAAAGAAATGTAGATACAGATAAATTTATGTAGTAAAATAGTGGTTACCTGTGGTGTCAATCTTATACTTGAAATATTACGAAGGATGACATTCTCTCTTAGTGTGGTATAAAGGTTCGCGTATATTTCAAATAGTTATTTTTTTGTTGGGGTTAACGTCGCACCGACACAATTATAGGTCATATGGCGACTTTCCAGCTTTGATGGTGGAAGAAGACCCCAGGTGCCAAATAGTTATGTGTGATTTTCATCTGTACTGCATTAATGTATTACTGTTTGCTTGCATTTTACTTATCATTTAAGAACCAGCTTTAAGATTATCTGGTGGAAATTATATTTATAAAACTTATATTTTTTAGTATTTTTGCTTGCTCTGTAACTTAGTTTTCATCATATATATTTAATAAAAACGCTTAAATGCAGAAGCCGGAGCTTTCGACCTTTCGGCCTTCTTCAGCTGCGTTTATTTAACATGTATACAACAAAACCCTAATTATTCACAGATGCAATAAATTATCAAAGGAAAAGGAAATTATTAATGAATGTGTCTGAAAATGATGACATTAAACGGTTATTCATATTTATTTCCGTTAGTTAGATCCATGATTTATTTTTTATGTTATTTTATTATTTTTTTTTTCCAGTTAATTAAACATAGGTAAGCTAGCCACACAAAAATTACATAAAGAGCTACGCAGGAGAATCAAGTCAGCCATACGAGGCTTTTGTTCAACATTTAGTTAGTATGTTGGAAGAATTCTGACTCAAAGTCACGACTCTTCACTATCGTAAACTTTTATTATGGTTTCATTTCTTTTTGACATCGTAGTTTCGACTTTTCATCAGCGTAGTATCTTATCATCGTTTTAGATCTTTTATATGTATAGTTTGTAATAGGTTGTTAGGTTTTTATCGAAGATATTTCACGACTTCAGGAGATTTCAGCAGATTTCTCGATTCAAAGCTGATAATGTTATGTTCTTGCCTTCGCAAAACTGGGGAAAAACACAAAAAAAACAAACAACTGAAACGCCACGAATGAACATATCAGTGCATGTCAATATAGAAAAATGCTTAAATCTATTGTAAAAATATGGAGATTAAAGGTATGTATGATTACTTGAAATTGTTTGCTTGAATTTGTTTTTATTTTTTTAACTGATATTTGCGTTGTAGATACTGATAAAGCCCTGCACTATGTTGTAATGTAATGGCTAGGGTTTGTATTTTATTGTGGGTATTTCTTTCAGATATTTAAGATAAAAACTTTACATTTCATGAATTATAAAAGTCAGACAAAACTTGTCAAATCATCAGTAGCTTGACTTGTGCCTTGAGGGTCACATCCGTGAATTATCTGAGTTTAATTACTAAGTTGACGGAAGTTGAAAAATGAGTCTGCTGGGTTTTCCTGTATAATCCTATATAAACCCAATATACACTGTGATTGAGGGGAGAGCAGCCCAGGTAACGGGCTAGGGACATGGTCGTTCCGCTCTCATGAGCTGAAACTCAATAATGATAATAATAAAAGCTAGCTTGAAATACGCTTATAATTAAAAAATGTTGTTAGTAGAATTGTAAATAGAACTGTTTTAAAAGGCTAACTGAACATTGATTATATCTTTGGAATTCGACTGAACATTATAAGTAACTGTGCATTGCTCTTCGTAGGAAATAAAAATGTTAGAACTGTCATAATGGGGCTGTGTTTTAAAGACAAACGTTTCAAAAGCGGTGATAAACGTTCAAAATTATATCCATATACTTATCTTAATAACGAGTTTGATTTCCGCTTTACGTTTTGTCAGTGATGTTTTCTTCTTTTTAGAAATTATGATGGATAGTATTAGTGCGTAAATGAGTTACTTCCCCTTTCGGTTATATAGACCTATTTGTTGGCTGAGTCGCTTTTTTTCATTTTTGAACTAAATAAAAATGGATTTTCATCACATAAAATTTGTTGTGATTTCGCATACGTTTCAAAATAATTAACGTTAATGTAATGTTTAAATATTTAAATATTCATGAAAAATTTCGAAAAAGTAGAGTGTTATTCATAGATAACTATACATCATGGAAAACGGTAAGCGTGACAAGTAAACCGCTGTTTCATTGTTTACCAACACTACGTTTCTGTATGAGGCAAAACATTTTGCATTGATCAAGATAACATTTGCTGGATTAGAAGATGTATCTTGTTTAGTTTGCTAAACTTCTTTGATGAACAGGACATCTAATTAAACTATGGAATTTTTTAAACTCTTCAACTATTTTTACCAGACTTCGTGCGCTGCTGTTGTATTTGTCTGCGCATTAAGCGGCGCGTCCATGCAAAAATTGATCCTGATATCAATGGACGGATTTCAGTTCGATTATCTGGATTTAGTTGCACCAAATGAAGCTAAACACTTTCAGTTTATGATAAGAAATGGAGTGAAAGCTAAATCAATCATGAATGTTTTCCCGACAAATACTTATCCCAACCATTACACACTTATCACTGGATTGTACCCAGAGAGTCATGGGATGGTGGACAACAAATTTTATGATGCGGTATGGAATGAGTATTTCGATTTTGATAACAGGAGAGACAACGTTGATCCATTCTGGTATGATACTGGAGCAGAGCCGATTTATGTCACAAATAAAAAAGCAGATCCTTTGCGGAACTCAGGTTCGGTTGTTTGGCCAGCCGGAATCGGAAAAGTCAAAGGTATTGGACCAGACAGAGTAATTCCTTACGCAGATTCATGGTCCCGCATTAATAACACTGAACGTGTTGACACGATAATCTCGTGGTTCACTGATAAGACTGTTCCTATTAATTTAGGACTCCTGTACTTCTTGGAGCCGGATGGAATAGGTCATGTAACCGGCGGAGGTTCTAAAAATGTTACAGATATGATCAAAGTCGAGTTGGATAACGTGTTAGGATATTTATTCAAGAAATTAAAGGAGAACGGTCTCCTTGATGAGATGAATATAATTTTAACATCTGATCATGGCTTTGCAAACTACAGCAGGGATAAGGCAGTCTTACTTAGTGATCACTTGAATACGTCTTGGTATAAAACAGGATCTGTTCAATTTGGAAATTATGCCCTTCATAAGCATATCTTTCCGGAGGAAGGTTTGTATGATTTAAAAACCATACTTTATAAATTTAGATTAGTATGAGGAACTTATGTAAATAGTTGACGTTTCTTTCATTTAAAAAGGTTCAGAATATAGTCGATTTATAAAGCTTGAGGTGACTTTATGACTTTGACTAATTACCTATAGGAAGCAGATTTTTGTTCAGTTCTAATATTTATGTCTGGTAAAACACTGAAAATTCTACATATTGAAAGCAACATCTAATGAGGCTAATTTCTGTTTACAGGACTAGAAGAAAATGTGCTTCAAGCGCTGCGTAACATCCCTTATTTAAAAGTATACAGAAAAGGTGGCAGCGAGTTGGAGAGGCTACACTACAACTCTAGTACAAGGATAGCCCCTATTGTTATCACTGGATCTGAAGAAGGAGTGGTTATATTTCCTGATGAAGCTAGTCGAGACAGGATGAAATCTGGTAGTTTAAAATAGGCATTTAGCTCGAATATACGAAGTTTATAGAAAGCTATCCTACTCACTCCTGAGATGTATTTGATTCATACATTGTCCAGTTGTTCGATATCGTCACCGACAGCATTTGACCCAAGATCAGTAACGCTAGTGCCAATATTTTATAAATTACATTTGTATGCTTCTTTTTACTTAGAATTTCAGGTAAAAGTTTTGATGCACTTTTCATTCAGTCTCTAGTATAAGTGAATGGATTTGATTGAAATTTAAAATTGTTTTCCCGCATAGAATACAAATAAAATCTGGAAAGTAGATCCCTCGGAAGCACCGAGAACAAGGCAAACAGTGAAAATTGCAGACTGGGTTTGATTGAGTTTGTTCATGAGCAGTAATGGAAAATGCAACACTGCCCACGCCCACTAGCACCGGCTTAAGCAGTATTCAATCTTCAAATCTAAATTAGTTGAAATCAATGATCCCGAAGGACCAGAAAATATAACAACATTGAGATGAAGTCGGGGCGACTTTTTACGGCTGCCACACAGCACTTAACACCCGCTGTTGTGAAGTAAATAAAATCTGGAAAGTAGATCCCTCGGAAGCACCGAGAACAAGGCAAACAGTGAAAATAGCCATAACTCACCAATATTTCATGAATTATGCTCCCATTTTACTTAAAAGTTCAGGTTTAAGTTTTGATACATTTTCATTCTATCTATTGATTTAGCTTTAAGGAAGTTGTCAAATTATAATTGACGTCACATGGCGCTATGTCCATTGCCTTGACCTATTACCCTGACTCAAATATTTCATGAATAACGCTCTCTTCGTGATTTCAGGTTGATGCACTTCCATTCTATATCGGTTATTTCTAAATGGATTTGACTGAAACTTGAAATAATTGTTCAACATCAGAAACAAGCATAGAAATAGTCCAGTGCGCTATCTCCTCTCAGTACTATTAACAGGTCAATTCGTTCATGTATTCATTTTATATGGTTCATGAACATACTGAAACTAAATAGTTCAAATATCCGCTGTGCACAGAAAAATTTATTTTTCATTTCACAGTGTCGTGTGATTCATACTGGATTGATTAAAAGCATTTTACTATTTACAGTTTTGATACTATCTCACGATGTATGTTTATATATCTTTTAATTATTTGTCATGGAATTCCAGTTGGTGTCCATGGATATGACCCATACCTGGTGCCCAGCATGCGTCCATTCTTCCTTGCAATTGGTCCAGCTTTCAAAAAGGGCTACGTGTCTGAACAGTTTAACTCGGTGGACATATATCCTTTGATGTGCCATATATTGGGTATCGTGCCTGCTCCAAATAATGGCTCCTTTGAGAATGTGGAATGCTTATTGCGAGAAAAATCAGTCATGAGTAAGACGCACGAAAGGTCAACAACTGTGATCTTACGTTAGTGCATTTTTCTTTTACACATGTTGATGCTAGATATCGGAGTAAGTTTTAAACAAGTCCGATTTTGAAATATTCATGTACGTACATTTTAGGAGAGTTGTTAAAACAATTTCAAAAAGCTTAAAGAGACTAAAGTCCGAGGACAATAGAAGAAAAGCTACCAGAATCACAAACATCTGTTTTGTTCTGTCTGCATGACTGTTTCTATTTCTTTCTATCTTAACAAAATAACTTACTTTTCCACGAAAAAAGCTTCAGTGATTTAAACTTATTGGAATGGTAGAACATGTTACATAATTTGTGAATAGTGAGTAAAATATGAATAGTGAGTAAAATATTTAAATGCAATTCTTTTAATTGTTTTGCGTGCATTTTGTTACAGTTGTAATTTTTGCCGGACTATGTGCACTACTAGCTGGGATATATTCCGTATGTACCTGTCAGAAAGCAAGGAAACAGCTTAGACTTGGTAACAAGACAGGACCTGAAGTTACAACCACTGGGTCTGCGACGGACAGTGCAGAAGTTGAACGTCACGACGAACTCTAAGTCTGAATTTACAGTGTACGTACCTCTACATAATGAAACAACATTTTAAGGAGTAACTGATCTATAAATCAGTCACGAAAAAGAGTAAAAATAACTTGTGTGTATATGGAAATACTGAATGTTCAGTAGGATGTAAATCTCTTTAAACATTGATTTTATTAACCTTTACCCAGCTATATATTTCTAAAATGGACTGGTCCATCATTCAATTTGGGAAGTATCACTTATTATTCAAAGGGGATGTTCACTTAAAACATGCTGATTGAATTTCGAATAGTTCAGACTAAGAACGTGCAGGCTTATCTTGGTCTGCACTGGTCGCAAATGCAAAATCATTTGCCGCCAGCAGGCTAAAGGTTAAATAACGAGAAACATTTTTTGCAAAAAGCAATTAAAGACGGCTCATGTTTAATGATATGCAAGTTGATGTCTTTAGGATATTTCTTCTACTTGTTAAAAGATATTGTTTCACTAAACAGTTTGTATTTTTTCAATTGTCTATTGAAACATTACTACTTAAATGCAGTATTTAAGCATTTAACTATTAACTATAATTCATTAAGCAAGCGGTCATGTTCATATCAGTCCGATGAAATGCTCAACGTTACACAACAACTGCGTCCTCATGAATTAAAATGCACGCGTTATAAGCATATCTTGATACATAATTTTTTTCATGTTTTCATCATTGTTGTATTAGATTGTGTGTACTTTATATTTAACTGGTTTATTACGTGAGATTCGCTTTGGAATATAAAGCATTTTCATCTATCGATGAAAACCTTCTAATTTGCCAGTAACACTACATAACAATGTTAAGACATGTCGTTAGAATGTTGGCTCTATAACCCAGTGGTAAGAGCTGACGATTAAAAGGTTTTCTTTTCATGTGCTGGTTGGAGTTATTTACCGTTTAGTAAACAAGATAGTATATTATAATACCATTGTTTTGTCCGGCGTATTCCTAAGCAACCACTTGCTAGAATTCATCAAAATTTCATAGGAAGCTTCACTCCCAAGAGGAAATGAGCATTTTGTCTTCATGTTCCGGTCAGATGATTTGTCACTGACTGAGTTATTGCCCTTTGATTATTCAACATTAGTATACTGTAGTATCATTTATTGTCCGGAGTATTCCTAAGCATTTTCCATGAGTTCCATACTCAATAGGATCATTTTTACACTTTATGTTCTTTAACATCTTTAAAAAATTCTTCCAGTTGATTTTTTGCACAAGCTTATGCAGAGACGTTTGATGAAAATGACCCTTATTGAATGAAAATAAAAATAACATGAAAACATGGGCTAAACATGTCTACCAATGATTAGATAACTTCCTTAACTGTCCTAAAGGAAACTATTTAGCCAAGGAGAATATTTAAAGGCCTAGATTCACTACTATATAAGTGCCCCCCCCCACCCTCAAATCCAATATACAACTCCCATCTTATCTGCTGCTTATCAGCGATTATGTAACCGTAACTGATTAGAGGGCAATTAGCACAGCAGGGACCCCAACTAGACCATGAAGATGTGTGCAGTGGAGTTGAAAGAAATTAATGTTTCTTCAGTGAATGTGGAATGATAATAATGTTAATTATTATTTTGATATTATATTGATGGTAATAAGTATTACTTTAATGTTATAATAATGATAGTAATAATAATAATAATAATAATTATTATTATTATATTACATAAAGGATGATTAAAGATACAGTAATAATATTGAAAATAATAATGATAATAAAACACAAGTATAGTGAAAACTTCAGGAGTTCTTTGTGCTGACAAACAATATTTTTCTAATTGGAAACTGGGTTTCTTGTATTCATATAATCAACATTATTTGAACTTAAAATTATTTTGTTCCATCTATACTGAATTTTCATTTTCAGTATGTTGCCAAAAGTGACTTTTTTTCATGCTTTGCTTTGTAACTTTGAATTGCACATACTGTTTTCAATTTTTAGACAAATGTTATTTACAGTATTCTGCAAGCATTAGATGAGTGAAAGTCACAATTTTCTGAAATATCACAATTCTCCAGACATACTTTGAAAAAATAAAAACTTGCATATTTCTTTAAGTAAGTTTATCATTATTTCCTTATTGTGAAAATGAGTTTCTGATTATCTTATTGTGTTTGATCAACAAATATTTTTCTTTACATAGAAATGCCAAAAAAACCCACAACAAAACAACTAGTATAACTTTAAAAGTTATCAATTATATATCAATTTAAGATAAATTACATTGTTTCCCCTTCTCAATAATTGATACACTTGTAAGGTAGACTGACTCTCCAATAAACATTGACCCTTGTTAAATGGAACCATACTGTGATTGTCATTAGCCCCCAACTGTGCTGGTGAAGACAGAAATCCCTTGGCCCACTGCCAAAATATAGGCCTTTAATGCCACTCTGAAACATATGTTCACGAAAAACAAATCCACAAATTACTCCAAGAGTGACTTTGCATAACAAACATGAAAGTTGAGGATTCTTGTTCAAGGTGTATTTTAAACCATTAATGCTTTTGGTGTTAGACAGACACACAGCTGCATTTTAACTGTTATCATGCTGGACACGATTGATCTTGCCTTTGCGACCGTGCAGTCTGATCAAGATCTACACTGTTCGCCATTCAGTCAGTATCTTTTTAGTTAGCACCCACTTTAACAATTAATTGTACTGTCCAAATTGAAAGATCGACAAGTTCATTATAGAAATTTAGCAAGGGTAAGGGTTAAAACTAAAACATTATACTGTTTAATCAAATTTATTCAATATTAAACTGTTAGGCGATATTTGTCCGAGGCTCAGTGTCGGACTGCCGAAATTTTCAAAGGCTAGCCCTAAGCAAAACATATTCAATCAAATCACAGTTATATACAATATGTTTAGAAAATGAGCCCATTCCTGGGAAACAACGACCGGATTCAGAAATGTTATTAGCTTGAAAATAATTTCTCTGACTGCCAATGGTGTCGCCAGCGACCTCACATGGTCTTCAATAAATTGTGTCAGATGTAGAATAAATATTTTGATAAAATAAATTGTCAAACGCAATAGCAGTTCTGTGGGTTTTTATCATTTTTCATTTATGTAAGAATCATCACATTTTAGCATAAGACAACAAACTCCTTGAAAATCTTCAATGATATAGAACTAGATCTACAACCAGGGTACACTTTTAATCCTTACCCTGCTAAATTTATATAATGAACTTGTCCGTCCAACTATTAAAAGGGATGGGTACCTAAAACATACTGACTGAAGGTGAACAGTGCAGATCATGATCAGACTGCACGGTCGCAAAGGCAGAATCAATCGTGTTCAGCATGATAAGGGTTAAATCTGCAAGAATGTAAAATATCTAAGCTTATGCTAATTGACTGATTTATTATATTTCTTTGGTTTCTTTGTCAACAATGGTGCTTCTTCACAGTGAATATTCAACCAAAATAGTATCGTTGATAAATATAGTTACTTTCTTTTTCTTTACTAAATATATTAATGTATATTTGTTTTTGAAGAGGTGCGTTTCTTAATCCATTTTTTTTAAACTTGACGATATGCATACTGTTTGTAACCCTTACCCTGCTAAATTTCTATAATGAACTTGTCCATCTTTTAATTTTGACAGTTCCATTAACTGTTAAAAGGGGTGCATACAAAAAAAGATACTGACTGAATGTCGAACAGTGCAGATCATGATCTACACTGGTCGCAAAGGCGGAATCAATTGTGCCCAGCATGATAAGGGTTAACTGACATTACAATCACAGACATTGTCTGTAGGAACCAGAAATGATGCGAAAATGAATAAATTTAGTAGTTTTACTTTCATTTAGACTGAGCCGCCATTTCTGACAACAGATATAGAGAGTATCAATCATATGTTGCACAGTTGAACAGCTTTTGCCATGTATACCAATGTATACCAGTTGTACTTAATTTAAACCACAAACAATCTCGCTTGACATTTAAATAACAAAGGATGTAGTTGTAAATTTGTATCATGTTTATAATTATTTGTCAAGCCACACAGAGAATAAACATAATAATGCAGCTTCGATTACAATGTACCTCTAAAACCGTTTTGTTTGTCACAAAATACATTTTTGGCTCACACCATGCCATATATCTTAATATGTGCATAAATGTTACAAGGAAGAAAACAGAAGTGTTATATCCCTATACAGTACTGGGTCTGATTGGTCACTTTCACCTCTTTGGATCGGATTTATATTCCTTTTGCACCAATCACCAAGGACACAGTTTTTGTCACAGAAGAAGCTAATTTATTTAAATAGTAGATCAATACAGGTAGCGTTTAGAAGGGTTTCTATAGGATTTTACTCGAGCCTGCAAGCTTTGCAAAGCTTTATATTTTACACTGGTCTATTGAATGCGGAACAATGAAGGTTTACAAAAAATAATTTCATTATTCAGACAATGTTAATATAATACAGTCACGACTACTCCTCAGAGACCTTACATAATACAGTATTTAGAAGCATATAACAATATGTAGGAGCAAAATATAATATCAACTACTGAGAACATACTGTTGTCCTAATTTTATGAGGAGTTATTGTGCTATTTTTTTAACCTGTCAGATATGCATACATTACACGCTCTGTGCATTCGATATTTTAATATTCGGCCCAACTTCGGTGCTATCCGTATGTTTTACTGAAAGAAATTTGGTAAAGTGTCTAAATATCATTAGTATTGTAAGTGAAACACGCTCTCTCTCTCTCATCGATCGTATCTGTGGCTCAGTGGTTACAGCATTTGGCTCGAATGCGGGAAGTAGCTAGTTCGAGCCAAATTAGCGAGCACATTTTTCATTTTCAATATTTATTTATATGATTTATATGACTTCGCTGACAGCAGTACCGACACCACGAATAAAACTGAATGATGAATTTAGCTACATGTAGTTGTAATCATATTTATGAAATTTGTATAATCGTGAAATGAACTGTGAAAAAAATAATTATACATAAATGAGAAATTAATAAAAGAGACAAAATGAAAAAAAAACGTGTGAATATAAAATGAAGGAAATACTGGATAAAAATGTACATGTACAGAGGAGTGTTTGTTGAAATTTGTGAGAGGGAAAAAAACAAAAACAACCTCAGATACTGAACAGTATCGATCTTACGAACTCGAAGTTTCAAGCTATTGACGATGACCACTGAGCTATCGTGTCTTGCTTATATACGTATACACGCTTTTAAAATAAACCATTCTAATTGCTGGTTACTTTCCGTATACAAAACGGAATGAAGATTGAAATATTATATGCACCGCCCATTTAATCAATATGCATTTGACAGTTCAATAAAATAGGACAATACTAAACAATAATATAAACATTATGTTTGAATTCACGAAGCTAACGTGCCTAATCACATGTACACAAAAACTATAGAAGGTAAAACTAGTGATGAATATTACGATGAACTAGTAGTGAACGTTTTTTGAACCAGGATTTTCCAAAATTAACGTTTTTATATACTGATTATTCTGTATTTTATTGCTTGGCATTGTAAAAATGAACTATAAAATGGAAACATATTTATACAAGAGGGTCATGATGACCCTGGATTGCTCACCTGAGTAATATGAGCTACATGTTTCAAATATCAAACTGATGATAAAATATTAAGAAAGTCAGTAGGTCACATTCACGGTCAATGAAATTCAGTTTTACGATTTGTGTGCAAAACTGTGTAAGTCATCAATATTTAAAGGCTGTATCTTAAAAATAAGAAAGTAGGTCAGTAGGTCAAGGTCACAATCAAGTGACATCATATTACTTGGGGTCGTCAGGTAATTAAAATTAAATAGTCTTGAAAATAAGACCAGATGATGTTTTAAGTATTTTTTCCTATATAACTCAATTAATAACTAAGTGACCCCAGGGCGGGGCCTCTTTTAACCACAGGGGTATAATTTGAACAATTTTGGTAGAGGACTATTAGACAATGCATTATATCAAATATCAAAAGCCTAGGTCTTATGGTTTCTGACAAGAAGATTTTTAAAGCTTTTTCCTACAAACACCACGTCTATATAAAGCTTGGGACCCCCAGGGCAGGGCCTCTTTTCACCCCAGGGGTACAATTCGAACAAATTTGGTTGAGGACTATAAGACAATGCTACAAACCAAATATCAAAGGTCTAAGATTTGTGGTTTCAGACAAGAAGATTTTTAAACTTTTTTTCCTATATAAGTCTATGTAAAACTTGCGACCCTCGGGGCGGGGCCATATTTGACTCTAGGGGGATAATATGAACATTCTTGGTTGAAGGCCACAAGGTGATGCTACATACCTAATATCAAAGCCCTAGGCCATGTGGTTTTGTACAAAAAGATTTTCAAAGTTTTCCCTATATAAGTCTATATAAACCATGTGACCCCCGGGGAGGGGCCATATTTCACCCTAGGGGGACAATTTGAACAATCTTGGTAGACGACAACTAGATGATGCTACACACCAAATATCAAAGCCCTATGCCATCTGGTTTTGTACAAGAAAAATGTCAAAGTTTTACCTATATAACTCTATATAAACCATGTGATCCCCGGGGTGGGGCCATATTTGACCCTATGGAGACAATTTGAACAACCTTGGTAGACGACCACTAGATGATGCTACATACCAAATATCAAAGTTCTAGGCCATGTGGTTTTGTACAAGAAGATTTTCAACGTTTCCCCTATATAAGTCTATATAAACCATGTGACCCCCGGGGCGGGGCTATATTTGACCCTAGGGGCATAATTTGAACAATTTTGGTAGAGAACTACTAGATGATGCTACACACCAGATATCAAAGCCCTAGGCCCTGTGGTTTTGGACAAGAAGATTTTTAAAGTTTTTCCTTTCGGTTGCCATGACAACCAGAGTTCTGCATGGAATTCAATTCTTTGAACAATTTTGAAAGGACAGCAAGCACCAAAGGATCATTCCTGTGAAGTTTGGTGTAAATTCTGCCCAGTAGTTTTCAAGAAGATTTTATAGGAAATGTTGACGGACGGACGACGCAGAACGGACGCCGGACATTGAGCGGTCACAATAGCTCACCATGAGCCTTTGGCTCAGGTGAGCTAAAAACAACAAAAACAGCAACAACAACAACACGAAAAGCAACAACAATAAAACGTTTATTGCGTATAATGTTACGTCAGAGAGTAAACAATTTTTGGTTAGAGTAGATAAAAGTAACAGAAAGACAAGCCATCAACTATTAACATTAATAAATTTTATTCACAAATTTAAGTACTTTCAAAACTGTCTAAGAGCCGTTAAATCCAATGATATGTATAGATAGTCCAAATCCTATCATTCCTCCTTTCAAATATAACTCTTTTTTAAATCAAGAAATGTTTGATATAAATCCATCAAATGATCCTCCAAAAATATCAAATACCCAAACTGGTAATATTTTGTTATAAAGGAAAAACAGGAAAGTTTCATAAATATCTACAGACTTGGTTCTGTTTTAATCCTAAAACACCTCACTATTTATTGTATCATGGCAGGTTCGAGAATTTTCATGTAACATTAAATATCTATAAAAACATTCTTGAATAATCAAGGCAATCTTTTCTAAAAATAACTGTCACACACTGTTTATCAGTATTGTTACAGAACAAAATAGAATATTCTGGATTACAATTTACATGATATCTTTAAACAAGGCTAGTAAATAATAAAATGATCTATAGATTACAATAAATTCTTAAATCCTTATTGTAGATTTAAGGTTTCAAGGTTTATTTGAAATTCAAGGCACATGGGGGCATTTTACATACAAGAAAATAAAAAAAATATAGATACAAAATGGCAATACATAGTACGCTGTAATATACCTAACACGTGAGTACATGTGATAAATGAGATAATACGTACTGTAGCGTGCTTCAGTTGGGAGTTAAGATGCTTTAACGAAATACGCTGCAAAATGCAGGACTACTTGATAGGGATTTTTCAATACACAGATAGCAGCAAAGAATAGAAGACGACAACGATTTCAGTTGTAATACTCTGTATTGATTGCAACTATGCATTATTACTGACAATAACACACGAAAAAGTAATTCTAAATCCTAATGAAAGTAAATTATTAAGTGCGCCAGCTCTGAAATTGGGACCGTTGCCTAAGTAAATAGTAGACCATATTCCTAAAAGCTATAAAATCTCAATTGTACTAATTTGCTTTCATATAAATGTAACTACAATTTTTATTCAAATAATGCTAATTCATTGACCTGCAATCCGAAATTTAGAAAATATTCCTAAATTGCTTACTAAGAATGTTTTAGGGTTGAATGATAGTCTTGTTGACAAATATAGATAATGGCGCCATCACAATTGTCCTAAGTAAAGTAAGGCATGTTGCTCTATTGAGCTTTGATCCGTTTAGGAATTTAGGAGAGAAGCCTCAATCAATCAGATTGTACTTAGGAATTTTCTAAGCCAATCATAGTTTGGTAGGAAAATGTTTCCTAAAATACGCCAAGCGGAATTTTACAAAGTAAAATTACGAATAAAATGACATAAAACAAAATGTTAGCAGTACTATACAAAGAAACCATATCTCTTGTGGTGGCAAATCAAATGATGAGGCATATTTCGATAGGTAAGATGTGATTGATACAACAAAACGGGGGATTCCTGTGTTTGAAAGTTCCAAATTTAAACAGCGACTGACATACCAAATAGTGCGGACTTCTTTTACAATCAAAGCCTTGAAATGTCTGATGGTTGCGTGTTTTAGTAGATTTATTTTCTGTTTAAATGCTAATCTATGAATATACATGAATGAGACACAAACACAGATTTAATGTGCCTCATATCTAAGATAAACTCTGCCTGATCTAGTTTGTGATGTAACCATGGGCTTGAATACCTTATCATTGATAGATCTTATATAATCTAAATGGTCAATGTGAGGGGATGCAGACTGAATAAGGACTGCTTGTATATTGATAATTCATCCTCATTGTTCATGAATGGGACTATTTTGTGTAGCAAATTAACATCCTTCGAATGTGATTAGGAATAAAATAATAGATGCTATATGATTGTCAGAAATACAGTTGTAACTTTGGTAGCGGGATAAGCCGGCAACCAAAAATGAACAATAATATGAAGTTTTAGTGACAGTTAGTGATTAAAATATGTTTATAACATCCTATCAATGCACATAGCGCAAACTGATAAAAGTATTCTGCATTAAAATAAGAAAATGGATGTATTTCTAAACACTGCAGTCATGAAACAACATAGCGGAATAATTTTAAGAAATGGACAATAATTTTTTTACACAAGATAAAGATGAATGGATGAAGTGAAGTTCATAAATGTTCATCTTAGTTCAAGTACAATGTCTTCCTTGGAAATACGAAATAAAAATACATGAACATGGAAGAAACCGTGCAAGATTATAATTTATATTGCAGAATATAAAAGATAACTGTTATTCTTAATCATTAAACCTTCCATGAAAAAAAAATCATTAATAGCATTTAGAAAATACATGAACATATAGCACATATTTCCTACACTACTACAATCATGCTAACAATTTTTGTTGTAAAAAAAATGGAAGCTTCAACAGAGTATCCTTACTATCATTTTTCATTTGCGTAGGAAACTTAATAGAATTCGGGTGCTGAAATTAAACTTTTCTTCTAAAGTCATTAAAGTGTGTGCAACTAAATAGATAATGGAATTCATCACCCAAAATATTTGAATTACCAAGACCTTTTCAGGGAATATTAATAAATCTGCCATTGTGTATAGATAACTAATGGTGAGAACATCTAAATTAAAAAATACCATGGCAAGATCAGTAGGAACAAGAGCTCGCAGAACACGAAATGCCTCCCCCACCCCTTGATGCATTCGGTAACTGCGTAAGGAACAGAAATATATGTTCACTGTGCACTGAACAATTAATGACCTCAAATCAGTAATTTACCAGTCATAGGTGACCTCGGTATTATCGTTGTTTCGGGTCACTGTGACATTCACCTATGGCATACTGACCTCAAAATCAATACGGGTCATCTGCTGGTCATGACCAATCTCCCTGTCAACATTTATAACTCTAGGTCAAAGCGTTCTTTGGTTATCATCTTGAAACCGTTTAACTCTTACGGGTATTGTGACCTAAATCTTTGATCTGTTGACCTCAAAATCAAAAGAAGTCGTCTGCTGGTTATGACCATTTACCCTTTCAACTGTTATGATCCTAGGCCCAAGCAGTCTTGAGTTTAATATCATCCGGAAACCGATTGGTCTATATACCAACCGACCGACAAAAACAATATATCCCTCCTTTGGGGGAGGGGGCATAATAAAAAGCTCATTTTGTGATTTGTCGTTGGATAAAATCATTGTTTGTGATTCAGATACGAAGGAATCATACCACGAGAACGCAGCCTGCGTGTTAAAACAATACGCACCTGGACGGCAAAAAATGATTTTATTCAAGAGCAAATCACTAAATAAGATATATTATTTCGATTCTAACACGTTACCAAGTAGACTACATCCTTGATGACATCCTTCAAATATTTGCATGTTTTCTTTTAGTTTCTTTTCCAGCGTAATAATTTTGACGTCAATAGCACACACTTTTCAACCTTCTTTGTTTAATAGGGAAGTTGTCGGGTCGTATACAATTATATGTAAAGTCATTATTATGATAGAAAGAAATCAACAAATCTCGGTGCGGCAAGGACAAAATAATAATAATAATAATAAATATATATTTTCAATTTATCAGAAAAAAAGTCCACCACAATTTGACTAAACGTTTTATAGTATGTTTTATATCTAATAAACACATTATCTTTATCTATGACGTGTGTAACGTCATAAGAAACATTTTCCTGTGGATCGACTGTCTTCCTTTCGTCAAGTTTACCTTTTTTGCCAAAAGCCTTTGGACTTTGTCTTGTCAACGAGAGATCCGCCTCCTTCCAGTTGGTTTGGTTTTTTACCAAAGAGCTTTCTTTAAGGCTGATATTCACCAAAGTTTTCCTTTAATAAATTATACATACGTGCCACCTTTCAAATGAAAACACCTCAAACTAAACAAATTAAAAATTTTCATTCCAATATGCTTTCTTTTTGCATTTGAAAAGTTTACTCGAAATATAACTACCCATCAAAAAGCTTTAGAAATACCCCTCTCGCACAAAGTCGCGTTTGTAATGAAGATAAGTACTGAAAAGGCAAATATCACATAAAACGGGTGTGAGTTACAAAATTATTGTACAACCAACTAGTAGTTATATTATCTTGAAGTATAACAATGTAACCGTTTATCAGATTAAAGGGAAAGTTCTTTTCTATTAAATGTCAAATTCACTTACTTTGTGTCAGTAATCTAAAATGAAATTGATGAGAAAATACCAGGAATTTGTTTGATAAAATCCGTTTTTAAGGTTTTATGGCATATTCAGTAACGTATGTTAGTAAGTCGTTACATAATCTATAGCCACTTCTAGTTGGCGCTTATTTTGGCGATGTTTTATCATTTTCTCTCTAATATGTACACAGTTAACACACATTAATGTAAATATACCCAGTCTCCTTTCTGAAATTAGCAAACCTCAAAACAGTATAAAATATAATATGTCTAGCTGTTTTGTTTATTGGTTTGCTTGAAGTTGTCGTTATCTATAAACAATCTTACCACTGACATACAACTGAGTATGGTACACAGTCCTTATATCTGACATATATGAGTGCTTTCTGTATTTTACATCTTCAAACGCTATCTTTCACATCTCGCGTTTTCCGGAGGTATTCAAAAGTGCGCTTTCCAAACACTTGACAATTGCTTCTACGCACATCATACTTTTTGAATGTCTCGTTATTTACATCCAGCATCTCTAAAAGGGCTCTTACATTAACATTTGAAGAATCCTTTAGTTCTAGTGTTATTTGGGCCCCTTTACTTCTTTTCTCGCCCAGAATTTTGTCTCTAACTGCTGTTTCATTCTTGCTCCTTTGTATTATTATTTCTTTAGCATTCTTCTCTATCGACCACCACCAACTGTTCGTTTTAAATACGACGAATCTGTGATAGAACAACCAACATGTTCCTGTGAAATTGATCAGTGGAACTATGTAGGATTGGACTAGTAATATGCTCTCTCTCGAATCTTCCAGCAGTTCTCTTTCGTTCAGTATAGTTCGACTAGTACGACTGATGCCGTCTAAAGTTGTGTCGACCTCAGAGTAATATGATACTCTGCCAGCCCAAGGTTCTTTACTATTTAACAACCCCATTCCTTATAAACACATACTTCTATTTTAATAGATGAGTAGACTTTTTTCATATCTATTTAACAACAATGCATTTTCTTCAATTCTGTTTCAGTCATATGCTCTGCTCTGAAACAGTTAATAAAAGATTGTTAGCTGTTTATACTGGAAAATTCTACATTTTCAATTTTCTGTATTGTTAAAGGAATTTTCAGGGAGAGAAGGAGGAGGAAAACAGTTTTGACTGGTATCTTAAGGGGGTAGGGAATGAGTGGGAGGAATGGGTGGGGGTTGGGGAGATGGAGGGTGTCCACGCAATGAATCTTAAGTAAGTTTCCCTCAAATGTTTCGTGTTGATTATTGAAACGAGGACAATATGCTTTTAACAAATGTTAGTCTTTTACCAGAATAAAACAGGGGTACACAGTAAGATTTCTATAAAAAGGCACAATAACAAACCTATGGTAAGTTCAAAATTGGGATGTTAAATCATAAGTTTTAGGAAATGTAATAGAGTAAGACCGAAAAGTAATTATATGTACATTTTTGTATATATAAGTACACTCCAGTTTTATTCTGGTAAAAGGTCTTCGAGATAAATATTTTCGGTTATACTAACATGATACTGTTAGTGGCATGTTATGTAATAACATGTGATTTCTATGTAATGGAAATAAAACAAATTCGATGAATTGGTATCCTCCGCAAAGGGTTTGTGGTCGGGAATGGCAAAGAAATATATCCGGCAAGTTGAGGATGTCACTAAGAAGCAAACAATTTCATTACACTTGAACTTAAAAGAACAGGTACAATCAAGTAAGAAATCTGAAATCTGGGGTTGTTACAGCTCCACATGTTGATGATGATAAATATTCATAGAAGATTTGACATTTTTAGGGGAGGGATGTATGTGTATGTGGGGGCGGGGAGAGTACAAAACTTCACATATTGATAATAAATATTGATGGAAAATTCCATGTTGATCAATTTTGGAACTTTTAAAGAATAAAAAAATAATACCAAAAAATTACTTTACATCTAATTAATAAATATTCAAGGAAAAATGAAAGAAATTTATTAATATTTTACCAACTGGTTAGTTTGTTTTGAACAAACATGTAGATTTTAAAACAAAGGACAATAACTCTTAAGTTACTAAAGAAATCATGACAAAATTGTGTGCTCACTACCATATTATGCTGATCTAAATCAAATTTATGTTTCATAGTTATAGATCAAATAATATATATGTCACAAGTTAAGAAGCAGACATTTCCATATATACACTAGAAACTACTAAGGGCCATAATTCGGGTGTTATCAGGGCAATCTGACTAAAACTTTACGTGTTACATTTCCTTATAGCGATATACATGTATATAAAGTTTTATTTATACATTGCGAACAACTTCAGAGATATGGTTCCGGACGGACAGAAAGACAGATTGATGGACGGACATTCAACATCGTAACTATATCACTCCACCTACGGCGGGGGATAACTAGATATAGAGGGTGTTTGTTTGTTCAAGAGTAAGATGAAAATATCTTCACGAGTAAACAAAGATGCAATATTTTCACGAGTGACATAGTCAAGAGTGAAAAGTAAAATTATGGTGTTCATGAGTGAAATATATTTTGATTTTCCATGTAAAACAAACAAATTCTCTTTATATTTCATGTTTTGACTAAATTCACCAATTGTATAGTTTTTGACCGATTTGTTACAGATATTTCATTACAATACTTCGATAATTCACTGACAAACATGTAACTAGAGATGCTTTTGAGAAAAGCGCATGTCTCCCACAAATGCCAACTACCAACTATGAAAAATGTCTAGTTTCTCTAGATGGTTTAGACGAGTTGATCCAATTAGATGGTCTGGATGAGTGGATCCAATCAGTAATTCAAGGGCCATAAATCAAACGTGCCTGGGCGGATTTGGCTAGTTATCGAACTTGGCTAAGGTCTTATGGCCAAACACATTTTGTTCAAGTTTGGTGAAGATCGGATGAGAAATGTTTGATTTAGAGAGCGGACAATTGTATAAAGGCGGATTTTTCGGTTATTCAAGGGTCGTAACTCCAAAATGCCTAGACTGATTTGGCTAGTTATCAAACCTGGCAGAGGTCTCATGGTCAAACACATTTTGTTAAAGTTTGGTGAAGATCAGATGAGAAATGTTTGACTTAGAGTGTGGACAAGAGTAAAAAGGCCGATTTTTCGATAATTCAAGGGCCGTAACTCCAAAATGCCTGGACCGATTTGACTA
Organism: Mercenaria mercenaria; assembly: GCF_021730395.1. Taxonomy (NCBI): domain Eukaryota; kingdom Metazoa; phylum Mollusca; class Bivalvia; order Venerida; family Veneridae; genus Mercenaria; species Mercenaria mercenaria. The sequence continues at coordinate 859,263 of NC_069364.1, forward strand.
CTTATCGAACTTGGCCGAGGGCTTATAGTTAAACACATTTTCTTCAAGTTTGGTGAAGATCGGATGAGAAATGTTTGAATTAGAGTGCGGACAAGAGTAAAAAGGCCGATTTTTGGTAATTCAAGGGCCATAACTCCAAGACGCCTGGACCGATTTGGCTATTTATCAAACTTAGCCGAGGTCTTATAGTCAAACACATTTTATTTTAGTTTGGTGAAAATCGGATGAGAAATGTTTGACTTAGAGTGCGGACAAGCTTTGTGACACACACACACACACCCCACACACACAGACTGGAGTAAATCAATATGTCTCCCACACCACTGTGTGGTGGGAGACATAATAAAACATTTACTTCATCTTGTCGTTGAAATCATCTTGCATAAACCGCAAGAAAAAAAGAACAAAAAAAAAACCAAAAAAAAAAAAAACTAAAGGCTAATAAATCTTAGTCTTTTCCGAAATGGCGTGGTTAATATAAATACGTTGTCTGCATATAGATCAGTTAATTGTGCCACATTTGACAAGCTTATTCAATGTCAAACTTTATTACATGCATGTGATAAGAATAAGATCACATAAAACTGAAAAAAAAAACAGTAGCAAAATAGCAGTGATAAGAATAAGGTCACATGAAATTGATTTTAACAATGAAACACAACGAAAAAGCACGCGTATTATCAAGGAATGTACAATGCTAAATACGGAATGAATAAATCCACATAAGTATGAAAAAGTACCAGAAAATACCTGTTTAAGTTTACAGTTAAGAATGAATCTAATTAAACAAGCTAAACATTCTTACAAAATAAAGCAAGTTTAACAAGTCTGGATTTACTACTATCAATTAAACAGATATTACAATATCGTTTAACGCTCTAAATAGTATACGATGACTAAAGCTCTATTTTAACATTGTTTGGAAAACCAACTTTTTACTTTAAAAACAAACAGAAATTATTTATACACTTGATAAGCAGAGTTATCAATTTTATATTTTCATCAAAAGAAATTTTATTTAATTTTTATTACATTATAACAGGATGTAAAAAAGAAAGGTCAAACAATCAATAAATGTAGGTGTTTTACCTGCACAAATTGCACTTTCGGCTTGACTCCAAAATTTTATTGCGCATGCGTCGCACATCACTATTAGATTAAGGACAAAGAACACTATAATTTCGAGGTGGGTTGGACTGTATAACAGGTAAGAGGATTTGTATAACTCGCAAAGCAGGCCACATGAACTGTCCTATATTACCTTCTTTTTGAAACTACGGCCCAACTTCGAATTACGAAAATAACATTGATGCTGATAAAACAAGTCGAAATATGAATTCAAATATTCCTCGCTAGATTAATTTACTTGCCAGGTTTATTTACAGAGTGTTTTAAAACAATATATACCTTGTTATCAAAGTAAGGATACTAAGGAATAGATTTGAAAGTGCAATAGAGATAGGAATGATAAGGAAATACATATAAAATTGAATGCATCATGTCAGAATACCAAACAAAGTAATAACAGACAGAACATTAATTAGTACTGACAAGAAACAGACAAGACAAAATTGTGACAGGATGGACATACCGGGGACAATAACTATCAGAACAAATCAACACCCATTACAATATTTACAAATTTATTTACATAAAATGATTATTTACAAAGAATAAATGATAAATGAAAAAAATGATTATAAGAAAAAAAGAAAAGAAATTGAGCTCAGTATCTCTTGATATAAAGTTCTAACGCTGACAGTTCCGTTTTAACGTGACGTGGCACAGTTGTTTCCGTTAATTTCAACTTTAAGAAGCACAAAAATACAACATATCTTCAAGTAAAGTCCCTTTAAACCGCGAATACGTTGACTCCGTTTTGGCTCCTATGACTCCGTTTTGGCTCCTATGACTGTAGGTGATTGCATCCCTGAGCTGACTTCAGAGGATAACAAAAATCATTGTCTTTGCGGTTTACGGCACAATCATGGGACGAAAGCTCTGCGCTGGAAAAATCACATCCAGGCGAGTGAAAACAAGTGAACCTCGGGTATTGTACTACCGGGTTGTGACATCATCACCAGGTAAAAATCTTCAGGCGGATGATGCTAAAATATATAACATATGGTAAGCACCATAGCAAAACAAGTAAGTCAGGGCATAAAACTGCTCCTTTGGGTATACCATACCTCTGCAGGCTAATACGTGCTACCTATACAAAATATATGTGCTACTAAGTTCATACGTCACGTGATAAAAATACGTCACTTATTTCTTCCGTTATTACTAAAATTAAAAGTCAAAAATTAAAGAATGGAAAAGATATGAAAAGTTTATGATGAAAAAAAAATAGATACGGAAATGATAAACTGCAGCTATTATTTACAACTACAAATTAACAAAATTCAATGCAAATCAAACGTTATACCATAGTTGGTATCAATATAATATCTAATGCCATACAACAAAACGGACATTGTATGTATATGCTATAGACTGGCACACAATTTCAAATTACAATAATATTACATACACAGTACTAGACTTGCCATATAGATTTAACATTACAATACAATGCAGTAATGGCATTCCATAATTAAAAACGAAATTTTTGACATATGTTTTTGAAAAAAGTACTTTACAATTAGCATGTTACACAAATTTCAGTACAACTTTTACAGCTTATAGAAACGAAACATTTTAGACTCCTCTTTCGAAATAATTTACAAAAGTCTGAAAATTTTAATAAATAATCCTGACAAACCGAAACTAGCCAAAAACACATGCCGAAAAAGTAAATGTTGCAAAATTATGCAGAATGAACAAAAAATTACTAAATAAAATTCGTAATTCAAAAATTAATCTAACAAATAAATTTCTTACCTCGATCGAGCATAAATTTCTACCAAGAAAAATCAATTTGACATAGATTTGTCTAATGTCGAAATGTGGTGTGCGCTAGGCATATCCAGCCCAGTCTATTTGTGGGGTAATACTAAAATACTAATACTAAATTTCATGGGACTCACGGCTAATGCGTGAACTCCGACTATTTGCTTTTCCACGGGAATCATGATATAGCCGGGATACTTTGGCGCAGATTGAAATTGACAATTTGAGGCCCGTTATAGTGGTTTCGGGGATTACTGAAGTTTATAAAATATCAACTTTCTTATTACTAAACCGAATTTAATAAAATTTACATTGAAATTTAAGTTATGAAATACAGAAAAACCTTAGAGGTATTTTATGTGACAAATCTGACATTTACCTCAATAACTCAAAAATTTACAAAAAGATGATGCAATACCTGCATTTACATTACAGATACAATGAGGCCCTTATGTTAGTTTGTGACAAAAATGTATATATAGTTGATGTAATCCAAAACAAAAAGCCAAATCGACCCTTTAAACAGCACTAGTTCATTATTGTTTTAATATAAGGAAACGTATTTTTATTTTGTGTTGCCTTTTAATCTGTTAAGTATAGGTAAGGGGAATCATATACTATACGCATTTCTAGTCTACCCTGATGGCGAGTTGTACACCGGATTAAGGACGCATTTCATTGTGTAAGATATTCAGGTGATGTAACATGGTGTGAGATTTTATTCATATATTTTACACCAATGTGGTGGATCTTTCTCTTTGTTGGAAACAAGTCTGAATTTAAAAAGACTTCCTGTTGATATCTAACATTACTCAAATGCTCATGAAATTCATATACATGTACAACTACACTCTTAATCCGTAAAACAATGCGATGCATAACCCGACAAGATATTAAAGGTCCACTACTAAAGCCCGGTAAGTATTACATAAAAACCAGAGTTTTTAGCTGAGATTTCATACTGAAAATAGGACACATTGTATCGGATCTGACCAAATAGTCGTGGATATGTTCAACATTTTTTTCGGAAGAATGCTCCGAAAGGAGGCTATAATTTATAAATAGATCCAACAGGCATAGCATAGGGAATTCAACATTTTTGTAACTCACAAAAAGTTCATGAAAGTCATTTTTATAATACAGATAATATACAACTATATTACAGGTTTTCGGATGGACAATTTAGGCCCTACCTGAAAAAATGTGTTTTCACAACTTATCTGCAAAGTTATTAAGTCAATCTCTTTTCAGAATAATTTTGAGAATAAAGATCAATATCTATCTTACACTTTAGAAACAAAATGTGATTGAAATTGACCTCTTTACACTGATTTATGTACATATTGCTACATTAATTCAATACAATTTTATACATTAAATACATTGTCTTGGTCTAATATATGTCACTGTCAATTTAAAACTAAAAGCTTGTATATCTCATATCATTATTTTTCATGTAAATCATGTATAACTACTATGAAATACAGCTATTTTGTCGCGCGTCTATTTGAAGAAATCTGTCACCAAATAGAAAATAAGGCGGAACTTTTGGCGGTTGGAACATTTTCTTAAGTTTGTATTTGCGAGTGTTTGAGAATTACGTGTGTCTATATCTAAATTGTTCCAAATTTTAATAGATGATGGTATTACTGATTTTGAATAAATTTCGAGACGTCGAGCAACTGTGGCATAGTTGTCGTTATTTCTTAAAGTATATGATTTAGTATCACGAACTGTTTCTGGGAAAATATCATTCAAGTAATCAGGTAATTCGCCATTATTGTATTTATAAACTAAAATTAGTTTCTGCATTTTTCTCCTGTCCGACAATGATACCCATCCAATTTCGCGACGAAGTTTAGCTATCGAAACAGATCTTGTTAGACCGGTTACTATTCGCGCAGCGTCATACTGAATACTATCAAGAATATTTTTCTCGTACAAAGTACAGCTATCCCAAACTAAGGAGGCATATTCAATAACCGGTCTTAAATACGATATATACATTTGATTAAGTGTGCTTCTTTTTAATTTAAACTTAAGCATTCTCATTGTTCCAAGAATTTTTGAGGCAGACGATGCTATATCTTATATGTGTTTATGCCATGTTCCATTGTCGCTAAATGTCACACCTAGATGCTTATGTAAGTGAACAAAATTTAGTTGTGTGTTTTGAAAATATATATCAGGAAAATGGCGATTATTTTTGGATAGTGAAAAATACATTACTTCAGTCTTAGCTGCGTTGAACTGAACCAACCATTGCTGTGCACAAATAGATATTGTTTCAAGATCACAGTTGATGGTACTTTCAATATAATTTGTATCTCTAGAACTTACAGCTAATGAACTATCATCTGCAAACAAACGTGTGACACTTGTCAATGAATCAGCTATATCATTAACATATATCAAAAATAGTAGGGGCCCTAGCACTGAGCCTTGAGGCACACCGGTGGTTATACACTTTTCATCAGAATATGTGGAGCCGGCAAATTTTTTTTGTTTCCTATTCATTAAATAATTTGAAAACCAATTTAAAACATTACCAGAAAAACCATATTGTTTAAGCTTGAAAATAAGACCTTTGTGCCATACTCTATCAAATGCTTTGCTGATGTCACAAAAAACTATACATGTTGCTTCCTTATCATCAAATGCTTTGCATATTTGGTTATACATGTCAATGAGCTGATAAACTGTAGAGTGTCCAGGAAACCTGCCTGGTTTTTATATATTATGTTGTTTTCATGTAAAAAGTTATATGAATATTTGAAGATTATACGTTCCATAACTTTTCCAATACAACTTATAAGAGATACGGGTCTGTAATTAGACGAAATTGATTTGTCACCTTTTTTTGAATAAAGGCATTACATTAGCATCTTTCCATATACTTGGATAAACATTTTGTTGTAAAGATCTATTGAAAAGTATATTTAAAGGCTTGCATATTGAATGTGAAGTTTCTTTAAGCATTCTATGACTAATTTCGTCCGGTCCGGTAGCCTTATTTATGACAAGGTTGGATAAAACGTCTATAACATCTTGTTCTGTAACAGTAATTGTGCTTAAAGTTTGGTTCGTTTTTGTTAGCTCACCTGTCACATAGTGACAAGGTGAGCTTTTGTGATCAGCCTTCGTCCGTCGTCAGTCCGTCCGTCCGTCCGTGCGTGCGTCCGTCAACAATTTCTTGTCTGCACGATAGTGGTTTCATTTATTATTTTATTTTAACCAAACTTGCACACAACTTGTATCACCATAAGATCTCAGTTCCTTTTTGAACTGACCAGATCCCATTATGGGGTCCAGAGTTATGGCCCCTGAAAGGGCCAAAATTAGCTATTTTGACCTTGTCAGCAAATTAGCAGCTTTATTTATGATTTGATTTTTACCAAACTGGCACACAATTTGTATCACCATAAGATCTTGGTTCCTTTCTTGAACTGGCCAGATTCTTTAATGGTTGCAGAGTTATGGCCCCTGAAAGGGCCAAAAATTAGCTATTTTGACCTTGTCTGCACAATAGCAGCTTTATTTATGATTTGATTTTTACCAAACTGGCACACAACTTGTATCACCATAAAATCTTTGTTCCTTTCTTGAAGTGGCCATATTACATTAAGGGTTCAAGAGTTACGGCCCTGAAAGGGCCAAAATTAGCTATTTTGACACTGTCTGCACAATAGTGGCTTTATTTATGATTTGATTTTTACCAAATTGGCACACAACTTGTATCACCATAAGATCTAAACTGCTAGTAACGTGTATAATAATTCAGTGCCATTTTTCACAATTGTCGGACGTTAATTAATTACTTGTAAGCATATGCTACCTGAATAGGCTTTGAATTAGCATATACATTACTCTCTCTTTCAAAGTAAAGCATGAATCAAACAATGTCATTTAACAAACCTTCTTTGTATGTAATCGCACTATTTATATTTTCAATGTTTCTGAAAGTGGTTTACCGGTAATGCTTAGCATTATCATCTAGTAATATCTGATTGCTAAAATTGTGACATAAATCATAATTTGGCATTACATGAAAATAGTTATGCATTATTAATGCATTAACAGCAGCAGTTACCAAACCCTTATGCTGATACTGTAAAAAATGTCATAGCCAGACAGAACAAAAGTTTAATAAATGGACCACTTACTTGCTTTTACAAATAATAAACCTAGTGACTCGTTTGAATACAACATTGATGTTATTTTTAAATTCTTTCTAACATATAAATGTATAAGATAGAATGAGATTTCATTGTACTACAATGAGTGAAAGATTGTATTCAACGCATATATTCACAGAACAATAGTTACCTTTTGCTTCCGCCATTGCATATGATCGAATCTTATCTAGTATCCACTTCTAAGCCACTATTGGTGCAAGTTCTCTGAGCCACAATTACCTATTATAAGGTAATGTAATGTTAGTTTTGTACGGATAAAATAAATATAATGACTGATTATTAGCAAAATGTCCATAGAAAAACTGAAATACGTAGCACTGAGCTTCAATATATTACAGGAAATTGTGAGCCTTTCTGTTGTCAGTATGCTTGAGTAGCCTTAACACTTCGTTTCTCTCCGTTTAACTTCTCAAACAAGTCAGGAAACACTTAAACATCTATGGTTTATTTGGCTGTGAATAATATTAAACATTATACTGTTTGTATAAAAAGTGGAGTTCTGGACAAGAATTTCAAAATTGCAAAGTTTCTGATCTTACATAATGCCTGCTATTAAAGTGACTACATTGCATAAAATGCCGTATTCATTTGTTCCAAGATCAATAAAATTTATATTCATGACAATGGTTAAGCCAGAGTAAATGTAATGTGCCCTATTCTCTGTTAGTAATAAAATGTTTCCCTGAAAACATAAAAATAAAAAATCAAATCGCTGAAAGCACCGAAAGACGGTTGTCCTGACCAGTTGCAAACGAAACAGAGCAAAAATGAACATTTCCGTTAAACAAGTAAATGCTTACCAAAATGTCACATTAGAGCTCAATTTAACAATTATATAAAGTAAAGTAGGCCTAATTTGTATTGTTTCTTGTGGTGCACAAGTGACAGATAAAGGTTTATTTCACCATGGTTTCTAATTTCTGCAGAACAAATGCCATTTTCTTATTATAATAATGCGGTGGCAACTCAGAACTGCTGCACAAGGATTTTCTAGGCTTATCACTAGACACCATTGACACAAAGAAGGGACAAACTGTTGTATTCTGTAATAAAGGTTTCACTAGGAAGTTTGTATATATACATATATTAGTTATATAGGTTGAATTAACACTCATTCCATACGTGGTTATAACATAAAAGAAAGAACATTGCATTGTATATTCTATAAACTTTAATGTAGAAATAAACAATGTTAGACTAGTTTAACTTGTTCTAAAAAGGACTTTCAACATGCAGACATTTACAAAATAGTTTATCTTATTCACTACATTCCTGGGCTTAGATAAGTGTTGTAGGTTCAAAGACAATGCAAACTATCTGTTATTGTAATTAATTACCTGCCACTATTATTCATACATGTTAATTACTGTTATATCAATTAATCTCAGTTTTGATGATTTTCTTTATGCACAACTGGCTCAGTTATTTACGAAAGCAACTTGTTTAGTCTTCCGTAAAATAGTTGTTGTTGGATTTAACGTCGCACCGACAACATGATAGATCATATGGCGACTTTCCAGCTTTATTGGTGGAGGAAGACCCCAGGTGCCCCTCCGTGCATTATTTCATCACGAGCGGGCACCTGGGTAAAACCACCGACCTTCCGTAAGCCAGCTGGATGGCTTCCTTACATGAAGAATTCAACGCCCCGAGTGAGGCTCGAACCCACGTCGACGAGGGGCAAGTGATTTGAAGTCAGCGACCTTAACCACTCGGCCACGGAGGCCCCCTTCCGTAAAATAGAAAAAGTGGAAAATTCACAGGTCGCTCAACACGACAAACACGAAAATGTTGCAGGCTCGGTTTGATTGAGCTGTTCATGGACGGTAGTGGAAATGCATGCTACCGTCCACGCCTTCTAGCTTCGGGTTGAGCAGAACTCAACATTTACACATGCTAAAAGTACAAAAAGCAATTTAGAGACATCCACAGATGTATTCAAACGGCGGTGAACATGAAACCTTCAATGATACACGGGTTGTGGCGTGTAATTCCATGCCCCAAACGAGAAAACAATGGGCTGAACTAAACAAACTGGAAAATTCCACACATATTTTACTAATGCTAATTATTTTCTTCACAGTTACAACCATCTATTTTAGCCTTGTCTCGTGCCATTGAGTAATACCATGACCTTAATTATTTTGTTTATTTATATTTATCCTTTCAAGATTTCGAAATCAGCTCTTCATTATATAATATTCTAAAGGTTAATTTTATTGTTTACTTAGTTTTGGAGTAAACACGTAGTACGGAATCTGGAAAACAATTTACTTATCTGCATATTTTGCAGTGAGAACCTGTTTCTGTAATAAACTTTATTTATGTTTACGTGTATCATATGAATCATGTGATTCTTTCACAACAATTTCATCATTTTGTTATTGCGACGTAGTTCTTGGATAAGGTATAAATACTAAGCGAAATGGTCTTGGAGATCAGTTCAGTTCGGATCGGTTCAGATCAGGTCGGTTAAGTTCAGATTTGGGCTCGGGTTAAAAAGCGGGTTAAAATAAATGTGGAAGTTTTAGAATTGGTTATTATGTTATAGAACTCTTCGGCTTAGAAATACAAATTAATTAAAAGTTTGACGTGGGAAAATACACCTTATATTTCATATTATATCAATAAAAAGGTTAAAATGAATAAAAACTGAAGAAAAAAAAATGCTTAAAAAATTTCAAGGTCAAGGCCAAATTCAAGGTCAAACCTGAAAATTAGTAATTTTAACGTCTTTTAGGTACACATTAGTGCCTGTATTAAATAATGCAGTTCGAAAGATGTGTTATTTATTGTCATTTGGAGAAACACTAACAAGTATGCTGTAATACATTAATAGCAGAAATTAAACAAAATGATTACAAAAGGAAAATCCAAGATGGTGTCCAAGATGGCCGACATTATCTTTAAAAGCAAAATAATTACTATTACGTTCATATGGTTCTCAATATCTCCACTGTCAAAGCATTTTAGTTAAATCTATAAAAGGGTGAACATTTTTTAAACTGTCGAAAAGAATGATGATAAGAAAGTAAAAGGTCAAGGTCAAATTCAAGAAATGATTTTGGCCCTGTTAAATGCCGTATAAACTACAGAGGATACACCATTGAAAATGATCCGATCTATCACGGCCCAATTTGCAAGATTTTCAGGTCCCTCTGGGTAATACATATGAGCCGCGCCATGAGAAAACCGACATAGTGGCTTTGCGACCAGCATGGATCCAGACCAGCGTGCGCATACGCGCATTCTAGTCAGGATCCATGCTGTTCGCTTTCAAAGCCTATTGGAATTAGAGAAACTGTTAGTGAACAGCATGGATTCTGACCAGACCGCGCGAATGCGCAGGCTGGTCTGGATCCATGCTGGTCGCAAAGCCACTATGTTGGTTTTCTCATGGCGCGGCTCATATATGCTTAAAATAACTATGAATGTGTAGAAATATACACTAGACAATGCACGGTACCATGTTTCCATGCATTGCGTTGCACCAGTTGCTTGGTAAGGTTAATGAATGGTGTCTCCGAGTGGTAAAGGTCGCTGACTTCGAATCACTTGCCTCGCTGTGGGTTCGAAACATCACGTGAGGATGTTGTCAGTATGGCTTACGGAAGGTCAGTATTTATAAAAGTGTCCACTCGTTCTTAAAAGAATGCCCGGATGAGCACCTGTGATTAATTATTGCATGTACTATTCAGAATTTTTCTAACTGACAGACTTATCTATCTTACTCTGTCGAAATACTTGAAGTTGACAGGACAGGTGTATAGAAACAGTGTGCTAGTTTCTATGATTTCAACTAGTGACGTATATTTTGCTCGCAGATGAACAGTTTGTAACTTGAATTCATCAAAACAAAAACATAAAGTAGAAAATGTGACATTAGTTGTAAACGTGTATTTTTGCGATTTGATCTAGTTTTTGATCCAAATTTCAGACTTGGTCGCGATTTTACGAAGATAAACATTCCGGCCTTGTTTCGTACAGATCATGACGAAATGACACTTATGGCTGTTTCTTTCCTAACCTAGTGATAACAAAAAACTTCCCATACTTCAATACAGGTTCAAACCCCGGCTTAGTATATAAATCATATGAATGAGCATCTTTTTCACTTTGACTTTGACTCATCAACAGCAAAAACCTCGTGTCATATGTTGAAAATAGAAAATAAGTCTGTGAAGTTAGGTTTTGTTGTTGTTGTTTAATTCACATCGACAATTATAGGTCATATGGCGATTTTTGATGGTGAATGAAGACCCCAGGTGCCCCTCCGTGCATTATTTCATCATAAGCGGGACTGACCCAGCTGGATAGCTTCCTTACATGAAGAATTCAACACCGCGAGTGAGGCTCGAACCCACGTCGGTTATGGGTAAGTGATTTGAAGTCAGCGGCATTAACCCCTCGGCCACGGAGGCCCCCTGTGAAGTTAGAGTAGAAGCAAGTGTTCTATAGTTGACCTCCGACATACTGACACGTAAAAAGTAAAGGTCATTTACGTTCAATCTCCCTAGGACGTTTAAAGGCTGTAGGCTAAAGGGTTCTTCAGATATTGGCCGGAGAACATTTTCAGTCTAGAGGTCACCATGACCTTCAAACAACTGACCCGTAATGATCATTTGATGACGACAGGAAATCATACTGTAGTTCTAAATCTGTCAGCTACAGCACTCTTCAAGTATACAGCAGACAAAGTTTTCAGTCTCAACGCCCTTGTGACAATAGAAGTCTACTTACCACAGACAATTCTATAAAGCTTAGCGTCAGTAGGCCAACGCACTCTTGAAATATTGGTCGGAAACTGTTTACAGTCTCAAAATTACTATGAAAGTTATTCCACTGATCCCAACAACAGTAAGGGTCATCTGCTGTCTACAGGTAATAGTCCCATGAAGTTTGACTACTGTAGGCACAAGTATTATCTAGTTATTGATCAGACAAGGCAATCTGAAAGACAGCTGTCCGCCGCCGCTGTTATAGATAGTGAAAGGGCTGATGGTAATGGGTGGAAGCACTGACGTTGTTAATTATATGACAACATCTATGAATTTGAAAATTCTTCAAGGGGTTTAGAAGATACAGAGCAGACCCAAAATGAAGGCTCAAACCTTTGACCTTGAGTTGTGACCTTGACCTTGAGCCAACATGGCTGACTCATAAGTTCTTAAAATTGTCTTGATGAGGTGATTAATTGACCAAAGTTTCATGAAAATAATTCAAGGGGTTTGGGAGATACAGAGCTCAAACCTTTGACATCGAGCCAACACGGCTGACTTGCGAGGTCTGCATATTGTCTTGATGAGATGATCATTTGACCTAAGTTTCATGAAAGTCCTTCAATGGGTTAAGGAGATACAGAGCAGACACGGTTGACTCATAAGTTCTGCACATTGTTTTAATGAGGTGATACACGGCATACATTTATGTCTGTAATCTATTAATTAACACTATGGTTAAGTGGTAGCTTAAAAATACAAGAAGTTGTCTGTGCTTTTCAAATTGTATTTCCATTTAGAACTTTATAATAAATTTTCAAAAATCACAGCTTGGCTTTCAGTTCTGTAAACACCATGGCCAATCTTTGATGGATACCTGAAAAACAAGAGCCATGTTAAACATGGCCAATCCCCCCGCCGGGCATATTATAATTGAAGGCTAAAGTTCCTGGCAAGTTAGTGTCTGAAAGTATTAATTTTGGGGGAAGCTTTGAAGAACCATTTAGTTGTGGTCCGCATCAGGGGTTTTAAAGATGTGGAAGAAAGAATAAGTCAGTGGTGAGGTGGTTTACTGCTAAATTTTATTAATTTTCATGAACAGTATAGCTATAATGTTTTTCTATATGGCTACTGTGAAAAGAAGGAATGGAAAGCTAACAAGGAAAACGAGTGCCAGAATGTCACAATATATGCCCGTCACAGCAAATTTCTTTACTCTAGCAGCTGTATTTGCAAATGGAATTTTAATTTTGTGGTTGTTTAGTAATCATTGTAAGTCTTTTGTTTTTCTAAGTCCACAAAAAACTCCTTACCAGTTAGAGATATCTTAAAATACACCTAAAATTGGAAAGTAACATCCATGTTGTACCACAGAAAAGTGGTCTTGTTTTTTCCCTACGGTCAATTATAAAAATGTTACAATATAAGTTATTTATAGTAACAACTAAGAGAAGTTAATCTTAAAAAAAAAAAAAAAAAAAATAAAAAAAATAAAAATTGTAAGTCCACAAAAAATCTTTACCAGGTAGAGACTGGTCAAAATACACCTCAAAATTAGATGAAGCATGCATGTTGTACTACAGAAAAGTGGTCTCGATTTTCCCTTACGACTAGTAATGAAAAAGTTACAATAAAAGCTATTTAAAGTAACAACAAAGGGAGGTAATTCTAAAGAAGGGAACTGCGCATGACACTTCGTCTCATGATGGTGTATAATTGTGCCAAGTTACATCAAAATCCCTCCATGCATGAAGAAGAAATGCTTCGGACAACGTCATTCTTGTATCTGACCTTTGGCCTCTAAGTGTGACCTTGACCTTAGACCTAGGGACCTGGATCTTGCGCATGACATTCTGTCTCGTGGTGGTGAACATTTGTGCCAAGTTATATCAAAATCCCTCTATGCATGAAGAAGAAATGCTCCGGACAGTTTTTTTTAAAGAAAATATGATAAAGGGGAATAACTCAAAAAATAGTAACGGTAGAGTTATTGTTCTTGCACACTGCACTGCCTCCCAATGTGTTCTATCAGTGTATGAAGTTTGAAGAAAATCCCTCCATTACTTTTGGAGTTATGCTCCGGACAAAAATTTTTAAGAAAATAAGATAAAGGGGAATAACTCAAAAAATAGGCAAGGTAGAGTTATTGTTCTTGCACACTGCACTTCCTCCCAATGTGTTCTATCAGTGTATAAAGTTTGAAGAAAATCCCTCCAGTACTTTTGGAGTTATGCTCCGGACAAAATTTTTTAAGAAAAAAAGATAAAGAGGAATAACTCAAAAAATAGGCAAGGTAGAGTTATTGTTCTTGCACACTGCACTTCCTCCCAATGTGTTCTATCAGTGTATAAAGTTTGAAGAAAATCCCTCCAGTACTTTTGGAGTTATGCTCCGGACAAATTTTTTTAAGAAAATAAGATAAAGGGGAATAACTCAAAAAATAGGCAAGGTAGAGTTATTGTTCTTGCACACTGCACTTCCTCCCAATGTGTTCTATCAGTGTATGAAGTTTGAAGAAAATCCCTCCAGTACTTTTGGAGTTATGCTCCGGACAAAGATCGTTGCGGACGGACGCACGCACGCACGCACGCACGGACGGAGAGCATTTCTAATATCCCCTTCGCCTTTGGCGGGGGGATAAATAAAAAAAAAAGAAATCAGTCAAGATACACATATTCAGAAGAGCTGTTTGAAAAACGTGTATGCCCCCATGATGGGTTGTTCCTCTGATCTGTATGACCTTGACCTACTAATCCCCAAAACATTTGGGATCATCTACTTCTTAAGCCTAATCATACCATGTATGGTAACTGTAAGAGTAATTGAGTACACCAGCTAATGTGACGGACGAATTAAGAAGGTCCAAGACCTTCACCATATGACAGTGAATATATTTATGACACACAGAATCATGAATAATAATATTTGTGATCAGTATAAAAGCATAAAAAAGATCATGTGCCCTCATTTGAACAAATTTGAGAGATGACCTTACAATGACGCTATAGATCAATTTTAATGAAAACTAGAGTTGTCACAGGAGTGACGAATTATACCCCCACAATATGTCATTGTCACAAAACTAAGCCAATGTCGACAGTGAACATGCTTGACCTTTGACCTACTGACCTCAAAATCAATAGAGGTAATTTGCTGGTCATGATCTACCTCCCTATGAAGTTTCATGATCCTCGGCCCAAGCGTTCTCAAGTTATTGTCTGGAAAAGGTTTAAATGTTCCGGGTCACTCTGACCTTTGACCTTTGGAACTCAAAATCAATACAAATCATCTGCTGGTAATGACCAACCTCCCTATTAAGTTTCGTGATCCTAGTCCCAAGCCTTCTGAAGTTATTGTCCGAAAACTGTTTAAATGTTCCGGGTCACTGTGACCTTGACCTGTGACCTACTGACCTCAAAATTAGTAGGGGTCATCTGCTGGTCATAAGGTTACATTCTACCAATTCAATTCCTTGTTTATTTCATATTAATGACAAAACATTCAGACCTCATTTTCAGCACTTTAGAGCATTTCAATGATATGAAAACCATATATGGTCATTTAGTATAACATGTCTTCTTATCAAAAATAGAAAAATATTGACATGTTATGTTGAATATAAGAAAAATAATCTGTTCTGAGAAACATCACCCTCTAAAAATGCCCCCATGAAAACAGCCGTTTAGCAGTTACGCGTAGGTAGACATTTTTCGCAAAGAATAAAACTTATTCCAAGAAATTTACAATGAAAATGGTCTAGATCTATTCTCAATACTAAAAGCAATAAAAACCAAAAAATTTAAACTTCACCTCCTCATGTCATCTTTATACCAATTTTTCCATAGCATGGAACACATTTGGACACTTCAAGACACTTAGTGTCATTTCCCGGTTTGGGGTTTTCCCCCAAAACCAAACCCCCCTAAAATTTTTCTTTAACCTAAACCCAAGTGTTCTAATTTCATCCGAAACCGTTTTAACTGTTTGGTTTTTGTGCCTTCCCCTTTGACCTACTAGCGTAAAAAGTAAAACTTGACCTGTATTTTATCATTTACACCTGGTACCAAAATTTATGATCTTAGCCCCAAAGCGTTTCTGTTCACCGGGAAATTTAAAAACTTTTTTCCGGTCACTGTGACCTTTGACCTATGTCCTACTGCCCCAAAAAGAGAATTTGACCTGATGTATGAGTTAATCGTGTACCAAAATTATGCCCTAGGCCCAAGCGTTCTCAAGTATCTCCGGAAAG
Source organism: Mercenaria mercenaria (assembly GCF_021730395.1). Lineage (NCBI taxonomy): Eukaryota > Metazoa > Mollusca > Bivalvia > Venerida > Veneridae > Mercenaria > Mercenaria mercenaria. Next base: position 875,318 of record NC_069364.1, read on the forward strand.
CTTTTTAAATTTTCCGAGTCACTGGCCCTTGACCTTGACCTATAACTCAAAAGTAAAACTTGACCTGATTTCATGATGTTACACCTGTGTATCGAAATTTGACCTAGGCCCAAACATTTCCAAAGTTTCCCCGGAAAACCCATTTAACTTTTCCCGACCTGTGATTATTTTTGCCTACAGACAAAAAGTAAAATTTTAACCGCTTTTTTAGATTTTAACACCTGTGTACTAAAATTAATGATCCAGGTGCAACATTTCAATTATCTCCGGAAACCGTTTAACATTTGGGGTCATACGACCTTGTTTTGACCTACTGACCCCTTTTCAACTTGACAGGTTTTTTTTCAAAGTTCACTTGTGTACCAAAAATTTTTAAATCGGCAGGCCTTTCATGATTTATTTTGGGAAACCGCCCCCACATGGCCCATTTAAAATTTTTACCTGAAATAATCAAGAAAAACCCATCTGAAAAATTTCATAAGGACTTGGTCCAACTGGGGCCTCAAAAGTTTTCAGAAGTTTCCTTTGATTTGCCCCGGGTGACCTGTTTTTGCCCCCACATGACCCGCTTAAAACTTGCCCTAGAAAAAAACGGCAAAATTCGGCCTTTGCTAAATATTGGGAAATAATTTGGGGGGGTCCTTAAAGGCAAAAAGCTTTCCTTGTCTGCCTAGACCTTTTTTGACCCCGCCCAGTTTCCAAAACCCTGACCTAAGCCCCAAAAGGGCTTTGACCAAGATCATAAAGATGGGCACAAAGTGGCCTCTAGGTGTTCACAAGGCAATTTTGATGCACGGGGACCCCGGGACAAGCCGGGTCACAATAGCCACCTTGACCTTTTGTGCTTTGTGACTAACAAAAAAAAAAATTTTCCAAAAACTCAGCAAAAAGTTAATTCTTGTCATGCTGGCCGACGATTCGCTGCGCCCCGGTAATCATGATTAACCGACATCCGCAGTTATCAGACTGCATGTTTCCATTCAGTCGTTTATTTTTATAAGCCCCCCTTTTTTACGTTATGGTATGGACTAATTCATTACAGAAATTAGAGGATAAGGGTAAGACCCAAATGATAATGACAACAAAGGGTTTGTACTGTAAATCTGAACTGCTTCAAAAATGATTATCTATCTTTTCTATTTTAGCCTGGATAACCAATTTAAAGAAAACTTTCAGCTGTAAGACAAGTGTGGTTAAGGGATTTCTTTTTTTGCTCCCCTTAGCTGCCCCTAAAATGGGCCCCAAGTGCCCTCATTTTGAACAAACTTCGGTGGGCCCTTTAATTAAGCTTCAAACCAAAATTTTTAATAAAGACCCATAAAGCGGTTAATAAGAAGAAGTCTTTAAAAGTTTTTTTCTTTAGTTTTTGATGCCATAAAAATCAGAAAAATCTTAAAAAACATTTAATTAAAAAAGCCCCAACGGGATGTTACGCCCAAAGTTTTGTGAAATTCTGACCGGTGTTTCAGGGGAAAAGAAGATGTTTAAAGAAATTACTAACACAGGAAGGGGCGATGTACAAAAACACCCACCTTCACAACAACCACCGAAAAAAAGTTGTGGCACCTTTCATGAAATACGGGTGCCAGTGGGACCTTGTTCATGTGATTGGGTGATGACCCAAAAACAAAAAATTTTAAAGTTTGATAAAACCAAATTTAATAATAAAAAGGTAGAGGAATGTTCATCAAAAAAAAATTTTTACCTAACTTTTTAAGTAACAATATGGCCAAAATGGCCTCTTTTGTCCCCCTGAGAACTAAATACAAGGGAAAAAACATGTTTAACCAGTGATTTCATGGAGACAAAAAATTTGATCATTTTCATTAAGATGGGCCCAAAAAATTTGACTCTTGATGAAAACAACTTTTTTTTTTTTTGACCTAATGCCTAGTTTTTGGGCCCCACATGCTTCTTTTAGACGCATTCAAGTTTGATGAAAAAAAAATTTCTGAAAAATTTTTTGGGAAAAATTGGAGCAAAAAAGTCGCCCAAGTTAAACAACTTTTCTTTTGATTTACCTAGTGACCTTTTTTTTACCCCCCAAAACCAAGATTCTAAAACATTGGGATTTATTGAAACAAATTTTGAAAAATTTTTAAAAAAGTTTAATCAACATGTAGGCGCTGAGTGAAATTTTTTCGATTTGCCCTTGACCTATTTTTTCACCCAAGGTGACCCAGCTAAAAAAATCTCCTGAATTGAGGGAGACAAACACTGAAATTTTATGCACACAAATGAAAAATGACCCCCTTTGCAGACACAATGTTTTTTTGATTTACCAGGTGCCCTATTTTTTTGACCCAAGGGCCCCCGTTTCAAACTTTATCTAGATTTCACAAAAAATTAATTCGGTAAAATTCACCAAACCTTTCAAAAACGCAGCCCCTTTTTACTACACCCTTTTTTTTTTGTTTTTTCTGGGGACCTATTTTGACCCTATTCCCCCATTTTCAAACCTGCCCCAAAAATTCTTCGAAAACATTCTGACCAATTTTTCATATTTTTAAAATTTAAAAATGTGGTCCTCCCGGTTTTAACTTTCCTTTTGTTGGCTTGGGGCCTATTTTTTAAAACCCTGACCCTTCTCGCATTGATCACCCCAAAAAAAAACATCCGCAAAGTTTTAAGAAATACCTTTTTTTAACTAGATAACCCGCGTTGCCGTCCATGTTTAAAAAGACATTATTAAAACCAATTTCTCATCTTTTTCCAAACTAAACTGGGGAACTCTAAAAGCTTTGACAAAATTTTATTTGACGGCCTAGTGCCCTGTTTAATTCCACATGCCCCAATTTTCAAATTTACCCTAGAGACCACAAATAAACATTACCAAAAATTCAAAAGATGTTCAAACTGTGACCCTATGTTTACAATTTCCTTTGTTTCGACCGAGTCCCCTTTGTTTTTTGACTCAACTCCCCAATTTCTTTTCTTTAATAAGTACTTTGGCAAAATTTAAATTTAAAAATGTGTAAATTTTTTTGGGACCTTGGGTCTTTAAAAGTGGGAGATATTGGAACAACGCAATGTTTTAAGTTTAATCAAAAAAATTTAATAGAAAAAAGTGCACTAAAAATTTTTAACCTAAAATTTTTATTACAAAAGGGGAATAATTTCGGGAAAAAAGGTGAAGTTTTGCCCCTTGTGAATATTGGGGTTTTAATTTTGAAGAAAACCCACCTTGAAACTAACAGGTGTAGACAGGAGGATGCCGGGGCAAGTAGGACGCCTCCATATACTTTTACAGTCAACTAAAAAAGTTTCCCGATGAATTCATTTAAAAGCACAACTTACTTAAAACTGATGAGAAATCGTAGATAACAGGGCAGCATTTAAAAGGGGTCTTGGGCTGTTGCTCACTCAGAAGTCCTTAAAAGGGATGTCTTGTACAGTTGCAACTCATTAAACCTGAAAAAAACAAAAACTATTACTTTTTTTTTTCCCATCAATAATGTAAAGAACCCCCTCAACTACTTAAATGACTGACCAAAATTGTTAAACCCCTCTTTTTAATTTTCTCTAATAAAAAACAAAACCTATATTTCTTTCGTCAAAACACTGTGTTATTTTAGTGAAATTTTTCGAAAAAGTTTATTTGATTGTAAATTGTTACAATTTGCTCTGTCTGCATTCATTTAAACCTAAAAGTGAAAAAAAAAATGAAAAAAAAAAAAATGAGACTCCCCAATCTAAAATTTGGTAGGGGAAAAAACAAAAATTTAACCCGAAATAAGAATATGTATAGCCACTTGTTGTTTCTAAGGATGCCAAAATTTGGCTGAAAAAATTTAATTGTTTTTAGGGGGAAGGGTTCTTCCATTCCTTTTGTTAAGGTCAAAAAGCAATTTACCAATTTTTTTTTAAACTTTTTTGATATTAGATCCCCGAAATTAGTATAACCATCCTAAAAATTCATAGAACAATACTTAATAATATTTACAACATTAAGACACAAATTTGTTACACAAAACCCCGAAGTTCATTTTAAGCAAACTCTTAATCAAATAATGAAATCTCGGCTAGAAAACATGTGGGTAGGGGCATTTTAAGCAAAAAACAATACTTCAGAAGTTTAAACTCAAATGTACATTGCTATGAAATTTTTAATTAAAGGTTACAAATAAAAATTTAAGAAACCCATTTTGTGGCCCTTAATCCACCATATGCACAGCAATATTCAGACAGCAAATCAAACACACACTCTGTGATCTGGTTAGAGGTCTGTAAATGTTTAAATTTTTTATATGCAAATAGAGAATGAAAGTGATAAAGAAAGACTGCCTTTATAAAAAAATATTAACTTTAAACAAAAATAAAAAAGCAAAAAGATAAAATATTACTAACACTTTAGAGACCATTGAATTGATAAACAAACGTAGTGGTGAAAAAAAAAAAACCTGTATTAATCCAATATTATTAAAAAAGGTTTTAAAATAAAAAAGCTCAAAACTGTATTTTAAAGGGAAAAAAATTTGCAGGGGGCCCAGTTGCCCAGGGCCCCTATTTTGGGCTGGGCCCCAAATTTTTTGGGAAAATGCCCATAACTGAAAATCATTTAATTTGGGCATGAAATTCGTGGGGTTTTGGCAAAACAGCAATTTTGGCATAAATTGGGATTCAACTTTTTAACATAAAATTTAAAGGAATTTTACTTCTTCCTTGGTATTAAAAATTTTTTGGATTTACCCCAAACCCCGAATTCACGAAAAATTTTTCCCCCCCCGAATATTTAAAGATTTTACAGTACCTAATTTAAACATTATTTTTGACAGTTGGGGCCCTAAATAAAAATGCATTATTCCCAGTATTCAGTTACATACTATACAACTGACCAGGTCTTTTGAAAAGACTAATCCCAATGAAAAAAAAGCATTTCAGAGGGAAATTTTGACCCAGGGGCAATGCAAATGAATGCACACAAAAAAAAAATAAAACTAACAAAAGGGGGGGTAACTCTTTATTTTAAAATATTTCTATCCAAACCCTTTCATATACACCATGTTTTAAAATTTTTTGTTATTTAAAATATTCGAAAGCTGAAAAGTCATCATCATATGGGAATTTGTTTTTGAGAAACCCCTTACATGCATTAATCTTTAATACAATTTTTTAAATTAAAAAGGCACAATTTGAAAACCGAAGTAAAATTACACCCTTTCCCGTGGGTTATCGATACAGGAAAGTAATTTTTGAAGGGGCCAGTATTTTTGAGACACAGGCAAAACTGTTACCCAAAAACTTAGGGTTTAAAAAAGAGGCACAATTCTGACAAAATAAAGCTAGAGACCCTTTTGACCTGTTGGAGACAACAAGATGAAGAAGACAAATTGTGACTGACCTTTGAAAGCTTCATAAAGTAGGCTTGAGAAACCTCGATAGTAAAACCCTGGGACATATTAAAAATATGATTTATTTAATTTTTTTAAATTTTAGAAATTCCACTAAAATCTAATTTTTTTTTCATCAAGTTTTAAGCATATTTTTATTTTATTGTGGTGTTACTGTTATGCTTTCTTTTTAACATCAAAATTTTGGAAATTTAAAAAGGGAAAAAATATTTTTAGTATGACTTTCAAACTTTAATGGTGGAAGACCCCAGGATTATTTCAGGCAAGATAGAGCAGCACTTTTTTTTAAAAAAAACCAACACTATGTAAATTAGCTGGAAAATTTTCCCGCGAAAAAATTTTATACCCCAGTGGGGTTTTAAATGCATAGCAACAAAGGCAAGATACCAAAAATTGTGAAAAGTCAAAAAATTTTTAAGCAAATAAGAGGTGAAAATCTATATGGGCAAAAAGTATGTAGGTGCTAATTTTAGAAAATTTAAAGATGAATTGAAAAATAAAAGTGAATATGTATGCAGTAAAGTCCCAAAAATGCCCCACGGGTTTAGAAAAGACAAAATAACTTATTTTTCAAAATTTAAAAACTCTTATTTCAGACCTCTAAAAAACCCGTCTGACTGCAGTTTTATACCTAAAAAGTAAAGCTAATGTTCAAACCATCCTGGATAAAGAAATTTGAAAAATGAAATCAGTAAATGGTCTGTCACGTTTTTTCCCGAAAAAACATAAAAATTTCTTTAAAAATGAAAATTTTAAATATTTAAAGGCAATACTTTTTTTAAACACTCTAAAAAAGAAGGAAATATAATTTGCACAAAAACAGACAAAAACAATCTTTAGAATGAAGGAATTTTTAATACTCATTTTTGAACATTTTATAAAAAAATTTACATTTTCATGGGGTTTTAATGACTTTTAATTCAAGGGAAGAAAAAAAAATCAATGCTTTTTTTTTCACATACCACCAGAAAACCTGACTAAATTGGACGGGGGAAACAAGAGTTGCTTTTTACCCATGCTGCATCTGCAGTTGACCCGAGATTCCCGGGCTCAACCCTTTTTTAACATTTTCACACTTTACAAAAAAAAAAAGCACTGTTTAAAACTTATTTATAATACAAAATTAAGAAAACAGAAAGAGATGGGTTAAGGGGACAAAATACCTTTGAAGGGTTTTAAAAGACTTTGGGGTTATAATTTTGGGGGGGGGGGGGGGGGGCCAATTTTTTTTTTTCAAACATAAAAAAATACAAATTTTTTTTCTATTTCCTATTTTTTTTATTGTTTTATCTCAATATAACTCATAATGAAATTTGTTAGGTTTAAAAATCTGTTTACAGTTTAAAAAGGGATATGGGATTTCTTCCCTTTTTTACCTCCTTTGACTTTGACAGTGACTTGCAAAAAACCATTTTTGGGAAAGCCCCTGTAGAGCACTCTGTCCCAAAGTTTTTCCTTGAGCAGGGTTTTTTTTAGGGCTGGTTACTGCACTGAGCTATTGTTACAATCTTAATTTTTTTCTGGCATTCGCAACAAAAAGTTTAAAGCATAAAAATAAACGTGATACCAAGCTTGTGTATAAGAAGTTCATTTTTTAAAATTTCATTGCATACAATGTAAATCACAAATATGCCCAAAACAAGATTTCAAGCCAGAAAAAAACCCCTAGAGGACTCTCGACAGGCATTTGGGGGACCGAAATATCATGAGGCTAGGGGGCGTTCAGTTAATTTTTTAGGGGAAAGGGGAATTCCCTTTACTTATTATCCAGTAAACGTATGTTTAAAAAACAGAAGGTCTATTTGGTGTAGCGGGTTTTCGAAGGGGGGGCCTCGGTAGCCAATTTGGAAGCGTTGGCACGGTAAGCGAAGGCCGAGGTTCGAATCCCCGTCGAGGTGCACATTTTTTGGACTGTTAATTTGGGGGCTCGTCCGGGTGTTTTCCCCCTTGGCCCCCGCAGGGCAAAGCATTTTTTCTTGGGGTGTGAATCTGAAATTTGGTTAAAAAAGTCGCGGCAGACATGGCCCGGAGTGTAATGTCCGCAATAAAGGGGAAAGGGGTGTAGCGGTTTTCGATCGAGTGGCCCCGGGAGCTCAACGGAAGCTTTGGATAGTAAGCCCAAGGTCCGAGGGTTTTAAACCCCGGCGGGCAACTGGGGCACTTTTCCTGAGTTTACGTTGCAATACTGTCAAACATACCCTTCGATTTCAGGCATTTTTTCCCTACGAATATAGATCATGATGCCCATTTAAATTTATTTTTAATTAAAATCAAGTTTACACTTCATTTCTTTTTAAATAAGAGATAAAAAACACAAAAGTGTACGAATAAAAAGGGTACGAGTCGCCCCCAAATAACCCTTAATGAATGTTCAGTACTGTTCTAAAAAACACCTAATAAAAAAATAACCCAAATAACCGAATTTTCTCAAAAAATATTACCAGATGTCCCTCCAATTTATCGTCAACACAGGAAAAAGCGAAGATAAAAAAGAATTTTTGTGTCAATATTTTCCTTTTCACCGTTCCCCTTCGTGTCGCCGACCCCAAAACGCGTGCTTTTGATGACGATGACGAGCATCCACGTTGTGCAAACAGACTCGGGAAAAACAAGTTTTTTTGGAACAACGCGTATTTTTGACAGAAATTTCGTCGTGTTTTTTCTAAAACTGATGTCGCCATTTTTTTACGATATCGAAAAATTTTCGAGACCCCGACCCTTCGTAACTTTCGGGATTTTAAAAGTAGAAACTTACGATACTAGCTACGATAAATTTATAAACACCGTCAGAATTACGGAACTTGCGAGTGACTTAGAAAAGATACGAGAAAAATTTTGGAAAATACTTTAAAAGACGGGGCCCAAAATTTATGTGTCTTTTTCTTAAAAAGTGATGTTTTTACCTTGATCGACTTTAGTATGTCTTTTATAGTAAAACCTTTTTAAGTAAACCCGGTGTTAAAAAAAGCAAATTCCATCCATGCACCAGTGTAGGGACAAGTGCATTTGCAAAGTATAACAATGAAAAGCGCGGGTTTTTAAATACAGAATACTTATGCATTTTCCCCATTTTTAATTACATAAATTTTTTAAGGTCAGTACCCCTTGTACAACAATAATACAATGGTGTGTTTTTGAATCTCGGGGGAACCAAAACCCTGTCACATTTTCTTAAATAATTTACCATAGTTTTATTTTCATGATGTTCTTTCCCCATACGTTAAATTTGTATAGCCGTTTAAACCAATTCACACAGAATAAATTTAAGTTGTTTGTTTTATGAACGTAAAGATTCTTCATCTTAGGTGAATAATCATTTTGGCCAGAACGTTGGGTAAAATTAATTCGCCCCTTTATTTCTCATAAAAAATAATTGAGAATGCCCAAATCTCCAGTCCTTTTTTACCATTCCCCGCCGCTTTGACTAATGATATTCCAGTTTCGTCCACCAATAAACTCCAAACAACCCTTAATTTCAAGGTTAATGCTTTTTTACCCCTTTATTTAAAAAAAATATAAAAAAAGTAAAATCAAGTTCTTAATATTTTTTTTTGAAAGGCAAAACTTTACAGCAACCAACCTTACCAAATTTTCCTACAAATTAAGATTAAATTTTCTACTTTTTTTTTACAAAAAAAACTTATCCATAATTTAATCCGGGGTAAAACCTCTGCCCTATAAAATATTCACCATAAATAGATTGAATTAAAAGGTTGAAAAATACTCAATTTTATGCTTTTTTCACATAAAACGACTTACTTTACAATTGGGTTTCCATTTTCTGGAATACAGAATTTTAAGACTAATATTCCCCGGAAAAAAATGCTGCTTTAGAAAAAAAAAAAGTAAAGTTTTTGAACTGATAAAGAAAACTTAGAAATTTTTAAATACAACCCTCTGAATTTATTCCTTTCCGCTTCATTCAATTTCTCCTTTTCAAGCCATTAATTTCTTATGCCGTCATTTTTACCAAGCATGAGACAGGAACATGCTGATTTCGATAGACTGCTAAGTGATACATACTGAAACGCGGTAGAGTGAAATAAAACACGATACTGTTGAGATTAGTACTATTTATATTTGGACTATATTTGATTTGATAGTGATCTGCCTATAAGAAAAAAAAACCGGTGAGAGTACAAAACTTTAAATATTGATAATAAATATTGATGGGAAATAAAGTTTTTTAGGGGGTGGAGGTGTATGATCGGCAAGGCGGGGGAGGGGCGGGGACTGTGTGGAGGGGCGAGGTGGGGGAAGGGTACATCTGTGCATGTTGATCAATTTTGGAAGGTTTAATGCTTAAAGAATAAAAAAAATACAAAAAGGCTTTACATGTTGCTAATTAATGTTCAAGGAAAAATATGAAAGAAGTTTATTAATATTTTACAAAATAGTTAGTTTGTTATGTACAAATATGTAGATTTTTAAACAAAGGACAATAACTCTGATGTTCCTAAATAAATCCTGACGGAATTGTGTACTCACTACCACATTATGCCGATCTGAATTCACTTTAAGTTTCATAGTTCTAGGTCAAATATGTCACAAGTTAAGAAGAAGAAATTGCTATACTTTTAGTTAACACTAAAATTTTCTAAGGGCCATTACTCTGGTGTTACCTGGGCAATCTGACTGAAACTTATAATGTGCTACATTTCCTTGTAATGGTGAATATGTATATGAAGTGTTTTTATGTATTCCAAACAACTTCCGAGACATGGACGGAAGGAAAGACAGACTGATAGACGGACATACAACGTCATAACTTTAACACTCCGGCTACGGCTGGGGATAACTATTTATAGAGGGTATTTGTTTGCTCCAGTGTAAGATTGAAATATTTTCACAAATGCACAAAAGATGCACTTTTTTCACGAGTGACATAGTAAAGAGTGAAAATGTAAAATTATGGTGTTCATGAGTAAAATATATTTTGATTTTCCATATAAAACAAACAAATTTTCATTATATTTTATGTTTTGACTAAATTTATCAATTTTATAGATTCTTACCGATTGTTTTTCAGATATATTGTTCCGCCGGAACTCCTGCCTAGGACCGGGAACAGTTGTTGAGTTGGGTTCGGACAAAGAGTGATGACATTGTACCTATATCTCTAGCAAAGAGGCAAAATCAGTGTTCAGTCACACATCTTTTATTCAGATATAAAGTTCTAGCAGTTCCAGTATAAACTATTCAGTAGTTTACAAAGTATTCATAAATTCCACATATCTCCAGAAGTTACTGTTCTATGACTCTTATACAGAATGCTTATGTTAGAATAAATTAATATTTGTGGAGCCGATTTTTATGCATTTAACATAGAGGTTACTGTCTTCAGGGTGGAGGAAAGATTGACAAATGAGGAGCCGAAAAACGGGCCTTTTATAGTTTTAGCACAGCTCCGCTACGTGAACGGTACGTGACGTACGTGGAGATAGCTACTATCCAATCGAAAATGACGTTACATAAAACGTACGGTGACACCGGAGCAACCGGAAGTAAACAAATGTCGCGGAGCGAAAGACCGATATAAGCGAAGTATTTCTCGCATATCTTTTTAAATAACGATATTCCAAGCGAATTACCGATAGAGATTGATCAAGAACAGGTAGGGCTATCGATTAATACCGTGTTTTAGGTCTGACATAAAATACGCGCGTCGAAATCGTTGATGTAACTTCTGGTTCTATGCGATCAAAAATATACATGTACATGTTTCAGGTTACTAATCGTGTTTAGATCAGTTGGACGGCCTAACATTGCACCCACCCCTAAAAGGAATTTAGTCCCTGAATTGGAGTGAAAATGATAGTACTCAGTAAGGAAACTTTAGTAAATGAAAGCCGGTAAGGAGTCAAACTGATCAAAACTAGATTGACTAAAACATTCATGTAATCATGAAAATAAGAATGACTTATGTATGCATGTTAAATTACACAAATATACAACAGCATAATTATGGTTAAAGATAGCGACTGTTTTTCAAATATTTTATACAAAATCCGCGGCTAAACATTTTACTGAACTACCTAAACTTGCCCAACTATGACAACAAACAATAATACAACTAGCAAATTCAGCAACATATAAGTCTGTAATTTCTTACTATTCTTATAACTATGTTTATCAAAAGTAATAATTAAACAATAAGTATCCCATCCTCGGCCGAAAGAATAGTTTACTTTAAAACAAGGCGTAAGATTAATAATTAAATTTATGGTTACAATTTGACGAGATACTTTTACAACTTAAATATGTCTTGCTCACTAAAACTATCACACTAAAGGTATTCTGCTTTAAAATAATCACATAAACAGATTAACAAAATTACACAGTATAACAAAATTACACTGTATAACAAAATAACACTGCACCCTATATAAAATTTACTCTTATATTCCTCACAATATTGTTATTTAATATTCTCATTTATATTCATACTAAAACTCTAAACACGGTATCCTTATCCTAAGTGCCAGGCCTACTATAAAATGATTCGTAAACTAAAATAGGAATGTAAATGTTCCAAAATAAAATCTCAATCACAGTGGCACATTAAAAGTACAAAAAGAGTGGGGAGACAAAAGGGCTTGCACGACCCTGGGCGCCAATATAATAATAATAATAATACCTGTCGGGATCCCAAAAAGTGACTGCCTATTAACGGAGGGAACGGAGTTTTAACCCCCGGCCCACCGGCGTATGTCAAACAACACATATAAAGGTGTGTGAAATGGCACATGTAAAGGTGTGCAAGGTACATGTAAAAGGTGTACCCGCAGGGCCTCCAATCGGACATTCTTAATCAACTTACATACCGAGAACCCTGCTAAGGCTCATGAGCAAATAACAATAGGACAGGATTTAAGTCAGCAATAGGTGTAGGCCTAAAAGTAGTAACATCTCCTGGTTACCATAAACAAGTCTCCCATAATATTCAAGTATTCTATTAGTAATAGCAAAAATAACGCATGTGCTGACAATGATTTATATACATATAAAAATGTGCAATAAACAACTGACCGTACGGAACCTTTACACATTACATATAAAGATGACTCATGGATACCTTTAATAATATTCAACATCTATATACTGCAAAATCCCATATACATTTCTAATATAGCTATAGCAATATGATCTTAAAGTAATAGGGCACTATTAAAAGAGTATGAACTTTTCAGATGGTATTTCGGGTACAGTGTCAAAATAAAACAATACAGACTAATGGCTAAAAATTAAAAATCAATTAGTGATAAAGAAATAACATTTAGTTAATAGGAAAAGTTATGTACTGGTAGTTTAGTTTAAATAGACATTTATGTATAAACTAGACTGTATACTGGTAACACTATTTTAGCATAAAACATTAATTATAATTAAACTTCTATTTTCACAAATTTTAAGAACAGTATAACACCAATAGTAATACCAAAAATTGATTACATTACGTAATTCTATTACATAACTGTTAATCAAACAATTCTCTTCTTCTGTTCGTTAGTTGTAGTACGTCCTCCGTGGTGTTTTTGTGTGTGGTCGTAAGTCTCGACAATGCACTGGTCAATAAATAAATCCTCGTCTATGCTAGCCTCTGGAAATTGGGCTATATATGAGTATTCACACTGAAATTGGGAGTTAAGTCTCTGTAGCTGCTCATGGCATCCAGTAAAGGCACTGTAATTTCCGTGATCATTACCCTTCAATAAAGGATCTGGAGTTCATTCCAGGAACTGTCATTTTCACATCCATCATACGTATTTGTGGCAGTTATGGGTATCATCTGTTGTCGAAGGGTTTCAGCTATGCGTAAAGCTTCAAACCTGGTTGCGGTTATCTCAGCTTTCTTTAAAGTTTTTGGTAGCCTCTCCAATAAACGTAATCGAATGTCGGAATCACTGATAGCTTCAATGAATTTGTCTATTGCAAAAGTTTCAGTCAAGCCCATGGAAAAATTAGAATGTGCCAGTTTGGTTAATTTCGAAATACTATGAGCTAAGTCTGAGATAGACTCTCCTGGAAATTGTCTTCTGTTTCTCAGTTTGACTTTAAATATCTCTTTATGGTTTAGGGTTCCATAGTTTTCATTCAGTTTCTTTACTAAGGTTATATAGTCCCATTTCTCATTCTGGTCTAGTTCTAGAAGAACTGATCTAGCACTTTTGGTAAGACAACTTGCTAAATAAAGTCCCTTTGTCTTTTGATCCCAGCTGTTTATTTGGCAGATTATGTTAAATGATTCAAGGCATTCTTGTAAATCTTCTTTTCCATCATAAGTAGGTGGTTTAAGAACTACATTACAGATTGAATTTGTACTGCTTTCTTCTTCTTGGTTTACTGATTGGTATTCATTTTCTGTCTCAGACATCGTGTTATCTATATAGTGCATATGAGGAAGTGAATTTCGATTTGCTCCTGGTACGGCATTCTCACTAGGATATTTCTCACACTGTTCTGTTGTAACTCTTTAATACTCTGAAGGTCATGTTCTAGGACTTTTAATTGTTCATGGATTTCATAATGGTATTTTCTATGGGCTTCAATACTACTGGAAAAATCTTCTACCAAATTATCAAGTCTCTTTTCCACTTTAATCATTACAGAAGTTTTCAGGTTTCCACCAAGGTGCATTCCTCTTTTCCTTTTCACATGATTCAATATCTTTTTCATGATTCAGGTCTGTATTTTCATATTCAAGCTGAAGATCATCAATGGCTTTGTTTCCAGTCTCCATTTCAGTTGTGTTACATTTCAATGTATTGGAACAAGCCATCACTTTTGTCTATTTCAAGGTAATTGGCAGGTATTTTGATGTAGAGATTCTCTTATATTTGATAACAGCAGTCCCCCAAACAAATGGTCCTTGGATCTAATGGAACCAGCCGATAGAATCCATGGAGCTAACTTCTATCACCCAGGAGTGTCGACTTAAACTAGTAATAGGGTGATAGAATGGTCAATCGTTCCTTTAATGTACTATTATACTCGAGGTAAATGGTTGCTTATGGTTTCTGCGGGAGTTAATGTCTTCATCGGAGTTGATAGTGGAGCTTCATTCCTTGTGGAGCCAAAATACAAATGCTGTGGAGCTATTTCTGTGTGGAGCCACTTTATGGCTATGCAGCAATATAATTGTTACGGAGTTATTTTTTTATGGAGCTACTTCAGGGTTCCGGAGCAATTTTGTGGATCTTGATTTGTGGAGCAGTTTTATGGAGCTATGATTTCTGTGGAGCAATTCTATGGAGCAATTTGTTTCGTGGAGCAATATATCGGAGCTTAGTTGATCAGGTCGCTGGAACTAAATGTTGGTACATACTGATTACTTTGTTTGTTGTGTTGATTCTCTACAGTCAGTCTTGAAATTAATATCCTGCACTTCTGACACCAGTTATTCCGCCGGAACTCCTGCCTAGGACCGGGAACAGTTGTTGAGTTGGGTTCGGACAAAGAGTGATGACATTGTACCTATATCTCTAGCAAAGAGGCAAAATCAGTGTTCAGTCACACATCTTTTATTCAGATATAAAGTTCTAGCAGTTCCAGTATAAACTAATCAGTAGTTTACAAAGTATTCATAAATTCCACATATCTCCAGAAGTTACTGTTCTATGACTCTTGTACAGAATGCTTATGTTAGAATAAATTAATATTTGTGGAGCCGATTTTTATGCATTTAACATAGAGGTTACTGTCTTCAGGGTGGAGGAAAGATTGACAAATGAGGAGCCGAAAAACGGGCCTTTTATAGTTTTAGCACAGCTCCGCTACGTGAACGGTACGTGACGTACGTGGAGATAGCTACTATCCAATCGAAAATGACGTTACATAAAACGTACGGTGACACCGGAGCAACCGGAAGTAAACAAATGTCGCGGAGCGAAAGACCGATATAAGCGAAGTATTTCTCGCATATCTTTTTAAATAACGATATTCCAAGCGAATTACCGATAGAGATTGATCAAGAACAGGTAGGGCTATCGATTAATACCGTGTTTTAGGTCTGACATAAAATACGCGCGTCGAAATCGTTGATGTAACTTCTGGTTCTATGCGATCAAAAAATATACATGTACAAGTTTCAGGTTACTAATCGTGTTTAGATCAGTTGGACGGCCTAACAATATTTCATTCTAATACTTCGATCATTCACTGACAAACATGTAATAAAAAAATTTACTTGATCTTTTTCGTTGAAATTATCTTGCGTAAATCGCGAGGAAATAAACAACAAAAACAACAACAAACCCCCCCCCCCCCACCCCCCGCAAAAAAAACAAAGACAGCAAATATACTTCTATCATAGTCTTTTTTCCGTGGTTTACATAAATAATTCGTCTGCAGATAACAGTTAATTATGGCATATTTAACAAGTTTATTCAACATCAAGGCTTATTACAAGCAAAAAATGAGATCATCAAGGCTTATTACAAAACAAAAAATAAGATCACACAAAATTGAAAAAACATTAGCAAGACATGTGAAAATGAAACAAAACGAAAGAGGACAGTCCGTATTATTCAAGGAATGTACAAGACAAAATACGGATTGAATATAAACCTTACTAAATAAAGCAAGTTTAACAAGTCTAGATTTACTACTATCAATTAAAGTGTCTTACAGTATGGTCCGCGGTATATTGTTTAACGCTTGAAATAGTAAAGCTTTATTTTAACACAATTTGGAAAACCAACTTTTTACTTTAAAACAAATAGAAATTATTTATACACTTGTTAAACAGTACTCAGAGTTATCAAGTATAATTTTCATCAAAAGAAATTGCATTTAATCTTTATTACTGTATTACAGTATGTAAAAAAGAAAGGACAATAGTTCAATAAATATAGGTATTTTACCTGCGCAAATTACAGTTTCGGCTTGATGACTCCAAGTTATATTGCACATGCGTCGTATATACATTCAGAAGGACAAAGAACACTATAATTTGCCAGGTGGGTTTGAATGTATAGGTAAGAGGATTCGTATAACTCGCAAAGCGGGCCACATGAACTGTATTAAATTACCTTCTTTTTGACAACAGGGCACAACTTCGAATTACGAAAAGGACATTGATGCTGATAAAACAAGTCGAAATACGAGTACAAATATTCCTGCTAGGAAACTTGATGCTAGATTAATTTCCTTGCCAGGTTTATTTACAGAGTGTTTCAAAACAATAACTACGTCGTCATCAAAGTAAAGGATTCCTAGGAATAAATTTAAAAGTATAAATTGAGATAGGAATGGTGAAGGACCCGAGTGAATTATTCTGGCGACGTATAACCGATTTGGAATGTATTTATTTAAGTAAAAGACGAATTTGCTATACATTATTTCAATTCTAATATGCCCTTAATCTAAAACAGTAGATAAAATATAGATCTAGTATTTTCTAGCGCTCTTTCTTGGTCCCAACAAAAATGACGTTATCGCGAGTTAGTTAACGTGACGTCATTTAGCGTAAGCATGTTTTAACAGAAACAAGCATATTAGAATGCCAAATAAAGTAATAACAGACAGGGCATTAATTAGAACTGACAAGAAACAAACAAGACAAATTGTACCTAGAGATGACGTTATATATAGATAAGAGAAGTTATATGAAATGTCTTACCTTCTTATTGACAACACGGTCCAATGCAATAAATAAATAAATAAAATGAAATAGGAACAAATTAAGTAAATCCATGTGAAATTGAATGCAGCCTTCTCTTCAGAATGCCAAAGTTATAACAGACATTAATTAGTACTGATGAAAGACAAATAAGACAAACTGTATTCGGTGATGATATTATTCAAATAAATGTCTAAAAGTGTCTGGTTCTTTAAAATCGCCAATTTACTTATTTGGATTTCAGGAACATATTTTTATTTTGCGTTGCCTCCTATATTGTTGTTTACATCAAATGAACCCAATGTACCTTATAAATTTGATAATTCTACAGAGTGGTTGTTTTTATCAATTTGCATGACCAATGGAATTAAATCTGTCAATTATGCAGTTACTATGCCCTGCTGCTTTTGTTTTAAAAAACTGAATAAGCATGATTATTGGTCAATAACAAAATTTGTAAAACTGATCAGACATGAATATTTGTCAATGATAAAATTTGTAAAACTGAACATGGATATTAATCAGTATAAAAATCACATTTTTGAATTTATATCTTGTGCTAACAGGAGGACTGGAACAAATGTATTACACAAACGTCGTACTTCATCTATACAATTTTCGGGTAGTAAAATAATAACAGTCTTTTAAGTAAATTATTATTGAAAGAATGAATTAGTTATATTGTTTTCATTCATTAAAGTCCCTTATTTGAATACGTTTTCTGGTAAATATAAAATTTACAGAAAAATTTAAAATCATTGCTCTTATCAACCGTTATATGCTGCGATAAATATCTGTATGTTTAGCATGTTGATTTTTATATACATACTACTCTATCAAGGAGGCAAAAACTATATCTTTATATTTTCAGTTATAATTATCGAAATATACCTTTATTCAGTTAATAAAAACATCTGAGCAGGCTGATCTTGGTCTGCACTTTTCACTATTCAGTCAGTAAATTTTCAGTGAACACTCACCCCCCACCTTCGAATAATAAATGATACTTCCCCTTGAATGATAGACCAGTACATTTTAGAAATTTAGCAGGGAAAAGGTTAAAGAACGTCTTACATACATTGTTGTCTTAGATAAAGGACACCCTCGTTGTTTTAAATAAGGGCGTAGAATTATTCGGTAGTTATAATATATCCATGTCCTCATTACATAGAAGTACTTATAAACTCTAGTAGCTTCTTTTTGAAATAACATAATAATTAATTAATTTGCCTCTTTAATTCCTAGACTCATTCTTGAAAACGTATTTAACTGTAAGTAAACCAAACCCGAAAGAGAAAAAAATAGACAAAGATAGAAAATTTGCCCTAATTGCCAATGCATGAAAACATTAAGAAACAAAACTGAAATTAGGAGAAACTAGAACTGTCACAGGAGTGACGAATAGTACCCCCATGATACGGCCTTGTCACAAATGTATGGCGAATTTTAAGTTGTTAAGGGACCATAACTACGTACAAAATTGGTGGTTCGTAGCCAAAGTCGAACTTGATCTGCATTTTATGATGTTACACCTGTGTACCAAACATTATTTAAATCTGTCAAGCCTTTCATGAGTTATTATTTGGAAACCACGAAAACTAACGGACCGACAGACCGACAGACAGACCGACCGACCGAAAAGCTCACTCCTATATACCCCACACCATATGGGTGGGTATAAAATGAAAATTTTCGTGGTCTTTGAAGAAAGAGGTATATAACGATATTTATTTAATTCAATGAAATAATTGCGATATCTATCCAAAGCTAGAAAGCACATTGTGATCTAATACAAGAGCAGCAAATATCTAACTGCAAGGGAGACCACTGTGTTGGTATGTAAGAGATTGCATACAAGCCTGTCCAAAAGGTATTTCAAATAATGAAACAAATGAACTTGGTATTGATATTTATTATAAAAAATAATATGAAACTAAATTAAAGCCCAATTATGAAATCACAGATTCTTCTGACGGTCCAAAAATTATTTTGAAGGGTGGAACCGGCAACTGAGTGTCGCTATCATACAAAGCACATTTCTTCAGAAGTGGCACAAGGACTGTTCCTCCATAAATACCTAGAACAAAGAGTGCATTAATGAAAAAGGTTCAGTAAGCCCGACTCTACATTCTATTTACTTAAAGACATATCTTAGTTTTCTATATGTATATAGGCAAAATGTTTTCCTACGGACAAAATTTATCTAAACTTTGTGTACTGACTATTTATGAGAATCAGACAGCTGAAGCAGAATCGATTAATCGGTCCGATTCTGATCTCTCTCCGATTCGATCAATCTGAAAGAGTCGGAACCGAAAGACCAAAATAGACTATACTGTAATGTAGCAATATGGTAGTAACAGCAAACCTTTCTAAAGACTTTCACATTATTGTATGACTACTTTTATTACTTTTGATGAAGAATTTTATAACACAGCTGCTGTAGTGTGCAGCCTTTAGCAACTGCCGAGCAGTCAGGGCCCAGATGTTCGAATCTTTAACATAATTATATTTTACTAAAGCTTAAAATTAAAGGCTTCTCGGAATACTGCAGATAAATTGTGTATAAAGTCATTTTTTTAAGGAAAGAAAAGAAGGATAATGAATTCAGTATCTATTGTGTGGAAGTGTTGAGGTGAAAATCCGGGAGAGTGTGTTAAATAGCCTGAACCTCTTGTTTGGAATTAGTTAGATAAGTAAGGTTGATTTTTGTCTTCATTTTAGATCTAATCTTTGTGGGACTTGTATAACATTGGCTGGAATATACGTTATCTGTGTTTGTCGTGATGCTAAAAACTAACCAAGATTTCTGTTGCATGGCAACAATAGGACTTTTGGGGTTGTTACCTCCATTAGATTTGCCCAACAGAGATGACGAAGGCGACGAATTCTAGCATTGTTTCAGTGTGTTCGTTTATTAATGAGTTAGGTACTTACATCACATGGACACAACTTTTTTGTTATTTGGAAAAGAGGTCCCTTTGAAATATTTGTATTAAACCGCGCAACGCCAATGTCCTTTCAGATCTCTAGTACTATGTTTACATTTTAATAATTCTTAAAGTCTTTTAGTAACTATTTTCCAGGAAGTGTCAATTTTAGCAGTTTGATTATAGCTATATATCATTTTTTCCAGCATGTCTATGTAGTATAGAAATGCATCTGTTTTAGTGCCTTAGCTACTCACATGTTTCTTTATATTTGAATTATGTATATATGATAATACATGTATTTTAATTTAACGCCAACATTAATACATATTTGTTGAGCTTTCCTGGTTGTGATTTTATTTACTCTGGTTCTAAAGGAAGCGTTCATTGTGACTTTCTCCAAAATCTCTGTTCCGATAAAAATCAAATCATGTACTGTTTCGTACCAGGTTCGAAACACGGGTTTTCGGAGTAAACTGCTGCAAATCGATGGTTTCGTTTTAATGATTAAGTGCGACCGTTTTCACTATCGTATTCAAAAGATTGTTGTTTTTCAATTACTAACGTGTGTAGCCACCTCTTATATTGATAAATAAAGCATTAGCACATCGGCGCACCGACCGGACGTACCGTTGTTAGGGCCGGGAATGTTTAGCTCATTTACTTACTAACAGGGAGTATTTGATTCGCAACTTTTTATTTGGACCCGTGAGCTTTAGGCAGCAAAATCGTAACACAAACATGACCAATTTGTAAAATGAATACATCCACGTATAAGTTAATAAAATGCTTCAAAATGTGATTAAAATCGTTTTTTTTTTAATTGAGATTTTTGGGAGAACTTACAGTGCAGTGTATCTTTTGTAACAGTCTTTTCTTTGTTTGTTTTGGGTTAAATGCCATTTTCAGCAGTATTTCAGTGATTAATGGCAGGCATCTAGCCTAACCAGTGTTCCTGAATTCTATACCAGTAATAACCTGTCTCAGCCATCAATAAGCTGAAGAACGGAAAGGCTCCTGGACCTGACAGCATCCCACCAGAGGCACTAAAGACATCAGCAGCAGCTACAGCTGACATCATTCAGGGCCTACTACAGACTATCTGGGATAAAGAGACAGTACCAGCTGAATGGCAGAATGGGTACATTGTCAAGCTGCAAAAGAAAGGTGACCTCAGCGATTGTCAGAACTGGCGTGGCATCCAACTGCTCTCCATACCTAGTAAAGTCCTCACTCGCATTATCCTAGAGAGGATGGAGAAGGCAGTAGACTCAGAACTGAGGGAAGAACAAGCAGGCTTCAGACCTGGAAGATCTTGTACAGACCAGATAGCTACTCTCCGTATAATCATAGAACAGTCTATAGAATGGCGATCCCCACTTTATGCCACCTTCATTGACTTCAAGAAGGCCTTCGACATGATAGACAGGACTGCAATCTGGAGCATACTCGCACGCTACGGTATCCCAGACAAGATCGTCAACATTATTCGGAGCATGTACAACAACAACACCTGTCAAGTCATCCATGACATGAACCTTACAGATCCCTTTGCTGTCAACAACGGAGTACGACAAGGATGTCTACTGTCTCCTCTCATCCTCTCACTGGTGATTGACTGGGTGATGAAAACAACAATGGAGCAACCTAGAGGGATCCAATGGACACTTACCAAACGACTCGAAGACTTGGATTTCGCAGACGACATCGGTCTCCTGTCTCACACCCACAGACAGATGCAAGAGAAGATAGAGCATTTACAAGCTGTAGGAAGACGAACTGGCCTGGAAGTGAACAGAATTGAGACAAAAAGCCTGTGGATCAATGCGGCCCAGGATACAGCTATCCTCATAGAAGGGGAACCTATAGAAGATGTACCCCAGTTCACATACCTCGGCAGTGAAGTCAGTAAGACAGGAGACAGAGAAGAAGATATAAGGTCCAGAATAGGAAAAGCTAGGTACGCTTTCATCACCTTAAAGCCAATCTGGGACAACAGGGCCTTACACCTCCGTACAAAGATCAGACTGTTTAACATCAATGTTAAAACAGTTCTGTTATACGGCTCAGAGACCTGGAGACGCACAAAAACACTAGACAAGAAACTCCAGGTCTTCATCAATACAAGCCTGAGAAGAACCCTCCGCATCAGATGGCCGGAATGAATCTCAAACCAGGAGTTGTGGCAAAGAACCAGCCAAAGGCCAATTGCGGAAGAAATCCAGATGAAGAAATGAAGATGGATTGGCCACACCATTAGAAGAGGCCAATCATGCACAGCCCGTCATTCTCTGGACTAGAACCCGCAAGGAAGTCGCAGAAGAGGTCGTCCCGTGCAGACGTGGCGGAGGACCCTAGACTCCGAGCTACGAAAAATCCAGATGTCTTGGGGAGAAGCTAAACAGGTTGCCATGGACCGTACCAGATGGAGAGCTGTTGTGAAGGCCCTATGTCCCTCCAGGGATGAAGAAGACTAAGTAAGTAAGTAAGTAATAACCTGTTCTCCGCAAGTAACTGCAAACTGCCCAACAGAGATGGAGAACGAATGATTTAAGACGCAATCTCATTTATCATATCGTTGCGGAGAACATACGCCTCGCCCAGAGATCGAACACACGTCCCCGTGATCCGTAGATCTGCGCTCTCTCACTATTGAGCTAAGCGGGCGGGCTGTTCTTATGTAACAGTTTAATTTTAAGTTTTCTTTCATTATAGTGCCTTACAAAGAAATGGAGAAACAGATAAATTTATGAAGTAAAATAGTGGTTAGCTGTGGCGTCAATCCTATACTAGAAATATTTCGAAGGATGACATGCTCTCTTAGTGTGGTATAAAGGTTCGCGTATATTTCAAATAGTTATGTGTGATTTTCATCTGTACTGTATTAATGTATTACTGTTTGCTTGCATTTTACTTATCATTTAAGAACCAGCTTTAAGATTGTCTTGTGGCAATTATATTTATAAAACTTACATTGTTTAGTAAAACTTATATTGTTTAGTATTTTTGCTTGCTCTGTAACTATGTTTTCATCATATATATTTAATAAAAACGCTTAAATGCAGAAGCCGGAGCTTTCGACCTTTCGGCCTTCTTCAGCTGCGTTTATTTAACAATGTTTACAACAAAACCCTAATTATTCTCAATAAAGTATCAAAGGAAATTATTAGCTAAAATTGTCTAGTATATATGTGTAATGATCATGTTTCAAAACATAATTCAGTGTTATTAAATGTGTCTGAAAATGATGACGTTAAACGGTTATTCATATTTATTTCGTTAGTTAGATCCATGATTTATTTTTTTTCTGTTAATTATACATAGACAAGCTTGCCACACAATAATTACATAAAGAGCTACGCATGAGAATCAATTCAGACGTACATGAGGCTTTTGTCCAACATTTAGTAACTATGTTGGAAGAATTCTGACTCAAAGTCAGGACTCTTTTCAATATCGTAAACCTTTATCATAGTTTCATTTTTTTTTGACATCGTAGTCTCGACATTTCAACAGCGTAGTATCTTATCATCGTTTTAGATCTTTTATACGTGTAGTTTGTAATAGGTTGTTAGGTTTTTATCGAAGATATTTCACGACTTAGAAGATTTCAGCAAATTTCTCGATTCAAAGCTGATATAATGTTATGTTCTTGCCTTCGCAAAACTGGGGAAAAACACAAAAACAACTAAAACGCCACAAGTGAACATATTAGTGCATATCACTATAGAAAAATACTAAATCTATTGTAAAAATACGGAGAATAAAGGTATGTATGATTACTTGAATTTGTTTATATGAATTTGTTTTTTAAGTGATATATACGTTGTAGATACTGATAAAGCCCTGCAATATGTTCGTCAAAACTTTTATTCAGATGATAGCGGTAATATGCGCTTTAGTTTTCTTTTTGGATTTTAGTGTAAATAATGCATAACGTGGATGTTTTTGATATGATTGCCAGATTTTTATAGCGTTCTTTTCATTTATAAGATAACCATTCAAAATTATATTCATATGCTTATCTTACTAATGAGTTTGATTCCCCCTTTGTGTTTTGTCAGTGATGTTTTCTTCTTTTTAGAATTTATAATGGATAATATTAGTGCGTAAATCAGTTACTTCCCCTTTCAGTTATATTAACTTATTTGTTGGCTGAGTCGATTTTTTTTATATTCTTGAACTAAATAAAAATGGATTTTCATCACATTAAATTTGTTGTGAATCTGCATACGTTTCAAAATAATCAAGGTTAATGTAATGTTTAAATATTTAAATATTCTTGAAAATTTTCGAAAAAGTAGAGTGTTATTTATAGATAACTATACATCATGGAAAACGGTAAGCGTGACAAGAAAACCGCAGTCTCTTTGTTTACCAACATTACGTTTCTTTATGAGGCAAAACATCTTGCACTAATCAAGATAACATTTGCTGAATTAGAAAATATATCTTGTTTAGTTTGCTAAACTTCTTTGATGAACAGGACATCTAATTAAACTATGGAATGTGTTAAACTCTTCAACTATTTTTACCAGACTTCGTTCATTGCTGTTGTTTTTGTCTGCGCATTAAGCGGCGTGTCCCTGCCAAAATTGATTCTGATCTCAATGCACGGATTTCAGTTCGATTATCTGGATTTAATTGCACCAAATCAAGCTAAAAGCTTTCAATTTATGATAGGAAATGGAGTAAAAGCCAAATCAATCATGAATGTTTTCCCGACAAATACTTATCCAAATCATTACACGCTTATCACTGGATTGTACCCAGAGTGTCATGGAATTGTGGACAACAAATTTTATGATGCGGTATGGAATGAGTATTTCGATTCGATTTTGATAATAGGAGAGACAACGTTGATCCATTCTGGTATGATACTGGAGCAGAGCCGATTTATGTCACAAATAAAAAAGCTGATCCTTCGCGGAACTCGGGTTCGGTTGTTTGGCCAGCAGGTATTGGAAAAGTCAAAGGTATTGGACCAGACAAAGTAATTCCTTACGCAGATTCATGGTCCCGCATTAATAACACTGAGCGTGTTGACACGATAATTTCGTGGTTCACTGATAAGATTGTTCCTATTAATTCAGGACTCCTGTACTTCTTGGAGCCGGATGGAATTGGTCATGTAACCGGCGGGGGTTCTAAAAATGTTACAGATATGATCAAAGGCGAATTGGATAACGTGTTAGGATATTTATTCAAGAAATTGAAGGAAAACGGTCTCCTTGATGAGATGAATATAATTTTAACATCAGATCATGGCTTTGCAAACTACAGAAGGGATAAGGCAGTCTTACTTAGTGATCACTTGAATTCGTCTTGGTATAAAACAGGCTCTGTTCAGTTCGGGAATTATGCCCTTCATAAGCATATCTTTCCGGAGGAAGGTTTGTATGATTTAAAAGCCATACTTTATAAATTTAATTAGTATGAGGAACATATGTAAATAGTTGACGTTTCTTTCATTTAAAAAGGTTCAGAATACAATCGATTCATAAAGCTTGAGGTGACTTTATGACTTTGACCAATGACCTATAGGGAGCAGATTTTTGTTCAGTTCTAATAATTATTTCTGGTAAAACACTGAAAATTTTATATATTGAAAGCGACATCTAATGACGCTAATTTCTGTTTATAGGGCAAGAAGAAAATGTGCTCCAAGCGCTGCGTAACATCCCTTATTTAAAGGTGTACAGGAAAGGTGGCAGCGAGTTGGACGGGCTACACTACAACTCTAGTACAAGGATAGCCCCTATTGTTATCACTGGGTCTGAAGAAGGAGTGGTTATATTTCCTGATGAAGCTAGTCGAGACAGGATGAAATCCGGTAATTTAAAACAAGCATTTAGCTCGATTATACGAAGTTTATAGAAAGCTATCTTACTCACTCCGGAGATATATTTGATTCATACCTTGCCCAGTTGTTCGATATTATCACCGGCTGCACGTGACCCAAGATCAGTAACGCTAGTGCCAATATTTTATAAATTACATTTGTATGCTTCTTTTTACCTAGAATTTCAGGTAAAAGTTTTGATGCACATTTCATCCAGTCTCTAGTATAAGTGAATGGATTTGCCTGAAATTTAAAATTGTTTGCCCACATATAATACAAATGAAATCTGGAAAGTAGATCCCTCGGAAGCACCGAGAACAAAGCAAACAGTAAAAATTGCAGACTCGGTTTGATTAAGTCTGTTCATGAGCAGTAATACAAAATACAACACTGCCTACGCCCCCTAGCACCGGCTTAAGCAGTATTCAATCTTCAAATCTAAATAAGTTGAAATCAATGATCCCGAAGGACCAGATAATATAACAACACTGAGATGAAGAGCGACTTTTACGGCCGCCACACAGAATTTAACACCCATTGTTGTGAAGTAAATAAAATCTGGAAAGTAGAACACCAAGAACAAGTCAAACAGTGAAAATAGCCAAAACTCACCAATATTTCATGAATTATGCTCCCATTTACTTCAGGTTTAAGTTTTGCTACATTTTTATTCTATCTCTGTCATTTTTTGAATGGATTTGATTTAAATTTAAGGAAGTTGTCATATTATCGTATTATAATTAACAATTAACGTCACATGACGTTATGTCCATGGCCTTGACCTATTACCCTGGCTCAAATATTCCATGAATAACGCTCTCTTCGTGATTTCAGGTTGATGCACTTCCATTCTATATCGGTTATTTCTAAATGGATTTGACTGAAACTTGAAATAGTTGTTCAACATCAGAAACAAGCATAGAAATATTTCTGTGCGGTATCTCTACTCAGTACTAATAATAGGTCAATTCGTTCATGTATTCATTTTATATGGTTCATGAACATACTGAAACTAAATAGTTCAAACATCCGCTGTGCACAGAAAAGTTTATTTTTCATTTCACAGTGTCGTGTGATTCATACTGGATTGATTAAAAAGCATTTTACTATTTACAGTTTTGATACTATCTCACGATGTATGTTTATATATCTTTTAATTATTTGTCATGGAATTCCAGTTGGTGTCCATGGATATGACCCATACCTTGTGCCCAGCATGCGTCCATTCTTCCTTGCAATTGGTCCAGCTTTCAAAAAGGGATACCTATCTGAGCAGTTTAACTCGGTGGACATTTATCCTTTGATGTGTCATATATTGGGTATCGTGCCTGCTCCAAATAATGGCTCCTTTGAGAATGTGAAAAGCTTATTGCGAGAGAAATCAGTCATGAGTAAGATGCCTGAAAGGTCAACAACTGTGATCTTACGTTAGTGCAGTTTTCTTTTACACATGTTGATGCTAAATATCGAAATAAGTTTTAAACAAGTCCGATTTTGAAATATTCGTGTACGTTCATTAGAGTTGCTTAAACCATTTCAAGAAGCTTAAAGAGATTAAAGTCCAAGGAAAAAAGAAAAAAAAACTACCAGAATCTGTTCTGTCTGTATGAGTTTTCAAGCAAATCATATATTTCTATTTCTTTCTATTTTTACACAGTAACTTACTTATTCAGTGATCTAAACTTACTGGAATTGTAGAACATATTGGTATGGATTGAGTCATTTAAGAAGTTACATAATTTGTGAATGGTGAGTGAAATGTGAATAGGGAGTGAAAAACTTAATGCAATTCTTTCAATCATTTTGCGTAAATCTATTACAGTTGTAATTTTTGCCGGACTGTGTGCACTTCTAGCTGGGATATATACCGTCTGTACCTGTCAGAAAGCAAGGAAACAGCTTAGACTTGGTAACAAGACAGCACCTGAAGTTACATCGTCTGGGTCCGCGACGGTCAGTGCAGAAGCTGAACGTCAGGACGAACTTTGAGCCTATGTTGAATAAATTTATGTACATCTACATGGAGCAGTAGCACCTTTATGATTCAATCACGATAAAGTGTAAAAAGACGCTGTGTGTATAAGGAATTACTGAATATACAAATGGATACTTTATTATCTTACACCCTGCTATATTTCTAAAATAGACTGGTCAATCGTTGAGTTTGGGAAGTACCACTTATTATTCAAAGGGATATTTATTGATTGAATAGCAAACCGTGCAGACTATGAACGTGCTGTCTGATCTTGGTCTGCGCTGGTCGCAAAGGCAAAATCACTTGCCACCGGCAGGCTAAAGGGTAAACATGCCCGCCGAGCTCAATAGGAACATCGCAGATCTACGGATCGCGGGGTCGTGAGTTTGATCCTTGGGCGTGGCGTTTGTTCTCGTGACGATTTGATACAAGACATTGTGTATGAAATCATTCGTCTTTTACATTTGATTCATGTGGGGAAGTTGGAAGTTACTTACAGGTTTGTACTGGTATAGAATCCAGGAACACTGATTAAGTGAAATACTGTTGAAAAACGGCGTTAAACCCACAACAAACAAACAAAAGAAAATACTAACTTTTCACAAAACGGCTTCAAAGACGCCACATGTATAATGATATGCAAGTTGATACCTTAAAGATATTTCATCTGTTCATCTGTTTATTAAAAGATTCACCAAAAACTTTGTATTGTCTAAAGTATATATTGAAACAGTGCTGTTTAAAGCAGTATTTAAGCATTTAACTAGTAAGAATGATTCATTAAGCAAGCAGAAATGTTCATATCAGTCCGATGAAATGCTCAACACAACTGTCCTAATGAATTAAAATGCACGCGTTATAAGCATATGTTGTTTAATAAATTTATTTCATATTTTCATCATTGTTGTACTAAAAGCTCATAATGTCTGATTTTTAAATGTGGCTGCCGCATATTCCGTTATGAATATAAAATACATTGATTTCTTGTTAAATCCTATATTTCTAATAATTACTTTTTTTAAACATTTAATTAAAGGCTTGAATATTACTGAATATACTAGAATGTTTATTTAATCTATAAGTTTTTAGTACCTCCCTTTACGGCTTCATCTATAACAGTTCGTGTGCAATATTAAAAGTAGTACTTTTTAGCCATGTAAGTACGCATAAAATCTATTTAGAAAGCTGTTTCATCTGTTTTTAAAGCACACATTTAAAGTTTTATGGACTTTAAATTATGTGTACTTTATATATTTCACTGGTTCGCTTTGAAATATAAAGGATCCATCGATGAAAACCTTCTAATTTGCCAGTAACTCTATATAACAGTATTAAGCCAGGTCATAAGAATGTTAGCTCTATAACCATTTGATAAGAGCTCAGCCTGATGATTAAGAAGTTTTCTTTCCATTATAATCATGTGCTGGTTGGAAGATTTTTTTCACAGAGTTATCGCCCTTTTAGTACCCAGCATAATATACTATGGTACCATTTTTGGTCCGGAATATTCCTCAGGAACCCACTTGCTAGAACTCGTAAAAATTTCATAGGAAACTTCACTTCCAATAGGAGACGCGCATTTTGTCTTCATGTTCCGGTGAGACGATTTTTCACTGAGTTATTGCTCTTTGATTATTCAACATTAATATACTGTATACCTTTTCTTGTTCGGAGTATTCCTCAGCATTTTCAATGAGTCCCATACTCAATAGGAGCATTTTTTACACTTTTATTATCTTTAACGTCTCTAGAACATTCTTCGAATTAATTTGTTAGAATGGATTATAAGGGGACCCTGAGACTTTCGATGAAGATGACTCTCATTAAATGAAGAAAAATAAATAAAACAAAAAACAAAACAATCGACAAACAAAGAGTGGCTTTGCAAAATCTGTGCTGTAGGTAGAAACTTTGAATTTATTTTTAAGATCCCCTTCAAAATATTTTAAAGCATTAATTTACTTACCATGTGTAAGAAAAACATATGTTCTACAGGAGGAAATGAAATTTATGTTTATGGTAGTATCAAAACACCATTCTAGCAGACAAAGATTGATAATAAACATGAAATGTAAGGAATTTTGGTGAAGGTGTATTTAAACCTTTGATGCTTTTGGTGTAAGACAGACAGCTGATTTTTTACCCTTATCATGCTTGACACGACTGATTTTGCCTTTGAGACAAAGATCTGCACTGTTCGCCATTCATTCAGTATCTTTTAGAAAGCACCCCTTTTAACAATTAATGGTACTATCCAAATTTAAAGATGGACAAGTTAATTGTAGAAATTTAGCAAGGGTAAGGGTTAAAACTAAAACATTATACTGTTTATTCACATGTATTCAATATTGAATTGTATGGCAATATTTGTCCGCGGCTCAGTGTCGGACTGTCGAAAACTACAAATAGCTAGCCCTATATATTAAGCAAAAACATATCCAGCCAATTCACAGTTATACACGATATGTTTAGCTCATTCCCGGGAAACATCGACCGGACTCAGAAATGTTATTAACATGAAAATGATTTCGTTGACTGCCAATGGTGTCGCTTGCAACCATCTTCAACTTTGAATTGAAGGGACTCACAAGACTCACTGGCAAGACTATCTTCAATACATTGTGTCACATGTAGTCGAAGAAATATTCTGATGAAATAAATAGGTCAGACACAATAACAGTTCTATGGGGTTTTATTCTTTTTCACTTATGTAAGAATTATCACATTTTTAGCGTAAGACTGCAAACTCCTTTAACTCTTCGAGGGTACACCAGGAAAGACTAATGTAAAATATCTTATCTTAGGCTAATTGACTGATGTGATACTGAATTCTTTGTCAACTATGGTCAACAATGGTGCTTTTTCATAGTGAATATTCAACCCAAATAGTTTCGTTGATAAATATTTTTACTTTCTTCTTCCTTCAATGTATTACTAAATTTATCAATGTATATGTTAAATATGCATACCAATGTATACTAATTGTCCTAACTTTAAACCACAAACAATCTCGCTTGCCATTTTATATACATGACGTGCATCAACAAAATATGCATATGTACATTTGTATCATGTTTACAATTATTCATCAAGTTCTACAGAGAATAAACATGATCAAGGCAACTTCGATTACCTGTAAAACCGTTTTGTTTGCCACACAATACATTTTGAGCTTTAAGTCTCCCAATCTAATATGTGCACAAATTTTACAAGGAAGAGTGAGTGAGTGAGTGAGTTGGGTTTTACGGCGAATCGACACAAAATGGTCATATACCGCCGAGAAGAAGTCATATTGCAAACGCCAACTGTAAAGCCTAAACATTGATGTAAAAATGTAAAGCATACCTAAAAACATCCATGTAAAAATGTAAAGAACACTATGAATAATGTAAAACATATCTAAAAGCATCCATGTAATAATGTAAAGCATATCTAAAAACAGTAATGTAAAAATGTATGTACGTGTGTGTTAAAATATCAGCTGCAAACATAATAATATTGCAAGATGTAAATAAATATAAGAAGTGTTAGATCCTTTGATATATTCCTATCTGCTTTAAAAAAGATAAAATATTTCCAACTGAACTTTGTCAAATAATTCTCTCAAAGATTGAACGTCATAATATGTACTGCGTTGTGTAGCAAAGTCCACACAGTCGATTAAAATGTGTTTAATAGTTAGCGGTGTTTGACATGGTACACATTTGGGTTGATCTTCTTTATTCAAAAGTTATAAGGAAGAAGTGTTATATCACTGTACTGTAATGGGTCTGATTGGGCACTTTCATACCTGATCAGTACAGTATTATTTCGAAGAATTTCTATAAAAAAAGTTTCCTCGAGTCCACAAGCTTTGCCAAGCTTTACATTAAACGTAGCCTTCTTACCTCATCCCTGGTAATTGGTCTATTTAGAGCGGAACAATGACTTTATAAAACTATAAAAATAATTTCATCATTTAGACAATGCTTCACATAATAATTTAAAAAAATAGTCTGAAACATGTTGTCTGTATCAATGACGTGTGTACCGTCTTAAACAGTTTCTAAGAAAATTCGGTGACTATGTCAAGTTTGCCAGAAGCCTTGTCAACGAGAGATCCGACGAGAAGGTAAAAAGTCTCCCAGTGCTTGGATTCAGTGTTGTTATATTTTCTGGTCCTTTGGGATCATGGAGTCCATTCAACATATTTGTAATAGAGTTCCGCTTAAGCCGGTGCTAGGGGGTGTGAGAGGTGTTGCACATTTCATTACCTCTCATTAACAGACTCAATCAAACGGAGTCTGCAATTATTCTTCTTTGTTGCATTCTTTGCTTCCAAAGGATCTTTTTACAGCTTTTATTAACTATCACAACAGCAATCTTTAAGTGCCGTGTGGCGACTGTAAAATGTCTCCCCGTACTTGGATTCAGTCTTGTTATATTTTTGGTTCTTTGGGATCATGGAGTCCATTCAACATATTTGTAATAGAGTTCCGCTTAAGCCGCTGCTAGGGACGTGAGAGGTGTTGCATATTTCATTACCTCTCATGAACAGACTCAATCAAACCGAGTCTGCTATTATGCTTCTTGGTTGCATTTTTTGCTTCCAAAGGATCGTTTTACAAATTTTATTTCCACTTTAACACGCCTACAACTTTTATCAATTAGCATTCTTTTCGACTGATATACACACCATTTTTTTTTCTTTGTACACAAGATAAGTTTTATTTTAAGTCGGCAAGACATATAAAAATGCAACATAAGCTTTGACTGAGTTTTGTATCAGAGTACTGAAAACAAGTGTTGTAAGTAAAATAATTTCATTAGTACATAGCTTAAAAACAAATTACGACTTAGAAGTCTGCATAATTCATAAATACCAAATTATTTGAGTTTACATATTAATTAAAATATAATTATGTTAAAATTATATAATATCCTTATCTACACCAATTGCACAAACAAACTGCTAAAAGACAAGACAAATAAAGAGATAGTGGTTATAAAGTAGCAAGTATCACATGAGAGCTCATTTAAATGTGAAATTCTGATCAACTCCATTATTGTTAAAAGTACCACTAAAGGAACATAAAAGATTTTTAACATAATGCGCAATACATAGGCTTTTAAATGCAAAGAGGTCACAATATATATATATCACATTTAAGTACTAAAACAGGTATGTCAGCTTTGTTTTCAAACCTAAACAAATTTCAGTCCTTCATTCTAATATGCTTTCTTTTAGCATTTGAAAAGGGTTTATA
Organism: Mercenaria mercenaria; assembly: GCF_021730395.1. Lineage (NCBI taxonomy): Eukaryota > Metazoa > Mollusca > Bivalvia > Venerida > Veneridae > Mercenaria > Mercenaria mercenaria. Next base: position 908,282 of record NC_069364.1, read on the forward strand.
ACACAAAATATATCTACCCGTCAAAAAGCTTTAGAAGCGCCCGTCTCGTATAAAAATTTGCGCTTGTCATGAAGATAAGTAGCAAAAAGAAAAACCTCACATAAAAATAAGTGTAGTTAACAATACTCGTACAACAACCAGTAGAATCTAGTAATATGATCTTGAAGTATAACAATGTAAATGTTTATCAGGTTATAAGAAAACTTCTTTTCAACAAAGTGTCAATTTAATTTAGATTGTATCAGTAATCTAAATGCATGAGAAATACTAGCATTCAGCTTGATAAAATCCGTTTTCAAGGTTTTATGGCATAGTCAGTCACTTATGATGGTGAGGCGTTACTTAATCTACTTCTAGTTGGCGGTTGTTTTGGCGATATTTTATTAGGTACACAAATTACACACACATGTAAATATACCCAGTCTCACCTCCGACACTTCGAAATTAGCAAAGTTTAGGTTGTAAATAGGCAGTATTTAATACTCCCAAAACATGTCTAGTGTTTTCTTCATTGTTCATTATCTATAAACAATTTGACCATTAACATACCACTGAGTATATGGTGTAGACAGTCCTTATATCTGATATATGTGAATTCTTCGTGTATTTTACAAACAATTTACGCTATCTTTCCCGTCATGCTTTTTATCCGGATATACTCAAAAATGCGCTTTCCAAACGCTTGACAATTGCTTTCAAGCAAATGGTACTTGTTAAACGTCTCGTTTTCATAATCCAGCATCTCTAAAAGGGCTTTTACATTCACATTTGAAGAATCCTTTTTTTCTAGTGTTATTTTTGCCCCATTGCTTCTTTTTTCGCCTAGAATTCTGTCTCTAACTGCTGTTTCATTCTCGCTTCTTTGTATTATTATTTCTTTAGCATTCTTCTCTATGGACCACCACCAACTATTCGTTTTAAATACGACAAATCTGTGATAAAACCACCGACATGTTCCTGTGATATTGATGAGTGGAACTTTGTAGGAATAGACGTCTAATATACTCTCCCTTGAGTCTTCCATCATTTCCTTTTCGTTCAGTATAGTGCGACTCGTGGCAATCATACCATTTGAATTTTTGTCAACTTCCGGGTAATATGAGACCCGACTAGCCCAAACCGGTGTGCTTCTAGACGCCCCCATTCCTATTAAAGATGTTGACACAATGAATCTGAACTAGTTGGTATCCCTCAAATGCTTCGTGTTGATTATTGAAACGGGGACAATATGCTTATTATAACAAACTGAATAAATCGGGAGTGTACTGTACGATTTCTTTAAAGTGGCACAAATACAACGCTGTGATAAGTTCAAAATAGGGATGTTAAATCGAAATGTAATAGATACTACAATTAACATTACATCTTACATCTAAATTGTTAGTAAGTTCAACAGAACAATATAGGTATTTGTTTGAGCGATAAAGCTCGCATGTAATTTGAATGGCAAACTAATTAAATTTGTACCCAGACCTGTAAGCCTGGATACATTTGAAATAGTTTTGCTAGCAATTTATTATTAGCTTTTCGAAATAAATATTTTCGGTTGTACTAACATGATAATGTTAATGGCATATTATGTAATATCATGCGATTTCTATGTAATGAAAATAAAACAAGCAAATTCGATGAATTGATATCCCCCGCCTAATGGGTTTGTGGTGAGAAATGGCAAAGACATATATCCGGTAAAGTGTTAAGGATGTTACTAAGAAGCAAATAATTTTATTACATTCTAACTTAAATGAACAGATGTCCTTAAGAGAGCACAATACATTAAGAACTGTTGAACGTTGGTGGTGACGGGTGTGTGTGTGTGTGTGGGGGGGGGGGAATAAATGTTCATGGAAGGTTTGACATTTTTGTCACATGTTGATAATAAATATTGATGGTATTTTTTTGGGGTGGCTAGAGGGATGAGGCGTTAGGGATGGGGGTGAGGGGGAGGGTGCATGATCAGGGTTGTGGGGATGACTGGGTGGAAGAGCGTTGGTTGGGGGGGGGGGGGGGGGGGTGTAAGAAACAATTATGCATGTTGATAAATTTTCACGAAAGGTTTATGGTTTAACAAATTGAAAAGAAAATTGTGGTTGGGGATGGGGATGGGGAGGGGAGAGGGTGACCAGGGCGGTGGGGTGACCCGTTGTTGATACACAACTTCTCATGTTGCTAATAAATGTTCAAGGAAAAAAAATGAAAGAAGTTTGATAACATTCTTCCAATTGGTTAGTTTGTTATGTAAAAATACATGGGGTTTAAAACAATTAAAGGACAATAACTCCGAAGTTACTAAAGAGATCTAACGAAATTGCGTGCTCACTACCACATTATGGTGATCTAAATTGAATTCAAGTTTCATAGTTCTAGGTCAAATATAGCAGAAATTGCCATATTTATTGTACCCTATATAGTTAGCACTAGAAAGTACCAAGGACCATAACTCTTTTTACTTGGGCAATCTGACTGACATTTGACGTGCTGCATTTCCCTTTAGTGGTGAACACATATATGAAGTTTTATTCAAATATTCTAAACCACTTTCAAGATATGGCTCCTGACGCACAGTCAACGCCAAAACTATACGCCTCCGCCTACGGCGAGGGATAACTAGATATAGAGGGTATTTGTTTGCTTCAGTGTAAGACTGAAAAATCTCCCATGATTGGAAGCAGATGCAATTTTTTCACGAATGACATAGCCAAGAGTGAATGTAAAAGTATGGTGTTCATGAGTTAAAGATATTTTGATCTTACATGTAAAACAGACACATTTTCTTTATGTTTTGACTAAATTTTCCAATTTTATAGTTTCTTACTGACTTTTCATCGGAAAATAACAGATATATATTTTATTCTTATACTTCGATAGTTCACCGGCAAACATGTAATAAAACCATTTACTTTCTCTTTGTAAGTATATTGCATAAATCAAACTTCAAACAAAGACAGCAACTATACTAGTACTCCTATCTGAGTCTTTTCCGAAATGGCGTGGCTTATACAAATACATTATTATTTTGTTTGCATATAACAGTTAATTGTGCCATTTAAAAAGATCTTACTGTACGGTTTTGCGAATACAAATACGACATATAGTATAGGATGACTAAAGCTCTATTTTAACATTATAAGGAAAACCAACATGTTACAGTAAAACAAATAGAAATTAATTTATTTACGGCTGAAATAGGAGTCTAAAATTATGTATAAACTTGATAAGCAGTATGCAGATTTTATAATTTTCTTCATAAGAAATTATATTTGATCTTTATTACAGTATGTATAAAGAAACGACAATAATTCAATAAATATAGGTGTTTACCTGCTCTTAATTTGTTGCACTTTCGGTTTGACTTTGAGCTATGCGCATGCGTTTTATATACTAATAGATTTATGAGAAAGAACACTAAAGTTTAAAGGTGGGTTGGAATGTATAGAAAAGAGGATTCGTAAAGCGGGCCACATGAACCGTCTTAAATAACTTTCTTATTGACAATACTGCCCAACTTCGAATTACGAAAATGACATTGATGATGATAAAACAAGTCGAAATATAAATCCAAATATTTGCTAGGAAGGCTAGGTTAATTTTCTTGCCACGTTTATTTACAGAGTGTTTTAAAACAATATATACCTTGTTATCAAAGTAAAAGATACTTAGGAATAGATTTGAAAGTGTAAATTGAGATAGGAATGATAAGGAAATACATATAAAATTGAATGCATCATGTCAGAATGCCAAACAAAGTAATACCAGACAGAACATTAATTAGTACTGACAAGAAACAAACAAGACAATGTACATTTAGATGATGTAATCCAAATAAAAGCCAGATCGACTCTTTAAATAGCACTAGTTTATTATTGTTTTAATTTAAGGAACAGATTTTTATTTTGTGTTGCCTTTTAAACTGTTAATTACCTACATACCCTGCTGCAAATAAGTATAGGTAAGAGGATTCATATATTATAAGCATTTCTAGTCTATACCGATGACGAGTTGTACACCTGATTAAGGACGTATTTCAAGTGATGTAACATGGTTTGAGATTTTATTCCTATATTTTTCACCAATCTGGTGAATCTTTCTCTTTGAATTTAAAATGACTTCCTGTTGATATCTAACATTACTCAAATACTCGGGAAATTCATATACATGTACAACTACACTCTTAAACCGTAAAACCAAGCGATGCATATCCCTGTAAGATATTAACCACCAGATTGGTGAAAAATATACGAATAAAATCCTACACCATGTTACATCAAAACCTCTTACCTATACTTAGGTGCGTTGTTTATAATTCTCCCCAAAAAATCAGTAATAACCCGGTTCTTATTTAGTAACTTTAATTGGGAAGTGCATGATAAGAACACAATCAAGTGATAAAGGCAATTTATTTATCAGATTATTTTATTGTGGTGTACTTTATAGGAATGCAGTGACATTCTGATATTATGAATTTGTTTGACAAAGCAATTTCAGGGTTAATTAGGAAGGTCAGATTTGTCGGTAAGCAAGATTCAGGGCAGTAGCAGGCTGGTCTTAGTCTGCTCTGTCCACTATTCAGTCAGTAAATTTTCAGTGAATACCCCTTCGAATAATAAATGGTACTGTCCAAATTGAATGATAGACCAGTCTATTTTAGAAATTTAGCAGGGTAAAGGTTAAGGAACGTCTTACATACATTGTTGTCTTAGATAAAGGACGCCCTCGTTGTTTTAGTAAGGGCGTAGAATTATTTGGTAGTCATAATGTGTCCATGCCCTCATTACATAGCAGTACTTACAACCTCTGGTAGCTTCTTTTTGAAATAGCATGTTCTCGCCAATTTACCTTGCCTTTTGTCATCATTACACAGCAAATATTTTACTAACGAAACTCAAATAAGAAGAAACTACAGCTGTCACAGTAATGCGAATAATACCTCCACAATACGGCATTGTCACAGAAGTATGGTGAATTTTTAGTTGGTAAAGGGCCATAACTACGTAAAAAAATTGGTTTGTAACCAAAGTCAAACTTGATCTGCATTTTATGATTTTACACCTGTGTACCAAAAAATATTTAAATCTGTCCAGCCTTTCATGAATTATTGTCCGGAAGCCAAGAGTTTGGCAAATCTTAAGTTGGAAAGGGGCCACGTCAAAAATGGTGCTTTGTAGCCAAAGTCGAACTACTTGACCTGTACTTTATGATGTTACACCTATGTACTAAAATTTATTTCAATCTGTCAAGCCTTTCCTGAGTTATTGTCCGGAAACCATGAAAGCTAACGGACCGACAGACAGACCAACCGACCGACAAGCTCACTTCTATATACTTCGTTTGTGGGGTATGAAATGTATAATACTTTTGTGGCCTTTCAAGGAAGTATATATAGATATTTATTTAATTCAATGCAATAATTGCGATATCTAATCCAAAGCTAGAAAGCACATTGCGATCAATACAAGAGCAGCAAGTATGTAACAGCTAAGGAAGACTACTGTGTTGTCATGTAAGAGATTGCATGCAAGCCTGTCCAAAAGATATATCAAATAATGAAAAGATAAACTTCATATGGATATTTATTATATGCATTTTATGGTAGATAAAATAATTTATGTCATTGTATAGCATTTGGGTAAATGTTGCATTTATACAACAACCAATCAGAGAGCTCCATCTAATCACATGATCAATTCTAACCAATCGGCGTAAAGCGCCTTCCTTCTCTTAGAATAATTCCATCGTAAAAGCACGCTTCTTTGTTTCGGAAAGTTTTTTAACATTTACAAGTATTTCAACAAAAATAAATTAAAGCTCAATATCAAATCACAGATTCTTCTGACGGTCCAAAAATCTTTTTGAAAGGTGGAACCGGCAACTGAGTGTCACTATCATATAAAGCACATTGCTTCAAAGCACAAGGACTGTTCCTCCATAAATACCTATAACAAAGAGTATATTAATGAAAGAGACTCTACATTCAATTTACTTAAATACAATTTTCATCTATGCTCAATAAAGTTCTGTGAAAGTATTTTTTTTTTGCGTTTACATGTCGTTTAGGGAGTAAACCAAAATATTCCATAAGTAAAGGAAAGCCGCAAAAATGCGTTTACATTTAAGTATAACAAACGTTGTTAATTTAACAGATTCATCATTCGTAATGAATGATGTACAAGTTCAGATTATTTAATGAAAATACATCAGTTACCTTACGCCAACAATGTGTTGTAAATAACAATCCAGTGTGTCGATTTCAACCGTTGATTGCTGATATTGTACAATATCTACAATTGCCCAAGAACTCTGGTTTTTGCATGCTGTCGCGGAACTTGCACAGCATATCTGTATATAAATTTTAGCAATGTTTTAACTACGTACAATTTACCTGTGGATAATGTATAGCAATGTTTTAACTTTGTACAACGTATCCGTGGATAATATATAGCAATGTTTTAACTTTGTACAACGTATCCGTGGATAATGTATAGCAATGTTTTAACTACATACAATTTATCTGTGGATGATGTATAGCAATGTTTTAACTTTGTACAACGTATCCGTGGATAATGTAAAGCGATGTTTAAACTTTGTACAACGTATCCGTGGGTAATGTATAGCAATGTTTTAACTACATACAATTTATCTGTGGATGATGTATAACAATGTTTTAACTTTGTACAACGTATCTGTGGATAATGTATAGCAATGTTTTAACTTTGTACAACGTATCCGTGGATAATGTATAGCAATGTTTTAACTTTGTACAACGTATCTGTGGATAATGTATAACAATGTTTTAACTTTGTAAACGTATCTGTGGATAATGTATAGCAATGTTTTAACTTTGTACAACGTATCTGTGGATAATGTATAACAATGTTTTAACTTTGTACAACGTATCTGTGGATAATGTATAACAATGTTTTAACTTTGTACAACGTATCTGTGGATAATGTATAACAATGTTTTAACTTTGTACAACATATCTATGGGTAATTTGTAGCAATGTTTTAACATTGTAGAACAGTCCCAGTTGAAATTGTTAAATTCAGCTATATTTTACGGGAATTGAAATTATACATCTTGCAGGAAGTGCGTGTTTTGATTCGTTTATCAAGTTCAAGATAATTAGTTACATCAAGATTATTAATTACACGTGTACTAGCTGTACTGATTTAACATGTCATGACGTAAATCATTTGAGTTTCGAGACAATGAAGATGTAAAGGTTACTTCTTCATGTTTAAATGGCTAAAACTGGTTAAAGTCTGTATCAGTAATCGAATATGTTCGTTCCCACTTTTCAAGGCATTGATTAAACTTGGAATAGAGGTAGATAGATACGAGGAGGAGTGCAGTGCATAATTACCATAACTTAAGCTCGGTAATTTTAATTTATTCCCCTTTTAATTTTTGATTTTACTTAGCTTGTCCGGAGCATATGTGCAAAGATATATCAAAGATTGACTTCGAACTTGGACTATAGATAGATGACAATAAGGATAAATGCAGTGCGCAATTACCATAACTCAAATATAAGTAATTAGATAGTTATTTCCCCTTTTTCAATTTTCTTGTCCGCCCCTTTTCGTGATTATTTCATAAGATATTTCAAAATATTTTAGATATAATTAAAGGATAATTAAAGAAGTTCATTGAACAAGAACCATAACTCTAGCACAAATACATTTTGAATTATATTACTAAAACTACATTTTGCGGTTTACTTTTCCGTTATATTAAAAAAGTCCCGTGTGTACTAAAGCGTTGGCCTATATATCTAACTTGAAAAGTAGCAGAAGAGTAGCTGTGGTGTCTTAAATTTTATACATATGATAAGAAAAGAGTCGTTCAGATGCCATCTTAGTCAGTAGGTCAAGGTCATATATACTAAAACAGAAAATATAAACTTCTTGCCAATACATTTAGCTTGGATTGCTCTAGTTTAATTCATGTTTCACATAAGGTGAAGTTGAAGTTGTTTTCTTTATTTTCTTAATATTTTTGTCACCCGCCAGGAGTAATATCACCATTGAAAAAAAGTGCAAAAGCTAAGACCCCTACCTCGAAACCATTTTTGTGGTTTACTTGTAAACTACTCTTGTCATTATTGAAGGTTATCAGCATTGTTTGTCGCTGCGGATTAATACTATATCCTGTAGGAAAAGGACCTTGAAAGACAACCTCACTATCGCTGTAGACCAAATTCCTAGCCCCTAACACAAGACGAGCGGCGATATCTTGTTTGTATCTTGGATGAATGCTGTCATAGGAAAAGAAAACACCATTAACAGATTTAAAAAAAACAACTCATTTCAGTAAATGTCATAAACATCGTCCTCAGTCTTTCTAAAAACGTCCACTAGCTTCTGTATTAATAACAAACTATGATTTATTAAACTAAGATTAGTACTGATTCACGCAAAACCGTCTGAAATGGTACTGAAAAGATACATTTTAGTGCGGACGCTGTGGTCCAGTGATAACACTGTCTAAATACGTAATGAGGGGTCATGAGTACGAGCCCCCGCTTCTCGAACTAAGATACTAACATTCTGATTAGAGTCATGTGCATGGGTGTTTTACACTTGGTTTGTAAAAAAAGAAATCAGCGAAACTTTTGGAATCAGACCGTCTTCTGTAACATGTATTTTCCTCCCACTAACATTTCTGAAATCCTTGTAGAGGATTCGTCCAGGGGTTTTACCGGTGGTGACTATGAATGGACTTAACCCTGAGCCTGCTAAAGTTCTAAAATGATCTTGTCCATCTTTCAATTTTGACAGTACCATTAACTGTTAAAAGGAGTGCTTACCAAAAAGATACTGACTAAATAGCGAACAGTGCAGATCATGACCTGACTGCACGGATGTGCATGCTGATCATGATCTACACTGGTCGCAAAGACAGAATCACTTGCCACAAGCAGGCTTAAGGTTAAATACAAATTACTTACGCTCCAGTTGGTGACTTAAAATCTGGAAGATCAATAGCCACCGCCATAAAAGTGTTTGGCATATTTGAGTTTGGCACATAACCGACATTTGTCGTCTGCGCCCATCGTATCTTCGGAAATCTACCAACCATGTCACCTTTGCGGAAAGGGGCTAGCTAGATGAAACAATAAACCAAACTTAGTCATTAAACATCACTGGTAAATTATTATTATACCAGGTTTATATAGCGCTCTTTTCATGATAAACACGTTCAAAGGCACTTTACATATAGGTCACAAAAATATAAATAGTTTTCCCTATATATTCTATATAAAACTGATATTTTTAATGAGCTACAAAACATAGCTAGACCCATTTTAGAGAAGAAATCCTTGCTTCATTTTAAAGAGTTATGATAAAACTGACATAAAATGAAGAGAAAAGTAAGTGTCATGTATCTTCTAAGAGAGACTTCTCTTGTCACCTTTGATTACAGTATAATCACATCAAAATCACACTGCTGTGATCTAGAAGTACTACTCGTACTAAAATTGAGTTTCGCTTCACAAAATGCAAACTCTTCTCCCAATTGTTCTACCAAAATGTCAAAAATACACCCACAAGGAAATTTACAAAGGATCGGAATATATTACAACACTCAACTGTGTGTATCTGTGCAGCTACCAAAATATATGAGTATATAAATCAAAATTATCAAATTATTACATACGGATGTTTAATTTTTCCTGGACATTTACTTATAGCTGAGGGAGAGCTCCATACTTCTATCGGAGTACCTCCCCACGTTGTGCTAATCAGTCCGATTGGATAGTCGATGTGCTTCTGAAGGTCACGTGCAAACATGAAACAAATTGCCGAGAACTTGTCTATAATACCTGAAAATTAGTGAATGAATCATCAATAACACTCGATAAGAATAAGTGGCACATCAACTGTCGATGTAAATAAATCGAACACCAACTCTCGATATAAATAAATCGCACGTCAGCTCTTGATATGGGTATATCGTAATTTCTGTATGAATAAAATGTGAATCACCTCTCGATATGAATACATTTTACATTTATGAAAAATTCGTACATCAACTTTCCGTATTAACAAATTGTACATCAACTATCATATGAAAACTCGTACATCAACTATCATATGAAAATATCTCCATATGAATAAATTCTAGATTAAATGAATCAACTAGCATATAAATTGTTTACCTTTGGTAGGAAACATCCATGGATGAATACTCGCGACGTCTTCTTTAGGGATCGATGATCTAACACGTTTTGTCGACAACATCCGTATACTCTTGTATTGTAAAGAATCGTTGATTTCGTGTCCGCTGTTGTAAACCTGAAAGTTTCAGTTATAATGTTTTTATAAAAGACATGAAAGTTTCAGTTACAATGCTTTTTTAAAATTTCAGTAAGCAACTTTGAAGCTATCAAGTTAACGGGTGGACGGACGGCGGTGATATAAACCGCGAGTTCTTTGTCGTCTGCGAAAAACGTTAAGAAGCCGTCATATAACCAAAGCATTCCGAATGATTTTCATGATAACAAACATTAATGAATAAAGTCGTAATAGCCTGTTACAGTGTTGACGAAAAGTAATTATTCTCATAATGTACCTGACTCATTGAAAACTGCATATTATTTTGGCCAGAACACAGCCAAACATCTCCGAACAAAACGTCAAGCAGGGAGATCACTCCTTCACTGGAATTCACGAAAATTTCGTGCGGACCTGGATCACTTTCCGCCGGAAGTTTCACCCTCCATATTCCAGATGGGCCAGCTAGAAAATATGATACATTATATAAATACAGCTGAATTGTTTACACATAGGTTTAGGTATTTAATGTTTAGCATTTACACAAAGAATCTGTGCTGCATCCTGCCATAAGTTTGAAAGACTATCATTACATTAATATACAGATCCTATACACTTAATTTTACAAACTTTAGTGATCCATCATATTATTGTTTGTAAGCTTAACTTACATATCTTAAAAATTCTTTATATCAATTATCATTAATTCATATTCTTCTTTTTAGATAATGGTAAGCCGTCACAACTGACTAGAATGGCCATGCGTGGCGGGTTAAAAAGAGATAGATTGTCCAGGCTCCAAAGCTACTCGGTCCACTCAGGAGGACAATGACAATTGTGATAAAAATGAGTTTATAAAATAAAGAAGCCTTAAAATACCAACATCAGTGCAGCACACTACGTATAAGGTGAAGGAAAAAGAGTGTTAGCGCAGTTCTGTGCATGTCCAGGGGATGTGTGGCAATGTAGCTAGCGCTGCCCTAAATGCTGTGGTATTGTCAGCCCTGACAACATATCAGGTAGCGAGTTCTACTCAACAGTGATTCTTAGACAAAAATGAATACTTAATGATGTAATCTGAGAATATAGCGGTAATGGCCTGACTGTCTAGTGTGAGGGGACATATCTAGAAAGGGCCTCCGTAGCCAAACAGATAAGGATGCTGACATCAAATCACTTACCCTTCAACCGATGTGGGTTCAAAACCTCACACGAGGCGTAGAATTCTTCATGTGAGGAAGCCATCCAGCTGGCTTACGAAAGGTTGGTGTTTCTACCAAGGTGCCCACTTTTGCCATGACTGAGTGCGCGAAAGGTCACATAGGGACTTCCTTCGCCCCCAAAAGCTAAAACAATCGCTTTGTCGGTGTGACTCTAATTACAATTAAAAACAAAATAAAACAAAACATATCTTGGATATTGATTTTATACCATCAGTTGTATCGTTGTTATCAGTAACTGTCGTTTCCGAAACTAATACGCCATCCATCCAGACAGTGACCCAGTCATCTATGACGTCAGCATATCCCCACAATATAGCGCGTTCCGGTGCTCGTTGTAAAACCATATGGTCGCTGTAGGAATTGGAGAACCGCAAAGTGCTTCGAACTCCTGTGGAGAAAATGAAAAATTATTCAAATAGTTTTGTCATCTTCAAAATGTAAAATGTTTTACCCATGTCCAGCATCTGATGCTTACAGCTTTGGACAGAAATATTATCAAGTAACTCAGCACTAAATTGCTTCTTACACTCGGGATGGATACTAGAAAGTAGAAAATCTAGTTAAAGGTGGTAATTTTGTTTTCCTGTGCAATAACTGTGAAAATATCAAAACGTCTACCTGATTTCTGTCATAATTTTAATCATCTTTGTCAAAGTGTATTAAACTTGCAATATTCTATAAACGTCGTATGTACAGTTCAAACAGCCGGACTCTCAGAAATTTATAAAAAGTACAAGGCAGTCAAAAACTCACCATAAAATACCAGATTATCATAAACTCATCTTAAATACCAGATTATCAGAAACTCGTGATAAAATACCAGACCACCAGAAGCATAATATAGAAATCAGACTATTTTAAACTCATTATAAAATATCAGACAGTAAGAAATTTATCATTAATACAACACTATCAGAACCACTCCATAGATACCAGACTATCGGAAACACATCATAAATACCAGACTATTAGAAATACATCATAAATACCAGACTATAAGAAACACATCATAAATACCAGACAATAAGAAACACATCATAAATACCAGACTATCAGAAACTCATCATAAATACCAGACTATCAGAAACTCATTATAAATACCAGATAATCAGAAACTCATCATAAATACCAGATAATCAGATACTCATCATAAATACCAGATAATCAGAAACTCATCATAAATACCAGACTATCAGAAACTCATCATAAATACCAGATATTTAGAAACTCATCATAAATACCAGACTATCAGAAACTCATCATACATACCAGATAATCAGATATTCATCATACATACCAGATAGTTAGAAACTCATCATAAATACCAGACTATCAGAAACTCATTATAAATACCAGATAATCAGATACTCATCATACATACCAGACTATCAGAAACTCATCATAAATACCAGATAATCAGAAACTCATCATAAATACCAGATAATCAGAAACTCATCATAAATACCAGATAATCAGATACTCATCATAAATACCAGATAATTAGAAACTCATCATAAATACCAGACTATCAGAAACTCATCATACATACCAGATAATCAGAAACTCATCATAAATACCAGATAATCAGATACTCATCATACATACCAGATAATCAGATACTCATCATACATACCAGATAATCAGAAACTCATCATAAATACCAGATAATCAGAAACTCATCATAAATACCAGATAATCAGATACTCATCATACATACCAGATAATCAGAAACAAATCATACATACCAGATAATCAGATACTCATCATACATACCAGATAATCAGAAACTCATCATAAATACCAGATAAGCAGATACTCATCATACATACCAGATAATCAGAAACAAATCATACATACCAGATAATCAGATACTCATCATCAATACCAGATAATCAGAAACTCATCATACATAGCAGATAATCAGAAACTCATCATACATACCAGATAATCAGATACTCATCATACATACCAGATAATCAGAAACTCATCATAAATACCAGATAATCAGAAACTCATCATAAATACCAGACTATCAGAAACTCATCATAAATACCAGATAATCAGATACTCATCATACATACCAGACAATCAGAAACTCATCATAAATACCAGATAATCAGAAACTCATCATACATACCAGACAATCAGATACTCATCATAAATACCAGATAATCAGATACTCATCATACATACCAGATAATCAGAAACTCATCATAAATACCAGATAATCAGAAACTCATCATAAATACCAGATAATCAGATACTCATCATACATAACAGATAATCAGAAACTCATCATAAATATAATTCAAACTCAATAAAGTAGCGTGACATATCCGCATCCTCGCGATACCGCAGTAATTTATAGCTAAAGTCAGACACCCTCGATGCATAATTTGATATATCACCAACTATTAGAAACTTCATCATAAATATCAGATAATCAGGAAACTCATCATAAAATACCAGACTATTAGACACTTATCATAAATACCAGATAATCAGAAACTCATGATAAAATACCAGACTATTAGAAACTTATCATAAATACCAGACTATCCGAAACTCATCATAAATACCAGATTATCAGAAACTCATCATAAAATACCAGACTATTAGAAGCTTATCATAAATAACAGACTATCAGAAACTCATCATAAAATACCAGACTATTAGAAACTTATCATAAATACCAGATAATCAGAAACTCATCATAAATACCAGCTTATCAGAAACTTATAATAAATACCAGACTATCAGAAACTCATCATAAATACCAGACTATCAGAAACTCATCATAAATACCAGATAATCAAAAACTCATCATAAATTCCAGATTATCAGAAACTTATCATAAGTACCAGATAATCAGAAACTCATTATAAATACCAGTACATAAAACTATCATAAATCCAGATATCAGAAACTTATCATAATACCAGATAATCGAAATCATTATAAAGTACCAGACTATTAGAAACGTATCATAAATACCAGATAATCAGAAACTCATCATAAATACCAGACTATTGGAAAGTAATTATAAATACCAGATTATCTTTTAAATACATGATTATCAGAAACGCATCATAAATACCAGACTTTTAGAAACTCATCATAAATACCATATTATCAGAAACTCATCATAAATACCATTCTATCAGGATCACATCATAAATATCAGACTTTTTTGAACACATCAAAGATACGAGACTACTATCATCATAAATACCACACTATTAGAAACACATAATAAATACCAGAAATTGTGAATGACATCAGATTGCTCGTGTCATTAGGATTGGTGAGTAACAAAATAAAAAAGTGGAAAATCACAGGTCGCCCAACACGGTTGCACTCCCAGTTTGATTGAGCCTGTGGAAATACAAGATAACAAAGACATGATATACTATCCTCTCCTAATCCCCAATTAAAATACATACATATATATTTAGGTGTCTTCATTTAAATCCAAACTTCAGATAAATGAATATTCGTGTGTTATCAAACTGCAAATAAACTGATATGCTATAAAAACAACATGAAATGAAAAAGAAAACTTACCGCAAATTACAGACGTTAAAATAATAACGTTTAAATCCATAGCCGGAGAGCGTAAAGTTCCTCATTTATAATTTAATTCTATTTGATTCAAATCACGTTATTTATATATCGTCCTCTGATGTCATGCACGGTGCATTGTCTATGTAATGAAAGTATTTTTATGAATGCCGATTGTGTCATACAAACAGGTAAGAAGTGATTACTACCTGTCACAATAAACAATAAAGTGTGTACTGCAAACAATACTAGAATAAATTTAAAGGGAAAGAAAGATATATTAGGACACATTACATCATTTCCCATGATGCAAGTTTAAACGAATAATGTTAATTATAACGTAATGTTTTAATAAGTATGTGAAAAGTTTAACGTGACATTTAATAACAATTTGTTATTTCTTAATTTGGATTTATACCTTTTCATCATAAGGGTTTAGTTGAACTTTTAAGAATGCACAAATATCAGTGAAAGGTTATTAAAACTAATGCATAATATATTCACAAATCGAAGAAAAATATAGCAATAGTGTGTTAATAGATAACGTTAAAAAGAAGATTCTTCTATTTGATATGTCTTATTTGCGAAATAACTGACCAAAATCTCGGTCTGTCTTGCTTTGTAAACACACGTGCAATACATAGACTGTTTAGGGTCACGTTAGGACTTATCAAATAGAATTAAAGAAACCGTCCACTTATGACGGTTTCACCAAAGATATCCAACACGCATACCCATGCACCCACTCCCCTGAAAATACATCAATGAAGGAGCCCCTACTCCTCCATCCCCATATCCCCGATCAAAATAAGGCTTTTCTATGTCTACATAGATTTATACCTCTTATATCATTTTTACTTTTTGTAGTCCCTGTTTAACTTAGTTATTTAAATATTCAATGAGCATTTTTAACGTGAATAATTTATTTTAGAGTAGAAACTCCAAAACAAGCTAAATATATCACAATTCAATGGCATGTATGACAGTTATTTGTAAGAAAACTTTCAGTTTTATAAGTGGTAATATACATTTATACTGAGTTTACATGTATAAGGCGTGTCCTATGTTAATTAAGCCTAACACGCAAACTTTACTGATTATTCATACATAGGTACTATGAAGTGATCGTTCATATTTTTAAATATCATTTTGGGAATAACACCTCTTTAGTTATGTAAAAAACTGAAGAAAGAAAATTGTTTCATTCAAATTATATCAGACGCTCAAGATCTGTCCTTGTTATTACTATTGGCTCACATATAAAACAGACATTGATATTTATGTTTGTACGTTCATAATGTACGAAATGAAGATATTTTAGCCCACAACAATGCTTGCTGCAGTCTTAAAGACTTCTATCTTTATAAATGGCGGCACAGGAAGCTGTGTGTGGCTGTCATATAAAGCACACTGCTTCAGTGCACACGGACTCTCTTTCCAAAGGTACCTGAAAAAAAAAATAAGAAAATTTAAAGTTCTATGGAAATCTGAAAGTTTTATTTTTTATACTTAGCGACGTTATCTATATCAGTATTAGAAAGCTCTAACCTTTCTTCAAATGTTCGAGCTCTGTTACGGCCCAAACAGCTAGTAACGTAATTATGTAATTTTATTAAAAAATGCCAGAATTTTGGTAGTCTCTACCAAATTGCGTTAGACAAAACACCTTTTGTTATTGAATGACCAAATTGCACTAGATATATACAAACTATCCTCAAAATTATATTACTCGTTGTCCACTAGTTGTTAATGAGATAACTAGTGTTTTAAATAAAATGTAAACAATGGTTGTTGGTGGAAGTACACCGGCGCATCCATGAATGCTTGTATCTTGAAAAGCAATCCGCAGTTCTATCAAGTTAATGACGTTAAGTCAAGTGGATATCATCATCAACAACAATAACATCATTATCATCATTATAAATACTTTTATTATAAGTGTCAATGTAAACCGCATCATAAATGATCAATCTAAAACATATCCTAAATAAACAACTTTGAACGCATCTTAAATGTTCAACCTAAAACATATCCTAAATAAACAAAATCCTAAAAGTTCAGCTAAAAATGCATCCTAAACGCATCTGAAAAATACAACTGAAAGCGTGTCCTAATTGCAATTTAAGTGCTATACGTAAAACTGAAAACACATCACATGTAGAACTTCAACCGCCTCCCAAATGTACAATTTAAAACACATCCTAATTTTACACTGAAAACACATGCTTATTTGCAACTGCCTTTAAACTATAAACAAGCTAAGTGAAACGAGAAAATTGGCGTACCTATAATTCACGTGCCTTTCAGCTGTACGCGCGTGAGTATGAATTAGAGAAATATGGTTGACATATATACATAACTTATTTTACCTGACACCAGCAATATGATAGTTTCCATGGCAACTAGAAGTGTCAATTACAACTTCCGAGGTCATTGTCACTTTAACTGGAGCGGCGATCCAAGAGGCAGGATAACTGCAGCCGGATGTCGTGCTCGCGCAACAAACCTATGAAATCATTGTAAAATTAAAAAAAATACTTAAAAATTACAGCGAAAAATATGTTCCACTTCGTGGAACTCTTATTAAAATCAGCTCACTGAGATTCATCACGTTATCAAGAAAAAGTAAGTGTCAAACTTTCAAACTTTCAAACTTTACATTAATATGTCACGTCATAGTGTAGAAATCATTTACATTATTAGGCAACCTCATGCTAGCATAAATTTTTGTTCCGGAATCTTAAGCCTGTGCACCCTAGTTAGAGAACGCTGAGATGCGTTAGAATATTAAAACATTTCTTAAGATACCTCGAAACCGTTGTTGTTGTTTTTGTGCAAACTTCCGGTACCATTGTCAAAGGTTATAGTTAAGCTATGTAGTCCATTATCGACGCGGTAAGCGGTTGGAAAAGGGCCTTGAAAAATGACGTTATGTTCGCCATAGGCAACGTTCCTGGCTCCCAAAACTAGACGAGATGCGATGTCTTGTTTATATGTAGGATGAATGCTGTAGAATAAAAAAACAATATTCATATTTATACAACAAAAGTCCTTTGAATGAACAAATTCAGAATATATAATGAATTTTTATGTCTGTTACCAATGAAGCACAAATACACTCACTTCAGCGGTTGCGACTATTTACATGTTACATCGTCGCGTGGAAAACGTACGTGCAGGTTACCCCGCGAAGGACGTTGAAAGCTTCCAATGTGTGGCACTATTTTCAGTTTCATTCTTCCTGCATACGCTATATGAGAACAAATTTAGAAGATACAAGGAACGGTGAAACTATGCTAAGAATAAAACGTACTAGAATATCAAGCGTCATCCGGCTTGCTTTTTTTTCTAAGTAAGATATATAAACTGGAGAAATGTAGATTCTACATACGCTCCTGACGACGAATTAAAATCTGGCAGATCTATTGCAACCGCCATAAAAGTGTCTGGCATATTTATGTTTGGTACATATCCAACATCTGTCGTCTGTGCCCATCTTGTTGGAGGGAAACCCCCAATTGTGTTACCGGTACGGTATGGCGCGAGCTGAAATGGATACGAATCAGAGAGCTAGAATATATATTTATCTATAAAATGCAAAGGATACAAAACATGTGTGCCAAACTCGTTTTAAGACTCAGCAAGTTCGACAGTTCAAAACAAGCTTTGTTCCGATTACATTGGCTTCCTATCAAAGCTAGAATTGAATTTAAGATTTTAATTGTCATGTTTAATTGTTCAATCTGCCAAGCTCCATCTTACTTGACTGGATTATTATCGGAGCAAGCAGCAAAACGTAGTTTAAGGTCTTCAGACTCTGTTACAGGTTGTTACGAGGTACCATTTAACAAACGTAAAACATTTGGCGACAAAAGTTTTCAGACTGTAGGGCCGAAACTATGGAACAAACTACCAGTAGAAGTGAGAAATTCTGATTCGGTAGACACTTTTAAGAAAAAGCTCAAAACACTGTTTTTTAAAAGCTTTGAATCATGGTTCTGATTTTTTCTCTGTTGGTGGACTGAATATGGTAGAGACGCTGAGTATACTCTATTATGTTGTGTGAACGACGTATGCTTTATACGCTATGTTGTAATTTGCACTGTACAGTAATTTTGTCACATATGTCGTGTGTTCATTGTTTGATTCCATTATGTATATAGTTTATCATGATTTTTCTTTTTTTAATTTAATGTACAACGCCAGTGAATATACTATGTGTAAAATTAGGCGTTTAATCAAATAAAGCAGTTTCAGTTTCAGTATTGAATTGACCCAGCTTCTAAATGGTATGTCAAAAGTTAAATCATATAGTGAACCAGT
This sequence comes from Mercenaria mercenaria, assembly GCF_021730395.1. Classification (NCBI taxonomy): domain Eukaryota; kingdom Metazoa; phylum Mollusca; class Bivalvia; order Venerida; family Veneridae; genus Mercenaria; species Mercenaria mercenaria. The sequence goes on from NC_069364.1 coordinate 927,666, forward strand.
AACAAAAGTTTTCACCTTCAGGTTGGATGGTAAAATTGAAAGTCACTACCAACTGTCACCATGACGACCTTAATGAGAGATTCATTGATTCCAAAAAATAATACCCTGGCAGATGTTTTGATTTGGTGTCCGCTGCACAAACGAAGTCAAACTGTATTAGAATCCTTCTATCGTATTTCGGGTCCAATAACATAATATGATTGCTAAATTTCTACCAAGATGGAATGACAAACCTGCACAAAGCCAAATGGGAAATGATCAATTGTCTCGCCATCCGAGGCAGCATGGAACTTTTTCCTCCAATCGTTGATCATGGTAGGAAACTGGCAGGCGTATAGATCAGGGCGGCCGGCGTTCGATTCTCCTGAATGTTAAAAACTAAATAATAATTTACGTAGTTACAAGCACTTATTGCACGGTCGTTTCATGTACATTTCTCATATTGAATGCAAGTTTTGAAAATTTATAGAATGTTTTATTTCGTAATATTTCTTTTAGTGTTTAAACTAAACTAAATTTGTGTATTCAACTCGATGCTGTATCAACCTTAAATTGCAGCAGGGAAATGAGTATTTTTTTAAAGGTTTTCAAAGAACGCGTATTTTATGTTTGGGCTAACTAATGATGAAAATCTAAATAATATCCTAAACGTATGAATACAAAGTCAGACACAGCCAAAAAATAAAAGTAGTTTTCTCACCCTGATACCAGATGGCACCTTTTATTGTCATTTGTAGGTAAGGATGTATCATAGAATTCCACAGAACTTCTGGTTCTGTTGGGACATACTTGTTCCTGCATAGAGAACTTCTGTTGAAATCTAATTAAAAGCATATATTTTTTGCACAAAAAACTGTCGCTTTTTATGTGTTTTAAAACACTGATGTCGACCTAAACATAAATGTTTTTTCGTCTTTAAATTAAAATTCTTGCATAAAACCTTTGTTTTTTGCCGATTTCGGGCATGCACAAACAGGGAAAAAACGTGTACAAACAAGGAGATTCTCGTGAGCACGCGCTGTTGGTGAACGTTTTGAATATGCTGTTGCGGGTCCAACGTAAGCAAATTATGGATCCCGAATCAATTTTGGCCGAAGTCGAAAGGTCCGAGATTTATGAAATCTTTTCATCTGCATTTTTATTAAAAATATCATTTTTCAACCTAACTTTACTTTAACTTGTAATAAGCGTTACCTCTCTTGATACGCGACTGAATTGACGTTCCTTATTATTGTATTATTACGCGTATTAGACTCAAAGTAAGTTTACACGCCGCGATTTAATCCCTGAAAATGATAGGCAAACAATATTTACAAAAATACAATTTCGTTTTCCAAATTAATTTGAGTCGAGAAAGTTGACATGCTAACTTTAAATCTTACACTAAAACTTTTAAAAAATGTTTGTGTCTACTTTACACATCTATGCAGTCTACTGATGTAGTGATGGTGTGTAATGTAAAGCATAAACATGACGAAGCGTAAAGTTTGAAGAATTTTTCCATAGTTAATGAACATTTGATGAACAGAAGGTATTTATTATATATTTTTCAATTTATTTGTAGATCTCACCAACCATGTTTGAGTTTATAAATCCAATCTAAGTTGATTATATCGATGTTGGAAAAATTCAAATTTTTGTGTTTATCAAACTTTAATCGCGATGGGGTGGGGTGCAAAGCAAAATTTTCTAGTTATAGGCCAAGAGATTTCATTTTTAACGACATGAAGAATAAAGGTATCGATACCAGTTTCTATTAAACGATAATATTTACATTTAAAAAGCGTAAGGGACAGACTATTAATTTAAACCAAGCAGAATTGTATTCTGTCGGCACCTCACCTGCAAATTGTCTAAAGACAGGATGCCGTGTACAGTATGCCCTTTTCTCATAATTCCGAGCCTCTAAAGCTAAAGTTCCTACCGATATATCGGAAAAAGGGGAAGTCATGCTTATTTTACATATATTTAATATTAAAGAAATTACCACAACAAGAATGTCCGTTCGACATGTATAAAATATGCACTGTTTCTGTATGCCCTGGAAATGCATAAATAAAACATGTGTCCATAACAACCTGAAACGGCCGACTTCGATCGGCTAATGTCAGCTGAATAGTCTTGCTTTTTCGATATTTCCAGCACTTTAGTTGTGTTTTATGCAAGAATAGCGATAACACACGTTTGTTTCGTGAAACAACATCTGCAGAATCCCTCGGGCTATGTTGGTGCACTCGCCCTACGGGCTCGTGCACCAACCAATCCCTTGGGATTCTGCAGATGTTGTTACACAAAAAAACGTGCGTTAACCCTACAATAAAGCATAAGATATTCCAGGAAAAGAAACATTTATTTGCTTGTCGATGTTATAATATCCTTTTTTAAAAAGGGGAAAACGATAGTAGTAGCGTATTTTTAAAGATAATTTCTAACTCACTGGCTCGGTTTTACTGTTGTTGGGCATGCGTTGATAGCATCCGGGGAACTCCACACTTCTATCCGAGTACCACCCCAATTAGATTCAATTATTCCTATTGGATAGTTTAAATCTTTCTGAAGGTCACGTGCGAACATGAAACAAAGTGCAGAAAACTCGTCTATGATTCCTGAAAGGAAATGTTTATTTTTTGAAGCACGTTTTTCTCGAACAGTTAAAGATGTACACTTTGTTTATATACAATCATATTATACTCTCTAATGTCAAGATTAATTTTGTCGCATCTCATTTTTCGAAAGCGTGTTGCTTTGAATGTGACCATGCTTATAATTCTAAAAAAGTCAAAGTATAAGAAATTTCATAATTTAACATTCAATTAACTCGAAAATCATAAAATAATCCGAGTTTCCGAAATAAAAGACCATCGATTTAATTGTTTTCAGAATTCGATTTTGGCGATAAAAGTTTATGTTAATTTTTTTCAGATTATTTTTACATTTTAACCAATCATATCGCTCTGTAGAATGCTCCTTTACACGATAGCACAAACCTTTGATTGGATATATCCATGGATGTCTTAATGACACATCATCAAGTGGAATGGACGATTTTACCAAATCAGAAAATATCATTCGAATGTCTCTGTATTGTATAGCATCGTCGATTTCATGTGCACTGTCGTACACCTAGTGAGCGTTAGAAACAATTTTGCATTTCTACCGACATATATACATTTGAATGGAGAACTATATTACTGAAACATGTTTGCAATAAGAATACATCAAAAGAATTTCAAATATTTTTAGAATGTAAGAATGACCTTAACATGTGAATGTATTTAGCCACGTAAAATGTTCTAAAATCAGCAATATATACATTGTCTTTTAGTAAGATTTGCTGATTTCGCATTCACAAAGAAACGTAGATCCAGATCTCAGGCATAAATTCTATGTCTATTTTTAAGTTCAGGTAATAATTATATTTCATCCCTGTTTTTTAGTGTTGTCAGTATGAATTCAGAATTTCTCATATTCGATATATATTTGTATAAAAGTTTCATATAGATCTACCTCCTTCATACGAAACTGCATATTACTCTGTCCCGAACACATCCAAACATCTCCGAACATTACGTCAGCAAATGAGAGAATTCCCTCACTAGATTTTACTTGAATCTCGTACGGTCCAGCATTACTTTCAGCCGGCAATTTTAGTTTCCAGATCCCTACGGTTCCTGAAATCGTGAAGATGCGATGCAGTGTCGTTTATGTATAGACTTACATATCAATGATCATTGTATCAATATACAAGTGCACTGATTTTAAGTTTTTCGTTATAATTCTATGTTGCAATTTTTATTTACAGCCATTTTATGAAAACCACAACAATGTGGCTGTGGTCTGCAATAATTCCCTACGTATTTAGCATTTGGAAAGATGTTACATCAGATATCCCTGTTTCTCGTATTCTCAGGGTTTCTCATATTCTCGTTTTTTGCCTTAAAGTTGTCAAATGATTAAATGTTTGTTATTTTCTAGACAGGAATGATACAAATACTGCCACACTAAAAATTTCAAGTGATTTGAACGCAAATTAATGAAACTATCGGCATTTTACTGAATTTTCAAAAAAAAAAAAAAAAAAAAAAAAAAAAATAAAAAAAGAAAAAACGACCTTATTCTTTTCTGGTGGTGTTAGCAATTTTGCCATAAATTTTTCATTATGCAATTAATTGTCATGTTTCTTGATGTATTTACTACAGATTATATCTTTTTATTACACAATGGTAATTTTAATGTTTTAAATTCTATAACTTATTTGCGATGAAGAGTCAAATCTAAATCTACAGGAATATGAGAAACTCATGGTTCATTTCTGTGGTCGAGGGCGGTATCAAATATTGAAACAAAATAATTAAATGGGATAACTTCTGTAACATTTCACAGCTCCATCTGAAAGACAAGCGAATGTTCTACAAAACAAGGCAGTTAATATGAATAGTATAAGGGTAAACTTTTTACCTTGAGCTGTGACCTTGACCTTGATCTGACATGGCTGACTCATGAATTCTGCAAATTGTCTTGATGAGGTCATATGGGAAAATTAGACCCATCGATTTTTCGCACGAGTGAAAATATTTTATATAGCGCAAAGAAGGAGCCCTTTACTTTATTTAAATTTATGCAAACGTAGCAGCTTCGTACATGAGGCAAAGAAGCTCAACCGAGAGTTCAAAACTGAGCTGAGCATACCAACGACTCCCCTAGGTAGTGAAGACATCATAAACCCACTAGCGAATGATCTGTCCTCGGTGACTGTGAGACTTGCTGTTCCTCGTCTTGACCGCGGGAAGCAAGAGGATGAAGGCATTCGAAAGAGCCTCACACTTGCTATGATCAATGAAGACTATCCTCCGGAATTATGGACTCATGTCTATACAGACGGATCAGCCACATGCGCCGTCAAAGATGGAGGAGCAGGAGTTTTCATTCAATACCCATCTGGCAAGAGAGAAACACTACATGCAGCCACAGGAAAACACTGCAGCAATTACAAGGCAGAGACTGAAGCACTCATGAAGGCCGTCTCAATGGTTGAAGACTCGGCGGAAGAAAGCTCCTCAGTCGTCTTTCTCACAGATGCACTGTCTGTCATGGGAGCTCTGATCAACAATAAAGCTCCACAGCTAGCCAGGAGAATGCAGAGCCTGAGTATAACCTGCAAAGTAGCACTTCAGTGGATTCCATCCCATTGTGGACTTGCAGGCAATGAAGAGGCAGACAAACTGGCTAAGCTAGGAGCTCAGTCAGAACAACCAACAGAACCTGTGAGTTACAAGGAGAAAGTCACCATCATCAAGGCACTAACGAGACCAAGGATGGAGGAAGATGCTTTTCATCTCCTTGATCGGTCTGAACAAGTGATGATGGTCAGGCTCCGCTCAGGGCACAACAAGCTAAATGCTCACATGTACAAGAAATACAGACTGACATCACCGCCAACTTGTCCATGTGGTGAAGAAGATCACACTGCGGAGCATATACTTCAGAGATGTAAAAGGCATGACCAGGAGCGAGTTGCGACTTGGCCGATAGATACCTCAATCCACCAGAAACTGTATGGAGGCATTGAGGATCTTCGGCAAACCACAAGTTTCATCGAGGCTACTGGTCTGACAGTGTAGATGCGAACGACAAGAAGAAGAAGATTTAAATTTATGGAAAAAGTATTATAGGTATTTTAGCTTTGCAAACGATGTGATAATATTCAATGCATTGTCTTTCTTATGAATCTTTTATTTTCAAAATGAATTTAAAAGAAAATGGTCTTTCTTGCGTATACTTTATGTCTGTCTATCTACAATTAGATACATAGTAAAATATGGATAATTTGCTGAAATTTCTTCTGTTTAACAAAGAATAAATAGATTCTTATTTGCCCTTGAAGACCATTGCAAACGACTTAGTAATCTATATTCATTTAGCTATTGTTTCATATTAACTTCGGTTTTCTAGGTGAAGAAGAAAATGGTCTTTTTTAAGCATTTTGCAGATGAGTATACGTTTTGTTTTCGTTATCGGAAAGACTCGAACATTCTCGTATATTTCCGTCAATGCTTACGGAATTTAAGCCCCTTAACGGTAAAGACTGATTTCTTCTCAACCGCTAAACTGCACGTATGTACAGATTTATAAATTAGAGGACGATCCATAATATGATTTTGTTTACAGCCGATAGTCAATTTTAAACATCTTGAGGATCGAAATGCAAAATTTCAAAAAAAAAAAAAGAAAAAAATCGAGTTTGCATCGAATTTGGATCTTGCTCGAAGCTCGAAACTGAAATGTTCAGTGTTTTATTCGAGCCAGTATTGAACATTGAATCTGTCGAAAATGGAAATCTCAAGGAACTGATTTCGAGCTTGAATTAAATTTCGAGCGTGTAGAAGTAGAATTTTCGAAAGGATGACGTTGAATTTCGCTTACATTGAATTTCGCACAAACTCGGAAATCGAAATTAAAATCAAAAGAAATCATCGAATTTCGAGGCAGAATTGAAATTTGAGCCAAAAGGAAGATCAAAATTCAAATATTTTGAGGGGAGCGGTGGTCTAGTGGATAATGTGCCGGCTGCTCAACCCAGGGGTCGTGTGTTTGAGCCCCACTGGGTCACGACCATGACTTCTCATATGACACCAGTACTGTTTTTTTTAGGAAGTAGACTCGAGAGTGGTTAAAATCGAGCAAAATCAAATTAGTATAAACTAAACTAAATATTTTGAGCTAGCATGAATTTCTAGTCAATCGGCATTTAAAACAAATTAAATTGTGATCTTTAAACTGGCTCTTAATTCAATACCTGCTCGATATTCAGATCGAAAATTTGACTTTGATTTTCGAACTTGTTCGACATGCAGTGCTAAATTTTCGAAACGTCGAGCGAGCTCGCAAATAAAATTAATGCAAGTTTCACATTCAATCCCAGTTTTAAATCCGATTGCTTTGAAAATTCGAGCAGGTTTGAAATATAATACCGGGAATAATATATTTAGATTTTTAAAAGACTTGAATTTCGATATATCCGATCTTGCACAATTTTTAATTTTTAATCTTTGAATTATGATCTTGAGCTGATCGTAGTTTCAGATTATATCGAAATTCAGCTTTTCAAATTTTGAAGTACGATTTACGAGCTGGCTCTACACTAATTGCTTGCTCGATATTTGACTTAAAAATCAATTTCAATCTTTAAACAGGCTGTTCACTCAATACAAAATCGAAATTTGGTTTTTGGAATATTATGAATTTCGATCATTGAGCTGGTCCGAAATTAAAAGCTATTTTGAAATTTGACGTTTTTCGATCTTCAGGGGTAGTATGGGATCAAAATTCGACAAGTTGTGAAGTTGAATTTTGATCTTCGAGCTGGCATAAGATTCTAAGCTAGTTGGACACCGTTCACGGCATAATAATAAATGTGCAGTTATTTGATTACACACAAAAAAAACTATTTAAAACCTTTATTTCATAATCATGATCATCAAACAAAGTGTTATAAAAGCGAGCTTCCATCTGATTGTAAGATAGTAGAAATTATTTTTGCAAAGGGATTGTTCGGTTTTATAATATTATTTGTTGACAATACCGTCATAAAGGTATTCTGATTAATCCACTAAATACCATTTAGGTTCCGATTAGTTCCAATTTATTTTCTAATTTATCTTTACAATCTTGACAATATTCCTTAAATCCGTATGATCAAAAGTATTAATGTAACGGTACATTGGCGAAGAAGGGGTTACTTGCTAGACATCGGCCTGAAATACGGAGTAGGCCGAAAACAGCGAACAGCCTCGACAGCAGATTTACCTGGCCAAACTTATTATCGGCTTTTGTGGTGATTTTTACGATGGGTCTAATTTTCCCATATGTGACCATTTGACTCAAGTTTCGCGAAAATCCTTCAAGGGGTTTAGGAGATACATAGCTGAAACATTTGACATTGAGTTGTGACCTTGACCTTGAGTTGACATGGCTAACTCATGATGAGTTCTTGATGGATGAGGCGACCATTTGATCCAAGTTTGATGAAAATCCTTCAAGGGGTTTAGGAGATACAGAGTTAGCACAAAATGGAAGGCTCAAACCTTTGATCTTAAGTTGTGACCTTGACCTTGAGCCGGCATGACTAACTTATAAGTTCTGCACATCGTCTTGATGAGGTGATCATTTGACCTAAGTTTTATAAAATTCCTTCAAGGGATTTAGTAGATATAGAGCAAACTCGAAATAGAAGGCTAAAACCTTTGACTTTGAGCTGTGACCTTGACCTTGAACCAACATGGCTGACTTATGCGTTCTGCGCATTGCCTTGATGAGGTAATCATTTGACCCAGGTTTCATATGAATCCTTCAAGGGGATTAGGAGATACAGAATGGACACAAAATGGGAGGTTAAAACTTTGACCCCGTGTAGTGACCTTAACCTTGAGCCAACATGGCTGACTCATGCGTTCTGCGCATTGCCTTGATGAGGTAATCATTTGACCCAGGTTTCATATGAATCCTTCAAGGGAATTAGGAGATACAGAGCGAACACAAAATGGAAGGCTCAAACCTTTAACCCTAATTTGTGACCTTGACCTTGATCCGGCATGGCTGACTCATAGGTTCTGTACATTGTCTTAATGAGGTGCTGATGTGACCAAGTTTTATAAAATTCCTTCAAGGGGTTTAGAAGATACAGAGCGGACACAAAATGGAAGGCTGAAACATTCGTCTTTCAGTTGTGACCTTGACCTTGAGCTGACAAGACTGAATCATGAGTTCTGCACATCGTCTTGATGAGGTGATCATTTGACCTAAGTTTCATGAAAATCCTTCAAGGGGTTAAGGAGATATGGAGCGGACACGAAGTATTACGGACAGACGGAAGGACGGACGAAAGGACGGAAAGACGGAAGGACGGACGGAGACCATCCCTATAACCTCCACCACTCGTAGCAGGGGATTAAAAAAAACGTCCAAATGCTGTTTATGAAATAGTTAATCTGTTACTGGGAATAAAAACAACCCCTTAGGCCCTTGAGAATATGAGAAAACAGGATCATTATAATACATGTGTATTGTCAAATAATTGTCCGTCTCTGTTTTCGAAAGTTTCTAAATTCTTTTACTATGAACTATTAAACGTACTTCAAACTTACTCTTACCATTACTGGCACTTTTCTGAACGGTTGTTTCTTCAACTTGAATGCCATTCTTGACAACAACGACTGTATCTCCGATGACGTCAGCATATCCCCACAAGATGGCGCGAGCAGGTGCGCGCTGTAGAACCATATGATCACTATAATATTTTGGCATCCGCAGAGCACCATAGACACCTGTCAACGTGACGAAACTATGATAACAAAGAACACTAAAAATAATGGCCGCACATCGTATAAGATTAAAAATCATTTCTTAAGACAGTGGGACCCTGATTTACGAGTTGTTAATCGTAATGACAAATAAAATAAAAGCTTTCCTTTTATCACACTGGTATTAAAAAAGAGAATTATTAAAGCATTTTATTTAGAATTTTTGGGGTCGGGTCCACCAGAATAAAAGTTAATTTAGATCAGAGAGGAATATTAACCACAAACATTTACCCCCCCCCCCCCCCCCCCAAAAAAAAAACAACCACAAAACTTTGATACCGCGAACATGTAAATGTTGCTAAATATCTTATGTGTGTCCTCCAGGTTATAAACATATTAAATATTAACGTTTCTGGTGCCTTGATCCATTTTCTATTGCACAATAACAATGAAGACTTACCGACAGTAAGACATGTTGTCAGAAATACAGCAACTTTGAGCTCCATGTTTGACGTGACCTTAATCCTTATCAGTGGAGCTATGTACTATAATGCCACTTCACAAAGTTATTGTTCAACTGCCTGATAATAGAGTCTTCTTTGCGTAGACCTAGTTATACAGATATTATACAATAATTGCTCTCAACGGTAGATGACCACCAATTTTGGTTAAGCCGGGTAGTAATTAACGACGATAAGAGTGTTTAATTATAATAAGGATGGTCGTAAAACAAGTAATTGTGCTAAATACAACAACAGCAATCTTTACGTGCCGTGTGGTGGCCGTATAAAATCTACCTCTACTTGGATTCAGTGTTAATATTTTTTCTGGTCCTTTGGGATTTCGGTACTAGAGAGAGGGTTTTGCACATTTCATCACCTCCCATGAAAAGACCCAGTCAAACCGAGTCTGTTTTATATTGATTGGTTGCATTCTGATTCTATGCTTTCAAAGGATTTTCTTATATATTTTGTAAACTATCATTTCCTTTGTTTAAGTGTGTATTTCTATATTTAATGATTTATATCTAAAATCTATAACTCATAGACTGCTTAAAGACCCACCGCAAATTAACTGTATTCTTTTGTCATTCCACGGCGGTAATTTTACTCAGGTAGCATTGACAAATGAGAAATATTGTGGCTACTTTCACAGTTACAAATTCAGAGTGGCATTAAGGAGGCCAAGACAAAATGTTGTTTTTATTGAACTAATGTAGTGGTATGCACACTTCTTGATGAATTTAGTACTATTTAGACAACACTTTCTACAGTTTCTACAGTTAAATATCTGTTTAGCTGTGTTTTTTAAAACAATAAAATGTAGAAACATATAGAATATAAAAAAGACTTTCTGACTAAAAGGAACTAAAAAGAATTAGTAGACGAATTTGTGAAAACGAAATAACTTGGTAAGGGCCTTAAATCATTCAGCTCTATTTTGTCGTAAATAACAAGTGGTTAATACGAAACAGGCCTATTTGTTGTGTATATCGAGTTCTTAGAGTGAAACTGGCCTGTCTGTATATAGACATAAAAAAAGATAAACCAGTTTCCTAAGCCTTTGATATGTAGTATAATTATATGATTAAAATGACTTTTATGAAAAAAGGTTTCTCGGAAGCACAGAGCACAACAAACACTGCATCAACCATGTAACGCAACAAATAGAAACAGTAGTGGAAAGATACAGCAGACGGATATCTTTAAAAACAATTCCAACAAAACGTACATTTTTATCATATTAAAGATGCAAAAAATAGTTATAGGGCGGACAAATGGGTAAGTCATATATATTTTTCACTGGTAAGAGACTTGAAAAAGAGTAAATTTGATCAAAATATGAAATGAAAAAGAAAAGTGTTTTACATGTAAGATTTAAATATCTTTCACTCATGAACACCGTATCTTACATTTTCACTCGTGAATATGCCACTCGTGAAAATATTGTCCCTGGTGTTCAGTCATAAAACTTACATATATATGACAACTTGGTAATGGCAGATTTCACTGCATCGAAGAACCAACGGGAGAAAGAATATACGAAAACGTTACTTTGTATATGTAATGAATGTTTGCATTATAGACCGATTCGGGAAAGCGGCCATCTTGATATGTTTTATAATTTTTATGATAAAATTCCAGATACGACGGCCGTATAATCTCTGTAGGTAAGAAAAAATAAAATATATCATTTCAACAGACTGACTTTAATATTGGCTTTAATGTGTTGTTTTTTCTGGACAAAGAAACTAGAGCTGTGAATCTGTATTTCACCAATATAACTATTTATCATTTCTACATTCATTTTTTACTGAAATGCTGAACATTAAATCTGGAATATAATTATTTGGTCTCAACCATTTACAAACATCAGTAATAGTATCGATATATACAAATGGTCATTATTTTACAGTATTACAAGAGGCTTAAAATAAATTCATACTAGTGACAATATCTTTTTCAGTTAAAAACCTATCTAAAATGGAAGGCTGATGTTTACTAATAATATACGTTACATTTATCACTACATCAAATGTGTGGTAGACTGATTACTGCACTCATGTAAATTAGTGTTAGTCTTACCAAAATTAAGAGTCCCTTAAAGTTTCTATAACAATCAAATGAATTTTCAGTTTTTATTCACATTCTCAGAAATATCTCCGTATCTGAAAAGAAAATCACATGTGCTCACATCAAGAAAATCTCCTTTTTCAAAAGACAATGAATCAAGAACACTTTTACGGAACTCTTTGCAGATTTACTCGCAGCATGAGTATGCCTGTCATGTAGAATAAAAGTTCCCTATTATCGGCTGAATTAACCTTTATCCTGCTGGCAATAAATGATTCTGCCTTTGCGGCCTGTGTAGACCAAGATGCGGATGCGCAGGCTGGTCTGGATACATGCTGGTCGCAAATGCTTTTTTTTTGTTTTCTCATGGTGCGGGCTCAAATGTCATTAAGGCATTAAGATGTTTTTGTCAAATTGTAATATATTATGTACAAGATACAAGATACAAGATACAAATTTTTATTTATAGTCGGGTTGCAAACATAATAACATTAGCTATGAATAGCTATTACCCGACTTAATAGGTAGGTCAGTATATTAAACAGGTCTGTTATCTTACCATGCGCACGACTTTATCTCAAAGAATCTAGTTTGAAACGTGATGGTTTTATAAGAGAATCATTAATCACAAAAGATATCAATTCATAAGTCCAATGTACACAAGGTAAAAAATATAAACAACCCACACAGTGACATCTTTATCTTTAGTTAATGGTAAAATAGTAGCCCTTCGGTCTCTTCGCTATGAACAAACTTAAATCCGAGGATCAGTTTTTGAGATTTTCCAATACTTTCTTTTAAAGTTTTGATTTTATTTCCCCAGTATCAGAGGATTGCTTATACGTTAGCTTTTTGTGTGACAGTCTAGATATAACACCACATTAACAAGCATGCATTTTGGATTATATTTCAGGTTTTAGTAAAAAAGGTAAATTAACTAGTACTATATATTCAGTGTTTGCATTTTGTGAAGTTTTCGTAATTTTAACAATTTCTTAAACAAAACAACCACTTAATCAACGTGTAAGTATAAAGATTGGGGAGATCTTTAGGCCTGAAGTCTTCTTATATAATGGAAACTTTATACAATTTTTATCAGAAACTGTTGGCACGATTTTAAAATAATGCCACTTAAAGAATAGAATAGAATAGAACAGAATAGAATAGAACAGAATATAATATCTTTTATTTCCAATCTTGGGCCCTCTCGGACATGACAATTTTGATATATAGGTAAAGTTTCAAAGTCATTTTCAAATGTTCCTTGATGAACTCTTCATTAGATGGTTTTAACTACTCAGTATTGTCAAAAACATGCACCCATAGTACGCGATCACTTTTTCCCCATATTATATAGCGGAAACTTTAAAATCTCCATGTAAAAAAAAAAACTGTCGGTGATCTTAAAATCATTTTTATACAAAGGTTTCTTGGGTTTCTCTTTATAAAAAAGATTATTATTATAATCTTAGTTCATCAAACAATGGCTGCTAGAGCAAAAATTAAAATTGTTCCTGAACGACACCAAACTGTTGGTCTGATTTTGAACTAATTTGACAGAATCATCAACCATATTCGTATTAGTCCTGTTAGATATATTAAGATTTCCTTACATAGATCTGTAGAAAACCTTGAAACTTTTCTCAAGCCAGTTTTGCCAGAAATGTTTCTTAGGATACATGTTTGAGCTGTGAAAATTCTTCTGTGTGAGGGTAACTGATTTGAGAACACTTTACAGAATGCCAGTAGAACACTTTATCATCTCGACTCGATTTTGTTCGTTTAGGTCAATTTAAATAGTTAGGTGTTCTTTGTTGTAGAAATATCAAATTAATCATTATGGTTACACTCGCTACATTTGTCATTTATTATATTTTCCCAGTGGGGCTTGTTTGACATTTCTAATGACATGAACTCAAAACGCAGGCAGGCGTGTGTACAAAACTTTGCTTAGGAATGCCGAGACCTGGTCCTTATGCGCATGGGGTCTGTATTTACGAAATGAAAATGTATAACTTTGAAAAAAGCAAGTGATGTTTAGAGTAACTGGGTGTCTGCTCACAGGTGGGCTTTACACACGTTTGACTCCGTTCAATATTTAGTGATTACCGTTAGTATTGAGGACTTTTGTCTTAATCTTTTGCGCCAACTCGTTTAGACAGAAAACGATCAAGAAAAAAGTGGTATATATTAGATGTTCGAGACAAAAACATAGCATGCAGCGATTGGCGTTTTGAACTTGGTTTGATTGACATAATTCCTGTATGAGCAAAAAGAGGCAAGGATATGCAATAAACCATACTTGAAATTTTTAAGTCACGGAAACACCATAGAAGACGTGACTTGAATCACTTTCCACACGCCGATGTGGATTCGAAACCTGGCTATTGGTGTACAATTCTTCACGTGGCGTATGGAAGGTCGTTAGATGTAGCCAGATGCCCGCTTGTGGACAAAAACAACAACAACAACAACAACAAAACTACAACAAACAAACAACAACAACAACAAACAAAAAACAAAAACGCCTAGTGGGACACCTTAGTCTTCAACTGTCATAAACAAAATCAAGGATAAATATCACGTTCTTAAAATGCAGCCTCGCCAAACATTAATCCAACACGCGGAAGCGCACACATCTAACACACACGCACGCACACACGCATGCACACACACAAGGACAAAACAAAAATTTAAATAAACACAGTGTATATAATATATATATTGTAAAATACATTTTCGTATAATTTATTATTTCTTTTTCAGTAGACAAATGCACTTTAAAATGATACCATAATTATATGAGCTTACCAAGCATCAATATTTGATATATTTAATAGCATTGTTATACAGAATTCGTTTATATGTGCACCGGATACCTTAACTGATAGATAGCTCTGCAGAGCCCTTTTTCATTTTATTAAATTCGTTTAATAAATTCAGTATTAAAAGACACGTATATTTTATCCTGTATATATCATGATTTTTGGATATATGGCTTCTACTGGACATACAGATAATATCTTCTGTGTTTTACTCGATTTTTTTAAGACATGACAACGTTCATAGTGAAGCACGTGCTGGCCATTGTTGTCATCTTGGCCAGTTTACTTTATCTTGTACAAGCTGAGCGGGGACAGTTTTATGGCGGATCAATGAGCTACAAATTGGAGAAGCAAGTCAACGGTAGCAATCTGGTTAGACTTTAATTTATTTGACTTGAGATTATTGACATGTTGTACACTTCTTGTAATAAAGGATGGATATAACATTTTTAGGTCGTAAATAAAGAAACAACAATATCAATGAATTATTACCATATGAATACATCCTGTTTTTAAACAGATAAATATTGTATATGGTAGTCTTACACTCTTACATTACAGATTTTCGAAAGAATATGATATAAAAAACTATGTCTTGAAAGAAAAATAACAAAATATTTACACGTAGCTATTTTCAAAGGTATTATTACTTTGCTAATGTTCAAGAGAACATGATATAGAAATTCTTAGCCGTGAAAAAAAAAAACGAAATGGGAAAGAAATGCTTTTATATGATTTTGAATTCCATTTAGAAATTCGTGGTTAAAGTATTTACTTTTCATTCACAATTATAATACTTTTTATTATATTTTTAAATTAGTTTTGTTAACTTTTGTAGGTGACCATCGAGTTAATTACAGGGTGGGTACTAGGGAAAGGTCCCTGTGGTCCAGCTTGTAACAGCACAGACATAGGTAGATCTACACGCTCTACAAGACCATTAATGACGAGAACATATTCAGACTATCTAGGGACCTACACGTTGGATTATTCAAACAAGACTGCCGGTAAAACGGATACTGTAGACATGAATGCGTTAGTACTCTCAACATACAATGAAACTGTAATAGCCATTAGCGACTACGGGAAATGGGAACAGGAACTTCTTCATTTTAGCTTCTTAATGCCACCTGGAATAGAAAAATTAGATGTAAAGTAAGTAACAAACACATATGTTTGTCTAAATTGTTCACCTTAATTCTTGATGCAATAAATTGTTCACCTTAAATCTTGGCGCAATAAATTTTCCATTTTAAATCTTTATGCAATAGATTAAATCTGAATAAAATAAATTGCCCACCTTATCTTGATGCAATAAATTGTTCGCCTTAAATCTTGATGCAATAAATCGTTCACCTTAAATCTTGATGCAATAAATTAAATCTTGATTCAATAAATCGTTCACCTTAAATCTTGATGCAATAAATTGTCCATATTAAATATTGATGCAACAAATTAAATCAAGATGCAATATATTGTTCGACTTAAATCTTGATGCATTAGTACAAAGATGTACGCGAGGCGCACACAGACGAGGTATATACGTGTACATGTATTGTGCATTTAATAAATGATATATTTAATACTTGAGCAATGTATTTATGTTTAACATTTTTATGTGTAAATCTATTATTAAAAACTTCACAGGAATGTTCCCCTTTCAGATTCCTTAAAATTTAGGTCGTCTATGCAGTCTCCCGTTTGCCATAGCCTAAGCCTTTAAATCTTCTCGTCAGAATTCACAGGTCCGATTTTAAAATTATTTCAAGACGAGGAAGGTTTTGCCTATCTAACATTATAGAAAATCCCCCTTGAACCGCAAATTCTTTTTCAAAATTATTCGGCAGCAATGTTCCTTGGGTGATCCGCTAGTTATTTTGTTTCGTTGAAGAACATGACCGCCTGGGGACGGGGCCAGTTTTCTGTGTACCGT
This sequence comes from Mercenaria mercenaria, assembly GCF_021730395.1. Classification (NCBI taxonomy): domain Eukaryota; kingdom Metazoa; phylum Mollusca; class Bivalvia; order Venerida; family Veneridae; genus Mercenaria; species Mercenaria mercenaria. Next base: position 944,296 of record NC_069364.1, read on the forward strand.
GTCTTATCGGCAGGGAGGATGATAACATGCAACTAAGAGACAATATCAATAAAATGTCAGTTCTGAAACTGCTTGTCAGAAGTCAAGATAATTTCATACAGATGTTCATTCGGTGATCCTCTGCCAAATTCCTTCAAGCTTCCACTCGCATTACCTCGACCCCCGTCCTGTCCCCACCTAAGCCCAACATTCTTACTTTTAGTTTTTTCTTTTTTGATATTGTCTCTTAGTTTCATGCCATCATCCTCCCTGCTCATATTACACCCCTGACCTCTACACACTTCCACGTTACTCCACTCTCTCAATATTTTACTATTTCTTGATATTATGTCTTAATGTTTATGTCACCAACATCCTCATCCAGACCCCTCAACACACACAAAAAAACATGCTGTCGTTACCTACTCTTGTTTATTAAATGAAAACTGCTAAAATATTCCCGTCAACAAACACTTGCCTTTTTCAAAACGAACCACAGTTATTTTCCTAAGTCAGAGGTGCGATCTAAGACCACTTTTTAATCTCCCATAAAGATTCCTTCATTATCATCGGATAAAAGGTGGTAACATGGTGGGCGCCTATATTTCTGCCGAGGGTGAGCGGATTTTCATGTCGTTCTAGGTTAAAAATAAGTGCTCGGTAAAAATAAATTATAAGGTTTGTTTGTGATCCTCCACTGAAATATGTGGGGTCAGTATGATAAATAAGGAGACTCGGCTAACGCCTCGCCCCCACATTAATCATACGGACCCCACATATTCCCGCGGAGGGTCACTAACAAACCTAATAATTAATGTTGTTTTATGTGGAATATGCAGAGTGTTTCTTTTATTTTCGTTGGGTTTACTGCCATACCTACACACTATGCTTTTGATGGCGGAGGAAGATCCCGGTTGCCCCTCTGGGCATTGTTTCGGGCACGAAGAATTTTACGTCTCAAACGAGGTTCAAACCCACGCCGGTAAGGGGAAGTGATTCAAAGACAACGAGCTTAACCACTCGGCCGAGGAGGCCTCAGTATGCAGACAAACTGAATAAACCAAAAAGTATTCTAGGTCGGGCCAGTTATTTTTCATTCTTTATGGAATGGCTGCATAGACAGAAAAAAATCTAATACACGCATGTCCCCCCAATTTTTTAAAGGTTTCAGCTCTTCATAACAACCTTCGGTGGATTTAGTGTAAAATCTCAGTAATTTAGTCATTTGAGATCGATAGGGGGAGAAAACGGATTTTGGTACTTAAATATAAATATTAAAAGCGTCAGATGTTTTTATGATAAATGGTAAAAAATCTAAATATCTAGTTGATAATGGTATCATAAACGTTAGCTGCATGTTATAGCATGCCTTCAGGACACGAATTCATAATTATAAAGGATTAGAGTTTGTCTGCAATACCGTGTCACAGTCAGAGGAAAGGTAATATGGTTGCTACATGGGATAGCATTTGCAAAACGTATTTATCACGTCAAGCGCTTTAACCTGAAAAAAATGTATACAAAAGTTTTACTTCATACCTGCATGTTTAATTACAGTTTTGAAGGAATATCATGGCGGAAATTAACATTGCAACACGGATCTAGCAAATGGCATTTTCAAACCACTGTAACAACAGCTTTGCGTAGTGATACGGGGAAACCTAACCTAAATCCTCGGTCATTTGCAAAACCGTTCTATAGGTAAGGAATAAGTTTGCGTGATTACATGAGTTATCATCTCAACTAGCAATTTGTATATTATCAAGTTCAGTGTCTTCTGGTATGGTCATCGCATAACAAGTGTTATTGAATGACTCCTTATCGAAATCGACGGTCCGTATTTTTTGCTTTTGACAGGACTAAAGTTTAAAACTAAATTTTGCTTGGTTAGACTCAGTACTTCAATAACAAAATCAGGAAGATTTATTTCTTATGTCATGTGATAAAACACTTCTGAAATGGCATGCCGGTTAGTAGTCAAAACTATTTGCCGTCTGTCGAACCTTGGGCAATAGTTGTGACTACTGACCGGAAAGCCATTAATTACCTATATACTAGATCAAATTGTAAATGACAGTATGTTAGCGAAAAGCGTTTCACTTTCTAGTTAGACAGTACATTGGTTTTTTTTCTTTTATTCTGGCACTATTTCCCGACATTATCAGCACTTATTTCAGATGTTTTTGTAAGAAGGCATTAACTTTGGAAAACACTGTTTCTGATTCATGACTTGTTTATCTGCTGATTTCATTTGTAACAGCTGATAGATGATTTGAAAATTTAAAAATATTTAAGAATATACCTCACTATCAGTTTATCAGTTTGCATTTAAAGATACAAAGGTAGATGTATCAACTCTGTAGAAGTCGAGAATAGACTTCATAAAATGGATGTGCACAGATAACAATTCTCCCAGAAACACATGACTTTGCAGAGACGTTGTACTGACGTTAGACCATAACTTTGGATGACAGAGTTTATGTTGTAAATAAAAGCTTTTAGATGTCATAATCAGACGTCGATACAACGTCCAACTAATATCCAATATAATAATTAACCCAACCACAATCCAATCATAACCAAACATGTTAACGACTGCATTCTACCCTTACTTTAGCTGTTTTAGGCATTGAATTTCTGTTGGTTACACGTTGGAATTTTGCTTGTGATCCAGCATGTTATCAATATAAATATATGTAATTTCTAATCTTTATTTCCTACAGTGGCATCTACATATTTACGCGTGCACATATAAAAATATACATACAGACATATATATTTACGCGCGCGCATATATTTTTATACGTGCACGTATGTTTTGAAATGTGCGTGCACGCAAAGCAGACCCTGATGGTACACATTAACATATAGCATGTGCCAATAAGAAGTTAATTTTTTAATTGATACTACTTCATTTCAGGGTTGAATTAGGCACAGTCGCAGAAATACACATTCCAGCCGTTGATGATGATGGAGATTTTATTAAATGTGAAATAGCAGCATATGTTGAGGGAGGTTATATTGCAAGCCATCCACCGCCAAATGTACAGGTCTTCGAAGTAAGTTGTTTTAATTCCGAAACAGTGTGAAGTACCAACAATAAAACTTATTAATTTCAAATAATTATAAACACTGCTGACAATTATCATTTAACTTTAGTTGTCTAAGTTGTTTAAGTTTCGACAACTTTGCAAAGCTTTTTAACATTACAATGTGCAATTTTATAGCATTCCGTTTCTTGGTTGCTTTTACGTTATGATTTTCACAAATTAGGATTTCAAAAGTGATTTCCTCTGTCAACCATTATGATAGTCATATCTTTATAGAACTGTACAGTATCAATCAATACATCAGAGTCTAGCAACTACACAGATGACTCATGGATCGCCATGCCAGTCAGTGTGAGGGATTACAATAGGAAGAAGATTATTTATGGCACGGACGATTACTGGCCATATAAATTTTCAATGAGTGCAAATGCTTTGCAGGTAATGCTCTATATATAAATCTAGATGTGTTCAAATTTGAGCGTTGAAAAAACGTGTAAAATCAAAACTCACAAAACAATATTTGAAATATAGATTTACATACATTTCCAACTTTTATATAACAGTCACATGTAAGAGTATTGTGATATTTATTTGTGGAACGTAGGAATAAGTTACATTTAATGCATAGTGCCACAAAATAACAAACTTGAAAGCAAGTTAACTGTTTTAAGCTTACAAATTTCCATTTTGTTTTGATACGTAGAGCAGGTTATCAAAATATCTTATAATGCTAGAAATATCATAATATACTTTATTTTCAATATTACTTATTAGTCCCCTACCGGTGGAACACCGAAAAGCTGTAGGAATGTCCTCCGTCCGTCTGTCTGTTCGCATATCTTGATCCTGCAATTATTCAAAAATTATACAAGCTAGGTTCATAAAACTTGGTTTGTAAATATTATGCATGTACATGACTTACGCTTGTAGGTCATAGGTCAAGGTCACTATTGAAGGTCAAGTAAACTTTGTTTCCACCCCAGAAGTTTTACATGTATGGGTGGATTATATTAGTGCTACACACAAATGTTCCCCATCATGCGACAATGTGTTAACACATAGTCTACGCATTTTTATGTCGGTTTAAAGTCAATGTCACTACTTAATGTCAAGAAAAAATAAGTTTCCACTCCATAACGTTTTTATTACGAATAATATCATTGCTTATATTATTGCCTTAGTAAATACGCATGTGGATTTCATTACATAGTAAATACACATGTAGATTTCATTGCCCAATAGATGTGGAGTTTATTACTGAAAAACGCATGTAGATTTTATTACTCAATAAATACGCATCTTTTTCATACCCAAATGAAGACTATATTCGAACACGACCTGGTTATTCCCTACTAAATAAAGAAGACCGAAACTAATTATTTATAATGTGCAACACATACATTGTTTGTACATCTGATTCGCAATTATTACGTCATAGCGGTGCGATGTAGAAAAGAAAGCGACACAAAACTCTTGAACAAATCATGGTTTGTCGGTCAGATGAGTATTATTTTATCACTCGGACGAACTCCAAACAATGATTTTATTCAACGCAAATCACTGTTTGAGACATATTATTTCTTAATTCTTACACGACCGGAATTGTTTTCCTATTGAAAGAAGTCTGAAAATTGTGCTTTCACTGTTTGTACGTCTCAGTTATTACATCATAGCGGTCGCTCTGAAAAAGAAACCCAAACAGGCAAATATTTTGTAGATATCGTCAAGGATGTATATAATAAACTTGATAACGTGGAATTGTCATATAATTCCTTTATATCTGAACTTTATTCAACGACAAATCACTGTTTGAAATATAGTATTTCTAAGTAATGAACGTAATTCACAATTGCACTAACTCTTGATTTAAATGTTTCCAGTGTTTGGGATTCTCTGTCAAAGGCGGAACATAGATATAGCAGAAAAAATTTAAATTATGAATTTTAGTACAGAATGTTCATATTATACTTTCAGTTTGTTGTACAAGTGTTAGCTAATTTGATTACACCGGACTTTGTAGAACCAACGCATGAGGGCAACCATATATTTATCATGTATGCTGACACATCACTGAGAATAGAAATATATGCCGAGGCAGCAGAAAATACGTGAGTATAGCTGAAAATGCGTAAGTATAGCTAAAAATACGTGTGAGGTATATAAGTAATCGATTATTCAGCATGCCACTTCTAAAATTTAAATATTTTCTATTAGTCTGAATTTTGACATCTGACATTAAGCAAAGTTAGAAAATGTGTACCGATGAACTATGTGCATTTTCAGTTCAACATTATAAATCTTTTGCAGCACAATTGACAGTTTCACGGCGTTTGGAATACAGCATGAAACATTTAAATTGTCATCAATACAACAAGATCCGAGACGACCTCAAGTTAAGTATGCAATAATGACATGGAAGCCGTCTGCTGGCGAAATCGGACGACACATAGCATGTGCTAATGCACGTGATAATACCGGGTAAGCAGATAAAAGTAATTATCTAAGGCAGTATTTCCGTACGATGAAAATGTTAAAACCCTGCTTAGATATACTCAAATAATTTAACATCGCCAGATCTAAATCTAAGAAATTGTTCATCGGTCGCCTTCAGGGTCGTGCTGATGAATAAAGTGACCTGAGTTTCAAATTCTGTGCCACTCTTGTCGCATAATAGCGCATCCAATAAAGATTTTGAGAAGAAAGAAAGAAAGAAAAAAGAAAGCCGATAATTATTTCAACTATTATCAGTAAAGTCGGGAAATTTAGAAAAAAATTGTTGTTTCCTGAGTTTGTTATTTACCTCAACATGTAATAACATTTTATTTAGGAAATGTTCAATGTGAATTTTGTATGTGAGATTCAATACTAGCTTTACGTGCACAGGTCATAATAGACACCACCGTTTAAAATCGTATTAGATTAAGGTTTAGGAGTATATCATCAAAACACAGAAATATTTGATAAACAAACAACATCTTTACCAAAATTTTACCTGACCATTACATGTTCTGCCGTACTGTACCGTACGACGGATACTTAAAATATTCTGAAAAAGTTGCCCCCCTTTGAAAATGAATGCCATTTGTAAAGAAATACAAATAAACAATTGCTGAAAACTGTGTTCCACCTAGTTATGTGAAATATCAACACTCATACGCTATTGCAAATGCATCAAAACGAACATATGTAACAGTTCTTTGAAAATTGTGAGTTTTAAAGTCCGGAAGTGGGGCCCCTTTAGGCAGTCCTTTTCCGGAATTCAATGTTTATACCAGTATACTGACACTGTTTCGTAGAGTAATATGTATACATGTTTTACATGCTGTTCAATTTTTCATGTGAAACAACTCTTTCTTTCTATGACTTGGTGTTGTTTGATTTTTTCCCCTCAAAACGTAAGGCTCAGCGTTAACATCAAAATATTTGCATACAAGTTGAAAACATGAAATATCTGCCATAATATGGGTTTAACATTTTTAATTTTTAATGGTGTATTTTCATGTAAAAAATATCAAGAAAGGACTTCTGTCAGTAGCAAACTTTTCTGTTATTTGAAGAGCTCTTGAATCAATACGTGTTTAGCAATTTAAAAAGAATATTCTATGAATAAAAGGAAATGGAAGTCAAAAGTAATAAACAAAACTCAACACTGATTACTATATGATTTTTATATACATGCATTATTGACAGTAGACGTCAACTCTGCAACTCTAGCAATATTTTGACATACTTTTAATATTTACAGGGTGGATTCGTCAGAGGAAAGATGCTTCGTATTGGATGTAAAAGGTGATTTCTGTATCTAATTTATTTGTAAAACGAATTTTACTTCGGTATATTGAAATTCCTCTTAGTGTTTATTATTATTTGTCATTGATATTTCTTTAATTATAATCGGAAACAAAAACAGAACTAATTTTTAACATGTAAAATTATATTATATGTTACTTTCTTTAAAGTGTCGTATCATATGTTTTTATGTTTTAACTCATCTGATCATAAAATGCTATTAAAATACTAACTGTTCATCCGTCTGTCTACTCTTTTCTTCAAACGGCATCTTCTCTTAACCCACCCCGTCAGTATCAATCAAACTTCATAGGGATTTTCCGAAAGACGTTCCTCTCTTTAATGTGTTCAAATTATTCCACTCGAAGGCCGAAAGAGCTAAATAGAAAATATTCAAACGGTTAGTCTTCCTACAGACCTGTCTGATTCTGAAAAAGATCACGTTTATTCTCATTGGATGATCCTCTTTCAAGTTTGTTAAGATTGTTCCGGTTCGTCAAAAAGAAGCCCATCAAAGGCCGTGGCTACTTTTTCCAATATGTATGTACTGGAAACTTAAAGGAGTCAGAAACTGCTTTCTTGGTCACATATATATTACTTGGATAACCCTCTTTTAAGATTTTGAAACAGTATCGATTCGTCAGAAAACATGACTACAAGAAGGATGTGTTGGGAGTGGGGACGTTATAATTGTCCTTATGATTATGCATTCAGTTCAATCTGACTAAAGTACTTGATCTTCTAAACGAAGATCTGAGAACGGCCCATTCACATTCGTCTTCTGTATATTTTGGATTTCCAGTATTGCTATTTTTATTTTATCCAATCAGACGACTTGTTCGAATGTCAAAGAGTAAGAAAAATGTACAGTCATTCTAGGGCTCGAACCCGGGACCCCTCGCTTACAAAGCATGTGGCCTACCGACTGAACTAGCCGGCTATCTGATACATCACGACATAAGACTTGTAAATATCAAAAGTCAAGGCTACAGGTAGATTTGCAAGATATTGTAAGTTAGGCTCTGATTGGCTAGCGAAAGGGTCGTCAGAACGAGGCTATGAATAGGTCGTTCTCAGATCCTATGCGTAGCGTAATAGGAGATGTGCTTCAGTCAGATTGGCATTCAGTTGAAACTTTAAAAGTCTCCCTGTCAGAAACTATTGGCCTATTTTCAAGTGATTTTAGTTTAGGGTAATGTTAGTTAGGTAACCCTCAACTAAACGGGTTAAGCTTATGATGCAGAATTTGGGTGCCAGTTACCTTGTAAGCATATAATAGGAACTTTAAAGATACTTGCCAGAAAAAACAGAAACTGCTTGCTTCATTTTAAAAAAAATTCTACTCAAATGTTCTTTGGGACCCTCTACCAAAATTGTTCAAATAAACCTGATTAGTTGAAACCGTGACCACCTGCGGCAACTTTTCCCTAAATATATGTCGTGGAACAGTCAGAAACTGCTTGCCTGATTTTATGAACATTGTTGAGCCAGAATAGGTGGATGGTCCGGCATCCATTGGCAATCATCCGTCTTCCATCGTCTTCTCATCAACGGCTTCATGGATCTTCCTAAGTCTTGGTCCTTAGTACCTTAGAGAAAAAACTACGAAAGACTTCTCTTCTTTAGCCTCAATATCTATTTTCAACAAGGCTGGACTGTAGCGTTATTGTATGGGCTAGTCTTTGGTTTATTTATGGCTTTTGGTTATGCTTAACCCCTTTTAACCGACGTTAAACCGACGTTAAAGCAGAACGATGCCATTTTTCATGATGCATTATACCATGTCATATCCAAGATCAAATTGTCATGGTCAGTTCAGGGCCATCATGGATATCTTGTTCAATTTCCAGGTGATGTCTTCAACCATACCACTCAAGCTTTTGTGGTAAGTGTAAAGACATAAAAGATATTAAAAATTTCATCAGTATGCTTTTTATCTCATCAGAATACAAAGTGCTTAAATGAAACTATTGTGACCACTCACCGTCCTTCCATTCGTATTGCGTCGGCGTCAAGAATTTCATACGCACCCGACTGACGTTAACTGCACACCGGACAAGGGTTTCCGGAGATTTTATCCATGCCGGTAAAACCGATTTTGCACCCCATGCTAGATGACACTGCTGTTGATAGCAACTAACTATTCGTGCACTAATTGTCTATAACTTATAAAAGAATCGATAAAAATCAAATTATGTACCTAGATGGTTGTTCTTTGTTCCTTATAAGATATTTCTCAAGTCAGAAAAGATCATTTTACTAGAGAATATGACGTTACGCTACAAATGATAATACTAGACCGGAACTTTGACGTTGTGTGTCTTTGAAACTTTATGGCGTCATTGCTGTTAACGGACGCTGTTTTTCCCGCGCTTTGTTTAAAAACGCAACAACTAGAAAGAGTGCTACGAAGAAAGTATTTTGTTTTGCTTTGTTTATTCTATAATTTGTTATACGGTTTACAAAAACAAAAATCATTCATTGTTAAAAAGTAAAAGTAAAAGTCCGAACATGAAAAAGAGAAAAGAAATTTAATTCTGAGTGCGACCTTGACCTTTTAGCAAGATTCTGGGCCTTTCGCACGCTGTATTGTCTTATTGTGGGGAGCGCAAGTGCCAAGTGCAGTCATAATCCCTTCATATATTGCTGAATTATTGAGACGAAATTGGTGCTTTTAACATTGACATTTTAATTGTGACTTTGATCTTAATGGTACGAATCTAAGTTTGTGCTTGACATATTGTCTTAGTATAGGAATCATTTGTGCCAAGCTACATTATTAAATTCGTTAATGGATGACACAAGAAGGAGTTGGACTTACGGGCAGTGCAAACCTTAAGACTCCGTAACTGTTTTTTTAACCAATAGGGGAATAAGAAGTATTAAAGTCTGAACATATTTTGCTTTTATTCTTTTATTTAATTATTTTGTTTTGCGTTAGGGGAAACCATACTTTGTTGACATCCCGTCACCAGATCAGTTTGTTGACTGCAAAGTGCATTCGACGTGTGTGGTAGCATTATATGTCAAATCAACGATGTAAGTCAAATACGATATTCTTGACATGATTATTTATGTTTTATTTTTGTTCTTAAATGTATGATTGTGTAAATTGGAAAACTAACACAGTCTTGTCAAAACTTGTTTCGCTTTAACAAGCTTCTTCAGATGAATAATTTTTAAATATAAACAATAAGAAATAAGCAAATGACGTCGGCACGCCAAACGGACGTCGACGTATAGACGGTACACTTTGCTCATATTAAATGTACACCATAAAATGTAGAAACTCTTTTGTTCATGTTTATATATTTCTTGATAGCTTGATCTTCTTTTGATAACATACTTATTGTATTGGATTATAGCGAAGTTTTAGATGTACACGTGACTGAAAGCTACATAGATAAGTATGAGTTGGGTCCAATACAGGTCGTGCCACATAAAGGTGAAACAATGTACAAAACGGACCTTTCATTTGAGCATTCATTGTACGGGAAGGAACATATCTGCTTCATGGCAAGAAACAAAAATGGGTATGACATTCACAATAAATTTGTCTACACATGTACCAAATAATGAGGTTCCTCTAACGATTTATACAAGGACAAAACACTAAGTGTTGCATTAGAAGATTTGTTAGAAGTGCATACTTATGACAATTACTAAATACATATTCAAATCATGTTATTAATAAGCATTACTCAGTTAAGCAATACACAGTTGAACACTACATAATTAAGCATTACTTAAGCAATACACAGTTAAACATTACACATTTAAGCAGTATTGCAATTTGACGAAAGTACATCTCCAATAAGCGCTACGCTTTGGATCTGAGGACGTGCTATTGAAAGTAATTACGATATTTTGCTTAGTAATACGTGTTTTACTTTTCTTAAGCAAATTAACGTACTTGAGTTAATAAACAAACTTAAGTATCTTCGTAAAATCGGGGCCAAGGCTCTGATATTTATCACAATATTGTTGTGCCTATCACCGGGATTATCAGCGTATACCACTGCGATCATTACTGCTATCACCGGGGTTGAAATGCCTGTCAACGTAGTTTTAATATCTATCACCGGGGTTCTTATGTCTATCGCCATTGATCTAGTGTCTATCACCAGCGTTCTTATGCCTACCACCAGGGTTCTAATGCCTATCACCGTGGTTCTAACTGCTATCATAGGGGTTCTGTCGCTTGTCACGGGGGTTGAAATTTCTTTCTACTTTTACCATGTATCGAATGTCTATCAAAGGAGATTCTTACCGCTATTACATAGGTTGTAATATCTATCACTGGAGTGTAATGACTATCACCGGGTTTCTTAAACAATAACATGGGTTTATACTACTATCACCAGAGAGGCAGAGCCCAATGAATATCACCAGGGTTCTAATGCCTATCACCAGATTTTTTAATGCTATCCTCGGGGTTCTTCCTATTATCACCGGGGTTCTTTCTGTTTTCGTTGGGCTTCTAATGTCTATCACCAGAATTCTTACTGCTGTCACCGGGGTTCTAATGCTTATCACCGGGGTTCTTACTACTGTCACCGGGTTTTTACTGCTTTCACTGGACTTCTGATGCCTATCAGTAGGGTTCTTACTGCTATAACCGTGGTTCTAACGCCTAAAGACTATCAGCAGGTTTATACTTACTATAAGTATCAAGGAGCATGAGCGTTTTTTACGGCTATGACACTTTTCCTTTTACTTCATTTAATAAGCTCTTTTGTCTATCACCTGTGTTTTATGTATATATCGAATTGAAATTAATAGATTAATACCACAGAAGTGGAGGTAAAACGCTAGACCTGTCTTCCTGTGTATTCCTACTGAACGGTGCTTACCCCGGTGACAAGATAGGAAACAGATCGATTACCTCATCGACGCCATTTTGATGGTTCAGCAAATGCTTGTTGGAACGAGTCCTGTGATTGGTTCAAACAAAAATAGATTTGCAAAAATAAAAATAGCAATATCGGAAATCAAATACATATATGTGAACAGGTCGTATGGAAGAAACATATCGTAGAAGCAAATTATCTCGATCTATACGAGAAGTACATTGTTAATAAATATTTGATTGAAGTTGATATAGTTAGGGCCCATTTATATCTGGTTTCAATGTATACACTGGTTATTAAATTATTTTACAGTGTTGAAAGTGAGAATGTTTGCATACAGAGCAAAATAGAACCTCCAGGTAAGTGAAAAATATGTGATTGAAAAAGAAAATATGTTACTATGTATAAATGATACTATTAGATATTTCATAGACATCTATTTCAATAACTTCCGTATTTTAAAACTAGCATTTTGTTTTATGTCCATGTTCAACAACAGCAGGAGAATTTTCCCGTCGGGAAGTCAACTACTACGTTTCTTACTATTTCAGATATAATACTTGCTGCCTGTTCTGCTTTTTCGACTTCAAAAGATCCGATGCATAAACATTTACATGGAATCATTCGATAAAATCCATTAAACTTGAGACATGTATCTAAATTTCCTATCCTAATAACTATTGTATTTTACATTGAAACTACTTAATTCATCTAACTACTTAATTTCAAAAGTTTTCGAAATGGAAACTTCACCTCTATGTTGGAAAGCTCATTTATAGACTGTTACTGAATTGATAGCCTTTCATAGAGCACTTAGGTTACAAAAATAATACTGATAACACACATTGCTTGATGACTTCTTCAACAAAATTATTGTTAATTTCTGACAAATACACAGTATATGCTCGTAAACGTGCTGTTCTTGTTTGTTTGAAATTGTATTGGCCCAATATTATTGTATTCAATAGCATGCATTATTAAAAGTTTTCATACGAACCTGAACAAAATTAAAAAAAAATGAGTGGAAAATAAGTCATCATTCTGAAAGCAATGCAGTGGTCTACTTACTCTAAATAGTATGATTATATGTATAAATTTAATACGATTTGTTTCCAGGGAACAGTTAGATAATACATAGTGTTTCGATTAAATTTTTCTTGTCAAGTTTCTGTTTTATCAGATTTATTTAAGTTGAGATATTAGTAAATACAATTCTTTCGCTTCTATATAATAATCTTACATATATCTAAGTTTATGTTTAACTATTCAGTATACATTTAACGCATACTTCTTTCAGTTTTGTTTAGGACGTCTAATTGTTTGAATAGATTTGTATACTATGAGGATGATTAAAATGTCTGACACTTTTAAATGCAATTCAATGTTAATTTACGTATTTCAGTGTTTCTCGGTCGGGAAATTATCTGCCTCTTCAGGAACCTTTAAAATTCGGAAACATAAAAGTTGACTAAACATTTTCTTGAAAAAATATTTAAAGAATCAACGATAGAAATTTGAATAAATTATCTAATTTTTACTGGGCATTAGATAACAGCATGCATAGCCTTAGGGTTCTAGCCGATTAACTATTTGCAGGAAACAAGAAAAAAAGATGATTTTGCTTCATAACCAGGTTTCTATTTTTAGTAACAAGTTTCCCGTTCAGAATGTAGATTTCTCGAACTATTGATTCAGTAAACAACTGTCCTATTTTACAATGTTGAAAGTGCGAATGTTTGCATACAAATAATAAATAACACTTCCCCGTTAGATGAAATTCTTTACAAATTAGCACCTGGTGACCAACAAACTCTCCTTAACAACATCAACAAAAGCAGTTTTGCCTTCCAAGTAGTGTGCGCTCAAATTGATGTTATAAAATTTTAAATTTGATTTTGATAGTGAAAGATATGTTAACATGGTTTTACCATATTGTCAAAGGGCAGCTTTAGCTAAATTTAGAATGGGTGTCGCACCAATTCGCATTGAAACCGGGAGATATGAGAGACTTGATATCAGTGATAGGGTTTGCCCAATATGTAAGATAGAAGTAGAAGATGAGAAACATGTTCTCTTACATTGTTATTTGTATAATGATGTACGCCAGGTGTTGTTTGACAAAGCTACTAGTATATGTCCAAGTTTCAACAGGTATTCTGATACTGAAAAAATATGCTTCCTTCTGTCAAATGAAAATATGGTTAAATACACTGCCAAATCCTGTTCAGAAATTTTAAAACTTAGGAAAAATTGTTTATACCACTAATATAGTTTGTTTTTATATTTTATTGTAAATAGAGATGATGTTAAATTCTTTTAAAAGAAAAAAAGGAAAAGAAAAATACTAGTATGCGTTTAATATAGAAAGTATGATCTACTGCTCTGAAAAATGTTGATACACTGATGGAAAATTTACTAAACTGTTTCAATTGTATTTGTTTTTCATAGACTTTGTTCAAAGAAGTGCTATTTAAGTGACGTTTGGGAAAAAAGGGGGTTCTGTTCGCAAATGTCAATATGTTGTATCTTACTTCCTGATAATCAATGGAAAATTAGCCTTACCGATGTTTTTATTCTGTGATCAAATTTTAAGGTCTTTAAGCTATTGTTAGCTTTTACTTGGAACTTAAAATAGTTATTTACTAAGAGGGTTAACCAGGAAAAAAAATCCACATAACTCTGATTTGAATTTTGACAGAGTTATGCCCCTTTTAAACTGGGATTAATTTTATTTAAAAGTTTTTTTATATATATATCATCAAATATCTTTGTTGCTATCAAGGATATTGACTTGAAGCTTGGAATAGTTATATATTGTCAAAATTAACTCCAGAATATCTCCTGTTATGTATCCACATAACTCTGATTCAAATTTTGATAGAGCTATCCCCCTTTTTTTACTTAAAATTTTTGGTTAAAGTTTTGATTAAGTCTCTGCTAGTATCAAAGCGTTTGACTTGAAACTATAAATGGTCATATACTATAAAAATCTTCACCAGGAGGAATAATCTCCATAACTCTGATTTGAAATTTGACAGAGTTATGCCACTTTTTAAGTTAGAATGTCTTGACCACAGTGTATCATAAAATTTTCACTTGCAATTCAGAGTCAAGCAGTAAGAAAGTTCGATAGCGCTGTCTTACGGACAGTTTTTGTGTTAAATTTTAATAGAATTTTAGATTCTTAATAAAATTATGTTCTTAAATATGTATAGATGCTTTTAATTTGTATACAGTCTCTTATAAATCAAATTTGATACTTTACTTTGTTTGTAACTCTTTTATTTGTGTTTGTATTGTTTATCATGTATAGTAATGAGACTCTAATAAAGATAAATATATATAGGGAGGTGACATTTTGTACGTTTATTATATATATCCTTATAGATCCGTGTAAGTCGACACCATGCTTGAATAGTGCCAAATGTGTAATGAATGCAGATACAGGAGGATTCGCTTGTCTCTGTTTGTCTGGATTTTCGGGAAAAACATGTGAAATCAGTAAGTAAAAGACATTAAGTAAAAGAAGTAAGAATAAAAAAACACAACAACAACGACAAAAAGCTAATAACGTTTATATGTTTTATAGCTTTTATCGATATCAAATATACTTTAGCAACATTAAAGTTAGCAACAATGTTATAAAAGTTGTTTTCTTCATGTCACAACATCTGCATAACAACAATAGTAAGGTTGGAGCATGAACCCATAGAGCGAGAGCACCACCGAAATATTCAGCAGATGTTATTTTACGAAACTAACGCGTTATCACTTTTTTTTGTATACAAATGTTTATTTTTATTATTCTATATAATATCATTATTTTTGTTCTGTAAAATATTGAAGTATTTGAACTGGTGCAGAACTGCGATGTGATGTCATTTATTGATATTACACAAAATGGTTACGTTCAGATATGTTCTTCCAAATCGACAATCGAAATATAAAAAAAATAATATTCAAGCGCATTCTATTGAAGACAATGATATATTAATATATGCTCATGTGACTTCGTATTTGCGTTCTGGAAAGAATTTGTCCGCTAGAAGATATTTTATTAATGTGGCGATTTTTTTATTTGTTTATTTGTCGGACTGTAGATAAGTTGAACAGCCTCACTGGATTTATTTTATTATTATAATTAGTACTCCCGTTGAATAACACACAAACACGATTCAATTTACAAAACTTCACTTTTATTTTATTCCTTTTACAATATCACAAAACTTATTATTATTTTATTCCATTTACTTTCAGTATAACGCCTACACAGTCTGATATTTTACATCAAACCTTCTATACCAAAAAACCTGCTTACATAGTAAAGTTTTCCCGCCAAACAGACACAAAGCGTGTGAAAATAATAAACAGACTCCGACGGGACTGAAATCCCGACGGACACCAAACCTCCGGCGGATCAAAACAACAATGATATGAATATCATAATAATCGCAATTCGCGACAATTAACACTTATATTGCTCTTCGATATCTATAGATTTTAGCATAAATATTTAAATTGCAAAAATAAACGGTAACAGGTTTCAGTGGCATTAGACAATGTCCTTCTCTCAAGCAGTACCGTATAGCAGGTTATTTCTGCGATCAAAATATTCTGCGTTTTGGTCCCAAAAATTGTGAAAGTAATTTCTGCGTGTTTTATTTCTGCGTTTTCACATAAAAGGAAGTGAATTTTCTGCGTTTTTTGATACCAAGGAGGAGGTATTTCCTCGCATGATCGGACATCGTGAGAATGAGAGCGTATGAAAACAATAAACTAAATTACCAGCAGCTGCTGTTAAGTAGCTTTGCTTTTAATAAATGCATTGTAGAATATAATAACATGCGAACTGAACAAATATAAGTCCAACAACAATTGTACACACTAGAACTGCAAACTACTGTATATCGGCATAACGGTTACACAAGTATAGAGGTTACTCAGGTATAGTTCGGAAGATGTTCATAAGGAACAGATAAGAACAATTCAAGTGAAATTCACTCAGTTTAATACATTCACAAAAAATGAAACAAACAAACAAAAACAAAGAAACGTTTTCTAAGTGATTAACAATTAGGACTTTGATTGACCATCACACCTAATTATATCATTATCGGTAATTGTTAGACGACGGTGGTAGTTTCAAATAATTAGACCATGCCATTGTGCACTTCGGATTACCGTGTGTAACATATCGTGAAACAACGTTGATGAAAACAATGCTGATTTTTTTTTTCGTTTTAAGTTTTTGCTTGATGAAAGAAAAACGAACTGGCTTTTTCAGATTTTACAGAACAAAATGCACATACTTTCATAGTAAAATATGTTATGAGATAGCATGGGTTTATATGTCTGCTTGTGACTTGCGACAAAGTTATTTTTTATTCATTGTTATTTTTACGTTGCGCTGCCTAACTATAGTTGTTTCAAGCAAATCAGTTGGTTAAATTATGAGACTGGGCGATATAAACACGTCCAAATATTGAAATGTTGTATTGATTTAAAACTCGGGCTTTAATTTTGATAAGCCCGGGTGTTATTTTTGAATATGTGTGAGTACTAGTGTCGTATGACATCTCATGAGATGATAAGTATGTATATATGTATCAAAAATGAAATAGATGGGGTTTTAATTGAAAAAAATATTTGATCAGACGTACGTTCACTTCGGTTTGATGATGATGAATTTGAATTTTCTTGTAACAGTTGTAGGGTTAACGCACGTTTTTTTGTGTAACAACATCTGCAGAATCCCAAGGGATTGGTTGGTGCACGAGCCCGTAGGGCGAGTGCACCAACATAGCCCGAGGGATTCTGCAGATGTTGTTTCACGAAACAAACGTGTGTTATCGCTATTCTTGCATAAAACACAACTGAAGTGCTGGAAATACCGAAAAAAACAAGACTATTCAGCTGACATTAGCCGATCGAAGTCGGCCGTTTCAGGTTGTTATGGACACATGTTTTATTTATGCATTTAGGGCCTACAGAAACAGTGCATATTTCATACATGTCGAACGGACATTCTTGATGTGGTATTTTTTTTAATATTAAATATATGTAAATTAAGTATGACTCCCCCTTTTTCCAATATATCGGTAGGAACTTTAGCTTTAGAGGCTCGGAATTATGAAAATAGGACATACACGGCATCCTGTCTTTATCAACAGGATACACAATTTGCAGGTGAGGTGCCGACAGAACACAATTCTGCTTGGTTTAAATTAATAGTCTGTCCCTTACGCTTTTTAAATGTAAACATTATCGTTTAATAGAAATTGGTATCGATACCTATATTCTTCATATCGTTAAAAATGAAATCTCTAGACCTATATAACGTAGAAAATTTTGCTTTGCACCCCACCCCGTCGCGATCAAAGTTTGATAAACACAAAAATTTTAATTTTTTCCAGCATCGATACAATCAACTTAGATTGGATTTATAAACTCAGACATGGTTGGTTAGATCTACAAATAAATTGAAAAATATATAATAAATACCTTCTGTTCATCAAATATTCATTAACTATGGAAAAATCCTTCAAACTAAACGCTTCGTCATGTTTATGCTTTACATTACACACCATCACTACATCAGTAGACTGCATAGATGTGTAAAGTAGACACAAACATTTTTTAAAAGTTTTAGTGTAAGATTTAAAGTTAGCATGTCAACTTTCTCGACTCAAATTAATTTGGAAAACGAAATTGTATTTTTGTAAATGTTGTTTGCCTATCATTTTCAGGGATTAAATTGAGGCGTGTAAACTTACTTTGAGTGAAATACGCGTAATAATACAATAATAAGGAACGTCAATGCAGTCGCGTATCAAGACAGGTAGCACTTATTACAAGTTAAAGTAAAGTTAGGTTGAAAAATGATATTTTTAATAAAAAATGCAGATGAAAAGATTTCATAAATCTCGGAACTTTCGACTTCGTCCAAAATTGATTCGGGATCCATAATTTGCTTACGTTGGACCCGCAACAGCATATTCAAAACGTTCACCAACAGCGCGTGCTCACGAGAATCTCCTTGTTTGTACACGTTTTTTCCCTGTTTGTGTATGCCCGAAATCGGCAAAAAACAAAGGTTTTATGCAAGAATATAATTTTCCGCATTTTTACTAATATGAGACAAGTTTTATTCTATTGTCAATTTTTCTTAACCAAATAGCACACAGATAGACATTCTATTCTTTCATAAGTGTACATACATAATACAAACATCATCACAAACGTATACAAGATATGATACGTATATACAAAAGACGTAAAACAAACATTATTTTTATGAAATCTATATATAAAGTCCTTTTTAATTGGTCTAAATATAGTCATATGATTAATAATAAAAACTCGTATTGACTAGACGGCGGAGACAAAAAACAATATTTACTTTCAGCTGTGAAGTCATAAGATTTTGACGTCACAACAAAACTATGCCCTCGGTCCGTATTACTTTTTCAAGGTCGATAAGTCCCAATAATGATCTCTTTAAAAGAATATAATTGTGTAAATTCAAGATATTTTATGATAAACAGTTAACAACTTTTGCATGTTATGAAACATATATCCAAAAAGTAATATCAATCTGAAATACAGTTATTACCAGAAAGAAAAAAATAGATATGATTTACTCCGTGACAAAATTGTTACCTATATACAAATAGTAAGCCCGACCGCTAAGCTCAATAGGGAGAGCGCACATCTACGGATCTCGGGGTTGTGAGTTCGATCCCCGGGCGGGATGTATGTTCTCCGTGACGATTTGATAAGACACTGTGTTTGAAATCATTCCTCCTCCATCTCTGATTTATGTTGGGAAGTGGTAGTTACTTGCGGAAAACAGGTTTGTACTAGTACAGAATCCAAAACACTGGTTATGTAAACTGCACGCCGTTACATAACTGTAATATTTTGGTTTCCCAAATCTTAACCCTAACACTTTAATCTATACACCTCAATATTATCAATGTATGGGTGCATTGAAATTTCGGTTGCCATGACAACACAAATAACATTCATTTGTAGAACATTGTTGAATTAGATTTCCCTTCAATAACTGACTTGCAATGTTCTATTTTCTGGTTCCTGCATGAACATAAGAAAGATAATGATTTTCCAGTATTTTGAACTTAATTTTGCAATAATTACATCATGTCGCTGATACAAGTTTTGACGGCCCATTATTTGGAATTACAAACAGAATTGAATAGAATAATTTGAGCTTGTTTAAAATTATTTCCTAAAATGTTATTTTAATAGTAGTTATATGGTTGACACCACGAAATCCTTCTTTATGTTCCCATATAAAATCCATTTCCTTAATTACATTTACTTTTATTAATTTTATATTGCAATTACTGCTTTTGCGTAAAGCTAACTGGACCAGCAACACTAACAGCTAACGCGAACAACAACAGTACATCTCCGCACAGTTGAAAGCTGGACTTATATTTGAAATAAACATATACAACATCAACAAAGATATTAAACTTGAATGTATGGCCGTACGAGCAGTTTTCGATATTCGACTTCCTATATCGATGATTTGTCTTTTTGCGGAAGACATTCACATTCCGTTTGCAATATCAGGCAAATGAAAGTTTTATATTCAGACTTAACATACTTCAATATCCATTGCATTTTCTTCTTCTAATGATACCGAAATCACTACACGAAAGTACTGAGATAGTTCCGGAAAACCTGTGAAAATATAGGCAATAGGTTTTACTGGTGTGAAAATCGTTCACTGCAAAAAGATATAGATACATTGAAAATATTCATTATTTCATCGTCAACATTTCTTAAAATTTCATTAAAAAGAATGTGATAAAAGTAGCAAGTAGTAAATAAAAAACGTAAGTACTAGTATACGTTACCGTTTGAATTTTCAGAGGAAGATAAATGTAATCCAGATCCATGTGTTAAAGAAAATACAGTTATTTGTGCCGGTGTTAGAAGCATATTGTGTTATTGTAAAAAGGGATTTACTGGAGATACCTGTGACAAAAGTAAGTCAGAATTTTACATAATAAGAATATATATTTGATCTTTAACATATATTTTTATATACATCAATGGCAATAAAAGATATTTGCAACACGTATGAAAAAAGATGACATTTTTTTCCAATTTTCATATTTATTCAGATGTCTGGTTTTAGTTATGTTAATTTAGTTTTCGCAAGTGGTAAATTCATTTATGCTTTTTGTAACATTCTATCAAAGCATTTTTGAAAGATTTTACGTATTACTGTGTATTCAAAAATAAGTGTATATAGAAAGTCCTAGAATATATGATACATGATATCAAAAATTCAAAAAATGTTGAACATTTTAGATCATGTTTCGCTTGATATACAGTCGAAACTCGGTATCTCGAATTTCAAGGGACTGTGTTTTTTATTTCGAGCTAACCGAAATTCGAGTTATGAGGAGGGACGTATATGGACAGAAATGAGTACACATTACGAAAAAAATTGATAAAAAATAGAGACTGTTTCCTTGATGCCGTCTATACGCGGTCGGTACTTTACGCATACACGATTCCGCACAGTTTGTGTTTATCAAAGTTTTTATAAATTTTTTCGAAAAATAAAAATGATACTAACCTCAAATGTTTTTGAGTCAAGTTTCTTTTTTGCACCACGTTTCTCTGCCGGAGGATTGCCAGCATTTCGATTTGGCATTTTGAACGAATGATGCTTTCCCCCAACAGTTAATGTTTATACAGTCTCATCGCGTTTACTCTAATTAATCCTTATTAAAGATCCCAGCTGTTCAAACTAGTAAAATCATTAGTTTAAATAAAAAGCAATTTTCATAACGTCTCAAAAACAAATGACTGCTAATTAAAGAAGTCTAATGTTTACATCAAACAATTATCATTATGGCACGTATAAACAAGTATGACATAATTTAACTTTGATAATCGCCGCATCTTTGATATGTCGGCATCACGGCTTTCTGGATAGGCAATAAACATTGACATGTGTTAAAAACCAGCCACATTCACAATGGCATGTGTGAAATTTTATCGCATATTTTTCTCACTCCGACTTATCGAGTTTACAATGCACTTGAATTTTATTGACGGGACTGAAAATCCCTTCCGATACATCCGGAGTTTCGGTAAGTCAAATTTTGACGTAACCGAAGTTGAATTACATATATACAGAAGGAAATTTGACGGGACTTGAAAATTTCTTCGACTTAAGCGAAATTTCGAGGTAAGCGAGTTTGAGATACCGAGTTTCGACTGTATAAATGCCGATAGGTTTTCCAACTATATTAGAGAAGAAATTTATAATTGTTTCTAAATTCTGGCAACATATAATATTTCTACTTAATGAAACAGTTTGCCTGTTTATTATACTTTCAAAGGAATTTCTTACATATATCATTTATAAACATATCACGAAACTAATTTATCTTGAAAGACTAACCAATCCTTAAACGCCATGTCTGAGATTTAAGAATGAGGTCTGTGCACAATTCATTGATCAGAATTACCTAGTAGCATTGACTGTTCAGTGTATTCCCTTGGTATTATTGTATCTGTATGTATATGCATTATAAACTTACATATAAATTTTCAAAGGACTGGTTCTATGAACGTGTTATTTAAGTACAACGGGATCACACTTAATCACAGGTACCGACTAAGTCTGTAAACTTTCCTTTACTACTGAATTCTAATATTTGTATCTATTCAAAGTTTTATTTCTCAGACATTGACGATTGTCATGCCAATGCATGCAACGGTCATGGGATCTGTAAGGACAAGCATAACGGATTTTACTGTGAATGCTTCTCACGTTACAATGGAACACATTGTGAGAATGGTAAGACTGGTTTAACGATTTTCAAATTAAGTTTGGATAGTTTTTAGTTTGAATATGAGCTCTTTGATCCAATCTATTTTGTATTCAATTTCGTTAACAAAATTCAAAAACAAATTGAAACGGTTATATTAAAAAATGAACCAGTTAGCCAATGAATATCTTCAGATTATTTGCTTGCGCATTGCAAACCTGATAACGGTATTCCCAGATAATTTTGAGAGAATGGTATAAAAGTATTCTGTATTGTAAAGCATTCTGTACCGCTTAAAAACTACCTAGAGCGCCCACTTTGATTGTGTGAAGTATTGGGTACGATCCCCGGCCGCGTCACATCAAAGACGTGTTAAATGATACAATAAGTTCCCTTACTTGGCGCTGAATATTAAAAAAAAACAAAAAACAACAGGCTTCTCATAACTCATACCCTCATTGCGATCCATTTAGTCAGGCGTCAAGAGTTATTAAGATCAGCTGTAAAACGTCCCTTAGAAATCGACCTAAAATGAATTGAAATATTGTTTTCGATATTTTAGATAAATGCTCAACACAAGCTGCTGGAATCATGATTTGTACCACAGGTAGTGTCTTGATACTGTCTTCTATGACTCGATATAAATAACAGCGAATAATTAACAGCAATTAAACAGAATAGAGCATATTGTTGTCTGATTAAGTTATTCTAACTTTACTTATGACCAGGACAAAATCCCTTCAAAATAAATTGTTTCTTGGTTACATATGAATAAATTTATGATTTTCTAAAACATTTGAAATCACCCCTTCATGTTTCAGCCGGCTGCAACCCAAATCCCTGTCAAGGAGGTGGAGTATGTTTGAAAGGAGGCGTATGCTCGTGTCCTTACGGATTTATTGGAAACAACTGTGAAACACGTAATACTAAATTGTCATTACTGGTATATTAATCTGCACTCCTTCTTGAACGAACATGTATTTACCACTGAGAAGATTAGTTAGGTTATTTTTAGGTGTTTAACCGTATAAAAGTTATCACTACAGGTCCGTTTCAAAATTTAAATACATGGCGAATTGTCTCAGGGTATTACTTTTACAACTGCGATTGTATTAATTCTTATATCATATCAAAATTGCGAATACTTTACATGATTTATCGATCCCTTAATTATTTGTCGGAAACAACCAAAACTAACAGCAGGATTAAAAAACAAAAACAAAAAAAAAAAAAAAAAAAAACTTTCCTGCGTGTGACTGATGCAGACCTGGTCCAAGCTAAGTACATTGATCTGTGAAACGTGTCAAATTGAATCGATAAAACATGTTTTTATTTGAGAAATATGTATAAGTTTTTTTTTGTTACCTCAAAGAATGCCTGTTATAAACGTAATATCGTATAGCGTCTCTGCAAATTAAGGAAAACATTTCACACGAAATTAACTGCGAAGTAGTCTAAACGCGAAATGCCATGTATGATGGATCAAAATGCGTAAGATATTTAAAAAAGTCATAGATTGTCAAATGTGGTTTCCCGTTCTTTCAGCAAATTCAATTTTCTGATTGACAATTAAATATCGATGGTAAAAGTGTTTTTCTTGAAGTTTAACCTACTCATTATGATCTTATCTATTGATCATAGACTTGGTTTATTAGTCGCTGTTAGGAACCGGCGACTATATTTGATACGCTTTAGGATTTTGCCACTGGTATAGAGAAGTTGTTAAAATATGACAGTGAAAAAATGATATTGTAAATAAAAGAAATATAATATTTGTAATGGTTACTTAAAGGAATTAGGAGCTGAATTGTGCACAAGATATTTTTTATCATTTTAAAAGAAAGTATTTTAAGAAAAATAGGAAAAATGTATAAAGCACTTATCCCTATGAACGACTGCTAGAGATTTCCAGCGAGCAATGAGTCTTTACCTTTGTCAACGTCACGCTGCGTATATTTAGAAAATACTGCTGCAGACGAAAAACAAATCTACATGAGCGCATGTGAATCAAAGGAAGTAACACGGGCTAAGGACATAATTTGTGACTGTCTCTTGTCTGTAGGAATAAGGTCAGTAATCCGGTCGAAAATGGGCTTCCGTGGTGTACCGTGGTGTCGTCGAAAGATGTCCATAGTAAATAGATCCTAATTTTCCCATCTCTAGCGTAAATTCGTGTTGAATGAGGAGAACGAGTGCTTTAATTATACATTTTCACTACAAGAATACATTCTGATCGAAATGAGACGGTTTTCATGTTTATACATCCCACATGGCAAGTTTTGCAGATCGAAACCGAAAGTAGGGTTTATTGAACGGACAAGAGTAAATATGCGCCGTTTTTAGGGTAGCAGACCACAACTGACATTTCACTTGGAACTATTCAACGCCATATTTTCTTTTTATTTTGGTCTTTAATTTATGACAGAATTTTCATGAAAAATAGATGTAGGAAAAAGTGATGATCTATAAAGTTACCTTAAGACGACCTGAAGCTGTCGTTTTTTTTTTTTATATGAGACCATTACTGACCTTCAATCTGTAAGAACAGTCTATAGATTTCTAGATTCTTTTTGGACGGTTGTCGAAGACAAACCGGCCAGTGTAACCACACTCCCTCCTCTTTTCTCCCCCTTCTCCACACCTGCACAAAAGTATACATATAGTACGAAAAAGGTCGTATTCGATTTTTTAATCACTTTTAAAACTCCGTTGATATAAAACAGTTCCCTACATGAGTCGCCTTGAAAAACTGGAACTTACAATATGATGATACAAAAGTCTGCAAAACTTTCATCAAGAATGATATAGAGCTGCCAAAATATTGTAACAAAAAAAAAATAATAAGTGTATTACAGGTTTTCCTTTAATTTATTGATTTTAGTCGAAGGAATATGCATTGTCTGATCGTGAAACATCGGGCATTTCCGTATTCTTTGAGAAAACGCTTGATATCGAAGTGGTGTATCTATATAAATATCCGAAAGCCAATAGCCCAATATTGCTCCAATCCCAAAAAAATCGCGCCAAAACTGACCACTTGACGGGTCACATGATCCTCTTCTTCATTGCCGAGGACGACGTCATATTTGAACGGTTGTCGATGTTGGATACGTTTCAGGCCAATTTGTTCTACAATTAAGAATTAGCTCACCTGAACAATGCTCAGGTGAGCTTTTCTGATCGCTCGATGTCCGGCGTCCGTCGTCTGTCGTCTGTCTGTCTGTCAACATTTAGCTTGTGTATGCGATAGAGGCTGTATTTTTCAAATGATCTTCATGAAATTAGGTCAGAATGATTACCTTGACGAAATCTAGGCCGAGTTCGAAAATGGGTCATCTGGGGTCAAAAACTAGGTCACTAGGTCATCTCAAAGAAAAACCTTGTGTATGCGATAGAGGCAGTATTTTTCAATTAATCTTCATGAATATTGGAAAGAATGATAACCTTGATGGAATCTAGGCCGAGTTCGGGTCAAAAACTAGGTCACTAGTGGTCAAATCGAAGAAAAACCTTGTGTATGCGATAGAGGCTGTATTTTTCAATTAATCTTCATGAATATTGGTCAGAATGATAACCTTGATGAGATCTAGGCCGAGTTTGAAAATGGTTCATCTCGGATCAAAAACTAGGTCACTAGGTCAAATCAAAGAAAAATTTTGTGTATGCGATAGAGGCTGTATTTTTCAATTGATCTTCATGAATATTGGTTAGAATGACTGCATTGATAAAATCTAGGCCGAGTTTGAAAATGGGTCATTTTGGGTCAAAAACTAGGTCACTAGGTCAAATCGAAGAAAAACCTTGTGTATGCGATAGAGGCTGTATTTTTCAATTGATCTTCATGACATTTGGTCAGAACAATTGCATTGATAAAATATAGGTCAAATTTGAATATGAGTCATCTAGGGTTAAAAAGTAGGTCACTAGGTCAAATCTAAGAAAAACCTTGTGTATGCGATAGAGGCTATATTTTTCAATTGATCTTCCTGAAATTAAGTCAGAATGATTGCCTTGATAAAATCTAGGTCGAGTTTGAATATGGGTCATCTGAGATCAAAAACTAGGTCACTAGGTCAAATTAAAGAAAAATTTTATGTATGCGATAGAGGCTGTAGTTTTCAATTGATATTCATGAAATTTCCTCAGAATGATTGCCTTGATAAAATCTACGTTGAGTTTGATTATGGGTCATTGGACTCAAAAAGTAGGTCACTAGGTCAAATCAAAGAAAACCCTTCTGTATGCGATAGAGGCTGTATTTTTCAATTAATCTTCATGAAATTTGGTCAGAATGATTGCCTTGATGTAATCTAGGTCAAATTCAATTATGAATCATCTGGGTCAAAAAGTAGGTCACTAGGTTAAATCAAAGAAAAATCTTGTGTATGCGATAGAGGCTGTATTTTTCAACTGATCTTCATGAAATTTTGTCAGAATGATAGCCTTGATGAAATCTAGGTCAAGTTCGAATATGGGTCATCTGGGTTTACAAACTAAGTCACTAAGTCAAATCAAGGAAAAACCGTGTGTATGCAGTAGGGACTGCATTTTACACTGGATTCCATAAAATTTGGTCAGAATGGTTGGCTTGATGAAATCTAGGTCAAGTTCGAATATGGGTAGTCTGGGGTCAAAAACTAGGTCACTGGGTCAAATCAAAGAAAATACTTATTTATACTCAAGAGTTTTTGCTCCAATTTTAATAATTGGTCAGAATATTTTTTCCATGAAATCATTAGGTCAAACATGTTTACACTGTTATGGTGTGTTATGGTGTGTTTCTCAGGTGAGCGACCTAGGGCCATCTTGGCCCTCTTGTTTCATACTTTGCATGTTTGAAGATCTTTAGTATCTATTGCACATAAAAGCAAAAAAAAAAGGTAGGTCACCGAACTCCTTTTCATTATATCGGCCATTTTCTACACACGCTTATCTCCTAAACCCCCTGAAGGATTTTCATGAAACTTGGGTCACATGATCACCTCATCAAGACGATGTGCAGAGCCCACGAGTCAACCATGTCGGTTTAAGGTCAAGGTCATAACTCAGGGTCAAAGGTTTACCCTTTCACTATCCATAATGTATTTCTTCTTTGATTTATCTTTATATTCAACGTATGCTGCCGAAACTGAAATGAATTATATAAATATGTCTTTATGCAGCAAGGTGTTATTGTTCCTCTTTAGCTTTGAGGTAGCGTGTTCCCTGTACATTCCAGACTCTGGAGTTCAAGCCCCACTGAAATATAATATACTTTTTTAATTTCACCAGTTTTATTTTTTTTCATGAATTTAACATGAATATTGCAAATATTGTCACAGAAATCTCTTTTTCGAGAACTTTTTTGATTTGGTGTCAGATTTCAATGTAGATCCTATATAGTAGTCTAGATAGAATCTTCATCAAACTACAGAAGAGGGGTCCCAAATTATCAGGCGTGAAATGTTTGAAAAGCACATGTTGCTGCTCTCTCCATTCACATGTATTGCATCCATAAATCATTAGAAATCATTGATCAGTGTTATACACTTGGGAAAAAATTGTTGCTATACGAACGAGAACTTACAGTCCCCTACTCTGTAGAAACGATAATATTATATAAACCTTAAAAAAGCCCTAGATCTAGACTGTTAGCAGTTTGGAAAATAAAACATGGGGTTTCGAGAATTTCTGTGATCAGTGTTTTTCTCCGTGTAAATCTCTGATAAATAACGTTTTAAAATTTTTTTGTTTTGAATTTCTTTTCAGACAGAATTTTTATTTTTTTCACAGGATTATCTAATTCTAGTAAGCAAAATTGGTAAAGCGTTATTTCTACACTCAACAAAAATCCTAATCGGTCAGTTTATATTGTATTACTATTTTGTGAATAATGCATGTTAACCTCCGCGCAGGAATATTATATTGTCAAACTACTATACCGATAAGGGAAGATAACACAGTGCTGGAGGTTGAATGCATGTATTCACACGAAATTACGCAAACCGACATTTGAATAGGTACTGAAGCTAATTATACCCCCACCAAACATGTTGGGGGTTGGGGGGGGGAGGTGGGGTGGGGAGGGGGCTATATAGGAGCCCGTTTTGTCCCGTCCCGCCCTGTCGTATCCCGTCCCGTCGCATCCCGTCGCGAAATCTATTATCTCAGTCATTACTGAATGGATTTGATTCAAACTTAAAATAGATGTATAACCTTATCACTCACATTAAGTGACACAGGGTGAATAACTCTGACACCAACTTTTAATGAATTATGCTCCCTTTTACTTAGAATTTAAGGTTAATTTTGATGCATTTTCACTATACCTCAGTTAGTACTAAATGGATTTAATTGAAATTTAAAATAGATGCTCAACCTTATCATCCGCATCCTGTGATTCAAGGTACATAACTCTGATACCAATGTTTCATGAATTATGCCCCTTTCATTTAGAATTTAAGGAAATTTTTGATGCATTTTCACTATATCTCAGTTATAACAAAATTAAATTGATTCAAACTCAACATAGATGTTCCACCTCATCACCCTCATCATGTGACATAAGGTGCATAACTCTGACACCATTTGGTATGAATTATGCCCCCTTTTACTTAGAATTTAAGGTTAATTTTGATGCATTTTTAATTTTTCACTATATATCATTCTGATTGTTTTAGAGCCAAAGGGAAGTAACCTTTTTATTTTTATAGTGACTTACTACCCCTTAAATTCCAAGAATTAGTCTCTTTTAAGAAATTTCGTTTTTAGATTTACAATATTTTAGGTATTTTTATTATTATACAAAAAGTAAAGACATTTTTCTTTAGTAACCTGTATCGGTAAGACATCTTTTGTATTTATTTTTAGTGTATCTCTTATATTAAAGACTTTTACATTTACCTTATCCCTCATCCTTGGCACATATACTAGATTACAAGTATAATTTATATGTGCACGTATTCGTTCACAATTTTGACATTACTGACGAAAGTCCTATTAGAAAAACACATATAATGGTGAAATTGACATAAGACTAACGCGATCGGAATGTCGGAATGTTGCTAGCCTGGATATATTTATGATATGTGTA
The DNA here is from genome assembly GCF_021730395.1 of Mercenaria mercenaria. Lineage (NCBI taxonomy): Eukaryota > Metazoa > Mollusca > Bivalvia > Venerida > Veneridae > Mercenaria > Mercenaria mercenaria. Next base: position 973,856 of record NC_069364.1, read on the forward strand.
TAATCATTTTTGCAGTTTCAAAAGAATTTTGATGATATTTGTTTGTAGCTCTTACTTTGATGGCTATTTCTATTTTAAATCCTATTTCCGTTTAGAAGAACCTTCAGTCGTTGGTTATCCATCATTCGCGCTCTATTGGCGAAATTTAACACAAGTAGAATTCATTTAAGTGACCGATTTGAATTTTGTTGTAAAATTCCGACAGCCTGGCTGCGTTGCTTTTGTGTCAATTTTACGATGATATGTGTTTTTCAAGTAGGACTTTCGTCAGTTATGCCAAAAGTGTTCATTTACACATGCGTATTGTTACATATGTCATGCACGTGCAAAATATGCTATATTGGTCAAAACGCCTATGGCGGTTACTCTAGTCGTGTGTCGGCCAAAAATAAATCAGTACCTATTCAAATGTCGGTATGTGAAATTTCGTGCATTATTAACAAAATAGACCTATATAGTAATACAATTTAAACTGACAGATTAGAAATTTCGTTGAGTGTATTGTCTGATAGCCGCATCAAATAATCCGTAACCGTAGATAAACTCTCTAAGCTGAAATTGTATTGTTTTTGCACTTAATGTCTAAAATTAGTTTTTTGTGGGGGTTTAACGCCGTTTTTCAACCGTATTTCAGTTATGTAACGGCGGACAGTTAACCTAACCAGTGCCCATGTATTCTGTACCAGCAAAACATGTTTTCTGCAAGTAACTGTCAACCCCACGCAACCACATGAATCAAAGGTGGAGGATGCATGATTTCAGACGCAATGTCTTTCATCAAATCGTCACGGAGGACATACGTCCCGCCCGAGGATCGAACTCTCCGTAGATCTGCGCTATCCCTATATTGTGCTAAGTGGGCGGGCTTCTAAAATTAGTAACAGTGTTTTGTGTTTGTTTACTGTTACATAACATGTATATATAGGCCTACTTATGTTTTGCAATGTACTCACACTGAATGTTTAAAGAATAACATATATATTTCTTATAAAATGGGCTGGGCCACAAGGAAACCTATATTAAAAGCGTTTTGAAGATCACTGATTTTTAACTATACAATAACATCTCTAATAGACGGAGGATGAGAGACTAGCTTTCTCATGTATGATGTTTCGGTTAACTGTCTTTCTGTGAAAATAGCCGAAATATTGATGAAATCTGAAAGTAATCCAAAAGAACATAATAAAACTAGAAAATGTGTTGCAGGCTACCGTTGATTAATCTGGTGGACATGAAAGATCATCATCGATCTTGTGTAAAGTCGTGAAAATTCCAAATGTAATAGTATTTTAGTACCGATAAAATGTAGCTGTAACTCGGACCAAAACATTATCAATATAGCTCTCGGCGATTTGATGCAGTCGCAAGCCAAACGAGTTACATCATGCTTCCTGCTCTTATATGTTTTCATGTTTTCGATTAGAATTGAGGATCAATAAGTTATATTAGATACTGGATAATTGAAAAGGATTTATCACTTTCACAGTCTGAAGGAATCCATAACCTTTTAGGGAAAAACATGTTTCTTTCGCAAAGATAATATATATCCTTCAATGTGATAATAATATACTCGATGTAGGAGTATGTGGAACATTATGTGAAGGCTATGTTGTTTACTTTTGAGATGGACCTGTACATCATGACTATAATCATGATTATGAGTAGTAGGATCAGCAGTTTTAACAGTGGTGGTGTTAGTGGTGATGAAGGTGGCAGTAGCATTCCCAGTAACAGTTGTAACTGTAACAGTATTAGTATTAGTAGTAGCAGTGTAAATAGTTTCTTAGTAAATACTAAATGATTCTGTAATGCTTAAGAAGTGTTCGCTGTTGTAGACAGTAAAGCCTTGTAAAACAGTGTAAAAAGGAGGAACTCATCAGTTCTTGGTATTTTATTTTGCTTAGTGTTTATGACGTTTTTAATCATTTACGTACGCTGATACTGTGATGTAAGCATGATTCTATATTATTATCATTTAATACAGGACTAGTGCATTTTTATCTATTATAACTGTTATATGCATAATTAAGTAATATCAGCTTTCAACTAAAACTTGAATGGAAATTCTGCAAAGTAAGCTCAAACTCTAAAGCTTATTTTTAGGAACTTGTGACATATCAGGAGCTGCCGTAAGTAAATTCATTAATCATTAACATCGAAAGAATGACTTCATAAAGATACAATAATAGAAAAATTATTTTGACAATAATACTTTTAATGTATGTGCTTGTGCGTGTGTGTATATATTTTTATCGTCTTTTTAAACATTTATACTGTAATATAAATGATAGTGTCTACTTGTAGCAATGAGCACAGTGCCCAACTTTATAGTTCTGCCCTAATAGAATATCGCGCCGTAGACATATAACATGATACCCCACCCAATAACATTTGATAGACACTGTACTTCCAAGTTCTGTTACTAGGACTCTTAATGTTTAACGCCAAGCGCGGTAGCTTACCGTACCATTTTCACGTCTTTGGTATGACGTTGGAGCTAACTCAAGACACCACTTACCCGAAATGGGCGCTCTACTGCTTGGCTACCGAGGCATTTAGTTGTATATTTAGGCTGGACAACTGAACCCTTTACTGTATTTAAAAAAACCCAACAGACATATTACAAATACCACAGTGTTGAAGTACCAAAATTTGTGTATAAAACCAAGTGAAAGTGCTTTTGAAATACAGAGATACAGGGTTTAGTTCTTTTTTATTTCCAGGCCGGAGTGGAAATCATTTCTCCCTCAGCAAACGATGGAAGTAGGATTATATGTTACACGCAGGGAGATGCAATTTCCTCGTGTCAATCAAGAATTTATCTTGCTGTGAAATCTGGGTAAATTGAGTATCTACAGTACCATCGTAAATTCTAAAATAATAATGATGATGATGATAATGATTACGGTAACTGTACTTCAAGATAAAGACAGATTTTGCAGGGAAGCAATCTAACACATCGTTAGCAAAACCTAAAAATGCAATACAAAACCAAAACTGATTCTTTAACAACAATCTTAAAGAAAGTATATATTTCTTATATATTACAGGCTTATCTTGTGACAAATTGTAATGTTCAACGTTTAAAAATAGAAAATATTACAGTCATTAAAACACCGAGCACAGTTTACTTGATAACTGACATAATATTTTAATATATACAATTCAATTAATAAAAAGAGACCGTCACAAAGACAATACTACTAAAATAAAAGTGCAAAAGTATGTATATATACTACCAACATCTGCAGACTCATAAGACTGTTTGAATGTCCAAGAGAATTTTGTTACAATGATATGACGTCTTTGTTTGGCCTGAACAGATTTTATCAGTATGAGAGAACTCATAAGAATGTTTGAAATTTCAAACGAAAATTTTAATGAAGAAATTCCAGTACTCAGAGCAAACATTTACCTAGTGTAATTTTCGGCAGTGTCTGGAATTTCTTCATTAAATCGCTAAATCCAGAGCATGGGAACAACATAATCAGTTGTTTCAAACGAAAAGTTTTAGTACAATGATATGACATCTTTTGTCGGCCAGAAAACAATACTATGAAAACTAATGTTGATTGCTAATAAAGACCACGACTTGGATTTTTAAAACGAATGAATCTATTTCGAATGCAGTAAAAGCTGAAGTTCATAATACGTACATTTACGACAAATAACTTCTAAGAAAATAACGATTTTATAGGGCGAGAGTTAAACAGTCAGTCAGTCAGAGTTTTAAATAGACAGATTCATTCCAGAATAATCTAAAAATTTTCAATCAACTTTATTTCCCTAATGCAGCTCCAATCCAAAAATAGATGTTGAAACAAAAAGTGAATTGAAAAGCCACATAACCATTGGACCAGTAACCAAGTCAACGGTCCTCCCCGGAATTTCTACAATGTTTTCGACAGATGTAACAATAAATGGAACAATGAACAGTACAAAATTACAATATTTTTGTGTTCATGCTTCAGTTGGGTAAGTAGCGAAAAGGACTTCTAAAACTACATTATGTCAATGTTTGTCAGTTTGGTAGAACGTTTATAAATAGAAACGTCACCTACCTTATTACTTGAATTATTTACTTTCGTTTTCAATAAATGTTTTGTTTAACAAATAAGTATTTAACCCCTACGACTAAAGCCCTAGTGATATAATTCCTACGCATCTGAACTCTGAACCGTGGTAAACTAGACGATAAATCACAAGAAGGCCTTGTTTGTTTTCATTAACATATTTTTATAAATATTATGCTGGACTTCATTTACCCTAAATTTAATTTGCCGGACATCATGCGGCAATTTGACGTCATAATTGACGTCATAATGCTCTTTTACCGTTCCGCGCTTCAACGATTGTCCAGAACCTGATTTTCAATCAAATCGGGCCATGCTAGAATAAAGAATAAGCTTATCCATTAATTTACAAACTGTTGATCCATCCTTGTTAATGATTGCAAAATGGAGTATGATAGTTATCCTAACCTGTCGAAAACATCTTTTGATTCACTCGGTCACTAGAGGTAGAAACAGAAAAATGTCGTTACAAGATATCTTTTGATGATCCACTGAATGGAGTTGCTTCAGACATGGTGTTCGCGTCAAAGAGATTCACAACCAATTTGTTTTATTTCAGAACATCAACATCTTCAGCGTGTTATGAAATCAGCCTTGTTTCAAACCGTAAGTTTGTATTTACAAAAACAGATATTGATGTTGTTTTATGATTACGAAGTTTAACATCATTGAGTCTGACTCTTATTAAGGAGGTCTTTGTGCATTTTCAATGAGAGTAAACTGTTGCTGTTATCCTAAGTTTGGCAAAGATCTTATAGGAAATATAGGCAACAAAGTTGCAAAGGCAATTAGGTTTAAATATTTGACTCGTACAAATGTTATACAGTTCATGTATAACATTTGTAATTTTTATTTCATTTTAGTCTTGAGAGGCAATTGCATAACACGATAAATTTTGATGATATTTGTATCGAGTAGTATATTATTTGATTTACTATAAATATTAATTGAATCGGAATAAAATGTTTCCATTTAACTGAAATATGATATTCAACTGTGTGTCACTTTTTCTTCGATTGTTTAGCCGAGAGTGACTCAAAAACATTGGCATATTCACAACGAAACGTAAGTAAATCATATTACCAATATTTAGAGTTACAAAGATATATACAAATCTAATGTTCTCATATTTGATAAAATTTAAAAAAAGGTATTTTATTTTGAAACAGAAAGTAACAATACGTATAGGTATCAATTTTGTTTGCAAGTTTTAATAATGATTAAATATGGAAACAAGTTCATATTCTAACTGTTCTAGATGTTGTAATATGCCATTTTCCTGTTTATTTGGCTGAGCTATTTCAGGCAAGCGTAACATTTATTCAACCGACTTTGATAGAACAAAGCAGATTATTATGTAAGATTGGAGAGAAATGTCAGATTTTAATGTACACATCTTTCGCCTCTATCCGGTTAGTATGCTTTTATTTTGAATAACTGTAATCAAATAAATATCTAATTGCTAAAACAATTGACCTTTCTAAATTGATTTGATCTTAAAAGTTACTTTTAACAAAAACAAACTTTGCAAATATCATCAATTTTTTTCTGAATAAAAAGATATTGAAAATAACTTTATTTAATTATTTACTCACAGTGCTATACGGTCATGAACACAAACTAGATGTCATCATTTATGCTTTAAATCACCCCTTGGATGTGGTGTCTGCTTTTTAATTTTGTCTTTTGATAGTTTCTCAACCCGGGGCTAGAGGGCGTGGACGGCAGCATGCATTTCCACTACCGTCCATAAACAGGCTCAATCAAACCGAGCCTGCAACGTTTTAGTTTTTGTCGTGTTGAGCAACCTGTGGAGTTTCCACTTTTCTATTCTATAAAATGCAGGCTCCGTAACCTCAGATTACTTTTCTAAATTCCAATTTTTTTTTTGTTTTGCTCTGACCATTTTTTTCTCGTTTATTGCAAGCCCATTTTTTAACTGGGGACCATACACCGCTTTTCATGGAACTACACACTATTGTATCAATGAAGGCTTCATGTGCTCTGTCATATGAACACATCTGCGGATGTCTCTCAATTGTTTTTGGTACTTGTAGCATGTGTGAATGTTGAGTTCTAACTCAACCCGGGTCTAGAGGGTGTGGACGGCAGCATGCATTTCCGCTACCGTACATGAACAGGCTCAATCAAACCGAGCCGGCAATATTTTCATTTTTGTCGTGTTGAGCGACTTGTTGAGTTTCCGCTTTTGCTATTTTACTATTATGAAAGTAGAATGATTAAAAAGATCAATTTTGTGGGACTTTTTAAAAGATAGTCAATGAATTTTATTTTTAATATATCATATTATTGAATTAAAATGGCTGTTTCTTTTAGGCCTGCTTGTTTAGGGACGTCCAATGTTTCTTCTGGCAGTTTTACAGGGTGTGATAAAGATGATAAAGATAATGACGAAGGTGACCCTGACAGCAGTGCAAAAACTACTGACCCTTGTTGGTAAATACAGAATATATACGTTGGTAGACAGTTTTAAAATATTTCTGGTCATAAGCGCAATGATTATTTTAGTATGAAAATATAAAATACATAAATTCATTTTGCAAATCTTCGTTAAGTAAGTCTCTGTTTATATCTTTACCATGTAGAAGCGAAAACAGTGTTAGTATCATAGTTGATATGTAACTATGGTGTTATTCAGAATAAGAATTTATTCATTTCACCATCGAATGGTATTACAAAGTCATCAATCAAATTCGAAGAAAACCTATAAATCGGAATGCAATGGCCCTACATGTTTCTTTCGCCAAAAAACCCCCGTCTTTTCTCAATCTTTCCAAGTTCTTAATTATCAGACATTTTATTAGAACTATTCAAAATGTTTGGTATCGCAGGTGCTATCGACATTGGAATAATTGCTTTCAGATAAATAAACGACATATAGATTAAAGGCACACATTATCACTTCTACTATATCTTCATTCCGACACTGTCCATATGATCATCAAAACTTTCATCAGATATCTCTTCGTATAGCGTGGAGTACCGGAAGGATAAGGTCTTCGAGGTTAAATATTGAACAAGTGATTAAACTGTTTGAAAAAACTAACTTTCACTGCATTTTCATACTCGGGTCCCTTTTTGTCACCTAACTACATGTTTGTCGTAAATGTTTTTGTAAATTATTACATTACTCTTTCGGTTGGACATACGCATATTAAAATTTTATTGTAAACACTTTTTAACTACAGTCCCTTTTATCATAAAACCTGATTTGATCATTGGTCCTAGGAAGACAGAGATAGCTTTTCATTCAGGGGCCACTGGTAAAAACTTCTCTTACTAATCCATGATACGTTTTTGTCGAACTCCTTTTTTTATTTGTTATTATATACTGTTTCTCAGATTTTCACTTTTAAAATAGTTCTGATTTTTCCCTTGTCCACGGCTCTCATTTATCCCCACTCAGGACTTACATTCTACCTTAAAGTAAAAGTGATGGTTGTAACTCTTTCTCTTACTTTTTATGTACTCCATAATATTAATAACCATGATACACATTCAACCCCTCTAACCTTCCACATTGTACCAACCTGAATATTTTACTTTGTGTCTTTTCCCAATCAGTATCTTGTGCTTGAACCAGTAATTGTTTATTAGTTTAAAATTATTACATATTTTATCACTTGGGGCCTCTGTGGTTAAGTTCGCTGACTTTGAATCACTTGCCCCTGTTCGATACCTCGCTGGGCTTTAAACTTAATGTAAGGAAGAGATCCAGCTGACTTACGAAAAACCAATAATTCTACCCAGATGCTCGCCCATGACTGAAATAACTTCATAGAGCACCTTGGGTCTTCCTTCATTTTCGAAGGCTGACAAATTGGCATATTACCTTCATTATTGTGTCGGTATGACGTTAATCCATAAAAACTCTTTCGTTACTTCGAATTGTTTCTTAGTATCTCGCATACACAAAAGACATCCCTACTCCCCTCTTCTCTTTAATATCTCGTGTCTCTTCTGTCATTTCTCTTAGTATCATCTTAACAACACAAAGTAATACGGTAATTTCTCCCATTATCACTTTCTTGTGTTATTTTCACATATGAATTATGACCTCAGATTGATTGAAACCGCTATTAAAGTTACTATTAGACGATACTTTTTAAAACTGATTCTGTTAAAAATGTCCTACTACAACCTTCAGATCGATTCCTTTAAAATGATATATAACTAAATAAGTATCGTATATCTTGAGAAATTGCAGGGAATAAAACAATGTGCAGCTGGAAACAAAGACAATGATGCATGTCACATCGATGAGGGGAATGTGTTCAAAATCACTTGAGCACGAAGGCCCAACAATATTGAGAAAAGGGCCACCCACGTTTTTCAATCGGGAAAACGAGTTTAAGCTTGCAAAAAAATCTGTTGTTAAGTTTTTAAAAATATTTTGCTGCTTCAATCACAGATAAAAATACTTCATAATAGATAGAAAAAAATGTTCGGGTCACCGTGCATCTGAGATATATATATAAAAAATTTTTTTTTTAATCTATACTTCCTCGATAATATATGGTGCTATGTTGTCCGTCCGTTGTTCTGTCCATTTGGAAGACTTTCATAAAACTAGCATAAAAACTCTTTCGTTACTTCGAAATGTTTCTAAGAATCTCGCATACACAAAAGACATCCCTGCTCCCCTCTACTCTTTAATATCTTGACTGTGTCTCTTCTGTCATTTCTCTTAGTATCATCTTTACACCACAAAGTAACACGGTAATTCCTCCCATTATCACTTTCTTGTGTTATTTTCACATATGAATTATGACCTCAGATTGATTGAAACCGCTATTAAAGTTACTTTTAGACGATACTTTTTAAAACTGATTCTGTTAAAAAATTCCTACTACAACCTTCAGATCGATTCCTTTAAAATGATATATAACTAAAATAGTATCGTATATCTTGAGAAATTGCAGGGAATAAAACAATGTGGAAACACTTGGTTTAAACTTTGTCTCTAAGAATGATCTATATTTTTTCCTTTTTCCTTGTCCATATCTACCTCCCGAATTCTTTCCTTTACTGCAAGACATCAGACAGAAAGTCAAGTTGACAGCCGCTGTCGCACATCTAGACGTTTCACTAGGATATTTTTATTATTTAGGAGAGAGAGAGAGAGAGAGAGAGAGAGAGAGAGAGAGAGAGGTAACCATTGGAATGGAATTCCACCTGTTATATACCGTTAATTATTTTACCAAAGTACCGTATTTCCGGACAATAGGCCGCTACACCGTATTGGCCGCAGCCGTATATTTTAACTATATCAGAAATACAATTTAAGGTATAGGCCGCTCCGGCATATTGGCCGCGGCCTATACACCGCAATGCGGCGAGGTATATACCGGTAAACACTGTCTAAATTTAACGAGTTTCAATAACCGATATATAGCTCAGTTTACACACACATATATATATATCAATTGTAAATATTTTAAAGATGAAAATCCGTTCTTTATTTAAAATTTCTGCACAACAATTTTTATAAACATGATAATCAGATTACACATATTTGACACAATACCGGTAATCGTCTGTTTGTGTGTATTCATCCTTTTTCTACTGAAAACAGAGATGCGAAACAACTGGGCTAATTTCATAGTTTGTCTTTTGTTGTCAAATACACGTCGAAATCGTGGAGATTTTACCGAGATGTTTAAAAATTTCGAGATTTATAGGTCGTTGAAAAAAGCAAAATAATTTTGAAAATAAATCTCACTTGACGAGCACTTTTAATTATAATGAACCGCTACTGTAATGCTTGGGCAAAGCGTATATGTTAAAAACGTAGCAGTGTAATGCGTGTATATTGATAAAAAACCAAAGAAACAGTCTGTGACTGTGATAAAACAGTTAATAAAATGCATATGCTAGCTCATAAATCTATTTTACTCATTTATGTAAGGTGCGATTGTTACGGGCGTGTAGATTTCACGATACATCCAAAACGGTGTCAAGAAGAAATGAAACCGATAAAATCGTAATTTGAATTTCAACAGCTTTCAAAATGCAAGTGAAAAATTAAAACTGTTGTATAGGCCGCACGAAAGGCCCATTTAGAAAAATAAAATGACGTATAGGCCGCTTCGACGCATAGGTCGCACCGGAAAATACGGTAGTAAATATGTTTCTTTTAAGTTAAACAAGATCACTTTTTATTTCCATTTGTAACACGTGATGCACACACGCTTTACTTTTAATTTTCTTAAACTGAGATAATTTATACTGCCCAAAACAGATCAATTTACATGCATTTTGAACGGGACTGTCTTAACTAGTCGGCCGCGATTAGGATCATTTAAATTATTAAAACATGACTAGGGTATAATTAACTGACGGACTATACTTTTGTATCTTGATAAAATAAAAAAAAACGTAGGAAATGTTTTTAAAATGCTTTATTTTTTATTTTAAGCGAAGACATCATTTCCTCGAGTTCGGATGTCACTGTATACCAGGCCCATCCACGTGGACCTAGTTGTGTTACGGAAGCGTCATTTACATTTGCAAGTGCTGGTGAGAAGGATATATGTTTCCAGTCAGCGTATGTATACAATCATAATTATATATCCATAGATAAATATTCAATTAAGTTTTGTTTTTGTCTTGTATAATGTCACACCGACACAATCACAGGTCATATGGCGACTTTCTAGCTGCCCCTCCGTGCATTATTTCATCACTGACGGGCACCTGGGTAGAACCACTGTAAGCCAGCTGGATGGCATGAAGAGTGGGGCGAGGCATGAACACACATTAGTGAGGGGCAAGTGGATCGAAGTCAGCAACAATAACCCCTCGGCCACGGTGTCCCCTCATATATGTTATGTCTCTCTCTCACACAAAAGTTAAATTAAAATGGAAGATCATTTTCGAAGTCCGCGACCTCGGAGGCCCTTCAAGTAAGTAATTTCTCTCTCTAACACATATAAAATTAAAGTAGAAATTGTATATAGGCGGATCATTTTAAATTTTGGAGTGGAACTAATTCCATCATAAACGTGTTGATGTCGTATATGTAGTTTGTAGGAAAATGAAACACAGAAAAAAGTCCTCAAAAAGAAAAAAGTCCTCAAAATATCAAAGGACTTTTTTTAGATATTGCATCTGGAATTTTAATGTAACGTCTAATACATATTGTGGCCGTTATTCTGGACAATATGCAATACTGTTGTACTACTGGTATACTGCAGCAGAAGTGTTTGCTTTGAATATCAGACAAAAAGGTGTTTTAAGATTTCTATAATGCTAGGTTTAGTATTTTGCCATCTTGTCAAAGAGCAACTGGGTGTCAAATTTCATGACATTTTCTAACCAAACTTATACATACATATTTCCAAAACAAACTCGTTCCTGTTGAAGTTAATAGGGGTTGAACACCAAACATATCGTCACCTCAACGTAAGTAGTGGATAACTGCATAGACTTAAAGAAGGACTTATTCACTTTTTGCGCTAAGGTGGAGATATGTATCTCAATGTCAGAACATCTATCGCGATATGATCGATATGTATTCACATTGTTACTTCGAATGGATTAGGTGTTTGATAACATAATATTTTTGCTTGAATTTCTTTTGACGACTTTTTCTTGTATTGTATAAGTAACTGAAGATGAGAAACCAAACCATCAATAAAACTTTATGTTGGTATTATTGTAAGTTTCTGACATTATGTGATATAATGGTTTAAAGAATCCATTATACCAAATACTTCTTAGGCATTCTTTTCAGATAGCTTTTCGGTCAATAATAAGTCATGTACTTTAAGAATATATTTCGCATTCCTTTTCACACTTAGCTTTACGGTCTAGAAATTAGTCATGTGCATTAAATGACAGGTTACATTATATCGCCCAGTTAATGCATTGTCCAGCAATGCATGTTTCGAAATTACTATATTGTTTTGACAACTGACTAACTGGATCAAAAGACCGGGTAAAAATTATTTCTAGTAATATAACGGACCTAATAAATGTTCTCTACCAGAATGTATTAGTTATTCAAGCCGTCCGTCGGATTCTAATTATTACCGGAATGATTTGACTGGAAATATAAAATAATATGAATGTCGATAAATGCACTGGGTGAAAACAGTTTTTTATATTGAATATCATTATATGATTCTATATATAAATCTCTTTCAATAGTTTGTATTTAACACACCATAACAGGACTAATAGGTCAAGACCTCAAAAAAAAAATTCTAATTAATATTATAAAACAGTTATTGAATAGCCTGCCGAGTGAAAATTTTCACTTTTGACCTGTATTCAATTCAAGAGGTGTATGATATTTTTATTCCAGGAAAACTGATTCTCAGCAATTATGTTACAAAATAGACGTGTATAATTCAACATCAGGTAAAACTAATTTTATCTGAAATACTGTTGAAAAATGGCGTTAAACCCAAAACAAACAAACAAACAAACAATTTTATCTGATAGTACTGTTGTTATTTTATTTAATACAAATGAAGAAAGGAATTTTTTTGAAAAATTGAACAAAGAAACATTTCAGACCATTGCAGTACATATGAGTATTTTCTACACAAAGTGAAATATGCACCTTATTACATATGCACCTAAATACAAGTATGTAAATTTCTTCCAACATGATATTGTTTTCTAAAATCAGAACCATATAGATGGAAGTGTATTGTTTTGTGCATTGTGTAAGTAATGTTTGTTTTATGAACATCTGAACACTTTTTCTATCTCAGGATATCTAATAATTTGATTGTTGATAATTTCTTTGCAGATCCATGTTCTAGTTCACCATGTTTAAACGATGGCCACTGCTTTCACGACAATCACAACAATTTCAAATGTATTTGTGCTGATAATTACACTGGTGATAGATGTGAGAAAGGTATGCAGTATTCTTTTCTATCTGATGTAAGAAACCAGATTGTAAATATGCTGTGTCACATATCTTTAAAGTTTAAATGTATGCATTTCTACAAACAACATGTTACTTTGTACAGAATAATGATGAAAAATAGATGTTGTTGCAACTTTAAATGTATACACGGACCAATACAAAAGCTTGTACACGGTCTACTAGCGTCGTTACACGTGATATTTGTTATAACTATTTGCTTTGTCAATAAATAAATCTATGAAATACAGTTAACATATGTAAAAATGTGTTAAGAGTAGCCTAACCAGAAACGAAGCTTGGAAGCAAACGAACGCATTCAATATCGTTACTAATGCATAAATGAAAAGATTATACATAATACTATATTTCAGTTGTAAACATGATAGCAACAAATTGTGCAAACGATAATGGGACAAAAAGAAGAGCTCAAGTTTCATAACCATATTTTAGTCAATTGATGTTTCTTCTTCTATTATATTTAATGCTAAAACATTAGAATTATATCCCTGCCTGCCTCCTCACATCAGCATCTGACAATGTGTAAGTTACAATCTGGTGCCAACTATAATTATCCATTTTTATGCTGAAATATCTTGTTTTTGTATTGAAATTATATATTTTTAGGACCCTGTCAACCGGCAGACAACCACTGCCAGAACGGGGCTTACTGCCAAACATATGATGGAGTTGCTACCTGTATATGTAGAGCAGGATATTTTGGGCACACCTGTAATCAAGGTACATCTGTTTTAACATTGCTCTTTTAAGTTAAAAGTATTTAAGATTCATGTTTTTGCAAATTTGGCTTACGTCGGTCGCACTGTCATGAATCTTGCACATTACTTGAAATCAAGATACATTAGGTTCCGTTTTATGTTCTTTTGTGTTCACGTCAACCACCTCAGACAAATCATTTTTGATGATAAAATTTTACATGTCGGGGACTGAGTGCGAATCTATTGTATCTTGTTTTTGTGTGTGTGTGTGTTCGGGGTTTTATCGTCTTTTTCAACAATATTCCAGTCATATAAACGACGGTGTCTACTTGTAGCAGTGAGCACAATGTCCAACTTTATAATGTTGCCTCACTGTAATATCACGACGTAGACACGTGACATAATATCCCACCCAGTCACATTATACTGGTACCGGGTTAACAAGTTCGGGAACTATCCTCTTAATGCTAAGCGCCAAGCCAGGAAGCTACTTGTATAATTCTTCACGTCTGTGGTATGACGCCGCAATGGATCAAACCCAAGACCTCCCACACTAGAAGCGGTCAACCATAGGCTACCGAGGCGGTCGTGTATTTTGTGTTATATTTATTCATAGTTACAATAATTTTACAGTCAATTTTCTTAAGTCGTTTTTGTTCAAACTGTTGAAACTATTTAGTAATTGGCTTTGAAGACACAATTATGTTGAGCATAAAATTAGTTTAGACTGTTAATGAATCTATTTCGAACATTTTGTTTCAGATCCTTCCAGCTTACATAAATCATCCGCTGTAAGTTACTAGTTTATTTCGGTGTAATTTCAAATATGTCGCTAATGAACTCTCATTCATATCATGCGTGTTTCGATGGCCACGAGGGCGACTGGTCCTGTGGCAAGGTTTTTTGCTAAATAAAGTAATTATTATATTAACAGTAGTATAATCATATCATTATAAAAACTTCCAAAAATTAATTTAGGAAAAGTAGTAAAAATACAGACTATAGATGACATATAAGGAACTGTCAACTTTAATTGCTTTTGTATCAATATGTGATAAACTGTCACAAGGTAATTTCAAAGACTTGTGATCGAACTGTCATCGAATATTTACGAATAATAAAAGTGACAATATAAAGTATAATTGAAAACTGTGTTAATGACAGGAGTTTACAGACACAGCAAAACCGTTGGTGTTACCTTGTGTTTTATATCGAACATGCAGCATTGCCTTGCTTCTAACTGGTCCATCTGGCTACATGTAAGTTCTAATTGTACAGTACATGCAGGTGACTACTGAATTTTTGTCAGTGGTAATGGACCTTAGGCAACGATTTCAGCTTTGTAGTGTATCATTATATTTTACCATAAGTACATGCATCTGTTTCAAGTATATTAATTCAGCGTCTCCACATTGTCTGTACATTATATTTAATTTTGTAGTTGATAAAATATCTTGAAATGACAAGATATCAATTCTATATACTTTGTCCTATTGTTCAATTTATAAAGATGAATAATGGCACTTAATCCAAAAACAAACAATATCACTATATAGATGTAAAATGTTTGTGATATTTTTGTCTGATAGGAAAGCAGATTATCTGAAACGCTTCAGAATCAAACGCTACTTCTCAATATTTCTGTAAGAGTAAGAATAGGGAAATAATGTCGGTAAATGAACTGGTTCCGAAAACCATAATGAGTTAAGGTCTTCAAGAATGTTTGTTTTTGTTTTAGACCAACAGTTTTTCCAGGATATGTTGATATGTCAGTATTATTGGAGGAGATAGAGACAGTGGAAAGAACGCCAGTACAAAACAGTTTTCAGACTAATATTAAGATAAAACCTTTGAAGCCCGGTGTTAAAGATATGTGTATTCATACATTGAACAAATCTGGGTAAGCTATATTCAAGTAAACTTTAAAACTTTAATTCTTTGAATGAAAATGGCGGTTCTTTTAATAATATAATAGCATTTTTTTAGCATATATTACGCATTTTCATTCTCTGTGGGTGTTGCACTTTGAGCAGACTCAATCAAACTGAGTCTGCCATCATTTCTTTGCTTCGAAAGGATTTTGTATACATATTAAGACCTGTCAAAAAGAAATGCGGTCTGCATTTTTCTTAAAAAAGACTAAAAACAAATCTAATTTGTTACCGTTTTGCTTGGTTTTTAAAAAAAACCGTTTTATATATTATATCAAAATGATAAAATAATTTGTTTTCTATTGATATTAACAGGGTAAATACAGACGAGCTTTGCTTTAAGGTGGACGTAATATCGGGTAAGTAGTACTTATAACCCATTAAAGTAGGGCATTTTAAACAATTGATAGAAACTTGAATTTAGGTAGTCAAATCTGAATGACAATCTGCAATATCTGCAATATACATATTATCTTTAAGCGATTCGGTTTTTTGTTGGACGTAAATATAGCTAACCACGCACATAACTTACCGTAAAAAACAGAGGAAAATGCCGAAATCAAATACGGAGAGTCAGCTACCACAAAACTAGAATAATATTTCATTAATCATTCATAAGAGGACTTTCATATTTTTGCATATGATCAAACACAACATATTTGATTTTTTGTTTTTGTTTTTGCTGGTTTAAAATCACAGTACCATAGGCGACTTTTAAGCTTTTGAAGGTGTAGGAAGACCCTCCGATTGTAATTTCATGCATGTGTTTGACCGATCTTCTGTAAGAAACAAAGACAATGATGCATGTCACATCGATGAGGGGAAAGTGTTCAAAATCACTTGATCACGAAGGCCCAACAATATTGAGAAAAGGGGATTTGTTGTAATGATATTTCAGTTTGCATATTTCTGTATTTCTACAACTCGATTTCTATGTTCCACGGCTTAGCCAAAAACAACAGCAAACATTACGTAGGATCATTTGTATTCTACAGTTAAGATGTTTTTTCATACTTTGTGAGCTTGAAAAACATTGGTTTCTTAGACAGAAAAAGTTGGGAAAAAAACCACAAGTCGCCGCACTCGTTTTTATTTCTTAGGGCATTTTCCTCACCCACTGTTCAAATATTTCTGAAATTAAGTAAAATTAAAAAATGGAATAACTTTATAAATCATATATTATCCCACTTGGAATTTCAGGTCTTACAAATTACTATGAATACAGGTTGATATCAGTAATATAAAAGCATACTTGTCACAATCAGTCTATTTCAGTTGCACATGTTGACATAATTACCCCACCCACGTATTTCAATCGGGAAAACGAGTTTAAGCTTACAAAAACATCCGTTGTTAAGTTTTAAAAAATATTTTGCTGCTTTAATTACAGATAAAAATGCTTCGTAATAGACAGAAAAAAATGTTCGGGTCACCGTGCATCTTAGATATATAAAAAGATAAAAAGCTTTTTGTTTTAATCTATACTTCCTCGATAATATATGGTGCTATGTTGTCCGTCCGTTGTTCTGTCCACTTGGAAGACTTTCATAGAACTAGCATCAATTGTTAACCTCGTCAAGCACGTGCAGAACGAACAACACAGGTCATTAAGAGGTCAAAAGTAACATATCTAAACTTTATGCTCGCTTAATAGTGTATAAATCGCTAATACGATTTTCATAAAAGCCACATGACTTGTTGACCTCACCAAACGATTTGCAGAGTGATTTCACTAGGTCGAAGGTCACATTTAGGTTTGAAGGTCAAATAGAATAATTTATGTCCACTCCATATCTTCTTAGTTACTGGGAAGATTTTCGAAAAACTAGCATTGATTTTTAATCTGATCAAGACGACATGCGAAACGGGAAATAAGGTAACTAGGTCCAATGTTAAGGTAACACTTGCAGGTCAAATGTCAAATTGCTTAAACTGATGCGCACTCAACATCCTCCGAGCCACAGAGAAGATTCTCATTAAACTAGTATCAGTTATTTTCCTCATCAAATCGATGTTCAGAGCGCAAAATTCAGGTCACGAAGGCCGAGGTAAAGGTTGTATTTAGAAGACAAATGACAAATAGCTAAACTTTGTGTTGCTCCATATATTTAAAACCGCTGTGGATCTTTTTCTACGAATGGCACAAGTTATTAACAGTATAAAGACAACGTGCAGAGTATACAACCCAGATCATTAGATCCAAGGTCAAGGACGTACTTGAATGTCAAATGTTATGATGGCAACATTTTACTTTTTAGCTCGACTATTCGAAGAATAAGTAGAGCTATCCTACTCAGTACGGCGTCGGCGTCGGCGTCACAGTTTTGTTAAGTTTTTCGTACCAGTCCACATTTTGACAAATTCTTTTGAGATAAAGCTTTGAAACTTTCAACACTTGTTTACCATCACCATGTCCAGTTATAGGCAAGAGCACATAACTCCATCAAGGATTTTGGCTGAGTTATGGCCCCTTTTGTCTTAGAAATCATGGTTAAGTTTTTCTTACCAGTTCATATTTTGACAAAGTCTTTTGAGATAAAGCTTTGAAACTTTCAACACTTGTTTACCATCACTATTACCATACTATGTCTGAGCTATCCTACTCAGTACGGCGTCGGCGTTGGCGTCACATTTTTGTTAAGTTTTTCGTACCAGTCCACATTTTGACAAAGTCTTTTGAGATAAAGCTTTGAAACTTTCAACACTTGTTTACCATCACTATGTCCAGTTATAAGCAAGAATACATAACTCCATCAAGGAATTTGGCTGAATTATGGTCCCTATCGACTTAGAAATCTTGGTTAAGTTTTTCGTACCAGTTCGTATTTTGTGTAAAGTGTTTGCCATATGGCTTTGAAACTTTTATCACTTGTTCAGTATTATAGTCCCTGTCTGTAGGCAAGAGTACATAACTTTGTCATCTCTTTTGGCTGAATTATGGCCCTTTTTGGACTTGGAACTTGGTTCTGTTTTTGTATAAGTCCACGTTTTGTCAAAATTATTTGACATATGGCTTTAAAACTTTGAATACTTATTTATCATTATGATTTCCATCAGTAGGCAAGAGTACATAATTCTGACAACTACTTTGGCTGAATTATGTCCGTTTTTGGACTTGGAAATAAGTTAAATTTTTCATACCATTCCATATTTTGATTAAACTGTTTGGCTTTGAAACTTTGAACCCTTCATTACCATCAAGGTCACACATTGCCATTTAGTGCAGGACGTATCGAAATCCACAAATACAGGAACATGGTTTGTCTAATCTATTGTTTTTCTTTTGTCTGAAAATCTGCAGTAAAATTTTGTCCCCATTCTTCAATCAATTCTTCGAATAGCCGAGCGCGCTGTCATCCGAGAGCTGTTATTTGTATCAAAGTGGTTTTTGAAGGTATAAATCGCCTTTAGTGTAAGCTCCAGTTTTCATAATAGTTATTTCCCATCGTCATTCAGATAAATGACACTATATCTTGAATTCTTGGCCGAATATCAGATCCTATTAGAGCATCGTTTTGTTACTAAAACTTTAAATGGTGTCCATTTCCTTTTCAGATGTAATCTCGATTTACGGATTTAAGGTAAACGTTTTTTTCTTCATATAACTAATTTCCCTTTACAAATTTAAAGCTATAGAGGATATCTCGTGGTACCTAATCAAATTGAGCAAAGACAAAATCACTTTCTTCGTAAAAAGTTTCTACCTGTCCATTATGTTTTGATGTCTGTTCACATATTGTTTTTGTAACTCTAGTGAGCCAATATTGTTCTCCTCCTATGGTTTAAAATAATATTTGTTTTAACGTCTGTTCAAGTAAAAATGAATATTTTGAATTGAGGCTGTCACTTCGAATATGTTGGGAATAACACCAGTGTAATATTTTTTAGTAAATAGTTAGAACTTAGCTATATATATATATATCTTCAGCTCACACGAGCACAAAAAAACTTATACTGAGTCATATTTTAGGATCGTTGAATGTCCAACGTCCGTCCGTCCATTGTCCTAAGCTCCTTCACAAAGCCTCTCCTGTTACAAAACAGCTAATTCCAACCAAATTTCAAAAGATTGTTCCCTTGGGTGGCCATCTTTCAAATTTCCTTCAACTCTAGGTCACCTATGCAACATTCTGGTTTTCATGGCATCCAAAAGGACAAACTTAAAAGATCTTAACCACAAGAAACGTTGGCCACCAGAAGGCGGAGTTCATTTTATTCATATGGCTATAATTATGAAAACTTGAAAAATCATTTCGGAAAACTCGATTTCGAGTAATTTAATAACAATGTTTCTTTGTTAACTCTCTTTCAGAATTTACCAATTTAAATTAATTTTTTTGAAAACATTGCCACCATGGGCTGGGTTAGTTTTCTCTGTATGCCTATAACCTTCTCCTCTCAAACAGCTTGCCAGATTTTAATATAAATCATAAATGACATTAGCTGACCCTCTACCAAAAGGATCCAAGCTAGCTGTGAAACTCGGCTGAGCGATCAAGGGACATCACGGTTTACGTGTTTTAACTCCTTCAGAGATATTCTCATTGATTCATTTACACAAATATTTACAATGCTGCATCTATCCAAAAACACACTTCTAATAAACTCATATCAAAGTATCTAAGGTAATAAATCTTTGTTAAAAATCAGTCTCAGATGTCTAGCAGTTGCTTGGCTGTTTCTGACTATGACCTATTGAACAACAGAAATGTTGCATTTATGACTGGTCTCGAAACGTTTCACCCAAGTTTCTTAACGCTATCAAGAATAGATAGTGCAGTTCACGGTAGCTTGAATACCAAAGACATATTATATTTCGCCATAGTAATTGGTTGCGTTCCGTATAGTCCAAGCAAATATTTCAATCGAAAAATGTAATGTTTCCCTGTCCATTTTCGTATCTTCAAAGTACTCAGTAAGAAACCACTTTTTTAAACTTTGAAGTAATTTTCAAACTGCTACAGAATTAATTCGAACTATTACTAAGTGATGTAATATTTAGAAACAGTATCCTGATTTTGTATCAAGTAAGGGCTTGTTCAAGAAACTGACGCATGTTAATGATATTTAACAGGATCGTCCACATTTCATGGAACCTAGTATGCCTACCAATACTGAGGTTGAGTGTCTGGCTGAAGGTCCCTGTCACGTACTTTATCACGTTCTACCAGGTACCGGAAATGAAAACGAATGGTATGTCTCATGACTGTTGCTATGCTTGATAGAATGAAATATTATGCTAAATAGTAAGTGATACTCGCGGGGTAATAGGAGTACTATTAGCATAAGTAGTAGAAGTAGAAGAAGTTGCAGTAGTATTTGTAATAGTAGCCGTAGTAGAAGTTAGTTGCAGTAGTGGTCGTGAGTGAAGCAGTAGCAAGAGTAGTCGTAGTGGTAGTAATAATGAGAGTGGTAGTATTGCTAATGGTGGAGTGGTAATAATAGTAGTAGAATGGTATTGGAGGCGGTAATGGTAGTGGTAATAGTAGTGGCAGAAGTGTTGGTAGCGGTAGAAGAAGCGGTAGTGGCAGTAGTAGTAGTAGTGGTGGCAGTGGTAGTAGTAGTGGTAATGGAAGTTGTTGTAGTGGTAGTAGTAGTGATATTGAAAATGTTAGTATTAGTTGCAGTGGCAGTGGAAGTATTAGTGGTAATAGTAGTATTTGTGGCAGTGGTAGCGTTAATAGTTGTGGTAGAGGTAGCGGTAGTAGACGTGGTAGTGGTAGCGTAATAATGCCGAAGAAGTGGTAATAGTAGTAGTTATAGTAGTAGCAGTACTGGTCTTAAATGGTAGTGCTGACAGTACTGCTATCTTTGCTCAGCGCCAGTGTAGCTTACAATTCTCTGTATTGGAAACTGAGAACACTGACTTGTTCATATAAACATGCAGTAAATGTAAACGCATTTTGTATATCTACTAAAGCTACGCTCTTACCTCAGTGACGAGTTGTAACTCTTTCGAAACTGCGTTTCAGTGTGACATTCAACCCTCATCCACCAGATGGTTTTGTAAACTATCACCTGTTTTCTTCATGTGACAACTGTAACCCTGGTGATCCTAGTAACGGTAACTGCACTGTCGACTTATCCATTGTGAACAGCAACGTTGACATAAGCGCTGTACGACGTTTCTGCTTATCTGTTGACTTGAAAGGGTAATCTCACTTTTTTCAATACAGTACTATTTTTTCATATCCTATCTTCGCTTTCCATATAAAGTATTTCTGAAATGTGTCATATATTTCAATTTGACATGTTTGTTTATGAAAAAATGTGCTTATATGTAAATCTGCATCTTTTTTACTATCTTATATATTAAGGACATCAGATGAGGGAGAAATGCGATGTTTCAATATTACAGTGAAAGATCCAAGTACGGTTGGTAAGTTCACAATATGTGAAATTAAAGCATTACATAAGACTTTTGCGTCCTTGCTTTTCATTATAGATATGTTGTTTATTCGGATCATATGGTAGCCATGCGTTGTTTTTTTCTTGATTTTACAAATGTTTTCTGATAACACAAGACCAATTAAATGATTATCTTGTATTTACTTAAGACGGTGTAATTCAGCGCTAGCTATCTCTAAAAATTTGCAACGTCAGATATTAGCATTTATTACGCCTCTTCAGCTATAAATTATATGGTTAATATCATACCAATCTGAGACTTGCGTTTTTGAAGTTGTCAATGATTTTTTCAAAGTTCCCGGACATGGGTTACTTTCATCGTTTGCACCTCGTAATATTATTTAAAACAGTTTTAAAGATTCATTACTAAATACAATTACATTTCACCTTCTAATAATACTCTTATGACATAGTTTTGAAGTAATAAAATAATGTGTAAATCAAGTAATATATATGCTTCAAAGTAAAGGCAGGCTGCCAGATTCTCGAATGCACGAATGGAGGCTTCTGTGATGGTCATGATCCAAGCCGGCCTGTATGCTTCTGTCCAAAGGGATTTTCAGGAACTAGTTGCGAAAAAGGTTTCAGTATGCCTTCTTCATTCTTGTTTTATAACAAACCCTTTCGCTGCCGAGGACCCGATAAAGTTATGTACACTGTATTTGCCAAGGCACTAACCTATAATTTTTAGAAAGATAAATAATAAATGCATACAGATGAACAGATCTATTAAAAAATCTTGTTTTACTTTTAAATATCCTGACGTAAATGTGAGACGGGTATACCCGTCATACATGTAGACAGCGAAGGACCTAGATGGGGAAGAATCACCATAAACAGCTATAAATTTTTGAAGAATCTGCTTAGTTTGTAAATCTTTATTCATAAAACAAAGCAATATAAAGTACCCAATCTCTTTATCGAATCTTCGACGTTTAGAGGGAATATTGCAGTTGTTTTGTCTACTTTACCCTGCAGATGAATCGCCGTCCACCATTTTGAAATGTGGATATTTACCAGTCACTTAGGTCATTGTGGGCTTTCCTATGTACAGTATTCTAAAAGTGCTACAGTAAACACAGATGGAAAACATTCTTTTAATATGATTGGTTGCTCTGAGATGAATTCATGTGACGTCTTTTGAATTGTTTACATGTTGGAATGTTGGGAAATCCCAAGACGGGTAAACCCGTGTAGGCAAATAGGCTGACATAGAAGTGGGACTGGTATACCCGTCTTGTAGGCAGCGAAAGGTGTAATTTTTAATTTTTATGTGTGTATTTTGTGCTTTAGTGACATTCTGTCGCCTGTCTAGGTCGTTGCTTTACATAGTAAGCGCGTCGTTACATGGTGACGCGTCAGGGTCTCAAGGTGATAATACAGAATGTATTAAAGAGGATAATTTTAATAATGGATGGACGTATGCAGCAATGAAACATCCACATATGTCGGAATGAGATATATCTAAGAAACGTTTGAAGTAATTCTATAATTTGCAGACCACATTACAATTTTATAAGGTATAAATTTAAGCACTCTCCCAATATACTGACTTCGTAATTTGAAAATACGAACATGACCTTCTCAAATGATTTAATGCACTTATAATTTAAGGCACATATGAAAAAATCTCATTGGAGTAAAACTGAATGCGTCCATAATACTTTTTCACAATGCATCAACTTATCATTATGAAACATCAGATTCAGTGACTGCCAGTTTCGAAAAACTGATGTTGTTATTTTATTATGCAATATGTGACCATTGTAACCGTCTTGCCACTTTTGTCTTAACTATACTTTTGTCTTTGCTAACCTATTCTTTGCTTAGGGCATTGATATTGCAGTCATGTCTTTACAAAAGGCGCATTAAATCATTGAGAGGGTCAGAGTCGATAATTAACTTATTTACAATAAAAAAAATGTCAGAATCGAAATTATATATATCAAATTCCGAAGTGGTTATGTAACCTCTTGGTCGTATTTATTATTATTACATGATGATTATATATCATAATATGGTGATGTTACATATTATTACTTAATTATGGTACGGTTTAAAATTGCAATTCTGTTAACACGAACAGATTTCAGTTAAAGTAATTGAAAGATTTTTCCATAAACTCACGAGTACAATGTTTTAATTATAGTACTTATGAGTTTGTGGTTAATACATTAATGCATAAATTCATTTAAAGTCTTAAATAATTATGTTGTGGAAATTATGCTTCATTACAGCTGAAGTTCTTAGTTCCATGACTAGTGCACAAACTCAGGTACTCCTAGATTCATCATCTTTTAATTTGGAATAGTCTATATTTTATATCTGCTTGGAGAATATATTTTATGAAATAGTACAAAGAAAAATGAAAGGTTCTAAATGGAGATAGCTCATCCGCTGCTTTCTTTTTAATTTGATTGAGAACATTTAGAAAACAAGCTCTTTTTCGTAAAAACATGTAATCTCCTGCCAAATTATAGCAAATCGAAATCATACAGTCAAATAAATTTAATTCATTCAGTACTTCAATCATTCTTTTTAAAAATTATCACTAAAATATGCTTAAGTAAAATGAATTGCATATCCTGTTATTTTTGTAGACGTTTATTGGAGATTTAGCGCTGCCGACAAAGTTGAAATGCGTTGTAAACAAGTCCTGTTCTATACCGTTCCAAATAGTTTCAAAACCAGGAATAACGTAAGTATATACATCGAAATATTTCATTGATGTATGTATGGTAAGGTTGTATTTTCAGAAGTCAATCTCTAAAGTATATGCTCGTCCTCATACAAGAAAATATCTTTGTTTCGCGAAATATGACATAGTTAATTAAGTTTGGAAATAGCCTTTGAATTTTGCATAATATTTAGGATCCTCTACCCTTTTAGAATTTCACAGATATTTTATAGCTTGCTTTACATCGTTGACACATACAAACGTTTTCGTTTTTGAATACGTATCGGGTAAAAGCAATTTTGACCTGCATCAAAAATGTAAAAACAAATGTTTATATCTACGTTGATATATTCAGGCCGACTGTTTCTCTTGGATATAACGACCTTCGTCTTGTTGTTGAAGCGCCATCGTTGAAAGCGCTTGGCAGTGCCAGTACAGTGTTTGAAGGTTATACAGTAGCTACGCCTACTGCAGCTGGGGATTTCACATTGTGTTTGCAAATAAAGTTTAACAGGTAAGCTTATTAACAAGATCCAAAAGATATAAATACAGAACATAAAGTAACTGTCTTAATAATCTAAATTTCCCAGGTGAGGTAACTTGAACCTATGTAGACAGAAACCTCATCTTCTATTTTTATTACCTCCAAATTTGAATGACTAGCTATATAGCTGTCTTTAGTTTAAAAATTTACACAACACTACTGTATATTGTCAATACACAGCCGAGTTATTTGAACAAAAACAAATAAACTAGGACTAACCTTAACTTTGTGCTTGACTTCCATGTACTATAAAATAAAATTAAATTTACTCCCATCCCCACCAGGCAAACGGTAGAGCTTTGTTAAATTTAAACAAACTACCATGATCCTTGATTCAGAAAATACAGACAATTTAAACCAATAACATTCCTTATCAGTCCTACACGTGAAAAATGTTTCCCGCTATGTGCAGGTTAACTGTTTGTTCGGTAGGCTAGAGGTATGCAAATAACTGTCTGAAAGCTTGGATCTGCAGTTAATAATTATGAGTTACATAATTCTGTTTTACAGTAAAACCGAGGACGAAATGTGCGTCATGGTTGAAGTGATAAGTAAGTAGTTTTTAGATCTCCTGTCTAAATTCCAGTTGTTAAGTTCTGCCTCTTGCTTAGGGTGAACCTATTATTTTAACTTGGGACCATATGTTGCTTTTCATAGAATTGCAATCTGTGTATCATTGAAAGTTCCATCTTCACCGCCGTTAGAATACAACTGCGGTTGTCTCTAAATTTCATTTCGGTACTTGTAACATGTATTGATGTTGAGTTCTGTTTAATCCGCACTAAAGGGTCCGGTAAAACCGAGCTGCAACATTTGCATTTATGTCGTGTTGAGTGACAGGTGGTTTCCCACTTTTAATATTTGCAAATGAGCTGCTTCATTAAAAATTAGTTTCAAAGTATTTTAGATGAGAAGTAAATTCTCACCAATTTTGTATGACAATTAAATCACCTTAATTTCAATGTGAGCATTTTCATAACGAACACCTAATGAATTTTTTAAACAAATTTCTAACTTTCGATTTGTTCTAGGCAAAGCTATTGAAAAGACAGACCAGGTAATACAATGCTGAATTTACATTTTTATGGAAATTTGCACTTGACAGTCCAGAGGTCTGAATCCTACTCCAGGCACCTAAAAATGTCTGAAATACTCTTGAGTGTCACTCACCCATCTAAGAAGCCAGTACTGATGTTTTCCAGGGAAATAAAGCTTTTTGTGCATCGAATCTCTACGCTGGACATGCCAAAGAACCAGACCTTCTGTTTACAAATAGCTAGGCTATGTTAGCCGGACAAGCCTGTATCTAAATTTCTCCCACTCTGTTCCTCCGGATTTTGTCGCATTCTGTCTCTTTTGACAGATTGCTATGGATCTGCTTTCGTAGAGGATGAATTGGCGTCCTTGACTGTGGTATTTGTATATGTATAAAGAAATGTAAAAACGTCCTTGAAGGTGTTTGTCTTTGTACGAAGTTTCATATCGAAAGGTTTTGTTACTATAATTGAAGGATGTATAATTTTAACTAACAGAGTTTCTCTAAGAAAAAGAATCAAGGACAACAGGAATATTCTCAATTAATAGTTTTCTATGAAAGTCTCTATACTGAGATCTAAGAACGTGTAAAAACTTATTTTTATATTTAAGTTCACCTTTTTACAAAAATATACTTCCATGTCCCTTTCTTCCACAGAGAAAACCATATTTTCTTTCTCCAACAATTACAACTGATTCAACTGTTTTGTGTGTGGTCAACAAAGCTTGCCATTTTGATATGCATTTCTCCGCTGGAGATAACTTTGGATTTGTTGGAAGATGGTAAAAAATAATACTACTTTCATGATATATATTTCAGGTTCAATTAAAGTTTTGTTGGCTATAATTCTTAAAGAAATGAGCTTGCATAGAAGTTAACTTTTAATGTTTGATACTAGCGGATAACCTTTTATAAAGAAACAGATAAATAAATTATTTGCATCTTTGTTGTAATGATATTCCAGCCCAGCTTTGACTGAAACAAGCCGCAGTCCAGTTCCCGGCGTACATATTTTTGATAGTGAAAAACAAACCAGGGAATGTATTACAGATGTGTCTTACGTTCCTCCAGCAGTCGGCGGCGAGCATATACTGTGTCTTCAACTAGCATTACCGGGGTAATTTACATAACACAGTTAAGGCCGATCACAAAACACAAGTCTCATGACTCCGTAACGACGCTGTTTTTTTTTAAACCATTAGTAAGGTAGTTCAGATAATCAATTATTTTCATTGAACCGCATAATAAAACTATATACTGTGGTACAGTTACTATTAGTTAATGCCGAGAAAATTGGTAATGTTTACCTACTGTTCAGTGTCGCGCTGCCCCCAAATACAAGTGACTTGCCCTTAACTATATAATAATAAAACATGTTAAATCCGCGAAGACATCGCTAGGAAATGTAAGCGGCATGATAATTATTTAGCTGACTGACTGCAGCACAATTATCTGATTATTTAAAAAAAATAATTAGTTAAGATTATTATTTTATAAATGTCTCATCTTTATACATCATATATACTTGCGACACGTACGATTTAACTTTATACTGTATATAGCCGCTCTACACAGAGTTACAAGAGACAATACATGCATAAAACATTTTATTCAATTTAAAACATTCTAGCTTTGTTACAAAAATCCATTTTTAAAGTACAATAAATGCGTAGAGTTTATGACCACAATATCAAGACGGACCAATTTTACAATTGATTTTGATATACCATTTCTTGTTTGAATATATTCACTGCTGATACATGTACTTTTTCTACAGTACTACAAAATGCAAAATTGGTACACTGATATCAATATTTTAGAATCCAAAACTATTCAATTTAAGCTTAAATAAGCTAAATAAAAAACAAAAATTTTTACATTAGTTACTAGCCAATCGTTTATCTCTTGTTAATGTCTGATTCATTGGTATTAAGACAAACGAACCAACAGACGGGAGACAGATACTGCTCGGCGGAATGAAGGTGGCTCCCAACTATGTCTTATCCATTTAGATTAATTCATATTTAAGCTCGACTATTATTCAATAGTAGAACTTTTGTTTTCACTGATTCGCCGGCGTCGGCGTCCGCGTCACAAACGCTTTGCAAGTAAGCAGATTAACTGGTCCAATGCTTTTGAAATTTACACATGTCTTCGAAATTATGACATAACTTCTGAGGACAAGGTACATATTTTGTTAAAATATACCCCCTTTTAAACAGAGAAGTTTTGCATGTTAGCATGTTTTAGGAACGTTTTAATCAAATAGTTTCGAAGTCCCCACACATCTTTGGCATTATGAGTTGACCTCTCATGGCTAATTTTATAATTTCAGCTTAATGTTCATTCAATTTATGCCCTGAAACTATGAAAATTTTGCTGAAGCATACCTTTGAAATTAACAACATCTTCTGAAATAATTGTTCAAATCTGTTCTTCATTCGAAACTATGGCCCCATTTCAAGTAAGCGCTTAAGTCTTGAATGTAACCCATATATGTGGTGGACGGATAGCTCAGTGGTTTGCACACTGGCCTTCCAATCCTGAGGTCGGGGGTTCGATTCCCGGCAGCTACTCGGGAATTTTCAGAAACGCTTTTCAGTGTTTCCCACCCAACTAGAGGTGTACTGGTCAGGAACCCAGGCAATCCTTGCGTGTATCAGTGCTATACACTGGGCACGTTAAAGAACCAGGCTGTCTATTCGCAACGAGCTAGGCTAAGTTAGCCGGACAAGCCTGTATCTGATTTCTGATCTCTCTGTCGTGGGGGCTTTGTCTCACTCTGTCCCTCTGGTCAGATCGCTCTGTGTCTGTACTAGTAGAGGATGAATTATGCGCCCTGTGTGGCTGCATTTGAACTATGTAAAGCGCCTTTGAACGTGAAATTGATCATGAAAAGGGCGCTATATAAATCTGGTATAATAATAATAATAATAATAATATATTATCATATGGAAGGGCTTTATGTAATGAACAACGCTTTTTGATAGTTTTAAATTATTATGTATTACGAAGTACACTTATTTTAAAGCTATCATATTTTGATATATTTCAAGCAATTTATTGGTGGAATTAATCTTGACGGGATCTTATCCATATTTTATAAGCAAACACTATTCTAATATGACTAACAATGCTTTAATCATCACAATGATGTTATGTTGACGTCACGTCAAGGTGATATTTAGTGAATTGTACGCTTCAAGAAATAGCGCTTTCAAATTTCATGTAATATTTTACTTGATAACATGTTTTAAACGAAATGTCACATTGCACAAATGTTTTGATTAATTTATACACATATTGAATTAGTTATTCGCTTTGCTGAATAATTCGCAATAATTTTCGCTCGAACTGAACTCTGCCGCAAGACGTATTACCGTTTCTGGTCCTGGCGTGTTTTACCAAATACCTACTATTGGCGCAATGCTTGCGCGAAGAAACAGTTCCATCATATTTGATATAAATTTTACGATAAAGAACATATCAGAATAGAAATAATTTATAGGAAAACAGTGCTTTATCACTATTTATACATTCAGGCGGTTATACGTGGTCCAAAATAATTGCACTCGGGCGCATTTTTCAAACAGTTTTTATTACAATTAACTTATATAAGGTCATAACATGATATTTAATACCAAGGGTAGTATACATTAATAAAAAATCATGATAAAACAGTGGTTCACATTGTAGACTATTGCATAAGCTGTCAGTACCCCCTTTGAAACAAATATATGATATATATATTCAATTTGAATTCTCAGAAATATTTTGTTTGTATATGATGAAATTAAAGTTTGAATAGATGAATCTTTATTTCTAAAATGGCCCTTCTATACATATTTGTTCTAAAATGATATGACCGATTTTTCTGTTTCGTCAGGAAAAAGGGTGAGAAAATATGCTACACAATCAAAGTAGTGAACGACACCAAGAAGGAAGGTAAAACATTCTTTTGATGTATTATTTTTTCTGTATGCGTATACTAAATAATATCAATTTTGTGACCTTCTGTGAAGTTCAAAAGTCTTAATTCTTTCCAAACGGAAAGAAGGATACTATACCAGTACAATCAATTCATTTTTTATAGTTATATCACCGTGCCGCGGAGTCACGTGTGAGAATGGTGGGAAATGTTTGGCTGATTTTCTGACAACACCTCCAAAAACATCTTGTCTCTGCAAGTCTGGTTTCACAGGCAACGAATGTAAAACAGGTACAAGCTGTAATTTTTTCATATTATTTCATTATCGTGTTTTCTATTACTTCGAGCACAACGGATCTGTAAAAAGTCGAGAATACTTTTTAAGTGTGCATACATAATTCAGATAGCAAAGTTTGCGTGCAAACTTGTTTTAGAAAAATAAACCAATCATCAAGTCTTCTGGCATATTTGTATATCTGTTTTGGTTTCAGATACTCCGTTTTGTAACAAGGCGATCCACATATAGCCATAACAATGGTAGTGATCGCATCTGTTTACACATCTAGCAATCCTTTTGTGATGATCAGTTTTAAAATATTCTGCCAACATAATTCCTAAAGATGCAGACGTAACCTAGCGTTTAAGGTCGCTGACTTCGAGTCACTTGCCAGTAATCGTCCGTGGGTTCGAAACACCGCTTGTAATATTGAGATCTCTCATATAAGGTTGCTATTAGCTTGTGAAAGGTAAAAAATTCTAGATTCCGTACGGTGACAGAAATAATATCAGAAGGGGTACTGTGGATTTCCTAACGCGGACACTATAACGTTGCTATAAGTAAGGGCTATAAAACATCTAATGCCTCATTTATGCTGTACATAATTTATACGATGGTAAAATTCAACAACAACACGTGACTATTTATCTTTTATCTTTTATCGTTTCGGCGCTTACGCCTTCATCAGAATAAATACATAATAAAACAACGGACGTGACGTCATGAAGTAAAGGCTACGTTGAATGGCGGAAAAAACGTACACTGTTTTTAAGTGTTACATAAATTAATGTGAATAACAGATAACAAGTTAAGTACGTTACGGATATAAGAATACAGAATTTCCTATAGCAGCATATATAAAAAAAACCATAGATAGGAAGAAACGTAATAGTACTAAACAAACACATATATACATGTAAAATTCATTACACATTAAACAATGTTTTTTAATTAAGTCCATCAGGATTTAGTGTTTTTAACTTATGAATCCAGAATGTTTCCTGTTTTTTTTTTGTACATAATTTATAACATCATTTGCAGTCGTCTGCTCACATATGTTATTCATTATTTTTTTATATATTCATGCATTAATTTAAATATGCAGAAAGTTTAAATATTTGGCCATAATGGCTCTTGAATAATTTCAAAAAGACATAGCACCAAATGCTTAGAAAGAATCAATGTGATAGTTCGTACTATAAGAAATCCAATGCGGATGTCTAAACTGCTAATGTGTATGTGGTCGCTGTACTTTATCAAGCTTAATGGATTCATGGTGTACTGCTATTTTCTTTGACTGTTAATGATAATACACTTATTTAATCACTGTATGAATGATTATCATCCCTCTCTATTGTTCAGACATTGACGACTGCGCAACTAATCCTTGCAAAAACGGCGCAACTTGTGTTGATCAGGTCAACGATTATAAGTGCCACTGTTACACTGGTTACACCGGTCTTGGTTGTGAAACTGGTAGGTATAACCGTATTAAATTTACAATGAACAAAAATAAGAAGAATTACAAGTGCGCATCAAAGATGAATTTCTCCTTTAGCAAAACACTTCTACTGTTGTGTACACTCAATAACAGAAAGACAACGGGGAAAAAACAAGCATACTTTTTCTTGCCTACCTAGCGGGGAAAGCAACAATTTGTAAGATCACACACCAAGGATAGATATTCTGTCTTTACCTACTAGGAAAACACTTGTTTTAAATAGACTATCTTAGGCAAGAAGAATGATCTAACATGTCTAACTGTTTAAGACAGCTTTGTCCCTAACCCCTCGGGACAGGTTTTATAGAAAACCGAGTGTGTAACGCTCAGTCTTTCATTCCACACTGTCCCTCGGGTAGGGAAAAATCCGTCTTACACAGGCAGGCATGTAGTCATGAATTGAACTCGCGTCTTACATATCAGCCCTTTTACAGCTGGACGCTTCCTAAATGTATAGACGTAGCCTAAGGGTTAAGGTCTATTATCTTGTGGAAGGTCAAAAGTTTTATCTAGATTCCTTACCACGACAGAAGTAATATCAGAAGGAGCACTGTGGATTTCCGCAAGTATTGAAATTGAAAAGTTACTCTATGATTTAAATCCGCTGTTGTGATTCAAAATACGTCAAAACGAACGACATTGTCACCTGTACAGCGTGTGTTTATAACCCAAAGTAGTCCAGCCTTGATAGGGACTCGAATAAGAACATCTCACACCTAACGCGGACACTATAATGTTGCTATAAGTAAGGTCTATAAAACACGTGCATCTAACGCATCGGTTTTACTGTACATAATTAAGAAATGTATAACATCATTAGCTGTCGTCTGCTCACATA
Organism: Mercenaria mercenaria; assembly: GCF_021730395.1. NCBI lineage: Eukaryota > Metazoa > Mollusca > Bivalvia > Venerida > Veneridae > Mercenaria > Mercenaria mercenaria. The sequence continues at coordinate 1,006,690 of NC_069364.1, forward strand.
TGTTATTCATTAATTATTTTATATATTCAAATATTAACTTAAATATGCAGAAAGTTTAATTATTTGGCCATAATGCCTCTTGAATAATTTCAAGGAACACAGTACCAAATGCTTAGAAAGAATCAGTGTGATAGTTCGGACTATAAGAAATCCAAAGTGGATGTCTAAAATGCGTATGTGTATGTTGTCGTTGTGCTTTAATAAGCTTGATGGATTCATGTTGTACTGCTATTTGCTTTGACTGTTAATGATAATACACTTATTTAATCAATGTATGAATGATTATCATCCCTCTTTATTGTTCAGATATTGACGACTGCGCAACCCAGCCTTGCAAAAACGGCGCAACTTGTGTTGATCAGGTAAACGATTATAAGTGCCGCTGTTACATTGGTTACACCGGCCATGATTGTGAAACTGGTAGGTAAAACCGTTTTAAGTTTACAACGAACAAAAATGAGAAAAATTACTAGTACGCATCGAAGATGAATTTCTCCTTTAGCCAAACACTTCTATTGTTGTGTACATTGAATAACAGAAAGACAACGGGGACAAAACAAGCATACTTTGTCTGGCCTGCCTAGTGGAGAAAGTTCACATCTGTCCGATCACGCACCAATGATAGATATTCTGTCTTTCCTGTGGGAAAAGCTTGTGTAAAATGGATAATGCTAGGCAAGAAGAATGATCTAACATGTCTGACTGTGTAAGAAAGATTTTTCCCAATTCCTCATGACAGGTTTTATAGAAAGTCGAGAGTCTATCGCTTGGTTTTTCATTCCACATTGTCCCCCGAGTAGGGAAAAGTCCGTCTTACACAGGCATGCGTGTAGTCATGAATTGAAGTCGCGTCTTATATACTTAGTGTCCGTGGTTCAAAACACATATTGTAATATTGAGATCTCTCATATAAGGTAGCTATTAGCGTGTTAAAGGTCAAAAGTTATGTCTAGATTCCTTACCGTGACGGAAGTAATATCAGAAGGAGCACTGTGGATTTCCCGCAAGTATTGAAATTGAAAAGTTACTATATGATTTAAATCTGCTGTTGTGACTCAAAATCCGTCAAAACGAACGACATTGTCATCTGTACAGCGTATGTTTACAACACAAAATATTTCAGCCTTGATAAGTTGATACGGACTCGAGTAAGAACATCTCATACCTAAGGCGTACTCTATTACGTCATTTGCAGTCGTCTGCTCACATATGTTATTCATTAGATTTTTATATATTCAAACAATAACTTACATATGCAGAAATTTTAAATATTTGGCCAAAATACCTCTTGAATAATTTCAAACAACATAGTACCAAATACTTGGAATCAGTGTGATAGTTCGGACTATAAGAAAATCAACGTGGCTGTCTAAACTGCTAATGTTTGTGTTGTCGTTGTGCTTTATCAAGCTTAATGGATTGCAAAAACGGCGCAACTTGTGTTGATCAGGTCAGCAATTATAAATGCTTCTGTTACATTGGTTTCACCGGCCATGATTGTGAAATTGCTAGGTATAACCGTTTTAAGTTTACAATGAACAAAAATGAGAAGAATTACTAGTACGCATCAAAGTCGAATTACTCCTTTAGTAAAACTCATCTATTTTTAATACACTCAATAACAGAAAGACAACGGGGAGAAAACAAGCATATTTCGTCTTGCCTACCTATTAGGGAAAGTACACCTTTGTCCGATCACGCAACAAGGATAGGTATTCTGTCTTTCCCTAGGGAAAAGATTTGTGTAAAAAAGACTATGTTAGGCAAGACAAATGATCTTACATGTCTGACTGTGTAACACAGCTTTTTCCCAAACCCTCGGGACAGGTTTTATAGAAAACGGAGTGTTTAACCCTCGGTTTTTTCATTCCACACTGTCCTTCGTTTAGGGAAAAATCCGTCTTACACAGGCAAGCAAGTAGTCATGAATTAGACTCGCGTCTTATATATCAGCCCGTTGATAGTTGTACGCTACGCTTTCATCTTCGATTGTGTCTGAGGGATACTATTTAATTACTCTTTGATATGAAGTTATTACAATAACAATTTCAGTACATACAATCTAAGGGCAAAAAGAAAGAACAACACTTTCTAACAACATTAGAGACAGTCCTTTTCTAAACCTTTAAGTGAGTTTCCCTTCTTCGTCTGTCTTCTGCAAAGGCACTCGGTACATAAATTTTAGGGTCGTAAGGATTTCTCTTGATATAAATTTAATATACAAGAACATTTTTGTGTTTTGCATATTAACATGCCTTCGTTGCCATTGCGTATGTTACAGTTTCACCTACTGGGATAACTTTTATTTACACTGTCCTGTGACTTTGAAACTGGTGGGTGTAAGAATTGGGTTAGGTGCACCATTAATCGGTTTATGCTCCTAAGCGGTGGTTTTGCTACTGACTGTTCCAAGGCGGTACCCTAGGTGTTTCCTTCATTTGGTCGTGTGTGCGTCCGCATGCTGGTTTTGCGCATGGAGATGCTACACTTTTGGAACCTGGGGTTTCCAGTTGGATATTTATCCCTACTTTTTATTAATATGTAGGATGGCATGTAAAAAGCTTTAAATGTATAGAACATTTGGCTGGCTGGCCAGAGTAGCCAGAGTATCTATGATTTTAACATGTTCTGGCTACTCATGTCAGCCAGAGTAACCAGGATATCATATTATCAGGATATCATATTTGCTCTGGCTAGCCAGAACAGCCAGAATTTCCGGGATACCCATTGGTTCTAGCTACCTGGCTAGCCAGAATAACCAGAGAAAATACAGTAAAATCTGTTACGAAATAACTCTTTTGGTACTCGTAGGGTTGAATTTGTTTTGGTTTTATGTATCAAGTGATTCATAAAACGGACTTCAAAGAATTGTCTTATTTTTCAGACAGCAGCCAGAGTAGCCAGAGTTTCTTGGATTTTTATATGTTCTGGCTACTTTGGTCAGCCAGCCAGAGTAACCAGGATTTCATTTGCTCTGGCTACTCTGGCAAGCCAGAACAGCCAGAATTTCCGAGATGCCAATTGGTACTAGCTACCCTGGCTAGAGAGAAAATACAGTAAAACCTGTTGTGAAATCTACATGTACATCTACATAAGTGCTCCAACAATAAATTACTGATTATAATTTGGAGGTCGGAGCAGTTGTTAAAAGCATGTTGCTATGTTACATGATACATGATATTCATGTGTTAAGAGAGTAAGAGCAGTAATAATACAGCTATGTTAAAAATAAAAACAAAAAACAGGATGATGACATTAGTACATATACTAGTCTAGGCCAGATGTCATGCACTGAAGGTTCACACTGTCTTTGATGTTATTATGGAAGGCGTTCCAGTATGTGATCGTGCGTGGAAAATTAAAGTTCATATGATATTGTGTTCTTGAAGATGGAATAAAAAAAATAATTTCTAGAGGCTGTCAGGTTGTTATGATCTACAGAGACGAGGTTATCTGATATTTTGTACAACATTATTAGGGCATGTTTTCTTCTCTGTTCTAGTGTCTGCCATTTAAGAGTTTCAAGCATTGATGTTACGCTGCTTTGGTATGAGTAGTCATTCATAAACACATCTGGCTGCAGCTCTTTGTACCTTTGCTATCTCATATGCTAAGTTTTTCTGCCATGGATGCCATATGGTGTTACAGGATTCTAATTGTGGGCGAACGTATGTTTTGAAGGCAGTTTCTTTGATATTACGGTTATTACACTGTACATTTCTTTTTATTAATCTGAGAGTGTTACTAGCTTTTGAAGATGTAATTTCAATACGATTTTTCCAACTAAAGTCATCACTAATAGTACTCCAAAGATATTTAGCATTTTCTGTAGCCAGAGCAAATGAAAGCCTGGTTACTCTGGCAACTCTGGCTGACCAGAGTAGCCAGAACATGTTAAAATCTTAGAAACTCTGGCTAGTCTGGCTGCTGTCTGAAAAATAAGACAATTCTTTGAAGTCCGTTTGATTAATCACTTGATACATAAAACACAACAAAATCAGAGACTACAAAAAAGGGTCATTTCGCAACAGGTTTTACTGTATTTTCTCTGGCTATTCTGGCTAGCCAGGGTAGCTAGAACCAATGGGAAAATAAAATTGTCTAGTACAAACTAGTGTGGCTTTTTTAACACGCTAGGGGAAAGTATAGGAAATCCCTACCCTAAAATCACAAGATAGCGCAATTGAGTATTTTGTTTATCAGAATCTACGCTGTTTTGATAAATATATTTTTTTCTTACTACTACTAAATCAAAATACACTTTAAAACTTTGCTATCTTTGACGTATTTATTTCGGTGTAGAACTCAGATCTTAATGTTTAGATTATATTCAATCAAAGGAAATCATATAAAGATTTTAATGTTTTGAAATTTACTACAAATGTTAAGTTTGGGAAATATTTCGATTGTTAAGAGAGTTGTCGGACAACCTAATTTCAAATAGAGTTCATCCTCTGTGAATAACCGTGGGGAAACAGAGTATATTTATTATGTTTCTCTGAAAAGTTTTATCTAGATAGAAACAGATCCTTTGCAAAGAAATTTATTTGTCAGGATATATGTGTAAAGAAAAGGTTATCCTTGTATTCATAGATACGTAAATGAAATATATTCCATATAAATGTATCATATTTTTGCATAAATAGGAAACCTATCAAACATCACAAATACTAGTAAGCATTCTGTTAAAACTGTTAAATATTCCATGAAATAAAAAGATGTATTTGTTTTGAGTTTAGCGCTGTTTTCTGAGTTTTGCGCATTAGAATGTTAAACGACATTTTCTTGGAAAAGTAACGCTCGTGTGCAATATTTTGGTATTTCTTTGATTTAAAAAACATATTTTTAAGCAGTTTGATTTGCATATGATACCAAAAATCTGCACCGAAAATTGAAAATTTTCACTCGTTTTCTTTTAATACACTGTGGAGATAGCAAGCTTTCATGATCGCAAATTTACCTACAGATATATCATTTCAACTTTTATCATTTATTTCTTGTGCCCTTGCATTTCCCAAACTGTTTTGAGGATTTAAATTTTTCACATAAATTTTTAGTTTCAAGTCGCATAAAATCCTTAAAGCGCAACAATGTAAACAATAAACGGAGTGAATAAAACGTTGCCTTTTACATAAAAAGGACAGTTTGTCTCCAACACAATGTTGTGAAAAACTGAAGAAGTTAAGTTCCCTTTTTGCATGTCCTTTGCAAATTGATCAGTTATGCTGAAAATCAGACATTTAATGGGCCTGTAGCTTTTTAAAGATTTCATTTTTGCATGTATTTGCCTTTTTTTTCTAAAAATTTTATATTAGAAGGAACACGGGTTGCTCAATGAAATGATAAATGTCCTTTGCGATACCACATGTTAGTCCTTATATGAATTTAAAAAAAGTTTCAAATTGTTAAGTTTCGCTGGTTTTAAATCATAATTAGACATTCTAGCATAAAACTGCTGTTTTTGTCACTTTTCGGGGGTGTTTTAACAGGAGAGAAAACTTGTGTTAACAGAGAGATTCTCGCGCTCGCGTGCTGTTATAACACATTTTTATATATGCGCGTTCCGTGGCAAAGCGTAAACGTCATTCGGCCCCAAAACGGATAATTCAAAACGAAATGACGTCAACGTTAAAAACAACTTAGACATTCCCGCGCATTTGGTGGAAAATTAATGACGTTGAGAGACATTTATCCATTTATCAGCGGTTTCTACGCGTTTTATGCTAGAATAGCGTTAGCGCATGTTCATTTCGTGTTATAACAGTTGCAGAATCCCTCGGGATACGTTGGTACCCTCGCCCTAACGGGCTCGTGTACCAACCAATCCCTCGGGATTCTGCAGACGTTATAACACGAAAAAACATGCGTTATCCCTACATTTTAGAATATTCATAACGGCCGTATTTGGAAATTTTGGCACCTTCGTGACGTCATCACTGATAACGTACTGTTGCCAATACGACATAAAAATAAATAGGAACAATCATGCTATAGTTGGACAAAATTTAATAAAAATCAAAAGGAATGTCATATGAGACATATTTCCTTAGAAGAGGTTCCGAGGCATTTTTAGACACACTGCACGTTTAGAGTTTAATCTGATTGCAGTTCCCTCGTTGGTTGTATCTGACAGAAGAGCGGGGGGCTCAAATAAACGGATGAGTATTTTTAGCTCGACTATACGAAGTGAGGAGAGCTATTCTACTCGGTCTTGCTTCGGCATCCTTTCGTGTTCGCTTTTTGTTTAAAGTTTTAATGCACTTTCTCTTTATCTCTGTAATCATTTGCATTTGTTTCAAGCTTGAAATAGTTATTTCTCATCGTTAAATGGCACAAGGGCCATATGTCTTTCACCAATATTTCATGTATTATCCCTCTTTTGACTAATTTTAGGTTAATGTTTTTGTGCACTTCCATTCTATCTCAGTTATTACTACATGGATTTGATTCAAATTTAAAATAGTTTACATCATCACCCACATCACACGACACAATATCCATAACTATGGAACTATGAACTATGCCCCCTTTTTACTTAGTATTTTAGAATAAAGTTTTGGCGCACTTTCACTCTCAGTTATTTTTAATGGATTTTATCCAAACTTAAAATAGTTGTTCCACATCATCACCTACATCATTTGACACAACTTGAACCATTCTTGCGCCAATAGTTAATAAATTATGTTCTCTTTTTGCTTAGAATTAATACATAGATGTGCCCATTTTAACTATCCAGCATCGAAATAGTCGAGCGGGCTGTCTCCTGTGACAGCTCTTGTTTTAAATCCTGCCAGAACTGAACTGTTTTGATTTCTGCCTTCTGGGCTGTTTCGTCGGATACTTAAGGATCTTTTCTTGTTGCAGTGTCTTCTACAAAGGCATCGAGTACATAAGTTCTTTTGATTCTAAATCATAGATAAGCATTATTTATGTTGTTGTTTTATATGCAGTGCCTTTTGCTTTCATTGCGTGTGTTAGATTCTCCTGGCAGGGATTACTTTTATTTACAATGTCCTGTGACTTTGGAACATAATTTGTGTGAAAGTGATGTTTGGTGCGAACCAAACTGTTTTAAGGTCCTCGGTGGTATTTTTGCCACTGACAGTTCAAAGGCTGTATCTGCGTGCTGTGAGGTTCGTTTTGGAGAGGCTGCGTTTTAACACGTGACATTCCCCGAATAGAATGTGTAAACGATAAATAAAATGAACGGAGGTAAATAAAAGTACTATTAGAAATTCAATGGAATGTCATTTTATCACCGAACCATATTGCAATTAAATGAATCAATACCGTTCTAGAATATTTAACACCAAAAACCGAACATGAATATGTATAAAATATTTTTAGGTAAAAGTTCTCTTAAATGTACCCTATTATAATCGTTAATAATATCATATCAATCTGTTTTCGCCTTCAGTACAGCACACGCTGAATGGACCAAAAGAAACACATTTGAAAGTACCTGTCGGTAGTGAACTAACGTTAAACTGCACTATGTCTGGACTGCATACACCTACACTGTATTGGACAAAAGTGAATGGTTGCTGGTTCAAAAATAAAAATATCAAAGGTTTGAAAATTTTCGTAATATTTTAAGCACTTATAGGATTCTAGAAGTGTTTCTTGGAATAAAGTTTGTAGAAGCGCTTTGCAAATGTATAACTGATAAATAGAATTGATTTTGAACGCTCTCTCCCTGTTATTTAAAATTACCACTAACGTTTCGACTTTTATATTTGTTGATATGTTCATGTTGATGTACATTTTGTAACATGTATTTTTTAACTTAGAGGTATTAAACATTTAAAACAATGAAGCATTGCATAACAACACTCAATGTTTCTATGTATGTTTAGAGTCAGTGTACCGCCAACCACATGCGTCGATAGGGGACTCTGGAACATATATTTGCGCTGCTTCGGATGGTTCTGGTCCTAATAACACCAGATATTTCCGTGTGGACATCACAGGTAATTCTTTGAGACTGAGATTTAAAGAAAATCTTAGATGTTAAAAATAAAATTTATTTATAACAGAATGATGTATGTACCATATAATTTTCTTTATATGAAGACCATTCTATTTTCTACATCTCCTCATGATATGTAAAGTTAACGCCTCGGAACACATATCTATTTATAATGAAAAATGTTTCTCTTAGAACATGGTTATAGGAAGAATCTTAAAAAGACTATTAGTTACGATAGCAACAAAGATAGGTATTATAATGATATTATCTTGTAATATAGAAAGATTTATTCAAACGTAGCAATATTAACTATACATTGAGACAGACTGTCAAAAAGATATATTGCAACTTAACTGCGTCCTAAAGTTAGGCATCAAAAATAAAAATACAATTAAGATAAACCTTCTTACCTGTAAAATTAGTATTTCTTTGATAAAACAAGATTGCCTTTTTCAATGCCTATCTGCGAAGTGTGGTAGGGATACGCTATGAAATCTTGGTATCTTAGACAAGTTGCGCATTGACTTCCTTCGAGAAATAACACATTGCAGAACCCTTGTTTTGTGAATAAGGACGTTACATTTTAGAAATTATCATTCAAACTAAAATAATTACATTTTGGCCTAAACAGTGCTCTTTAAAGAAATAACTATATTTAGATTGTTCGACGTAAGATTATATTATAGTTTCTTTTTTGTAAATAACAATATATTCTTGCTTTTTGAAAATATAATATACAATGTTGAATATTCTAGAAAGAAACATATGCATAAAACTGAAATAAATACTTATAAATGATTTCTATCAAGCTTTACAGAAAGAGGAAGTGTGTGATTTCGATGATAGAACATTGTGTGGCTGGGAACAACAGAAGAATGACAATTATGACTGGACTTTTCAGAAAGGTCCTACATTGTCTGCTGGTACAGGACCTGAAGTTGATCATACATTAGGAACAGGTACTACTGATATTTGTTAATGAGAATGGACCAAATGGTATTTTATGTTACTTAGAATGGTCCAACGCAATATGTTTGTACAGAACTTGATATCGATCATACACTCTTGGTGTTATATGTAGGTGAGATGTAGACCTGTTCCAACAGATATTCTTTGTTAATGGTCCGACAGGTGTTATATGTTTAGAGAATGGTCCGACAGGTGTTATATGTTTAGTGAATGGTTCGACAGGTGTTATATGTTACTTAGAATGATCCTACACAAACTGTTGGTACAGAACCTAATATCGATCATACACTAGGAACAGATATTATTAGCTGAAGTGATCAAGGGTGAACATGAGCTACTGAGGTCAGTGATTATCCGTACTTCGTAAACAGTTTTATATAAACAACATCTCCTCATAAAACACCAGGCCAGTTTAAATGAAACTTCACAGGGATGTTCCTTGAATGGTCGTCGTTAAATTTGTTTAAAGAATTGAATTCGGTACAAAACTGTTGTTACCATGGCAGCAGAAATGATAAAATTTTAAATTTTCCTCGTCCAAAACCACAGGGCATAGGGCTCTGATATCTGGTATGTAGTATAATCTATTAGTCCTCTACCAAAATTATTCAAATTATCCCCCACACTGGGGGTCACATGGTTATATAGACTTATATACGAAAAAGCTTTGAAAATCGTCATGTCCAAATCCCAAGGGCCTAAAGCTTTGATATTTTGGTATCATATATATTGTAGTCCTCTACCAAAGTTGTACACATTATTTTACTAGGGTTAAATATAGTCACGCCCTGGGAGTCACGAGGTTTATAGAGACTTATACGAGGGTTGATCAGGAAAACAAGGAATAATATCCAACAGGGAAAACCACGTTCTATAAACGCAGCCTCCCCAAACACGCACACGATCAACACACGCACACCACACACACAAACAAACAAACACACACACACACACACACACACACAGAGCAAACACACAAGTACTAAACAAACAAATAAAGAAACACAAGGGACCACCGCCTAGGAACGGTCAGTGGCAGAACCACCACTGGGGAACTTAAACCGGTTTATGGTGCATCTAACTTTACTCTTACCCACACCATGTTTTAAAGTCACAGGACAGTGTAAATAAAAGTTATCCCCGCCAGGTGAGACCCTAACATACGCAAAGGCAACAGAAGGCATGTAATGTAAAACACAAAGATGTTCTTGTATAAAGATATATAAATGCAATCCTTAATAACCTAAAACGCATGTACTCACTGTCTTTGCAGAAGACAGAGAAACAAGGCAAACACCATTAAGGGCTCGACGAAACAGGCCAGAAGACGGAAATCAAAATAGCTCAGTCCGGGTTGATTTAAGAACTACTTATCATAGAGTCCTCCACTTGTTCCGTCAGACAAAATCAAATAGGAAAGCGTAGCGCCCAACTGTAAAAGGGCAGATATGTTCTTTACTAAACTGAACACCAAACATGCGGTGTGTCTCAAAACAGTTGGTCATAACCTCTTTTAATAAAACGTTTAATGACTTTAGTAAATACAATTGGAAAATTGCCATGATCCAAAATCTTACGAAGTTTGTTATAAAATCTGTAAAAAGATCCTTTGGAAGCAAGGAATGCAACCAAGAAGAATAATAGCAGACTCGGTTTGATTAAGTCTGTTCATGAGAGGTAATGAAATGTGCAACACCTCTCACGCCCCCGAGCACCGGCTTACGCGGAACTCTATTACACATATGTTGAATGGACTCCATGATCCCAAAGGACCAGAAAATATAACAACACTGAATCCAAGTACGGGGAGACTTTTTACAGCCGCCACACGGCACTTAAAGATTGCTGTTGTGATAGTTAATAAAATCTGTAAAAAGATCCTTTGGAAGCAAGGAATGCAACCAAGAAGAATAATAGCAGACTCGGTTTGATTGAGTCTGTTCATGAGAGGTAATGAAATGTGCAACACCTCTCACGCCCCCTAGCACCGACTTAAGCGGAACTCTATTACACATATGTTGAATGGACACCATGATCCACGATGTACTCCATGGACTCCATGATGTAAACCACATCCCCATAAAAACGGGTTTTGATATACCTTCTCGCAGAAGTGTCTTATAATTGCTATTGTATTTCAAAACCAAATCTGAATTACGATAGTAAAATTTAGAAACTATTTACGTAGTTTATAATAACGGTAGCCCTGTTGAAGAGGTTTATTTCTAATATATTGGTTACGTTCATTGAAATCCTCAACATGACTACACGCTCTTGCAAACCGAATTAACTGAGAAATATTTATCCCATAAGATGTAGCCTGGGTACTTCACTATCCAAATGGGAGAAATTTACTATACTTAATTTAAAGTCATCCCTCTTGACTGTCATAAATATTGGTCTGTATAAAATTGTCATAAATAGAGAGATATAAATCTAGAAATGAAGCAGTAGTATCCGAGTTGTTAGTTTTATTTAACTAAAGCTCCCGGGGATAGATATTATCTACCAACTGAGAAAAAAAAACAAAAAAACAGATTATCCATATTAAATATATCATCTAGATAGCGTGATATACTTTTAAATTCAGTAATAATGTCTGCATGTGTATCTGGAGAAAGACACAACATAACATCTCCTTCACAACAATATAAAAACAACTCTGCGACAAGGGTGCGTAATTTGTTTCCATGGGAATACCAATTACTTGTCTGAAAACTGCAAACTTCTCAAACCTGACGTAAATATTGTTCAATAAAAAGGAAAGGGCTTTACAAACTTCACAGGTCCACATAGTATAATTCTTTGCAATGCAACTAGCAAAAAATGCTTTATCGAAGGCTGTAGGAAGTTCGTAGTCTGTAGAAAAACTTTTTGAAAATATTCTAGTCCAAATCCACAGAGCCTAGGGCCTTGATATTTAATACGAACTAAATCACCACCACAATACACCAGACCAATTACGGCAAAGCGCCTAGTAGTACAAACGAACACGCACATGCCACAGCAAGTCCACTCACCCAACCAACCCACTAAGATTAGTTTCGACGCTGCTTTATATACTAGCCCGAATTGTACTACACATTCGTACTGGTTCAACATTTGCATTTATATATACTCAAATCTCTGTTTTCATGTCTCACAAATCAGTAGTGACATTTTAGTCTTTTTAACTGTTTTTGACCAGAGAAGCTATATTTTCTCTCTCTGAAAGTTAACTTGATCTTGAGGATACAATGAATATATAGAGATAGTTTGCATTCAGGGATATAATTATATTCAGAACAGATGACTTTCCCATACGTGAGATCCGCTAGGATACAAGTTATATATATAGGATCAATTTTGAAATAACCTTTTCTAAAACCACATGGTCTAGGGGTTTGATAATTGGTTTGTAGCATCATATAAAAGCCCTTTACCAAGATTGTTCAAATCATACCCCAAAATGCCCCCGCCCCGAGGGACACCTTGTTCTAACACTTTCGTCTCTTAAACCGCTGGTCCAATTTTAAAATAATGTCATACAAATGTTCCTTATGTTACACTCTGTCAAGATTATACAAATTGTTACTATTCGCAAAAACCATGTCCGCCAGGGTGCATGGTCACTTTTCCCTTTTTGTATACATTTGAAAATTTAAAATTTTCTTGTATGAAATTGCTTGTCCGATTTTAAAATAAATTCCCATAAATCGTCCCTGTGTGATCATTTATCACGATTGGTCAAATTGTTCCGATCCCTCCAAAAACATAGACGCCAGGGGATGGTGGGGTCTGTTTTCCCTATATGTATACAGCGAAAAACTTTTCAAATAATTTCTCGCAAATGGTCATTGTGTGATTCTCTCCCAAGATTATTCAAATTGTTTCGTTTCGTCAAAATAATATTACACAACTGTTTCTTGGGTGACCCTTTAAGAAGAATTTAGAAAATATTCTTTTTCATCAAAAAGCATTGCGGCCAGGGGGGTGTGATCACTTAACCCCTTATTTATGTAGTGGAAACTTTAAAAACCTTCTTGTTTAATATTGTCATATCACATCACTTCCCCAATGTCTTACGCCACTTCGACCCCCAACGCCCACCCACATACACATAACCTGCCAGTATTTATTAAGTAGAAATTTTTTACTGTTCCCACAGAAAGTTAAACTCAGGTTGGCGATATTAGGCCATTATGGGTCTCTTGTATGTTACTGAGAATGGTCCGACAGGTATTATATGTTTGTAGAATTGTCTAACAGGTATTTCATGTCACTGGAATCTGCTGGTACAGGACCTGACGTCGATCATACGCTGGGAATATGTATTTTATGTTGCCGTTACTTTCCTTTAACTAAGCATATTTCAAAGAATATCTTCAAAATTGAAAAAGTGGAAAATTACAAGTCACCAAAATCGGCTCGGCTTTAATGAATTGCCTGCTCGATTTGATTAAGCCTGTTTATGGACGGTAGTTGAAATGCGAGCTACCGTCTATGTCCTCTAACCGCTTGTTGAGCAAAATTCAAAATATACACATGTTACAAGTACAAAAAGTACCATTTAGAGAAATCCGTAGATAATTCTGTGGTCGCCAATAAGAAAAACAAAAAGATATTTTGATAGTTCAAATAGGCTTTAGGTATTGCTGTTCATTCCGCAGAAAGATTTTCTTACATTTCTAGTTTATTGTGCAATATCTAGACATAAGTAACATATCATTCCAAATACCTCAGGGACGGTACTTACAAATGAATTGACACAGTAATCTGAAATGTTCATTCTTGAACAATTCGTTCTGCAAGTCTTTCTAGTTATTTCTGACGATTAAAACATTTGGTACCTTTAAACATGATAATGATATTGAAAATATGTGTACATATCCTATGACAAATTGTATAATAGTGAGACCAAACATAATAGTAATGCTTAAACTGATTATTTTACAGTAAAGGGAATGTACATATATATGGAAGCGTCAGCACCAAGAAAATTTAGGGAATATGCCAGTATTTTGTCGCCTGTCCTACCGGCAAACAGGACGATGTGTTTCGAGTTTTGGTATTATATGTTTGGCGACGGATCTGGACGATTATTCGTATTTTTACAGGTAAAACATATGACAACTGAAACATTCCTGTTCTATTGAACTTTTTTTAAAAGTTACGCAGTCTAGAATTTCGAATTGGTAATTCAACCGCACATAACGTTCCATTGGCAAAATGTTTTATTTTTCCTTTTTAACATGTAAAACAATACTGTAAGTATAAAACGAAACCAACGTACGAAAAGCTTAGTCCTTAAATGAGAGGTAATGAAATGAGAACCACCCTCATGTCCCCTAGCACCGGATTAAATAGAATTCTATTATACATTTAATTTTGATAAATCCGTTCAATTGACTCCACGTTTCAGTAGCAGACTTGGTTTAATTGAGCCATTTCATGTCATGCAATGAACTGGGCACATTTGATGAATATGGTCAATTGCAAATACTGCCGTTCCTAACATATAATTGTAATGATGCCGGAAGCTCAGTTCATATACAAACTAAAAACGTTGTTGATCCTTCGAAGTAAAAACCTTATTTTTACTTTAGCTGAAAAAGTAACAAGATTGTACCGGATTGTTTGCTACCACTGATGATTTTACCTGAAAGGCATTTCTCAGATAAAATTTCACTCTTTGAATAAAGAATTTTAGGATGTTTCGTTTTAACTTTGTATTTCTAATTTTACTGATGTAGGACACGTGTACAAAAATGGAAACACGGGTGTTTAAGGAGGCAGGGGACAAGGGGGCACAATGGAATAAAGCTTCTGTTACGATAGCAAGACATTCTGTTCCAAATGATTACCGAATCGTCCTCATGGCCGACGTCGGACCAACATACCGTGGAGACACGGCAGTGGATGACTTAATCATAAATGATGGACCATGCCAAGGTATTATATAGGGTCAATTGTAGAGCTTAATCACAGTGTTGTTAATGTACATGCAGAGAGTGCTAAATTGACAGTAGGCATGCTTGAAGAATGCATTTAATTTGAATGTACGTCAGATTATATTTCTTTAATCTAATTGAAATTATCTACAACGTCGTATTTAGTACATGTTTAGTAAATGAAAAGCTCAGGTTTTAATAATTCAGGAAATGAAATTTTATACACCAAATATTTCAACTTATTCCTCATGGATTTATATACTCCGTTTTTGTTCTTTCAGCAGAAAATTACTTCAAACAGCTATCTGTTTATTTCAGTTTTTCATACTAACTAGCATATGTTCATCATAATTTAGGAATTATTGAAACTGTAGATAAAAAAGTAATTTTATAAAAACATATTTGAAGTGGACGAAAATGTTGCCTTTTGATTTTAAAGTTAGTCCCCCAATGACTAAAACCTGAATTGTTCCATTTTTACAGGAAGTCACGGAGCACCTATTGTCGGTAGGTTCACCATTAAACAAATTTTAATTTGCAAACTGTGTTTTTATTAATAATAATCTAATCATATATTATATATGTAAATATGTTGTTATATTTATTTTGATTAAATACAAATATGAGTACAGACAGAGACATTTAATTCAAATTGTAATTAATAACCATTGCCACAATATATTTACGCATTAACATAAGTAATTCTAAAATCATTTCATTACAGGTTAGAGACGACTATGGCAAATATTTTACTTCAAGTTTTGATATATTAATCAGGAGTTTCAATTAGTATAGGTGACCTATGGATTTGTTTCATATTGTTATTCGATAAAATGTATCCTTACACACATGCATTTTAATTCGTTACTTCTCAGCGAGTTATAACATGCTAGAAATGTATACACTGCCAGTGTGTGATTTAAACACGTGAATTCATTTTAGTAAACACCTGAATATATAAGGGCAGGTTCAATGAAAGTATAGAATAACAACATCAGTAAACACCACCTTACATGATTGAATGGATTCTGTTGCCAACAAGACACAAAGTCATGTATTTTGTCGAACGAAATCATCTGTTTTGAAATTTGATTACAGAAGAGAGCAAAGTAAGACATAACTTAAAATGTCGTAAAAGATGTAACTTACTTTCTTAAAAGAGACATAACATGATTGCTTGTCATAAAAGATGTACTGCTTGTCATAAAAGATGCGACTTGATTGCTTGTCATAAAAGATGTAACTTTATTTAAAAGTTATAATTGTAATATATTGCAGATATATCAGTCTGTGTGGTTTTTTTTTGTTTGTTTTTTGTTTGCTTGATTAAAATGATAAAAAAAAGTTTCAGAGAAAAATCTAAGCTTTGAATGTATAAAGAATTAAAAAGTATGTTAGTTGCTTTTATTCTTCATGGAGTCGAGGCCAACATAGTTCAAAAGGAAAATCGCAAACCCATGGATCATTTGTTTGATCCATTGGCGAGACTTGTTCTCTGTGACGGTGACGTTACTGATTCATGTGTCAAACTTACAGAGGCCTATTATTGCTTTTAAACAGCATTTGTGGTAAACATACTTTGTTGAAACATGCTGAAATTGTAGCAAAACCCGTTTTATGATCGTCACCTATGCTCTGAGTACGTGTTACAATGCTAAAAAGTACAAGTATAGTTGGCAGGGGCGGTAGAGTGTGGGGGTCCTGACCCAAAATGTTTGTGAATATTATTACAAACAGGAAATCGCTTTTCCAGTCTGTGTTTACTTTTAAATTCATCATGTTGTCGGTACATGTGACATTCACTTTTGCCAAAGGAGTTAATTCTAATTTCTTGGTACGGCATCCTACAGATTTAGTGCTTCCACAGTGAAATTGAAAACATATCGGTTCCTTATATTTTAGAAATTTACAATTAATGCAATATAAATTTAAGATAGTGTCTGTGTAATTTCATTAAACATTTGGACAACGCACAATTCATCACCAATTTTACTCGTCTAAAGATCCGCGAATCACGGGGGAGAAACGCAACGGTGCTCTTTGTCCCGAATCGAAAGCTACAATAGATCGTTCTTATATATCTGAAGCTAATGTTCGTATGGACAACTTATTTGCACTGACCCTGCATGACGTTGCATATTGTGTTTTCCCATAGTGGAAATAATTATCCTATATTTTCCCGAAAAACATGTGAAACGTAATCAGCTTTTAAAGTAAGTTAAATTTACTTCGCAAAACTGGATGTAAAGTGTAAATAGCAACAAAAAGTATGAAAGTATTGTATCAAATAAAACATGCGGAGCAATTACAATAGATATCTTAGACGGTCTGTAAGTTATCTATGTATTCTTCAAAACATAATGATTGTTAACTTACTCCCTTGTTATTCTCAGAACGACCATCGTATAATAAACACAAAATCGTGTGTTGTTGTTTTCTTTGTGGTCAGTTACCTTTTAATTAAAATATGACCTTGATCATACAACGTAATATAATCAGGGCTAGACTCAGAAGACAGTTTTGAAGACCCAATTTATCAAGAAGTTGAACAATTATTGTACAAGGTGGCATTATAGAACAAAACTTCACTGATAAGGATAAAGGTCGTGTGAAACATGGAGCTCAAAATTGTTTTTCTTGTGGCAGCATGTCTTACTGTTGGTAAGTCTTCACTGCTTTTAGTATCGATAGTTTTAGAAACGTAAATATTTAATCCATTTATTACTTTATTGTCCCTGTAAAATAAAGATGCAAAATGTAACACTAGTATTCATCCCTTACCGTCGAGGTCATTAATTATGACAACTTAGAGCATGTACAGAATAATGTCCCAAATTTTACCGACGTTTAGACGTCTGTTTTACCATTCATTATGTAAGACATCGAGCAATTCTGTCTTTAAATATTGTTTTTCATTTTAATTTGGCAGACCCGAAGCCATAGATGATCTTAATGATGATTAAAAAAATATTCAAAAAATTAATTCGCACTTTTTTTATTTGTTTTACCAGTATGTTTAACATCCCACGTAAATCAACACCCTATTTGTAACTTGCAATGTAATTTATTGTCATAGTTTCATCACGTTGACAGGTGTTTACGGTGTTCTGCGGATGCCAAAATATTATAGTAATCATATGGTTCTACAGCGCGCACCTGCTCGCGCCATCTTGTGGGGATTTGCTGACGTCATCGGAGATACAGTCGTTGTTCTTAAAAATGGTGTTCAAGTTGAAGAAACAACCGTTCAAAAAAGTTCCAGTAATGGTAAGAGTCAGTTTTGCATTGCCAAAATAATAAACATATAAATTATATTTATTTATTTTATTGAATTTTAAATCACAGTTTAGGTAAGGAGAGTAAAATACAAACGTTTTCTCTGTATTTAAACTAATTACATCTTTGTAAACGCTCGAAAACAGAAATGGCCAATCAATTAACAATCTTATAACTGACTTTTCTAACATTTTTTCAGAAGTAAATATGAAAGACAACTTTGCAACACTTTTGATATTTTCAAAGAATGACTGTATATAAAAATAACAATATAGACATATGTTGAAAAGAATAAAATCAGCACATATTTGTATATTGATACAATGACCATTTCTACACACAAACGACACTGCATCACACCTACACTTCTGCTTTTCGTCGGCTACAGGCACGATTGGAATATGGAAACTAAAACTACCGGCTGAAAGAAATGCTGGACCATACGACATTCAAGTGAAATCTAGTGAGGGAATTCTCTCATTTGCTGACGTTATGTTCGGAGATGTTTGGATGTGTTCGGGACAGAGTAACATGCAGTTTAAAATGAGGGAGGTAGATGTTATTTTAACACAAATGTATACCAAACATGAAGAATTCTAATTTCATACTGAAAACACTTTAAAACAACATGGACAATAAATAATTATTAGTTGAATTTGAATACGAACATCTACATGTTTCTTTCTGTATGCAAAAATAAGCAAAACTTACTAAAACACAATGCATATAAAGCAGACTGTGACATTTTACTGTGACTACAATAAACGCACGAACCTTCATGCTTGCACATGCATTCTCTTCATGGAAATTCTTAAGATGCTTGTAATCAAATTTCAGTGACATATCTGATTAGCAGTGCATGGGGTATAAAATCAGAATGATCATATCAAATTTTGATTGGCTATTCTGTTATGAGTTAAAATACGTTGTTTCTAATGTTCACTAGGTGTACGACAGCGCACATGAAATCGACGATTCTATACAGTACAGAGATATTCGGATGATATTTTCTGATTTTGTAAAATCGTCCGTTCCACTTGATGATGTGTCTATAAGACATCCATGGGTATATCCTATCAAAGGTTTGTGCTACCATGTAAAAACGGATTTATCATTTTGTAGAATGACAGTTTTTCTCAAACCTTCAATCTTAAACTTTAATATAAGTCAAGTAAAACAGATTGTAAATAGTTATCGTACACTTGTAGCAATGAAGTTCTTAAAAATCGAAAGCGGTGGTTTTACAAATATACGATATAATTCGATAACTCGCATTATTGTATGCTTAAAGAGTATTCCTATAGTTTTTTTCCTTTCATAGAAAATTTTTAAATTCACATATATGATAGGAACATTTGTGCTGAAAACAATGAACAAATAAAAACAATAGGTCACCAGGCTTGTTTTTGTGAAAAATTGTTTTGAACACATCAACTGTTGCTGACACTGCTAGCGATTTTTCAACATTTTCATAATTTTCTGCCT
This sequence comes from Mercenaria mercenaria, assembly GCF_021730395.1. Lineage (NCBI taxonomy): Eukaryota > Metazoa > Mollusca > Bivalvia > Venerida > Veneridae > Mercenaria > Mercenaria mercenaria. The sequence continues at coordinate 1,026,319 of NC_069364.1, forward strand.
TTTTTATAAATACATGTACCAACCAAAATATACATCAAGACAGCACAATATTAAGTTTTTTTCTTTTTACAGATTTTATTATATACTTATTTGATATCATAGTCATATTTGTAATACTCTATCCTTACAATAATGGGTACAAATGAAAAAAAAAAAGTTTCATATTTATTTTTGTGAACTTTTTTCAGTGAAAAATACCCATAGTGAAGAATATTATTTTAAATTTTGAAAAAAACTCTTTCATAGAATTTTTTCCTGTTTTTCTTATGTATAGATAATTGTATTGTGAGCATAAAAATGGCTAAACATGTATGGGTCACCAGGCTAATTTTTATGTTAAGACCGCTAGAATACAACACCTGTTCGGACGGAAAATGGCGCGAAACTGGCCAAATTGATGACATGTATGTCTGCTAGAAGTTAAAAAAAAGTTTTAAAAATTCTTAATTCTTTCTATAATTGAATACTGAATAATCTGAAAGGTAATAATGTCTTATCAGTACTAAGTCAATTATCTTACATTATATGAACAACACTGTCTTTGTACTAAAGTGCTATGTGAAAACACAACCACAAAAATAGCAAGATACCTGTCAGGCATGATACTTGTCAATACAACATAAACCAGTATCAACATTTGATTACTGATAAAACTTATCAAAAATGTTATTTCATTCAAGATTCCTCATATTTAAGACTGTCTGTAACATGTTTCAACAAATTTTGACTTCAGTTCAGTTTTCCATAGAAAGTGTCGGCTGCGCAGAAAGATGCGCATAAAAAACAAATTGACTAAAATGAAATGTTCTTTCTTTGCCCATTTTTAAAAAAAATGAGACGCAACTACCTTGACCTGAGACGATAATATGATTTGTAATAATAGTGTCATGTACATTTAATTTCAAGCAAAATAATCATCTTTCAGGAATCATAGACGAGTTTTCTGCGCTTTGTTTTATGTTCGCACGTGACCTTCAGAAACATTTAAACTATCCAATAGGAATAATTGAGTCTAATTGGGGCGGTACTCCAATTGAGGTGTGGAGTTCCCCGGATGCAATCAACGCATGTCCAACAACAGTTAAACCGAGTCCGTAAGTTAAAACATGCTGTTCGCTAACAGTTTCTTTAATTGCAATAGGCTTTGAAAGCGAACAGCATGGATCCTGACCAGACTGCGCGGATGTGCAGACTGGTCTGGATCCATGCTGGTCGCAAACGCACTATGTTGGTTTTCTCATGGCGCGGCTCATATATCTATGGAGTTTTTCTCTTAACATCCTATAGTTTCAGTGATTTCTTATTGGGAAAACTCGATAATTTGATTTTGTTAACAAATAATTACCGCTGATATCATAATAATGACAAAGGCCAATCAAAGGAAGGTGTTCTAACCTTTATATTTATAAACAATATTTACAAGAAAAAGTTAAAATGATTTTATTACAGACTTGCAACCATTGTTCTATTGGAATATATAATATAACAGTATATAACCAAATTTATTGCGTTTCATGTATACTACAGTAACACTAAACATCTCGTGCTTTTTTTTTTATTTTGATGGAAAATGCAATTCCAGTTATATCGGCTTTCACATCGTGTGGGAAGCAACTTTTGTAAACATATCAATGCTGTGACTTGGAATAAAAAATCTTTTCAGGAGCATATATTGGCCAACAGATCTAGGTGCGCTCTGGAATTCTATGATGCATCCTTATCTATCAATGACAATAAAAGGCGCCATCTGGTATCAGGGTGAGAAAACTACTTTCATTTTCAGACATGTCTGACTTTGTACTTATAAGTTGAAGACATATTGTTGTTCTGTAACGTCGGTTGGCAGTATGTATATTTTATCTATCATATACTGAATTTTCGTCTGATATACGGATTGTACTTCTAATATGATGTCAGGAATAACGCGACGATGGCGTCTTGACGTCCTATGCGTCAAAAAGTTTACCGTTTCTAAGGTGTTTTCGTCCATTTGTCTAAACTTATGGTCAATGTTGGTTGATTTAACACCTAAAATAGGTATATGTATATGTGTATATAATAAAAGGGTTAATGAGGCATTAACTTGATCTGCAGTGATGCGTTCGACCCGCGTGGATTTTGTCAGGTCGGATCAAGCGCCCGCGCCTAGTGGGATTCAGACCTCGTAAAATCCTCTAGAGTAAAATACTATATTGCAGATCATGGTACTTTCATAATAGCCCTGTTGGATAGAATTGGCGTTTTACTTTGTTAAGGGCTGATATGGTACCAAGTTTAATATACAGATTTGATGAGTTTCGAACAATAAAACAAACATTAAAGTCTTGTATTCAGTATGAAAAATTCGTATGAAACGACTGTGCAATAAATATATGCAACGACCTACATTATAGCTTTATAATCAATTTAGGAGAAGCAAATTCGGGACACCCTGACCTCTACGCATGTCAGTTTCCCGCCATGATTAACGACTGGAGGAAAAAGTTCCATGCTAACTCGGATGGCGAGACAAGTGAACATTTTCCGTTTGGTTTTGTGCAGGTTCGTTATTTCATCTTTAAAATACCAAGCCATAGAAGCCATTTTATGATGACGTTGAGTCCGAAATGGTCAGAAGGACCTGTAAACATCCACGTGTGTAATAATGTCTCCCACATGTAGTGGGGCAGACATATTTCCTCTTACACCACAGCGCTGATATACACCAAACTTCGGAGGAGTAACCATTGCCAAGCCTATTTGTGCGTACCGCCGACATTTTCCGGTTTAATTTTCAGCGGAGTTTGGCCCTTTATTCATCATATGTTATAACGTTTTGGCCAGTTCTGTAAAAATATCGGGCGGTTTTACAACAAATCTCACACGAGTGATCAGTGCCAAGCCTCATTGTTTATGTTATTGGCATTTAAGTTTCGATGATTTTCAGCGGAGTTATGGCCTTTGATTCATCAAATTCTTCGGTGTGCATATTGTCGGCATGTCCCGGTTCAGTGATGTTCAGTGATGTTCAGTGCAGTCATGTCCCTTAATTTGTCGTATTTTAGCTTGTTCAGGTAACTGCTCCAATACCACATGGAGGAATCACACCAAACTTCACAAAAGTATTCATTGCCAAATCTAAACGTGCATATCGTCGGCAAGTTACAGTTTAGTATTTTTCGGAGTAGAGGCCCTTGATTCGTCAAATTTTATGTTACACTGCTTGGTAAGTATACTGTAGGCTAAATTTCACCAAAAGTTACAAGTGATATAGTGTGAAGCTTAGTTGTACATATTATCATCATATTCTAATTAAATGATTTTCATCTGAGTCATGACCTTTGATTTGTCAATTCTTAGGTCTGTGCTATTTCTCAAATACCACTGGTTGGAATTCCACCAAACTTCACAGGAGTTACCACTGCCAAACCTAGTTGTGTCTATCGTTTGAATGTTATGGATCAGTTATTTTACCTGGAGTTATGGTCCTTAATTTGTGACATTGTACTATTTCTGCATGGTAAGTGCTGGGAGACATACGCTTTTCGTGAAAAACGTCCTCTAGTTTCAATTATTTTCCATGTGAAAATAGGCGTTGTCAGTCCAACGGACATCGCACCTTATTTTCCCGGATAGGCATATTTTGCTTCGTACAACTGTATATACATAGGGTAGGCATGGTAATGGTTGTGTCTTGCATTTTAACCGTCCAACCGGAAGCTGAAAACATTTTTACTGTTTCGGAATATGTCCAAACTGATAACATCATTCACTTACTTACCTTACGTAAAGGCGGAACCATTCTATGGTATTGTGACAACTAATTTATTTGCATTTATTTTAGCTCGCGCCATTCCGTGCCGGAAACACAATTGGGGGTTTCCCTCCAACAAGATGGGCACAGACGACAGATGTTGGATATGTGCCAAACATTAATATGCCAGACACTTTTATGGCTGTTGCAGTAGATCTGCCAGATTTTAATTCACCGTCAGGAGCGTATGTAGAATTTATATTTCTCCAGATTCTATATCTTATTTAGAAAATACATGGCGGGATGACGCTTGATAGTGCCATGTTGCGGCGGCTGTTAGAAGTCATTCCGTACTTGTACTCAGTGTTTTAATATTTTCTGGTTCATTTAGATCATTGAGCACATTCATTTTTTTATGATTATTAAATCCCACGCTTAAGTCAGTGCTAGTGGGCTTTAGGGGTGACGTACAATTCATTATTCTTGTGAACATACTCAGTCAAACGAGTCTGCTGTTAGGTAGCTTGGTTGCGTTCTCTGCTTCCAAATGATTTTTTTCACAGATTTTATTAACTATCACAATAGTAGTCCTTGAAGCGGTCATAAAACGTCTTTAGTGTTGTTATAATTTCTGGTCCTTCAAGATCATTGAATTAGGCGCTTAGTACGATGCTAGGGGGCGTGAGAGGTGCAACACATTTTATAATCTGTCATGAACAGACTTATCAAACCGAGTCTGTTATTATGTTGCTTTGTTGCGTTCTATGCTTTCAAAGAATCTATATACAGACTGTATTAACAACGCACGCTTTCAACGTCCGTTGCAGTGTAACCTGCACGTTTATCACGAGGCGATATAACATATGCAAATATCGAAACCACTGAAACAAAAGTATTTGTACCGCACTGGTAATTGGCATGTTTCCCATATCAATTCACCAAAATAAAGGATTTTTGCTGTAAAAATCTATGAATATAATTGTTTTTTTTTTTGTATATTCCAGCATTCATCCTACATATAAACAAGACGTCGCAGCTCGTCTAGTTTTGGGAGCCAGGAACGTTGCCTATGGCGAACGTAACGTTATTTTTCAAGGCCCATTTCCAACCGCTTACAACGTCGATAACGGACTACATAGCTTAACTATAACCTTTGACAATGGTACCGGAAGTTTACACATGAACAACAACAACGGTTTCGAGGTATCTTATGAAGTTTCTTAAAAGTGATATTTGATCACATCTCGAAAGTGTCCAAGTTCGTAGGCTGGACTAATTTATGCCGTGATTCCGGAACAAAACTGATGCGAGCATGTGGTTGTTTAATAATGTCTATGGTTTCTGTACTATGACGTAACAGATTAATGCAAAGTATGAAATTTTAGAAACTGAGTTTTTCTTTAGGATGTCACGAAATCTAAATGGTCAAGTAATTTGTTTGAGATTAAAGGTCACGTATTCAACTTCTTCTTTGTTTCATAGAAGAAACAATTTCTGATCTTATTTACGTATCTTTATATAACATCACTTTTTCCTACACATACTTTTCATGACAGAGTCTACCATAAATTGATGAAAACATAAATAAGAAATAGAAAATATTTCCTAGTGAAATGCCAGTCAGTGGTGGTCTTCTAACCCTAAAAAGACACTTATTTGCTATTGTCTTAAAACTAAACCCGTACTTCCAGTTTTGATCTGCAAAATTTGCAAATATTGGAGTATAAGCATGAAAACCATCTCATTTCATGGAGAATGCATTTTAGAAGTGAAAAAGTTTGATTAAAGCATCCTTTTACACGAAACTGCGGAAAATGGAAATATTGGGATCTATTTATGTTTTACTGCTTTTGCATTACAGAAACATATTTTACCGACTAACTGACCTTATTCTTTAAATACAATAAAATATTTCATAGGTTTGTTGCGCGAGCACAATATCCGGCTGCAGTAACCCCGCCTCTTGGGTCGCCGCTCCAATTAAAGTGACAATGACCTCGAAAGTTCAGATTGACGCTTCTGGTTGCCAGGGAAACTATCATGTTGCTGGTGTAAGGTAAAATATATCAAGCATTACATGTCAATCATATTTCTCTAATTAATACGCACGCGCGTCCAACTGAAAAATATGTTAGTTAAATGCATGCCAGTCTTCTCGTTTTATGAAAAAATTTAAAAAAGATATAGCAAAAGTCTTTTCATACTCTCTCGTATACAGATTCTAGGAAAGGCTGCATACATACAAAAATGTATACATTGATGATTATTCGAACACCATTTTATAACAAAAAAAACTAATTACAAATATTATTGACTTTTATAATTCTTGATAAAGACCGTGAAACCTGTTACCTGTCCATTTCCTTAACTGATGTTTTTAAAGTTTTCATAAATTTCTGAACTAAAATATATTTAAACTAAGGTGATAGCAATGCAATCTGTTAATAACTGCCGAAATTAGGCCGAATGTAACATTCCTTACAAGGATGCATATCATTGCACAAGTATTTTTTAATGGAACTCGATTTGGAATGTAAATACGTCGTCATTGTCATCACCGCAATCATCGTTATCTTCAGAAGAAGGTTAGTCATCAATATCATCAGTTTTTGCTAACTCTTGTTCCGGACGAACGCATTATGTATGTACTCCATGCAATTTTCTCATAATAACTTATTAACAGTAACCCAGGCACGTGCAGTTCCATGTATATCAGGATGAAATATTAGTGTTTCCTTGAATGATGGCAATGGTGAAGGTGATTATTAAAACGATGATAATATGAAACTAATGAATATGGCTACGATGATGATGATAATGATGATGATGTCGACTGCAATGTTGATGTACACGTGATGTACCATCATCAGGTTGATGATTCTCTCCTCATTTAAATATAATTTATTTATTGCTTTTTATTAGCATAAGCACTTTTGGATGCTCCGGCGGTCGTCTACCATTATCTTTTGTTTAAAGTTTACTTGCACTGGTAATTTCTTTTCATTTACCATTTGCAGGATCTTCACAATCATTTATCGCAAAAGTACAAATGGCCGCGTTTAACTGCGGTTTACAGTCGCTATATTTTTAAAGGTTTGGACAACAGACCGGCTCAAAACCATCATGGCTCTGTATTTTAGATGATATTGTTTCCTAATATATTCTTTTTTGTCGAACTAAATGCATAACCGTTACAATACTTAAATATCTTTTTATCCGCAATATATTTTCAATTACCCTGTCCATTTGGTAATGCACTTACAATATACATTTTGTCTACTGCAGTTCGGTACAGACAACAAAAATTCGGACAAGTTTTGATAAAAATAAAAAATGCGTTGGTAACATTTTCAGGCGTTACAGAGGTGGACCAGTTGAAGAGATTGTTGAGCTTTGTTATAAATAATACTTACATTTTTTTTCACAGACAATGTCTCCAAACACAATATAAGTGAAACACTTACATTAACTTACAACTTTTACTTTTCTTAATACGTTTTTTTAATCTGAATTCCAGGTACCTGTGGAAGGAAAGTCCCTGCGCTCTAAAGCAATGTGCGTTATATGACAGCCATACACAGCTCCCTGTGCCACCATTTGTAAAGACAGAAGTCTTCAAGTCTCAAGCAAGCATTGTTGTGGGCTAAACTATCTTCACTCTGTACATTATGAATATGACAAATAAATATCAATGTATGTTTGCATACAAGTGTTCCAATATAAATTACAATGAGTGTTGTAAATGTCTAGACATTAACATCTCGGGAGAACTTTGAAAGGATGTTAATTAATTAAGCCCGGTATATATTTTGCCTTCAGTTTAAAAACTAAGGATATAGTAAACTATACATATGAGCAGTTACCTCATAGTAGTTGCATATTAACAAATTTAAATTAATATGTTCGTGTAAATAAACAGCATAAATAGCAATGTGAGTTAGGTTTAGCATAGGTAACACCTGATAGGCCTTACTTGTTTGGTCACGTATAATGAGTTAGGTTTAACATAGTACACACTTAAAAAAAACTTGCCAAGTTGCATAATGCTGGTCAGGTAGCTGCACACTAAATAAAGGCTGTTTTGACATTTTGAGACAACCTAAGGAGTTTTATTAAAAGAAGTAAGTTATTGACCATTACAAGGCGACACGCCTATTTTCAAGTAAAAAACAAAGGCAAATATCAAACAGGGAATGCCACGTACCAAAAACGCAGCCTCCCCAAAACGAAACCCACAGTACGCAGACGTGCACACCAAAACACACACACATACACGCGCGCACACACAAAGCTAACACATCAGGACAAAACGGGCAAACAAAGGAACAAAATGGGGCACCGCCTTGGAACGGTCAGTGGCAAAAACACCACTGGGGAGCTTAAACCGGTTTATGGTGCGCATTCAACCTCACTCTTACCCCCACCATATTCCAAAGACACGGGACAGTGTAAATAAAAGTAATCCCCTCCAGGTGAATCTCTAACACACGTAATGGAAACAAAAAGGCATGGCATGTAAAACACAAAAATGCTCGTGTATAAATATATATTTAGAACCAAAAACGTATGTACTCAATGCCTTTTCAGAAGACAGAGCAACAAGAGAAACACCCTTAAGGGCCCAACGAAACAGGCCAGAAGACAGATATCAAAACAGTTCAGTCCTGGTAGGATTTAAAAACTGCTTATCATAGAGTCCCCCCTCCCCTCTTCATTCAGACACAATCAAAGAGGGAAGCGTAGTGTCCAACTGTAAACGGGTTGAACACTAAACATCCGGTATGTCTCAAAACAGTTGGGTCGTAACCTCTTACTAAAACGTTTTATAATTTTACCAAATACATAAGGAAAATTACTATGACCCAACATCTTACGAATTTGTAAACCACATCCCCATAAAAAACGGGTTTAGAAATACCTTCTCGCAGAAGTGTCTTTAAATTACTATTGAATTTTAAAACTAAATCAGAATTACGATAGTAAAATTTAGCAAAATATTTACGCAATTTGTAATAACGGTAGCCTTGCTGAAGAAGTTTACTTGAAATATATTGATTACGTTCATTGAAATGCTTGACATGACTACACACTCTGGCAAACCGAATTAATTGAGAAATATATACCCCATAAGATGTAGCCTGAGGTACATCCCCATTCAAATGGGGAAAATTTACAATACTAAAATTAAAATCATACCTTTTGTCATAAATTTTGGTATGTATAATACTGTCATAAATAGAGAGATGTAAATCTAACAATGAAGCATCAGTATCCGAATTGTTAGTTTTAATTAACTAAAGCTCCCTTGGATAAATAGTACCCACCATTTTGCAAAAGAAAACAAAAAACAAACGGATTATCCACATTAAGAATATCATCCAGATAGCGTGATGTATTATTAAATGCAGTTATAATATCTGCCTGCGTATCTGGAGAAAGGTTCAACATAAAGTCTCTTTCATAACTATATAAAAACAAATCTGCGACAAGGGGTGCATAATTTATTCCCATGGGAATACCAACTACTTGTCTAAAAACTGCATTCCCAAACCTGATGTAAATGTTGTTCAATAAAAAGGAAAGGGTTTTACAAACTTCGTCGCAGGTCCACATTGTAGTGTTTAATAATATTGCTGGTAAAAAAAGGCTTTTTCAAAATTGCAAGCGAGAAACGAGCATTCTCTCTGGCAAAGGCTTTTTGAATTAGGGCAGTCAGTTTGTCATTTATTAAGTTATGTGGTAAAGTGATATACAAAGTAGAAAAATCGTATGTACTGACTGTAGATACCTTGTAATTATTAATTTTAAACTTATCCAGGATTTCGCCAGAATTTTTAATCGACCAAAATAAGTGTTTACCAGAGTTTTTGTATACTTTATCGCAGTATCTTTCCACGTGGGCTTTCACAGCAGTTAGACATGATATTAATAGTTTTGAAATATTTGTAGTTGTACAAGAGCTTGAATTAGCAATGAAGCGAACTTTATATGGTTGTTTTATGCAATTTAGGAATCCAGTACATGGTTGGTAGTTTAATTTGTTGACTGTCTATACGAACTTTTAAATTAGAAACTTCAGTGATGTGATCAAGGACCAAATTATTTTCAACAGAAGGACTCAATGTATAAGTTTTAGTGCTATTTAGTTCGTTTTGTAAATTTTAAACATTAATATAATGAAGGCGTCAAATGATGATAATATTGTTGGCCGCCTTGTCTGCTGGAACTAAGACATACTTAGAATGATATTCTTAAATCTTGCTTTTTCCGTTTCGTATTTAATTTTATGTATAATGTCTTGTTTGTTGTTGATGGTTTTACTTTTCTCACCTTCTAAACCCCCTAATTTTGAGCCCCACCTCTCTTTTGAAATGTGTGAGGTTAGGTATCCACCACATATTGGCTGTTGTTTTACAATCAGCCGTCCCTGAGCGATGTCCCACTTTGTTTTTGACTTATTTTCTATTTGTTTTGTTTTTTCTATGAGTGTGTGCGTGTTGGTCTTGTGCACGTCTATAGTTGACGGTCTAACGGAACTACATTGTTTGAGCGAGACTTTACATTCAATCAGAGCTGTTATACTTCGATCTTTTCAGATCGTTTAGCACGAACTACGTATTGTGATATTGGTACTGTTTGTTCTTCAGCTTGGTAAATTCGACTTTGGTGGTTCCAATACTCCCGCTTTTATAGCTTTTGGTACTGTAAAATCAACCCTTGGATATGGTACCTGCTTTTTTTTATTTTCTTTTCTGTCAGTTTCTGATACGCAGGCTCCCTAACGTAACCTTTCTGATTTCCACTTTGATTAGTTCTGCCGACTGGTTTCTCGTTTAGGACAAATCCATTATTCTAACTGGGAACTACATGCCGCTTTTCAAAGAATTACACACTAGTATATCATTGAAAGTTCCATGAGCACCGCAATATGAACTCATCTGCGAATGTGTCTGAATTGCTTTTTACACTTGAATCCAGTGTGAATGTTGAGTTCTGCTCAATTCGGGTTGAATACTGCTTAAGCCGGTGCTAGGGGGCGTGGGCAGTGTTGCATTTTCCATTACTTCTCATGAACAGACTCAATCAAACCGAGTCTGAAATTTTCACTGTTTGCCTTGTTCTCGGTGCTTCCGAGGGATCTACTTTCCAGATTTTATTAGATGACGTAGGCGGTAGCATGAATTTCCACTACCGTCCATGAACAGTCTCAGACAAACCGAACTTTCACCAGTTTCATTATTGCCTTGTTGGGCGACCTGTTGAGTTTTCACTTTTTTCTATTTCATTATCAATTTATCACAAAGCGTTGTTTGTGCTGTGTGGCGGCCGTACATTCAATACATTCAATTGTAGGCGCGTAAAATGCATGCCCAATGGCATGCGACAACCGACCTGCCGTTAGCCAGCTGGAGGGCTTCCTCAGATGAAGAATTAACACCCCGAGTGAAGCTTGGACTTAAATCGGTGAGGTGCAGGTAATTCGAGGTCAGAGTCCTTATCCACTCTGCCAGCTTGTATACATAACCTTTAATCTTAGACAACTTTGTAAAGGAAGTGCCTCTGCTTGATATTTGTAAACAGTGTCAGAAATATCGTCTACTACTCTATGTGTGAACTGTACCACACATATTCTACACTATAATGTAAGAAAGATTAAGAATACATCAGTTACTTTGTTATTAGGGACCAATCTAATAAAATCTGGAAAGTAGATCCCTCGGAAGCACCGAAAACAATACAAACTGAAAATTGCAGACTCGGTTTGATTGAGTCTGTTCATGAGCAGTAATGGAAAATGCAACACTGCCCACGCCCACTAGCACCGGCTTAAGCAGTATTCAATCTTCAAATCTAAATGAGTTGAAATCAATGATCCCGAAGGACCAGAAAATATAACAACACTGAGATGAAGTCGAAGCGACTTATTTCGTTTAGTCTATATAGGCAACTGAACAGAAATAAGCACTAAATTAAAAACAAATCATGTTTTACTAGAGATATGAAAATGACAGTGTCTGTATGACTTCATATAATGTTTCAGCATTATAGAACTACACAGTAGTATTATATTCATCCATCAAAGATATGTCACACGTTGCCAAAAAGTATCACAAAAGAGGGAATAAAACAGATTTTCTTGGCAAATTATTTGTTTTGTCCATTTTAGGGAATGTCTCACCTTTCAATGACAAACCATTTTACATATGCACATAATTATACACATATATTTAATTATAAATTGCACTACTGCAACTGTTCGTATAGAGCGAAAACAATAGGTTTGGTTTGAAAATCCGAGGTTCTTCCTCTTCTATATATGCGAAGAGACCAGCATAATTTGTCCAAAAGTAATACGTGTAGTAGATTGGATAAAAACCCCAAAGTTATCCAACACAGCTCGTTCAAACTTTCAATGTACTGAGAAAAACATTAGAGGGATATATACTTCTACTTAAGTCCTTCCAGCATCTACGCACCTAGATGTGGTTAGTCTACATTTTCTGACTGTCTTTTCAAACAGTGTTTACTTCTGCACTACGTAAGCGTCCACATATCAATAACAGCAGCTGCCCTCGAAGTCACTGTGACTAAGATAACCTTAATTAATAACCAGTATTATATTTCGTAATTATCCACAAAGTTTTAAATTATCAACGATATCTCTCTATTATCAACACGAAATATGCGTAGATTAGATCTGATTTACTTCTTTCCCTAGGGTCAAACTGCTCGGACTATTTGACAATCTTGTTACTGGGATGGCAGATGGCTGAAACACGGTGAGCACCGAACTTTACTCAGTAGAGAGAGAGAGAGAGAGAGAGAGAGAGAGTGCGTAAATACAAGGGGGTATAGGGGAGAGGAGAAATATCAACAACAAACAAGACGATATATGTAACATACATTACGAAAAGAATAAAAACAGGTTGAAAATAGGGGCATTAGAAATCCTTCTCTTCCTGAAAGACCTGAATTGATTGCGCATGAAAACTACATATGTTAATATGCAGTATCTACTAGTTATACGATTGTATACAGCTCTTTCTATAAAATCAAGAAAAGTATTTATATTTATTAGACATATTGATATATTTTTACACTTCCGAATATAATAGTTAAATACACACCTATAATGCTGTAAGCATTGTGAACGCTGAAGCATATCACACAGTATTGTTCAAGACACAGAGTAAAAACATTGTATCCTTTCATCCGTTATGGTATAATCTACTATGCATTAACAAACAGCCTCATTTGCCAACATAGTCACTTTGCATTGGTCATTGTAAGTCATGAAAAAGAGCTTAATATGGATCCTCCCAATAAAAAAAACAGGATTCATACCTATCTAAAGATGCTTTTATAAGCATCAAACAGTTTACGAGGATTAATCGTTTGAAATGTGGATGTCAGTCGATGAATGTCAGAGAAAGTTTATGGATGCCTGATCATTCACCTACAATAATTTATTTTCCGCCCTTAATTCAGATGAGATAAAGGCAGTCTATCAAATGCCGTAAAATGTATGTCAATCAGTACTAACATATTCTCCGCTTTTAATGCCAATTTCTTTACATGGATCACTTACGTCACGGAGAATATATGCCTTGTCAAGTGGTCTAACTTGCGATCAGTAGGTCTGCGCTCTCCATTTTGAGCTATCTTGGTAGGTGACCCCGACATTTGCTATAGAGCGCTCTATCCAAAATAAAAACCAATCAACATATCTTGCAAACTCTTTATTATCAAATACATAGATTTTTCTTTGAAACATTTTTGGTCAATTAAATCAGGCAAGAAAAAACAAATCCACAGACAGATATCTGCACCTTTTTTTGATAAGATATCATATTACGTCTTTTATGACAGGAAATCATGTTACATCTTTTATGAAAAAAAAATGTTATGTCTTTACGACAAGAAATAAAGATTCATCTTTTATGACAAGAAATGATATTGCTTCTTTTATTACAAGAAGTCGTGTATGTCAAGAAATCAAGTGACACCGTTTACGGCACTATAGACACTACAAAGTTGTCCTATTTCTGCTCTCTACTGCATTCAAATTGGAACATATATTTTATAACTCGCAGAAAAGTAACAAATTATACTGTTTGTGTTTCTAGGTGCATTTAAGTGGACTGCAATAAATATATACAAATATCATAGAAATAAAGACCTCAAAATGTTTGTAACAACTGTACTATTATCACTTTCTGATTAATAACATGGAGTAAAATATTCGTTCTAGTCGTCTCTAACCTGTAATGAAATCATTTTATCATTAGTGCGTCAAATAAATTGTTGCAATAGTTAATAATCACAATCTTAATATCTCTATTTAATCAATATATAAGATAAGATATAAGTTTAAAAATTAAAATAAATTTCGATTAAATAATTAAGAGAATCTTCAAATAAACCTACCGACTATAGGTGCTCCATGGCTTCCTGTAAAATCGATATATTTCAGATTTTCCTTCACTTTACAGAATCATTTTTATAAAACCAAACTTTAGATACAGATCTCAAATCTCCTAAATTATGATGAATACAAGCTAGTGAAATAAACAGATAGCTTTTTCAAATACTTTTCCACTGAAAATAACGAACAGACGACAAAAAACAAAAGGAATAAGTTAAAATATCTGGTGCATAAATATCATTCCTTGAATTATGAAAACCCGAATTTCTCTACGATGTTAATTAATCTTAAGACATTTTATTAGATAAAAGAAATATAATGAGAAACACACAAACACATCATTCAACTTTAATGAATTCTTCAAACATACCGAGTACTATTCACCCTTTTGTCCATTTAGTATTCTTAGCATGGGATTTAAACATGCGCAATTTACTCTATTGTGATATAGCCCTCTATAACCTCATCCTATACCATACCTTGGCATTGTCCATCACGTATGATTAAGTCATCCAATGCCGTATCTCCATGATATGTCGTTCCGACGTCTGCCATGAGGACAATTCTGTAGTCATTTGGAACAGAATCACTGGCTATTGTAACAGAAGCTAGTTTCCATTGTGCCCCCTTGTCCCCTGCCTCTTTAAACACCCGTGTTTCCATTTTCGTACACGTGTCCTGTATCAGGGTTAGGGTTAGGGTTAATGTCATTCAGGTAACAACATCAGCGGTAGCAAACACGGAATAATGCACGTTACAGCCTGTTACAGTCTTGTTACATTTTTATTTAAAGTGTAGAATTAAATCAACAAATATTTCTAGTTTAAATATGGACTGAGCTTCCGGCATCATTACTATTATTAATGAGGGACGACTGTCATGACGAAACTGATCATATTTCACAAAATTTAAACACACATGTATGACATTGTACCGCCACGTATAACTCTGACATTCAGATGTAAAAATATACTGATTATATGTTTAAGTCACTGCAAATCGAAGAAGCACAGTAACTGACAAATGTACCCATTTCATTACCTGTCGTGAAATGGCTCGATTAAACTAAGTCTGCTACCTAAACATGGAGTCATTTGAAGGTATTTATTATAATTAAGTGTATAACAGAATTCGGCTTAATCCGGCGTTAGGGGCCGCGAGGATGGTACTCATTTCATTACCTCATTTCATCAAAGGACTTTTCATTGGTTTGTTGAGTTTTATGCTTAAAGTATTGTTTTACATATTCAAAAGAATCACTGTAACATTTTGTCAATGGAACGTTATGTGCGACTAAAATACCAACTAGAAAGTTTAGACATTTTAGCTACATTTCCAGATTTAAATAATTTACGTAGATAAATGTTTCAGATGTCATATGTTTTACCTGTAAAAATACGAATAATGTTCCAGATCCGTCGCCAAACATATAATACCAAAACTCGAAACACATCGTCCTATTCGCCGGTAGGACATGTGATAAAATACTGGCCTGTTCCCCAAATTTTCTTGGTGATGACGATTCTACATATATGTATATTCCCTGTACTGTAAAATAAACAGTTTAAGCAATATATTACAGTTCGTTATAGGATGTATATGCTCATGTTTTTATATCCTTATCAAGTTTAAAAGCAGATAATGGTTTTATCAACGTTTAAACAAACACAAGGAAGACATGCAGAACAAATTGTTCATGAAAACACATTTGAAATGTTTGCATCAATTCATTATCATAATATCAGGTTTCAATGCTTAGTTAAAGGCATGTAAATTAAAGCGTATGACTTATTATCTGGAACTGTATCATTAACATGTAATACCTGTTTCAAGTGAATAATCAGCACCAAACCCTGTACCAATATTTGGTTGGGCCATTTTTCAATAATTCATGATATGTTTTCCTCGGGGATGACAGACACCCAAGTCCTGTACCAGCAATATGTGTAGGAACATTTTCATTAACATATTATAACCGTTTCTATCGTATGATCGACTAAGATCCTGTTCTAACAGATTGTGTAAAACCATTTTAACTAATATATAATACCTGTTCCTAGCGTATGATCGACATCAGGTCCTGTACCAACAGATTGTGTCGGACCATTTTGGAAAGTCCAGTCAAAGTTGTCATTCTTCTGTTGTTCCCAGTCACACAATGTTCCATCATCGAAATCACACACTTCTTCTTTGTGTAAAGCTATAAACAGGAATCATTAAAACGAGATAAATCAGATTTTCGCATATTTTCCTTCTTTGGATATTTAACAGTGTTATATAAATTTTATAGTAGCAAAATAATTTTTGTATTTACAAAAAGAAATGAAACTGTAATGTAATGCAGTTACTATATTCTTCTTGTGAAGTGCACTGTTTTGTCCAAAATATAATTATTTAAGTTTTAAAGGGTAACGTAGTTCACAATATAGCAAATGTAACATACATAAGGGTCCTGCAATGTATTATTCTTCCCAGAAAACCCGCATATACTTTTTGTAAAGTACCAAGTTTTCATAGCATAACCAACACTCTTACAACCACACTTCAGAAGTAGGTTTCAAGATGACATTAAGTAGGTTTATCTTGTATTAATTTTGGTATGCCTAATTTAAGGATATTATTAGGCTGCAATCTTTCGAAGTCATCTTGACAGTCTGTATCAATTTTATGTCATATTGCTACATTTGAATAAAACTTGGTGCTAGGGGGCGTGGGCAGTGTTGCTTTTTCCACTACTGCCCATGAACAGACTCAATCAAACCGAGTCTGCAATTTTCACTATTTGCCTTGTTCTCGGTGCTTCCGAAGGGATCTACTTTCCAGATTTTATTTCTATATCATAATATAAATTCTTATAGTATCTATCTTTTTCGCTATTGTAACTTAAATACCTCTAAGAGATAAAGACAATAGTATGGTCTTAACTTAAAGAAATATATGATGCGTACACATTCTGTTTCAAATAACTTATATTTTCAAACTCTAGGACTTACTTAATCTTGAGACCTACCTGTAATATCCACATTGAAATATCTGGTAATGTTAGGACCTGAACCGTTTGAACCAGCACAGATATATGTTCCAGAGTCGCCTATTGAAGCATGCGGTTGGCGGTATACTGAAGCTTAAAATACATACATAGAAACATTCAGTGTCGTTATATATAATGCTTATTTTTCTATTTTAGTATTTTATATCTCTAAGTTCAAAAAACCTATTTAAACATTAATGAACAGTGGTTAAAAGCCGAAACATTGATCTGAAATTTAAATAACAGAAAGAGAGCGTTTATTATCATTTCATTTTATCAAATACATATACATGTAGCTGCTGAACGTTTCTTCAAAATTTATTTCCAGTAAAGCTTCTAAAATTTCTGTTAGTGCTTGAAATATCACGTAAAATTTCAAACCTTTGATATATTTACTGTTGAGGTCACAACCATTTAATTTTGACCAATACAGTGTATGCTGCCCAGACATGCTGCAGTTCAGTGTTAGTTCACTACCGACAGGTACTTTCAAATACGTTTCCTTTGGTCCATTCATGGTGAGCTGTACTAAAGGTGAAAACAGATAGATACAGAATTTATATCGTTCATTATAGATTACATCTAAGAAAACATTTACTAAAATATATTTCTTATGTGTTTATGTCAATTGTTATTCAATATCCTCTTCTATTACATGTATAACAAAACAGAAATATTACAGTCAGTTTCAAGAGAGTTCATTGACTATTGATTAGCTGACATTCCTCCTGTTAATGAAGTGGTAGGCCGAACAATCAATGTGTTCTGTTCATGCTGAGCGCCAGATGGTCCTCACTTTTAAAATTCAAAATACAAATACAATTTTTATGTAAATATGATATCAATTAATTTAAAGTATTCATATACTTACTTATAGTTTCACACAGCTCTCCCGTAAATCCCTTTGGACATTCACAAAGGAACTGGTACTCATGGGAAAAACAGATTCCTCTTACACAAGGGTTACTCATGCAGGGATCATTACCTATAAAAGATGCGAAACAATACAGTAAATTATGCTAATTATAGGTATCAGATAAGTAATAAGTAGGCATGAAATTTTCCGTATGGAGTGTACGCACGCATTGAATGTACATTATTAGACTTATGTAAAACATAACCCTAACCTTTAGTCAGTGTATAGTACGCCCATACATACGTGCGTAATGGAATACGATTTAAACGGCAGTGTGCACGTGCCTGCTAACATGCCGCAAAGCGCAGTTTTAACCATATCGTTTCCTTGTTTGTCACACTTATATTTTCTGCTTTAAAGGGAATTCCGGTAGTTTTTTATGTGCATCTTTTTGCGCAGCCGACACCATCTATGGAAAATTGAAGCGAAGTCAACATTTTTTGAAACACGTGACAGAAAATCTTAAATATGAGGAATCTTGAATAAAATAACATTTTAAATAGGTTTTATTAACAATCAAATGTTGATACTGGTTTATGTTGTATTGACATGAATTGTGCGTGACATGTATGTTGCCATTTTTGTGGCTGTGTTTTGACAGCGCATTTAATACAAAGACAGTGTTGTTTATATAATGTTAGACAATTAACTTTGTATAGATACCCTTTCAGAATATTTAGTATTCAATTACAGAAAGAATTAAGAATTTTTAAAACATTTTTTAAACTTCTTGTAGATAATTTATACATGTTATCACTTTGGTCAGATTCGCGCCATTTTTGTCCGATCAGAAGTTGCATTAAAGGTCCATTACTAAAACCCGAACGAGTATTATATGAAAACCAGAGTTTGTAGCTGAGACTTCCTATTTACTGAAAATATGGCCCACTGCATCGGTTCTGACCAAATAGTCATGAACATGTTCAAGAATAACTAACAAATAAACAAAAACTGTTGCCTATGTCAAACCGAAAGTATGCTTTCCGACTGCTTACGAACCCGTCGAGCATCTTCGGACTTTGTCGGAAGAATCCTCCGAAACGAGGCTATAATTTATAAATAGATGCAAAATATATCATATGCCCAAACGATAACGTGATTTTTACAAACTTAGCACATGAAATTCAACAATTTTGTAACTCACAAAAACTTCATGAAAATCATTCTTATAATACAGGTAATATACAGCTATACTACAAGTTTTCATAAGGACAATTCAGGCCCTTTTTGAATAAAAGTGTTTTTACAATTTCGTCTGTAAACTTTTTCAAATAATCTCTTTTCAGTATAATCTTAAGAATATAAATGAGTAACTGTCTTACACTGCAGAAACAAAGTATGATTGAAATTTACCTAAATACACTTATTTATGTACACATGGCTACATTAATTTAATAAGATTTTAGACATTAAACACATTGTCTTGGCCTAATATATGTCACTGTCAATTTTAAATTTTGTACATCTCATATTTTTCGTGCAAGTCGTGCATAATTACCATCATGGAAATACAGTTATTTTGTTGCGCGTCTTAAATGGATATTCGTTTGAAACAATTTTAAAATCACGTGATCTCGAAGAATTTCCGACCGATTACCGAAAAGCGATAAACACGAAAGTAGGACAAAATGACCCCATGTCAGTCTAAGAAAATACAGAAACAATCATTTGTTTCTCTGTACATGTGTTGATTTCAAGGGAATATTGCATGGCTATCGTAATGTTTAGTACTATATTTCAAAATGTGTGTCTTTTTTTTTAAGATTTATGTCTATTCATTTGTCTTTATTTTGCACCTTTAAAGCAGTTTTAACTTAAAATTTTGCCAGGTGACCCATACTTTTTGGCCATTTTTAGTTTCACAATACAATGGTTTATTTACAATGAAAACAGGAAAAAATTTCTAGAAACAGTCTATTCAAAATTTGTAAAAAAATGTTCTTTACTATGAGTATTTTCCATTGAAAAGAGTTCACAAAAGTGAATACGAAACCAGATTTTTTTTTATTTGTACGCATAACTGTCATGATATTGTATAACATATATGACTATGATATGAAATAAGTAAATAATAAAATCTGTAAAAAGAAAAAATCTTATTGTGCTGTCTTTATGCATACTTTGGTTAGTATTTATAAATAAAGCAAAAAATCATGAAAATGTTGAATCAGTTTCAGCAACAATGGGTGTTCTCAAATTTGTTTTCACAAAAACAAGCCTGGTGACCCTTTGCTTTTATTTGTTCATTGATTTTAGCACAAAGTTTCTTGACATACATGTGAATTTGAAAAAATTCTGTGGAAGAAAGAAGATTATAGGAATTCTCTTTTAAAACCTAATGTACAGCTGTTTTGAATTTCTAATAAAGTATTTTGCTTTATTGCTGTTCTTGTTTTTAGTCTCCTTTACACGTTTACACATTCTCATGTTTGCTGATGAGAAGAAGTATTGCATAATTAATCCACGTTTTGTTGCATTTTTTTAAATTGTAGTCCTCTTTATACATGTAAGGTCAACCAAGTCGGTACATATTGGCTGAACTCTTTTTATGAACGCCTGCATTTTGTTTGCTACCTTATTTAACGTGCCAGGGCACTTATACAAGCATTTCGATATCTAAAAGGAAACAAATATGTATTTCAAAACATATATATTTTCCAGATATATCCAATAGATTTGGAAGTTTACAATATTGTTTTTCAAAACATATACATTCAACATCTAAGTATGATAAAAATAAATATTTCATCAACTAAATTTCGAAGTTAACAATATTTTTTCTCAAAACATATATTTACTGGATTGAACAGAACAGCTATTTCTTTTGCTGTAAGAAAGTTACTAATTTGTACATAATTACACTCCCAAAACAGGTTTTATTTACTTTCCAACTACATGATACAGTACTAGACTGTGTAATTTTGAACAGTTATTTCTACTTTTTGAGTCTATTGTTGTTCTTATTGTTTGTCCATAGGTTATGATATGTTTGATATTATTGTTTTCGGTTTTTAGTTTTATTTTAAACGTATTGGTTTATAATAGTTTATTTGGTGGTTGAGTTTTTGTAGGCTGTTTGTATGAGTTCATTTTTCAGTCACTATTTCATCTGGCTTAAAGCTAGTAATGGTTTGATAAAAAATTGGGTATTCATTATTTCCTAGATTGTATAAGTATTTGCACTGTTGAAAAGAATAAAAACATTTTCTTGATATCAAAGAAATGTTCAATATATTCAATGTCTTTTTCATGCCATTCTTCATAATAAAACATTTACACCCACTCCTTACGTTCGAACTTGAATTATTCCAGAGTATCTTGCTCCACTAATATCACTTTATTTATCCTTTTCAAAATTGGCTATGCAAATTAAACATTGTTTTATATTTGTTTTGACATCTATATTATTCAAGTTGAATTAGAATTCTTCCAATCAAATCCTTTTACCAACCATTCTGACACATGTCATCGTAAAAATATGTTAATTGTCATTCTGACACCTATCACCATCAAAATCTGTTAAATACCGTTTTGCCAATTGTCATCCTGAAATCCTGCTGTCTACTCCCATATACCTATCGCTGTCAAATCATGTAACTAAACATTCTGCACTTTTTAATATGAAATCATGTTTCCTTTTCCCTGACAAACACAAAACCGAATAACCTGCTATTCATCACCAGGTCCTGATACCATTTTAAGCTCGCCCACAAAACTCAATAGGGAGAATGCAGATCTACGGATCTCTGGGTCGTGATTTTTAGCAATGGGCGAGGTTCTTCGTGACGATTTGATAAAAATACATTGTGTCTGAAATCATTCGTCCTCTACTTCTGATTCATGTGGGGAAGTTGACAGTTACTTGCGGAGAACAGGTAAGTACTTGTACAGAATCCAGGAACACTGGTAAGGTTAACTGCCCGCTGTTACATAACTGAAATACTGTTACAAAACGGCGTTACCCCAAAACAAACAGAAAACCTACCATTTTGACACCTGTCACCATCAAATCCTGCACGACACTGACACAGGAACTGGTTTATGCCATCTTTACACAATCCACCATTTAAACACGGCTGGGAGATGCATTCATTTACATCTGTAAAAGGTTTGTTTCAACAATACAAACTTCTGATGTATTGTGGATTTCAGTCTAATAAGGAATTTTGTTGAGATGATTCTGTTGGTAGCTTCATCATGGAATTGTATCAAGATAATTGAACTGCTATGATAAATTGTTAATTGATTTTAATGTCATTTCGTAGGAGCGAAAATACCGCTGTTCTTTAAAGATATTGCAAAATGCATATGCATATGACAAGGTATTTTCAATTATTTTATGACTATGATTAACAGTCTTGTAGAATCCATTTATCTCACCATTTTCGCAAAGTTTTCCAACAAATCCATTCGAGCAGTTGCACGTAAAATTACCAATATTATCCACACATACACCACCATTTAGACAAGGCTGTGATTGGCACTCGCTGATACCTGAAATAATGAATGATAGAGACACTAGGGCGAAGTATACATGTTTCATATTCATGAAAGCCGGATTCGTTTATACATTTCTTTTCCTTTTGGTAGCGTGCCATTATTTGTATGTAGTCATAAAGTTTCCCTTAAGGCGTGAGGAGTGTTTCACTTTTTATCACCTCGATGTATTGGCTCGATCAAATCGAGTCTTCTTCTGTTTTACGTGACTGCGTCTCATGCTTCCAAAATATCGTTCTAAACCTTTTATTGTCCAAAACAGATCAAAATCGTCATTTGAGCTAAGTATTTGCATAAAAGAATTCCATTTGATTTATCAAAATAAATTTTTTGAACAAAATTATATGAGACAACGTATTTTGATAGAGCAAGTACATACTAATTTCACACTTCTTTCCTGTATACCCAGCAGGGCATACACAATGATACTTTGGTGCATGGTGAAAACAAGTCCCTCTTAAACACGGATTTGAGATACACGGCGTCGGCGTGAGCGTGAGCGTCACACAAAGGTTAAAGTTTGCATACCACCCCAAATATTGAGGTATTGCTTTCATATTTTGCATACTTGTTTACAGGGTTCGATCTTAATGCAGTCCCGCGATCCTGAGGACACCTATTTTAGCGGAGGGCCTCCTGAACTTGGAAGCTGGCTGTCCCGTTGGGACAGGAAGTTTTCAGTTCAATATAGCTAAAAAACTTACCAAAAATACCAAAATGACAGAAAAACCTTGCTTTGAAACGATTTTCGAAGTGGACATCTGTTCTAACCACAGTCCGGATGTTTACTCTCGAATACATACATGTACGTAGACTGGTTCCGCGTCCTATAAAATATATAGTGTGAAACCACAGAAGAGACAGCGGGTACCAGTCTAACATGTATGGTACGGTCCGGGTACGGGGTTTTACCATGTAGCCTCGCTTTCGGTTGTCCTATATTTTTGCGATTATTTGTTTACCTGTCAAAAAGTCATGTGGAAATTTATCGATGGCGTTACGGAACCAGCCATTAAAAAGCCAGAAACAAAAGATCAGCGTTTGGCAACGTGATTACGAAAAAAAACCAACGTAAGCGTGATTTTCAAAGTTCATGGCTGAAGGACTACAAATGGCTCTCACACGACGCAGATAAACAGGAAATGTATTGTGAAGTTTGTAGGCAGTACGAAACCGTCGGTTCATTTGTCACTGGCTGTGTATTGAATCATTTTAAATAGTGTTAACAATCGATAAAATCACTGAAAATGGGAGGGATTCCTGAAATCAGGGAGGGACAGCTGAATTTGTAAGGAGGAATCCCGCCAGGATTGTTAGAAAAAAGGTAAGCATCTAACCCTGTTGTTTACCATCATGACCCCAGTCTGTAAAAAGGAGGAGGCAACTCTATCAAGCATTTTGACTGAATTATGGCCCCTTTTCGACTTAGAATATGCTTATTGTAATGTTAAAGTTTTACTCATTGCGTATATTATACTGTCAAGCACTGAGAATAGTCTAGCGCACTGTCCACTGACAGCTCTTGTTAACTCATCTGATTTTTAGCTCACCTGTCACAAAGTGACAAGGTGAGCTTTTGTGATCGCGCAGCGTCCGTCGTCCGTCCGTCCGTCCGTGCGTGCGTCCGTAAACTTTTGCTTGTGACCACTCTAGAGGTCACATTTTTCATGGGATCTTTATGAAAGTTGGTCAGAACGTTCACCTTGATGATATCTAGGTCAAGTTCGAAACTGGGTCACGTGCCATCAAAAACTAGGTCAGTAGGTCTAAAAATAGAAAAACCTTGTGACCTCTCTAGAGGCCATATATTTCACAAGATCTTCATGAAAATTGGTCAGAATGTTCACCTTGATGATATCTAGGTCAACTTCGAAACTGGGTCACATGGGGTCAAAAACTAGGTCAGTAGGTCTAAAAATAGAAAAACCTTGTGACCTCTCTAGAGGCCATATTTTTCATGAGATCTTCATGAATATTGGTCAGAATGTTCACCTTGATGATATCTAGGTCAAGTTCGAAACTGGGTCACATGGGGTCAAAAACTAGGTCAATAGGTCTAAAAATAAAAAAACCTTTTGACCTCTCTAGAGGCCATATTTCTCAATGGATCTTCATGAAAATTGGTCAGAATGTTCACCTTGATGATATCTAGGTCAAGTTCGAAACTGGGTCACGTGGGGTTAAAAACTAGGTCAGTAGATCTAAAAATAGAAGAACCTTGTGACCTCTCTAGAGGCCATATTTTTCATGAGATCTTCATGAATATTGGTCAGAATGTTCACCTTGATGATATCTAGGTCGAGTTCGATACTGGGTCATGTCGGATCAAAAACTAGGTCAGTAGGTCTAAAAATAGAAAAACCTTGTGACCTCTCTAGAGGCCATATTTCTCAATGGATCTTCATGAAAATTGGTCAGAATGTTCACCTTGATAATATCTAGGTCAAGTTCGAAACTGGGTCACGTGCAGTCAAAAACTAGGTCAGTAGGTCTAAAAATAGAAAAACCTTGTGACCTCTCTAGAGGCCATATTTTTCATGAGATCTTCATGAATATTGGTCAGAATGTTCACCTTGATGATATCTAGGTCAGGTTCGAAACTGGGTCACATGGGGTCAAAAACTAGGTCAGTAGGTCTAAAAATAGAAAAACCTTGTGACCTCTCTAGAGGCCATATTTCTCAATGGATCTTCATGAAAACTGGTGAGAATGTTCAGCTTGATGATATCTAGGTCAGGTTCATAACTGGGTCAATTGCGGTCAATAACTAGGTCAGTAGGTCGAAAAATAGAAAAACCTTGTGACCTCTCTAGAGGCCATATTTTTCACGAGATCTTCATGAAAATTGGTGAGAATGTTCACC
This sequence comes from Mercenaria mercenaria, assembly GCF_021730395.1. NCBI lineage: Eukaryota > Metazoa > Mollusca > Bivalvia > Venerida > Veneridae > Mercenaria > Mercenaria mercenaria. The sequence goes on from NC_069364.1 coordinate 1,051,785, forward strand.
TTGATGATATCTAGGTCAAGTTTAAAAGTGGGTCACGTGCCTTCAAAAACTAGGTCATTAGGTCAAATAATAGAAAAAGCTTGTGACCTCTCTAGAGGCCATATTTTTCAATGGATCTTCATGAAAATTGGTCAGAATTTTTTATCTTTATGGTCACATGTGCACAAAAACTAGGTCACTATGTCAAATAATAGAAATAACGACGTCATACTCAGTTCAACACTGGGTCATGTGGGGATAGGTGAGCAATTCAGGACCATCATGGTCCTCTTGTTTTAAAAAAAATGTGAGTTATTGTCATCACTTGATCGGCGTCGGCGTTGCATGGTTAAGTTTTATGTTTAGGTCAGTTTTTCCACTAAACTATCAAAGCTATTGCTTTAAAACTTGCAACACTTGTTCACCATCAAAAGCTGACTCTGTACAGCAAGAAACATAACTCTATCCTGCTTTTTGCAAGAATTATGGCCCCTTTTTTATGCCCCGAAGGGAGGCATATGGTTTTTGAACCGTCTATCGGTCTGTCCTCAATATTCGTGTCCGGTCCATATCTTTGTCATCCATGGATGGATTTTCAAATAACTTGGCATGAATGTGTACCACAGTAAGACGACGTGTCACGCGCAAGACCCAGGTCCGTAGCTCAAAGGTCAAGGTCACACTTAGACGTTTAAGGTCATTTTTCATGATAGTGCATTGATGGGCATGTCCGGTCCATATCTTTGTCATCCATGGATGGATTTTCAAATAACTACGCATAAATATGTGGCACAGTAAGACGACGTGTCACGGGCAAGACCCAGGTCTGTAGCTCAAAGGTCAAGGTCACACTTAGACGTTAAAGGTCATATTTCATGATAGTGCATTGATGGGCATGTCTGGTCCATATCTTTGTCATTCATGCATGGATTTTAAAATTTTTGGGCATGAATGTGTACCACAGTAAGACAACGTGTCGCACGCAAGACCCAGGTCCGTAGCTCAAATGTCAAGGTCACACTTAGACGTTAAATGTCATATTTCATGATAGTGCAATGATGGGCATGTCCGGTCCATATCTTTGTCATTCAGGCATGGATTTTAAAATAACTACGCATGAATGTGTGGCACAGTAAGACGACGTGTTGCGCGCAAGACCCAGGTCCGTAGGTCAAAGGTCCTAAACTCTAACATCGGCCATAACTATTCATTCAAAGTGCCATCGTTGGCAAGTGTCATCCTAAGGAGACAGCTCTTGTTGGACTTAGAAAATATCAGATTTCTTGGTTTAGGTAAGTTTTTCTCCGAAACCATCAAAGCTATTGCTTTAAAACTTGCAACACTTGTTCACCATCAATAGCTGACACTGTACAGCAAGAAACATAACTCCATCCATTCCTGCTTTTTGCAAGAATTATGGCCCCTTTTGGACTTAGAAAATCATATTTCTTGGTTAAGTTTTGTGTTTAGGTCAGCTTTTCTCCTAACTATCAAAGCTATTGCTTTAACTTGCAACGCTTGTTCACCATCAAAAGCTGACTCAGTACAGCAAGAAACATAACTCTATTCTGCTTTTTGCAAGAATTATGTCCCCTTTTGGACTTAGAAAATATAAAAACACACAGGTAGGACAAAAAAGTCAGATGAGCGTCTGCACCCGCAAGGCGGTGCTCTTTTTCAGCTAAATTTTGCATGCAACTTACTGTCAAGCTATAATTTAGTAACAACTACATATATCAAATTGAACAACTTACATTTCTAAGTTAGAGAAGTCTTGGTTGAAATATATTGAAAAAATGTGGCCATTCTTTTACTTGGAAAATTTGGTTGAAGTTTTACGTGCAAGTTTCCATAATAAAAGACGCTTGTTAGATTTAGAAATTTTTTAATTGTGGAGCAGGCTGTCTTGTGTACATCTCTTGTTAGACTGAAAATAGTGGTAATGCTTTTGTGTGATCGAAAGGTGTTATAAGATTGCCAATAAGGCCTGTATGCTGTCATTAGACAACTCTTGCTCTTTCTTAAATAAAATATGTTTTCTTTGTAACACAGTGATAATGTTAAAGAAAATTTTAAATCTTAAATTTAAGTTTCAAAGCCTGCCAGATTAGAATAAAATTTGCATCTGATTTAAATACTGTGAATGAATTGTTAATTTCTTTATGATTACTTGTACTTATTAGCATAATTGCCTAAATACAGTGATATATTTGTGAGGGTTCATGTCATTTAACTCACTGACTTTATTAATTGAAACTTCAATTTAAACAGAGTCTTTATACAGTTCTAAAGTATATTGCATTTGTTTAAACTGTACAAGAAATAAATTTAGGGCTGTCATTGATGAAATCCAGATCTCAAAAAGCAATTTCATCAATACATTGATATAATGATTATCTAGGGCCTTATTTAAAAGAGAACTCGTAATGTATTTCAAAAACTAGAGCACTTTGTATGCTGATCTTGTGATAGCATGGACTCTTGTAATATAACAAGACAATATGTGATTTGTAATAGATTTAGTATCATATTTACCAGTTTTACTGTTTAAGAACTATATATGAAAACAGACTCATTGGTCAGAATAGTTTGAGCATTTTCAAAAAATAGGACAAACCACCTACTGATTACTACAGAGGTAATATGTTATAATTGTAGGCAAACATTCAGTTTCACCATACTGTGTGAATCATAATTACATACACAATGCGGACAAGGTTTTTCTTTCATCTTCAATGTCAGATTCTCGATGTTGATATTTTTACAGCATATTCTTGACAGCAACTGTTAGACGTCAACAATTTCTTTAGACGAAATGTCTCTATAAATTTCTATAAATTTGAACTGTCAGTGGCAAAAAATCTCTCTGCTGGTAAAGTGCATACTAAACCATTTAATCTATTCCAGTTACATGGAAGTGTCATTAAAAGCTCCACCAGGTTAGTCCACTGCGCACGTACTGGTAACTAAAGGCACAAAGTGCCCGTGTAAATATACATGCATACATAAGCACAAAAGGTTTACAAAATTGGCAGAACTGAAAAGGACAAGTGACAAAAATACACAATGCCTGTATTGAAATAAAATGATAAAATAAATTCATTAATAAACAGTATTCCAAATCTTTAACAAATTTAGTCCAAAACAGATCCTTTAGATTACAATTTTAATTTTTTTAAAAGATCATATGACTTGTTATAATTATGGAAAAATAATAACATAATTGAACTTACAGTAAGCAGGGATAAGGAAGATGAGGTGGGTTCGAGCTCAATTTGTCTGTGGATTTTAAAGGTTTCAAGCTTATTCAAGTTAAACTGAATTTTTGGGAGATCTGTTAACAGTGAGAGCTATTTCATGAGAAGTGTTATTTTCGCCGAAATACATGTATACGTTCTAAATCTTTAATCCGGCGCTAAAGGGTATAGACAATTTTATCATTATGATAAGATCCTCTCGAGCCCGAGATACTTGCTTGGTTACTTTCCACTACTACAAGGTTAGTATAATAGCAAATTACATCTTGTACTAGTTTATTTTTGTACGTTATATCAAAACTTACGACTTTCGAGATGGTAACATGTAATACAATAATAACCACGTACCAGATTTTGAGTAAGCGTTTAGAAATAATAATTGATATACCTGAATAGAATGGAATCAAACCAGCATCGTCTTAAAATATGGATTTGTCCCTTTTATTTTCTTTAATTGATATTACTTAATTGTAAAAAAAATAAATTCAGAAATAAAACATCTAAACTAATCTAGAAGTGGAAAATACAAATATCTTGAAATTTGAAAATTGGGAAGTAATATTGATAAATGAAATAATCTTCTGCAATCATTAGATAACAAAAGGAAACAATTCTGGTCAATCGTCTTGGAAATTCTCCAACATTCTTTTCGATATGTGATATTTTCTTGCTTAGTTTTTATCTATGTTTTTCATTCATGGTTTTGTTAATGTAAAAAAGCATTTTATTTTGTTTATGTCAAGAGTCTAGGTCTTGTATGCAACACATTGCCTTGATCGAGTGAATGTGTAGGCCGGATTATTAGAATAAACATAAGAATAATCCACCCATGGATAAACAGTTAAAGTTCGAACAGAAAAAAAAACAATTTAAAATCTTTGAAATTTAGGGTGACCTTGACCTCTGAGAACGAGTCTGGGCCTTGTGCACGGGAGACACGTCGTTTTATTGTGGGGAGCACATGTGATAAATAAAATCAAAATCTCTTGATGGATTGTGAAGTTATTGACCAGTCATGAAATAGACCCTGTTAACATTTGATCTTCAAGCGTGACCCTTACCTTAAGGCTACGTGTCTTTGATTATTGTACGACATTGGACCATTTGTATCAAGTTATATGACAATCCCACAGACGATGAAATCTAACTGGCTTCAACTAGTAGGAGTCTAAGAACTGTTAAAAGTAAGCATGATTTGATCTTATATCATATTGTTTCTTTTTATTTTAGGGGAAACCATACTTTGTTGACATTCCATCACCGGACCAGTTTGTTAACTGCAAAATACATTCGACATGTGTGGTAGCATTATATGTCAAATCAACGATGTAAGTCAAATGCAAAAGGCTTGACATGATATTTGATGAGTTATTTTTCATCATAAATGTACGTTTATGAAAAAAATAAATATCGTAAAACCTTGCTTCAGGCAAATAAGCTTGTTTTGATGAATATATATATTAACAAGAAACAAGCAAATGCCACCGGCGCTACAAACAGACGCCAATGTGTTTAAGACGTACACTTATAGCATAGCAAATGTTAATCACAAAGTAAAAAAGCTCTACCACTTGGTCTTTAATGAATTGATAATATAATTATTGAACTGATTTATAGCAAGGTGGTAGATGTACACGTGACTGAAAGTTACATTGATCGATATCAGTTGGGTCCAATACAGATCGTGATACATAAAGGTGAAACAGTGTACCAAACGGATCTTTCATTTGAACACTCACTGCATGGGAAGGAACAGATCTGCTTTGTGGCAAAGAATAAAAATGGGTATGTTAGATAAGCATAATGTGTATATATTTTCTTCTTACACTTAATACTATGTGTTATTGGACACAGTTTGGAAGCTACAAAGCATATAAAAGAAATAAACTGGCTGACATATTTATGTGATATAAAAAATACATATGATCGACAATGGCCAATGAACTGTATGTGGCATTATCCGAAATCAGTCCTTATTTTAAAAATATCACAAAAGTGAAAAAAGGGCAACCAAGTTTAGTGATATTAAAGTACATCCTTTACTTTCAAGAAATGACATATTTCGCTCTGCAGAAGGTAGAAGAAATAATGTAGATTTAATAAAAAAAAAGAAGAAAAACCACAGGCCGTCCAGCACGACACAAACGAAAATGTTGCAGGCTCGGTTTGACTGAGCCTGTTCATGGACGTTAGTGGGAGTGCAAGCTGCCGTTCACGCCCTTTAGCTCTGGGTTGAGCAGAACTCAACATTTACACATGTTATAAGTACCAGAATGTAATTTAGAGACATACGCAGATGTATTGATCTTCTAATAAAACCTGTGACGAAATCCTTTGACAGCTTAGAACACAACCAATAAAGTAATAGCAGACGTGTTAGGAGAGGGGCTCTGTGTCTCCGTCAAATCTACCCTTACCTTTTAGTTTTGATAGTTCGTTTATAGGAGGAAACGAATTCTGCAATATCCACACCCCATAGTGCCTGTTTTAGCGGAATGTTAAATTAAAGCGGAATTTTATCACAGCAAAATTGAATGTTAACTATGATCTCCAAGTACCAAAACAAATATAACAACACATATGTTTTGCCAGTGTCGTTTAAAACAGTGAGTTTTGTGGACTTCTCTACTGAAATAATTGGTGGGCTTTCAAGTTTTATATATAAATTCTTCAAAAATGTGCAAATAAAATGCTAATTACGTGACTGTCACGTAATTAGCATTTTATTTGCACATTTTTGAAGAATTTATATCTAAAACTTGAAAGCCCACCATTGTTTTAGTAGGGAAGTCCACAAAACTTTTATGACAGACGGACAGGCGGAATGACGGACAAACCTAAATCAATGTATCTCCCCACATATTCGTTTGGCTTCTTTTTAGCGGCCTTTTCTTGTTTGAAAGGACCCCATTCGGCCTATGGAAAACCCTATGAGGAAGAGATTTTATATAAATCTGGACATGAGGTATCTTTGGAGATATTTTATTGACTGTTAGTATATATTCGTCGCCATTGCTAATGAAACGTTTTAGAATCCATAAAAATAAGTAATTGGCAAGCGCAAAATACATTACTTATTACTGTTAATGGGTTTAAAAGGCAATGATCGCATTTGGAAAATTTATTTGAATATTCAATATATTTTGCTTGTATATCGGGAACATTAAACTATTTTACAGAGTTGAAAGTGAGAATGTTTGCATACAGAGTAAAATTGAACCTCCAAGTAAGTGAAAAAATGTGTGTATGACATAAATACCTACGTGTAAACGTTTCTTATATTGACTGTATATTTTTATGATCTGCTTTGAAAATGGCTATAGTTATAATTCAATTAAATTCATACATGTACAAAATGCTTTGATTTTCAAAAGTGCTATTGATTTAGGTAACCAAACAGGGTTATGCAATTTTTGTCGAGCCCGCTCGCGGAAGCGAAGACATAGTTGTCCAAATGGCTGTTCGGTGTATGTGCGTTTCGTGCGTGCATGTGTCCGGATTTGTTTGTCCGGACCATAACTTTGACATGCATAAAGCAATCTCGTTTAGATTTGGCATGAATGTTAATCTCAGTGAGACGGAGTGTCATGCGCAAACCGCAGGTTCCTATCTCTAAGGTCAAGGTCACACTTAGAGGTCAAATGTCAGATACAAGAATGACTTAGTCCAGAGCATTTCTTTTCCATGCATGGAGGGATTTTGATGTAACTTGGCACAATTTTTCACCATCATGAGACGGAGTGTCATGTGCAAGAATCTAGAATTACTTCCCTTTGTTGTTACTATAAATAGCTTATATTGTTACTTTTTTATTACTGGTTGTAGGGAAAAATCAAACCACTTTTCTGTAGTACAATATGCATCTTGCATCCAATTTTGAGGTGTATTTTGACCTATCTCTACCGGCAAGAAGTTTTGTATGGACTTTTTTAAAGATTTACTTCCCTTTATTATTACTATAAATAACTTATATTGTAACTTTTGCAATCATTATTTATTTGGCATAAATGTTTGCCTCAATGAGACAGGATGTCATGTGCAACTCCTAGTCCTTTTGACAGCTGGCGGGCTCGACATGTTGTCCGTGGGCATCTAGTTTTGATTGACGTGTCAATCAGGAAATATAAATAGCGTTAGAAGAGTTATTAAAGCCAGAACTACTTGCATATTGTTTCTTTTCTTTAAAGGTTGTACTTGAGTAGAGAGGGTACATGTAGTACATTAATTGTACATATATTTAATACTTTATACCTGATAGATCCGTGTGTATCTGCGCCATGCTTGAATTCAGCTACCTGTGTAATGGAAACAGATACAGGAGGATTCACTTGTCGCTGTCTGTCTGGATTTTCGGGCAAAACATGTCAAATTAGTAAGTTCATGACATCAATATACAAGAAATTATATTCACATCTTTTATAACTGCCATCAATTTCAAATTTACTATGGTAATATTTAGATTTACGAATGATTTGATACATGAACCATGTCTGAGCTGTAGCGTAAGCAAGTTTTTTTATGTAACAACATCTGACGAATCAAGATGGGTATGTTGGTGTAGGAACATGTAGGGCGGGAGCAAAAATATAGTCCAATGGATTCTGCAAATGTTCTTTTCACGAATAAAACGTGTTTGAACATTTGTCTTGTATAAAACTGTTCATTTTGTCTGTATTCAACCTAAATATTACGTAAATAACATTCAGTGATAGCATGTCTTATTTTACTGCGAGTATGAGATTATATTTCATACAATGAACATTACAGAAGAACGTCAACATGAAAAGTATTGAGTCTCAGATCCTGATGTAAGACTGAAAATGCTTTATGTATCTGTACTTGCAACTTGAACAAGTGATCGTTCCGCGATCTGTGTATAAAACAGAAAGAACTGCTGAACAAGTGCTCGTGCCATGATCTGTATAAAACAAAAAGACTGCTAAACAAATGTTCGTTCCGCGATCTGTGTATAAAACAGGAAGGACTGCTGAAGAAGTGTTCGTTCCGCGATCTTAGTTTAAAACAGTTAGGACTGCTAATCAAGTGCTCGTTCCGCGTTCTATTTATAAAACAATTACGACTGCTACTATGCCCCAACGATAACTTGATATTTACAAACATGACTATAAATAAATTAAAATGGAACATAGGGAATTCAACATTTTTCTAACATGTTACAATCTAAATATTTCTATATTTTGTACCAATGACAAATTAGCTCAGGGGTAAAGCATACTGTCCATGTTCAACAGATCTTTTGCCGTGTAGGTTCGAAACTTAACATCGACAGTCAATTTTTATTCAATTCCTTCATGAGCTCTGTGACAACACGACAGAGAGGTATCTAAAGGCGACATTGCAGATCAGAATAGTTTAGTATATATAAAAGATGATGTTGATTAAATGCATGTACTTTAGCCATGCAAACTCTGAAGATACTAAATGTGTTATATAAAGTCATATATACAAAAACAAACCATCAAAGAAAGAAACAAAAATACGGAAGCAAAAATGAAAACGAATAGGAAAAAGCAAAAATGAAAACTAATAGGAAAAACAAACAAATACATCTGGAAAAAAAACCTACATGAGGATTCGATCCCACACAACGATTCGCTTATATCCAATTCTTGTCTGCATTTTACCCAACTGATCTATGTTGCCACATACTAAGTGGATATTTAAAATGGAAGAAATACTAATATTTGCTTGTCAAGTAATGTGCAAGCATTATGAATTGCTATTTCATCAGTTATCATGAATTAGACTCGTCCTCGCGTTTCGGCGGGAATCACGTTATCATTGGGGATTAGTACTCGAGTGTTCGGTCTGTGATCTGTGTATAAAGAAACAAGAGTTCGTTCCGCGATCTTTAAATAAAACAGGGTGGACTGCAGTATCTTTATTTCCGTGGCTTCAGTAATCTATTTCCTTATATCATAATTGATTTCAGTGGACTCTATGTTTTATAGAATAATATTATTCGGTGTACAAATATATATTCTAGAAAAGAAGTGTTTCCGCCTGGAGATATAGGGGACTATCTTTATTTAAATAATATTTAATTGCTCATTGGTTTATAGCTTTTGACATAAATAATTAAACAGCAAATGGGCCTCACAACAAGTTTAAATAGCATCACCTGTAAGCAGCAGACAGAATAAAAGAACACTATTATTTTTTAAATAGCACTAAATAATATCGAGCAATTATAAACTACAAGTGAATACATTTCGAGTTTTTACCGTTTCATGATAAAAATATGCCAGAGATTGTATTAGTTTGTTTGCATGCTTGTGACCTGTCACATAGAACTTTTTCTCATTCACAGTTATTTTTTACGCCGCGCTACCTAAACTTAGCTGTTTCCAGCTAATCAGCCGTATAAATTTAAGACCGGATGATGGCACGGTACCGTCCAAATATTGAAATATTGTTTTGATTTAAAACTCAGCCTTAAAGGTATTAGACCCGTAATAGAGTACCCCACGTTTTGAAGATTACTCAATTCCTACCATAAACCTACTTTGACTGAATTTTTTCAGGTTCAAGCCCCGGTGGGACTAAATTTATTCCCCCCACCTCTTTTTTCTTTTTTCTAGTAAGTTTTTCACCTTTTTCAAGACTGGATTTATTGTACGAAAATTAATTGTTTCACTTGTTAACCATTTCTTCCTGTTTAAAGTTAATTTTCCTCTGAAACAGAAGGGGACAGAGTTAAACAACTTAAAAAAATACTGAGTTACATACGGTAAAAATTCTCTATTTTGACTTTACTCTTTAGATTACATATTTAATTGTGGAAGAAATGTAGATAGGTTTTGCTTCTGCCCAAAGGTTATTTTAAGTGAGCAACATTTAAAACAGTCCAAACGGACTCGACTTTAATACTACAATGTTCGAATTTTGTCTCAGATTTTTATTTTCACTGGTTTAAACATAGTCGCATGATTAACGATAAAAAATCGTTTTACTTGAAGGCAGAGCCAAAACGCTCATTTACCTCCAACAATGAAGTCATTACATTTTGACGCAAAAACAAAGCTACGCCCTTGGTCGATATAACTTTTTCCAGATCGGTGAATCCTCTTTTCGATCTCTTTAAAAGGAAATAATTGTGTAAAATTATAATTATGAATTTAAGATATTTCTAGATTACCATTTATTTTACTTTTACATGCTTTAATATATAAAATATTCAAAAAGTGATTTCCATCTGATATACAGTTATATACAAAAATATCGATGATTAATTGCTATAATTAAATCTTTGACAATACTTTTATCTATATACAAATGTGTCAAATCATAACAAACAATAAAAATACAGAAACAACATATTTATGAAGAACATTCTATTACTTTTCAACTCTGAAAATTCGAAGAATTTTTCTCACTATTTCAAGACTTACATTGCTTTTGTGTAAGTCACCGAAGGCAAGTAGAGACGTGACGTAAAAGACGTCGTGAAAGCAGTATGACGTCATCGCGCATTGCGTGTTTATTTCATGGCATTTATGCGACAGACTATGTGTATCACTAACTTAAAGCATCATAATATGAATATTACGAAACGCGTTAAAATGATTTCACTGAAAAATAACTTAACCGTGCAAAGTTGGTTTCATGGGCCATTTATACCCCTCTATATTCTCATGATGTGTAGGTGCTTTGGAATTTTGGTTGCCATGAATACACAAATAACTTTTTATTTGCAGTGGTATTTGATTTGCTTTAGATAACTGAAATACAACATATACATGTTTCTAGTTTCTGTTTAAACATAAGAAAAATAATGGTTTTAAAGCTTTTTTTTTTAAACTATTTATTATGCAATAAATGCATCATGTCACTGATACAGGCTTTCTCATTGAACGGCCCTTTCTTAAAGATTACAAACAGATTAACTTTAAAACTTGTTTAAGAGTCTTTCCTAAAATGTATTTTTCTAAAGTTACTATTTAACATAGTTAAAAAAGTTATTTCTTTCATTTCATATCCTTTCCGGTTACGTAATAAAACGTATAAGCGTCTGATGGCATTTCATTTTCACGTTTCCGTAGAATCAACATTTATCACAAGAAATTCTTTTTGAATTTATTTCTGAAAGTTCTATATATGTAGCTCTCAACATACGGAAATATCTAACATCCGAGGCACATACTGACACATCTAAAAAGGGCATTTTGAACGATTTGACGAAGTTCCAAAAGTCTCTTTATACTGTTGCTCCGTTACGGACCCCTGTGGGATTTGTGTTTATTCGAGTTCAATTATTTTTTCTTAGATGAAAAGCGGACAAGTCGTGCTAAAGCCGAGGTATTTTCAAATCGTTAGAAAAAGCTGAAAATTGACTCTCTATATGCAAAAGTCCGATGAAGTCCACAAGCACATATTTAGGCGGGGTAACTCCTGCGCTTGACCCCTGACAATAAACCAATGTAAATGCGACTTTCGGTTTCAAGTTAAGCCTTTTCACTTTTCATTTTCTTTACTTCCGGTAAAAGCTGAAAGTCGCCGGTGTCCTTTTCTGTATTGTCAAAAACATACATTACCTGGCAAGATTGTATAAAAATTTGCTCGTCGTCCTAAGGATATAAGATGCGCTTGCTTAAGAATTCGATTATTATTTTGACATTTTCTTTGTTTCCATGTTATATTGTTATTTCATTTGCCTAAAGCGGAAACTGGACGATCAACGCTAAAACTAACGAGAACAACAACAGAATATTTTCGTACAGCCGATAGTTGGACTAACATTCGAAATGAATTACAAAACGTTAAAAATAAAGCACCGGCAAAGATATTAAACTTAAATGCAGATGTTGATAATTACAGGTTATTAGATTTGTATCAATAAATATTCACGAGTTCTGCAGCGGAGATATTGCGCGACTTTAGGAGCGAGTGCATATTTCTTAATGCAAATCTACTAATCTTTTTTGTTACATACGCACTTAAAATTATTGTAAAAATGTTACAAGTCTGTTGTTAAGCCTGAGTGAAATTGAAATTGTCGTCGTTAAAGTACTATTACCAGCGACGACATACATGAAACAGGCGTCACAAATGATGTCAAACACCCGATATGAAATTTGAACGTCAATATTGAAAAATATTGATGTTTCAGATTCAACTGAAATTAACAGAATTTTAAAATGATTATGTAATAATGTCGACTTCTCAAACCGATAGAGACACTTTCTCCCGGTGCGACCAATGTATTATTTTATTCTTACTTGAAAATGCAACATCCATACGCACTTTATAAGAGTACTAATATAGTTCCGAATAAAACAGTGAAAATATAGGCAATATGTCTCACTGCAGTGAAAATCAAGATAGAAATATGTTTCACTGTAGGAAAAGAAAAATGGAACAAATGCATAATATTTCACCATCAGTATTTCTCAATATATATAATCCAAGTAGCATGTTATATAGTATACGTCATTATTTAAATTTTCAGGGGAAGATAAATGTACTCCAGATCCATGTGTTCAAGAAAATACAGTTAAGTGTCTCAATTTGGTCGGCATATTGTGCTATTGCAAACCGGGATTTACTGGAGATACGTGCGACATAAGTATGTTATTGAGTATTTTACATAATTAAAATGTAAATTTGACCCATAACGTGTATTTTAACATATGCGTATGACTGCAGGAATTATGAATTTGTGCAACATTTATTGCAACAGATTGTATTACATTTCAATAATTATTTACGCGTCTGGTTTTAGTTATGTATGTTTATTTAGGTTTTGAATTTAAGCTATATTTCTGTCAAATGGTTATTATGGAATTGTTTGAGCATTACTTAAGTACAAAATAGAACAAAATAGAAAAAGTGGAAACTCCACAGGTTGCTCAACACGACAAAAACGAAAATGTTGCAGGCTCTGTTTGATTGAGCCAGTTCATGGACGGTAGTGGAAATGCTACCTTCCACGCCCTCTAGCCCCGGGTTGAGCAGAACTCAACATTTACACATGCTAAAAGTACAAAAAAAAACAATTTAGAGACATCCGCAGATGTGTTCATACGGCGGTGCACATGGAACCTTCAATGATACACTAGTGTGTAATTCCATGAAAAATTGCAACCTTTCGTAAAAGAAAATGCTACATTTCTGGCATGTTATTATAGCTTAAGCTTTTATCTGCATTAGTGATCGTGTGCACCCACGGTGAAGTACTTACATATAATCTGTAATATTTTCGTTTTTAGAGGACTGGTTCTTTGACCTTGTTAATTCCTATTGAATCTTTGTCCAGGCCAATACCCAGTAAAGCTAGACAATGGCTTTATCTTCCTTTTTATTTCTGTGTGACAGAAGAGGTAGTCAGACCAAATGCGTACCATGTGTAATATGTTTACTTAAGCAGGGTTGTGAACTTTACATCAAACACATCGACAAAGTCAGTATAATTTTCTTTCACGACTAAATTAAAAAACGTTGTATTTGTAATTTCAAAGTTTTATTCCACAGACATTGACGATTGTCACGCTAATGCATGCAGCGGACGTGGGAGCTGTAAGGACAAGGTTAAGGTTCATTCTATCGGAAAAATATTGGGTCTAAATAATTAAGATTGGCGGGTTTGTTACTGGACAAAAGTCATAAAAAGTATACACCAATAGATTCGTCTTGGAACGAAGTATACGACTAGATAATCAAACTACGACTACGACTCTTTCATAAGTCGTACGACGACGAATTTGATAACAAAATTGGTCATGTTTTTTCAAAATCAAGGGTTGCTTCAAAATACAAGCGGAGTCCATTTAAAATGTATTAATAGACAGACAAGACATGTATCTAGTTCCTGCCACCCTTTAAATTACCCAAACTTTTTCTAAAAGGCTGACAATTTACGACTGAAAATATACTTTAAAATGCTTCAGACGATTGTTTTCATCGTGTTTTGTTGACATGACGGACTACTTTTTTGTTACTATAAATACTAATATTGCACGGTGAAAACGTGCTCGATTCCCGCCAATATAATAAAGGATAGTTCTTCACGCCGTTTACCTGAAGGGAGAGTTCTTTTATCCCGATTATCATTCTCGGCAGATTTATAGATCCAATAAACACTATTCTAATAGTACAGTCAAAAAGTATTCGAAGAATAATCAATATTTTTTTTTTCAAATATTCTACAACCTAAAATGAAATCTAGAATATCTGATTCATTGAACTATCCAACATTTTTTTAAATGGTCTACTTAATATGATAAAAGCGTTATCGTTCCAAACTTTGTAAAAAAGATTCTTACATCCATAACGTTTTTTAAAAAAATTGACTACCTCAGGGGCGGGTACAGTATTTGGTGTAAGAGGGGGCGTAAAATATTTGAAGACTAGAGCAAATAGTGGGGTCCGGGGACATGATTCCCCGGAAAACTACGAAAATAATGGATCCATTTGGTGCATTCTGGGCGTTCTGGGGTACTTTATTTGTTATTGACAAAGGACAGGTTTTGTGACAAAATCAACACAAATAACATGCTAATTATAGTCACGTCTTATGAATTGTCAGACTTATTCTTGCGCGAGTATCTCGGAATTTCTTAGCCGTTCGTTTTTTGAGGATTTTCATGGAGAGGGTTTATCTAGGACTAAAATAAAAAGGTTTTTTGGAGCTCATGCAAACTGTCAGATTTTAAATGTGCCAGCATAGCAAGCGAGAAAAAAATGCATTTTTTCCATCAATAAAAAAAAAACAAGTAAGACAAATTACCTGTGAGATAGAGATAAAAATGCATTTTTTATGTTTAACCCAGAACAGAAAACAAATTAAGTTTTCGAGCGTAGCAAGCGAGAAAAAATATGCATATTTTTCAGCCGGAACAAAAGATTAATCAATAGTGCGAGCGTAGCGAGCGAGAAAAAAATGCATATTTCATATTCTTCAGTCAGAATAAAAGACAAATTATGTATCAAAGCGTAGCGAGCGAGAAAAAATGTATTTTTGCAATTATTTTACCCAGAACATAAGACAAATTACCTATGCTCCGGCGATTTTAGGGGCGGGAGCGCCCCGGTGACCCCCCCCCCCCCCCTCCCCCCACGACCTCCGCTATGAATCCACTAATGGTAATACTTCAGTCTGTACGCAGAAATGATTACTGTACAAAATTCATAACGATTTGAACTATTTTTTCCCAAACTTGATGGAGTTTTATTGTACAAAAACGGCTTTCGTTTTGGAGTTTAAGTATCCCTTTGCATCTTAAGCCTGAAAACAGAACAAACTTCATAACCTCTGCCGACGTCGTTGATAAGCTTAAATGTTGTAAAACTTTGCTAGATCCCTCTTCCGACATCGCCCTTTAAAAGGGCATTTATCATACTTAAGGGCAGGTCCGGATCTAGCCAGGGAATCCAGTCTGACAATTTCTAACTATTTTTCTACCTGCAAATTGACAATATCAGAAACTCGGATGAACGCCAATTAACATTAATTGGCACAATTTAAGTTGGATCTTTAATGTAGGTAAGATTTCTTTTGACAATTATTGTCAACGGCTTCCCAGGCTAGTCCGGATCCAGAAATGCCTTTATTTGATGCAGCGAGGCAACAGTTTAGAAAGAATGTGTCACCAGCGAGACACATAGCTCCCAGCGTGAGTAGGAGACAGGGTGTTCTCCCCCTGCAAAAATTTGAAATATAGTTATGTAATGGTGGCATCTGATAGAATATTTGGTCTAAATTTTGAGAAAATATGTTTAGTATACAGCATCTTCTGTGTATGACTGTGCTATTTACGACAAAAAGGATGAAAGTGACGACAAGTAAAGTAATCAATGATGACTGTTTTATTTTGCAGTATAACAAATTCATGCATGTTCACACAAATAAAAGTGTTATGTATATGAGCAAGGCACAATAATGCATAGACAGTTGTGCTACAAAAGGAAGCAAACTCTTCCTCTTTTACGGTATAGTTTGACAATATTCCTTCACGAAGGTTGCAAAGCGAACTAGAATGATGTCGACAAAAATGTTTCATTCAATAACTTATAATAACGACGGGTCAATAATGTTATTAAAGAAAAATATATAGAAGTTAAACAACTGAACAAGAAACAAATGCGCATGTCTACATAATGTTTATGATGCTTAACAAGTTTTATTTGAAATGAAGAGAAGGAAACTACAATGTAGTTGTCATCCGTCGTTAAAGAAGGGCCACAACTCCAGACAAAATAATCGATCATAAAAGTCAGGGCAGCATGTACATATTCATTTCATGCTTCTGATGTATACCTAGTTTCAATTCAGTTGGATGGATTTGTTCGACTTAAGTTCACGAGTTCACGATGTGATGAATTAGTTCAAGATCAAATAAGGCAACAACTCCAGAAAAAAACAACAACAAGAATTTGTAACAGAGTTAGCAACGTCCCCTGCCTAAGGACATTTTCATCATACATACTGTATGCCAATACAGCATCTTGGCATGAACAAAATAAAACAAGAGTGCCAGGATGTTAAATATATGCTCGTCAGAAAGATGATATAATAAAACATTTTCTGTACAAAACTATAAGTTTGGGTAGACAGAAAGCCAAAACAGTGACATATCCAATTCTAACAACCAGCGTAAAAAGTTTCAAGAATAATCGTTTTATATAGTAGCAACAAAGGGAAGTAAGTTTTTATTTTTTAAGTCTACAAAAAACTCCTTACCAGAAGAGGTACCTTAAAATACACCTAAAATTTGAAAGTAACACAGAACAAGAGCCGTCCGTGTGACATCGCGCTCCACTATTCGGGGATATGACAGTAAAATGAATATATGTCTGAATAAGAGACCTCTACTTTAAAAGGAAGATACACCAAGGGGCATAATTCCATCAAATACACAAATCTGAGTTATTAGGATTGTTACAACACATGCAGATGATGATGATAAAGATATATTTTGAGTTTCAAGTCATTATCTTATATAGCACCAAATTTATGTCCAGAAAACAAAGTTCGTAAAACATTTAAGTATGAAAGGGGCAAAATTTGGTCAAAAATACAAATCAGAGTTATGGGGATTGTTACCACACATGCAGATGATGATGATAAAGATACATTTAAAGTTTCAGGTCTTTATCTTATATTGCATTAAAGTACTATTCAGAGAACGAATATTGCAAAAAAGTTTAAGTACAAAAGGGGCATAATTCTATCAAAAACACAATTAGAGTTATGGGGTATGTAGCCGCACATGCAGATGATCATAAACAAATACTTTTGATTTCAAGTCATTATCTTTTAAAATACCAAAGATATGTCTATAAACAAAACTTTCGGAAAAAATAACATGAAAATAATTCTATGTATAACTCCTTGGTGACCTTGACCTTGGGTATAATGGGCCCAGCCCTTACACATAATTTGTTTGTATGCTGGACAAAGTTGAACTTACAGTATGATATAAGCAAAAGTAACAAAGATATGATAGAAAAACAAAGGTTGTTAAAAATAACCTAAGTGTAAGACCTTGGTGACCTTGACCTTTGGTATAATGGGCCCAGCCCTGCACATACTTTGTTTGTATACTGGACAATGTTTATGTAAATTTACAGTAAGATATAAGCAACAGTAACAAAGATATGACAGAAAAAAAAAGGTTGCCGAAAAACTTTAACCTTAAAAATAACCTAAGTATAACACCTTGGTGACCTTGACCTTGGGTATAATAGGCTCAGCCCCTATACAAACTTTGTTTGTATACTGGACAATGTTTATGTGAAGTTACAGTAAGATATAAGCAATATTAACAAAGATATGACAGAAAAACAAAGGTTGCCGAAAGACTTTAACCTTAAAAATAACCTAAGTATAACACCTTGGTGACCTTGACCTTGGGTATAATGGGCTCAGCCCCTACACATACTTTGTTTGTATACTGGACAATGTTTATGTGAAGTTACAGTAAGATATAAGCGATAGTAACAAAGATATGACAGAAAAACAAAGGTTGCTGAAAAACTTAACCTTAAAAATAATCTAAGTATAATACCTTGGTGTCCTTGACCTTGGGTATAATGGGCTCAGCCCCTACACATATATTGTTTGTATACTGGACAATGTTTATGTGAAGTTACAGTAAGATACAAGCAATAGTAACAAAGACATGACAGAAAAACAAAGGTTTCCGAAAAACTTTAACCAAGAAGGGTAACGCCGACGCCGGGGCGAGTAGTATGACCCCCTATTCTCCTAATAGTGGAGCTAAAAATGGTCTTGATTTCTCCCTATGGTCAATTATAAAAAGTTTTCTATATACTGTTTATAGTGATAACAAAGAGAAGTTAATCTGAAAAAAATCTAAGTCCACACAAAAGTACTTATCAGGCAGCCTTACCTCAAAATACATCAAAAATTGGATGTAACATGCGTGTTGTACTACAGAAAAGTAGTCCCAATTTTCTCCTAGGGCTAAATTTAACCCTTACCCTGCTGAATTTCTATAATGAACTTGTCCATTTTTCAATTTGGACAGTACCATTAACTGTTAAACGGGATGCTTACCAAAAATATACTGACTGAATGGCGAACAGTGCTGATCATCATCAGACTGCATGGATGTGCAGGCTGATCATGATCTACACTGGTCGCAAAGACAGAATAAATCATGTTCAGCATGATAAGGGTTAATAGAATAGAAGTTTACAGTAATAGCTATTTATAGTAACAGCAAAGGATTAGGGGCCTGGTTCTTACTCATCACACATCATCTCATGATGATGAACATTTTTGCCATTGTACATCAAAATCCCTCTATGCATGAACAAGAAATGCTACGGACAAAGTCATTTTTGTATCTGACCTTTGGCCTCCAAGTGTGACCTTCGAGCTAGGGGTCTTGGTCTTGGGCATGACACCTGGTTTCATTATGCTGAACATTTGTGCCAAGTTATCTAAAAGTCCCTTCATGGATCGCAGAGTAATTGACCAGACACCAAAACAAGAGCTGTCTGATGACAGCGCGCTCGACTATTCAAAGAACTGATTGAAGAATGGGGTCAAAATATTTCCACGGATATTCAGACAAAAGAAATAAATAGATTAGACAAACAATGTTCCTGTATTACTTTGATTTCGATAAGTCTTGCACTAAATGGCAATATATGAGCCAATTTCAAAGTCCAAAAAGGGCCATAATTCAGTCAAAATAGTTATGTACTCTTGCCTACAGATGGAAATCATAATGATAAACAAGTGTTCAAAGTTTAAAGCCATATGTCAAATAGTTTTGACAAAACATGGACTTGTATGAAAACAGAACCAATTTCAAAATCCAAAGGACCATAATTCAGCCAAAATAGATGACAGAGTTATGTTCTCTTTTCCTACAGATAGGGGACTATTATACTAAACAAGTGATAAAAGTTTCAAAGCCATATGTCAAACACTTACAAAAAATAAGAACTAGTACGAAAAACTTAACCAAGATTACTAAGTCAAAAGGGGCCATAATTCAGCCAAAATCCTTGATGGATTTATGTACTCTTGCCTATAACTGGACATGGTGATGGTAAACAGGTGTTGGAAGTTTCAAAGCTTTATCTCAAAAGAATTTGTCAAAATATGAACTGGTACGAAATATTAACACAGATTTCTAAGTCAAAAAGGGCCATAATTCAGCCAAAATCCTTGATGGAGTTATGTGCTCTTGCCTATAACTGGACATGGTGATGGTAAACAAGTATTGAAAGTTTCAAAGCTTTATCTCAAAAGACTTTGTCAAAATATGAACTAGTACGAAAAACTTAACCATGATTTCTAAGTCAAAAGGGGCCATAATTCAGCCAAAATCCTTGATGGAGTTATGTACTCTTGCCTATAACTGAACATGGTGATGGTAAACAGGTATTGAAAGTTTCAAAGCTTTATCTCAAAAGACTGTCAAAATATGTACCAGTATGAAATATTAACACAGATTTCTAAGTCAAAAAGGGCCATAATTCAGCCAAAATCCTTGATGGAGTTATGTGCTCTTGCCTATAACTGGACATGGTGATGGTAAACAAATATTGAAAGTTTCAAAGCTTTATCTCAAAAGACTTTGTCAAAATATGAACTGGTACGAAAAACTTAACCATGATTTCTTAGTCAAAAGGGGCCATAATTCAGCCAAAATCCTTGATTGAGTTATGTGCTCTTGCCTATAACTGGCCATGATGATGGTAAACAAGTGTTGAAAGTTTCAAAGCTTTATCTCAAAAGACTTTGTCAAAATGTGGACTGGTACGAAAAACTTAACCCAAGGTGTGACGCCGACGCCGACGTGAGTAGGATAGCTCTACTTATTCTTCGAATAGTCGAGCTAAAAACTCTATTAACCTTTGACCTCTAAGTGTGACCTTGACCTTGGAGCAAGGGTTTTGGTCTTGCGCATAACACGTTGTCTCTTTATGGTGAACATTTATGCCGAATAATTCCAAAATCCCTTTATGTATGGCAGTTATTGACCAGACAGAAACAGGCCCTTTTAACCTTTGACATCTAAGTGCAACCTTGACTTAGGAGCTAGTGGTCTGGGTCTAGCAAACTTACATTGAAACATCCAGAAACATTTTCTATAAAACAAGTATGAAAGTCTTACACTTTTTCTACACGACTATTTTATAAAGTTACAATTTTTATGAAGAACTATGCTCAGAGAAGTTGAAGATTAATCAAAGTCCACACTTTTAACTTCCATATTCATAATATCATTAACAGTTGTGAGGATAAAAAGTATTTTGTAAATTAATAAAAAGCAAGTTCTTCATTCATGACAATTATTTCTTTTTCCCTAATTCTTGATATTTCTTCTCTGATTCCCCCAATGTGTTTGGAAATAAGATTAAACCTTTTGTATCATCCCTGTAGCCATGTTGCAATTTTTATTCAGAATTATGCTCACAAAATTGGAAAAGAACTGTTGCACTGGACACATATTTTCCAGAAGAGTACACTTTCTTAACTTCCTTATGCAATTAGCAATTGTTAGATTTCAATGTATTTGCAAATTATTCTTAGGCAGTTCTTCATACATGATGCATACTTTTCTTTCTCTCTAATAGTTGATATTTCTATTTCCTCTGATTCTGGAAATATGGTAGTACATTCTGCAGATGTATGATCCATCAAATAGTTCAGTTTTTGTTGACCAGTGCTTTAAACAATTGTGGCCCTTCAGATGATCATCTGAAATGGAAAAATTTAGCCATTTTCACACTAGTATAAACTTAACATGTTTTATATGTTCATAAAACACAAAATTTTAGAATGTAAAATCTTACAATTATAATATTATCAGTCTGACAGACATTATCAAGAAAATGTCATTAAGAAGTGGAAAAACAGTACCTTACACAAGTAATAAAGAAATACAGCTTTGAATTCAAACAGATGATATATATTTGTCTGTATGTCTTCATGCATTCCATTTTCAACTAACACTATATATAGGCACATGATCACTTCATGTCCATAATGTATACTAAATTTCTTATGAATTGTTTGAAACTGTGAGTAGGCATACACAATGTACAAGTGTATTTGTGATATTTTAAAGGACATCACTCAATAAAAAGTAACCTGAAATGAAGTCTTGCAATATGTGCATGCCTACTTCATGTTGATAATTTCATATCAACTGTGACACAGTATGAAAACTGTAGGGGGAGATGAAATATAATTCTTATAATATAAAAAGGGGCATAACAATCCAAATTTAAATTTTAGGCTGAAATAGATAAAGGCCTTAATTTACATTTAAGGTAAAAGTGTATTACAAGTTTCAAGGGCATTGGATAGAAAGTGGGGGAGGAGCTGAGTACATAAAGAACAAAAGAAAAGAAACTGTAACTCTTTCATTTAATTCAAGGTTCTAAAAGGACCATAACTTTAGAAAACTGTCATCGGACGTAAAATCCACTATAATTATAATAGTGTGTATAATTCTGCTGCTTGGCCATGAAGTATACCATGATCCATTTCAATATGATGGAATCTGCAGAAAGAGAGTTTTAATGCAAAAGGTATGAAGGAAGCTATGATATGACAATTTGAAAAAGAAAATGACATAATAACTGAAGAAACAAATAATCAAATTTGATAGTCCTGACAATATGTGCCTGTCCACTTTATGCTGATGTACCAAGTTTCATTTGAACTGATAAATAGTAATTACATAAAAAATTACCTTTTGATGTCTACTGTTCATAGTCTAGCCAAAGCTCCAGAACTGGCTGCATTGAGGCATTTTGTTCACCATATCATACTGTAACTAAAAAAAGCTCAACATGTACATTTATATATACATCAATTTTTCTTTCACAATTAACTGTGATTTCTCTATAAATTTCTGACACTTCACATTAAAAACAATTTAAATGTACAATGTACATAATTCTAAAATCAGTTATTATAGTTTGTAAAATAAATGCTGAATGCCATATCTATTTTCAAAACACTTTTAAACACCTACCTGTATAAAATGGTGTGTAAATTGGCAGTCTTCTTCTTGGCAAATTTAGCATTCATTGTCCCATTATTTCTTTGAATAAATTTATATCTTCATCTGAAATAAGTATAGTATAGTATAAAAAAAAACTATGAGGAAACATATTGGTGGTTTTCAAAATAATGAAGCAAAAGTGTGACATAAGGGTTGGAAATTCAAACCTATTTCTTTTGGTGGTCACCTATTTTTTATGATAGCAAATAATTCAAATTTCAAGGAAATATACAATTTTGGGAAAGTGTTGAGAAATACCAATCAGATAATATTTTGAACAGCCTTCAGTTCATAAATTCAGAGAATTTCCAGTAAGATGGGTGAAAAATATTGCAGTGTTTTATGACAAGGAAATATGTATAACAGTAAATGTTTTTCAACATATATGAATAGGTGTTTGTGTATAGTTTGAAACTTATTTAATAAATGTTTGTGGACTTTGGTTTTTAAAATCACCCTTTCTGCCAAACTCTGACATAAAAATAAAATTTTACCTAGAAAAGTTGTTGCTGAATGAAAAATAATTAACATATTATTATAAAACTTTTTTTTTTCTCACATTTTGCAGGTTTATAAACCACATTCCAAATTTCAAAAATGTCTGGTGATTTTTAAGAGATGCACAGGGGACACATACTAAAAATCAGTGTAATATTCATTAAGTATTATTTTTTCTGTTCAAAACAAGATTAATGGTGATCATCTTAAGACAAAAGACTATTGAACAATTACTTTATTCCACAAAATAACTATAAAACTGAAAATTTTCGCAACACAAACATGAAAATTCAGCAACATGTAATGCTTTAAATGAAAAATAAGCAACTTTAAACACAATTAACACATTGAAATCATTTAGTTTACATGCACTGCTTATTCAGAGTAGAAAAATGACAAAATACCATGCATGGTAAAATGGAATGGTAAAATTCATACATCTTTATAATGCTACTAATTTTAAGAAGATGCACAGGGGACAAATGGCAGCAAAATATATATTCATGGAATATGTTCATAGTAAGTAAAATTCTTTCAACTACACAATACTAGCTACTGAATATTTACATATGTAGGTAAACTTTAATTAAAATTGATGTTTCCCCTTTTAAACCTGAAAACTTGAGAAAAATGCAAAAAATAAAATTTAAATTGTCCTGGGATTCTTATATAATGCTTAATTATCAAGTAATGCCTGCATTTAACTTACACACTGCTAAGAATATAGAACTGCCACAACATATTACAGTATAAATGCTATGATAACTGATGAATGTCAAAAAAAGGTGCACAGGGGACATCACTTTGGCTTAATATGTGAAGCTGAAAGCTGCTTTTGTAACCATTGTAACTTCCATTTAGAGGGAAATAAAGTAAAAACCCATTTTATTTAAAGAATACTTACAAGGGACATTTTTGGGTGTATACACATATATGAAGATCCTGAAAAAGTTGATTTATAAAACAATAAAATCATAAGGTGTCTTCAAAGCTGTAAGGATAAAGATCTTAGAAAAACATTATTACTTAAGAAAAGTAATGGGGTTATGAAATTGTAGTGTTCAACTTTTAAATGTATCACTATTTTTTTTGAAGGGGCTTCCATCACAAGACATGAACTATTGGTAAGAATAAAATGTAGTTAATGAAAAGAAGTATTTTGTTTTAAATGTGCAGAGTTTAGATTTCATTTAAGAAAAGCCAAAGCTGTAACAATTAAGTTTGGTTTGAAAAAGTAAATCTGTAATGCACAGTTGAAACCTTCATGCAAAATGTCACACTTTTGGTGCAGAGGGGACAAAATTAGCTATATGATTTAACATAACTTTAAAAATGCTTGAGCCATTCATCTGAAATTGCACACATTTCTTGAATACATTGATTTGGATATGATTTGCCCCAAAACACATTTTAAAACTGAACTGAATTAAAGTAAGGTGAAAAAGAAGAAAAACTTCATTATTTTGAAAACCACCCATATAAGGAAATCAGCATTATATATGGAATCTTGACAAGTGTGGATTAATGTATCTTAAAACTACTCATGTAGCTTAATTTCTTAATGTTGATTCTGTAGGTCTACAGCACAGTTGATTTATGAAGTTGAACAATTCATGCATGCCATGTAAAATAAATAATTAGATCAATGATACTATTTATTAATCACATTTTGCTGTAATATAGGCCTACTGTATGTATAAATGTATAAATTTGTTGATATTTTGGTGCATGATCATGCTTCATTCAGACCCTTGACCTTGTCAGCTATGCAGAGGTGTCCTTTCTTTGGCTTACTTATAGACATTGTTCTTTTTTTTTACGAAACTATTGTAGAATATATATAGAACATTGACATTCACCTAGCTGTACTGTTGGTCGACATCATGTATTCCTGTTGAACAAGAAATGTCAATGTGAACGCCCAGTACAGGTTCAAAAAGTTTGCAAATGACATTGTTTCCATGGTGCAGGTATTCATTCATCTGAAACAAACACATGACGGATTAAATGCACAGTAGACCTTGATTCTAATTAATGTTACTTTAAAAATATTGATGGTTTTTGCCAGATGATTCAGCACGTCCGATCAGACATATTTTATGGCATAAATGCAGAGTCTATATGTTCAAATTATGTCAATTCGAATGCAAAAAGTACATCAACGTTTTTTTTCTTCGACAATGATCTATTCTGTCTATTCTGATCGATTCACTATCTATGAAACCATGCGTTAATTCTGCATCGACTCTATTTCAAGATCTGAGAATGATTTGTTGTATATCTACCAGTGGATCTAATGATAATCTATGGTGGCAGTGATACAAGCATGCATATGCTATGTTCTCCGCCCAAAAATAGGCAAATCATTCTCAGATCTTGAAATAGAGTCGACTGATAATCAACCTTACTTTGAACTCGTTGCAAAAATAATTAATTTATATAAATCTATATAACTTTGCACTTACCATTGTTCCTAGTCCCAGAACAACTCGACCTGTCAAAACATGTAAACACGAGCGAGGTCTTTTGACAGGACAGTCCTGTAAACTTCTGAAGGAAATAGTCCAAATTTATTCCAGTTACTTCCATATGCGATATTATCGTGAATTATAATTATATGCATAATGTATCGCATATAGATTTAAGCATAAAGTTAATGTTTGTGAATCCTGTGCTTTAACTGTTTTCACGTTAAGCGCCGAAAATCATGAAATCCATAAGGCCATGTGCTCAGCCTGATCACATTTCTACGCACTAACACATTTTTGTGTGAAAAAAATATGCTGAAATTTACATTTTACTCTGTCAATTACTTTGTGACTGCAACCGTTTCTAAAAATAAAATTGACACATCTGACTTTTATGTGTATTGCCCTTGTAATGATATTATGGATTTTTGTCATAGGTACGCATGTTTATCTCAATTAGTTGTGAAAAGATGATGTCTGCATGAAAAAAAGAGAAAATAAAAAAATTTTCTGAAATTATCGACTTTAAAAGGCACTTTCATCAAATTTATTTAAAAATTGATTGCTCGCAGGAAGTAGATATATTATCTAGGTACTTTTGGTCACAATTTTAGGCAGAATAATGCTTGAATGTAGCAGCTGTCGATTTTGAAAAAATATGACCGCCTAAAAATATTTTTTTCTGTCTTCTGTCCGGATTTTCGGGTACAAATTGGCATTTGTTTTTCAAGATATATACTTCAAACGAGAGCTAAATCATTTTCAATAGGCATTTCATTCATCAAAATATGTAATTCTTCAGTAAAAATTCGCAAAATGGTTGTAAAGACAAGCACTAAAATGTCGATATTTTGGCTATAGAATGTACCTTAATGGGTTTGACTGTGAATGTTTCTCTCGTTACGATGGGACATACTGTGAAAATGGTAAGACTTACATACATTTTTCTCTTTATGTTAGGATAGTTGTTAGTGTTTATCGTTGCTCTTTGACAAATTCTATTTTTTCATTCAATTACATTTAACAAAATTCATAGATAAATGAAAACGTTTATACTAAAATCGTAGAATCGGTAAGACAATCAATATATTCAGATTTTTTGACTGCCCGTTGACTGGCTGCGAATCTGGTAACGGTATTCTAGGGTAACTTTGACAGAATAGTAACACAAAATGCTGCTGGAGAAACTCTGATGTCAATAATAATGAATTTCTTTTAATAGACTCCGTTGAAAATATTGTTTGCTATTTTAGATAAGTGCTCAACACAATCTTCTGGAATCATGAGTTGCCCCGCAGGTATTGTATTGATACTAATTTCTGTGAGTGAAAATAAACACCAGCGAATATTTTGCAATAATGCACTGTTTAAGGGGACATTTCTCTAAAATATGCAAAACAGTTGAATAAGACGTCTAAACTTCACTTAAATAGGAAAGTACTACATGAATCTTTTAAAGTTCCATACGGCTTTAAATTTTCGTAAAAAGTAGACGAAACAAATGTCCAAAATAGATGTAATGAATAACAATCTTTTTAATAATGCATATGATCTTGTACAGTTATAACAATAAAAGGAGGTAAACAAAAACAATGGATTCAATAAAACTTCTACTGTGATAATCAAATTCAAACCCTTGACAAATATTATGAAAAATATTGATCAGAAATATAATTTAACAATTGATTATAATTTATCCTGTCACTTGCAGTATTTTCGACCCGATATCAGTTGCCGTATATCTTTCTTGATATACCGTCAGTTGATCATGTGACCAGTGATATATGGTCAGTTGATCATGTGACCTATTGATCGATATTGTTGTCATAAGAAATTTTGCAACGAAACCATCATCATTGTGTTGGAAATGTCTGAACTAAGAAAATGAGTGTAGAGATGGTACCTAAAAAATTCAAATTCATCTTTATAGGTTTTTTTTTAGAGTGAAATGATAGCTAAGTGCACCAATTTTCTAAATATATTTATGGTTTTCCTCTTCTCCATGTCAAAAATAGAAATATTTGATATCTAAAAAATGACTTTCTCAAAATATCTGAAGCAAAATGGACAACTCTTGTATTGACCGTTTTTCAAAGATTTTAGGACTTCCCCAATTATAGTCTATATCAAAATCTCCCACAGCTAAATAAATTCAATAGAGTATAAGGTAAGTTTACTCTGCTTTCAATATTTTGAAAGAGCCTATACTGAACTTCCTTTTGTTTTTTAATAAAGTCAAATTCCAAGACTAGCCAAGAGTCTAAAACGCTTGAAAAATTTCTGAGTGAAAGAGAATGACATGCTCTTTATTATAAGCTTACCAAAACCATACCAAAAATGTACCTTAAAGAAGTTATTAAAGATTTTATATTGTAAACAAACCCCTACACCATTTTACCATCAATATTTTCCACTCATGAATGCACTCAATTCAGGTGATAATTGTTGATATATTTGTAAATGAGAGGCCCCAACAAAACCTTTTTTCAAGTTGTGTAAACAATATAAGTTTTAAATTAATGTTGATATCTGAAATTATCCGATTACTTTGTTTTCAACAATAAATAAAACACCTTTTAGTTTGTTTAGGGTAGTTGACCTGTAACGAAAATGATCAAATAGAGTAATCTCCATACGCTTTTTCAGCATTTATTCGTTTTTCAAGTAAAGCAAATGATTGTGCTAGTTCCCTCCAGAGAATGTTTAAATTGAGAATTGCTTAAATTACATTACATAGAGTCATTACCTGTCAGCTACCTAACATGTAGTAATTACAACCACTACCTTAAAACATTGTAACTATATTTGACGACAATGAATTTTTGTGTTACCAATTTAACTTTTTTTGTTATTTCTCATTATTGGATATATGCATTTTACATTTTGATATATAAGTGTTGTGTAAACCAATGTATCACCATTGAGAACAATAAATAAACAACTTTGGCTAAAAGATCAAAACTTAATAACGTTTCTTAATGTCGTTAATTTTCTTCAAAGGAATGTATGCATTATTCTATATAATCTTCATGCATTACTAAACTTTCTTTCAGGGCCTCACTACAACTTACAAAATAACTGTCAGTGTAAGTCATGAGAAAAGCGTGCATATTGTATATTGAATACAAAGGGATTTAAACAAATGTAGGTCATATTTTGTCTGCCTGATAAGTTGTTTGAAAAAGGACCTATCTGATTTTTCTTTCACTTTTGATCAATGTTTGATGTTGGCTTCAGTTTATTGATCATTTCAGAGTTGTCCCCCTTTGATTTATTTGGGTAGGTACCATCTCTAATGAGTGGTCAAATAATGAGTTTTTATTCAAAAACGAAGAAGTTATTGCGATTTTGCTGGTAATCACGTCATTATATAAGTCACGTCATTACGAATATGACGTCATTAAAGCGGTTGTCGCACACTTATTTTTGTAAAATAAATGGCCAAATATCGGAAAATGAAGTAATGACAAGATAAATAGAATAATAGGTTAGTGCCTAAGATGGAGAAAGTTTATCTGGCTCGGCTCCGGACGTTATCAGGTTCGCCTTCGGCACACCCGATAACCTCCTCCGCCTCGCCAGATAAACTTTCTCATCTACGGCACTAACCTATTATTCTCTATATTTGATGTTCACTACGAAAACGGTGACAGCCATATTATCAACAAAAGCATTATACGGCTTTAACTGAAGAATGAATCGACTCTAAACTGGATCTCATTTTTTGCGTAGTTGAAGCCTTTATTGATGTTTTGATGTACATCAGAATAATGTATGTAGTGTGGTTTTCCACTTTTTCTTTATCACTTTATATCATCTGGTATTTTGGCCTTTCACAGCGGGGAGTTATTTTATTAGTCCCCTACTGGTTGAAAACCAGTTTCGGGAACTATAGGAATGCGCTTTTCCGTCATTCTGTCATTCCGTCCGTCCGCAATATCGTGTCCGGTCCATAACTCTGTCATCTATGAAGGGATTTTAATATTACTTGGCACAAATGTTCCCCATGATAAGACGACGTGTCATGCACAAGACTCGAATCCCTAGCTTAAAGGTCAAGGTCACAATTGGAGGTCAGATGTCAACAGGGCTTTTTTTCCTGTTCGGTCCATAAGTCTCTCATCCATGAAGGGATTTTAATATTACTTGGCAAAAATGTATCTCATAATAAGACGATGTGTCATGCACAACTTTCAGACCCCTAGCTCAAAGGTCAAGGTCACACTTAGCAGTCAAATATTAACATGACATGAACAGGGTCTGTTTTGTGTCCGGTCCATAACTCAGTCATTCATTAAGGGATTTTAATATCACTTGGCACAAATGTTCCCCATGATGAGACGATGTGTCATGCGCAAAACCCGGACCACTGGCTTAAAGGTCACGGTCACAATTGGGGGTCAAAGGTCAGCAGGGCTTTTTTTCCTGTCCGGTCCATAACTCTCCCATCCATGAAAAAAGGATTTTAATATCACTTGGCACAAATGTTCCCAATGATGAGACAACTTGTCGTGCGCAAAACCCAGACCCCTACCTCAAAGGTCAAGGTCACAATTGGTGGTCAAACGTCAATAGGGCTTTTTTTCCTGTCCGGTCCAGAACTCTGTCATCCATCAAGAGATTACAATATTACTTGGCATAAATGTTCCCCATGATGAGACAACGTACCATGCGCAACACCCAGAACCCTAGCTTAAAGGTCAAGGTCACATTTAGAGATTAAAGGACAATAGGATATTTTCCTGTCTGGTCTATAACTTTGTCGTGCAGGACAGGATTTAAATATCAGTTGGCACAAATATTCCCCTGGATGAGACAACATATCATGCGCAAAACCCGGGCACTGGGTCTAAGGTCAAGGTCACATTTAGAGGCCAAAAGGCAGGTACAAAAATGACTTTGTCCGGAGCATTTCTTCTTCATGCATGGAGGGACTTTGATAAAACTTGGCACAAATATTCACCACTATGAGACGGATTGTCAAGCGCAAGAACCAGGTCCCTAGGTCTAAGGTCAAGGTCATATTTAGAGGTCAAAGGTTAAATTTAAGAATGACTTTGTCCAGAGCATTTCTTCTTAATGCATAGACGGATTTTGATGTAACTTGGCACAAATGTTCATCGCCATAAGGCACCCTTGTTTTAAGAATTACCCCCCCCCTTGTTGTTGCTATAAATAGATTATATTGTTACTTTTTTATTACTGGCCGAAGGGAAAATCGAGGCCACTTTTCTGTGGTACAACATTCATGTTACATTGAATTTTCAGATATATTTTGACTTATCTCTACCTGGTAAAGAGTTTTTTGTAGACTTATAATAGTTTTTTTTTTATTAATTTCCCTTCATTGTTACGATAGATAACTTATATGATAACATTTTTATAATTGGCCAAATAATTCAATATGAAAGCAACTGTAGGTTTTTATGTATGCAAATTTTAATCCAAGTGTTTTGTTATAACATATTGTATATATAGTACAATATTGTTTATACATCATTGACATATATCAGTTCATTACAATGTATGTTATACTGCGGTAGAAACAATTAGGTGCCTTCCAGTAGGGGACTTTGTATTGCACAGTAATACTTCATTCACTTGTTTGCACTGTCTTGTCTAATTTGTTGAAAAATAGGGTAAGTGCGAGGTTTGCGTGCCCTAAGCGCGTTAAAATCCTCAGTTTTCCTTTTTTCATGTTACTGACTGTTCCAGTGCGGTGCTCCTATTTTTATTGTTTTTTTTTTATTGTTTCGTATTTCACGTTACGCATATAGTCTTTATTGTTGGTGCTTCCTTCCCCTAACTCTCACCCCCATCGTCTCCTTGTACTTACGTCCCTCTCCTTTTACTATGAATAAGATTAGGTGCCTACAATAACTTTCGCCGCCAGCCATCCCTGGGTGGTGCCCCTTGTGTTGTCTTTTCTTGCTTGTTTGCTCTCGCTCTGTTTGTTTTTGCGTGCGTGCGTGCGTGTTTGTGTGTGTGTTGGGCAAAGACTGTTTTTGGAGCGTGGCTTTCCCTGTTTAATATTCATCATTGCTTTTTCCAATTTCCTCAACACCCCTTTTCTTTTATGTACCCATTACCCGTTATTGTATTTTGCATAGAATTAAAATGTACTTGGCTTTTTGAAGCAACCCGTCTGCTATATATTTCCGTTCAGTTTTGTTTTGTTGTTGGCCTTATTTGCGACACATGGTTCTATGACTGTATTTGGGGTGTTCTCTGCTTCATGAAATTCTACTATTAAGATTTTGTTCTGTAGCCTGAATTTATTGAAATGATGTCAGCTTGCTATATGAAATTTAGACGTCAATTTGGAAAATATTACAGTTTCCGGTCCGGATTTTACTTAATGAAGAATAAAAACGAGTATGTGATAAAGTATATTTATGAAGTTTCTATCATGATTAAAAAAATGTATCCTAAATAACATATTACAGTTTTAAACGAAATTGAAAACTACTTTGATACCACTCAATTTCAAAATGTCACACAAATGCAAAGAGATGTATGTAATTAACAAAAGAACAAATTTCGTCATAAGGCAGGAAAATCACTCTCTCGAGTCTTAGACAAAAAATCAAATGTGGTTTCATATTCTACAATACATTGTATATACCAAAATGTATGGGTCCATCTTTTTGTCTGCCCGTAATTATGGTCAGTTAGCACATAGTAAATAAGCAATTTGTTCTACAAAAAGTAACCACAATGCCGCATTAGCATCGTGCCCGCTGTACTGGTCAATATTTATAATGAATAAAGAACAAATTTATTTTGTACTTTGAAATAGTGGCCGCAATTTCGGCGTGCCCGTTGTTTTGGCGTGCCCGTTAGGAGGAAATCTACTGTATATACCAAAATATTTCAATATCTTGCCTAGTTTGTTAAAATCTTAATGTTTCAAAATCTTGACAAGTTTGTTAAATTTTTAACATTTATGTATACTTTTGTGCTTTTTACAAATGGACAGAGGTAATAAAATGTTATAATTGCATAAATCGACTTTGTTGAAATTTAATAATGTTACTTACGATACGACATAATTTTCTAAACGTGTGAGGATAACCCAAAAGATATCTAGGGCGTTTCAGTATGGGCTACTAAATACTACTAAAGCAAAGATGTTAGTATTTGCCTGTTTCATATCACCAAGACACGATTCCTTCAAATTCAAATTACCTTTTGTCGATAAGAAACATATGAACACATTTGTAACTCTTCAAAAGCATTTTAAATATTATTCTGACCCATCCTTATTATTTGTCGATAAGTAACGTATGAACACATATGTAACTCTTAAAAACATTTTAGATATGACCCATCATATTTCAGCCGGCTGTAGCCCAAACCTCTGTCAAGGTTGGGGAGTATGTTTGCAAGGAGGCATTTGCTCGTGTCCTTTCGGATTTAGTGGAAACAACTGTGAAACTGGTAATGCTGTCTAAATCATCATTATCTAAATTGTTGTCACTAGTATATAAAACTGACTTTATATATAAACAGTAGTAATAGCAGTATCAACCGTAGTAGCTATAGCAGTTTTTTTAGTAAATACTAGGTGATTCAGTGAAGCTTAGGCAGTCTTTAGTTACAAAATCACTATAATTTTGAGTACAGTTTTAAAAGGGGGAATTTATCAGTACTTGATATCTTATCTTATATAATGCTTATTAGTTATTCTTTAATTATATAGGTACGTCTATTTTTTGTAACTTATATTGAGTTGTAAACATGTATTTTTATTATTATATTTTAGCTTGTAAATGAAATAGAGAAAATAAATAGAGAACTTGTGCATTTTTCATTTAGTATAATTTTTATATGCACCGTTTTATAATAATAAGTGCATTTTCCATCTATTCTAGCATAAAACTGTTGTTCTTGTCACATTTTGGGGGTGTTTTCCAAAGGATCTTTTTACACATTTTATCAACAGGAGAGAAAATGTGTGTTAACAGAGAGATTCTCGCGCTCGCGCTTCCCAAAAAAAGAAAGTGAAAAGGAAATGACATCAAAGTGAAAAAAGACATGGCAGATGTTCACGCGCGTTTCATGAAAAGTAAATGACGTTGAGGAACAGTATTTATCAGTTTTTATACACTTTATGCTAGATTAGCATTAGCACATGTTCATTTCGTCTCATAACGTCTTCAGAATCCCTCGGGATACGTTTGTACCCTCGGGCTCTGGCACTTACCGATCCCTAGGGATTCTGCAGATGTTGTAACACGAAAACACATGCGTTATCCCTACAATATAAGTGTTATATGCATAGTTTTATATTCTAACACGATCCGATTCATTTTCCTATTAAACAACGAAGGCTGAAAACAGTGAATTATTATACAACAATTCACTGTTCTGACGTCACAGTTATTACGTCATAGCGTCAAACGGCATAGCGGCGCGCTGGAAAAGAAACCGATTAAAAACAGGCAAATATTTAATGAATGCCGTCAAGGATATACTTTAAAGTCCTTGGTAACGTGTTAGAATCGAAATAATATATCTCATTTAGTGATTTGCTCCTGAATAAATCATTGTCGTTCAGATGCGTATCATTATATCACTCGGGCTGCGCCCTCGTGATATAATTCCTTCGCATCTGAACTCCAAACAATGATTTATTCAGCGACAAACCACTAAATGAGATATATTATTTCTTAAATAATCACTTTTAACCAAAACTAAGAATGGAGATTCTGCAAAAGTATACTCAAAATACTACTTTTTTCTAGGAACATGTGACATATCAGGAGCCGTTGTAAGTAAATGCATCTTTCATTTACATCGAAAGCATGATCTTAATTTAAAGCAAAAATGTAAAATAAAGTTTGTAAGTCTACCGAGGCATTAAGTTATATATTAAGGCTGGAAAATGAAAACCTTTACTGTATATTAAAGAAAATACATATTGCAAATACCATAGCTCTGAAATACTTAAATTTACGTTATTACTGAATAAAAATACGATAAAAATATATATTTTAGGTTATGATTTTTTTCAGACCGGAGTGAAAATCATTTCTCCCTCAGCAAATGATGGAAGTAAGATTATATGTTATACGCAGGGGGATACCATATCCTCGTGTAAAACAAGAATTTATCTGGCTGTGGCATCTGGGTAAAATTAATTTTTTCATAACATTGCCGTATACCATAATAATAATAATGATGATGATGATAAAAGTGATAATAATGATAACTGTATTTCAAGACAAGGAAAACAATCTAACCTATGGTCTGCAAAACGTAAATATACAATACAGAGATTTGTACTTCTAATGTGTCGCATTGATTGTGTTGTTTGTTTTGGGTTTAATGCCGTTTTTCAACAGTATTTAAGTCATGTAACGGCGGGCAGTTAACCTAACCAGTCTTCATGGATTTTGTACCAGCACAAACCTGTTCTCCGCAAGTAACTTCCAACTTCCCCACATGACTTATCAGAGGTGGAGGACGAATGATTTCATTCACAATGCCTTTTATCAAATCCTCACGGAGAACATACTCCCCGCCCGGGGATTGAACTCACGACCCCGCGATCCGTCGACCAACGCTGTCCCTACTGAGCTAAGCGGGCGGGCGCCTTTGCATTGATTGTAAAATGAAAACATAAGCAATTAAAATAAAACTATTTTTTTTAACAACAACCCTAAATATATACGAGAAAGCGTTTGATTTTTTTTTTAAAGCATCGTTATTTTTTACTTGAAGTACGTATGATTAAAGAAAAATTCTAACACGATCCGATTCGTTTTCCTATTAAACAAAGAAGGCTAAAAACAGTGAATTATTATACAACAATTCACTGTTCTGACGTCACAATTATTACGTCATAGCGTCAAACGGCATAGCGGCGCGCTGGAAAAGAAACCAACTGAAAACGGGCAAGTGTTTAATGAATTTCGTCAAGGATGTACTTAAACATCCTACCAAACGCTACCAAACAGTCTCAGTAAATGGCAAACTATCTACTCCAGTCTATATGAAATACAGTGTACCACAAGATCTGTCCTAGGACCGAAAAACTACATCATGTACACAAAACCCGTTGGTTCAATCTGCAGAAGCCATGGACTGAATCATCACTTTTATGCCGATGACTCACAATTATACTTATCGTTTAAGCCAAAAAATATTTCCCACCACCACGAAGCCCTGTCTCGGATTGAAATCTGTCTCAACGACATAGTCTCTTGGATGCATCAGAACATGCTGAAGCTCAATACTGACAAAACTGAGGTCATTTTGTTTCACACAAATCACACAAAAATACCCGAAGATATCTGCGTGAAAGTAGGACACTCTCAGATTAATCCCTCAATTTGTGTGAAGAATCTCGGTGCTAGAATGGACTCAAACATGGTCATGACACAGCATGTTAACACTCTGTGTAGAGCTAGTTACGCACAACTTCGGCAAATTGGCCACATCAGGCAGTATATCACAGCTGATGCTACCAAGTCTCTTGTGAACTCTCTGGTTACATCGAAAGCAGACTACTGTAACTCGCTGCATTATGGAATTTCCAAAGACTCACTGCAAAATCTTCAATGTATACAAAATACAGCGGCCCGCATCATAACCAGGACTGCAAGATACGAACACATCATGTCGGTCTTGAAGAAGTTGCATTGGCTTCCGGTTCAGCACCGCAATGAGTTCAAAATCTTGACACTTACATACAAAGCCATGCACAATAAATCTCCTAAGTACATTGTCGATATGCTGGACATGTACAAGCCTCGTAGAGACTTAAGGTCGGCAAATGGCCTGGTGTCTTTGGTTGTACTGAGGTGTCGAACAGTAAAGTATGGTGACAGAAGTTTCAAGCATGCAGCTCCAAAGCTTTGGAATGCCCTCCCAGCAAGCATCAGAGATTCAAGCTCACTGTCCGCATTTAAAAATAATCTTTGAAAACGCATCTCTTTCACATATGTGATAGATAAATAACAAAATCTGAAATACTGTTGAAAATGGCGTTAAACCAAATCACATTCACATATGTTATAAATAAATAACAAAATCTGAAATATTGTTGAAAATGGCGTTAAACAAAAAACCATGAAAGGTTTGTTTTGTGTTTAGAAAGGGATTGGTCCCGTAATGTAATTTAACGTTGAACATAATTTATGGATGATCTTGTTTTAATTACTATTCATTTCAATCTTTTACCGATATATTTTCATGTATGTATGTGTATGTATCTGTTCTTTATGTTTTTGTAAAGCACTTTTAAACGTACATATTTTGTATGAAAAGAGTGCTATATAAGTTAGGTATAATAATAATAAAAAAATATCTTTGATAACGTGTTAGAATCGAAATAATATATCTCATTTAGTGATTTGCTCTTGAATATATCGTTGTTTCTCGTTCAGATGCGTATTATTATCTCCTTCGCATCTGAGCTCCAAACAATGATTTATTCAGCGACAAATCACTAAATGAAATATATTATTTCTTAAGTATATCTACAACAAATTATTGAAATGCAGTAAAATATAAAAATGACTTAAAGTATACATCTTAATAGGTAAAAAGACTTTACCAATAGGTGATTATAAGTGCAAAATATGTAGATGACAACAACTATAATACCAATATCAGAAAACTATATAAGAAAGTTGAAAGTTTGAATGAATAGTTTTACTACAATGATATGATATTTTGTTTTTCCCAGAAAAGTTACAGGTAATAGCAAAAATGAAAACTAATGATCATTGACAATACAGTGCATTTAGCTGTGTATACCATGGCATTTAGACTAATAATTGTTTATTCAAAGAACGTAGACGGTTGACATTTTTTTATATGAATTGAGCTTTTTTGGAACTAATATAGGTAATAAGGTAGAATTGATCATTTATTTCAAAGCTGAAGTACATAATGTGTAAAATGCATTTACTAGTAAGACAAATAACTTCTTAAAACAGATTTTTAAAGACTGTATTCAGTTAGTAAATATATAATGTATAAAGATTCGTTTCAGAATAATTTGAATACTATCAATCAACATTTTCCCACTGCAGTTCTAACCCAAATATAGATGTTGAGACCACAAGTGAATTGAAAAACATCATAACCATTGGACCAGTTACTAAGTCGCCGATTCTCCCAGGAATTTCTACCATGTATTCGACAGATGTTACTATAAACGGATCAGTGAACAGTACAAAGTTACAGTATTTTTGTGTTCATGCATCAGTTGGGTAATTGGACTATAATAACATTATATCAATGTCTGTCATAGTGGTAATGTTTTTTTTCAATATAATTTACCACATATGTTTTAGCTATAGTATCGAGCGTGGACAGAAATATAATCATAGTATCTGAAATATCAACTTACATTTTATGTTAGCATTTTGTTAAAAAATAGAACTGCTGCATTAATTTAAAGACTGTTAACTTTACCACAATATCTATGTTATTGAGTGCAAAAGGAGCATGATAATACCTATCTATCATTACCTTACCTTGTCCTAAGATAGCCAGCTGAACTACTATAATCATGCTATAATAGGCAACCAACCGAGCTGTTATGATCGTGCTATAATAGGCGACCTACCGAGCTATTATGATTGTCTACAGTAGGCGACCAACCGAACTATTATGATCGTGCTACAGAAGGCGGCCAACTGAGCGATAATGATCGTGTTATAGTAGGCGACTAACCGAGCGATTATGATCGGCTATAGTAAGCGACCAACCGAGCTATTGTGATTGGTTATAGTAAGCGACCAACTGATCTGTTACGATCATGTAATAGTAGGCGACCAACCGAGTTATTATGATCGTGTTATAGTAGGCGACAAACCGAGCTATTACGATCTTGTTATAGTATGCAACTAACCGAGCTATTATGATCGTGTTATAGTAGGCGACCAACCGAGCTATTATGATTGTGTTATAGTAGGCGACCAACCGAGCTATTATGATCGTGTTATAGTAAGCGACCAACCGAGCTATTATGATCGTGTTATAGTAGGCGACCAACCCAGCTATTATGATCGTCTTATAGTATGCGACCAACCGAGCTATTATGATCGTGTTATAGTAGGCGACCAACCGAGCTATTATGATCGTGTTATAGTAGGCGACCAACCGAGCTACTATGATCGTGTAATAGAAGGCGACCAAACGAACTATTATGACCGTGCCACAGAAGGCGGCCAACCGGGCTATATTGATCGTGTTATAGTATGCGACCAACCGAACTATTATGATCGTGCTACAGAAGGCGGCCAACCGAGCTATAATGATCGTGTTATAGTAGGCGACTAACCGAGCGATTATGATCGGCTATAGTAAGCGACCAACCGAGCTATTATGATTGGCTATAGTAAGCGACCAACTGACCTATTACGATCATGTTATAGTAGGCGACCAACCGAGTTGTTATGATCGTGTTATAGTAGGCGACCAACCGAGCTATTATGATCGTGTTATAGTAGGCGACCAACCGAGCTATTATGATCGTGTTATAGTAGGCGACCAACCGAGCTATTATGATCGTGTTATAGTAGGCGACCAACCGAGCTATTATGATCGTGTTATAGTAGGCGACCAACCGAGCTATTATGATCGTGTTATAGTAGGCGACCAACCGAGCTATTATGATCGTGTTATAGTAGGCGGCCAACCGAGCTTTTATGATCGTGTTATAGTAGGCGACCAACCGAGCTATTATGATCGTGTTATAGTAGGCGACCAACCGAGCTATTATGATCGTGTTATAGTATCGTGTTATAGTAGGCGACCAACCGAGCTATTATGATCGTGCTATAGTAGGCGACCATCCGGGCTATTATGATCGTGCTATAGTAGGCGACCAACCGAGCTATTATGATCGTGTTATAGTAGGCGACCAACCGGGCTATTATGATCGTGCTATAGTAGGCGACCAACCGAGCTATTATGATCGTGTTATAGTAGGCCACGACCAACCGAGCTATTATGATCGTGCTATAGTTGTCGTTCAGACTCATTTTTGTATTTCGTTTTTCCTTTTAACGCAAAACAAATCCTGACAATATTTCTTTTGATGATCCGTTTTATTGAGGTCCTTCATGCATGTGTAGACCTCCCATGTTTATTCTTCACTAAAATGATTCTGTAGTATTTTATGTCAAGGTAAGGTGAGCATGTCAAGGGTTTCCCGACCACATTGCTTTATTATTTCAGGACTTCAACATCATCAACGTGTTATGAGATAGTCATTGCTCCGAACCGTAAGTTTTTAATTACAAAAATAGACACTGATGTTGCTTAATGATTATGAAAGTTGTCGTCATTGAGTCTAACTCGTAATAAGGATGTCTCTTTGGCTTTCACCAATAAACTGTTGATGGTTTTCCTAAGTTTGAGCTAAATGTTATAAGAATGAAAATACAAACAACACATTTGCTCTTTGCACTTTATGTTAAATATTTTAACTATTATATTCATTTTGGCATACAGCGTTATATACGGTTAAGACTTGTAATGTAGATTTCATCTTTGTTGTGAGAGGCAATTTCAAAACACGTAAACTTTATTTTTTTTTGTATCCGGTAGTGTATTATTTGATTTTTCTTTCAATGTTAATAAAAACAGAACGAAATGTTTCCAAATTATTGGATATAATATACAACTGCGTGTCGCTTTGTCTTTGTTTGTTTAGCCGAAAATGACTCAACCACACTGGCATATTTACAACGAAATGTAAGTAAATCATATTACTATATTCAGGGTTACAAGTAGAAACTAACCATAAGCCCTCTTTACCAAAGGAAATCAATCTGTATATAGAGTGAAATTGTAGATTGAACATTGTGTGTCATAGAAAAGTAAGTTTTTTTTGTGACCTACCATATAGGATAACAAAGTCATGCATCTAACAGACATGAGATTGTTTTCTTTGATTCTCTTGTATTTCTATATATTTTTCTCAGACTTTATGAACTCTATGGGTTTTAAAATCGTCTAATAATTGACAAATTTCATCACAAAAGGCATTTATTGATTTTATCTTCACATATTTTCTTTTCAAAGTACCGACCTTTACAGTTATTATGCATATTTTTCGTGCTTAGAGGCGAAAAGTACATGGTCTGCATGAGATACTACGTACATAGCCATCTAAACCTGTATTAAATCTTTAGCGGAGTGGTCTTCGTTTTTTCCAGATATTTTACCCTGGATCTCTTTATTTTAGCTCAAATGACTATTTTTCAGAAACTAATATTTTGAATATTTTCCAGACTGTGTACTTCGATGCAGTTAGCTAAATATACATCTAAAATAAATAGCCCCTACTTGAAGTTTGTATTTTTATTCCCAGTGCCTATTACAAAGATATATGCAATTCTTAAGTTTTCATATTTTTTAAAGGCGTTACATTTCGAATCAGAAATAAGATACGCATAGATACCACTTTTGGTTGTGAGTTTGTGAGTCAGTGTTGTAATATTTTCTGGTTCTTTGGGATCATGGAGTTCATACAATAAATGTGTAATAGAATTCCGTTTATGCCTGTGCTAGGGGGCGTGACAGGTGTTGCTCTCACGAATAGACTCGATGAAACCGAGTCTGCTATTATTCTGCTTGTTTACATTCTATGCTTCCAAAGGATTTTGTTACTGATTTTACAAATGAAATATCAAAACGGAAAAAAGTATCTGTACTGGATGTTCTAATGTGTCATTTTCCTGTTCATTTGGTTTGAATATTTCAGGCAAAAGTAAAATTTGTTCAACCGACTTTAAAAGACCGAAGCATAATATTATGTAAAGCTGGGAAGAAATGTTACGTTTTAATGTACACCTCATTTGCGTC
Organism: Mercenaria mercenaria; assembly: GCF_021730395.1. NCBI lineage: Eukaryota > Metazoa > Mollusca > Bivalvia > Venerida > Veneridae > Mercenaria > Mercenaria mercenaria. The sequence goes on from NC_069364.1 coordinate 1,093,335, forward strand.
AAGCCGGTTTGTATGCTTCTGTGTTGATTTGATGAAATTAATATGTTATTGATCAACAATGGACCGTTTTAAATTGATTTTATCTTGAAGTGTTTTTTTTTCAATCTGTATTTTCAAGCTTTTTTCGTAATTAAAAATGATCTATTGCAGAGTTACACGGACATATGCGTGATTTTATCATTTATGCTTTATATTTATAAATATAAGGGAAAAAAACAATTTAAACTGTTCAGAAAGATAATCAAAGTCTTTAATATCTAATGTATAAAAATGAATCAAAATGGCTTTTTCTTGTAGGCCTTCCTGTAGTTGGTCATCCACTAATACTTCGGGCAGTTTTACAGGGTGTGATAAGGATGACAAGGATAATGATGAAGCGGACCCCGACAGCAGCACAAAATCTACTGACCCTTGTTGGTAACTATTTAATATAGTCGTTGTTGTCGAAATTTGTGATTGATTTCTGGTAAGAAACTCAATGCTATTTGTTAGCATGAAAATACAAAGTACATATATTCTTTTTACAAACCTTCAGAAGTAAAAACATTCGGTATATATCGGGCGATATCATAACCATCTACAAGCACAAAAAAACAGAACTAATATCATATTTGTTACGAAACCGTAGTAATATTCAGAATGATGATTAATTATTTCATCACCGATTATGAGTATAATTTTGTAAAATGACCAGCTCTCATTTCTCCCCACTCAAGGCTCCCGTTCAACCTTAAAGTTACAGTGATTGTTGTAATTCTTTCTCTTACATTTCCTTATGTATCATAATGTTGTTTCTTGATAAATACCATGCACATTAACCCTTTCTATCATTAGAAAGTCAGTTTGATTTTTGTATATCTATAAAAGAAGAAATAAAACGAATTTGTTGTTTCATAATGCTTATCTTGTATTTGAAGTGAAGATGTAATTTCTTCGAGTGCCGATGTGACTGTATACCATGCACATCCACGCGGACCTAGTTGTGTAACGGAAGCATCATTCATATTTGCAAGTGCTGGGGAGAAGGATATATGTTTCCAGTCAGCGTATGTATACCACCATAATTATATATGCATAAATAAATATTAAAATAACTAATCTCACTCTAATACACACAGGTCAAATTAAAATGAAAATTGTATATTGGCAGATCATTTTAACTTTTTGGGTGAAAATAATTCCGTCATAAACATTACGTCGTGGAAAAAATGAATTGTAAGGAAACGAAACACAGAAAAAAGTCTTTATATCAAAATATCAAGGCACATCTTTTGAGATATTGCATTGGAATTCTGAAGTAACGTGTAATACATATCGTGGCAGTTATTTGGACCAAGTGTTGTGTTGTTCTTGTACTGGTATACTACAACATACGTGTTTGCTTTGAACATCAAAAAAATATATTTTAAGCTAGTAGGTTAGGGTTAGTATTTTGCCATCTTTGTCAAATAATCTCTGGTTTATAATTCAGAACAATTCCTAACCAAATTTATACATATATATATTTCAAAACAAACTCGTCCCAAGTAAATTGAATGAAATGAAGTAAATTGGGACTGAATACAAAGCATACATGTCCTGGTCCGAGAGCTTACGGACCTTTTTTGCAACAATTGAGGCCAAAAGAAATTTATACATTTTTGGAAACAATATTTCATATTCTCTATGAAAACCCATTTCTTAAGTGTCAAAGCCGTGCCTATCTATATGTTTTTCACTTATGTTTGTGATAGGGGAGGTAAAACTCACTTGTAAAAATATTAGGGGGAGGGTAAGGTTTACGTCTACTAGTCTTTTCACTGTTTAATTACAGTAACTATTTGATTGTCAGTAATTGTATATATGTCAAACAATGACAGCAATAAAGCATTCATACAAATGAAATGAAGGGCAAACTTGATATTCAAGGTCAAAGGTCAAACGTATGTGAAAATCACAAAAATTGGCATATCTGAAATTTATTTTTATTCTTAGAATAAAGTTTGTTATCATAAGTCACTCATCAGTATCCATGTAATGTGTATATATCAGCAAAAACCAGAAATATAAATATTATTGCAAAAAAAGTCAATGTCAGCCTTGATAATTGAAGGTCAATGTTCATTTTCATGCGAAAAAGTTAAAACTGTTACCTTTACTTTTTCTAATCTTTTTAATATGTCTTCACATTATCAATCGCTGAAGTTAATTCGTTTAAATGTTTGTATGTCAGGCAAAGTCAGCAGTGCAGATGTAACCCCAAAACCGCCTAGGGTAAAGCTAATATCAAAGGTCAAATGTCAAATTTATGGGAAAAATTGCATAGATAGCTCCCTGTTTGAAAAAATTACAGATACCTCTTTTATTAGTTGTAATTACTCGTGATTTAGTTTAATGTATATATGTCCCACGATGTCAGTAATAAAATATAGTCTGGAATGAGTCAAGTTCAAATTTGATATTAAGGGTCAAAGGTCATTTTCAAGTACATGAATGAAAAAATAGCTCTTTAACTTTTCTCTTTGTTGGTAATTCCTTGTTGATATTAGTCAATGATATCAGTTCCTTTTAATGTATAAATGTTAGGCAATGTCTGGTATGCACATATAATTTCAAAACATTCAAGGTCAACCATAATATCAAAGGTTAAAGGTCCAAAAAGTGAGTGAAATGTTGCAATTATATCACCTACTAGTATTTGTAATGATTATTATTGCTTAAAAGTATTTGTTTTGTCATTTTAGTAACTGATCGTTATTCGTTTTACTGTATTTATGTAAGATGATGTCATGAAAGAGAAAATAAGTCATCGTCAAACCTGGTATTAAAGGTCAGGGGTCATTTTTGCATAAAAGATCAAAATGTAGTATACTTACTCATTACTATGTTCAAAAATAGCTTGTTGTTATAAATCACTTTTAGCAGTTTATTATAATGTATACATGTCAAGCAAGGTCTGCAATGTAGGCCTTAAGCCAAAGCCAAACTTGTTATCAAAGGTCAAGGGTCAAATTTGTGTAAAAATAAGCAAAAACAGCATTTTTGCAATGATTTTTCTTTATTATTTTATGGTATTTTTGTCAAAGCTAGTAATTGATCATTATTCATTTTAAAGTATATATAACAGATGAAATCATTCTTTCTTAATAATGGAAAAAATAGTCAAGGTCAAACCTGACATTAAAGGTCAAAGATGAGGGTCTTCAAGAAACTCGCCAGTATGAAAAAACTGACTTGAACAAGTTGGGGAGCCAATAGAAAGATCCTACGGCAAGCGTATAGACCAATAGCAGAGTACGAATCCACCTCATGGGTAACCGCTTCCTAAACCAGTAAAGGTAAATAGGACAAGGCTCAAACTTCAGGCCTGAGGATGATTCTCTGAGCAATGAAAACGACTCCAATGAAAGAAATGGAAAAGACAACCAACCTTCAGCCATTAGAGACAAGACGAGAGTACAAAAGCCCTTGTGCAGGCAGAGAAGGCAAAGAGACTACCATCACATCCACTCAACTGAGAACTCGAGAGCAGAACCAAAAACGGACTGAAACGAGTCTCAACCATATCGTTAAAGAACTACAAAAAGGGAAAGCAACAGCACTGGACGCAGAGGCAGAGCCGCTTGTACCCGATCATTGGGTTCCTAGACATTGTGCTTCGAAGATCTGATTGGAAGTGCCAGGAGTAGAAGAAAAAGGAAAACAGCATCAGGCTCACCAATAATCTCTAAAGCTAGAAATGATCAGTGACCGCTATCCAGAACACTTTTGGATCCAAGCATATACTAAAAAATCAATGGGAAAAGCAGTTCAGAATGCTCGGAGTTGTGCCTACATCAAATTTCCAGAGAGCTCCACTCTCACACTCTATTATCCAGTCTGCAAGAGATGCTCCAGCTTCAAAGCCGAGATGCAAGCTCTTACATCGGCCACACTACAACTGTATGAGCGAGGAGAAAAGGGACAGAATATTGTTTTCCTAACAGACTCCAAGTCAACTCTTCAGGCTCGCTCAGCAGGTCCATCAGACATCGTAACGAGACAGCTGCTAAAAATCATCAATCTCCCGTCTGAGAGCAACAGTGTAACATTTCAGTGGATTCCTGAACATATTGGCATAGCCGGGCATGAAGCTGCAGACAAACTTGCAAAGAACGCAACCAAGTAAATTCAGCCTCAACCTCCAATTTCATACTGACTCTACTGAAGAACAGCTTTGCGTCAGACCGGATGAACATAAATGGAGGCTACCTGCCTAATCATGACAGTATGACAAGCTAATCAGGCACAACCAAACAACTACCCTCCGTCTGCGCACTGGACACTGTGGCCTGAGAAAACATATGAAGAAGCTGGGTGTTGCGGGGACAGCTAAATGTCAGTGCGGATTAGAGGAACAAACACCATTCCACATCCTGCAGAGCTGTTCCTATCTGGAAGAAGCACGCCAGAAAGTCTTGCCCACATACATCTCATTTGAGACCAAGCTGCGGGGAGATCCCAGCGACCTGCAGAATACCGGGCATTTCATTGCCGCATCTAATACTAAAATATAAAATGGCCATAAGAAGATGAAACGCAGTAAGTAAGTAAGTAAAAGTTAACATTTAAATGAATTAACATGAAAACGACAAGATTGTTTTACAAAGAAATAAACTAACAGTGCAAGCTTTTGATTTTTTACCCGAAAATGAACTTTAGCCTTTAACATCAGGGCTGATCTATAAACTTATGGCTGATGATATCTTCATTGTTGACATTGACCCATATATATATTAATATATTGCAAAAAGTTTGACATTTTACCTAAGCTTTACACCATTCACTGTTTTTGAAATTTGATCTGCATTGTTGATATTGCATGCAATTATACATAAGAAAAATTATTTTCAAAGAAGAAATTACAAGTTGATTTTTAACGAAGAAAGAAAATAAATATGATGTATTTTGAATTTTTTATATAAAAATGTCCATTGACCTTTAATGTCAGGTTTCACCTTGACCATTTTTTCAATATTATTTCAACAGTGATATTGTCTGTTATAGATATTTTAAAATGAATAATAATCAGTTTAACTAGTGACAAAAGTACCCTAAAACAATAAAGAAAAATCATTGCAAAAATGCTGCTTTTTGCGAATTTTTACACAAATTTGACCTTTGACCTTTAATAATAGGTTTGCCTCTGACTTACTGGGATAAGAACTACATTACTGGCCTTGCTTGACATGTATACAATAAAGTAAATTGGTAACAATGAATAATAACAACAAGCCAGTTTTGAACAAAGCAAGGAGTTAGTATGCTGCAATTTGTGCTCTTTATGCAAAAATGACCACTAACCTTCACCCAGGTTTGACCTTGACATATTTTCTCTTCCATGACATCGTCTGCCATATATATAAACAGTAAAATGAACAACGATCAGTTACTAAAATGACAAAACAAATGTTTTTGAACAATAATAATCATTACAAACAGGTAATACTATTGCAACATTTTACTCACTTTTTGGACCTTTGACCTTTGATATTATGTTTGACCTTGGATGTTTTGAAATTGTTTTGAATTGCATACCAGACATTGCCTAATATTTATACATTAAAATGAACTGATATCATTGACTAATACCGACAAGATATTATCAACAAAGAGAAAAGTTAAAGAGCTATTTTTTCATTCTTTTACTTGAAAATGACCTTTGACCCTTAATATCACATTTAAACTTAACTAATTCCAGCCTACATTAATTTTTATTACTGAAATTGTGGGACATGTATACATTAAACTTAATCACGAGTAATTACTAATAATAAAAAAAGATATCTGTTATTTTTCAAACAGGAAGCTATTTATGCATTTTTTTCACACAAGTTTGACCTTTGACCTTTGATATTAGCTTTACCCTTGGCGGTTTCGGGTTACATCTGCACTGCTGACTTTGTCTGACATACAAACATTTAAAACGAATTAACTTCGACGGCTAATAATGTGAAGACATATTAAACAGATAAGAAAAGGTAAAGGTAACAGTTTTCACTTTTTCGCATGAAACTGAACTTTGACCATCAATTATCAAGACTGACCTTGACTTTTTGCAATAATATTTGTATTTCTGATTTTTGCTGATACATGTATATAAACATTACATAGGTAAAGATGTGTGCCTTACGATAACAAACTTTTTTATAAGAACAAAAATAAATTTCAAGTATGTCATTTTTGTGATTTTCACATAAATTTGACCTTTGACCTTGAATATCAAGTTAGCCCTTCATTCCATTTTGATGAATTTCTTATTGCTGTCATTGTTTGACAAATATACATTTACTGACAATCAAATAGTTACTGTAATTAAACAGTGAAAAAACTGGTAGACGTAAACTTTACCCTACCCTCTAATATTTTTACAAGTGAGTTTTACTTCCCCTATCACAAACATAAGTGAACAAAATATAGATAGGCACGGCTTTGACACGAAGTCTTAAGAAATTGGTTTTCGTGGAGGATATGAAATATGGTTTCCAAAAATGTATAAACTTCTTTTGGCCTCAATTGTTGCAATAAAAGTCCGTGAGCTCTCGGACCATACGTATCTTACAGTCAGAAACAAGAAGAAAAAAACATTCAAAGGTGATTCGTAAACCAAGACGTGTTTACAGTGTTTGTAAAACGGACATAAATAATATTCCTTACCAGAATGTATTATTTATTCAAACCGTCCGTTAGTTATTAATTATTACAGGAAGGATATGAATGGTAATATAACTTTATTTATTTCCAAATGAATACCTTTATGGTGAGACGACAAAACCTTAGGAATTATCCGAAATTGGGACGGCTTACTTAGCTATTGTAACGAAGTGTTAATATCATAATTCACTAATTTGTGCTAAACTGAACCACCATTATTATCAAAATACAAATTTCAAGAAACTAGAAAAACGTCCAATGAACCAAGTGTCAGACATATAATATGTTACGAATGTTGATAAATGCACAGGGAGAAACTAGTGTTTCATATAAAATATTAGTTAATGACTCCATAAATAAATCGCCGGTCTGTAGTTTGTATTCAACATATCTTAACCGGGGTAATAAGTCAAAACTTCAAAAAATATATTTATTTTTGATGTCATGTTATGAAACACTTATTGCATGGCTTGCCGAGCAAAAGTTTACACTTTTGACCGGTATGCCATTCAAAAATGTGTATGATATTTTTATTCCAGTAAAACCGATTTTCAGCAAGTATGTTACAAAGTAGGCGTGTATGATTCAACATCAGGTAAACTTAATTCTATCTGTTAGTTGTTATATGTATTAAATGCAAATGTAGAAAATGGATTCTTGAAAATCTGGACCCATTAGGCAAAAGATGCACCATATCTTAAATATAAATATTTCAGACCGTTGCAGTACATTTGGATGTTTTCTAAAGGAAGTGAATATTTGCACTTTATTATATATGCAGCTTAATACAAGTATGAAAGCTTTTTGAACATCATATTATATTTAATTTGATTGTTAATTGTATTATTAAATGAATATTAATACTATGCAAATGATAATGATTATACGTGGTTATCTTTGCAGATCCATGTTCCAGTTCACCATGTTTAAACAATGGCCACTGCTTTCACGTCGATCACAACAACTTTAAGTGTATTTGTGCTGATAATTACACTGGTGATAAGTGTGAGAAAGGTATGCAATATTCTTTTTTATCTGATGTAGGAAACCATATTCTTAATATGCTGAGTCACATATGTTTTTGTCACTTTAAATGTAAATACTAATAATTTCAAGCATGTACAAGGTCACACTAGCGTCGCAACAAGGAATTTTCTATATAACTATTTGCTGTCAATAAATAAAGCAATGCAATACAATAAAGATAAGTAAAATATGTTATGAGTACTACCAATGTTACCCTGAACAGAAACTAGGCTTTGGAGCAAACGTACACATTCGAGGCGAATTTCAGTTGTCAATACCGTTAAGATTAAATTGTACATAATGCTCCAGTTTCATAGTCACACGTTTCTCCTTCCATTAGTCCTCATACATACATCAGAATTATATCCCTGCCTGCAACCACACATCGAATCAAAAGTAAGAGCATATGACTATGTATTACCAACTACAGATGTATCCAGTTTTGCTTAAATATCTTGTTTTTGTATTGATATTTTATATATGTAGGTCCCTGTCAACCGGCAGATAACAGGTGCCAGAACGGAGCTTATTGCCAAACAAATGATGGAGTTGCCACTTGTTTATGTAGAGCAGGATATTCTGGGCAGACTTGTAATATAGGTATAGCTGTTATAATGTAACTTGACTCTTTGTTTTTTTACGCAAAAACTATTTAAAGTTTATATTCTTACGTTCATGCATTTGCTAACTGGCTAACGTTGGTAATATTGTCATTTAACTTGACCATTACTTTATAGGTAAATATATTAGGTTCCGTTTTATGTTCTTTTGTGTTCTCGTCAACCTACTGAAACGGATCATTTTTGATGATCAGATTTTACAAATCAGTGCACACCTTGTATATCTTGTTTTTTTTATTCGTATATTTTTATAATAGTTTCGCTGCCATCCTTCTGAAGTCAATTCTAGATATTTCAGCTTTGATCCAACTATTGAGCGATTTACATTGAAGACACAATTGTGAAAAATAAGATAGAATATTACAGAACCTTAATGCATGTTTGGTTTAAACACGATGTGTTGTTGCATCAGTTTTGAATATTTTGTTTTCAGATCCTTCGAGCTTACATAAATCATCAGCTGTAAGTTATGGGATTAGTTCATTGTTATTTCAAATCTCATTCATGTTATACGTGCTAAGAGAACCATCAGGACGACTGGTCCTATGACAACTTGGATTTGTCGTTAAATAACGTCATTATTTCTTTATTGTTATTATAATTATAATTATACAGATTATGGGAAGTCTTCCAACAACTAATTTAGGAAGACAACCATCTTAAATTATTGAATATACTGGTAATTTGGTAACAAAACTGGTTGGTTATATTACTAATATAGAAAATAGTTGTTACAGGATATCGGTTTTATAAGGAACTGCGTTCTCTTTAAACGGATAACACCACTAAAACTATTATTAATGTATCAAATTGTGATATTATACTGACACAAGCACTTCTGATCGAACTTTCATGGAATGTTTAATATTAATAGAAATGACAATATCCATGTAAAATTGAAAATGTCATAATTGCAGGAGTTCACATATACGGCAAAACCGTTGGTGTTCCCCTGTGTTATACGTCAAACATGCAGCATTGCCTTGCTGCTTAATGGACCACCTGGACACATGTAAGTTCCGAAAATACAATCCATGAAGCATTACCTTGCTTCTTATTGGACCGTCTTGACAGATGTAAGTTCTGAATACGCAGTGCATGCAGCATTGCATTGCTCCTTACTAGACCATCATCACACATTTAAGTTCTGAATTTACAGAGCATGCAGCATTTCATTGCTGCTTATTGGACCATCTGGACACTTTTAAGTTGTTCTGAATTAACAATACATGCAGCATTACCTTGCTGCTTACTGGACCATCTGTACGTATGCAAGTTCTGAATTTACAGAACATGCAGCATTGCTTTGCTGCTAGCTGGACCATCTGGACACATTTAAGTTCTGAATTTACAGACCATGCAGCATTGCTTTGCTGCTTATTGGACCATCTGGACACTTTTAAGTTGTTCTGAATTTACAAAACATGCAGCATTGCTTTGCTGCTAACTGGACCATCTGGACACTTGTAAGTTCTGAATTTACAGAACACGCAGCATTACCTTAATGCTTACTGGACCATCTGGACACATTTAAGTTCTGAATTTACAGAACATGCAGCATTGCATTGCTGCTTACTGGACCATCTGGACACATGTAAGTTCTGAATTTACAGAACATGCAGCATTGCATTGCTGCTTATTGGACCGTCTGGACACTTGTAAGTTGTTCTGAATTTACAATACATGCAGCATTGCCTTGCAGCTTACTGGACCATCTGGACATATATAAGTTCTGAATTTACAGAACATGCAGCATTGCATTGCTTCTTATTGGACCGTCTGGACACTTTTAAGTTGTTCTGAATTTACAATACATGCAGCATTATCTTGCTGCTTACTGGACCATCTGGACACATGTAAGTTCTGAATTTACAGAACATGCAGCATTGCTTTGCTGCTAGCTGGACCATCTGGACACATGCAAGTTCTGAATTTACAGAACATGCAGCATTGCTTTGCTGCTTATTGGACCATCTGGACACTTGTAAGTTCTGAATTTACAATACATGCAGCATTGCTTTGCTGCTAACTGGATCATCTGGACACTTGTAAGTTCTGAATTTACAGAACATGCAGCATTACCTTACTGCTTACTGGACCATCTGGACACATTTAAGTTCTGAATTTACAGAACATGCAGCATTGCTTTGCTGCTTATTGGACCATCTGGACACTTTTAAGTTGTTCTGAATTTACAATACATGCAGCATTGCATTGCTGCTTACTGGACCATCTGGACAGATTTAAGTTCTGAATTTACAGAACATGCAGCATTGCTTTGCTGCTTAATGGACCATCTGGACACTTGTAAGTTCTGAATTTACAGTACATGCAGCATTGCTTTGCTGCTAACTGGACCACATATAAGTTCTAAAAATTTTTTTCAATTTTAGCAAAGGTTCATGCACCTATTTCATGTATTATACAACGTCTCCCTTTTGTCTGCTCATTACATGTATATATTTTATTTTGTAGTTGATAAAGTAATATGATCTTGAAATGAACAAATATATGTATATTTGAGATAGCAGGATATCATATACTTTATTTTGTTGTTCAGTTTATAAAGGTGAAAGGCGACGTTAAATCCAAAAACAAGTAAAAATGAAATTACAATATAGAAGTAATGTTTTTGGTATTTTTTCTGATAGGAAAGCAAATTACCTGAAACGCTTCAGAATTAAACGCTACTTCGGCATATATTTGAAAGAGTAATAATAGCAAAATCATGTTGAAAAATTAACTGATTGAACATTCCCGAAACAATTATGAGTAACGGTATTTAAGAATATTGTTTATTTTTTGTTTCAGACCAACGGTTTCGCCGGGATATGTTGATTTGTCAATATTATTGGAGGAATTAGTAACAGTGGACGAAACGCCAGTACAAAGTAGTTATCAGACTAATATTAAAATTAAACCATTGGAGCTCGGTGTTAAAGATATGTGCATTCAGACATTGAACATAACTGGGTAAGCTATATTCATATATACTTTTAATTTCTTAAATGAAATTGGCGGTTCTTTTATTAATATATAAGCACACATTTGAATGTATTAGGCATTACCTGTGTGTAAGATATGAAGGGTGTTGTACATTTTGTTAACCCTCATAAACAGACTCAGTCAAACCAAGTCTCCAATCATGTCTATACTTCGAAATGATTTTCTTATATTTTCTTTTATCTTAAGAACTACTGAAATAGAAGAAATTTAGTCGGTAGAGTTTTAAATAGACTTAAAATAATGAAATCTGCTATCATTTTGCTTGATTACATTCTGTGTTTCCGAAAGACCGTTTATTATATTTTATCAAAATGAAGGAAGATTTTTATTTGCATAAATATTAACAGGGTAAATACAGACGAGCTCTGCTTTAAGATGAACGTAATATCGGGTAAGTAGTACTTACAACCCATTTAAGTAGGGCATTATTAACATCTGAAAGAAACTTGAATTCAGATAGTAGATCTGGAATGACACTCGGCAATTTGCATGTTAATCAGAGTCTAACTAGGAATATATATATATATGTTTATTACCAAACTGAGTGACACTTCACTTTAACATGCTAATTTGCATTTCATAGCTGTGAAAAATAATAACAGAATATTATGGTAGGTGTTAATCCTTTGGACATAGCTCCTTTCTTCTGATATAATTGTTTTATTAGAACCAACTGGTAATCTTTGATGATGTTTGTCACTATGTTTTTGGAGAAACTGATCAAATGATGATTTGAAATTGTTATTTGCATCATTATCATTTAGATTTTTATCGGAGCAAAAATTGAAATGCTTAGCATTTAGTTTATCATTTTTTTATCTGTGATAAAATGTGTTGTATTAAATGATACAAACAACATAGCATTTGACATCACAGTTGTAACAAGATAGAAAATATAATTATTATTGTAGACATTATAAGTATTCTACAGTTTTAGTGACATAATTATTCCAAGATGGCTCATGAATGTTTTACAACTTATTTTCAATGTGGTCCTTTGGATAACATGTAGTGTCACGGATAAAAACTTTAAATATATGTTTAAAATGTAAAAGATTAAATACTGAACTATACTTTTAAAATTTGAAACATATTGCAGAACCATGATCATATAAACTCAGAAAATCATATAGAAATTCAGACCTCAGAGAAATACCTGACTTTACATGCATCTTCTCTAACCGAATTCAGCTTAACAATATATTAACTTTTAATCAGGGCTGACATTTAGCTCCTTTTGCAATAATATTAGACTGAGTGATGTTCTCACGCAAACACTTATTTTACTTTGAGCTTAAATTCAATTTGCAATAATTGAAATCATTGAAATCAGTTTACAGGTGAATTATCATGTATAGGTAGTACAAAGTAAAGAACTTTGCTATAGTGTTCATGTAAGAAGCACAACATTTGGTATTGTAGTTGAATGTAATTAATTACAATTTGCAATGTAACTGTAATTTGATTAATTACACTGCTAAATTCCATGTAATGGTAATTGTAATTTAATTGGACATTTCTCAATGTAATTGTAATTTAATTAATTACATTTAAAGTAATTGACCCAAGATCTGGTAAATATAGCCAAACACACACATGACGTACCGCAAAAAACAGGAAATACTGAAAATACGGGTCAGCTACCTTAAAACTAGACTATTGTTTCATTAATCATTCACAAGACGACTTTCACATTTGCGCATTATGGGTGGGGTGGGGAGAGTAAGTCACTAAAGGCGACTTTTAAGCTTTTGAAGGTGTGAGAAGACATTCAGTGCCCCTACTTGCGTTGCCTGAATTTGTGAATACCTGGTAGAACCACCGATCTTCTATATTAAACAAAGACAATGATGCATCGATGAGGGGAAAGTGTTTCGAAGTCAGCGTCCATAATTACTCGGGCATGAATTCCTTAATATATTGCAATAATGGGATTTGTTGTATAGTATATTTCTGCTTACATATTTCTGAATTTCTATTACTCGATTTGTGTTCCTTGGCTTGGCCAAAAGCAACAGCAAACATGATATTGCCTGAATATTGATATTTCATTACTAGGTGTGGTGTTACTTAAACGTGAAATACAAATACCTCAGAAATTTGCTCAATGACATTTAATTAGACAATTTACTGGATAATTGACACTTGTTTATCTGTAGTACACAATTAAAATAGTGTTGCGATTTCCCCTTTTTTAAATAAGTAAATAATTTATCTATAAATATTATCCGCTGTATCTCATCATAACCCACATCACTTATGCTGTTGCTTCGGTATCAATTCAATTTTGTACCTTTCTTATTTCAAATACATGGCTTGATATTAAGTATAATATCTTCGAACTTCGAACTTGCTTGAAACTTTAATTAATTGTTACTCGTCATAACAATGTTTTTTACAAGGTTAATTACTCTAACTCCAATATCATATCCTTTTTACTTTGAATCTTATTTTAAAAGTTGTTTGTGCAATTGTACGATAACAAGTTTTGTCCGTCCGCTTAGCTCAATAGGTAAGAGCGTTGGTGTTCGGATCGCAGGGTCGTGAGTTCGATCCTCGGGCGGGGCGTATGTTCTCCGTTACTATTTGATAAACGACATTATGTCTGAAATCATTAGGCCTCCACCTCTGATTCATGTGGGGAAGTTGACAGTTACTTGCGGAGAATAGGTTTGAAGTGGTACAGAATCCAGGAACTCTGGTTAGGTAAACTGCCCACCGTTACATGACAGAAATACTGTTGAAAAACAGCGTTAAACCCAAAACAAACAAAAATTAGTCTTAAGTAACTTAAGACTAATTTTTGTTTGATTTGGGTTAAACGCCGTTTAAAGTTGTTGTTGAATATGTTCACATGTTCACAAAGGTTTTATAAATTTTGCTCCACGTTTATTTAAAATGTTCTCGTAGATGAATTAATGCATTTTCATTTCACTTTGAAATTATTCGACTGTTAATATACCCTGATAAACAATGCATTTAAGGGCTGTTTAAAAATAAAAGATTATTTCACAGGTGGTAGGTGCAGATGATAACATCTGGTTCGAGGGTAACTGTTTATGGCGAAAACGAAGCTCTTGCCGAGTTACCGTCTAAACAGTTACCCGACAGCTGGATATTTCCATATGCGCATACCACCAGTGAATGAATTCTTTTTCTTGTATGCCATATTCGACAAACAATAATAAAAATGAATTTAAACAAATGATTTTCGTATAACACTTTCTTCTTTAGCAGCGTATTAACAAAGCACGGGAACTCAAAGAGGAAGTACTTCACGGCGTTACAAAGACGGAAACAGTGTTCCAGTTTTGTTATATCATTTGCAGTCAAACGTTATGTTTTTCCCTTAAAATTACGTTGTATGAATCGAAAACAAAGAGCAACTATTTTTTATTCTGTTTTATGAAAAACATTACTATTACAAAACAAATCTACGGTACAGATTTGGTTTGTTTTACGTGATTTACAGCACGAGGTTCATCTTACACAGCGAGGTGTAAGATGGAGTTGTCAAGCACCAGTGACATCACCAGGTATACAAGAATCTAGATTATCATTCCATCCGTTACACTGTCCGCTAGGAAGACTTGCATAAAACTGGCATGAACTGTTAAGCGTTAGGTCCAGGTTTTGGAAAAAAGTGAACATTACAAAATCATAGAAAGAGAGAGTTGTTTAACATAAAAATTAAACAGCTTATTAAACGTAAATATGTCTACAACAGCATGATCAATTTGCTCACATATATTGAATTCTGGAAAGGGACCGTATACTTCTGGACAGTTCAACGCCTGTTACATGTCTTTGTTTTGATGCAATTGTAAGTGTCCTTGTGCTTAAACTTCATATAACTAGGTTAAACATCGATTTGAACAATTGTTTAGTTTTATTTCTTTACAAATGACATTCTTTTATAAAGTGGGGGTGGGGGCAATTTTTGAGAATATCTTAAGTATCCAGTGGTACAGGAAAGTAAGGTAAAACATATATTAGACAGGTGGGTTGTTGGTAAAAATAATGTTTCTGTACCAAACATTTCTGTGATTTGATGATATACTGCAAAACCTTAACTTCGTCAAGAAGACGTGCAGAACAAAAGCACTGGTCATTAGGAGGTCAAAAGTCAAATAGCTTGACTTTGTGTTTGCTCCATATTGTATAAGCAGCTCAGATGATTTTCATAAAACTTACATCACTTGATACCTCAGCATGACAATTTGCAGAGCGTACAAACCTGATCACTAGGTCGAAGGTCACACTTGGATGTTAAAGTGCAAATAGATTAACTTAGTGTTCGCTCTATATCTTCTTAACCAATGAGAAGATTTTAACAAAATCAACGTTGATTGTTACTCTGATCAAGGCAACATGCAAAACGGACAATCAAGGTCACTAGGTCCAAGGTCAAGGTAATACTTGCAGGTAAAATGTCAAGTATCTTGGATTCATGAGCGCTCTACATCTTCAAAGACGCTGGGAAGATTTTCATGAAAGTAGCTTAGATTATTTTCGTCATCAAGTCGATGTTCAGAGCACAAAATTTAGGTCACGAAATCCGAGGTTAAGGTTGTATTTGGAAGGCAAATCTCAAATAGCTAAACTTCTCGTCGCTCCATATTTTCTTAACCGCTTTGGATCTAAGACCGGCATCAGTCAGTTATTATACCTATAAAGACAACTTGCAGAGTATACAACCCATAGCACTAGATCCAAGGTCAACGACGCACTTGAAGGTCAAGTCAGGGTCACAACATTTTACCATTTCTGTATCACAGCGGCGTCTGGGGGTATTAATCGCCCTTAGTGATAGCTCTAGTTTATATTTTTTTTATAAATGTTATTTCACGTCTTTTTTCACTTCACAAATGGCAATATCCTGAACTCTGGGACGAATATCAAACCCTTTTATAGCATTTGTTATGTATACTAAATGTTTTGAATGATGTCCGTTTCCTTTGCAGATGTAATCTCAATATACGGATTTAAGGTAAAAAATTCTTCTTCACATTACACATTTTTATTTACAAATTAAAAACTAAAGAGGAGCCCTCGTGGCACTAAGTCAAGAATGAGGAAAGACAAAACTTTTCTTTCTTACATAATTTTATAAATATTTTCTACCCGTTTATTCTGTTTTATTGTCCGTTCACGAATTGTTATTGTGTCTCTACTAAGTTAATATTATCCTTAGCCTACGGTTTGATAAAGTACAGTCCGTTTAAATTTTATTCACATTCTTTTATTGTAACTGAGTCAATCCTGTTTGTTTTAACGTAAAAATAAATCTTTTGAATTGCCTGGCACTCTGATTGTTGTGAGAATTGCTCCAGTGTATAATATTAAGTCAAATCATTATAATTTAGCTATATATCTTAAGCCCACTTGAACACCCATGTTGAATTTAAGAAGTGTTGTCGAACATTTATCCTTCCGCCGCCCACAACTTCTTTAAATAACACCTCCTGTCAAAATCATAGCAAATTCCAACTAAACTTCGCAGGATTGTTCCTCGCATAGTCTTCTTTCAACTTCCTTCAAATCCAGGTCAGTTACGCACACACAATTCTGGTTGTCATGGCAACCAGATAGGTAAACTAAAACAATCTTATCCCCAGAAAATGTGTGGAGTTAATTCTCTATGAAAGAGTTAATTTTCTCTATATGAAATCTTGAAAAATCTTTTTGAAAACGCTCTTTAATTTAAAAAACATTGTACAACAATGTTTCTTTGGTAACTCTGTTTGAAAACATTACCGCCAAGGGATGGGACTAGTTTTCTCCCTATGCTCTGCACCAAAAGTGTTCAAGCCAGCTGTGAAACTCAGGTTAGCGATCTAGGGCCATCGTGGTTCTCTCGTTAAAACTCTTCAGAGGTATTTGCAATGGTCAATTTGCACAAATGTTTGCAATGCTGTAATTTTCCAAACAAAAATGTAAAAACCACACTTCTAATACTGCCATATTTGGATTTTCAAGGTTGGTTGGCTATTTTGTTGATGTTGAACGAAATGTTGCATTCTGTGTTTGGTCAAACGAAAAATGTAATTTTTCCCTGCCTTTTTTCGAATCTTCAAAGTACTCAGTTAGAAACCACTATTTAAAATTTGGAAGTGAGAGACATATGTTTTCATAATGTTAAAGAATTAATTCGAAATAATGCTAAGTGATGTAATATTTAGAAACAGTTTCGCCTGAATTTGTATCAAGTAAGGGTTTGTTCAAGAGACTGACGTATATTTCTGATATTTGACAGGATCGTCCACATTTCATGGAACCAAGTATGCCTACCGATACTGAGGTTGAGTGTCTGGCTGAAGGTCCCTGTCACGTGCTTTATCACGTGACGCCTGGTATCGGAAATGAAAACGAATGGTATGTCTCATGAATGTTTCTATGCTTGACAGAATGAAATGTGATGCTAAATAACAGGTGGTACTAGGAGCAGTACTGAGAGCATTAGTAGTAGAAGAAGAAGTGATATAAGTAGTAGTTGCAGAGGCAGAAGTTAGTTGCAGTAGTAATCGTGGTGGAAGTAGTAGTAGTAGTAGTGGTAGTAGTAGTAGTTGTTTTGTTTGTTTGTTTGTTTTGGATTTAACGCCGTTTTTCAACAGTATTTCAGTCATGTAACGGCGGGCAGTTAACCTAACCAGTGTTCCTGGATTCTGTACCAGTACGAACCTGTTCTCCGCAAGTAATTGCCAACTTCCCCACATGAATTATCAGAGGTGAAGGACGAATAATTTCAGACACGATTTCTTTTATAAAAACGTCACGGAGAACATACGCCCCGCCCGAGGATCGAACTCCTGATCCCGCGATCCGTGGACCAATGCTCTCCCTACTGAGCTAAGCAGGCGGGCTAGTAAATGTAGTAGTGGTAGAAGTAATGGTAGTAGTAGTTGTGGTGCTACTAATAGTAGCGGAACTAGCAATGGTGCTAGTAGTGATAACTTGTATGGAAGTGGTGGTATTTTTAGTTGTAGTATAGAACTTGCAGTAGTAGTTGTATTAATTGGAGTGGTATTATTGGTAACGGCGGGAATGGTAGTAGTAATAGAAGTAGTAATGGCATTTTAGGCGGTAATGGTAGTGGTAATAGTATTGGTAATAGTGGTGGAAGCGGTTGTGGTAGTCATTGTGGTAGCAGTAGTGGTAGTGGTTGTGGTAGCTGTGGTTGTAGTAATAATGGTCATAGAAGTGTTAGTAGTCTTAGTAGTAGTAGTTATAGTGGTAGCGGTAGTGGTAGTAGTAGTAGCAGTGCTGGCAGTAGTTATAGTTAAATCATGCAGTATGTGCTCAGCTCCAGTGTAGCTTAAAGCTCTCTGTATTGAAAACTGATATAAAACACTGATTTGTTCTTACAAACATGCAGTTAATGTAAACGCATTTCGTGTATTTACAAAACAAACGCTCTTACCTCAGTCACGAGCTATAATACATTCAAAACTGCGTTTCAGTGTGACATTCAACCCTCATCCGCCAGATGGTTTTGTAAACTATCATCTGTTTTCTTCATGTGACAACTGTAACCCTGGTGATCCTAGTAATGGCAACTGCACTGTCGACTTATCCATTGTAAACAGCAACGTTAACATAGACGCTGTGCGACGTTTCTGCTTATCTGTTGGCTTGAAAGGGTAATTCCAATTTTTCCAATACAGTAATACTATTTTTTTCATATCCAATCTTCGCTTTCGATTTGCAGTCTTGCTGAAATGTGATATATATTTACTGTTTAACATCGTCTTTTATGAAAGATGTGTAATACTGTTTAATGACCTATATTCTATTTTTAGGTCATCAGTTGTGGGAGAAATGCGATGTTTCAACATGACAGTTAAAGATCCAAGTGCAGTTCGTATGTACACAATATGCTAAATTAATCCATTAAATAACATCAATTTTCGGCCTTGTTTTTTTTCCATTAAAGATACGTCGTTTATACGAATGGTATAGTAAGTCATGCGTTGTTTCTTCTCTGGGAACTTTCTAGAATTTACAAATGTTTATAATAGAAGACGCATTAACTGATTATCTATTTTGTTTTTTATATTAAATAGTGTAATTCAGCGCTACCTAGTGGAGCGCTAAAATTTACGCTTGGTGACGTCAAGTATCAGCATCCGTTACGCCATTTACATGATAACTTCATTTACATTATAACACTGTCATCAATGAAAGCCTGTCATACTTCCCGTATTATTCCGTATTTTGTGGCCCCTTAAATATTGTTTTTTAACCGTTAAAAAGATGTTTTACTAAATACTGTTATATTTTACCACAAACAAGATATTTAGAACATATATGTAAGCCAAGCTGTTGATATGTATTCTAAGGAAAGGCAGGCTGCCAGATTCTCGAATGCAGAAATGGAGGCTTCTGTGATGGCCATGCTCCAAGCCGGCCTGCATGCTTTTGTCCAAAGGGATTTTCAGGAACTAATTGCGAAAAAGGTTTCAGTATTACTTTTTACTTCGAGTTTTCTAACAACATGTATATTTTGATTTTAATATTTGTAAATTTTGACATTGCCCTGTGTTTTAGTGACATTCCTTCCCTGTGACGCATCGGGATAAGTATGTCTAACGTAGATAATCTTGATAATTGCTGGGCATATGTAGCAATGAAACATCGACATATATTGGAATTAACTATGTATCTAAGTAACGCTTGAAGAATGTCTGTCATTCGTTAATCACATTACAATGTTATAAAGTATAAATTAAAGCCCTTTCCCAATGAACTGACTTCATAATTTGAAAATAAGCACATAATAAAAGTAATTATTCCTGGAATAAACTCCATAATACCTTTTCAAAATGCAACAACTTTAGTACAAAACATAACATTAGATTCAGCGACTGCCAGTCTCGAAAAAACGATTAAATTTTCTCAAGGCAAGCAAGTTTGCATAACTAATGTTGTTTTCTATCAGGCAAATGCATTTTTGTAACCATAGTAACAGTATTTCCATTTTTTCTTAACCAAACGTTTGCTTTTGGTGACATATTCTGGGTTTTTGGCATTTATATCATGGTAATGTCTTTGACAATAGGTGCATTAAATCATTTGTTGAAAATCCCATCTGCCGTTGGTGGGATTCGAACCCAAGTCGCACGGTTGGAAGTTCAATGCTCTTACCACTGAGCAAAGAGTCGTCTCCCTGACGCAGTTGTCAGAGATTTGTTCAAAACGTGAGGCTATACGTAAGCAACCGTTACACAGTTCCTATATTTTATCAGTTAATAAAATATAGGCAGAAGTTAGGATGCTAAATAATAAAAGTGTGTAGCAGGAGTGATTTACTAATTTGCTTTAAAAGAGTGCGTAGCATGAGTGATTTAATAATTTGCATCCGAACGACTGCCCATATTTTATTTACTGATAAAAATATCGAAACGTATGAATCATTTTGATTCTAACAATGCAAATAATTCATATGCTGTTACAATTTACCCCTATGGTTAAAAAGTGTTGCGTAGCAAACGGAACATTTAGATATTTGTTTCTATTTTATCAGACGTTTGGAAACAAGTAATCTTACAGGTCGCAAACTGTTAGTGAACAGAATAACCAAATTCGTTATTTGACCCAGTGATACGATTTTAACGGTTGTATGACGTCACATCATTGTGACGTCATACTTTATGTCATACTTCTATGACGTCACGTTGAATCATACTGCGCTTATTCGCTCGTAGAGTTTAAAATGTGTTTTAAGGCCTTGCACATAACTTAGAACAACTTTTTATCTTAAGTATGCTATTGAAATGATGTTTAAAAACGTTTGACCCTGGAATCAAAGATTACTGTATAGGCTGTTTGCTAGATCTTAATATATCGTAGTAATTAAATTGGCGTCACGTCACATATTATTCATTCTCTAAGATAAAAAGTCATAAGAAATTATATACACCAAATTCCAATCAGTAAGGTAACCCCCTGGTCGTGGTTATTTTATATTATTACATGATGCTGTTACATATTATTCCTTAATCATGGCATGGCTTAACATTGCAATGCTTCTAACACGAACAATTTTTTCATGACATTCTTTTCCTAATGCATAAATACCTAAAAAATGTCTGATTTATATTATGGAAATAATGTTTTGTTACAGCTGAAGTTCTAAGTCCAACGACTAGTGCCCAAACTCAGGTACTCTAAACCTCATCATGTTTTTGATTTGCAATAATCTAATATAATTGTTATTATATCACAGTTTTTTAACAAGCAAGTCTTCTTCATTTACTTTCTAAGCTTATTACATGGAATCATACAAAGACAGCTAGAGGTTCTAAAGCGAGATAGCTCGTCTGAAAAAGATTTAGTTCTTGTTAAGTTCATGTTGCTTGCTTCCTAATTTGAGTAAGAAGATTTAATTCAATATGCAATAACATGTAATCACATGTCAAATTATAACAAATACAAAATTATGCGTCACATAAATTTATTTCATTCAGTACAACCCTTTTAAAAAATGTCGGCTAAAATAGGGATTAGTAAATATCCTGTTTTTTTGTAGACGTTGATTGGAGATTTAGCACTGCCGACAAAGTTGAAATGTGTTGTTAACAAGTCCTGCTCGATTCCGTTCCAAATAGTTTCAAAACCAGGAGTAACGTAAGTACATATATGTGCATGGATGTTTGTTAAGTTTATATTTTCAGAAGTCCATCTCTGAAGTATATACGCGACCTTTTACAAGGAAATATATTTGTTTCGCGAAATATAACAGTGACATAAGTCTTTATAGACTTTGCATACTGCATAATATAGACTTTAGATATTGCGTAATACTATACATACTTTACCCTGTTAAAGTTTCGCAAATATTTTGTAGCCTGATTTACATCATTGACGCGAACAAACATTTAACAATTTTGGCACGTATTGAAAAACAAAGCAATTATGACCTTGATAAAAAATGTACAAAAACGTTCATAGCTACATTGATATATTCAGGCCAACTGTTTCTCTTGGATATAACGACCTACGTCTTGTTGTTGAGACGCCATCGTTGAAAGCGCTTGGTAATTCCAGTACAGTGTTTGAAGGTCATACAGTAGCTACGCCTACTACAGCTGGGAATTTCAAATTGTGTTTGCAAGCAAATTTTAACAGGTAAGGTTATTAACAATGTCATTAAAACTTCGTTTTCATTGGTAGATATAAGGGAGAACATCAAGTTACTGTCTTAACAAGTTCGATTTCTTAGGCGAGTTAATTTGAACTTGTGTTGGCAGTAACTTCTATTTATCTTACCTTCTGATTTAAATTGACCTTTAAAGCAAACTTTCCTGCAATCCTTCAATTCAATCTTAATTAATAACAATCCTTTTCAGATTAGTATGTTGACATTAATAATATGACCTGTCCTACTTGTGAAGAATATTTTCCGCTGTGTGCTGGTTATTTTGACGTTTTGTTCAGTAGGCTAGAGCTTTGTAATTCACTGTCTGGAAGTTTTGTTCTACAGTTGATTACCATGAGTTACTTAAATGATTCTGTTTTACAGTAAAACCGAGGACGAAATGTGCGTGATGGTTGAAGTGACAAGTAAGTAGTTTAAAAATCTTGTCTCTAAATTCCAGTTGTTAAGTTCTGCCAATTGTTTAGTGTGAACTGATTCTTTTAACCTGGGACTATATGCCGCTTTTTTCTTCATCTCCGTATGAATACACCTGCGGGTGTTCCTTTAAGTTTATTATGGTACTTGTAACCTGTGTATATGTCGAGTTCTCTTTAACCCGGGACTAGAGGTTGCCGTCAAACCAGCTGCAACATTTTCATTTATGTCGTGTTGAGTGACTTGTGGTTTTCCTTTTTTTCTATTTATTGCCATGCAAATGAACTGCTTCATTATAAATTAGTTTCAGAAGTATTTTAGATGAGAATTAAATTCTCACTATTTCTGTCTGATATTGAAACTTACTGAATTTATACAAATGTGAGCACTTTCATAACTCAATCCTAATGAGTTTTTAACAAAATTCTAACTTTTTATTTGTTTTAGGCAAAGCTATTGAAAAGACGGACAAGGTATATCATTTCTGACATTTTATTAAATCCTGCGGTGATCTAGTTGTAACACGCTTGACTGTCAGTCCAGAGGTCTGAATCCCGGTCCAGGTACCTTAAAAGGTCTAAAATGTGTCCCCTACCCAACAAAGAAGCCAGAACTGGCTTCCACATGAAAAGGGGCTTTTCGTGCATCGAAGCTCTACGCTGAATATGTCAAAGAAACAGACTGTCTGTTCACAAAAACTAGACTATGTAAGCCGGACATGTCTGTATCTAATTTTCTCCCAGTTTTTGTTCTTGGGATTGTGTCGCATTCTGTCCTTTTGGTCAAATAGCTATAAATCTGCCATGGTAGATAATATAGTGGCACCCTTTAGTGTTTGACATGAAACGGGTGCTATTTAAGTATAGCATAATAAATATAGCATATCAGTACGATAGTTTTCGGAAATTTAAAGAATAATATATATGAGTAACGTGGAAAACTTGTGATTTTCTCAGAACTTCGTTTATATTTTTGCACGATTGAGAGCATCAGAAGTTTTTGTTACTATAATTAAAGAATGTATACTATTAGCCAATAGAGAGAGAAACAGAAGTCCAGAAAAAGTCCAAGACAAGTTTTATGTGAAAGTCTCTTTAAAGAACTGAGATCCTTAAATGTAAAAAACTTGATATTTAAGTTCACCTTTTTCGCAGAAGTATCCATCCATCTCCCTTTGTTTCACAGACAAAGCCATATTTTCTTTCTCCAACAATTACAACTGATTCAACTGTTCTGTGTGTGGTCAACAAGGCTTGCCATTTTGATATGCATTTCACCGCAGGAGATAACTTCGGATTCGTTGGGAGATGGTAAATAATAATCCTATTTTCATCATTTATATGTCTGATAACATTACATTTTTGTTAACAAAAGTTCTTTAAAAAAACTGTGTTTGCATATATGTCAACAATTGCACAGAAGTTAGATATTCAAGTTTGATATTAGCGGAAACCATTTTATAAGGAAACACGTAAATAAATATTTGCATTTTTGTTTTATTGATATTACAGTCCAGCTTTGACTGAAACAAGCCGCAGTCCAGTTCAAGGCGTACATATCTTTGATGGTAAAAGACAAGCCACGGAATGTACTACAGATGTATCTTACGTTCCTCCAGCAGTCGACGGCGAACATATCCTATGTCTTCAAGTAGCATTACCAGGGTAATTTACATAACACAACTACAACAGATTTCTAAACACAAGTCTCATGATTCCATAACGACGCTGTATTTTCAAGCCATTAATACTTTAGTCTAGATTATCAACTATTTTCACGAAACCACATAATACAACTACAAATGTATATACTATGGTGTCGAAATGCCGCAAAATACAAGTGGCTTGCCCTTAACTAAACTGCATGTCAAATTCAACGCAAATACAATAATAAAGCATGTTAAATCATTAGAGACGACGGTAGAAAATGTAAGCGCGATGATAACTGCAGTACAATTGTCTGACTAACAATTTAGATCAATTAATATCTTTAGTTCGACTATGTTTTGAATAGTAGAGCAATTGTTTTCAAATTTTGCCGGCGTCGGCGTCACAGACGTTTAGCATGTAAGCAGGTTTCTCTAAAATACCTGGTCTAATGCTTTTGTACTTTACGCATGTCTTCGGCATTATGAGATAATCTCTCAGGGCAAGGTACATAACTCTGGCTTTTATTTTGTTAAAATATACCCCTTCTAAACATAAAAATGTTTGCTTGTCAACATGTTTCATAGGAACTACTTGACCCAATGTTCCCAGATTCTCCACACATATTTGGTATTATTAATTGACCTCACATGGCTAGTTTCATAACTCTGGAGTAAATGTTTTTAATATTATGCCCGTTTTGAACTATGAACATTTTGCTAATGCGCGGTTATACTGTACATATCTGTGCCATTAACAACATCATCTGTTACAGAAATAATTGTTCACATCTGTTATTCATTTACCATTATGCCCCTTTTTCACCTAAGCGCTAAAGTTCTTGAATGTAAGCCCTTATTAGGTGGAAGTGCCGAATATACAGCGCTTTTTATTTTTAAGTATTACAAAATATTCCTACTTTAACGCTATTATATTTTGATATATTTTGAGAGATGCATTATTGAAATTTATCTGGACAGGGTCTTATCCATATTTGATAATCAAACCCTCTAGTACTTTTAAACATTTCTTTATTTATGATTAAATTGTATAAGGTCATCAAATAATATTTAACATCAAGTGTAGTATACATTAATAATAAACATTGTGCGAATGTGTGCGTGCGTGCATGCACATATGCGTGCTGTGAGTTTCGTTTCTGGGAAACTGCATCTTTGGAACATGGCATTCCCTGTTTGATATTTATCTTTTTTTTACATGGTAGACTATTGCATAATTCAGTATTTACTGTACTACAAATATATGTGTATATTCAATTTGAATATGGTGGACGGATAGCTCAGTGGCAGCTACTCGGGAATTTTCAGAAACGCTTTTCAGTGTTCCCCACCCAACTAGAGGTGTACTGGCCAGGAACCCAGGCAATCCTTGCGTGTATCAGTGCTATACACTGGGCACGTTAAAGAACCAGGCTGTCTATTCGCAACGAGCTAGGCTAAGTTAGCCGGACAAGCCTGTATCTGATTTCTGATCTCTCTGTTGTGGGGGCTTTGTCTCACTCTGTCCCTCTGGTCAGATCGCTCTGTGTCTGTACTAGTAGAGGATGAATTATGCGCCGGCTGCATTTGAACTATGTAAAGCGCCTTTGAACGTGAAATTGATCATGAAAAGGGCGCTATATAAATCTGGTATAATAATAATAATAATACTCTGAAAGATTTTTATGTTGTATTTGATGAAGTTTAGGTTTAAATTAGTGAAGCTTTATTTCTAAAATAGCATTTCTATATAAATGTTTGTTCTAAATGAACAAATGATATTAACGATTTTTCTCTTCAAAGGAAGAAGGGTGAGAAAAGGTGCTACACAATCAAAGTAGTGAACGACACCCAAAAGGAAGGTAAAAACATTCGTTTTGATGTAGGTTTTTTCTGTTTTGCGTATACTAAATACTGTTAATTTTATGACTTTCTGTGGTGTTTGCAAGTCTTAACGTTTTTCAAATGGCAAGAAAAATACTATACAATCAATTTAATTTCTTTTCAGTTATATCACCGTGCCGCGGAGTCACATGTGAGCATGGTGGGAAATGTCTGGCTGATTTTAGATCAAACCCTCCAAAAACATCTTGTCTCTGCATGTCTGGTTTCACAGGCAACGAATGTAAAACAGGTATAAGTTGTCCTGTCATACTATATTCTTATAACTGTTTTTATTACTTCGAACACAACTGAATTGTACAATGTCTGATATAGCTTTGAATTGTGTAAATCAAATAAGGATCTTTTTACAGATTTTATTAGTTTGATTGCAAGCCTATTTTATAAAAATGAACTAATTATCATGTCTACTGGCATATTTTTACATCTGTTTTGGTTTCAGATACTCAATTTTGTAAAAAGGCGATGCCTCATATAACCCCTTCCCTCCATAAGAATTGCAGTAATCGCATCTGTTTACACATTTAGCATCGTTTTGTGGTGATCATTTTAACGGTGTTATTGCCTAATAAAAAATGTGCAGACATTGATGACTGTGGCGGATCAATTAAGGCCGCTGACTTCGTTTCACTTGCCGATGTTTCAGCATATTGAAGGTCAATGATCCTAACTACATTCCCACCCGTGATGGAAATAATGTCCCTCCAGAATTGAAACTGAAAAGTTACTCTTATGATTTAAATGCGCTCTTGTGACAAAACGAAGTAAATTGTCATCTGTACAGCATATGTTTATAAGATACTGAAAGTATTTTAGCCTTGATCGGGACTCGCATAATAACCTCTCATACCTAAAGCGGACACTATAACTTCGCTATAAAACCTAAAGTAAGGTCGTTTGCTCATATCTGTTATTCATTCAACTTTTAAAAAAACCTTACGACAAACATTAACTTAAGTCTGCCATAATGCCCCCTGAAGACTTAAAAAAATACATTAAGGAATCAGTGTGATAGTTCAGACTACATGTATAAGAAATCAAATGCATCTGTCTAAAATGCGTATGTTTATGTTGCCGCTATGCTTTATCAAGCATGACGGATTCATATATTGTGTACTGCTATTTGCTTTGACTGTTAAATTGTTGATTATAATATACTGATTTAATCACTGTTTGAACGATTATCATCCCTCTCTGTTGTTCAGACATCGACGACTGCAGTCCTAATCCTTGCCAAAACGGTGCAACTTGTGTTGATCAGGTCAACAATTATACGTGCACCTGTAACCTTGGATACACCGGCCGTGACTGTGACATAGGTAAGTAAAACCTTTGAAGTGAACAAAGACAAAAGAAATTACTAGTGCGCTCCAAGGACACATTTAACACTTCTTTGTTTTTGAACACTAAAAACAAACAAAGTAAAAAACAGACAACTGAACAAAACAATTATTTTGGTCATGATATATATTCGCGTTTCATATATAACATGTCCCGATTTGTTCATATTTTGCAATTATACATATAATAAAATTTATAAAAAAATTCTGCCTATCCAGCATTATTTTTCATGATCTTTCCTTTCTTATTAGAATTTGCTTTATAACGTCTTTGTGTTAACTGTATCAGTGTTTCTGTTAAAGATATGTTTATTTTACCTTTTTAAATGCTAAGATATAGGCGACTGTGTTCCGAATCCTTGCAAAAACGGAGCATCTTGTGTTGATGAAGGGAACAATTATACTTGCACTTGTTATCCTGGTCATACAGGCCGTAATTGTGAAATAGGTAAGTGAAACATTTTTGACACAGATGCAAACATACACGAAAAGTGAACTCAACAGTATACGCCTCTGGAACAGTCAGCTGCACCAACCCTGGAGTTTAAACTGGCTCATTGAAGTGAAACCTCACTGTTTAGTCCCGATCCTGTTTGCTATTATAAATTACACACTGCCGAGTAATTCCATTATATACGTAAGTATAACCGCAGAGTAACGTGCTGTGAATGACATGTGCCTTGTGTCATAAACACACAGAACCGCAAACGTATATACTAAATGACCATAGAGATGCTAGTGCATTCATTCTGAGGAACATCACCAAGCACACGACGAAGATTATCAAACTTATCCATACCTCTAGAGGAAAGAGATTGTGTAAGAATTTGGGCTGAGATTTGAGAGCTATTTGTCATGAAGTCCAAATATGTCACGTTACGACAGCAAGATTGTCAGCCTCATTCCGGTTACACAGCAGTAACATGTGTTACCTAATACCAAAATATTTGACATTGTTATAAATTTAATCAATTCGAGAGTCTATTTAAAATGATAAAAGAATGTATCAAAAAAAATACTGTATGGTGGATATTTGACTTGCAAATTTAAAATATTTCATCATGCGTCTTGGTAAGATCGTCCAGTCTTAATCGGCGTAGAAATTTCCACAATATGTTATCTACTCCACGGTGCTTTTAAAACCATTTTACGAAATTTCTATACAGTACTGATCTTTTTCTTTGATGATCTGACCTTTCTTGGCACCATATATACAATTTCCCTTGCATATGTTTCACGTCTGTATTTCAGTTCTGGATCCGTGTAGCTCAAATCCGTGTCTAAGAGGAACTTGTTTCCATCATGCACCAAAGTATCATTGTTTATGCCCCACTGGGTATACAGGAAAGAAGTGTGAAAGTAGTAAGTACTTGTTCTATCAAAAGACGTTGTCTCATGTCATGTAGTGTAAAATTTTCATTTCGATAAATCAGATGTAATTCTTTTATGCAAATACTTAGCTCGAATGACGATTTAGGGTTGATTTCAACAATAAAAGTTTTGAGAACGATCTTTTGGAAGCATGAGACGCAGCCACGCAAAAGAGAAAAATACTCAATTTGATTGCGCCTATACATGAGATAAAAGGTGAAACACTGTCGCGACTTAAAGGAAATTTTATGATATATACAGATGATGGCATGCTACGAAAGGAAAAGAAAAATATCAACGAATTCAGCTTTCATGAACATAGAACATGTATACTCCGCCCTAGTGTCTCTAGCATTTATTATTTCAGGTATCAACGAGTGCCAATCGCAGCCTTGTCTAAATGGTGGTGTATGTGTGGATAATATTGGTTATTTTACGTGTAACTGCTCGAATGGATTTGTTGGAAAACTTTGCGAAACTGGTGAGATAAATAAATCCAACAAGAATGTTAATTGTAGTCATAGAATGATTGAAAACATCTTGCCACATGCATATGCATCTTGCAATATCTTTTAAGAATAGCGATATTTTACCTACTACAAAATGACATTTAATTCCATTAACAATATTTGTTCAATCAAATTCATACAAAGCAATATTTTGATAAAGTTACCAATAGACACTTCTCAACATAATTCATTACCAGAGTGAAATCCAATATTGATCAGAAGCTTGTATGTTGAAACAAACTTCTTACAGATGTAGATGAATGCATTTCCCAGCCGTGCCTAAATGGAGGATTCTGTAAAGATGGCATTAACCAGTTCTTGTGTCAATGTCGTGCAGGATTTGATGGTGACAGGTGTCAGAATGGTAGGTAACAGGACTGTATGAGGATATGTGGTTTGCATATTATGAAAAGGACAACTAAAGTGAATAATGTGGAAAACAGATAATCTTGAATAATTTCAGTTTCATAAGAAGTGGGAATAAATATTTTATAATTAAAAGTTGCATCAAATCATTCCAGCAAGACCTGATATAATCACTTAAAAATAAAAACACTATCTACACTGCTACAAACAGCCTTCTAAATAAATTTCAAACAGCTAACTAATTATCATAAACCAAGAACCAAGCAATTTAAGGTAAAACTAAAACCAGAAGTATAATCTGAAATGAAATGGTGAACTATTTTTAGAAACAGTAATGTAAAAAGGACGATTATTTTTGGACGAAATAGGCACAAAAGTAGAACTTTCCAATAAACATATTTAAAGCGAAGTGTTCCAACTAAAAACATCTGTTCAAAGTGAAATTGTTGAAATTGTCTAGTGCAAACTTGTGTGGCTTTCGTAAAATGCAAATGGAGACCTATTTTTGGAATATAATTATGTCCTGTATATCGTTATCATCTTCTAAGCTGCCACTGCCGTTAAAACCGTATTACTGCCCTGCTTGCTATTCACGGTCTTAAATGTATTGTTTTATTTTACTTCTTATCATTTCACTTATCATTGTTAGGTATTGATCCCTGCACAAGTAACCCTTGTGTAAGAGGAATCTGTTTTTCCCATGAGTCCCAGTTTCTTTGCGAATGCCCGAAGGGATTTACGGGAGAGCTGTGTGAAACTACCTGTAAGTATATGGTTACTTTGAACTACATGTATATGTTATCGTTTTTATATAACTGTTCTACTTTTATTTCAACTTCTTCAAAAGGGAAGACCTTCTGGTGCTCATTGCGAAGATAACTCCTAAACACGTGTAATGTCAGCTTATTAATGAACCATGATATTGCAATCGAAATATTTTTATTTTGTCTAGTAGAGGATGTTTAATAACAATAATTGGACATGAACATGTAAGAAATATTTTAGATTTTTTTTTCATTTTTGGATTTAACGTGGCACCGACACATGATAGGTCATATGGCGACTTTCCAGCTTTAATGGTGGAGGAAGACCCCAGGTGCCCTCCGTGCATTATTTCATCACAAGCGGGCACCTGGGTAGAACCGCCGACCTTCCATAAGCCAGCTGGATGGCTTCCTCACATGAAGAATTCAACGCCCCGAGTGAGGCTCGAACCCACATCGATGAGGGCAAATGATTTGAAGTCAGCTTTAGATATTTAAGAGACGTGTTCTGTCAAATGTAATATGTTATAAACATTATTAATTTTGTTTTCAATCTTTTTCACCTCTAGTACAGCTCACTCTTAATGGACCAAAAGAAACATTTTTGAAAGTACCTGTCGGTAGTGAACTAACGTTGAACTGCAGCATATCTGGGCTGCATCCACCTACACTGTATTGGTCAAAATTAAATGGATGCGGATTCAAACATGAAAATATCAAAGGTTTGAATATTTACATTACATATAGCACTTACAGGAATTCTAGAAGCTTCTAGAAATAAAGTTTAAAGAAACGCTCTGCAACTATGTATCTGATCAATTGAAATGATTTCTGATATTTATAATTACCACTAACGTTTCTACTTTCATATTCTTTACATTGATGTAACATGCGTTTTTAATTTTGAAATTGTCAACTTTCCCCATCTTGATGGATATGTCCCTCGAGCAACACCATACGGTGTCTATATTTCACAGCTTATTCGTTTTGCAAGAGCTTGCTCAAAGAAAGATGATTTTAATGACAGAAATCTTCATATCACCAAGAAATTGTTACAACAAGGTTACCGTTATTATAAGCTACGGAAAGCTTTTAGTAAATTTTACTACAGATCGTCTGAACTATTAGAAAAATACAATACGACCCTTAAAACACATTTTAAACTTGGACTTACACACCCGGAATACTATGGAGATGTAGATTTTAAAATTATAGTTAAACATACCCCTTATTTTAATCAAATGTTTGTAAAATTGGCTAAAATGTTTATCAAAAGAGGATACGATACGAAAATCGTGAAGCACAGTGCATGGTTATTGATTGACCCCTCTACACTTAATTGCTACGCTTTCCTATTTGTGGTGCGATGACTAATAAAGTGTAGGACTCCATGATGCTTTTCTCCTAATTCCTACATACAGATCAGCTCACGCGGAAAACCCATTCTACTCGATCCTCGGAGGATGGAGAAAACGAGTACCAAGGCTCTGACTCGAAGTTTCTTCGAGTCAGCAATTTTCCGTCAAGAAATTTCGCTATCTGACTCCGAGTATTTATGCGAAGTCACTTGAAGGAAATCCTCGAAGTGACTCGAGATGAAATCCAATTAGCGGAATACACACCTATATCGGTTTCTTTTGTTTCCGAGTCACTTGACGGAATTTTTTTCAAGTGACTCCGAGACGAATAATTAATTACCTATACAAATTTAAATGGGCCTTCGAGTAACTTCGAGGACAGATTTCAGATTACTCGAAGCAGGATGATTATATATTACATATTGATAAGCGAAATAACACAGTATTTGTAAATAAAAATAATACTGTAGAATTTTTATCTTACTTTAAAGTAAACCTTTTTTTGACTGTTTACTTATGATATTTTATCACTTTTTGAGTGGATAGGGCAGTAGTATTTTTTATCCTAGTTATAATTCCTTCCAAATGAATTAATTAAAGAAAACCCATTTTCATAATGAAAATTAATCATTTTTCCTATAACTTTCATTAATTAATAAAGGTCACTTTTCTTTCACGGCCATTATCTTAACGTTTATCTGGTCTTATATAGTTTCTAATTTAATCCATTTTATTTCTAAATCTAATTTGCACTGTCAGAAACTATTTCAATATAATATTTAACAAATCACTATTTTTAACAGCAGTTATTTGAAATTTTGTTTAGTTTTATATAATTCATAATACTTAACAATTTACTTTTCTAGCGGGCGTATTTTTAACGTTTATCTAGTTATAAATTATTCATAATTTAGTGCATGTTCATGACTTTTTTTCTAAATTAAATTCGCAAAGTCAGAAATTATTTCTATATCAAAATTTAACACAGCAGTTTCTTTCAACGGCGCTCATTTGGAAATTTGTTTAATTATAATATGTGATTAATGATTTAGTCCGTTCTACATAAATTTACTTCTAAATCTAGTTCGCATGTATTTCAATATCATACCGAACAATTTACTTTTAGCGGGTGTTATTTTAAAGTTTATCTATTTATAAATTATTCTTAATTTGGTGCATAAATTATTACACGACTTTTTTCCTAAATTTGATTCACAAATTCAGAAATTATTTAAATATCAAAATTTAACAAATCACTTGCCTTTAACGGTGGTGATTTGAAAGTTTGTTTAATTTCGTATGATTAATAATTTAATTTATTATACATAAATATACTTCTTAATCTAATTCGCATGGTCAGAAACTATTTCAAGATCAAAATTCACAACAGTTTCATACATTCAATTGAAAGAACAAGCTAATTATGTAAAAACAATTCGTCCAAGTAAGGAAATACTGCCTCGAAGTTTCGTCAAATCCTCTCGCGGCACTCGAAATGACCGATTTATTGTTTATTACAGACTCGGAGTCGCGCGGAGTGGCCATAAAATACCGGAAATCATTATAGTGTTACCTGTATATTTCGTCTCGGAGTTCCGTCAAGTAATTTCTCGGAGTGACTCGACGAAATTCCGCTAAAGTAATAAAACTATAACAGTCGGTACTCCGAGTCAGAATTAGGCAGTACTCGGAGGAATTCCTCGCTATGCAAGATTTTTCCTTCGAGGAAAAACGGAAAATGGGTTTTCCGCGTGAGCTGATCTGTATAACGGACGGAGGGAGTTGATTTTTATCTTACAGTTTTCTTGGTCGTGTCCTTAAAAGTAAGGCTCTTGTTGCTTTGACTTCAGACAAGTTGTTGAGTACATTTGTGTAATTGTACTTTAAATTTACCTTAATTTTACGTTTTGCTTTATTTATCTGCTACTTTTGCACTAATGTTAGAGCCTTTCTCAGCGGGGATTTTATTTACATTGTGTTGTTAACTTGTTGATAATAGGGTAAGTGAGAGGTCGGCATGCCCTAAACGCGTTTAAACCTCCCCCCCCCCCAGTTTCCTTTATTTAGGTTACTGACCGTCCCAAGGCGGTGCCCCTATTTTCAACTGGTTGTTTTGTCTGTATTGTATTGTCTGTTGCGTATGTTTTCTTTTTTGTTGTAAGCGTTTTTTCCTCCACCCCACTCCCCCAATTGCCCTCTCTTTTCCCTTGCATTTACGCTACTTTTTGCATCCCCTCCCCCTTTAATTTTAGTAAGTTTTCATGGCTTCCCTTTGTTTTGGCAGCCGAATCCCAATACGGTACTTGATTGTTTTTACTACGTGTGTAGGTGCGTTTGTATGCTTGTGAGTCTATAACGGTGCCCTACTGTTTTCTTATGTGTTAATTGTTCGTTTTTCTATCTTATTTAGTTGACCGTAGTTGTGTGTTTATCTTTGGTACATGAATGTCTGCGCTATTGTAGTTTACGTTGTAGTGCGACTGTTTTTAAAGAACATGGCATTCCCTTGTATATTCGTCCTTGTTCAACTTTCCCCTTCGGATTTCTTTCCCCCCAGCCCCACCCTTTTGCCGTTTCCTTCCCTTCCATCAATATTTAGCATAATTTAATATGTACTTGTTGGATGTTTGAAGCAACCCGTCTGAAATATTTTTCCATTACAGATTCTTCTTGTTGTGGGCCTACTATGTAAATGCGCGGCTCTGGGGCTGTGTTTTTGGTGCCCTGTGCTGCCGAGAAATCTACCCTTTCCTATTATCTTTTGTAACTTAGAGGTATTAAACATCAAAATAGAAAAAGTGAATCATTCTATATAACGGCACTGAATGTTTCTATGCATGTATTTCTTGCGTCAGTATACCGCCAACCACATGCGTCAATAGGGGACTCTGGAACTTACATCTGCACTGGTTCAGACGGTTTTGGTTCTAATATTACCAAACATTTTCATGTGGACGTTATATGTAAGTCTTTGAGACCGAGATTAATGTCATAGATACCGAAAATATGTTTGTATATAAAGTTGACATGCACCGAACACCCTATCTATTTTCAATGACAAAAGTTTTGATATTTATATTATAATATAGAAAGTTTATTCAAAGCTAGCAATATTAACTATAGTACATTTAGACAAACTAAACATGAATATGACAGGTTACGGCTTAATTGCGTTGTAACATTAGGCACCTAACATAAATACAGTTTAGATAAGCCTACTAACTTTCAATTTGAGTTTTTTAATCAAAGAATGTTGCCCTTTTTAACGACTAGCTTTGAAGTGTAGAGATTGCAGGTGTCGGAGATTACGCTATGAAATCTTGATATCTTACTACAGACTGACTTCCTTCGAAAAAGCACACATTGCAGAAAAGCACACCCTTGTATATGTTATATGATTACAGTGAGCATTACCCTTTACAAATAATCATTAAAACTAGAATACATTTATTTTGGACTAAACGCTGCTCTTTTCAATCCTTTCAATAAAATGGTGGAATTATTTACACCAATATCATACTTTGATCAATTTTGTAATAAAATGTGCAGTTCATAATTTACTTATGATATATAAGTGTATGAATATAATCTTGTAGATATAGTTAACAGTTCGCAGATTTTATTTGCACAAATATCTGTATAAAGTATTAAGCATTATTATATACCCTACCATAAATATTAACCATGCTGCATAATATAGTAGAATCCAGTAACACAGACCAAATCACTGGGGGCTGGTACAATAACCGGTTTTTGGACCGCCAGGGATCGGATACATCATTTTACCTCATTTACCTCGTGTCGTCAAGATAAAAAAATCGTTCACGTCGATATTTTATAATATTAACTCACTCAAACAATCGAGTAATCGTTATTGGGTTAAAGCGACTAACCCACACATTGCGATTTGTGATTTTTAAAATAATTAATCACCAAAAGGCAAAATTCCGTCACGGTTTTATATATTTACATGAAACTTAATGGTTGATCAGTTTCTAGTTTCCAGAATTACGGGAACATTTGAGTTTTCGCAGTTTTTCTCATGCACTTTTATAAACCGTTGCAACGGTTTATTTTGTAAACATTGATAAATATAGAATGAGTTTAGACACTTTCAACACGTG
Organism: Mercenaria mercenaria; assembly: GCF_021730395.1. Taxonomy (NCBI): domain Eukaryota; kingdom Metazoa; phylum Mollusca; class Bivalvia; order Venerida; family Veneridae; genus Mercenaria; species Mercenaria mercenaria. Next base: position 1,129,610 of record NC_069364.1, read on the forward strand.
GGCAGAGCGCACACGTAGCTGGCACACAGTAACAAAATGGCTACCCACAGTAAGAATTCTGGGTAAAGAAATTGGGTATTAACGGCGAATTTTCAAAGATACGGTCTTGCATGCAATGTAAATCATTGTTAGGGTATTTTTAACAGTTTATAGAAGAAAAATGTCAGGGAATGTGACACCATTTATTATACATTTTAATGTTTTTAAATGCATGTAATTCAAAGTGCGTACTTTGAGGATGGATATGGTGTAATAAACAATTTTGTACGTATGGTATCAAGAGAAAAATGCCGTTAGCGACCATGATAAACAGCACACAAATCTTATGCCAGGGAATATGACACCATTGACTGTACATCATGTTAAAGGAGTTTATGTTGAAAGATCTAACGTATTCATCCCATAGATAGGAACCTGTACTTAATACATTTGAAAGACAGTATTGGTACCTTTAAAATAATGTATAACAAGTGTCGTCATATTCCCTGAAAGATTGTCTTTATGCTGTTCAATAGCGCTCCTAACGGCCTTTTCCAAGAAGACTTAAGACAAAAGATTTAATGAAATACCCATTTGATCCCCAAGATAAAAAACATGAGACTAAATTTGATCGAAAGACAATGTAAATACCTCTAAAATGATGTATGGTCAGTGGAGTCACATTCCCTGAAAGAGGGTCTGTGGGATCTTCATAAGTGCTACGACCGACGATCTCCAAGAAGACGTAACGTAGAAGACTGAATGATCTTCCATATTCATACCCAAGATCGCACATTGGGCATTAATGCATTTGAAAGGAGATATAAATACATTTAAAATTATGTATGGCAAGTGATGTCACATTCCCTGAGAAAGTATCTGTGGACTGTTCAATGTACGCAGAACGGCCTTCCTTCCTCATTACTTAAAAAGCAAGATTGAATCATCTACCCTATTGATTTCCAAGATAGAAACGATAGTTTGAATGCATCTGAAAGACAATATAAATACTTCTAAAATGATGTAATGCAAATGGTATCACATTCCCTGAAAGAGGGTCTGCGGGATGTTCAGAAGTGTTCAAAATGGCTTTCTCCAAGAAGATTTAAGGTGAAAAATTGAATGATATACTTAATTAATCCGCAAGGTAGGCACATGAGCCTCAATGCGTCTGAAAGACAATATAAATACATTGTACTTGTAAAATGATGTAAAGCAAGCGGTGTCACATTCCCTGGAAGAGGGCCTGTTGGCTGCTCAAAATGTTCCGAACGACGTTTTTCAAAGAATGATTAAGGTACAAGATTTAACAATACACACTATTTATCCTCAAGATAGGATTTTCCGCGTAAATGCGTTTGAAAGAAATGTAAATACCTTCAAAATCATGTATGAAAAGTGGTGTCACATTCCCTGACAGAGGGTCAAAATGTTCTGAATGGCTTTTTCTCCTTAATATTAACGGTATAAGTTTGCATGATCTACCTAATTTATCACACAAATAGGAACATGAGCCTTAATGCTTTTCAAAGACAGTATAAATACCTTTAAAAAGATGCATAACAAGAGGTGTCACTTTCCCTGGAAGATGGTCTGTGGGCTATTTTAAAGGGTTCCGGGCATTCTCCAATAAGACTTATTGTGGAAGATTTAATTATATGCCAATTTCATCCCCAAGAAAGCACATTGCGCATAAACGCATTTGAAAGGAGATATTTATACCTTTAAAATGATGTATGGCAAGTGGTGTCACATTCCATGAAAGTGTCTATGGAATGTTCAAAATGCTCCGAACGGCATTCCTCACCCAATACTTACGGTAGAAGATTAAATGATCTACGTAGTTTATATCCAAGATATGAACTTGAGCATTAATGTATTTGAAAGACAGTATAAATACCTTTCAAATAATGTATAACAAGCGGTGTCACATTACCTAAAAGGGGGTCTATGGGCTGTTCAAAAGTGCTCCGAACGGCGTTCTGCAAAAATACTTAAAGAAGAAGATTGAATAATACATGTGTGTATATCCTATTTATCCCAAGGTATGAATTTGGGCCTAAATGCATCTGAAAGACAATATAGATACCTTTAACATGATGTACAATAAGTGGTGTCATATTCCCTGGCTGAAGATGTGTGTGTTGTTTATCATGGTCGCTAACGGCATTTCTCCCTTGATATCATACGTACAGAATTGATTATCACACCCTGTCAATCCTCACTTTGCAATAAATGCATTTAAAAAACATTAAAATTTCCTTTAAATCCATGTATAATAAGTGGTCCCATTCCCTGACAGTTTGTCTATAAGCTGTTGAAAATACCCTAACGATGATTTACATCGCATGCAAGACCGTATATTAGAAAATTCGCCATTAAATATCCAATTTCTTTACCCAGATTTCTTACTGTCATTTTGTTACTGAGCGCCAGCTACGTGTGCGCTGTATTGATTATCACGACGATGGTCTTTCTCTCACTGTCACGTGATGTTGCCAGGTGCTCCCTGAACGGAATTCCGTTTTTTTATACATGGGGAAACTCTATCAGAAATGGCAGACGAATACTTTTATTTTAAATTTATCAGGAAAACAACGATTTTCAACAGAATGCGATGGAAAATACATTGTTATAACATCAAATATGTGACATAAAGGTGAATATAGGAAAAGTTTGATTTTTTTTAAATCTCATATCACGATGTGTGGGTTAGTCACTTTAAGGTATAAAATAAAGAAATCACTAAACGACAATGGCGTTTCTTTCGTGGTTATTAGGACTCCTAAACCTATATTGACACGTTTTCATGCAAATATAGGTTTAGTCGTGCTAACAGCCACTTCAGGCCCCCACTGTCGTTTAATAAGCATATATTGTAGACCTTTATTGGTATATACGAGATTTGTTTCAATAGAAATGAAATATTAAAACTATCTTTCTAAAGATACCATTTTTTCAGACCACAGTGTACTTATTTCAGTACTTGAAATTGGAAAAAGAACAATATATAGTATACATAGACTACTTTTTACAAGATGTATTCCTGTGAGTTTGATGGAAATGAAACAGAACAGAAGAACAGAACATATCTTTTATTTCGCCCAGGCATTTTTCAGTACAACAAGGGGAATATAAAACAATGTTGATATAACACAAAAATTTGAATGGTTCCGGTACAGGTAAAAATACAAATACAAATAAAAATCAGATAACCTGTAACAAGAATTTCAACGTTGAGTAAAATGAACATACACTCAATATTACTGATGGCGAGCAGGGGTACATTTAATATTAGACGGTAAGGAAAACCAAAAACCAAATTACATTTAGTTTACTTTTTGACAAAAAGATTTAATATCTAAAATGGATGTCTATTTGGGGTGGGTTAAGGGCAATGCTAAAGAGCGCTTGATATGCACTTTCATTATATCACTTCGCTTCGAGAAATAATGAAATATAATATCAATGATAATAAAAACTCTAGAAAAAGGAAACATTTTAAACATAGAACAGTTTTGAAAATATTTATATTTATATCCAGTTTAAATAACGGGATGGGTTTTTTATTTTATAAATGAGTTAGGAGAATTGATCGGTGCTGCATGTGAATATCGAGTATTTCATGCGTAGACAGTTTTACAACTCAAAGGAATGTCATTCATTAATTTAGGCAGTATTATAAATAGCAAACATTACCAATACTAGTAATTATGCACTTTTGTAGTAATTCGATCGTTTAATTACTTAGAACTCTAGAGATATACGGGGGAAAAACAATTGATATTTAGCAATCATTAACATCGTTAATTTAAGTACATGGGGAGTACTTTAGAGTTTTAATTATAAATAAAATGGGTAGGGAGAATTGACCACTTTGCACGTGAATACCGTGTATTTAAATCAAGTTCCGTGTCTTACAGCTCAAAGGATTGTCATTCATAAACTAGATTAATGAAACAGACACGTGCTGTAGAGATGGTAACTAAAGAGTTGTTCCTCTTAGATTTTCCTGGATAGGTACCATCTCTACGTGTTGACAAATGCAATACCAAGGATATTTCAAGAAATATCTGGAAAAAAATAGCAGTATTATGGACTAATTCCATGGTAGGTAAGACAATTTACATATGTCAGTAGTTCATATGTTGGAGTTATGTTTATGTAAATTGTAGAGATGGTACCTATCCAAGAAAATCTAAGGGGAACAACTCTGAATTGACCAATAAACTGAAGCCAACATAAAACATTGGTCAAAAGTGAAAGAAAAATAAGATAGGTCCTTTTTCCAACAACTGATCAGGCTGACAAAATATGACCTACATTTATTTAAATTTCTTAATTGGACGCTACCCTATTGAAATAATCATTAAATCTCGAATGGTCAACTTCTGGAACAAGTTAATTTCAGCCCCAAAACACTAATGGCCAGTTTTTCAACTCTAGCACTAAGAAAGGCTTAAACTAGTATTAGTTAAGCCATCGCTCAACCTTGTTTTCTAACGGATTTTTACTAATACTCGGCGGGTATATTTGCGATGTATTAGCTAAGCCTTGGTCACACACTCTGAACATGTAGATACAGTCATCGGACCGTTTCGTTGTATTTTTACATATATAAAACGTGTTACTTTGATGATTTACTACTATCAGAAAAGAAATTCTCATAGAAATCATAGAAAAATAGACGTGCGTATCCATATATATATGTTCAACTACATATTTTTGCGTTACATGTAATTATGATTAATTACATGCACTTATATATTTATGATTGCACGTATATTTTGAAACGTGTACAAACGTAGCGAATTTAGTAAAGTTAAAATTGAAGAGTTGAATCTGTTACATTTTAGCTCGACTTTGCTAATAAAAATAGAGCTTTTGCATCGCCGGTGGTTTAAGTTTTTTATAAAGTAAAACATCTCTAATACTAGCTTTACTGAAACGAAATATATCCAAAAGTCCAAATCGTCGTTCATAACGAAAGGGTTTGCTCAGTCCCGTATCATTCCTTCCCTTCTCAACATTTCAGTTTAACTTCAAGTTGAAAATTTAAATCCATGTCTAAATATTCCGCCTCCATCTTTTCTTAAACCACCTATGCCCCTGGTTTAAAAAAAACAATAGAAAGATAAGCCACTGCTGACACCGCTCAAAGCAGAAAAAATCCAATCGAAGGTTTAACTTTTGTCGAGCCCCGTTATTCACGTGCTGACTTAAGCGTTGTAAATATATCCGACACGACTTAAGTCGGAGCTTAAGTCTTTACTTAATAGTTGAAAAACAAACTGGCCATAAGTACTCCTATAATTGTTATCTACAATTAAGTAATACGTTGATTCAATATGCAACATGCACACTTTTCTCATGGCTTACACTGACAGTTATTTTATAAGTAAATTTTCACAATTTACAACTTAAACTGTTTACATAACTTGAAAAAAAATATTTTTGTTGGGGCCTCTCATTTACAATTATATCAACAATTATCAACTGAATTGAGTGGTGAATTCATGAGTGGAAAATACTGATGGTAAATTGGTGTAGTGGTTTGTTTACATTATAAAATCTTTAATAACTTCTTTCGGGTAAATTTTTGGTATGGTTTTGGTAAGCTTATGATAAAGAGCATGTCATTCTCTTTCAATCAGATTTTTTTCATGAGTTCTAGACTCTTGGATTGTCTTGGAATTTGACTTTATCAAAAGACAAAAGGAGGTTCAGTATAGGCTCTTTCAGAGTGGTGAAAGTAGACTAAAATTACACTATACTCTATTGAATTTATTTAACTGTGGAGACTTTTGATATAGACTATAATTGGGGAAAATCCTAAAATCATTGAAAAACGGTCAATACAAGAGTTGTCCATTTTGCCTCAGATATTTTGAGGAAGTCATTTTTTTAAGTATTAAATATTTCTATTTCTACATGGAGAGGAGGAAAACCATAAATATATTTAGTAAATTGGTGCACTTAGCCAGCATTTCACACTGAAAAAAATATGTAAAGATGAGTTTGAGTTTTTTAGTTACCATCTCTATAAATTGTATTTTTTTTAGAAGAAGCTATTTAGTGTATAATTTGCTACGTAGGTATATTAATTGTAATATGTTCAAATTGGAGGCATTGGGATTATCTTTTAAAATGTTTCATCATAAAATCAACAAATTTAACAAGATTTCTCAATACAAGTAAGTTATTACATCAAGGTAGTGATTTAAGTGTAATGTCGCGTCTATGATTTTACGTTACACTTTGTAGAAACTGTTCTCTTTTTTGCTGGAAAAAATACAATGTAATAGATAGTGTTGTTCGGTACCAACTTGGTCCGCAGGGCACAGGGTACATTTCCTTTCATGAAAAGGGGTGCTGTCGTAGCGCCCAACTTCTACAGGGAATTTATGATTTGCCGTTCTGAATTTGAACAGAGTATGTGATTCTTGGCTATGTAGAATTCGAAAGTATTCTTCAAAATTACAATCTTCCTTAAACTTTTGTAAATGAGACCTTTGTTCGATTGACAAAGCTGCGCATGCCATGACTGTTTATACTGGTCAATTAATGTTTGTTTTATTTCTTTATGGATAAACGCGTGACTAATTTGTGATTGATTCTGCCAAAGTTCCGGCCGCCCGACAGAATTCAAAATTTCTTTTATTTTAGTTACCACTTAAATTCATAGTAAGGCTCGTTGATCATGTATCTATAAATTTGCGAAGATATTTTATTTTCTTTCCCGGTAAGTAGACGATTCCAGAACGATATCATTCGAGATTTTACAATGACTGATATCGGAAATCGACCAAGTTCGCCGATTAACATATACAAGGGCGTAGATTTTCGGGATTTAGTTTTTTTGCGTAAAAACTCGTTGTGGACTTTTTCTAACAGATCTAAATTTTCGAATCCGAATATTTCTGAACCGTACGTTAAAACTGGTAAAACGGTATGGTCAAATATACTGAACAGCAAAAGAAATTAGCCAGATGTATAACTGGTATATTTTGAAATAAAAAAATAATTTTTCAAACCAAAATTACACTTGAAGCTCTTCACCTGATAATTTTTTAAAAATCAATCAACCGTGAAGTCAGTAGTCCCACAATAGCCGTTTGAAAGGCTATATGTTCTGCGCGTCAGTTGCATTGTAACATCCCAATTAGGCGCTCGCGCTAAATTTGATTCAGTCGTGCGGTGCAACCAACAATATTTTTGAAACTTTATGCTGTTTTTCGATTTAGACAATTATCAATATTTCCAATGACAATAAAATTTCACAAAGAAAATTGTTAATTACAGGCGCATGTGAATTTCGTGCAAAACGGCTATTGTGGGACTACTGACTTCACGGTTGATTGATTTTTCAAAATTTTACACATGAAGTTCTTCAAGTGTAAAATGATATGAAAAACACAAGTGATTTATAAATTAAAGTTTTTAAATAAAAAAATACCCCAGTTTTAAAACTGGATAGTTTCTTCTGCTGTTCAGTATAGTTTGATAATCAGGTCTATTGGTAAATCTGAATTATTTGACTTAGTAAATAATAGGTACATTGCTTTAGTTGCTTGTTGTACTACATGCCTCCTGGCTTTAAGAAAGGAGCCACTGCAAGAGAATGTTACTCCTAGATAGTGGTAATTATCTGTTATCTCGAGATTCTCGTTACCTAAATGAAAACTGAAATTTCCTACTTGTCGAGCTCCAAAAACAACTATTTTGGTTTTGTTTAAATTAACTTTTAAATGCCAGTTTGTGCAATAATCATTAAATGCATTCAATAAATTTTGAAGGTCAGTGGGTGAATTCGAGATAAGAATGGAGTCATCTGCATAGAGTAGAACTAAGAGTTTAAGCCATAGTGTTAGATTTTGTGGATCGAATAATTCTACTCCAACAGTGCCACTATTCTGCAAATATGTTTGAAGGTCGTTTAGGTACATGGAAAAGAGCACAGGGGACAAATTTTCACCCTGCCTAACCCCAATTTCGGAAATGAACGAGGCAGAGACAGATCCGTTGTGCATAACACACGATTTGATACTTTACTACATATTATTTATAATGTTGAAAAATCTACTATTTGTAGAATTTTGAAGCATTTTATGCCAGAGTCCAACGCGCCATACCTTATCAAATGCTTGAGAAAAGTCCACAAACGCACGAAAAAGTTTTTCTTTCTTCTTTTTAAGCATTTCAATTAAAGAATATAATGTAAATATATGATCTGAACAGGCGTAACTTTTCCTGAAACCGGCCTGGTTTTCATTTAGAATATTGTCCTCGAGATATTTCGTTAGCCTGTTGTTGAAAACTGAAGTGAATAACTTTCCTAAACAGCTTAGAATTATAATAGGGCGGTAATTGTTTGGGTTGTTTGGCTGGCCTTTATTTTAAAAAATGGGAATAATTGTTCCTTCGAGCCATGCATTTGGGATAAAAGTTGAACAGTTGAACAGTTTTGCATAAATAGGCAGCAAAATCTCCTTGGTACTCTTAATATATTCGTTTCTTATATTGTCGGAAGGGCTTGGTGCTTTACCGTTATTAAGACTTTGTATACATTTAAGTATTTCTGCTTCGGTAATTTGGGAATTTAATTGAATATTAGAGTTTAAAGGATACATATTTTCCTCAAACTCAAAGGTATTTTGGTCAAGAATCGTGTTTATATTTACATTTTTAAAATGGTCATAAAATTCAGTAATATCCGGTGGGTTATTTGTTCTTATTTTAGGTTTTAGGCTGTTAAGGAACCTCCAATATTTCTTTGGATTTTTTTCGCTCAAATTTCGCAACTTCGTAGATTTACTTTGTTTATCTTTCTTAATATAGAAATCCATTGTTCTTTTGTATAGCTTACTAGCATCGCGCAGCCGTGTTTTATTAATATCAGTTGGGTTTGAGCGATAACTACTTTTGGCATCATGCTAGTTATTCCTAGCTTTATTGCATTTTGGACCGAGCCACGATTTATTATTATTATTATTGTTATTATTATTTCTATTGTTACCATAAGAGCTTGATTTAACTGGAAAGTTTTATTCACCGCTTTTGAATCTGGAGCGTGATTACGCGGTCCAAGATGACGAGGAGATTGCGACTGTAGTCGCCGAGGCACATGGCGGCTGCTTGGTGGAGACCCAACAGGGCTACGCTCCTGCGTTTGATTAGCGCTTGGCCGGTTGTTCATCGACTGTGTATCTGTGCGCGCACGAGAATTGCGAGATTGCGTGGGAGGGATATTAGAAACCACTGTTTTTTCAATGTCAACGCGATTGCCATGCATGATGAGGTTCCATTTTGGAACATATCGGCTACAGTTTTGCCATCCATAATGATTTTGGCAGGATAAATGATGCCCTATTTACTTTCAGGATAATCTGCTCTAAGTTTCTTGTATTTAGGCCACAGCACTTTCCTAGCTTGTACAATTTCTGGGGAGAAGTCACGATTGATATTGTAATCTGTACCCCTCAGTGTATTGGCTTTTGAAATAACATATTCTGTATCTCTAGAGTCTAGAAATTAAACAATAATAGGCCTAGTAGAACCTCTTTTAAATCTGCCCAGTCTGTGCGCTCTAGGAATGGGTGGGCAAGAATCAAAACCTAGATGCTCCTTGAGGAATTGGCAAATAGTTCTTTCACAATGTTCAAATTTAGATTCTTGTATCCCCCCAAATATCAGATTGTTTCTTCTGCTGCGTGCCTCCAAATCAATAGATTTATACTCTAACAATGTCAAACGATCTTCTCGCACATTCAATTGTTCCTGAATGTTAAATACTTTATTTTGTAACATAAGGCACTGGTCAACTTTTTTCCCAATATTGTGCATTTCAGAATACATTATGGACATTTTTTCACTCACAGGGAGATTTTCAAAGTTTTCAATACGTAAAAGAATAGTCTGATGCGGCCAGCCTTGCAAATCTATTTTAATACATTTCAGCAGCAGAAATAAGATTTGTTTAATTAATAAATAGAGGAGATATGTAAAAGTTTAAGAAAAGTGAAACAGTATTAAGAAATAAATGGACATGATGTCCTATATAAAGATTAGTTTAGTGCAAGTTTTTAACAAGGAAGTTTGTCAGTCTCTTCTTACTTGCTTTAACGTGACTTCAGTCATGAAGGAAATTATTAAATGTGTTTTGATAGACAACTAGTCTAAACATGAAATAAGTACTTCCTCTTGTTATACATTTTTTTCTTTTGTAGGATAGAACAGAAAGACAAAGCCGACGTGTTAAAGTATGAGCTAGAAAAGTAAGTTTATTCACATAGTAGACAAAGGTAAATGACGAAACTTACCAGATATAAGCGTATGGTAAGAATGAATAATGTTCAAGTAAATAACATATTGCAGATGAAGTGAACATTGATAGCACAGACAAACGCAGTTACTCTAAGGCTGTACAATGCAAAGGAACTATCAATGTTGAAACCAAAGTTTCCTGTTTGTCTGATCGTCTTTAATTTGATATAATTTTAGACACAAACAAAATGCAGTTATTTATAATAACTAAATATAAATGTTCTGATTAAGAAATTGGATCAATAAATCTATCATTTTAAAGACTAGAAAGGGAACACAAGGCAAAGACTGAAGCTGACAGCATATCGTACTTGATCATAAAAAAGAAAGTTCATTAAAAGAAACATGTTACAAGGCACCAACTCACATTACTAGTTTGGCTTATACAATATAAGTTAAAACTGTTATACTTTCAATAAAATTCTCAGATAGTCATAACTATAAAGTATAAAGTATATATTGTGTATAACATTTAGGAGTTTGTGCATTTACGTATTTCTTAAAGTTGTATTGAACCAAATTTTATATTTAAAAAAGAGAACACAGTGCCTCACAGTAACATGAAATAAGCATGTTTCTGAGTAATAAGGATTGTGCTTTATGTTAAAAATAGTGCACGATAAATGTATAACTAGCCGCTGTGACAGTACAAATTTGTACTACCACTAAAAACATGACATTTAAGTAGGTAGTATACCTAAATATTTGTATGTGCGCATGCCCAACCGGAAGCTAACGTGACGATTTACGACAACGTTTACGACAAACTAAATGTGTTTGTATATTTATTCTTCTGAAAACAATCATTAACCTGTCTCTGATCTGATGCTGAAATAATGAATAAAATTACCACAGAAACGCTACAAAATATTAACGCAAAGTTAATAGCTTTTATCTTGAAAGTATGTAATTCTGAGCAATTTTTATTTGAACTATTTTTAAACAGCATATTTGCCGAAATATTTTTATGAGTCTTTCGCACTGAATAATGATCAATATTTTGCGGCTTTTATGTAGTTATATTGAAAAGTTACGCGGAACGTAAGAAAATGGATTATGGTAGCTGATGTTATTAGGAATATAATTGGGTGAAAGGTTACTTATCACGACCATTTTCAAATAAAAATTGGGCTGTTTGATCTGTAATATCTATTTTTCAGTTTCCATTGATAATTCGGTAATTATATACTAAACTATTGCTCTAAATTTCAGTAGAAAATAGTGATTTCTTGAATTAAATTAATGTTACCATGGATACGAATTCCGTAATCTATATACCCGTAATAATTCTATTTATAGCCCGGGCGTTTATTAGAAACACGGTCGGCTCAAAAGTTGGGGATGGGCGAATAATAGAGACAAATCACCAGCAAACATTCAAAATCTTGATGTAATATTTATTTTCAAATGTACCGGTGACTATAAAAAAGTAATGATGTGATAGTCGTACAAAAATCGATAACGGCCGTACTATATCGGTACTATAACCGGCCAAGCTAAACTCACAAGATACATGATTAAATTTAATTTATTCTGTCGTGAATATAGTATTAAGTATTTTTGTTCGTGATTCTGTCATTTTCAAGCAAATTTAAAAAACACCCTATTGTTTTTGATCAAAGCACCTTGAATCCAGTATTGATTAAATTTCCCTTGCGGGACCCTGTCTCAAAATGTCAGACTAGTGACGTTACGTAATTACGAAAAGCGCGCGCCTTTGCATTAGCACATGTTTACCTGGGTCAATACACATTACATGTATATATGATATGGCGGCATGTGTGTTAGTTTCAGTTAAAGCAGCCATAAAAGTTTATCATGTTCATAAAATTAATCATCCTTTCGGAACTATACTGACATGCATATTAGAACCTGAAAACGAACACAGTGATAGTGCTATTGTCCGTGCAAGGAGCGGGCATTGAAATACTGTGTTCATATAAAATATACGGAATTAAAGACAAGAAAAGTGATGTACGCTCTTACATCAGAAGGGAAATAAGAAAACTCGCTGTTTAACTGATAAAAGGTAGGATTATTTTCTAAGATTCATAGTATGGGCGCTTATTAGATAACATCGTATTTTTGATTTTTTTCTTAAAAAAGGCCGGGTTTTTTACAAAAAGTCGGGACTGGGCGTTTATTAGAGCATGGGCTATAAATAGAATTATTACGGTATCTAAATATAAAATTCAAAGGCGTTGACACTGATCTATTCAAGGAACACAACTTTAGTTTTTTATCTGTCCAAGGACAACAAATGGTATGCCTGTAAACCCCTGTCGTCCCACCTTCACCGAGTTCTGATCTTTCCAAAATACCTTTTTGGCAGTCTCTAGGCCTAGATTTAACAAAAATAAGATAATGGTTCCTGTCATTTAAATGCATTTACAATCTGACTAAAGTACTTGATCTTCTAAACGAAGATCTGACAACGACCCATTCACATTCGTCTTCTGTATATTTTGGATTTCCAATATTGCTATTTTTATTTGAGCCAATCAGGCGGCTTGTTCGAATGTCAAAGAGTAAGAAAAATTTGCAGTCAGTCCAAGGTTCGAAACTGGGACCCATTGCTAACAGAGCAAGTGCCTTACCGACTGAGCTAACCGGCTATCTGACCTCTTACGATATAAGAATTGTAGATATCAAAAACCAAGACTTTTTTAAGCTTGCAGAATGTTGTAAGTTAGCTTTTGATTGGCTAGCGTAAGGGTCGTCAGAACGAGGCTATCAATAGCTCGTGTTCAGATCCTAAGAGTAGCGTAATAGGATATGTACTTTAGTCAGATTGATGCATTTATAACCTTTTTCACTTCAGATAACACACATTCTACAGGGTCTGGAAATATATTTGCCAACAAAAGCTTCCGGCTAATTTCTGTGAGTCAACATAGCTATATGCACTGGGAAAAGGTCCATAACAGCCCAGTTCACAGAGGCGTTCCAGTTAACAAGTATAAAGTAGAAAAAAGAAAGCATTTCAAACAACACATGACACAAGCTAAATAAGTTCTCATAATAAGGTTAAATGGAGTTAATCCAACAAAACATATGAACATGTAAAACAAGAAAGTTAACACTAAACAAACAACATGCACGCAGCCATGATACTGAATGATTTGCTTTTGTCAGTGTTACAGGGTGAGAAAGGGAATGTCTAGGGGTACGGACCTTGTTTTTCTAGAGATTTAGTGTTAGTTACATCTTAAATTTTGTTGAAAATGAAATAAAAAATAAGACTTAACCAGTGTTCACTCAAGGGGGGTATTCGATCTACTCCTTACCACCGAAACAAAATGGCGGCCAAAACTGAAAATGTGAGTTTTTCTTATTTTTTATCTTTTTCAAGGGTTTCTAGACCATGAGACATGGCTATCAACCTGCTATACTGTTTTTTCTAACTATCGGTACCTTTAACTTTGGAAACAGTGCTGTAATTTGTCTGGAATGCTGGTCATGGGATTTGAATCGATGGAAACTCCTCCGGTAAACACGGGATAAGGAATAGTGCGATTAGCAAATATGGTATTTTGTTCCTAATTATTCAAATAGTTGTGAGCTATTTTTCTGATCAGAAGTAAAATTTCAATATATATTTCCATCATGGTTAGTCTGGACCCGATTAAAAGTCGTAATTTTAAATTACACAGTTTTTTGTCTGATGGTAAGGAACAGTGTACGAAAATAAGAGGATAAGGTGCAGTTCACTTCTTCAAACGACTTTTTTCTTCGCTCTTTTCAGAGACAATCAAGTAAAATTCTGTTAAATAATATTTTGGTGATCATTTATAACTATCTCTTGCTCAATGTAGATTTTAAGGTATCCGCCTGTTTATCAGACACGTGATGTATTGAAAGCCAAACGTTTAGCAAGTATACAAAAATGTTGAAATACTTTTGTTTTAAGAAACCATTAAAAGTTAAATCTACTTAAAATACAATGTGTTCAACTAAAGATAGTCCACCACTAAACTTGTTTAGGCGTTATGCATTGTTGAAATATACCGCTCTTCTTTGTAATTTTGCGTAAGACACATACGCTATGCGACATTTAGGCGCACAAATTCACGATTTGATGGATACATACAGACAAAAAATTACTCGTGGTTGAAGCTGTAACTATGATTATGACTTTTCATAATTATGATTAACTCTTACATTATAAGTTAACGTTGGCTTAGAGTTAATAAGGAATATTACCTCGCAAGTTTGCTAGCAGATTATTGAACGAACATTTAACTGTTACAAAACATATTTAAAAAACATTTACAAAAGGCAAATCGCAAACATTATTAGCCATAAAATCATAGATATACTCTTACGATGACATTAACTTATACATTTGGAAGAGCAATTTGAATACTTTATGTGTCCTGCTTGTATTTTAAGCTGCACTACAAAAGTAACGTAAGTATCATTACATTGAATGGCATAGGTATGGGAAAAAATACATTCAAATAGAGAAAAGTGGAAACTTCACAGGTCGCTCAACACGACAAAAACGAAAATGTTGCAGGGCTTAATACGTGGCAAATATGATTGTTATTTACCAACATTATGTATCTTATACCACGAATTTAAGTTCATTTAATTATCAAGCTTTTCTTGGAAACATTTATGTCAATCAGCTATAACACGTATTAAACTTGTCAAAACATAAAACATACAATTTTACAATAATACTTTTTAACAACACATATTGTGGTTGTACCTTTGTAGTAAAATCGTTGCCATATTATCAGCATAATCTTATGCACAATATGACTATACAATCTTGGTTACCATCTGATCTGAAATTATGTATCAAAAGAATAACGAATCAATTCATTTTCGGGCACCAAAATTTGTGTTCAAGATTGCCATCATATTGAAGCCGACCATTGTAAATCGAAAGCACAAATACTTATTTATTCAATTAATTAATTATTTCTTACGATTGTCAAATCAATTATTCGTATTTTCAAAGGCGGCGTTGATAATCTCATTCTCTTGTATATTTGTATATTTTGTAAGGTGGCAGCCCTTATAACAAGTTCTTTTGTCGTTGAATCCATGAATCACACAACATTAAGCTGTATATAATGAAATGCACGAAGAATAAGAGCTTATTCAGGCTAAACTTTTCAAAAGAATTAAGAAAAGATAATTTTATTTCAGTACAACCACATTCATGAACCAAGCATCAACACAAACCGACAATTCTGCATATAAAATTTCATTCAGAATTAACAGTTCTTTTAAGTCTGTATTTACTGTAAAGACATTTTCAAATATATTTACAGTCTTGTAGAAATATTTCAATATGTATTACGGTTGGAACAAAATTTTATGCCCTTTTGCTGGAAGATTTTTACGTTAACAGTAATTAAAGGTAGCTCTTTTACCTTTTAGCTACCAGTTCTAAGACAGCGATTCTTTTTAAGGTATACGAAAATAAAGTAATTTAAGGTGGCATACGTTCTTAGTTAAAACTAGAAACACTATGTTTTAGGTTAAGCCTGTGCTCGAACAACCAAAGCCTATTCAACAAACTAAGAAACAGACTCTTGAGACTCCGAAAGAAACATGGTACATTTTCACAGGGAATGTATAATGTCATAGTATGACATTATATATCTCTTGTGAAAAAGTACTGTTTTTTCGAAGTCTCGAGAGTCTGTTTCTCATTTTGTTTTTCTTATTTTCTCTCCTCCCTTTTCTGTTTTCCCAAAGATTAATTAGCAGGGAGGTAATAGTTTCACTGTCTGATTCTCTCTTTTTAAAGGAGCGCATTGCCTTTAGCCTTCTCACGTTCACGATACACCTTTCGGACTTCAGCCGTCGATGTTACAATAATGTTAACCTGATGTGCAACCCACCACAAGTCAACAGTGAGTTATTATTACTGACATACTCACACATTCACCAATAACCTATGTATTGATACATACGTTACCGACCACTGTGCTATGGGTACCACGGGTATGCTGTTTCCATTCATTTTGTTTTCAAAAATATGTCAGACATGTATCTTTATGATAAAAATGCTATGACATACGACCAGTTCTGTAAACAAAACCTTTTTAACAAGAAATAAATATTAAAGCATATATTATCAGATTTTAAAAATAGCATTTGCATGACATGTTTTGAAAAAAATAGTGATAAAAACAAAACTTTTCAGCAAATTAAAACGCCCGAGCGTTTTATCTTGGAACCTTGACTTCTAAACATAAAAGAAGCCTCATGTTGTATAAAATTGACTGTCAGTAAGATATCAAGTATGAAAGGATACATACGTTACCATACGTAACTTATGTATCAATAGTTTGTACTGTGTTTATGGCGTATTCAATCTGTATAACAGCTTAAATTTAATTAAAACAAAAAATATAATTGTCATATAATCACAAATAGGTTTTACTTTAAGGAATATCAAATTAGCTTCCTATTTAAACCGAACATTACCAGCTGAGCCCGTTGAACATTTTCAGAAAAAGAAAACACGTCTTCAAGGACAAATGTGCGACTTAACATGTGCGAAATCTGCATCTTATGACATAGACGATACAAACTGATAACACTGTCAATAAAACTGAGTGACACATTCTTGTTTGTTATTTTAAATAAGACTGGTAACGTTTGTATCTATCACGTATGTATCATTTTGCCATCTCTTATGCCATTTAAATAAAGAAGGACCTCTGCTTCATAATAGATTTATAGAAAATACAAGCACTGTTTTAGCGTGAAAAAACTACTCACATGAATTGCTGTGATTTTCAATGTCTTAGAATAAAGGTAACGTTTGTATAATAGAATGTGGAATCTTTACATAAGAAAAGTTTAAGTGAAAAATACATCACTACTAAGTATATCTTGTATCAAATATTATAACATGTAGTTGAAACAAAACTAGAAATAACCTTTAAAGACATAAAAACGCTATTCTTTGTATGTCAAGCTCATATATTCATAGTAGGATAGATCCATAACGTAAGTATCCCTTCATCGGCGTCAAATCTGTTTAGGAATCGTAATAACACAAACATACATATTATGAAGCAGTAATTAGTAATTAGGGAATATGTATTCTATACATTTACCTAAAAAAATTCCGTCTTTAACTATAAAAGAGATCGAGCGTTGTGAAGTTTTGTATAAAACTTGCGCATGGCGTCAGTAACGTATGTATCATTTTAAATTGTCTTTAGTACATTTTTTAGAATTATGGATCAGATAAATCCAATTGACATTAGGTTACAAGTATAAACACTGTCTTAAAAGTCTTAAAAGACAGGCATTGTCATACTAGAAAGCCAAAATTACGAATTGATAAAAATTATGCAAACTGGCTTTAAAATTGAATGGCTTTTGGTTAAGTTTCAGTGGCTTGAATATTGTTATATATTTTGCCGATTGTCAGTGCCACCTGTATTGTACGACAAGCCAAAGCAATCTGAATTCTGGTTCAGCTAAAATGTGTACAAAATAACAACCTTATCGGTTGATGTTCAAACAGCAGTATCGGAGATTTCTAAGACTCTTCACCGAAATGGGACTTGGACTTAAGTAAGACTTGAGTAAGATATGAGTCTGAAAAAAACATTTATTACTGGATATGTCATTATGTGTTCCTCAGTGTCAAAGGCACATGTGACATGTAGTGTCTGAATGTTTGTCCCAAACATACTTTCAAAGGGTCTTCTTACAGATTTTATCGGTAAACTTCAAGTGAACAGGACTCATGAGAATATTGCTGGGAGTTTCATGTTTGATAATTATCTTTTGAGTTACAGTACCTGGCTAGAACTTTAGTCAAACTAATTTGACGTGATCCTAGGAAATATTGAGATAATCTTTTCATATGGGCAATATCTCCACTCTGATTAGATTGCCTGTCAAACATATTAAACAACCTTTAATCTGATCGAGTGTCCAATTATTTTGACTACATGTAGTATGGATTTTTTATCACATGTATCTTTGTCAAGCATTTGCAGGGACATGTGTCATTTTACATTGAAATTGCACTTTGTTTTGAACAGAACTACTGAAAATTGTGGTATTAGTTATTTTTTCTTCTCTAACCACCAAGACTTCAAAGTAAATAAAAATGTGTTTAGCAAGTTGATACTCACATTTGCTCTTCCATTTTGCCATTTCTTAGGTTTCTTTCCTTTTATCAATTGTGGTATTTTTCTGACAGTCCCACATGAATTTGATCGTTGTCCAGTTATAATATACAGACAACAACGGTGTAAGGGGAAACGTCAAGAGATGGGTACAGTCATTTCTAAGTAACAGAAAACAACAAGTCGTTCTTGATGGTGCCAAGTCCGAAACAGCAGACGTACTATCCGGCGTTCCACAAGGGACGGTACTCGGCCCTTTGTTATTTTTAGCTTTCATAAATGACCTCCCGGACGTGATCAAATCATCATCATCAAAGTTATTTGCTGACGACAGCGCAGTTTTCAAGGTGATCGAGAACGACCATGACAGACAACTTCTACAGGAAGACCTGGCTGCACTGGAAAAGTGGGAGGAAACTTGGCAAATGAGCTTCAACCCCACTAAGTGAACTGTCATCAGAATCACCGCTTGTTGCCGAAAAATCATAGAGACCAAATACAGCCTCCATGGGTACACACTTGATGTAGTTGACGCCAGCAAATACCTTGGAGTCACCATCACTGAAAGCCTCATCTGGGAGAAACACATAGGCAACATCACGAGCAAGGCCAGTCGAACTCTGGGATTTCTACGCAGGAACATGAGGGAATGCACACCACCTTCAAGGAAGCTTCATACAAGGCTATGGTCCGCCCCTCACTTGAGAATGCAGCCACCGTCTGGGACCCACATCAGCAAAACCACATCAAAGCCATTGAGCAGGTTCAGCGTAGAGCGGCCCGCTTTGTCTTCGACGACTTTTCTACGAAGACCCCAGGATGCGTCTCAAATATGATTAAGGACCTTAACTGGGATTCCCTTGAACAGCGTCGAAGACACGGTCGGTTATCCATGATGTACAAGATCCGCAACAATCTTGTAGACATCAACGCAGACAAGTACCTCCAAAGCGGCGATCCACGAACCAGGGGTCAACACCGGCTATTCCAGGAGCGAATAACAGACCAGGTACTGGCAAACTCTTTCTTCCCACGAACAGTGCGAGAATGGAACCTTCTCCCAGCCAGCACAGTATCTGCGCCTACCCTGGATGAGTTCAGGTCACTCCTCGCGGAGTAACCTGACACTACTTCACCAGACATGACACTGTACATAGTTTTAAAATTTTAACATTTGAGACACTGTGCGCCACCACCACGCCTAGTCTCGTTAAGCTACTTACGTTCTATGAAGAGCCCAGCTCAGTGTATGGAAGAAGAAGAAGAAGAAGAAATCTCGTACATGTGATACGCCAGATTTTTCAACATCTGGACAGCGTTGATAGTGAAGGTCATTTTTCGTATGTGATTATTCCTAATGTTGAGCTTTAGGTGCTGTAATTTCTACTCAGATCCAATTTGCTCACAATATTTGTTATCTCTGCAAACTTATTCCGAAGATTATTGTCTGTTAACTTGTATTTTTTTCCTATTTAATTTCACACAGTTTACATTCATACAGTCCGCCATTTTTCATGCGTCTGCTGTCTTGATTAAAAACCTCTACATTACAGTTAAAATTTTATTTTTGGCAGCAGCAATTATGGACGATCGGCGGGTAAAATGAAAATAACAGTACTGAAAATGACTTTTATTTTTATTTTGTTTTGTCAAAAAATAGGGTCGGCGCTCCTGTAAACAAGAAAATTAAAAAATGCTGGCCTTATGGAGAGTACATCTTGGTCGTTGGAACGCTCTAAATTTACATTGTGTACACTACGGTAGTGCTTTCATACTGTCGCATTGAACTAGACAATAAGAGAGTCGAAATAGTGCGCAGCAAGAAAATCCTTGGAATAACATTGGATGACAAACTCAGTTTTCAAGAACATATAGCTGAAAAAACAAAATCGGGATATGAAGCATTGAGAAACATAGATGTATTTATTAATCAAAATGCTGGTTGTGCACAATCCAATTATATGAGATTGTACAAATCCCTGGTCTTACCTGTGATAGACTTTGGAGCACCCATATTTATAACATCAAATGACAGCTACTACAGACAATTCAATGGGGTACAAAGAAGTGCAATGCTAAAAGCAACTGGGTGTGTTTCGACTACCAGTACAGACACTTTAGAAATTCAAGATTACTAATTGCACCCCAATGGAACTTCATATGAAATTGCGACAGTGTCAGGAATTAGTAAGAATAGCAGAAAAAAAGAGAGACAGACCCTCTAAATAAGAATTCAATACATGGATGTCAGAATGTCACAACTCGAAAGGCAGACCAAAAACATTCCAATTAATGATCAGTAGATTCAATGAAGTAAGAGAAGACATCAAGTTAGAAAACATTGAACAGGAATCCCACTACAGCAAAGAGCATCTTGGGTTATCCAGGACCAAAGAGTATGTCCACACAGAAACCTTTCATAACTCAAAGGATATTCAGGTATCAAATATAAAAGACATTTCAGGCACTTGTAAAGATAGCTGCATATTAGCATTCACAGATGGATCTGCCATTGGGAACCCTGGTCCAACTGGAGCCGTAGCCGCAGTATACTTAAATGGCTATGACTCTACCCCAGTTTTATTAAAAAGGTCAGTGAGCAAAAGGGGAAATAACTTTTCTGGGGAAATTGTTGGTATTGAAATTGCTCTTGAATTCTTGTCTGAAGTAACAAGTCCAACTGCCAAAAAGATATATATATTTACAGACTGTCAGGCAGCAATAACATCAGTGTTCTGTAAAGAAGTACCAACAAAAATGATAGAAAACATCATCACAATCAAGAAATATTTGGCAAACCTACAAGACAGAAAATATGAAATAGAAATTCACTGGATCCCAGGCCATAAAGAACTTACAGGAAATGAATTGGCAGATTCCCAGGCAAAAGCAGCTGCATCTGAAATGTGTACATCCGATACTGAGGAGACCACAGAGAAGAGAGATGCAAGGGAAGTGGTCAACATTATGAAAGAAAAAATAAAAGAAAAATGGAACAACAAGTCGGCCTGTCAGAAAATGTTGAGAATATTCAAGAAGTTTACCAGCAAGCAGGAGTTAGGTCTTTTGTGGGAGAGGAAAACAGGGAAACTTTTTGTATAATCAATCAGCTATTAAGTGGACACACAAGATTAAATGCACACAGGTCAAAAATTGATTCAACAAAATCAGCAATGTGCTGCCAATGCAAAGTTCCAGAAACAGCACAACATTACATATTCCATTGTGACAGATTTACAAAACAAAGAGAGACACTTGAAAGAGACATAGAGACAATAATGTATAGAGAAAATATTAGTTGTGGAAATATATCAATGGCCACCCTAGTAGGAGAACTGGCTGATATCAGGGTTGAGGCAAGGAAAGATTTAATAGAAGTTTTTAGCCAATATATTCAAAATTCTGGTCGCTTCAGCAGCGAATCGGAATAAACTTCTTCCCAATATTGACATATAATTATATAAGCAAATGAGTTTAAGCACATGAGTTAAAAAAGTACAAAGGATGACAATGATGTGGCAACACATTCGCGCTAGAGTTAACAGCCATGCGCGGATCCAGAGGGAGGGACCGGGGGTCCGGACTCCCTCTGGAAAATCCTTAAAAAGGAAAGAAGAGAAGAAGGAAAGAAGATGTTTTTTCAAAAGACATTATTGGAACGCATCCAAAGTATATGTGGCTGCTGCTACATACGGCCCCGACATAATTCATATTGTAGTGCCCGCGTACGGTCTGGTACGGCCTACGGGGCGATAGCCTGAACCCGGAACATAGCAAGAGTGATTTTTCTTGGCGCGGGCAGCACGAAAAGACGTTGCTGGCGTTGTTAGTCAATATTATTTGGCTATTGTCCCAAACAGCATAAGTACAGACTGATTCCACCTAGTAAGTTTCCCACAGTTACAATATTGAGGGCAGCGGTTCATTTAGAACCCATATTTCGCCGACCAATAAATCGCTACCGAACTTTTGATTTTTAGGCTTGGCCAACTTGCCAGTCTAAAAACGGTTGTGACTTGTGTTGGATCAGGGACCAGGTGATGCGTAATTGAATTTAGTCGATTACGTTCTTGGTCTAAAACACTTACTTAAGTGTAATAGGTTGAATAATTGAAAGGACTTACACCATCGGAAATCCCTATAGTTGGCATTGGTATGATTGTAGTTTACCTTGGTTGAAGTTTTAGGATCCTTAAAAGAATTTTTTGGATCATTCTGGAATTGAAATAATTAAATTTATTTCTGATTCTGTTGTTGTTATTTTGATTTTCATCAAAGATGTCACAACAAAAGAGTCCAGAACGTAAGTCAGTTACATCTGGTATTAGTGCACAAGTGGTTTCAATTAATTTTGCTACCCTTGAGCAATTGAGAACGATACCTGGCATTAATACAAAGATTGCCAGTGCAATTTTGTCGGTGCGTGAGGCGACGGGGAACATAACCCCGGAAGTCTTGTTCGTGTTGTGTCGTAAGAAATTTACAGAGTCTGAGCTGGGTCGAATTGATTTTACCCAGAATAAATTATGGCCACTTCAAGACAGTGATAAGGAGCCTGAGGCTAGAAAAGAGTCCAGTGCTTGGTCACATGTTAAGACTGGAAATACTCTAGCTAGGCCTGGGGACTTGATCACCCCTAGACCGAAAATGCATGTTGTATCTTCTGGTATGCACAGGCCTTTTTTGAAAACTCCAGCTGAATTCCTTGGGACACCAGCATCGGGCAGGAAGAGGGTATCGTTACCAGAAACGAAACTGAATTTCAACCTTGGTGAAAGTAGCACACCTGTTGGTGATGATGGTAATGCCAATGCAAATAGGCCATCATCAGATGGGGGAGTGGGAGCCGACTATATTCAGCTGGCAAAGAAATTAAGTTCTTTGCAAAAGCATTTGACATTTGATGGTAAGGGCAGCTGGGAAGCTTTTAATTTAAAGTTTACCAGATATGCTGAGACATGTGGATCGTCAGATGCTGAGAAATTTGAGGGCTTGTGCTGGTGTCTTACTGGCAAAGCTATGGACTATTATGTACTGATACATGATAGTGGTGAGGTGAACTCGTACCAGAGTTTACATGGTAAGTTGAGGCACGGTTTGGTGAACACGAGTTGCCAGCTGCGGCTCACTTGCAATTTCAACAGGCTTGTCAGGAAGAGGGCGAGTCGTTAGATGATTTGCAGACCGGCTTTTGACCCTTGCGGCAAGAGCGTTCAGAGGCCTGCCAGATTCATTTGTGACTAATCAAGTCATAAGTCGTTTCTGTCAGGACCTGTTAGATAAGGATGCAGAAAATCATGTGTTTATGCTTGATCCTACAAGTATCCAACAGGCCAAGCAGGTAGTCCGTAAATACCAACAGGCACACATGGCTATATTTGGTATGTCAAAGCACCAACCTAAGTTGTTCGAAGAGGAGGAATGGTGCGAAGAAGAGGAACATGTTTTTGCAGTGGGAGAAATGGCCAGTAGCACACAAGGGGCACCGGATAATAGGACTGTCATTGAGGCACTTAGGCAATTAGAGCTTAAAATTGAAGAAGTCATGATAGTCAGATCCAGTAGAGGTGAATCTGGTGAACTACCATAGAGGCTTTATAAAAGCAGAATCTGTTTTATGCTTTGACAGGCAAACTTCGGTTTGTGTGGCGGGGAGAGTGGGTCGGAGCTTTTGAAGTTTTGATAAGAGGTTCTGATACTGGGTTAGCCTTGCCGATGGGGATGGATGAGTTTATGCTTTACACCAATGCATTGAATAAATAGATCAGTGCATGGGTACCATAGATCCAGGGCGGCAAGGAGAAGGTCATTGCATATGGTAGTTATGTTCTTATTTGGTGGACTATTGTACGGAATGACCACTCAAGTTTAAGGTGGTTCATGGGGTTCCAAGGGCCTCAAGGTCAACTGGTGAGACAGTAGCTGGAGGAGCTGTCTCGGTTGAATATTGTGCTGCAGCACGGGGTAGGTCGTGAGCATGATAAAGCTAAGGCAATGTCTTAAAAAATGCCGGTTGGAGGCATTGCCAAGAGTGTCATGCTGGGACAAGACTGGAGCAGTTACCTCGTGGCAGGTGTAATTATTGTTAAGAAGACAACGAAAGTTGGGGTCCTTTAACCATGTAGACGACGCAGCGCCGTTGGTCATAGAGGACACCGAAGCTTACATCATAGAGCATTTGAGGGACCTAGGACCAACAAGGGCATGGGTACGACTGTCTACAGCCCGCCCGCTTAGCTCAGTAGGTAAGAGCGTTGGTCTACGGATCTCGGGGTCGCGAGTTCGATCCTCGGGCGGGGCGTATGTTCTCCGTGACTATTTGATAAACGACATTGTGTCTGAAATCATTAGTCCTCCACCTCTGATTCATGTGGGGAAGTTGGCAGTTACTTGCGGAGAACAGGTTTGTACTGGTACAGAATCCAGGAATACTGGTTAGGTTAACTGCCCGCCGTTACATGACTGAAATACTGTTGAAAAACGGCGTTAAACAAAAAAAAAACAACAACAAAAAACGACTGTCTACGGGTATCTTGATGTAGACGACGCAGTGCCGTTGGTAAAGGGGTTACCTGCAGTTTACATCACAGAACATCCGGGGAACCTAAGACCAACAAGGGCATGGGTACGACTGTCTACGGGTATCTCGATGGAACCACAGATGACACCGAGGGTAAGAGTGGCATGCCAGTCCTTTCAATAGTAGTCTCAGGTGCGGGATGACCCTTCTGGGAAATGTAGCCTACCAGATGAAGTAATTTTCGGTGCTGGTATGGATTTAGACTACTCTGAGGGAGTAAGCTCCTCTGTGGTAGATATGTTTAAAGATGCTGTTGTAAACATGAACATGGTGGCCACAAGGAGGGTTGAGACTGAGACTGTTTAAGGCCTCGGTAATACAGTCACGTCTGGACAGTCAGGTTCAGTGCCTATTGTAGGACGACCAAGTTCACAGTCTAAGGTCAAACTGAAAAGACGTGCCGTGCCTAAGGGTGCGACAGGTACCTCTGACTCTACAAAAGGTCTTAGGTCTGGCCTTCAGATTTCCATCTCGGTACCGGATCAAGGAGCTCTGAGGGATGTAACTGGACTGTGTAGTTGGTGGTTCTCGGTAATGGAGCTGAGTAATGAGCGGAAACGGGATTAGAGATTGCTGTTTGTTTTGGATTGGAACGAGGTAGGACAGATCCGGCATGGTCCGATCTGTTTCGTGCCAGTCAAGCGGCTGAGTCAAATCGGTAAAACAAGGAACAATTTCTTCTGTTAGATTGTGTTTTATGTTAGTGTGACTAAGGTCAAGATGGCATTCATCTTGGTATGCTGAAAAGTCTGAAGGAGGAAGCTATTGAACTCCGTCATAGCCTTCCCTCTTTGGGACATCGGACTCTGAAACAGATAAGTCCAGTGAAGCCTCGTCTAAGAGACCCTAGACGAGGAAAGTATGGCCTCACACAGTTTTACTAGGATAGGGCAGGCACCGCAAGGCCCTGTCACGGAGGAGACTTGAGCTCTGCTTGAACTAACAGTAAGGTTACCTAGACCCCCCTCTGTTAGGCAAAGCTCAGGTAGAGGCAACTGTGTGAGGTAAGAGTCAGCCGCCTGTTTGACTAAAGATTGTTTTATGGTAAATGTTTGGCTGCTGACCATTCTTTGAGTACGAACAGTTCTTATGATAGCATTGACTATCTATAGAAGAACTGAGTCTATTTAGGCCATAGGGGCTGATCCCGGTGCACTATGGATGCGGAGATCCATGGTCGCCGGTAGCGGTGGTATTGTGGCTGAAGTGACACAATACAAGTACTGGTTAAACCCAGGAACATCTCATATTTATGAGCAAGAGACCATGGTATACTTCCATAGTCTAAGACACCATGGTCTACTTTCATGGTGTAGGACTACCTCCTTTTAATAGGACGGGGAGGAGTGTAGTGCCAGCGTACGGTCTGGTACGGCCTACGGGGCGATATCTTGAACCCGGAACACAGCAAGAGTGATTTTCCTTGGCGCGGGCAGCACGAAAAGACGTTGCTGGTGTTGCTAGTCAATATCATTTGGCTATTGTCCCAAACAGCATAAGTACAGACTGATTCCACCTGGTAAGTTTCCCACAGTTACAATAATATTTATATGAATTATCTCAAACAAACTAAGAATTTTACCTTTAAGAAAACTTGATTTGATCATTTCCCCAAATTTAACAGGTTAGCCCATAAAACTGTGAAAATAAGGGGTATATTGTATATAAAGTTTGTAACATAGCGTGGCCATTTAATACAACAAACATAACCTTTTAACCAGTTTTATTTAACATAGCAACAGTATATTATCAAGTAGAGGTGACCTTATCAATCTAGCATTTCTACTCAATTTCTCTCCCCTAACTCTAAATCTCTCTGCAGATAATTATATTTCAGCATATATATTTAATTAAGCAGTCTAGCAGCTATGTAAAATTACGCAATTCGTCGTGCCTTTTCCTTAAACATATTTAACTTTGATCCCGGAAATAAATGGTATAAACAACTAAGTATACCTGTTTAACCCTTGGGCTACATCTTTTGTGACAGGTTTGATAATTCAGCTTTTCAATTTAGATTCAAGTATTACAGTTTATCATCTTTCTACGTGGCATATTAAACAATGATTTATAGAATATACAATATTCCGAACCTTTCAAACCTGTTACATTACAAATCCCTTCATTTCTTCCACAAAAAAAATAATAAAAAAAAGATTAATAGTAAATCTAAGCTATAACAAATCCTTAATGTTGATCGTTTAGAAATGTTGTCGAGGGTTCGCCAGGTATAATTTTAGTAAACATAATTAGCTTTTGAATGCACGACTTAAACAGTTGGGTAATTTTACACATACATATTAAAAGACAATTTAAAGTACATAATATTACAGATAGATACAATTTCTCAGTATTTAGGCATCAGAATAGTTAGTGCAAGCATAATACAAATATAATCGAGGAATTTCTTAAAACGTGATGATTTCTTTCATACAAATAACATGCATTATATATCTTTTCAAAACATTCGTCTGTAGTTTTACAATATTACATTATACATTGAAATTAAACAGTTTTTCATTTGCGAGTCACATCTGTCTATATTTTCACGATTACATGTAAATAACAGAATATAGATATAATATATATAACTCTAAAGTATCACGTTTGTCAGATAAACGTCTGTTTGTTTTCGTTTTTCGTTCATTTTGTGGAAATTCCGTCTTTCTGATGCATCTATCAGAGCTTGTCATACATATAAAACATAAGTGGTTCTGAAATTAGAAAGCAAAACTACATATCTGGTTTTTAAATACTACATGTACATGTTTATAGATATCAACAGCCGTAAAATCACATCTTCTATAGATACGATATATCTTTTGAAACATGCTAATATTTTAAAATTAAATACGCGCACATGTATAAAGTACAAGTTAAAGATCAAGGTATTTATATGCCTTGAACATGTATTTTCTTTTAATTGCGCTCATGCTACAAGTGTATACGCTGAAAGTCGGATATCTAAAGCACACATTTAAAAAGAATGAATATTCTTTCAAAAGTATAAATTCTGAAAGACTTGTATCTAGAGTATACATTTTATATATACATTTGTATGCACCGAAAACATTTTTTTTTTTTTTATAAATTTCCTTTCTTTCTTTTAAATATTCAAATGAAATAAACAATAAATGATACAAATTTTAAACAAATCTGCCTCCAACATCAGCCAGTTCTCTGCAGCGTAGAAACATCAGTTGTCGGTCATGTGGCACCAAGTCTGCTGTTTCGCGTTGTTCACATCGGCGTCCCATAGTTCCGTAATAATTCTCTGTTGTTGTTGAATTCTATATGCACACATCTCGTTGCGGAGTAGCGGAGCAGGCCGTGGGATCCTGAATTTGCTAATCACTAAAACACTCCAGTTAGTTTTAATATGTTAATTCTTTACAGTTTTCAGCTAGAGCAGTCTTCAGCTAGGGCAAAATATAGTCTTCATATCAGCTTAGTAAATAGTCTTCATAATCAATTGAATTGCAAACTGCGTCGGGTATTTTCAATAAGAATTGCATGGGGAATAAAAGTATAATACTCTGACGAGAATCTGACATCGTGTAAATATATCTGTTGCTAAAATGTTTCTTGTTTGTCTTGTTTCTTTGTTGTTTTCTACACAGAATTTCAGATTATTTCTTTTTTTCATTTTAACATTTTTCATAAATTCTGTCTGAACAAAGTTTCTTTAATTGTAGATGGAGAGAAAGACAGATATATTATTATAGCTCGAGGTTATTTTTCGTTGATTGTTGTATTATTCATGATTTTATCTTTATCACATTGACGTTCCACCAGGAAGTTGCTGATATAGTTGACTGATAATAAGTCCTTGAGGGCTGTTATTGTTACGCAGTTTCTCATTGGTCAATATCGTGCGTTCAACCGTGAATTTGTCAGTCCCCTTTTGCATTTGTGGCAGAAACTGTTAGCTAACTGGTATTGTACTTCTTGCTTGTATTGTGTGCAGACGTGTTTTAGAAATTTTGTTTGAAATTTAATTAAAGTTCCACCGTAATACGAGCACTCAGATATAATAAAAGGATATAACAATGGACATGAGGAATGATTACACGTATTCAAGTTATTATAAGGTAAGTACTTTATATATTTATCTTTTAACTGATATAAATTGTTTTAAATAAAAAAATACTCTAACATTTAATTTGCATTTGCAAACAGACTTATATTTTATGAATTATTTCGCTAAAATTATTCGGGCAAGTGAATATGATACATAGTTAAACGAATAACAGTTTTTTTGTACTGGTTGCCGCATTTTTCTTTTTTTTTATTTCACAGCATTTGTGACCATGTTTACTTTATTAATTTAAAAATAGAACAATATAACTTTAAAATGAATACTTTTAATTAAGGATATGAACTTTGAAACATGTATATTTGATACAAAAATAGAATTAATACGATTACAGCAATTTATTCATTTTGTGGAAATGTATCGCGGTAAATGTGCTTTAACTATAATTGCTAGTAAAACAATGTGCTTGTTCTCACAAAAAAGGTATGAGAACACTAAATCTAAATCAACAAAATCATATATGCAATAAAAGTAATTACGTTTTGTAAGCTTTACTTATTCGGCTTATTCTAGGATATATTATTAAATTGTTGTTATGCCTCTTAATTTTAGTCGTATTTGCATTTTACTATTAAGAAAAATACGTGTAAAAAATTCAAAAGTCATTAGATACTGGCAAAGCGTACGTGCTTTAATAAAACATAAATCTCGTACAGAAACTTCAAATGGGTTGAATATAATTATTTCTTTCTCTTTTTTTTAATCTAAACTAAAATCTTCAGAAATACGTTTAAACAGGTGCTAGGAGATATTTACCATGACACCGGATTTTGTAACAGGTGCGTGTATAAACCTATCATGACACCGCTTTCTGGAACAGGTGCGTGGAGAAATTTATCATGACACCAGTTAATGTAAACAGGTGCGTGGAGAAACTTATCGTGACACCGGTTTTTAATACTCTACAGACTGCAGCTGACATTAAATTGCAGAAACAAAACACAAAATATACATTAAAAATGTTAGCCAGACAATTTTTTTTTCCACTTTATTGTAAGCATTAATCAATAACCATTATTGTAAATCTCACATTATGACTGTTTTCATGCGTCTTACAATACTAAAGTATGCTTAAACTAGTGAACCTCACGATATAATTGTTCTCACAGGTCTCAGAACACTAAATGATTTGACATTAAAATATTCTGATAACAATAATTACAAATGTGAATAACAGCATAGGCATTCTGTTCTAAACAGAATTAAAGAAATAAAATGTTACTTTGTGGTTGTATCTTGTATTTTCTACTAGCCTTTTACTATGCAGAAAATATAACTTTGTGCATTAGGAACTTAACCAACACCGAACAATTATAATAATAAATGTATGAACAATAACTTTAATTGAAGATATTTACAAAACAATACAGTGTATATGAATATACACCTTGGTGAAGTCATTTGGATTTATCAACGTCATCATATAGCGTAGAGATGGTACCTACCCAAATAAATCAAAGGGGGACAACTCTGAATTGACCAATAAACTGAAGCCAACATTAAACATTGGTCAAAAGTGAAAGAAAAATCAGATAGGTCCTTTTTCAAACAACTAATCAGGCAGACAAAATATGACCTACATTTGTTTAAATCCCTTTGTATTCAATATACAATATGCACGCTTTTCTCATGACTTACACAGACAGTTATTTTGTAAGTTGTAGTGAGGCCCAGATAGAAAGTTTAGTAATGCATGAAGATGATATAAAATAATGCATAAATTCCTTTGAAGAAAATTAACGACATTAAGAAACGTTATTAAGTTTTGATCTTTTAGCCAAAGTTATTTATTTATTGTTCTCAATGGTGATACATTGGTTTACACAACATTTATATATCAAAATGTAAAATGTATATATCCAACAATGAGAAATAACAAAAAAAGTTAAATTGGTAACACAAAAATTCATTGTCATCAAATATAATTACAATGCTTTAAGGTAGTGGTTGTAATTACTACATTTTAAGGTAGCTGATAGGTAAAGACTCTATGTAATGTATTTTAAGAAATTCTCAATTTAAACATTCTCTGGTGGGAACTAGCACGATCACTTGCTTTCCTTGAAAAACGAATAAATGCAGAAAAAGCATATGGAGATTACTCTATTTGATGATTTTCGTTACAGGTCAACTACCCTAATCAAACTAAACGGTGTTTTAATTATGTTGAAAACAAAGGAACCGGGTAACTTCAGATATCAACGTTAATTTACAACTTAAACTGTTTACACAACTTGAAAAAAGATTTTTGTTGGGGCCTCTCATTTACAAATATATCAACAATTATCACCTGAATTGAGTGCATTCATGAGTGGAAAATATTGATTTGTAAAATGGTGTAGGGGTTTGTTTACAATATAAAATCTTTAATAACTTCTTTAAGGTACATTTTTGGTATGGTTTTGGTAAGCTTATAATAAAGAGCATGTCATTCTCTTTCACTCAGAATTTTTTCATGCGTTTTAGACTCTTGGCTAGTCTTGGAATTTGACTTTATTAAAAGACAAAAGGAAATTCAGTATAGGCTCTTTCAAAATGTTGAAAGTAGTGTAAACTTACTTTATACTCTATTGAATTTATTTAGCTGTGGGAGCTTTTGATATAGACTATAATTGGGGAAGTCCTAAAATCTTTGAAAAACGGTCAGTACAAGAGTTGTCCATTTTGCTTCAGATATTTTGAGAAAGTCATTTTTTAGATATTAAATATTTCTATTTTTGACATGGAGAAGAGGAAAACCATCAATATATTTAGAAAATTGGTGCACTTAGCTATCATTTCACTCTGAAAAAAACCTGTAAAGATGAATTTGAATTTTTTAGGTACCATCTCTATATAGCGCTACTTTTCTTACCAATCTCTTGTTAAATCATTTTATGCTATAAAATAGCAAACTATTCTCTAAGATAGGACCTTCATGTAAGTCCTTAAACAATTGTCTAGCAGTTAGGCCTAAAACAATTTCTTATCAGACCTTGCATCATGTCATTTTTGTTTTTTTCACTCTCAGCCATGTGACTTAATATCATTTGCAGATATTTTTGTTTGTCACCATCTTCATGTTTGTTTACAGGACTAGGTATCTTTGTGTGTCTTGTAACATTTTCAATAACCATGTTACTTTGATTATTTTCAGACTCGTTTGACAAAGACTGTGTATCCATGTCATCTGTCTCTATGGACTGATCAGAATGCGAAGCACCTGATTCCATACGGGAATCATTATCAAGATAATTGTTTTCTTCTGTATTGTTACTCATACTAGTTGAACTTTCGCCAGTGTTGCTTGCTTTTTGTCCCGTTTCTGAGTCATTTTGTTCCCTACTCTGTTCTCTTAAATGTTTTCTTAACTGAGCTAAAGGAATGTTATCTTCTGAGGAAGAATGTTCTCGTTCTTGACGGACCCTATCTGTGCTTTTAGGCATTTTAACTTTTCTGATTTTGTTTGATATTTCAGTATCACAAACATCAGATTCATCATTACTGCTTGAGCTAGAATCATCTGGAGGTATTACATAGTTAACCCTTCGTCTTGGATAACCTTTAACAGCTTTACGTTCGGGCCATTCAGCAATGTCAGCAAGCCTTATCTGATCTGCATGCACTTGAACAACTGAGTTTGTCAAGCTGGTTCTTAATAAGGTATGTAACTGGACCTTTTTGTTCAAGGATTCGGTAATGTGATTTCCAGCGATCTTCAAGCTGTTTTTTTTCTTTGATAGTTCTTGTAATAGACAGGATCATTTATTTTCGAACTTATGTCTTTTGCTTTCTTGTCTACTTGTGCCTTATGTTTTCGTTTTGAGCGTTTTAAATGTCTATAAGCAGTAAGGAAACTTGTTCTTGAAGAACTATCTTGTGAAACTCTTCGCCATGGTATTTAGCTCTAGGCTTTAGCAAATTATCTATAGGTAAAATCGGGTCTCTGTTGTAAACTAAATAGAAAGGTGTGAACTTTGAACTTGAAGAAACATTGTGACGTATGCCTGCTAAAGACATATTAAGATGGAGATCCCATTCTCGTGTATTACCTTGAACTCTTTTTGCTAAAATATCATGCAGAACTCTGTGCATTCGTTCTTGTTTTGCATTACTTTCAGGGTGGTATGCTGTACATGATACATTGTCAAGGTTTAATTCTTTCAGAACTTCCCTAAAGGCAGAACTCGTAAATTCTGACTCTCGGTCATGAATTATCTGGAGAGGACATCCATATCTAGGATATATCTCGTTCAAAAGTAAGTCTATTACTGTATTTGTACTTTTATCAGGAGCTGCGAAAGCTTCTGGAAAACCACTGAACATGTCAACAAAACAAATGATATAACGATTGCCACTAAGTGTTTTCTCATAAGGACCACATATGTCTATTGAAACAATAGCAAATGGAAATGGTGCAATATTTGTTTCTCTTAAGGGCGCTTTAACCTTTGTCAAATTTCTAGACTGGCAATCAACACAAGTTGTTACATATCTATGAAGTTCTTTAAACATATTTGGCCAGTAGTACTTTGTTTTTATAGTTGCAAACATACGCTGTGTACCAGGGTGACCATTGTTGTGATATTCTGTTATAACTAATGATTTCAAATGACTAGGAACATACAGTCTCATAACTGGTTCTTCATCTGGGTTGGAAATATAGTATAGAACATTGTCTACTTCTAAATACTTCTTCAGTTCAGCCTTACTTGGGTCACCATGCTTAAGTTGCATTTTCATCTGAACAATTGCAGGATCTTTATCTTGTTCTAATCTCATATCTAAATCTGCAAATGCTGAGACAGTTTCAACTAAAGAGTCTTGTTTTTGATATTCTTTGTTAGCTACTTCTTTCGGGTTTAAGTTGTTAGAGTTTATAACATTTATGCTTTTCAATGTATTTTTGTCAGACATTTTGTAGGTATTGTCATTTATATCTGGTTCAATTTCTTGCTCACTTTCTTGTGTTTATTTTCAGAATCTGGTGGTCGTGAAAAGAAATCAGCAATAACATTTGCCTTTCCTGGAAGATACTCTATCTTACAGTTGTAACCACTAATAGACAATGCCCATAACTGAATTTTCTTGTTTTGCATTGGACTTTTTAATAAATACTGAAGCGGAGAATGGTCGCATTTGATTGTAAATTCAGCATTGTGTAAAAAGAAATCTAGACGTTGCCAAGAATAAAAGATGGCATATGCCTCTTTCTCAATAGTGCTGTATTTCTTTTGTGTTTCACTTAGTTTATGAGACAGAAAATATATAGGTCTTTCTTTATTTTCATCTGATTCTGGTGAATTACACGCTTGAGTTAAGCACGCTGCCGCATGACTATCGCTGGCATCGGTATACAATGTATTCGGCTTGTTTGGATCTGGGTAAGATAAGAAAGGAATAGCTGTTAATTGTTCTTTAATTTTCTCAAAACTTTTCTGACATTCTTCTGTCCAAATAAATGGAGACTTTTTCCTTGTTAAGTTTATAAGAGGTTTCTGTATTTCCTGAAATGAGGGATGAACCGACATAAAGGAGGAAGCCCCGATTAATTTTCGAACTCACGCAATTTTTGTGAACCGGAAGTGACCTAATGCTTTACTTTCAGGTTTGGTCTGATGCCATCTTCATCTATGACAAAACTAAGTATTCGTTTTAGCTGCAGAATTGACACTTTTTCACTTAAGTTTAAGTTTATGCTCTCTTAACCTTCGAAAAATAATGTTTAAGTGCGTTAATGTTCTTCAAATGTTTTACTGAATATAAGACAGTCATCTAATATGCACAGCAAAATCTATTCCCTCTAGACTTTAGACATTAATTCCTGGAACATCCCAGGGGCATTAACTAATCCGAAGCACATAACGTTAAATTCGAATAGACCCCTGAATGTGGTAAATGCAGTTTTTTCTTTATCTTTTTCATCAATCGGTATTTGCCAAAATCCTGAGCGACAGTCTAGGGTAGTAAAGTATTTTGATTCACCTAAAAGAGCCAATATATCATCGATATGAGGTAGAGGGTATGCTGTGGGCCTCACCAGGGAATTTAAACACATAAAATCGACACAGAAACAACGACTATCGTCGTTTTTCTTTTTAACCAGTACAACAGGACTTGCATAAGGGCTTTGAGAAGGTCTTATTACGTTAGCCTTAAGCATTTCATCTTTAGCATCACTCATAATTTTTCTATCATTTAATGGTACTCTATATGGTCGCTGCTTTATCGGTTCATGTTCTACAGTAGGAATTTTCATTGTAATCGTATCTGTCTGTGACAATTCTGAGTCATTATTCGCAAAAACGTCCCTATTTGTTTGAACTAACTTTTCTACATACTGAAAGTGTTCTTTTGGTGCTATTATTTCTTTTGTATTTATACTTGATTTTTCACCCTGATTGTGTGATAATTTATTGACATCAGAAACAGAAGCTATGCATTTTTCATCAATTTGTTCAACAGTTGCAACAGCACACCCTTTTCTTAATTTAATTGTTCTATTTGTAGAATTTACTAACATAACAGGAAACCTACGATACTTTCGTAACTTTATGACTGAATTAGCTACCATTAAACCAGGTTCTGTACTAAGATAACCATCTTCAACACTTTTTATTCATATGTTTTTAAAATTCTTTGTCTAGAGTTTTTCTTAATTGTCCTGAACAAATATGTACTGTCTGAGGTTTAATTACAGTATCTTTTTGCAATCTAACTACTGAAGCAATATGCACATCTTCTTGTAATGTGACATAGCTATTTTTAACTCTCATTGATAAAAGATCAAAATAAATTCTGCATTTGTTCTGAATGAGAAAGTCCCTTCCAAGTATTGCTTTTCTATTCATATTTGAGACCACATAAAATTTATGTTCTATTTTTTCACCACCTATTCGAAAAATAAAATTGGTGTATCCATCTACATGCAGTGAATTACCATTTACAGACTGTAATGAAACTTTATGATTTTATAATAGTTTTGGCTTTCTATTTACTGATTCATATGTCCTCCTATTAATTAATGAGACTTCTGCTCCAGAGTCTACTAACGCCCTAATCTTCTGTTTCCCTATTCTAATTGTACAAGAGTTTGGATTCCCTGCTAGCGCTATAAAATACGTTGATAAATCATTTTTTCCTACCATCGACTTCTTTATGACAGGAAGATCTTAGTTTAAAGGCCTAAATATATTCTTTTTAGGTCTCAATACACTCTTACATTCTCTCATAAAATGTCCTAATTTCCCACAATTCCAGCAATCAATATATTTTTTCCAATCATAATTGTTTTGAAATTTACTTTGGCTTAATTTCTGCATATGTCTAGTGGCTTTCTTTCGTAACAACACTGCATGAACATATTTCTGACGTGTCCTACATTGCTTGACATTATGACCTAGCCTTCGGCAATATTGACAACGAATTTGTGGCTGAATATGATCTATCTCTTTAGCTTTTTGACAAGTTTCTGAAAAATTTTGCTGGCTAGTAGCATTTCCGAATCGTAAATTAAACCGATCTCTTAAATTTTGTTCATTCATAGCTGACGTAACTGCAGCCTGTAAAGTTTCCGGCGAATCACGCATAACTTTCATTTTCAGAAAATTTTCTGTTAACCCGTCAATAAAATGACCTATTAACTGTTTCTGGATAATTGCTAAATTTGCAATATGATTTTGACCTTGATCTTGATTTTCATAGGCATCTTCTGCCAGTGTTAACAATCTTTCAGCATAGACATTTACATTTTCATCAGGTTTTTGTTTTATACTTTGCAAAAGAAATAAAGCATGCTGTGAGTCATGCACTGTAGAAAATCTAGTAAATAAAACATTTTTCAAAGCAGCCCAAGTACAATCTTGATTTTCGTTCATAAATCTATGTATAAAATCTGACACTGGCCCTGTTGCAGTCTGATAGCAAATTAATTTCTTTCTATCATCATTTAAATCATTTAAAATAGAATATTTTTCTATTGATTTTACCCATGACTTATAATCTTCAGAATTACCATCAAATTTTGAAATCATATGTTGTACGCTCTGAGTTCCTATTGCGGTGGAAACATTTTTTAATTGAATAGCCAAATCTTGAAAAAAATTTAAAATAAATTATTTAACAAGCAAATAGAATAGACAGTTTTCTAACCTTGTTTCCCGGCGTGATCATCTAGTGGTATTGCGTACTTCATCGTAGTGCCCTGACAACATTCCAAAGGTTCATCCTGGTCTGCGGCTCCAGAAACGCGCGTTGTAACATAGCGTGGCCATTTAATACAACAAACATAACCTTTTAACCAGTTTTATTTAACATAGCAACAGTATATTATCAAGTAGAGGTGACCTTATCAATCTAGCATTTCTACTCAATTTCTCTCCCCTAACTCTAAATCTCTCTGCAGATAATTATATTTCAGCATATATATTTAATTAAGCAGTCTAGCCGCTATGTAAAATTACGCAATTCGTCGTGCCTTTTCCTTAAACATATTTAACTTTGATCCCGGAAATAAATGGTATAAACAACTAAGTATACCTGTTTAACCCTTGGGATACATCTTTTGTGACAGGTTTGATAATTCAGCTTTTCAATTTAGATTCAAGTATTACAGTTTATCATCTTTCTACGTGGCATATTAAACAATGATTTATAGAATATACAATATTCCGAACCTTTCAAACCTGTTACATTACAAGTCGCAGCGGAAAAGCTAATGCTGCTTAGATGCCCCAGAATGCAGGAAATTATCCTCTTATTCAATATACACAACTGACTACTATTAAATATAATAATAGATTTAATCCAGGTGCATCGGCACTTAATAACAAGTTAAAGTAGGTCATTTAATTACAATGTTGAACTTTTTACAATACAACAACAGTCCTACATATTATGATTCACTTGTTAAGTCTAATATGCATTTAGGCTAAAGAAATACCTGCACAAAATGCCCCAAGGCTTCAAAACGCCTTTCACATTGCATTTTGACTATAACAGATATAACATCTCATCTTCATCAAATCAAAGAAAATCAAATTAAAATAATTCAAGCAATGCAAACATAAATAAGCCATGCTTAAGATGTGGAAGACAGACGAAGGGAAAATCAAAATGAATAATAAAGAGAGGAAGAAAAGAAAAATAAAAGGAAGAAAAACAAAGAATGAAAAATCTGAAAGGAAGGAAGGCAAAAAAGAAAAGAACAATAAAGAAAACGGCTCAGATAATATATGCAATACAAACACATGCTAATCCTAAGCATGACAAGGGTGGGTGGGAGTGGCAAATTAAATCAACGTCGACGGTTCAACAAAGTGTCGAAAACTGTTGGTCTAAAACGCGCGAAATTCTATAAGTAATTCTCGCGTATTAATACTTCATAAACAACTTTGGTTTGACCAATAAAAAGCAAAGGAATGGCATAGAGAAGTGACGTAAAAATGTAAACAAAAAACAGCTGATTGAGGGTTGATAAAAATGTTCGGAAAAACAGCTGATTGAGGATTGATAAAAATGTTCGGAGAAAAGATATTTAGAATTCGTATAATTAAATGATTTTGTGCAGCCAAAATGCAATAAATTATCCTCTTATGCAATATACACAACTGACTACTATTAAATATAATAATAGATTTAATTCAGGTGCATCGACACTTAATATAACAAGTTAAAGTAGGTCATTTAATTACAATGTTGAACTTCAACAATACAACAACAGTGGCCGAGTGGTTAGAGTCGTTGACTTCAAACCATTTGCCCCTCATCGATGTGGGTTCGAAACCTCATTTGGGGCGTAGAATTCTTCACGTGAGGTAGCCATCCAGCTGGCTTACGGAAGGTCGGTGGTTCTACCCAGGTGCCCGCTCGTGATGAAATTGTGCACGGAGGGTCTTCCTCCACCATTAAAGCTGGAAAGTCGCCATATGACCTAAAATTGTGTCGGTGCGACGTTAAACCCAACAAAATAAATAAATAAACAGTCATACAAATTATGATTCACTTGTTAAGTCTAATATGCCTTTAGGCTAAACAAATACCTGCACAAAATGCCCCAAGGCTTCAACACGCCAACTCCCAGCCCAAAAATAAAGCAAAATAACAAAACAAACTAAATACACAGTTAAACAAACTTTACAAAACTTACAATATCTGTCATCAAAAGAAAACCTGTGAAAACATAAGATAATGTAATAAACATGAGTAATCAAAATAATCAATTACATATCTGTCTGTACTGATGATGAACAATCCCTTCCCCTAAAAAAGCAAGAATTCTAGAGAAGTGTCACATACTACTTCCACTAGAAACAGACTCTGCCGGAGTAAGATACCTCCATTTAAGAGTACCCTGACTAAAGAGAATAATTACTCTCTCTGTAGTCAAACCTCTAGGAATTGATGTACTTCCTAAGAAGTTAAAATACCCAACCCTTATATAACTCCTAGGAATGTGAAATTAAAGTTTGCACAATAACTTGAAAAGGTTAACATGAACACGACACAAGTCAAACAATATATATGTATAACTGAAGTTGGTGATCTTGAAATCATCTCCCTTAACACATCAAAAATGCTTTTGACAATTTGAAGAAAGAAATTCAAAATGCTAGCAACGTGTAGGCAGAGCTATTGAATATATATATCAGTCCTTAATTTGGGGATTCTTGTTTATGCTAAACTCTTGTCCTTATCAAGTATTACTTAAAAATATGAACAATTGTATTGATAAAACACTGCTGAAGTCGACGTGTGCCTTCTGTGTTAAGATGCAAACCCCCATCTCTAATGGCAAACAACTCTCTAACTGGTTTACCAAATCTAAAAAAAAGCATCTGAAAGATGAAACAAACTGACAATTCCTATTGTCACATAACTTTTTCAACTGTACATTAATTGATTTTATTTTAGGACCCGAAACTTCATGATCTAAAGGTCTAGGTAAAATGCTGGAAAAAATTATATATGTATTGGAGTTGCTACGTACAGCTGATATGAGGTCATTATAAGTACTCATAATACTACCTTCAGAAAAATTAGTTATGTCATTGGTGCCAATGTGAAATATTGTACACGGAGATGACACTAAGTCTATATGCTTAGCAATTCTTGCCGTGAGACGAGTAATATTTATTCCTGGAAAGGGAATTACTTTTGCCTGGCGAATGTCTGTCACGTATTTCGCTATGGAATCTGACAAAATGGTGAATTTAATATCTGTAAAAATATATAAAACTTGATACTAAACTTCTCAGCGTAATTGTTATACAACAATTTCTTTTTTGATCAGATAAATTTGGAAAACATCTCCCGAAGAATATGAAGTTTCTCTACCCACGAAAGTTCTAAATAGCACTTATATGCGTCAGATTTCCAGTCACCTAGTAACTGAATGTGTTCTGGAAGAACATTAGACTGAAATGCTAGAGTAGCAAAACCTCTTCTGAAAGAATGCGTAGAAAAGTCTCTTGGATTTAATTTTGTAAATGCATTCCCTGAACTTTTTGAGAAAAAGCCGATATGTGATGCTTTTACCACCTGGCAGACAAAATAACACACCATATGAGTTATTAATATTCAATTTAATTAACCTCCAGTATGCCGAAACAGGGCATAATTTGGATGACAAACGTAATAAGGGAGACACAACTTCCCTTTCTCCATACTGTATTGTTTCTGATCAGCGTACTAAAAGGTAATCAGGAAATACTTCAATATCGTCTTTGTGTAAGAACTTGCCATTAGCTAAATCATGTTGTGTAGTTGGTACCAAATTAGACTTGCGAGCAACAAGGAAAAAGGCAAAAACAAACAAGCACCAATAAACTATGTCATTTGGGTCCGAAAAATCTAAAATATCATAAATATCGTTCAGAATTTGAATGGTGACTGGTTGAGCTCTATGTACTGTGTGTTGT
Organism: Mercenaria mercenaria; assembly: GCF_021730395.1. Taxonomy (NCBI): domain Eukaryota; kingdom Metazoa; phylum Mollusca; class Bivalvia; order Venerida; family Veneridae; genus Mercenaria; species Mercenaria mercenaria. The sequence continues at coordinate 1,170,602 of NC_069364.1, forward strand.
TTTAATATGGCTATTCCTCTCAAAGACAATTTAAGCAGATATATGTTAATATGCTCAAAATCATATCCCAAAAAGGCATGCATAGTTTTGATTCCCGAAATATAATTTCGTATACTGTCTATAGATTTAAATGTCCTGCTCAAAAACTGAGCGTATAACTGTAATGTTTGTGTTGAAGTAGGTAAACATTTAAAATTAAAAAACAAACAGAACAATAAAAAAAACTCTTCCATTGAACTTTTAAGTTCTTATTTGTACCTTTTGCAAAGGCTGAAGCTGTGGAAATCTTCAGTTCCTGTCTCTACTTGAGTAATTCTGAAACAGAACCAATTTCTAATTACAGAAATAACCACTCGTGCGAAAACTGAAAACAACTATCTGTGACATTTAACTCTGTTAATTCACCCAACTGTGCACATAACCTTTGAAACTCCAGTTGATAAGACGAGTGTAAATGCCATCTTGATAAACAATCAGACAACCTGAAACTCATGTATTGATGCTAGAAAACAAATTTCGCGAAGACACTGCTGCAAAAATCTGCATCTAGCTTTAAAAACCTGAATTGACTACTATACATTCAGCCTGATTGTCACAAAAAATGATGATCTTTTTTCTTTTCACTGTGAACCCCAAAGTTTTAGGGACACTATTACAGACAGGAGTTCTAAACCGCTGATATGTATGCTTTTTTCATAATGAACTTTGGAAATTCCCTATGAAAAAACTGGGAACCAAACATGCCACCACAGCCTGACAAGCAGCTGTCAGATGAAAATATTCCATCAGCAACAGACCATTCTCCATAATCTATCAAGGATATTCCATTATACAATGGAAGAAATTTATCCCACCAACACAAATCTTGTTTGACCTCTAAAGGCAGTGGAAAGCTGAGATCATTATGTGCATAACATTCTCTGAACCAATTTAAAATCCGATTTATGAAACTCTACTGGATCGAACACAAGCTCCAACAAAATTTAGTTTTCCTACTAGCATCTTTTGTATATCCTTCAAAGAAGCGTGTGTTCTGTTTAACCATTCCTTAAGTAGTAACTTTATCTCGGAAAGCTTATCAGGAGTAACCTGCATTGTCATGCTTTCACTATCAAAAAGAACTCCTAAAAATATCATAAGAGTGGATGGAGAACAAGCTTTTTCCATCGCTTCATCAATTCCACTCTTAACCAATAAACTACGCAACAGTGAAAAGGCAAACGGTGCAATAACCTTGTTTTCTGCGCCCGCATAATCATCCAAGTAATTTAATACAGCTAACCCAAAGTTCCACATCATATACGCAAAAGCGTTTGTAACACGTTGACAAATTTGAGCTGCCGACCTTAACCCCGTTGACAAGACTGTGTCACAAAATATATGGCCTTTCCAAGAAAAGGCTACCAAGTTATAGTTAGACTGACAAATACTGATCTGTCTGTATGCTCTACTTAAGTCCAACTTATACATTAAGCAACCTTGACCTTTACTTTTAATTAAAGCAACAAAGTCATCAATTTTAGGAAAAACCAATAGTACTTCTTCTCCAAGATAACTATCTTTAAAAATATGATCATTAACAGCTGAACCACCATCTTTTGGAAAGCTAAGATCTAGGATAACTCGACTATCAACTTTATTGGCTTTTGGTACAGTGTTAAGTGGACTAATTTTTATTTGCTCGGCAAACGGATTCTCTGAAAAGGGTCCTATGATTGCTTTATTTGTTGCCTCCTTAATCAAATATTTCTCTAAGTCAGTTGGAAAATCTCTTGCTCCTTTGTGATTTTTATTTCCTAACTTATTATTCGAACTGATTGATTGTACCTGTATTTCTGATTTATCATATCCGATAGGAAAACCATATTTCAGTAAATCACAAACCATGAGATCCGAATAATTATGCAACATTTTTTTCATAAATTCGGTATCTATTTTTGAATTAACTGGAATTTTACAACCCTCAAAATTGTATTTACCAGACTGTCTTACTAAATGATGTACTCTTAATTTTGTTTCAGAATCTTCATTTAAAATATTTTTAACTCCTTTACAAATTTTACATCTATTACCATGTTTACAAAACCCTGTTTCTTTTATGTACGCATTATTTTTGAATGAATCAATACAGAACTTTGGTAAAAAAAAATGTCTACTACAGTTTGGTTACTTTCATTTTTTGGCAGTCAAGCAGAGAAATATGGACAGGCCAACGAAAATTCAGGATGGTCCAGTTCCTTATGATCAGTTTGCCCACAAGCTGCGCATATGTGCTTTGCCAATCTCATTTTTCCCTTATAAACCATCATATGTGAATTATTGCTGGAGCACTTGTTTCTTTGAAATTTAGAGCAAAACCACAACTTTCACTTTCATTGCTGCCTGCCTGAGAAGAGAAACTTTTTGATTTATAATTATTCTCTGATGATTTGACCTTTGCTTTATATCTGGACGGTACTGCATTTTCAACATACTGGAAATCACTGTCCCACTTTTTGTGACCTAATTCTACCTCTCTCTGAACTGCCGCATAAAGTGTTCTTATCACGGAAAAGTCATATGCACTATTCAAGTACATTAACCTTTTTAACAACTCAAGCCTACCTTGCTTCTCAGTTTTGGAAGTTTTGCTACTGGAAATGATTTCAATTTCACCAGCTACAAACAAATTTATCTCTAAATTATTGAATTCTATATTATGGATATTTTTATGATAGGTCTTTCTATCATTTGCTATATAATAGCAACAAAATATGATTTAAAACTAACAGAAGATAAGTTCACCTTGCAAACCAATTGTTTTTTTATCATGCGCACTGGAAATGTAATGTTTTCTTCATGTAAATATGTTAAAGATATTGATGTTTAACGGTGCATTGATACATATCCTTATTGATTTTGGTGATTTAACTTTACAATTCTGCAGAAAAATAGACAAAACACGTGCACAACAGTTTAGATACATTTCATGTAACAGCTCTCCAAAGAAAAGGGAGTGTAAAAACTGCAGTCAATAAGTTTGTGTGCATCGGGAAGGAATGTTGTGGAACATTATGGTGCAAGTTTTCCTAGAGACTAACATATAGTTTTGTATAAAAACGATTCAGAATCGGCCAGTGCTTTCACAAATATATATAAACTAGAAAATGCTTTTGTAAAAAAGCGCATGTCTCCCCCAATGCAAAGTCCTATAGGCAAGAAGTCAATAGGGGTCAGGAGCGAAAGTCAAAGAGACACTGATGGTTGGCTGCAATAGGGATCATCTACTTGGCATGTCCAGTCATCCCGCTAAATTTCAACACTCTTGGCCTAGTGGTTCTCAAGTCACTGTTCAGGCTCCTGTGACCTTGACCTTTGATCAAGTGACCTCAAAATAAATAGGGGCCATCTACTCTGCATGTCCAATCATCTTATCAAGTTTCAACATTGTAGGTCAAGTGGTTCCCAAGTTTTTTCCAAAAAATGATTTTACATGAACAGGCCACTGTGACCTTGACCTTTAATAGACTGATCCCAAAATCAATAGGAGTCATGTACTCTGCATGTTCAATCATCCTATGAAGTTTCAACATTCTGGGTCAAGTGGTTCTCAAGTTATTGATCGGAACTGGTTATCAATGTTCAGGCCCCTGTGACCTTGATCTTTAACAGAGTGACCCTAAAATCAATAGGGGTCATCAACTCTGCATGACCAATCATCCTATGAAGTTTCATCATTCTGGGTCAAGTGGTTCTCAAGTTACTGACCGGAAATGGTTTTCAATGTTCGGGCCCCTGTGACCTTGACCTTTCAAAGAGTGACCCCAAAATCGTTAGGGGTCATCTACTCTGCATGACCAATCATCCTATTAAGTTTCAACATTCTGGGTCAAGTGGTTCTCAAGTTACTGACCGGAAATGGTTTTCAATGTTCAGGCCCCTGTGACCTTGACCTTTGATGGAGTGACCCCAAAATCAATAGGAGTCATGTACTCTGCATGTTCAATCATCCTATGAAGTTTCAACATTCTGGGTCAAGTGGTTCTCTGGTTATTGATCGGAAATGGTTTTCAATGTTCAGGCCCCTGTGACCTTGATCTTTGACGGAGTGACCCCAAAATCAATAGCGGTCATCCACTCTTCATGATCAATCATCCTATCAAGTTTCAACATTCTGGGTCAAGTGGTTCTCTAGTTATTGATCGGAAATGGTTTTCAATGTTCAGGCCCCTGTGACCTTGACCTTTGACGGAGTGACCGTAAAATAAATAGGGGTCATCAACTCTTCATGACCAATCATCCTATGAAGTTTCAACATTCGGGGTCAAGTGGTTCTCTAGTTATTGATCAGAAATGGTTTTCAATGTTCAGGCCCCTGTGACCTTGACCTTTAATGGAGTGACCCCAAAATCAATAGGTTTCATCTACTCTTCATGACCAATCATCCTATGAAGTTTCAACATTCTGGGTCAAGTGGTTCTCTAGTTATTGATCGGAAATGGTTTTCAATGTTCAGGCCCCTGTGACCTTGACCTTTGATGGAGTGACCCCAAAATCAATAAGAGTCATCTACTCTTTATGACCAATCATTCTATGAAGTTTCAACATTCTGGGTCAAGTGGTTCTCTAGTTATTGATCAGAAATGGTTTTCAATGTTCAGGCCCCTGTGACCTTGACCTTTGACGGAGTGACCCCAAAAACAATAGGGGTCGTCTACTCCAGCAGCCCTACAACCCTATGAAGTTTGAAGGTTCTAGGTCAAACGGTTCTCCAGTTATAGCTCGGAAATGAAGTGTGACGTACGGACGGACGGGCGGATGGACGAAAGGACGGACGGGCGGACGGACGAAAGGACGGACGGACAGACGGACAGGGCAAAAACAATATGTCTCCTGGGGGCATAATTCATTTGTGACCTTGACCTGAGAGACACAGGTCATAAGCGCGACACACCTTCTCAATATGGTTAACATTTGTGTCAAATCAATTTCAAATCCCCTATGAATATTGAAGAAACAGACTATGTTAACCTTTAAAGGGCCGACTTGGTTCTCCAGGCAACTTTTATCAGTTATCTGCTTACAGCTATAACATGGAAATTTAATGGCCATTATGCCCAGCATGAGAGCAATGAATTCGGTCAGTTTTCGGAATCAGGTGTGTGTTGTTACATGTAGAAATTTAACACCAAGCATGTATGCTGTATAAATATCTCTGAGAGAAAACAAAAGTTGAACTCTGAATCTCAATAATATTCACACACACACACACACACACACACACACACAAAACAAGAGGACCATGATGGTCCTGAATCGCTCACCTCTTCCCACATGACCCAGTTTTGAGTATGACGTTGTTTTTTTATTATTTAACATAGTGACCTAGTTTTTGAGCTCATGTGACCCAGTTTTGAACTTGACCTAGATATTATCAAGATAAAAATTCTGACCAATTTTCATGAAGATCCATTCACAAGGTTTTTCTATTATTTGACCTACTGACCTAGTTTTCAAAGGCACATGACCCAGTTTCAAACTTGACCTAGATATCATCAAGGTGAACATTCTGACCAATTTTCATGAAGATCCATTCAAGGGTATGACCTCTAGAGAGGTCACAAGGTTTTTCTATTTTTTGACCTACTGACCTAGTTTTTGATCGCAGTTGACCCAATTCAAACTTGACCTATATATCATCAAGATAAACATTCAGACCAACTTTCATACAGATCCCATGAAAAATATGGTCACAACGTTTCTTCATTATTTGACCTACTGACCTACGTTTTGATGGCACGTGACCCACTTTCGACCTAGATATTATCAAGGTGAACATTCTGACCAATTTTTATGGAGATCCATTCAAAAGTATGGCCTCTAGAGAGGTCACAAGGTTTTTTCTATTTTTAGACCTACTGACCTAGCTTTTGACCGCACATGACCCTGTTTCTAACTTGATCTAGATATCATCAAGATGAACATTCAGACCAAATTTCATACAGATCCCATGAAAAATATGGCCTTTAGAGAGGTCACAATGTTTTTCTATTATCTGACCTACTGACCTAGTTTTTGACGGCACGTGACCCACTTTCGAACTTGATCTAGATATCATCAAGATGAACATTCAGACCAGCTTTCATACAGATCCCATGAAAAATATGGCCTCTAGAGAGGTCACAAGGTTTTTCTATTATTTGACCTACTGACCTAGTTTTTGAAGGCACATGACCCACTTTCAAACAGGACCTAGATATCATCAAGGTGAACATTCTGACTAATTTTCATGAAGATCTCATGAAATATATGGCCTCTAGAGAGGTCACAAGGTTTTTCTATTTTTAGACCTACTGACCTAGTTTTTGACGGCACGTGACCCAGTTTCGAACTTGACCTAGATATCATCAAGATGAACATTCAGACCAACTTTCATACAGATCCCATGAAAAATATGGCCTTTAGAGAGGTCACAAGGTTTTTCTATTATTTGACCTACTGACCTAGTTTTAGACGGCACGTGACCCAGTTTCGAACTTGACCTAGATATCATCAAGTTGAACGTTCTGACCAATTTTCATGAAGATCTTTTGAAATATATGGCCTCTAGAGAGGTCACAAGGTTTTTCTATTTTTAGACCTACTGACCTAGTTTTTGATAGCACGTGACCCAGTTTCAAACTCGACCTAGATATCATCATGGTGAACATTCTGACCAATTTTCATGAAGATCTTATGTAATATATGGCCTCTAGAGAGGTCACAAGTTTTTTTCTATTTTTAGACCTACTGACCTAGTTTTTAAAGGCACGTGACCCAGTTTCAAACTTGACCTAGATATCATCAAGGTAAACGTTCTGACCAATTTTCATGGAGATCCCATGAAAAATATGGCCTCTAGAGAGGTCACAAGGTTTTTCTATTATTTAACCTACTGACCTAGGTTTTGAAGGTACGTGAACCACTTTCAAACATGACCTAGATATCATCAAGATGAACATTCTGACCAATTTTCATGAAGATCTCATGAAATATATGGCCTCTAGAGATGTCACAAGGTTTTTCTATTTTTAGACCTACTGACCTAGTTTTTGAAGGCACCTGACCCACTTTCGAACTTGACCTAGATATCATCAAGATGAACATTCAGACCAACTTTCATACAGATCCCATGAAAAATATGGCCTTTAGAGAGGTCACAAGGTTTTTCTATTATTTAACCTACTGACCTAGTTTTAGACGGCATGTGACCCAGTTTCGAACTTGACCTAGATATCATTAAGGTGAACTTTCTGACCAATTTTCATGAAGATCTTCTGAAATATATGGCCTCTAGAGAGGTCACAATGTTTTTCTATTTTTCGACCTACTGACCTAGTTTTTGACGGCACGTGACCCAGTTTCGAACTTGACCTAGATATCATCATGATAAACATTCTGACTAATTTTCATGAAGATCTTATGAAATATATGGCCTCTAGAGAGGTCACAAGGTTTTTCTATTTTTAAACCTACTGACCTAGTTTTTATCGGCACGTGACCCAGTTTCGAACTTGACCTAGATATCATCAAGGTGAACATTCTGACTAACTTTCATAAAGATCCCATGAAAAATGTGACCTCTAGAGTGGTCACAAGCAAAAGTTTACGGACTGACGCACGCACGCACGCACGGACGGACGACGGACGACGGACACCGCGCGATCACAAAAGCCCACCTTGTCACTTTGTGACAGGTGAGCTAAAAATACACAAATTTAAACTATTCAGCACTAACGTTATTATGATGTAATGGTATTGTGTCACACTTTAAAAAATGAAGTAATGCAACTTCTTATAGCACAAAATAAACTACAATAGTGTAGGTTTATTACTGTTTCCATGTCGTTATCCAGCCACTGGCCCTATTTGATGAGACTTATTATATTTCTAGAGTATATTATTTTTCATTATACATGTATATTGTAATTATCTTTCCATGAAATAAATCTGTATCTTCGCGGATATTTAATATGTAATTTATTGTAACTTGATGATATATTTGTTGTAAATACATTTATTGTATATACAATCATGTAAATTTATTGTAAATTATTCTTTCATCATCTGTTTATATATATGCACAGACATTTATAGTTACATGTATGTAAATAAATTACTATCTGGCCTTTTCTTCATCATTTTGATAATGCAACCAAAACGGCATGTTCTAATCTCTGGCCTGGCCTGGCCTGGCCCGATGAGCCCAATTTTCGACCGAGCCGGGCCAGGCCAGGCCATAGATTTCAATTTCGTAAAAGGTGAAAGTGATTTTTATAGCATCTTTAAAATCTGACTTTTGGAATAAGTTTGGATATTTCAGACATTATATAAATACATTTTGAACTCCCACTCTGTAAAATTATACACCTTGGAATAAGCCTGTAGCTAACATAACTATTATGTCTAATTTAAAGGTGATGCCTGATTAATTGTTATGACTATTATCAGGGGATCTCCACCTCAATTGACTCTTGACTGGTGGCTTGGTTTTCCCCCAATTGAATAAGCTAACTAAGTTTATTATTTTGTCTATTGAGGATTATTTAGTATTGTCCGAAATTATTGAACTAGCACTCAAGAATATTCCATACGCTTCCGTAAAAAAATCGGTGCCCAAACATAAATAAAAATATAAATATTGAAAACCAAAAATAAAATATAAACATTTCTTTACTGCCAGGTCGTACATGCAGATAAAGTTGTGCTGACAAAACGTTCAGCTACCAATCTCGGGACGGTAAGTTCGAAACCGTGACCTGTTTGACCATTTTCATTATCATTTTTTTTAAATTTCCTCTGTAACTTAGAATGCAGGAAAATTGTCACTTATCGTGATTTATTGTTCATTTATTGAAAGAAATACACAAGTATTTGACATTCTTCTACATACAAGTTATTACCATAAAATGTTGTAAGAATAAAACCAGTATCAATAAAATGACATTATATTGATTTAATGAAAACAATCTGAATTGAAATCGAATCCATGGTAACATGTGTGAAAGTCGCAGAACTTATCACTACGCCACTGTGTCATTGGTAAACTTTGCATGTTATTTTGGTCAATTTAGATATTTTCAGGTTACAAATATGGTGTAAAATAAAGAGTGGCACCTGTCAATACTAACGGACAACAACTTTCAATTTCTAAAATAATGCTACCTCCGTTCTAGAATCTGGGATAGTATGGTGCGGGGAAGCGATATATAAATTTTGTAGTTTAGGTTACACATATACTGAATATTTTTGGGCATACACTTATTTGTGGAATGGAATGAGATACTTATTCCATTCCATTCCATTCCAATATCTCATTCCATTCCATTCCATTCCAAAACTTACTGATTTGTTTACATCTTAAGGTCATACCTCGTTGCCCTCATTGCCAAAGTTCAACTTCAGGTAGACTGTTAGCTAGACAGTCTCCAGGGACTTGCAGAAAATCTGGCAGTTAAATGTTATTGCTATATTTGAAATTATTCAAATGGCTATGTTTTAGTTGTTTTGTCAGGAATAACAATTAGATTCCTTTAGAGTCTTATTTTATTTAATTAAGGTGGAAGAGAGCGGGGTGGGATGGGGGTGGGGGATAGGCACTGATATCAGAATGAATTAGTTGTCTTGACTTGCTTTGAAACATACGGACAGGTTATTTATTCTGATATTTATTTGGAGCGTTGGTCTCACATGCGGAGGACATTGGTTCGATCCTGAATCCGGGTTAGCATGAAAAAACAGCATGACAAGAATGTTGGGGAGGCATAACACCATTTCAGGGAGTTGCTTTTCTGTATGTGGAAACATTGAGAAAGAGACATTTGAGCAGCAATATCGAATGAGCCAGACGCGTTTTATGGATGTAAATATATACAGAGATTTAAGTAACATAAAGAAGTATTTATTGTTTTTATTAACTTCATCAAAATAATTTTCTATAAACACAATCAGATGTAGCACAATCATCAGCTAGAGAAATGCACTGAACTACTGGTATACCAGAACTAAACATTGAGTAAGGGATACGGATGAAAGGAGGACCCGAATCCATGTTTACGTTTATTTCGATACATTTCTATAGCTGGTTTTTGAAGTTTGAACAACTTAATAATAATTATGCATCACCGCCAAGGATGTGCATTTAAGGCGCAGCAGCTGCTCAACATCGCTAATACCAATTTCGTAAAAGGTGAAAGTGATTTCCAAAGCATCTTTAAAATCTGACTTTTGGAACTTATTTATTGAGATAAGTTTGGATATTTCAGACATTATATAAATACATAGCGAATTCCTAGTCAGCAAAATTATACACCTGGGAATAAGCCTGTAGCCAACATTACTACTAAGTCTAATTTGAAGGTGATTCCTGATTAATTGTTATGTCTATTATTGGGATCTCTACCTCCATTGACTCTATAGTGGTGGCTTGGTTACCGCCCCACCCCTCGATTGAATAACCACCTAACTAATGCTTATCATTTTGTCTATACCTAACTAATGTTTATTATTTTGTCTACTGGGGATTATTGAGTATTGTTCGAAATTATTGGACTAGCACTCAAGAATATTCCATATGCTTACGTAAAAACATTTTCATGCCCAAACTTAAATAAAAAATTAACATAAATATTAAAAAAAATATATAAACATTTCTTTACCACCAGGTCGTACATGCAGATATAGTTGTGCTAACAAAACCTTCTGCTACCAATCTCGAGACTGTGAGTTCAAGACAGTTGTTTGACTAGCCACTAGACTGATAATAAATATACTGCAACATTTTTCCTCCTTTTTGTCGAATTAAATTTCATAGAGACAAAAGCTAGTATATTTTAGAGATTTTCACAGAGGAAGGATTTCAAAATTTTGATATTGGACATAGGATATAGACTGGCTCAGTTCACTACATTCAATCATAAAATGTAAAAAAAAAGATATATCATAGTCCAGGAGCTAGTCTAGACACTTGTTTGACCTTATTATTATCTTTTATTTTTTTAATTTCATCTGTAAACTTAGACTGCAGGAAAACACTTATTGTGATTTTTTGTTCATCTATTGAAAGAAATACACAAGTATTTCACATTCTTCAACATACAAGTTATTACCACGGGTGTTACATATATTTGATAAATGTTGTAAGAATAAAAACAGTATCGATAAAATGACTTTATATCGTTTTAATGAAAACAGTCTGAATTGAAATTTGAACCCACGGTAACATGCGTGAAAATCGGAGAACTTATCACTATTGGTAAACTATGCATGTTATTTTGGTCATTTCATGAATTTAGATATTTTCAGGTTACAAATATAGTGTAAAATAAAGAAAACGACCGTAAGTATTGGCAAGATTAATGAGTGTCACCTGTTAATAATTACGGCCAACAACTTTCTATTTCTAAATGTTATCTCCATTCTGGGATCTGGGATAGTATGATGTAGTATAGGTTATATACATACTGAATATTTTTGTAAGACTGGTTTCATATTGTTCTAAGTATGTGAAAATAAATCCTACAAAGTTTTCTGAAACAAGCTGAAGAGCATCTTTTAGCATAGACTAGCCACTAGACTGATAATAATATATTTCTACATTTTTCCTTTTTTTGGCGAATTTAATTTTATAGAGACAAAAGCCAGTCTATTTTAGAGATTTTCACAGAGGAATGATGTTAAAATTATGATATTGGACATAGAATATAGACTGGCTCAGTTCACTACATTTAATCATAAAAATGTAAAAAAAAAATATCATAGTCTAGGAGCTAGTCTACTTTTAGCGTTAAATATATCAATTAGAAATAACATAAACGCAATGATAAATATTTGTGTAATATATAACATAACAATATATTACATGCTAAAAAACATGTACATGCATGTACTAATCAAGAATAAAGATTACGTTGCTTCATGTATCAACAGCTACTTCTCTTTCATAATTTGAAATAACAGATAAGTTGTCCATTGGTAATGAAGATGAAAAGCTTAACATGAGCACACTCTGAATGGCAGTTATTGGTAAATCGGAGTGGGGGTATATTGTAAACGCAATGATAAATATTTGTGTAATATATAACATAACAATATATTACATACTAAAAAACATGTACATGCATGTACTAATCAAGAATAAAGATTACGTTGCTTCATGTATCAACAGCTACTTCTCTTTCATAATTTGAAATAACAGATAAGTTGTCCATTGGTAATGAAGATGAAATGCTTAACATGAGCACACTCTGAATGGCAGTTATTGGTAAATCGGAGTGGGGGTATATTGTGGATAATGGCTTGATGAGTAAGAAACAATACGCAGTCAAGTAAAAGTAAACTATGGCCTAGTGTTCATAAATTCAAATCTATTATGAAGTAAGCTTCTAAATTTAGGAAAATACATTTACTTCGCAACGCTTAAAAGAAATGAAGCAGTTGGTTAGCTACTTTTATGCTAATAGTATTGTAATGAATGAAATGTTCTTGCTTGTTTGTATATTTATTCATAATGCTTAATATGTTTATAATTGATTGTACATTCCACTCATACAATATATGACTCATACTTTTCTGTAATATGTGTATGTACCGCCACCTTGTAATTGGCGATGAACATGTATATGTTTTTGCCGAATAAACTTTGACTTGACTTGAAGTAAAAGTAAAAACTCAACGTAAAAACGAAAAAACAGGACTCATCTCAAAAAAAAATTTATAACTGAAACAAAGATTGAAGGGAGTTGTGAAGGGACACTTAGAGACTAAGTGAAAACCATTACTTCCTTCAGGACAGACAGATGAACAAACAAATGCCGACTATGGTGGTGGATCGGGGATGGTGTTTCAGCTCTGTTATTGCTCTTGAGACTTTATCACAGGAAAATGAAAAGAAAACTTAGATGCATCATTATTTTTTGTACAAGAAAAATATCAAATAATTTAAAATGCCAACACCCTAACCATTTAAAAGAGGCCCCACAATGAATATTATTTATATTACTCTTCCATAATTTATCACAAGATTGATTAAACCAAACACACATTAAAAGTTCAACTGAACAGTTAAACCCCAGGGCTCAGTATAAAAGGAATGGTTCCACCCACAAAATGTCAATCATTGCAAATTCAAAAACCATTCAGACACATCCTTCAGTTTTTTATAGTTTTTTTCTAAATAACTTAAAGTGGAAATATGAGCATTTTTCAAGTAAAAAATCAGCTGAAATAGATGTGTGTGTAAAAAGGATGGAAGAAATTATAGCTTTTAACCCAATAAACCAAACTCGTCCTGTTACCAGTACGAAATAATAACTTTCCAAATATGACTTTTCTTATTTTGACTGGGGCAGTCTTTTTTTTGAAAAGTCAAACTGCACGCAGGAGTTGCTTCCCTTCAACTATAGAAAGCTCTACCTTTAGGTAAGGGAAATCACTGCGTAGAAGATTGCAGAAAAGAACTATAATTTCATTTGTCCGATAACCTTATTTCTAAAGCATTAACTTCAATTACTTATGCGGCATTATCGTTAATTTAACACATTTAAATATACAGTAACCGAAAATTGATTTTATAAAACATTCTCCAAAAACACAGTATGTGCAGTAAGATACGCATAATGCCACTTTAAATAAGAATGAAAATTATTAAATATTTTTTACCTCATCAATTCTCTAAGTTTTAAACTTTTTAATGATATTAAATTAAATATTTTTGTAAGACTGTATTTATATTGATCTAAGTATGTGGAAAAAAAATCCTACAAAGTTTTGTGAAACAGGCTCAAGAGCATCTTTTAGCATTAAATATATCACTTAGAAATAACATAAACACAATGCACCATTATTTTTAAGTGCAAGACAAATATCAATAATCTAAAATGCCAACACCCTGACAGTGAGTGAGAGGTCCCACAATGAATATTATTTTTATTACTCTTCTATAAATTGAACATCAGCTTAACTAAACCAAACACATTAAAAGTTCAACTGAACAGTTAAAAGGTCAGCTAAGGATAGTAGGGACACAACCTGTAATTACAATTCCCAAAGAGATGCATGCAAATATTCGGCTGCCAAATATTCAGTTATATTGCAGCAGGTAAACTTATTAATGAAATTAGCCATTAGTTTTAAAACCAAGTGTTAAAGTTGACTTTAAATAATTTGATCACAGAAAAAAATGGGTAGTTATCATTTAGTTACACCATTTTCTTCAGTGCAAATCTGTATTTCAAATAAGATGAATGATGGCTAATTAATGATTCTCCAGGGGACTGGTTTCTCATTTTGTTTGACATGCAGCAAGTAAACAATGCAGGTTAATACTGCCTGCTATTGTAATTGTATATTTGGATTTCATGCCATTCATTTCTCTATGTACAATAAAATCTGGCCTGGCCTGGCCTGGCTGGCCCGGCTCAGTCGAAAATTGGGCTCATCGGACCAGGCCAGGCCAGAGATTAGAACATGCCCACCAAAACCAGTGGAATTGGGATAATGCTCTTGTGGGAATATTTTCAAATTTCCAAAATCTATGCAAAAATATTTTTTTATGTAAAATACCGATAGTAATGAATTGCATACAGTAATTTGTAAACAGTATAACTGTCTTTTGATAATCAAAATGTACATAAAATTTATCAAACCTATCTTAAAACAGCAAAAAAAAAACTGCAAAAGTTAACACTCATTTGGGAATCTGAAAAAAATGACATAGGTTTTTTTTGCTGTGGGATTACCTGTTTTTACCGGGGGTAGATTTATAGGGGGAAAAGCCCTGACTATTATCACATTCATAATTGTCTTATATTTATTTAAATAATTACATTCATCTCAGTCATGCACATAGATAGTAATGTACGTAGTCACCTAAAAAGGGGGGACGAAATGACCAGTTTGAAATCGCCGAGAGGAACGAAATGGCCAAATCGGGGACGAGAGATGACTGGGACACGAGCTGACTAGGGGACGTCAGTTGACTGTAAATCCATAATTGTCTCATATCTGTGTAAAAAAATACTAATATCACATTTTGTTTTGCATGCTGTAGTTACTTTGAAATACATTAGATCTTAGTATGTGTTTCATTAAAATCTAACCTCTAATGATGAAAATGATGAAAGATATATTACAGAAAAACAGAAACTCAAGTACTAAGTAACGGGAGTTTTAGTTCACAGACCCAGTGATTGTATTACAAATGATTCACAGTGATTGAACTGTATATACATGTAAATTATCAAATTACTGGTATATATATCATTGCACGTGACACTTGATTAAATATTTTTTCTGTATCACAAGTGCAGTTCCACACTGGAGCATGAACATATTCTCTGAGAGAAACCCAGATGGTCAGTGAGCAACCATGTCCAGCATTATTGCCTTAGTGTGTACCTGGTAATGGCTGATCATTGAAATGAGATAAACATAATGATAAAATGGGCATTAATGTCAGGGAAAACCACAAGACCCTGGAAGCTAATATATAGCCAAGTCCGCTCTTTAACTTCTAAGTGTGACCTTGACCTTAGAGCTAGGGGTCTGGATCTTGCGCATGACATGTCCATCTCATTATGGGGAACATTTATGCCAATTTATTTCAAAATCTCTTTATGTGACAGAGTTATGGACCAGACACGAAACAGACCCTGTTAACATTTGACCTGTAAGTGTGACCTTGACCTTGGAGCTAAGGGTCTGGGTCTTGCGTGTCTGATTATGGTGAACATTTATGCCAAATTATTTCAAAGAATTTACACGGACGCACACACACGGACAGTGCGATTTTAATATACACACCTTCAGGGACATAAAAAGACATTATTTCTTATCTTTATGTACTATTAAGAATGACATATATTTAGGATCTGTACTATCCGCATTATGAATGATGATATCACATAGTTTTTGAAGGGAAAAAGAACATGTATCTTTAATGTAGATGTTCCTGTTTTGAAAATTTTGATATCGAGATGTAGCAATATGTACTTTTATTATATACATATATAAATGCTGTAAAAAATCGGCTTGTATTTTACAATTAAATATGAACAGGCAGAAACAATTCCGTATTGTACCTTTTAAATTCTGTATTGTACCT
Organism: Mercenaria mercenaria; assembly: GCF_021730395.1. Taxonomy (NCBI): domain Eukaryota; kingdom Metazoa; phylum Mollusca; class Bivalvia; order Venerida; family Veneridae; genus Mercenaria; species Mercenaria mercenaria. The sequence goes on from NC_069364.1 coordinate 1,186,722, forward strand.
TCCGTATTGTATGCTACCAGACTACTTTCATTAATATGCATGACCTGACACAGTTCTATAAATAGCGCACATGGAAACTTCACTTAGTTCCATTTTAATATCGATAAACATTGGAGATTTCGTTCAATAACAAAACAACAAATAAAAAGGTAGAGGTATATAATAAAAGGGGTCATTATATAACAGTAGCTAGATCTGGGATTTTGTATCCGCTCTCATGGATTTTGCAAAGTTGCATTTTGCAAGGTTGGATCATACTCGGCACTTGCGCACCTCTTGAGATCCCATCTGGCAAAAATCCACTCCAACCAAATACAAAATCCCAGATCGAGCTACTGTTATATTATATTATAACCCTGTTATTATGTAATTTGATCATTGTTCAACGAAATACAATACAGCTTCATACTGTTCGCTCAAACTGGCTGCGCCCAGAGAAATTCAAGCCATGGACACAGTAAAAGCGGGTGTTCAGTTGAAGCGAATGAAGTTGGATTGTATGTAAAACTTTATACCATGTATTCAATGTTTTTTTCTTACACACAGCCCTTTTTCATATTTTATACAGCTATAAACTAGAAAATGCTTTTGTAAAAAAGCGCATGTCTCCCCCAATGCAAAGTCCTATAGGCAGGAAGTCAATAGGGGTCAGGAGCGCAAGTCAAAGAGACACTGATGGTTGGCTGCAATAGGGATCATCTACTTGGCATGTCCAGTCATCCCGCTAAATTTCAACACTCTTGGCCTAGTGGTCCTCAAGTCACTGTTCAGGCTCCTGTGACCTTGACCTTTGATCAAATGACCTCAAAATAAATAGGGGTCATCTACTCTGCATGTCCAATCATCCTATTAAGTTTCAACATTGTAGGTCAAGTGGTTCTCAAGTTATTTCCAAAAAATGATTTTACATGAACAGGCCACTGTGACCTTGACCTTTAATAGACTGACCCCAAAATCAATAGCGGTCATCTACTCTGCATGTTCAATCATCCTATGAAGTTTCAACATTCTGGGTCAAGTGGTTCTCAAGTTATTGATCGGAACTGGTTATCAATGTTCAGGCCCCTGTGACCTTGACCTTTAACGGAGTGACCCCAAAAACAATAGGGGTCATTTACTCTGCATGAACAATCATCCTATGAAGTTTCAACATTCTGGGTCGAGAGGTTCTCAAGTTATTGATTGGAAATGGTTTTCCATGTTCAGGCCCCTGTGGCCTTGACCTTCAACAGAGTGACCCCAAAATCGTTAGGGGTAATCTACTCTGCATGACCAATCATCCTATGAAGTTTCAACATTCTGGGTCAAGTGGTTCTCAAGTTACTGACCGGAAATGGTTTTCAATGTTCAGGCCCCTGTGACCTTGACCTTTGACGAAGTGACCCCAAAATCAATAGCGGTCATCTACTCTTCATGACCAATCATCCTATGAAGTTTCAACATTCTGGGTCAAGTGGTTCTCTAGTTATTGATCGGAAATGGTTATCAATGTTCAGGCCCCTGTGACCTTGACCTTTGACAGAGTGACCCCAAAATCAATAGGGGTCATTTCCTATTCATGACCAATCATCCTATGAAGTTTCAACATTCTGGGTCAAGTGGTTCTCTAGTTATTGATCGGAAATGGTTTTCAATGTTCAGGCCCCTGTGACCTTGACCTTTGACGGAGTGACCACAAAATCAAAATGAGTCATCTACTCTTCATGACCAATCATCCTATGAAGTTTCAACATTCTGGGTCAAGTGGTTCTCTGGTTATTGATCGGAAACGGTTTTCAATGTTCAGGCCCCTGTGACCTTGGCCTTTGACGGAGTAACCCCAAAAACAATAGGGGTCATTTCCTATTCATGACCAATCATCCTATGAAGTTTCAACATTCTGGGTCAAGTGGTTCTCTAGTTATTGATCGGAAATGGTTTTCAATGTTCAGGCCCCTGTGACCTTGACCTTTGACGGAGTGACCCCAAAAACAATAGGGGTCGTCTACTCCAGCAGCCCTACAACCCTATGAAGATTGAAGGTTCTAGATCAAATGGTTCTCCAGTTATTGCTCGGAAATGAAGTGTGACGTACGGACGGACGGACGGACGGGCGGACAGGGCAAAAACAATATGTCTCCTAGGGGAGACATAATTACAGTAATTTTATGTTGCATTAAGAATAAATTTATATTTGTTTAGAACAGAGCACTATATTCATAATATTTTAAAATAAAAAATAAATTAAATTACTATTTCAATTCATACAATATAATAGGGTTATTATAACAGTAGCTTGATCTGGGATGCAGTAATCGGCTCGAGTGGATTTTGCCAGATCGGATCTCACGAGGCGCGCAAGCGCCGAGTGTGATCCGACCTTGCAAAATCCACAACAGCCGAATACAAAGTCCCAGATCCAGCTACTGTTATAATGACCCTTTTATTATATACCTTTACCATTTTGATTCTTGTTTTGTTCTTGAACGAAATCTTCAATGTTTATCGATATTAAATGGAACTAAGTGAAGTTTTTATGTGCGCTATTTATAGAACTGTGTCAGGTTATGCATATTAATGGAAAAAATCTGGCAGCATACAATACAGAAGGTACAATACGGAATTTAAAAGGTACAAAACGGAATTTTTGTCTGTCTGTTCATATTTAATTGTGAAATACAAGCCGATTTTTAACAGTAGCTTGATCCGGGATGCAGTATTCGGCTCGAGTGGATTTTGCCAGATCGGATCTCACGAGGCGCGCAAGTGCAGAGTGTGATCCGACCTTGCAAAATCCACAACAGCCGAATACAAAGTCCCAGATCCAGCTACTGTTATAATGACCCTTTTAATATATACCTTTACCATTTTGATTCTTGTTTTGTGTGCGCTATTTATAGAACTGTGTCAGGTTATGCATATTAATGGAAAAAGTCTGGCAGCATACAATACAGAAGGTACAATACGGAATTTAAAAGGTACAATACGGAATTTTTGTCTGTCTGTTCATATTTAATTGTGAAATACAAGCCGATTTTTTACAGAATTTATATAGGTATATAATAAAATTATTTGTGATGACTCTGATTTAAAACACTATTAATTTTGTACACAGACATTTATATATTAACATTGAATGGTTTTTAAATATGTATCATAGTATTAACTATAAAATCATGTATCTGATCAGACTTGTTTCTGCAGACAAGAAATCACTGGATTATAGCAGAGGCAGTAAGGCCTGATCATATCTATTAGCACCTTATCTTAATAAACAGCTTTTGGTTAACTTATGTCCATTAAATGGTCATAAAATTACATGCATGGATTTAGTGGAGATGGAGTAACAACTGTCATGGCATGCATTCACAATTCAAACAATCCTATCTTCGATGGCACTTTTCTCAACCAAAATTACTATCAGAAAATACTGCCGTAACCAAATTCTTTAAGTTTCTAAATGTACAGACTTTTAACTTTACTTAGAATATTTTTGTTTGTTTATACATGTATATAATTTATTTCAGTTCATATTGCTTTTGTTGTAATTGTACTTAATAATGGATTATATCATAACAGTTGCTGTCATGTTTTGTAAAATTTTCTCTTGTTATTGTTTATAATCATGTGGTATTGTACTTGTACATATTTATACAGTGGACCATATTGTAAATTGGCTCTGCAAAATATGTCATCCACTATAAATAAAGTCGTTACTTACTTACACATGTACTTACTTACTATTTTGTCAAGTCATTAGATTCAGAAAGTGGTATTATAGAGGATTTTATGGCAGAAAGATTTTATAACATTTTACTCAGTAGTGGCCTTTATCAGATAGTACCGGTAAATCTGTGCTAAATAAGATGCAAGGTTAAGTCCTAGAACTGATAAACAGCAGAAATATAATTCATTTTAGAAGTACCAGTCCCAGCACACAGACCTATATTGCCTCTGATTTTATCAAGAAACTTCGAAACACTCCTTTCCTACCTCAAAACATGCTTTTTTTAAACTCAAAACTCACTTTTTAAATTGGATACAAGCCAGAGAATGAGTGCAATCACAATACTTTTTACTCATAAGGATGAACTATTTAACTTAAATATACATGTATATATACAATGCTAGCAAACAGGGCTTGAAAACTGATTCTTGAAACTTCATTTTTATTTAGGGGTGTAGCTTTTTGCTGACATTGCAGATTGTATCATTATAACCCATTACTTTAATGGAAGGAATCCACAGAGCTGTGTTTTCTTCCACTGAATTGAGAATCTGGCCAAGGATGTTAGAACTGGAAAAAATTATGTCCAGATTTGGAAGTGTTAAAGAAGGTGATACTTTAAAAATGTCCAAGTATTACTTTGAGTAATTAACTTAATTTAGATTGCTGCCTTGTGTTGGGTTTCATATAACATTTTACAGAATTTTATTTTGTAATTTGGAAAAAAACACTGCAAGGCATAGGCGTAGCCAGAGCTTCAAAAATGATATGCAAGAGCTGAGTGGGGGGAGGAGGTTTCCCCGTTCTGCTGGTGGCGCCAGGGCCAGTTTCCTGGGAAATTTTGGAAACTTAGATCAAAAATGGTGCATTCTGATGCATTTTGTTGGATATCAAGGGGACTTAGTACACTTAAAAGGTCAAATTTTTGAATATTTTAACTGCTAAAAGCATCCCCCTATTATTGTCAATTTTGAAGAATTAGATAAAAAAAATGGTGCATTCTGATGCATTTTGTGGCATATAATAGGGTCTTGAGTCATATATATATATATAAAGTTCCTGCTTGCATTAAAGATGCTTTAATTTAGTAACTCTTGTTTTGGCAACAAACATACCTGTATTTTTATATTATGCATATACGTACTGTGCATAATGAGAGCTACACCCTATGCAGGGTGTATAATTATGTGTTGTGTATATGTCTATATATGTTCCAGTTATAACAAGACTGCTTACTGTAAACAATGGAGAATTAAAAAATCTCGTACATATTAAAGAGCTGATTTTTATCTCTTGCTTACATACTTTTTGTCGAACGCGCTTGCGGAAGCGAAGACATAGTTGTCCAAATGGCTGTTTGGTGTATGTGCGTGCATCCGGATTTGTTTGTCCGGACCATAACTTTGACATGCATGGAGCAATCTTGTTTATATTTGGCTTGAATGTTAACCTCAGTGAGACGGAGTGTCATGCGCAAACCCCAGATTCCTATCTCAAAGGTCAAGGTCACAGTTGGAGGTCAAAGTTCATGTCAGATCTTGTCCGGCCCATAACTTTGACATGCATTGAGGAATCTTGTTTATATTTGGTATGAATGTTTAACCCAATGAGACGGACTCTATCTCGAAGGTCAGGGTCATAGTTAGAGGTCAAAGGGCGGGCTCGACATGTTGCCCATGGGCATCTAGTTTACCAAGGTAATTTACTGTATGTGAAAGGGTGGAGTTTGCCCTTTCAAGTGTGAGTGGGGTATTATTTTTGTGGCAAGCAGAAACCAGGTGGGTGGAGGTGATGATAATAGGAAGGGAGGGGGTAAGTAGTTTACCATTTCATGTAGAAAGGACAAACCACACTAGGGTTAGGGGAGGGGCTGGATTATTTGGATGGTAGGAGGGGGTATTGAACAACTGTCTGGAAACACCCTTTAGGACAGGGACATTTTGAAGAAGTGAGAACTAATCGATTGTGCGGAAGCAGTTTAATTCAGGGGGTGGCCAGTTAAGGGGTGGGGGTGTATTTTGAGGTAAGCAGAAAGTAGGGGGACAAATGCAGGCATGTTGGGTGAGGTCTATGAACTGAATACTGTATAGACAAGGGATGTGGAGGACATTTTAGCATGAATATTGTTTTGCCATTAGCAGAAACCAGGTGGGTGGTGAGTGGAGGACATCACGTCACCTCAACGCAACAAAGTCGTATCTTATTATAAATTTATATTAAGATACGACTTTGTTGCGTTCAGGTGACATAGCAAACATTATTTAAATAGATTGGTTTTCATTGTACCGTTAAAACCGATGTATTTGTCATTCATAAGTTGTTGAACTGTATACATTTAGTAATTATGAACAAAAGTATAAAACAATAAAACAGAGATAATTTGACAACCCTGTATACGATACCATTGCTTTTGATTATTTGATTATTTAGAAGGAAACATTAGCTTAAGAGTTATTGTTATAAATCAACGCCATAACCGTTTTTTACGAGTTGTCAAAAAATAACAATGGAATCCTTACTGTAGTTAAACTATAGAATTTCAATAACGCCGCGCCACATTGTCTCAAATGTCGTTAATTTGATCATCATATCATGATGGATAGATATCCTTCAAGTAACTTATAAGAATTTTGGACCTTGTTATGGCGTAATGACACCTGTTTCTATCTCATAGGAAGGTATTCTTTACATAATAATCGACGTAGTCTTTTTTCAAGTGCAGTTATATATATATATATACCTATTTAGTTTTGTTTTTTGCCTTCACTTATTGTTCTTTGATAGCTTGTTTAGTGCAAAGTTTGCAATGTTTTTATTTCAGTCCACGAACACGAATCTCACAGGTACAAACTTTCAGCAGATGTAATTCGGTTAGTATACTTATTAAAATATTATGTATTCAGAAAAGATCATTCATGTATTTTGATGTGTATGATAAATTTAATCCAAAAATAAATAACACACATTTAAAAAACTAATATCCACTCATGTTCGGTTATTTATGGTGGTACAGGCCTGAAACAGATCGCGTGTAAAAAATTACAATAACGTATTCATTGCCACTATGATTTTACTTCCAGAGTAAGTTCTTGCTTTCTTTTTCAGTTTGGTTATTAGATATTGGTAATTCTAAGGGCCTCTATGATGGTGTAGCGTTTTGTTCCTCGGGCATCTTCGGTATTCGGTGGTTCCCCGATGGTTACAGCTCGACCTGAACATTCTTGTATGACACGTCGCCAATACGTTTTTAGATAATTAGATATTTCACCAAAATTGCGTTTGCGCTAAATTTTTGCCGCGCTAATAAATGTACGCCTACAGTATAATAAAAACGGGGTAAATATGAAACAGGGAATGCCGTGTTCCAAAAACGTAGCCTTCCCAAAACGAAACTCATAGCACGCAGATGTGCACACTACACACTCGCATAAAAAGCAGACACACGAGGACAAAGAACACAGTTGGGACACTGCCTTGGAACGTTCAGTGTCAAAAACACCATTGGGGAGCTTAAACCGGTTTATGGTGCACCTAACCTCATTCTTAACCACTCACACACAATGTTCCCATCTAACACACGCAATGGAAAAAAATGGCATGTAAAACACAACAATGCGCCTGTAGAATCAGCAATCCTTAGGAACCAAAAACGTATGTACTCAAAGACAGAGCATCAAGAGAAACTCCCTTAAGGGCCCGACGAAACAGGCCCGAAGGCATAAATCAAAACAGTTATAGGTGGTGGGCCAATAAGGTCTACCATGCATCCCCCCTAGACTTTTTTTCATAGGTACCAAAGTGTTCGGCAGGACCAACTCTTTCAAAATAAAAAATGTTCCCATCAAAAAACTCTTTTGAACTATATATAATTTCACTGTTTCCATGGCAACCATTCATCTTTGGAAAGTACAACCATATAGATGATAATCAGTCATATCTTGGTCAGTTTTGGTGATAAAACAATAAAAATGGAGCTAAGACATTGGCCTTATAATAGCAGTATTTTATGTTAATTAACTTATTTGCATATTCATGAATATTAATGAGGATGTTACAAAATGACAAAATTTTATTAGAAAATAATATTTTCTAAGTTTTAAATCACTTTAAATGTACCAAACAGTTTTGATCTGTTCTGAAAGTCTCTCATGTTTTCTTAAATAGTATTTTGTAACACTGATGGTAATGTTTTTGCTCCAAAATAAGTATGTTTAGCTAATTTTGCATAAAATCAACCACTACCCCAACTGACGTTTCAGGAAACAAGATATCACTAAAATTTAATGAAATGATATAGTTAATTGTTATCAATAAAATAACAATTGTGTGAGCTATATAGTTTGAAAATATAGTTTAAACATCTTTTTGAAGGAGGAATCAGTATGTAACATACTTTACACATGTTACGTTACCATTTCAATAACCTTGATTTATTACATCAATTATTTAGAAAATATAGATCAGACAGTTTTGATCTGGTCTTAATGTCTCTCAGTGTTTTCTAGAATAGTATTTTGTTACTCTGAAGATAAATATTATTTTTCTACATAATGTATTTTAGCTAATTTGCATAAATTATTTATGCTAAAACAAACATCTCTGGAAACAAGATATAACTAAAACTGAGCAACATGATGAAATAAACTGCAATCAATAAACTTGTGTTATTTGAGCTATATCGTATGAAAATGTAGTGTAAATACTTATTTGAAGGTGGAATCTGTTTGTTACATACTTTACACATGTTACATTACCATTCCAGTAATCTTGTTTTATTGTATCGTTATTTTCTCAGAAAATAGTAGAGGAATATTTAGTTTTTCAAGTTATTAAATACTCTTACAAAATAGTATAGCTCCATACTTCTCAAGCAATGAGATTTTTTCCATAACTGCGCCTTAAAATACGTTACCACTGTACTTTGCTGTATTTACAAATATGTAGGAAGAAATTTGAATCATTGTTATCAATATTATGATATCACTGATTTGTTAAAACTTTAAAGTATTAATTCTAACATTCTTTCTTTACTTTTGTCAACAAAGTAATCATCTGAAACATTTATTACACATATAATGTTCCTTTTTTATTTTGTATTAATGCATCTATCAGTTTAATTATACTAATATCAGTTTCTTAATTATGATGTTCTTTTATTTGATGGTTTCAATATTGTTGTCAGTAATTACATTTCACATTGATTATGTATTTTTATGTATGTATTCTGTATATATTACTTAGGTATAAATCCCTGCTTACATCCATACACTGATAATAGGGTTAAAATTTGGGGCTGCCTTTCATGGAAAATGGTTTTATAATGGAATACTTATCTTGTTTCTTGTGATTGTGAAGTGTATCTGTGCAGTTATTTACGTGAGAAATTTAAATGGGCTAATTAATAGATTATTCACTGTTGAAAAGCAGCACTGAACAAAAACTAAAAAAAAAAAAATGAAATATTCAGGTACTTTAAGTAATCTTTAGATTTAAACTTATGAAATTGTAAAAAGCTGTCAAGAATGTGAACAATATTAAATGTTTGATAAAAGTTTTAAGAAAACAATTACATAATGATATTCAAACCTTCTAGGAATATACAGAGTGCCTTCTGAACGACACTTCAGAGTTGCTGAAAACATGTTGCAATAGACTTTACGAAGATCCTTTAGAAGCAAAGAACACAACCAAGCAAATAAATAGCAAACTCAGTTGGATTAAGTGTGTTTATGAGAGGTAATGAAGTGTGAAACACACCTTACGCCCCCCTAGCACTGGCTTAAGAGGCATTCTGTTTCAGTAAACATGGTCCAAAAGGGCCAGAAAATCTAACAACACTGAAACCGGGTACGAGGAGACATTTTTATAAACATCACATGGCACTTAAAGACTTTTTTGAGATAGCAAATATTTTTTTAGATGATCCTTTCGAAGCATAACAACACAACTAAGCAATATAACAGCTGAGGCAATTTAAGATAGCAGTGTTACAAGAAAATCACATTCTGCACGATTTCATTAAGATGTGGCTTACGATATTTTCATTTTTATGTTACCTAATGTAGGATATATGCTCTCTTGTTGGTTAGCTGTTATGAATAAATAGTAGTCGAGCTTGGCTGTCTTACGGACAGCTCTTGTTTCTTATATGTATGAAATATGGGCCAGTCAAATGAGTGCATTTGAGAAGAGCATATAATATAACAGTTATAGACTTATTTTACGGTCAATATGTGTTTTTATTGACCTCATCATAAGTCGATAATTGTATAATATTCACTATTTGGGCAGCTGCTTTATCTGTTTCTAACATAAAAGCATAAATGGAAGTTTAAGGACTAAATGACTGATTAATTCATTTGATATCATTTAGTGATTTACAATATTACTGCAGAATGACACCATGGAAGAACAAACACCTCTACAATAATATTTTTTTCTGTTAGATAAACCTCTCAAAAAGCAACAACTTTTAAAACAGTCACATTTTCCTTATTATTTACATTTATAAGGGATTGCACTGTATATCGAAACATTTTATAAATGTGGCGTTTTTAAAAAAAATTGTGTAAATATTGAAAATCGTAAACTTTGACCAAGTTTTAGATGTTTTTGTTGCTAGCTATAATATTGACATTGGTTGTGTATTATTGTTAAACCTGTGTGGTATACTTTGAGTACACAGATTGGAAGGTAATGGTTGTAATAATATGTCTCAAAGGGTATGCTTAATCATTCACCTTTACAAGATTATTTCAAAAGAAACCAAACCATGTTTATTAAATAATCAACATAAAACTGACATTCCAGAGAAATACAGCTGTGCAAATAGTTGATTTACCTTCTTGAGAAGTCTGTTTCTTGCAGTCAAAATTATGTGGTCACTATGGCAACTGACTTTTTAGCTCACCAGAGCCAAAGGCCCAGGGTGAGCTATTCTGATCACTCAACGTCCGGCGTCCGCCCGTTGTCCGGCGTCCGTTGTCCGTAAACTTTTACTTTAAATGACATTTCCTCATAAACCGCTAGGCCAATTTCATCCAAACTTCACAGGAATGTTCGTTGGGTGAAGCTCTACAAAAATTATTCAAAGAATTGAATTCCATGCAGAACTTTGGTTGCCATGGCAACCAAAAGGAAAAACTTTAAAAATCTTCTTCTCAAAAACCAGAAGCCCTAGAGCTTAGATATTTGACGTGTAGTATTGCCTAGTGGACCTCTACTAAAGTTGTTCAAATCATGACCCGGTGTCAAAATTGACCCCGCCCAGGGGTCACTTGATTTTACATAGGAAAATCTTCAAAAATTTTCACATGTAGCATTGCCTAGTGGACCTCTACAAAATTTGTTCAAATCATGACCCCTGGGATCAAATTGACCCCGCCCCATTGGGTTACTTGATTGTACATAGAAAAATCTTCAAAATTTTCTAAATTATAAACCAGAAGGCCTAGAGCTTAGATATTTGACATGTAGCATGGCCTAGTGGACCTCTACAAAATTTGTTCAAACATGACCCCCGGGATCAAAATTGACCCTGCCCCAGGGGTCACTTGATTTTACATAGGAAAATATTCAATTTTTTTCTAAAAATAAACCAGATAGCCTAGAGCTTAGATATTTCACTTGTAGCATTGCCAAGTGGACCTCTACAAAATTTGTTCAAATCATGACCCCTGGGGTCAAATTGACCCTGCCCCATGGGGTTACTTGATTGTACATAGAAAAATCTTCAAAATTTTCTAAAAATAAACCAGAAGGCCTAGATCCTAGATATTTGACATGTAGCATTGCCTAGTAGACTTCTACAAAAACTGTTCCCCCCCCCACACCAGGGTCAAATTGACCCAGCCCCAGGGGTTACTTGATTGTACACAGGGAAATCTTCATAAATTTGCTAAAAATAAACCAGAAGGCCTAGATCTTAGATATTTGATATGTAACATTGCCTAGTAGACTTCTATAAACTTTGTTGAAATCATGAACCCCGAGATAAAATTGGCCCCGCCCCAGGGTTTACTTGATTGTACATCGGAAAATCTTCCAAAAAAATTCTAAAAATCATCAGTTTGACATTTGAAACATGCAGTTCATATTACTCAGGTAAGCGATCCAGGGTCATCATGACCCTCTTGATTCTGTGTACTGGAAGTACTAATTACTCAGTGGAATAGGTCAAGGTACCTTTGATTAAGGCAGATGGTCTGTTGAAACGACAAGCTCCATGTGCATTTTGATAAATCCTATTGCATTTTTAGCTCAACTGTCACATAGTGACAATGTGAGCTTTTGTGATTGACCTTCATCCATCCGTCGTCCATCCACAATTTCTTGTGAACACAATAGAGACAACATTTTGCAATCAATTTTAATCAAGCTTGCACACAACTTGTATTGGCATCATGGGTCCCAGAGTTATGGCCCCTTAAATGGCCAAAATTTGCTATTTTGGCTTTTGTAGCCATATAGAGACTTCATTTATGGTTGTATTTGATACAAACTTGCAAAATATCTTTAACAACAATATGTCTTGGCTTTCATGATGAATTCTTCAGATCCAGTCTTAGGTTCCGGAGTTACAGCCCCTGATTGACCCATGAAAGAGCCAAAATTTGCTAATTTTTACCTTGTGAATAAGAGAGAGGTGATAGTTTACATTCGATTTTAACCACACTTGCACACAACTTGTCACAATAAGATCTCGCTGGCTAGATTTCATCATGGGTTCTAGAGTTATTGCCCCTGAAAGGTGCAAAATTTTCTATTTTGGCCCTTTCAGCAATATAGAGGTTTTATTTATACTTTGATTTGATACAGACTTGCACAGAATGTTTGTTTTGATAATCTCTAGGCAAAGTTAGAAACTGGGTCATTTGGTGTCAAAAATTAGGTCACCAGGTCAAAACAAAGGAAAAGCTTGTTTACACCCTAGAGGCCATATTTATGACCCCTTCTTCATGAAAGTTGGTCAGAATGTTTACCTTGATGATTCCTATGCCAAGTTCCAAACTGGGTCATGGGATTAAAAACTAGGTCACCCGGTCAAATCAAAGGAAAAGCTTGTTCACACTTGAGGCCACATTTATGACCATACCTTCATGAAACTTGGTCAGAATGTTTATTTTGGTGACTCCTAGGCCAGATTTGAAACTGGGTCATGTGGGGTCAAAACCTCGGTCACCCGCTCGGATCAAAGGAAATCCTTGTTAACAATATAGAGGTCATATTTATAACCTTATCTTCATGAAACTTGGTAAGAATGTTTATCTTGATGATTCCTAGGCCAAGTTTGAATCTGGGTATGTGGGGTCAAAAACTAGGTACCACTCATATTAAAGGAAAATCTTGTTAACACTGTAGAGGCCACATTTATGATCCTATCTTCATGAAGCTTGGTCAGAATGTTTATCTTGATGATTCCAAGGCCAAGTTTAACAGGTGAGCGATATAGGGTCATCATGATCCTCTTGTTTAAAAAAAGAACATATAATTTATTTTTAAAATCATTGATAAATTTAATTTCCTTCTCTAATGCAAATGCTCTTTTACATGGGCATTTGTGGTATCAGTTGAAACTTTCTGTTGGGAAAAAATATGAAGCAAGAAATAAGACATATAGGCCTGCATGGCCAGGTGGTTAAGATTACCGAATCTATTATCCCTTATTTTAGTGGGTTTGAGCCCTGCTTGGGGTAAGTCATGTGAGTAAGTCATCCAGCTGGCTTGTATGTCTTCAGTGCTACCTGGTAACCACCCTTGCTGAGTGGGGCCTTGGTTCATCCTCCACCCTTTAAAAGCTGAAAAGTTGCTTTATAACTAGAATATTGTTGGTACAACATAAAACAAACAAAACAAACTGTATAAATATTATCATTGTATTTGAAATTTGATTTTATTGATCTATTAGAAATCTCATTGTTCAATATTTACATAACAACTTGTCCACCATTCTGAATCAAAAAAGAAAACATTAAAGCTATTACATTGAAACAATCATTGTATAAAAAAATATGATAAGGATTGGTAAAAAAAAACACCCTATTTAGCAGATCATTTTAGTGTAAAACATCTAATTTTAAAGCAAATCTCAGTTTGTGTGTATAGTATTAAAGACAAATTCAGAAGTAGAACTTGGAAAATGTAATTCAGTGGCAAGAAATAAAAAAAAAAGGAATCAGATGGGGAAAAATATTTTTATAACATTTTATTTGCTCATGCCTTATTTGGAAATGGAAAAAAAATAGTTTATACCTTTACAGGTATGTCCCATAAATCAATATAGTTTTGCAGTATTATGTCTGAATTCCCAGACTTTTGATTTTGTACTTGATTTCTTTACAACACATACCAGGTGTTATATTGTCAATATGCATAGCTGTACAGGTATAGAATTAGGATTTTATGATACCAGGTAAGATTAATACCACCGGTAATATCTGTACCTGTTCTTGATCTATTGCATATTATAACAATATATCTTCCAAACAACACCTTAAAGAACTTGAACCCCTTATTAATACACGTGTTTGGCAAAGTGCACTTGGCCTGTTCCCACCACTGTTTTTTTCCCTGTATTTTTGTTTTGGATTGCACCATCCAGATAAAAATTAAACATCATTGCAAAGGGTTACAATGGTGGTTGACTGGGAACGTTTTGAATTTTAAGATACTTCTAATAGTGTCCATGTTATTTCCAAAAACATATTTTTTCCTGACTCGGGAATTATTTTTTTTTCCGAAAACGTATTTCCCCCCTGACTTATGAAAAGTAGAAGTGATTTTCAAAATTTACGGAACTTTTACAGGGAAATATATCGCTTATATGCTGTTAAACTAATGTACTAGAACTCTAAGTTTTAGAATATTGAACAAATAAAAAAATCAAAGCCTTTTCTGTGTCCAAAATAGCTGAAATGTCACATCAAAATCGTTTTTTACGATAAATTCAAAACTAATGTTATTTTGTAAATTTGAAAAAAGTTCCAAATTACCACAATTGAAGCTCTCTTAAATGACATATATTATGAATAGTATTGCCTTATATTAAAAGAGAAATGGACAAAAACCTTAATGTAAATTTCGGGGTTTTTTTTTTGTTAATTTTGCAAGTGTATAAATATTTTTACATTCCTGTTCAGAAGACGAAACAATCGCATAATTTTAAACAAATAAAGCAGAAACTGGATGGTCATTTGGTCAGTGTTGTTACCCGAGGGTAGGAAGTAAATCAATATTAGTCTACATCTGTTGTGGATTGATAATAGATAGGTGTGTTAATTATTGAAAACTTCGCAGATACAACAACAGATCAGATGGATACTGGTTATTAATTAAGGCTGTCTTTGTTAGAGTGACTTCCAGGGCAACTGCTGTTATTTGATGTATGCATCTTACATAATGGAATAGTAAAAACGGTTTAACACAGCCGGATATTATGGACTAACTACATCTCGATGCATACATGCTTAAAGGACTCTAGTTGAAGTACGTTTCTTTCTTATTTTTTCATTACTTACTTTTACATAACATAAATTGAACATTTTTACTGCCTTTCGCGGTTTCTAGTAATATCTGCAGATATGACCGGCTTTGGTCTTGGGACAAATTATGCAGGTCAGTTCACGTATCCATGTACATGTGCTGGAATAGGACCTTGATTTTTTTCCCAAAAAAAAGTCTAGGCGTTGATTTCTAAGTCCTTGGGATGTCCAAAATTTATTTTACACATGAAGTTGATGAAGGTTTTGCTCGTATTAGTATCTATTTTTTTTTTTTTTTTGTATTTCATTTAACCATATTTTATTGCTTATATATACATGCAAGTAGTTACAAAGAATTACAACAATACAAAAACAAATAGCCCGCCCGCTTAGCTCAGTAGGTAGAGCGTTGGTCTACGGATCGCATGGTCGTGAGTTCGATCCTCGGGCGGGGCGTATGTTCTCCGTGACTATTTGGTAAACGACATTGTGTCTGAAATCATTAGTCCTCCAGCTCTGATTCATATGGGGAAGTTGACAGCTACTTGCGGAGAACAGGTTTGTACTGGTACAGAATCCAGGAACACTGGTTAGGTTAACTGCCCGCCGTTACATGACTGAAATACTGTTGAAAAACGGCGTTAAACCCAAAATAAACAAACAAACAAAAGCAAATAGATTTTGCAACAAGTTCTATCAACATTACATTAAGCCCTTCCGAGTAGTGAAAATTACAGAAAAGAAAAATACAAGAATGGTGACACAGAATTATTTACATGTATATATGCAGTTAATAATTTAGATGTTGTTTGTCATTTAATCTTAGTCGTTTAATCTTTTTTGTATCTGTTTTCACAAAGAGTTACTCTTGACGGATTCATGCACACGCAACATGCATTTTTGTCAACATTTGCTGTACGATCAAATTTACGAGGAAGTTACATTGCGACAAGTTGACTAACATGCTGAATGCACCTGTTAGTGTTACTTTTCATGTCTGAGACATTAGTTCAAGCAAGGATTAATTCAGTAGGTAAGAGACCAGATATGTTTATTATTAAATTCTGTATCTAGCATTTAATGTTAGAACTGACATTTCACATGTCGGGTAAGTGTTCAGCACGAGAAAATAAAAATCTAAAAAGGTACAACTTTGAGTAAATACGCTACATACATTTACACATTTTATGTTAATACGTTATGTTATTTTAATTGCTCACGGCAGCCTTTACATAAGATCTGAAAACCTTCATTCTTATGCCATAGTTATGACAGTATGGTATGTTGATGAAACTGTAGAAGTTATTTGTTTTTAGGGGTTCACTCACGAAACGAAGCAACATTTTAAACCAACCAGCTTTTGTCGAAGAAGCCTTTAAGTTACATGGTTGGTTGGGCTATGTTCATTTATGTAAAAATTTTCAAATACCTTCTGAAGTTGGCAATTGCAGCAGAAAGACATCATACTGTCAAATGCGTCTGTCACGCTATTGAAATTTGATATAAAATAGAAGGAAAAAAGATCTGTAACTTGTGTCATACACATTAAAATACTATTTAAATAATACTCGCTTACTACTTTCAACATCTTATTTCAACTGCTGATTTTTTTTTTTTTTAATTTTCATGTTGATCAGGAGGCATGTCCCTTTAAGAGACGACCACCAGTTTCGTAACTGTAGGACCCCCAAATGTAAAAATGGTAACAAACGTAAAATAATTTTACCGTGTATAAAAACTTTCTACAAATGTAAAACCGCATTGTTACAAATGTAAAAACGTTGCTGGTGACATATGTAATAAAGAGCGTCACAAATGTTAAAACAAAATTTTGGTCACATATAAAATCAATTTCCTACAAATGTAAAACACAATTTTCGCAGTCACCTTGTGATTTCATCTATATGAAATAGTTTCGCCTTTTCTATCTAAAACAAAAACTATATAGCCGGAGTGGTCTACACGGTGATATGTGTAGTGTGTGTAGTAATGGACTTGTCCGTCCCTCAGTTTGTATGTTTCTTCTGCATAAAATATAGAAGACAATGCTCCTAGTACAGGTAAAGGAAGGGGAGGGGGGTAGCGGTAATAGATGTTTTTTCGGAAAACAGTTCCACAAGGACCATGCTTCTTCTTAGGCGTGAAATACAGCTTATGTTTACATTGACTCGATGTCATCATAGAAATGCTGTAAAACATGAACTGAGATGTATAAAATATTATAAAATGACACTGCACAACAATGCGCAACTCCTGATTTTAGTGTAAAAACATATTTTTGTCAGTGAAAAACATGAAAGAATGCTAAATAAAATAGTTATTCAGGTAAATAATTCATTCTATTATTTTCAAATTAGCGTTATTTATTGACACCGGACCTCTTTATATCAACTTATAATCCAAAGCTCAATTTTAAGAAAACCAGCACTCTCTCGTAAAGTAGCTTAACGAGGCTAAGTTGAATGTTCACGCAGGGTCGTGGGTTCGAGTCCCATACGGGGAACTTTTTTTACCCATTTTATAGTTAGTTTTTTCTTCTTCTGACAAAATGATCATTATATAATAGTAGACGGTAAGATCTATCGTTCAAACCATTAACTTGTCCTTTAACACATTGGTAAGGCTACTGAAACACATAAAGTTCGTTAAAATAACCCGATCGGGAAATGTGTCTAGCCTGTCAAAATGTACTGCAAGTAAGATACTTCTAACTTATCTCACTTTTTGGCAGAATTGTGGATTTAAAGGGGCCTAGCTGCCGTTTCGCAAATACAAAAGTGCGTACAGCTCACCAGAAAATTGACAGACATTTTCCCACTCCACCGCATGCCACAATTTCGTGCCACACAGCTCCACATTTCTACGTTCATAACCGGCACGTGCCGGAAAATAAACAGACAACATTCAATTCATGAAACACCTTCGAAGACAGGAATTAGCAGGGCTACGGGGTTTGGATGGGAGAAGGGGTGGGGGTCATACTGTTACACAAAGGTGCAACTTACAGCTCTTTTAAAACCTTGCTTGATTGTAGAATTCAGTTGGGCCCAGCTATGCCCCGGGTTTTTATGAAATCCGTACAACAAATGTTAAGCTTTCGTTTTAACTTTTTAACTTAACTATAAAAACTTAGAATGTATGCAAGCTCAAGTCTGGCTCATATTGGATCTTCATCTTTTCGGTTGTTTTCTTACATTAAGTTGTATGTCTAGATCAACTTATCTCCTGAACTACCAAAGTTTTTATTATCTTAAGGATGCTTTGTAATGTATGTATGTTACATAACTCTACAAATGTACTTTCCATTGAAGTGAATATATTAAAGAAAATAAATCGTGATTGAAATAGCTGGGAGAATAACGAAAATATCAAGAACGGGAATTAATACGTGTTGATAGAACACTACAAGACTCGGTCATAAAGTTCCCGGACTACTTTAGTTATATTAACATCGTTTCAAATTCAGACTTAATTTGATAATTGGTCTCATAGAGTAGATGATCCCTACTTTGGAGTCAGTAGTAGGTCACAGATCAATGTCACAGTGACCTTGAACAGTAAAATGGCTTCCGACCAATAACCAGGGAACCTTTAGGCATAGGTTCCTCAAACTTCGTAGGTAGATGCCCAATATTATTTTTGAGGTTACTCGGCCGCAGGTGGGCATATTAAAATCGCACTGTCCGTCCGTGTGCATGTGTGCATGCGTCCGTCCGTGTAAATTCTTGTCCGGGCTGTAACTCTGCCATCCATAAAGGGATTTTGCAAAACTTGTCATAAATGTTCACCATAATGAGACGACGTGTCAAGCGCAAGACCCAGACCTCTAGCTCCAAGGTCAAGGTTATACTTAAAAAACAAAGGTTAACAGGGTCTGTTTTGTGTCCGCTTCATAACTCTGCCATCGATGTTTTTTTTTCTCAAAACTAGTTTAGTTCTCACTGTTTAGTAATTGAAAACACTTGAATATACATACTTTGTCGGCTTGTATACTGTAAAGGAATGTACATAACGTGCAAGAACATACCAGAATAAAATTAAATACAATCGGAACTTGTACGCGGACTAACAGACAAATGGTAATTTCCATACTTTTTAGCTCGACTATACGAAGTATAAGGAGAGCTATCCTACTCGCCCCAGCGTCGGCGTCGGCGTCGGCGTCTTTCCGCGTCCCCACCTTGGTTAAAGTTTTGGTGCACTTTCTCTTTTTTCAACTTATCTCTGTAATTACTTGATGGATTTGATTCAAACTTGAAATACTTATTCCTCATCATCATCCACATCATCTGACATAAGGGCCATAACTCTGGCTCCAATATTTCATGAATTATCCCCCCATTTCACTTAGATTTTCAGGTTAAAGTTTTGATGCACTTTCACTCTATCTCTGTTATTACTGAATGGATTTGATTCAAACTTAAAATAGTTGTTCAACATCATCACCCACATCATATGACACAAGGTGCATAACTCTGGCACCATTTTTTAATGAATTATTCCCCCTTTTTACTTATAATTTCAGGTTAAAGTTTTGGTGCACTTTCACTCTACCTCTGTTATTACTGAATGGATTTGATTCAAACTTAAAATAGTTGTTCAGCATCATCACCCACATCATATGACACAAGATGCATAACTCTGGCACAATTTTTCATGAATTATTCCCCTTTTTACTTAGAATTTCAGGTTAAAGTTTTATGCAGTTTCACTCTATCTCTGTTATTACTGAATGGATCTGATTCAAACTTAAACAATAGTTCAACATCATTACCCTTATCATATGACACAAGGTGCATAACTCTGGGACCAATTTTTCATGAATTATTTCCCCTTTTTTACTTAGAATTTTAGGTTAAAGTTTTGATGCACTTTCACTCTGTCTCTGTTATTACTGAATGGATTTAATTCAAACTTAAAATAGTTGTTCAACATCATCACCCACACCATATGACGCAAGGTGCATAACTCTGGCACCAATTTTTCATGAATTATTTCCCCTTTCTACTTAAAATTTTAGGTTAACGTTTTGATGCTTTTTCACTCTGTCCCTGTTATTACTGAATGGATTTGATTCAAACTTAAACTTGTTGTTCAACATCATCACCCACACTATATGACACAAGCTGCATAACTCTGGCACGAATATTTAATGAATTATGCCACTTTTTGCTTAGGATATACTTATATAGTGTTTTGATACATTTTATCTTTACCTCTCTTATTACTTTAAGTTGATATTTTTGACATAGACTCAGGCTATTGTGCAATATCTTCATCCACAATTGGAGTCATTAAACACTCCAGTGACAGCTCTAGTTTCCTCAGATGTGCCCAGTTTCACTATCCAGCATCGAAATAGTCGAGCGCGCTGTCTCCTGTGACAGCTCTTGTTTAGGAAGTAGCATCCCATTTTCCATTTTCGAACTTTAAAATTTGAAAGACGAAGTCGAAATATAATTTTTATCCATAACTACTGAAACTTTGAAGCGGGTAACGTATGCATTTTGTTGCGCGAACTTCTTCAAATTTCAAGGGATTACAATAAAATAGTTAACATGAAGTGTAGATGTGCAACACATATTTTGACGCATTTCTGTCAAGATGTTGCAGAGTTATGTCCCCTTGATCTAAGAATGTGCTCCCCAAAAAATTATGTGTGTTTCGTGTCAGAATAAAAAAACTTTGAATGTTTTGCGATAATAAAAAACATATATCACTGTATGGAACACTCCGGCTATAAAGGCGTAACTATTTTATACAGGTGAAATCACCGGGCGACTGTGAAAATTGTGTTTTACATTTTTTGATTTTACATATATGACCAAAATTTTGTTTTTACATTTGTGACGCTTTTTTTTATTACATAATGTCACCAGCAACGTTTTTACATTTTTAACAACTTGATTTTAC
Organism: Mercenaria mercenaria; assembly: GCF_021730395.1. Classification (NCBI taxonomy): domain Eukaryota; kingdom Metazoa; phylum Mollusca; class Bivalvia; order Venerida; family Veneridae; genus Mercenaria; species Mercenaria mercenaria. Next base: position 1,207,821 of record NC_069364.1, read on the forward strand.
ATTTGTAGAAAGTTTCTACATATACGATAAAATTATTTAACGTTTTTACCATTTTTACTTTGTGACCTTTTTTACATTTGGAGGTCCTACAGTTACCATTACGCTTCTGTGATTATACAAATAATGATTTACAATGTATTGTCATGTTAAAGAATTGAATCATACAAAGCAAACTTTGCTTTTTCCGATTTTATATTTACATAATCAAGTGCATGTAAACACTGGTTGTTTGTGTCATTTTTTTATTTGTACTATAACAATACTGTACAACCTCGGTTAACAACAACCCTTGAGAGCAAGTACCTTTTTACACAGGCCATTTTTTTCGTTAATTAACCTTTCTACAATAACAACCTTTATTATATATTATTATATACCTATATAAATTCTTTCAAAAATACAGCTTGCATTTCACTAGGAAATACAAACAGGCCGAAAAAAAATCCCGTATTGTACCTACCAAATTCCCATATTGTACCCTCCGTATTGTATGTGGCCGGACTACTTTCATTAATATACATGAGCTGACATAGTTATATAAATAGCGCACACAAAAACATCACTCATTTCATTCGTTCGATTACAAATTAACAAACACAAAGATGGAGGTATATAATAAAAGGGTCTTTAGTTTAAACATATTTATTCCCAAGAGTACATAACATAGATTTGTATATTTACAACAACAAGCTAACATGATACTAAGGAAAGGATAAGAATGAAAGACATGTCTTATAGAATTCTTCTCCTTAGGCGGACAATAAAGTTTGTATGTAAACACAAAAGAGCAGTATATCATATTATACTCGTAGTGGGAATAGGTCGTGATACAAGTATCTGTATAGTGTAAAATGATAATGATAATTAAAAATAGAAAATAGAACAACGTTAAGTACTAAAGACTAAAGTAATCAGAAAGAGGAAAGGCAGAGAAAGGTAGGGGGGTATTGTCTCGGAATGAAAGGAAAGGCATCACGAAAATCTCATACTCTCAGATATGTAATTCTGAACATGCGTGAATATTATAGTATTATCCTGGTCTGAAAGGAATGGGTTTCCAAAGAGCAATGTGTTGAGATCAATCTCATAGTTTTGTAGATTAAGTAGTAAGACGTTACGGCAAGCACTGTATAATCTACATTCGAAAAGGAAATGGAAGTTTGATTCAATTTTTCCACACGTGCATAAAGGAGACGGAGAAATGTTTTTCATAAAGAGGTGATGGTTGAGGGAACTGCATTTAGTGCGAAGTCGTGTGTGAAGAATTTGGAGTTTTCTGCTACCAACGTAATAATACTGTGGCGTTTTCGTTTTGTTCTTGTAAATTTGACTTTTAAAGGCTGACAAGGTTGAGCAGTTGCGAACGTCTGCTGGTAGTTGGTTCCAATCACGAATGACTGAAGGTAAAAAGGAGTTGTAAAATAAAGCAGATTTGGCATGTATATTATGTATGTCATCAGAGTTTCTTAGTGAGTATCTTGGGTTACCAGCGTCGGGAATCAAAGATGAGAGATAATCGGGTGTTTGATTTGCCTGCATTTTAAAGAATATAACGAGTTTGTGCTTATATCTTCTTTCCGATAGGGGTTCCCAATTGATTTCCTGGTGTAGATTTTCCAAAGAGATGAGTTTTGTGGTCCCAGAAGCAATACGTGCACACTCGTTTTGAAAAAAGGGTCTTTACAACAGTAGCTAGATCTGGGATTTTGTATACGGCTCGAGTGGATTTTGCAAGGACGGATCGCACTAGGCGCATGCGCGCTTCGTGACATCGGATCTGGCAAAATCAGCTCGAGCCGAATACAGCATCCCAGATCGAGCTACTGTTTCAATAACCCTATTGTATACAACAACCTCAATACAATGACAATACAAGTCAAATGGTTTATCGCGGCCAGAAATTTGTACAAACCGGACAGAAGTTGCGAAATTGTCATTTGTGCAGGATAGAAGCGTTTACCATAATGTCCAGTACTGGACAGGTATAGTGACCATGCACGGACACAGCCAATTTTCTCAGAGGGGGTCAGATCCCCTGCCCCCCCCCCACCCCCCCTGGAAATTTTGAAATTTAGCACTTCATTTTTTGCATTCTGGGACAGTTTTATGGACTAACCTGTTAAATTTGGGAAAATGATAAAATCAAGCTTTCTTGAAGGTAAAATTCTTAGTTTCTTTTAGATAAATAATATGAATTATGTCTGTGTCGTATGTAGCAGCAACCGCATATACTTTACATGCAGTCCTAATGTTGCCTTTTTCGAAATTTTTTTTCTTTCCTTCTTGTCTTCTTTCCTTTTTTAAAGATTTTCCAGAAGGGGTCCGGACCCCCGGTCCCCCCCCCTCTGGATCCGCGCATGGTGACATATTATGCTTTCTGTTTATGCAGGTAAACTTGTGTTTGGTTAAATTTCAACAGAGCACAATTGTCTGAACAGTGTACAAACTCATTACTGTTTTTTCAGGCAAGGGTGGAAAAAAAGTGGTAGACAATGAAAGCAGTAACATTTTTATTAAAAAAAAATGATACAAACATTTCCAACATCTTTGGACGGTTCAAAAGTCCCATGTTAAACATACGATAAAGCCCGAAACGCGTGAAAATGTTCCGAATGTAAATCGGGTGAAGTAAGCGCTCTATGTATAGAATTAGATTATGCGTCTAGATTGATTAAACTGGGCGAGTCTACTTACTTATTACTTGAGGATGAAAAAAACGTGTTTTTAAATGTTGCTCTTAAACAAGGGTGGCGGTTGAACTACTAAAAGTACAACAACAGTTAATTCACAACAAATCGTACGATATGTTTTATAATCAGTAGAAGCTAGTCGTATTTACGCTTATGAGACCTGTTTCACCCACAAGTAAAGAATTCACAGGTCCATCATGAAATATTTTCCCCAGCGCGCATATACTTGTCCTATTCAATATGGCCGCGATCAACAATGTTTACAACGCAACCTGTGTAAACAAGCTCATTTTAGACTTCTTTGCTACTATGAAATTGCTTCAGCCACATTTGGCGATGTCAAAGCACATCTGAACATTCTTATATAGCATTTAAACTAAAAGAAACTTTCATTTAAACTTCAAATCTAATATATTTATATACATGAAATGCTCGATAATGAAAACATACCCGTGCAATAACACGCCCGTGCAAATATATAAAACATAATTATATTGTTAATATACATTTACATTTTTAGCTCGACTGTTCAAAGAATACTTGGCTATTAGGCATATAGCTTTGAAACTTATTTTTCTTTTTCTAGGTCAATTACCAACCTCACTGGGTCAAGTCCCATAATTCTGACATGTATGTTGGTCAAATAATGGCCCCTTTGGACTTGGTAAAAGTTTTGCATGCAAGTTACTGTCTCCAAAGCAAGTAACCGCGCCATGAGAAAACCAACATAGTGGGTTTGCGACCAGCATGGATCCAGACCAGCCTGCGCATCCATGCCGTCTGGTCAGGATCCATGCTGTTCGCTAACAGTTTCTCTAATTCCAATAGGCTTTGAAAGCGAACAGCATGGATCCTGACCAGACTGCGCGGATGCGCAGGCTGGTCTGGATCCATGCTGGTCGCAAACCCACTATGTTGGTTTTCTCATGGCACGGCTCAAATGCAGATATTGAATAGAAACTTCATATATGTCTTCGCGGTTATAAAACTAGATTATCTCATCAGTTCCTATAACTCTGGCATGCATTTTGACCAAATTATATCTCCTTTTGAACTTAAAACTTCTAGATAAAGTTTTGCTTGCAAGCTACTATCTCCAAATCTAATGCAGATACTGTATTGAAACTCTGTAAATATTTATACATTTGGGGTAATATTCCAGCTTCTGGGACAATAATTCGAGTAGTCGAGCATTAGCTGTATTACGGTCAGGTCTTTTGTCTTACCTGTCTCTGTTATTTTTCTTAACGTCATCCGTTTTTCGTACCAAGTAATCAAGACCTTGGCATCGTTTATCGTCTGATTTATCAAGGGTCAGAGTTTAGATTCGCGGGTGGTAGCCTGAGTGGTTAAATATATATATTTAAGTATATAAACGGTTGTCCTATATATATTCATTCTAACGTGCTCATGACAACAGGATGATATAAGTAATGCTGTATTTTATTCATCAGTGTAGTGATGAATTGGAAGTCATGTGACAGTTTGACGTCATAATTGACGTCATAAAATTTCTCGCACCAGCCCGCGCGTCAATTATTGTTTATTGCAGAATATACAACGCTTGAATTCCTATAAAAACACCGATGTAACTCATTGCAGACTTGGAGCGGTCTTCTGCGCATGCCCGAAAGTGATTGTCAATTGTAGCGCACGGCAAAAATATGCATATTTTTGCATGTCCGCATGCATTTAGTGTACAATATGCATAAAATACTGACTAAAGGTTAGGGTTAGTATCACCATGGTTACAAGATATATACATTTATGATATTTTCGTTCAAATTTAGTTAATCCGGTATGTACCGGAGTCTGTAATTTATACCGGCGCTCCAAGTCTGCATTGAGTCACAGTCTAAAAACACTGCATTGTCAATTCCTGTCCTCTATATAAATAGTCCGGAGAAAAATAATATTTACCAACTTGACACGGCGCCAGCGGATCTCAGTGAAGCAGGCAGTCAAGAAAAGTGCACCATCTGCTTAACCTAATTGTAACAATATTTTCATAACCACCGAAGCAAACGAAATAATATATCAATCAGCGTCATTCGCTGGTAAATGAAATTTCGTGCATGGCGATATACCACTGCTTCGAAAAGAAAAGAAATATTGCTATCTAATAGAATTTTCGGAGTTTTTAAATGAAAAAGAAAAGTGAATACATTTGAGAAACGTCACTTGAGGATCCTTATTTAAATTCTTGGTAGCACGATCTACAGAGCGCTTGTCAAAATTGAACACCGCCTCCGGTTCGTTAAGACCACTGTCTTTGCCAGATTACCAAAAAAGCACAAAAAAAAAAAAAACAAACTAATTTTCCGATAAATATATAAACATAAAATTAGCTATTTATATCGGTATTATAGGTAAAATGCATGTGGAAACTTTTATATAATATTTCACAGCAATTTGTAAGAGAAACAAAACATGTTAATCCGTGTCTTAATCTCAAGTTGACTTATAAAGAATAAATCGACCCCACCCCTACCCCCGCATTGTATAAGACTACAAAAGCCTGACGTATAGGGTATTTATTGGTCATTTTAGCACCTGTAATCCCCTATCAAGGTTTGGTCATTTTATGCTTGGTTGGTCTGCACAATTTTGCACTTTGAAGAACGCCTGAAGGTATGACAGGTTAATATTTGGTCATTGAGATCATATTAAGCGGTCAGTTTTGGACGCTTTTATTTTATTTTAAGTCAACTAAAACCTATCCTGGTTTCACCTGTTATTTCTTTGCGAGTTTCGAATTTCTTAGAGTGGTATGGAGAAAAAAATGAAATAAAGAAATGGATATTAAAACATACGAGATTAATTGAAGGACTATGACTTGAGAAATACAATGAAGAAGTGCGTAGAGGTATGTTTTCATTAGAATCCTAGGTTATGAAATTACAGAATCAGCGTTTCATATCATAGAACGATAAATAAGATTTTCACTATAGGGATAGTGAAAATATATTTGAAACACATGCTAAATTATGGTCTAATTCTCTGGCTCTGGTGCCGCATTTGTAAAATTCTGTTATTTCAAACTTGGGACATTTCAATTCGAGAAAAGAATATGTTTTACAATAATTAACTCCTTTAACGGAATATCATTGGCATTGCCAGCAATCGCTCTTTATATGTTAAAAAAATCCACAACTATAGTACATACATCTGTTTTGTTCAGAAACCAGAAGGTGTCTCATATGTATTTGTTATTACATTATCCATGTTAATGATATAGAAATAATAAATATTTTCCAGAACGTATGATGTGTAGGCAAGTTTTTTGATAGTCAAATAAATGAGTCCGATAAATAGATAAAACTGTTCTTTATATGATGAAGAAAGCGTAGTCTAGCCTGAATATTAGTAACAAGGTCAGTATTTTTCAGGTATGAGGATTTCATTTCGAAAGTTGACGGAGAGGATAATCTTGCTCGTGTTCAGCACGTGCGTGGTTTGCCTCCTCCTGCAGAACAGTATGTTACAGCAGTCATACACGGTAAGTTAACTGTTAGACAATGTGTCCTCGCTTTATATACAGTCGCAAAGGTATAATTTATTTGTTTGTTTTTTTTTTTGTTGGGTTTAACGTCACACCAACACAATTATAGGTTAAATAGTGACTTTCCGGCTTTTGATGGTGGAGGGGAAAAAAACAAGATGCCCCTCCAAGTATCATTTCATCGCGGACGGGTACCTAGGTAAAGGCACCGACCAGCTTGATGGCTTCCTCACATGAAGAATTCAACGTATCGAACGAGGCTCGCACCCACATCGATGGGGGAAGGAGTGACTAAAAGTCAGGGATCTTGATCACTCGGCCACGGAGGCCCCAGTACAAGTTATCATTATCTGTAAAATTGTTTGGCACTGTATGTTTTCTATTTGCTACCGAGAAAACTCACTGAAAAAAAACGTAATCCATATTTTAAAGAATATATTGCCAAGCACCCGTTTTGTGATGCTTTCTTTTGTAACAAAAACGTTTAATGTCTATTTGTGTTTAAGTTTATGTGGTGTACCAAAACGTTGGTGGGTAAAAATGAATATCCCGAAATGATCAGCGCAACATTTTCCCATGTATGTTACTGTTATCATTAAAAGTATTTTAAATGTTGCGGGAAGTGAAAAACAAACTAGTATGCATAAAACAGTTGCTTTTTTTTCATTTCATCATATTTTTCAGGGCTATTTGATAATTCATCAAACCAGTGGCGGTTCTTTTGCTGTGAGATCGAGAAAATATTTAGAATCAGACCATGCAATAACAAGATCACAAGATGATGTTAATAAACATAATGATACTGGAAACAGCTTGACAACCACCGCTACCCCATACCATGACACTTTGCTGCAGTGGCGCCAATATCAGAAAGAGGCTCTGGCAGTGTTTATATTGAGCGCCATTGGTTCAAATTTTACGTCACAACGAGGCTATAAAAGAGAAATCAAATTAAATGGTTGGGAGGGAATGAAACATAGGAACATGAAGATTAAGTGCTGTGTATTGTGGAATTCAAATAAATTTACATATTTTTCGGCTCCAGAGAAAATTTACTGGAAGAAAAGCAGACTTCCGGCTACACAATTTACATGTCCGATTAGAGGGCCATTAATAGATGTAAGAGGGGTAACGCTGGAATTTAGTAAGAAAAAATGTCCAAGAGACGAATCTGTGTATATCAAACCATTTCTACCCAAGGAACAACCGAAACACTCGTTTGCAATTTGTGTTAAAATAGTCTATGGTAACATTGATATGAAGCTACTAGTTGATTGGATGGAATTCTACCGGGAAATGAAGGTGGATCAGGTGTTTATGTTTACATATAATCTGACAAACAATATAGAAACTGTGTTGCAACATTATATAAATACTGGTTTCCTAGACAGAAGGCATTTTGATTTTCCATGGAAAAAAGATGGACGTAAGTATGGAAAATTTGGATCTATTCATCTCAGTTGTAGGATCTGTTTCACTTCGTCACATATTCTGAACGTTCCGGTCTACTTTACTTCCACGTATTCACTTCCCCGCCTATTTTGAATGTTTGGATCCATTTCACTTCCCTGCCTATTTTGAATGTTTGGATCTATTTCACTTCCCCGCCTATCTTAAATGTTTGTATCTGTTTCACTCCCCCGCCTATTCCAAATGTTAGGATGATCTATTTTAATTCCTCGCCTATTATGAATGTTTGAATCTATTTCACTTCCTCAACTACCCTGAAACGTTCGGGTATATTCCATTTATGACCTATACTTATTGTTTGAAAATGTTATTCGACTTTATGACCTGTTCTGATTACTCGGATTTACTAGCATTCTATTTCTTGCTTATTCTGATATGTGGATCTGTTCAGTTTCCTGACCTTTTCTGATATGTAGATTTGTTCAGTTTCCTGACCTATTCTGATATGTAGATCTGTTCAGTTTCCTGACCTTTTCTGATATGTAGATCTGTTCAGTTTCCTGACCTTTTCTGATATGTAGATCTGTTCAGTTTCCTGACCTTTTCTGATATGTAGATCTGTTCAGTTTCCTGACCTTTTCTGATATGTAGATTTGTTCAGTTTCCTGGCCTTTTCTGATATGTAGATTTGTTCAGTTTCCTGACCTATTCTGATATGTAGATCTGTTCAGTTTCCTGACCTTTTCTGATATGTAGATCTGTTCAGTTTCCTGACCTTTTCTGATATGTAGATTTGTTCAGTTTCCTGGCCTTTTCTGATATGTAGATTTGTTCAGTTTCCTGACCTATTCTGATATGTGGATCAGTTCAAGTTATATATTGACCTATTCTGATATGTGGGTCTATTTAATTTCCTAACCTATTCTGACATGCTGATATATTAAGTTTCCTGACCTATTGAATTCTGATATATGTGGATCTATTCATTTTCCTAATAATGTAAAAAATAACACCCTGATGTATTCTGAACGTTCTTTTCATCGTTTAACAACATAGCATCAGTGCTATTCTGTCGCAGCAGCGGTTAGTTGTAATGTCTTTCTTCTAAATACTTGCATTTGTTTTTTTATTGACAGTTATGAAACGAGAGGTAGGGGTGAAGTCGCCAAACGTTTGGCAGGATGAGCAGGTTGTTGTGTTCGATTGTTACCAGCGTCTCCATGGTTATACGTATATCGCCATTGTTGACCTTGACGAGTTTCTGTTACCAAGGAGACACAAAGATATAAAAAGCATGATGGTCTGTGAACTTTTGATTTAATTTGTCTATGTCAATAATTAAATTGTGTGTGTAAGGCCTATAGTTTGCTATGATGAAAAAAAATGTTTTGTCGAGCTTCGCTTCCATATGCTAGATTAATTCAAGTCTTTTCTTAGGCCTACTTTTAAACTGCACTATATATATCATACATTTCACTTAAAGCGTTTTTAGCTCATCTGATTTTTAAAAAAAAAAAATGATGAGTTATTGTCATCACTTGATCGGCGTCGGTGTCGGCGTCGGCGTCGGCGTTGCCTGGTTAAGTTTTATGTTTAGGTCAGCTTTTCTCCTAAACTATCAAAGCTATTACTTTGAAACTTGCAACACTTGTTTACCATCAATAGCTGACTCTGTACAGCAAGAAACATAACCCCATCATTGCTTTTTGCAAGAATTATGGCTCCTTTTGGACTTAGAAAATATCAGATTTCTTGGTTAATTTTTATGTTTAGGTCAACTTTACTCCTACACTATCAGAGCTATTGCTTTGAAACTTGCAACAGTTGTTCACCATCATAAGCTGACCCTGTACATTAAGAAACATACCTCTGTCCTGCTTTTTGCAAGAATTATGGCCCCTTTTGGACTTAGAAAATCAGATTTCTTGGTTAAGTTTTATGTTTAGATCAGCTTTTAAAACTTGCAACACTTGTTCACCATCATAAGCTGACCCTGTACAGCAAGAAACATAACTCTGTCCTGCTTTTTGCAAGAATTATGGCCCCTTTTGGACTTAGAAAATATCAGATTTATTGCCAAGTTTTATGTTTAGGTAAACTTTTCTCCTAAACTATCAAAGCTATTGCTTTGAAACTTGCAACTGTTGTTCACCATCATAAGCTGACTCTGTACATCAAGAAACATAACTGATGATAACTCCATCCTGCTTTTTGCAAGAATGATGGCCCTTTTTGGACTTAGAAAATCATGGGTAGGACAATTTTTCTATTATACAAAAAAATCAGATGAGCGTCAGCACCCGCAAGGCGGTGCTCTTGTTTTAAACAAGAAGAGTGACCGCAAGGCGGTGCTCTTAGTTTAAACAAGAAGAGTGAGTGTGTAGCAGATGATATTTTTACGGGGTTTACATAAATTAGGCCGATAACTAAACCTTTTTGATGCTTTGTCTGTCTTCCTCACGTTTTCTTTCATTTTCGTTTCAGGGAAATTTAACTGAACAATTTCCTAAAGCTGCCGGATTTACATTTAAAAGTTTTATTTTCGCAAAAGACTGGAACAAAACAGTTACCACAAGTGGTTCTGATATTGTGCAGTATTTACGAAGAACACCGGCGCTCTATACGAGACAGAAAAATGTCCATATACCTGGCCGGATCCGACCAGACAGCATCGACACACACGAGTTCGAGCCTTTAGAGGGTTACGAAAGGTTAGTACTTTCAAAATATCTTATTTACCAAAATGTACTTGATGTATCTTTACGCTGAACTTTACTATGCCGGTAGATCACCTATTAGAGCGTAAAGATTTTAATATATTCTTCTTTGTTTTTAGGAAGTTACCTTTTATATGAATGTTTTGAAGCACAGACTTGCTGTAGCTACCGGTCACGTATGTAGCCAGTCGTCAAAGGATGTGCAGACATATAATTGAAGGGTTATAGGGTATATCCCGTCCCTTCCCCGGAAAGAATGAACTACAAGGACGGATATGAAGCTTTTTAACATATGATTGGAGATAAAATCTGATTATGAATGTGTGCCAGTCACGTACACACCCGTCTGTTTTTTTACATAAAAGATAGCTATAAGCCATAGGCAGCACCGGATAATGTTTCAGTTCTGGTAAATGAAAACAATAGTATATCTATTTTTCTTTCAGAGTTACTGTATCGGAGACTACGGCGGCCATTAATCATTATCGCACGTGCTACTCTGACTTCCAGAGACTGTGCAAAAACAAGAAGAAACGAATTTTTGACAAAACGATATTAAAAGTGGTTGAAAAAATTAACAATAGAACGTTATGGATAAATGATTTTAAAAAGTAGCATTTTATACGCTAGGGAAGATTTTCCGTACAACCTTGAGTCCTTACCTGTATGATAAGATTTGGAAAGAAGTAGCGTCGTAAGACTGAAGATAATTTCACAACGCGGACGTCTGTCCAAGTTCCAGGTAGATGGCAATCGTAAGTAATAAGGACACTATAAAGTACACAGAACGTAACTGGGATGTTATAAAAGAAGGCAGATATGGTCATCGTGGAAACGGCAAGAAAAAACCAACACTCCATCCTGTTACTACATCTTTTCTGGAAGGCTTCAAGATCTGACGTAACTTTTCTCAAAGCTTCATCATTGTTTACACATAGTACGATTTGTTGCCCTAACTCTTAGTACTACAAATGAAATTCTGTTTTTTTCTCTCAGGTATCATATTGTATTCAGTAAGCTTCAGTCACTATTATATTGTGACGATTGCGACGGATATTTACCGGTCAATAGTGCCACGTCATTCAAGCGATCATTAGGTACCTTTCGAAGATATCTTGGGGCACTTTCGGCCGATAGTTGCTGTGCTGATCAGTGATGTCACGCGATGCTTGCAGGAAGTTCTTACAAATGGTACTTGCAGTTGCTAATTATCAGCAAGCGCAGTCGCTAGTTATCAATCAATGATGTCAAATGATACTTGCAGTCGCTTGTTGCCGATCAGTTATGTAAAATGATTCTTGCAGTCGATAAATACCGATCAGAAGTGTCAAATGCTATTTGCAGTCTAGTTATCAATCAGTTATGTCAGTTGATACTAACAATCGCAAGTGACCAATCAGTTATGTTACATGTTGCTAACAGTCGCTAGTTGCTGATCAGTTATTTCAAGTCACTAGTTACCGATCAGTGATGTCAAATGATACTTGCAGCCAATTGATACTTGCAGTCGCTAGTTACCGATCAGTGATGTCAAATGATTACTTTCAGCCAATTGATACTTGCAGTCGCTAATAACCAATCAATGATGTCAAATGATAATTGCAGTCGCTAACTACCGATCAGTGAAGTCAAATGGTACTTGCAGTCGCTAACTAGCGATCAGTGATGTCAAATGATACTTGCAGCCGCTAACTACAGATCAGTGAAGTCAACTTGCAGCCGCTAGTTGCCGATCAGTGATGTCACATGATACCTGCAGTCGCTAGTTGCCGATCAGTGAAGTCAAATGATACTTGCAGTCGCAAACTACCGATCAGTGAAGTCAAATGATACTTGCAGTCGCTAGTTGCCGATCAGTGATGTCAAATGATACATGCAGTCGCTAACTACCGATCAGTGAAGTCAAATGATACTTGCAGTCGCTAACTACCGATCAGTGTAGTCAAATGATACTTGCAGTCGCTAGTTACCAATCAGTGATATCAAACGATACTTGCAATCGCTAACTACCGATCAGTGAAGTCAAATGATACTTGCAGTCGCTAACTACCGATCAGTGATGTCACGTGATACTTGCAGTCGCTAGTTACCGATCAGTGAAGTCAAATGATACTTGCAGCCGCTAGTTACCGATCAGTGATGTCAAATGATACTTGCAGCCGCTAGTTACCGATCAGTGAAGTCAAATGATACTTGCAGTCGCTAACTACCAATCAGTGTAGTCAAATGATACTTGCAGTCGCTAGTTACCGATCATCGATGTCAGATAATACATGCATCCGCTAGTAACAGACCATAAAGGCAGTCAGTACTTACCGACTTATGAAATCACAACGGATATTTACCAATTAAATCGCGATTGGCTTTCACCGATTTATGATGTCACGCGACAATTATGATCTATATTTACCGATGTCATGTGACAATTTCAATCGGTATTTACGATTAGGGATGTCACTTGATGCTTTCGGTCGATGACATCTCTTGATATTTGCGATTGATAATTTTAAACTATTAGGTAACGTACAAGTTTCGTGAATCTTACAACTTCTACTTACTGACCAGTTAGCTCTTAAACTTTTGTTACTGACTATTGATGTCATTTCAACTCGTTGAATCGGTGTTTTAATAAATCAATGATTTTGCTCATTTTATGATGTACGTAAGGAATAATACAATGAGATATATGTTATGTGTTTATTTTCTTATACATCCGAAGGACAGCAAAAGCCAAAAGAGACCTTCAGACTGGAAACAGTTTCAGATCAACAATTGGGGAATGTTTGGGCCTATATGGTCAAACTTCATAGAATGATTGCCTGTGGTCAGTAGATAACCCCCATATTCTTTTTTGGTTGGGTCAGTAAGTCAAAGGTCAATGTGACATTGAGAATGTTTCGTAGCATTTGCCGGAGAATGTTTGTGCATATTGTCATCATTCTTCATAGCATTATAGGGGTCCTCCATGGCCGAGTGGTTAAGGTCGCTGACTTCAGATCACTTCCCCTCGTCGGTGTGGGTTCGAGCCTCACTCTGTGCGTTGAATTGTTCATGTGAGGAAGTCATCCAGCTGGCATACGGAAGGTCGGTGGTTCTACCCAGGTGACCGCTCGTGATGAATTGGTGCACGGAGGGGCACATGGAGTCTTCCTCCACCATCAAAGCTAGAAAGTCGTCATATGACCTATAATTGTGTCGGTGCGACGTTAAACCCAAGAAAATAAATAAATGAATCATAGCATTATCGTCAATAGTCAGTAGATGGCCCTGGTTGGTTTTGGGTTTAGGACAATGATCGCCAGACTAAAAACGGGTTATTTGAGTGTTTTTATTATCAAATCTTATGCTCAGTAAACCACCCATGTCAAGGTGACAGCATAATCAAGCCCTTTTAGTAACGCAACCAGTTACACCCGACATGCCATCATCTAGATTATTCAAGACATATTATATCAACAAACTATTTCACAAACATATCATGTATTTCGAAGGAAAGTTTTAATGATCCCAATTCAGCCGATGAAACAAGAAAATGTTATACCGACATCCTTTGGAACATTTTTAAACAAACACTGTTGGTTAATACACGGTCCTCCACAAGTTAAGGAGCACAATGCTGATACACTCTACCATCATACAGTCATATATATTGTATAATTCATGAAGATATGATATGTCAAAAAAAAATGCTCGGAAGTCTATTATTGTTGAAGATTAATTTATTTTTTATTTTTCAAAGATTAATTTCTGTATTTTTTAAGATTTGGGATTCTCATTTTTGAATTGGTGAGAAAATCTACCATATAAAAGGGAAGTAATTTACAATAACATTATGAAAGGTACACCTGACGTAACGGGTTATTTCAAACTACATAATCAGTACATACCATTGAAAATTTAAGGCTCATTCTCTGTTTATAATGTGGCTGCTATAGTTTTCTTACGGATATAAAGTATATTTTTTTGGTTAAATCTTACTTTGGATAATTGTTTTATGAAATACGTCAAAGGTCTGAATATTTGGTTCAATAATTAGGAATTATGTCTCCCCAAAGAGACATATTGTTTTTGCCCTGTCCGTCCGTCCGTCCGTCCTTCCGTCCGTCCGTCCGTCACACTTCATTTCCGAGCAATAACTGGAGAACCATTTGACCTAGAACCTTCAAACTTCATAGGGTTGTAGGGCTGCTGGAGTAGACGACCTCTATTGTTTTTGGGGTCACTCCGTCAAAGGTCAAGGTCACAGGGGCCTGAACATTGAAAACCATTTCCGATCAATAATTAGAGAACCACTTGACCCAGAATGTTGAAACTTCATAGGATGATTGATCATGAAGAGTAGATGACCTCTATTGATTTTGGGGTCACTTTGTCAAAGGTCAAGGTCACAGGGGCCTGAACATTGAAAACCATTTCCGATTAATAACTAGAGAACCACTTGACCCAGAATGTTGAAACTTCATAGAATGATTGATCATGAAGAGTAGATGACCCCTATTGATTTTGGGGTCACTTCTTCAAAGGTCAAGGTCACAGGGGCCTGAACATTGAAAACCATTTCCGGTCAGTAACTTGAGAACCACTTGACCCAGAATGTTGAAACTTAATAGGATGATTGATCATGCAGAGTAGATGACCCCTAACGATTTTGGGGTCACTCTGTGAAAGGTCAAGGTCACAGGGGCCTGAACATTGAAAACCATTTCCGGTCAGTAACTTGAGAACCACTTGACCCAGAATGATGAAACTTCATAGGATGATTGATCATGCAGAGTAGATGACCCCTAACGATTTTGGGGTCACTCTTTTAAAGGTCAAGGCCACAGGGGCCTGAACATGGAAAACCATTTCAAATCAATAACTTGAAAACCTCTCGACCCAGAATGTTGAAACTTCATAGGATGATTGTTCATGCAGAGTAAATGACCCCTATTGGTTTTGGGGTCACTCAGTTAAAGGTCAAGTTCACAGGGGCCTGAACATTGATAACCAGTTCCGATCAATAACTTGAGAACCACTTGACCAAGAATGTTGAAACTTCATAGGATGATTGAACATGCAAAGTAGATGACCCCTATTGATTTTGGGGTCAGTCTATTAAAGGTCAAGGTCACAGTGGCATGTTCATGTAAAATCAATTTTTGGAAATAACTTGAGAACCACTTGACCTACAATGTTGAAACTTAATAGGATGATTGGACATGCAGAGTAGATGACCCCTATTTATTTTGAGGTCACTTGATCAAAGGTCAAGGTCACAGGAGCCTGAACAGTGACTTGAGAACCACTAGGCCAAGAGTGTTGAAATTTAGCGGGATGACTGGACATGCCAAGTAGATGATCCCTATTGCAGCCAACCATCAGTGTCTCTTTGACTTTCGCTCCTGACCCCTATTGACTTCTTGCCTATAGGACTTTGCATTTGGGGAGACATGCGCTTTTTTACAAAAGCATTTTCTAGTTATTATTGAATCTATTGTTTTCTGATTACCTCCCCTTTATGCCGTTGATCGTATAAAATCATGTGCAATTTTGAAAGTAGTGCTTTTCTAACTATGTCATTATGCAAGCTGATTTATCTGTTTTTAACAGAAAATTAAAAGCCCTATTAGACTTTTATACAAATGTTAGCCAATGCATAATTAATCGATATTAATCTCATCTGCAGCAACAGTCATAATTTTTAGCTCGACTATACGAAGTATAAGGAAAGCTATCCTACTCAACCCGGCGTCGGCGTCGGCGTCCCCACCTTGGTTAAAGTTTTTTTTACACTTTCTCTTTTTTCAACTTATCTCTGTAATTACTTGATGGATTTGATTCAAACTTGAAATACTTATTCCTCATCATCTGACATAAGGGCCATAACTCTGGCACCAATATTTCATGAATTATTCCCCCTTTTTACTTAGAATTACAGGTTAAAGTTTTGGTGCACTTTCACTCTACCTCTGTTATTACTGAATGGATTTGATTCAAACTTAAAATAATTGTTCAACATCATCACCCACACCATATGACGCAAGGTGCATAACTCTGGCACCAATTTTTCATTAAATATTCCCCCTTTTTACTTAGAATTTTAGGTTAAAGTTTTGATGCACTTTTACTCTGTCTCTGTTATTACTGAATGAATTTGATTCAAACTTAAAATAGTTGTTCAACATCATCATCCACATCATGTGACACAAGATGCATAACTCTGGCACCATTTTTTCATGAATTATTCCCCCTTTTCACTTAGAATTTCAGGTTAAAGTTTTGATGCACTTTCACTCTATCTCTGTTATTACTGAATGGATTTGATTCAAACTTAAAATAGTTGTTCAACATCATCACCCACATCATATGACACAAGGTGCATAACTCTGGCACCATTTTTTCATGAATTATTTCCCCTTTTTACTTAGAATTTTAGGTTAAAGTTTTGATGCACTTTTACTCTGTCTCTGTTATTACTGAATGTATTTGATTCAAACTTAAAATAATTGTTCAACATCATCACCCACACCATATGACGCAAGGTGCATAACTCTGGCACCAATTTTTCATTAATTATTCCCCCTTTTTACTTAGAATTTTAGGTTAAAGTTTTGATGCACTTTCACTCTGTCTCTGTTATTACTGAATGGATTTGATTCAAACTTAAAATAGTTCTTCAACATCATCACCCACACTATATGACACAAGGTGCATAACTCTGGCACCAATATTTAATGAATTATGCCCCTTTTTGCTTAGGATATACTTATATAGTGTTTTGATACATTTTATCTTTACCTCTCTTATTACTTTAAGTTGATATTTTTGACATAGACTCAGGCTATTGTGCAATATCTTCATCCACAATTGGAGTCATTAAACACTCCAGTGACAGCTCTAGTTTCCTCAGATATGCCCAGTTTCACTATCCAGCATCGAAATAGTCGAGCGCGCTGTCTCCTGTGACAGCTCTTGTATATTTCGCTATATAATAGATAGCTTATTTCTGGGTTTGGATTCTGAATATCTACTTGTTAGTATATATTATCTTGTTTTAAATATATTTCATATATGCTATTTTCATATTAGTAGGAAAATTAAGAAAAAAAACAACATGTATTGTACTTTTCATGTATAAGGGAAGTCATTACATAGACCAAGTTAAAAGAAAATGACCTTTAAGTTAGGGGTCTGGGTCTTGTACATATGGCACTTCGTCTTAATGGTAAATATTTATCCCAAGTTATTTGATTATCAGTCTTCGCATGGAAAAGGTAAAGATCAGATCTCAAATGTGACTTGACCTTGGAGCTTACAATCCTAGTCTTGCATGTGACACCCCTTTTGTTATGGTGGCTGTTTGTGCTAAGTTATAGTGGACGCAACTTGACCCCGATGGTTGACCTTTGTATTATAATACCTAATGGGGCACAACCTATTATCGAAAAGGAGTATACATAAAACACGAGCTGCACGAGAAAAAGGAAATATAAATCTGGTAATTATAAGTTAGTGTATTGGAAAGTTTTAACTGATCAGATGTAAGTATAGTGGACGCAACTTGACCCCGATGGTTGACCTTTGCATTATAATACATGATAAGGCACAACCTATTATTGAAAAGGAGTGTACGTAAAACACGAGCTGCACGAGAAAAAGGAAATAAGAATTTGTGTAAATATAAATTAGTGTATTGGAAAGTTTTAACTGATCAAATGTAAGTATACATACTTTGATACTGCACTGTAAACAAACTAATTTCATATAAATATACAAGGCTACCCTAAGCACCCTTGATTTCTACAATGAAATAATCGATATGAATAATCAGCCTAAGGTCAACCATCGCGGTCAAGTTGCGACTACTATACTGGCATATCCATCCATGCATAGTATAACTATTGACATGAAAATGACTTATATTAACTATTTATACTGTACCGATAAGGGGAGATAACACACGCCTTTTTTATACATGCGCATTCCGTGGCAAGTCATTCGACTCCAAAACAGGTAATTCAACAGGTAAATGACGTCAACGTAATAAACAATTCAGACATTCTCGCGCATTTCGTGAAAATTTAATCACGTTGAGTGACAATGTATTCATCTATTAGTTTTTTTTCTCGTTTTATGCAGCACATGTTCATTTTGTCATAGCAACTTCAGAATTCCTCGGGATACGTTGGTACCCTCGCCCTACCAGGCTCAGTCGCATTCTAACCTCTATGGATTCTGCAGATGTTATAACACGATAAAACATGCGTTATTCCTACAAAAAGTGACTAGGCTGGGATAACGCTGTTAAAACTATGATAAAACAACACTTTACCTTGCTTTGCTTATATGAAGTAAACAAGATGCACATACTCTCTGATCGGTGGTTTTTATTGTGATGTCATACATATGATGGTCCAAGTTTACATGTTCACCTTGAATTTTGCATCGCTGCATAAAATTATGCGGAAGCACTGTAATGGCACTAACCGGATTCAGTATATAACACGATATCACAGAAAGGGAAGATAATACAAGAGTTAGACCACGATAATCCGTAAATAACCAATCGCAAAGCAGACTTGTACCCGTCTATATTTCATATACAACAGTAGCGTTGTATATATATCGCGGGAAACTTGGGCAAAAAACGCGTGAATTTCGTGTCAATTTACCATCTAACAATACAGGCGAACGCCGGAGTTAAATGACCTTGCAATATTCTCACCAGTTATCAATGGGATAAAAAATAAGACTGACTTGGAGGTAAATTCAGTTGACAACGTCTAAATATTAATATCGTGAAAATGACCCCATGTTATTAGATATCAATAAAATTGAATTACAATAAACTACATATTTGTAGTGTAGAACCAACTGGGTAAAAACGTAATTTACACATTCACTGAAATGTTTCCAACAGTTGTAACTTTTCATGTTCACTTGTTATAAAAAAGACATGTCAGTACGATCCTTAAATTTGCAGACAACTGGATCCAGTTCTTCGAAACTTTAACAGGCGATTGACTTAACGGTCGATTAACTTTATCAGTTTAGAAAACTTAGAAAATCAAATGCACTTGTTAAGGATTATAAACACTAAATCATCTTTACAGTAAAATTAAAATATCATACTAGTGTTTCCCACCCACCAAGACTAGTATCTTGAATAGAAATTTAACAGGCGGTTAGTTTAACAGCTTAATGCAGTAGTTGTGGGTTCGAGCATCATTGGGGTCACGACCATGACTTCTCATATGACCCCAGTACTAGTTTTCATAGGAAAAGGACTCGAGAGTGGTTACAATAAGCTTAAACAGTTAAAGCTTTCATCACAATCGAGCTAAAACAAATTAGTATAAACTAAACTAAACTAAACTAAATTACAGCCCGTTAAAGTTTCGAACAACTTGGCCCAGTTAGAAAGTAAAACAACTACATCATTCTTACAAGACGGGCACGATATAGTAAAAGGTATTCCTAGTCCTACGAGCATCTACCCACTAACTATATCCTGATAAACAAAGTAAACAAATAAAAAAAAATAACTAACTAACTAAAAAAATAAATAACCTGGCTATCTTCTTGAATCAACGTATCTGTCATCGTGTTTCGCCAACATGCAAACTCCTCACAAAAACTAATTGTTCAGCATGCAGTCCAAGTTTGAGTATTTTTGAGAAATCCATACTTAACCGTTTAGCATTAACTCTGTGATTGCAAATGACTCAAAGTGTTAATGAACGTTAAATCTTAGTAAATCCGGTATTTGAGTAAAACTGAATTTATACAAATAACCTGCATTATTTCATATGCCCTACTGACAATTAAGCGCTAACGGTACAAAGATGATATTACTTTTATAAAAACACGTTAATCCTAATTTCTATTGAACGCCTGGGAGAGTTTTCAATAATTGCAGTTTTTATGTCACGTGGTCTAAGTCGGATAGACAACTCGTGCCGTTGTCTACGGGATATATACAACTCGCTTTACTCGTTGTATTTATCCCGTAGACAACGGCACGAGTTGTCTATCCTATACATAACAAAACTCCAGGTGCACAGCTTCACATGCTAAACGATATTCATGTAATGTTTAATAATCCTGGGTCAATGCGAGATACATGTGACACGAACTAAGGCCCTTTTTATGCATATTTTTGACTAAACAAAGGGCCATAACTCTGGTCTGGTTGTGTGAAATCCAATTAATACTCTGGCGTGCAACTTTCCATGCTGAATAATAATCCTGTGAAGTTTGATGACTTTGGTTCAAATACTTCTAGAGACATGAATGCCACCAATTCGGACGGACGGACGTAAGAGACCTTTACCGGGTATTTCTTTTGTTATAAAGTACCCACCAAGCGACAGAAAGTACCAAATAAGCAGTACGGAATAAATAGACGTTACAATTACCTTTTGTCCTTAGTACCCAACAAACGTTCCCTCGTTTGCTTAATAGACAGACAGACGGACAAAGGCAAACACTAAGTGTTAAAATGGGGACTTATTATTGTTGTCTATATCTCCAATGACGTAGGGAAAGGTTTTACCAAATAAGTTTGCAAAGGGTAGTCATTTTAAAACCTAAAGCAGGTATAAACAACAATTCAAAGACACAATACATTTGTAATAAAATACTTTTTATTCGCACGAAATACAAACAATTTGATTGGTTTATTAAATTGACTTGTGGTCAAATTTATTTTTAGGGCGAAATTTCCAACTAACAAAAATAGGAATGATTTTAAGCAAAATATTTACTCTGTGGTTGACGGTTTCTTATAAAGCTTAGGATATGATGTAAAACTTATTAAACACTGTTTTTTTTATCTTCAACACCTTATCTTGGACTAGATCTCTTTGCGGACCTAAACTAGTTGTAGGTGCCCCATGGTTCTGTAGTGGTCGATGACCTTTATAAGAGAGTTGCACGGTAATGTACCGGGTAACGGGTTTTAATGTAGGAGATTCGCGGAGTTGGTGAGCCAGCCATCTTGTAGAAATATGCGTCTGTGATACGTCCGCTGTTTAGGAGGGGTTCCTAGCGGGTATAGGCTGAGTTGAGCAAAAGCAAACCCTTAGGAATCGCTTCATTGGCGCTGCGAGAAGGGTCAGATTCACTGTTGTGGTGGAGACGGTCGGTAGGTTGCTCTAGTGAGCGGTTTGGTAGAGCGTAGAGAACCGCTGTGGTGGGGTAACGTCGTGACCGGGAAGTTAACAGTGCTTTCTGATAAAACGATCTTCGAAGCGAGGAAGGTTTAGGGGTTTGAGAAGAAGCTGTCTTGACTTAGTAAGTCATTCAGGATCGGCCGGGAAAGAGGTTTTTGAGGACAGAAACGACGACGGAAGCCGGCGGATTTCGGCGCATGCGCGAGGATGTGTAGAAGCACGTGGTTCCGGAAAAATAATAACAAACGGTAAGAGTGACCGCAGCTGTCAAAATTATTGTTTGAAACTATGGATTAGGGTATTTTCAGTGTTTCGTCTAATAGTGAACAGGACTGTTATAGGAATTTGTGACAGTCTGTGTGATGGTTGATAAGATCTGGTGGAACTGATTTCAGTTTTGAAACGGTGTTGCAGGACTTTATTTATATCACGGGCGTAGCGTGAAATTGGTGGTAGTAATTTTAACAGTGACTGTGTTATGCATTGAATTCCTCGTAGGAATAGTGAACTTTTAAAGTTATATAGTGTACTGAAGTGCAGTTCGTGCAGTTTGAAAGGAAGCAGGGGTGGTTCAAGATACCTTTTGAAGATATAGTGTCCAGGGGCGGTGCAAGATAGAACGGCGGTAAGAAAGCTGGTTGTAAGAAGACCTACAGACAAGGTAGGATTGTTCTTTTGTATTTTTGCTGAGGTGTAAAAGCAACCAAGCAGGGTTCTATGCAGACAAGGCTTGTCCAGATTTCATTGAGCCCATCCCTGTTTATCATTTAGGTGGTCTTTGTAGAGGAGGGTAACTGATATTATTATTAGGTGAACTTGTTCCGTTCCTGTGGCTGTGGTTATGTTATTGAGGGCTGTGCAGAAGTGACTCTAGCCCGTGGCTTTAGTCAATGTGTCAGTAATCTGTTTGGATTTTGCGGCGTTGGAGCAGCTGGTTGTGATCGTGCACAGGCAGACGGTGTATCTTTATGCATTGTATGTATAAAGGGTAATTGCGGAAGACAATTATAATTGCTTGTAGCAGTATGGCAGAGGATACAAAGTCACTGTTGTTGGATGAGATGAAGGCAAGTGAGCTGAGGGAAATGTTGGCCATGTTATTAAAGGGGGATAAACCTGCAGTGGAGAAAAATACGAGTAAATCGAAGAAGGCGGTAGTTTCTGATGGAGGGTCAGGTAGTGACAGTGATGCGGAGCATAGAAAATCAGTGAAAAATGTGAAGAAAAGAGGTGTGAAGGCGGCAAAGCGTAGTGTGCCAGTGTTGGACACTTCGGATGGGGATAGCAGTTCTGAAGAAGAGGTCAGGTGTAAGAAGCGCAGGAAATACAGTGGTTTGCAGTCGTTGCCAAAGAATCTGGTGTTTGGTGGTAAAGACAACTGGAGGGCCTTCAAACAGAAATTTACGTTGTTTGCGAAAGCATGTGAATGGACGGATGAAGAGTGTGCTGATTGTCTTTGTTAATCCCCCGCCGTGGCGGAGGGATTATAGGAATGGTCTGCGTCCGTCCGTCCTTCCGTCTTTCCGTCCTTCCGTCCGTCCGTAACAAAATCGTGTCCGGTCCATATCTCCTAAACCCCTTGAAGGATTTTCATGAAACTTGGGTCAAATGATCACCTCATCAAGACGATGTGCAGAACCCATGAGTCAGCCTTGACGGTTCAAGGTCAAGGTCACAACTCAAGGTCAAAGGTTTGAGCCTGCCATTTTGTGTCCGCTCTATATCTCATAAACCCCTTGAAGAAATTTTATAAAACTTGGGTCAAATGATCACCTCATCAAGACAATGTGCAGAACCCATGAGTCAGCCATGCCGGCTCAAGGTCAAGGTCACAACTTAGGGTCAAAGGTTTTGAGCCTTCCATTTTGTGTCCGTTTTATATCTTCTAAACTCCTTGAAGGATTTTCATGAAACTTGGGTCACATGATCACCTCATCAAGACGATGTGCAAAACCCATGGGTCAGCCTTGTCGGCTCAAGGTCAAGGTCACAACTCAAGGTCAAGGGTTTGAGCCTTCCATTTTCTGTCCGCTCTATATCTCCTAAACCCCTTGAAGGAATTTTATCAAACTTGGGTCAAATGATCACCTCATCTAGACGATATGCAGAACCCATGAGTCAGTCATGCCGGCTCAAGGTCAAGGTCACAGCTTAGGGTCAAAGGTTTGAGCCTTCCATTTCGTGTCCGCTCTATATCTCCTAAACCCCTTGAAGGAATTTTATAAAACTTGGGTAAAATGATTACCTCATCAAAACGATGTGCAGAAATTATGAGTCAACCATGCCAGCTCAAGGTCAAGGTCACAACTAAGGGTCGAAGGTTTGAGCCTTCCATTTTGTGTCCACTCTGTATCTCCTAAACCCCTTGAAGGATTTTCATCAAACTTGGGTCAAATGATCACCTCATCAAGAACTCATGAGTCAGCCATGTCAACTCAAGGTCAAGGTCACAACTGAAGGTCAAAGGTTTCAGCTCTGTATCTCCTAAACCCCTTGAAGGATTTTCATGAAACTTGGGTCAAATGATCACCTCATCAAGACGTTGTGCAGAATTCATGAGTCAGCCATGTCAGTTCAAGGTCAAGGTCACAGCTAGAATTAAAGGTTTACCCTTTCACTATCCATAGCAGTGGCGGGGGATTTAGCTGTCTTTCAGACTGCCTTGTTTGTGTTTAAAAGGGAAGGCGGCAGATTACTATGCAACGATTACAGAAAGAAATGAACACCTGTCGTACAGGTGTCTCATGAAGAAATTGGAACTGCGGTTTGGGGCGAAAGAACTTGTGCATCAAGTGGTTTATGGGAAAACAAAGGTCACGTGTCGTACACGTGAACCGTAAGCGGAGGGTCCAAGGATCTGTGAGACCAGAGTTAGTGGTGCAGCATCAAGTTTGACTGGAGTAGAGGTAGAGGTGATAGTTAAGAAAACAGTGGAAAAGTTGTTTGCAGAAATGGCCAAGGAGCGTAACGATGGTGACGGCCGATCACTTGGTCCTGACGTTTGCTACCAGTGTGGTAAAACAGGCCATTTCAGACGAGATTGCCCAGAACGTAGATGTTACCGTTGTCAGGCAAAAGGACATTTGAAGAGGAATTGTCCAGAAGGTCAAGATCAGCATCAGAATGGCAGGAGTGTTGTAAACAGGGTTTGTTTTAACAATAATACAGATAAGACGGAACCAGGGCGGTTTGCTGTGTGGAAAGGCCAAGGGTTGCAAAAGAGGTGGTTGGAGAACCAGAAGTGAATTGTGGCAGTCCTCGTAGGACTGTGACGGGAAGGCAGCATATGCGGTCAGAAGCAACACAAACAGGTGTGTGACAGTCAGTGAAAGTTAAAGAAGGCAGTCAGGTGATGAAGCTGCAGCTGGAATGACTAAAGTGGCGTTCACCAGGGAAGCAGATGTTCAGGCCGGTAATTGCAGGCGGTCAGATGATTATGGTGAAACGAAGGTAGCAGAGATCTGTAAACTGTCATCAGCATCAAGGAATACCTGAATGTGGCACCAATAGAACAAGACATGTTGTTGGGGCTCGACTTGTTGTACAAAAGAGCAGTTCTTAACATGCCAAAGCGAACGATGATTTTTGATGATGAAGTTATACCACTAATGGCGGAGAAGTTTCCTGGAAATCCGCTCGTAGCGGGGATTACGGTGTGCAGGGACAATGTGCCATCGGAATTTGCAGTCTGCATTAAATGTCAGGAGAACGGGAAGCAGTGGCGCTGTGGAGTTGGCTGGTCAAAGGCAGAAGTGATCTCAAGGTGTTTGCAGGGAGCAGTAGGCTAGAACACCGAGAAAGGCTGTGGATTTAAAAAAGGGTCAGCAGAGGTATTCAGCCAAGGGCAGAAAAACAAGGCAATTCCAGGGGGACTGTTTGAAAAACAGGTGTGTCAAAAGTCAGCAGAGTGGGATTGCTGGGAGGAAGGACCAGGATAGGAAGCACCAGGTGCGGGGAAGTAACAGAGATTTAGAGGGGGTAGGATCGGCTCAGGAGGCAGAGCCCCCTCCCCGGCAGTTTTAAGCAGCAACACAGAGATGCGGGACAAGGGATGTTGTACGCCTCTTGTGTGGTGATGTCGTGGATGTTAGCGAAGAACCTGAAATTTCAAGACCTAAATAGTTCCAGTCAAGTATGACACAAGAATTGTAGTTGCAAGGTAGTATCGGGGTGGTACCTGGAAATCAGAAGCAAGACATCAAATAAAAGGGGCATTAGAGGCCATGGTGTAGTAAAATCATCGGGGAGCAGTGAAGACAGGCCAGAGATGTTGTTGGTAGATGTCGACTATGGGGACTGCTTGATGTAATTTCTTGGAAGTATAGGCAGGAAATGGTAAAAGGATGCACTGGAGTAGCAGTGGCAGCCAGCAGGTGCGTAGTTGAGTGGTTGAATTCAACTCTAAAGGCAGAACCGGGAGCAGTTGTAGCATGTCACAAGATCAAAGAGTGGCTAAGTACGAGATTTAAGGTGGTAGCTTTCGGCGGTGATTTAGCGTTGTAGATGGTGGTAACAAGGGGAGAATATCTCTGGAAGTTGTACTGGAGCGCTAGAATAGATGAGGGAAGTCCACAGGGATGGTTGTCTCCGGAGGTGCATCAGGGCATGCACAATGTGTAGAGACTAAGTCTGTTATCACTTGTGGGGCAGTCTATGGCGTATCTCTTAAGATCTTGTATATGGGGGAGAGCAGGTGCGACAGGAGGACAAGTGGTTGCAAATGTCGGGGTCGTGGAGTCGTGCAGAAGTCAGGAAGTTGGGCATCTGAGTCGACAGGTAGTGATGGTTTTCAGGAAGGCAGGAATTTGTGGTCTACCTCGTAGGTTGGCTAAGAAGACGTCGCAGTCTGCCATGTCGGTAGACTGAGAAGGAGTTGTGATTGGCCTTGTAGGTCGAATCAAGAAGGGAGTTGCCTTGTAGGCAACTTGCAAGCTGTCAGTTGCTTGCGGGTGTTTGCATGTTTAGTACTGGTTAAACTTCCAAATGGCTGGAACTGCCCAGGGACGGAGTGCGTTGAACTGACCGCCATTGATTCTGGATTTCTTTTAATATAATGGCGTACAAATTTCAGCATTTCTCAGATTCATGGGATGGGTATTTTGAAGTTTTCTGGGCAGTGGGGTTCAAAATTCTAATATTTGGATGGCATATTGAGCAATAGGGTAGGCTACACTCCTTTTGGGATAAAGTAGGGGGGAGTGTAGTGGCCTTTATAAGAGAGTTGTAATGTACCGGGTAACGGGTTTTAATGTAGGAGATTCGCGGAGTTGGTGAGCCCGCCATCTCGTAGAAATATGCGTCTGTGATACGTCCGCTGTTTAGGAGGGGTTCTTAGCGGGTATAGGCTGAGTTGACCATAAGCAAACCCTTAGGAGTCGCTTCAGTTCGGTTCTAGGGCCTCTCTTATTTGTAATCTATATCAGTGATCTTCCTGAGTTTGTTAATGTTCTAAAATACGCCTCTTCTCTGATAACACTGCCATATATCTCTAACTGTTGCCTCACATTCTAGCCTACTACAACAAGATTTACACCAGCTTGAAATATGGGAACAGAAATGGGACATGCAATTTAATCCATCCAAGTGCCAGGTCATCCAAATCACAAAACGTAGTACAGCCATTTCAACTCAATACATACTTCACAACACCATCCTTGAATCAGTTCCATCTGCCAAATACCTTGGCGTTACAATATCAAATGACTTATCCTTTAACAACCACATTGACAACATCACAAAAAAAGCAAATCAGACACTTGGCTTCCTCAGACGTAACATCAAATTCCACTCGCAAGCACTCAAATCAATTGCATACAAGACACTGGTCAGGCCCCGGCTGGAGTACAGTTCTACAGTTTGGTCCCCGTATTCAGGCACTCGCTTTGATCAGCTTGAGTCTGTACAGGGCAGGGCAATGCGTAATTATTCTAGACTGTCCAGTGTCACTGATATGTTGTCCTCCCTAAACTGGAGACGTCTTGACCTTCGCCGCTTAGATCAGCGCCTTGTTATGTTTCATAACATTCTCCATTACCAGGTAGCCATTTCCCTCCCAAATGATTTTAAACCGCTCGCCAGACCATCTAGACACACTCACTCCCAAGCATTCCAGCCAATTCCAACCTCAACTGATTACCACAAATACTCCTTCTATCCCCGTACCATTATACACTGGAATGCTCTTCCGCCAGATGTTGTAAACTTGTCCGGTCTGCAGTTCAGTCAGGGTGTTAGTCAGATTGAACATGTCTCCCCATAAACCACCTGCTCTAATTTTTTTAACCTGTTTTTAACCAACCTTATTTCTTTGTTTTTAAACCTCTTTATTTTCACATTCTTACTAATATTCTTTTGTCGGTTGACGAGTGCAAGGTCTACGTCCTCGCGAGGGGTTTGACCTAAACGGAAGATAAAGAGATAGATAGTTGTAACACACATCTCAAGAATGAAATCAATCGATAAAACTCCTGGATTCATACAGCGAAACATTACCCTCCAATCTTGAAAATAAAAGTTCTGGCATAGATCTACAAGGCAGCCGGAGAATATGTTTCTTCCATCTAGTATACCCTTAGTCAATTATTAACTAGGTTAAGTGAATATTGGCTCTCTTCAAACACCCCAGCACGCCAGAACAAAATAGCACAATTCAGCCAACATACCTAACATTCGGACCATATTCAACACTAATATCTTACGGTCAGATCAAATATAGAAGTTTAAAAATGAGTGACGGGGATTACTACAAATACGAAAGGGGAGAAGAACTTGACATCACCATCATTGTTGCCAAGAGGATTTGGGTTCCGTCAGTTTTGACTATTCATTCTAACAAAACTGCTGTTATTGTCACTTTTCGGGAGAGAAAACATGTACACGTGTTAACAGAACAAGGTTGCGCACAAGCCGCGACGCCACTCTTGACGTGATAAAATTAAATGTAATTGATGCTGCATGTATTGCAACGTAAAGAATCTATTCTTTGGTATCTGTCGATATTCTTTACATTGAAACATTCCGCAAACATACTCGGTAGTTGAGTCTGGCATATTAGGCGTGAATGTATCTGTATATCGACGTCAGACATGCAGTTATATTTATTCCCAAATATTTTGAATGTCTCAGTAGTACCGACTCCTACCCTGTATTTTCAGACTCGCGCATAAAAACAAATGTGCTCTGACACCAGGCTAGAAAAACGCTATTGTAGATCTACATGCTCTATCCTACCTGTAGGTACATAAAGGTAGGTTATAATTTAAAATGTATAATGACATTTTCTATCTGGTCTGGTGCCAGTGCCTTGACACTGTCAATTATACACATTATTGTATAAGGGATGATTTCTTTTCCACTTTTTTTTAAGTTAAAAGTAAATGGAATTCTATAGAACTTGCTAAAGACTACTTTTGCAGTGACATTCCGAGTTTTTCAATACCTCAAAATACGGATACTCGCCAAGCACACCTAGAAGCTGTAAATGCGGTTCTTCACTGAAGGTCGAGTGCCTTGTATGGGGAACCTGGGATCAAGGAACAAGTTTTGTTTTAAGCCAAGTCGTTCTTTAGATATCTGCGATGAAACATCTGAAGTTTCAATTAAAAACCACCGACAGATAGCAATTTTCAATCTTTAAGCTTAATTATGCTTACATTGACTTGAAACCCACATTTATTGTATTTGGGCGGACTTGAACACATAAATTTCATTG
Source organism: Mercenaria mercenaria (assembly GCF_021730395.1). NCBI lineage: Eukaryota > Metazoa > Mollusca > Bivalvia > Venerida > Veneridae > Mercenaria > Mercenaria mercenaria. The sequence goes on from NC_069364.1 coordinate 1,237,007, forward strand.
AATTATTGCAATATTGGGAGAACCGCGTCCAGGGATATTTGTGCCGGCCGGCCTAAGTCAACTGATGTGTCCGCTCGGAGACTGGTCAATCAGTTACGAACTTGTAACAGTCTGTTCGCTTACATGGCTAGAGTCCAAGAGACAGTCACCAAATAAGACTAAGATAATAGGACAGTGACCAAACATCTCGGAAACCGACGACTTCCTGCCATTTGAAGTGTCGCAGTAACTGTATGCATAGTTAACTGCTGACGCCGCCGCATCAGTAGACAGCGCAGATGTGGAATACGACCCGGCACCCTTACGTTGGATCAGCTTTGACACCAAAGCATAAAGACAGGCATAATATTGTGTGTGTATTGCTGTGCGTTACCCAGATAGGACAGAATCAGGCGTTAAAATCTCTCCGAACTGGACAGCATGCAAACTGATCAAGTTACATATACAAGTGCAGGTAACTGGGCTATATTTCAGGAGTATTATCATATTTGATTCATGAAGTAATCAAAGTCTTCTCAATGTTTATTGTCTGAGTTTCCACGATTCAGAGTTTAGATCTATGCACTGAAACTGAAACACGAGGGCGTCCGTCTCATGGTTAAATATTTAAGAAATTGAAAGATGAAACACAGTAAATCAGAGATAACAAGAAGGCCTTGTATATTTTCATTTCAACACATTTATTGAAGAATTAAGATAAAATTTACATTGGATTTCTTTTATCAGCGTATTCAATAAACTGGACGTCATGTGGCATTTTGACGTCATGTTTTCTCATTATTCAGCGCGTCAACCATTGTTTACCGCAGATTTTATCATCGTTGATTTCCTTCTTTGTTCAATTAAACAACAAAATAATTAGATCATGGTAGATCGATTAGTTTTTCATGAAAACGTGCCTTAACTTGAAAAACAGAAGAAAATCTATACCAGCACAGTAAAACTCGATCTATTTGGAGTAGATTTAGATCTTATGCCTTATTCCCGTGCATAAATGACGTGAAAACTCAACGGTGTTGTAGCTCTACCTTTTGAAAATAAAGATGCATTAGATATACAATCAAAGCAAAAAATTTGATGGCTCTAATTTATCAGGTTATTTTAATAGAAACAATATATGGCTGGCACTCAATAAATGTATAATTCATTCTATTAGAATCTAACTCTGCACGAAGTTCTCAACACAGTTAACCATATTCTTTTACCTTTTCTTGCAATGTGATTTTTTACTGCAAGCAGCTGGAAGTTTGTATTATTATGAGAAAACAAATTATTAAAATTGACCTTAACCCCAAACAGTATGGAAATATGTTAGTAAAAAATAACGAGGTTCTGTAAAACGCATTTGCCATCCCTTCCCCTTCCCCAGCCCCTTGCCCTGATTATAGACAGAGGTTTCTGGGTACGCGATCTTCAGTCTCGAGTGCGCTATAACCTTAATATATTGACCTCCAAATATGATTGTCATCTACAACCCATACACGATCATGCTAAAAGGTTTGATGGTCATAGACCCAAGTTCTCTAACAATTTTAGAGTTACTAGCCCAATTTTCAATGAAACTTGGATATTTGTCTCAAAACTTCGGCCGAGTTCTTTACTGGTTAATCTAGGATAAAAAAAAATTGGTCACTAGGTAAAATTATAGAAACAATTTCAAGTTTGATTCTGGGTTATCTGGCACTCTAGAGGCCACATTTTTTACCGGACTTTCATGAAATGTGGCCCGAATGTTTGTCTTCATGAAACTAGTGGACGTTGCGAGACTGCATCACTATATTCACATTCTGACTGGAACTTCATTAAACTTTTCTTGCTCATCTAGTTTCATACTAAATACAATTGTTACAATCCATGATACACAGTATCATGACATATATTCAAGATTAAATGGACCAAGTCAGGTGAGCAATTAAGAGCAATAAAGGCCCTTTCTCACCCCGAGAACCGAGAACAACAGGGTCGTTTACAGACCACATGCAGTCACCCTGGGAATGACAGTCTGAGGTAAAAGCATTCTCCAGTTATTGTTAAGAAACTGTTTTCAGTCTCCAGGTCATGTGACATTGACCTTCTGACTCCAACACATTGATGCATTCAGTAATTGCACAAGAAACTGAAATTATTTGTGCACTGTGCACTGGATGTTTGACATACTGACTTCTTATCAACAATTATGGGTCATTTACCAGTCATAGATAAACTGCCTATCTAATTTGATATTAGACCAAAACATTCTCTAGTTATTTGGCAAAAAAACAGTTCTACTGTTCTGGGTCAATGTGACCTTGACCTTTGACCTACTGACCTAAAAATTAGTAGGGGTCATTTGCTGGTCATTATCAACATCCCTATTTAGTGTCGTGATCCTAGGCCCAAATATTCTCAAGTTATCGTCCGAAAAATGTTTTATTGTTCCAGGTCAATGTGACCTTTGACCTACTAACCCCAAAATCAATAGGTGTCATCTGCTGGTCATGACCAACCTCCCTATCAACTTTTATGATCCTTAGGCACAAGTGTTTCCAAGTTATCGTCCAAAAAGGTTTAAATGTTCCAGGTCACTGTGACCTTGTCCTTTCACCTACTGAACTCAAAATCAATAGGGGTTATCTGCTGGTCATGACCAAACTTCCTATCAACTTTCATGATCCTATGCACAAGCGTTCTCGAGTTATCATCTGGAAACTTTCCGGGTCACTGTGACCTTGACCATTGACCTAACCTCAAAATCAATAGGGGTCATTTGATGGTCATGACCAACTTCCCTATCAACCTTCATGATCCCAGGCCCAAGCTTTCTGGAGTTATCATCCGGAAACAGATTGGTCTACGGACAGACAGACTAATCGACTGTCAAACATCTGCAAAACAATATACCTCAACTTCTTTGAAAAAGGGCATACTAAGGGTCACCTACTAACCATACCTGATCACCGGGTAAAAATAGTCAGTCCTAAGCCAAAACATTCTTTAGTTGATAACTGACAACCATTTCCAGTCTTGAGGTCACTGAGAACTTGACCTTTAAACTACTTATTCTCAATCTACTGACCAAAAGCAATCATCCTATGAGTTTGACAAATATAGGCCAAAGCAATTCCTAGTTATTGATTAAGACAATCTCTTCTACAAACTTATCAACAGACTGGCCTGCCCACCAGTATGAGAAAGGGAGATATAAAAAAGTATCGGTTCTTAAAGAAGAATCATTAAAAATAATACAAACTACTGTTGACTAAAAAAATATAACAACTTTAAAATCACATGCATCTTTTTAATATGTATTATCAATAGAAAGAACTGCAAAACACATAAGACAAAATATATTAAAAAAAAAAAACAACACAAAATGATTATGCCATAAATGAGAAAGAAATGGACGTGAATAAAACTGATTTTGAGTATATTGCACTTAAAACACATAATACAAACACATTGTTCTGGCGGTTGGCAGAACAAATTTCAGGAAATCTGCGACCCCAGAAAAACTAGAGCTGACGTAAAAGAAAAGTTTACTTTTCATAAAAGACAAATAAAGGATGTACACTGACTACTAAATGAGCCACGCCATGAGAAAACCAACATAGTGGGTTTGTGACCAGCATGGAGCCAGACCAGCCTGCGCATCCGCGCAGTCTGGTCAGGATCCTTGCTGTCCACTAACGGTTTCTCTTATTGCAATTGCCTTTGAAAGCGAACAGCATGAATCCTGGCCAGACTGCATGAATGCGCAGACTGGTCTGGATCCATGCTGGTCGCAAATCCACTATGTTGGTTTTCCCATGGCATGGCTCAAATAATCTCTTCTTTCTATATCCACACAGCTTCACAAAAAACTAAATAGAATTAAATGGACTTGCTTCAAGATCAGTATCAAAACACTATTCCCAAAACTGATGTACACTATGGTAGACTATTAAAAAATCATAAATAAATGTTTCAAGTTTTTTTGGTTTTTTTTTCCGCACACTATAAAATACAGTCAAAACTCTTACTATTACTATTAAACTGGTATCTGTTTTAACAATTTACTAATATAAAAAAGTTATTTTCTCACAATCACTTTCTTTTTCAATCTTGAGGCAAGTCCCTTTAAACACTCTTTCTGTTCTGTCAGTACCTGTTGTCAGTTTATTCATGCAAAGTAACAAACTAAACAGTTGTATTAAATGGGAAGGAAATCCAATTTTCATTTTATAAGAAAGCCATCTTTAAGTCTTTCATAACGTTAAAATAACATTTAAAATCGGATCACAAATGAAGGAGATAGGACAGTCGGAAATTTAAAAGAAAATATCTGATCATGGAAGCAGCTAGTAAAAATATGTTTATGGCATCATTTAAACACTGCTGGATTATACATTCAAAAGATACGATTTTAAACTGATAAATTTCTAAATTTTTTAAGTTTACGATGTAAAGCATGACAGTTTCTTTTGTTTTAGTTGGAAAAGTGTCAAAACTGTTTTACAGAATTAAGTAAATACTGTTCAAGTAAATCTAATAAATCTAAAAATAAACACGAGTCACTTAAAGTTACCAAGGAAACAAAATGGCTGCCTTTTTAAAAATCAAAATACTGAAATACTCATAACTCTCATTATTATGTCTATTCTGAAAATTCTTTCACTCCCTTAAAGAAACAAGAAGACATATCATAAGAAACAACATTCCTTTCCCTTTAAATCAAAACAATTAATATTTTACTAAAGCTGATTAATAGCAGTAAGCCATACACTTCGGAGTAGTAATACATTGACAAAAATTATGCTGTTTCAGTAATACTGATCATAGTTCTGTGCAACATCTGTTGTGTGAAGGGGCACCTCTATATTTAGGTAAACTTTTTTAAAGACATATATATATATACCTTTATAATTAGAAATTGTAAACAAAAAATGTGAAAGAAGTGTTTCAGTGAGTACTAAACAATAGATATTTACAAATCACTTGTGTGATATGTAAAAAAAGTTACTCTAAGTAGTAATGAACACAAGCTCAACTATTCAAAAGCCTTGTTACTAAAAAAGTTAAAATAATGAAAAGTACAAATGAGGCAACAGTTCTGAGTCACTGAAATGGTGCTGAATAATAAAATTGTTTACACTAAACTGTTGCTTTGTTGAAAAAGAGGTAAAACTTAGTTAAAAAGAAAGAAAGAGTTATGGGACATTTTAGATCATCATAGTGAACAAGTGTGTGAAGTTTCAATCCATTCCCATTTAATGGATACTGAGATATGAGCTGACATACAAAAAAGGGCATTACTCTGTAAAACTGTAAAACACAGTAACTGAACCTGTGCACTGCATGTCAGATCATAAAACTGAACAAGGTGTTAAATTTTAATCCATTCCCATTAATGGTTACAGAGATTCCATCTTACATACAAAACTTAATCAAATTGGGACAAGGAAATGAGGAATGGGTGAGTGCATTAGCTCTACTTATTCTTCAATCAGTCGAGCAAATAAAAAGAAATCCACTTAAACTGTAAGTGACAGGCTTTACCTTGCAAGATCCAGATATCAACTACACACATCATTCTTAAGGGTGATAGTAGATCTTTTTGAATATCTTTTGACCAAAAATGTATTTTTACAACTGCAAAAATCGGAAAAAAATCAGAATTTCAAAAACCAAAAAATTCTAAAGGAATTTTACAAAATTGATCAAGGAAAATCACTTATTTGCTAACCAAGGAAGCCATAAAATTTTCAAATGTCAAAAATGCTTCTGTCTTTTTCAGCTTGTTGGTGTCAAAATATGACTGAAATTTACAACAAGAAAATAGTTATTTGACAATAAATTTAAAATTCAAAACTACTAAAGCTTATCTGAATATTTAGAAAGTTTCTACTTTTACCCTCAAGAGTTTTTTTTTTTGAATGATATATAATATGGCATTGTATTACTTCACAAGAAATCATGGAAAAACCTGGTTGCAAAAAAGGTGGATCAAATAGATGTGCTCCCTACCATACTCATTATTTATTACATACTTGTTTTTATTCCCAAGCAAGTTACTATGGAACCGAAAACGTCAATATTTTTCTATATATATTAAAGTGCTCACAAAATCAGTTTATTTTTAATAGTAAATTTACAGTTTTTAAAAAAAACATCAAGTTGTTTGGTGTAACATGTTCATAATAAATCTCTGAAAGTGTAAATACAGTTAAATCTGTGTATAAAGACCGCCCTTGGGAGAGACAAAATGTGGTCTTTATTGGGAGGTGGTCTTTATTCACAAGTTTAAATACACTGTAAATGTTAAAATGGGAAACAAAACATGTGGTCTTAAGAGCCAGGTGGTCTCTGTTCAGAGGTGGACTTTAACACAGGTTTGACTGTATATGAATTACTTACCTGCTGTAGCATAATTATGTTTTCTAAGAGAAAGAGAAGAAATGGCGTCGTATAATCATTAGTTTGTTTCCTTTATACAGGGGCATGTACCAAATGAACATAAAAATTTCAGTGTTTTTTTAGGATATTGTGGTAAAACAACCCCTCAAACTCAAACCAAAAAAGCATAAATCAGTATTAATTTAGAGGATATTAATGGGCTGTTAGCTTTCTACTGGGAAATATGCACGAGTTCTATAGCGAAAAATATTGTGCGACTTCACGGGTTCAGTATTCTTCCGTGGAAAAACGAGTGCATATTTCTTGATGCAAAGACAATTATTACATACATGTACGTATCTTCACATATAAATGTAATGTAAACATTATGGATGTTCAATAGCCTGAATATGATTGACAATACTGAACTAAATAAAAAAATTAATGCAACACACAATACATTACGACATGCACCCAATATGAAATTCAGGCTTCGGTGTATGGAAAAATATACATATGATTTTTCTGAATCTAAACCAGTTCCATGGTTTTCAAATAAAACTATTTATAACAAATGGACTAAACCCTGAATTTAACGGACTAGTGTTTTAAGTAAGTAAGACAACGGTCTGTCTTAGTTACTTCATCTATTTCAAACTTCGTTCCAGCATGGTATGACATACTGTGTCACAAAACGACACAGAAACCAACTCATCCATTCACTTTTTCCCCCAGTAAATTTTTAAGTACATTGACTTTCATTATTTTGTAACTTTTATGTCATAAACAATTGGTAGGAGTCGTTGCATACAACCATCATTATAAAATTAAACAGACACACAGGTTAAAGAATAAACAGTTTTTACAAGTACTAAAATAGAAAATCAACATGTGTGTAATAAGCTACAAGCTATCCTTAATGGAATATATCTATTTCTGAATGGCTATAAATATTTATTGTCCAGTTAATGCTGAAATGCTGATTTGTATTTACAGATAAAATTTGATGTTGACAGTTATAGCTCAGGGCTAGCACAAATTAACAGAAATTCACAAACTCTACAACATTACTGTGTTTGTACACCAATGAAAAAAAGCAACTTAAATGCATCTGGATTTCAACTATTAACTGCTTGTAAACCTACCTAAACAAACAAAATTACAAAAACAGTTACATAAACCTCCACTAGGATCTTACTTGGCATAATAAATTCTACCACATAGAAAAAGCTACTTTCAAAATAATCTAGAAGTAACCGTCCCTACTGAAAGGACGGCAAGAATGATCAGTAAGAGACTTGCAAAGCACAACTGCAGTTGTTAAAAGGTCGACATCAAATCACATGCAGAGGTGAACATTTTAGATCAAAATCCATGTGAACGAAGAAATTCAAAATTTTCACCCAAACTGTCAGTTGTTTGTGCAGATATTGAAGGGGGACCTTAGTTCTTTAGTGCAATAAACTGTATCTTTGTCAATTATTCATCATGAAATATCTTTATATCTCTGTAATTTAAGAATGGATAACACTGCCTGTCTGTCATCGCTGCAATCAAACTGATCCTTTGTCATCAACCTCGAAATGTTTGTAGATAGCTGTAACGTAGGTGAACACCGCTTGCCAGTCAGGTCGTTCCATGGCTCGTTCCATGGCAACCATATCATTGATGTTCTGAAAAATGTTTTTTTTGTTTATTATGTTTCATGTTCTGATTAAGAGATAAACAAAACTGAAATTTACTTTACAAAAAGAAGAACATGACTCATTTATAATGATACAAAGGTAATTTATTTATTTGTTCTGGGTTTAGTGCCATTTTTCAACAGTATTTCAGATATGTAACAGCAGGCATGTAACCTAACCAGTGTTTCTAAATTTTGAACCAGTACTAACCTGTTCTTTGCACACAAGGTCTTTTATCAAATTGTCACAGATAACTTAAGCTTTTGCAAGGATGTAACTCACAAATCTGACCCTATAGATCAGCGCCCTCCGTACTGAGCTAAGTGGGCAGAATACAAAGACATTTAAATATCTCGTGAAGAGCTGTGTTACTTCTAATCAAGTAAATATTTCAGGTTTTTTTTTTTTACATCTCATACACCATAGTTCTTCGTAATTTATACACTGTCAAACCTTTATTAAGCAGCCAACCAAGGGAGCTAAATAATAAGGCTGGCTAAATAATAAGGCTGATTAAGACAGGTAAATGGTTAAGACAAGTTGAAATTTGAACAAAAATTCAATTTTGGAGCCAGCTTAACCTTTAAGTAGCTGCTTAACCTTTAGCCTGCTGGTGGCAAGTGATTTTGCCTTTACATACAATGCAGACCAAGATCAGCCTGCATGACTATGCAGGCTAATCATTATCTTCACGGTTCTATATTCAGTCCGTAAATTTTCAGTGAACACCCCTTCAAATAATAAATGGTATTGCCGAAACAGAATGATGGACCAGTCCATTTTAGAAATTTAGCAGACTAAAGGTAAAGTACCACAAATCTTACCAAGTTTGAATGGATTCCCACTGTTTCTGCAGCATTAAATGCTAATGTAAAATTTCTCCTCTGAAAATAAAGTAATATAAACAATTTTAATATTAATATGAACAAGAGCTGTCACAGGAGACAGCGTGCTCGTTTATTTCGATGCTGGATAGTGAAACTGGGCACATCTGAGAAAACTGGAGCTGTCACTGGAGTGTTTATTAACTCCAATGGTGGGTGAAGATATTGCACAATAGCCTGAGTCTGTGTCAGAAATATTAAGTAATAAGAGAAGTACAGATAAAGAGTATCAAAACACTATACAAGTACAGCCTAAGCCAAAAGGGGGCATAATTAATTAAATATTGGTGTAAGAGTTATGCATCTTGTATCATATGATGTGGGTGATGATGTGGAACAACTACTTCAAGTTTGAATCAAATGCATTTCATAATAACTGAGATATAGTGAAAATGCATCAAAATTAACTTTTATTCTAAGTAAAAGGAGGTATAATTCATTAAAAATTGGTGCCAGAGTTATGCACCTTGTGTTAAATGGTGTGGGTGATGATATTGAACAACTATTTTAAGTTTGAATCAAATCCATTCAGTTATAACAGAGATAAAGTGAAAGTGCATCAAAACTTTAACCTGAAATTCTTAGTAAAAAGAGGGAATAATTCAAGAAAAATTGGTGCCAGAGTTATGCACCTTGTGCCAAATGGTATGGGTGATGATGTTGAACAACTATTTTAAGTTTGAATCAAATCCATTCAGTTATAACAGTGATAGAGTGAAAGTGCATCAAAACTAACCTGAAATTCTAAGTAAAAAGAGGGAATAATTCATGAAAAATTGGTGCCAGAGTTATGCACCTTGTGTCATATAGAGTGGGTGATGATGTTGAACAACGATTTTAAGTTTGAATCAAATCCATTCAGTAATAACTGAGATAGAGTGAAAGTGCATCAAAACTTAACCTGAAATTCTAAGTAAAAAGGGGGAATAATTCATAAAAAATTTGTGCCAGAGTTATGCATCTTGTGTCATATGATGTGGGTGATGATGTTAAACAAGTATTTTAAGTTTGAATCAAATCCATTCAGTAATAACAAAGATAGAGTGAAAGTGCATCAAAACTTTAACCTTAAATTCTAAGTAAAAAGGGGGAATAATTCATAAAAAATATGTGCCAGAGTTATGCATCTTGTGTCATATGATGTGGGTGATGATGTTAAACAAGTATTTTAAATTTGAATCAAATCCATTCAGTAATAACAAAGATAGAGTGAAAGTTCATCGAAACTTTAACCTTAAAAACTAAGTGAAAAGAGGAGATAAATAATGAAATATTGTCGAGTAGGATAGCTCTCCTTATACTTCGTATAGTCGAGCTAAAAATGACCGTGCAACGAATATACAAACATGCTATTACATTGTAATTAGAAAATCATGAATTTTTGTCCACAAAGTATAGCCATTTTGGTGAAAGCCACTAAATTTGATATGCCAAAAAACTTTATATATTTCACAGTAGAGTACATACAAACAAATCTTAAAAGATAAAAGTTGTCACAGCTGTCCAATGCTTCATCTGATGCTCTGTAAGTATTATCAAAGTAATGATGCAGGAGAGGCAGTTTTGTAGAGACATAGCCCAGAGGTTAGAGGTTCAAATCCCAGAAAGATATTCTAAACAATCATGTCATAGTTTGAAATCCAGGAACGAGGCTGTTAAAACTTTCCCACAAACTGTCGAGTATACAGTATAATTAATCTCTGTTAACAGGCCTTTTTAACCATTTTGGGAAAATCACCAACATCGGTCGAATTGGGAAAAATGCTGACTGAAATTGTTTTAATTGGGAAAATTTGAAAGTTACTGTATTAAATGTATAAAAAGGTGTTGTTGTTTTTTTTGTAATACATGTATTAACAAATATTGTTCAACAAGATATTACGACTGTTGCTTACTTCATCAAAATAAACATTCAAAGCAGCAGAGCTACTGTAATATAGCAAAATCTCTAACAGTAAACAATCATTTGAAAATTTTATGTCCAGAATTTGGAAAAAGCATATTGTTTTGCCTTAGGACTGCATTCTTCTATAGGATGTAGATTTACCCTGGTTAAGTACATTGGAGAAAACACCTCTTTATAAAGACAGATATTTGCTTATGCAATAATCAAGGCTTCCATCTGATTCACTACAGCTCATAGTTCAGATGCACCAGAACTGAACCATAAGGAAGTCAGCCCAAGCAATTACATATACAAGCATCTGAACAATGACCTGTGGTAACATAAGAAGGCCTTGTTTATTCTCATTCTTTGGTGCTCATTAAATTTGAAAAACCGGAAGTGATGGCGTAACGTTATTTATCCGGAAAACGTAGAATAAATCCTGGATTCGGCGTACGGAAATGAAACTCAGTTTATGAATTAATCGAAACCTGTGAGTAAATTTGTTACAATGGCACTGTTGCTATATTTCTAAAGTCAAAATATGGTATTAAAACATATGGCACGTTCAAAAAATCAAAATAATGTCTTAAAATTAACGTGAAATGTCCGGTTCCCTTTAATCATGGTCAGATATCTAAAAAATAAGCAAAGGACCTATACATTTTATTTCACCAAATTATAGGCCATGTGTTTATTTACAACTGTGAGAAGTTTCATCAAAATCTACATTGTAGACAAAATTAAATTCGCGAAAATGTTATGAAAGTTATGATTTTCCCATAGACTCCCATTATGAAATTTTGCGTGAGGTCCAAATTTTTAAAATCAGCCTAGCAAAAAATCAAGCACACTACCCTATCCTTTTTAATTGCTGAATTTTATAGGTATATTCTGAAGTTTTGAAAACTTGGAGTTTAATCAAATTTTACATTTTACATTTGATCCAAACGTGCAGAACTACCTTAAAACATGATGATAAAAATTATCATGAACTTTATTCATCCAATTTGTAATGAACTGAACATCATTACTGACATCATAATAACCTCTCACCTGTCGACGTGTTTGTTTATCACAGAATATAAAATAGAAGTGCAGCAGGGTTTCAGCGGTAAATAGTACATTTTAACTCCAAAAAATACTCTTTAGTAAGACAACAAATTTGTGACAGATATAAGCTTAGCCAGAGTGTTTAAGAATAACATACCTTGTCATCTGAAGTGAGTTCACCATATGGTATCTTGTCTGGTAGGTAACTGTGTATCAAGGCACAGAATGCAAGCCCATAATTCCAGCTGCTGCTGAAGTTGGTCACATCTAAGTTCTACAATACAATAAATACATGAGTAACCTCCCCTTTAATTATCTAAGGTTAATTTTCATCAGAGATGATAAGGCCAAAATGACAATCCTGAAAATAAGCATGTGATTTCGGTGCCGCAAGAAGGTAACATTTCACGAATGTTGTCCATTAACTTCCAGATATTTGGCAGCTTTTACCCAACTTACAGTTGTGCAATTGGTACTATGCATACAACCCCTCCCATCCATTTACCGGTAATGAAAACTCAATCTCAAAACTGAATCTGGGCACCTTTAAAGCCAGATTAATTCAAAATTCTACATACAGTTTCATATACAGTGGTATTACACATTTAACAAATGTTACGTTTTTTTTGGGTTTTTTTTGGTACTACGAAGACCATTTGGTATATTAGAGATTTATATGATATATGAGCCGCGCCATGAGAAAACCAGCATAGTGCTTTTGCAACCAGCATGGATCCAGACCAGCCTGCGCATCCACGCAGTCTGCTCAGGATCCATGCTGTTCACTTTCAAAGCCAATTGCAATTAGCGAAACCGTTAGCCAACAACACGGATCCTGACCAGACTGCACAGATGCGCAGTCTGGTCTGGATCCATGGTGATCGCACAACCACTATGTTGGTTTTCTCATGGCGCAGCTCATTTATACATTTATTTAAAGAGAAATTATATTGTTTAAACTTGTACAAAAAGAGAAAATACACCCACTAAAACTTATCCAAAGGAGAAATAATACCATATGAACTTATCCAAAAGAATTATATAGGGTATAATCCAACTTTGCCCAACAAGAGAAATTACATTATCTCAAGGCAGCAATTATTGGGCAAATTTATCCAAAAGGAGAAAGTGTACCATCTACATTTATCTAACTGGAAAAATAATATTTTTATTCTGTGTGAAATCATTAAGCTGCCAGTCAGTTAAAATCCTAAAATACTTCATTGTTCCTATTTCACCTGGTCTCAAATATCCAACATGTATCAAGCATCAAACTGCCTGAGTTAGTCCTTTGGTTAGCAGCTTAATACAGGTTTAATTCTATAAATAAGTAACAAGAGATGCCAAAAAGTCTATTCGCTTTATCTGCACATCTAATTGTAGTCCTTAGGCAACACATTTGTTATATACTTACACTGTAACTGATTGTCTTTTGCTGGCACCATTTGAGCAATGCATTACGTTTTGATCATTTGAAAGACTTGGCGAGGCCCGCTAATGGGTCCTTGGCACTACTCTCCTTCCTGTCACTGGCCCCTGCCTCAAGACTACTTAATAAAACAAAGAAAATTTAAGAGCCAAAATCAATGATTTGGTTTGAAATATGTGTACCTCCATTATTTCATACAATTTAAAACTGTTTGCACGTAGCCCTTGGAATGATTTATACTATACATATCATAGGCTGAGCGGAAAACTATTGTATCTTGTTCTTTATTTATATACAGTTCCAACAGTTTTACGCTCAGCCCTCGATTAACACATTTTTTTAGTGCTGTTGTATCAAATTAAATTTTAAAACATAAATGTGTTGTATTATTTATAACACCGAACATAACAGGTATTTCATTCTTTTAAAATATTTAACCAAAACAGATTTATACACTTGTCATCAAGCTCTAGTAAAGGCTACAGATATACTACTGACTGACCTGAAAATCAACTTCTGTCTAAAACTAACCAAAGTATTCTGTAATTATCAATCATCATCTTATTTGGTTACTTTAAATCGAAAAGACCTAAAAAAAACAAACAAAAGTTTTCCTACTTTACTCCACTGCTGCGTCTAGACGGCGTTCTGCTTGACAGAATGGCAGTCAGAGATGTTGGAGTGTCATTTCTCGAGATTGGTGGAGAAGACTTCGGTGATTCACTTGGGGGAATTCGATACATCAAATGGTAAACCACCCATTGAGTGTCGCTGCATTGGAGAGGGACGTTAAGTTGAACGTTTCAGAACTGAGCGTAATGGAGTTGTACCATTTTCTGGAGACAGTAGTCCTTGATCACCAACAGGCGACGAAGGGGATTTCATGATTTCATTAATTCTCTTAAGCCAACCAATGAAGACTCCGAATCAGAATTTCTTCTCGAACTACATGAACTAGAATGAATTGATGAGCAATCACTTTTCACTTGTTCATCTATAGAGCGTATTAGATTTTTGACAGAAAGCGTCTGTTGTGTTTTCTCCCCTATCCTTCGACCTTCACGTAAATATAAAAGTTTATTATCCACTGTACTGATTACTTTACATTTAAGTTCAGCTGATGAAAGAATTGATGATTTCTGAGTACCAAAAGCCCCAGATTTTTCTTGAATCTTATATGCATCAATTTCACTTTTTAACTTGTCAATTTCTGTTTGCAGGGACTGGCACTTTTCTTTCAAAGATGTATTATCTGATTTCAGTTTCTCTACATCTTCTTCTGTCTCTGATCTGTAATCATTTGCTATTCTAATAGCACACTGCAAATCTTTCTGAAACAGTTTCCAATCTTCTGCTTCAACTTCATGTTTCAATTTGTTTTCTTGCAAGTCTGCCTCTGCAACTTCCTTTAACTGCCTCATTACACTTACCTCTCCTTGAAGTTCTTGTATTTTAGCCGTGTAATTTTTTCTCTCCTCGAAATATTTATCACTATCTTGCTCTAACTGGTCGATATGTTCACGTAAATGTTCCAGCTCTTGTTGGAAGTCATATCTATCTTTTTTGACTAGCTCAAGTTTATACTCCATATCAATCACCTGGGACTTTGCATTATTTCTATGAACTTTAACCTCTTCTTCTTTAATAACGACTTTCAACTTTGTAACTTCATTCTGACTATGAGCTAAAGCTGCACATCCGCAAGTCTATCTTCAAGTTTATCTTTCTCTTGTCTAGTATTATGCAATAACTCTTCTAAATTACTTTGATCATAAGCTTTACAGTATGACTCTTGCACCTTAGTTTTCACATTGTCTAGAAGAGTTTTAAAATGAGCAACTTGAATTTTTTCATTTGCTAGGGTTTCTTTCATTTTCATCAGCTGTTTCTCCAAATTTTCTTTCTCTGATCGTACAGCACTGATCTTATGCTCCAGAAGCTTTGATTTTTCCCGTTCTGCTTCTGTGTGACCCTGATGTACTTTGGCATCACTTACAGCTGCATGAAGTTTTCTTCGAAATTCTTCCCTCTCATCTTGCGCACCTTTCAGAAGTCCCAACAAATGCTGATATCGGTCTGACTTATCGGGTAATTCCGCACTTATTAACAAAGATTTTAACTGTTCTATTTGTGTCCGACAATGTTCTAGCTTTTCAGTTTGTGTACAAAGAGATTCTAATAATACTGATCGTTCGTCTGCAAGTCTTTCATTTTCTTCAGTAAGTTCATTAACAGCATCTTGCAGATCGCCTAATTCCTGTAAAGTTGCTTGAAGTTCTTCATTGGTGCTGTAGTGAGTCTCCTTCATTTGAAGAATTATCTCTGTGAGATTTGATACAGAGATATCGCTTAAAGCATTACTGCTTTTACTGCGGGTTTCCCATTTGCCATGTATATCTAGAGATGAGTGGTCTGGGTAACTCCGTGAGTAATCTCCAAACGAAATATCTGGCTCTGACATTGTTATGGATGGCGAACTTTTCATACCTGAAACTGCAAAACAGATTTGTAAACACGATAAAAAAAATCCTGTTTGTTGGAAGCCCTAAATTTCAATTCAGAAACTTAAGAAATGGCAGTCTGTATTTCTAAACTTTTAATAATTTCATAAAATTTTAGATAACATGAAGGAAAAGTGGAACACGCAATCACACACTGAATGTAGATAACTGATTTTTATTTAATCCGACTAGATGCAGCCTATATCATCCTTTCATCAGGGCTATTTCATCTTATAAAATAACAGAAGGAGTCCAAATGTTTTCTATAATCTTTAGAATACTCTGCTTGTTTTATTTCAGCACAAATTCTCATGACTTTTTGTCCAAATAAATTTCAATTCGCTAGCTAAGATCAGGGTCTCCACTGTGCCTCAGAAAGTTGTAGCCACATTTTGAGAGAACTGCGAAATTGAAGCCGCATTGCTAAAATTTGACCATATTTTAATACAGTTCTTGTCGCCACTTTCAAAAATCTGTAGCCAGTTCTTTGAATTGGTAGCATTTGGCTACATTTGGGAATGGCAGAGGAGGCTCTGAAAATATTTGTCTCTAAAGTCTTAAACTTTTGAAACAATGCTTCTCGGGTGATCTCTGTGTATGTAAGATGCCAGTCATATGGCGAAACTTTATGTTCTGAAAATAAGGGAAATAAAATTAAGAAAAAAACTTACCAGCCCCTAACACCATTGGCATCATGGAGATTGGATGACCATCAGTGGACATACTATCACAACTCGCACTAGTTGTAATCATACATTCCGCCTCTTTCAGACTCTGAATCAGGCTAAGCTTCTCTGCGTCTGTTATTTGTGACTCTATCGGAACTCCAAGTTTTATCAACTGATCTCTGAATACTGCATTTTGAGTTCGTAAAATTTGTACCTCTTCCTCTAACTCATGACTAGGAGTCTGTTCCTTTAATGTCTTAATCTCATATTTGTACTTTTCGATGTCCATTTTCTGGCTCTCCGCTAACTGAATCAGTTCAGATATCTTTGCATCCTGATTTTTCTTTTCTTTTTCAAAGTTTGCTAACAGTTCTGCATTGTATGCCATCACATCTGGAGTTGCCGATGTTCGCTTTTTCACTGTCTTCTCTTTACTGACATTTTGAGTGCTATGAGCCCATTTCATATTGTTCATTTTGCTTGAATTACTTGCCAGATTCTTAGTTGATTGTCCTGTACCCATTGTATCAATCTGTTGCTGACTAGATGCTTTCCTCATTGGTGTACTGGTCATACTTGGCTTTAGCGGCTTTGGTTTAAGAAATCCTTCTTTATCTTTAATCTGTACATTTTCTTTATTACTAGCACCTTTCTTTTTTGTTTCAGGTAATCCAAGACTTGATTTTGGTCTTGTCTGCAATGACCCTAATTTTTGTTTTTGGTGGGTAGTTAAGTTTTCATGACTTTTACTCAAATAGTTTCTGTTTAATGGTGATCCAACACCAGGTTTTCCGAGAAGCGAGTTCTTTGGTTTTCCAGCCAGTGCTTGCTTCTTGGTAGGGGTAGTGAAACCTGAATTGTCTGACTTGGATTCCTTCATGCTGGTAGGTGGCGCTGCTACCTTGTTCCCAGGAGGAGGATTATTACGTGCTGTAACAGCATCCTTCTTTGACGAAGAGCTCATACTGTCGACATCTGTGCGTAACCGTAGTAACTGAAAGTATAAACATAAAAACTGAAAACGCCAAAGAATCGAAAACTAATTAAATAAGATGACATAATTCAAACAAATGAAATAAAACTACAAACAAAACAAAATTGACCTACACCTACTTTACAAATGACCAATAATTTCTATGCATTGGGGTTGGCAATTATTTTGACAAAAACCCAAGAAAATCCTTTGTATTAAAATCATTTACCGGTAACTTCCCTTACAAAGTAGTTTTCATTCCGGTTAAGTATATTAAATAAATTAAATCAACAATGTCAAAAAATAATGTAACAAAATATATATATTACACAATTACAAAATACTATACCAGTCTTTTGAACATATCTTATTTTCATTTAACAGAATAACAAAACAAACTGCTCTTATCAATTTTCAAATCTTAAAAGATAAGCGCATTTTTAGTTTATTGATATGCTGTTTTTTTTTCATTAAAATCAAAATGATTATTGAACAAAAAGACACTTTGTCGATTATGGAACAAGAAAAACCCACTTTGTCTAGAATAATTCTTTTGAAATGTAAACATATTCACTCTTGAAAGGGTTTATCTAAGGAATATGTTTGAGCCCATAATCTGAACTGCAGAAACAAGCAACTTTTCATTCTGATTAAAATTTTAGCTTAGATTAAATAGCCATACACACTTAAAGCTTTTAATTCTATGTATCAGTGTGTCTTGTAGAAAAGATTAAATACTTTATAGAAAATTATGTGAATCACTTTGTTTTCTCAATGTTCTGATTCCTTTGGATAAAAAAGAAAACCACCATGTCATGTGCCACATCACTGAATAGTTAGCAGAGAATAAATGTATATCATATTTTTTTAAAACTAGAGCATTTAATTGTCTAAGTAAATATACTATAATTTCAACTGTTCAATGTTTTTATTTCCCAGGCTATCAAATTAAAGAAATGAATTAAACAGTTTAACCACTGCGCACTTTATCTATTGATTCAATTGATTTTAAAGTCTCGATCACCTTATTGAGATAGGTATAAATTACTTAACATTAGCCCCCAGGTGTCTTTATAAACCTATAAATCATAGCTGAAATTCGTAGGAGGGCACTGTTTAGTTGTCGCGATTTTCTTACCATATTACATCTATATCTGCTAAATTTGGTTAATCAATCTACAAATCGGCCTAAGGAGGCCCTTAAGGGTGAACAGGGTCCAGACTTAAAACCTAATGTACCATTTCTTCTTAACCTTAGCTCAAAATCAAACAAGGTTGAACAGTTAGCAAATTTGGCTGTGGTTTATTCTTTTATTAAAGAAAATATAACAAAACAATAAAAACAAAAAGACAAACATAAAACTAAATTAGCTCTGAAGGCATGATTTTACTGTGTATTTAAAGGGGCCCAATTTCTGACGTCAAGAAGTTTTTTTTGAAACTGAGAAAACAGTCTTGAACCTTCACCCTGCAAAATTTCTAAAATGGACTAAAATGGTCCATCATTCAATTTGAGCAATACCATTTATTATTCACTGAAAATTTACTGACTGGATAGCAAACAGTGCAGACCGTGATCAGGCTGATCTTGGTCTACTATGGTCGCAAAGGCAGAATCGCTTGCTGCCATCAGGCTAAAGGTTAATGCCTGTAATTGTACAAATAGATAAAACAAGAAATTTCTTTTGTCAGTGCAAAGTCCTATAGGCAAGAAGTCAATAGGAGTCAGGAGCGAAAGTCAAAGAGACACTGCAATAGGGGTTATCTACTTGGCATGTCCAGTCATCCCGCTAAGTTTCAACACTCTTGGCCTAGTGGTTCTCAAGTCAATGTTCAGGCTCCTGTGACCTTGACCTTTGATCAAGTGACCCCCAAAATAAATAGGGGTCATCTATTCTGCATGTCCAATTATCCTATTAAGTTTCAACATTCTAGGTCAAATGGTTCTCAAGTTTTTTCCGGAAATGATTTTACATGACCAGGCCCCTGTGACCTTGACCTTTAATAGACTGACCTAAAAATCGATAGGGGTCATCTACTCTGCATGTTTAATCATCCTATGAAGTTTCAACATTCTGGGTCAAGTGGTTCTCAAGTTATTGATCGGAAATTGTTTTCCATGTTCAGGCTCCTGTGACCTTGACCTTTAACAGAGTGACCCCAAAATCGATAGGGGTCATATACTCTGCATGTTCAATCATCCTATAAAGTTTCAACATTCTGAGTTGAGAGGTTCTAAAGTTATTGATCGAAAACGGTTTTCCATGTTCAGCTCCTTGTGACCTTGACATTTAACAGAGTGACCCCAAATCGATAGGGTCATCTACTCTGCATCTGCATATTCAATCATCCTATAAAGTTTCAACATTCTGGGTTGAGAGGTTCTCAAGTTATTGATCGGAAACGGTTTTCGATGTTCAGGTCCCTGTGACCTTGGAAAGCCCGCCCGCTTAGCTCAGTAGGTAAGAGCGTTGGTCTACGGATCGCGGGGTCGTGAGTTCGATCCTCGGGCGGGGCGTATGTTCTCCGTGACTATTTGATAAACGACATTGTGTCTGAAATCATTAGTCCTCAACCTCTGGTTCATGTGGGGAAGTTGGCAGTTACTTGCGGAGAACAGGTTTGTACTGGTACAGAATCCAGGAACACTGGTTAGGTTAACTGCCCGCCGTTACATGACTGAAATACTGTTGAAAAACTGCGTTAAACCCAAAACAAACAAACAAACAAACATACTGTGACCTTGACCTTTAACAGAGTGACCCCAAATCGATAGGGGTCATCTACTCTGCATGACCAATTATCCTATTAAGTTTCAACATTCTGGGTCAAATGGTTCTCAAGTTACTGACCGGAAATGGTTTTCAATGTTCAGGCCCCTGTGACCTTGACCTTTAACAATGTGATCCCAAAATCAACAAGGATCATCTACTCTGCATGACCAATCATCCTATGAAGTTTCAATATTCTGGGTCAAGTGGTACTCAAGTTATTGATCAGAAATGGTTTTCAATGTTCAGGCCCCTGTGACCTTGACCTTTGACGGAGTAATCCCAAAAACGATAGGTATCATTTACTCTACATGACCAATCATCCTATGAAGTTTCAACATTCTGGGTCAAGTGGTTTTCTAGTTATTGATCGGAAATGGTTTTCAATGTTCAGGCCCCTGTGACCTTGACCTTTGACGGAGTGACCCCAAAAACAATAGAGATTGTCTACTCCAGCAGCCCTACAACCCTATGAAGTTTGAAGATTCTAGATCAAATGGTTCTCCAGTTATTGATCGGAAATGAAGTGTGACGTACGGACGGACAAACGGACAGGGTAATAACAATATATAAGGGGGGAGACATAATTTGACAGCAGAAAATGCACACTAGGTTTAACGATGTATAAAACTCTAGTGATAGGCTATGGTCCGAGAGCTCACGGACTTTTATTGCAACAATTGAGGCCAAAAGAAGTTTATACATTTTTGGAAACAATATTTCATATCCTGCATGAAAACCCATTTCTTAAGTGTCAAAGCCGTGCCTATCTATATTTTGTTCACTTATGTTTGTGATAGGGGAGGTAAAACTCACTTGTAAAAATATTAGGGGGTAGGGTAAAGTTTACGTCTACCAGTTTTTTCACTGATTAATTACTGTCAAAAAATGCATATATGCCAAACAATGACAGCAATAAGAAATTCATCTAAAAGGACTGAAGGGCAAACTGGATATTCAAGGTCAAAGGTCAGATTCATTTAAAAATCACAAAAATTGGCATATTTGAAATTTATTTTTATTCTTAAATAATAGTTTGTTATCATAAGTCACTCATCTTTATTTACGTAATGTGTGTATATCAGCCAAAATCAGAAATGCAAATCTTATTGCAAAAAGTTAAGGTCAACCCTGATAACTGAAGGTCAAATTTCATTTTTAGGCAAAAATGTGAAAATTATTACCTTAACTTTTTCTAATGTGTTTAATATGTTTTCACATTATTAGTCACTGATGTTAATTCGTTTTAATGTTTGTATGTCAGGCAAAGTCAGCAGTGCAGATGTAACCCTAAAACTGCCAAGATTAAAGCTAATATCAAGGGTCAAAGGTCAAATTTGTGTGAACAATCGCATAAATAGCTTCCTGTTTGAAAAATAACAGACATATATTAATCATTATAAGTAATTGCTCGTGATTTATTTTAATGTATGTATGTCTCACAATATCAGTAATAAAGATATCGTCTAAAATCAGACAGGTTCAAATGTAATATTAAGGGTCAAAGGTCATTTTCAAGTAAAAGAGTGAAAAAACAGCTCTTTAACCTTTTTCTTTATTAACAATATCTTGTCGATATTAGTCAATGATATCAGTTCATTTTAATGTATAAATGTTAGGCGATGTCTGGTATGCACATATAGTTTCAAAACATTCAAGGTCATTCATAATACGAAAGGTCAAAGGTCAAAAAGTGAGTAAAATGTTGCAATAATATATTTTTATTGTTTAAAAGTATTTGTTTTGTCATTTCAGATCGTTGTTCATTTTACTGTATATATATCAGACGATGTCATGGAAGAGAAAATATGTCAAGGTCAAACCTGGTATTAAAGATCAGGGGTCATTTTTGTGTAAAAGATCAAAATGTAGCATACTTACTCATTACTTTTTTCAAAAATAGCTTGTTGTTATAATTCACTTCTAGCAATTTATTTTAATGTTATACATGTCAAGCAAGGTCAGCAATGTAGGTTTTATCCTAAAAAGTCAAAGCCAACCGTTTTATCAAAGGTCAAAGGTGTAATTTGTGTGAAAATTCGCAAAAAAAACCAGCATTTTTGCAATGATTTTTTTTCATTGTATTAAGTATTTTTTGTCAACACTGGTAACTGATCATTATTCATTTTAAAGAGCATATAACAGATGATATCATTCTTCCTTGATTATGAAAAATTAGTCAAGGTCAAACCTGACATTAAAGGTGAAAGGAGAGGGTCTTCAAGAAATCGCCATTAAGGCTTTAACAAGTACGGGAGCAAATGAATAGATCCTACGTTAAGTCTACACAGGCACCGTACGGCCCATAGCATAGTACGCATCCACCTCAGGGGTAACTTCTTCCAAAACCAGTACAGATAAACTGGACAAGGTTCAAAATTCAGGCCTGAGGATAATTTTCGGAGCAATGAAAACAACTCCAAAATAAGAAATGGAAAAGACAGCCAACCTTGAGCCATTAGAGTCAAGACGAGAGTACAAAGCCCTTGTGCAGGCAGAGAAGGCAAAGAGACTACCATCACGCCCACTCCACTCAAAACTCAAGAGCAGAACCAAGAACAGTCTGAAACGACAGAATCTCAACCGTATCGTCAAAGAACTGCAGAAAGGAAGGCAGCAGCACTAGACGCAGAGGCAGAGCCGCTTGTGCCCGATGAATGGGTTCCTAGACAATGTGCTCCAAAGATCAGATTGGAGGTGCCAGGAGTAGAAGAAAAGGGAAAACAATATCAGGCTCACCAACAATCTCTTACGTTAGAAATGATCAATGACCGCTATCCAGCACACTCTTGGATCCAAGCATATACCGATGGATCAGTGGAAAAAGCAGTTCATAAAGCTGAGAGTGGTGCCTACATCAAATTTCGAGAACAAAATATAGATAGGCATTGCTTTGACACTAGATGCGGCAGTGAACTGCTCCGCTTCTGCAGGTCGCTGGTATCTCCCCACAGCTTGGTCACATTTGGGATGTCTGTGGGCTAAACTTTCTCGCGAACTTCTCCCAGATAGAAACCGCTCTGCAGGATGTGGAATGGTATTTGTTCCACTGATCCGCACTGGCATTTTCTCAGGCCACAGTGTCCAGTGCGCTGACGGAGGAAAGTTGTTTGGCTGTGCCTGATTAGCTTGTGCAGACTGTCATGATTTGGCAGGTAGCCTCCATCATTTATGTTCTTCCAGTCTGACGCAAATCTGTTCTTCCGCAGAATCTGAGATTATCTGTATGAAGTTGGAGGTTTGGGACTGTATTTGCTTGGTTGCTTCCTTTGCAAGTTTGTCCGCAGCTTCATCTCCGGCTATGCCCACATTTCCAGCAGCTGTGTCGTTAAGATGTCTGATGGACCTGCTGAGAGAGTCTGAAGAGCTCACTTGGAGTCTGTCAGGAAAACAATATTTTGTCCATTTTCTCCTCGCTCATACAGTTGGGGTGTGGCCGAAGTGGGGGCTTGCGTCTCGGCTCTAAAGTTTGAGAATCTCTTGCCGACTGGATGAGAGAGTGTGAGAGAATTTGATGTAGGCACCACTTCCAGCATTATGAACTGCTTTTTCCGCTGATCCATCGGTATATGCTTGGGTCCAAGAGTGTGCTGGATAGCTTATTGATCATTTCTAGCGTAAAAGATTGTTGGTGGGCCTGATGTTGTTTTCCCTTTTCTTCTACTCCTGGCACCTCCAATCTGATCTTTGGAGCATATTGTCTATGAACCCATTCATCGGGCACAAGCGGCTCTGCCTCTGCATCCAGTGCTGCTGTTTTTACTTTCTGTAGTCCTTTGACGATATGGTTGAGACTCTGTCGTTTCAGTCTGTTCTTAGTTCTGCTCTCGAGTTTTGAATGGAGTGGGTATGATGGTAGTCTCTTTGCCTTCTCTGCCTGCACAAGGGCCTTGCACTCTCGTCTTGTCTCTAATGGCTCAATGTTGGATGCATTTTTCATTTCTTTTATTGGAGTTGTTTTCATTGCCCCGAGAATTATCCTCAGGCCTGAAATTTGAACCTTGTCCAGTTTATCTGTACTCGTTTTGGAAGCAGTTACCCATGAGGTGACTGCGTACTCTGCTATGGACCGTACGGTACCTGTGTAGACATGCCGTAGGATCTTTTCATTTGCTCTCCATCCTGTTCAAGCAATTGTTTCCTAATGGCAAGTTTCTTGAAGACCCTCTCCTTTGACCATTAATGTCAGGTTTGACAATGACTGATTTTTTTTATAATTAAAGAAGAATGATATCACCTGTTATATAAACTTTAAAATGAATAATGATCAGTTACTAGTGTTGACAAAAATACCCTAAAGCAATAAAGAAAAATCATTGCAAAAATGCTGTTTTTGCGAATTTTCACACAACTTTGACCTTTGACCTTTGATAGAAAGGGCTGACTTTGACTTATTAGGATAAAACCTACATTGCTGACCTTGCTTGACATGTATACATTAAAATAAATTTCTAACAGTGAAATATAACAACATGCTGTTTTTGAACAAAGTAATGAGTAAGTATGCTACATTTTGATCTTTTGCACAAAAATGACCCCTGACCCTTAATACCAGATTTGACCTTGACTTATTTCTCTTCCATGACATCGTCTGACATATTTACAGTAAAATGAACAACGATCAGTTACTGAAATGACAAAACAAATACTTTTAAACAATAAAAAATATTACAAATAGGTGATATTATTGCAACATTTTATTCACTTTTTGACCTTTGACCTTTCATATCATGGTTGAACTTGAATGTTTTGAAATTTTAGGTGTATACCAGACATCGCCTAACATTTATACATTAAAATGAACTGATATCATTGACTAGATCGACAAGATATTGTTAATAAAGAAAAAAGTTAAAGAGCTTTTTTTCATTCTTTTACTTGAAAATGACCTTTGACCCTTAATATTATATTTGAACCTGTCTGATTTTAGACGATATCTTTATTACTGATATTGTGAGACATATATACTTTGAAATAAACCACGAGCAATTACTTATAATGATTAAAATATATCTGTTATATTTTCAACAGGAAGCTATTTATGCGATTTTTCACACAAATTTGACCTTTGACCCTTGATATTAGCTTTAATCTTGGCAGTTTTAGGGTTACATCTGCACTGCTGACTTTGCCTGACATGCAAACATTAAAACGAATTAACTTAAGTGACTAATAATGTGAAAATATATTAAACACATTAGAAAAAGTTAAGGTAATAATTTTCACATTTTTGCATAAAAATGAACTTTGGCCTTCAATTTTCAGGGTTGACCTTAACTTTTTGCAATAAGATTTGCATTTCTGATTTTGGCTGATATATATACATTACATAAATAAAGATGAGTGACTTATGATAACAAACTATTTTTTAAGAATAAAAATAAATTTCAAATATGCCAATTTTTTGACTTTTAAATGAATCTGACCTTTGACCTTGAATATCCAGTTTGCCCTTCAGTCCTTTTTGATGAATTTCTTATTGCTGTCATTGTTGTACAAATATGCATTTACTGACAATCAGATAGTTATTGTAATTAATCAGTGAAAAAACTGGTAGACGTAAACTTTACCCTACCCCCTAATATTTTTACAAGTGAGTTTTACCTCCCATATCGCAAACATAAGTGAACAAAATATAGATAGTCAAGGCTTTGACACTTAAGAAATGGGTTTTCATGCAGGATATGAAATATTGTTTCCAAAAATATATAAACTTCTTTTGGCCTAATTGTTGCAAAAAAAGTCCGTGAGCTCTCGGACCACTATGACATAAAACAAATATAATTTTAGTAGTACTGAAGGTCCTATAGCAGCTTGGAATAAAAAAATTCATTTATAATTATAAACATTCCATGGACATTTTCAAAAAGAATTAATCGCAGCCAAATGTATTCTCATAAGCTATTTCGATATTCTTTTGCAAACCATGTAACCCGTACCAGACAAGGAATGTGGAAATCACATTATTGAGAATACCTTATATTTGCCTTGTCATTCATATACAGGCTCAATACCTCGAATCTAATAAATCAAACACAGTTACTCTGTTTGTTTTTCTAAATACAGAATACATATTTTTGCATTTTTGTTTGCACACTATGCAAAAGATTAATGTCAGACCTACAGCTGGAATGATATGAAAAACATACAAGCCATTGAAACAGTTATAAAATCTATCATAAATAACACTGTAAAATCAATCGCCACTTATTCAAATGTACATAACCTATCCCTACCTGTCAATTTAAATTCCATGAGGTACTTCTATAAAGCCGTAAACTACCCAATAATTATATTTCGGATAACCCCATTCATACAAATGATTTAGACCGCAAAGCAACACAGGCGATTATTCCCCTTATACGTTTTTATATTTAATTTGTGACAACCGTAACAATAGACCCCTTCTAGTACAGTGAGGTTTTGGTCTCGGCTAATAGGTCAAGCGAATAATTTATTCTTTTAAACTTGCTGAATAAACACAGATTCATCATCTGGAAGATATAAAATTGTCAGTTTTTCAAACCAAATTTTTGAAAGCTGTAACACAAATTGCAAATAACATAGTAGCCAATTTGTCTTACTATGACAGAGACATACTCTCCACTGCCTAATTTGGTTAAGTTGGACAAAATTCCCTTTTTGGTTTTTTTTTCTGAACTCATAATAGATCTTTAATTTTAAGAGCTTTATAATTATTATGAAATCAAAGATTTTTGTCTTTTTTTGGCATGTGTAACAACTGGGGAAAGGAAGGGAGATCTGCTCCCTCGAGACCCACATGTAAAAAGCAGCTAATATCACATTACAACAGAAGTAGGGAAGGTCTTGGCTAATGTTTCTGTCTGTCTGTTAGTATCTGTATGTATCTGTACTGCTAACCACCCTACCACTCCTCTCCCACATCAACCATTCCCAGGGCTTCCCCTTCCACAGCAAAAGTTGTTAACAGGCATCTTTGCTTATGATAATTTCTTTCAAATCATGCAGTTTCCCCCCAAAAAATCTTCAAAAAGTCTTCATCCCAGTATCGGGCTATTTTTCCAAGGCCTGCCCCTCTTACAGAACAAAGTACCCTATTGCCCATCTTCTGCCCTTATATTTTCTTACAAGTCCAATTTGTTTGTATAAATACGATACAAATTTCAATTGAAATATCCTGGTATAAACAAACAATGGACCAATTGCTTTTGCTTCTTTGTGATTTTTCGTTTTTGCAACCAAATAACCTTCAATAAGATCAAAATATCTCCGTTTTTACTTGAAACTAAACCAAATATGTGCATTACAAAGTGCACACACTGCACCATATGGCAATAGATTCATCTATAATTTACAGGCAACACAGACTGAAAGAATATAATGTGCTAATTACTGTTATTCAACTTGTTCTGATGGCTTGCTGACACAAAACAATAACTTTTGTCTGTAGAAAAATGTTTGGACTGGACAACAAGAATTAACAGTATGACAATTTTAAACATATTATAACAGTCTGTTCATAGACTTGATCACTTTTGAAAATAGCTTTCTTTATCTCTGTTTTTTTTTTTCATTTTTTAAATTCCCACTTGGCAAAAGAAAAGGGACAACACCGTATCAAACTGAAATGCCTCAGAGGTTGTCTCCCATGAATCAACAGAGTTATCATGACAGACTCTACACAACAACGCAACTTCTGACAGATGGCAGTGACTTACAACCACGAATCTAAAATTCTAAAATTTTGGAGGAATCAACCAGAAGTTTAGACTTCAATTCATGTTATAATGTAGTTATCACAACAGTGTCTATTACAACTCTGACCACAAATGAGCACTGATTCCCTTCTATCTGGAGAATGAACAACTTATTGAAATATGAATATTTTTCTTGTTATAGCCGGTAATATATCTGTATGTCGCCTGCTAAGTACCTACTTATCGTCCTACAGATAACTGATATTATTTTTATGTGCATCTGTTCACCACGAAGCACTGGCCCTAAGGACTATGTATGGGAAAATATAAGAGTGAACTAAGTGTTGACAGAAAAAGGGCAATATTTATTTTGCCAAAAATATATTAACAAATATATATTTTTACATATCTGGGCGAAATATACCGCCACAAAAGACCAGGGAACTGGTGACCTGGGATGCCGCCAAGAAACACAGGGACACATGCTCGAGTGGCATTTTAACTTTCCATAACCAGTATATGAGGTGCATGTGTAACCATAGTAAGAAAATTATAAAGGTGAATTGCGAATGTTTGCCGCCTAAGACAGATAAGTCATACCTGCAAAAATTATAGGGTGTCCAGAAAACTATTAAACACATTAATAAATGACTGTAGTATGTCTATTAATATTATGCAAAACAATGGCAAGAAATTTACATAAACACAAAGGTAGTAACAGTTTCGTTCAAATGACAGTTACTAATCAAGCAAAGCTTAACATAAACCTTATTCAGTATTAAGAGTAAAACCGTAGCTACTGCCTACAAGAAGGTAATTGTCTCTGTTTAGAAATTTATACAAAATTATATTTCAAACACCTTAGCTCGCTGCTTCAGCCAGTCGAGCAATTATAAAAGACTATAAAGCTCGCCGCCTCAGACAGTCGAGCAAAATAGACACGTCATAAACGATATAAACAATATAACATCTAAATTTGCTCCTTAAAAGTGTCACTTGGCATATAATCTAAGCTCGCTGCCTCAGTCAGTCGAGCAAAATAGACTCGTTGCAAACAATATAACATCGAACTTGCTGCTTAAAATTGTCACTTGGAATACATTCTAAGCTCGCCGCCTCAGTCAGTCGAGCAAAATAGACACGTCGGAAACAATATAACATCTAAACTTGCAGCTTAAAATTGTCACTTGGAATATATTCAAAGCTCACCGCCTCAGTCAGTCGAGCAATATATAAAACAACAACAAAAAACATACTAAAACATTAAGCTTGCTGTCCCAGTCAGTCAAGCAATACGAAATAAAAATAACCCTTAGTCAGCAAATGAAAAAGCAAGAAAGTTAGCTCGTCGCCTCAGCCAATCGAGTCAAACATCTAGAATTCCTCTTGTACAGAACGGTTCATTCAACATATTGATATCGTATAGATCTAGCCGTCCAAAATTCCCTCACTGTCACAGCCATGACACTAAAACGAACAACTAAAATATATGTTACGTCTTGCTATCTCAGACAGTCAAGGAAGAGAACAAACCTACTTAGTGGTAAGCCTTGAAATACCCCTTAAAATTGTTGCTGATTCTTCACGTCAAGACACAATGTGACCTCTGAAACACTTTATTATATGGCAATTATATAGGACTGCTTGTGAGGTTTGGACGTATGTATTTTGTGTAAGCTTGTGACGACCAACGACCTAACCGTTGAATTTGCGTATTGGAGAAATGCATGTCATGGGCCAAAGTTGCCCCACCAGTACGGAATAAGTGTGTTGTGTACTTAGTTGGGTCAAGCCGACAATCTTCTACACATAATTTTAGAATGCGTCGGAAGAAAGATGAAGTAACTGGACGACCGCAGCTAAATCGGAATAAAGGACCCTTCCGGGTTGAGATGGTATTTACATACTTCTTCAAGGCCCGCACTGGACATAGAGAACGGCGTTTTGAACGGTAAAGTACTATCGTGGTTGTCTAACCTCTGGAATGTTTGAAGTGTGTGAGTTTTAAGGAGGCACTTGTAACTTTTGAGTTGTCATATGAAAATATGACATTTTTTAGTTTTATTACATTGGCAGCCCCGGTTTTTGTTGTGGAAATTTCCCCTAGGCGAAGTAAAGCATAGAATGCTACTAGAAACATTGTTCTTAACAGTAACAAGTTAAACGGACTTGTTGTAAACTTGGGCAGTGATTGAATTAATGCTCTTAGCAAAGGGGGTGTAAAACCTTGACGTTTATCCGTGACCTTTACTTTCCGAATACTGTAAAGTAGTTTTTGAATTATGAAAGACTTGGTTGGATTTTTCAACGGTTTTAGCTGATGGAAATATGATAGGGCTGATACCAGGGTTGTGATCGTTGCTGGTTTGCGACCCATATCAAGGCAAACCGCAATAAATTGTGCCATTTTGTATACTGGAATGGGAAGTAACTCATGGTTTGGGTAGTAAGTATTATGAAAATGTATATATTGTTTGGTAACTATTTTGTGTGGAAGGAGCAAGGGACTTGTGTAGTATACGTAGAACCGATCTATTCAGTGCAGAAGCAGCAACTTGTCAGGTATTTTGGTGGGTTGAGCGTCCATGTGAGGTGCCATTTGATGGAACTGTTTTACCTGTAAACGTGAAAGGAGATCTGGTAACACATTAGCCTTTCCTGGTATATGTTTGGCATGGATCAAAACATTATGTTGCATACATGCTAAGACTAAGCGCTGTACTAACTTCATAATTATCGAGCCTTTGCAAGACTGTTTGTTGATAATGTGCACAACTGAATAATCATCAGAGTGTAGGACAATGCAACTGTTACTCAAAAAGGGGCCCCATATTTCTAGTGCTAACACTATTGGGAAAAGCTCTTTGAATGTTATGTGGAAAGATGCCAACTGTGTTGGCCATACCCCATTAAACCAACGTGTTTTAAAAATAGCTCCAAAACCAAGAGAGCCAGCAGCATCAGTATGCAGGTGTAATGTGGGAGACGATACCCAACGTTGGTGTAGTAGCAGAGTTTTGCCATTGAAATGTTGTGCAAACAGGTTCCAGGTCTTGAGATCTCGTCTACTCTCAGCAGAAAGTGTTGTATGGTGGCAGGTTTTAGAACCTTTCATTGTGAGGTCAATTAACCTACGTAAGAAACAGCGGCCCGGGACTACCACCGAACAACAGAAGTTCAGGAGGCCAATTAAAGATTGCAGTTCCTTGAGGGTTATTTTCCTACAACCTAAATGATGTGTTAAAAGTGACTGCAGCTTCCTAAGTTTGTCTGGAGGAAGACGGGCCTCCATCGCGATTGAGTCAAGTTCTAAACCCATGAAGGTTATAATCTGCCTGGCCGACTCTGTTTTTTCTTGTTTAATGGGAACTCCTATAACCTGGCAAAGTTGTAGGAATTGTTGGAGGTATCCCTGGTATTTGAGAAAGTTGTGACCTATGAAAAGGAAATCATCTACGATATGAACTTTGCTAGGGATATTAAGTCTATATGAAGCAATTCAATGTAGAGATGTGCTGAAAGCCTAAAAAATGGCACAGGAACTGGAGGACCCCATTGGAAGGCATGTATCATAGTAGTATTTTCCTTGAAATGTGATGCCTAACAGGTCATGATCACTTGGATGTATCGGAATTAACCGGAAGGCATTCTTTATATCGGTTTTTGCGAAATAGCTACCTGGGCCATGTTGTAGACGCTGTGACTGCGTTGTCAAAGGAAGCATATTTGACAGTTGCCAAGTTTGAGTCTATGTGGTCATTAATGGAGTTACCTTTTGGATGACTTAAATGATGAATCAAGCGAAATTTCCCGGCCGTTTTCTTAGGAACTAACCCAATGGGACTGACATGAAGGTTAGGAAAAGGTCTTTCAGAAAAAGGAGGTTTGAGGTTTGAGCTTGAAGAAGAGTGATGAGGACCAGTGTAACCAAGATGAAAACCTCTGGTGAAACCTTATATTAAGTAGTCATGGCCCGGGCAACCCCTTAAGAATCTTGACAAAACCTTTACTTGTATTTGAGTAGTAGGTTTGCCAGATATATTACTTTTTTGGATTACGACTGGTGTTGGGTGTTGTTTTGTTGCTGACCGATCGTTGAGGGGTTGCGGAGAAGGCTTGTTCTTTGCTAGTAAAGGGACATTGGCCAGAGTGATGTTGTCCCCTGCAGAACCCACAGACATGGGGCCGTGGGCATCGTGGCTCTCGGCAAAAACCTCGCCGGTTGTATGTCCAGCAAGTGTTGTCGAGGAAAATGGGGGATCAACGGAAAGAGTTCTGGGAAGGACGGAATGACCTGCTGGACCCTGGCCGAAAGGGACGATTGCCTTGAAATGAATTATTAGGGAAAGGGTTGGCATATTGTGTTGTTGCCATTACCCAAAATTCTGTATGCAGGCGGTCCCATGGCATGAGTTGATGTTCTCTAAACATCCGGAATTGTCTATCATCAATAGACCATGCCAGGCCAGGTCGACGACGAGCTAAATCCCGAACAATTTCCCCATATTTCATTAACTGTGGGGTCTCGTTTGGGTAGGTTGCAGAGTATATGGCTGCAAACCTGATAAAAGCCGTGGTCCATGTGTCTATCAAGAAAATATTTTCTTTGAAGTAGAGGAGGAGATAAGATGTAGGTGATTTGACGGTAATTGAATAACCTTCTGTATGCGGTAAAGCCGTGTTTGGTAGCAGTAATGCAAAGTCTATGAACTTGTTGTTCTGGATTTTTTTTTTAATTAGGGACTTAGAAACTGAGTGGGCAATTGGAGTGGAAACCGGTTCGACGAAGTGTGTCTGGCTACCAAGGATATTACCTGGAAGCTGATTGAAGTGTGAATTTACAACATTATCTAAATTGTCTTGTACCTCATCACTGTTTGAATATTCTGAAATTGACGTATTTTCAGATACTATCGACGATACATCGTTGTTTGTTTCAGGCTCAACCTGCTGGTGTTCCGTCTGGTCCTGTAATGGAGTAGCTGTGAAGTTATCCAGGCTTCCGAGAGAGGACTCTCCCTGTACTTGCATGAACTTGGTTGCTTCCTTGAGCTTTTTGTGTCCGTGTTTTGCTCTTGTGTATGTTTTGTTTATTATTACTGGCGTTCCGCGTTTCTTGAATAATTTGCCCAGGGTAAGATTTAAGACTGTCACTGTTTTGTCTGTGTGAGTTTTGTTTGGATTTAGTTTTAGCGCGTTTGCCGGACTGATGGGTCGAGGAAGGCTGAGAACTTTCACTTTGTTTTGAACAACCGCCCTCACAACAAGGAAGACTACACGTGCTCGTGGTAGCAGAGCGCTTTTGGTGTTTCATCTGTAAGAAGATCATAATGATATTAGAATATTGGAAATCTTAATGTTACTGTTTCATGTTTATATCAAACTCAGAAAAAAGTCTGGAACCTCAGAACATAGTCTGGAATCTCTGAACATAGTCTGGAACCTCAGAACATGGTGTGGAACCTCAGAACACAGTCTGGAATTTAAAATCTCAGAACATAGTCTGGAACCGCAGAACATAGTCTTGAACCTCAAAACATAGTCTGGAACCTCAGAACATCAGTCAGGAACCCCAGAACATAGTCTGGAACCTCAGAACATAGTCTGGAACTTAAAATCTCAGAACATAGTCTGGAACCTCAGAACATAGTCTTGAACCTCAGAATATAGTCTGGAACCTCAGAACATCAGTCTGGAACCTCAGAACATAGTCTGGAACCTCAGAACATAGTCTGGAACTTAAAATGTTCCTAGGTTACTAATAATTCGAGTGGTTAAAACCGGACAAAAAAAGTAATAAAATAAAAATCTTATTTATCCTTAAACATGACAGCTTTTCCGTGTTAAAGTTTGAAACTGATTAGGCAAATATATACTGTAAAAATGCCGTGAACAAATTTATGGAATTTGACAGATCGTACTGTAACTTGATATCTCATGCTTGCGAGCTGCAGTTGATAAAATAATTAAAAACCCATTCATGCTACACCACTCTTGTTTATCTCGAATTTAAGGTTAGAGCTGTTTTTCATCAATTACCATACCATTTAAAATGTCAGACTGCGCTGCCTAGAGAAACCTGTCACTGGATACAAAATAATGAACCGTTCAGTTTATATTGCTCACAAAAGAATTGCCTTGTTACTGAATGAAAATTTACACCAGGGAAAGGTTAGAAGGTACAATGTACAAAATTCGAATTCCTGCACGTCACCTCAACAAGATAAAACAAACGAAATATAATCTTGGAATGTTATAATACTGTAAATAGCACGGCAACCTATTGCACCTATTAATTATTGACTTTGTTAGCCTGCAAGGACAGATTCCTGATAAATTCAGCATGTAAGTAAACCACTCAACCCTTACAGACTGATGTAAATTGTCTTATGTTTTGTGTATCATTGACAACACGACATACATGGTACAGACGGTCAAAGGCTGTGGTTGGCCTGCCATGTAAGCTGTAGTGAAAACATTATCGAAGCAGCAGGCTACATAGAATAAAATTTTGGCAAAAGTAAACAATATAAGAATGTCCTTTACATTATCTGCTGAACAATATTAGTATAGTCTTCTCAAATCTGAAGAAAAAATAATGAGCATAAAATGATAAGCGTAAATAAGCTACGTATCTTGTTTATCTAAGTCTGTAGTCCTCTGTCTAATGTGTGAACCACTGCAGCACGGATGTTGAAATATAATTTCCTTTGGCCCTCATCTGACAGATGTACACCATCTGCTGAGAAGGCAGTGGACTGGGCTTCTTGCGACCAAAATCCTTTTAGACGCCAAAATGTGATCCGAGTATGCGGAAGTTCTTGAATCCGTGCTGATAACAGATAATTTGTGTCATCAACCCGGTGATTGAACCAGGAAGTGTCAAATTGGTAGCGGCCTGTGTCAGACGGTTGTCGATGTAAGATCTGTCAGATTATCACTCTTTTCACGTGTTTAAAAATATCAACCTGTCCACAAGATCCAAAATTAATGACGTAACAGTGTTAGGGTCTGCTTCTAAATGATATAAATCGTTTGTTCCAACCACAAGAACCACAACGTTCGGAGAAAAATCAGTTATGTCCGACAAATTGTTCCGTAGTGTTTCGACATTAGCTCCAGGATAACCAGAATATTGAACCAAAGGGGACGACGATAAATTTAAATTGAAATGTAGCTGCGGCTGGCTCCTAATGAAACGTTTCAAACGAGTCACAAAAGAATGTCCGAAAAGCTGGATTGAAACCGCCATTTTGAATTATTCAACAAAGACGTGCGTCATGGTTTACAGTCCAACGCCGTGTACACCAAAATAAAAATAACCTCTAAGTTTATAAGTATATCCCATCCGTACTGCAATGAACTAGAATGAAAATGCCAACAAATATAGTGTGTATTAGATTACCATAAAATTCAAATCGATTCACTCAAGATAAAACCAAAAAGTAGCCAAAATGAACTTAGAAGAAAGAAGCGTGGTTTTCACGAAGAAGGAAGATGCCGTTTCCCGATTGGTTAAACGGTATCACGTGAGAAATCCCTGATTGGCTTTTAGCGTAGTACATACATTAACATAATACAGAATGAGACCTATACGCCCAAATGTACAACAATGACATAAATAATTTTATCTAACTATAAAATACATAAGCAAATACCCTCTCCTTCATCGATTTCCACCGTGCACGTGCATTACGTGCTTTTCATGTTTAAATATCTACCGGTCGCTCTACAAAATATGTGTATATGAAATCTGTGTGATCAATAGTGAAAAACATAAAAGTTTCCTGTTTCCACAAATATGCGCCGGATGACGCTAAACGAGAAAGGGTGTGCCGTCGGAATGGTCAAAAGTGGCATATCAAACCGAGAGGTACACGCTTAAACAACATGTTTTATATGAAATAACATTCGAAAACTAGTTAAAACGAAAAGAACATTCGTGCGCTACCGTGGTGTTCAAAGTGTCCTGACTCGAACCTCATTGAACACCTGTCTGAGACCTGTTCTTCGCAATCTCCATGAACTACAAAATGCTGTTGTAAGAACATGGAATGCTATTCCACAAGGGCCTATCCGACCGTTCATTCGATTCATACGTTCCAGGTGTACAGCCGGTATTAATGCTGTCGGAGGGCACACAAGATACTAAGAACTCGGATTGTGTGACTGAACAGGCTTAATCAAACCGAGCCTGCAACATTTTCGTTTTTGTCGTGTTGAGCGACCTGTGAAGTTTCCACTTTTCTCTTTTTCATTTTTGGGGTTGTACTGTTCAAAGTGTTAACGCTTCAATGAATTTGCCATTTTATGCAAATGTTTCATGAATTACTTTTATTACATATTTGATCTATATTAAATAGTGTCCAAATTTTGTTGCAATATGTCCATAGGTTAGCAAGATATATCCAAATATGTAGGTGTGGAGTTAGAACTTTTGCTGAGTATATAATCTTATACAATTTTGAGACATCTTGATGTAATCATTATCTGCATAGTCTGGCAAAGCTGAAAACTAGCAGTATAGTGAAAACTTGATAATTTGGTTTTATTGACAAACAATACATGCCACTATCATAATAATGTAAAAGGTCATACCAGTAAAAGTGATTTCATCTTACATTTATATACAATAATTACAAAAAAATGGTAAAATGATTTAATGGTTCAATCATTAACATACAATTGTTACATATAAATGGGAAAAAAATCAAATTACTGTTTTTAATCTATATTTCACATCTTTTGTTTTTGTTATGTGTACACCTTACAGTGTTCCCAGATTCCATACCAGTCTTAACAAAATCTTTGGCAATCTTGGCATGCAAAAATGTCAACTTCCAAACATAAATCTTTATAAAAGACGTATAACATCTTCAGCCTATTCTAACAAAGAAAATACATGTAATTACGCCTTGTCTTCATTCATACACACCCCCTCTTGATTGGACTACTGTGTTCTATCCACTGAGCTAACCTGTCCTGCCACTGAGTTAACCTGGGATGTCACTGAACTAACCTGTCCTGCCACTGAGCTAACCTGTCCTGCCACTGAGCTAACCTGGCATGCCACTGAACTAACCTGTCCTGCCACTGAGCTCACCTGTCCTTCCACTGAGCTAACCTGTCCTGCCACTGAGCCAACCTGTCCTGCCACTGAGCTAACCTTGCATGCCACTGAACTAACCTGTCCTGCCACTGAGCTAACCTGTCCTGCCACTAAGCTAACCTGTCCTGCCACTGAGCTAACCTGGCATGCCACTGAGCCAACCTGTCCGGCCACTGAGCTTACCTGGCATGCCACTGAGCTAACCTGTCCTGCCACTGAACTAACCTTGCATGCCACTGAGCTAACCTGTCATGCCATATGTAGCATTCTTCTTGCCTTTTACCGAAGTCTTACTAATTTTCACCCACTTCATCATTTTTCAGTGTCATATATATATTCTATGCAAACTCAGTGCAAATTAACATGTTATAAAAAAAACTTCACCCCAACAGTTACTGCGAGCAAGTAGCTTTAAGAGATTCAAACCTATTACTAGAGTTACTCCAACCTAACATAAAAGTTTTCTATGGTATATTAAATGACAGCTTACCTTTCTCAGTTTGAACGGCATGGTATAAGAGTGTACCAAATTTCCAATAAATCCAGAAAATAATGTATATTACAGCCAACTTTGAACCATCCTTTCTGCAAGCAATGAACTAAAGTGTTGTACACATCATCAATATTATTACTTGCGCATCAGACAGTGTTTCCATGTCTACCAAAACTTTTGATTCTCATCCAAATTAGTAAAAAAAAAGTGCACAAACAAATAATTAAAGGTAGTGTATATATATATATACAACACTGATGATACTTACAGGTGGATTTTACAGCCTCCTGCTCTAAAATACCTACTATATCAATATTGAATTGATATAATTGTTTGTCTGTACATAATTTATGTACATATATATATATATATCCTTACACAAGTGAGAGTTATACAATTCTAATCAAGTCTGGATATTGTAACTTTGTACTAGTGTATCAAAATTGAACGCATGAACACATGTTTACAAAAATATTCATAAAGAAGCTTCACTTTCAAATCCTCTAATCTAGTGAAAAAAAAAGAAATTTTAACTTCAATTACAAAAATTTCCAATCCTGTCCTCCATTTAAATAAAAACTTGACGTATCGCTAAAAGTACAAACAAAGCTTTAGCCTATCCAGTTTGAATAATCAATCCAAAATCAAAATATTTTTTAAACAAAAAATGTTACATCGTTAAGTGTCAAACAATTCAATACTATCACTGTGTCGGACAGCTAAATGTCTATTCTTCACCGAAAATCCATTTATCAGTTAATAATTTTTGTCAAATCTTGTACATTTTTTGCCATTTGTTATCTCTGACGATCATAAATCACTTTTACAAACTAAGCCGTTAATTAGTCCCCTACTGGTTGAAAACCAGTTTCGGGGACTATAGGAATGCGCTTTTCCGTCATTCCGTCCGTCCGTCCGTCTGCAATTTCGTGTCCGGTCCATAACTCTGTCATCCATGAAGGGATTTTAATATTACTTAGCACAAATGTTTCCCATGATGAGACGACGTGTCATGCGCAAAACCCGGACCCCTAGCTCAAAGGTCCAGGTCACAATTGGAGGTCAAAGGTCAACAGAGCTTTTTTCCTGTCCGGTCCATAACTCTCCCATCCTTGAAGGGATTTTAGTATTACTTGGCACAAATGTTCCCCATGATGAGATGACGTGTCATGCGTAAATCCCAAACCCCTAGCTCAAAGGTCAAGGTCACAATTGGAGGTCAAAGGTCAACAAGGCTTTTTTTCGTGTCCGGTCCATAACTCTCCCATCCATGAAGGGATTTTAATATTACTTGGCACAAATGTTCCCCATGATGAGACAACGTGTCTTGCGCAAAACTTGAATGCCTGGCTTAAAGGTCAAGGACACAATTGGAGGTCAAAGGTCAACAAGGCTTTTTTCCTGTCCGGTCCATAACTCTCCCATCCATGAAGGGGTTTTAATATTACTTGGCACAAATGTACCTCATAATAAGACGATGTGACATGCACAACTTTCAGACCCCTAGCTCAAAGGTCAAGGTCATACTTAGCAGACAAATGTCAACATAGCATGAACAAGGTCTGTTTCGTGTCCGGTCCATTACTCTTACATTCATTAAGGGATTTTAATATCACCTGGCACAAATGTTTTCCATGATGAGACGACGTGTCATGCACAAATCCTGGACCCCTAGCTCAAAGGTCAAGGTCACAATTGGGGGTCAAAGGTCAACAGAGTTTTTTTCCTTTCCCGTCCATAACTCTGCCATCCATGAAGGGATTTAAATATTACTTGGCACAAATGTTCCCCATGATGAGAAAACATGTTGTGCGCGAAGCCTAGACCCTTAGCTTAAAGGTCAAGGTCACAATTGGAGGTCAAAGATCAACAAGGCTTTTTTCCTGTCCGGTCCATAACTCTCCCATCCATGAAGGGGTTTTAATATTACTTGACACAAACGTACCTCATAATAAGACGATGTGTCAAGCACAACTTTCAGACCCCTAGCTCAAAGGTCAAGGTCATACTTAGCAGACAAATGTCAACATAGCATGAACAGGGTCTGTTTCGTGTCCGGTCCATAACTCTAACATTCATTAAGGGATTTTAATATCACCTGGCAAAAATGTTCTCCATGATGAGACGGCATGTCATGCGCAAATCCCGGACCTCTAGCTTAAAGGTCAAGGTCACAATTGGGGGTCAAACGTCAACAGAGTTTTTTTCCTTTTCCGTCCATAACTCTGCCATCAATGAAGGGATTTTAATATTACTTGGCACAAATGTTCCCCATGATGAGACAATATGTTGTGCGCAAAGCCCAGACCCTTAGCTCAAAGGTAAAGGTCACAATTGAGGTCAAATGTCAAGAAGGGTTTTTCCTCTCCGATCCAGAACTCTGTCATCCATCAAGGGATTACAATATTAC
Organism: Mercenaria mercenaria; assembly: GCF_021730395.1. Classification (NCBI taxonomy): domain Eukaryota; kingdom Metazoa; phylum Mollusca; class Bivalvia; order Venerida; family Veneridae; genus Mercenaria; species Mercenaria mercenaria. Next base: position 1,276,898 of record NC_069364.1, read on the forward strand.
TTTGCATAAAATATTCCCCATGATGAGACGACGTGCCATGTGCAAACCCAGAACCCTAGCTTAAAGGTTAAGGTCACACTTTGAGATCAAAGGTCAAGAGGATTTTTTTCCTGTCCGGTCTATAACTTTGTCATGCAAAATAGGATTTAGATATCAGTTGGCACAAATATTCCCCTGGATGAGACAACATGTCATGCGCAAAACCCAGGCCCAAGGTCTAATGTCAAGGTCACACATAGAGACCAAAGGTCAGAATGACATTGTCTGCAGCATTTCTTCTTCATGCATGGAGGGATTGTGATGTAACTTGGCACAAATGTTCATCAACATAAGACGGATTGTCATGCGCAAAAGCCAGTCCCTAGGTCTAAGGTCAAGGTCATATTTAGAGGTAAAATGTCAAATTCAAGAATGACTTTGTACGGAGCATTTCTTCTTCATGCATGGAGGGATTTCGAAGTAACATGGAACAAATATGCACCACCATGAGGCACACTTGCTTTTAGAATTACGTCCTTTGGTTGTTACTATAAATATATTTTTTATTGTAACTTTTTTATTACTGGCGGTAGAGAAAAATCGAGACCACTTTTCTGTGGTAGAACATTCATGTTACATCCAATTTTAGGTGTATTTTGACCTATCTCTACCTGGTAAAGAGTTTCCTGTGGACTTATATTATATAGATTTTTTTAAAGATTAATTTCCCTTTGTTGTTACTATAAATAACTTATATGATAACATTTTATAATCAGCCAAAACAATTCAATATGAAAACAGCTGTGGGTTTTTATATATGCATATTTTAATCCAAGTGTGTTGTTATAACATATTGTATATATAGTACAATATTGTTTATACATCATTGACAGATATCAGTTCATTATGTTATACTGCAGTAGAGAAAATTAGGTGCCTTCCAGTAGGGGACTTTGTATTGCATGGAAATACTTCATTCACTTGTTTTTCTTATTTTCCCCTCATTTTGCACATAAATCTTTTTCAATATGTTCTTAACCAACGGTTGTATATATTTATTTTACACACTGTACGCCTTAAATGTATTTTCAATGATAAAAACTAAAAAAATGCCCTAAGACTTTATCATTTTACAACAGCTCTTAAACTGATAAAGAATATTATGTTGTCAAATTAATTTTTGAACAATCATTTTTTGTCAAATTTGATGACTTTATCATCATGTGAATATGTTTATTTATATTTATATATGTTCATCAACTAGCCTCCTCATTTACAACCAACACTTTAAAGCAACTTTTTCACAGATTTTTTGAAAAAAATAATAAACTATTTCTTTCTTTTTTTCTGTAACACTTTTTGGTTATAAATTATCTCAGTTTTTAAATAAACCATCTTAACATTTTCTGGAAAATAATCATCTCATTCTCATTTCTTTTTGAAATATAAATCATGTCCTCTTCTTTCTATAGTCTGCTTCAATCAACAAAATCAAAAGAACATTTTTTTTAGTTTTTTTTTTACATGACTTTTTATCCAAATATCTTCAGAAAAAGCCAAACTAGAAAAATTGAACAAATTTTTATTCCAGTATAATTTAATGATTTCTAAGTCAACACACCGTAACAGTGTAACCCCATTAAACTTCATTTAAAGGGAGCACAAAATCTGTCTTGTTTTGAGTTTTTTTTTTGTTTTTTTGTTTTTTTTTTGAGTTTCCGGGCTCTGCTTTCAAAGGTGTTACAATGTAAATACTTTTTCACATTCCATGAAGAGCGGTCATGATGTTAAGTTCGTCATTTTAAAGTACTTTGAGGCATTAGCATTTAATTGATACAACATTTGAATAATCCATTAGATAACAAGTTAATAATCATGTAAGAGAAATAGCTTGAAAATAAAGGAAATATGTTTAAGAAGAAAAGACACATTGAAAGATGCAACATCACATACAACACTCCACCCATTGGAATTTTGGTATGCGTAAATGTATACACGAAGTTGGCAAAGTATCTGTTGCAAATAAATTGCTGGGAGATATAAAATAGGTATGTATCTATCATGTTATACATGTATTAAATTGCCAACGCAGCTGTAAGGTCGTACATGCACAAAGTTTTAAAGGCCGGCTTATACTTGCTCATAGTGTTTGATATTCCAAGAAAACAGACTTCTCAACAGTAACCGTATAGAACTCTATTGTGGATGTGTACATGGTTAATATGTACGCATACCTACACAGACAAACTAAAGCGTATAAGGTCAACGGGGAGACGAAACAAACATGAAGAAATAGTCCTCTGTCGGTAATACTTTTTGGTAAAATAAAAAGGTGGAAACTCCACAGGTCACTCATCACAACAAAAAACGAAAATGTTGCAGGCTCGGTTTGACTGAGCCTGTTCATGGACGGTAGTTGAAATGCATGCTACCGTCTACGCCCTCTAGCCACGGGCTGAACAGAACTCAACATTTACACATGTTAGAAGTACAAAAACAATTTAGAGACATCCGCAGATGTGTTCATACAGCGGTAGGTCAATACAAATTAATAATTTTCAGATCTTGAAGACACTTTTTAAGTAGAATTCATTATTCGATAAGAAATTCTTATTCTAAACATCAACAGTTTTAAAATTAAAACAAACACACGTGCTGTCACCTATGTTGTCTCCCGTTGTATGATTAGAGTTACCGTTCGTCCAGCGCAGTAACTCTGTTTGCAATTAATCGCCGAAAAGTCGTGGGAAAATTAAAAATTATATAAATAAACTAAATTAACAACTTTTTCAAGATCAATTTTAAGTGATCGACACTATGTATTTGACCCACCAGACCAGTGTAGCATCTTAGATAGCTGTTCTAAGGTATTCATTTTGTAGAATGTCCTGTTTTGCCCTTGCAATGCTAATCCAACTCTGATTTTTTTTGTTTACATTTACATCAATGAGAAAGATAGCATCCATCCCAAGTTGAGATGGTGGGGCGTTCAATTTTGTCCTGTTTAGGAAACCTGGTATTTTAGAAAGAAAAATTCTCAGAAGTACAACATTTTTTGTTACACTGGTATTGTACAAAACTTTTTTTATACAAAAGCTTAACATTTTATGCTGGCTGCACTTGCACAAAAGTCTTTGTTTTCTTATTACATTCATAGTACCGCATACTTATCCACAAACTACTGAATATTAAAGGTGTCCATGAACATTTTATCGATTTAGGGATAGTTTTTAGCTCGACTATACGAAGTATAAGGAGAGCTATCTTACTCGACCCGGCGCCGGCGTCGGCGTCTTTCCGCGTCACCACCTTGGTTAAAGTTTTTTTACACTTTCTCTTTTTGCAACTTATCTCTGTAATTACCTGATGGATTTGATTCAAACTTGACATACTTATTCCTCCTCATCATCCACATCATCTTACATAAGGTGCATAACTCTTGCACCAATATTTCATGAATTATACCCACTTTTCACTTAGATTTTCAGGTTAAAGTTTTGATGCACTTTCACTCTATCTCTGTTATTACTGAATGGATTTGATTCAAACTTAAAATAGTTGTTCAACATCATCACCCACACCATATGACGCAAGGTGCATAACTCTGGCACCAATTTTTCATGAATTATTCCCCCTTTTCACTTAGAATTTTAGGTTAAAGTTCTGATGCACTTTCACTCTGTCTCTGTTATTACTGAATGGATTTGATTCAAACTTAAAATAATTGTTCAACATCATCACCCGAACCATATGACACAAGGTGCATAACTCTGGTACCAATATTTAATGAATTATGCCCCTTTTTGCTTAGGATATACTTATATAGTGTTTTGATACATTTTATCTTTACCTCTCTTATTACTTTAAGTTGATATTTTTGACATAGACTCAGGCTATTGTGCAATATCTTAATCCACAATTGGAGTCATTAAACACTCCAGTGACAGCTCTTGTTTCCTCAGATGTGCCCAGTTTCACTATCCAGCATCTAAATAGTCGAGCGCGCGGTCTCCTGTGACAGCTCTTGTTTGTCTACCCATCACCTATTTCTTTAAAATCCACCCCTTCCTCATTTCTGCATTAAAGACGCTCGCGGCAGATTCGTGATTTTTTTCGCAATAATAGAGTTTGATGAAATGTTCTGTATTACAAGATCATGTTATGATGTATTGAAAAGTGAAATAAAAATACTAGGTCACCAACACTGTTTCAGTTTTATTTGCCCCCAGATATGATGCTATTTTGGTCATTTTTCAAAATTTCCATACTCCTACCATGTATTTTCGTAAAGTACAATAACTAGCATAAATTTGAAATCTAAGCATTTTTATTTCAGAAAATAATATTTCTTCTGGAAACATGCTCAGAGAAATTAAAAGAATTTGATTTTGTAAAAAAACAATAGTTGTTCTGCAGACCCGATGGTTATTTTTCATATTTTTGTCGATCTTAAGTTGGGATTTCTGCTATTTTATCGAGTTTTAAATAATAAAACTAAATCAAACTCTCCGCACATGTATTTGCTTATGTGTACCTGGCTTACGGTGTGTCCGAAGAAACTGTTTTTTCCGCGGTTGTTTATATTTTTACATTATTATACATGAAAGTATATAAATGTTGACACAATAATAATTTAATTATTTTTAGCTTACTAAAAAGCTGAAGAGTAAACTACAAGTGGCTCAAAACAAAGTAATTCGTTTTATTCACAATTGCCATTGTAGAACATCTCTTTGCGTCGCAGATTTTAAAGATCTTGGTTTTTTGAATATTGAATTCAAGTGTAGACAACTGAGACTGAATCATGTCTATAAGATTTTCCATAACAAGTCTCAAAGTTACATGCATGAACACTTTACAAAATGCAGTGATATCCATTCTTACGGGAGCAGATCACATTTAAATTTTTATACGCCACAAGTCGATGGGTTTACATCAAATTCATTTTATTACAATGCAATTAAGGACTGGAATAAGTTACCAGTTGACATAAAATCAGCAAAGTCCAAAGCTACTTTTCAGAAACTTTTAAAGAAACATCTATTAACAGAAATGGAAAGAGATGAGAAATCTTTATATATATATTTTAACTGGTTTTGTTTTAACATTTTTATGGTATTTTTATGAAATTAGTGTTTAGTATTTGTGTTAACATGTCAATTCGTGTAGAAAGTTATTAGACTCTTAGTTTCTGCATATGTTTGTATCATGGTGTCATTGATTTTGTAAGACCTATATAATATGCTTATGACACATACACCTAAATCTTTAAAGTCACTCATAAGATGATGACTTGTTAACACCTTCGTATTCAAAAAAAGAATACTGTTTTAAAATGGAATGTATCTACCACTCTATAATATGTAATATGACAACGTAAGATCATTATCTTATGATTTCATTATCACTTTTATACCATCATGTGACAGTTCTAAGTAGAGTAATTAGTCACTTAAGATCTAAATGTGACAGCATGGACCCCGTTGGAAATAAGTTTTTGCATGTAAATGCCAAAGCTTTACGGGCAATCCAGTGCACTATCTTCTATTTGAAATTATAAATACTGGCATTACAACTATGTAGAGGTGATATCGATATCTTTTACATTTTTTGTTTCAGTAACTATATATTCAAAACAAGAATAACATCCTGTGATAAATTATAATCAATATTATATGATAGATGACTTTACTGTTACAACTGTGATATCTGTGAAATACTGTGATAATTTATTATGCTTTGTAATTTGTTTTGACATGAAGTGCACAAATAAAATTATTATTATTATTATTATTATTATTATTAATAATAAATCATTAAATATAGATATATCAAATTATCAAACGGCAGATTTCTTAATAAGCGGATTTTTACGTGTTTCTGAAGTATTATGATGTTATAGATGTTATAAATGTAGGTTTCCGCTATTCTCCGATCAAAACCGATAGTTCCCGAAAACGGATGTACGGTACGGGTACAGTACGGGGATTAGGACAACCAATTCGCACGGTGTTGGAGTAAATATCGACCCGTCCGAAAAAACTACCGCGAGCGTCTTTAAGTGTGAAAACAGCTATTTGCGGCCCCTTAATTGACTAAATTCACATGTAACATTGAAAGTAGCGATTTTATATTCGGGTAAATATGCATTTCATCTAAATGGACAGTTACTTTATCTGTTTAAAAATAAAATCAAAGCTTTGTGGAACTTTAAATCTTATCAAATATAGTAGTTTCTTTCTTTGATACCTGAAGCGTGACCGTTGACACCTGTGCATGTGTAGCTCGTGCTGTTATATTCGTCATACATAATGCGCGGGGCGCATTTATGAAAAAATAAATGGTATTACGTATTGAAGTCGATTACAAACCCATGAGCAACAAGGTTTTCAAAATTTTCCGCTTATTATCCAATCAAATCTCTATTCATCACAATCAGTATTTATAATTTTAATCTTGTCAAAAGTAGGCATATCGAAAAGCTATATACATCTAATTATTTCGGTATGGGACAGTCATCGCCATTATACTAGACAAGGCTGCAGCCCTAGGGTTCAACGTCTCTCATCACACTGTGAACGTTTTAAAAAGCGGCAACGTCACCTACGTTGACGTTTCGCAATTTAATTTTCAGCCTTTTGTCACTGAACGAAAGCTGTACTTTTAGTGAAAAATGCCCCCCCCCTCCCCCCCGAAGCGTGCCCAAGAATGCTACAGTCAAAATTACCAGAATAGTTAAGGTAGGAATCATTTTGTGACTAGACGAAAAAGAAAGAAAAAAAATTCTCAAAAGGTAATCTTGATCTTGGTGCTAGGGATCTGGGTCTTGCGCATGGCATATAAACTCATTATAGGGAACATTTGTGATAAGTAATTTAAAAATCCTTTGAAGAATGGCAGAGTCATTAAACGGTCAAGAAACATGCCCTGTTAACCGTTGATTTCTAAGTGTGACCTTGACATTGGAGCTAGGGGTCTGAATCTTGCACATAACACGTCACCTTATTATAAGGAACATATATGCTAAGTAATTTTAAAATCCCTTCATCGATGGTAAGGTTATGGACCAGACAAGAAACAGACCCTGTTAACATTTAAGCTCTAAGTGTGACTTTGACCTTTGAGCTAGGGGTCTGAATCTTGCGCCAAGTAATTTCAAAATCCCTTGATGAATGGCAGAGTTATGAACAGGATACCAAACAGACCCTGTTAACTTGTGACTACTAAGTGTGACATTGACCTTGGATCTTCGGGTCTGGATCTTGTGCACGTCGTCTCATTATGGGGAACATCTATGCCAAGTAATTTCAAAATCCCTTGATGAATGGCAGAGTTATAAACAGGACATGAAACATACACTGTTGACGTCTAAGTGTGACGTTGACCTTGGAGCTTGGGGTCTTGGTCTAAGCTTGTGCAAGACACATTGTCTCATTATGGTAAACATTTATTCGATGTTATTTCAAAATCTGTTCATGGATGAATGGCAGGGTTATGGACCGAAACGAAACAGACCCTGTTAACCACCTTTGACCTCTAAGTATGACCTTGACATTGGAGCTAGGGGTCTGGGTCTTGCACATGACATGTCGTCTCATTATGTTGAACATTTATGCCAAGTAATTTCAAAATCCCTAGTTACAGCCCGGACAAGAATTTACACGGACACACGAACGGACATAGTTGAATATGGCCACCTTCGAGGGGCATAAAAACTGATTAATTTATTTATCTTAAACAGAGTAACTACTTAAACGGAAAGTCGACATTCATTTTTGACGGCGACAACCTACGTATCCAAATAAAACTAGCCCGACTATGAGCTTAATAAGGAATAGTTACGCTTCTCTCTCCCCTATCTACTAACAATCCGACGTACACTTATATGTAACATTCGCGAGAGGAGTTGGCAGTATCTAGAGATATATAGATTTCGTTTAGCATAGTGAAATACTACCTTAATATTCTCATTTACTAAACATTTCATTAATGTATGCACTACACAAATAGATCAAATTTTCGCATGAATTTAAAAGTCCTTTATTGTAAATTGATAAAAAAATAAGGCTAGTCAAATTCTATGTCTCCTTTGCAGGCATAGAAATGTCAATGCAAAGTCCATGGCTTACAAAGACTCTTGTGAGATTCCAGCTGGAAAGTAGCTCCGATGTCTTGCCCTTATACACCAAAACCAAAAAGACCCGATGGAAGCTGTCAACACGGACAGCGCATTTGGCTATGTTCGACTTCGGCCATGTTCCCCAACAACGCTATCTCTACCCCATTCCCATTGTTGTGTCTTATATACCATCAAAATATACTTGTTGGATTTTCGAAGCAACTCCTCTGCTATATCTGTGCACTACAGTATATTTGTGGTGGGTCACTTCGCGGTGCATGGCTCTAGCTGTGTTTGCTGTGCTCTGTCCTTCGGGGAAATCTTTTCTTGACTTAAAATGTGAATTTATAAATACTTCTCTAAATCTATTGTTCAGTGGAATAGTCTCCCACCTGATATTCCCTTCCTCCAAAAACACTGAGCTGTTCGATATTGGTAATAACCGTACCATAACCTGACCTTCCACTCGTTTTTATCTTTCAATCACTAACACGTTTTCCTCTCCTTTTACTAAACATAAATTCTCTTACATTTATACAAACAATTTTTGTGGCTTTACGCACGCAAAAGTGTTTAGGATTTGACAACACTGGTATGGCCGTCTGACAAATATGTGCAAAGTTACTTTTATTCGTGCTTTGAAGTGGGGAATTAATTAATAACTTTCTTAAGCCGGTGCTAGGGGACGTGAGAGGTGTTGCACATTTCATTACCTTTCATTAACAGACTCAATTAAACCGAATCTGCTATTATTCTTCTTGGTTGCATTCTTGCTTCCAAAGGATCTTTTTACAGATTTTATTTGAATTAGTATTTTACAAATATCAAAAAGCGTCAGTATTTATCATATTTTGAGTCCGAAAAGATTGTTCATTTGGGTTTAACGCCGTTTTTTAACAATATTTCAGTTATGTAGACAGTTAACCTAACCAGTGTTCATGAATTCTGTACCTGTCCAGTACAAACCTGTTCTCCGGAAGTAAATGCCCACTTCCCCACGTGAATAAGAGATGGAGAACGAATCATTTCAGACACAATGTCTTTTATCAAATAATCACGGAAAACATACGCCTCGTTCGGGTATCGAACTCACGACCCCCCGATCCGTAAATCTGCGCTCTTCCTACTGAGCTATTTTAGTTCATATCACTTTGATATCTGTATCTGCAGAAAGCACATTCACATGAAGTGACATTATAATCTATGCTAGCTTAACAATGACAGAACAAATGAAAAAATAACATTTTAAAGTGTAAGTCTAAAACTTTGATAAATATGGACCCAGAAGTAAGAGAAGTTAATTAAACTGACCTTTTGTTTTTCATATTGGGACGATTGAACAATTGGATGTCTCGCTACATCTCCTTTGTATGGGAAATCTAATTCAGTGTTAAACGTTCGGCTACTGTCTTGAGTCAAGGAATCATTACTTTCGCTGTCTGTACTGCTTTGTTCAGTCTCTGCGGAATATCAAATTTATACATAAGATGATTTATAGGAAGGAGATGTATATTTTTCTATTAATATTGTAATGGCTGAATTTAATGTTGGAATTGTGAAAGTATGAGATATTTGAAATCATTGGTATAAGCATATTGCGCAACTATAGATTGTAAGAATTATATCGATCAACTATAAATCGTCAGGCGTGTGCTCGTAACACGTATATTGTGCAACTAAAGGTGGTAGTAATTAGTATACTGTGCAACTATAAAACGAATTTACTGGGGTGACAAATGTATTTACCATACCTGGCTCAGATTTTAATGAGAAGGATATAGTTTGTTTGTTTTCGTCTATCTCTTTCTGAAAATAGAAAAATAACTACAAGTGGAAATCTTATGTAACTAATATTCTTGATGTATAGCTTTGATTTGGGGATCAATATATTATACATTATTTCTGGATTCTGCACGAGTACAAACGTGTTCTTCAAAAGTAATTGCCCACTTTCCCACGTGAATAAGAGATAAAAACAAATTTTTTTACACACAATGACTTTTATCAAATATTCACGGAGAACATACGCCTCGCTCGGGTATCGAACTTACGACCCCGCGATCCGTAGATCTGCGCTCTTCCAATTGAGCTAAACGGGCGTGATAAAGTCCAAAAAGACAAATGTTTGAATTGTCTATTTTAGTTCATATCACTTTTCTCTGCATCTGCAGAAAGTACATTCACATATTATGACATTATAAAATGTGCTAGCTTAACAATGACAAAACAAATAAAAAATCAGCATTTTAAAGTGTAAGTCTAAAACTTTGATAAATATAAGCCCAAAGTCAGAGAAGTGAATTATACTGACCATTTGTTTGTCAAATTGGTACGACTGACCAATTGGATGTCCCGCTACATCTCCTTTGTATGGGAAATCTAATTCAGTGTTAAACGTTCGGCTACTGTCTTGAGTCAAGGAATCATTACTTTCGCTGTCTGTACTGCTTTGCTCAGTGTCTGCGGAATATCAAATTTATACATAAGATGATTTGTACGAAGGAGATATATATTTTTCTATTAATATTGTAATGGCTGAATTTAATGTTGGAATGGTGAAAGTATGAGATATTTGAAATCATTTTGTATATCTTACTGCAAAGCCTCACTGTAGTTTTTTTATTTTAGTAGAATGAAATGATAGATTTACAACGTTGGTATAGTCAAAGCATGCAAGAAAGAGCATTTACTTCTTACTTATTACTTCTTCAAGTCAATTCTATAAAACAGAAAACTTTGCCACAATGTATATATAAACGTTTGTGTCATTATAGATGTAGGGTGGATAAACATGCGTCATTCTGAAATTACATCCACCCTGTCCGTTTCGCTTGCAGTAAACATCAAAAACTATCCATCACTCCTTTAATTCAAGTGATAAAACATGTTTAAAACAAACCTCCATCAAAGACGTCGTTAAACTCTTTCATATCTGTGAAGGTTTTCAGGGTAATTGATGTGTTAGAATGTTTTGACAATTTCTCCGCAATAGCATTTGTGCTATTTGAAAATTGCTCACTTCGAAATAATTTCCACAATTGAAACATGGCAGCTGGCGAAGAAATAGTAATTGGAACTCTTATGCCACTTTCTTGTTGCTCTGGTAGATTTTCTGCACATTAACGAGAACGAAAGTAACAAGAACAGCAACTTAAAAATCGTATTGGTGAATATTAATGATTTATTTCACATTAGTGTTTATAGCTGAACAATATAATGGATAAAGAGAACCGACATATTCTATGTTTTCTTTATTATGATTTTTTCGAGGATAGAACGATTAACTTTAGATTAGATGAATATTTGATAAAAGATAAAAGGTAAGGGTAGATTTCACGGAAGCACAGAACACCCCAAACACAGCCATAGATCCATGATTCGTACGTTGTTGACAATTTATTCACAATGCTCAGCATCCAAACAATTTCAATCTTTATCAAAACATAAAGTATTATTGTTTAACACTAGTAAGTAATTAAGTCGGTGATACTTACGTGCATTAAGTATGCCGTGCAGAGATTCAATGGTCACGTTTGAACATACTGCAACAATCGTATCGCAATGATATCCAATCTCTTTACATATATCATCCAGACTTTTGTGGAATAAGTTACTTTCGAAATATCAATAAGGGCCAACATGTCACAGGGTTCCCTACTTTCAATCTGCAGAAGGACACATTTCTGTTCAACGGATATATTTTTTATATTCTTTGACTTCTTTATCTCTTTCAAAATCTTGTTAACTTCCTCCTGGATGTCCTGAAAATTGTCGTTGTTTTCTGTTTGATCCAATGCTGTCTGCCACACTTCAAACAAAATGTTTTCAGCAATTTGCTTCTTCTCTTCGTCGGATCCAACAGTTATCATTTTCAATTCTAGCACTGAAAATACAAAGAGACTTAAATATTGCTGCATTTTTTCCATTACTATCATAATCGACCATGGAGTAAATATTATTCTGTATGGAGAAATAGTAAGTATAAAGAAATAAACAGAGAATAAAGATTGCAACAGTCAAAACAAGATTGCTCACCTGTTAAACTTGGCATTGGAATCATCAAGATAAATATTCTGACCAAGTTTCATGAAGATAGGATCATAAATGTGGTCGGTCACTACAGTGTGGACAAGTTTTTCTTTTTTTCCTTTATTTAACCGTATACGAGGGGCGTTCAATATGTAATGTTATTCCGTATGTAGTTCCGTAACCGCTAGTTAATTTTAGATGCGGTTTTTGACACATTATAGAGCAATTTATTGGGAACACAATGCTATATAAATTATAAAAAATCGGTAGATTCAATGTAAAAATATAATCATTTGAATGAGGTGTACTCGGGTATACTGGACAATTTTATGTCCAAAATATTGAGATTGTAATGTGCAATTCCTTGATTCTACTATTCAACAACTAGAACTATAGTTCAGTTTTCAGTTTAAACAGATAAAAACAAATCATGATCTTCACAAAAACATTTGAAAACTAAAATAAAAAAGTATATATCAGTATTAAATTGACTGTGTTTATTTTTACTCGAAAAATGATAAGTTGAGTACAATAAGCCTCTGCAATTTTGTCAGGCGCGATAATCATCATTTAAAACATTCTTGTATTTTAAGTTGATACTGTTATCTTAATTCTCAATTGCGAAACTAGTTCTTACAACGTTGATGAATCTCTCTCAACACCCATCCCGGATTGAATCAACCTCGAGTTTAGATTTTTTAGTTGTGTTGTAAAATTAAAAATGCAATAAATAGCTTAAAACACAAGCAAACTCATTACAAATTGCTGTATCTCGTGGAAAAATGATAGAATTATGTGATTTTACAAGTTATTCTATTTTTCTGAGACTCTGGATGCCAAGGACAAACCTAAATTATAATAATGGTCCAGTATACCTCAGTACACCTCAAATGATTATATCTTTACTTTGAACCTGCCGATTTTTATAATTTGTATAGCATTTTTTTCCCAATAAATTGCTCTATAATGTGCCGAAAATCGCATCTAAAAATAACCAGCGGTTACGGAACTGTATACGGAATAACATTACATATTGAACGCCCCTTGTAATTATGATAATAATTGAAAATGCAGCAATTTTAGATATCTTTGTATTTTCAGTGCTGGAATTGCTAGTTTCTGACCCCAGATAACCCAGTTTAGAACTCGGCATAGGAGTCATCAAGATAAATATTCAGACCATGTTTCATGAAGATAGGGTCATAAATGAGGCACCTAAGATGTTAACAAGCTATTCCTTTTATTTCATCTGGTGACCTAGTTTCTGACCCCGCATGAGACAGTTTCGAAACTGGCCTAAAGATCATCAAAATAATCATTCTGTGCAAATCAATTGCAAATTGTGGTCTCTATCGTGTTCAGACGCTAAAGTAGCAAATCTTGGTCCTTTGCGGGGCCATAAGTCTTGAACTCATGATGAGATCTGGCCAGTTTTCGAAAGGAGCCGAGATGTCGTGGGCAATATATGTTGTGGGCAAGTTTGATTGAAATCAATTGCAAAATGTGAACGGACGGACGACGGACGAAGGACGATCACAAAAGTTTACTCCGTCACTACGTGACAGGTCAGCTATAATGAATATAAAAATTGTAGCATACTTTGATTACTGTCAAAGCATATTCCACGTGTGATCATTTCTTGAAGTGTTTCTTTCGTTTTCTGAACGATCTCTGAAAGAAACATGAAGAACAGATTTTATTTTTATTATTGGCATCAAGTCCAGTTTTTATGTTGTCATTTAAGGAACATATTTGTTTTCGTTTAACATTAGATAAAAAAGCATGATTATCGTCTCTTATAAATAATTTAAGCAAAATAGAATTACACAACAAATACATAAAATTCAAAATTTAGTTTCACCTTTGTGAATGTCTGAAAAAGTTTTCATCTGCAAACCCTGCGATTTGAGTTCTTCCATGTATGTCTTAAACGAGCCATCTTCCTTTGCTTTTTGCTTACTCTCTTCCACTAGTTCATTAATGTAAGATTTCTCTTCCGAATTCAGATAAGATTTAGCAACATCAATGCTGCATTTGAGATCATACAGGCATTCAAAGAAGGCTTCCGGATCTAGTAATAAGACAGCTACTTCTGCATAGTTCTTCCGTGCATCGTGGAGTTTGCCAATTGCTTCCTTCAGATCACCACTACATTCAAAAGCAAACAGTAATACCCCAGCCAGTAACGAAATGTCCCATACTGACAAATCCAACGGGATTTCCAAACGATCTGATGCAGATGGATAGATAATTTCCAAATGATCCGCATCAGTGATCTTTTCCCTAAGTATATCTTCTTTCTCATTCAGTTTGCATCTCAAATCGTTTTGCTGGCATTTTGTTTTAATTAGAGCAGACAATACAAATCTCCCGCCTTTAACCAATAGTTTTATGTAACGTTCATATACTCCAATAAGAAAGACAGGAATCAAAATATAAAGAAATACATATTCAAAACAGCAGACCGATAAGCTATTTTATAACCATCGTATTATTACAATTTAAGAAATCTACTCTTTTTACATGGTAAAATTGAGCAATGATTTTGGTGTCAAAACGAAAACTCAGAAAAATGAAAGAATTTCTGTTGACTGCAATGAACATGATATTTAGCCAATCAGTTACAAATATCTAGATGTTGTTGTGTTGTTCTTTTTGTGCGTCAAAGTAAACAATATTGTCAGAAATGTTTAGTCTAAGTTAAAAGTTCATATAAGGCAATATAAATGTTCAAACAACAAATCACTTGCTCAGTGTAAACCGGACTTGGTACCATGGTCTTAAAACAAATATTGAATAACAAGGTTACAGTCCACTCAGAATTAAATGAGATTATTATAGTATGATGTTCTTTTATTAAAAATCACTTTACATGTTTTAAGCCCAGTAAGTTTTATTTTAAAATGTGTGATATTTATATAATGTATATACACGAGTAAATATATATATATGTCTTACACATCTAACACAATACAAGATATAATCTATCTTACCTTCAAGGTTCGTGAGATATTCGTTTACCTATTCAAGAAGACAACAAGATAATAAAAAGTAATCGAAACATAATACAGAGCACAAGAAAGTTTAAAATTACGACTAAACGTTCGTAATAAGGTTTTGCAATCAATAACTTATAATTTATCATGAAAGTGCATAAACTTTAATTTACAGTGCGGTTAAGATTGTCAACAAAACTATTTTATTATAGATAGATACCTGTTTCTGAGCTTTGGACACCTCCTGATACCATTCTTTCAGTTTCGAATCATGAATACATGGTTGCAGCTGTTGTATCAAGTAACGTTCAATTTGGCTTTGAAGATGTACCTCGTTTCCCGGATCTATTTGCCTTTCTATCCTTAGTAATATAGTCTCAACATTCCTCCACTCTTCTTCGAATGTCCCCTGAGACAGACGAGCACGGGGATGATGACCGACTATGGCATTTCTTATCTTTCTCAAACGTAACAGATCAGCCGCAATAGATTTGTCTTTACCTTTTGGTGGATAGTTCCATCCTTTTGTCGGAGGCGGTAATTGTACGGTAGTAAATAAATTGATAGAGAGAGTAATCAGTAGCGATACATCCATATGTCTGAGATTTGGCCATGGTGTGATTACGACTTCACATTCTTGTTGATTCAGAACTCCCTTTGTCTTTAATGCATTCAGTTTGGCTTGGTTTAATAGAATAAAATCTTCCCCTTTTTTATTTGGTGAATGAAAATTAAACACTTTTCTGACACTCTCTGTACAAAGGTCCATATACATAGACACAAGTCGAAGGTAGTAAGCTGTTTCTTCTGGGTTGTCAGACATGGTATTTATCTTTGGAACGCCTATGTAACATAATAAATTGCTAAAATTTGTCATTCCAATTGTCTAAAAATTGACCGCTATGTCATTTACGGGTGTTAAACTTATAATTGAACACATTCAAATTAAAATTTATTTCTTAGAGCTTGAAAGAGACTTTCAAAATCTGTTCATTGCACCATTTTCTTGAAGATACATGTACTTTGATTAATATATAATTAAAAACTGCAGTACAGTGTTTACATCAGATTTCTGGTCATTCCAGTTACAACACGGATACACTATTATACATACCTACCACACCCATCCTTCGACTAAAATATCGATGGTTCATCCGAGTTATGCTATCAAGTAACAACTGAATTAAAGAAAGATGATGATGACAAATAATTGTAATGGCGATGAATGGTGATAAATGAAGATTTAATTGAAGATTTTGATGATGATGGTGATGAAAAATGACGATTTATCACTGATGTTGAAAAATAATGATGAATAAATAACGGTGATGAAGAAATGAATGAATAATTGAATATGATAATAAATGATTACGAATGAAGGGTGATGATGATTTATAATTATGGTCAGTATAAAGAGTTTTATTTATTTGTCAAAAACATCAGTTTTGGCCGATAGGAAATTGTTTATTTATTGAACATATAGAAGTAAGTGTTTCGTCTGATTGATTTGCTTAGTTATTCAATGACATGCCTAAATAGCAAATATTAAATGCTAAATGCAAACTACTGTATGATAATGGCAATTATTTGATGCATACTGCCAATTACTCAATGCTAAAAGCTACATACCAAATGCTTTATGCCTTACACTTAATGCAAAATGTCAAATGCTAAATGTCAAATAGCTAATGCTTAATGCTAATGCCTCGGTCAAAAACCATACATGTCCGTACGGTTTGAAAAAATCGTACGAGTCTACCAATTTTAGAATCATTACAGTCTCTGTACAATCGTAGCGTCTCATCACAGTAAATACGGGCACCGTGCGATCTTAAGAGGATAAAATCGTAGGGTATCTGTACTGACATCGCAGACAAGTCGTGCGGAGCTCGCAATGAGCCCGGCCGTACCTCGTACGATGCTCGTGGGATAGTACAGCGCTCGCACGGCACTCGTACGGTTTCCGTTGTTACTGTGTTTTGATACCACCATAAATCACAAAGGAAGTCGTACGGAGTCAGTACGGCCATAATGTACGGACATCGTACGTTGACCGTGCGAGTCCCCTACGGTAGTCGTGCGAGCATCAGCAAGCCTGGCAGTTTCCCAAATCCGCACGGATGCCCGTACGAGCTCATCCGTGGTCGGTGTGGTTTTCGTACAGGGCTCTAGCGAGCTGATCCCGACTTCGAAAATCTCTACGAGCTCAAAGAGAACTCGGGAGCGCGGCAATCCATACGATGCGTGTACGAGTCAACGATGTCCGTACCGACGCCGTACGGGTTTGCAAAAATTCGACTGAAAACCTACTCACAGTATGGAGCTCGTAGAGTTCTTGTGACCGGGGTATAAATGATCAATGCTAATCTTCAAATTCTTAAACTTTGTTAATATAATGATTTCTATCTTTTAATCTAATGAATGCTACTTTTGAATATTTCAGACATACAATATTCTACCAGTCTAACATAAAAAAGTAACATGCTCTACAGCCCATAAGATCATAAACTTTTGGAAGTTTTGTTTCGCATTTTTCATTTAACAATAATAATTGACGTTAAGCATTTGGCAAATAGCATTTTGCATTAACTATTAATTTTGTCATTTAGCATTTGGTAATTATAACTGCGCTGCGGCTTCACATAAATTGGACTCCCTGTGTTTCTTTTCAGAACGGAAAACATCACCTTATTCCCAGGTAGCCGATTTACCTTACGCTCAGTAAAATCCCTTCATGTTTTAAATAGGTGGTCTTTGACCATCAAACATTACATGTATTCTTCTTCATCATCATTATCATTATTATCATCATCATCATCATCATTATCGTAATCATTCATTCATTCATTCATTCATTCATTCATTTTATTTCTGCTTATTAAAATCAGATGCCTTATCTGAGGCATAAATGAAGAATAGGTATGGTAATCCTTTTCAAGTACCGCTTTAAAAACTTTGGGTATTGTTTTATCACCACTTGCATATGGTTCCTGCTATTTAACTTTGTCTGTTGGCAGTTTCAGTGATATGCAGGCTCTATAACCACAGATCCCCTTTCTAAATTCCAGTTTATTAAGTTTTGCACCGTTTTCTCGTTTAGGACAAAGCCATTATTTCATTTGGAGACCATATGCTTTTTTCATGGAATTGCACTCTGTACATCACCGCAATCTGACTAAAGTATATCTTCTATTACGCTACGCTTAGGATCTGAACACGAGCTATTGATAGCCTCGTTCTGACGACCCTTCCGCTAGCCAATCAAAAGCTAACTTACAACATTCTGCAAGCTTAAAAAAACCTTGATTTTTGATATCTACAATTCTTATGTCGTAGATGTCTAAGCCGCTTAGCTCAGTCGGTAGGACACTAGCTCTGTAAGCGAGGGTACCCGAGTTCGAGCCCTGGACTGACTGCAAATTCTTCTTACTCCTTCACATTCAAACAAGTCGTCTGATTGGTTCAAATAAAAATAGATTTTCGAAAATAAAAATAGCAATATTGGAAATCCAAAATATACAGAAGAGGAATGTGGATGGGTCTTTCTCAGATCTTCGTTTTGATCAAGTACTTTAGTCAGACTGTACATCACCGAAGGTTCCATGTGCGCCGCCATATGAGTACATCTGCTGATGTCTCTAAATTATTTCCTAGTATTTATAACATGTGTAAATGATGAGTTCTGCTTAATCAGGGGCTAGAGGACATGGACGATAGCATGCATCCCCACTACCGACCATGAACTGACTCAATCAAACCCAGCCTGCAACATTTTCGTTTATGTCGTGTTGGACGACCTGTGGTTTTCCATTTTGTTTATCTGAATAACACTTAATTTTGCCACATGCCAGAAAGACTGGATATGTGACATTTCTAGAGAAAACTGTCTATATAAATAAGTGGATATGTGGTTGGCAGAAATATGCCACCAGTAATAAAATTCAATCTGATGTAAACACTAGTCTGTCAATATGGGAGGAGCTTAATAAAAAAAACCCAACAAAATTATACGTCTGTTAACGACCTGATATCAAAAAAGTAGTTGCATGATAAATGTAATTACGAGTACCTAAATGGTAATTACAAGTTACTTACTGATCATTATTTTTTATTAATGATGATAACAGGAAGTAGACAAGAGCTGTCACAGGAGACAGCGCGCTGGACTATGTCGGTGCCAGATAAGGAAATTGGGCACATGTGAGGAAACTGGAGCTATCATTGGAGTGTTAAATTCCTCCGATGTGTATGACTATGTTGGACAATAGTTTTAAATCTGGGTCAAATGTATTTAGTAATAACAGAGATAGGGTGAAAATGTATCAAAACATTAATTAAGTATAAAAGGGACATAATTCATGGAATATTTCTGCAAGAATAATGCACCATTGCCATATCGTTTGGTTAATAATGTGGAACAACTATTTTAGGTTTGAATAGAATCAATTTGGTAACAAACTGAGGAAGACATTATAACTTTAACCTGAAATTTTAAGAAAAAGGGGCATATTTAAAAAAATTGATGCCAGAGTAATGGGCCTTGCATCATATGATGTGTGTGATGATGTGGAACAACTGTTTTATGTCTGAATCAAATCCATTCAGTAATAACAAATGTAGAGCGAAAGTGTAAAATTTCAACTTGAAATTTTAAGTAAAAAGGCTGGATAATTCATGAAACATTGGTGTGAGAGTTATATCCCTTGTGTCATATGATGTTGGTGATGATGTGGAAGAATTAGTAAGTTTAAAGCAAATTCCTTATGTGATAACAGAAATATATCGAAAGTGCAACAAAATAACCTAAAATTCTAAGTAAGAAGATTGCATAGTTCATGCAAAATTGATGTCACGGTTATGGGCCTTGTCATATGATGTGCGTTATGATGTTGAACAACTATTTTAAGACTGAATCACATCCATGAAGAAATAATGGAGGTAAAGTGAAAGTGCACCGAAACTTTATCTGGAAATTCTAAGTTAAAAGTCACGGGGGAGGGGGGATTTATTAAATATTTCAGAGAGAGTTATGTCCCTTTATGTCATATGATGTGGGTGATGAAGAGGAATAACTGTTAAGTAATAACAGCGATAAAGTGAAAGTGCATCAAAACTTTAACTAAGATGTGGACGCGGAACGGATGCTAACGCGGACGCCGGTACCAGGTCGAGTACTAAGCTTCTTCCGTTACTAAGTGTGTTCATCGATTAGGTCTGTTGATAATTTGCCCATTCTTTGAGGTTGTTATATTGTCCGTAAATACTGACCTGGCACTCATGAATATTCCGTATGTTTCCGTAAATTAATTTTCGGTGCCCGGACCTTAACAACGTTACAACTCTTGAAAAACCAATAATATACATTTCTAAACATCAACATTATTATGTCGCATGTGCAGATATAGCTGTGCGGACAAAGCGTTCAGGTGCCAATCTCAGGGTTATGGATTCGAGTTCTCTGTCTATCCATATGTTTTCATCTGTCAAAGTGTCACATTTATCATGATTTATTGTTCATTATTTGAAAGAAATACTCTACTATTCAACATTCTTCTACGTACATGTCAGTAAACCGTCCTACAAAATGTCGACTTAAATCTTCAAGACCGGACAAATGTTCGTTCATTCAACGGACAAAACTGTGATATCTATTTTCTTGAAAATAGACAATTATACAGAAACATGCTACCTGCTCGTAAGTCTTTACATAGAATCTTGAACATATGAAATAGGTAACGTGTTTTGTTACTGGTATTAACAAAAGTGTTCAGAGAAAATTTTGATCGTACCATACAATAAGCTGGTCCCTTGCTCCAGGGTCAAGACCACAAAATAAAAA
Organism: Mercenaria mercenaria; assembly: GCF_021730395.1. Taxonomy (NCBI): domain Eukaryota; kingdom Metazoa; phylum Mollusca; class Bivalvia; order Venerida; family Veneridae; genus Mercenaria; species Mercenaria mercenaria. The sequence goes on from NC_069364.1 coordinate 1,297,860, forward strand.
TAAAGAGTTGATTTTTCGTGTCCGTACCGTAACTTATGTTACTTGTTCACTAAAACATGTATACAATTATTGCACATAGCAATCATTGTCTTCGCTTGTACTTTTTATTTTTAAAAAATAATTGCCATTATGAATTGGGCCAGGTCTGACGGCAGAAGCGGAGGTATAAAGTAGCGACTGTTAGGCGGCAGCTCTAGCTTCTACGTTTATTACACATAAAGTGGAGAATGTGCGTTATTGTAGAAGCTATATACCAGTGAAACATTTCCCATATGGTTGTAGTGTAAATTCGCCACAGTTTAGCTCCATTTACTATATTCTCTAAAATTTTAACCCATTGACGAAAACTACACTTATTAGAAGACTTTGCGGATGGAAAGACAGACAGCCAGTGGGTAAACCTATAGTCCCCTCCTGTCTCACCTCATCGACTTTTTGAATTCGGCAGGAAACATTTCTTCGCGTGACATCCATAGCTATAGGGAATCGACAGAGGTAATTTCTTGCGTTACATACTAGGGACGCTGTGTATACTTTCGGTTTCTTATTCTGTATTATTTTTTTGAGTGTATAATTATGTCTGTAAAACAAAGAGCCATAAAATAAATAGATTGGCAACTTGAAAGGCATAAGGAGCAAATCTCGCCAACACCCCGTGACAACTGAATGAGATATCGTTTACCGGAAGTGATGCGTTCTCCACGCGCCATTTTGTATACGAAAGCAATTATTCATCGGTAAATTAATTATCACCGTATGACCACGCTTCTTTTAATTGTAAGAAATGTGTACTCTGTGTCTTAAGACTATTTCACATTAAACTAATGTTGTTTTAGAAGCTAACATGTATTTTAAATGTAGTTTTAAAGGTACAAATTGTAACTCCATGCCTGCCGATGTTTGTTTTTACTAAGATAACGCCGATTCACACTCTGACACGAGATCACGCGAGATTACAGCCAGTTGCCATTCTGTGTATTTTATACTTCTTTGTTTAAAACAAACACGGAATACTTACATGAAGCATTCAGTAGCGTTATATTATTAGGTAGTTACAGACCCCCATCCCAACCACCACCCCCAATCGATAAGTACATACATTACACAAGGGGTTCGACATTAAATGACGGTACAGACATGAAGATTGATAGATGGAGACACTTTGGTATGTATTTTTTATTTACGCCCTTTAAAGGCAAAGAAAATCTCCTATATAAGTGACCCCCACCCCTAAAAGCCAGACATTTTAATCCCCAATACACAGGATCCTGTCTGGTCCAGTCTGATAAGGTTCCTCTGTAGACTTGAAGTTAGTCCATGTCAGAGGATCATAAATTTTATTGATATGTATAGATAATTGGTTATTTCCAGTGCTATACACTTCACTGGTTGAAATGCAGTTTTTTTTCAGATTATACACACAATTATTTTAATTGATAATATACTAATTGTAACTGATCATTTTTGATGAGTAATATCCTGACCAATTAAATTATAATTCTTACATCAAGGCAATTCACACCATTTTAGTAAAACTATCACCCTTATTTAATGAAAAATGAAATAATTATTTAAAACTCTATAACAGAAAGGACAAAGATTTTTTTTCAATCATTATTTGATTATGATCTGTTTATCTAAGTAACAAAATAAAAACAGAAAAATTGAATATTGCTGGATTTTATTTAAGAAATAATAAATATGTGCCTATATTTTATCAGTTAATAAAATATGGGCAGGAGTTCGAATGCGTAATAATTAAATCACGAGTGGTGGCCTTTATCCAAAACGTTTGCAGAGAATTCATTATACCATTATTTTTTATTAAAGAAACATCAAACTATTGGTAAATAATTATAAAACTTAAAATAAAAACTGTCAATATCATTTTTGCTAGGGTGCCTCGAGTAAACGGATTTAAGGAGACAGAATTGTAACGCCAACATCGAAAAATTAAAGTCGAATCATGCGGGTCTGTTTTGAATTTTGCTCACTTCATTAAAAATAAACCTTGGGGCAGAAGTAAAACCTACCTATATTTCTTCCACAATATGTAATCTAAAGAATGAAGGCAAAATTGAGAACTTTCACCGTATGTAACTCAGTGTTTTTAGAGATGTCTAACTCTACCCCTTCTGTTTCAGAGGTAAATTCACTTTGAACAGCAAGAAATAGCTTAGAAAATCACTTTTTTCCCATTTGTGTACAATAAGTAAATAACAAGTCTGGGGGGTTCGTTTTGAGGAGGCTGCGCTTTTGGTGCGTGGCACTCCCTGTTTGATATTTTTCTTTGTTTTTTTGAAAGAAGCAAAAACTTACTAGAAAAAAAGGAAAATAAGAAAAAAAATTTTGGTCCCAGTGGGGCTTGAACCTAGCTCCCTGAAAATTGCAGTCAATCTGGGTTTATGATAGGAATTGAATACTTTTCAAAAAGGAGGTACTCTATTATGGGCCTAATACCTTAAGGTCGGATACAGAAATAGAAATAAATACTTCATTCAAAATTTATATATGCAGTTTCTAAAAATAGTACACGTCACAAACATGATGATACTGAAACATACACGCCAGAACATTGCAGCATATAAACACGTAAACTCTTGAGTCTGGAAGACTGGAACATGAATTATAATTTATTTACTGTCAAAGTAGAATAGAGTTGACATGTGTGGGTCCTACAACGCAGAAATTATAAAATACGCATACGACCAGATATAGATCTAGATGCACCGATGTTGAAGTTGAAACTTCCCGGGCTGAAACATTTTCTTACGGTAAAAATATAAACAAATAAATTCATCATTTAGAAATTGTTTGTTTCAGAAAATTTGATGTACTTTTTATTACTAGTACTTATCACTGAAAGTGTAGAGTATGTACTATAATTTAGTCTGCATGTAGAATCTCACAGTCCTGTTACAATCGTAGGGTGGAATGGAACAGCTATATTTTATCGTAGAATCATGTATAGGCGATTTCGCTATATGTTTACATGTATATAGCAACTGCTGCGGATCGTGTTAGAATTATTTATTATTATTTTTTAAATTTAAGCAATAATGAGATATAATTGTTTTAAAGCTTGATTAATTGAAAACTAAATATGCTGTTGTATTTTATCACTTTGTTTGTTTAGTCCGAATTTAATTAGGCTTTCTAAACTCGTTATAAAAGTGAGAACTGGTTTGTTATAAAGATGAAAAATATCACATGCAATCTATGTACTGCACAGTAGCTATACAGTAGCTTAATATGATAAGCAGAAGAAAGTCTATCAATCGTCCAGTCTTGTATATTGGCTCTTACCGCCAATACGCAGACCATAGGCCACATACCTTGCATACCAGAATCAGTGTCTTGAAGGACACAAATCGCATGCTAAAATCGCAAAATGGAACAGTGTCTGTCGCAAAGAAAAGTTCAGATCAAATATCAAAATTGGCATACAGTGAATTTTTGATAAATGTATAGATAAAAAGTAATTTCTTTCAAAAACGCAAAAGCTATGCAACATCTTATTTAGATATATTTATGGAGTATGCATGCTAATACAACATGTATTATTGGATTGCAAATCGATTTGACATGTTATTCACCAGTTTCGTGGCTTGGTTGAGTGAATTTCTTTGCAATGAGTGTGATCAGTCAGCATTTTGTAATCATTACTTTCCGTTTTATCTGGTATATCACCACAAGCAAATATTTATGTTCAATTTATCGTAAAACTTAAATACACATACCATGTAATACAAAAAGACGATTTCATAACTTCGGTCGTTTTGATCGGTCGCAACAGGAAAAGGGGGAGTACAGAAGTTTATAGAGTGTGAATACAAGACCTGATCAAGTTACACAAGTAACCTTCAATACATACAGCACGCTGTTTCTTGTTTTTCTATGGTTATTTGAAGAAGAGGTAATTGTGAACAAATAGTTATAAAAATAAGATGTATTTGATACGTCTTTGTTGTGAATTATCGAAGCGTTGAGTATGAATGTGAAATTTCAAAATATTATTCAATTAACATAATACGTTTTTCATATCAAAATGAATAGAATCATCTGTAATATTAAGAAGAAAAAAAGCAAAATAATGATATTGCTGTTAACGCGAGGTAATGAAACATAGATACAGAGTTTGATCTAGCGTGTTAATCAATCAAACATCGCCTGTTTTGTTATATTATGCCTTTTCATGAGCCAACTCGAATCTTGTTTTCAGAACAATATTGAATGAAAACTTTTGAAGAAAAAAAGCTGCAAACTCCTTCATTTTTTAACTAAACAGAAGTTAAACATAATTTCAAGAGTATGTAACGCGGTGGACTCATTTGGAAATTAAATTTTGGAGATATCTTTTATCATTTTGATTTTTGGCCAACGTATATTTTCATAGGAAAATTCCTGTATAAATTTCTGACCCGTAAATATTTAGATTTTTTTTCTAAAATTGTACTCAATGTTTCAATACACTTTTTGATAACTTTAAGATACCCTGGAAGTTTCGTGATAATTCGACAAATGATGTCAAAACTACAATCAACTGAATAGAAAAGGTCTGATATTTACAATACACTGAAAATATCCCACCAAAACAAATCTTGATATAATAACTTCAAAACGAATGAATAAGAAAGAGGTATTTTTCTGTTGGACTTGTTTTTCTTTGATGTTAGTACATGTATTCTATTGTTTACTTTAAACGTTATCATTCTGTTTTGCTGAGTGATATTTCAGTCTAATGTCTTCTAGTATGTTAGACGTCCATATCTAATTCTCATAACTTTCCTCACAAATATGTAATAGAAATAAGAACGAAGAATGCGATGCGTGGGTTTTAAATGTCATAAAATCTGTATTACTAAATGCTTTCACACATTTAGCTATATTTTAACCTAGAATTTGGAAATTTTGGTCCCAGTATTTTCATCAAGTGATACCTGGCTTAATCAGGCAACATTAAATTGTAAAGGTATCGATATTTTGGTTAAAAGGGTTCTAACAGACCAACTTAACCAGCAGTGGTCAACTTCTCTAAATGGATCCTCAAAAGATACAGGCTATAGCCTATTTAAAGATAACCTTCTGATGGAAAGCTATTTGTTGTCGTTGCCTTGCTCGCTCCGTCTAAGTCTCCTGCATTTCAGAACAGGAAACCATCGACGCCGGTGTAATGAAGTATTTCTACCCCCATAGAATAATGATCCCCCGGTCATTATTCTTTAGAAAAAGTGACCCCCGGTCATAGTATTATGACCTCCAGATCATAGTACTATGACTCCCCCACGTGAAGTAAACTGAACCTCACGAAGAATATTGACTCCCACAAAAAAAGAGCCCCGGTCATTTGGTCAAATTTAGTGATAACTCATGTATCTAAGGCTTAATTGCTGCATTTTATGCCCCCACTCGGGGGAGGGGGGCATATAGATTTGCCCTTGTCCGTCCATCCGTCCGTCCTTCCGTTTGACCATTAGCCCCAGATACCATCACTTGACACAGAAATCAGAGCATTCCGCAACGGGAAAAAAGGATTCTATTTCTAGGCGCTGTATCTTGGTGTATACATTTTTTTCAGAAAAATAACAATTCACAATACGTTCACAAAACACACCAGTGTAAATAATCCCTGCAAGCTTCGATATGAAGGTATTCTTCAGAAGAAAACTGCACAAGAAACTGCTAGCATAGAACTTAGTATTAATAAAAGTTGCAATACTTAGCAGTGGCAGTACAGTACGGTAGCGGCAACAATAGAAAGTAGTAGTAGTAGAAGTAGCAGTGGCAGTGGTAGTGGCAGTTGCAGTAGCAGCAGCAGCAGCAGCAGAGGAATAAGTGGCAGCAACAACAGCAGCAGGAGAAGAAGAGTTAGATGTACAAGACGTATTAGTGGAAGCAGGTATAGTGGTATCAGTAGTAGCAGTTGCAGTAGTAGTAGTAGAAGTAGTAGTAGTAGTAGTAGAAGAATAAGAAGTACATGTAGTAATAGCAATAGAAGTAGCGGCACCAGTAGTAGTAGTACAATCAAAATGTTAACTATTGGCAATGGAGGGTATTAGAGTTGTAGATCTAGTAAAATTGTCCGTTAAGTTTGGTGGGGATCACTTTTTAATAGATATTATCGTCGAAAGTCTTTTTAGGAGCCGGTGTTTTACACGGAAAGAGTAACTTTTTTAAATAGAATAATGTCCGGGAATCGATATTGTATGAGAGTTCGAATGTAGTAATTTCGGCAGTGAGTATTTTACATGGAAGGAGTCACTTTTTCTATAGAATAATAACCGGGGTCGTTATTCTATGAGCTTCGAAGGGAATCATCTTTAGGGAGTCAGTATTTTACTTGGAGGGGTCAGTTTTTCTATAGAATAATGACCGGGGGTCGTTATTCTATAGAGTTTTAAAAGGGAGTCAGTTTTTTATAAGGGGAGTCAATATTTTACAGGAAAGGAGTCACATTTTCTATAGAATAATGACCGGGGGGTCGTTATTCTATGGGGGTCGAATTACTTCATTACACCGGCGACAATCTTATGTTGCACATGAGGAGAGAAAGTGCCCACGGTGCCCACTTAACGATATTGGGGATGAAATGCATTACCTCTTAATTTGTCCTTTCTTTACAGCTCATAGGAATAAATAAATCCCTCGTAGATTTTCCCATAGACCAAATATCCTGAAATACAAAGAATTGATGACGTGCAAAAATGAAACAATTATTCATAATTTATGCTTTTTTGTTAAACAAGTAATGCGAGAATTTAAGTAACTTCCTATTTGCATACATACCTTTCTTAAACTGTGTCTATTATGTACCAAATGAATTTAGTAAGATTTAACAAACCAGTGTAAGTCCATGCATTACGAATTCTTGTTCGTTTGTATTTCAGTTAAGAAAGAGAATAAAGTACCTTCGTGTAAGTCCATGCATTCCGAAATCTTAATCCATTTTGATACAAGTGGAAAGATTTCCTGCGGCCAGAAGTTATACAGACCAGAATTTCTTGATAGTAACTTATGGGTGAATAACGTACTTGTTATGTTTTTTATTATACCATTACGCTTTAATGTAAGAAATATTACTCCATTCTACATGATTTACAAGTAGATATATGAAGTATGTATTTCTTAATTCTGAAAGTTATTGTTTTGAGCAAAAATAACTATTTCCCTTTCGTTATAACATAACTTTTAGCTCAACTGGTTGCATTCCTTGACTATTGAAATACTTCACTAGAGCTTTCACAAATGTGATTCATGCCTTCACATGGACTTGCTTGACAACACAGGACCATAATGATCTAGGAAATTGAAGAGCAAGTAACATAAAAACCCTTATGCACAATATGGTATCAATATTGATCATTGCTGAAAGATTGAATAAATTATATGAAATAATGAATGAGGAATTCAGGTCACAAACATTTCTCTATATATCATATATAGTGCTAGCTATATTGCAAAAACGGCGTTCCATAAATGCGATAAACCAATCGCATATCGGTAAAAAGTCACGTGAAATCACCCAGTCCCCATGTGCTATACTACTTGTTGCATTCCAATATACCTGCGTCCTTCAGGCAGGCCGCAGGTAATCAGCATAGGGAGAATGTACTTTCGAACTGATTTTGTTATTACAATTTACGATAAACTCTCGATAGTAGCCTCCATTCATAAACTGTATGTATACGTGGATTCCGTGATCTTAGTGCGCCCTTGCGAACCAGAGTATATGCAAACCTAGCTACTTCTATATTACACAACAAAAATAACGTGCCATATAATTTGAAAGCAATGTTGTTGTTTTTTGTTGTTTTATTTTTCAACTTCTATTTTTGCTTTTTTTTTTTTTATTTCTACTTTCTATTTAAATCTGACATTATGTTATTGATATTCTTCATCGTATAGCATCATTTTTTCTATTTAAAGTGTCTTCTTGATTTGATCACTTCCCCTTCAGAAATTACCACTCCCGTATGAAATTTTCGTGAATAACGGTTTTGTTATATAATATCCAAATATAAGTTATACATCTTTTTAAATGTCTCTGGGGCGGCGGTAGAATGTTTTGAAATAATTCTGATATTTTTGATAATGTCACTTTTATTTCAACAATGTGTTTTTCCCTATCCATAAAAAATATTTTACAAGTAAATGTTGCTTTTATCCTAATTAAGATAACCAGAAAATGTTAAAAGAATCCATCAACAAGTCATGTTAAAAAAGATAAATTTAAACGTTTTTGGTACATTTCAACTATCAAATCGAATTTGACAATATTTGGAAATTTAATCAGTTCATATTACCACCCTCGGAGTTCATTAAAATGACGTATAACATGAATGGTATAGTTTTATATTTCAAAAGAAATTAAAAGACAACCTTGTTAGGAAAAGGTGAATCGATCAGTACGGAAATGAGTATTTAGACAAGATATGATACGTTTATCTGATATAAATTTAATTTCCATTTTGATTTAAATTAATAAAGTAGAGACATTAAGCTTGGTATCAGCAGTTCATTAACGCTTTTATATTGAAAGATATAAATATTTACCGTTTTGTAAATTTTCCACAAAAATTAAACATATCCAGGGCTTTCCACCGCCATGTTGGCTTTGATACATATATAATTGTCATGTAACGGGTTTTATTTGTACTCGTATCGAAGCGTAACCTGATATTATAAACGTTTTTTTAGGGAGCATCTCAAAACATTTATTGAGATAATTTAGGCCACGCTATGAACAAACACAATAAAGATCAAAATTAAATCGGAACGACTAGTTTATTAGTTTATTAAAGTCTCTTTCATGTATAAAACCATGTGTTGGAAAGTCAAGTTGAATTTAACGTGGACAGATATATATTTATATTTTATGATATTCAAATACTCATGGACTTCTTACAAATCTTTGAATGGCGAAAAAGTCAATTATTTATCATACAGTACTCTCTATTTGAAAGGAATCTTGTCACCTTTTTGTATAGCTAAGGGATATGATCCTCTGTTACAGCACATATAAGGGCATGAAAGTAATTGAATAAAATGAAGAAAAATATCAAAAGTTTTGACGCCTTTTTTGTGGGTTTCTTTTACTTGTGATTTGGTACTTGTAACTTGTGCAAATGTTTTAGTTCCGCCCAACCGACGGAAGCATACATATACACTACCATCTATGAACAGGTTCAATCAAACCGAGCCTGAAATATTTTCGTTTTTGTCGTGTTAGGCGAACTGTGGAGTTTCCACTTTTTCTATTTTATAAATGTCTTGTGATGTTTTCATATTTTTTTTCATAATATTATTATATCAATTTTTAAAATATCGTATAAATATCTGATTAGTTATGATTTTTCACGCGTAAAAATATATTATTCTAAACTGCGTCTAGAAACCGTTTTCGTTCAAATAGTGCTACTGTATAAAACAAAAGAAAGAAAGAAAACATTTCGGTAATGAAAAAGTGAACACCATGCGAAAATGCTAAAAGCATCTCTACTATTTATGAGAATATTACTACCTTTGATGGGTGGAATATTTGAAACAATATGTCAAAATTTAGGGAACTTTACTTACAATAGAATGCCGTAAACATCATAGAGGTGCTCACCGATGCTTGCACAGTTAAGTTATCCCGTGGGGAATATGAGCAACTATTATAACTTTATAAACCGACTATTGTCTTACCCTTTGTTTCCAGAAATGACACGGAGCGCCAAAAAGTGAATGGTTCTCATGCATTGTTTGCATAGCGTTGTTACTGAAAAGAACATAAATGAAATATTCACCCAAAGCATTACACTGTTTCATGCATGTATAAACATGTTTAATACAAATATGCATCATGTCTGACAGTCAAATACTTCAATTCCAAAGTATCAAAGCCACAGTATGCCAACTGAAGATCAAAGATAGTTAAGTATAAAGTAAATCACAGCCCAGTGAATGTTACTTTAGACACAAGACTTATACTTCAAAAAAGTACCCTGATTGCTTTTAATGAATCGGTTAAAGTTAATTATTTTAATAAAGACATGACTGTTGCAATGGTCCAGTACTGTTGAACGTGAAGTTTAAACGATCTCTATCAATTTGGAGGCTATGACTACATTGAACATGACAATATTCAAAACTCACCAAAGTGAAAATGAAATTAAAGCAATTTAATACTAACTCAGGATCAGGTCTGCATATTAAACAAGAGTGGCCCTATGTCGCTCACCAGAGTAACACACCATAACAAGCATGTTTGACAAGTGACTCAGTTTTTGACACCACATGACCCAGTTTCAAACTCGTCTTTCATGGAGATAAACATTCTGACCAAGTTTCACGAAGATTGGAGCAAAAATGTAGCCTCTAGTGTTTTTACTTCGATCTGGCGTAGTGACCTAGTTTTTTACCCAACCGGACCAAATTTTTAACCCGTATGAGATTTTATGGAGACAAATATTCTGACCAGTTTTCAAAAGATTGGACCAAAATGTGGCCTGGGTGTAAACAAGCAATTTCTTTGATTTGACGTAGTGACATAGTTTTTGAGCCAACATGACCCAGATTAGAACTCGTCCATGATTTCATAAAAACAAACATTCTGACAAAGTTTCGTGAAGATTGGAACAAAAGAGTAGTCTCTAGTGTGTACACATGCTTTTCCTTTGATTATACCAAGTGACTTAGTTTTTGAACCTACATGACCCAGATTCGAAATCATACCAGCCTTCACGATACAAAACATTCTGACCAAGTTTCTGAAGATTGAATAATGAATGTGACCCCCTAGAGTGTAAACAAGCTCTTTGTTTGATTTGACCTGGTGGCCTAGTTTTTGACCACGTGTGACCCAGATAAAAACACATCCGAGATTTCATGGAGAAAAAGATTCTGACCAGGTTTCATGCACATCAGATGAAAAATGCAGCCTTTATTGCACACACAAGGTTGTCTTTGATTCGAGCAGGTGTCCTAGTTTTTTGACCCAAGATGACCCATATTCGAATCTGACCTAGATTTTTTCAAGAAGATCATTCTGATTAATTTACATAAGTATCCATTGAAAAATGCAGCCCCTATTACCCACACATTGTTTTTCTTTGATTTTATCGACTGACCTTCTTTTTGACCCCCAAATAACCCAGATTCTAATTTTGCCTAGATTTTATCAAGACAAACATTCTGAGCATTCCTCATGAGTTTCAAACTTAAAAAATGTGGTCTCTAGAGGGTTAACAAGATTTTCCTTTGATCTGGCCTAATGACCTACTTTTTGATTCCATATAACCCAGATTAAAACCTGGCCTAAAAATCGTCAAGATAAACATTCTGACCATGTTTCATGAAGATAGGGTCACAAATGCGGCCTCTAGAGTGTAAACAAGCTTTTCCTTTGATTTGTCTGGATGACCTAGTTTTTGATTCCACTTGATTCAGATTCAAACTTGGCTTAGAGATCATCATCATAAACATTCTGACCAGGTTTCATGAAAATAGGATCATAAATGTGGCCTCTAGAGTGTTAACAAGAGTTTCCTTTAATCTTGTCTACTGATCTAGTTTTTGACCCACATGACCCAGTTTCTCAACTGACCTAGAGATCATCAAGACAAATATTTTGACCATGTTTCATATTGATTCGATCATAACTGTGGTCTCTAGAGTGTTAACAACGCAAATGTTGACGGACGACGCACGACGGACGACGACGGACAGCGGACAATGACAGGTCACAATAGCTCACCTTGAGCACTTCATGCTCTAGTGAGCTAAGAAATGGAATAGTAAAAGAGAAAATTCCACAGGTCGCTCAACACGACTAAAACGAAAATGTTGCAGGCTCGGTTTGATTGAGCTTGTTCAAATGAAGTTTTACTCGAGTCGTTCGGTCTTACATAATTCTAGTAATCATACCTACCGTAAAAACTATTATTCAATGCAAAATATCTAGAGGTGGACATATCTTAAGATCTATCTTGGAACATCCAGGCCAGTAGATACACAACTTCTCACATATTTCCAAGCTCCGCATTATACATCACTTTTGTTTCAGCCAGGTTTATGTTGTCACGCCTACAGTTCCGTGGAATAGTTTGCCTCTTCACATTGCTTGCCATGCCTGGGTAGGACATTTTCAAGAAAGCTGTCTCAAAATGAAATATTAGGTCAGCAAGGAGTGTTTTTAACATTTTTGACTTTCTCGCACTAAATATGATTGTCACAAGCACAGATACAGTCATTGTGAGCATTCGGTAGATTCTGAATTGAATTTTCTCAATCAAATAAAGATTCAGGCATTGAAAATGTAACAAATACAAAGTTGTTATTATCTCAGACTTTGTGAAGTAAAGCAGGAATTACAGATGCACATTTAAATCGATACAAATGAAAAACAAAATTCCTTCTAAAAAGGAATGGTTTGGCCTATTAAGGTAATAATTTTTCTACATATTTGCTTAAGCGGCATAAAGATCACACCAACCCTTTACAGACTAGTGGGATCGACCACAACATAAGCACAGAAATTTGCTACAAAATTCCTCCGCGATACCCATTTGACAGGTTACTTTACCTCATCGCTTCGGTCAATATTGTCTTCTCCTGGTCATATTAAATGGCCCAGAAGTCAACAACTGAATCATTATGTCAAATTTCCTTTTTAGGCTAAATGGTAGAAACCAATATTTGATAAAAAAAAGAAATTTTAATCCTTAATTTAAAAACTTAACATCAGGAAACAGGCATTAGATCTAGTTTTTTTTCTTCGTATTAGAAGCCTATCTTTCATTTATATGTTTTATCTTCTCAGAGACAAACTTCGTGTTTTTTTATATTTATTTTTATAATACAAGCTGAGCTTGAAATAAGCTGCCGGACAGTAAAAGCAGGAATTTGCTGTTTTTCGTTTAAGTAAAACGACATGCAGTTATACTGGGGACTATGCAGCGTTCTACATTTAGGAAAAACAATGAGCTATTCTTAGACCTTATATTTCACAGGGTAAACCCAAAATCATTGGACTGCAAATGTGGCATTGACCATGTAGTCTCGGAAGAGTTTTAATAGATTCCTTCTTGGTGGGATTCTGTTTCCCGGTTTCTCCTATTGCACCAAACTACATTCGGGGATGCAAAATAATCGAAACAAGCGACCGTGTATTGCAGATACAACACAGAAACCTCCTACGGGTGAAAAAAAATTACATGACCTTGACCCTAGCGGCCTTGACCTTTGAATGACAACCATGGGTCATGTGCGTGACTAATCATGGGAACACTTATGTGTTGTACTAAAAAACCTTTAATGCAATTAAAAGTAATGGAGCAGAAACAAATTTTAACTTGACTTTGAACAGTTGCCTTGACCTTTAACCGACACGCACAGGTCATGCGTTGATACATTGTCTCACCATGCAGAACGTTTGTATGTAACACTTAGATAATTGATCAATGCATATAAAAGTTATGGAGCAGAAACAATTGTCATTTGACCTTTAATAGTGACCTTAACCTTTGACCTACAAGCCTAATTCATGTACGTGCATAATCTACATATTGCTCTTTATACACATATCAAGTTTTATAAACCTAGCTTGAATAATTTTAAGTTATCGCAAGATCCAGATTTTTGGACGGACAGATGGACGGACGGACGGACGGGCGGAATGAGGGCATTGTTATAGTCCCTCCGGTGTTCCACCGGTAGGGGGCTAAAAATATATGGCAGTAGCTCCAAGCTATCAAGTACGATCAATCCAATGTTTTGTTTGCAATACCGAAAGACTTACTCAAGGAAAGACATTTTATAGGACTTTTTGAACGATCAGGATTAATTGTTTTGGATTGTATATTACCCTACCTATTTGTTTTGCAGTCAAAATAGGCAAGGGAAGAAAACCTTATTTATTTCTTAATTATGTCCTGACCTTCAAGATTTATACTTCTTATAAAACAAATAATTTCGCTGCCGTTTAAAGGGAGGTAACGTAAATTTGAAAAGGAATCGATATGCGTTTTTCAAATGCAAAATAGAGGATCATGTAATTAATCGAGAGACGTTTGAATTATTGTTCTTTCTTTAATTTTAATTTACATGTGTGGATACAGCTGAAAAAAATCTTCTATCTTTTGTGATACATATACAGGCCATTTTGACACCAAATTGCTCAAATTTAACTGAACGTTACCCTTAATTTGTTCGTAATTTTCTGCAAATAATATAAAACCGTTTATCAGCATTTGTCATTTAAACATGATTTTTGTCTTTTGAGAGTTTTTTTTTATAACGATTGTGACATGCTTATGAATTTCGCTTTATATCACGAGACTGGCTTTGTTACTGAAATTCTAAAGGGGATATCTTTAATAGTTTGTGCTACATGTAATATTGCATTTACACAAAATCTTCGATAAATGAAATAGTGCTATTACAGAAGTGACAAGGCCCTACTTACAATTCCTGTTTCAGTAGAAAAGTAATCATTCGCTGGGGCAAATCTTATCCCTGATCAAAGTTCACATCTATTTTTCAAGTTAAGTAGATATATTTTATTTGCATCTCATCACAATCATGTACACCATAATAAGAGTCATCACAAAATGGATACACTAGGGTTATTATAACAGAAGCTCGATCTGGGATGCTGTATTTGGCTCAAGTGGACGTTTGCCAGATCGGATCCCACGAGGCGCGCAAAATCTACGAGAGCCGAATACAAAATCCCAGATCTAGCTACTACTAATGACCCGTTTTAGTATCAACATCTACCTTTTTGTTTGTGGTTTTGTTATTGAACGAAATCTCCAATGTTTATCGATATTAAAATGGAACTTAGTGAAGTTTTTTTATGTGCACTACCTATAGAACTGTGTCAGGTAATGCATATTAATGAAAGTAGTCCGGCAGCATACAATACGGAATTTAAAAGGTACAATACGGAATTGTTTTCTGCCTGATCATATTTACTTGTGAAATACAAACCGGTTTTCTTTTTACAAAATTTATATAGGTATATAATAAAACTACATATGCTTTTCTTAACAGAAATATGAGTCGGATCAGATAGCATTGAATTTATACAACCGTCTCACTATGTAACAAACATGACAAGGGGGCCTCCGTGGCCGAGTGGTTAAGGTCGCTGACTTCAAATCACTTGAACAAACATGCCAAAGGTATGAAGAAATCTGTGTATGTACATATAATAAAATGTTACAAATGTTCATGAAAATTATACCCTAGATCTGCTGTTAAAATGATATAAAAGTTATATTTCAAGATACCGGAAATATAATCTGACAAGAAAATCATCATATCTTGAATCATAATAGAATTGTCAGAACTGTAACTGGGTAACACAAGTCCTGTCGCACTTTACTTTGCTGACCCGACTAAAAACTCATAAACTCGTTACGATTAAACTAGTGAACACTTCAAACTAGTTCTACTATGCTTTCAAACCAAAAAGACGACCAAATTTAAATATCAATAAGTATCTAATATTAAAGGGAAGTAATTCTCATTCAAGCCAGTAATACTTTTTGCATGAGGTCATCAAAACAATATAAATACAAGATGTCGGGGCCATCCGAAGAAGCTGAATAAGAATACAGAAACAAATATTTTTCAAAAAGAGTAATTTTGTAAATAGCGTATAAAGTTTCATATTAGAGGACGCCATTAATGTTCTAAAATGAATATATGTAAATGGATATTTGAGATAACCAGGAGCTATGGTTTGTACATGAAAATGGCTTTTTTGAATTAATGCGTTCAGGGAAGCCCATCCAATTTAGTTCCGAAAGCAATGTTACAGTAACAAATAGAGAATATTAAATTAGTGTATTTTCATACTGCATTTGTTACATGAGTTGAGTAAAATAATAAAATGCTAGCCATTCATTCTTTAACTACTGAATCGATCAACGTCTTCTATGCTAAATAACAAGTCAACGTCAAAATGTTATTACACTAGGCCAGTGTAATACCGAAAATATGTTACGGCTGTGTGACATCCCAACCGAAACACCAGGTACACATTTTCACCTGCTTTATACCATTTCTCTAACGTTTTACCACTCCAAATCAAATACTTTTATGCCATTTTATGTATATTTTTGACAAAGTCAAGGGCAATAACCCAGATTTGGCTGTGTAAAATCTCAAACAAAACTTTCCATGCTGAATAATATTTCTATAATAGTTCACAATTGTTATTCAAATACTTTTAAGACACATGCGAACGCACTTTTAGGGCATTTTAAGCATATTAGTAGTTATATATATAGCGTTTTTAAGCCACTCTGACCCCAAATTGACCCCATTTTGACCAATGCTGACCAATTCAAAAAACATCCGGTTTGACCAATTCAAAAAACAAGATCCACTTACACAATTAAAAAAACCCCACAGGTTTTGAATCCAGCGAAAACCTCTGGTTTAATAAAGTACTGAAAAATATATATTCAACTTTCAAAATCTTTATCAAGACTGAAAACAATTACAGAATAGTTTCAGCCTTAGCGCGTACGCACTATTGATCGCTTTTCCATTAAGAGTATTTCGCTGTCAGGTGGTTATCGGATTCTAGAACATTCGCGACGCGTGTGTTGGCAAGTGTTTTATTCAAGGACATCAAGGACGCTAAACTTATTGACATAAAGAAGTAGAATAAGTCGATAACAACTAATTTATACGACGGAAGGAATTAAAACAATTAAAATGTAAGTGTTATTTTTCTTATCTTTTGACTAACTTTAGAAGTCAAGCGAGAACAGCACATACGGCGTGCAATTTCACGACATGAAAGGTCAACACTAACCATACAAATTACCTGTTGGCATTTCTTAGCAAGGAAATTCTGCTTTTTAAACGTATTCCTTTTAGTCTGTCGGCTGTCTTTCAAATGCGATGAATGTTTTGTGATAGAATTTTCATACATGTCAGCATTTGCACGTACAGCCCAACAGTGACGTTTCAATTACGTCAAGAATAAATCGTGTTATGCTTTTAATACAGTTCAGTGCGGTTTTTAAAATATAAAGTTCATCAATGATGTTGAGTATATTTACCCACTGTTTGAATATTTTGATATTGATGTAAACAATTTATTTATACGTTGCAGAAAACGTAAGTGATACATGACTTTAAAAAATATTTTCTTTATTTCATTTCAGAAGTATTCAATAATTCTCGCGTGATACTGATTACATTACTACACATTTGAGGAACACTTACCCCGACGACCCCTAAATAAAGAAATGGAATGAATTCTACTACAAAGATTATTACCAACTTATTCAACAGTATGTCAAACTTCAGGAAGACGACGGACGTTTAGAACAAAATATATTAGAACTACAACGTCGATTAAGTGTTTGAAGAAAAAGGTTGGTAAATAAAACAACCAAATCACTCAAGCGTAGGATTGTTTCACAATTTTCTGCAGGATATTGATCTGTGGAACTATCAATTAATGAGACTTGTTCACTCAAGCGTAGGATTGTCTCACAATTTTCTGCAGGATATTGATCTGTGGAACTAGACTTGTTCACTCAAGCGTAGGATTTTCTCACAATTTTCTGCAGGATATTGATCTATCAATTAATGAGACTTGTTCACTCAAGCGTAGGATTGTTTGACAATTTTCTGCAGATGTGTTAATGGGACATGAAATAGGAAGTGATTGTTTGTTCATTTTGTTTTAGATTGTTAACTTTTAGTATTTTGTACAATAAATCATAAATGTTTATACCATCTTGTAACATTTTCATGAAAAATAAACAATAATAACCACACAATACACTTGTTTTGTCTTGATATTGTATGTTGTTATACTTTACTCCAGGTGAGCTTTCAGTCCCCGGGGACTTACGTCCAGGTATATATTTGACGATTTCTTTTGGTGGAGGAAGTCCGAATGGGTCAAAGTATATTTTCCCGACATAACACACCCAATGTGTTCCAGGTCCGACAGAGTTATCTAAATTAATTATTCCACATTCAGTCTTTTTCCATTTTGTTTTCGGGAGATCGTTTCTACTAAATACACCCCTAAAGTTTTTAACTTTTAATTGTTTTACCCATTGTTCAATTTCAATGTTAGAGATTGGCTTGATTATAAATTTTATTTTTTTTATAGTAGGAATTCGTCTGTAAGGTCTTCTTTGTGAATTTATCTGTATGCCCTGACCTTGTCCCTTACCACTTAACAAAGATGTAATCAAAGGTATCCCTAGACTAGCAGCTAACATACCTAAGAAGCCGCCATTTTGTTTCTGTTTTTGTGTTAATGTAATTACACCAGTTCCCCTCAATTGTTTTCTTTGATTAGGCGTAAGATATGGTGTTATCATATTTCTCTTATTATTAGCTACCGAAACCATACCATTCCCAAGTAACTTACTGACACCATTACTGGCAAGCCCAGACAAAGAACCAACGCCTAGAGGAGCTAATATTTTTGGAACTATTTTTGCTGCCATTGGAAGAATTGTTTTTCCTATTAATCCAGCCAAAGCTCCCAAGAATCTTCCATTTTGACCTTGACTGGACATTTGTTTTTTTTTTGAAATTGTAATTTCTAATCCTTTTTTATTCCTAATAGAGTTGTTAATTTGATTAATCTGTGTTTTTGTTAAAAGTAAAGGAAAGTTCCCACGTAATTGTTCATATTTTAATCAAGAAAGTATGTGAAATTTTGTTGTTATAAGCTTTCGCTAAGTTTTTCTTTTGTCCATCTGTTAGGTTAACTTTATATTCAGTATAATTTGATGTCATTATATATTTAAAATTTATTTTATTTAAACAATAACAAGTTCATTTCCAATAGTATTTATTTCAACTGTTTCTTCATACAATACAATTGCGTAAGCACGTATATCAGCTGCTGGTGGAATATTTAATTTAACTGTTAATGCAATATGTTTAGGATCTTCTGCAATTCTTTCCTTTTTAAATTCTAAGTTAAAATGAACAAATCCAAACAAATTTTGAAAATTTGATCTATTTAAGAGACTTCCAGTGGTTTTATTAATTTGTTTATAAGAATAATTAAGAACATCATCGTAAATTCTTGATATACTTGTATATTCCGTTTCAGGATAAAAAACACGGTTACCAACTTCAAGACGACAAGATTCCAATGTGCAATTATTATTTGCTGCATTAACTTTAAATGTATCCAATAAATGTGGATCATGTTCTTGTGAATTACTTTTATCAAGTCGTTGTAAATAAACAAACACATGTTCGGGTTTTGTTACACCAGCTGTTATTCTAAATTTATATGACTTTGTCTGGTAACTACATCTTGCATAACCATTTCGCGCAAGTATTTCCACCTTGCTTTTGTATATCTTTCAGAAATTAAATTAATTCCATAATCATTAAAAATTAAACGCGGAACCTACAAAATTAATTTAGTTACAATTACCTTACCTGGATCAGCAGCATTAGCTCTAAAAATTAATTCATCATCATTAGTTAATTGTAATGTTATTTGGATTTGGCTTGGAGGTAATATGTTTTGTTCCAAACCCTGAAAGAATGAATAATTATTTAACGGAATTTTAGCATTTACATTATTACCACCTTGGATTAATCCCTTTCTAATTTCAAAACCTTTAATTATATCCAGCTTGGTCATCCCTACTTTCAGCAACAGCAGTAGTATCTAAATAAATAAATTCATTTGTTCCAGTTGATTCTGCATAATCCTTAGATAGTTCAACTAAATTTTTTAAGTTAATAACCTTATATAAATTATTACAATCATAGAAAATTTTTCATTTTGTTTAACTATTAGCTGAACAATTATTGAAGCTACATTATTAATTAAAGCAATTTGATCTCCATCAGCAAAATTATTATTATCAGCAAGTTTATTAACTTTAACACTTACTTTAAAATAACCATTAAACCAATCAAAATATGAACTTCTATCATTAATTGTAAAGTGATACCCACTTTTTTGCTGTTTAACATTATTTCCCAGGAGGGTTCTTAAAGGTGTATCTAATTGAATAGGAGTTAGTTCATATCTTTCACAATACTGTTTTGTTCTAAACATATATATTATATATTATTTTATTTTTTATAAATTAATCTGTTAATACGCTTACGCCGAGCTGAAGTCCCAGACCCTGACAATAATTTATTTATTCTTATATTAATATCCTCCTTCTCATTATTTGAATTTGTTTTTTTGTAATTGGTAATTTGTAAGTGGAACTCTCGGAAACCACAGGTTTACCAACAGCAGGTTTTTTTAATGTCATTACGAGCGGGTTTTTTGAAACTTTTAATTTTTTCTGTAATTTTATCAGCAGCTAAATTCCCGACTTCCGTTCCAATCCTGCGGGTTCCACTTTCAAGTGCTGCTTTTCCTGCAGTTTCTAAAGCTTTTTTTCCAGCAGATGCAACAGAAGATTGAATTAATTTTGTTAAAGTGTCGAAGATACCTGTACCAGAGATGGAATCTCCGGAAGCCAAAGGCTTACCATGTATAATTTCTTCTCCAGTTTGAACATCAACATAAATAAATATTCCTTTATTTTTATCATAAACCTTTTTTTACATTATATATTAATTAATTTCTTTTAAAATTAGTGTAAAACTTGTTTCAACCTCGTTAAAATTAATTATTCTACCAAATACATCTGTAATATATATTCTAATTGAATTTATAACATTCTTATTGATTTCAGAATATCCGACTCTGTTTGGTTCTTTTGTAAATGGATAGGCTCTTGTTAAATCTGCAGTACTTAAAACATAGATAATATCACTAAAATTACCGTCGACAAGTGAATTATCAATAAGATCACAATGAATGTAAATTGTATCTACAGAGTTAATTATATTTGGTGTTGTAGTTCCCCACTCAGTATTTCTCAAAGCTTTTTTCTCTAATCCAAGCAATGTATGAAAATTTGTCATTCTTAAATCCAATATAAAATTATCATGAATTCAGAATCACCATTGCTTATTAATGTTTCCCTGATATAATTATTAATGTCTGTATAACTGTAAGAACCATTTTGAAATATAATATCTTTCCAATCCTTACCATTATTATAACGAACTCTTTTATCATCATATTCATCACTAATATTATACCAAGAGTAAGTCATAGTGTTAATACTATCCAAACCAACAACATAAGTTTTATTTTTATCTAAAATTAAAGAACGACTAAATCTAACTGTAAAATCGCTTGGAGTATCTTTAGTGTTGTTTTTAACTGCCTCAGAACTTAATACTATTTTTTGTTCCATTTATATATTCAAGAAAAATATTTTTTATATAACATTTCATGTTGTTCTGGTAACAATTTATTTATTTTTAATAGTTCATCAATTATGCTAATACCTTCATTTTTAAGTTCTTCATTATTATTTCCGGAATTAATTGAACCACAAATAAGTTCTAAGTTATTAACCAGTTCTTCTGGATTACATGGACAAACATGGATTACATGGACAAACGCCCTGTCCCCTAATTACTTTTTTAAATATCATAGATCTTTTATTGATAGGTAGTCCTGATTTTTCTGTTAATTCTTTAAATATTTTCCTAGAAAGTATTGAATGTTTTATATTATTATATCTTTTATTAATCAGATCAATCAAATCATCATCTACTTTAACGTTAATAACTTCTTTTCCAGTTATTCTATCTTTAGCAATTAATTTATTTTGACCATAAAGTTTACTAAGATCAATCAATAAATTACCATATCTACCATTTGGTGAAACTTTATATGGATTATGATGTTTTATTCCTTCTCCCATATATGTTGGTTTAAGACCTTGGATATATTTAATTCGTTCTTTGTAATTTTGGAAATTTTTTACTCGATCTCTTATTTTTTTTTACTTCTTCTTAGTTATCAGGATTACGTCCTAAACCCGCTGCTTGACAATTTAGGGACTATATTTTTGTTGTCACATGGCTTATAACAATTTTCGGGTTTAATAGTCCGGCCGGTTCAGAAAATGGATCGGTGTCAAGGATATTTTCATACACTTGTTGTGGTGTTGGAAAATAATCCAAATCGTCTATATCAATACCTTCATTTAAATTAACTTTTTTTCTTTTGGTCTTGTCCCCAATTCATCAGGAAATTCTTCATACTCATCCGGATCCGAACCCTTATGTTCTTTAAGTAATAATTTAATAGATCCATCTTTCATTTCTTTTACTGGTACATAGTTTTCTTTTAATTTATTAATCTCTTCTTCTGTTAATTTATCAAATTGTTTTTCGTTATTATTTTCTCTGGCGGTAACGGTTTTTCAGTTATTCTCATCCTTTCTCTTCCATAATCTTCTAATTTCTTAAGTTCATATTCAGGAACCTTTCCAACAGGTTCATCTCCCCAATCTACCGAATGGAAATAGGGAGCCGGTTTTAAAGCTTGTCGTTTTTTTAGCTTCTCTCTGCATTCCTTTAGTTAGTTCATTAATACCTTGTTTCAGACAAAAACGAAAATGTTGCAGGCTCGGTTTGAATGAGCCTGTTCATGGACGGTATTTATTAAGCCAGTCTTACTATAAAACACCGAAGGATATCCGTATTAACTGTTCACGTTATATTTTATTTGAAAGCCCTGGTAAAAGAGAAAATGATATGATTGGTAATGAATAAAATATAAACCGTGATTCTTTTACTAATGCAACAAAACAAAAATATGATTTCTTATATGTTGACAAACCAAGGAAGTTTTTAAGAAAAAACTTTACGGGAATTATATAAATGGGAGTTTTTAATGATGTAAAACAAATTAATCAACCAGACAGTATAAGTAAAGTTAAATTTGATGTTGATTTAAGTGATTATGCCACAAGAAAACAATTAAAAAAACTTGAAAAGGACATGGAATCGTATCTTCATAAAAATAAGGAACTTGATAACACAATGAGCAGAGCATTAGATATGGGAGGTAATGAAATAATCAACCTAGGAAATCCAGATAAACCCGGTGATGCAGTTTCAAAACGGTTTGTGTTTAAAAAAGTTCAAAGTGTAATAGAAGACTATAATCTTGAAGACATCAAAAGTATAAAACAGACATTAGAAGAAGAAGTAAAGAATACTGAAGAAATAAAAAAAGATTTTAAAAACAATTCATTATTAATAGTTGAATTACAAGGTAAAATTGAAAAAGAAATGAAAGCTATGGTTGATTCTATTAAAGAACTTGAAGAAAAATCTGATTTGACAGACATTCAGATGAAAGAAGTATTACGGGTTAATTTTGAAATGTTATTCACTCAAGTTCAGGAATTAAAAGACAGTATGATTAAACATGAAGAACTAAAAGACAAGATTATTGAAGCTGAAAAAAGTTACAAAATATGTATCAGTTAGAAATCAGGACAGAAGTAAATAAACTTAACAATGACTTTACAAAAAACATCAATATTTGTTTGACACAGTTTCAAATAAATTTGCAGAATATTAATCTGAACTGGATAAGGCAGCTTCACAAAGAGGTGATGACCATGATACAACATTAACTAACCTTAGAAAAGAGCTTAATTCTAAAATAGAAAATTTTAAGAAACAACTTCGGATCTTGATTAGTACTGTCGACACACGTCACAATTTAAAGTACGCAGACTTAAATACACTTACAGAAATATTACAAAAAGATACAGCGCAGCTTAATGCTAAAGTTGAAGAAAATAAAAATGAACTGAACTTTGTAGTTGAAAAATCAGTTAAACAAGGAGAATTAATTACTGCTAATGCTAAAGCAATTTCCACTAATGCTGAAGAAATTACAAAAGTAAAAAATGTTTTTCTAAAACAAGAAACACGATTAGCCAGAACAAAAATTACTGTTGACAATTTGTCTGCTTCTGAAGTTGCTACAGTAAAACGAGTTGATGATTTAGCTGAAGTAATTCTCGAACATGAAAATAAATTTGCAGAATATAAATCTGAACTGGAAAAAGTAAGACGTGAAGTGTTTCTTTTTGAATATTACCATAGCAGGCAACTACATGTAACGATTTTTGGTTATAGAAGATATGATATTGAAGATAAACAGTTACAACAAAAGGTATCATTTACCACAGATTTTTTTGCATTATTTGAAATACGAGTTAATAAGATTACAGATTATAAAAGTTTTATTAAAACAGATCATAATTCTGTTTATTTTATACCAGGATTTAAAGAGAGTGTATTTATAATCCAATAAGATGGGGATTATATAATTGAAATAAATATTATCGTTTAATATTCTAGTAAAAAATTAAATCGTTTTACTTTTAGATGGCAAGATGATAACACAAACGGACAAGAGTATACATCACCTGAGGCTAAAAATACAACATTGGTTTTCAAGAAAAAAAATTAAAATTAATTTAAACAAAAAAGCGGCGTTTGCCATTTATCCGGCACCGGTATCTGGTGATGTTAAATTTACTATAGAACCAGGAAGTTATGTCAGATTCTATCTAGTTAATTAATAAACTTAATCTTTTATATAATGGGAATATTCAATAATATAAATGAAAAAGTAAATAAAATAGAACGGCAAATAGTAAGAAAACCTCCTTTGTTTTTAACATCTGCAACAGAAGATGTTGCTGGATTATTTCAATGGAAAGTTGGTAATGCTAGTCCTGGTTTAGTTGAAAAAGGTAATAATGTAACAATCAAACAAAATTGCATCTTAATTATTCTTATAGATGCAATTAAATTAAATAAAGGAGAAGTTAAATTAGAATGAAAAAAACAAAGAAAATAAAATTCTTCAAAGTTACAATGCAAAAAATAACAGAAAAAAATGAAACAATCTAAACGTTAAGAATATTCAATTAACAATTTATGGTTCTAGAACATAACCTAACAATTTATGGTTCTAGGACATAACCTAACAATCTATGGTTCTACAACCGAAAGCTAATGTATTAATACCATTAGGTTTAATATATTTTTTATCATCATAACATGATAAAGATGTTTTATTAATAACATAACTAGAAAGATTGTGTTTATCTGAACGAATAACTTTAAAGGTATGGTTAGTTTGGGTTGAATTAAATAAAGTATCTTTGTAATTTTTATGAACTATTGTTTTCTTTACAACATGCTTTTTAATTCCTTAACATTTTTTAATATTAACTTGATTTTCTGATAAATAAGAACACATTTTACTTCTTAATCCAACAAATGCAACAATGGGAATTCCAGCAGCTTTGTCTTTAAACTTTCCAATTACCTTTTTATTATTGTCGAAATAAAATTTTGATTCAGGATCATAATCACTATTATCAAACAAATCTTTATTTTTATAGAAATCAGAATATGCATCTTTAGTTTTTATTTCATAACACAAACTATCGGTGTCGGTCAATTGTAATTTACAGTTGTCTTTATACTTTTCTTTAATATAATTATAATGAAAATCATACATTAAATATTTTGATAAATCTAGAATACACATTCCGACGTAACAAGGTCTTTCTTTTATTTTATGAAATCCAAATAAATTTTTATTAAACATTGTTGAACTAACAAAGGAAGGTTTTGCTATATATCTTAATAAAAGATTTTCATCATGCGTCAGCTTAATATTAACTCTTTTGCCTAAATTTTCTAATGTCTTACCGAATACAGAGTTGTTCATTAACTTAAAAAAGTCTTTTTCATAAGAATTTTTTGCTTTAGATCTTTTTTGAGTATTAAAATCAATATATCCTTTTAACCAAGAACTTTCGTCAAAAGTTAATATTCTATGCATTTTTGTTACTTTTAATCCTAATTGTGCATATAGTTCAAGATTTTTAAAATGAACAACATAATTCTTTTTCTTCATTAAAGTTGGAACCAACTTCTTTACATTACTTTTTCCTATTTCAAATTCTTCTTTAATATTTCTACTATAATTTGAAAGCCATTCGTCTGGTATTTTAATTTTTTCAGGAGCCAAAGGATAATCGCTGTGTACAGCATGTAATTCTTTTGGATATTCAAGATCACATTCAATTATAAAGTTAGTTTTACCTTTTGCAATTAATTTCTTATATTGTTTTTCGGATATGAATTTAAAATTTCCAGACGGTAAAGGTCGACACATAGCCCAACCGTAAAGATTATTGGCGCCGAGGTACATAATGTATTTAGATTCTAATTCAGAATCGTAGTTTTTTATATATTTATTGTTTGCTTTGCTGTAAAGATTAGCTATATAACTTATTCCTCCTCTCAGTCCTTTTTCAATAAAAAGATACATATCAATATCAGTTATTAAATCCAGATTTATTCTGGTCATTTTTAACATTGCATCCCAAGCTAAACCAGGACTACTAAAGTAATAACAAGGGTCAAGTTTATAATATTCCAAACACAGCCTTCTAAAATTTTCGAATGTATCAGCTAAAAGTAATACGTCAGTTTTTAAATATAAATCATGATATTCTCCCATTGTTTTAATTTTAAATTTATTCCAAACATTTTTAGCATGTTCATATTCATCGTTAGATATATGTGTTCCTTTTAAAATTGAATAAAACTCTTCTATAGGAGGTAATTCTGTTTCTTCGAATTTATCAAACGAATCCATGTAATCATATGGATAAATACCTTTTGTTTTTAAAAATTCAAGTGCAACCGAAGGTTCCAGCTTCGCAACTTTACTTTTACTAAATTCTTGAAACTATCTATAAAAACCAAATCACTTACCATAAATGCCATGTATCTTTCCATATTGTTAGGAATAACATTAATTTCGTTTTTGAATTTTCCTATTTGTTGCATAATAAAATGATCACCATAATCTCTTAAATTATGAAAAATAACAGGAATTTTGTGTGTTAGTCTAAAATTAATATTACAGTCTTGATGAGCACTTCCTCTAAATTTTCCTGTTATATGACAATGGATTCTTACTCTAGTTTCATTTTCCTTATATTCTTTTTCACAGATATGACACAATTTTTGTTTTTTAAATTCAGCTTCATCTTTTTTAGTCATTCTTAAATCTTTATTAAAATTTTCATTAAATATTTCTTTACAATATTCTTCTTTCTCGAGCATTTTTTCTATAAACTTATAAACTGCATTAGGGCCTCTGTAGGTTAGTGTTGGTTTAGTATATTTATCGTCATAACAACAAACAACTTTATAATCATAACCACAATCTATATGTTTTTGATATTGTTCAGTAAATGAAGATTCAGGTGATGGTAAAGCAGTTGAAACTTTCTTAGTTATTGACTCAAAATCAGCATAAATTACAAAAGGTACTTCTAATTGTTTGTGATAATTTTTAAAATAAATCTTACTTCCCTCTTTTGGCATTTTTACAGCTTGAACACCATTAATAGCTAAACTATTTGGAATATGTTCATTTAATATTCTTTCTTGAGAAAAACATTGTAAACATGATTTGCAGTTATGTTTTTTATGTTGATATTTTGTTTTTTTAAACATTAATCTATTAAAGTCTTTTATCCAAACATAATGTGTTTTTTTTTCTTATTACTTATTAATAACATGTCACAGTGTTCTTCATATTGATATTTTGATACGTACAATGGATAAACATTATTATCTTCATAACCAAATATAATAAATTTAATTTTATTCTGAGTTTCTATTTTAGGTATTTGATTTAATGTAACAGGAAATTTTATTCCTTTATAATTGAGTTTTTCTATATGTTTTTTTATGTAATTTGAAACTCTTTCAGGATGTTCTGTTACAGGAAATTTGTAAGCTAAATGACACCATCTAAAACATTCATTATCATGCTCATTCTTTATATTTATTAATGCTTTCATTGGGTGTTGTAATGGTTTTGGTAATTCTAAATAACTTGAAGCAGCTAATGGATTATATTTATATCTATTTATATAATGAGCATCAACTGACTCTATTCTCCAGCCGCTTTCTTCTGAAATCCAATTACCAATTCTATTTATTATTTCATCAAAGGTTTGATGTAAAGTGTTTTTTATTTCGTTTGTGTTAATAATAATTAAAGGGTTAGATTGAAAATAAGCTGATTTACTCATTTTCACAAAAGTTAATTTTAAAACAACATTTATTTTTATACCTTTTAAAGTTTTAAGTTCAGATTTAAGAGTATTGTTTATATCTTTTATATTCGAATATAATTGAATTTTTGGATCTGAACTTAAAATTTTAATTTCAAATTTTTTCATATATTGTTTTGTAGATTTCTCGATTTCTTTAATCATCATCTATATATTATAATTAGAGAGAAAAAATCGTTAAGCAAAAACATAAAATTAAGAAGAAATAAAATATTTAAATTTAAATCTTTTTCCATTAGTTTTTGATATTCCGCTTTTTACTCTGTTTTTCCCTTCACAGCACATTTTTATTAGACCAGAATTAATATCAAGGTCTTTAAATGCCGCGTAAGTGCTTCTATATATTTTTTCTTCGTTAGTATCACAATCGGTGGCAATAACGTTTTTCGGATTGTTTCGGTGATTATTTGGTTTATGACAATCACCATTATATAATATAATTAAAGAAAAAATATCTTTAACAGCACACCTAAAGAACGTTTAAAAAAGTGTTAATATTATCTATATCTTTTGAAAAAGATTTTAAAATTATTTTTTTCTTAATCGTTTTCAACTGTTAAAATTTTAATACCTTCTTGAGACATTCTGTTTAACCATTCTTCGTGTAATTAGTGTAGTTTTTCTAAATGATCTAAACCAACTCTGTTTTCTTCAGTTCTGTTTCTTTTTTGAAGTCTTTGAAAACATATTTTAGGATCGGTTTTAACATAAATAAAAGCATCAATTGGGGGTTTTCAATGTATTTTAATAATATGATCAGTTAAGAAAAGATTGTATACTGCCCATTCGGGATCATTTATAACTTCGTTGTCATGATATTGTTTTGTAAAAACGTTATTGTTAGTTAAATAACATCGTTCAAGAAAAGAAACACCATCAAAGTTTTTAGCAGAATTTAACATTTTTATATGACTTTTTAAAGTTTTAGAGATTCTTGAGCAGCAAGTTCAAAAAGGTTATATGAATTATAACCAGGATCCATAACATTTTGCCATTCATGAATTGGTTCTGGAATTATATTAAAATTAGGATTATATTCTTTAATAATATCTAAAAACGTACTTTTTCCTGATGCAACATTACCTTCAACTGATATAATTTTTCTCGTTTATATATGATATACTTATAGAATATTTTTTCTTTTATATCCGTTAAGATTAAATTCCTTCATATACGTTTCAAGAGGCATTGAATAGTTTTTTCCTTTCTGTATTTCTAACAGTATTGTAAAAATATCTTGAATAACTTTATTTGAATCTTCTTTATTTACTTTTCCGATTCGTGCTTTTGTTATTAGTTGTTTTATTTTGTGATGATGTAATTTTAAAATAGTTTTTTTGTCTCCAACTTTTAGTTTATTAATAAATATAGTAATTATTGATGGAACAGCGCCAGCAACTGCTACAAATATAGGAATAGCTGGAACAAGTGCTAATGCAGCTGAACAACAAAAAATACCTGCTGTAATTTGTAATCCTGTATTTACTCTTCCACAAAACTGATAACTTTTTCGGTAAGCAGCAGCAAGTTTAGTCAAGTGAATAATTAATTGATCTATTGTTTCTATTTTAGGAAACCCGTGGTTTCCGAAGACTTTGTCTTCATTAGAAATTAGATTTTTATTACTCATTTATATAATATATTTTTTTTTAATTAAATTTCTTCCAGTTCACTAAACGGAAACAAGCTATTAAATTTTTCACTATAACCTTTCCATTTTACTAAAGCTTGTTTTTTCTTATAGTCTCGTCTTATAACTTTTTCTATTCTGAAAACCTCTTGTTTAGTAGGCAAAAGTTCTTGCTCATAAAATGAACCCTGAATTTTTTCATTATTTAAATCTTTTATAGTGTATGTTCTGGGATTTGTATTATTAATTCCATAAATTTTAAATATTTCCTCTGTCCAGTTTGGTGTATATCCTTTTTCAAAATGTCGTTTAAGTTTGCTTAAGCGAACTCGATCACAAATTTTAAATTTTGGTTTACTCTTTGGTATCTTTAAATTACCATATAAATTAAAGTAAACAGTACCTTTATTTAAGTTTTTACTGGCTTCAGTCGGTGTCATTTTATACTAGAATGTTTTCTTTTGTGATATTTATCAACCATATCCTGCAAATTATCTAAATAAGTGTAAGTATTATTTGCTGTAAAATATTTCCACATTATTCTTTTTTAACTTCTATTAAATCTTTCAATTACTACAGCTTTTCCTTCATTAAATGTATGATACATGTTAATCTTATTTTTATTCAAAAATGATTTAAACTTTTTATTATAAAATTCTTTTCCTTCATCTACCCATAAATTTGTAGATGTTCTACCTTCAGAAATTATTTTTTCAATGCTTTAGTAACAGATTCTCCAGTTTTATTCTTTAATGGAATAACCCAAGCATATTTGCTGAATATATCAATAACGGTTAACAAGTACTTTACACCTTTATTATATTTTGAAAAAGCTTGCATATCAACTAAATCAACAGACCGACCAAGTATCATCAATATCATTAACTATCACTCTTCGTTTAATAAATTTTCGTTTAATTGGTTTATGTAATTCTTCTGCTAATTCATCATGTTATTTCGGGGGTCTTTTTGAGTAAATACTCTACACCCTTTTCCCGTTTTTTGATTTTCGTTTTTGTCCGAGACCAAGTTTGTATTTCGTTTTAAATTGCAGGTTTTACAACTAAATGTTTTGCAATCTTTTCTCCAAATGTTTTTGATTTAGTGTTCTTCAAATTAGATAACATTTTTTTATCGCATTCGCTTTTATTTGTACTAGTATCATTATATCAAAAGTCATGGGTCTTGCATACTGCGTCCAGTTCATTAACAGGAGGCCCATTATCTAAAGGGTTTCCCGGCCCGCAATAGTTGTATCCTGGGAGTTTTAAACCTTTCTTAGGTAATAAAGGTAACATTGCTTTATGAATATCTAAATTACCCCCTGTACTTTTAACAAACTTTGATTTAATTCTTCCACAAGATGAACAGGTAGCTAGTATCATTTTTCTCCCGCTTTTTGCTGTAACATAACGAGGATTTATATTATCAGTAAATCTTCTTTCGTTCAAACAATATATTTTATTCTGTAAACTCATCTATATCATATGTATTTAAAACTTTTTATTTCCACTGGGTTCAAAACCTGTGGTTTTTTAATTGTTTAAGTGAATCTTGTTCCCAGGGATTTACGTTCATCAAACCGGTTTTTTTTAATTGACCAAACCGAATGTTTTTTTAAATGGTTAGCATTGGTCAAAATGGTGTCAGTTTGGGGTCAGAGTGGCTTAAAAACGCTATATATATAACTACTCATATTTATATTTAAAATATTAAAACACCTGTTGCGCAACTTCATATTCTGAATGACAATCAAGTAGAGTTCGATAAATCTGGATCAAATACGTTTTGAGAAATCCCAGACACGAATTCAGACAAGGGCACGGACGGACAGTCAGACGAACATGGCCATAAGCACTGTGGAGGAGTGGACACAAAATAAATGAGAATATAATCATAAAATAGTGCAATTGCTTGATAGTAGCACTATGCGTAATACTGTTAGATGTGACCGTTACATAAAAGATTGAAACGCATATAAACCTATATTTCAAAAATTGTTTTGTGAGCTTTTATTTTACACGTAAACTTAAGCAAATCTGTTCAATGCTCAAATTTGAACACATCTATATACATTGTATAAAGCATAACCTGCACAACAGTTGCACTTAATCGATATTTGTATGGCATGTATTCATCCGTGCCATAAATAATCTTCTTCCTATTGTAGTCCTTCACAATGACTGGCACGGCGATCCATGAGTCATCCGTGTAGTTGCTAGACTTTGATGTATTGATGGATACTGTACAGTTCTATGAACACATGAATATAATAATGGTTGACAGAGGAAATCACTTTTGAAAATGTGAAAATCATAACGTAAAATCAATCAAGAAACAGAATACCATAAAATTGCATAATATTAAAATGTTTGAAAAGCTTTGCAACAATATCGAAACTTTTACACCCTAGCCAACTAAAGTTAAATGATAACTGTCAGCAATGTGTTTTTTAGTAATTATTAAGCGCGCAAGACGTCATTGCGTTTCGAAATTAAGATAACCTACTTTGAAGACTTGCACATTTGGCGGTGGATGGATTGCAATATCACCTCCCTCAATATATTTTGCTATATCACATTTAATAAAGTCTCCGTCATCATCAACGGCTGGAATGTGTATTTCTGTGGCTGCCCCTAATTTAACTCTGAAATGAAGTAGTATCAATTAAATGTTGTTAAATTTTCTACCACTTGGCATTAACTTCTTATTGGCACATGCTATATTTTGTGGTGTACCATTCGCGTCGAAAGGCTGTTTTGGGTAAAAAGATATGCGTGCATGCGTTAATATGTACGTGTGTCTGTATATGTTTTCATACGTGCACGCGTAAATATGGAGATGCCACTGTAGGAAATAAAGATTAGAAAATACATAGTTATGTTGATGATACGCAGAATCATCCAAAGTCATGGTCTAACGTCCGTACAACGTCTATGCAACGTCATATCTTGCTGGGAGTGTTGTCGTCTGTGTACAGCTATTCTATGAAGTTTAATCTCGACTTCAACAGAGTTGATACATCTACCTTTGTACCTTTGATTTATGCTCTTAAATGTTGTTTTTTTAATCTTAAATCATATGTTACAAATGAAAACAAATAAAAATCCTTTTCCAAAGTCAATGCCTTCGTACAAAAACCGCAGAATTAAATCAATCAAGAGATGATAATGTCAGTAAATAGTGCCAGAATAAAAAGCTAATGTACTTTCTGACTAGATAGTGAAACGGTTTACGCTAACATACCATCAATTACAACTTGATTTAGTATTCAGGTAATTAACCGCTTTCCGGTAAATAGTCAAAACTATTGCCCAAGCTCCGAAAGACAGGCAGCAAACAGTTTTGACTATTAAGTTACATGTCATTTCAGAAGTGTTGTATCACATGACATAAAAATAAATCTTCATGATTTTGTTCTTCAGGTATTCAGCCTAACCAAGCAAAATTTAGTTTTTTAATTTAGTCCAGTCAAAAACAAAAACTAAGGACCATCGGTTTCAATAAGGAGTCATTTGATAACACTTGTTGTGCGATGACCATACCAGAAGACATTGAACTTTATAGCGTTCAAATTGCTATTTGATATGAGAACTAAAATCAAGCAAAAAGGTATTCCCGCAAACTTATTCCTTGCCTATAGAACGGTTTTGCAAATGACCGAGGACTTTGGTTAGTTTTTCCCGTGTCACTACGCACAGCTGCTGACACCCTGGTTTGTAAATGCCATCTGACAGTTCCTCTTTGTAGTGTAAAATTTTTTCGCCAATATTCACCATCAAAACTGAAAAGTAAACATGCAGGTATAAATTACAATTTCTGTATAAATGTATTAAGTTTCAAACATGTAGCGTCATATTACGTTCTGCATGAAATAGTCTGTCTCTTGTAGCAGCCATATTACCTCTCCTCTGACTGTGACACGCTATATTGCTGACAAGATCTAATCCTTTATAATTATTAATTCGTTTCCTGAAGGTATGATTATGATGTAACATTCAGCTAACTCTTGTAATAGCATCATAAACTACACGTTTTTACCTTCTATAATAAACAACTGCCGCTTTAAGTACGAAAATTTAATGTGCGTGAAATTAGCCAGAGCAGCCAGAGTAGCCAGAGTTCAGCCAGAGTTTAGCCAGAGTAGCCAGAGTTCAGCCAGAGTTTAGCCAGAGTAGCCAGAGAAGTCAGAACTCTGGTATTCTGGCTAGCCAGAGTAGTCAGAGTTCAGCCAGAGTAGCCAGAGTTCGGCCAGAGAAGTCATAACTCTGGTTATTCTGACTGGCCAGAGTAGCCAGAGTTCATCCAGAGTAGCCAGAACTCTGGTTACTCTGGCTGGCCAGAGTAGCCAGAGTTCAGCAAGAAAAGCCAGAGTTTCTAGCCAGAGTAGCCAGAGTTCAGCCAGAGTTTAGCCAGAGTAGCCAGAGAAGTCAGAACTCTGGTATTCTGGCTAGCCAGAGTAAACAGAGTTCAGGCAGAGTAGCCAGAGTTCAGCCAGATAAGTCATAACTCTGGTTATTCTGGCTGGCCAGAGTAGCCAGAGTTCAGCCAGAGTAGCCAGAGTTCAGCAAGAAAAGCCAGAATTTCTAGGATGTTAAAATGTTCTGGCTTCTCTGGTCAGCCATAGTATCCAGACTAGCCTGAGTCACCTGGATTTTATTTGCTCAGAGTAGCCAGAGTTTCTAGGATTTTAAATGTAGCCAGAGTAACCTGGTTCACAAAACACTTTCCGTCTTAGCTGAGTTTGATTATGAAACTTAATATGTCGTTTCTATCTAAATAGCATGTTTAAACTGAATTTCAAGTTAATTACTATTTTCAAGTGGCTATTTAGAGTAGCCAGAGTAGCCAGAACTCTGGTTACTCTGGAGTAGCCAGAGTAGCCAGAACTCTTGTTACTCTGGCTGGTCAGAGTAGTCAGAGTTCAGCCAGAGTTCAGCCAGAGTAGCCAGAGTTCAGCCATAGTAGCAAGAGTTTCTAGGATTTTAACATGTTCTGACTACTCTGGTCAGCCAGAGTATCCGGAGAAGCCCGAGTCACCAGGATTTCATTTGCTCTGGTTACTTTGGCTGGCCAAAGGTTTTGTGATCAACTTTTGTCTTGACTATCAGATTGAGTCAGGCTCTTTGACTGAACTCAATACTTATTCCATTTTATATTGTAAAGCCTAAAAAATCTTCTCAAGTATCACAAGACCCAGCGTTTAGATACTTTGCAAGAAGCATTGTCAAATACATCTCTTTCAAAATTGTTCAAATCATGGACACCGGAGTCATATTGGATCTTCCTTGGGGCTTTAAGTTTCACATAGAGTAATATATTAAATCATATGAAAATATTCTTATTTCCTTTAGGCCCAGACTATATATATATTGTATGTAGCATGGCCTAGTGAATGCCACTCTTAAAATTGAGCAAATCCTGTCCCCTGATGTCAAAATTGCCCCCGCTTGTGCTAATGAGCTTGCAAAGTCTTACAGGAAAATCCTTTAAAATCTTCTCAAAAGAACTGCAATGACAAGAGTTAAGATAGTTTACATGTTCAAATCAATACCCCAGAATCAAAATGGTTTCTACTTAAGTTTTATATAGAAAAAAAACATGATATACTTACATAGCAAAACTCTTTTTCAGAGCCACAAGGGTAAGAGCTGAAATATTTTGCATGTAAATTAGCAAAATTTATAATGGAGTTCTTTTAAATGAATCACCACCCCAAAGGCAATATTAGTCTCTCTCTGTGGATAATCAATATACTTCTAATCTTATACAATATAAGTTTAAAATTTCCAGAATGCCCAGAATTTAGAGTTAACAATTACAAATTGTGAATTTTTACTATGACTGTCATAACCCACAAGGTCCAGGTAAACGATTCAAGACCTTATTCAGGACCATATGGGTCCTCTTGTTTATATTGATATCATAAACAATTGCAGTGAATTCCATATAACTTTGAGTGTAAAAATAGAATAGCCAGAGTAACCAGAGTTCTGACTTCTCTGGCTACTCTGGCTAAACTCTGGCTGAACTCTGGCTACTCTGGCTAAACTCTGGCTGAACTCTGGCTACTCAAATGTCTTATTTTTTGAAAACTGACACTAAAGCCACCGACAGTTGTTTTGAAGCTCTGAAACATTTTTTTTTATAAAATCAGGGTTTTGTCGCGGTTTATAGCATGAACTGGAAAGAGCAGACTGACATGCGTGTATTATTATTTCTGCTTTTGCAACCATTCCATAAAGAATGAAAAATAATTTGTCCCGACCTTGAACACGTTTTTATTTATTAAATTTGTCTGCATCTAAGGGCTTAAGCCGAGTGCTGCATTTTAGGGCCTCAGTCGAGTGGTTAAGCTCGTTGTCTTTGAATCACTCCCACTCACCGGGGACGTAAATTGTTTCATGTCTGAAACAATGTACGGAGGGGTAACTGTGATCTTCCTCCGTCAACAAACACTAGAAAACTCACCGTAGTGTGTCGGTGTGGCAGTTAACGCAACGAAAATAGAAATAATCTGTATATGCTAAATGAAACAATATTAATCATTGGGTTTGTTAGTGACTTTCTGCGGAAATATATAGGGTACGTTTGATTAATGGGGGTCGTGGCGTTAGCCGAGTCCCTTTATTCATCATACTGACACCACATTTGTCCATGGAGATCACTTATACCTTATATTTGATTTTTTTACCGACCACTTATTTTTAGCCTAGACTGACATGAAAATCTATTGACCCTATATAAAAATATAGGAGGCCGCCATGTGACCACCTTTTATACAATGAAAATGTAGGAATCTTATGGGAGGTTAAACAAGTGGTCCTATATCGCTACCCTGACTTTGAAAAATAACTTTAGTTCGTTTTGAAATAGAACATTTTTTGGTGATGGGAATATGCCAGCAGTTTCCGCTTAATAAATAAGGGTGGGTAAAGAATGTGCGTTTCTTGTGTAGAGGGGTCTAGCTGAGACATAGGACACTAAGACATAATATCAAGAAATAGTATAATATTGGGAAGGTTGAGTTATGTAGGAGTGTGTAGAGGTGAAGCGGGATGTGGATGACACGAAACTAAGAGAAAATATCAAGAAACAGAAGAAACTAAAAGTAAGAAGGTTGGGCTGAGGTGGGGTCAGGTTGGGCTCGGGGTAATGCAAGTGGAAGCTTGAAGAAATTTGGCTGAGGATCACCGAATGAGCATCTGTATGAAATTATTTTGAATTCTGACAATCAGTTTCAGAACAAACGTTTTCCATATAGACGTCGAGAGAAACTTAGCTCCGTCCCAAGGCGGCCATGTTCTTTTTTAACGAAATAAAGTAACTAGACGGTCGAATAAGTTTGAAAACGGATTGATGGTTGAAAGGAGATTTTCAAAATTTTCTTTAACGTTAGATAGACAAATCCCGTCCCGCCTTGAAATAATTTCAAAAATGGACATGTGAACTTTAAGTTTTTGCTATGGCAACAAGAAATCAGCAAGGATGACCTTAATTATTAAGGAATCTAAAAGGGGAACATTTCTGTGAAGTTTATTTTAAATTGGCATATTGGTGTAGGAAGAGAGGTCTTTAAAGAAATAATAGATGGTGGACGGGCGAACGACCTACATCGAACGATATGAGCACTTCATGCTCACCATGCTCACGTGAGGTAAAAATTGTGACACGCTCTCCAAAGCAGGGAATACTATGGGAGTCACACCTATGAAATACATTTCTTTCCGACAAGAGAACTATAACAGTAAGATAATTTTAAAGAACTCTTGAAATATTTTATAAAAGGTATAAATTTTTAAACACGTCCCGTCTTAACAATATTTATAGTATAAGAGTGACAACTTTGAATGTAAAATTTACACATCAAAATGTTAAACACAAAATACAATGTTTTAAGTATTAAAATCATTATTTATTCAAGAAATGCATAATATATACATCGTCTGTATTCACCTCGCGTACAGCTTGGTACTTATCTTAGCACTAATGCATCGAGATTTAAGGTGAACAATCTATTGCATCAAAAGTTAAAGTGGATAATTTAGACAAACGTTTTTACTTGTTACTTACTTTATATGTAATTTTTCTGTTCCAGTAGGCATTATGAAACTAAAATGAAGTATATCCTGTTCCCATTTCTCGTGCTCGCTGACGGCTATTACAGTTTCATTGTATGTTGAAAGTACTAGCGCATTCATGTCTCGAGTTTCCCATTTACCGGTGCTCCTGTTTACATAGTCAGATGTGTAGTTTCCTAGATAGTCTAAATATGTTCTCGTCATTAATGGTCTTGTAGAGCGTGTAGATCTACCTATGTCTCTACGACTACAACCTGGGCCACAGGGACCTTTCCCTAGTACCCACCCTGTAATTAGCTCAATGGTCACCTACAAAAAATGTCAGGAATAATCAAAAAAAATATATATAATACTTGCAAATGAAGCGTAAAGTACTCTTTGCCATGAATTTCTAAATGTGTTAGCTTTTTATATACTACTTTCTTGAGGATCAGAAACATGTAAGACTACCATAATGTGTTATTCGCCTATTTCAAATTATGATTAATTCATATGTAAATAACATTTTTCACGATCTGAATCAAATATATTATAATTATTACAGTGCAACCTCTGTAGAGCATCACCCTTTTGGAGATATAGATATTGGCTGTTATGTAGAGGTTGTTGTTCCGGAGAGGTAAATATGATAGTATATTTCAGCTTAGGGAAATTTTGATGATGTTGTTAAAGACAGGTTTTTGCATAAGAGAGGGTCGCTCTGGAGAGGTTGTACTGTACATATAAGCTGTGCACAATAGCTCGATAATGTCGAGTCAGTTGCAAAAGAAACTATCAAAGTCTAACCATATTTGTGCCGTTGGCTTGTTTGTCCATTTTGTAGCTCATTGATCCACCATAAAACTGTCCTTGCTCAGCTCGTGCATGTTGTTGAAGTACACTGGCCAAGATCACAATTATGATGAGTACGTGCTTTACCATAACTTTTATCATTTCTGAAGAAACGAAAAAAACAGGGAAGATATTTATTGGTCTGTCCGGTAGTAGCCCCATGTCCAGCAATCATAATATTTAGAGGATAAAATATGAGTGTCTTTCTTATACTTAATATATCAAAACAGTTAAAGAAAATGCGAGGCACTGCAGAGAATAAGTGAAATTATTCTCGTTTCGAAATTGTCAGATGTACGGTTATCTTGTTTTGCGGGAATTTAGAAGGGGGTTTTCGTGGTTATTCAGGTGTATTTAGGCGTTACACAGGTGTAGTCGTCACTTGAGGCTATAATTTTGACAGCAATACACATCCTGATGAATCGAGTGTTGAATAGAGGAAACAGGTTGTTTCAGATTTAGAGCAGTTGTTCGACAGCAAATTTACACAGCTAAAGAGGGATTTGACGACAGATTTAGAATGGATAGCAGAAAACACGAGAAAGAAGGTTAGAACTAATAATTCTATTA
Organism: Mercenaria mercenaria; assembly: GCF_021730395.1. NCBI lineage: Eukaryota > Metazoa > Mollusca > Bivalvia > Venerida > Veneridae > Mercenaria > Mercenaria mercenaria. Next base: position 1,337,039 of record NC_069364.1, read on the forward strand.
CTTTAAAAAAAACTTGCCAACAGGAAACATTTTCGTTTAACTCAGAGATTCTTAACTTGTTGGCTTCTATTAGAACGGCAGTTGAGCTTAGAGAGGCAAAAAAGGCCTATGAATTTACTGAAGATGCTTCTGACAAAATTTAGCACTGGAATAAATTGATCAGAATCGTTGACAGTTCGCCCGATGGTTGGGCAACCATCCAATAATGTGAATTGTGTGGTATGGCCAGCGACTTCGATGATGACAAGAGAATTCGTAGGGCTGAAGAGAGGGCAAAAAAGAAAATTAAAAAGTACAAAAAGTCTGACAGTCCTTCAAATGTTAATCCTGCTGATCAGTTTTTTCGCAGCTTTCGTGGTAAAAACACTATAACTCAAATGGCGGGAAGATTCGTTCACAGAGGAGAAGAATGCGGGCTGGGAAAACATTTCGCTTCCAGCTGTGCAACTGACATTTCCCAATCAGCACACATGGGCTCCACGCAGGCACCAACCTCCGGTTCGGCAACAACTGTGGCAGAACAATCCAAGAAGTGAAAGCTTGCACTGCGACCATCATGATAAGTATTGGCTTTTATCTGATCCTTATGTAGACTTTTCAAACTTTATTTTTGTGAACATTCGAAAACCAAATTTAAAGTATCTGATTGTTCAGTTAAAGGTAGAATTAAAAATGCAGAAAAGTTTTGGTCAGATGTTATTCAGCCGGACAGTGGTGTCATGACAGTTATTCAAAATGGTTACGTCATTCAATTTATTATCAAACCCCCGATATGTGTTATAAAGATATTAAGTCTGCAATGGAAAATCAGAAATTTTTTGATTCGGCAGTTACTGAATTACTAGAAAAACATTGTATATATGAGGTACCATTTATTCCGCATAATGTTAATCCTCTCTCTGAAGCAGTTAACTCGTCCGGCAAGAAGCGTTTCATTTTGGATTTGAGTATTTGTTATACTTACGTTAAAAAAGAAAGTGTTAAATTCGAGGATTTTAAAATAGCTAAACAGTATATTGTACCTAATGGATACATGTTGATTTATCTAGCGGTTACCACCATATTTCGATAAATCCATCACTCGAACCCACATTGATAAGGGGCAAGTGATTTGAAGTCAGCGACCTTAACCACTCAGCCACGGAGGCCCCCAAAAAGGATTCAAGACAAGTTAATAAGAAAGAACCAATGACTTCAGATATAATTAAAAAGCTTATTTTAAGTTTTGCCTCTTAGAGCAGTTCATTTGCAGAGTTAAGAATCGTATCTTTGTTTGTTCTTATATATGCTGATTTTTTTAGGATCAGTGAAGTTCTAAATTTAAGGAGATCGGACATTACATTTTTTTTGACACGTACTGTCAAATATTTATTTCAAAATCTAAAACGGATGTCTTAAGAGACGGCAATACTGTTGTAATTGCCCGGACAGTTACATTTTCCTGTCCAGTTCGTTTACTCGAAAGATACTTGTCTGAAGCTGACATAAATTCAAAGTCGTCAGAATATGTTTTTAGATCGGTTCAATACTGTAAACAGTCGAAAAAGTATGTGTTAAGGAAGAAAGATAAACCGCTCTCTTATACTGGTGTCAATGACTTGTTCAAGTCTTATTTTGAAATATTAGGTTTGAATCCTGGCTCTTATGGTTTACATTCATTCAGATCCGGTGCAGCATCAGTAAGCGCTAACAATAAAACCTTTGAAAGACTTAAGGCAACGGCATGGGAGGTGGAAATCTGTCTTTGCTAGAGTCGGATATGTTAAAAACTCTTACCGGATCGTTTATAAGTCAGCTGATTAATGAAATATAACGTTTTTAAGTTCTATCTAATGAATTAAGTGATAAGTTGTGTAACTTATTTCAACGCAGATTTTTCTCTGCCTTACCTGCACAGTATTTCCGAATATGAATAGAGACAGTGTTTTGGAATGTTAAGATAGATACACATGTTTTATATGTGGTTTATTATTACACTTAAGCTTGATTATCAAGAACTGTTTTGTTATCATTTACTCTTTGAATTAGTAAAATGAGATTCAAGTTTAAGAAATAAGCTTTATTAAAACAAGACACAATTATCCGTGGGGTGAAATAAGTGGACCCATGAAAAAAGTGGACAGAAGGTCATATGCGCATGCGCTAACTTATATATAGCTAATGGGCGGAGCGCGCTTAATATAACCTCGACTAGTTCGCCGATTGATAATAATCTCTGACTGGACTCGAGCACACAACTATCGCTATTCGCTGGAGCTTTCATGCTGCGCATTATATATAGGTAAAATATAACCGGAAAAACACAGAAACTATTTTTAGACCTTATGATGATATCAATGTCCATCGTATTAAGATAAGTCAGCTATAGAATATTATGCCAATTTATACACGGAAATTTAAATGTCTTGAATCCAGATGATATTTATTTGTTACTGGCTGTTTTTATCAATCGGCGAACCAGTGATTTTAGGTTTTGAGATGTACCCTGAGATTATATTTAGGGCTCTCCGCCCATTAACTATATATACATTAGCACATGCGCACATGACTTGCTGTCTACTTTTATCCATGTCCACCTATTTTACCCTACACCCGGCATAGTAACACTTTGTTTGCATTTGCATGATTAAAGTCGTTTAACACCAAATAATATATGCTGCGTTGATAATAATTTATTTGGTCACTTTATGTGCATACAATGCGATAACTTTTAATTTCTCAAGTCACTTATGCATAAAACAATGAGATAAAGAAGTGTTATGTACACAGTTCGCTGTTCGCAGGATACAAGGCGTCTTATGTAAAAGATCCATTTTTGCAGGATACAGAGTGATAATGCAATATTATGTTCACAGGTCATTACACTTTATAAAGAATACAGGGTGGTAACGCAATGATTTGTTCACAGGTCACTTTATGTAGAATACAAGGTGAGAGTGTTATGTTCAAAAGTTATTTTATGCAGAATACATGATAGTTATGTATTTACATTTTATTTCCGTAATAAGCCATTTCTGGCCCATGAACATTTACAAAACATGTTAACATGTACAATAAATACTAGTATGACATGCAGGTCAGATGGCGAACAGAAACACATACCAAATACTACTAAGCATCAGAACATTATATACAACATTTACAGGGAGAGACAATAATGAGCTATTTATTATTATATAAAAGTATTCAATAGTTGTCTTCTTCTTTCAAATGCTTTATATATATAAGCTGCTAGTGATCTTAGATATGCTGTGTTTTCACTTGTTATTAGTTCTATGAATTTAACAAAATTTGGATGAATTCTGAAATAAGGTTTAATGTATTGTTTTCTAAGATCTTTGTAAAGTTCACATTCACATACGAAATGATATTCATCTTCAAGAGTATTACATATATTGCATTTACGTTCATTGTAAATTGTACTAGGTCTTTTCCAACGTCCAGTTTCCACTTCTAACCTATGTGAAGATAATCGAAGTTTGGTTAAAGCAACTCTGTATTTATAAACATTAACAATATTTAAGTAAGATTTGAAATCAAAACTAGCAATATTGCGATAAACAATGCCCTTGAAGACTCTTCTAATTTTGTATTCCAATTCTGTATGTATATGTCCTTTATTCTTTGCTCGAAATTATATAAAAACAGTTTTTGATTACAATCACCTTGGCTTAGCCATATATCATAAAACCCAGAAGTAGACAATAGTGTCTTAACATTGGAAACCCAGTTTACTTTTCCTAAATCTGACTCTCTTTTCAATAATTTATTAATAACCTTAACATATTTGTTATGAGAAGTGTTGCATATCTTTATCCAATATTTTACTATATCTATTTGTCTTTTAACAGATAAGGGTAATCTACCTAAGTCACCATACACAAAACTGTTTTGAGTGCTAATTTTAACACCAAGTTGTCGTTTGCAAAAATTTAAATGAATTCTCTCAACAGCAGTACCTTTGTTAAAACCCCATACCTCAGACGAATAATTAAGTATTGGCATAATTAGTTTATCAAATAAGTCAAAAATATGATTTAACGGTATATTAGTAAACTTATACATATACTTATTCAACATAAATATAGCTTTCAGTGCTTGACCAGATAACATTTTATCTGTTTCATTATATGCTCCACCAGGAGTAAATATAACCCCTAAGTATTTAAACTTGCTGACTATTTCCAAACGCAGACCGTTATAATAAAAATTTATATTTTCTGGAAGTCTGCCACCTCTTCTAAAAACAACAACTTTTGTTTTTTGTATATTTACCGTTAGTTTCCATTTGCTGCAATAATTATGTAAAATATCTAAAGACTGTTGGAGTCCCTCTGCAGTTTTAGAAAAAAGGACTATGTCATCGGCGTAAAGTAATACACATAGTTTTACCGTGTCCAAATCTATACATTCAGCACCACCTATAATTAGAGTCTCTTCAATATCATTCAAAAACATACTGAAAAGGAAAGGAGATAAACATTCACCTTGACGTACGCCTAAATTACATTCGAATTCGTCACTATAAGTATTCATTAGCTTAACTCTGGATTTTACTGAATTATACATAGCCCTAATAACATTTAGTAATTTGCCTCTAACTCCATACTTGATTAATTTATACCAAAGTATATCTCTAACTATAAAATCAAAGGCTTTTGTAAAATCAATAAAAGCACAATAAAGTATCTCATTATTATTCAGACAATGTGATATCAAACCATTTAAGACGAATATATTATCAGTAGTGCCCATACCCTTCCTAAATCCAGCCTGAGCTTCAATATAAACATTGTAATTTTCGGCCCATTTATTCAGTCTGTTGTTAATAATACGTGTGAAAAGCTTTCCGAGTGCACTCAAAAGAGTAATACCTCGATAATTGTTTGGGTCATTAGGACTGCCATTCTTAAAAATAGGTACTATAAGCCCTTCACTCCAAGACTCCGGGAAATGCCCGTGTTCGATACAACTATTATAAAGACATGATAAGTAAGGTAATAAAGAAGAAATACCATGTTTGAAAAATTCATTTATCAAATTATCTACACCTGCACTAGAATTATTTTTTAATTGTTTAACAGCAAAAAATATCTCCTCATCCTCTATTCTTACATCCAGCTCTTCAAACATAACCTGCATTTCACCATTTAAAAATCTATCAGTAAAATATAAAATATCTTCGTATGGTTGATAAAAAGCATCTTCAGGGTTATTAATAGCTTTAAAGTACCTGGCAAATTCATTAGCCGACAATGTATTTGTTTTAACATAAGCTGCATCTTTTAACATTTTCCAATAAGCCCTTGCATTATCTTTTCTAGCGTTTAAAAAGGAATTTGTGTAGTTTTCTCTGTATTTGTAACGCTTATTTCTAATAGTGCGTTCATACACAGATCGTGCATTACACATATTCCGCCTGTTTTCATTTGACTTATTTAATCGATATTCATTTAAGCAATGATAAAAAATATTCCTCTTTAACATACATTCTTCATCGAACTATTTGTTAGCATTATTAAAACCAGATACATTTTGAGATGGGGCAGATTTAATCTCTTGTCTAAATAATGGGTCACATACTTCGCCCATAAGTGACAAAAAATTAGCTAGGTTATTATCTATTTGCTCACAATTCTCCACATTTTCAAGATCCGAGCAAAGATTACGTAATGTATTTTTAACATTTTCTGTATTCAAAGAATCTTTATATTTCTGACTCTTATTTCCGTCCCACTTGTATTATAGACACATCTGTAAGATTTGTATATCTTTATGGCTATTTACCATGTTTCGACGAATAGATACACCAAAATTAATTACACAGTGGTCTGAGAGTATATTTGGTTCTGAAACTTCGAAATACTCAAAATTGTCAAATAACGTTTGGCTTGCAATCACATAATCTATTAATCTACTACCCATAGGCCCAACATATGTACACTTACCAATAGACCGGTCTCTACCAACCCTACCATTAACAATTCTCAATCCTGTTTGTTTTAAAAAATCAAGTAAAAGCGTGCCATACTGATTTGTACCGTAGTCTTGTGATGACCGCGCACACTCAATGTCTGATATATAATCCTCCGGCAGAAAATTTGTGTGATCATCAACGAAGTCTAATTCTAAATAATCATTTAACTGGCCAATTCTACTATTTAAATCTCCAAGAACAATAAATCTGCATTTACTGTTACATGAACTTTGGATTTTTGACATGGTCATCGAAATTCTATCATATATATCAGTATCAATGAAAACTTCCCTTGAACTACCTTTCGGTACATTATAACACAAACATATATATACATCATATTGTGAACTAAATAAACTCCTATCCACTTTTAGCCACACTATATCATCATTTTCGGTACAGTAGAGTGAGACAAAATTAGAAAGCTCATTTTTGATAAAACAGGCAAGACCGCCAGACTCACGTTTGGTATGAACACTTTTCTCTGTACGATGCAAATTATATAATTGAAATCCATCAACTGTCATTTCATGCAAATCATTAGACCAAGTTTCTGTAAAGAAAACAAAATCATTATTTGCGAATAAGTGTTTCAATTCTTTTGACTCCAGTTTATTAACGTTTTTGCTGATCAGGCATTGTATATTCAACAATGCACATCTAATTGTATGCCCCTCCCGTATATCCTATTGTCCACGGTTTTGTGACTGCGTTATGTTCACATGTTGCTTTTTTAGAATACACGGTGATAATGAGATGTTTGGTACATACTTCCCTTGGACACAGATTCTTTTTGTCGAATATAAGCTAAAACCTTGCCTTGACATATGCAGGTCACTTATATCGTGACGATACTGCCGTTATTATTATTATACCACATTTATATAGCACTCTTTTCATGCACTTGTACACGTTCAAAAGTGCTTTACAGAATAAATTGCAAAAATACAAACAAATACGTATACAAAGATAATGCATTCCACATTAACAAAAATCATGAATGAGAACAAGTATAATTTAAAAAAAAAAAAAAAAAAAAAAAAAAAAAAAAAAAAAAAACAGGATAAAAAAAAAAATAAATGTATCGGTCAGTTAACAAAATATTGTACAAAGAAGTGGGTTTTGAGCAGGCTTTTGAAAGCAGCTAGCGTGTCAGCTTCCCTGATCTTGACAGGAAGAGAGTTCCAAAGCTTTGGAGCAGTGCACGAAAAGCTGCGATTGCCATACATCATGGTATTAGATTTTGGCATAACCAGTGACCAGTGTCTTGCGATCTTAGGGTCCTGACCGGTTTATACACTTCTAGCATATCCCTAATATAGGCAGGGGACTGATTGTGTAACGCCTTAAAGGTGTGGGTCAGAACCTTGTACTGCACCCTGTATTTCACTGGCAACCAGTGAAGCTCCTTCAGACCCACGGGTTTAGTGTACATGATATAGTTCTTTGGACCAAGCACTGATCCCTGGGGCACACTGTATTCTATCAACGTAGGCGTCGACAACTCACCATCAACGCATACAGTTTGATAGCGGTCACTAAGATATGATGACATCCATGCAAGTGCTTTGTCTGTGACTCCAAAATGATGTTCGAGCCGGTGTAACAGTGTTTGGTGATCAATCGTGTCGAAAGCCGCAGAAAGATCGAGTAGCACGAGGACTGTTACAGAATTTTGATCGAGAGATGTGAGGATGTCATTCTGTACCTTTATCAAAGCCGACTCAGTTGAACTTATTCAAACAAGTTATTCTATAAAAAGGGTATAATGTGGAGTTGTGAGCTTGCAGAGTGATTGATGATAGCACTGACTTTTAGTGCACTGATTATGTAAATTTGTCTGTACGGGTGACAACTTTGAATTATGTGCCTACGTTTCATTATATGATAACCAAGTTTATAGAGGTACGGTAATAACCTTTTGGTTATGTCCCTAGGTTTTATGTTGAATGCACGGGTGATATCCTTATGTTATGTGTCCAGGCTGCTTTATGTGGAACGCACGTGTGATATCTTTCGGAGTTATGTGCCAAGTTTCCGTTATGTTGTACGCATGTGTTATATCCTTATGTTATGTGTCCAGGTTGCTCTATGTGGAACGCACAGGAGATACCTTTCGGGTTAAGTGCCCAGGCTGCGTTGTATTAAAACTTGTTGTACGCATGGGTGATATCCTTCGGGTTATGTGCCCAGGAAACGTTGTATTAAAACTTGTTCTACGCACGGTTGATATTCTTCGGGTTATGTGCCCAGGCTGCGTTGTATTAAAACTTGTTGTACGCACGGGTGATATACTTCGAGTTATGTGCCCAGGCTGCGTTGTATTAAAACTTGTTGTACGCACGAGTGATATCTTTCGGATTATGTGCCCAGGCAGCGTTGTATTAAAACTTGTTGTACGCACGGTTAATATCCTTCGGGTTATGTGCCCAGGCAGCGTTGTATTAAAACTTGTTGTACGCACGGGTGATATCCTTCGGGTTATGTGCCCAGGCAGCGTTGTATTAAAACTTGTTGTACGCACGGGTGATATCCTTCGGGTTATGTGCCAAGGCTGCGTTGTATTAAAACTTGCTGTATGCACGGGTGATATCCTTCGAGTTATGTGCCCAGGCAGCGTTGTATTAAAACTTGTTGTACGCACGGGTGATATCCTTCGGGTTATGTGCCCAGGCTGCGTTGTATTAAAAATCGTTGTACGCACGGGTGATATCCTTCGGGTTATGTGCCCAGGCTGCGTTGTATTAAAACTTGTTGTACGCACGGGTGATATCCTTCGGGTTATGTGCCCAGGCTGCGTTGTATTAAAACTTGTTGTATGCACGGGTGATATCCTTCGGGTTATGTGCCCAGGCTGCGTTATATTAAAACTTGTTGTACCCACGGGTGATATCCTTCGGGTTATGTGCCCAGGCTGCGTTGCATTAAAACTTGTGGCCCGACCCTATTGCTATAATTCAATTGATTGTTAATATCCATATGTTGCTGTAATGATATAAATACATGTATTATAAGCAATAAAATATGTTTAAACTAACTTGTTGTACGCACGGTTGATATCCTTCGGGTTATGTGCCCAGGCTTCGTTATGTTTTACGCACGGGTGATTTCCTTATGGGTTATGTGCCCAGGTTGCGTTATGTTTAATACACGGCTGATAAGTTTTTGGTTATGTGCCCAGGTTGCATTAGGTGATTCGCATGGGTGATAGCTATCTGGTTATGTGCCTAGGCTGCGTTATGTGGAACAGACGGATCATAAACTTCTAGTAATGTGCCCAGGCTGTGTTATATGGAAAAAATTGATGACATGTCCAGTTAACAAGATGGTTTTGGAGATGCATGGATCTGAAGTTGACGAAAGAATAGAGTGATTGTGGCTTAGTTACGGTGAGATGTCATTCCAATTCTGCCTGTTCGAGATAAGTATTCTAAACTTCATTTTTGTGGTGAGCAAAGTATACATGAATCGATTGTCTTAATAATTTATTTCTATTCATTCATTTATTTCTTTATTTTCCTTAAACTGTTTAGTACACAGTTATGCTTTCACTGAATTGTTTTAGACAAACACATTTAAATTATTAATTTCACTTCGAATACAACAAAAAGAACACATTTGTTTCGATAGTTATATCAGTATGACAGTAATGCTTTCTTTATAGCTTTTAGAATATACTGATGATTATATTATAACACGTGTACTTTTTGATGACATCATATTGATTAACATTTCAATATTTTAGAACTGAATGGACAGATTTGATGTAAAATAGTACTAACCTGGATTAGATTCTGGATGTAGAGGAGGGCATGATAACTGCAGTTGCGGTTAAGAATGTTACAGTTACAAGTCTTCAAATTAGCATCAGATGTTAAGATGGTATTGTATGTTATTTGGTATTTCTTGATAATTTTTCCCTCTTTGTTGTGTGTGTGTGTGTTCGGGTTTAACGTCTTTTTCAACAATTTTTCAGTCATATAAACGACGGTGTCTACTTGTAGCAGTGAGCACAATGCCCAACTTTATAGTGCTGCCTCACTGGAATATCATGCCGTAGACACGTGGCATGATACCCTACCCGGTCACATTATACTGACACCGGGCTGACCAGTCCTAGCACTATCCCCTTAATGCTGAGCGCCAAGCGAGGAAGCTGCTAGTACCATTTTTTTACGTCTTTGGTATGACGCGGCCGGGGATCGAACCCACGACCTCGGCCGCGTCATACCAAAGACGTAAAAACAATGGTACTATCAGCTTCCTCGCTTGCCGCTCAGCATTAAGGGGATAGTGCTAGGACTGGTCAGCCCGGTGTCAGTATAATGTGACTGGATGGGGTATCATGCCACGTGTCTACGGCATGATATTCCAGTGAGGCAGCACTATAAAGTTGGGCATTGTGCTCACTGCTACAAGTAGACACCGTCGTTTATATGACTGAAAAATTGTTGAAAAAGACGTTAAACCCGAACACACACACACACAACAAAGAGGAAAAAATTATCAAGAAATACCAAATAACATACAATACCATCTTAACATCTGATGCTAATTGAACTTGATATTTGCTGTCAAAATACATAGTCTAAACCTATACTGTATCTGTTTTTTTTTCTTTCTTTTTTTCTTCTGATAATTAAGATTAGAGAATAATTGATTTACTCACAGCGTAAGTGTGAGTAAGTGAAATTATTCCCGTTTTGAAATTGTCAGGCTGTACGGTAATTTATTGATCTTGTTTGGCGGGAATTTAGAACGGATTTTTCGTGGTTAGTCGGGTATTTTTATTTCTTTTATTAACCTTTATAATTCAAGACATTTCGACCAACGTCTCCAATACTTAAAACAAGGTCTGCGTCAGAGCTTTATTACAGTAGTGTACTGCATACTCATTTATATACTCTATTCAATAATAGTGGAACCTGGAACGTCAATGTTGTTTCCATATTGACGTTTAAATTTCATATCGAGTGCGTGACATCAATTGTGACCTCATTTTCAGTTTTACACAGGCTAAGGAAAAATATTTAGATATTTTATATAATACAAGGGATGATTCAAAAGTAATTTCACTGCGTCCATGGTGCGCTAATTCATAATATTAATAAAAATCAATCGAAATGTACAAAATCAATTCTGATAATATGGTAAAATGTTCATTTCCGATGTTTTTTGTTATTATTTTTTTTGGTTAAAAATGCATATAAAATAAAAAAAGATACCACTGACGTTATGTCGCCGCACGCTTAACTATTATTGGTTTCATTGATAAAACTGTCATAGGCAGCCAGTGATCTTTATCAAAATAACGCGCAAGATCATATGAAATTTTTTACAACGTGACATCTCGTATCTCTGCCGTCCGCTGTTGAAATTTTATTGACGTCACACCGCCCGTTGAAAATATCTATGCAATGTTCTCGCTTGATAACGCTGAGAGAAACTATGCCGATGTATTACCCCAGTCACACATACGTCGTGGATGGCTACGTCTAGGTACGGATAGAAACGTTGTAATCCGTATCGATCCGTACCTGAACAGTACCGTAAAGTAGTAATCCGTTTCAATCCGTATCAATCCGTACGGCTCCGGTACGGATCGATACGGATTATTACGTATATATCCGTAGCTAGACGTAGCTATCCGCGCCGTATGTGTGACTGGGGTATTAGACAAAAAATCGCAGCGCGCTGTTCTCCATCGTTGTTTCAAATTAGGAAAGTCTCGGTTAGAGGTCACACAGGCTATAGATAACACATATGGGTCGTAAACAGTGAACCGGGGGGCTTGTATACAGCATGTAAAAAGGGATTTTCATTTTATTCAAAGTAATAGTATGTTGATGCTTTCCGTAAATGGGTGAACAGACATGAGCGGTGTGTAGAAAATCAAGGACGATACTTTTAAAAGGAATGGATATTGATAGCAGGCAGTAAGAAACGTCGTCTAGGACTTTAATAACCCGTTTATGTCGATATCGTTGAAGCTTTGAAACATATCTAATCAACATTTTCAGACATTTTTGTAAACAGATAAAGGTACTTCGTTTTGCATTTTTTGTTTATTTCATTTCATTATACACGATTTTATACATATGTGACAGAGCATGAGATTTTGGGTCCAAATGCAATTTTGGTCAAAAATGGGGTTTTGGGCTAATCTGACAGACTGACCCGTTCTGAGTAAAAATCTTCAATTTGACAACAAAAATCAGTCGTTGTCATGGAGATATTACCACTTTTCGGACACCATGTTTTTGTCTAACAGTATCAAAATTGAGGCAGTATATCTTAATAATGACACCATATTTAAATAATATCAAGATAAAATACATGATAAAATAATAAAAGCAACATGCAATTAATGGAATGTATTTCTTTTTGTCTCTTTCTTTCATGTAGTATAAAAATATTTATGTTCTAAAAATCGTTTCTATAGCAACACTGTTGTTTAACCTCTTTTTTAACAGTTTTTTGATGAATCTGGCAATAAATTACATAGAATGTGAAATAAAAACACAATTAACTTTTTCTAGTGTGCTAACAGTTTACAGACAACTGTTTTATGACATTCTTTTGAACAAGATACAGAAATCATTTGATATCAAATTAGACAACATCCCAAAAACTAGGACATTAATCTTATTATTATAGACACTTTATCTATTAAACAGTAAGAAAGAATATCAGGCAAGAAAATATAATTATTAGACTGTTATTATCAACTGTGAGTTTGCTAAAATTTCAAAAGACTTAGATTACTGATCAGTGAATCATTACCATGGCAAAGATGTGGTATTTTCTTACAAAAATACTAACATTACCATGGCAACAATGTGGTATTTTCTTACAAAAATACTAACATTTTTGGCAGTTTCTTTGTAATAAATTGAATATTGGAAGTGTTTTTCCATATATTTACATCAAAAGCTGTCTGTTTTCTTATTTAAAAGTAAGAGAGTAGACATCATTCCGTGAAAATTAATGTAATATGGTTTGAGAAATACATAATTTTCAGATACACCTCTCTCAGTTACAACTATTGCCATTTTAAGGCAGGCTTGTGTAATAACATAGTGCTTTGTTGATGCAATTATTACATATGAAAATATATTCACTAACATAATACAGCTTAACATATAAACAAGAAAGATGTTGTTTACATATGATGATATCCAAAATAATTTAAAAGTTAAATTAATGTTACCATGGCAACAATACACTATTTTCTTAAAATAGTAGTTTTTTGTAAATTTTCCAGAAAGAATCAGAACATTCATTTAGCATCTGTTCAGTATACATTTGTTTTACACCACAAATGGTCAATTATGATCATTTATAAAAAACAAACATCATTTTATGTAATATAACTTGTCTTTCAGAACTACATATTTTCCTGATATGCCTACCTGCATTACAGCTCTGCCATTTTATGACAGATTTGTGTTATGACATGTTTTGTTGATGGTTACACATAAAATATATTTTCTTGCAGAACATAGTCTGATTAGCAGAATATAAAGAAGACACATGCTGTCTACATAATCAAACAAATCTAAATTTAAGTCAAATTTGTGTTACCATGGCAACTCACAATGTTTTGCAAAAAAATAGCTATTTCTGCAAAGGTCATGTCATGTAAAAATATCTTTTAACACAATTATAACCATGGATTAACATGATTAATTCTTGAAATAAAATATATTATATTCAGCCAGTAACAAATACTTTCTGCTATATTGGTAGTTTTCTGCCATTTCTGGAAAAATCCTTCCTACACTCACACTGGCAAGGCAGTTTTTATTGTAAAAATGTTTCCTCCAAAGGTTGTGCTTTAATGTCACACATGTTTAGTTTTGAAACAACTAGGATTCATTCAACAGACATGTCTTAGTATTTCATGCATGCAGTTTTGGAAAATTTATGTTAAATTCTGTATTGTTAGAACAATTAAGATAGTGCTTCTCAAACAACTTAACAGCTGTCATGACATCAAAACACTACTTTTACCCAATATTTCTCACAGCTGACTAAGTTTTACTTTTTCTTGAAACACATTTGTAATTTGAACTAGAATTTTTAACTTTTTCAGGTCATGAGGGCAGGAAACATGACATTATTTGTTCAATATGGAGTTATTTGCTCATATCAGTATTTGTGACATGCACTCTATTCCACAGGCATGATTTCAGCTGGATGATCAGTAGAACATATTAATTCCTTCTGTTTCATTCCCATTTACATATTCATAGTTCTTTCATCTCTGCAAAACAAAAATTCATCAACATTAGAACTTCATTTTAATAAGATTAGTATAAGGTTACAGAATATAAGACTGTAAAGCATCTTTTTAAGCTTAAGAGAGTCTTTTTGTTAAAAGCTGACTGAAAGCAGATTTGATAAGTATAAACTCATCCAAGAATCTTACAGTATTCATGCAGAAAAAGTAGCTTTTCAAGAATACATAAACTAGCTAAGATTCCTACAGACTAGACATACAATTCATGCAATCAAACTTAATGTAAACACAAATACTGTAAAAATAATTTTGAAAATATGAAAAAATACGTACATGATATATTCAATTATTGTATGTCATTACTTATTCACTTCTTAATATATTACACATATTTGTTGAATGGGTCTATAATCAAAATCATTTCTCTTAAAATGTTATGAATGAAATAGATCATTTATGTTTATGCTACTTTAATGTCTTTATCTTTCTTAGAATAGCAGTATAGTAAGTGTAAAAATGTAAGAAGAAATTTACAAACCCCCATAAAATCCAGCTTGTTGTGTATAGACCTTCCTGGAAAATAATTTCACTGTTTAAGGTCATTGCATCAAGCCAAACAATCCTCAGTGGTTGATCTGTAAAATGAAAAAAAATACTGAAAAAGGCTGAAATGTGAGATAAAAATGCCCTGGGCAGTTAGCTCAGTACTTATTTAGCACAAAGACTTCTATAAAAAGAGTAATAGGTTTGAATTCCTGGCAAGGCTTTCAAAACAGAATGTATCTAAAGTTTATTTATTTTGCTAAGTGGTTTTTAGTCACTTGCCAAGAACAGTACAAAATGGTGAGGAATCCAGAAATAATGGCCAAGTGAACAGTATGCAAATTTAACATGAAAAGCTTTGGAAAAAAAACTGTCTCTTTCCAAGTAAAAACAATATTTATGCCTTGTAGAAGTTTTATGTATGGACTGATTTGACATTACATGTAAGAAATTAGTGGTTGAAGCTGACAATAGATGTGTTTCAACTATTCTTAATCAGTCACTTTCATGGCATGGCTATATTTATAAAATGATCAGGGCTTTAACTTTAATATGTAACTAAACATTATGACTGACTGTTGTAATTTTGTCTGGCACCAGAGTCACAAGGTCTTCTTGTAATTGTCTTGCATACAGATTCTACTGAGTAAGAGTCAAAACCGATTTAAAAAAAGTTGAATTCATGGCAGATTCAGTAAATAAAATATAGTCTACAATATATTGACACTTGTAAATAAAATGTGAACTGCGCTAAATCTACCTCGAATCTGTCATTAGTGTCAAATCCGGGCTATTTTTGGAAAAGATATCGGACAAAACTGTCGATATGAACTCAAATAATATTTTTAATACTACATATCGCTTAAATACTTACTTACCTTGAGATTTGCTAACTGTCATTCTTTATACAATCGAAATAAATCATCAAATAATTGTTTTTGGTAGTTTCATTTTCCCCGCGACCTTCGATGTTTACAAATGGCGTGTCGATTCAAAGGGCGATAAATTATCAATCATTTAAATTTTTTAAAGAAACGGAATTGCAAAACACGGAAATGTTAATAAATGTCACTTCATTTTTTCTTGTGGCAAGGTAGAGTATTATTGAAAACAAGAAATGCATTAATTGCCGCGAACACGTGGTAACGTCCAGCATTTTTTTTGTGACCTAACTTTAATCGATGTTTTCTCAAATGACGTAACGCCGAATTTGGACCCAAAATGGCATGGTGCGTCACATATAGTGACATTACTTTTTATCAACCCTCGTACTTTTAAGTGTTGTATGCCAGATTCGCACAATATTTCCGCTGTTGAACTCGTGCATATTTCTCGATACAAATCTAATAACCTGTAAATGGTATTGCTTTACTTCAATCTCACGACATCAAGTATGCGATAATACTTGTTTCTACTCACCGTTTAGTTACAAAACGAACCGGAAACGTCAATTGTTTTCCGCACTGACGTCCGAATTTCATATAGCCATTATTGAGTGCATGAGGTCATGTTATTTTTCTCGTTGCGTTATATGTTTATTTACGCCAGTATTGTCAGATTTATTAAGGCTATTGAACATTTAACAAAAAAAAAAAAAAAAAAAAAAAACTAGCACGAAGAGATTCGGGCCTGCTCGAGAATTGAGTTTTACGGTAACGCAAGTATATTTAAAGTAGTAAATCCTGTTTTCTTTGAGCTCGCTTAAGGCTTCAAATCATGTTTAACTTTTAAAAAATACAAAGAAACTTTTAATATTTTATCAAATGATGCAATCACATGCATTCCTGTATGTTTTATCCTGATTGACATTGCAGGTAAAATTTTGCAGACCTGAACATTCTATTCATTATAGATGATTTGTGAATGCTCCAACTTTACAGTTGAGAAAAAACAAAACTTATACGAAAACTAGTTTGGTAAGTTGATTTTTGTTGCTTTTTTGGTAGTGGTGTTGGGGTGACTTTTGACATTAGTTAAAGACCTAGCTGTCTCACCAAACTTTGTTTTATCCACTAGCGGGCACATCCACCGACCTTCCGTACTTCACACTTTTTTCTGCTTATAGCTGATTGATTTCGATCAAACCAAGCTGTATTTACAAAATTCAAACCACCAGTCTTTGTATTCGGTGTTTTTAACTCCGATATGTGCAGACATTTAATAAATACCACCTGATGATCAATCTTAATATGCTTTTTTTCTGATATTTTATCGTTTCCCGTCTGTCATACACACAATCACTCTAAACATCACTAGCTTCATTTTAAAATCATACATTTTCATTTTGTTAATACAGACCAACTGCACATAGAGACTAAGCCAAGTTTTATATTTACATTTGTTTGTGAGTGGAAGTCACTTCGTTCATTTGATTAAGTCATACGAGCCCCTGTGGGGAAAAGTAATATGTGACAAGTGTTACCATAATAATATACTTGATATTTAGAAAACAGAGAACACCTAAATATCTTAATTTAAACGAAAAATTGAAGGTATTGTCTATGTTTTATGTCGAATCAAAATATCAAACTTTTGTACGGGTATTCATAGTATTTGTAAAATGTTCTCAAATCAGTTAGTTGAAGTATTTACCCCACACAGAATAATCTTTTTGATAAAGGGCCACTGAAGAAACCTTTGTGTAAAAATGACATTAAATTGAGCCGGTGTAATGAAGTATTTCGACCCCCATAGAATAACGACCACCCGGTCATTATTCTATAGAAAATATGACTCCTTTCCTGTAAAATATTGACTCCCCTTATAAAAAACTGACTCCCTTTGAAAACTCTATAGAATAACGACCCCCTGGTCATTATTCTATAGAAAAACTGACCCCTCCAAGTAAAATACTGACTCCCTAAAGATGACTCCCTTCGAATCTCATAGAATAACGACCCCGGTTATTATTCTATAGAAAAAGTGACTCCTTCCATGTAAAATACTCACTGTCGAAATTACTACATTCGAACTCTCATACAATATCGACTCCCGGACATTATTCTATTTAAAAAAGTTACTCTTTCCGTGTAAAACACCGGCTCCTAAAAAGACTTTCGACGATAATATCTATTAAAAAGTGATCTCCACCAAACCTAACTGACAATTTTACTAGATCTACAACTCTAATACCCTCCATTGCCAATAGTAACATTTTGATTGTACTACTATTACTGGTGCCGCTACTTCTATTGCTATTACTACATGTACTTCTTCTTCTTCTACTACTACTACTACTACTACTACTTCTACTACTACTACTACAACTGCTGCTACTGATACTACTATACCTGCTTCCACTAATACGTCTTGTACATCTACCTCTTCTTCTCCTGCTGCTGTTGTTGCTGTCACTTATTCCTCTGCTGCTGCTGCTGCTGCTGCTGCTGCTGCTACTGCAACTGCCACTACCACTGCCACTACTACTACTACTACTACTACTACTACTACTTCTATTACTACTTTCTATTGTTGCCGCTACCGTACTTTACTGCCACTGCTAAGTATTGCAACTTCTATTAATACTAAGTTCTATGCTAGCAGTTTCTTGTGCAGTTTTCTTCTGAAGATTACTTCATACCGAAATTTGCAGGGATTATTGACACTGGCGTGTTTTGTGAACGTATTGTGAATTATTATTTTCCTGAAAAAAATGTATACACCAAGACACAGCGTCTAGAAATAGAATCCCTTTTCCCGTTGCGGAATGCTCTGATTTCTGTGTCAAGTGATGGTATCTGGGGCTAATGGTCAAACGGAAGGACGGACGGACGGACAAGGGCAAATCTATATGCCTACCTCCCCCGAGTGGGGGCATAAAATGCAGTAATTAGGCCTTAGATAATTGAGTTATCACTAAATTTGACCAAATGACCGGGGGTCGTTGATTTATGGGAGTCAATATTCTTCGTGAGGTTCAGTTTACTTCACGTGGGGGAGTCATAGTACTATGATCTGGAGGTCATAATACTATGACCGGGGGGTCACTTTTTCTATAGAATAATGACCGGGGGGTCATTATTCTATGGGGGTCGAAATACTTCATTACACCGGCAGTTTCACATGAAGATTTTTAACGTCTCCGATACACAATATAGAAAAAAAAATGATCACGCGTTTTGCCTTCTTTTGACCATTCTGATCAATTTAAACCATCTTTGCAAAGCGTTATTCAAGGAACATTTGAATGATTGTTTTTTTAAATCATGCCAACAGTTTCTGACCATTTTTTTTTAAATAAAGTTCCCATTATATAATATAAAGCACTTGAGCATTAAGGTTTTGATCAACTCTATCATTAATATTACACATAGCTTAAATAGTCATTTAATTTTGTTTTAAGAAATGTTATAAAACAAACAATTTACTAAGTGCAAACACTGAATATATAATACTAGTTAATTTACCTTTTTTTGCTAAAACCTGATATATAATCCAAAATGCATGTTTTTCAATGTGATGTTTTATCTAGACTGTCATATTTTCAGCCAATGTATTGACAATCCTGTGATACCGGGGAAATTAAATCCAAACTTGAAAAAAAAAATATTGGAAAACTCTAAAATTGATCCTCGGGTTGATGTTTGATCATAAAGAGGAAATCGAAGGGTTACTATTTTATCATTGATTAAAGATATAGATGTCACAGCGTTGGTTGTTTATATTTTTTACTTTGTGTACATTGGACTCATGGACTGACATTTTCCGTGATTAATGATTATCTAATTAAACTATCACGTTTCAGACCTAGATTCTTTGAGATCAATTCGTGCACACATATTAGTAAGATGACAAACATTCGAATTGATTCAATAAACTGGCATAAGGAAAATATTATAATTTTATACAAAATACCGCCCAAATTTTGACATTTGATTATTTTTTCTTTAGTAATATATAAAACAAGCAGTTTTTTTTTTCAAGAATGGGTAATACTGTTTATTTCACCAAGAATATACGTACATTCATTTATTAAGTAAAATAACCTATTTTTTTCAAGATTTTACAGAATTATGAAGATATATTACTTAATTATGAAGACAGATGGTAGATATTTAGTACTTTCCTTGAAAGAAATGCCTTTGTAATAAATGATCACTTAATTAATTGATTGAAAGTTGGCTACAATGGAGAATTTTTACTATGCATTTTCATTACCTCAAAGCATTAACTTTCAATATTAATTTTACGCTAACTCATGAAATACTGTATTTATCAATGGGATATAATCCATATCACTCACTGAATAATACTCACTGTAATTGATACAGCTTTGCCGATCTACTAGTACATTGTGTATAAATTTTAAATTATTTGCTTAAAACAGGATAAAAACTGTAGGCGCACTTTCTTCTTTATAGTATATTTCTCGATTCAAATTGTTTTTAATGATAATTTCGTAACGTTATGCAGCAAGAAATAAAATAAGATGAAACTTTATGTCATGTGCGTCTTTCTAACGTCACAAGGCTGTGACTAAATACAGAGTTGGTGCGCCTGTGATATATTACAGACTCCGGTATATACCGGATTAACTAAATTTAACGGAAATATCTTAAATGTATATATTTTTTAACCATGGTGATACTAACCCTAACCTTTAGTCAGTATGTTTGCATGCGCTCCAATTGATAATAATTCCGCGCATGCGCAGAAACGGCTACACCAACTCTGCAATGAGAAACATTCACGTCACAACACGTCTGTTTCCCGCGCTGAGAATAAAATTTGTTGCAAAATGCATATCTCAAAGTAATTAAGCATAAAATAAAAAGACAATGTGTTTTTTTTTTTGTGTGTGTTTAGTAGAATTTTATGGAATATATCTCATCTCAAAGTGAGAAAATGTTTAAAACATTTCAAATATTTGAAATTTTCTTACTTTTCAGATATATTCCATATTCACTTAAAAGAAACATATTTCCTCTGTTTATCATTGAAACATTCATAATGATAAACGGTCAAACTACTTTTAACAAGAACGGACTGAATGGACTATTTAAGCAGTTTTCCATCATTTATTATTTCTCAGGACCAAATGTTCTAAGTCGATGTTCATGTCGTTTTTCTTTGGCGATCTTACGATAAATATTTTACATGCATAATATTTCACAATGTAACATTTCACATAAGGAACTTTTTACATGCATAGCATGTGTATCATTTCAGATGTGTTATATTCAAGACGTGTAACATTTTACAGTCATGAAAAATATGCATTATGCTCCTTCTTGTATATTGGGTAATGTGTCCGGACTCTCAACTTCGCGTTGGGGTAACTATTTCAACTCGAACATTGAACATAGACTCGTTTTGCTTTTTCATAAATGGAAAGTGCCAGTTTTCTTTGTTGTACAAGAAATACATATATAAGATAATTTTGTAAGCTCCTGAAACCAATTGCAATTTTCATATGGCCGGTCCATCATGAAAGATAAAAAGATTTTTTTAAAAAGGATAATTTTATTCTATACGTAAAACTGACACTTCTTAATTTTTCTGAATTTTATTGGATTTTAACCATTACCCTGCTAAATTTCTAAGACGGACTGGTCCATCATTCAACTTGGGCAGTACCACTTACTATTCAAAGGGGTGTCCTTTGAAAATTTAATGAGTCAATAGCGAACAGTGCATACAATGATAAGCCTACCTGGATATGTAGATCATGGTTTGCACTGTTCGAAAAGGCAGAATCACTTGCCACCAGCTGGCTAAAGGTTGTGATATTTTTCTTCCGTCTTAGCTCTTTGTGCTATAGCTATTTTCCACAATACTGTTATGGATTCGTATGTTGCTTGTCAAAGACTTAATGGTGTACAGAAACTTTGCTTAAGCGCACCAAATACCACTTTTTAAAAATTTTTATCCATAAAGTTCTATTTAGAAAATTTTCAACCATGTTGATATTGTTTTGACAACACTTCACTTCTTTCTGTCTTAGCACCATATCCAAAGTGCAATAATGATTAATGGCCGCCATACAGTTAATAAAAATATGCTATTTTTTCAATTTACCTGTACTGAAACATAATCAGGTTGCTAATAACCGTACAGACGACTTACACATTTAAGAATTTCTATATATACATTTTAAAATAGAAACCAGATATTATCTCAAAACATATGTCAAAATGAGTAAGATGTCTGATAATTCTCCAAATGTATGCCTGTGCATCTTTTTCTGACAGACTATATATCCGAGTAGTAGCTTATATCAAAATACCACAGCAAGCTGTTTCTTCAAACAGTCATATAAAGTGTATCTTGCTAAAACTGGAAAAAGCACAATTGGAGCTATAGAAACATCATTTATATTAAAATACATTAGCTTATCTTTTGTAGCCATCCAAAGGCTCGAACTCGTGCGTATTGGTGTTGTCTAATCGGATCCAACAATGTCAGAACCATTTGAGGAAACTGTTTTGTTCTAGTACTTCTCGAAAATAAATTAAATGTAAATACGGCATTTAAGTTTTTGGTTTTGTTGAGTTTAATGTCGCACCGACACAGCTATTGTTCATATGGACTTTCAAGCTGAAATGATGGAGGAATACCACATGTGCCCCTTCGTTCTTTATGCCATTTTGAGCCAATGCCTGGGTAGAACTTCCGTAAGCCAGCTGGATGGCTTCCCCACATGACGAATTAAACACCCTGAGAGAGGCTTAGACTTAAAACGGTGAGATGCAAGTAATTCAAAGTCAGGGATCTTAACCTATCTGCCAGAAGAAGTAAAATGAAATGTAAAAAAGGCGGAGAAAACATCCCAAATGATGAAGAACTTTAAAAAGGAAGTGTCTCTGATTAATATCTGTAAACAGAGTTAGATATATCGTCTGCTACACCCTCCCTTTTCTCGTTCAAAAAGCTTAATTCAATTATGCTTAAGTTTACGTTCATTTTATAACTTAAAAGATCTTACGGAACATCATAATTTTGTTAAAATGTAGCAGGCACAGTATTTTTTAATATTCGTATCAAATGTGTCAATTGTAGCGGTTTTCTTTTGTTTCCTCATATCTTGGAAGAAGATATCATGTGTGCTAAAATGTTTTGTTTATGCAGCATTCTTTGTATTTTGAATTTCTTTTGTTCAAATAAATAACCTCTAGTATAAACATACAATCTATGCAGAATAACACTGGGAAACACAGCTGCCAATTGCAAAATTAATATCATTTCTAAATTTCTGTTAAGACACATGCATTCCCAGGCTAGTGGCACCTATTTTAAAGTTACTTTGTGTAACTTTTTTGTTGGATTTAACGTCGCACCGACACATGATAGGTCATATGGCGACTTCCAGCTTTAATGGTGGAGAAAGACCCCAGGTGCCCCTCCGTGCATTATTTCATCACGAGCGGGCACCTGGGTAGAACCACCGACTTTCCGTAAGCCACCTGGATGGCTTCCTCACATGAAAAATTCAACGCCCCGAGTGAGGCTCGAACCCACATCGATGAGGGGCAAGTTGATTTGAAGTCAGCGACCTTAACCACTCGCCCACGGAGGCCCCCACTTTTTGTAACTGTAGATAATGTGTGACGGTGTGTTATGCTAAATGTCTTTATGGGGTTCCGCTTTTCTTATCTCTTCTAATTTCCCAAAACTAGCTTTTGACATTATATATCCCGTACTGAACATCAAAAGGAACTTGCGTAGTAATTACATGAATCTTTTCAAAATGTCTGCGGTGCCTTTATGTGCTCACCCTTAAACTGTAGGTTCCTGATATTTAGGACAAGCTGTCTTTACTTCACTATCAACAAAACGATCATATCGGTTTTCTTTTGTATTGCATCTACCGGTAAAATGTATAATTGCAGAAAAGAGAATAAAACAGATTTGCTTGGCAATATATTCTTTGAAATATGAATTTCGCGTTGTTTTTATTCAATTTCGGGGAGTATCTCACCGTTCAGTACAAATAAAATATGTAAGACGATCCTTTTACATATGCACATGTATTAAATTATAAATTGTACTATTGCAGCTATGTCTAGAGCAGGAAAATAGGTTTTG
Source organism: Mercenaria mercenaria (assembly GCF_021730395.1). NCBI lineage: Eukaryota > Metazoa > Mollusca > Bivalvia > Venerida > Veneridae > Mercenaria > Mercenaria mercenaria. Next base: position 1,360,825 of record NC_069364.1, read on the forward strand.
GTTATTTGATTTAATTTTTTGTGTGTTGTGATTCTTTCTTTAAAAATCCTAGGCTCTTTCTCTACATACATATGTCAAGTGGTCTGCGTAATTTGTCCAAAGGCTATAGTAGATTTTGGCCTCCGGTTATACCTGCAATAGTTCTAGGAACCACAAAACTCAAGTTATCTAAAACAGCTCGTAATAATTCAAAAGTACTGAAAAAAAGAAACAAAAACATACTTTTACTAGAGCCCTTTCAGCATCTATGCACCGAGATGTTGTTAGACTATAATTTCCGACTGCACTACGTAAGCGTCCACATATATAACAGCAGCTGGCTCTCGGAGTTACTGTGACAAAGACAACCTTGATTAATAACCAGTATCAATCTATTTCGTTTTATCCACAAAGTTTTCAATAATCAACGACACCTCTCTATTATCAACCTACAAAAGACGTAGATTTAATTTGATTTACTTCTTTCTGTAGGGTCAGACCATTCGGACCAATTGACAATCTGGTTACAGAGACGGCAGATAGCTAAAACATGGTGGGCACCTAACCTTGCTCAGTGGAAAGAGAGTGGGTGTAAATACAAGGGGGCTATAGCTGAGAGAAGAAACATCAACAAAAAAAACAAGACAATAAATGTATCATAAAATATGAAACGAACAAAAACAAGTTGAAAATATTGGTACATAAAATTGGCTGTATTTTAATACATAGAAGAGAAAAGACTGTCAATAGAAACCCTTCTCTTCCTGGTAGTCTTTAATCGATTGCGCCTGAAAACTATATCTGTAAATATAATATGCAGTATGTACTAGTTATATGATTCTGTAGATTCAAGAAAAGTATTATGTTTACAGTCAATTTTTATAACTTGAACTCGGATAATTCGAACACCAACCTTCTCTCGAACTTATTGTCAGATCCCGGAAAAATCACTGTATAATGAGTTTTCTTCGATGGCTCGAACAACCGATCACTCGATCACATTTTGTTGGTCCCGCTGAGTTCGAGTTTACGAGGTTCGACTGTATTTGACATACTTCATACATTTTTTACACATCTCAACATTATTGTTAAATACACTGACCAACACATACCTTTAAAGCTGTAAGCTTGAGCTGAACGCTGTAGCATATCAGACGGAATTGTACTAGACACAGAGTACAACATTTGACCCTTTCATCCGATAAGCAATGTTGCTTAAATCTTCAGTTTAGCTAATAATTTTTTTAAAAAGATCCTTTGGGAGCAAATAATGCAAGCATGCAGAATGATAGCAGACTTGGTTTGACTGAGTCACATCATGAAAGGTAATGAAAAATGCAACACCTTTCACGAACTCTTATCACCGGCTTAAGCGGAACTCCATTACACATCAATTGAATGTACTCTATTATCCCAAAGGACCAGAAAATAAAATATAACAACACTAAATCAAAGCGAGACATTTTACAGCCGCCACTCTGCACTTAAAGACTGCGGTTGTGATAGTTGATAAAATCTGTACATGATCCTTTGGAAGCAAAAAATGCAACCCATATGCATTAAAAAGCAGTTTAGATTTGCCAACATAGTCACGCTGCATCTGCATTGGTCATTGCAGGTTATGAAAACGGGCTTAACCCTTTTTATGCTGAACACAACTCAGTTTGCCTATGTGATTAGTGTATATCATAATCAGCCTTCATATCCGTTTCTTACATCCTTTGAACTATTGATATTACTCTCCAAGTTCATTATAGAAGTTAAGCAAGGTAAGTGTTAATACAGCTGTGCTAAAAGCAAAAATAGGGTTCATACCTATATAAAGATCTTTTTATAAGCACCAAGTGGTTTATTACTCGTTTGAGATGTAGATGTCATTCACATATAATATTTTTCTTAGCCCAGATGAGAAAAAGGTAAAGGCAAATGAATGCCGTAAATGGTATTTCAATCAGTACTTACAGATTCTCTGCTATTAACTGTCAACCTTACATGAATAAGTTACGTTACGGAGAATATATGCCATGCTAAGGGATCTAATGTACGATCAATTGGACTGCGATATCCCTTTTGAGCTATGTTGGTGGGTGACCCTAACATTTACTATTGAGCGCTCTATTCAAAATAAAAACCAAACAACATATTTTACAAGCTCTTTATTAACAAACAGCACATATTTTTCTTAAATAAAATCAAGCAAGAAAAACAAACCACAGACTATTCTACATGTTACATGATGACCTTTATGACAAGATATTTTATTACGTCCTTTATAAAAACAAATTATGTTACATCTTTTGTGACAAAACTTTTGTTACATCTTTTCAACAAGTAAAAACGTTTCATCTTTTATGACAAGAAATTATATTACTTCTTTGATTACAGGAATTCACGTCTTCAATGAAAAGAAAAAATAACACTTTTCGCAGCACTATACAGTTATATCTTATTACTGCTTTGTACTGCATTCAATCTATTGCCAAAAAACATAATATATAATAATTATATTATATTACTCGCCGAAAAGTAACAAATTATACAGTATGTGTTTCTAAGTGCATTTTATTGAATTGCAATACATACAATACCACAGAACAAAAGACAAAAAATTTTGTAACAACTATACAATTGACACTCTTGATTAATATGATGAAGTAAAATATTCGCCCTAGTCGTCTCTAACCTGTAATGAAACCATTTTACCATTAATGAGTTAAATAAATTGTAGCAATGGTTATTTATCAAAATCCGAATTTCTCTAATTAATATATAAGATAACATATTTACTTATATAATATACGATAAGAATAATATTATTATTTAATACACAAATTGAAAATTAAAAGAAATTACGATTAAATAATGGAGAGTCTTCAAATAAACCTACCGACTATGGGTGCTCCGTTGCTCCCTGTAAAATCGATATATTTCAGATTTTATTCACTCGGCAGCAAACGTTAAAATTAGAAAACATTTCTTCCTATTTCTTCCTATTCCAATTATTTTTTATAAACCCAAACTTTATCTACAGTTCCAAAATCTCCTAAATTATGACGAACACATGCTAGCTAGTATATTAAATTGAAATAAACAGATAGATGTTTGAAATAATTTTTCCACTGAAAATAACGAACAGACGACAGAAATCGAAGAGGAATAGGTTCGAATATTTAGTGCATAAAAATCATTCATTGAATAATGAAAACCTGAGTTTCTCATTTAATTAAAATGTATCAAATACGACGTCGTAGATAATCAATATTCAAAGATTTATTAGATAAAAGAAATATAATCAGAAACACACAAACGCAGCATTCAAATTTAATGAATTCTTCAAACATTCCGAATACTAAACCCCCTTTTGTCAATTTAGTACTCTTTGCATGGGATTGAAACATGCGCAACTTACTATTCTGTGATAAAGCTCTCTACGACCCCAACCTATACCATACCTTGGCATGGTCCATCATGTATGAATAAATCGTCTACTGCCGTATCTCCATGATATGTTGCTCCGACGTCGGCCATGAGGACGATTCTGTAGTCATTTGGAACAGAATCTCTGGCTATTGTAACAGAAGCTTTATTCCATTTTTGCCCCTTGTCCCCTGCCTCCTTAAGCAACTGTGTTTCCATTTTCGTACACGTATCCTGCATCAGGGTAAGGGTTAGGGTTTGTTTTAAATACAAAGTTGAAATGTATATCCTCAAATTCTTGGTAAGGGTTAATTAGAAATACAAAGTTAAAATGTATATCCTCAAAATCTTGGTTTAAAGATATGGATACGAATGAAATTTAATCAGACAATGTCTTTTAGGTAACAACATTAGCGGTAGCAAACACGGTATAATTCACGTTACAACCCGGTACAGTCTAGTTACTTTTTCATTTAGGTATAAATAAGGGTTTTATGATCAGCAACTATTTTAGTTTAAAGATGGACTGAACTTTCTGCATCAATACAATTATATGTGAGATTCGACTGTCTTTATGGAACTGTGATCATATTTCACAAAATTTAAACAGACACGTAGTTCATTGTACCACCACAGATGATTCTGACATTCCGATGTAAAAATGTATTATCTATATGTTTAAGTGACTGCAAATCGAAGAAGCACTGTAACTTGCCATATTTATAAAAGGTGCACATTTCATTACCTGTCATAAACCAAGCCTGCTGCTGAAATATGCATTGAAAGTATTTATTATAAGTAAGTGTAGAACAGAATTCTGCTTAATCCGGTACTAGGGAACGCAAGGATGGAGCTCATTTCATTACCTCTCATCTAAGGACTCGGCTTTTCATTGGTTGATTGCGTTTTATGCTTAAAGTATTGTTTTACATATTCAAAAGAAACACTACGACATTTTGTCAATGGAAAGTTAGGTGCGTCCAAACTACCAACTAGAAATTCTGGACTTCTTAGCGGCAGTTTAAGATTCAATATATTTACATAGATAAAGGATTTAGTTGTCATATGTTTACCTGTATAAATACGAACAATTGTCCAGATCCATCTCCAAACATATAATACCAAAACTCGAAACACATCGTCCTGTTCGCCGGTAGGACATGCGATGAAATACTGGCATGTTCCCCGTATTTTCTTGGTGATGACGATTCTATATATATGTACTTTCCCTGTACTGTAAAATGATCAGTTTAAGCGTTTTAGTTATGTTTCACTAATTTATAGGATGTCTATGCACATGTTTTCAATCATTATCATATTTAAAAGCAGAAAAAGGTATAAACAATCTTAATAACAAGGAAGACGAAGTCTTACAGAACATTGTTCGCAAAAACAAATTCGAAATTTCTGTATAAGTTCGATATCATAATATCAGGTTCCATTTCTTTTGTTTTAACAAAAGCTTCACTGCTTTTTTACAAACTTAATTAGCTCTTATCTTATTATATTTCACTTGCATTATTTAATAAATGAACTCGCAATAATACGTATACTAAAAAGGATCCGCCTTCTACTGTTTGATTTTTCCGTAACAAGCTTCTTTAAACATAGGATACTTACATTTACATTATGCAACGTTAGAACGGTAAAAGAACTTTTCAAATTTTCCAAATATCTTGATTTATTTCACAGAACTATTTATTTAAATTCAAATGTTGGCTTTACTTATCTGTGAATTATTACTATTTTTCCTGTTACGCATAAAACAAAAATCTTTCTATGATAAACGCTAAACGAATCGTATTCTTGATATTTTGACATAAAGTTTACATTTTCCCGGACGAATTGAAAATTCAAAATGTTTCAAGTACCAGACTTGGGCAATTTTGTATTGATGTGTCAGGATCTTGCACAATAAAACAGGAATTCAAGGAAAACTTAATGCAGATTAAATGGAAAAAACAAGACCTAGCATTAGCTCCAAATGCTCAAGATGAAAGAAAGTATGTTTATTTTAACTTTATTCATTTTGGATGCCTAATTTTAGGACGCAATCAAGCTGCAATCTGTCGAAGTCATCTTGACAGTCTGTATCAATGTTATAATATAAAATTTCTATCTTTGTACAGATACTTCTGAATATAATTTCATTATGATATATATATTTGTAATATGACAACTAAAATCTTTTAAAACTAATACTCCTATAACCGTTTACTTATAGCAACTTATGTAATTGTAAATAGATGTGCATTCAAAGGACGTTATTTTTATATACCTCGAAGATATAAAGAGAATAGAACGGTCTTCACTTAAAGAAAATTAAATAGTACATAAATCATTCTGTTACAGATAATTACATTGTAAGACTAAATTTCAATCTCTGTCTCAAAGACTTACCTGTAATGTTCACATGGAAATATCTGGTAATATTAGGACCAGACCCGTCTGAACCAGTGCATATGTAAGTTCCAGAGTCCCCTATTGCTGCATGTGGTTGGCGGTAAACTGACGCTAGATATACATACATAGAAACATTCAGTGAAGTTATATAGAATGCTTCATGTTTAAAATCTTTAAGATACTAAAACGTAAATTAGATCAATTTTAACAGTGGTTAGCAACTATAAAAGTCTAAACGTAGGTGGCAGTTCTAAATAATAGAAAGAGAGCGTTAAAAATTATTTCAATTTATCAGATACATAGTTGCAGAACACTTCTTCAATTTTTTTTTCAGTAAAGCTTCTAGAGTTCCTGCAAGTGCTTAAGATATTACATAAATCCTCAAACCTTTGATATTTTCATATTCAAACCCGCAACCATTTAATTTTGACCAGTACAGTGTAGGCGGATGCAGCCCAGACATGCTGCAGTTCAACGTTAGTTCACTACCGACAGGTACTTTCAAATATGTTTCTTTCGGTCCATCAAGTGCGTGCTGTACTGAAGGCGAAACCAGATTGATACAAAATTAATATCGTCCATAATAGGTAATATTTAAGTGGAAATTTATGTAAAAATAGTTGTATTATGTTCATGTCAAATTACATTTTTAATATCCTTAACAACAATAAACACAAATTCAAATGTAACATGGGTCATTGATTAACTAATATTCTTCATGTTAATGAAGAGGTAGGCCGAACAAATAAATTGTTCTCTTCACACTGAGCGCCAGATCATCTTCCCGTTTGGAGAAACTAGAACACAAATAAAACAGTAATGTAAATATGATAACAATTAATTCGAAGGAAACATTACTGTTTGGTAGTATCACAAGTTCTCTCAAAAATCCCTTCGGACATTTAAGCAGGAAAAATGGGACACATGAGAAAAGCAGATTCCTCTAACACAAGGATTACCCGTGCAGGGATCAACAAATATAGATGATGTGACAGAATACATAGAAGGTTATTTAAAACAAGCAGATTGAAACTCATTTTCCATGAACACATGTCTGTTGTTTTTAGAGTATTTTACCAGTGGAGTTACCAGTAGTACTGGGGGTAAGGATTCATCTCTTATGCATTTATCTAAACTTGGGTTAAATACATTAAAATGAAATATGAAATGAAAGTGAATGTCCCACTCAATTTGTTGTACGTAAAACATGTACCTACTTTAAATGATAAGACATTAAAAGTGGTAGCTTAAAGCAACAATAAAGAAATGAAAAAAATATCTATGTTTTCTCAAAACTAATTTTTTAAGTATTTTGTTTTCAATATATTTTTTATGTCTCTCAGTAATGTATATGGAAAAGGTACACAATAAAAAACTAAGAAAGACTTTAATTGATTTTGCATAACTGCTTATTCTTGTTATAAAGATTTTGATATCTAAATATGATAAAAACTAAATAATGATTCAATATAATTTTGAAGTTTATTACATTGTTTTTCAACCCATTTCGCAAATGATCAATTTAAAGCATAATTACGCCAATGTTCTTAATCACTTGCCTGAAGTCAGAGCACCAAGAGCGTAACTTTTAAGTGCACTATTAATAAAGCCGCGACACTAAATATCACTCACTCCATCGGATTTTAGGATTTAGGAGAAAAGCATCTAGAAGTATTACACTTTATCGGTCATCGCATCATCAAGTAAGAAAGCGTGGCGACTAACTGCAGAGGAGTCCAATCAACTAACGGGCTCTATGCTGAACGATTTTCACATTGAATACTCTTTTGATAAAGCTTTTTGTACATATTTTACATATTTTATCAAAACAAACTCTGAATTTTATCAACCACATCCCTATAGTACTGTTTTAAAGTTTGAGTTATTTTTATTTAAAAGTTCTGACAATCTTAGTACAATTTAGTGAAAGCCTTCCGTCGGGTTGATGTATCAAATATTTTAGGAAGATTTTATTAAAATCCTCTTTATTTGAACAAGCTCATACAAAAAGAATAAGTTGTAAAATATAGACACCGTATAATGTTTCCCATAAGAGTAACACAATCTTGAAATTGATTGTTTATTTTTAAATATATAACTGCTTGGTGGCTAGATATATAAATGTGATATGGTTGCCTTCTACAAATAACGGAAATATCATAAATGCTTATGTTTCCAATGTATAATAACACATCAATTAGTGCTTCAACTATACCAGGAAATGAGACCCCGTTAAAAGTCAATTTTTTCTTCAGCTAAAGCCTTACAATGCCCGTGTCATTGTGTGGCTGTAACCGTTTCCGTTGTGAACATAAAATATTACAATTTTGTTCAATCATACTTAAGATAATTATTTTCCGTAATATTTGCCAAGTATTAATTCTGATTACCACTGTAGACAGTTTTATTGAATTCATTGTTTTTACCTCCCATTACGGCTCTCTGCTTTCAGGGCGCCTTTTTACAAATTCAATTAACTATCACAACAGCAATATTTAAGCGCCTTGTGTATATTTTTTAGTCCTGTGGGATCATACAGTCCATTCGATACATGTGTAAAGATAGTCCGCTTAATCGGTGCTATTAGGCGTGAGAGATGTTGCACATTTTATTACCTTTCATGAACATACTCAATCAAACCGAATCTGCTATTGTTCTTTTTGGTTGCATTCTATGCTTCCAAAGCATCTTTTTACAGATATATTTTCTAACTGCCTAGGGTCATATGTAGTAGTTAAGGGATTGTTTATTTTAACGATATTTTTATGCAGTATACCTGTTTGGACAGTTATTTTGTCCTTTTTACTTAGACTTTTAAGCCTTATGGAACTTGGAAAGGTTTGAGTAGTATTTAGGTTTCTTACTGGAATTAATTGCATATTTCAATAGACCATTAAACAGTTTCTTATTGCAAAATATTCGCTGTTATTTATTTACAGTTACAGAAATTTGTTTAAATACAGTACCTGCGGGGCAACTCATGTTTCCAGCTGATTGGGTTGGGCATTTATCTGTAACATAGCAAACAATATTTTTTCAACTGTATATATTTCAATGTAAGAGTCTTTATTATTGACGTCCAAAGTTGTTTTCTAATCCTCAAACAACATTTTATGTTACTATTTTGTCAAAATTACCTGGGAATACCGTTATCAGGTTTGTAGCCAGTCATTGGACAGTGAAATAATATCAAGATATGGATTGGCTTATTGATTTTACTATTTGAATATAACCGTTTTTAATTTTTTATTAGTCTATGCAATTGAATAAAAAAGAAAGGATCAAAGAGCTAATATAATTATACAAACTAAGAACTATACAAACATAATTTGAAAATCGTGAAAAAAGTCTTACCAATCTCGCATTTTGTTCCATTGTAACGTGAGAAACATTCACAGTCAAACCCATTAACCTTATCTTTACAGAGCCCATGTCCATTGCATGCATTGGCATGACAGTCGTCAATGTCTGTTGGATAAAACATTGAAATTGCAAATATTAGTATTGTGTTATAAAGCAAAATTACACTGACTACGGTACTTACTACTAAGGGCTTTGCTTATATCATTGAAATGAACATGTATATGTAAGTACATAATGCATATAAACACGAGGACGAAAACAAGGAATTGCACTTAACAGTCAGAACAACTGGGCATTCTTGACCATTATGTTGTGCGCAGAATACAAGCTTAATTCTCCCACGTAGGATATCAGGGGTTTTACATGATCCAGCAGTTTCATGAAAGATTTCCTAACGTTATATACAAGAAATTCCTTTGTAAACATGAGAAACAAACAAGAAAATAATATCAGACTAGGTTTTCATGTGTGCAGATTACAGCACGTCCAAAACATTGTAAACAACCAGATAAAGTAATATCAGACTTGGTCTGCACGAGCAAAGATAACAGAACGTTGGAAGCATAGTAAACAAGCAATCTCTCAGGTTGCATCAGTAAAAGTAATAACACGTTAAAAGCATAGCTAATTACAAGCACAGCAAACGACCACTCAAACTAATATCAGAATCGGTTTTCTTGAGTACAGATAACATCAGGTTGCTTTGTTGTTTCTGAAGGATGGTCTCAAAAGTTTTATTTACAAAATTAGCCGCAGTTGTACACGATATAACTTTCAACAGCACTATTAGTGTCAAAAGCTGAGGCTAAAATGCAGCATTTTCTGTGGCAAAAGATCTTACAGTAAGTAACAATCTTTCAATCTCTTCCATCAGTATATATATATACCTATTTAAGGCAAGGCTTATTCTATAACATTCAACATCTAATTTATGAATGGTTATATTCTGTACGAATTTTCTAAAACTTTCTATTCACGCTTTTCTTGAAAACTAAAGTAATGCTTATCAAAAGTTCAGAATAATATTTTTACAAATTGTCACAAAGAAACATATTAGTACATGAATTTTACCACTTTCAAAACCTATAGAAAACATACATAACATAAACCAGACACGTTGATGAGGAAGACTTTTGAAAAATAAAAATTCAACCATTATCATTATATGTTGCACAAATCCTTAACCCCCTCAGTCATACGTATATGTTCAAATACAGTATGTTCTTTTTGCCCAGTTTTCCTAGTAGAAACTACTAGGACTCCAGCTTACTTGTGAACCAATTAACCTTATCACTATAGCAGTCAACTTCCTGATCCCCTGTAGAGTTACGGGGCTACAGGCTATCACAACAGCGATATATTGTGATGTATTTGTATCTGGGTACTTTTGATCTGTACATGTATTGTTACACAAAAAGAAGATGTTGTTTATAATCCAACAAATGCAAATTCATTTTTTTTAAAAGTGGTTGTTTATAGTTTCAAAATTGTGGCAAATGAATACTTCAAGTAAAATTATCATATATCTCATGCATTTTGTAGTTTCTAACTAAGCACTGAGTTTGATATTCTATATCATCTGAAAATATTTTTTTTTAAATTTACATGAATTTCCATATTCTGTTTCCAAATTAAACAGCATGATCAAGATCATGAATCTAAAGCATAATGTGGATTTTTTAATAGAAATAAACATTCATGTTATAATGTGACAAAACAGTCATTTTTTGCCAAAGTCTGGACCCCGTTCCCTTTGAGAAAGCCAATCTTATTTTATCAGTGTTTCAGATTTATGAATTAAAAAAAGTATTAAAGGCACTGACTTTCAGAATTTGTCTAAAATAATCAATCTTTAAAATTGAGGTTTGGTGATATTATGAACATTAATTCTGGTTTCGGAAATAGCTTGAAAATGCCAAATCAAGAAAATAAATAGACCAGCACGAATCGTGAATCGAACACGGGCAATAAATATTTTCTTGCAGTCTTGACCCTTACACCATAGACTGGAATATATACTTAACGGGTAGTAAAATATAAAGTTTTATAATTAAGACAGTTTACCTAAGATACCCCATATCAAACGCTTTTCAATTTTGAATGAAAACAATCAATAAAAACAACTAATTCTTATGTGTCTCCATAATTTATGATCTGTCAATAATTAAGTTTCAAAGCCTTTTTAAGAAATATACAGAAGTAATTTCCTGATATTTAGAAAAAACCTCTTCTATTCTTTTGTTGTCGTATAATTGGGGTTAGTGCCTTTAAAATGATTTCTTAGCTTATCCGAACCCAATGGGTCAGGCGGAGTTATTAGTTTAGATGGATTGTCCCGAGCTCATGGCCTGTAGTCCATCGTCCAGAAGTTTTATAAACATCTTTTTTGAAACTAGGCAGGAATTACACTAAACTTCGTCTACAGCACTCTTGCAAGTTCATTTTTCAAGAGAATTGGAGAAACATGATGTACTGCATTTCTTACTGAGCAATTAACTAGGGAAAGTATGGAATTGCTAAAAATACAGTTTTATGATTACTCAAAACGTTCATAGTAATTATATACCATATGAAGATAGGTATTTTATAAGGACCAAAGGTGAAGTTCAAGAGAAGCAGGCTGTTCAATAGTTCTGACTTCTTGCAAATGAAGTTGGATGCACCATAAAACTTTATACAGACTGGAAAGCAAATGTGTATCATTGTTTATAAATGAATTATAAACACATGTTGTCTCAATAAACAGCTTTAATTTTATCAACTAATGTCCATTAAATGGTCATAAATTTACATGCGTGGATTAGGGAAAATCAGAGAAATTCTCTGAAATCTGGGCAAAAAGTAACTAAATACAGATGAAACGTACATGTTTATTATGTAAAAGACTCAATGACTTACTTATGTCGCACGTATCTCCAGTAAATCCCGGTTTGCAATAGCACAATACACCGGCCAAATCGACACACATAACTGTATGTTCTTGAACACATGGATCTGGAGTACATTTATCTTCCTCTGAAAATTCAAACGATGACGTATACTGAATCACATGCTACTTGGATTATATACTTTCTAATGAAATATTGAGACATACTGACGGTGAAATATTATGCATATTTTCAATGTATTAATATTTCACTGCAGTAAAACATATATTTCTGTCTTGATTTTCACATCTATATCATTTGTAGGGATAAAGTAGAAGCATGCCGCTGCATAAAAATTCCATCTGAAGCTCGGCTGGACTTTTAATCGTTTTCGAGTTTATCTGACAAGTCTAGTCGTAATTGTATATGCCAATTTAAAGGAAAGCGACATCACACATCACTTTCTTGGCATTAAACTGAATGTGAATCTGTCACTGATATGACCTGCCAACACACTACTAATCTGATTGAACCCTTCTTGACCTAATCACTGGAAGAATCTTCATTTAAACTTGATTTCTTTAGTCCAATGTTCAATGATAATTTATGATTTGAACTGACCGGAAAAAGCAACAGTTTTAGTCCATGCTTGTGTATCTTGAAGATACTTTGGTCCAGTTAAATCGCGACAAATGTGAGGCACTGCTTTTATTTTTTGGTGAAGTTGAAATTAATATGTCATCTCATCAAATAGGTTCTCTCATTATAGCAAAAAAATGATAATGGACGCAGAGCAGCTTCGCGTGCTTTCAAGACGATTGCTATGAATCTGTACTAGTATTTTGTCCCTATTCAACTTGAAGTTTATAACCTTCAAAGACGAGTAGTTCTAGATAACTATATGACAGCAAACTGGCTGTTTCTTTATGGCAGTAGACTTTGTGTAATATGGGATGGAACGTATTAATTCATACAATTGTGGTGACAATGAGTTTGGTAGAAAACAAACTCGGTCAGAAGCACATGCCTCTGTTAAAATCATGTCTTGCCAGATAGTTATGTATTGGAATTTGTTGGTCCTTACCTTGCCGAGGGCAAGAACAATGATGCAGGTAAAAGGGGCACATTTTATCCTTGCAGGGTGACCTCATTGAAAAGTTTCAGGAAGGAGATAGTAAATCGAGGTTTCCGTGATGTGCTTAATGTATTTGAAGATTATGGTTTGGAACCAAAGATGACCTCCTTCCTGCTGGGATGACAAAGCATTCTATTGAAGAAGCAAATCTATCTCGGCTTGTGACAAAAGCAAGGTTGGCAGTAGAGGCATATCATCGGCGAATGAATGAGTGGCTGTTATTCGATCATGTCATCCACCATGATTTGGATCACATTCTCGGACCCTTAAACAGATTTTCTGACATCCACTACAAATGCTTTTCGTCCACCGCTAATACAAACCAATAATCAGGATGTGGCCCTTGTTAATGATATGCTTCGTAACGCGGAGTTGACCCGCAGTCAACTATTTAGCAGAATTGAAAATGGCCATCTCTCAAGTCGTGGCAGGTGGACATACAGATGCCATTCGAGCTAAATCCGCAACGACTCCAGTCTTTAACATTTAGTAGTTATCATTTAAAACAAGCCAATGTCACACCCGTGGAGGAAGGTGATTATGATATAAATATATCTGCCCTTGCATCAGGCCTGATTATGTCATTAATCCAGTCCAGGCTTATCAATGCCAAGCGTTATTTCTGTCGGATAGATTTACAGTCAGGTTCAGATTATTGCTTGGTATCGTCAACGTAAAGCTGGGCAAAAAATCGTTGGCTGCTGTGCACATACTCCCCTTTTTGTGATGTTTTTGCCTAGTCCCCCCACGGCATTTTCAGTTCAATTTTACAAAAAAAAAATCCTGAAGTTATAAATGCGTGTGACATTAAGTATGTGTCTAAAAGAAATTGATATAAACGCACAGAAAAATAAATAAAACAATACAGAAATAATATATATAAAAATAGTAATAATAATAAAAAAAAACTTCATCACTGGTGGCGTAGGCGGCGTGAGGAGGGCATGCATGCAGTAAGTTGTCTGGTGTGTTGCTAGTATTTTACAGCACACATTTTTCAATCTACTCCAACACACAACTTGGATAAGTCCAATTCAACGAAACTTCAACCCAAAGAATAATAATGATTTCTTAGTGTTTGTTTGTCTTACTCCTATACATGTATAACATAAATATTTGCACGCTTTGCAAACATTTGTATGCTATTTGAGTTACAAACAGATGCAAAATCGTGCGACAATCAAATTATCTAAAATGAATATAAAATATATATACACAGACCGCGGAACAAACACTTGTTCCTCAGTTCTTCCTGTTTAATACACAGATAGCGGAACTAACATTTGCTTTGCAGTATTTCAACTAAAGTTTCCTAAATGCAAATAAAATGTCATATAGTCATGTAAGTCATGTATCCTTGTCTTCAGTAAAATGAAACACTCTATTATGAATATTCTTTCCTTGATATTTCGATTGTCGAAGTACATATTCGAATGTCGCCATTTTGTGTATCAATAAAATGACATCGCATTGCAGGCGCAGTTTCTCGCAGCTCCAATAGACCAAAGGCTGTCATCTTTTCATAATTACTTGAAAATTTCGCAGAAAGGGATTGGATTAAACACGTTTCTATCGTGAAACAACATTTTCAGAATCTCTTGGACTATGTTGTTGCTCACGCCCTACATGTCCCTACACCAACATACTCATCGTGTTTCTTCAGATGTTGTTGGATGAAAAGAAAACGTCAAAGGGATTACTCTATTTGTTTTAAAGCTCACACATGGAAAATTTAAACCTCTATGTAAGTAAAAAATATGTAATGAAAATTAATCTGGTATAATAATAATAATAATAAAATTTTAATATTACTAATTTAAAGTATATTTGAAAATGAAAGATGTAAACATTGTTTTTGTACATTAATGTTGTGAACTTACTAAATTGGCATCTTTCTCCCGATAATCCAGGCAAACAACGACAAGTGAATCCTCCTGTATCGGTATCCATTACACAGGTACCTGAATTCTGGCATGGATCAAATCTACACGGATCTATAAGGCAAAAAGTATATAGATACATAATCAACGTGGGACATATCCTCACTAAATAACTTCATATAAGCGCACACACAGGCAAACATGTTCTTGTTGTTGCTAAGGAGGAAAAGTAAAGGTTGTTGCTTTATAGATGCTAATTTACTAGGAATATTATGAAACGAGGGAGAGATTTATTTATTTCATTTTGTTGGGTTTAACGTCGCACCGACACAATTAGGTCATATTGTGACTTTTCAGTTTTGATGGTGGAGGTAGAACCACCGACCTTCCGTAAGCCAGCTGGATTTCTTCCTCACATGAAGAATTCAACGCCCCGAGTGAGGCTCGAACCCACATCGATGAAAGGCAAGTAAATTTTAAGTCAGCGGCCTTAACCACTCGGCCAGGGAGCCTCCCACGAGGGAGAGATATTTGTTGACTACGTCGTGCAATTTTTATTACACACTGTTATTTTTGAAAATCAAGAACAACAGTTTGTATATATTTAAGAATTTTAATTGAGTCATAAATAAAACCAGTTTCAACAAAGTTCAGGAAAATATACTTGAGAAGGTTTAAACTCACAGAAAAAGGATCAATAAACAACGATTTTAACCGCCTTTTTGTTTTCAAAATGAAGGGTACCCTGCTCACGTCACAACTGCAATGGTAGGCAAAATATTGCAGACAACGGCGCCCGCTTGCAGCGTGTGTGTATAACTTGTGTTCAGATTGTGTTGCATGTTTTTTGATACGCAAGATCAAAAGAAAAAATGATTTAAAGATTTGAAGCAAAGGATGGGTCCATCGCATTTCATTTGATGAAATTATAGCGTGATAGATTTCTTGAACGATTTTTTGTTGGGTTTCAGTACTGGGTTTGTTTCAGCATACAAACATGTCTGACGCTGAAATTATTAGATCGAATGCGAGTTGTCTTTTAAAGTTGAATTCGATACAAGAAACATTAATACACAGTTGTTTTTTTTTGTTTTTTTTTTCATTACATATTTTTCACTTACCTAGAGGTTCAATTTTGCACTGTATGCAAATTATCTCACTTTCACCTCTGTAAAATAATTTAATAAATCCGATATACAAGTGAAATACATTGTATTTTCAAACATAATTCTCCAAACGCAATTACTGCTTTTTAAACCAATTAATAATGTGTTTTGCGTGTATGTCGCAATAACTTATTTATGGATCATAAAACATTCCATTAACAATGGTTAGGAATAAGAGCCAACAGTCAATAAAATTATCTCCAAAGATATCTCATATCCAGAATTATATTGAGTCCCTTCCTCATAGGGTTTTCCATAAATCGAATAAGGCCCTCCAAACAAACTGAGGCCTCTAAAAAGAAGTCAAACAAATATGCAGGGAGATATAATGATTTTGTTTTGTCCGTCCTTCCATCTGCATGTCTCTTCGTCTGTCACAAAAGTTTTGTGGACGTCGTCTCTACTAAGATAACTGGCGAGCTTTCATATTTTTTATATAAATTTGGATCTAAAGAAGATATTTGAGTAATTCAAAAGACGCCAGCAAAAGATAGGTGCTGTGTTATATTTTTGGTACTTCAAGATCATAGGGAATATTCAATTCTTCTATAATAGAATTCCGCATTTTTTTATATAAAATTTCGCTTAGGCAGGCACTATGGAGTGAGGTTTCAAGCACATTTCAATACCTCTCATGAACAAACTATCAAAAATAAAAGGTAAGGGTAGATTTCACAGAAGCGCAGACCACAAATAGGATCAAATAGGATCATCTCACATGTTTTATTAAAAGATCTGTTAAATGTACACTATTTCTTCCACCTTCTACAACGTCATTTCTTGAAAGTAAATGATGTTCTTTGATATTCAGTTAACTTTTTGCCCTGTTGTTAACTTTTTTTTGGAATTCAAGGAGGACTGTTTCCGGATAATACCACAGACACAGTCCGTAGGCCATTGCCGAATGCGTTTTCAATAGCCAGTGTATTTCTTTTATATGCTTTGTAGCTTGAAACTGTGTCCCAAAACTCACAGTTTTAAGGGGAAGAAGAAATACATATACATTGTAAACAATATACTAATCTAACATACCCATTTTTATCTATTGCCACGAAGCAGATTTTTTCCTTCCCGTGCATGAAATGCTCAAATGAAAGATCCGCTTGGTACATTGTTTCACCTTTATGTGTCACGCTCCGTACTGGACCAAACTCAAAGTTATCTAAGAAGCTGACAGTCACGTGTACGTCTACAACTTCGCTATAAACCGTTAATAAGTACGTTATCAAACAATCATTCATTTAAAAGCAAGTAGTAGTGTTTCTTTACTTCATGATGTACATTTATTATGCGCTAAATCTATTGTCTAAACGTCTACATGTTGACGTCCGTTAGGCGCGTCGACGGTATTTGCTTGTTTAATTGTTTAAGACAAAAATAATTTTCTTGTTGTCAGGCCACACCACACTGATTACCGTTTCGTCGGATTTCCTGTATCAATTTGATAGGAAATTAAATAATATACATACATTTTTTGGCCGCCCGCTCCTGGCGTATCTTTATGCGCTGGGTCGAAATCATTAGGAACGAAAAAAAAGGAAATTACGAAGTCTAAACGCACCTTGCTTGTAATTTGTTGGAACATCGGAAGAACATGTTCTCTGACACAGCCACCCACTACATAGTCTCCCTCCTTCGAAGACGAAGTACCTACCCCGGTAGTATCAGTTTATTCGATTAAATGTTTGTAATATTCGATTGCTTTAAAAATCGGGCAAAACAAAATGGCAGCCCCTATCGAGATGACAAAACGCAAATATTTCCAACAACACCTGTTGAAATTTCCCCGAGCTGCAGTTTTAAAGAGTAACATCAGGTCCTCTAGACATTTGCTTACATGTCGCTCAAAAGTTTCAACATTTGTTTTTTAATATTTTGTATCGTCAAACCCTCAGAGAGCTGGATTTTCATTTGATTTCTGGCGGTAAAACCCAGCCTGCTAACTTAGCACTGAATAGTGCCACCTAAGATTTAAGCAGGTTCAGTTGAGTGCTGTGTGAACTGCATTTGTAATGGATATATTTTTGTCTAGTACTCCAACGGTTAAGAGGTCAAATGTCAACGAGCAGAGATAATTGTTAAGTGATCTATATGACAATTCAGAATGATAATTACGCAGATTTATTTCTTACTTTTATTGTATGTATCACAAATTAAACATTCAGTACTCCAAAGACAATGCTGTATGAATGTTACCTCCACAAATTTGTCTTTCCGGCCTATGAACAGAAACACACTTGATCTGATGTCAAATATGACACAATGACATTAAGTGATTTTTTTTCATCGCTTTTCGCTCGCTTCAATAAATGATTTGAAAAACAAAATGTTTTCGCTCGCTCGTCCCAAATATTTTTGAAAAAAGAAAATCCGAAGAACAAGACATCAATTTGGTGTGTCCTTACCTGAAAACAATATTCACCTGAAGCATCTTGTTAACGCGATACAAGTTTGACAGTTTTCACTTTACATAATCATACATTTAATAACGAAAGTAAAACATAAATTGTCATGTCAAGAATATTAAATTTTACTTACATCGTTGATTTAACATACAATGCTATAACACATGTCGAATATATTTTGCAGTCTACAGTCTGATCTAGTGACGGGATGTCAACAAAGTATGGCTTCCCCTAAAACAGAAAAAAATAATATTAAAAGTGATCTTTGTTTAAAATTTAATAATTCTTTGTCCCATACTGGTTGAAAAATTAAATTCTACTGCAAGTCCAGCTCCTTCTTGTGCCATCAATCAACGGATTTTGATATAGCCTGGCAAAAATGATTCAATAATAAAACAAAATTTCAAACATGTCAAGGTCAAAGGTTTTTGGACGAAGAAAACTTCTTTTACAGCTTTTGACATTTTGTATCACCCATTTTAAACAAAATCATATTTAAACCACATTTATTTTAGAGAACTTTAGAAAGAAAATTCTCAGACTATAATTGACTTAACTAGTGTTGTATATTTTCTGGTTTCTTTGGGATCATGGAGTCCATTCAATACATGTGTAATACATGACAGACTCAATTAAAACGAGTCTGCTATTATTTTGCTTGGTTGCATTCTATTCCTCCAAAGGATCTTTTTACATATTTTATTTACAAACCGTTAAACGGCTTGAATTGCTACCCTTAATAATTGGATGATTTAAAGTAATGTTCACGACATTCTAAGAATGAGTTATAATTCGCAAGTTTTTCGTGACGCTTTATTTGTTTGAGTGGTGCAATTCACACAGAAGGAGTGGACGAATGACACATTCCGGTCGGCGAAGCCTTTTGACTGCCACACAGTTATCTGAGAGTCAGATCTTCCAATCAGTTGTAGGAATTTTTTGTATACCGTATTAAGAAATTATTGAATGAATAAAGGAAACACTTTCTTTGTTGTACTTACAAATAAAGAGCATGAACTTAATTAAGAAAATAGTTTAGACAAGGGCGTGGCCTGAGTGAAATTAGAGAGTTTGAGATTTCAACCTTCGCCTTCGCCTTCAACGTCTCTCATATATATTTGGGGTAAAACGTCACCGACATGCGCGTATTTTATTTATATCAGACGTTGCTACTGAAGTTTTCCATGTAATATCAAGTAAGCCTAAGACTTCTCTTTATTACTATGTGAAATAAAAAGCATAGTTTCAAGATTTTTGCTTATTAAGTTACTCGATTATCCACATGTATAATTAGACTGAATTTGATTCGAAACACTATCAATAAGTATAAGAATAATGAAGTTTTGTATGGCTAATGATTTTAACTAAATACATTGAACTGAACCTGGAAGTATGAAGTTATCAACTGATTTTGAGAAACTTTGAGATTTTGTTCAAACGTTAACTTCTACGGCATATTTGTGTCCCCAGGCGGTATTGATTATACTAGATGGGCCTTTTTTGCCGTATGAAGTGAAGTTTCGAACGTCCGAAGATGTGATATCACGAAAGTCAAAACTTCAGTCTTTTTACATCTACTCTGTCCACATACTCGGCATCAAAGACTGGAATTTGGATGGAGGCACATTGCATGGCAGTCCTTTTACTTGAAAAATGAATTTGGTGGAATATTTTATTTTCACTTCCAAATAAAATCAATCCGTTTCTGTTGGACACTTAATACGACAACTGCGTTTTAATTATAAACATAAAATGGTACTAGTAAGACGGAAAATTCTTCTGAAGTATCAGACAATTTCTGATCTATGGTATCATGATGCGGGAAGTTTCCTGTTAGCCGTATGGGATAACTCCATTCCTTACATGCACGGACCCAGAGTCTGGCAGAGGGGTATTGTGGGTAAATCTCCCCTTTTGATTCTTACATTTTACAAAGAAAATCGGTCTTGAAACTCGGTGTGACCCCCTCCCCTCCCCCTCTCCCCTCCTCCCCTGAAATGGGTGACCCCTCTTTAAAGTTGGTGTCCCTCTAACCAAAATTTCTGGATCTGCACATGCTTTACTTATGAAATACCGGTAGTATATTCAAACAAATACGTGTATATGCCCACATGTTATTTTTTGCGACAATTTTCGTCTCCACCTAACATTTCTTGACTGTTTCGCCAGACAACTGGTGACTTGGCACGATTATATTGTGTTGTCTAAGAGTTGGCACTATACGGACTCATGCAGAGTGTCATGATGCCAAAACGTAAAATATCATGAGAGAATCTTACATTTGTTTCCAATCGCTTGTTTAATGAATTCATAAATTGTGTATATTGGCTCATGTTATCAACATAATGAAAAATATGGCCTCTAGAGAGGTCACAAGGTTTTTCTATTATTTGACCTACTGGCCTAGTTTTTGATGGCATGTGACCCACTTTCAAACCTGACCTAGATATCATCAAGGTGAACATTCTGACCAACTTTCATGAAGATCTCATGAAATATATGGCCTCTAGAGAGGTCACAAGGTTTTTCTATTTTTAGACCTACTGACCTAGTTTTTGACCGCAGTTGACCCAGTTTCGAACTTGACCTAGATATCATCAAGATGAATACTCAGACCAACTTTCATACAGATCCCTTGAAAAATATGGCCTTTAGAGAGGTCAAGGTTTTTCTATTATTTGACCAACTGACCTAGTTTTTGTTGGCCGGTGACCCAGTTTCGAACTTGACCTAGATATCATCAAGGTGAACGTTCTGACCAATTTTCATGAAGATCTTGTGAAATATTTGGCCACTAGAGAGGTCACAAGGTTTTTCTATTTTTAGACCTACTGACCTAGTTTTTAAAGGCACGTGACCCAGTTTCGAACTTGACCTAGATATCATCAAGATGAACATTCTGACCAACTTTCATAAAGATTCCATGAAAAATGTGACCTCTAGAGTGGTCACAAGCAAAAGTTTATGGACGCACGCACTGACGCACGGACGGACGACGGACATCGCGCGATCACAAAAGCTCACCTTGTCACTTTGTGACAGGTGAGCTAAAAATGGATTTTGTCAATACTTCGGGTTTTCTCTTGGTCTTACATTTTAACTAAATGAGAAAACTTTAGGTCTACAACACCTTAAGCCATACCTTACTCAGTTCTAACTCCTGAAGTTTCAAAATCTCATTCATTGAATTCAACCTGATGTTCAACAGCTGTATGGTAGAGTTCATGTTTTCTCTCTCAGATTCATATGTCTGAAAGAACAAAATAACAGAACTGTTTAATTCATAAATCATAATTCCAAATGAACAAATACTTACCATTCTTTTGTCTCCACAAATTTATATCACCCAAAATAGCTGTTTCAGTCAAAACCACAAAATTTCATGCCCACAAATTAAAATATGACTTTATATAATTATAATTTCATAATCAAATTACTTTTAGGTACTTGAATGCTACACTGCACTTAAAATCACTGAGAATTAGAAACTTTAATGTACTTTGACAGGTACTGTTCAAAGTGTAAAAGCCTGAATATTTGTGACAGGGTTTGAGGCGTTTGAATGAACCCATGAAATTAAATAACAAGTAAAGTTACCAATTTATATTTAAAATTTGAAATCCGCAAATCAATTTGCCCACAAAACAGCTATTTTGGCCCAAGCCACATAAATTCATGAACATGAAATTAAATAACTTCACAGTATTGGTCTGCAAGAAATATTCTTCACTATCACCCTTTTTCTTTCACAGGGTAGATGACAATTAACATTCATAATTTCACATGCAGAACCTACTTCAGTAGTCTGAAATGTCTCTATGTAGGCAGTTGTAAAATAAATTTACATGAATATTTTCAGCAGTTATTTCCACGCATTTGTCCATCTCGCTGTTAAACTCTTACTGAATAGCTTGCTGGTCAATAGTCAAAACTATTGCCTACAGTCCAAAAGACCAAAAGCCAATAGTTTTGACTATTGACAGGCAATCCATCCATGTGTTTTATTACAGGACATAAGAAATAAATTTTCATATTCATTTTTTCAAGTTCTGATTTTTGCCAATCAAAATTTAGTGCTGAACTACAGGCTAGTCAATAGCGACTTCCCTATCAGTTTTCATGATCCTAGACCCAAGCGTTTTCAAGTTATCATCCGGAAACTGTTTAACTGTTTCGTGTCATTGTGACCTTGACCTTTGACCTACTGCTTCAAAGTCAAACTTGACCTGTATTTCATGATGTTACACCTGTGTACCAAAATTTATGATCCTAGGCCCAAGCATTCTTAAGATATCATCCGGAAACTGTTTACCTGTTCAGGGTCACTGTGACCTTGACCTTTGACCGACTGACCCCAAAGTCGAACTTGACCTGTATTTTATCATGTTTCACTTGTGTACAAAAAATTATGATCCTAGGTCCAAGCATTCTCAAGTTGTCATCCGGAAATCGTTTAACTGTTTCGAGTAACTGTGACTTTGACCTACTGACCCCAAAGTCAAACTTGACCTGTATTTTCTGAGGTTACACCTGTGTACAAAAACTTATTTAAATAGGTCAAGCCTTTCATGAGTTATCATCCGGAAACCATGAAAACCAACGGACCGACAGACAAGCTCACTCCTATATACCCCCCAAACTTCGTTTTGTGGGAGTATAATAATGTCTTCAAAAAGCTACCTTTAATTTAGCTACCATGGATTCCATCTCTTTCCTAGCTATATCTTTGGGCTTTGGCAGGTTCTCTGTCTCGCCAATGTACTTCTTTAATTGACCAATCTGTTTCACCTGCTTCTCCATAGTAACTTCTTTAGATCTGAAAGTCAAATGAATTCTTTTTTGAACTTACATTTTGTAAAACGGGTCCTTTTTTCAGCAAACAGATGGTTCTGTTTGCTTTTGCACATTTTTCTTCTCATGAAATGAGCCACACCATGAGAAAACGAACATAGT
Source organism: Mercenaria mercenaria (assembly GCF_021730395.1). Lineage (NCBI taxonomy): Eukaryota > Metazoa > Mollusca > Bivalvia > Venerida > Veneridae > Mercenaria > Mercenaria mercenaria. Next base: position 1,384,393 of record NC_069364.1, read on the forward strand.
GGCTTTGCGACAGCATGGATCCAGACCAGCCTGCACATGCGTGCAGTCTGGTCAGGATCCATGCTCTTCACTTTCAAAGCCTATTGCAATTAGGGAAACCGTAAGCGAACAGTGTGGATCTTGACCAAACTGCGTGGATGCGCAGGCTGGTCTGGATCCATGCTGTCGCAAAGCCACTATGTTCGTTTTCTCATGGTGCGGCTCAAATTATAGAAAACAAGGAGCTGCGTTCAATAAATGCTTGAAGCCCCCAATGGCATCCTTGTCGATAGATTTTGCACCTAAGTCCAGCACCTAAGGCCAAAACGAGGTCAAGGTCAAACTGAGGTCAGGTGATGTTTGAAGATGAGGAATGGTCACAGTTTACATCTGTATTAGTATCAATTCATTCTTGTAAGGGGTATTGATGCTAGACGAAACGGTCCCATTTGGTTAACCAAGAGATGGCCCATATAAAGCAACCTAAGTCCAAAATGAGGTCATGGTCAAGGTCAAACTGAGGTCAGGAGATGTCTGAAGATGAGGAATGGTCACAGGTTACATCTGCATTAGTATCAAGTCATTCTAGTAAGGGGTATTGATGCTAGACGGAACGGTCCCATTTGGTTAACCTCGTACGGACGGATGGACAGGACAATCACTATATGCCTCCCGCATCAGTAGATGCTGGGGGCATAAAAAAGCAAATTACATGTTTCAGTGACAATTTACATAGTCTAAAAATTTAATTTGAGATGAAATAAAACTTTTGTCTGTTATGTTGAGTTTAATATCAAGCTACGGTCCTATAGCTATAAAGTTCCATAAATCTTTAAATCTTATGATAAAAACAGATGGAAAAGCTGTCCAAACATTTTAGAACACAATAAAGAAATAAGATGAAACATCTACCTCAAAGTAACTATTATCAAGTGATACTTACTTTAATTCTTGCATCAACTTTTCCACTTGCTCATCACTGTTACGTTTGAAGTTTTCATACGTTGTTTCTAAGTCACTGATCCTCTCTGATGACCGGGTTTTGATATTTTCCAGTTCCTCCTGAAGTTTGTCTATGGTTCCTCTCAGGTTATCTGCCTCCCTGTGATGTTCCCGACTTAACCTATCCATCTAAAAGTAGAAGAATAAGAAATAAACATGAAATTTATTATAGTATATTCCGCTATTTCTTCAATTTCATGATGTGCTAAAGTAACAGAACACAGGAAATAAACTGCTAAAATCATTTTAAATCACTTTAAACATATGTCTCATAGTAAACAGTTCAGTACTTTAAAATACACAGCCTCAGAAAACTATAGTTCTTGAGAATCAAATGTTTTAAAACCCAAAGAGAATCCCAGCTATCTGTAAATCAGCCTGTGCTTTATGATAATTTTTTTTAGAACAAACAAAAAGCAGGCAATAACTAATAGTATACACAAATTAAAACTTGAAAATGACCATTTCAGAAAGTTGAAAGGACCTATGGGTCTGCAGATTACTGGTAATTTTTTGTTTACAAATCATGCTCTGGACAGGAATCTACACATTAGTGAAAAAATTATCTGCAATAATAAAGGAAATCTCAGACCATGAGTTGGTCACTGACCTGACTTTCATATCGGTCTTCTGCAGCTTTCAATTCTACTTCAAGGGAGGTAACTTGATGAGTATATTCTCTCTCTTTCAGAGTTAACTGCCTTTCCATTTCTGTCATTTCTTCTCTATGCTGGCATTTCAAAGATCTCAGTTCATTCTTTAATTCTGTAATTTCACACGCCTGTTTGTTGATCAGTTCATCAATATATTTGAAATCCTCCTTTTTTGAAGAGTATTTGCAGATTTCAGGTGGAGGGGCTCTCTGAGCTGGTTCCTGAAAACATTGAGCATCAATAAAGTGTGAAAAAATATTTGTCACTGTTACAGTTCCTACAGTGGAAATAAATCAATGCATAATGGATAGATAATGCCTTTAACAGTTCTAACAGAACATTGATGTTTGTTTCTCAGGTGGAAATTTCATGCTTTAAAGATTTACACTAAAAGTAGAATTTAAACATTCTGTTCTGTTGCTACAACATGGCATTAACTACTAATTAATATACATGGGGCTTCATGCATAAAACAAAATACTGAATTTTCCTTCCTCCTGGCATTGTCTTTAGAAGCTATAGTGACATAACACATTATTGAAGAGTTTGAGTCTTTATCAAACACACACTGAAGGTTCATGGTGGACTGAAATGAATCTTGAAAATATATACCTGTATTACTGGTGCTGGTACTGGCTGGGCAATTGTTGGTTCTGGTGACTTGCTCTGTGCCTCTCTGAAATACATAATTTTTTCCTTGCAACACTTGCATTCATTTCACTTTCTGTTTCATCAAAGCAATTTTGTGGACAGTAAACTTGAACTTGCACAAAAATCTAAACATAATTATACTGCTTGATCAAAATAGTGCCAAAGAAGTGCTACTACTTTCAGTTTGCTAAAAAAGCAACAAACAGATTTACACTACATGATTCCCATCAGGTATAGAGATGTTTAACTGCAGAGTCAAGATTCTTTCAAAATGCTAAACGTTCGCTACTTTTAAACTTGTTTTGCTTATGTAGAATATTCCCAGTGGTATATGGGTTGTGAAACTTATACCAGTATTCTGTTTGATAAGAATATTAGCAGTTTCAGGAGCATTCAACTAAGTTCCTGAGAAACATCCTTACATGCTAAAAATCTAGCAACAACTGCAAATGTTTGCAACACTTTTGAGTTATTGGATTTGATAAAGGAAACTATTTATAATTGTTGCCTTTATCGATCTATACCACTTTTCCCAGGTTGGCAAATCTTCATATTGACCTCACTAAAAGCAGTAATTTCATAGTACATATCTGTTAGTGAAAATTTAGTACTACATAAACGAGTACTGTCTTCACTCATTCATCTCTTACTTGAGTTTGGTGTTTTCAATCTTTAGTTTGACAACTTCCTCTGTGGCTTTAGCAATTTCCTTCCAGGGATCTCCCTGTCGTGTTTTGGTTTGGAATGCTGATGGGGGTAACAGGTTCATATTCACACCTGAAAGTAATACAAAGACTTTTCTTAATTCTTTACCATTACCGTGCTAAATTTGTAAAATGGACTGGTCTATCATTCAATTTGGGCAGTATCATTAATTATACAAAGGGGTGTTCACTTAAAATTTACTGACTGAATAGCGAAAAGTGCAGACCATGAACAGCCTGCATGGACTGGCAGCTGATCTTGGTCTGCACTGGTCGCAAAGGCAGAATCACATACTGCCAGCATGCTAAAGGTTAAAAGTAAATGTAACATTGAACTGCAACTTAAGCATACAAAACAATCTGAAAGACACCTTAAAACTTACAAGTGATAATTGATCAATTTCTTCTGAAAGTAACCAAACTAAATTCAAGTTAAACACAAATTTCTTTTCACCACTTTGGGAATGGTACTGGTACTTTTTCAACTGGTAAAATTCATGTCTGTTTTTGGTAAAAAAGGAATATTTGTTTAGATATACCAAATATTACACTATAATCAAACCTGTATTAAACAGCCAGCAGACAGAGCGACACATTTGATCTGATTCGGGTTTTACAGCGCACCAACACAGTACAGTACAAACTGGACTAAAAACTTTGCTTTCACATTAAAATAAAAACATACGGCATGGAATCTAAATTTTTACACCTGCTTGAATCACAAAGTTACGGCAAAACCAAGTGTTCAGACCCTATTAGTCGCCTCTTACAATCATGCAAAGGTAAGACAGTGATTTCAATTAACAGACTATTACCTGAAGATGGAATAATAATTAAATCTGGAATGAACATGCATAGGCTGCCAGATGTTAGTCTGCCACTAAGTGATGAAATATTGTACCAGGGTTCTGCTGAGGATAAAAAATGTTGGGGACACATGTCCCCCCAGTACGAAAATTGTGGGGACATTTTCAAAATCTTGGAGACAACAACTTTTAACCGTATGTCACTGAAATAACACAGTAACATCACCAAAATTGAAGTCTTTATTTAAGTCCAACCATTGAAACTCTTTTTATCAACTCTCCTGAAATTTGGAGTCACTTTCCTTTTTGGCTTCATCCGAATTTTCTGCAACCTTTGTGGTTTGATTTTGTGACACATTTTAGTTTTGGAGACAATAAGTTTGGAATGGTAGACAGATTTTAATCAGTCAACGGGCGCACTTTAAATTTCATCTGCCAAGAGTGGGTGTAGAACAGTAAACAATATCGGGTTTGTGTGGTATATGGGGCTTCTTAATCATTGGACTGAATGTTTTTCTTATCTGCAGATACAGAAATTTAGCTTAAAATTGCTCAATGTTGATCAAGATGACATTTTTGCAGGAAACTCCTCTATTGGTTACGGAATGATTCATACTCAGTTCCCATCGTCCCATACGCACATTCATCCCTAAAATTTTTGTAACGCGACAACTGACGGTTCTAGACCAATTTTAGTGCGACATTCAAAATTTTTACGCAAGATCCTTGCGGTATCGCGGCCTCGACAGAACCCAGTTGTACGGAACATATATATCTAAGCCTTATAACAGCATTAATTTAAGCCAGGGTTAGTCCATTGGCGAGTTTCAATATGGTGGGGAAATAGGTCAATCATGGTATGGAACTTGAATATCAAAACGGGAAGAAAGTGTGTTGGCGGCCGGGTGGCTTGGTCAGTACAACATCAGAATGGTATTCCAAGGCCCAGAGTTTGAGTCCTGGTCTGGCTGCACATTTTTCTCCCCATTTTAATATTCAAATTCTATACCGTGACATAATTCCCCACCATTTTGAAATTCGTCCTCAAATTTCAGCAGGTACTTTATATATCAGCAAATACAGGCATCGGAGACTAACCAGTGTAATACCTTCACAGTCCCATGGTGGAGGCCAAATGTGCAGACAAACCAAGACTCGAACCCGGGGCCTCGGAATACTGTTCCGATGCTCTACCAGCTGAGCCACCCGGTCCCCTACACACTTTCTCCCCGTTTCAATATTCTACCTACCTTTTGTCTTCAGGGGACACTTCATAGCACTTTAACTAAAATAAGTCCATTCAAGTTCTATACCGTGACAGAGGCAATTTGTGTGGCCATATAATATTATGCCTTTGTCAAACTGAGGACGCCTTAGCTTGAAGGGATGATAAATTTGAATATTTATTAGGAAGTGGCTAGAGGCCTGGTAACTGAACCTCTAAACCCGGAGTCTAGAGGTCTGGTTATCGGACCTGAGACTAGACAACCTGTACAGGGCAGGCTAGAAGTCCGGTAATCAATATGAATACTGAAAATTGACAAAATAGAGCAGACTGTATTTTATCTTAAAACGGGAGATGATTTCAAAAGTTTGTTCTGGTAAGTCACAGGAAACAGATGTATTTATTATTATTTAATCCTGGGAAAACATGATCGCAAATTCAATTGATTAATAGCAATTTGTACGCCGTAATCAGAAGCTTTAATAAAAACATTAGATTATATACGGCTTACAAAAAAAATGCTATTAATTTTTTGTCGAATTTGTCACATTATCTGTGATCGTGTTTTCCCGGGATTAAACTACTTCTGTTTCCTGTGACTTGCAATGTATTTAAAACACCGAGAAAAATATGAAAACAATAAAATTTTGGAATCATCTCCCGTTTTCAAAGATAAATTAGTCTCCTAGCTCTTTGTAAATACCGTTCTCAGCATTCATATTGATTACCAGACCTCTAGCCTGCCCTATACGAGTAGTTTAGAGGTCCGGCGTCCGGCAGCCACTTCCTATTTATTTTTTTATTACGCCCATTTATTTATTTTCATTCATTCCATCATAGGGGGACGATGACAGGATTATGCCAATATTTGGAGACAAATTTTCTACCGATCAATTGCCATTTAAGTTATGATCAGTCACTTTTAATTTACAACAGCAAACTATAGGAGTGATCGTGTTTGTAAACAAATTCTATTTTTAGAACTGATAAGACAGTGATCGGGTGGGCAGAAAGCCGACGTCCATGTTTTTTGTAAACAGTGATGTTTTTCTAACGGTCTAAACTTTCTTAAAACACAATTACATAAATAATTTTTTGATCAATGGAAAGGTATAAAACAAGCAATTTATTGATTACTTTTATTTTATTTCGAAATAAAAAGGATTAAGTATGAACGCTTAACTTACACTGTTTTTTCTAAAGGTTGTGAGAAATCCTACGCCGCTTTAAAATTATATGTCATTTAAAACGGTTATTCATTGAAAAAGATATTTGGTACAAAATATGAAATTTAGTATTCAAACTTTTTTGAATTTTGAAAATCCATAAATGAGCAAAAAAGTTATTAAAACTTAAAAATTCTGATTCAATACGCAAACGGTGTTAAAATCATTTGTTTTGCCAACCACCAGATAAACAGATGTTAACGCGTGACGTCACGGCGATCTCTCCTATTCAAATATATTTTAAACTCTGAATCTGTCTGGTTTTCAGGCTTGGGCATGTTCTGAAAACAATTCTTTTGAGTTGAAAATTTCATGTGTTGAATGATGTGTAGCATAACCATCAGAAATTCAGTTTTCACATAAAATAAACCATTTTCTTTCAGACTGCCAAGTAATAGCACCTTTTTGTTTTGATTCAGCAAAATCTGCAGGAACACTCAAATTTTCCGCCATCTTGTTTATTCAAACTGCGGCTAGGAAAAAAAGGCAAAATATTACGGATAATTTTTCGAATTACCGAAATATTTCTCTGTGATAAATTGCAAATTATATTTTTAATGATGTATTCGTTGTTTTTACAGCATACAATTTAACTGACTCACCAAAGACACAGTTTTAGTAAATTCGAAACTGATGCTATTTCAATGTAAACAAGTTATCTGACAACAGAAAGGTGAAAAAGTCAAGTTAAAAATTGAATGAATTTATTAATATGAAGAATTGTCAGGTTGTCTCTTTCAGAAAAATCATTCTTCTTTTGGATGACAACAATGTTATGAATGTAGTTTTCACATGACATTTATTTATTTTCAACTTAATGATCATTTTTTGTCCTTTTCTGAATAGGTGACATTTTGTTTAGAGACTGGCCAGTAGTCCAACAAATTTTACGCGATCCTAGGAAGTATTGAGATAATTTTTCCATATGGGCAATATCCCCACTCAAAAGACCAAAATAGGAGCGCAAATTTCCGATGAAATTTTCATTGCTGCTGGAATGCCTTGCCTTCAGATGTTGTCAAATTGTCTGGGCCAGTGTTCAGTCATGCAGGCTGTAAACCAGATTGAGCACTTCTCCCCTTAAATACACCTGCCCTGTTTTTAACCTGTTTTTAACCATTCTCCTTCTTGCTTTTTACCAATACTTTTTACTCGTTTAACATTCTTGCTAGTTGATGCGCAAAGTCTAGGTCCCCAGCAGGTGTTTGACTAAATGGAAAATAGATAGATAGGCGCTTTACATGCTATAGATTTAGATGCCGATTATGTTACATATTGGCCAGAAATTCAAATAAAACTTTCATGTATCAAAAGGGGATTCAATTTACCTAAAAATTCTCAAATAATATACAAAATTACGAATTTTCTGGTGACTTAAACCTATGTATGTACTGTACACGATTAATGTTTACCGTGTCAGCATGCCAATATGTGCAAGCGATAAAACCAATAACTTTACATGACTTTGTACTGTGATTTATCCCCCATTATTTTGTTTTTTCAAAGTTTTGACGTTTAGATTGCCCTGTCACAAATATAAAACAATCTGAACGTCGAATTATTTTGACTAGACTGGCTAGATGCACTAATGAGATCCTAGCTAGAACTTTGCTCAGTTAAATGGGACACATACCTAGACAAAGCCATAGCTTGAGGTTTTATTTTAAATCCGAGGGAGAAGGGTGTGTAACAAATATGCCTAAGATCATCGAAGCTCAGCACCCTACAAGTTCATTGCACCTGCAACTGACCAGTGATGCTTAGGTTTCAAGATAGCAAGGGGTTTGGTGCAGGCAGTGGACCCTGAAAGTTACATAACAGTCATACTTATAGATGATCAATAAAAGTGAAGTCATTCTGAGACATTTTAACTTTGATAACTTAGAAAGGCATGTAGCTATGGTATCAAGGGTTTTAAACAAGCCCTCCCACATCCCTTCTAAACTGCTGTCAAATGATTTATGTCTGAAGTGGTCGTCTAGATACAGATACAGCTATGACTTTATGAAGTTTGTGAACTTCAATGATCATTGTTTCTTAGGTTTAGTGAAAATCTCCAGTTTGCAATTAAAGAATATAGACCAAACCATATTTTGGTTAAGATTAAAGGATAAACCTGTTAGAGTTTAGAGTAATCAAGCATTTATTTTGTTGTCTTTCTGTTTCAGTTTGTGTCAAAGATTACTGTTGCTAGATATGATGGCATCTAGAGAGGTTGGTATATTTCAGAATTTCACTCTGTTTCAGTTAACCCTTACCCTGCTAAATTTCTATAATGAACTTGATCATCTTTCAGTTTGGACAGTACCAGTAACTGTTAAAAGGGGCGCTTACCAAAAAGATACTGACTGAATGGCGGCCAGTGCAGATCATGATCAGACTGCATGGATGTGCAGGCTGATCATGATCTGCACTGGTCACAAAGGTAGAATCAATGTGTCCAGCATGATAAGGGTTAATCTCTGCATTCAGGATACAATTAAGTTGGCATTGTAACAGTAGACAGTCAACAGACATGTTGTATGTTAATTTCTGTAATTGATACTTTTATGTAAACTAAGATAAGTAGATAAAAGATCAATTAAAGATGAACAACTAAGATGATGCACCTTTCCCCCTCCACCTGATTTTCTAGGGCTGAAGTTTTACAAAAAGAAGTAAGAACAAGTGAATGATAAATGTAATACAATATGTCATACATTGTCAGGTTTGTTTTTTAATTTGTGATTTCTTTACTTACTGTGTTGTTTCAGGAGCTGGAACATGCATATTCGCCGTCACGATGGTCTCACAGGATGGGATCTGATGATGTCATAAATGCTCACATCAAAACACTCACTGAAGGTCACCTCATTTCAGCCTTACAGTTTTATTTCATTTTACATTTTCTATACCTCACTATTTTGAATTAACATTCTACAAAATATACTGTAAAATCATTTAATTTCCTTGGCACGAAATTTATGCTTTTGGCCATCATGGGGATATAAATAACTAAATTTCAAAATTTGAGCATAATTAAAATGAATAAAAGTTTTACTTGCTAATTGAGAATTTATTATGTGGATTGACACAACCAGGAAATCCACAAAAATGAATGATTTCACAGTACTTGCTTTCCTCTCTATATTTAGACTTCCTCTCAGTATTTAGACTTCAACTCTATATTTAGACTTCCTCTCTATATTAGACAGTAGCTGAAATGGTTTTCATGTACATATTAGTTAAAGAAACAAGTGCACTTTTTATTTTTTAAAAAACATTTCTGTTGATTTTTATTTATAAGCATCTTACAGAGATTGGTTCATGCTAAAGTAAATAGCCACAAGAAAAACAACTTTTAAGTGTCAGTCTTTCTCTTTCTTTTACAGGTAGCAATTTAGCGAGAGAATGTGTAGACTGTGAGGTTGGCTTTAGTTTTGGTTTGTCAGAGAAAGAAAAGTTTGATGTGTTTGGAGCAAAAACTCTCCCAGGTGGTGAGTACTTATTTGAAAAATTAATTCTTTTTCTTCTGAGTCCATATAAAATGATGGACAGAATATAATCAGCATATCCATGAATTCCAGTAGCGATTTTTGTTTAATTTGCCTTTCATATGCTATCATTCACTTCACATGAACAGTGAAAAATGTATTTCATTTCTTATTTTTAGCTCACCAGAGCACAAAGTGTTCAAGGTAAGCTATTGTGACCGGTCATTGTCCGGCGGCGGCCGTCAACATTTGCCTTGTGAACACACTAGAGGCCACAGTTGTGACCCAATATTTATGAAACTTGGTCAGAATGTTTGTCTTGATGATCTCTAGGTCAAGTTCAAAACGGGTCTTGTGGGGTCAAAAACTAGGTCAGTTGGCCAGATCAAAGGAAAAGCTTGTATACACTTTAGAGGCCACAGTTGTGACTCAGTCTTTAGGAAACTTAGTCAGAATGTTTGTCTTGCTGATCTCTAGGTCAGGTTCAAATCTGGGCCTTGTGGGATCAAAAACTAGGTCACCAGGTCAAATCAAAGGAAAAGCTTGTGAATACTGTAGACTCAATCTTTATGAAACTTGCTCAGAATGTTTGTCTTGATGATATGTAGGTCAAGTTCAAAACTGGGCAATGTGGAGTCAAAAACTAGGTAACCAGACCAGATCAAAGGAAATCTTAACACTCTAGAAACCACAATTTAAGTTTGAAACTCACGAGAATCTGGGTCATGTGGGGTCAAAAACTAGGTCACCCAGTCAGATCAAAGGAAAAGCTTGTGAACACTCTAGAGGCCACAGTTGTCACCCTACCTTTATGAAACTTTATCAGAATGTTTGTCTTGATGATTTCTAGGTCAAGTTTGAAACTGGGTCATGTGGTCAATATCTAGGTCAGTAAACCAGATCAAAGGAAAAGCTTGTGAACACTCAAGAGGCTACAATTGTGACTCAGTCTTTATGAAACTTGGTTAGAATGTTTGTCTTGATGACCTCTAGGTTAGGTTTTGAATCTGGATCATGTGGGGTCAAAACTAGGTCACAAGGGCAAATCAAAGGAAAAGCTTGTGAACACTGTAGAGGCCACAGTTGTGACTCAGTCTTTATGAAACTTAGTCAGAATGTTTGTCTTGATGATCTCTAGATCAAATTTGAAACTGGGCCATGTGGGATAAAAAAAAACTAAGTAGGCAGGATCAAAGGAAAATCTTGTTAACACTCTAGAGACCACAAGTTAAGTTTAAAACTCATGAGAATTAGTCAGAATGTTTGTCTTGTTGATCTCTAGGTCAAGTTTGAATCTGGGTCATGTGAGATCAAAAACTAGGTCACCCAGTCAAATCAAAGGAAAAGTTTGTGAACACATTAATGGCCACAGTTGTGACCCAACCTTTATGAAACTTTGTCAGAATGTTTGTCTTGATGATCTCTAGATCAAATTTGAAACTGGGTTATGTTGGATAAAAAAACTAGGTCAGTAGGCAAGATCAAAGGAAAATCATGTTAACACTCTAGAATCCACGGTTTAAGATTGAAACTTGTGAGAATTGGTCAGAATGTTTGTCTTGATGACCTCTAAGTCAGTTTTGAATCTGGTTCATGTGGGGTCAAAGAGCAGGTCACCCAATCAAATCCGAGGAAGAACTTGTTAACACTAGAGAGGCCACAGTTGTGAATTTGAAACTGGGTCATGTGGGGTCAAACTTGATCAGTAGGCCAGATCAACTCCCGTGAGCAATATAGGGCCATCATGGCCTTCTTGTTACATGATATTTTCTTCCCATTACACATTTTTTTTATAAACTGCACACATTTTGTTGTACTTAACATTAGAATCAGCTTCTCGTCATTCAGTTCACCATACTGAACAACTGTGACATCATCTTTGGAACTTTCTCGCTGACTACATGCAGGCATCGTTAAAACGGGGCACATTATCACCAGGCATCAATTTCATAACTTTGGCACCTTTCCTTTTGCGGATCAAGCAAAATGAACTTCACAATTTTCAGTGAAACCAATAAGGAGAATGTAAATATTAGTATATGATACTTGTTCAAGGCTTTCAAGACTATGGTAAAAGTAATACTTAGCATCTTTTCAATTTTAAAGAAGATCTAATAAAATTACTTATATCTCCAGTGCCCAAGCATTTTTACAAATTGCTGTATTGTTTTGCAGATGCTCCTATATTTGTGTATATACATGGAGGCTACTGGTCAGCTTTAGGGTATGTTTATATTTAGTAAAAGTCCAAAATTTTTATGCCCCCAAAGGGAGGCATATCAGTTTTTAACTGTCCGTCCGTTCGTTAGTTCGTTCGTTCATCACAACGTTAACTTTCTCGCGAACCACTGCACCCAGGACCTTTGGGGTCACCTTTGGACTGACTTTGGGGTCACCAGGTCAAAGGTCAAGTTCACCAGGTCAAACGTTAACTTGTTGCATGAAGGCACTTTACTCGCGAACCGCTGCACCCAGGACCTTCAAACTTCACATGCTGATAGTACTTATTGAGTACACAATCCGTACTGACTTTGGGATCACCAGGTCAAAGGTCAAGGACACCAGGTCAAACATTAACTTTTTGCATGAAGGCACTTGTCTTCAAACCTTCAAACTTCACATGCTGATAGTACTTATTGAGTACACAACCAGTCAGTAGGTCAAAGGTGAAGGTCACCAGGTCACACATTAACTTCTTGCATGAAGGCACTTTACTCGCGAACAACTGCACCCAGGACCTTCAAACTTCACATGCTGATAGTACTTATTGAGAACATGACCCCTACTGACTTTTGGGTCACCAGGTCAAAGGTCAAGGCCACCAGGTCAAAGGTCAAGGTGCTGCGGGGGCATTTGTCACCATTAGTGACAGCTCTTGTTTCAGACTAATATCAAGATAGGATTGATGAACAAACTGTACTAGAAAGTGAAGTAGATGGGGTTTTTTTGTTGTTGTTTTTTTAGCTCACCTGAGCACAAAGTGCTCAAAGGTGAGCTTTTGTGATCACCCTAGAGGCCCCACCCCACCCATTGCCTTGTTGTCCTCTACCAACATTGTTCAAATTATAATCCTGGGGTGAAAAGAGGCCTTGCCTTGGGGGGGTGGGGGAGGGTGGGGTCTCAAGTTTTACACAGACTTATATAGGAAAAAGCTTTAAAATCTTCTTGTCTGAAACTGCAAGGCCTTCTTGACTTTTGATATTTGGTATGTTGCATTGCCTTGTGATCCTCTACCAAAATTTTTCAAATTACGCCCCTTGGTTGAAAAGAGGCCCTGCCCCGGGGGTCTCAAGTTTCACATAGACTTAATGTATAGGAAAAAACTTTAAAAATCTTCTTGCCTGAAACTGCAAGACATAGGCTTTTGATATTTGGTATGTTGCCTTGCCTAGTGTTTCTCTACCAAAATGTTCAAATTATGTCCCTTGGGGGAAAAGAGGCCCTGCCCAAGGGGTCCCAAGTTCAACATAGTCTTATATAGGAGAAAAGTCTTCTTGTCTGAAAGTTCAAGGCCTAGGCCTTTGATATTTGGTATGTAACATTGTTCAAATTATGCCCCTTGGTTGAAAAGCGGCCATGCCCTGGGGGTCACTTTATGAGTTATATAGGAAAAAATACTTAAAGAATTGTCAGGTCATATTTCCTAGACTGTTTAATTATAATTACCTGATGACCCCAAGTGATTAGGGGTCACTTGACTGTGACCTTGACCTACTGACCTACTTTCTTGTTTTTTAAGATACAGCCTTGAAATTTGGACAACATATACAGTTTTGCACACCAATCTTAAAACTGACTTTCAGTGACCATGAATGTGACCTACTGACCTACTTTCTTAATATTTTAGCATCAGTTTGCCATTTGAAACATGTGGCTCATACTACTCAGGTGAGCGATTCAGGGTCGATATGACCCTCTTGTTTGCCGAATTTGGTTCTTTAAAGACAAACTCTTGCATCTAAGATCTTTGTCATTATAAGAAAAGTATGTGCTATTCTTTAACAGAGGGGGTGCCATTGTATTTTTGAAATATTAGAAATATATTATTCAGAAAAGAAAATATGAAAAAAAAATCATATATCCGTTGTGAATTTCTTTAGAGAGGTGTAATTTTATAATATACTGCAACAGTTTTTCCCTTCATAAACATTTACAGGCGAGAGATGTCCAGTTTTATGGCACCAGTGTTGTGTAAAGCCGGAGCTGTAGTGGTCTCAGTAGGATATGATCTTGCTCCACAAGGTAAGTTACAAGTGTTGTGTAAAGCCGGAGCTGTAGTGGTCTCAGTAGGATATGATCTTGCTCCACAAGGTAAGTTACAAGCTCTGCTGTCAAGGTGTCAGTAAGATATGATTTTGCTCCATCAGGTCAGTTGCATAATAATTGCTCTGACTGGTGCCGAAAGTATCCATGTCTGTTCTTGTATCAATAAATTTTTTTTATGTTAGTTCATTAGAGAGGGAACAGACATACTTACCAGAAGCCATGGATTCTATCTGTAGGCAAGGACACACCAGTGCTTTCGGAAATAATCAGTATCGTGTAGGTCATGTACACTCCACATATGTGTTATTTAGCCCTTACCCTGCTACATTTCTATAATGAACTTATCATCTTTCAATTCGGACAGTACCATTAAGTTTTTAAAGGGGTGCTTACCAAAAAGATACTGACTGAATGGTGAACTGTGCAGATTTTGATCAGACTGCATGAATGTGCAGGCTGATCATGATATAAACTGGTCACAAAGACAGAATCAATTGTGTGCAGCAAGATAAGGGTTAATAATTGATGTTATCTATAGACCAGTTTAACCTACACTTTGTTTTACACATTTGTTTTGCAGCAAATATGGATGAAATAGTTTCACAGGTGAAGAAAGCCGTCAGTTTTGTACTCACTATGGCAACAAGACGGGGCTCAAGGTCAGTTGATATATTTTGTATAGTACCAGTGCCATTATAGTTCATCTGGATGTAAGTTCTGGTCGAGCAGTTGTGATTCCTCCTTTGTTAGTTGTTCATCACCAGTCCCTCTGACACCATACACTAGAGGATGATGAAAATTTACCTTGATGTTCTTGGATGGTTCGTCCCCCTTTTATGTTGTTGAAATAGTTTTGCCTTGTGCTTATAAGGACAGAGCTGAAAATCATCTAGTTAACCATAGTATATTAAGTGGGTGGGATCTGATAATGCATATAAATCTATTGATAGAGCTTCAAGTGCCTGTGATGTTATGTAGGAAGTATAAATTAAAACAAAAAGAACTGAAAATATAAAAATTCACCAGTTTTTAAAGGTTTATTCTAAATATATCTCTTAGATGCACTGTGACCCCGACATTGTTTCTTTCCATTTTTCCAATTTGAAGCATTTTTTTGTGTCATTAAAGCAGCAAAATATTTTATAAATCTTAACAGCAGATTTTTTTGTAGGTTCAGTTTTTCCATTGAAAAAAGGTGGATTGGGTAATTATGCCAACTTGTAAAAATGAAAAAGATTTCTTAGTGATATTTATGATTATATAATCTAAAGTACCCCCATTTTTTAAATTTTACTTAATTTCAGAAATGCTTAAATAGTGGCTGAAGAAAATGCCTATAAAATTAAAATGAGTTTGGTGACCTATGTTTTTTCTGCCCATATTTGTCTTAGAAATTAATGTTCTTCAAGCTCATAGAGTATGAAAATATTCTTAACTGTAGAAAGTGATTCTATTGTTCCTATATTGTTGCAGTGGTGTGTATTTGTGTGGACATTCAGCAGGTGCACATCTTGCAGCATTAATGTTGTCCCAAAACTGGTTAGAGGAAACTATGGTCAGTCCTGGTATGATAAAAGGTAAGTCGGATGTACCAAGTGTAAATGTCACTGAGCAATCTATGGTTATTCCTAAGATGTAAAATATTGTGAACTGTTATCAAGAGCTTTTCTGAAGCCTTATTTTCACATACTGGTAGAACTTAACTTTATAAAATCATCAATAACACAGAGTAATGTGAAAATATAACTTGAAGAGAGGACATGTTAAAAAAGTTACATTAGATGAAAGAAATGTTCTCATATATATACTATTGATTTGAGGCCTCACTGGCTGAGTGGTTAATGATGTGTACTTTGAATCACTTGACTCTCACTTTTTAGCTCGACTATTCAAAGAATAGTAGAGCCATTGGACTCACCCATGCGTCCGCGTCTGCGTCGGCGCCCGCGTCCCGATTTGGTTAAGGTTTTGTATGTAAGCTGGTATCTCAGTAACCACTTGTGGGAATGGATTGAAACTAGGGATGGGAACGAATATTCGAATATTCGAAAATCGGTTAATTCGAATATAAAAATCAAATTAGAATATTCGTAAATTATTGTAATTTTTTTTTCAAAATAAGCATCATTGATTTTGGGCAATATGAGCGTGCTAATTCTACAGAATAAAACCATGTCATGTTAGTTTATCGCATATCAAAAGATGTCCAATTAACAAGAAAATAGCAATGCATAATTGGCAGGGGCCATCGTTATGGATTAACAGTTTGCAACAGGCGTCAGTGTGTCAGATGCATGTCAAAAGATGTCCAATTAACAAGAAAATTGCAATGCATAATTACCTGGGGTCATCACTACGGATTAACAGTTTGTATTAGGCACAAATGTGATATCTTTTTATCTTTTGTTCATTTTTATTGGTGCCTGTTTTATGTGACAAGTTGTAGAATTTTTTTTTCGAAAACAATACCAAACTTGTAGATATTGTCGATCTTTTCACAATATTTTGTACGACGTTTCAGACCATCCGCAGAATCAGTTTTCATTCGCAATCGGCTGTATTCAAATTATATTTTGAAGTAGTTAATAATAAAATCAAGAAAAACATATGATTGATGCATAAGTTCATATTGAGTAACATAAAACTCAACAAAGTAACGTAACATTGTTATTTCAGGTGCTGTGTTGGTTTGCGGAGTATATGACCTGAGACCGTTGGTCAACACTTACGTCAATGATCCCCTCAAAATGACAGTGTAAGCAGATACATATATGAAACTCAACATAAAAAGATAACGTACCACCTTTTTTGGATTAAGTTTTTATTTAAAAGTCTTTGTTCTAATTTCTTGTTTTAATTCTTAGTTGATTAACAAGAAATTATTTTGAAATACCAAAACCTCTTTTTTTACCTAAGGCAATTTTTGTTATGCCTTTTTATTCTCTATTCTTTATTGTTACATTTGGGAAAGTGAAACATTTTTGTCATAACACTGACTGGAGATCAGTCACAAAATGCTGCCTTACCATTGGTCAGTTTTAAAATATTTTTGAGTGGTAACCAACGAAAATATTACAGGGAGGATGCAGTGAGGAACAGTCCAGTGACACATCTCGACAAAATTGCTGGGTTCAGTGAGAAAAGAAGATTTATTGTTGCCTATGGTGATCATGATCCACCCGAGTTCCAGAGACAAAGTACAGAATTTAACATTGTAAGTATGTAGTGTACCCATTATTGTACTTTAGATTTGGTAATTATGCCCCCTCATTTATGTGGGGGGGGGGGTGCATATAGCATTGCTCCTGTCCGTATGTCAGTATGTTCATCCGTATATACATCCTGGATTCCTGTCCTACTCCTCTCACACTGATTTGCTTCAAACTTTCACAGATGAACAAGCTTGATGTGATCATAAAGGAAGGATTGTTTTACTGTGACTATAGTTACTGCAGATACCATTTGATAGTTTTGTTATTTAGAATATAGAGAAAAAAGAAAAATCTTGTGTGTCCAGCTCCTCCAACACTGTATTGAAAGGAATGCTTGAAAGTTTCACAGATGAAGGATCTTGATGTGAAGATGACCATAAGTAATGGACTTTTTTCTGTGGCTATTTTTTTCTAGAATTATGGCCCTTTCTTAATTTCACAAAATAGACCATAGTGTAGAAATTTGGTGTGTGCAGCTCCTCACATTTTTTAGAGGAATGGATTCAAAGTTGCTCAGATGTACAACCTTATCTGATTTGACCATAAAGGATGGGCTGTGACCATTTTGACCAGTATTATGGCCCTTCGTTTAGGTAGTTCTTCACATCTGGATTGAAATTTTTTCTACAATGTAGAATTTGATTAAATTTTGATTTTTCAAAACTTCAAAATATACCTGGAAAATTCAGTAAATAAATTTTTTGCTAGTCTAAGACTGATTTGAAAAATTTGAACCTCGTGCAATATTTCATAATGGGAGTCTATGGGAAAATCATAACTTTCATAACATTTTCGCAAATAGAAATATTTCTACAATGTAGATTTTGATGAAACTTCTCACAGTGTGTCCAGCATGATAAGGGTTAACATTTTGTGAAATGTGAGCGTGTGTATTTTAGGACATAATGCAGATTAATTTTTGCAAACATTTTGAATTTGTGAGTGGCATATATTTGCAAAAACAGAATCGTCACAAGTATTACCAAGTGTGCAGTATTTGGACAGTTTTAAGGAATGGAACTGTGGACTTATTCTACTTTACACCATTTTTTTGAATGAAGAAAATTTTAAACTTGTACGGACAGTTTCCTTGGAATACCAGTTCTATTTATGTTTTAGGTTGTGACTGCATGAGTTGCCCAAGTATAGATAAACCTGAGTGTATATATATTTTAGGCCTTATCTTCACGAGGTATACAATCCACTCTGATGGTCATACCAGATACTGACCACTTTAATGTGATAGAAAATCTACAGCTGGAGGATTACAGTCTCAGTCAGGTATCTTACAATATATATATCTGAGTGAAATAAGAACTGTGATAAGGGATAAGTGAAATTATTGAAATCTTAAGTTCATTTAAAGGAATGTTTACCAAAAATGAAAAAAAAATCAAAGATACCCTCAAAAACATTTCCAGACAAATAAGAAATAAAGTTTTCACCAGAAAATAGACTCCTTTAAAGGCGTACGCTAGAATTCCCTGTATATGAGATGGGCAAAAATTTTCCCAATAACAGAATTTCTTTAAACTTTGGATTATTAATGGACAATCATCTAAGAAACAAAAAAATGCAATAAAAATCATAGGTCACGGATTCGAAAAGAGTTATCATGCCCTTGAAAAACGTCATTTATGGGGAAATGCGTTTTCAAGGACAGATAACTCTTTTTCGCTACGGTGACCTATGATTTTTATTGTTCTTAGATGATTGTCCTTCAATATCCAAAGTTTGAAGAAATTCTGTTATTGGGAAAATTTTAGCACCAAATTCTAGCATACGTCCTTAATATATACAGTCAAACTTCGTTCGCTCGAACTCAGATAATTTGTACACCACTTTTCGCTCGAACTCGGCGTCAGGTCCAGGCAGTATCCCTGTTTAATGATTTTTGTTTGATGGCTCGAACTACCTATTCCTAGAACAAATTTTGCTGATCCCATCAAGGTTAAGCTAATGAAGTACGACTGTAATAAGGTTCAATATAGAGTAACAGAAAAAACATCAGCAGCATGCATTGATTATTTATAACAAAGATATGTCTTCAGTAAGAATTTCAACCTGTTTAATAAAAAAGAAGTAACAGGCATTATATCTTATGTGTCATCTTTTTGCGGCTATCCTAACTTCTGGAGAAACTGTATTCAATTGAATATTTAGTGACATTCTGTCTTAAGTTTTTTAATAATGATCAAAATTTGAAATAGTATGTGTGCACCCATCACATGTCTTTGTGAAACATGTTGTCAACTCGGTGCAAAAACTTTAACATTTAACCTACTAAATTTCTATAATGGACTGGTCCGTCATTCAGTTTGGGCAGTACCACTTCTTATTCAAAGAGTTGTTCACTGAAAATTTACTGATTGAATAGCAAACATTGCAGACCATGATTAGTCTGCCTGGACGTGCAGGCTGATCTTGGTCTGCACTGATCACAAAGGTAGAACCACTTGCCACCAGCAGGCTAACGGTTAAGTCATTGCAGTTACCCACACTAGTCTTGTGCTTGATTATTTGACAAGTAAATCTATCGCTGCAGAACAGGGTTCAAACACACTGCATGTTGGCTACTTTCATATATATATATTTTAAAACATGTTTCCTAACATTATGCATTACATGTGGGCACTTCTTTATTTCAGGAAATTGTGAAGCTCATGAATTTAAACATTGGTCCCATCCTCGACCAGATGCAGTCAACAAATATATCCTAGTCGTACATAAACAGTGGATTTGTTTGATGGGGAATTTGTGGTGCTGGGAACCAGTCTTTCAAACTAATTGTGTGGACTGTGTCTATGCCTAAAAATTGTGCTGGGTATTAGAATTATATCATAATTGTGTATCGGATGGCCAGTCTTTCAAACTGAATGGTGTTTGGTACTGGAATTATGTTAAATTTTTGGTATGGAAGCCTGTCTTTTAAACTAATTGTGTGAATTGTGGCCTAAGTTTGCACTGGGTACTGGAGTAATGTGAAAAATTGGGTGCTGACTTGTGACAGATAAATTTGAGACTTTGGTCAAAATTTGTACTGCTTGGAAACAGAATAGCAATGTGGACTAGGAGATAATCTTTGTGAAGCTGGGTGGCAGAAAGTTGCAAATGAAACTTCGGACACAAAAACAGGATACATAAAGTACACAGAAACAGAATACAGGAAGGACCAAGAAACATGACACAAAAACAGGATACAGGAAGTAAACAAAAACAGAATACAGGAAGTACACAATAACAGAATACAGGAAGTACACAAAAACAGAATACAGGAAGTACAAAGAAACAGGACACAAACAGGACACTGGAAGTACAAAGGAAATGGATACTGGAAGTATACAGAAACATGACACAAAAACACAAAAATAAGTAGAAAAGGTATAGAAAACAAGAAACAGAAACAGGGTACAAGTCATTGTGTTGTCAACATGATAAATGTTTTTTTTTACCTACAAAAAAGTAGATCATATAATGGAGTGTGTTACTGCTACCAACATGACAATAGAGTATTGATATTGTTACCCACATGATAATGGAGTGCTGTTGTTACCAACATGATAGTGAAGTGTTGTTGTACCAGCATGATAATGGAGTGTTGTTGTTCGGATAGAACATGGAAGTTTATACTCTGATGCTTTCCTTTGTAATACCACAAATGGTTTAGTTATATTTAAGAGAAATGTTAAGTGTGCAAATAATCATGTACATACAGGATATTACATGTGTCTTTTCATATTGAATTTATTAAACGAGTTGAATAAAATAATAAAATGAGAGGCTCTGCCGAGCATTTTATCAATTTTATTCAACGAGTTTAATAAATTCAATGTGGAAAGTCACAAATGTAATATTCTTTTTATCACATGTAAGCTTTTCCAGCGGAAACATAAAAAATTCTACTTTCTTTAACTATTATAAACAAGTCAGTTTGACCAACGTCTCCGATACTTTAAAAGCCGTCGACGTCAAAGCTTTATTACACTAGTGTATAATCATTTTTATGTAATGGCCTTATTTTACTCCTGCGACGTCAAACCTGTGATAAAATGAAAAAACTGAGATCCTTTAAGTCATGATTGTCTGGGTCCAGGATTCTAGAAAGGGAAGTTGCCGTAACTGCCTTTATAATGCAACCAAATATTACACATCACTTTGTTGTAGTAAAAATTATATATTTGGTCAGATTTATTAAAATCAACTGAAGATTTAAAGAATATAGGGAAAATTTAATTTTAGCGTCGAAGTTTCAGACTTAAAATAGTGAGGAACACAGACTAGATCTTCTGCTCAACTCATCCAAGTATCAGAACTTTTTGAACTGCTTTTCCTCTGTTTGCAGCCTTATATTTGAGTGCTTCAACTGAACTCGTCTGGACAAGATATCCTCACAGGATGTGAAATATTCCTTTCTTACCATATTATTTATGTGTTCATCAAACTAATATTATTTGTTAATAAACCTAATTGAATACGAGTAGATAATTCATTGACTTGTCATACGTTTCACTCTGGGCTTACTTTTAGTAAGATCCAGTGGTTTATACAGCACAACAGAAGTATAGCTGCATCCAATAGAACCTTTTTGAGCAAAGGTTGCATGCATTTTCATTGACAATTATATACATAGATAAAAGTGTTGTCATTATGCAAATGAAGGGTCACTGGTTTTTACTCATCCGTAATTTTGTATATACTATATAACCTCTGTGGAAGAGGACTGCTCCCTATCATTGCCGATGATTCTGTTGCTGTTTGTCTATTTTGAAAGGAACAGATACACAGATGCCATAGGTTGACTTAGGCACTTCTTTTTGGATAGGTTTCAAGTTACAGTAACAAAATTTAAGACAATTTGTGACTTTCTAGCTGAAATTGGTGGAGAAAGACCCTGGCTTTCCATCCATACAGTACATTCATTATTACAGGCACTGGGTAGAACCACTGGACAAAGTCCAGTCAGCTGTGTATCTTCTAATCTGAAAGAATTCTTCATTACAAGGAAGAAAACTACTTATACCACCTTAATACTGTAAAATCATTTAATTTCGTGGGCATGAAATTTCGTGGTTTTGGTTAAAATGGCAATTTCGTGGGGATATGAATTTGTGGATTTCAACTTCTGAACATAAAATGAATGGGAATCTAACTTGTTCGTTGGGATAACATTTCGTGGATTGACTCTTCCACGAAAATTAATCCCCCATGAATATTAATGATTTCACAGTAACACAATACAACTGCACTGGTATTGCGCTGGATCAAATACCAGCTTATTTATATTCTTTGCCATGTTCATCTAGTACGGAACTGTATATACAACAGAAAACCTTCCTTTGTTTGTATCAAATTTTATTTGCATTTTATAAATCTATAGATATCAATAATGACCTTCTGAACACACAACCATTCATCTGCATTTTACATGTTTACACAGATAGGTAAATACTTTAAATATGGTAAATATAATAAAAGCAGTAAAATGGTATGTAAAAGGTAAATAAAATGGACATTTATGGTTAAAATATCTCATCATGTACATGGACAGAAACAGGCTGTCATTCACAGAAACTTCAAATACCACATGACCCTTAAGGTCAAGGTCATAACCCTTGTAATTTAAAATGAAGGGTCATGACCTTTGACTCCAAGGTCATTTAGAATACAACCATGTGTGACCAGTAAAACAAAGATGACTGGTGTTTATTATATCTTAATTAAAGTAAAACATTCAAACCAGTCAAAAAAACAAATTTTGGTGTACTTGATTGAATCTGTAACATTTTTCACCTTCTGTGGAGCAGACAAAATATGTGTAAAATTCTGTAGAAATTTGTAACTGCTTTTTAAACATCTGTGGTTTTAACACAACAAGTCATAACTTTTACACATGATTGGATTGTTGTAAAACAGTCTCTCCTATCAACCCTTAATTCACAAAAACAGTTGGAACTATAAAACTATTCCAGATACACTCTAGGACTACACTACACACCCTTCCAAAATCAGTTCTAAAATTTGACCAGAATATCTTCAATTAATGTGTACCCTTTAACGAAATGTTCCTGTCACAAGAGAGAAAAATCTGCCCTATTCTACCGAAGAACATCCATTTCCTTTACGAAAATCTATGCACTGACTCATACAATAGAGTAACTAATTTCTAAATATTGATGCATACCAGTAATAATATTGTGAAAATAAAGTTTACTGATGAAAGAAGCCACTTAAATAATGCTGCATATCCTTAAAATGAAAATATTTAAAAAAAAATTCTGGTCAGATTTGACTAACATTTGAAAGGGTGTTACAAATTTAAATACAACCATTTATTGTTTTATCTACAAAAATGTATTTAGTATTTGTGTTATTATAGCACCATAATAAATATATGTGAGTTCCTTAATATATACATATATTTAGTATTACAACATATCAGGAAAACGAAATAAAAGATCATTCCTCAGACATTTGGAAACTTTTCATGCCTGCTACTCACAAATAGGTCTGGTACCTACTAAAGTCTTGTTGGTCAATACTGGTACCCATACGTACATCTACCATATACCAGTACCTACATGTTGGTCTATACTGGTGCCCATATATAAGTATACCAGTTGGTACCATACATAGGTCTAAACTGGTACCCACATGTAGGTCTATATAATACTGGTACCCATACGTAGGTCTAAAATGGTACCCACATGTAGGTCTATATAATACTGGTACCCACATATAAGTCTAAACTGGTACCCACATGTAAGTCTAAACTGGTACCCACATGTAGGTCTATATATACTGGTACCCAAATGTATGTCTATAGTGGTACCCACATGCAGGTCTATGTAAAATCTGTTACAGAAAATTAAGTTATTTCTGTAAATTGCTATTTAAGTTTATCCGTACAGTAAACCTACATGGTGAACGAAAATATTTGAAATCTGGAAAGCTTTTTACAATCTGCTACGCTTCCTAATTACTGTGCAGAAAATACTTCACAGTGAACTATGTGACAGAACTAAACTGCATGTGATAGTAAATGTGAGCAATGCATGAATTTAAGAGAAATAAAAAATGTCTAAATGCTTTTTTATTCATACTTACAAATTAAAAAAGCCATCAAATCAGTAAATTGGTGTCAGAATTGAAAGTGCTGAACTAAAGGTCTACAATTCTATAACATAAAGCGTCAACATTTCCCTGAATTTTATAAAAATCTCATTTGCAGTATCTGTACCATCATTTTAGTACCTTTTTGTTTCAAAACATATTTCCAGAATTAATTTACACTTGCATAATTAGTATTACCAGTCCTATATATATCTACACATTGGAATTAAAATCTAGGGCTTTGTATCTATGCTTTAATAAAATTAAATAAAAATATGACTACATATAAAATAAGGAATGGATGGGGGATGATACATAATAAAAGAATAATAATAATAAAATATTTGTACAGATGGTAACATTTAAAATGTCCACATGGAAGAAACAGTTTATGCTAATTTGTGTCAGTAGAATTTGTAAATGACCTTGAAGTCCACCTTTAATAAAAACTGTTTGTAAAACACATATGACCCCCTCAAAACAATGGGTATAACTATCACACTAATAGATATCTACTTTCGATGTTAGTTTGTCTAAGTATTCTCCATTTATGGATTGGAAACTTTTTTTCTGTCACCTTGACACCTGACCTGACACAAAAATTTATTTATTTGGGTTTTACGGCGCACCAACACAGTATAGGTTATATGGCGCCAAACAGGACTACAAATTTTGGTTTCACATCCCATTTACATCGAAATAAAAACATGAGGTATGAAATCAAAATTTGCATACCTGCTGGAATCACAGTTACTGCAAAACCAAGTGTTAAGACCCTATTAGTTGCCTCTTACGATCATGCAAGCCCGGTAAGCTATGGGTAATCTAGTGATCACTTGCAATCTTGCTATGGTAAAAGTAGGCCCAAGTATTCTCAAGATATTCCTTGAGAAATAAACTGTCTACAGATGGACTGACCAACTGACCAATCAACAAGAGCCGAACAATATAACCTCTTCTTTGAAGAGAATCATAAAAATGAAAAACAAAATCATCATCATAATACATGGGTATCTTACTATGTGTGTAAAATTCAATTGCTCAAAATTACGATAAAAACAACTGCTGGTAGTCGCACACTGGTTTCAGCTAACAAAAGTTGTAATTAACAAAAATAAAGCACAATTGGTGAAATGAGCATTTTGTTACTTTTTGCCAACATAAAAAGTAGTAAATCATACGTCAGTGCATAACGGTATACAGTTTTTTAACATGTTTCGAAAATATTTGAACTTACACATTTGTGTCATTTTCTCACAACCTCCCAAATCTAAATTTATCTGAAAACCTTGCCATTAAAAGAATTGCCAGCACAAGCAATGTGCTTTAAATTTACACTGTTTCATTTTTATAGAAAAGTTACTTCCCTTGAAGAAAAATCCAGCACTTGCGAAATCAAAACAAAAAAATATTAATTTAAAATGCTACCCTTCTTCCTTCGATAATCAAGCATTTTAAAACTCAGTATTCACTAACTACTCAATATCCTTAATTTGGAACAGTTGCTATAGTTACACTTACTACGTTTATGCCATTGATCTTTCTTCATGAACTTAACGATATTTCAAAACATTTACTACTATTCTAAAGTAATGGCCTCAACAACCCTTCCCGTTTATTTCCCTCCATATTAAGTTCCAAATAACATACAAATTTGTCTAGTATTGTATCATGACAAAATGATGTACTGGCTGGGTGTAAGATTCAATCCACTTGTGGTATTGTGGCAGAAATGTATCAACTGGCGGTTGACTATCTCATATATAGCATTTGTGTCTGAATGACTGCTTTTTTGTAGTCTTCTTGGCAGACACATATGTATCAGTGGTATGTGAGAGCAGACATTTATCTAGTGACACAAATGGTCCTGAATTACGACATGTCTTTCGAGTGTTTGGCCGTGTGTCAGTGTTTGTTGTTGTCTTCAACGATGGTGTCACCGTTGTCATCGGTCATCACTGTGACCAGAGATCCTACAGCCTTGCCGACCTGACCCGCCATATTGAACAACTCGCCAACATTATTGGAACCCGACACTGTAAAATATAATTAAAATTTTACGTAAATTTTAGATATTGTGATATTGCTTTATTCTGAATAACATGAAAGAGGAGACAAATACAATGTTGCTGTTAATTCTTTTTGTAAAGAAAAATATTCGAAAGCAATTCTATACTTATGAAAAGGTATGACAAGTGCAAAATAAAACAACAGCTGTCGGGGGGACAGCAATGCTCGTCTATTCAACAGCTTTGTGAATATAAAAGTCCAAAAAGGGGCATAATTTTGTAAAATTGCAAAATGGGGTTATGGAACCTGTACACTGCATATTAGATTATGACAGTGGACAAGTGTATGAAGTTTCAATTCATTCCCAACAGTGGGTACTGAGATACCAGATTACATATAAATCATTAACAAAAAAATTCTATGTCGAAAAAGGGGCATAATTTTGTTAAAATGCAAAGTAGAGTTATGGAATCTGTGCATTTCAGGTCAGATCATGACAGTGAACGAGTGTGTGAAGTTTCAATCCATTTCCATTAATGGGTACTGAGACAGCAGCTTACATACAAAAACTCAACCAAATTGGGATGCCGACACTGACGCATGGGCGAGTCCAATAGCTCTACCTATTCTTTGAAAAGTCTAGCTAAAAAGTCAATACGTGACAGTGTTTGAAGTTTTTGTTTTGTTTTTGTTGGGTTTAGAATAACAATGATACAATTTAGGTCATATGGCAACTTTTCCTGTGAAGAAATACCCCAGGTGCCACGCTAGGCATTATTTCAGACATGGACTGCCACAAGATAGAATCACCAACCTTCCATAAGCCAGCTGGATGGCTTCCTCACACGAAAGAATTCTACACCAAGCAAGGTTTCAAACCCACATCAGTGAGGGGCAAGTAAGTCAGCAGCCTTAACTTCTTGGCCATGGATGTCCCTTAAAACTGCTTAAAAGGTCTCAATTAAGACATAATTATACTAAAATATCTCACTGTATATTTACTGGAATATTCAAGCAGTTTTAACTTACCCCTGGCTCTGTCAGCACTGTATGGGGGTAAAGAATTATCAGCACCTAACACTGGACTCATATTCTTGTCATCATCGTGCAAACCTGGCAAGAAAATAATAATACATGCATTTCAAAATGTAAATAATTATATTGAATGACACTTCAACAATACTTGTACTGCATTGTTTTTAGTGAAAACTTAATGCTTCTACACTAAAAGGAAAGATTTGATTGACCATCCCTAAACTAACTTCCAAAGGAAGGTTAAGTGCTTTAAGTTTATAAAGAAACATTAGTGTGTTCAATTTCTTCAAATTTTAGAAATATGTATTAGGACTATCTGTATTTCAAACAGAATTCTGAGTTCATGCTCCAATTTTCAAATTAAGCTCTCAAAATATCTCGATTAAAATGTAGAAAAAAAAAGTCAAAAAAAGTATGGGACCTACCTGTATGTTCATGACCATTCATCTGTGGTGTGGATTCTAGCTGCGGTATCAAATATTTGGATGTACCACCGGGGAGGGAACTATGGGATGAACTGGGCGTGGTCATTGGTGAACCATGTATGGATGAGGATAATGATAAACTCTTATCTCCCGACTGAAATATACACAATGATAACGTCTCATTATTCAGTACAATGTATAGTAAAACCTCAATGAAACCTTTGAAGATGTTTTAAATGATAAATGAAAAGCCAGAGAACATACTGTCTATACTCTAAGCCTTATACTCGGCTTAATGGATGGCTTATTTTATCTGATTTTATTGTGGCCATATCCCTTTAAAACGAGATGGGCAGCGACAGTTAAAAGTTATCACGCTGTCTTGAAACGTCCTATTGTTTGGACTATGTCTATACCAGACATAACTTACATAACATAGATAAACTAGACACTACCTACATAATGTAGTAATTTTAAGTCATTTTATATATTTTGAGCACAAAAATAGATAATGGTCGTAACAGATTCAAAATTCATCTTTTAAAAATTGTTACACAGCACTACTTAACTGTTTACAAAAGGAGCTGTATATATTTCTTGAAAGATTCAGAAAACTAACCTGTTCTAACAAATGTCTTAATCTCTGTAACTGAGCCTCTAGTTGTCTATTGTGATCTTCTAGAATTCTCATCCTGGCTTCTAGACGACCTTTATGTTGCCGTAGCAACTTAGCTTCTGCAAGCATTTCTTCATCATGATTTGTGAAATCATCTTCGTTTGCCTGAAGTGTCTTCTCATTGTTGTTATGTTCTTGTTGCGTTCGAAGTCTGTCGTACTCCGCTTGTAATGTTCTGGGAAAAAAAAAAATATAGACGGCATTTTAAAATGAGCCACGCCATCAGAAAACCAACATAGTGGGTTTGCGACCAGCATGGATCCAGACCAGCCTGCGCATCCATGAGAAAACCAACATAGTGGGTTTGCGACCAGCATGGATCCAGACCAGCCTGTGCATCCACGCAGTCTGGTCAGGATCCATGCTGTTCGCTAAAGGTTTCTCTAATTGCTTTAGGCTTTAAAAGCGAACAGCATGGATCCTGACCAGACTGTGCGGATGCGCAGGCTGGTCTGGTTCCATGCTGGTCGCAAACCCACTATATTGGTTTTCTTATGGCGAGGATCAAATGTTTTGAAACTTTTTATTTTAAATTTTGATTGCATATATAAGAATTAGTCTTACTAAGATGTATTATTCAATGGGAGTTGGTTTGTTGGATTTACAATTTCTCCCCAGTTGAATTCAGTTCATGCAAGAATTAGTTATGAACGGAATTCTAAGGTTCCTTACCAATATTTAATTGATAACTTTCACACATAGATCAATTCCCAGCTTCTCCAGTGCAAAACTGACAATTTTCACAAATGGATTAATTCCCAATTTCCATACCAGTACTAAATTGACAATTTTCACACATGGATTATTTCCCGATTTTTATACCAGTACTAAATGTCAAGTTTCATAAGGATATCAAGAGTTGTATATTCTAACTCTATCAAGAATAGTCGATGCCCAAACCAGTGAGAGAACAATATGATGTCAAATTACTGCATGAGTCTGGATCATTATTACTCTGATGAATGATCAGCATAATTTCTATCATTACGTTTG
The DNA here is from genome assembly GCF_021730395.1 of Mercenaria mercenaria. NCBI lineage: Eukaryota > Metazoa > Mollusca > Bivalvia > Venerida > Veneridae > Mercenaria > Mercenaria mercenaria. The sequence goes on from NC_069364.1 coordinate 1,413,839, forward strand.
CCCCCTCGTAGCTCAATTCTTGTGTGCCTTTTAATAATCTGACCTGTGTTATTTAGGCAATAATCCACACAAAGACCTTGGTTGTTTGATATGTATACAAAAAGACTCATATCCAAAAGAATATACATGATTTTAGTTGGAGGAGTGGGTGATAGTAATTCTGAGCTAGCTTTTGTAGTCTAACCTCTTACTACATAGCCTTTCTTCAGGAGAGTAGTGAATACACTTCAGTTTAACCTTTACCCTGCTCAGTTTCTAAAATGGACAGATCCATCATTCAATTTAGGCAGTACCACTTATGATTCAAAGGGGTGTTCACTGAAAATTTACTGACTAAATAGCAAACAGTGCAGGCTGATCTTGGTCTGCACTGGTCAAAGGCAAAATCACTTGCCGCCAACAGGCTAAAGGTTAAATAAAGATTTTAAAACCATGAATAATTAAATTATTTTTTGATATATTGTGCACCTCTAACAATTAGTAAAATGTTAAAATTGGACTCTGTTCATTTATTATTTTGCATTTTCTACAAATGTGTATTTGCTTTGCAAATTCTGATATTATGCCATTAAGCACCAAGACAGTCCTTTTAAAATCTGTACAACAGGATATTACAGCCAGTGTGAACAACATATAATTCAAAATTGTTTGCTTGTCTGCATTGCTATGGTTACACTTTAATCCACAAATAATTACAATACAGGCAGTAATCGATGTGAAGCAAGAAAAGAACAAACAGTGTCTGTTTCATTTCTGTCTTTCTAGATGTTTCACAGCAACAATTAGCTGATGTAAACTCTGATATATACCAGAATATTCAATGTAGCAGACCTTCTCAGTCAATTTTACCTAATAAAGGCATCTGATAACAAGGCACATTTTTTCTCCATCTGAAAACTGGAACCAGCAACAATATATACACACTAACTAGATTACAAATTCCATGCAGAGCAATAAATAACAGGATAAATTGATCAGCAGAATGCAAATTAACTTCCTGAAAGACATGTTAAAAAGGATTAAGATTTTTTAAATGGAGAGGGTGTTCCAGTTAACAACGCACCCATTGCCCAGGCTTAATTTCATTCCATACTGTCTTAACCTTTACCCTGCTAAATTTCTAAAATGGACTGGTTCATCATTCAATTTAAGCAATACCATTTATTATTCGAAGGGGTGTTCACTGAAAATCTACTGACTAAATGGTGAACACTGCGGACCATGATCAGCTTGCATGGACGTGCAGGATGATCTTGGTCTGCACTGGTCGCAAAGGCAGAATCACTTCCCGCTAGCAGGCTTAAGGTTAAAAATGATTAGGTATCATATATATACATATGGTATTATGTGTGTGTCTTTTTGTACTGAATTTATTCATTCAATTTAATAAATTCAATGTGGAAAGACAAAAATGTAATATTCTTTTTATCACTTGTCAGCTATTAAAATTTCTTCTTTATCTATTATAGACCAGAATCTCCTAGACTTAAAATGACATCAGCATCAAAGCTTTATTACACTAGTATAATACTAAAATTTTGTAATGGTTTTATTTCCCTCCCACAATGTCAAACATAAGATAAATGTATTTATATGGACTTTCCACATAATACATGTATGGAATGCCATTTTCCCTGTTGTATGGTCTATCCACACATACATGTATGAAATGTTGTTTTCCTTGTTGTATGTTCTATCCACACATACATGTATGGAATGCCATTTTCCCTGTTGTATGGTCTATCCGCAAATACTTGTATGGAACAGCAAATTGTCCTTGGTGTATTTACATGACCTGTCCTAATGTAAACGAATTGAATCTCAAGTGAACTGTCCACACATTTAAGTATGAAACCTTAAGTTTTCCCTTGTGTATTTTTATGACTTGTCCACACATATATGCATGGAATCTCAAGTTCTACTTGTTTGCTGGTTTACTTACTTATTTTCTTCTTCAAGATCTTTGATCATTGCCTCGAGTTCTGTTTTCTGATGTACATCGACAGCCATCATTATCTGCATAGGACTCTTCAACTGAAATCACATACAACCTCCAAATCTTCAGCTAACTGTACATGTTTCAAACCTCAACAGGTGTTTTAATTTGTTCAAAAGATGTCTATTTCAATTTCCTATGAAATTTTTTATCTGGCCAGGTAGGTACATCATTATTTATTATGCTTGTTTAGTTACAATGCTGTGTGAGGTATGTGTTGAAACAATGCTGTGTGAGGTATGTGTGGAAACAATGCTGTGTGAGGTATGTGTGGAAACAATGCTGTGTGTAGGTATGTGTGGAAATGAGGTGTTTCAAGAGGAACACCTGCATTGTGACTCAATCTTAGACCTCTCTATTCCAACACCTGCCATTAAAGGAAAATAATTCTAAAATATATAACATTAACAAAATTAATCTTTGGACAATTTCTTTTTTAGAAAGAATTAAGTTTTCTGGTGCAAGTAAATAAAGAATAACTTACAGCAAGCTGTGAAGTGTCACCATTCAAACTCTGACAGTACTGGGCTATCAAATGATGCTCATCATCTCTGTATAATATAAAGTTTATTTATAGTTTTGTTTGTCTGTTTGAGTTTTACGCCATTTTTCAACATTATTTTAGTTATATAAAGGTGGGCAGTTATTCTAACCAGTGTGCCAGTACAAACCTGTTTTCTGTAAGCAACTGCTAACTTCCCCACATGAATCAGAGGTGGAGGACAAATGATTTCAAATTCAATGTCTTTTATCAAATCGTCACGGAAAAAATAAGCCCCATCTAACGACCCCGTGATCTGTAGATCTGCTCTCACCCTATTGAGCTAAGTGGGTGGGCTTCTTTTTATAGAATTTTGTTGAGTTTTAACTTCACAACACAGTATTATGTCATATGGCAACTTTCAACCTTTTGAAGACCCCAAGTGCCCCTCTGGGCATTATTTCAGGCACAACACCCTGGTGGCACCAATGTTCTGTAAGCCATCATGCTTGTAAGACAGCTAGATGGCTTCATCACAAGACAGAATTCTAGGCCCAAAGTGATGTTTCGCACAGAAATAAGGGGCAAGTTATCTGAAGTCAGCGACCTTAACCACTCAGCCCAGGAGGCCCCATTCTATCCTGGTAAACTAACATTCTATTTTCCTATTTTCTGAACAATTAATCTTAAAAGTGAAGACTGTCTACTATTGTACCACTTTCATTTCCACTAGTCTTAAACCCAAGAGAAGCAATGCTGCATTCAGACTTGATTAACAGTATTCATGTGTAAGTCTGGGATATATCCTTCCCTCTCTGACAAAACATTGTGGTCATGACCAATTAATGTAAGGCAGACATCCTAATTAATGTAAGTAAGACTGAGCTCAGGATCCTGTTAGTACAATATAAAAACAGTTTTTGTAGATTCCTGTTGATCAGACACTCCAGATCAATATGTAATAAAATCTTCAACTGTTTAAAGGACAACTGGGGCTAACCACAAGTTGTAAGATTTTTTTCTTTTTATGTTTTCTGCAATCTTTGACAGTAGCATAGTGGTTTTAAACAACTTCACTGAATAAGTTTTCAGCATGGTGCTTTACTAAGATTATGGAGACTCTGTGCAGATTTCTATCTAGGAAAAATTACGAATATGCAATCCACAGAGTTTCTTCAAATGACAGATAGGCCCATGAGGTAGTATTTTTATTCTGTATATCATCACTATTCTTTGAAAATCCACTGTCAGTTTTGGTGTTAAGATTTTTATTCATGTGTTTTAACAGCCATACTTCCCTTTCATGATTTGAGAAATAACAGGAGTTTTAGGATTCACTTAGCAAACATGAAGTTGCTAAATGATCTTTTGGAAAAATCCGAGATTTCCTTTTTTTTCTTCCATTTTTGTTTTGTTTTGAAAACAAGTAAAAACAAATCAGTAATTTAGTTTTATACACTTCCTGAAAAGCGACCATATCTGCCACTGGAAGGACAGTGTCATTATATATGTAACTTTATTTCAAATTGAATCTGAACTGTAGATGAAAGTGTTATTCAAATTTGATGAATGAGTCTGACAGCAGATCTGTGAGAAAATTCAGTCAACAGAAACTTACACATCTGGGGCAGCTGTAGCCTGTCTCTGTTCAACTTCTGCCAACCTGTAACACACAAACCTAAACATTTCATTACAACTCTTAATTACCATACTGTTTTATCTTCCTAATTATGGGCGCTACCATTTACGGGTATTGTAAAATCAGTAATATTTGTCGGGGAATACTTTTCGTGGTTACGCTTATCCACAAAATTAAAACCTCACAATCAGATAAAACACCCATTCATTAAACATTAATGGATGAAATCCACAAATTGAATTCTCTACAAAATTTGACGCTCTAGAAACTGAACAATTTCTGTATATTTTTTTTATTGGAAAGTGAAGTCTTGTAGGCAATATAATTTGCCTGGTTGTTTCTATGCAAGTCAAAATGGTTTTTCATTTAAAGAAGTAGCACCTGAAAAAAAAATTAACAGCCAAATCAAGAACAGTTCATTGACTGTTCTTAAAGCTCTTAAAAGTCAAGACATTCATTTCACATATTACTCCTACTTGTGGTTACAAACAAGACTTTGTAGACCAGTCTCAAAACTCTAGCATTGGTTGATTGGTTGATTTTGAATTCGATCATTAAACTGACCAATGGAAATGATGCAATCTAAGACTGATCTCCAATGGTTTTTAATAGCCTTGAACCTAGGAGCTAATAATGTCTGAAGAATTTGAATATTTGTAATGTGAATGAAGGTCAGACTGGCATGTTTTATCACAACACTGTACCTATAACATGCTGGCAGAACAAAAATCATCTTAAAAAGTCGAATTGTCTAAGTGATGGTCACTGACATCAAATGTTGACTTTGTATCTAACCTATCACCAAATTTGGTAAAAAACCTCAATGTATTCTTTAACAAACCATAGTTGGAAGGGGCAAACCTTTCCTTCGCAATGAAAAAAATGTCTCCTAAATTGACAACATACCTGTTGGCATACAGCTCGAGGCGGGAATGCATGTCTTGTGATATACTGTGCTGTGGGGAAGGTGACGGGCTGAAAACAAACCAATAAAATAAGTCTTGCATATAAAATTGTATTTTATCAAATTGCCATAATATGGTGTGCATTGGCAACACTGTGTCAAGAAAACTTGTATTCTTAGATCAAGTAGTCAAACTTGAGACCCTGGTTGTGTAGTCTGGAACCATCTTAACACTAGACATACACGAAGATTCCATCACTAGGTTACATGGAACATTTTGATAACATCTATACTTTATAGAAATAAATATTTGCAAACTATACTCAAATAGATCAATTTGTCCAGTATAACACAATACAACTGCCATATAAAAGCACAGAAACAAACTATCTGTGACACAAGACAATTCTGAATCAAATATCATAGCACAATCAAATTACCATCTCCAACATGAAGAGCAATTACAACAACAGCAGACGTCAAACTGATGCATTGTGGGAACAAGATATTCCTAGCAATCACAAATAATCGAAACGTTTTTACTCACATCCAGTATACCTTGAAAACTTTATTTATCATTTGATTAATGAATTGATTATTAGCAACTTTTATTCACATCCCATAAATAAATAAAAGCTCAAACATCAGATAAAGGCAAAATTAGTGATGAATTCCTTCTATTAAATAGCACCATATAAATTATTCATTTTGTTCTGCAAAATTTCCTTTTTTACAGCTTTTTATTCCTAACTTGTCCGGTTACTGGTCAATGGAAGATATCAAAATATACACTCCCAAACTCCTGCACGATACCATTGCTGAATAATTTGTTAATGGACACAGTATCGCATAATGTTCACCAAAACATAAAAACCGAGCTTGAAAAGTTGTGTGCAAAATTTATACGCTTAAATGTGAGTTATATGTCGTTTTAGGAACTGTTGAATATTTTATTATATGTAGAAAATGGCAGAATATTGGGAGATAACAGCTAGATAGGGTGCATTACGTAAGAGATCGCATAATTTCATTGTATTGCTTTATATGAATGCTTTTGTGTTCCTAGAGGAATATAAACATGTCTGCTTCTATATGTTTTGATTAAACAGAAATCTAAGAACAGACCTGTATGTTTTAACAGATAATACAACTAGAAATGTGTCTAGAGGACTGGAATGCCATGGCTATGTGATGTTAGGACAGACAGTCAGTAATGGCACCTTGACAACAGACTGAACCTGAAGTTTGACCATGACCTTTGACCTAAGGTTCCAAGTCTTGTAAGGGACATGTCGATTTGACCTTTAATTGTGACCATCACCTTAGACCTAAGGTTCTTGCAAGAGACATGCCAATTTGACCTCTAACTGTGACCTGATGACCTTTCAGTTCAGGACCCAAGTCTTACATTTGACAACGTGTCTAATTTTACTGATTTAGTCTGTTAAATTATTTAGATATCCATCCAAGTAAAGTTTTAGACCAAATACGTAAAATGAAATGAAACGTCTGACCTCTAAGTCTGACCTTGACCTTTGAGCTAGGGGTCTTTATCTTGCATTTAACATATCATCAGAAAGTTCTCAGCAGGAAGCAATATTCCAAAGCCAGAAAAACAGATGCTTGAATAACCATGACATAATAAATGGCATAGGTTGGGGAGGTCGAAAAAACAACATAACCCAAACGCAGAGAAGAACTCTTAAAACTGTGAAAAGAAACATAAAATTTAGGAACTGAAGTCAAAACATGAAGCTATTAATGCAGCGGACTGATGTTATAAAAGATGCCAAACAGTCACTATATAACAGAATGTGAAAAATGCATGAACAAGCAACTTAATTTCAAGCTTCAGTAAACATATGTACAATGATGCATACTATTACATACTCGTTTCTATTCTCCGTTAAGTTACACTGGTACTGGAAACGTCAATATTTTTCCATACACTGACGCCTGAATTTCATATTGGGTGCGTGACATAATTCAGTGTGTGTTGTTTCACTATTTTTTCTATTTAGTTCAGTATTGTCAATCCTATTCAGGCTATTGAATATATTTATGATTTTTTACATAATATTTATACGTGTAGATGCGTATGTAATAAAAAGGTTATTATCTTTGCATCAGAAAATATGCACTCGTTCCTCAGCGGAAGAATATTACGCTCCTAAAGTCGCGCAATATTTCCGCTTAAGAACTCGTGTTGTGCTTATTTTCCAATACAAAGCTAATAACCTATAAATATTTATAAGTCATTATATTGACATTTAACATTCCATTATAACATATCGGATTTTGAAAAATCAAATGCAAAAAAGGAAATTATTTGCCACAGCCTCATCAATTAAAGATAGAACTTCACACGCAACAGAATAACAGTTACAAACTGATCTATAGAGTTACAATCAATAAAATATCACAGTAACAGATATTGATAAAATGTCATATATCTCCACTAACGATAATTATTATATCGCAAAAAATACGTGCTACTACTGCTATATCGCAAAAATTACTCATTAGGGAACCATCGGTTCCAACATCTGATAAAGAGAACAGTTTTTGAGACAGATCATACTACACAAAATGTTTCATTAAATACGACAGAACCTCGATCTACCTGCAAATATTCCTACAAATTTTGTAAAATTAATGATTAACTCCCCTAAGTAAACTAATATAGATTAAGTTATGTTTGCAATAGATTCATTTTTGCTACTATTTGCACTTGTGAACTATTAACATCACAAATGATGGTGCTAACCCATTAAATAAAGCCTATGTGTTAACTACTTAATCTACAGTAATAAGATGGTTTTTCAAACATGTACAAATTCATTTTCCTGGAGTAAATGACAACTGTCTTACATGGACTCTAGGTGGAGGACAATCAAGACTGGACATGAATTGTCAATAAAGGGGACTATACCAAAACCCTGGTTCTGAAGGCTTCAGTTGCCTCTCCAAACTGGACCTGGATCTATGCTTATATATAAAACTAGGATTGGATACCAGTTTCAAAAGTGTAGCATCTGATTGGATGATTTTGAGCTTAGTCTTGAAACTGACCAATGGTAAGGCTGTATTTTGAGACTGGTCCCCAAATTCACTTTTACAATGAAAACAGCAGGTTGTCTATGTACATATTGTAGAGTAGCCTAATCTACATGTATTCACAGTAACCATTCAGGCATTCCCAACAGTGTGATCACAAAGACAGAATTACAGAATAAATTGATCAGTACTTTAACACTCCTGGTTCTACCATTTCTGGGTAAAGCAGTATAAGGCGATTTGTATATACAGATATATTGATAAAGGAGAAATGGGTTTTTCTCTTTCACAGGTTATACAAATGGTAATAGGAGGGGTTTGTCTGGTAAACACTATGTTTCAACAAGCTAACACATTCATACAACAAACAATATTCATATTCAATATTTTCATAACAGATGATAAGATTAGCATGCTGAACATAATGTTAATTGTTTACTCAAGGTCAAACAGATTGCCTAAATCTGTGAGAAAGCTTCACATTTTAGCAGGCTGAAAATCTGTTTTTATTCAGTTTAACATCACTACAACCAGTTTGTGTTCTTCAATACTGCACAGTATAATCAACACATGTTTCATATCCAGTTTATTTCTCATACAAAATAATATCAAGTACAGAATGTTATATATCTGCAGTAAGCAGCTATTCCCTATAGACTATTATACATCAATTTTATTTATTTGCTTCCTATTTTTTTAATTCTTGGATGGAAAAATTAAACAATATTACTACCTTATAAGGAATTCCACACCCATGTTGGAACTTAACCACTCTTCACAAACTTCACAACAGTTCATAAACACAACTGATTTATTGCCTTATAAACACGAAATTGTTCACACACACAAATATATATTCCAAGTCCTCTCCACTACTCCCGACTCCTCTCTACTACTCCTGATAAACTTGTTCAGGTATTTAAATGTACTTTAATCCTATCCACAGACACCGGAATTCCACACAAATAAATAATATTCAATAAATATCAATTAGCTCAATTGTAAATTACATCCAAGTTCAATTTATATCTATTTGTAGCAAATTATTTCATTTTAGAATGGATTTACTAGGCAACCTTTATTTAACAACACCAATTGCGTCTTTTACTCTACTGTAAGATTCCAATCAATACGTAGAGCAGGTTTTTTGCTTATCCGATGCTTGGAAAACTATCATTGATCGTAAAATTGATTTTTGTCAGGCAATGATTCACAGCTTTATACATATTGACCATCAACAATAAAATTGTCTTTTTCACACAACTTTTCATTTTTCATACAATTGGATTAGTTGTCTTGAAAATATAATTATAGGAACAGTAATGAAGTTTCTCTGAAAATGTTTTTTTTGCTCTTATGAAGAAAACATTGAAGGAAGACTTTCTTACAGCTGTATTTTTTCAGTAACGGAGAACTTGCTTGTACTGATAAAAAAAACTTAGAAAAAACTATAACAATGCTTCTAAAATACAAAATGACATCTGTTTTCTTTTCCAGACCAGTTGATATTTTTCCTATAATATCGGATGGGGAATTTCTAGCAGCAAGTTGAATAGATGATTATTAATCTATTTTTTCCATTCCGGGAGGTAAGAAGTGTAAATGATGTAACCACTGAGAGCGAGTCAATCAACACAGCAACTTTCACAAACTATTTTCTTCATGATTTCCAATCCCAATAGAAGCAATAACTGAAAGCTGATTGGAATATTTTTTTTTTTTACCTATACTGCATTATAGCGTGGCGATAACTCAAGCAATTATCACACTCTGCATGAAATCTGCAGAATACTTGTCAATTATTCATACCAGTCCTTACAAGTTTATTAGAATTGGTGACAGACGACATGTCAATGACAGCAGACAGATAATGAAGCTATTGAATGAAATAATTTAATCAAAAATGCTGCTTCCAAGGATATAAAATAAATTTGGAGACCAGTCTCAGAATGCGGTATTTTCATTGGTCAATTTCAAAATTGTGACAGCCAATCAGGAACTTTAAGTTCTGAGACTGGTTCCCAAACTCTCTTTTATAAACGTTGAACCCAGATCAGGGCCATTACTTAGCAATGTTAAAAGTATAAAACACAGACTAAGGAGTTTGATCTTTTATTATCATTTTGCTTTAGCATTGTTAAACTATCATGATTATATAGTAACTTAACTTTGCATGGAAGTGCATTTGATAACTTCTAACATCTCTGCCAAATTTCATTCATTTCAATTTACTATAAACAAAGTTATGATATTGTAGTTTCAGACTAAGAACGTTCATGAATATGGTTGCAGCATTCACTTATTTCATCCTATATGGTTGCGGAACTCTCCAAACAAGTTTGTTACTGCAGCAATATGATGCAACCATATTAAAAGATGAAATACTAGAACGAAAAGACCACAGACCTGTGGAAATGAGATGGATATGGGTTAAACCGTACCATAAAATAAAAAGACGTAGAAAGACATAGAATAATTGATGAATAAACTGTTTGATGAGTCAAGTACCTTATATAGCATGAAAAGACAAAATCCAATATGTTTTCCCTCTCTAGACAGTAACCATCAGCCTGAGTCATTAAATAATGCAGGAGTCATTGGGGGAATTAAAGTAAACAAATCAAATAAAGTTTGCCGAGATGCTGCTGCATACAGAAACTTTTACAGACATTTTGAAATGCATTCCATCTTAAGTCTAGTCATGCACTCATTGAACCTGAATTGTCTGTTTCTGGAAACTGTCTAGTACATACTTTGTTCTTTTTAAGGATTGTTTTAAGTTTGGGTACTTTTATTTTCCCTGTACTTGTGACCACTGTTACTTGTGAATTAAGAACACTGCAAAATCACTATTAATTGTCAGCAAATAATTTTCCTGGATTTCTGGGTAGATGGTTTAAGTCCCTACCTGGAATGGATGGAACAACTAATTTCTAATTGAGCCTACAACAGGTGTCTTATTTATCTCTAGACCAGTATGTCTGAAAATAGTGTCAACTTCAGTATATTACCCAGCACTGAATACTTGTCAGAATATCACCAAAGACCAGGAATGGAGCTTGGGATGACATCCATTGTAATCCAGTATGTTAACCACTAAGCTACTGACTCACACTGCCTAACCACCGAGCCAAAGTTCTCTTCCTTACTACCAAATCTAACCAAATACTACTTAGTCAAGGGCAACAACTCTTAATGATATTCAGATAGCATTGAATTACTCACCTTTCTAATGCATCTCCCTCCAGTACTGTTTGTACAGGGAGATAACCCAGTCGAGGATGTTTTCGAAAATGCCGTTTGGTTTTGAACTTATTTTTGACAACTTTGGTGAAATCTCGAATATCTTCCCCTGAAGAGGTCTGAAAGTAAACAAACCAAATCGTATTACAAGTCAATCAGGTATGTATTTGATGTAAGTAATAGTTGACATTCAGTATTTTCAACCTATGGCAAGTTCAAAGTTTGACCAATACTGATTTACAAAGTACTGTAATGTATTATTCTTAGAGGTTGTGATGGTGATGGTGCGTAAAATAAAACACTACATCCTACTTACAAAGATGTTACTGAGAAAAGACTAAGATACAGTCAAATCTGTCTTTTGAGACCATCTCTGAGAAAAAAAAAGTAAGGTATCCATTTACAGGTGTTTTTGTAATACCAAGTAAAAATGTACAGCGAGTAAGTAAGCTGAAAACAGAAAATGGTGAAATATCTGTTTAAGACAGGTTATGTAATCACGTTCTTTATTTGCAGGTGTGACTGTATTATCTTATAAGAAGTAATTTTGACTTACAGTGGTACAGTATTCTTGTATAGGATGAGTAAGTTTGTGGTGCTTTGCCCGACGACCTGAGAAGAAACAATTCTGGCACATGTCGAAGTTGAAACATCGTAAACATCGATATCTGAAATATATATCCCAACATCCATTAGTCTGTAAAACTGATTTACATTTACCCAATAAAAGTCTCAAGTTTTATGATTTCTTCTGGTTACTCGCAAAAATGTCACATATTGTATTTAAACAACATTTTATGGCTCAGATTTCTTACAAAACTGGAGATTACTACAAATCAAATAAATTTTTTACAAATGAGCAATGCCATGAGAAAACCAACATAATGGCTTTGCGACCAGCATGGATCCAGACCAGCCTGCGCATCCGCGCAGTCTGGTCAGGATCCATGCTGTTCGCTAACAGTTTCTCTAACTGCAATAGGCTTTGAAAGCGAACAGCATGGATCCTGACCAGACTGCGCGAATGCACAGGCTGGTCTGGATCCATGCTGGTCGCAAACCCACTATGTTGGTTTTCCCATGGCACTCATGGATTTTAGTTCAAGAAGCACTTATTGAATTTAGAGTAAGAATTTCAATTTCAAATTTTTGAATTTCAATATTTTTAACAGAGTTGACAAAACATGAAATATTTCCAAATAATTATATAATTATTCTTTTAGCCAATTTTCAATGCTGTAACAAAAGAAAGGAAAATTTCAAAGGAATTTTAAATTAATCACATAAACTGACCTCAAGCCAACAATTGGGAAAGTTTTACAAATATTGCACTTTGCTTGATGTTTGGCGTTTTCTGCTGCAGCCAAACGATGCATGACTGGTACCCAGACCAGCGACTGCGGTTCCAGGCGTAACCACTCCAGGAAGTGTTTCACCTCTATCTCTGGTTTACCATTTACCTGAAAACATCAGCAGAGAAACAGTTTTATAGATATTTCATACTAAACAAACTGTTGCTAGTCTATTTAAAATAACTCTGTAGGATATGAAAAATTATTTGGGGAAAAACACATTGGAAAAATATACTGGACAAGTCAATGGACTAGTCCAGTGTTTTTGCAGATGGGTACGAGTCTTAATACACCATATACTGTACACAATAATACAGTACAACCTCTCCAGAGCAGTCCTCTCTTCAGCAAAAACCTCTCTATAACAACATCATCAAAATTTCCCTAAGATGAAATATATTATCAAATCTACCTCTCCAGAACAACAACCTCTACATAACAGTTGATATTTGTATCTCCCAAAGGGTGTTGCTCTACAGAGGTTGCACTGTATTGTTAAATTGTACTTTTTTCCATTTTTTTATTTTTGGGAAAACAATATAGACTGATATGACTCCAATGAAATGTATACAGAAAAGGTGTTTCATGTATTTATTGATATTGCATTTCATGCTTATACTTTAACTGGTCAACAGCTTTTGTTGTTTACAAATATACTGTATAGTCACATGGTCCAAATGCAAATAGCCGATTGGATAAGCAAAATAGGTACAAAATCAACACAATATGGAATATCTTCATCCATATATTACTTTGTTCTTTCATAAAGTCAACATTTTGCATCATTCACTGTTTATTCTTTCTTGTTCTAAGGTGACATTTAATTTAAAAGTAAGAATGATTCACAGTATATAAACATTTAATTTACCTTTTCAAAACAACTTCTGACACTAGGTTCTACGTTACTTCCTCCGAATGCTGCGACTTCACCGAGCTGGCGTGGAACCTGCATACAGTCGTGTAGTAACAAACCAAGCTTACGTTGATCTGTGAACCCATTCTTATCTGCGATCAACCGGAACAAAACTGTAACACAGAACATACATCCTTATCTGCAATCAACTGGAACAAAACTATAGCATAGAACATACATTCTTATCTGCGATCAACCGGAACAAAACTGTAACATAGAACATACATTCTTATCTGCGATCAACCGGAACAAAACTGTAACATAGATCATACATTCTTATCTGCGATCAACCGGAACAAAACTGTAACACAGAACATACATTCTTATCTGCGATCAACCGGAACAAAACTGTAACACAAAACATACAGTCTTATCTGCGATCAACCGGAACAAAACTGTAACATAGAACATACATTCTTATCTGCTATCAACTGGAACAAAACTGTAACATAGAACATACATTCTTATCTGCTATCAACCAGATCAAAACTGTAACATAGAACATACATTCTTATCTGCTATCAACAAGAACAAAACTGTAACACAGAACATACATTCTTATCAGCTTCCATCCAGAACAAAACTGTAACATAGAACATACATTCTTATCAGCTATCAACTGGAACAAAACTGTAACATATAACATACATTCTTTATGAGAAAAAGCTTAATTATGATTTCTTAAAATACTAGGCAAAATCTATGTTTATCATAATATTTAACTCTAGCATTTATTACTGACTTGCCTATTTTGCAGATATTGTGATAACATGATAAAGAATCTTCAACATTATTTTATCATAATACAATACTGACAACATTCTAATAGATTTATTTTCATTCATGATCAAGTTTCTATTAGAGTACTGATGGGCTTCAGCTAATGCATTTACACCATTCAATACTGCCTATAAAATACAGTCCATAAATCATAACACACACATTTCCCCAACAAGATAAAGTGGTTTATAATCATATAACATTGATCTTGTTTCAGAATTCTCAAATTTCCCTTTTGTATCTGTCTCAGTAGCACATCATATTTATCTTGCCAAAATGAACTTAGACACTTACTCGTGTCTAAAATGAGAATATAGACAAATTTGTCCCCAGAGGTACAGGTCTTCTTGTTGGTACAAATTTCTATATTTAAAGTAGCTTAAAACTGTCGTTTATTTCAGACCCACTTGCAATGAAAGCTTGAAAGTTACAGCACCTTGACATTTTCACTGCAGAATTGTAATGAAGTCTATCAAGATTAGAATCCCTGACCCATTACCTACTGTATTTTATCAATTAAATCATTATACCCTTTCAGGGCCTCTCTCTCTCTCCACTACAACCCAGTACCACTCCGCAGGTTATCAAAGTTTTAAGTCGGAAACTTAGCTCTTGTACTCATGAATGTATTTAATTGCGTGTTAAATTGTTTAAAAGCAACCTATCAATATTTAACAGAGACTTCATTAATATTAATGAAATGGCATAAGCTAGATTTCTACTTCTATTTAAGTAGAATATATTAATTAATGTTTGATACCATGGCAAAAGCATATTAAACTGCAATTCTGTGATGCATTTAAAAGTAATCATGCTTTTTTCATGTAAAACCTCACTGCTCCATAGGGGAGTGCCTCTATCAGCTTTGACAGACCAAAATTAGTCACACAAAAAAGACATCAATTGAAAAATCTTCAATATCTGTGAAAGGGAGAAAATTCCAGCAGTTTGTACACCATGTTATATACTGGAAAGTTATTCCCCACTTTCTGAAGCAGAAATAATTGATGCATGTAACATATCTTATCATACTTTTTAAATATGGTTGTTTGATACTAGATCTATGAGGTTTCTGTAATCAGTCATAACACATGTAATCTCAAACTTGTATCATGATATAGTCTCTAAACTTACACCAAGATATAATCTCTAAACTTACATTTGTATTTGTCATCCACATGGCCGTTACACATTAATATCACACCGACCTTGAATGACAACACTCGAATTTTACCACTTCTCGTTCTAAAGCAAAGAAAATGAATATTAATTTACAAAACTAAAAGTTTAAATCTTAATCCAAAACATAAAAATACAACTTTCATATAAAGAACTGCAGTGAAAGTGATTTATTTCTACAATTTATGCAAAGTTTTCCTACTTACTTCTTCAGCCCCAAACTATGCTCCCAAATACGTGTGCAGGGAAGCATATAACACACATGCTTAGAGATTATATTAAGTCCTCTACAACATTCTTCTTAGAAATTCAACAACAGTAAATCAAACTAAAGACTAATTAAACTTTTTTTGAAATTACTTAAAACTATTGCACTTTCAGAGTTATAGCCCTTGAAAGGAAAATCCTGCTTCCACGTGTGGTAACTTCATTCACATAGTAAAAAAACTTACACATCGTAAACATTTAACATCCAATTTAGCACCAAATCAACACAGAGTGGAACGTTGATAATGTTGTTATTATTTTTGGCAGACGATTCATACATCGCCGCCACACAGTTTATAATCTCAATTACATCCATGAGGTTATCATTGTGGCCGCGTAATCCTTGCTTTTCAAACTCTTCTGTTGCTGCTTCCATTTCAACGAGATCCACTGAAATAGACAAACATACCAAGCTGTAATAATAATATTATTAAACAATGAATTTAATTATTCAAACCTGATATTTCATAATGATATATGATTGAATCCAAACTGACAGAAAACAAGAGCTGTCTCCGTAGGATGACACATGCCCCCGATGGCACTTTGAATGAATAGTTATGGCCGATGTTAGAGTTTAGGACCTTTGACCTACGGACCTGGGTCTTGCGCGCGACACATCGTCTTACTGTGTCACACATTCATGCATAGTCATTTTAAAATCCATGCATGAATGACAAAGATATGGACCGGACATGCCCAACAATGCACTATCATGAAAAACGATCTTTAACGTCTAAGTGTGATCTTGACCTTTGAGCTACGGACCTGGGTCTTGCGTGTGACACGTCGTCTTATTGTGGTACACATTCATGCCAAGTTATTTGAAAATCCATCCATCGATGACAAAGATATGGACCGGACATGCCCATCAATGCACTATCCTTTAACGTCTAAGTGTGACCTTGACCTTTGAGCTACGGACCTGGGTCTTGCGCACTGCACGTCGTCTTACTGTGGTACACATCCATGCCAAGTTATTTGAAAATCCATCCATCGATGACAAAGATATGGACCGGACACGCCCATCAATGCACTATCCTTTAACGTCTAAGTGTGACCTTGACCTTTGAGCTACAGACCTGGGTCTTGCGCACTGCACGTCGTCTTACTGTGGTACACATTCATGCCAAGTTATTTGAAAATCCATCCATCGGTGACAAAGATATGGACCGGACACGAAAATTGCGAACAGACCGACAGACTGACAGACCATTCAAAAACTATATGCCTCCCTTCGGGGGCATAAAAATATCATTACCCTGTAGCCATTACCATTATAGGAACAATATATATAAGTTGTCAAATACAAAAATCATATTATCCAAATGATCTGCTCATGTTTTGGTGTTGTTGCTGCAGTGATGTATAAATGGCAGAGCAGGTTGCTGCAGTGATGTATAAATGGCAGAGTAGGTTGCTGCAGTGATGTATAAATGGAAGAGTAGGTTGCTGCAGTGATGTATAAATGGAAGAGTAGGTTGCTGCAGTGATGTATAAATGGCAGAGTAGGTTGCTGCAGTGATGTATAAATGGCAGAGTTGGTTGCTGCAGTAATGAATAAATGACAGAGTAGGTTGCTGCAGTGGTGTATAAATTGCAGAGTAGGTTGCTGCAGTGATGTATAAATGGCAGAGTAGGTTGCTGCAGTGATGTGTAAATGGCAGATTAGGTTGCTACAGTGATGTATAAATGGCAGAGTAGGTTGCTGCAGTGATGTGTAAATGGCAGAATAGGTTGCTGCAGTGATGTATAAATGACAGAGTAGGTTGCTGCAGTGATGTATAAATGGCAGAGTAGGTTGCTGCAGTGATGTATAAATGGCACAGTAGCTGGATTTGTTATTGCCAGTCAATAAGGCTGTATGGAAGAGCGACTGATTCCAATCTCTGTCAAAATTGATTTAAACATTTTACTATTTAAGAACTACTGAACTCAGAATCAGATCTGAATTGATCACTGCAGAAAATATCAGTTAACACCCTTACCCTGCTAAGTTTCTATAATGAATTTGTCCATCTTTCAATTTGGACAGTACCATTAACAGTTAAAAGGGGTGCTTACCAAAACGATACTGACTGAATGGCAAACAGTGCAGACCATGATCAGACTGCACTGATTTGCAGGCTGATCTTGGTCTGCACTATTCACAAAGCCAGAATCACTTGCCGCCAGCAGGTTAAGGGTTAATACCAGTAAAAGCCAGTACTACATTACTACAAACTTACAGCAGAGTTTTTTCTGTACGAGCCGGAGTTTCATGGCTGTTCTGTATGCTGCAAACCTTGCATTGTTTAGGTCGTCTGTAAAATAAAATAAATGGTTACAAGAAAAGAAGAATTTATTTCAACAGTGTTTCAATTTACAACGCGTGAACACAGAGCATGCACAAATTGGAACAAAGCGGGTGACAAACTGGTGACTCAACATAACAATTAAAGGCTCTTGAATATATTCATGTTTATTTTATGACTCGTAAATTTCCCTTATCTCAATGACCAGTAACTGGTCACATTGACGTTCATAGTATGTGATACTGTAAAAAGTGATTTTCTTGTAAACAACCTTAAATGAGAAACAAACGCTATGCAATACTAAATATAGATCTGTCAAGCAATTCTAAACAAGAAACTAGTATACATAAGAAAAGTGTCTGTTAATATTTTTTCTTATAAACAATCTTAACATTTACTTTTTATTAGATACGTTGCTCGTTTTTTCAATGCAGTCAAAAAACAAGAGATCACAGAGTGATCTTGGCGCCCACCAATGTGCCATTTTTGAGAATTCCAAATTTTAAGACTTATTGACTAGCTCAAGGTCAAATTTCATTTCCGTACAAAACACTGTGCATGTGGTCAAAATTCGAAACCTGCAGCTTGAGAAATGTGAAAGTAGGTCACTATATCAATTTCAAGGACAAAGTTCTTTGTACACAAAACTATGCATGTGCATCAAGTTTGAAGGCTGTAGTTTGATAAATTTGAAAGTAGGTCACTAGGTCAATCTTAAGGTCAAAGTTTATTTTGGTAAACAAAACTATGCAAGTGGTCCAAATTTGAAGGCTGTAGCTTTAGAAATGTGAAAGTAGGTCACTAGGTCAAAATCAAGGTCAAATTACACTTCAGAATACAAATCTATACATGTGGTCCAAATTAAAAGCCTGTATATTCAAAAATGTGAAAGTAGGTCACTAGGTCAATGTCAAGGTCAAAGTTTGCTTCGGTATACAATCCTATGCATGTACGTCTAAATTTGAAACCTGTACCTACAGAAATGTGAAAGTAGGTCACTAGGTCAATCTTAAGGTCAAAGTTCATTTCGGTACATAAAACTATGCAACAGGTCCAAATTTGATGGCTGTAGCTCGAGAAATGTGAAAGTAGGTAACTAGGTCAAGATCAAGGTCAAATTTTATTCTGGAACACAGAACTACGCATGTGGTCCAAATTTGAGGCCTGTACCTTCAATAATGTGAAAGTAGGTCACTAGGTCAATGTAAAGGTCAAAGTTTGTTTCGGTACACAAAATTATGCATGTGGTCCAAATTTGAAGGCTGTAGCTTCAGAAATGTGAAAGTAGGTCAAAATGAAGGTCAAATTTCATTTTGGAACACAAAACTAAGCATGTGGTCCAAATTTGAAGGATGTAGCTTGAGAAATGTGAAAGTAGGTCACTAGGTCAAAATCAAGGTCAAATTTCATTTCGGAACACAGAACTATGCATGTGGTCCAAATTTGAAGCCTGTACCTTCAAAAATGTGAAAGTAGGTCACTAGGTCAATATCAAGGTCAAAGTTATTTTCAGTGCACAAAACTATGCATGTGGTCCAAATTTGAAGGCTGTAGCTACAGAAATGTGAAAGTAGGTCACTAGGTCAAAATCAAGGTCAACTCATGTCAAGGTTCATCTTGCCACTCAAAACCATACAGGTGGTCCAAACTTGAATGTTGTAGGTTATTGACAAGAAGATTTTAAAAGCTTTTCCCTATATAAGTCTATATGAACCATGTGACCCCCAGGGCGAGGCCATAATTGACCCTAGGGGATGATTTGAACAAACTTGGTAGAGAACCACTAGATGATGCTACATTACAAATGCCAAAGCCCTAGAATTTGTGGTTTGGACAAGAAGATTTTCAAAGTTTTTCCCTATATAAGTCTATGTAAACAATGTGACCCCCGGGGCGGGGCCATATTTGACCCTAGGGGAATAATTTGAACAATCTTAGTAGAAGACCACTAGATAATGTCACATACAAAATATCAAAGCCCTAGGCCCTGTATTTTTGAATAAGAGGTTTTTCAAAGTTTTTCCCTATATAAGTCTATATAAACCATGTGACCCCCGGGGCGGGGCAATATTAGACACCAGGGAAATAATTTCAATCATTTTGGTAGAGGACCACTAGATGATGCTTCATACCAAATATCAAAGCTCTAGGCTCTGTGATTTTGGACAAGAAGATTTTCAAGTTTTTTCCCTATATAAATCTATGTAAATTATAGAAATAAACAAAGGGCCATAACTCACTAAAGAATTGTTGAACCAGTCTGATTTTCAGGGGGACACAACTAGGGTACCAATACATCATTCTGACAAAGTTTGGTCAAAATCCCCCTGGTAGTTTCTGAGGAGATGCGATAACGAGAAATTGTTAACGGAAGGATGGAAGGACAGAAGGACGGACGTCGGACCACGGACGCAGAGTGATTTGAATAGCCCACCATCTGATGATGGTGGGCTAATAAAATACCATATGATGACACTGGTGAATATCAGTCTATGGACCTGACCACAGTGATATTTATCTTATCATCAAAACTGTTTGACAGCCGACACTGGAAGTGATATTTAATCAAATACAGTAAAACCTTTTATATAGACCACCATTGGGAGAGACAAAAGGTGTTTTTTACAGGTATGAGGTCTTTATTCAAAGGTTAAAATACACTGTATATGTTAAACTAGGTAAAACAAGATGTCTCAACTGCCAGATGGTCTCTCTTTACAGGTGGTCTTTAGCACAGGTTTTACTGTAGTAATTACTTGCTCAAGTGTAACTTACTTAATGCTTCCATGAGCTGTGTCATTTCAGGATGGTCCCAATGTGTGGTTTGTGTGGTATGACTGAAATTCAAACAAAAATTTCTCTGAAATTTAGTCCTATAACTGTATTTCTATCTAATCAATCAAAGCTCTGAAACCTGATAATGATCCATAAAAAGCAGACCAGTAAGATACAAAGAACATTGAAGCCAAAAAGGCCAAGAAATAAACTGGAAATGCTCTATAAGGGTTCATTAAAACAAATACTATATATACTGTAAAAGGAGAAATTTTCATGAGGGTTTAATTTTCACTATATTTGCGAGGCCCTACATCTCGCGAAAATTAATCCTCGAGTACATATTCACCGTTAGTATAATTCAAAATCAAGTAGGATACCATTTTTACAATTTTGCGAATATTAAACCTCGTGAACATACTCAAAATTTCAAATTCACAAAATTTTGACCCGGAGAAAATATGTGCTTTTACAGTATTATTAAGAGTGATCAGAATACTTACTTGACATAGTAAGGCACTTTGTTTCCAGCAACTGACCGTTCCCATGGAGGTTCTACAGAGGCTGAAATTTATATATGTTGTTATTATATATACATGTCAGACATAGAGAAAAAACACATAAATGCTTTCACAATAATATGTCATTCGATGAACTCTTTATCTCTAATTGATCTTGTTCCTGAATTGTCCACATGTAACTCGGGTCACAAATAAATAACTAGCATTATGGAAATGCTATAAATATTAAATTCATTTATTTGAAGTTGGTTTTTAGTCTATATTTACTAAAAAAATTAGGCCTTTAATAAACGCCACCCTTTTCCAAAAAGTAGTAATGCCCCTGGAGCATAAATTATGGAACAAGAGGGCCAAGATGGCCCTAGGTCGCTCACCTAAGAAACACTCCATAACAGTGTAAAACATGTTTGACCTAGTGATTTCATGGAAACAAATATTCTGACCAATTTTCATTAAGACTGGACCAAAAAATTGGTCTCTTGCGATAAAACAAGCATTTTCTTAGATATGACCTAGTTTTTGACCCTAGATGACCCATGTTCAAACTCGACCTAGATTTTATCAAGGCAATCATTCTGACCAAAATTCATGAAGATCAACTGAAAAATACAGCCTCTATCACATACAGAAGTTTTTCCTTTGATTTGACCAAGTGACCTAGTTTTTGACCTCAGATGACCCATATTCAAATTCGACCTAGATTTCATTAAGGCAATCAACCTGACCAAATTTCATAAATATCAACTGAAAAAAACAGTCTCTATCGCATACACAAGATTTTTCTTTAATTTGACCTAGTGACCTAGTTTTTTGACCTCAGATAACCCATATTCAAAACCGACCTAGTTTTCATCAAGGCAATCACTCTGACCAAATTTCATGAAGATCAATTGAAAAATACATCCTCTATTGCATACACAATGTTTTTCTTCGATTTGACCTAGTGACCTAGTTTTTGACCCCAGATGACCCATTTTCGAAATCAGCCTAGATTTTATCAAGGTAATCATTCTGGCTAAATTTCATGAAGATCAGTTGAAAAATACAGCCTCTATTGCATACACAAGGTTTTTCTTTGATTTGACCTAGTGACCTAGTTTTTGACCCCAGATGACCCATTTTCGAACTCGGCCTAGATTTCATCAAGGCAATCATTCTGACCAAAATTCATGAAGATCAATTGAAAAATACAGCCTCTATCGCATACACAAGGTTTTTACGTGATATGACCTAGTGACCTAGTTTTTGACCCCAGATGACCCATTTTCGAACTTGGCCTAGATTTCTTCAAGGTTATCATTCTGACTAAAATTCATGAAGATCAATTGAAAAATACCGCCTCTATCGCATACACAAGGTTTTTCTTTGATTTGACCTAGTGACCTAGTTTTTGACCCGAGATGACCCATTTTCGAACTCGGCCTAGATTTCATTAAGGCAATCATTCTGACCAAAATTCATGAAGATCAATTGAAAAATACAGCCTCTATCGCATACACAAGGTTTTTCTTTGATTTGACCTAGTGACCTAGTTTTTGACCCGAAATGACCCATTTTCGAACTCGGCCTAGATTTCATCAAGGTTATCATTCTGACCAATATTCATGAAGAAGAATTGAAAAATACAGCCTCTATCGCATACACAAGGTTTTTCTTTGATTTGACCTAGTGACCTAGTTTTTGACCCGAGATGACCCATTTTCGAACTCGGCTTAGATTTCATCAAGGTTATCATTCTGACCAATATTCATGAAGATTAATTGAAAAATACCACCTCTATCGCATACACAAGGTTTTTCTTTGATTTGACCTAGTGACCTAGTTTTTGACCCGAGATGACCCATTTTCGAACTCGACCTAGATTTCATCAAAGTTATCATTCTGACCAATATTCATGAAGATTAAATGAAAAATACAGTCTCTATCGCATACACAAGGTTTTTCTTTGATTTGACCTAGTGACCTAGTTTTTGACCCGAGATGACCCATTTTCGAACTCGGCCTAGATTTCATCAAGGTTATCATTCTGACCAATATTCATGAAGATTAATTGAAAAATACAGCCTCTATCGCATACACAAGCTAAATGTTGACAGACGACGGACGACAGACGACAGACGACAGACGACGGACGACGGACGCCGGACATCGAGCGATCAGAAAAACTCACCTGAGCATTGCTCAGGTGAGCTAATAAACGGAACATTGCAAGGTTTATAAGCTTCATTTGCCAATCAGAATGAACGATACAGTCAAATCTAGATATTCATCTTTCTGCTCTACAATACTGATTCAAAAAATAATTATCAGATATATAATTCCTTATTTTTTATGTATAGATATATATATATCTTATAAAGTTATGTATGAAATAATTTGTCAATAAATAATCGTGTCAATCAATGAAGAAGATATTTCATACAACAGTGATCTCTGCACTGTTATACATAAAAATGGCTTACTTTTTAAATGACCTACCATTCAAAAATATTTGGACAAATCAATTGCAGTTATACTTATCAAATAACCTGCCATTCATAAACTCACTGTCTAAAGGATAGTTGGACAAATAATTTCTGTTTCATTTTTACTTTTATACTTTAATTAGGTTATACAATCATAACAAAAAAATGATTATTTTATTATCACTAGTTTGAAAAGTGTACAAAGATAACTCAAGACATTTAACAGCTCCCTAAATATGTCCATGATATTATACACTTATACATTATATTTCTTAGTTATACTCGTATGTGAACAAATCTCTTCAAACCGAATTAAACTGTTTTTCTTAAAAATAGATTGATGCAGATAAAAGTAATATACCTTTTAAGAATGACTCCATAGCTTTTTCCTTTATTTCCACTACTTATTTTCGTAAATCAAGATTTTCTTGCCTAAATTTACATACACTCTACATTCAGCTTTTGGAAAATATGAAAATTCCAAATTTTTGGTGTGATAAATATCAAAGAAAAAAGTCTGTTTTTAAATGTTCAGCACTAGGTTCACAGGCAGTTTATAGGTCAGTAAAATAATCACTATGTCCACAATGCATCGAAAAGTTCAACATACTCTGGCAAACCCGAACAAAGATAAGATTTCCATTATCAAAGTTTTGCTCTTATTTAGACATTGATGTGAATAGCAGTGATAAAGTTACGTAAACGGCCCTGATAATTGCCGGTTAATTACCCTGCAAGAACATAATCCTGGCAATAAATCAAAATTTGCACAACAAATTTACTTAATTCTACTGCACACACATATGAGAAAAGTAGTTCTTTTTAAAACCCACCATCCAATCAAAAAAGAAATAAATTAACAGCAAATTTTTGGATTCTTTTAAATTCTAAAACAATTGAAATCAAAACCATTACTATCGAATAATCACTTTTAACAAAGATATTTCTTTTTATTTTGCAAGAAAAGAAATCTTATTTTCACCACACCAAAGTCCCTTTAAAAGCATTTTTTATAAATTTTGTCTTTAAAGTGCACAAATACTATTCATATACTATTAAGATGTGAATGATTTTACAACTATTTTGTATATCTAAAATGTTTCACAAGGTTATTCACAGGTAAACATTGATACTGATACAATAAATGATAATAGTATTTAAGAAATAATCACAACCGAGGAGATAAAATGAAACAATGGACTAATCTATCAATACATCGTTATGTTTCAGCATGAATGAATACAAACTACTTTATTTATCCATATCTGTTTGTCATCAACTTTAAAGTAGATGGCCAATTAATCAAGGACACTAATTTAGATTAGAATTTTGTAAAAAAATATTTCAAAGCAATCTTCTTTCTGTTTAAATTCATCTAGAAATGTTACAAAGGATGCTAAAAATACATTTTATAATGTTTTCAGTTATCATTTCAGGTAATATGAATCAAAGGCCTGAAGGGCCTGAGTCGTCTAATGATTGATGTACTGACAGTATAGTCTACCAGTTTCAGTTTGTTTTTAGTTTTTTTCTTTAAATTCATAACACAGCTCGATATTTACCCAAAATATTATATCCGGATACGATTACACTTTTCTCCAGTTTCAACAATATATTTTACAAATTGTGATGATACGAAGACATTTAGCAGCAATTGGCAGTATCTGACATTGAGGTTTACAGTTAAATTACCTCTTATTTAAATCTTTTCATAAAAAAGTTGTTTCTTTTCGTGAAAGCAGCCAACATAGACTATCTACTTTCGATTTAAAAAACTACAAGAAAATACAATTTAATGTTTCGCCGATTTGTT
This sequence comes from Mercenaria mercenaria, assembly GCF_021730395.1. Lineage (NCBI taxonomy): Eukaryota > Metazoa > Mollusca > Bivalvia > Venerida > Veneridae > Mercenaria > Mercenaria mercenaria. The sequence goes on from NC_069364.1 coordinate 1,439,518, forward strand.
TATTTCTCGAAAAATAAGAATTAAAATCATTTTTAATATCAGTAGTAACTAAACAAACCAGTAAGAGCTTCTTCTTCCGATAATTTATCCGTTTACTGACTGTAAAATTCAACCCACGCAAAGTTAATAGAAATCATAAGATGCGTGTTTACGTTCAATGTGGGAGAATTAAGGCTGATCAGCTATGTTACCTAACGCATCCAGACGATTCAGATTTTGTTTTTAAAAAGGCATTGTGTGCGTTTCTGTAATTTTATATACGTTTTTATACGCTTAGAAATTATTAGACATGCGTATTTGCATTATTTCTATACGTAATTTACGCAAATACGCATCTTATCTGGAGCCCTGTGGAACTATTTTTTGTCTTTAGCTGGATGTTACCCAAGCTTTGTAAGCCTGCGCAATTCTTAAAATGCACATTTATGCTTAATGAGTTACATTCGAGTATTGCACAATTACAAGTCATAAATATGACAGATTACATTGTATATTGGTCATAGCAAAGGGAATTGACACAACTTAACTTCATTTAAGCAGTGAACTGTTTGAAGTTTGAGAAATCTAATGGAACTACATCCCTTCACGTATTATTCGGTCCATTTAGAGAATCGCTGAACAGCAAGGACTCGTCAAAAGGCTTTCAGCCTTTAGCCGACTCAATAAAATACCTGCCAATTAATAATGTTTAGATGGCTTTTACCCCAATTTGGAATTATTTTTGCTACTCCAGTGGTAAAAAACCTGGCCCCTTTTGTTAAATAATTTTTGAACTTTTCAAAATATCCTAAAATAAGATAATATCCTACTGCATTTTTAACAAACTGTCTAAACTATCATGTTTCTAGTATTTGAGTATTAAAGTCCGTTAAACACATGTAGCATCGTACTGCACTTAAGAACGCACATTAGTGATTACCTGAGAGGAAATGTTGACAATGTTGGGACCAAAAGCTCGGACAAGTTTGTGATTACCTGGAAGGAAATGTTGAGTGTTGGGACCAAAAGCTCAGACAAGTTTGTGATTACCTGCGAGGAAATGTTGGGAGTTGGGACCAAAAGCTTAAACAAGTTAGTAATTACCTGAGAGGAAATATTGAAAGCTGGGACCAAAAGCTCAGACAAGTTAGTGATTACCCGAGAGGAAATGTTGAGAGTTGGGACCAAATGCTCAGACAAATTTGTGATTACCTGAGAGGAAATGTTGAGAATTGTGACCAAAAGCTCTGACAAGTTTGTGATTACCTGAGTGGAAATGTTGAGAGTTGGGACCAAATGCTCAGACAAATTTGTGATTACCTGAGAGGAAATGTTGAGAATTGTGACCAAAAGCTCAGACAAGTTTGTGATTACCTGAGTGGAAATGTTGAGAGTTGGGACCAAATGCTCAGACAAGTTTGTGATTACCCGAGTGGAAATGTTGAGAGTTGGGTCCAAAAGCTCAGACAAGTAAGTGATTACCTGAGAGGAAATGTTGAGAGTTGGGACCAAATGCTCAGACAAGTTTGTGATTACCTGAGTGGAAATGTTGAGAGTTGGGACCAAATGCTCAGACAAGAGTGGAAATGTTGAGAGTTGGGTCCAAAAGCTCAGACAAGTAAGTGATTACCTGAGTGGAAATGTTGAGAGTTGAGACCAAATGCTCAGACAAGTTTGTGATTACCTGAGTGGAAATGTTGAGAGTTGGGACCAAATGCTCAGACAAGTTTGTGATTACCCGAGTGGAAATATTGAGAGTTGGGTCCAAAAGCTCAAACAAGTAAGTGATTACCTGAGAGGAAATGTTGAGAGTTGGGACCAAAAGCTCAGACAAGTTTGTGATTACCTGAGAGGAAATGTTGAGAGTTCGGACCAAAAGCTCGGAAGGCATCATGGAGATTTTTTAAACGATCTTCTGCAGATAACTGGATTTCTTTCCATCTGAATAAAACAAAAACAAAAGTTAAAATATTTAGTTTTATAAAGGATCTTTGTGTCAGCTCTTTACCTTTTTTATTTAATGTCTTTAATATCAGATTTGTTGCCCAAAATGACTATTTCCTTGAGATATGGATTCATGGATTTCCATTTAAATGAAGAAAAAATAATAGGAACTTTGCTAATGTTCACCGAGAATTAATTTCGTGGACTGATCCAACCATGAAATCCATAAAAATAGTACCATATGAACATTAAGGTTTTCACAGTTTGTATCTTCAACTGATAAGGTAAAACAGATTAACAAGATTAGCACAAAATCTGACAATGTGCTGGCTTTTTAAACCAGTTTTGTGCCAAAAACATTTTCTCACAATATGATCATAAGATATTGATAACAAGACATAGAAATATTTTCTTACCTTGTTTTATAATCTTCTAATTTGTGAACTATAACATGTGATAGCACTACATTAGCTGCTTCAAAATCATTTACATGGTCGTTAACATCGTCCACCTGTCCCTGTATAGGGGCCACTGCTTGCTGATATGTCTGAAAGAGAAATTGTTTTTCAGTTATGACCTGTTGTATTTTGACCTTTACCCCGCAAAGCTTATTATTCAAGGGGTATTCACTGAAAATTCACTGACTGAACAGCAAACAGTGCAGACCATGATCAACCTCAAGGACGTGTAGGCTGATCTAGGTCTGCACTGGTCGCAAAGGGAAAATCAGTTGCAGTCAGCAGGCTAAAAGTTAATACAGTTTAGTAGCGTTCTTGGATCTTTAACAATATTAACTTGTTCTTTACGAGTAACTGAAACTTATACAATGAATACTGTAGGATATTTCAAGTTTTGGTTTCCCTATCTCATACTGCAGGTCATCTCAATTACTTCAGTTTTTATCTATCTCATATTGCATGTTACCGCACTTACTTTAGTTTTCTCTATCTCATACCGCGGGTTAACTCATTATATTAGTTTTCTCTATATCAAATTGTGTGCTATCTCACATACTTTAATTTTCTCTTTATCATACTGCATGTTATCTCACTTACTTTAGTTTTCTCTATCTCATTCTGTAGGTTATCTCATTTACTTAAGTTTTTTCAACCTTTTACTTCACGTTATCCCACTTAGTTTTTCTTAACTTCATACTGCAGATCATCTCACTTTAGTTACCTCTATCTTATGCTGCAGATTATTTCTCTCATTATCTCATATGGTAGGTTTTATATGAGTATGTCCCTACAGAATGCACTAACTTAAGTTTTCTCTATCTCATACTGCAGGTTCTCTATGAGTATGTCACCTACAGGATGCCAGCTATCTTATCTCACTTACTTTAGTTTTCTCTATCTCATACTGCAGGTTCTCTATGAGTATGTCACCTACAGGATGCCAGCTATCTTATCTCACTTACTTTAGTTTTCTCTATCTCATACTGCAGGTTCTCTATGAGTATGTCACCTACAGGATGCCAGCTATCTTATCTCACTTACTTTAGTTTTCTCTATCTCATACTGCAGGTTTTCTATGAGTATGTCACCTACAGGATGCCAGCTATTTTTCTCGTGTTCAGCTTTTACCAAACTCTCATTCAAATCATCCATTGCATCTTGGAAAAACGTCATTTTCTGGAAAAAAAACAACAACAAGCACTTCAATCAAAAATTGAAAACAAGACATTGTAAAATCTTTTAAATTTTCCTAAAATGTACAAAACTGCACAGCTTCAGAGAATCACAGTGAAGTCAGGTGCCTGGTATAGTGGCAACAGTATCAGGCACTCAAATGCAAGTTTATGGTTGTAAAACCCACTGGGGAAGCAGATTTAAGACATTAAAATAAACTTCTATCTCTTTGCACAATCAAGCTAAAATAAGAAAGCAAAATAGGAATTACACTTGCACCTATTTCTGACACAACAGACCATTTCTTTGGAACCAATTCAAATGTAATGTTAATCTGTAACAGCATTTTTCATGAATTGCTGCCATTAAACCTCTCGAGTTGGTATTGTTTTATATTTACAGAGAAATCAAGGAAAACTCTTTAATATAACTAGAATAGAAAAGAAGGATGAAAATGTAAGTATGAGTTATGGTGAAGTCTTTTAATATATTCATCAAACGTCAGTAATTTTTCACGCACCACTGAACAATAGAAGAACATTATTCACATGGTATACCATTAATACTGATCTAAGGGAGTTAACCATTTATCCTACCTCTGACACCTCATCCAGTATGGCTTGCCACTGGTTACAGTTCTGGTTTAGCTCCACCCACTTTCTATTCAAGAGTCGGACCTGGCGTCGAATTTTTTTAATGAGCTCACGGGCCTCATGCTCTGGTGATTTTTCTAAACTGACATCCCCTGAAAAGTAACATAAAACATAATATGTTACTTTGTAACAAATAGTCTTAAATGTCTGTATTGCAACTTATTATTTTGTTGTTTTTTTGGACTTGTTTCTTAATATTGAAATTTTTTTGAGATGATAGGTTCATGCATCTTGGCATATTACTATGCCTCTGTCTAAATCCTATGAGAGCTGGCCCACTTAACATGATAGGGAGAGCGCAGATCTACAGATCTAGGAGTGGTGAGTGTGAACTGTGGGAGAGGATTATGTTCTTCAAGATGGTTTGATAAAAAACATTATGTATCAAGTCATTTTGTCCTCCACCACTGATTCACATTAAGAAGTTGGCAGTTACTTGTGGAGAACATGTTAGTACTGGTACAGAATATAGGAATACTGGTTTGTTAACTGCCTGCCAATATTTAACTGAAATACTGTTGAATAACAGCATTAAACCAAAAGCAAACAAAAAAGATTCAATAATTAATAGTCCAATCAAATTGTTCTTGACTGTACAGACACTGATCTGATCTAACAACATTCCATCAGAATCATGATAATGCTTTCCCAGCTTTCCTAAATTTTATTTACAGTGTTACATAATCTGGTGTTAATATTTACCTGTCTCACTGCTGTCTCCGCTATCTATACTGAGCCGGCTATCTTCCCCTTCTTCCTGTAGGTACTGGCGCCCTGCTTCTAATGTCTGCTCGACCAACTGACGTTTCATACTCAACTCTTCACACAAATTCTGATGAAAAGCAAAAATTAAACTTAATACTACCGTCACGTCTACCAACCAGATAATTTAACAATCAAATGGAAACTGACATACTAGTTCACAGTAAACACCTGATTACATCATAGTCTATTTAATCTAACTGAAAAAAGTTTGGAAGCAATTTATCCTATCAGATTACAGTAAATACCTGTCAAGAAAAATGCTTAATCCCTAAATGATGAAAATTTTTTTAAATACTTAATTCAGATGCCAAAACAACATGATCTAGTTCCATGCCACTAAGAGGAAAAGGGGGGTAATTCAAACATACCTTATTTGCCTCCAATTGTTTTTGCAATGTTGAGTTATCTCCCCCAACTGGACGTTGAGCTTTGAGATCATGCTGTTTCTTCAGTATCCATGCCAACAGGTCCTGTACAGTGTGCAGCAGACGTAACCACTGTTCTGCATTTGTCTCCAGACGACCCCTGAAACAAGAGCATCAGAAACTGTCAGAAAGCTGTCAAAGGTGAAAGGTCAAGGGTATTCAAGTCAAAATTTGTACATACGGTCATAATAGTTAATTAAACTTGAATTTAGGTTATGAACATAAGAAATGATCTATGCAGCACTTTTTTGTTTGCTAATCACATCTTTATAATCTCTAATTTAAAACAAAACTGCACGTTTTTTTGTTGCTGTTTCCGGTTTAGCACTGTATTTCATTTATGTAAAGGCAGGCATTTAACCTAACCAGTGTTTCTGGATTCTGTACCAGCACCAACTTTTGCCACTATAATCTCTAACCTAAAACAAACCTTTACCACTATAATCTCTAACCAAAAATAAACAGTGCAATAAGAGGTAAGACAATTTCATTGTAATTCATTTGTGTTGTGATTTTGCGAATGAGAAAAACCTTTGAATCCACAAAAAGTAGTTCCCCATGAATAATAATGACTTTACAGTGCAACATACAACAAGCAATCAGAATAAAAGTTTTATTTCAGAATCTATTACATGCCGATAAAATTTAATTAAAACGTTCATGCTAAAACACATGGTATAAAAGTTATTAACGATATATCCAGGAAATAGTGCAGACATCAGTATCTGGGTCAGAACACTAAATGTGCTCAATTATTCATCCCTAATAGTAAAGTGATAGGAAAAACAGACAAATAAGTGTCCAGAACAAATGAGTGAGAGCAACCATAAAGAATATTTGTTCAGGTATGTATGCCAATTTTTTGTTCAGAGTTCTAGGCAGTATGTGTAAACACTGGCCATAGCTTTCACAGAAGCATTGGTTCCAATGCTGTGCTAGTGGAGAATTTGACACTGATGAGGTTAAATGACTGTAGGATGACTTCAATATAAACCCAGCCCAGCTCCCACTGAATTTTGTCTTGTTTTCTGGGATATAACTCAAATGGTTGAAAAAATTGCTCCTCTGTTTTCATAAAATATGACACTGTTATATACAATTGCAGGTATGCCCCTATTAGTATAGTGTACTTCATAAACTCCGGACACATGATTAAAATTTTGTGTGGAAACATCCCCATTAAAATGAATAAATAATCAGTGTGAGACACTATACAGTAACAGCACCCACAAGATCATGCATAATTGAGTAACACAGTCTCGAAATTCTTAAACCAGGATCATTACATATAGCCTGAGGTGTCAGCTACAGACTAACTGATTTTTTGTGAGAATCAAATGTAATGAAATCTTTTATCTGATCTTCTGTATATTAGATATCACCAACACTAGCCAGCATCAGTTTGGAAACAAGGTTTGAGTTTTCCAGGCAAAATCTAGGAATGATACTGAAGAGTCAAAACTTGCACATTGTCGGATACAAGGAAAATGATTATAGCGCTAAACAATACAAGTGCTAAACAAAAGATGCTGGCATCAAGATCAGCTCAGTTTGAGCCTTTTTAAGCTATCAAACCTTTTGCTAAAGTCAGCTATAAAGCTTTTTGATTAGGTAAGCTAACAGGCATTTTACTTTGGACATCTATCATGCCTTTTGCTTAGGTGAGCTATCAAGCCTTTTTCTCATGTCAGCTTTCAAGTCTTTTGCTCAGGCAATCTATCAAGCCTTTTGCTTAGGTGAGCTATCAAGCCTTTTGCTCAGGTGAGCTATCAAGCCTTTTGCTTAGGCAAGCTATCAAGCCTTTTGCTTAGGTGAGTCATAAAGTCTTTTGCTTAATTGAGCTATCAAGCCTTTTGCTTAGGTGAGTTATAAAGTCTTTTGCTTAATTGAGCTATCGAGCCTTTTGCTTAGGTGAGCTATCAAGCATTTTGCTTAGGCAAGCTATCAAGCTTTTTGCTTAGGTGAGTTATAAAGTCTTTTGCTTAGGCAAGCTATCAGAACTTTTGCTTAGGTGAACTAACAAACCTTTTGCTCATGTGAGCTATCAAGCCTTTTGTTTAGGGGAGTTAGAAAGTCTTTTGCTTAATTGAGCTATAAAAGCCTTTTGCTTAATTGAGCTATCAAGCCTTTTGCTTAGGCAAGCTATCAAGCCTTTTGCTTAGGTGAGTTATATAGTCTTTTGCTTAACTGAGCTATCAAGCCTCTTAGGCAAGCTATCAAGCTATTAGCTTAGGTGAGTTATAAAGTCTTTTGCTTAGGTGAGCTATCATGCCTTTTGCTTAGGTGAGCATACAGGCCTTTTGCTTAGGTGTCAGCTAACATGCCTTTGCACAGGCAAGTTATAAAGCCTTTTGCTCAGGTAAGCTAACAAGTTTTTAATTTAGGTGGACTATCAAGTCTTGCTTAAGCAAGCTAACAAGCCTATGCTCAGGTCATCTATAAAGCCTTTTTGCTTAGGTGAGCTTTCAAGAATTATATCAAAAATGTCTGATTATTTTTGGTGATAGAAGTTTTAACTTTTCTTTATTACATGCAGTAAGTTACTTTTAGATCAAACAACCACAAAGTCAGTGGAGAAGGGGCAGGGCTTTGGCCAGAGGGGATGTCAAAATTGTGTTTAATCCTTGAAAACCTTAATGATGAAATACCTGTAGCTAGTCTGTATTCCAGCTGTCCATTAGGCACAGAGCTGCAGGTTAGCATCATAAGAGGGTTCAAAATAAGGAGGTAACAAATTTCAACAATGATACAGTGAAACACCCCCAAAACCAGAATCCAGAAACCTCCAAACAGAAAGGCTTCGTGGGCATAAAATCTTCATACTTCAAATAAATTACTCTTGACAATCTATCAAAATTGGAGTGGGTTCCCTGTATTACAGTCTTACAGAAACAGTTTCTGTCTCACCTAATTTCCATAGATTTGGTCATCAGACTGAGCCACCGTTTGTTCATCTCCTCCAGACGTTTGTGTAGTCGTTGAATATCGGTTCCCACCATTCTGTGTGAAAGCTGGTTACCGGCAGAAGTCAATGAATCATAGGTACTCTCATGAGCATCAACCTCAGCTTGCAGATCCTGAAACAGGAAGACGAAAATGTAGGAAACATTCACACAAAACCTTTTATTAAATGATTTTTTTTACAACTATGCCAAGAACTAATTGTTCTGCATCTAGCTTTATTTGCAGTCAAAGGTGAATGGTTACAAAACTGAGTTTTGAGACCAGTCTAAAAACTCTAGCATCATTCTGATTGGTTGTTTCTGAGCACAATTTTGAAATAGACCAATGGCAAGGTTCCATTCTCAGAATGGTCTCAAATCTTAGTTTTATAACCTCAGACTAATGGCGTGGTCACACTACACGTAGTTAATCGTAGTAAGGAATGATCGTAGCTGATCGTAGTTGATCGTACTAAGCGTAGTTACACGTAGATAATCGTAGTCAAACGTAGTAATGATCGTAGTTCGAACTTATGATTTGTCCGTAGTAAGCAAATAATTTTTCGACATGTTCAAAATCTGACTACGATTAACTACGATGTTTTGACCCTACTGTGACCGTAGTTTGAACGTAGTTGATCTTAGTTAAACGTACTTGATCGTACTTAACAGTAGTGTGTATCGTTTTTGATCGTAGTACAAGAAAAACACATCGACAGTACGGTTCAACTACGACCAACTAGGGCTCCACTACGGCTAAACTAAACTAGGGCTCCACTACGGCTTAACGCTTTTCCGTAGCTCAACGTAGTTGATCGTAATTTGTCGTCGTTGTTCGTACTTCGATCGTAGTATATACGTAGTGTAACGTAGTAACTCGTGGTAAGACATAGTGATACCCTATTTAACCCTACCCGATTTACTCGTAGTTGAACGTAGTTGTTCGTACTTACACGTACTTCAACGTACGACAAACTACGTTTAAAATGAACTACGAACAACTACGTGCGTGAACGTAAATGTGACCATTGCTTAAGAATTTGATTTGGGATAGAAGGATCAGGCCAGTCTAAACTAATTTTGGGGTACTGGTTAGCCCTAGTGTATTCACAACAGACTGCCATCTTCAAGTCATATGAGTACACATATAATTAAAAATCTTTCAACAGTACCAAACTGCCTCCCATTCATATCGTATGGAAAGAGGATTAGTCAAGATGAATTATGCTGAAGACCTGTAGAAAATAGTTGAAAACAGCTAGTGTGGTATTCAAGTTTGTTATTTTATATCTTACTGGCTTAGCCATCAGTACCATGTAAGACATCATTCTTTTGTCACAAATTAAATATAGGCTATCTACACTGTAGTATCTACATGTTTTCTATAGGATGGGTTTACAAGGCATCAGTTCAATGAAGCAGAATAAATCTAAGATTTACATCGAATAACCCCTTATAAATATTTATAATTAGTCCTGGATTGCATAATCTTGGATACCCATTTCAATGTTGCAATTAGCCATATCAGGAATTCTTAACAATATCTGGTTTCAATATTACACATCAAATATTGATAGGCAGGGTTTTATATCCAATATTGTATAACATTTTCACTAATTATACTATCAGTTTGTTTATCTCTATGACATATCACAAATATTATTGACCAACATAGGTGTTTGTATAATATATGTCTGTGCCCAAGGGCAGTAACTCAGTGGTCAATATCAGACTAATAAAGTGATCTCGGTGAATTGCCGCAGGTAAACCCTGGCATTAATTAAACATATTTTCAATATTGCAAAAATAATTAACATTTAGATAATTATCATATATCGTGATATTCACATTTTAATTGTGTTGCGTGCTATAAAATTTAAATCAGTTGTTACAAACGTCGTATACTGAAGAATTATAGAGAAATGAACAATCTTACATGTAAAACAAATTTTCCTTTTATAAATTTACCCATTTTGTAGTTTCTAACCAGTGAAAAATACATTTTGATTTTTTTCACTGTGAAAATACTAGATATATTTCACTGTAATTTTTCTATAATTCACTGAAAAACGTGTAATGAAGTATTTTAATTTGACTCTGTGACTTGACCAAATTGACTAATGTGCTGCAATGTACTTAAACCCTTACCATGCTGGACACGACTGATTCTGCCTTTGCAACCAGTGTAGATCATGATCAGCCTACACATCCGTGCAGTCTGATCATGATCAGCACTGTTAGCCATTCAGTCAGTAACATTTTGGTAAGCACCCCTTTTAACAGTTAATGGTACTGTCGAAATAGGAAGAAGGACAAGTTCATTATAGAAATTTAGCGGGGTAAAGGTTAACTTAAATGTTACAAAGTGTAACAACCAAAATATAAATTGTAACATATTGTAACTACAAATTGTACTGTAACTTAATTTTTATTAATACTAACTTGAGTTTATAACATATACAAGCAATAAATTTTCAAGTAACGTTGATATCTTGGCCTATTGGAGTTTAATTAAATCATGAATTTGTTCTTTTATATCAAATGCAAATAGAAATGCAAATAATGGGCGAATTAAAGGGTCATCTCGTATAATCAGTCTGATTTTAATTTCCTACTTATTCAAATGATATTTAATCTTAATTGGCAATTTACATTCATTATTTACATGTAAAAGTGTACAATGAACAAGCATAGTGTGGTCATTGATGGTTGAAATGATCCACACTGTAGTCACATCCTGAAGATCCGAATAAGCTGACAATGGCAGAAGTTGAATAAAATCCTTTTGTCTACAAAACGTTTTAGTCTGCCCGCTTAGTTCAGTAGGGACAGCGTTGGTCTACAGATCACGGGTTCGTGAGTTCAGTCATCGGGTGGGGCGTATGTTCTCCAAGACGATTTGATAAAAGACATTGTGTCTGAAATCATTTGTCCTCCACCTCTGATTTATGTGGTGAAGTTGGCAGTTACTTGGGGAGAATAGGTTTGTACTGGTACAGAATCCAGGAACACTGGTTAGGTTAACGGCATGCCCATGGTTACATAACTGAAATACTGTTGAAAAACAGCAAAAAGAACGAACAAACAAACAGAATGTTTTGCTCTGAAGTGATGAAATGTTTAAGACAGAAGTTCAGTTAGGCAAACAGTCTGAAATTCTAAGCAAGCAATGAACTTGAAGTTTAAAAAAAAAAAACACTTTAAAGTGAGAAAGATTTGTTCTTGAAAGGGCCATATAGCAACTTGGTTCTTCACATAACCTACCTAGACTGATAGACAGCACTGATATAGAAATATTTCTGTTCACAAACATTTTTTTTTTGTATCCCAATACAAAGTGTAGAAAACAACCACATTATAATTCATTGCAAATACTAACTTTTTTGTACTTTGTAAGAAAAGAAGTTCCAGATATCTTTTTTATTTTATGAGAACAGTAAAAAAACAGTGATCCTCGATGCTCCAAGATGTGAAAATCCGGCCAAAGTTGGCATAAGGTATTAATAAAAGCCTGTATTTCACATTAAAAGAAATGGTCAATTAAGCGCATACTTCAAAACACATTTCCACAATCATACAAACTGTAACTGACAAAAATCATAACATCCCGCCAGTTTCTGAACATATCCCAGAAGAATGTACAGAAGAGTTCTGCTTTATGTGTTTGACTTTCATTACAACTGGCCAAAGTAACAACTATACCAGATATTATTGTGCCTATAATAATAACTTTCTGAAAATATAGAGTATTTGTTTGCTTTTATTCTAGTCCTTGCTGTTTTACCATCATACAAAGTACACATTCATACTGCTTATTTAGTCTGATGTAAGCAACAATTTAATTTGCAAGTTGCCCCTTTTTCCTATTGTCAAATACATTTGCTTTAAGTTGCCCCTTTTCCCTCTTGTCAAATACATCTGCTTTAAGTTGCCCCTTTTTCCTCTTGTAAAATACATTTGCTTTAAGTTGCCCCTTTTTCCTCTTGTCAAATACATTTCCTTTAAGTTGCCGCTTTTTCCTCTTGCTAAATACATTTGCTTTAAGTTGCCGCTTTTTCCTCTTGCTAAAGACATTTGCTTTAAGTTGCCGCTTTTTCCTCTTGTCAAATACATTTGCTTTAAGTTGCCCCTTTTTCCTCTTGTCAAATACATTTGCTTTAAGTTGCCCCTTTTTCCTCTTGCTAAATACATTTGCTTTAAGTTGCCCCTTCTTCCTCTTGCTAAAGACATTTGCTTTAAGTTGCCCCTTTTTCCTCTTGTCAAATACATTTGCTTTAAGTTGCCCCTTTTTCCTCTTGTCAAATACATTTGCTTTAAGTTGCCCCTTTTTCCTCTTGTCAAATACATTTGCTTTAAGTTGCCCCTTTTTCCTATTGTCAAATACATGTGCATGCATTAAGTTGCCCCTTTTTCCTCTTGTCAAATACATTGCTTTAAGTTGCCCCTTTTTCCTCTTGTCAAATACATTTGCATTCAGTTGCCCCTTTTTCCTCTTGAGAAATACTTTCGAATTAAGTTGCCATTTTTTCCTCTTGCCAAATGTGACAGCAAAGAAAGCTTGAAGCTGACCTGAACCACTTTTAGAACAGAAGAGAACCCTGGCCTATAAAGGAGAAAAGGTCACTGGTCCCATCTAGTTTGAACCTAGACCCTTCAAGATGGGTGTCAGACATCTAATGCCCAACAGTATCTTGCCATTTTTCATCTCTATTACAGATCTGATTCTGTCTATTTAAAAAGATATAATAAAGGTTATGTTTCTGGAATAACATTAAATTAACAGTATACTAACATGTCTTCTCCTTTTTCATCACACATACATTGAAAATTGTAAGAAAATCTAAAATCAAATTTAATGGCTGAATAATCTAAAAGGGTTTAGTATACCACATAATTATTAGTGTTTAACAACTGACTATCTCTTTGTGAATTAATTCAATCCCAACTTGAGACAGGCCTTTTAATAGACATTCAAAATAATTAAATAGCATGTTATATTTACCAATATAAAGGGAGGTAATTGATATTTCTTAACAGACTGTATTCTCATTTTAAGTGGGCTTGAGGGAGATTAACTAATTTAGTAAGAAGATACTTGGAAATTATTATCTCCTCATTTAAACTGGTCAATAGTTAACTTACTATGTAATGTTTAATATGCCTCCCACTTGAGACATTTAATCCTAAAGAGTACAAATTAATAATGTAACTTTAATGCACAATGCTTAAAGGGAGATAATTTTCAAGAACTAAATCAGAATGAATGACTGTTGAACCAAATATACAGACAGTATCAAGAACAGTAAAATAGCAAAAACCTTTTTTGACATTTTTTTTTCATTTCTGTAATTAAAAATAGTAACTTTTTTATCCTTTCTTGTTTTGTCCATATTTTTTTTTGTTCAATTAAGGTTCATTCCATATATCAAAAATTAATGCTTAATGATCTAGCACAGTTTGTGTATGTTGTAGATAAGGTGCCATTTTCTAATGTATAGCAGATAATGTCCAGCCAGAAAGGCAATTATCATAATGGTTCAAAATCCCATCAAATTGTGTTAGAGGCTGATAAGCAGAGACCAATAAAGGGATATAATCAAAATTGACAGAATGAATTTTTCTTGATTAAAGGTACATATGTTTCATATTAAATCAGTGTATTTGATAGATATACTAAAAGGCTAGTGTTTCTAAGCAAAAGCCATTACTTAGAGGTCCAAATTTTTAAGCAAAGATTTACTAAAGAGAGGTAATTCCAAATACTGACTACATTTTGTGACTTGCTTTTTTGGCTGAATTTCAACACCAAAAAATTCTTATAGAATTATTTTTGAATATAGGACAATATAAACATGGAGCTTAAAACTGAGAAGTAAACATGTTTACTTTCTTTTGACTTCAACAAACATCTTTCACAAAAGAAATAATAGGTGTCTAATATTACCAATGTGTATTGAAAGAGAACTGCAGTATATTTGTTTTATTTTCCAAGATAATCAAGGATAATTCCACAGGAACACATTTTCACCTAAACTCCAATTCATCATTTATAAACCTGACAGGAAAAGCTTCTTCTTTATAGGATCAATTATTAGTGTCAATTAACCCATAATTTAATTTTTGTGAAAAAAATGTGAACCAGGTATTGGTGGTAACAGACTTTCACAGAATCAGCTGCCATCGGCAATCCGCCAAATTGTAAATAGTCATGAAACAGCTGGTGTAAATATTTTCAATTGTATGGCACACTTCTCGTTAAATCTAATGAAATTTCAAATTTGTTCACCAAGTTAGATCATTATAAGACAAACAGTAAAGTTAACTGACCTGGTTCCAGAGTTAGAACATTTTAAGCCATACAGTAGTTTTAACTGACCTGGTACCAGAGTTAGATCATTTTAAGACAAACTGTAATTTTAACTGACCTGGTTCCAGAGTTAGAACATTTTAAGACAAACAATAGCTTTAATTGACCTGGTTCCAGATTTAGAACCTTTTACGACAAACAGTTGTTTTAACTGACCTTGTACCAGAATTAGAGCATTTTATGACATACAGTAGTTTTAACTGACCTGGTTCCAGAGTTAAAACATTTTAAGACATACAGTAGTTTTAACTGACCTGGTTCCAGAGTTAGAACATTTTATGACATACAGTAGTTTTAACAGACCTGGTACCAGAGTTAGAACATTTTAAGACATACAGTAGTTTTAACTGACCTGGTTCCAGAGTTAGAACATTTTATGACATACAGTAGTTTTAACTGACCTGGTTCCAGAGTTAGAGCATTTTAAGACATACAGTAGTTTTAACTGACCTGGTTCCAGAGTTAGAACATTTCATGACATACAGTAGTTAACTGACCTGTTACCAGAGTTTAGAACTTTTTAAGACATAGAACTTTTAAGACATACAGTAGTTTTTAACTGATCAGGTTCCAGAGTTAGGCATGTTAAGACATACAGTAGTTTTAACTGACCTGGTTCAGATTTAGTAACATTTTATGACATACAGTGCTTTAACTGACCTGGTACCAGAGTTAGAACATTTTAAGACATAGAACATTTTAAGACATACAGTAGTTTTAACTGACCTGGTTCCAGAGTTAGAGCATTTTAAGACATACAGTAGTTTTAACTGACCTGGTTCCAGAGTTAGAACATTTTATGACATACAGTTGCTTTAACTGACCTGGTACCAGAGTTAGAACATTTTAAGACATAGAACATTTTAAGACATACAGTAGTTTTAACTGACCTGGTTCCAGAGTTAGAGCATTTTAAGATATACAGTAGTTTTAACAGACCAGGTACCAGAGTCAGAGCATTTTACGACATGTAGCATTAACTGACCTGGTACCAGAGTTAGAGCAAAATAAGACTTTAAATAATTTTAATGTGTTACGAATCAAAATCATTTGTGAAATGTTAAATATATACCTGTTCAAATTTCTTAAGCAAGCATTTAAGATTCATAGTAATCTCAATGAGATTTGGAGACAGCTGGAGTTGTCTTCTCCTGGTCCTCAATTCCTGCGATGTTGTTTGCACCAGGCGTGACAAAACATTGGCAAGCTCGTAAAGCTCCACTTTTCTGAATTATCTTCCTCATTCAAACAAAAATATCTCCCCTTCCAAAGTTAACTCCCTTTAAGAAAAAAAATCACTTTTCTTATATGTCAAAGATGCTTTTAATGAGTTATCTTCCTTTTGAAAAAACAAAAAATATCTTCGTGATTTACCTCCCCTTTTTTTCAGAGATAACTGTCCATCTTCATAATCTAAACCAACATGTTTCCATGACCCATATATATGTACATTTTCTCTGTTATATTCCACATCTGACAAAAGAGTTATCTGCCCCTGTCAATCAGAACTTATCTCTCAAGCCTAAAATAGCAACCTAACATCTCCACTGATTGAATACTATAAACAAATTGTATCAGTTATTTCCCTTCTGTGCAATTTAATGTTGCTCAATTTTCTTTTTCAGCTTCAATTGATATAGCATAGAAGATTTCACATATTTTGCTTTAAACTATAAATAATAGGCCAATGCTTTTTTAATCCACAATAAAACAACATGTTTCAGTAAAATTTCTCTCATGCTAAGTACTATCACAAAACATTTTATTCCAACTAATCTCTGCAGGATAATAA
Source organism: Mercenaria mercenaria (assembly GCF_021730395.1). Lineage (NCBI taxonomy): Eukaryota > Metazoa > Mollusca > Bivalvia > Venerida > Veneridae > Mercenaria > Mercenaria mercenaria. The sequence goes on from NC_069364.1 coordinate 1,456,016, forward strand.
AATTAAAATGTTAACAGACACTTAGCTGTGTTTTATATCCGTCTCTGAAATATAAATGGCTGACGACAATAAATTAGTGTCCAAACTTGAATTATTAATGCTTTCATTAATTCGAAGTGTGCATCGTTTCATGTGCATCAATGGAAGTCATGTATCTAACTACAGCCATTCAAATTTTATACCTATCAATACCTGTATAATACTTTCACCTAGTAATAATCTAGATTGACTTTCAGCACCACAGTAAATTATAACACAATAATTTCCAATAATTATCCCAGCTGTTTATGAAGTTGACAATACTTCTCATCCATTACATTGACATGTAAAATCATTTTCTGAACTTTCTCTCATTTTTCACTGATATGCATCAGAGTTATTCCTATTCTAACAGTGAAATGAACCTGATCAAATTTACTCAATTAAGAATATTACCAGATACACTTTTCACCTCTAATTAAGAAAATCAATTAGAATATTTATCTGCAGTATTTTTACATCACTCATCAGTAAATTGGTCACTAATTGACAACTTAATTGTGACTAGATAGCCTTAAACACATCATTCATCATGTGATATGTGAAAAATTATTTTCTAAAATTTCACATGATATTTTACATGTTTCCGTATCAGTAATTACATGTTTGTTTTATTGAACAGTCATCCTTTATTCTTTGATTAAACACAAAACTCATTAACTTTTCAATAACCTCCCTAGTCATGCCCTACATGAAACTAATGTCCAGTTCTCATATACATTTAACAAATAATCCAGGGGATATTTCTATTTCACAAATATATCCAATTTCTATTCATTAAATTTGATCAAGATAGGTATTCCAACTTCTTTACATCCTTCGGAGATCAAATACATGTCAATTACAAAAAAATATTTGAATATTTTCTTTCTGTAAAAAGAACACCATTAGAGCAAACTCTATCCATTCAAACTTTAACCTCAAATGAAGTACAACTCTTGAATTAAGAATCTTAGCCAGGTAAAAAGCTGAAGAACATATTCTCTTGCTGATTGATAAATAGCACTGTCAATCAAACAGACCTACCCCCTGCAGAAACAATGAGATTACCCACCTGGAAGGTCACTGTACTTGTGGTGGTAAAATCAACTTTTAACTATAGGTCGATCAGCATGTATATCTTTTAAATACCTCGAACCAATTTAAAATGTCTGAAGAGAATTTTGTTGTATTTAACGTTTTCAGTAAGAAAATGAAGGGGAAATTAGTGAAATGGAAACTTGTTTGAAGTGGGATATATATTACAACAACCATCCTTTAATTAGTTTCTTAAAAGTATTTTATATCTCGAAACAATTTACATGCAGACAGAGAGACTTATATGAAAAGTACCTTGTATCATAAATTTTAAAGCATTCATTAAACCATGTCATTTCAAATATCTCAAAAAAGAAACAATTTAGTTATCAATCAAACTGGACAATATATAATATATATCATAACTTGAACTGATTTCTGTAATAAATACTGTCAACAACAAAATTTATTCTTATCTAATATTATCATGTTATAATTTTGATGATTATTTTTTTCATATGTATGCTAGTGATTGTGTGAAAATTAATTTAATCAGCATAACACTGGAGACTACGGTGGCATAGAGGGGACATAGGAAATATGTTATTTATCACGTGCACACGTGTTAGCTAACACGTGCGAACGTGTTAATTAACATGTGTGCACGTGATAAATAAAATATTTCCTATGTGAACGTGATAAATAAAATATTTGATATGCGAACATGATAGCTACCACGTGCACACGTGATAAAATATTTCCTATGTCCCCTCTATGCCACTGTAGGAGACTGCTAAAGACTTTCTATATGGTTCACCTTGAAAAAAAATAGCAGTATGATTTAATAACAGTTCATTTTGATATGGCAAAAACCTAATTGGAATATTTTGACCTAAACTACTGATGGACATGAAAATGTGCATCTATATATACCAGTAAATCTTTCATGTGCACCCTTACTCTGTAACATAAATTTTCTAACTTAATACAGTTCATGTCGTGCAAAATTTCACATGCATTTTTTTAAAATATATGCTTCATAGAATCCTCACTGGGAAGATGAAAACATCAAAGAAATACTTCAAGGAATGCTTTTTTACAATATTCACTGGGGCTTCTAATAAATAAAAGACAGTAAAACGGACTGATAATGCATTCTGGGATACCAGCTTAACATATGTTGTACTCTTGTTTTCCATTGATCCATTACTCAAAACAAACCATGAATTGTTTTGACATTTTCAACATACAATCCAATGCTAATGGAAACATTTTTCTTCATATAATATGACTGACTACCCTGCAGAATGCAGACAGAAACATTTTTTCTGTATTTCAAAGAATGTAGCAGGATGTACAGTGTTTCTTTGTGTGCATGTACCATTAAGAAAATTGTCCCTATCAAAACTGATGAAAAAATGTAAAAGTCTTCTAAATTTTGCCGACAGAATCATCAATTATTACTCCATTCAAGTGAACTCATCAGTTACCATTCCTTACAATGACTAATGTTTGTTCACCTGAAATTGGTATCTGACCATTTTTCAACAGGATTTCACTCTTGTATTTCTTAACTCCATTTCAGTTCTTACTGAGGGAGGAGAACTGATTTCAAGAACATAAAATTTTCTGTCCAATCATCTTGGCTTGCCCGGGAGGTTACAACACACTAAATAGCTGTTCTTCTTTATTCTATATAAAATTGACATTATTTCAAATGGCCGCAGCACACATCAGGACCCATTTTAAATGTCTGTAACTTATATTTTCTTGAAGAATATTGTCAGTGTTGAATAAAAATCAAAAGTAAAGTGGGGGTAATGTTTGATGCAAGACATCTTTTTTTCAGTCAAACACAAACTGCAAAATCAGCTAAAAAATGAGACCCCAAATTGTAGTGGTGGTGTATGACCTAAGTTTCCATGAAAACTTCTGTCATGTTGTTATTTCATTATGAAAATGCTACCTACATGTCAAGCATAGATCTGTCGTTGATTTCAGCAAAAAAATTGCAAAGAAAATAAGGAAAATAGCTCTACAGAGCAAAAAAAGTGAGGACTATTTGAATCCACCATTATGCGAATACCATTTTTTTCCACGCCATTTTCCTATTTAGTGTCTGTATGCCAGGAATAGATCTCACAATGACTTTTAGTTAACCTTATCAAAATTAATTTTACAACTATGTAATGTCTGACTTGCCGTATATCATTTATGATACATTTTGGGTGAATAAGGACAAATGCACAAGGAAATTACACAAGAATTGATATCTTTACATTTTGTGTGCCTGCAGTCTTCAAATACTGCTACATTTGAGAAAGAGCCGAATCTGGCCATGTTTGTTGTGACACTAATCTGCTTAAACTACATTATTGAGATTTTGTGTAAAAATTTCTACATGGAGTCAGAAGCGATGGCTTTGATACTTTAATTCCTCTTGAATAAAAAAAGCTTAGTCTTTCCAGTCAATTAAAGGTTGAATCAGTTGAATGGGGACAAAATCCTCACCTGCTTGACCAAAGTTTTACCAAAGCTGAAAATATACCCCTTTGATAATTTAAAATTATCATTTTAAAAATTTCATATTTCATTTTTTTATTTAACAAAATCAATAAATGGTGGCTGATTTTGTCCACCTTGGTCAAACTGTCCCAAGGAAAAGTGTGTGGGGGGGGGGGGGGAAGGAGATGAATGAAGCAAAACAAGTGAATTTTATGATCTTTTAACAGCAATTAAGATAATTGGCAGCACTGAAGGTTGATTGAACTGTGTAAATGTTTTCATATCACTAAAAATCAGGCCTGCCATATGCTGCCTATAAACTGTATCCAGGCACACATAAATAGCCCATATAGCCACTTGATTCCCCAACTTCATGCACTTTCTGTGCAATAAAAAGTTTTATTTTCTGTAATGAGTATTAATGGTCAGTAGAAATGTTCAAATTCATTATATCTGCACATTTCTGTGTCTGTAGTGCTGTAATGCATGGTACCTGAAAGCCAAGAATTGGAATTCTTTCGTAAATCATTACAGTACTCTTAGGAGCTGTAATTTGGAACAACATTCCTATAAATATACTCTCATTATATACCTTAGAACAAGAGCTGTCTCCATAGGATGACATATGCCCCCGATGGCATTTTGAATGAGTAGTTGTGGCCGATGTTAGAGTTTAGGACCTTTGACCTACGGAACTGGGTCTTGTGCGCGACACGTGGTCTTACTGTGTCACACATTCATGCCTAGTTATTTTAAAATCCATGCATGAATGACAAAGATATGGACTGGACACGCCCATCAATGCACTATCATGAAAAATGACCTTTAAAGTCTAAGTGTGACCTTGACCTTTGAGCTACGGACCTGGGTCTTGCGCGCGACACGTCGTCTTACTGTGGTACACATTCATGCCAAGTTATTTGAAAATCCATCCATCGATGACAAAGATATGGACCGGACACGAAAATTGCGGACAGACTGACAGACCGACAGACGGTTCAAAAACTATATGCCTCCCTTCGGGGGCATAAAAATTCAAAAGATCATCATCTTCAGTGGCACTTCTCTGATATATATAATTAGAATACAAAGCAATATCAATAGTCACATGTTGTCATATTTTGAGTTTTTCTTGACTTGGTATATTTTAAATGTTTAGGTTGTACATTTTTACATAAAACTGATTCATTGTCGTTGCCTTTTGCTTCTTTCCATATTATAATGTTCTCCTTTCAGGTTTGTTATATCCGTATATAGTTTATTACATGTATATGTTTGATGTTCTGTACATTGTATAAAGTTGATCATATTGTTAATTGGTTTTGAAAAATGTATCCAATGCCGTATATGTTATCCACTTTAAATAAAGCTGTTACTTACTTACCTCTTTTCACCAAAATCTTTATTTTAATAACAATGACAAACTGCAGCATATAGTGTTCAAGATCTCATTCTCTGATAAACAAACCTCTTACTAAGTTTGGTACGTATATATGTGAAATGTGAATAAACTAATAACTAACTAAAGCTATTACTGAAGGTGATGAATGTACCCAACACCCATCCTCCCCTGCACACACTGACATAGTACTTTGTAATTTGAGGCACATACAAGATTGCATAATTATGTGGACTGTATGTATATAGTATAGTAACAAAAAACAAGGTCCACTAACTGTGCAGAATGATTTTCTGAAAGAACCTAACATGCACCATGCACAACTACTGTTGTTACTGAAAAGTTGTGTGATGTTTCATTAAATTGTGTCAAGGGGATGAGGAGTGCTGGTGAGCACAAGAATGTGTCTATGGACAGACACTAGGACAGAAAGCCTGAAACCAGTATACAATGAGATATGTAGAAAATATAGTCTCAACGGAAGTTTCATCAACACTGCTTCAAAAGCTACTGTATAAACCTGTCTAGATGCAAACAAAAAACTACTGACAACCTCTTGAGATTTTATTAACTCAAAGTCAAAGTGGTGTAAACTGTAAACACAATTACATGCAAAAATGTGCAAAAGCCAAGACCAGGGGTGGGAAGAAGTAAACAAATTCAAGATCATGAAGACACTATTATCTCAGCTACTGAAAAAAATCTAACAGTTTATAACATTAATAAACTTTGAATTCATGAAGTCAAATACAGCTTCTGAGATCTCGCAGCCTTAAAACACAGTCTCAGAGATCTTGACACCTTAAATAGATATCATTAGAAGTATATCAGAGCAATCACAAATGGGAAGAAATACACCTGTTTTTATACAAAAGTTGTTGATAAACAAGAACATGACAGTGTTCATAAGAAGATAGTTGATAAAAAGATTTTTAAAACACTATCCACAGTTTTGACAACATGAACTGTACGCATAAAACTGCATCAAGTAGAAGAGAAGCAGGTGTACATGCATTGGTCTTCTGACCTGGAAGTCGTAGGTGCAAATCCAGCGAGGGAAAAGTATGATAGCTGTCTGAACATTCTCAATGTATGGACACGATTGATTCTGCCCTTGCGACCAGTGTAGATCATGATCAGCCTGCAAATCTATGCAGTCTGATCATGATCTGAACAGTCTGCCATTTAGTCAGTACCTTTTTGGTAAGCACCCCTTTTAACAGTTAATGGTATTGTCCAAATTGAAAGTTGGTCAAGTTTGTTTTAGAAATTAAGCAGGGTAAGGGTTAAGTCACAATGGAACTGGAAAGTGAATACTTTCCCATACTGACGTCTGAATACATTAGGTGCATGACGTCATTTTAATGTGTGTCACTGCGCCAGTTATGTCAATTATATTAAGGCTACTGAACAAATATATAACATTTATATGTGTAGATTATACGTATGTAATAGATTATTAGCTTTCCATTGAAAAATATATGAGCCGCGCCATGAGAAAACCAACATAGTGGCTTTGCGACCAGCATGGATCCAGACCAGCCTGCGCATCTGTGCAGTTTGGTCAGGATCCATGGTGTGCGCAGGCTGGTCTGGATCCATGCTGGTTGCAAAGCCGCTATGTTGGTTTTGTCATGGCGCAGCTCATATAAATAAACTATAAATACAACTGGTGTAAAACTGTTTCATTAAAGCAATCTTCATTGTACATGTCTAGCTTCAATTTACCTAATTCAGTGAGTTCAGAAAAGGATCTACATTTAATTGTATTATTCTTGTAACAATTGCCCTATTTACTCTTCAAGATGTCATGTTTAAATGACTTTCAAACATGAAAATATCACTTTAATCAAAATATGTTGAATTACTGAATTTTCTGTCACTTCAAAACTTACAATCAGTAGTTTTGTGTCAGTTTGTCTGTAACTTGTACAGAGCGAGTTTAACACAATTTTTCAAATTTTCTGTTGTTAAACTGGTTGTCATTTCAGTCAGAGCAAGGTGTAAAATAGTTGTTTAATAAAACAGCACGACTCCAGATTTATGTTTTTTTTTTCAAAATTAAACAAGAGCTGTCTCCATAGGATGACACATGCCCCCGATGGCACTTTAAATGAATAGTTATGGCCGATGTTCGAGTTTAGGACCTTTGACCTACAGAGCTGGGTCTTGCGCGTGACACGTCGTCTTACTGTGTCACACATTTATGAGTAGTTATTTTAAAATGCATGCATGAATGACAAAGATATGGACCGGACACGCCCATCAATGCACTATCATGAAAAAAGACCTTTAACATCTAAGTGTGACCTTGACCTTTGAGCTACGGATCTGGGTCTTGCGCATGACACGTCGTCTTACTGTGGTACACATTCATGCCAAGTTATTTGAAAATCCATCCATCGATGACAAAGATATGGACCGGACACGCCCATCAATGCACTATCCCTTAATGTCTAAGTGTGACCTTGACCTTTGAGATACGGACCTGGGTCTTGCGCACGACACGTCATCTTACTGTGGTACACATTCATGCCAAGTTATTTGAAAATCCATCCATCGATGACAAAGATATGGACCGGACACGCCCATCAATGCACTATCCCTTAATGTCTAAGTGTGACCTTGACCTTTGAGGTACGGACCAGGGTCTTGCGCGCGACACATCGTCTTACTGTGGTACACATTCATGCCAAGTTATTTAAAAATCCATCCATCGATGACAAAGATATGGACCGGACACGCCCATCAATGCAATAACCTTTAATGTCTAAGTGTGACCTTGACCTTTGAGCTACGGACCTGGGTCTTGCGCGCGACACCTCGTCTTACTGTGGTACACATTCATGCCAAGTTATTTGAAAATCCATCCATCGATGACAAAGATATGGACCGGACACGCCCATCAATGCACTATCCTTTAATGTCTAAGTGTGACCTTGACCTTTGAGCTACGGACCTGGGTCTTGCGCGCGACACGTCGTCTTACTGTGGTACACATTCATGCCAAGTTATTTGAAAATCCATCCATGGATGACAAAGATATGGACCGGACACGAAAAATGCGGACAGACTGACAGACCGACAGACTGACAGACAGACAGACAGACGGTTCAAAAACTATATGCCTCCCTTCGGGGGCATAAAAAATCTTTCTTCACTTAGTAATTGCAATTAAAGTGATGCCATACATTTTAAGAGTTTTTTTTATCTACAATAACACTTTTTCAGTCAGTAAGATATGTAGAATATGCCAGAATTATGACTTGATTGTGAAATACTGAAATTTGATACAAAATATAAGGATTACTGGATTGGTTACAATTTTTACATCTTTTGAAATGTTTATATTGATCTGGAGGCATGTCCCTTTCATGTGTATACTTGAGAAATCTTTTTGTTTTTTTGACCAAAATTAAACTTGACATTCAACAAAATCTTCCTTTCAACAAAGTTGTCATTTTATATTTTTTTTTTTAAAAATACCTTCAGCGATTCTTTCAATTAGGTAGATAACTAACAATAAGTCCCTTAAAATAATATACAGTAAAACTCCAATCCCTAAAAGTGTCACATAGACATGAACAAAATGCTAAAATTATCGACTGAAGACAACTTAGGATGGGAGGGTTTCAAGGGAGAGGGATTATCTAGTGAGAGGGTTTCGAGAGAGAAGGTTTCAGGTGAGAGGGTTTTGAATGAGAGAGCTTTGAGTGAGAGCATTTTGGGTGAGAGGGTTTTAAGTAAGAGAGTTTTGGGCGAGAGGGTTCTGAGTGAGAAAGTTTTGAGTGAGTAGGTTTTAGGTGAGACGGTTTCGAGTGAGAGGGTTTCAAGTAAGAAGGTTTTGCATGGAAGGATTTTGAGTAAGAGGGTTTTGGTTGAGAGGGTGTCAAGTGAGAGTCTGTTTCGAGACCACATAAACTGTTCAAGTGAGTCTAGGCGTTCCTCCCACTGTTGTTTCACTGTATATACAGGTGAAAGTACTGTATCTATAAAGGAAGAAAAATGGAACTTTGTTTGTGATTTATATATTCTGTCAGGTCCGGCTTATCTCTCTAGGAGGCAGCAGCAATTAGGTAGAGGCCATTTCTGGTGATAATTCATTTATTTCTTGATAATTCTAAATTTTTTTCCTGATAAAAGCTCACCTTGGTATCTATTTCTAACAGTACATGATCTGATCTGTCAGCCTCTGTATACTTATATACCTGATTTGTGTTTTCCATAAGCTATATATAAAAAAACACAGTATTATACAGAGAAGAAAACATCCTCTTGTTATCAAAACAGAAACAGACAATGTAAATGGTGCTTGGTTAACAATTTCAAACATTAAAATTTTAACACTTTCCTGGTTTCTAAAATAATTAAATGTTTTAAACCTTAAAATGTTTGATACAGCAATATTTTGCTTTTTTTAGCAGACTCACATTTTCTTGTCTAATAAGGTTTGCATATTGAAAGTGCTCATTCATTCAATTTGGGCAGTACCATTGGGTATTCACTTAAAATTTACAGACTGAAGAGCGAACAGTGCAGACCATGATCAGCCTGCACAAATGGTTGATCTTGGTCTGCATTGGTTGCAAAGGCAAAATCACTTGACACCAGCAGGCTAAAGGAATTCCTTTTACTAAGACATTGTTCCTGTGTAGAGGGAAATCTTTCAGCCAGATATGTCAGTTACAGAGGTTCAGTTGTGCTAAATATGGTCCAGAATTCTGTTCATAATATTTCTGGCCAAGAACATTATAATTATGCCATGTAGTGATTTTATTAAAATTAAAAAAAAACCACTTAATACATTGTCTTGTTATATCATTCTTAATTGTACAAGCACATTTTTCAGACAGCCTTTTAACCGAAGGGAGACAATCTGCAAGGAAATTTCACTGAAGAAACTCTGAGTAACCTCACTTGAACAAAAGCAATATGTGGTCTGTAAGTGAAAATAGATAAATTCACTTTGATACAAACCTCCTACATTATTCCCGCTACCTATCAGGATTGGTAGGTATACAGTGATAAATTGGTTTAATATTGAATTTTGTCTTAGCAACCATATGTAATTATGTAGGTCTACAGTACAAAGAGCCTCATCAATTCTCCACAATAATTACTCCACCTCTCTGAGGGGATTGTTGTCTACAGCCGTGCTTTCAGACATACATCATTTACCGTAATCAATAAAGTAGATTATAATGTGATAATTAATATAAAACATTGCCTCTCTAATGTCTCAGGACATTGCTACTTCCTACTACATTTCCCCCCGAAACACTAAAAATCAAGTAAATTTTCAAAGAGATCAAACAACACAATGTGAGAGTAGTATGTCCACTGCTGCCAGGTTATAATTATCTACTAAAGTGTGTGTGTGGGGGGGGGGGGGGGGGGGGGGGGGAAGGAAGGTAGAGATAAAGGAAAGATAAATGAGGACAAACAGTATGACCAGATACATAGGGCTAACAGAAAAAATGGATGGTGGCACATGTTAAGGAGAACAGATGAATGTTAATACAAGGGGGAGAAAACAGATCAATTGGGAAATACAGACAAAGAAAACAGACAAATGGTGGTACATCTGGGACAAGACAGATGAATGGTGAAAAACAGACAGAGCATACAGATGAATGGTGGTACATGTGGGAGTAGACAGATGAAAGGAGAAATACAGACAAAGAAAACAGATGAATGATGGTACATGTGAAACCACACAGATGAAAGGAGAAATACAGACAAAGAAACAGATGAATGATGGTACATGTGAAACCACACAGATGAAAGGAGAAATACAGACAAAGAAACAGATGAATGATGGTACATGTGAAACCACACAGATGAATGGTGAAATACAGACACAGCACACAGATGAATGGTGGTACATGTAGAACAAGAGCTGTCTCCATAGGATGACACATGCCCCCGATGGCACTTTAAATGAATAGTTATGGCCGATGTTCGAGTTTAGGACCTTTGACCTACGGAGCTGGGTCTTGTGCGCGACACGTCGTCTTACTGTGTCACACATTTATGCGTAGTTATTTTAAAATCCATGCATGAATGACAAAGATATGGACCGGACACGCCCATCAATGCACTATCATGAAAAAAGACCTTTAACATCTAAGTGTGACCTTGACCTTTGAGCTACGGACCTGGGTCTTGCGCATGACACGTCGTCTTACTGTGGTACACATTCATGCCAAGTTATTTGAAAATCCATCCATCGATGACAAAGATATGGACCGGACACGCCCATCAATGCACTTTCCCTTAATGTCTAAGTGTGACCTTGACCTTTGAGATACGGACCTGGGTCTTGTGCGCGACATGTCGTCTTACTGTGGTACACATTCATGCCAAGTTATTTGAAAATCCATCCATCGATGACAAAGATATGGACCGGACACGCCCATCAATGCACTATCCCTTAATGTCTAAGTGTGACCTTGACCTTTGAGATACGGACCTGGGTCTTGCGCGCGACACATCGTCTTACTGTGGTACACATTCATGCCAAGTTATTTGAAAATCCATCCATTGATGACAAAGATATGGACCGGACACGCCCATCAATGCAATAACCTTTAATGTCTAAGTGTGACCTTGACCTTTGAGCTACGGACCTGGGTCTTGCGCGCGACACGTCGTCTTACTGTGGTACACATTCATGCCAAGTTATTTGAAAATCCATCCATCGATGACAAAGATATGGACCGGACACGAAAAATGCCGACAGACCGACAGACTGACAGACCGACAGACAGACGGTTCAAAAACTATATGCCTCCCTTCAGGGGCATAAAAAGACAGATGAATGGGGAAATACAGACAAAGAAAACAGAGGAATGGTGTTACATGTGGGAGAAGACAGATGAATGGTGAAATACAGACAAAGCACACAGATGAATGGTGAAATACAGACAAAGCACACAGATGAATGGTGGTACATGTAGAAAAAGACAGATGAATGGGGAAATACAGACAAAGAAAACAGATGAATGGTGAAATACAGACAAAGCACACAGATGAATGGTGAAATACAGACAAAGCACACAGATGAATGGTGGTACATGTAGAAAAAGACAGATGAATGGGGAAATACAGACAAAGAAAACAGATGAATGGTGAAATACAGACAAAGCACACAGATGAATGGTGAAATACAGACAAAGCACACAGATGAATGGTGGTACATGTAGAAAAAGACAGATGAATGGGGAAATACAGACAAAGAAAACAGATGAATGGTGAAATACAGACAAAGCACACAGATGAATGGTGAAATACAGACAAAGCACACAGATGAATGGTGGTACATGTGGGAAAAGACAGATGAATGGTGAAATACAGACAAAGAAAACAGATGAATGGTGAAATACAGACAAAGCACACAGATGAATGGTGAAATACAGACAAAGCACACAGATGAATGGTGGTACATGTAGAAAAAGACAGATGAATGGTGAAATACAGACAAAGAAAACAGATGAATGGTGGTACATGTGGGAAAAGACAGATGAATGGTGAAATACAGACAAAACAAGAAGCTGCGTTCAATAAACGCTTGATGCCCCCGGTGGCATCCTTGTCAATACAAAGCAACCTAAGTCCAAAACGAGGTCAAGGTCAAACTGAGGTCAGGTGATGTTTGAAGATGAGGAATGGTCACAGGTTACATCTGCATTAGTATCAAGTCATTCTAGTAAGGGGTATTGATGCTAGATGAAACGGTCCCATTTTGGTTAACCAACAGATGGCCCATACAAAGCAACCTAAGTCCAAAACGAGGTCAAGTTCAAGGTCAAACTGAGGTCAGGTGATGTCTGAAGATGAGGAATGGTCACACGTTACATCTGCATTAGTATCAAGTCATTCTAGTAAGGGGTATTGATGCTAGACGAAACGGTCCCATTTGGTTAACCTTGTATGGACGGATGAACGGACAGGATGGACGGACGAACGGACAGGACAATCACTATATGCCTCCCGCATCAGTAGATGCCGGGGGCATAAAAACAGATGAAAGATGGTACAAGTGGAAGAAGACAGATGAATGGGGAAATACAGACAAAGAAAACAGCTGAATGGTGGTTCATGTGGGAAAATAACAGATGAATGGGGAAATACAGATGAAGAAAACAGCTGAATGGTGGTTCATGTGGGAAAATAACAGATGAATGGGGAAATACAGATGAAGAAAACAGATGAACGGTGGTATATGTGAGCAGAGACAGGTATATGGGGAAATACAGATAAAGTGTATATCCAAATGCCCCCATTTGAACAAAACTAATGGGAGAGGACTTTATGATGATGTAATAGACCAAACTTGATGAAGATCCATCAAGCCGATCATATGAAGAAGTCATTTAAAGTTTTTTTTTCTATTCCTAATTTGAACAAAATCGTGACAGGAACTTATAATGACACTAATAACTCAGTTTTGAAGGTTTTTCCATTGTTAGCTTTTCGAGGCCCCTAAAAAGGGCTAAACTGAAACATTTTAATAACCTGGACAGAGGACCATGCCATGATGTTACCCACCAAGTTTGGTGCCATTCTGACGAGTATTTTCAGAGATGTTATCTTAAGAAATGTGTGGACAAACAGACGGACAATGAACAATCCGAACAGATCATCACGAGCACTTTGTGCTCAGGTGAGCTAAAAATAAGGTCAGTGTGCCAAGAGAATTATTCTGCTATCATCAAAGAATAAAGGAGCAGTAAAATACATCAGTTGTCATGCTGTTACAGTATTGTCTGTAACATAACTACCCTTCTCTGATGATAACAGTCATTTCCTCAAGAAAATTACACATAATTTTCATCTAGAAATTTTACTACAGAATTTAATATTCTGTAACCTAAAATCAATAAAATTCAATTCTAGGGTTTATGTCACAATCAGTGACTGGTTACCTCCCCTGACTGTTTGTTAGTAAAACTCAATATGACTTTACTAGTTACTTCCCCTGATTTGTGACACTTCTACTGAGTCTTCCACAAAGCTATGGTAAAATATGTTCATTCATTGCTTTTTTGAAAATAATATAATTATCCAGATATCAAATTTTCATTTATGTTTTGTATTGTTACTGTCACTTAATATGCATAACCTGTATGTTTAAAGCCAATCTCTGAGAGCTGCACCAGGGAGTTGACCCTTTGGCTTAGTGGTTAGAGCATTGGACTAGCACCCGAGCGACGCAGGTTTGAATCCGGCCACAGTCAGTTGGGGATTTTATGCTTTAAAAGTTGTAACAGTATTTATATAAATGCTTCGGAAAAGCATCAACAAATTTCTATTTTCATACGGTTAACAATAAAACAGAAGTTGAGAGAACAATGTCTGAATAAAGCAATTGTAAGGATTTTCAGAACTTGAGGAAAATATGGATTATGTCTGAAGGAAGACAACACTGGAACATTCCTGACAGCAACTTTACAGCTTTAATACTGCCATGTTATAAAACTTCAGTTTGAAAACCAGTCTATGAATGCTGTCCTGTCATTGGTCAATTTCAAGATTGAACTTATAATCAACCAATCAGATGCTCAAGTGTTGAGACTGGTCTCCCATCTTGAAACTTGCTGAATCTCTGAGATGAAACACCTGAGCAGCCTGCCAGGAACTCTGTGGGGGCATAATCCCGCAACCCCTTGGAAACTATATGACAGAACTCCAGTCGGCCTTGTTCTGCCTTGAATATTTTCAATGGTTACTACATACATGTAACCTATACAAAGACAAGGATATAGGCCTACAGAGGACCCAGTGAGTTTGCATCACATGGCATGACTATGGGTACTGTCAGTATAGATATCACACAGTACAAAGAATTAATTTAAGTTACCGGGGTCTACATTTACAGACAACAAACAAATTAGAAATAATTACCATATTAACTCTGGGGACATCTTAAGCATTTCCGAAATATCACAAATAAATTGTAACATCTAATTAGAAAATCCTGTTTTTCCCTGTAATTAAAGAACTCTTTATTGAACAGACAATCAAGTTCTCCTGTAAAGACCTTGACAAACGCACATTGCACAATGAATGACATAGTTTGAAGGAGACTGTATGAGATAGATCTATCCTTTTCTTTTGTTCCTTTCCTCATAAGAATGTATCTTACCATTAAAAATGTTGCTCTTTTTGGTCTATTCCTGAAATGTGTGGCTTTGTTTTGTTGTTTTGGGTTTAACGCCGTTTTTCAACAGTATTTCAGTCATGTAACGGCAGGCAGTTAACCTAACCAGTGTTCCTGGATTCTGTACCAGTACAAACCTGTTCTCCACAAGTAACTGCCAACTTCCCCACATGAATTATTAGAGATGGAGGACGAATGATCTCAGACACAATGTCTTTTATCAAATCGCCACGGAGAACATACGCCCCGCCCGAGGATCAAACTCATGACCCTACTGAGCTAAGCGGGCGGGCTATGAGTACAGTCAACGCTGTACATACAACCACCTGTATTAAGCAACTTTTTTTATTCAGTAACCCCCTTAAATCCATTCCATATGCTTGTATCATAGAAATAAATCCTGTTTGACTTTTCCATTACGTGACCATATATTTCCATTGCATGACCATATTTCCATGTAAATGTGACCACATTTCCATTACCTGACCATATTAACTTAAATGCACTTGGCAACACTTTAATCGAAGCACTTGGTAAGGTGTTTTACTGAGTATGTTTGTTTGATTTGGGTTTAAAAGTATTTCAGTTACGTAGTGGCGGGCAGTTAACCTAACCAGTGTTCCTGGATTCTGCTCCAGTACAAACCTGTTCTCTGCAAATAACTGACAACTTCCCCATATGAATCAGAGATGGAGGACGAATAATTTCAGACACAATGTCTTTACCAAGTTGTCACGGAAACCATACACGCATGGGGATCAAACTCACGCCTCCGCTATACATAGATCTGCACACTCC
This sequence comes from Mercenaria mercenaria, assembly GCF_021730395.1. Taxonomy (NCBI): domain Eukaryota; kingdom Metazoa; phylum Mollusca; class Bivalvia; order Venerida; family Veneridae; genus Mercenaria; species Mercenaria mercenaria. The sequence goes on from NC_069364.1 coordinate 1,471,936, forward strand.
ATATTGAGCTAATTAGCAGGCCGGCTTGTTTTACTTGCTGTATAAGAATCAACTAAAGACAATATTAGCATACACATATAAAATTGCAAAAGGACTGCAGGAGATTGAGCAACTACCTTACCAAAAAACTAACGGGAAATGATCGCAGAACAATTCAACTCTAGGCATTTTAAGCCTTTTCCAAACATCCCTTAAGCAAAATCCAATTAACAGTTTTTTTCCTGTAATTAAAGATCTATTTGAGCCATGCCATGGGAAAACCAACATAGTGAGTTTGCGACCAGCATGGATCCAGACCAGCCTGCGCATCCGCGCAGTCTGGTCAGGATCCATGCTGTTCGCTTTCAAAGCCTAATGGAATTAGAGAAACTAATAGCGAACAGCATGGATCCTGACCAGACTGCGCGGATGCGCAGGCTGGTCTGGATCCATGCTGGTCGCAAACCCACTATGTTGATTTTCTCATGGCACGGCTCATTTATTGAGCAGGCAGTTATGTTCTGAAAACTGGCTTTGACAAAATGAATGAAAAAATTCCAAAGAGATTTTTGAAATTCCAGTTGGCACAATTTTCATTAACTTTCCTCATTAAATTAAAAAAGTGATCCAAAGGCAAAAATTATTTCAATTAGGTTTGTTTTGTTTTGTTTAATACAGATTAAACCCATTTTTCAAAGACAGTCGAGATTACCTGTAGAAATAAATCTGTAGTGTTCAGGGGCATGTTTTCATCTTTAAATAACTTCCATATAATTTATAGAAATATGAATACCCCGAGTGTACCTATCTGTAAGGACATTACAAGAGAAGATAATTTGTCTTGACATATATTAGTGCTGGAGACACAAACTTGTCTCCACAGAGATTCCAGACAACACTGGTTTAAACAAAACATGTTTACATGCAACTGATTGCTCATTTTTAGATGCACTTGGGATCTGAAATTCCATCTGTTTATTTTTTTACATTTCCATACACAACATCATCCAATTAGAAAGTGATTGGTAAATGACTAACAATCCCTAAGGATATCTGCATGACTACTGCTTTCCCCTTAAAACACAAGGAACACATTTTGATCTGCTGTTATTTGAATGTAAAACAGTTTTGCAAGTGTTATTCTGTAAGTCTATTAAGGCAGGTCACATGCAAAATGTTTTTTTGTGAAAAAGCTTTCACAACATGCAGTAGTGTATACCATTGTATAACTAGAAAATGCTTTTGTAAAAAAGCGCATGTCTCCCCCAATGCAAAGTCCTATAGGCAAGAAGTCAATAGGAGTCAGGAGCTAAAGTCAAAGAGACACTGATGGTTGGCTGCAATAGGGATCATCTACTTGGCATGTCCAGTCATCCCGCTAAATTTCAACACTCTTGGCCTAGTGGTTCTCAAGTCACCGTTCAGGTTCATGTGACCTTGACCTTTGATCAAGTGACCTCAAAATAAATAGGGGTCATCTACTCTGCATGTCCAATCATCCTATTAAGTTTCAACATTCTAGGTCAAGTGGTTCTCAAGTTATTTCCAAAAAAATTATTTTACATGAACAGGCCACTGTGACCTTGACCTTTAATAGACTGACCCCAAAATCAATAGGGGTCATCTGCTGTGCATGTTCAATCAACATTCTGGGTCAAGTGGTTCTCAAGTTATTGATCGGAACTGGTTATCAATGTTCAGGCCCCTGTGACCTTGACCTTTAATGGAGTGACCCCAAAAACAATAGGGGTCATTTACTCTGCATGAACAATCATCCTATGAAGTTTCAACATTCTGGGTTGACAGGTTCTTATGTTATTGATTGGAAATGGTTTTCCATGTTCAGGCCCCTGTGACCTTGACCTTTAACAGAGTGACCCTAAAATCGTTAGGGGTCATCTACTCTGCATGACCAATCACCCTATGAAGTTTCATCATTCTGGGTCAAGTGGTTCTCAAGTTACTGACCGGAAATGGTTTTCAATGTTCGGGCCCCTGTGACCTTGACCTTTAACAGAGTGACTCCAAAATCGTTAGAAGTCATCTACTCCGCATGACCAATCATCCTATTAAGTTTCAACATTCTGGGTCAAGTGGTTCTCAAGTTACTGACCGGAAATGGTTTTCAATGTTCAGGCCCCTGTGACCTTGACCTTTAACGGAGTGACCCCAAAATCGATAGGGGTCATCTGCTTTGCATGTTCAGTCATCCTATGAAGTTTCAATGTTCTGGGTCAAATGGTTCTCTAGTTATTGATTGGAAATGGTTATCAATGTTCAGGCCCCTGTGACCTTGACCTTTGATAGAGTGAACCCAAAATCGATAGGGGTCATCTACTCTTCATAACCAATCATCCTATGAAGTTTCAACATTCTGGGTCAAGTGGTTCTTTAGTTATTAATCGGAAATGTTTTTCAATGTTCAGGCCCCTGTGACCTTGACCTTTGACAGAGTGACCCCAAAATCGATAGGGGTCATCTGCTTTGCATGTACAGTCATCCTATGAAGTTTCAACATTCTGGGTCAAGTGGTTCTCTAGTTATTGATCAGAAATGGTTTCCAATGTTCAGGCCCCTGTGACCTTGACCTTTGATGGAGTGACCCCAAAATCGATAGGGGTCATCTGCTTTGCATGTACAGTCATCCTATGAAGTTTCAACGTTCTGGGTCAAGTGGTTCTCTAGTTATTGATCGGAAATGGTTTTCAATGTTCAGGCCCCTGTGACCTTGTCCTTTGACAGAGTGACCCCAAAATCAATAGGGGTCGTCTACTCCAGCAGCCCTATAACCCTATGAAGTTTGAAGGTTCTAGGTCAAATGGTTCTCCAGTTATTGCTCGGAAATGAAGTGTGACGTACGGACGGACGGGGCAAAAACAATATGTCTCCCCCAGAGGGGGGGGGAGACATAATTACTCCCTCTAATAAACCCCCATACACCTGTTCTCTATAATAAACCCCCACCAACCCCTATTATAACTAATTTAGCTATTTAATTGCTCCCTCTAAATAGTCCCAACAACCCCTACATAAATTGCTCCCTCTAAACAGTCCCACCAACCCCTAAATAAACTGCTCCCGCTAAATAGTCCCACGAACCCCTACATAAACTGCTCCCTCTAAATAGTCCCTTCAACCCCTAAATAAACTGCTCCCTCTAAATAACCCCACCCACCCCTACTTAAACTACTCCATCTACTAGTAAATAAACCCCACCCACCACTGCTATAACTTCTCCCTCTAATTAAACCCCACCCAGCCCTACTATAACTGCTCCCTCTTAATAAACCCCACCCACCCCTACTATAAATTCTCCCTCTTAAACCTCACTATAACTGCTCCCACTAAATAACCCCACCCACCCCTACTTTAACTGCTCCCTCTACTAGTAAATAAACCCCACCCTCCACTACTATAACTTCTCCCTCTAATTAAACCCCACCCACCCCTGCTATAACTGCTCCCTCTTAATAAACCCTACCCACCCCTACTATAACTTCTCCCTCTTAAACCTCACCCACCCCTATTTTAACTGCTCCCTCTAAATAAACCCCACCCACCCCTACAATAACTGCTCCCAAATCATCTTGCCTCTACCCTTTCTACCTAAAATGGTAATTTTTGGGCTCCATCAAATGACTGCTACAGATATCCTGGTAAGTATTTCTTTCTATTGGATTTTCACAAATTAATGATGATGAAATAGCTACCTGGAAATTGTAATTTAGTATGCCTCAAACCGTATCTTATTACAAGCCAGTACCTTTAACTGCCTCAAAGTCAAAAGAAAAAGTGAATTTACTGCATGTTTTGGCAACCCACATTTAGCAATAAAACTCCAAGATTAAATGTCAACTCTGCCTCATAAAAAATTTCATGAAGACACCCTAACTATATGTCTACTGTATCTTCTTGTCTTTCCCCCCAGTAATTCAATAATCAGGCATTCTATCTCTAGACACCTGCCCATTAGATCTTCTTTAATTTACAAGAAAAATAGCAATAAGTGCTGCTGTAAAAATGTTCATTTAATCTAAAAACAAACAACCTTTACAACACAATTAAACATTACAATTTCTTTATAGCAACATATATAGACTTGTCTCTGTTTTTATTTCAGGTCTCAAGCTGCTTTTAATTCCTGTTTTTTTTTTTTTTTTTTGGAAAATGTCTTGAATCCAACTTACTAAAGGGAAGTAATTAAGAAACAGTAATTAAAAAACTAAATTACTTACAGGAGGTAATCAGAAACCTAGTTACTAAAGTACGATAATTAAAAAAGACTAAATTTCTGAAACACATGTAATTAGAAACAAGAGCTGTCACAAATGGTGACAAATGCCCCCCGCAGTGCCTTGATTTTTGACCTAGTGACCTTGACTTTTGACCTGGTGACCCCAAAGTCAATAGGAGTCGTGTACTCAATAAGTACTATCAGCATGTGAAGTTTGAAGGTCCTGGGTGCAGTGGTTCGCGAGTAAAAAGCCTTCATGCAAAAAGTTAATGTTGTGACGAACGAACAAATTAACGAACTAACGACTGAACAGACGGACAGTTGAAAACTAATATGCCTCCTTTTGGGGGCATAAAAATAATTCACTAAAGGGAGGTAATTAGAAAACAAAATTTATCAAAAAGTATTCTTACTAAAGGGAGATAATTTGAAACATAAATAAAATCAAACTGTCTCAATGGTTTGTCAAACACTGAGAAAAATTTAGATACCGATGAAATTATGGCCCTTTCTTTTTATACCATAATATTTTTGGAGCATTACATTTTCACATTTAATTTCCAAAATATAAAATTTTGATGATAATACAACAAATTATCATTCTAAATCAACTAAAATGATAAGAAAAATGTAAAAAATATTTTTTTCTTCATAAAACAGCATCTAGTATGGCTTCCAGACAGAATCTGATATAAATGTCATATGTCATATCAATATTGTTCAAATCTTTATTAATCTTTTCAACTAACCTTTCAATGTAGAAAAAACAAACACCAAAGTAGGAAGCCATAGAATTTGATAGCAAAAATATTAGTCAATAACAGGTGACACTAAACCATTCAGTTGAAGAAAACTGTGTCACTGTTTCCAATTAATAGTTATACAATCATTCTTCTCTAAAGCCTCATTCAAAGTTCTAGAGAAGTTGCCTGCTGGATGAATAGATGAAAGAAACCAGTCAAATGTACACTGCTTCATGTACAGATGAGAAAAACCAGGTCAAATGTACACTGCTTCATGTACAGATGCAAGAAATTTAGCTACATAAACAGAAGAAATAAACCAGGTCAAATGTACACTGCTTCCTGTACAGATGCAAGAAACTGGGCTAAATGAACAGAAAAATAAACCGGGTCAAATGAACATTGCTTCCTGTACATGTACAGATGCAAGAAACTGGGCTACATGAACAGAAGAAACTAGAAAATGCTTTTGTAAAAAAGCGCATGTCTCCCCCAATGCAAAGTCCTATAGGCAAGAAGTCAATAGGGGTCAGGAGCGAAAGTCAAAGAGACACTGATGGTTGGCTGCAATAGGGATCATCTACTTGGCATGTCCAGTCATCCTGCTAAATTTCAACACTCGTGGCCTAGTGGTTCTCAAGTCACTGTTCAGGCTCCTGTGACCCTGACCTTTGATCAAGTGACCTCAAAACAAATAGGGGTCATGTACTCTGCATGTCCAATCATCCTATTAAGTTTCAACATTGTAGGTCAAGTGGTTCTCAAGTTATTTCCAAAAAATGATTTTACATGAACAGGCCACTGTGACCTTGACCTTTAATAGACTGATCCCAAAATCAATAGGGGTCATCTACTCTGCATGTTCAATCATCCTATGAAGTTTCAACATTCTGGGTCAAGTGGTTCTCAAGTTATTGATCGGAACTGTTATAAATGTTCAGGCCCCTGTGACCTTGACTTATAACGAATTGACCCCAAAAACAATAAGGGTAATTCACTCTGCATGAACAATCATCCTATGAAGTTTCAACATTCTGGGTCGAGAGGTTCTCAAGTTATTGACTGGAAATGGTTTTCCATGTTCAGGCCCCTGTGGCCTTGACCTTTAACAGAGTGACCCTAAAATCGTTAGGGTTCATCTTCTCTGCATGACCAATCATCCTATGAAGTTTCATCATTCTGGGTCAAGTGGTTCTCAAGTTACTGACCAGAAATGGTTTTCAATGTGCGGGCCCCTGTGACCTTGACCTTTCACAGAGTGACCCCAAAATCGTTAGGGGTCATCTACTCTTTATGACCAATCATCCTATTATGTTTCAACATTCTGGGTCAAGTGGTTCTCAAGTTACTGACTGGAAATGGTTTTCAATGTTCAGGCCCCTGTGACCTTGACCTTTAATGGAGTGACCCCAAAATCGATAGGGGTCATCTACTTTGCATGTACAATCATCCTATGAAGTTTCAACATTCTGGGTCAAGTGGTTCTCTAGTTATTGATTGGAAATGGTTTTCAATGTTCAGGCCCCTGTGACCTTGACCTTTCACGGAGTGATCCCATAATCAATAAGGGTCATCTACTCTTTATGACCAATCATCCTATCAAGTTTCAACATTCTGGGTCAGGGGGTTCTCTAGTTATTGATTGGAAATGGTTTTCAATGTTCAGGACACTGTGACCTTGACCTTTGACGGAGTGACCCCAAAATCAATAGTGGTCATCTACTCTTCATGATCAATCATCCTATGAAGTTTCAACATTCTGGGTCAAGTGGTTCTCTAGTTATTGATCGGAAATGGTTTTCAATGTTCAGGCCCCTGTGACCTTGACCTTTGACGGAGTGACCCCAAAATCAATAGGGGTCATCTACTCTTCATGACCAATCACCCTATGAAGTTTCAACATTCTGGGTCAAGTGGTTCTCTAGTTATTGATCGGAAATGGTTTTCAATGTTCAGGCCCCTGTGACCTTGACCTTTGACGGAGTGACCCCAAAATCAATAGGGGTCATCTACTCTTCATGACCAATCATCCTATGAAGTTTCAACATTCTGGGTCAAGTGGTTCTCTAGTTATTGATCGGAAATGGTTTTCAATGTTCAGGCCCTTGTGACCTTGACCTTTGACGGAGTGACCCAAAAAACAATAGGGGTCGTCTACTCCAGCAGCCCTACAACCCTATGAAGTTTGAAGGTTCTAGGTCAAATGGTTCTCCAGTTATTGCTCGGAAATGAAGTGTGACGTACGGACGGACGGACGGAAGGACGGACGGACAGACGGACAGGGCAAAAACAATATGTCTCCTGGGGGAGACATAATAAACCAGGTCAAATGTACACTGCTTCCTGTACAGATGCAAGAAACTGGGCTAAATGAACAGAAAAATAAACCGGGTCAAATGAACATTGCTTCCTGTACATGTACAGATGCAAGAAACTGGGCTACATGAACAGAAGAAATAAACCAGGTCAAATGTACACTGCTTCCTGTACAGATGCAAGAAACTGGGCTAAATGAACAGAAAAATAAACCGGGTCAAATGAACATTGCTTCCTGTACATGTACAGATGCAAGAAACTGGGCTACATGAACAGAAGAAATAAACCAGGTCAAATGTACACTGCTTCCTGTACAGATGCAAGAAACTGGGCTACATGAACAGAAGAAATAAACCAGGTCAAATGTACACTGCTTCCTGTACAGATGCAAGAAACTGGGCTACATGAACAGAAGAAATAAACCAGGTCAAATGTACACTGCTTCCTGTACAGATGCAAGGCACTGGGCTACATGAACAGAAGAAGTAAACCAGGTCAAATGTACACTGCTTCCTGTACAAATGCAAGAAACTGGGCTACATGAACAGAAGAAGTAAACCAGGTCAAATGTACACTGCTTCATGTACAAATGCAAGAAACTGGGCTACATGAACAGAAGAAGTAAACCAGGTCAAATGTACACTGCTTCCTGTACAGATGCAAGAAACTGGGCTACATGAACAGAAGAAGTAAACCAGGTCAAATGTACACTGCTTCCTGTACAGATGCAAGAAACTGGGCTACATGAACAGAAGAAGTAAACCAGGTCAAATGTACACTGCTTCCTGTACAAATGCAAGAAACTGGGCTACATGAACAGAAGAAGTAAACCAGGTCAAATGTACACTGCTTCCTGTACAAATGCAAGAAACTGGGCTACATGAACAGAAGAAGTAAACCAGGTCAAATGTACACTGCTTCCTGCACAAATGCAAGAAACTGGGTTACATGAACAGAAGAAGTAAACCAGGTCAAATGTACACTGCTTCCTGTACAAATGCAAGAAACTGGGCTACATGAACAGAAGAAGCAAACCAGGTCAAATGTACACTGCTTCCTGTACAAATGCAAGAAACTGGGCTACATGAACAGAAGAAGCAAACCAGGTCAAATGTACACTGCTTCCTGTGCAGATGCAAGAAACTGGGCTACATGAACAGAAGAAGCAAACCAGGTCAAATGAACACTGCTTCCTGTGCAGATGCAAGAAACTGGGCTACATGAACAGAAGAAGCAAACCAGGTCAAATGAACACTGCTTCCTGTGCAGATGCAAGAAACTGGGCTACATGAACAGAAGAAGCAAACCAGGTCAAATGAACACTGCTTCCTGTGCAGATGCAAGAAACTGGGCTACATGAACAGAAGAAGCAAAGCAGGTCAAATGAACACTGCTTCCTGTGCAGATGCAAGAAACTGGGCTACATGAAGTGAAGAAGCAAAGCAGGTCAAATGAACACTGCTTCCTGTGCAGATGCAAGAAACTGGGCTACATGAAGTGAAGAAGAAAGCAGGTCAAATGAACACTGCTTCCTGTGCAGATGCAAGAAACTGGGCTACATGAAGTGAAGAAGCAAAGCAGGTCAAATGAACACTGCTTCCTGTGCAGATGCAAGAAACTGGGCTACATGAAGTGAAGAAGCAAAGCAGGTCAAATGAACACTGCTTCCTGTGCAGATGCAAGAAACTGGGCTACATGAACAGAAGAAGCAAAGCAGGTCAAATGTACACTGCTTCCTGTGCAGATGCAAGAAACTGGGCTACATGAAGTGAAGAAGCAAAGCAGGTCAAATGAACACTGCTTCCTGTGCAGATGCAAGAAACTGGGCTACATGAAGTGAAGAAGCAAACCAGGTCAAATGTACACTGCTTTCTGTGCAGATGCAAGAAACTGGGCTACATGAACTGAAGAAGCAAACCAGGTCAAATGTACACTGCTTTCTGTGCAGATGCAAGAAACTGGGCTACATGAACTGAAGAAGCAAACCAGGTCAAATGTACACTGCTTCCTGTGCAGATGCAAGAAACTGGGCTACATGAACTGAAGAAGCAAACCAGGTCAAATGAACACTGCTTCCTGTGCAGATGCAAGAAACTGGGCTACATGAACTGAAGAAGCAAACCAGGTCAAATGAACACTGCTTCCTGTGCAGATGCAAGAAACTGGGCTACATGAACTGAAGAAGCAAACCAGGTCAAATGAACACTGCTTCCTGTGCAGATGCAAGAAACTGGGCTACATGAACAGAAGAAGCAAACCAGGTCAAATGTACACTGCTTCCTGTGCAGATGCAAGAAACTGGGCTACATGAACTGAAGAAGCAAACCAGGTCAAATGAACACTGCTTCCTGTGCAGATGCAAGAAACTGGGCTACATGAACAGAAGAAGCAAACCAGGTCAAATGTACACTGCTTCCTGTACAGATGCAAGAAACTGGGCTACATGAACTGAAGAAGCAAACCAGGTCAAATGTACACTGCTTCCTGTACAGATGCAAGAAACCGGGCTACATGAACAGAAGAACTAAACCAGGTCAAATGTATGCAAGAAACCGGGCTACATGAACAGAAGAAATAAACCAGGTCAAATGTACACTGCTTCATGTACAAATGCAAGAAACTGGGCTAAATGAACAGAAGAAAGAAACCAGGTCAAGTCTGCTTCATGTACATATGCAAGAAACTGGGCTAAATGAACAGAAGAAAGAAACCAGGTCCAATGTATACTGCTTCATGTACAGATGCAACCAGGTCCGATATACACTGCTACATGTGCAGATGAACACTGAAACAGTTACAATTCTACAATGTTTCTTAAAGAATAAGAAACTATATTACCACAGTAAGATGATATATTAGCGACATAATGCTGATGAATTTAATACTGCAGGAAGATTACAATCAGTCAACAAAGTTCAATCAATCACTATATTGACAATCAATCAATCAATCAATCACTATATTGACAATCAATCAATCATTATATAGACAATCAATTAATCAATCAATCACTATATTTTTACTGATTAAACTGACAAACCTCAAAAGTGACTCTGTATTTCTTCCCCTTATTACGTCGTGGACTATTTCCTGAACTGAATGAAGTTACCTCCTCTGAGAAATACGGCTGATGTGGAGGTGTATTGTATCCTCCATTTTCCATTTCAGTTATTTATTCTAAACAAACTCATCACAAAAAACTGCAAGACTCACTAACAGGTACAGTGTAAATCCAAAGTCATCACTGAATTTGCATTGACTTAATCACTAAACAGATGCAAATGTACTTTCTTCCTCTTTATTTCTAATTTTAATTGAAGAGTCTTACTTCTTGAAGAACTTACTACTATTACATCCCTGTGTGAGTTATTGTACTCTAGTTATAACCTTTGCTGACACTGTTTCTTAAAATTTACTTCTCTGGCAAAACAACTATCATATGATGTCTTCCAATTTTGTCTCCTTGCTTCTTAGGAAACAGTTACTTCCCTTTATAAGAATAAGCCACTGCCATTAAAGTTTGTAGCAAAGTAACATACTGCTTTATATGAAGAAAATAAATTTAAATTTATGACTTAAGAAAATCATTACTGCTGTACAAGACAACTTAAAGCAATAGCATTCATTAGTGCATCTATCCTGGTATCAGATAACATAATGTCATAATTTAAAGTAATTCTTTCATTAAAACCGCACCTTTAAATTAATTATACATCAGGTAACTGTCGTTATAGTGCAGTAACAGTGCTGTATTTTCCCACCACAGGCCAATCATTTACAACTGTTTAAAACTTCCTCATACAAAACAATTGTTTTATTATAGTAAAATTATGTAAATTCTGTACTTTGTGGGATGTATATTATTATTTCATAACATCATATTTAAGCTGCTAAGTTTTGTACTGTCTACCAAATATATTCCAGTGATTTTAAATACAATGTCGGTTAATTTTCAAGTCAACAAACCTATATAAAGTACACAAATCCTACAGCAGCACTAAGACACAAGTTGTCTCTTAAAAACTGACGGATATTTCCAGAAGTTTAATAATTAGTAAAACAATTTGAAACTTTTCTACTACTTGTCTCATTTATCTGTGTGGCCAGCTGTGAATAATTCCAATCATAACCTAATAATTCTGAGCGCAACCCAATACAGTCCAAGTGCACTATTTTTTCTTTTATCTGCAGCTGCTCATCTCATACAATATATGATCTACTACAATTATTTTTGTCCTTCCGATTTTATCATTAGTGACATTAACAACACAAAAACTGTGCTAGACATGTCATTCAACATTTTTCTTCATTTACGATCCACAAAAGGTTTTCCCCGATGAGGGAAATCCAATAATCCGTAGTTTTCAATAATTTCTTTTTCACCACATTTTAGCGGCCGGACACTGCTCTGACAGCTCTCTAAAGACAAGGGGAATCACGCAAATTACGATTATTTCTACGTTATGGTGACAATCAATAGACGCACAAACGTACTGGGATATACATACATAAAAACATACTAATCAATACTATATGTGACGGCACTAACTATTAGAGAATTTTCAATTCATCAATTATTGATGGACCAAATTGTCAAAGTATTTCTATGGGAACAAACAAATAATTCTGAACAAAAAAGTTGTTTTTTTTTTGCCAGAAGACAGGAAGATGAAATTGAGACAGGGTTCTCCACATTATACCCAAAGCCACTTATAGCTTATATTACTTTGCAATATATTCGAAATGTTTCCCATAAATGGAATCTGATGAGACACGAAAACCATGGAGACGAAATGTCAGACATCTCCATAGCCTACAGTTGCCAAAATTAGTTGTTCCCCTGAACATTTAGTCAGTCTACAGTCCTCAACATTAGTTTATACCCTGTGTCAGAAAGACACTATATGTTAGTAAGCAAATGATAATGATCGTTTGTATATTTTATGGCCGATCTGTACAAAGCGGCGGAATAATGCAAGTGGTGACGTCAAGGCCATCATACGTAAACATTACAATACAATACTAATGCGTGTTAAAGTGACGCCGTTTGAACTGCGTGCAAAACAACGTTACATGTACTATAATATCCTGAACACTGTCAAGTAAGGTTTATCCTCTGTATATATGATATTCATGCAGCTGGGAAGATCCATAAAATATGCAACTTCACCTCATAGTTGTGCAAGAACAATGCAACTTCACCTCATAGTTGTGCAAGAACAATGCAACTTCACCTCATAGTTGTGCAAGAACAATGCAACTTTACCTCATAGTTGCGCAGAACAATGCAACTTTACCTCATAGTTGAACAAGAGGGAGGCATAATGGCTTTAGATAGCTCATCAGTTTCACAGCTTGAGTGACTGAATTGTGCACAAATAAAATATCTTTGAAATTATTTTGAAAATTTGGCCAATGTTTTCTTACAAGAAGATTTTTTTAAAGTTTCTAAAACTTTTATACTTTACCCGTTTAGAGAACCTAACCTGCCCACTGGTTGCAACTGAACCCCCCCACCCCCTCCCTGCCCCCACAAAAAAGGTATAATCTGAAGTTTGTTACAGGTTTACCCAAGGAACATTTGTGCGAAATGATTTTGAGATCACATCAGCAGTTTCTGACCAGAGGATTCTCAAAGGCTTCGCTACAATGATCATATAAGGAAAACTCGCCTGCCCACTGGCAGCCATTAATTCTTAACATAGGGAATTTTGTAGAGGGTCTACCAAGAATATTTTGTGGGAATTTGTTTTAAATTGGGTCAGCATTTCCATATGAGAACATTTTTAAGTTTTCCATATAGCCACATCATGCCATCTGAATTTATTATAAATTTCTGCTGATGGTAAAAAAGATAAATAACTCTAATATATAACAGAAATAAGGTGTTATATAAATGACTCAACAGCAATTTTTTGGCAATATTATACACTCACTGACTGACATGCCATTCAATAATTATTTCATTATCTGACATTACAAAATTACAAAATAAATTTTCAAAGTTTTTCTTTCACAATTTTTTACTTCTGTCCAGCAAACTTAGACTGAAATATAGACCTGGCTTCAGTGAAATTCATACATAAATAAATCCATTTTCCAATTTTTTCCTTCCTCTTAGAAAAAATACAAACTATCTGCTTCTTTTGTGAAGATTTAAGATGACTAGAACTATCTATAGTGAAAAGTTCTTCACTAAATACATCATATTCTATCAGAGCAAATTATACTTAATGATGTGTTATTTCAAGAAAATAGCAGCCAGCAAGGCTAAAACTCATCAATGTTCCTCTTTGTTAATCTATTCTGCAAGTCACTCATGACAGAAAACATCTTTTTCTGAAGCAAGACTATAATAGAATGATAAACTACATTGTTCCTTGCAAATGATGTTTACCCCTTCTGTATTATATAGCTTTCTTATTACCCTTGCTTACCCCTTAAACATTATATACTACCATTTCAACATTACATAACTTTTGCCACTTGTTTCCCCCTTTAACATTACATAACTTTCTCTGCTCGTTTACCCCTTCAACATTATATAACTTTCTCTGCTTGTTTACCCCTTCAACATTACATACCTTTCTCTGATCTTTTACCCCTTCAACATTACATAACATAATCTCTGCTTGTTTACCCCTTCAGCATTACATAACATAATCTCTGCTTGTTTACCCCTTCAGCATTACATAACATAAACTCTGCTTGTTTACCCCTTCAGCATTACATAATCTCTGCTTGTTTACCCCTTCAGCATTACATAATCTCTGCTTGTTTACCCCTTCAGCATTACATAACTTTCTCTGCTCGTTTACCCCTTCAGCATTACATAACATAATCTCTGCTTGTTTACCCCTTCAGCATTACATAACATAATCTCTGCTTGTTTACCCCTTCAGCATTACATAACATAATCTCTGCTTGTTTACCCCTTCAGCATTACATAACATAATCTCTGCTTGCTTACCCCTTCAGCAATACATAACATAATCTCTGCTTGTTTACCCCTTCAACATTCCATAACATAATCTCTGCTTGTTTACCCCTTCAACATTACATAACTTTCTCCACTTGTTTACCCCTTCAACATTATATAACTTTCTCTGCGTGTTTACCCCTTCAAGTAACTTTCTCTGCTTGTTTACCCCTTCAAATCTGACCATCATAATTGGGAAATGTGGTCCTGCAAAATCAGTGACACTGCTTCAAGAACCCTTAATACTAATTAATGTTTACTATACTGCAAATTTAATTACATTTTACCGTCCATTTTGGCTATGCGATATTTTGACCAAGCTAAGTATATAAATATAGCTTTCTTAGAGACTGTTGCCTATCACTGTTACTAAAAACAGAAAATTTTAGTAACAGAAAAATGGTTTTCTCAAAATAACTTCATTTAGGATGAGGTAAGCAGACAAAACTTTGTAAATAGGTAGCTTCCATAGAGACAATAGTATTTCTTTAACTTTGGGTAGCTTGGGTCAAAGTCACTGTTACTAAATGTAGAAAAAAGGTTTTTAATCAATAATTTAGTAATGAACGAGTAGCTTTCAAACAGACTGAAATTCAGTTGTATTAAAGTGTTTTTTTGTAGGCAAGAATGTTTCTTCAAGGGTGAAGCCACTATCCTGGCCGGGAATACCTGTTCACTGAATTTGCTTGTTTTCTTTAAGTACATCATTGTAACAAAACTACTGAACCTGAGAGAGAGAGAACGAGAGAGTTTTGAGCTGCTGTCATATCCAGGCTTTACGAAAATCATTACTTATGCAACTGTACAACATGTCAACGTCATACATCAGTTCGCTGGGAAACAAATTTCTTCAGTTTATATATCAAATACTGAATATCTTCACATATCTGGGACATGGCTTTCCTTCATTAATATTCATTGAATAATGGAACTAAGGATTTATCGCGCCTATCAATAATATAATTAGTGACTTAACATGGTCAATCGTCTGAAGCATGGCTCAAATATCTAAAAAAATTGCATTAATCAAACAATTGTATTGATTAATAGATCAATTTACAGAAATCTTCTTTATTCACTTAGCAATTGACAATAAATTGTTTACAAGTGGAAACTTAACACAAAAGGTACGCCTGTAATTGATTCCAATGTTCCTAGGGAAATGAATTAGAGATTTCATTCAGAGAATAAATATGGCAATAGCATTTGCATAATTGAATTTTTACTGTATAAGGATGCAACTAATTGACAAAAGGAATACCAAATTATCTCCCTTAACTGCTCTTTACCCAAACTGCTGTTAGATTTACCTCCCTTCAGTACACATGGTTTCCTTATATTCAATTTAATTCTTTCTCAAAACTTGCCTATTTTCTTGCAGCTCGGTTATATCTCAGGTTTTTATATTACTCATTAATTTCATTTATATTCTACTGACAACTATCCATGACAAAAACTTCTGCAATTCGTGAACAAATTTTGGATAAAAAATAACTGAAAAAGAAAACGAAGTCAAACTCCCTTCACTCAAACTAGACAGTACTCGAAAAACTTGCCTGAGTGACCGGCAGTTCAAGCCATTGAAAAATATATATCATATATAGGGATTTTACCAGGACATGACATGGAGTTCGAGCGAAGGGTAGTGTTCCAATTATACAAGCTTGAGTCAAGTTCAACTGAACTACTTTTCTTATACAAAATAACAGAAAGTAGAACCCTCACCTGAAACAGTTTCAACTCGGACAGATATATCTGGTCAATTAATTCCTGTTCAAAACTTGCTGATGTTCTTGCTGGTTTTATTTTGTCACAGAATTCCATATTACACTTCAATGTTAGATATTTCCATGTCTGTCAGTCCATTCTGTGACTACACTTTGAATTATTCAGAACAAGTCTTTCCTGCATGTTTTTGTTTTCGTCACAAAGTGTGCTTAATATTATAAGTCTGATTTTTCATATGGTAAGATTATATCCATAACGAAATTTCCCATCTCATGTACATTTATTTCTTACATCACCTGTTTCAAAAAATATTTTTTGACTCCTTTCAATTAAATTTTTCAATAACTTAAATCAATTTGAGATGACACTCAGATACCAAAACAAGATCCATCTAAAAAACAAGATACATGACCACCTACACCTGATTAAAATGAAATATCCAACACTGCACGACTTCATATTAATCAGGTAGCCTTACAGTTATACAATATAATATATCTCCATTTCAGAAGAGCTGACACTGTCTTTCACAATCCTCACACCTTTAACATGATGGAACACAAAAGTGCAAGTTACCTCTTTGACCATCCCACTGTCCTTAATATAGAATTCCTCTCTCAATCAGTTGTTTCTCATTGTGTTTCTTCCATATATTTCTGTATTATATAATATTCTACCTATCCTTTTTAGGTCATAAAACACTTTGCAACTTTTTTCTAGAATTCCACAGCGAAACAACAGTATGTCCTTTTACTTTTTCAATGAATTGTGTGCATTCCCTTTAAGATAAAGGAATGAGTGTAACTTTCACATCAAAAATATATGTAAATACCAGTGCCATAAAGTAACTTTAACTATGACTTCAAAGAATGCATCATTTCCAAACATAGTCTTATATGTGTTATATTAATGTCAAACTGATGTCGCGACTTGTCACATTTTCCGCTTAACTTCAAACGTCGCCTGTCCACTTTAAATTTTATGTGATTTACAATAACACTTGATAATGTACACTTGATCTATACAAATATATCTATGTTAATAATTTCTTAATGATAACTGGTGTATAATAAACAATTGTTGACAATACCTGGTGTCAGGTATAAGGTTGACCACTAAAGTGATGTTTTCCATATGGTCAGTTAATGACAAATAGATCATATACATCACCTAAGTATGCTATATATATTTCTGCATCATTGTATCTATGCGTGTTCATGATTTTATTCATGAATTTAATTTATGAGCAGTTCATGAATAGCTCATGGAATTTGACAGGACTGCTTTATAATTTTGTTTGAATACAATTTCTGAGGCTCAGAGCTTTTTTTATTTGTTTTAAGAACATCCTTAGATTTAAAATTTCATAGCATAATCCATCAAAGAATTTCTTGTTATTATTATTTTAAAAGAGCATTGCGATAAATTTATAACTTCCAAGCACAAATGTCCTTAAATTAAGAATTTCTAAGCAAGAATGTCCTTAAATTCAGAACTTCCAAGCATAAATGTCCTTAAATTCAGAACTTCTAAGCAAGAATGTCTTTCAATTCAAAACATCCAAACACGAATGTCCTTAAATTCAGAACTTTGCCAGGAAAAAAATCTTAGTAATACCAACTTTTTGTGTAAAGAATGTCCTATAACAGTACAAAAGAACAAAAATGTGTTAGAGTTCATTTTTTATGGAGGGATATTTTCTTGGTATAACAAGGATAGGAAACAGACCATGTGCTTGATATTGTTTGAAGCTGAGAAAAACAAAGGTATATTGTATATTACAGGCACCAAGTTTACTTTTCAGGTATTCTGTTCTGCTAGAGATAATACTATCCAACATACACAATTACCCCCACTGTAGTCTAACAAGTTTTCTGTTACTTATTATACTGAATACTCTAAAATTTCATGGATAGAAAAATATGTATAACAATGTTGGAACTCAGTCCCTTTATAGGAAGATTCACCTCTAAACCATACAGGGGATGGACCAGTTTTAAATTTGGTTTGGAACAGTTTTGCTGGCAGAATGCTTATAGGAATTTTTAGTTAAATTACACCAAGTAAAAGGACTGTACTATTGTTTCTAAAGGTCACAGCATCTGTAAAATGTACCCTAATTCATAACCAGTTATTTCTGTAACATCTTGTGTATAAAAATGATAACAATATTATTTTTCCCTCATGGCAATATTAAAATCACTTTTTTTCACAATAAATCTAGTCCTGCAAGCACAGGTGTTTTCCTACATATTTCCTTTTAACAAACCTATAACCTATATTCCCTACATAACTTTTATTGTTGTTACTATCTCACTTAATTAATTAAACAAGTAATGTATTCATTTTTTCATATGATTTCTCATTTCTATCACTTAGTTTTCTGCAATCTTCGTGCTTTGTAATGTCCAGAATTCAAATTTACTAAAATTTATTTTTTATAATATTTAACTCTTAGTTTTAACAAAATTCAACTTGGAAGTCCATTCATGTGACCAATAACCTATAAAATATTAACATAATGGTATTCCATAAATGTTCAATCCATTCATTTTTACACCTCGTTAGCACACACACAAAAAAACTCACATAAATAATTATTTTCCATGTCAATTTGCACACATTTTATCTCAAAGTTAAGGTATTACTTTTTATGATATATTTTTGCTTTCAATCCACAAAAAATGCTTAAAGCCTAGTGGAATACCTTTGATTATCAGACCACATATTACTTATACCAAGCTTAGGCTAAAGCATAAAATTATTCTTTTCTTGTATCCTTCTAAAAATTTAATTTCTGCAATTTTTATCAATATAACACTGACATTATTTAAGGTGAAGAGAAGTTTAGCTGATAAAAGAACACTCTGACATAGAGTCTGAATGTCTAGGAATATTTGACATATTAGAACTATTAAATTGTCACATCATAAAGTTGAAGAAAATGCTACATCTTACAAACATAATAAATCACTTCAAAGGCCATTGGTACTAAAATTTTAACGTCTTTACTGTCTAATTACTTTATGTATTTTTAACTTACTAAGCTTATGGAATACCTTAAGTATTTAGTTAACATAATTTTGAAGAAATTTCAATACTCCTGCATCACTCTCCTTGTCTGGTTCCCAGGAGGTGTCTGATAAGAACCAGCACAGTTAACCCTGAAAACTAAGTAAGAGACTAACACCTGGAACAACCCCCACTCCCATTCCTCTCTCCTCTACATGAAATATTTCATGTTTATAATGTCACTGGCAAAAAAGGGGTTGGTTTATACTAATAACTTTCTGAAACATTCAAATCTATTCAATGAAAACAATTACTATCAACTATCTACAGGAAACAAATAATATATTTACACCTGCCAGGTATTTTCCCAGGGTTTCTCTAGAGTCACTATCCTATAATACTTGGATGTGAAATATAGATAGAATGTTAATGAAGCCTAACAGATTCCTCTACATCCTACCAGCAGGTTGCTTGAATAATTTAATATATTTTTGACTTGTTTATATTGTTCACCTCTACCTATATAAACCTTTTTTCATTAATATTCAATTTTTCAAATACAGTTAAAATGAGCAAGTCTTACAGTATATATTAGTAACAACATTGAAGTGAAACGGACCAGAAAATTTCAATAATTTGTGCCTAATTCTAATGACCTTCAAAATAATCTTTGACACTCAGGTCAGAGTCTTATATTACCCCTTAATAAGACAATACTGATGGAAGTTTTGTATTTTGTTTGGCAGCAGAAGTCAATTATATCTAATGAGCAGGTTTCTGTTATTTATACGGCTGCCCATTATATATATTCTATCATCTAGGTACACTGCAGAGGATTTCAGGGAAATTAGAAATCTTGTCTTCTTCTTATAACCCTATGAATAGTAAATTTCTAATCTCTGATATAAAACTCATCTCTATGACAACCATGTATTTTGTATATTTAAATTTATAACTGTTTACTAGACACACATCACTTTTTGAACATTATTTAGTGTGCAAGTTAATGTTAACACTATTTAGCTTTGTGTAAAGTAATCCATATATCAAATATGTAATACGATCTATCTTCAACTTATGAATGTTAGAAGCACACAGAATTTCAAAATCCTGCAAAATTAACACTATAATGACTATTGTATACTATAATACACTTTACAACATAACGTCCAAATTTGTTAGCATTCCGAATTATTTATCACAAAAGATCCTCCAAACACAACCACAAAATTGTTAATGTTACTGTAGATATCACAATGAAAACTTCATATACTTTCAAGCATGTTTTTAACTTAACCAAGACCCTGCTGAATTTCTAAAATGGACTGGTCCATCATTCAATTTAGGCAGCATCACTTATTATTTAAAGGGGTGTTTCACTGAAAATTTACTGACTGAATAGCGAACAGTGCAGACCATATCAGCCTGAACGGACGTGCAGGCTGATCTTGGTCTGCACTGGTCACAAAGGCAGAATCACTTGCCGCCAGCAGGCTAAGAATTAATGACACAGATCTTATTTAAGTCACTGTCAAAGTCAAAACGCGACCTGCACCACACCTCTCTGGATCAGAATATTTCTACAATTTCAAATTTCTACCTTACAAAAAAGAGGGTCATGATGTCCCTGGATCACTCACCTGAGTAATATGAGATACATGTTTCAAATGTCAAACTGATGATTTTTAAAAAAAAAACTGGAAGATTTTCCGATGTATAATCAAGTAACCCCTGGGGGGGAGCCAATTTTACCCTGGGGGTCATGATTTGAACAAAGATTGTAGAAGTCTACTAGGCAATGTTACATATCAAATATCTAAGATCTACGCCTTCTGGTTTATTTTTAGCAAATTTATGAAGATTTCCCTATGTACAATCAAGTAACCCCATGGGGCTGGGTCAATTTGACCCTGGGAGTTCAAGATTTGAACAAATTTTGTAGAGGCCTACTAGGCAATGCTACATGTCAAATATCTAAGCTCTAGGCCTTCTGGTTTATTTTTAGAAAATTTTGAAGATTTTTCTATGTACAATCAAGTAACCCCATGGGGCAGGGTCAACATGTCAAATATCTAAGATCTAGGCCTTCTGGTTTATTTTTAGAAAATTTCTGAAGATTTTCCTATGTAAAATCAAGTGACCCCTGCGGCGGGGTCAATTTTGACCCCGGGGGTCATGGTTTGAACAAATTTTGTAGAGGTCCACTAGGCAATGCTACATGTCAAATATCTAAGCTCTAGGCCTTCTGGTTTATTTTTTAAAATTGCTTGAAGATTTTCCTATAGAAATCTATGTAAAATCAAGTAACCCCTGGGGCGGGGTCAATTTTGACCAGGGGTCATGATTTGAACAACTTTAGTAGAGGTCCACTAGGCAATGCTACAAGTCAAATATCTAAGCTCTAGGCCTTCTGGTTTTTGAGAAGATTTTTTAAGATTTTCCTATGTAAAATCAAGTGACCCCTGGGGCGGGGTCATGATTTGAACAAACTTGGTAGAGGTCCACTAGGCAATGCTTCACACCAAATATCTAAGCTCTAGGCTTCTAGTTTTTGAGAAGAAGATTTTTCCTTTCGGTTTCCATGGCAACCAGAGTTCTGCATGGAGTTCAATTCTTTGAACAATTTTGAAAGGGGGCCACCCAAGGATCATTCCTGTGAAGTTTGGTGTAATTTTGACCAGTGGTTTTCAAGAAGAAGATTTTTTTAGAAATTGTTGACGGACGATGCACGACTGACGACGGACTATGCACGACGGACATCAAGCGGTCACAATAGCTCTCCTTGTCACTTCGTGTGACAGGTGAGCTAAAAAGTAAGTAATTTTTGAGCATTATTAAATACAATGTAATATATATACACTATTATGCAAAATGTATTTTTATATACAGCATAATTATAATTTGCATAATTTTTAAGAGCTAAAGGTGAAGTCAAATAAAGCACTTCAAAGTTGAAACAGAACAAGATATTATAATGTATTCACCAGTTTTTCATGTCTGGGAATTTGTTTCATATTTAAGAACTTGGTTTACAATACATCTAAACATGACATATTTTATATATATTATGCTATAATTTATGCATACATTGTTGCTTTTTATAATAAAATGTGAGAATAATTTATACATTCTACACTACAACATCTACATTATAAAATTAAATTTTTCATAAATATTCATGCACATGGTTAATGGCCTTAGAACAGTACATGTATACAATATCCTTGACATAGATATCTTCTATAGGTATCGTGAGATAATACTGGTGTAGTATGGGGTGGGGCTAGTATACAGCAGCCGTGTTCAATATATTTCAATGGGGGAAAGGTCAACTGCTGGGAAGATTTTTTTGATTTTTTTTCCATACAGCCATATTGAGAAAATTAGCCCTGCCCCTTTGCAGGAATGTTAGTCTTTAACAAATCAACATAGCATAAAGGAATTTGGTAGAGGGCTATCAAAGAGACATTTTACAAAAGTTATTTTGAATAAAGTCCGTGGTTTCAGGAGAAGATTTCCAAAGTTTTCCATTTAGCTATGTACTGAAATCTAGCGTCATCCTCTGGTGATCATGTCAACATGGCTTGAAAGAATCTATGTCTACAATGTAATAGCAACTTACCCGAAACTCTTCAAGGTAGAGATTACAAAGGTCCTTGTTCTCAATGACATCTGCTTTCTTGGTTTCGTCTGCTAGTCTCGTAAAACTGTTCTCTGTGCCCTCCATCCAACTGAAGAACTCGTCCAGGGCTAGGTGGAGCTGTTCTGGTGTTTGTACAGTTTTCTCTGCTGCCTTTATGTTGTTGGCAAGTCTGAAACAAAACACAATTTTGTAAGATATTTGCTGAAAGCTTATGAAATTGCATTTTAATTTCTGTTCCACTTATTCACACAATGCTGATCTAGCTTTGTGGGTTGACAGTTTCCAGCAGTATTTCTGGTATATGCAATATTGGTCTGTTACCTACACACTCGCAGATTTCAGGCCAAGCACAACTTAATCTCCACAAGTAACTGCCAACTTACAAACATGGAAATATCTAAGCTAGTCAGCGGAGTCATCCCTACCCTACTGTACAGATACTGGTACATGAACTTCTTACACTGAAAATTCTTATTGACATAATTTCCTTTCTTCACAACATAATGACATGATTTTGTTGAGATAGCTCAGACTGATGAGGAAATGATCATTTATGTCAATGAATCATTGATGTTTTGTTTGGTTTAAAAGTAAAGAAACATTTATGGTAAGTTTGAAGATTTTCTGGTTGAGGAAGACTCCAAAAACCCTTCCATGCATATCTCAATCACGGGTATCACATTGGAAAAAGTGAGTAACTGAACTATCTTGATGGCTTCCTTACATACTAACTACCAAATGCAATGATAAGGATCGGACTTCGACAAATGGAAGGCAAGTATGGCAATTCAATGTCTGTGACTTAGCTCCTGTCTTTCTTATACTCTGATCTGTAATAAATAATGATTTACCTGTTAAGTAAGGCTGACCATCTATTCATGATTTTCTCAAGCTGTAGTTTTATAAGACTGGTATCATCCTCCCTGTATTCTTCTATCAGCTTGTTTGCCAACTGTTTCAAGTTGTCCGCCTTTACCTGCCATTCTTCAACTTCTGCTTGCAAAGTCTGAAATTCAAATTGATTATAAAGTTTTAATTACTATGTTCTATGCAATGACATTTTGAAGACTGGTCCCCCTTTCTTTTTCAATTTCTTTTTCAGTAACTGTTTGTATTGGTTTTTAACCTATATTATCCTGCTAAATTTCTATAATGAAATAGTTCATCTTTCAATTTGGACAGTACCGTTTACTGTTAAAAAGGGTGCTTACCAAAAAGACACTGACTGAATAGCGAACAGTGCAGATCATGATCAGACTGCACGGATGTGCAGGCTGATCATGATCTACACTGGCCGCAAAGGCAGAATCAGTTGTGTCCAGCATGATAAGGGTTAACACAGGTTTTGAGTATCCTGTGAAATCATTAATACTTGTGAGGGACTGATTTTCATGGATTTCGCGGTTGAGTCAATTGATGAAGTTAAATTCCAATGCACAAGTAAAATTTCCATTCCTTTTATGTCCAAAAGTTAAAATTGCCTAATTCATATCCCCACAAAACAGCTGTTATGATAAAAGCCACAAAATCTGAAGCTACTACGAAACTTCACGTCCACAAAGTTAAATAATTTTACAATACTGTGCCAGGCAGGTTAGGGTTTCTGACCTTTCAACACAATACAGCTAAAGTGTAAGAGTATTATAATTATGCTATGACTCTTCTAATGTTCGATTTCTTTTTTCTTTTGTCCATCTGTTTGGTTGCTTCTATATTTTTACTATGATATTCATGTTTAGTCTATTCAAAATTATTGCAGCCTTTTTAAAATTTGTAATAGTGTTTAATTTGTATTTATACACGAAAAGAGTGCTATACAAATTTGGTATAATAACAATAACAAGAGGGACATGATGGCCCTATATCGCTCACCTGTTATCATTGCACTTGAGGACAAGAAAGTCCTCAGAAAAAATATCTAAGTCCAAAGGACAGGAACAACAAAGGAAAGAAATTTAACCAAAAAGAAAAACAAAATTCTTACAAGGTATAGATATGTCAAAATACACCTAAAAATTGGAGGTACCATCCATGTTGTACCACAGAAAAGTGGTCTCGGTTTTTCCCTACGGCAAATAATAGGAGAGATCGCCCTGACGTCACGCATCAACACCTGTTTATCTGACGGTGGGCAAAACAAATATTTTTACATCGTTTGTGTATGGGATCGGAATTTTTAATTTCTAATAACTTTTTCATTCATTTATGGATTTTAAAAATTCAAAAAGTTTTGAAATGCTTACGATTTGCATATTTTTATATTCAAATAACTTTTGAAAATTAATAACCGTTTTAAATGACATATGATTTTAATAGCGGCGTAGCGATGCTCAAAACTTTTAGAAAAAACACTATAAGTTAAGCGTTCATAATTAATCGAATTTATTTCGAAATAAAAATTAAAAGTTATCAATAAATTGCTTGTTCTATATCCTTTCCATTGATCAAAAAATTATTGATATCATTTATGATTTAAGAAAGTTTAAGCCGTTAGAAAAACATCAATGTTTACAAAACAAGAGGACCATGATGGTCCTGAATCGCTCACCTATCCCCACATGACCCAGTGTTGAACTGAGTATGACGTCGTTATTTCTATTATTTGACATAGTGACCTAGTTTTTGAGCACAAGTGACCTAGATATCATCAAGATAAAAAATTCTGACCAATTTTCATGAAGATCCATTGAAAAATATGGCCTCTAGAGAGGTTACAAGGTTTTTCTATTATTTGACCTAATGACCTAGTTTTTGCAGGCACGTGACCCACTTTTAAATTTGACCTAGATATCATCAAGCTGAACATTCTCACCAATTTTCATGAAGATCTCGTGAAAAATATGGCCTCTAGAGAGGTCACAAGGTTTTTCTATTTTTTCGACCTACTGACCTAGTTTTTGACCGCACATGACCCAGTTACGAACCTGACCTAGATATCATCAAGCTGAACATTCTCACCAGTTTTCATGAAGATCCATTGAGAAATATGGCCTCTAGAGAGGTCACAAGGTTTTTCTATTTTCAGACCTACTGACCTAGTTTTTGACCCCACGTGACCCAGTTTCGAACCTGACCTAGATATCATCAAGGTGAACATTCTGACCAATATTCATGAAGATCTCATGAAAAATATGGCCTCTAGAGAGTCACAAGGTTTTTCTATTTTTAGATCTACTGACCTATTTCTTAACCCAATGTGACCCAGTTTCGAACTTGATCTAGATATCATCAAGGTAAACATTCTGACCAATTTTCATGAAGATCCATTGAAAAATATGGCCTCTAGAGAGGTCACAAGGTTTTTCTATTTTTAGACCTACTGACCTAGTTTTTGACCGCACATGACCCAGTTTCGAACTTGACCTAGATATCATCAAGGTGAACATTCTGACCAATTTTCATGAAGATCTCATTGAAAAATATGGCCTCTAGAGAGGTCACAAGGATTTTCTATTTTTAGACCTACTGACCTAGTTTTTGACCGCACGTGACCCAGTTTCGAACTTGACCTAGATATCATCAAGGTGAACATTCTGACCAATTTTCATGAAGATCCATTGAGAAATATGGCCTCTAGAGAGGTCACAAGGTTTTTCTATTTTTAGACCTAATGACCTAGTTTTTGACGGCACGTGACCCAGTTTCGAACTTGACCTAGATATCATCAAGGTGAACATTCTGACCAATATTCATGAAGATCTCATGAAAAATATGGCCTCTAGAGAGGTCACAAGGTTTTTCTATTTTTAGCCCTACTGACCTAGTTTTTGAACCCACGTGACCCAGTTTCGAACTTGACCTAGATATCATCAAGGTGAACATTCTGACCAATTTTCATGAAGATCTTGTGAAATATATGGCCTCTAGAGAGGTCACAAGGTTTTTCTATTTTTAGACCTACTGACCTAGTTTTTGATGGCACATGACCCAGTTTCGAACTTGACCTAGATATCATCAAGGTGAACATTCTGACCAACTTTCATAAAGATCCCATGAAAAATGTGACCTCTAGAGTGGTCACAAGCAAAAGTTTACGGACGGACGGACGCACGCACGCACGGACGGACGGACGACGGACGCCGCGCGATCACAAAAGCTCACCTTGTCACTTTGTGACAGGTGAGCTAAAAACATGGACGCTCGGCGACAGCCCACCCGATCTTTGTCTTATCAGTTCTAAAAATAGAATATACAACGGATTTGTATACAAACACGATCTCCCCTATAAAAAAGTTACTAAAAATAGGCTATTTATAGTAACGTAAAAGGGAAGTAATTCAAAAGAAAATTATTGAAAGTTAACAAAAGAAGGATCTGCCAAATAAATCTGTTGACATAAATGAAATTTCAGATCACTATCTTCATTAGTTACCGAGATATACCCATTTTAATTTGAAATAAAGGGAGGTAATCTGACATAAAATCAGTCCATAGTTATCTACCCTGATTGACTCGGTCCAACTTCTGATAATAATGAAATTTCAAATAAGTACTTACTGATATAAATCCATTTTGATTACCATCAGGGGAGGTAATCAGAAATAAAATAACACTGGAACCTACGGTTGGATCTGATTTGTCATGGAATCCAAGATTTATTGTTGTTGAAGATATTTTGGAAGTTTGTATCAAATGAAACCATAAATGAAGTCTCTATATGGCTGCAAAAGCCAAAATAACCAATTTTGGACATTTAAGGGGCCATAACTCTGGAACCCATGAAGGAATCTGGCCAGTTTAAGCAAGGAACCAAGATCTTGTGGTGATACAAGTTGTGTGCAAGTTTGGTTAAAATCAAATCATAAATGAAGTTGCTATTGTGCAGACAAGGTCAAAATAGCTGATTTTGGCCCTTTCAGGGGCCATAACTCTGGAACCCATTAGGGGATCTGGCCGGTTCAACAAAGGAACTGAGATCTTATGGCAACACAAGTTTTGTGCAAGTTTGATTAAATTCAAATCATAAATGAAGCTGCTATTGTGCAGACAAGGGCAAAATAGCTAATTCTGGTCCTTTCAGGGGCCATAACTCTGGAACCCATAATGGAATCTGGCCAGTTCAAGACAGGAACCAAGATCTTATGGTGATACAAGTTGTGTGCCAGTTTGGTAAAAATCAAATCATAATTATAGCTTCTATTGTGCAGACAAGGTCAAAATAGCTGATTTTGGCCCTTTCAGGGGCCATAACTCTGGAACCCATTATGGGATCTGGCCAGTTCAAGAAAGGAACCAAGATCTTATGGTGATACAAGTTGTGTGCAAGTTTGGTTAAAATAAAATCATAAATGAAACCACTATCGTGCAGACAAGAAATTGTTGACGGACGGACGAACACACGCACGAAGGGTGATCACAAAAGCTCACCTTGTCACTATGTGTCACCTTGTCACTTCAGTAGTTCCAATCACCCCTTAATGAGGCAGCCCACCATAGACGTGAAATAAAACAGCTGACAATGCATTACTTCTTATTATTATTTAATTTTTTCTTTATGAACCAAATTTTATTTGTTCCTAAGGAGTAATTCACTGTCTGTAGTAGATATAAACCCTGGCTAGACAAAGATAATAGACTGACCATTTCTACACTGCTCTGTCTTATTTCTCCTCCAAATAAAACATTAGAAAGCAAGTGGTAATGCCTTTTACCTATTTTTTATTGTTCCCCAGGATTCAGTGCCATTATTTATTTTCCACAGAAGTGAAAATATTCATGTTCTTACAACTCCCCACTAACAAAAACAATTTGTATCCAATTTATTACCCTTGGCAATTTTAAAGGCAATTTCATTGGTAAATTATGAGCTTCAAACAAAATGCTTTTATAATATTAAATTTTGCAACTGGCATTTTACTACCATAATGAAGTCTACAATAATTCTAACATACTTTGCAATTAGACTGCAATCCCTATATTGTTTCGATAGACATTATCCAGCCAAGCTTTTTAACCAAATTGCTTATTAATCTCTCTAACATGCTGCAAAGGGACATAACTACATGACAGTACTCAAATATCTGCTGGAGTTACCTTCACTGTATTTTTAAATAGATATGTACATTTTTTTGTGAGCAGTTATATTCAATGTGCCTTGGTATGTTCAAGATTTGCTTTACTGTGTTCAAGATTTACATCTGATGTATTCAAGATAGCCTAGATGTGTTCAAAATTTGATGTAGAGTGTTCAAGATAAACATTAGTGTGTTATGGTTAACACTGATGTATTCAAGAATGGACTTGATGTGTTCAAAATTAGATCTGGTGTTCAAGATTAACCTTGGTGTATAAACATTAACCTCAATGTGTTCAAAACTAGCTTTGATGAGTTCCAAATTCTAAATAGTTTTACTAAACCATACAAATTTAAATATCAACTTCTTCTGTTCTTTTTTTATGTTTATCTTTTATATTCTTAAATTACTGCCCAAACTGCAACTCTTTCTGTTAACATGTTAACCTCATGTTCTTTGTTGAACCTTAAGCATACCTTTGCGTGTTCAGACTTTACCTCATTTTATTTATTGAGCTTTCTTGTGTTCTGTTTTACCTGTTCTGGTTGTGGAGCCTTTGTGTGTTCAGATTTTACTTTATTTTGTTTGTAGAGTCTTTGTGTGTTCAGATTTTATCTTATTTTGTTTGTTAAGTCTTTGTGTATTTAGATTTTACCTTATTTGTTTGTAAAGTTTTTGTGTGTTCTAATTTTACCTTATTTTGTTTGTTAAGCCTTTGTGAGTTCAGATTTTACCTTATTTTGTACGTAAAGTCTTTGTGTGTTCAGATTTTACCTTATTTTGTTTGTTATGCCATTTTGAGTTCAGATTTTACCTAATTTTGTTTGTAGAGTCTTTGTGTGTTCAGATTTTACCTAATTTTGTTTGTAGAGTCTTTGTGTGTTCAGATTTTACCTTATTTTGTTTGTTAAGCCTTTGTGAGTTCAGATTTTACCTTATTTTGTATGTAAAGTCTTTGTGTGTTCAGATTTTACCTTATTTTGTTTGTTACGCCTTTGTGAGTTCAGATTTTACCTTATTTTGTATGTAAAGTCTTTGTGTGTTCAGATTTTACCTTATTTTGTCTGTTGAGTCTTTGTGTGTTCAGATTTTACCTTATTTTGTTTGTTGAGTCTTTGTGTGTTCAGACTTTACCTTATTTTGTTTGTTGAGTCTTTGTGTGTTCAGATTTGCTGGAGTATCTGTACTGAGTTCCTCTTCGACTGTAACAAGCCAGCGATCAAACTCTGCATACATCGCGTCAAACTGATGACATTCTAGTAACATGTCGTCAAGCTCAGTCTGTCTCTGCTGAGCTTTTGATAGAGCTTGATCCCAGTGCTCCTGAAGCTTGTCAGCTGTAATAAAAAGTTACACAGTTTTTTATAGGGAGTATACATTCAAAATTTCATTTGTAATTTTATTAAGTGCATAAAATGCCAAACTTGTTGGGTTTAACGTTGCACTGACACAATTATAGGTCATTAGCGACTTT
This sequence comes from Mercenaria mercenaria, assembly GCF_021730395.1. Taxonomy (NCBI): domain Eukaryota; kingdom Metazoa; phylum Mollusca; class Bivalvia; order Venerida; family Veneridae; genus Mercenaria; species Mercenaria mercenaria. The sequence continues at coordinate 1,502,058 of NC_069364.1, forward strand.
CCAACTTTTGATGGTGGAGGAAGACCCCAAGTGCCCCTCCGGCATTATTATATCAAGGGCAGACACCTGGGTAGAATTACCAATTTCCATAAGCCAGCTGGATGGCTTCCTTACATGAAGAATTCAATGCCCCAAGCAGGACTCAAACCCACATTGGTTAGGGGCAAGTGATTTGAAGTCAGCGATCTTAACCACTGCATTTCAAACAGTTGTCCCAAAAATCAAAGGTGCCTGACAATGTATGTTTGCACCTTACCAACGGTTCAACTCTTTTATTCTTCTATTTGCGGAAGTCAACCAGCTGAAATGGATGGTGTTCTACCATTTTATCAATGATATTGCCCAATAACTCTGAACAAGACCTCTCTACAAAGGCAATTATCTTCTTTCCAACTTGACAACATTCCAGAACAATAAAGACAAGAGCTGTCCGTAAGACAGCCAAGCTCGACTATTCGAAATATTGTCACAGAAGCAGGAAATTATTACCCAAAATGTTAAATATCAAAAGAGTTTTAAGTTCGAAACGGGACATAATTTGACCAAAATGCATATCAGAGTTATGGAACTTGATGCTATCAACTAGTTTAATAACCCCGAAGAAACATGTTAAGTTTCAATTCCATATCTGCATTAGTTTTGGAGATAGTAACTTGCATGTAAAACTTTAACCAGAATTTTCTAAGTCCAAAAGGGGGCATAATTTGCTCAAAATACATGTTAAGAGTTATGGAACTTGACCCAGTGAGGTTGGTAACTGACCTAGAAAAAGAATAAATAAGTTTCAAAGCTATATTCCTTTTGGTAATAGCTGTATGTACTTGCACGCAAAACTTTAACCAGGATTTTCTAAGTCCAAAAGGGGGCATAATTTGGCCAAAATACATGTCAGAGTTATGGGACTTGATTCTATCAACTAGTTTTATAACCCCGAAGACACATGTGAAGTTTCAATTTAATATCTGCATTAGTTTTGGAGATAGTAACTTGCATGTAAAACTTTAACCAGGATTTTCTAAGTCCAAAAGGGGGCATAATTTGCTCAAAATACATGTCAGAGTTATGGGACTTGGCCCAGTGAGGTAAGTAATTGATCTAGAAAAAGAAAAAATAAGTTTCAAATCAATATGCCTTTTAGTAATAGCTGTATGTACTTGCACGCAAAACTTTAACCAGAATTTTCTAAGTCCAAAAGGGGGCATAATTTGGCCAAAATACATGTCAGAGTTATGGGACTTGACCCAGTGAGGTAGGTAATTGATCTAGAAAAAGAAAAAAATAAGTTTCAAATCAATATGCCTTTTAGTAATAGCTGTATGTACTTGCACGCAAAACTTTAACCAAAATTTTCTAAGTACAAAAGGGGGCATAATTTGGCCAAAATGAAGGTCAGAGTTATGGGACTTGGTGCTATCAACTAGTTTTATAACCCAGAAGACACATGTGAAGTTTCAATTCAATATCTGCATTAGTTTTGGAGATAGAAACTTGCATGTAAAACTTTAACCAGAATTTTCTATGTCCAAAAGGGGGCATAATTTGCTCAAAATACATGTTAGAGTTATGGAACTTGACCCAGTGAGGTTGGTAATTGACCTAGAAAAAGAATAAATAAGTTTCAAAGCTATATGCCTTTAAATGATAGCTGTATGTACTTGCATGCAAAAACTTAACCAAGGTGTGACGCCGACGCCGACGCCAGGGTGAGTAGAATAGCTAGACTATTCTTTGAATAGTCGAGCTAAAAATGTTTTTGTGTTCCAAACAATGTTGTTCTAACTTTACAAGTCAAAAGATGAAAACTAAACCTCACTGGTCAAAATTTTAGTTCTGATTATAAAAGGCATGGTGACATAAATAATATCTCTGAACCTTCATACAAACAAGAGTACCCTGTAACTTTTGTGCAATGAATACCTTTTTCTCGTAGCGTTCTTTTCTCATCATCACTCTGAGATCGTTTACGAAGTGTCTCCGCCTTAGACAGAACCTCTGCCAACTTCGCCTTCTTGTTACCCATGTCCTGAAGGAAGCCCTGAAAAATAAAATGGACAAATTTTAGTCTTCCACTACAATTAATTAAAATCTAAGGCAGTTATACTGTTCAATTAAACAATCCTTTTCAGTTATTACAGCCAGAAAAAAATATAAAGTAAAAGGTTTTTGTATTATTATGCAAAAGCATGTATTCAATAAATGATATTACATTTTATGTATTCAAATGTCATACATATTATATTATATTCTGTATTGTATCTTTACAATTTCTACTGACTGCATGCTGATAAAGCTGAAACAAAAACTGAAATGTTACTACACTAGATGAGGTAAACATGCAGGAATCTTCTACTTTCTGCTGTTTTGTGTCTACTTAATGGTGTATATACAGGTTTAAGTAAACAATCTCCTGGACTGTTTAGGGGAAGGGACACTGGGCCCCACTAAACCCTCCGGTCACCAGTCACACATATAGTACAAGAAAGTTACTACAGACATAATAATTATCCCTTCAATACTAAAACAAACTTTGGTAAATAATTTTCTCTTCACTTGAAAAGAAGTCCTTTTCTCCTGTTCTTCATTGCATAACAAAGGATTTCTAAAATTCTAGCGCTTTCTTTGCATTATAATGTAATATGTAAACCTGTAAACCTTTGACAATTGAATCTCAACACAACTTTTAAAATTTGAACTATTAATGTATAACACAATCTTAAAACAGATTCTGAAGAACTTTCCAGAGAAAAGGTAAATTGTTTCCATAATAAGCATGTAGTAAATAAATATATTTTGTCTGTATGACCTGTTCAAATCATGGATGCTTGCTGACCCTCGGTAGAATAAAACTGCATTTACTTCATATTATGTCGTCTATTCATCACAGATATAAAATTATTAAACAGAACATCTAGAAGCTCAGCAGTTAAAAAGCAGAAAATAAAAATCAGCAACACCAGTAACAAACATCTTCAGGTTGCTATATTTCCAAAACAGAACCCAAAAATTAGGATGCACAACAATTATCAACGGTTTTCACATATATGCAGAAACCAAAACAAGCGACCAAAAAACATGCACAGATTGAATTTCTGATTTTGCCCGAATTGGTCTAAAAAAGGTAACTTGTTTTGCTTGTTTTTAGTTTGACAATGTTATTTCTTGCTTGTGAAAAAATTGGAATAAAAGTTGTTCATGATGATAATGAAGTCACATAAAGTTTTGGGTAGAGGATGAGGGACATTCTAAGTTTTCTTTCATTTCAATCCATTTTCCTATTTGTGTAATACATGTATACTTCTGATTTGATGTTAATTTCAAAATAAATATGTTTAAACTAAAAAATTTTGTTTCTGTTTCGATGTATTTTTGTCTACTTATACTTTAACTTGCCTTCTTTGAAATAAATAAAAATTATCAAGATAATTCAATATTTTCCATTTCATTTACCTTTCTAAATTTCTAAAATGGATCGGTCCATCATTCAATTTGGGCAGTACCACTTGTTTATCAAAGGGGTGTTCACTGAAAATTTCACTCGAAATTTACTGACTGAATAGTGTACAGACCATGATCAGCCTGCACGTCTTGGTCTGCACTGGTCCCAAAGGCAAAATCACTTGCCTACAGCAAGCTGAAGGTTAAAATAACTAAACCAACTAGTATCTTTCAATATCTGAACAACATGTCAGAAAAAGCTAGCATTAGGAATTCAGCAACATCCAGCACCTAAAGAACACAACTGTTAATAAAACATACAAGAGTCCCTGATGGAGCCATATAAACCCACCTGAGCAGTACATTTCTGTTTGAAATTTGTAATTTATTTGACCAGTGTATGATCAAATGAGTACTCTATTTAAAATCAATTAACATTGGCAGTTTGATATGTCAAAACTCCTAATGCAAAAGCATGAATTGTATCAAGACTACATGGATTTATATTATGTGGTAACCAGCCAAACTTTTTTCTGTATTAGGGAATACAGCTCTGCATATTGAATGGTTCTGCAACACAACTTAATGAACAACCAGAAAATTCTTTAATACATAAATAGTGCCCTTTTTACAAGTAAAATTTTTAAATATATTGTCACCTCAATGCAAAAAGTTATTAACCCATACCCTGCTAAATTTCTATAATGAACTTGTCCATCTTTCAGTTTGGATAGTACCATTAACTGCTAAAAAAGGGTGAATACCAAAATGATATTGACTGAATAGCAAACAGTGCAGATCATGATCAGACTGCACGGATGTGCAGGCTGATCTTAGTCCACACTGGTCGCAAAGGCATGTGGTGATAAACTATGACTGGTTATTTACAGAAGGTATATCTTCAGGCATTTGGACAAATGGCTATATAAGTCTGTCAGGATCCTGGAAAAGTTGTGCTCAGGTGGGCAAACCAAGTATCCTGAGAGGGAAGAGTCAGGCAATAAATAATCCTCAGACCTGTAACTGTTTAAGTTCAGAACCTATGTCCTTGACAAGGCTTTCTACAGCTTCTATTTCAACAATACTCAATTCAGGCATATGTAAGTGGTATTCGCTTCCAATATCCTGAAAGTAACATTGTTTACATTTCTTTCTTGCAAACAAGTGATTCCGGTTAATTAGGAAATTCTGCAGGTTTTCAATAATTCTATTGAGAATATAGACAGAAAGCCGCAACAAACACAACAAAAAAGTTTTTTCTGGTCGTCTTTTTGCATGTCAACATGGTAAAATAGTTACTGTAATAATTATATCGGTAGAGCAATGTTATTTATTCATATATGAAAATGCCTGGTAGGTAAAAAACGGCAAATGGATAAATACAAGTAGAAGTATTTGCAAAGCGTGATCTGTCATGATTAGATAGTAGGTAATTCTATAAACAAAACTGTTCCTCTGGGAAAGATATTATAATAAAGAGCTATGTGTGGATAGTTCTACCTGACAATGTAATTATACTAATATGTTATGCAATACTCTTCATAAATACAATTATTTTGCCATCAATTTTGTTGTTGTCTATTATAAACAATAAGGAGTATTGTTGTTATGTTTATGCAAACTATCTACAAAACACAGGGCAGCGTGGCAGAAACTTTCTACAAGTTTGAAAAAAAAAATTCATGTATCATTATGTAAAAAATCTTTCAGAAAACACAAACAACATACAGGACAACAAAGTTCTATGTTCACAAACACTGGATGGACTAAACTTGCTCTTTACAAACTATAGGCCAAGATTCATCAAGAAACACGCTATAAAACCAGATATACGGGGAAAGCAGGCTATAACTGAAAGCACACAAGTACAAATATACAACTACGTCTAAATCTATTACCAACTGATTCTGATACAGTTCAGGTTTTATGTCTACTTTCAATTTTTTGAGATGTTAGCCACTTTGGTAAAACCACGAACCATAAGTGAGCCAACTGTATGGCATACTCACAGCAAAAGACTGGACTTTCAGTGACCTGTGTGGCTCACACTAACACCAGTGACTAGCAAGTGATTTGATAAATTATCTTAACCATAAAGTTTTGAGCTCAGTTTTTCAAATATCTACTACTCAACAAAATGAAAATTCTGAAGTTTTACTTTATACTTTTATAAGAGGTTGAGATTTCATATGTATCAGTATGCATAAAATTAGGTTTAGAATTTTTTAATATTTCAATGTGTCAAAATTCTGAACATTTCCAAACGAAGGGACAATTTTTTTTTAGTAAACAGTAACAAAATACTTGCAAAACCTCACACAGCAGTTTAAAAACAATGCATATTTACATGCAATTTACTGAACAGATGCTCATTGTTATCCATAAATTTTCCCTCCATATGCGTACAAGAACATGTATCAAAACCTAAACCTCTCTATTATCTGAATATTATATAAACACATATACCATCTGTTATTTTTCTGTACGCACCTTCTGTTTCTTTGTCATCTGCTCTATCTCTTCTATATCGCCGACTGTGACCCGCTGAGACTTCAACATACGTTCAAGCAATGTCAACCAGTCACGAAGCTCTGCCACCGATTGGTCAAATTCTGACCAATCAGGTTTTGCTGCAGGCTGAGCAGCCGCCTGTGAGACTTTCACTGTTTAATTAAACCAAACATTCATATTAATTATTAAAAAGCATCCAGAGTTCTGTACCAAATTCTTAAGCATTAATGGTATCACTTACGCTCAGTTTTATATCTGTAAAATGGATTTAAACAGCACCATATAGATACATTTTTTCTGACTACATAAGAAATATAACAAATATCTCTTACATCTCAACACAGTAATAAATAGTTAATATGCATTCTGATCCTGTATCTTAGTGAAATAAAATGACCAATCAAGTCAGAAAATAACCAACTGAATCCAAGAATAATATATTTTTGTATAGAATGGTATACAGTTAAATCAAAGAACTATAAAAATAGATAGATCGGCAACTTGAAAGGCATATAGAGCAAATCTCGCCTGAACATCACGTGGGAACTGAATGAGATCTCATTTTACTGGTGTATGAAACAGACAGCAGAAGGACAAAAATTTACAAAAAAAACAGTGGATTGTACCTTGAGCAAACACTTCATGCACAGAGGAGTCTAGCGGAGTTGGTTCCATCTGTTCAGCCAATTCTTTCACTATTAACCAATCAGCATTGAGCTTGTTCACTTTCTCCTGAACTGGTTCAGGTAATTTAGACTGGTACTCAGTTTTCAACTGATCACAAGTTTTGTTGACTGTATCTACATTATTTTGTCTGGCCCTCACAGCTTCTTGTGTTGTCTAAAATTCAGATTAGAATGGCTTGAATTCTATTATTTCTAGTAATTTACTTTTCTAATCTATAACAAAATGTTATTTTATGAAAAATCTAAAACCAGTTTTATAATTTTGTACTAACTTCAGAGTAAGTTATCACATCTATCTCCAATGTCACATTACAACTACTCCTGAGATTATAGCCTGTACTTCGGCTTGTTCCAAGATACAGGAAATTTATGATCAACTGAATCGTTGTTTTGTACTGTTCTTTTTTGTAGGAATTACAGTCTGTGTTTAAAGAACAAAGTTATATTATCGCAAAAGGTATTACATACTTGCGGATCTACGATGATAGAATCTTGTTCGTCTACACTTGTTGCTGACTGAGCATGTTTGACCTCTAGAACATCTCTTGTACCGTTCACCCACAGCTGTAACTCGTCTATGGCGGACATAAGGTTACGCAGCTGATGTAGAAGTCGCTCAACGTTGTGTATGCTGTCAGGAATCTCATTCATCACCTGTTTGGTAGACACGTTACATTATTAACCCTTATTATGCTGAACACAATTTATTCTGCTTTTGCGACCAGTGTAGATCATGATCTGCACTGTTTGCCAATCAGTCAGTACCTTTTTGGTAAGCACCCATTTTAACAGTTAATGGTACTGTCTAAATTGAAAGTAGGACAAGTTCATTATAGAAATTTAGCAGGGTAAGGGTTAAGTTTAAGTTGTTCACATATTTTTTTTAACTATGTAACATTGTCTTGTTCCTCTGAGTCCAACCACTGCTAATTTGTTCTCCGTTACTTCCTCAACTGAGAAAAGGTAGAGGGAACTTCAGTTTAAACAAGAGTGCAAGAATGTCACAATATACGCCCGTCACAGCAAATTTCTTTACTCTAGCACCTGTATTTGCAAATGGAATTTTAATTTTGTGGTTGTTTAGTAATAACTAAGTGTTTTGTTTTTCTAAGTCCACAAAAAAAACTCCTTACCAGGTAGAGATACCTTAAAATACACCTAAAATTGGAAAGTAACATCTATGTTGTACCACAGAAAAGTGGTCTTGGTTTTTCCCTACGGTCAATTATAAAAAAGTTACAATATAAGTTATTTATAGTAACAACTAAGGGAAGTTAATCTTAAAAAAAAAAAAAAAAAAAAAAAAAAAAAAAAAAAAAAATCAAAAAAAATTGTAAGTCCACACAAAAATCTTTACCAGGTAGAGACTGGTCAAAATACACCTCAAAATTGGATGTAGCATGCATGTTGTACTACAGAAAAGTGGTCTCGATTTTTCCCTACGACTAGTAATGAAAAAGTTACAATATAAGCTATTTATAGTAACAACAAAGGGAAGTAATTCTAAAGAAGGGAACTGCGCATGACACTTCGTCTCATGATGGTGTATAATTGTGTCAAGTTACATCAAAATCCCTCCATGCATGAAGAAGAAATGCTTCGGACAAAGTCATTCTTGTATCTGACCTTTGGCCTCTAAGTTTGACCTTGACCTTAGACCTAGGGACCTGGTTCTTGCGCATGACACTCCGCCTCATGGTGGTGAACATTTGTGCCAAGTTATATCAAAATCCCTCTATGCATGAAGAAGAAATGCTCCGGACAAAGTTTTCATTCTTGTATCCTTTGACCTCTAAGTGTGACCTTGACCTTAGACCTAGGGACCTGGTTCTTGCGCATGACACTCCTTCTCATGATGATGAACAATTGTGCCAACTTTCATCAAAATCCCTCTATGCATGAAGAAGATATGCTCCGGACAAAGTCATTCTTGAATTTGACCTTTGACCTCCAAGTGTGACCTTGACCTTAGACCTAGGGACCTGGTTCTTGCGCATGACACTCCGTCTCATGATGGTGAACAACTGTGCCAAGTTTCATCAAAATCCCTTCATGCATGTAGAAGATATGCTCCGGACAAGGTCTGTGGACGCCGCCCGCCCGCCCGCCCGCCAGGGGCGTTCCCATAATACGTCCCGTTTTTCAAACGGGCGTATAAAAAATAAACACTGGACAACCAATAAGACCTGGGCACTGCATGATTCCACAGCTACTTCTGCTTGAGGAAATGTCTATGTTTATATTTAGTAAAAGCTACCATAGAAATCAAACAGATTCTAGTTTATACTATCTGCTTCATATAGTAATGACAACCCATAATATGATTTTGGTATCATAATGTAAAAAATAAGGCAATATCCTTTTAACACCACTTGAAGGGAGTCGTGCAATAATAGGCCTCAAAATACCAGTTATCTACCTTTGACCACCTGGTACATAAATTTTACATTAATAGAGTGACTTGCCTTTGATCATTTCACAATACCAGAGTTACTAACCTATGACCATCTGGTGTAAAGGCTTTTCATTAATAGAGTTACATGTCTTTGACAACCTGGTATAACGATTTTACAATACCAGAGTTACCTACCATTGACCATTAGGTATAAAGACTTTACAATACCAGAGTTATCTACCTTTGACCACATGGAATAAAAGTTTTAAAATACAAAAGTTACCTACCTTGGACTACCTGGAATGAAAGTTTTACAATACCAGAGTTACCTACCTTTGACCACCTGGCAATACAAGAGTTACCTACCTCTGACCACCTGGCAATACAAGAGTTACCTACCTTTGACCACCTGGCAATACAAGAGTTACCTACCTTTGACCACCTGGCAATACAAGAGTTACCTACCTTTGACCACCTGGCAATACAAGAGTTACCTACCTTTGACCACCTGACAATACAAGAGTTACCTACCTTTGACCACCTGGCATTGAGGTTATCCAGATCCTTGTGAATGTTGTCTCTGTCCTGTTTACTGAGAGTGTCGTGTTTTATCAAAACTTCCCCACTTCTGTTTATTGCTGCGACTGTCTGCTTCTTGGCGGGAATGTCATCTTCACGATCCTTGATAAATAAAACAATTTCATAAAATTTAATCCCATAATGTGATATCAATTACTTTGTTTTCGCCAAAAATGCTATTTTTTTTGTATCTGTTGAAGAACTTTGAATGTATATCATGTAAGATAATACAACCAATTTTCTTTATCACAAAATCTTTCACCTTTTTTTATATTATTTTACTTCACTTTGTTCTAAACATCCAAATTTTATGACTATCTCCTAAAACTATTTCTGAAAACTGATTGCCAAAGCATTCTGGGAATGCCGTGTTTATAAATAAATCATTTTTTAGAATACAATATTTTCCCAGTCTCACACTTTGTTCATGCAGGTGTTGAAAACATAACAATTACAGTATCCATAAAAAGAACAAAAGTGTTCCAAATATAACATCATGCCTTTGACAGATATAAAGAACTTACAGATATAAAATTTCGCAGTGCTATACCCTAATTTTCTCTAACAACTCATGACAAAGTACATACAAATGTGACCCATACCCTCATTTTCTCGAGCACTTCCTCAAGGTATTGTTCCTCAGGTTTCAGCGCAGAGGAAATGATATTTTCTGTCTCATCAATCCAGAAAAACATTTCATCCATGTCGTCTGTAAACTCGCTCGTCTTCACACTGGCTTGTTCCAACCTAACACAAAAATTTCAAGTTTTTAAAGACTGGACCGAGTCCGAAACCTCTGGGCTGTGACTCTACTCCATCTTAATTTTACAGAAATTACATTAAAATATAACTTCATTTTGAATTCTTGTAGCAGTAACTGTTCAAAAATAATCTTTATACAAATTCACTTTTCAAATAAGTTCATTTCATCCTGAAAATACTTTTGTGACCTAGTCACAGAATTAAATAACATAATTTCTACATAAAAAGAAGAAAAGAATCGGACGAAATTATCAATTTGGATTGCCTAGAAAAATAAGCATATAAACCTGTCCTGTCTATCTAGAACTTCAGATGAGATGTTTTTCCATCTTTGGTTCACATCTTCCAGTTTCTCCCGCAGTTTGTTTGAGTCGGGTGCCGCTGATTGGCGAATAATCTCATTTCCCGCAGCATTCATACTGTTAACTGTGCCCTGGTGATCTCGGATATCTAACTCCAAATCCTGACACGGAAACAAAAAATACTGAATTACAAGTCACCAAGTACAGCGATCAAACCATTTCAAACACATTAATACATTCATTCAAACATCAAGTCTATTGACAAAACATTTATTTACAGTGTTATATTTTGTAACTTAAGTTACATGAAACTAAGCTCTTGTCACCAAGGAAACTGATATGGTGCAACTTATTGTAGAAATGGTCTGAGTTTCATGGAAATAATGGCCAAAGAATGTGAGATGTGATTCTTGATCTTTGTAATTTCTGAATGAATGATGACCCCCCTGTTCTTGCTGACGACCTGACTGGAGAATCTGCAAGTGTATCACTTTTTCCAACACAAAGCTTGTCAAAATATCACTATTCCAACTACATGGGAACTAACTAAAACCTTGTTTATAAGACACACTAAGCCTTACCCTATTCCCAGTATGTTCTTACTGATTCAAATCAGTGTGCAATTAGTATTGTTGGTCTCTGACCATATATTCATCCATTCTTTCAGTTTATCCTTATCATGCTGGACACGACTGATTCTGCCTTTGCGATCAGTGTAGATCATGATCAGCACTGTTCGCATTCAGTCAGTATCTTTTTGGTATGCACCCGTTTTAACACTTAATGGTAACCTCTTTAACACTTAATGGTACTGTCAAACTGACAGATGGACAAGTCCATTATAGAAATTTAGCTGGGCAAGGGTTTATAACTTACTGCGTAGGATTTCTCTAGGAGTTTGCTGTCCTGTAGGAACTTGAGATCTGCCAGTTTCTGCTCGCTGTCTGTCAGCCATTTTGTTACTGTTGTCAAATCCTTGTGGTACTGTCTCCAGTGTTCTGCTGCACGTGTCCATCGCCTGTAACAACAACAACAACAAAATGGTTACACATAACAAACTTTACATTGCACAAAACACTTTTGTAACAAATGTTTTACAGTTCAAATGAAAACAGTGGCTACAAAGCTCTTGTGTGAACAAATTACTGTGACAAATTAGTTTGACCAATTACTGTAAATGTAGATATACAGATGAAACTCGAGATCTTGAACTCGCTTATCTCAAAATTTCCGGCTATCTCGAACACATTTTCAAGTCCCATTCCTATAACATGAGCGCAAAATTTCATTTTAAGTAGAAATTTGGTTATCTCGAAGTAAAACATTTGATCTTAGAATTTGAAAAACCAAGTTTCCGTACTACAAGCAGATCAAAATTTTAGCGCTCAGACTGTATTTTTCCATTTTCAACCTGTAACTGCATTATATGAACTAGTGCTGCAACAACTGCCAATTTCCTGAGCATTTTTATACTGAAAGTGACGCAAGGGAGATACTAGTGCAGGTTTGCGGGTCTTTAGTATGACATGGCCAGGGAATTAACCATCCTCCTGCACTCAAGCGAACAATCTACCACAGACCTACTGAGGCTGTGCAAAAATATGCCATAGGAAACAGGCTTAGAGCAACTGATAAACAGGTGTCATACTAGCAGTTAAATGAAACAGATAGATGATGAAGAAAACAACAATGGGTGGGTCAAAACTTAAGTAAAGAGGTCATATAAGTAAAAGGGAAAGAAGTGCAGAAAAGTATACAAATCTTCTTTTAATCTATATACAAAGTATACAGCTATTTGGCAGTCTTTGAGTCAACAATACAGTATTAACACCTGGCACTCACTAAAATATTCTGCACTAATTTTGATGGATACAATTTGGTAATTACAACATCTATTCCCTTTCATTCTGAACATTAACCAAAGTGTTCCAACCCATCAGTGATAATATGAACCAACCTCAAAACATTACTGAGCAACATCAAAAGAAACTTTATAGTAATAGACAAATGTCTTCATATAATAATTAACATTTATTTAATTTAATTATCTTAAAGCACCTGCAAATTCTGATCAGCACCATTATATCAGATTATAACAGTATTTATATTAATGAAATAATAATTTAAAACTAGAGGTGTTTTTTTAGAAAAGCGCATGTCTCCCACAACTGCCTAATCATCTGAATAGTAAGTCTGTTTTTGTATACTGTTTGTGGCCTATTGGTATTCACATGCTGGAGTAACCAGTCTACAATGCTGTGTCGGTAGTGTTGGAGTGACGGTCTACAATGCTGCACCGGTCTACAATGCTTTAACGTAGTAGAGTAACCGGTGTACAATGCTGCACTGGTCTACAATGCTTTAACGTAGTGGAGTAATCTACAATGCTTTAACGTAGTGGAGTAACCGGTGTACAATGCTGCACCGGTCTACAATGCTTTAACGTAGTGGAGTAACCGGTGTACAATGCTGCACCGGTCTACAATGCTTTAACGTAGTGGAGTAACCGGTGTGCAATGCTGCACCGGTCTACAATGCTTTAACGTAGTGGAGTAACCGGTGTACAATGCTGCACCGGTCTACAATGCTTTAACGTAGTGGAGTAACCGGTGTACAATGCTGCACCGGTCTACAATGCTTTAACGTAGTGGAGTAACCGGTGTACAATGCTTTAACGTAGTGGAGTAACCGGTGTACAATGCTGCACTGGTCTACAATGCTTTAACGTAGTGGAGTAACCGGTGTACAATGCTGCACTGGTCTACAATGCTTTAACGTAGTGGAGTAACCGGTGTACAATGCTGCACTGGTCTACAATGCTTTAACGTAGTGGAGTAACCGGTGTACAATGCTGCACTGGTCTACAATGCTTTAACGTAGTGGAGTAACCGGTGTACAATGCTGCACTGGTCTACAATGCTTTAACGTAGTGGAGTAACCGGTGTACAATGCTGCACTGGTCTACAATGCTTTAACGTAGTGGAGTAACCGGTGTACAATGCTGCACTGGTCTACAATGCTTTAACGTAGTGGAGTAACCGGTGTACAATGCTGCACTGGTCTACAATGCTTTAACGTAGTGGAGTAACCGGTGTACAATGCTGCACTGGTCTACAATGTTTTAACGTAGTGGAGTAACCGGTCTACAATGCTGCACCGGTAGTTGTTGGTAATTATGTTCAAGGGCCATAATTCCGAAGTGCCTGGGCCGATTTGGCTAGTTATTGAACTTGGCCGAGGTCTTATGGTCAAACACATTTTGTTCAAGTTTGGTGAAAATCGGATGAGAAATGTTCGACTTAAGAGTCCGGACAAGCTTTGTGACAGACAGACAGACAGACAGGCAGGAGTAAATCAATATGTCTCCCACACCACTGTGTGGTGGGAGACATAAATAGAGTAGAAACTCGATATGTCGAACACGCTTATCTCAAAATTTTGGCTGTTTTGAACACATTTCCAAGTCCCATCCCAAAAACACGTGCACAAAATATAATTTTAAGTCAAATTTCGGATAACAAACTAAAATGCTGCGTCGATCCCTTGGAATTCAAGATACCGAATTAACTGTATATTTTTTTACTGTCTGCCAATTATAGTAAATTGAACAAGGAACCCGAGACATTCTCTTTTTGTTTACTTCTGGTACTCAGTCCACACTGCAGCATCTTAGCAATATAGTGCCCTGCTAAGTCAACAATTTAGTCAGCCATTCTACATTTTTTCAGTAAAATCTACATCTTTTTTTATTTTTCACTTTTATGAAAATGGACCTGTTTTTTATAATCTTACGAGAAGTAAAAAAGAATAGTTGTTATTCATTAACTGGTGCTCAAGGCCTGGGTTTCACTACTTATGAAGTTTGAAACTTTCATTTTATTTACTTGTAGCAAGTAAATTTTTTCATGTGACAATTTTTCACGGACTAGGAATCTCAACCTTATTACAGTTGCACCTCGACCAATTATGTCTTTAACATGTAGGCAGGTACATGTGATAAAATCTTAACGTTACAACAGTAGCACCACGATGGATTATGCCCCCAAAAATGTTCATAAGAAGAACTTACTGGATCAGTTTTGGGTTGTTTGTGATCCTGATGGTACCATCCTTACACACAACTGTTTTCATCGTTCAATTTCAACACTTTCCGACATACAATTTTACACAGTTTTCCGAAATAAAACACAACAGCAATACTTTTTGTAGCAGATTTCAGCACAAATAGTTACACTATTTCAAGAGGAACTGTTTCCTTAATATAATTCTACAAAAGTTAACAAATGTTTCAAAGTATGTAAAATGTCTCCATCTCGAGATTCAATATCCCAGTAGAATATTACATGACATCTTTATTAACATCTCTAATTAAACTGAAATAACGCTCCTTTTACTTCCTTAAAACACAGAAAACTCAGCGTCTCTGGAACAAAAACTAGCTAATTTCTGTCCTATTCTAGTAGATTGTTGTCATTTTTACACTAAATCTGTCTCATTAGGTTGTTGATTTATTCATGTTATAACATTTTCCAATCACCCTAGGATTGTTCCTAAATCAACAAGCTTAATGTCATTATTATAACCATCTTCAATTATTACTATTATTGCTTCAGTATTATGCAACAGGCTCTCAGTGGCAAAAATGTATTCTATTTTGGCCTTCACGTTTTCAGAGCTGTGCTCTTTTCAGGAACCATGAACATATATAAACCATTATGTTCTCAATTACTTTCCATATTTTCAGTAAAAAATGAACGTAATGAAAATCTTAGAAGAAAACAGTCAAACTGGACCTATTTAACCTTTAGCCTGTTGGTTTCAAGTGATTCTGCCTTTGCGACCTGATCTGCAGACCAAGATCAGCCTGCACATCTGTGCAGACTTGATCATGGTCTGCACAGTGTTCGCTATTCAGTCAGTAAATTTTTAGTGAAAACCCCTTCAAATAATAAATAGTACTGTCCAAATTGAATGATGGACCAGTCCATTTTAAAAATTTAGCACGGTAAAGTTTAAAACAAAATCTCATTCCTGCTGCATATTCACTACAGTGTTTCCAAATCCTGTAACCAAATCTCAGACTGAACCATAAGATGAGATCCTACATAATTTCAACATAACCATAAAATGAGGCCATACATTTAATGTAGGATTTCATCTTCAAATGGTTCAGTTTGAGGTCTGTATGAATGTAGTATATTCATAACTCGAACTGAACCATAAGAATGATGAGGTCCTATATTTTTATATATGACATCCTACATCCATAACTCTATGTCAACCATAAAATGAGGTCCTACATCCATAACTCTATGTCAACCATAAAATGACATCCTACATCCATAACTCTATGTCAACCATAAAATGAGGTCCTACATCCATAACTCTATGTCAACCATAAAATGACATCCTACATCCATAACTCTATGTCAACCATAAAATGAGGTCCTGTAATACATATTACATCCAAGTGAACCATGAGTTGCGGTCCAACATCATAGTACAGAAATAAGTCCACCAGAAATTTGTTTGTAAAACTAGAGATATATGCACAAGTATTTAACCACTTTTTAGTATCATTAAATAACTGCTGTATTTCATCCTTGCAAAACTATATAATTTATTATGGAGAACATAATATACAGCTTTTCTGCTCCTAAATCAGTGTAGATTGTGGAACATGAATGTTTATAACAAAAAAGATTTTTCTAACAAAATATCCTTATAATATAAAAAGTCAATTTAAAAAATGCCGCATCCTTCATTTACATATTTACACTGTTTATCATCATTTGAACAACAGCTTTTTCATGTTAAAGTCAAATTAAAACTAAATTAATGAATTTTCACAAAATGTTACAGTAACTCCATTCATTTAAATTCCAATTAACTAATCTAATCTCACATTTAGTACTTCAACATAGTTTTACAACCATAAAATGCTACTTCTGTCCAACAGATCAGCATAATGTTAAGTATATATTCTTGTTTGCTAAAAGTCAATATTTATTCGGAATAAACGAACGCTACCGATTTAATTTGACCATCATCTATTTAACGAGTATTTGAACTAGTTTAGCAAAGCAAGGTCTGCATTAATTCTCAAAAGACGGGGGTCACTACTAATCCCGTATCAACTGACTGTATGAGGACTACACTGACCATGAATGAAAAATAAGTCATGTGCAAAACTCGTAAATTACAATGTTGTCAGTTTCGGCTATTATCATATCTTGTGTACAGTGACAGCTAACACTAGCTGACATAGACTGAAGACCCTATTATAATATACCTTTTAAACTGTATGAATTAAACATAAAGGTCTCTTTTGAAATGTAAAACTTAATGTTCTTTTTTTTTTCATAACATTATGTTTGTAAACTTGTAAAAAATACATTTAATTTGAAGCCCGAATTTTTATCATTTATTTATATTCAACATTTTTAGATTCTCTCTATATAAAACTTATTAATGTTAACAATTGTTCAGTCATCTACACAACATTAATACCTTTCATCTTTATTATTTCATTTTTTTTCTTTACAATTTTAACACTTAGTCATCTCCTCTTTAAAAACATTCTTGTATCAAATATAAGGAAAACAACATCATGAATTTGAATACAAAGCTAGATCACCGCAATTCATCCAATTCAGATATATTGATTAAATGCTACAACTTTAAATTTCACTTTTCAATTATGTCGTTAAAATAATCCTCCGGTCAAAATTATGTCCATAAATCATCAAAAATTTCAATTTTAAACCTCAGTATGTGATTATAGCATTGTATACAAACAGAAGTATCAGTGCCAGACGATTCTACAACAGTTATCTCGGCGATCATCAGGGTCACTCTCGATAAGTGAAATATCAATGTCAAGCCCCACTTAAGCCAATCTGTCTAATACCATTAAATCGTCATAAGCGATACTTTATTAGGTCATAATATCTAGCCCACCTTTATCTATATACAAAGTTACCTTGTTTTGCTAATAGAGATTAATTGAGTCTCCTTTTCAAGATGACAACTTAAAAATGTTAATCTTTTATGATCCCTATTTAAGTTAATTGCTGTCCATGCAATTATATGCCACCCGTAAACATAAATCATATATCAATTTAATAATTCATAATCTTATAAAACTTATTTTTCCATGAAAATATCCAATTAAAAGTCTTGTGGGAAACACCTATCCTCTAACTAAGCCAAACTGAAAAATATTTCATTTCAGCAAACAATTTGCAAATGTAGTCTCAGGCCTGTACTGGTTCTTCTTAGGAAAGACAGCTTCACGTGTATTGGTCCTATACACTGGGCACGTTAAAGAACCCGACTGTCTATTCGCAAAGAGCTAGGCTAAGTTAGCCGGACAGGCCTGTATCTAAAAGATTTCTCTTTATCTGTTCTGGGGGCTTTATCTCACACTGTCACTCTGGTCAGATCGCTCTGTGTCTGTACTAGTAGAGGAGGAATTTCGTGCCCTGTGTGGCTGCGTTTGCTATATGTAAAGCGCCTTTGAACGTGTTTATCATGAAAAGGGCGTTATATAAATCTGGTATAACAATAATAATAATAAAGATGCAAATTGTTATTTTAAAAAGCCTTTTTAAAATCTGGGCCCTCACTCTCCACTCTAGGGGACAAAGGTATAACACAAGTAAAGATTCCTGTAACAGAAAAACCCAGAGTTGGATAGTGTTGGTGCTTGTAAGGCTGCAGGCACTAACAAGGCTGATTGAGCTTAATACAATATAAATAGTCCATTATAGTTGGGTTTTTTTTTTGTGGAACATCTCAATTACACAAGGTTCCTTTTCACCTGACAGCACACATATTTCAATTAAACAATAACTTGCATTCTTGTTTAGATTTTCTAAAAAATTCAATTAGATATTTGTTCAACCTACCCCAGTAGCTTAAATTACTATCTTAAGAAATTCTAGAAGACTGGTTAGTGTTGTTTATTGTATTACGAATGTATAAAAACATACATTTTCCCTTTTCTAAAGCTTTCATTTACATTGTTTAAGACATATAATACAGAGGAAATCCGCATTACTATAGCAAATTAGGGTAATTAAAATTTAATTAGTTTCAGAAAAATGAACAATGTCAATGGTAAACTCATTATTTCAGTTGTGTCAAGTTGAAATAAGGAGAAATCGAGATGAAAAAATGTAATTTATTTATATTTTCGCAAGTTTTCATAGCCGAGACCTGACATTTTAGTGTATTAAACCCACTACAGGGATTCTGAAAAGGACCGCTGGACTGAAATATGGCACACAATGGCAATTCGTCTGACCATATTTACTTACTGTGAAATTATTAATATTCGAGGGTGACTAATTTTTCGTGGATTTCGTGGCTGCGTCAATCCACGAATCCCCAAGAAATTGCCGTTTTGATCAAAACTACGAAATTTCATGCCCACGAAATTAAATGATTTCACAGTATGTAAAATAATCTTTATTATAGGATATTATATCATGCATCATGTCCAGCATTGAAGATAATGTGTTCACTTTGTGATAAGTCTTTATTTCTGAAGATTTTAACTTATCAATTGAAAGCACTGAACGCCATTACTTATATACAGGATATTTGTTTTATAAGATAGAAATATCTTCGACAAAGGAAAACATCATACTACATGTTGTTGCTTAGCTGTTTGAAAACTGGGAATAATTTCATGAACTTTCGATACATAATACAGAAAGCTGTTACTGAGACACAGCTTGATCGTTAAACTTGCACTATAATACTTTAACCATGCAAATTCTGTAAGTTGAAAAAAGGAAATCTTTACAGTAAAAAATCAATTTAGAGTTACCTAACTAGTTTCTTTCAGTAGGTTTGACGACTGGGAAGCTATCCATAAAGTAACAGTACAAGCAACAGGTGATGAAGAGAAAAGAATAGCTAATAGTCAAGCTAAAAATTAACCAGAAACTAGAAAATAATAAAACTTAAGCAATATCAGAAACAAAGAGAGTAAGCAAATCATTTCTTTTTTTAACATGCAGCCATGTTGATGAGCATTTATTGGCAGAGATTCCCTAGAGTCTGCTGTGAATTATTTGATAAATAATCATATGCCACACTTCCAATAAACTTTCTGGGCATAATTATGTTGAAGTTTATTTTTTCCTAGCCCTTTATCATTGCAGTTATGTTCTGAATCTAACATTCATAAATTGCACCCATAGACAAAACTGACTCTATCTAGTTAGCAGTGTAGTGGTTAGCAAGTTGGTTCAGTGCTGGTGATCTAGGTTCAATTCCCAGTTGAGACTGATAGGTACACGAGTGTTCAGTGCTGGTTGATTTACTCTAATTGGTAATGTTTCCAGCAGTATCGGCCTAGAATGGATGCTAGTGATGTAAATATGACATATGCCGTAGACATGGCCAAAAAATTAGTTGTTCCAACAACTCAAGGAGCAGACTTTCCTCAATTTCGATGCTGGATAGTGAAACTGGGCACATCTAAGGACCCTGGAGCTGTCAATGGAGTGTTTAATGATTCCAATGTGGAAGAAGATATTGGACAAAAGCTTGAGTCTGTGTCATAAGTATTAAGTAATAAGTGTATCAAAACATTAAATAAGTATAAAAGGGACATGGTGAAAATGCATCAAAATTAAACTAAAATTCTAATCAAAAAGGGGGCATAATTCATAAAATATTGATGCAAGAGTGATGGCCCTTGTGTCAAATGATGTGGAACAACTACTTTAAGTTTAAATCAAATCCATTTAGTTATAACTGAGATAGAGAGAAAGTGCATCAAACCTTTAACCTGAAATTCAAAGTAAAAGGGGGAATAATTCATGAAATACTGTGCAAGAGTAATTGCCCTTGTGTCATATGAAGTGAGTGATGATGCTAAACAACCGCTTAAAGTGTGAATCAAATCCTCTCTGTAATATCAGAGATATAGTGAAAATGTATCAAAAGTAACTTATTTATTTATTTGGGTTTTACGGCGCACCAACATAGTAAAGGTTATATGGCGCCAAACAGGACTACAAATTTTGGTTTCACATCTCATTTACATCGAAATAAAAACATGAGGTATGGAATCAAAATTTGCATACCTGCTGTAATCACAGTGCTACAGCAAAACCAAGTGTTAAGACCCTACTAGTCGCCTCTTACTATCATGCAAGGGTAAGGCAGTGGTTCCAACTCTTTTCATACACAGATCGTCCCAGAACCACATGGGGCCAAAAGTAACTTTAAATTCTATGTAAAAGGGGGCATAAGTCATGAAAAATTGGTGCCAGATTTATGGACCTTGTGTCATATAATGTGGGTGATAATATGGAACAACTATTTAAAGTTTGAATCAAATCCATTTGTTAATAACTGAGAGAATAGTGAAATGGCACCAAAGCTATATTGGTGCAAAAGTTATAGACCTTGTGTCAAATGATTTGAGTGCTGATGTGGAACAACTATTTTAAGTTTGAATCAAATCCTCTATGTAACAACAGAGATATAGTGAAAATGCATCACAATTAACCTTAAATTCTAAGTAAAACTGGACATAATTCATGAAAAATTGGTGCCAGAGTTATGGACCTTGTTTCATATGATGTGGGTGATAAGGTGGAACAACTACTTTAAGTTTGAATCAAATCCATTTAGTAATAACTGAGACTGAGTGAAAGTGTATAAAAACTTTAACCTGAAATTCTAAGTAAAAAGGGGGGATAATTCATGAAATATTGGTACCAGCGTTATGGGCCTTGCACTGATGATGAGGAATAACTAATTTAAGTTTGAACAAATCCATCAAGTAATTACAGAGAGAAAGAGAAAGTGCATCAAAACTTTAACCAAGGTGCGGACGCAGAAAGACGTCGACGCCGGGTCGAATAGGACAGCTCTCCATACTTTGTATAGTCAAGCTAAAAAGAGACATTTTCACTCATTGATGCCCTTAATTACCTGTGTCTGTCAGTGTAGGAGTCACTGATGTCCTGCCATGAGCTATGGAGATCTTGAAGTAATGTCCGTAACCTCTGCCTTTCATCTGGTTCACACTGAGAGAAAACCTCATCTTTCTCACGATCCAGTCGATCAATTCCAGCCTTAGCATCTTCAAGACGTTTCTGCACCTCCTTATAATAGAGAACAATTCAGCAAGTTAATACAAATGTGATCATAGATACTAGTAGGATTACTGTCCCTTCAACATTTTACGGAATTCTGTTATTTATTTTTTTCAAACCTGGCATTTGCCTACTTAGATACATGCTCTCCTGCAAGACCTTCAGGTACTTAAATTGCAAATTTTCTTGAATTCCATCATTTCTAACTGTCTTAAAATGTTCTTGTGTTTTACAAGACTATGATGAATAGACAGGCAGACAGCTAGACTTGGGTAAAAAAACCCTGAAAATTAGGAAGAAATAATCAAGACAACGGAATTGTTTCCAAACTAAAGTCAGCCTATCAATCAATACAAAGTATGCTCAGTTTCCCCTGCAAGAGTTAGTACATCACCTGAACAAGGTAGCAAATTGTTTTGAAATACTTTAGACATAACAATCGGGGTTTCTTATGTTATACGTTGTCACCTAACTTCTAAACAAATGGCATATATAATGTATATTTCAGACTGTGTTCTCTGACATCTGTCAGGCAACATCATAATGCCAAGTCTGTGAACCAGCCTACACATTTTAAGTACATTAGCAAAGATAGAGTGGTCCTTGAACTTTTTTTTATTGTCGATGCCTACTTATCTTCCTATTTCAGTAATCTAACATTAGTTGTTTTTTTCCCCTAAAGTTCCTAAACAGGAGGTTGTTACTTAATATAGTAACTAAATTTGACGATCCCTAATCTGGAAGTAAAATAACCATTTTTCATGGAACTCAGTGTACTATTACAATTTTAAATGTTACCCAAATCACTTGCCAAATAAAACATGTTTAAATGATGTAATAGTTAGAATGAGCACATATACTTCTAGCATCACTGAATAAACTGCATGAACTGCAGATTTCAAAAATTAATTTAGGGTGGTAATAATGAAAAAAAAAAAAACCATCTAGTCTAAATATAAATCATTTCCAATGAAAATTATTTCACTGCCAGAGGGACATCTTATTTCAATTATCAAAAAATAAAGATTTCAGTCAAATATAAAGATACGTTACTGGCAAACTGTTCATGAAATGATTACATCTTTACAGACAAGGAAAGAAAAGCCTATGAAAAACTATATTCAGGATATTACGGTAACAGATTCAGAGCCGAGCTTGCCAAAATCTGAGAAACAACTTTTTTTTGCAATGATTCCTAAAATCCACTTTTATTATTCTGTAAATATGTGTGTCTTACAAGTTTGTGATGTAACACAGCATTCTATTAAGGGTTTCAGTGAACTTTTTAAAGTTTTAACAGAAATTTTCATAATCATTATCTTAATTTTATTAGCCTACAAAATTATTTAAATGTATTGCAGAAAGGCAAATCTTTAAATTTCAATTAAAAAAATAGTGTTTCTATAATTTGTTATCAACAGAGTGGCATCAATACCAGTGTAAAACACTAGAGATACCTCCCTTAGCTATAACTGTTCACTCCATCGCCAAAAATCTTTAGGGAATGAAAACTTCATTTATTTAAACTTATAGAAAACAACAAATAAAAAACAGAGCAATTGGTAACCTCTTGAAAACAAGGAATTTATCAAAGTAAATGTAGAAAGAATGTTTCAGTTTTCAGCTAATACGCTGACTTTTGTAATTAAGATTAAGAAAATAACATAAATAAAGTCAGGTGGCAAACCATATCATAAAATAATTGAATGTTTTCAGGAGGGTAAAATGTTTGGATCAACTAAACTTAGCACAATAATATTTATTGTTCTATCTTTCTATAATAAATCTATATACCGCATGCCCCATGGTTAGATAACAATAATTATAATATATAATAATATACAAAGCAGGTTTATGTTACAGGCTGCAGACATCACCCAATGAGGATGTTCTCAACAGCTTATCATTCTCAACAAAGAATGAAACATGTATAAATTATCTACCCTGAAGCTTTTCAACAGTATTCTTGTACCTATAATAAACTTTTAAAGAGCACTTTTCCTCTCTTTCTTTGATGGCTTAGAAATAAACATTCGAACATAGCTTGTTTTGACTTAAGAAGGTCAAGCTCTCTATAGTATAGTTATTGACTTATGTTGAGGTCACTATGTATTTTTATGGACCTGTAAAATGATGTCAACATCATTTTTACAGGTCCGTAAAAACATATATTGACCAAAACATACGTCTATAATTGTTATATTATATGCTATTCTCAAATGCACCCATTTGGCTGGCCTATATTTCATACATATAAGAAAACGTGATATCACACGAGTCATTATCACTTTTGCGGGTCAATATCGCTTTTTGCGGACCCGCGCGTGCATCCCTTTCGACCAATCAAATGACCGCATTTTAGCAGGGTATATAATATTCTGCCATAAACAACGGTCAACATGCAGACCATTAAGACAGCATTATGACTTCAAGTATGACGTCAAATTACCACATGACGTCCCAATCATTACTAATTGGATAAATGAAGTCCAGCATGATTTGTATCAAAATCAAAGAACATGTTACAATGAAAACAATCAGGGTCTTCTTATGGTTCATCATCTAATTTACCATGGACTGGTTCAGCATTCACATGCTTAGATATTTAGTTCCTGGGCATCTAAACTCTGAACATCAGGAGATAAACCACTCAAAGATCTTATTATAATAATATTTCTTGTTAAATAAACTTACTGCAGAATATTTTTTAGTATTTAAGGTTGATGCCAGTGGGTACTGAAAATTACATTAAGGTAGTTCTGCACGTTTGGATCGGAATTTTTTCTACAATGTAGAATTTGATTGAACTCCGACTTTTCAAAACTTCGGAATATACTTAGAAAATTCAGCAAATAAAAATGGTAGGGCCGTGTGCTTGATTTTTTGCTAGACTGATTTAAAAAATTTGGACCTCACGCATTTTTTCATAATGGGAGTCTATGGGAAAATCACAAATTTCATAACATTTTCGTTAACAGAAATCTTTCTACAATGTAGATTTTGATGAAACTTCTCACACTCGTAAATAAACATATAGTCTATAATGTGGTGAAATAAAATGTATAGGTCCATGTGCTTTATGTATAGATATTTGCCCATACTTAAAGTGAACTGCTCGTTTCAAGATAATCTAAGACATTATTTTACATTATTTAACGTCTCAGATGCTTTAATATAATATATTAACTTTTGAAAGATAGTAACAGTGCCATTGAAATAAATTTACTCACGGGTTGCCATTAATTCATAAAATGATTTTCATTTCCGTATGCCGATTCCGGGCTTTATTCTACGTTTTCCGGAAAAATGACGTTACGCCATCACTTCCGGTTTATCAAACGTTCAGAACTACCTTAATCTCTGAACCAAAGTGGATATATATGGCATAAATAATAATAGAGTAATACAGAATGATGTTACTGAGGGGCTTTATTCAATGTGTGCATTATTCAACTGGGTTTATACATGCATGAACACAGAAAAAAAATTAATAGTAAACATGTTTTCACAATGAATTTTAGTCTTTTTATGATATTGCTTTCCACAACAAACATTTCCAAAACAATTTTGTCAAATTATGAGCCGAAGCCATGATTATCATATGTTCTAGGAAATGATCTAACTAAGTAACTGTATGTTTCATTCGGAAATAATAAGAAAGTTATAGTTGTTTCTACGACTAACTTCTATCAGTTTCGGCACTGACGAAATGCTGAAAAAGGCGCATGAACTTAAATAAACAAGGGGTTCATCGATGTGGGGACATCTTGGCTAAACCAATCAATTTGCTTGAATATAATGATATTACAATTATAACATTTTAATTGCTTTAATTTAAACATATAACAATTATAACATTTTAATAAGTTGGTCGTCTATGTACTTTTATTCTCTACATGTATTTGTTCTGAAGATTATAAAGCTAAGATTGGGAACCAGTCACAGAACTCTGCCATCTGATTGGCTGTTTCTGAGCATGACATTGAAACTGACCAATAGCAAGGCTGCATTCTGTGACTGGTTCCTAACACAATCTTATAACCCTGGGATGTTGTACTGTTGGATGTTGATACAACAGCAACTATGTAACATGATGAAAAATGACCATACAAGGTTTAATATATATAATATAAAGGTGATTAATATTTCCAACACCATATTTTTCAAGGTAATTCAACGTCATTTATCTTGTATAGAAATATACATCTAATATGATACATATAAAAGGTATACTTCAGGAATAATGAATGGAATACTGATACTAACCCTGTGCCATTGTATACCCTGAAACAAGCAGGCGATTATCTAAGCATGAGCTGCTGAACTTTTCCCACAGCTTTATATATTTTACAGGCATTCTGGGATGCTTAAAATCTTGAGAAAATACAGCAGATGGTTAGGTAATATAGATACAGGAAAACAAATCAATTCTAGACTGTCATACATATCATAACTATGTTTTGTAAATCATTCAGCCCAAAGTACAACAAACATAGGCAAGGAAAAATCTATAATTTACCGTATTCAAATATGAATACAAATTTTATGAAGTATTTTATTAAAGTTTAAGTTAGATATTCTTGTTTTACTAAAATTCTGTTCTGACAGAAACAAACACTGATCTAAACTTAGTAAGTGCCATTGCATTATGGGTCATTACTCTCTTGTGTAATTTAAAGTGCCATTGCATTATGGGTCATTACTCTCTTGTGTAATTTAATGTAAGTGCATGAAACACAATTCCTTCCTTAATTGCTTTAAGACTTACACTTTACATATAATTTCACAGGAGCACTCAAGCTTTCTGTTTTCACTACAGGATAAAGTATGATATTACTGTTCTTTCTGGTTTTCCCATCATCATAATAACTTACTTTTACTACATTCAGAATTTCATTCCAGTAGAAATGCCACTGGTGTAAATAAAAAAACAACAATTATGAAAAATTTCTAATTCAAACATTCATTTGTCAGTCCTTATTATATCATCTGTGTCACTGAAAAGACCCAAGAATGATCTAACCAGTTGTAAAAATCATGTTGATAAAAATCTTAATCAAGGGTGATATCCAGAATTCTGTGTAACATTAACATTTCAAGGGCTACTACTCTTGACTGGCAAATCAGTTTATTACTGACAATTAAAGGGCCATCTCTCTGGATTCACTGGGTAAATCAGGTTTATTACTGACAAAGGGCCAGTGCTCTAGATTAACTGGTGAATCAAGCTTATTAGCTTATTACTGACAAAGGGCCATTACTCTGGATTCACTGGGTAAATCAGGTTTGTTACTGACGAAGGGCTAGTGCTCTAGATTCACTGGTAAATCAAGCTTATTACTGACAAAGGGCCATTACTCTGGATTCACTGGGTAAATCAGGTTTGTTACTGACGAAGGGCTAGTGCTCTAGATTCACTGGTAAATCAAGCTTATTACTGACAAAGGGCCATTACTCTGGATTCACTGGGTAAATCAGGTTTATTACTGACGAAGGGCTAGTGCTCTAGATTCACTGGTAAATCAAGCTTATTACTGACAAAGGGCCATTACTCTGGATTCACTGGGTAAATCAGGTTTATTACTGACAAAGGGCCAGTGCTCTAGATTCACTGGTAAATCAAGCTTATTACTGACAAAGGGCCATTACTCTGGATTCACTGGGTAAATCAGGCTTATTACTGACAAAGGGCCAGTGCTCTAGATTCACTGGTAAATCAAGCTTATTACTGACAAAGGGCCATTACTCATGATTCACTGGGTAAATCAGGTTTATTACTGACAAAGGGCCAGTGTTCTAGATTCACTGGTAAATCAAGCTTATTACTGACAAAGGGCCATTACTCTGGATTCACTGGTAAATCAGGTTTATTACTGACAAAGGGCCAGTGCTCTAGATTCACTGGTAAATCAAGCTTATTACTGACAAAGGGCCATTACTCTGGATTCACTGGGTAAATCAGGCTTATTACTGTCAATTAAAGGGACATGACTCTGGATTTACTTGGTAAATAAAGAGGCTTTTATTTTAAATTACATAGCAAATCAGACTTATATAGAAAAGTTAGATATGGGAACTCTTCCTATATCTGACGAATACTGTTCAGTATACACTGTAAAAATTTGTACAGCCCAAGAGTGCTAAAAGTACATCATGGAGATACTGCAAAAATCTCGCCATTTACATTTAATATTTACAAGACATTATGCAAGACAATACCAGGACTTATCCTTTTCTAAAATCACTGTAATGGAGACCTTACCAGAACTCATTCTTTTTCTGAAATCACTACCAGGACTTGTCCTTTTCAAAAATCACTGTGATAAAGACAATACTAGGACTCGGTCCTTTTTCTAAAATCATTGTGATGGAGACAATACCAGGACTTGTCTTTTTTTTCAAATCACTGTGATGGAGATAGTACTAAACACTGGATGATCCTGGCCTTGATTTTATTTTTGCTAATCTTCTCTGTGATCATCTTAATTTCAAACAGTCATGTTTCCAAAAATATCCCTTGCTTATTATAAGGCAAGAATTCTGAAGAACTGGCAGGAGATTGTTGTTATTAGAAAGCAAAATAAGTGATGAGGGAAATACCTAAGCTACAGTATTATAAAGACTTGTATAAGCTTTGGCACTTACAGTAATTTTTGCTCACAACCTTTCATACCATTATACATAATCGTAACACCCTACAGGTTTAGGACATATATTGCTCATTACAATTACCCTGTGTTATTTGAGGCATATCTTGGCTAACTTGTAACAATGTTTATGATACAAACTTGCCTCATCCAATTAAGAGAGCATCCAAACAACATAATGTAGAAAGTTCTACAGATACACCATGATAATCTGACAGTAAACAGTACCCTACTATACCCTCAAATGTTTCAGAACAGTTATATCTTATATGAGTATTTGTTTTATTTAATAAATTTTATATCCATTTTAGTGTACCTTAATTTAGCAGGATTCCTCTGTCAAACTGTAAGTTCTGTTTTTGTTACCATTACTTTGCAACGTAAACTAATGTAGTAACTTTGTAATATAAGCACATGCTGTTTGTAATGTAAACTATTAACACTGAGAAAACTGTAATCATGTTTGCAACATATCAAAGGTCAGTCAAATATGGCATATCAAATCAATTTGTTTATAACCATTAGCACTTATCTTTAAAAGCACAGTAATAGTGGTACTTTGTAATGTAAACAAATGATATTACTTTGTAATGTAAGCAAATGATGTTACTTTGTAATGTAAACAAATGATGTTACTTTGTAATGTAAACAAATGATATTACTTTGTAATGTAAACAAATGATATTACTTTGTAATGCATACATGCCATAGTTTTTCTGGACCTTTCCGGGACTCTGAGTTAAAATTTCCGGGCTTTTTACCCTTTGTCCGGGACATAAACCGTGACATTAGTTTTCGTCTGTTTCATGCATAAATATCATAAAATTATATGCAGTTTCCGGAGATAAACATTGTTCCCTCGCTTAGGAATAATTTGTTGCAAATGTCGTCTAGCTTTCTAAGGGAGGTAAATAGGGTAATTTACGTCTATAGTTCGGCACGTGAATTGGTTGCGTTCCCGAGGTGAACTGAATTGGGAGACTTGCTATATACGAAGAATTAACCTGGTCATCGCGATTTAGAATCCAGCTTATTTGGTATCTTTTTAATGCTTAAAAGTTTACCTAATCATTAATAAATGGAATCCTCAAAGGAATTAAATAAATCTTGTAGATAAAATCGATATAAAATATTTCGGGTTGGGTCAATTTTCAAGGATCGGCCGGCAAAGGCATTCAATAGTCAAAAGTTTAATTTAGAATATGTGTGACAATTAATCTACATTTTGAAAGATTACAACCTTTTAAAATAATTATCGTTTAATTGACCGTTATCAGCCATTTCTTCTAATCAAGGCTACATGTAGCTTCACCGCCTACGTGCTAACAACAACGAGATTTTCGGCTATTGTTCCTAATATTAAATTATCATTAAACTGTTATTGATTGCATAATTTTGTCAATTCATAATCAGGGTCATCAAAATAGCTGACTGTA
This sequence comes from Mercenaria mercenaria, assembly GCF_021730395.1. Lineage (NCBI taxonomy): Eukaryota > Metazoa > Mollusca > Bivalvia > Venerida > Veneridae > Mercenaria > Mercenaria mercenaria. Next base: position 1,531,934 of record NC_069364.1, read on the forward strand.
AATTAATCTGGGTCATCAAAATATCGCAGTGCGCAATATAAGTGGTGATAGGAGCTAGCTTAATCAACATGTGTCCCGCTCGAGGGCATGAAACTGATTATCGGATAATTAGGAATAAACAATGTGACACCGGTGACTGTTTATTGTGTTTTATTCATGCAAAATTCAACAATTTATAGGCAAAAAAACCTAGTTTTTTTTTTGGGGGGGGAGGGGGTTATTTTCGTTTTTCTGTATTTCTAATTTAATTTTCCGGGACATTTCAACACTGTCCGGGACACCGGGACGAGTATGTGATTTCCGGGACAATCCTGGACAATCCGGGACGTATGACATGTATGGTAATGTAAACAAATGATGTTACTTTGTAATGTAAGCAAATGATGCTACTTTGTAATGTAAGCAAATGATGCTACTTTGTAATGTAAGCAAATGATGCTACCTTGTAATGTAAGCAAATGATGCTACCTTGTAATGTAAGCAAATGATGCTACTTTTGTAATGTAAGCAAATGATGCTACTTTGTAATGTAAGCAAATGATGCTACTTTGTAATGTAAGCAAATGATGCTACCTTGTAATGTAAGCAAATGATGCTACTTTTGTAATGTAAACAAATGATGTTACTTTGTAATGTAAGCAAATGATGCTACTTTGTAATGTAAGCAAATGATGCTACTTTGTAATGTAAGCAAATGATGCTACTTTGTAATGTAAGCAAATGATGTTACCTTGTAATGTAAGCAAATGATGCTACTTTGTAATGTAAGCAAATGATGTTACCTTGTTATGTAAGCAAATGATGTTACTTTGTAATGTAAGCAAATGATGTTACTTTGTAATGTAAGCAAATGATGTTACTTTTGTAATGTCAGCAAATGATGTTACTTTGTAATGTGAACAAATGATGTTACTTTTGTAATGTAAGCAAATGATGTTACTTTGTAATGTGAACAAATGATGCTACTTTGTAATGTAAGCAAATGATGTTACTTTGTAATGTAAACAAATGATGCTACTTTTGTAATGTAAACAAATGATGCTACTTTTGTAATGTAAGCAAATGATATTACTTTGTAATGTAAGCAAATGATGTTACTTTGTAATGTAAACAAATGATGTTACTTTGTAATGTAAGCAAATGATGTTACTTTGTAATGTAAACAAATGATGTTACTTTTGTAATGTAAGCAAATGATGTTACTTTGTAATGTAAGCAAATGATGTTACTTTGTAATGTAAGCAAATGATGTTACTTTGTAATGTAAGCAAATGATGCTACTTTGTAATGTAAGCAAATGATGTTACTTTGTAATGTAAACAAATAATGTTACTGTGAATAGCATTACCAGGTTTGCATCATATCATTGGTCATTCAAAAAATTATTGGACTTTGATTGGCTGACCAGTTCTTTTTTTTCATAACAGTTCTCATTCATCTTTAAAAGCACTTTACCTGGTAACATTTTCTTACCTTCTAATGTAAACAAATGTCAAGTTCTCATCCTAGAACTATACAATACCTTTCTACAAGAATCTCACAATTAGTGTAATGTACAAGTAGGATGACAGCACAATTAATGTAATGATTATTACTGTTAACAGTTATGTTCACAACAAAAAAATGTCTGCAAAATAAACTGTTCCTTTTTTACATCCCTTTTATTAATGTTTGGATTTTGATCTTCTGTAAAGTGTATATCATGAAAGAGAAGTACTAATTGGTATGCTGGATCATTATTTCACAATTGAGCCGCACCATGAGAAAACCAACATAGTGCATTTGCGACCAGCATGGATCCAGACCAGCCTGCGCATCTGCGCAGTCTGGTCAGGATCCATACTGTTTGCTAACAGTTTCTCTAATTGCAATAGGGTTTGAAAGCGAACAGCCTGGATCCTGACCAGACTGCGCGGATGCGCAGGCTGGTCTGGATCCAGGCTAGTCGCAAGTGCACTATGTTGGTTTTCTCATGGTGCGGCTCAATTACTTTTCTCTATATTCCATGCAGGTTCTTTGTTTAATAACTACTCTAAAACATTTTCTATGTACCCATCTTTGCCATTTTGTTCAGAGTAGTTTGTTCTTTTTTGTTCTAAAAGAGTACATTTTGTGTAATTGGCATCTTTTGTCTCATTACTGCAAGTTTTACAGGTATGTTTCAATATACTCAATTAGTGTAATAGGTATCTAATTTGTCAAGTAACATTATGCAGTTTCTCAAATTTAAGTTTTGCCAGTATCTTCTGTCTCCATACTGTTGTTTCACAGTAACAATTGTCTATCTTTTCAATACTGTTAGATTTTCAGTGTAAAGGGTATCTACCCACTTCTTTTTACTATTGTCCTGTGCAAGGGGTATCTACTATTTTCAAAATTATACCAGAGTAAGAGCATCTATTTTTATGTATAAAAGATTTTTAAACTGTACAGTGCAACAGGTACCTATTTTCTTTACCTGTTCAGCCAAAATTTACTCTTTATTGTGTAAAAGGTATCTATTTTATAAATACTGTTTGACTGTAACTGGAATCTTGTTCTCAGCAATTTTAATGTAACAAGAATATAATTATTTTCCAGGTATTGTATAACAGTGACAGGTATTGTTTGTGTCATACTATATTTTGCATAGATCTGTTAAATATATATATACTATACCTGAAGTATATCCTCCTGTTTGGTAAATTCATCGAAATCTTTTCCTCCAAGTTCTGGCCCCGTTAACTGTCTGTTGATATCAGCAATTTGGTCAGACAGTCGGCGAATATCGACCTTAATCTGGGACGAAGTTCTTGGAGAACTGGCACGTGTAACACTTGACTGAACGACTGTATATGTCGTACGTGTCACCTGACCTTCTGTGACAGCTGGTTCCACACTCACTGGAGGATACTGTATCATTGCAACCTGACTGTTGACGTCGTGCCATCGTCGCTGAAGCCGGTCTATATCTGGCTCAACAAGTGCCCCAGCTCCCTTGTCATGCAAAGGTTGTGCCTGTTGCCGTAAGGTGTCAAGGTCACGCTGGCGTCTCTTCAGTTCTTCCTCAAATGCCTGAAAATACATAATGACAAAATAGAATACATTACTGTATGAAAATGAAAGAAACATCTTATCATTGTTACAAATTCAAGTAATTCAATAATGTTAATTCTTTAACTCAAACCATGAATAAGATGACATTTACATAGTTTCTGTGTCTGCAACAAAAAGGTAGTGTATGTTTTAATGACAACCAGCAATTTCATGCAAGCATGTTTTTCATAATAAATTTATGCATTCCCTGGTCATTACTAGAAACCATGTGCTCATGTGGGCTTTAAGAATTGCAGAAGTATGCCAGAACAAAGTTAGAGTGGTAGAAGTATGCTAGAATAGAACAAGAGTGACAGAAGTATGCCAGATTAGAACAAGATTGACAGAATTCTGCCAGAATAAAACAAGAGAGACAGAAGTATGCCAGAATAGAACAAGAGAGACAGAAGTATGCCAGAACAAAGTAAGAGTGGTAGAAATATGCCAGAATAGAAAAAGAGTGACAGAAGTATGCCAGAATAGAACAAATGTAGCAAAACTATGCATGAATAGAACAAGAGCAGAAGAAGTATGCCTGAATAGAACAAGAGCAGCGGAAGTATGCCAGAATAGAACAAGAGCAGCAGAAGTATGCCAGAATAGAACAAAAGTAGCAAAATTATGCAAGAATAGAACAAGAGCAGCAGATGTATGCCAGAATAGAACAAGAGCAGCAGAACTATGCTAGAATAGAACAAATGCAGAAGAAGTATGCCAGAATAGAACAAGAGCAGAAGTATGCCAGAACAGAACAAGAGCAGAAGAAGTATGCCAGAACAGAACAAAAGAAGCAGAACTATGCCAGAATAGAACAAGAGCAGAAGAAGTATGCCGGAATAAAACAGACGAATGCAAGAATAGAGGCAAACAAACTTGTTAAAGTCGCTACAATGGAACCCTATTATGTACATTTGTTCCTTCTGACAAACCCCCAAGTCCAAACATTAAAGTATACCTGTGTATATGTATTTCTAATTAAAACAAGAGCACCGCCTTGCGGGTGCTGACGCTCACCTGATTTTTTTTTTTGTATAATTGAAAAATTGTCCTACCCATGATTTTCTAAGTCCAAAAAGGGCCATAATTCTTGCAAAAAGCAGGATGGAGTTATGTTTCTTGATGTACATGGTCAGCTTATCATGGTGAACAAGTGTTGCAAGTTTTAAAGCAATAGCTTTGATAGTTTATGAGAAAAGCTGACCTAAACATAAAACTTAACCAAGAAATCTGATTTTCTAAGTCCAAAAGGGGCCATAATTCTTGCAAAAAGCAGGATGGAGTTATGTTTCTTGCTGTACAGGGTCAGCTATTGATGGTGAACAAGTGTTGCAAGTTTCAAAGCAATAGCTTGAATAGTTTAGGAGAAAAGCTGACCTAAACATAAAACTTAACCAGGCAACGCCGACGCCGACACCGATCAAGTGATGACAATAACTCATCATTTTTTTTCAAAAAATCAGATGAGCTAAAAAGAAAACAGATAAAAAATTTCAGCTATGTGAATGTAATGGATTTACATTATCTGAACTTCTATAATATTACAGTATGTAATTATTTCTTCAATTAACAAATATCACACTGAAGAGTATTCAAGAGGGAATAACTAGAAAGAGAACTCTCACATAGAGAAAATATTTGTATTTCTAAATATGTTTTCCATCTTCTCAAGAATTGATGGTATGCAGTCTAAAACAAAACACACTTGAATTCTATCACACTGACATAAAGATGGTTAAAGTTGGACCATTTCAAGGACAGAAGGGAAGATGTTAAAGATCCCTGGTTCGCACACTGATCCTCTATAGAAATAAGTATTCTTCATGTAAAAGAGATCTTCATTAAATTAACATACAAGAGAGTCATGATGACCCTATATTGCTCACCTGTTAAACTTGGCCTTGGAATCATCAAGATAAAGATTCTGACCAAGTTTCATGAAGATAGGGTCATAAATGTGGCCTCTACAGTGTTAAGAAGCTTTTCCTTTGATCTGCGTAGTGACATAGTTTTTGACCCCACACGACCCAGTTTCGAACCTGGCCTAGGTGTCATCAAAATAAACATTCTTATCAAGTTTCATGACTCTGGAACCCATGATGGGATCTGGCCAGTTTTTAAAAGGAACCAAGATATTATGCCAATTTGTGTGCAAGTTTGATTAAAATCGATTGCAAAATGTGGTCTCTGTCGTGTTCACAAGCCAAAATAGCAAATTTTGACCCTTTAAGGTACCATAACTCTGAACCCATGAAGGGAGCTGGCCAGTTTTCGAAAGAAACCGAGATAAAATCTGCCAATACAATTTGTGTGCAAGTTTGATTAAAATCAATTGCAAAATGTGGTCTCTATCATGTTCACAAGAAATTGTGGACGGACGGACGACGGGCGATCACAAAAGCTCACCTTGTCATTACACGACAAGTGAGCTAATAAAAAAGCTGTTCGTTACATCAATCATACAAAATTGAGCACTTAACTTGGAAAATTGTACAATACTGTTAATATCTTAGAAACTTCAGCAGATTGTTCAGTTTTACTAATGTTACTTTCCAAAATCAACAAAATTTAAAGCAATATAAAGACATGCTTTCAGACAATACATTATACACCAATACTAAACTAAAAGTTTCCTAGGATGCTTTTATTTTAGTAACTATATACATGTAATACCATTTTCTAGCTAATCTCTTATATACATTAACATCATCTATGAAACATCTAAATCTCATTAACCTTCCAATAATTATTACACCATTTTCTTGTTAATTTGATAACATTATCTATTAACCTAGTCTTTTCCACAAGCTAGTTAACCAAGGTAGCTCTGCAGATTTTTCTATAATGTAGAATTTGAATTAACATATTTTTCTAAAATTCAGAATATACTAAGAAATTCCAGGAAATACAAAAGATAGGGTCATCTGCCTGGTTTTTTGTTAGACTGATTTGAAAAATTTGGACCTCATACATGACTAGTGTTCATAATGGGAGCCTATGGGAAAATTGCAATTTGCTGACATATTTAGGATTTGCAGGTAGAGTTACTCAACTTGTCACACTAGTGTAACTTGTTGCTATGAGCAAGTAAAGCAAGTTTCAACTGAATATCTTAACCCTTACCCTACTAAATTTCTATAATGAACTTGTCCATCTTTCATTTTCAACAGTACCATTAGCTGTTAAAAGGGGCTGCACGCATCGACCCTGCTTACCAAAAAGATACTGGCAGAATGGCGAACAGCGCAGGTCATGATCAGACAGCAAGGATGTGCAGGCTGATCATGATCTACACTGGTCGCAAAGGCAGAATCAATCGTGTCCAGCATGATATGGGTTTAGTAATGAACTGAACTTCATAAAAAAGTTTAACCTATGCAGACGCTGATGCTGGGGCAAAAACAGCCCTCCTTATTCTTTGAAAAATCAAGCTAAAACAAACTTTATTTTCTATCGAAGTTTGAAATTTACATCTTCACTAAAAATTTTCTCTGAATTTCTGCACTTAAAATAACTGAAAACCTGTAACAATTGCTTGTTATTGTTGATAAAAGGTGTTTTGACACCAATTCTGCCGGAGTGTTACATGTTTCTGACAGAAGTTTGGCACTCACAGATGCAATTAGATGTAACAGTTGCAATTTGACAAGAGGGGGGCGGGGACCAACAACTACATTATCACTGATTTTAATGTCTTTTGTGCAGTGCAGAAATGTGAAAAAAGTGCTTGCATAAAACCTATACTGTCAGAGCAAAAATTGTGTGAAGAAACCACAAATTGTTGGAACAGACATAGTAAGGAGCCCATTGACTGTTGCATTTAAGTGTTGTGTCGAGGAGTTGTGTCGAGGTGTTGTGTCGAAGTGTTGTGTTGAGGTGTTGTGTCGAGGTGTTGTGTGGAAGTGCTGCATCAGTATATCATAAGAGTGTTGCAAAATAAATGTGTATAAAAACAGTCAGAACACAAAATGTGTGGAAGCCACAATGACCAATATGAAAATCTGGCTGAACTAAGTGTGGCAATAGATAAAGCATACATACTTAATGTAAGAGAAAAAGACAAACAAGAGGGTCATGATGACCCTGGATCGCTCACCAGAGTAATATGTTTCAAATGTCAAACTGATGATTTTTAGAAATTTTTTGGAAAATTTTCCGATGTACAATCAAGTAACCACTGGGGCGGGGCCAATTTTACCCCGGGGGTCATGATTTGAACAAAGTTTGTAGAAGTCGACTAGGCAATGTTACATATGGAATATCTAAGATCTAGGCCTTCTGGTTTATTTTAAGCAAATTTATGAAGATTTCCCTATGTACAATAAAGTAACCCCTGGGGCTGGGTCAATTTGACCCTGAGGGGGTCAAGATTTGAACAAATTTTGTAGAGGTCCACTAAGCAATGCTACATGTCGAATATCTAAGCTCTAGGCCTTCTGGTTTATTTTTAGAAAATATTGAAGATTTTTCTATGTACAATCAAGTAACCCCATGGGGCGGGCCAATTTGACCCCGGGGTCATGATTTGAAGAAATTTTGTAGAGGTCTACTAGGCAATACTACATGTCAAATATCTAAGACCTAGGCCTTCTGGTTTATTTTTAGAAATTTTTTAAGATTTTCCTATGTAAAATCAAGTGACCCCTGGAGCGGGGTCAATTTTGACCCTGGGGTCATGATTTGAACAAATATTGTAGAGGTCCTCTATGCAATGCTACACGTGAAATATCTAAGCTCTGGTTTATTTTAAGAAAATTTTTGAAGATTTTCATATGTAAAATCAAGCGACCCCTAGGGCGGGGTCAATTTTGACCCCGGGGGTCATGATTTGAACAACTTTAGTAGAGGTCCACTAGGCAATGCTACATGTCAAATATCTAAGCTCTAGGGCTTCTGCTTTTTGAGAAGAAGATTTTTTAATGTTTTCCTATGTAAAATCAAGTGACCCCTGGGACGGGGTCAATTTTGACCCCGGGGGTCTGATTTGAATAAATTTTGTAGAGGTCCACTAGGCAATGCTACACGTGAAATATCTAAGATCTAGGCCTTCTGCTTTATTTTTAGAAATTTTTTGAAGATTTTCCTATGTAAAATCAAGTGACCCCTGGGGCGGGGTCAATTTTGACCCCGGGGGTCATGATTTGAACAACTTTAGTAGAGGTCCATTAGGCAATGCTACATGTCAAATATCTAAGGTCTAGGGCTTCTGGTTTTCGAGAAGAAGATTTTTTAAGATTTTTCTATGTAAAATCAAGTGACCCCTGGGGCGGGGTCAATTTTGACCCCGGGGTCATGATTTGAACAAACTTGGTAGAGGTCCACTAGGCAATGCTTCACACGAAATATCTAAGCTCTAGGGCTTCTGGTTTTTGAGAAGAAGATTTTTAAAGTTTTTCCTTTCGGTTGCCATGGCAACCAGAGTTCTGCATGGAATTCAATTCTTTGAACAATTTTTAGGGAAGACCATCCAAGGAACATCCCTGTGAAGTTTCATCAAAATTGGCCTGTTGGTTTAGGAGGAGATGTTGTTTAAAGGAAAGTGTGGACGGACGGACGGACGACGGACGGACGGACGGACGGACGCCGGACGGTGAGTGATCACAATAGCTCACCCTGAGCACTTTGTGCTCTGGTGAGCTAAAAACCAAAGTGTAGAAACAGAGAATGGAAAGTCGAGATATATGAACAGAGCACTTATGTTGAAGGGCCTTCACCAATGAAACAACAAAATGTGCAACTACGCCACAAATTGTCATGAAAAGTAAAACTGTACTGCTGCAATTAAATTGCAAGTCTTTTAGAATGTCTGAATGTAGAATCTTTCTTGATAGAAATTCGTATTTCTGAATGTAGATCTAAATCTGAATGTTCAGCTCATACCTTTTGGTAAAACAAATGTATATATCTGAATTCAGATCACCTGAACTTTGATGAGATAAATGTGTATATTTGAATTCAGATCACCTAAACTTTGACGAGATAAATGTGTATATCTGAATTCAGATCACCTAAACTTTGACGAGATAAATGTGTATATCTGAATTCAGATCACCTCAACTTTGACGAGATAAATGTGTATATCTGAATTCAGATCTCCTAAACTTTGATGAGATAAATGTGTATATCTGAATTCAGATCTCCTAAACTTTGATGAGATCAATGTGTATATCCGAACTCAGATCTCCTAAACTTTGACGAGATAAATGTGTATATCTGAATTCAGGTCTCCTAAACTTTGATGAGATCAATGTGCATATCTGAATTCAGATCTCCTAAACTTTGACGAGATGAATGTGCATATCTGAATTCATCTCTCCTAAACTTTGACGAGATAAATGTGCATATCTGAATTCAGATCTCCTAAACTTTGATGAGGTAAATATGAATGTCTGAATTCAGATCTCCTAAACTTTGATGTGATGAATGTGTATTATATCTGAATTCAGATCTCCTAAACTTTGATGAGATAAATGTGAATGTCTGAATGCAGGTCACCTAAACTTTGATGAGGTAAATGTGTATATCTGAATTCAGATCTCCTAAACTTTGATGAGATAAATGTGTATATCTGAATTCAGATCACCTAAACTTTGACGAGATAAATGTGAATGTCTGAATGCAGGTCACCTAAACTTTGATGAGGTAAATGTGTATATCTGAATTCAGATCTCCTAAACTTTGATGTGATGAATGTGTATTATATCTGAATTCAGATCTCCTAAACTTTGATGAGATAAATGTGAATGTCTGAATGCAGGTCACCTAAACTTTGATGAGGTAAATGGGTATATCTGAATTCAGATCTTCTAAACTTTGACGAGATAAATGCGAATGTCTGAATGCAGATCTCTTAAACTTTGATGAGATAAATGTGTATATCTGAATGTAGATCTCATTAACTTTTCTAAGATAAACAAAATATGTATATGTGGATGTAAAAAAAAAGGTCGCTGACATAAATGTATATATTTGAATGCAGATCTTATAAATTTTGGTAAGACTAACAAGTATGTTTCGACCTCCTTGGCCAAAAGCTTCAGGTTGCTCATTTCATATCACTTGCCCCTCACCAATGTGGGTTCAAGCCTCAATTGGGATGTTAAATTCTTTATGTGAAGAAGCCATCCAGCTGGCTTGAGAAAGGTCAGAAGTTCTAACTAAGTGCCCGCTCAAGATGAAATAATGCACAGAAGGGCACCTGGGGTCTTCCTTCACCATTAAAACTGTAGGTACCATATGACCTATAATTGTGTTGGTGTGAGGTTAAGCAATCAATCAAACTTGTATATTTAATGTCGATCTCATAAATTTTAGTGACCGATAGGAGAAATTTTGCTACTTCCAAAGGTATTACTGCAATTTCATTTTCAAGTGTCAGTCTGATTTAACTTATTGGTATAAAATATAATCGGAAAAAAAATTCTTTATCCAATATCACCTAGACAGGTATTTCTTATCAGTAATGTTTTGATATTTAAAAACACAGTAATAGGTAATTAAATGTGCCAGTAATTCACTGATTACATCATACTTCTCACTGTGACTGTTGAAATTTTAATTTAAATAACTCCAGGATTATACTGATCAATTATAAACATCATTAAATTTGACTGATATGGGTGTTCTAAAAGCAGTATGGGTGGAAGATTCTGGTGTGTTTTGTGGACAAAAATTGAAAGAACCTGCTGTCAATTTAGAGTATCTAGCATCAGATAATAGAATATGGCATCCTGGCAAAAAACACTATCTAATAATCTAGTATTTCATTTGAGAGGAAGAATGAATTAACAGGGAATTAAGGCTCTTCAAAACTTTGTTTCCTGAATGTACGTACATTTTATCCATAATATTCTTAAAGACTTCAACCAATTCTTACAGGTCATCACGGAGATTTTAGGCAGATCTATCTCAAATGTTCACTCTCCAAATCCATCCCACAAATAAATCATTTACCTTATTTGGTATTTATAATTTCTGGTGGGCAAGATTAATGGGAATTAATCCAGGAATTAATGCCACTTTAATTTAGAATCATCACTCAAACAGTATATCTTCGGCTATTAAAGGTGATCTTGTCTGGCCATTTTGCATGAACCTTCACACAGACCTGCGTTCTCACGGTATACAAGTCTACCTGCAAAAAGACCTGTGTTCTCACAGAATGTATTAAAGTCTACCTGTACACAGACCTTTTTTCTCACAGTATGTATGTCTACCTGTACACAGACCTTTGTTCTCACAGCATGTATGTCTACCTGTACACAGACCTTTGTTCTCACAGCATGTATGTCTACCTGTACACAGACCTTTGTTCTCACAGCATGTATGTCTACCTGTACACAGACCTGTGTTCTCACAGCATGTATGTCTACCTGTACACAGAACTGTGTTCTCACAGAATGTAAGCAGACCTGTGTTCTCACAGCATGTATGTCTACCTGTACACAGACCTGTGTTCTCACAGAATGTAAGCAGACCTGTGTTCTCACAGCATGTATGTCTACCTGTACACAGACCTGTGTTCTCACAGCATGTATGTCTACCTGTACACAGAACTGTGTTCTCACAGAATGTAAGCAGACCTGTGTTCTCACAGCATGTATGTCTACCTGTACACAGACCTGTGTTCTCACAGCATGTATGTCTACCTGTACACAGAACTGTGTTCTCACAGAATGTAAGCAGACCTGTGTTCTCACAGCATGTATGTCTAGCTGAACACAGATCTGTGTTCTCACAGAATGTAAGTAAACCTGCTCACAGGCCTCCCAGACGAAATGATGACCATGGTTGACCATGGTCACCACAGTTTTTTATGTTTGACCATGAACTAACGTGGTCAACCATCAAATACCATGGTGAAACATGGTCAGGACCACCATCAGCCATGGTCAATCATGGTGAGATAAGATTGGCCATGGTTGACCATGGTCAGAAAAGACGATCAGTAGTTTGACCATGGTCTACTGTGGTCAACTTTTTATAACCATGGTCATGTTAGTAATTTTCACACTTGTCAAGTTTTACAATGCACCAAAGACGCCTGACTGCATTTTGGCTCCAAAGGTTTTCCTAGTTATAGAATAGTTTTCCTGCATTTATAGACAGATTCAAAGGTAAATTTTCATAGTCTGATTATAATTTGTTGTCATCTTGCTCTTTTATGACAAATAAATGACTGACTTGCAAAATAGATACAGACTGCAATTGTCATATTTTTTCATAACCCTTTCAAATTCAAATTTATACAGTTTTAGTCAATAATCGCCACGTTCGACCATGGTCATGGAACTTGGTCAACCATGGTTGTAATGTGGTCCACAACCATGGTCGACCAAGGTATTTGACCATGGTCTGATACCATGTTCTATGACCATGGTGTCAATTACCACAGCCATGGTAAACCATGGTCCCATGAACTTCCATTGTAAACCATGAATTACCATGGTAATAAACCGTCATTTCTGACTGTTTTCCCCCCATGGTCGACCATGGTTTGTGACCATATTCCGATACCATGTGCTATTTATGGCCGTGGTGCCAATTACTGCACATGGTCAACCATGGTTAACCATTGCCCTATGAACTACCATGGTAAACCATGAACTACCATCAATTTTGACTGGGCTGTGTTCTCACAGTATGTAAATCTACCTTTACACCTGCACAAACTGTATACAACCTGCAAAAACACTAATTACCCATGTGCTTGCAATTTCTTTCTTTTTTTTTTGTCTAAAAATAACATGAAACAAAATGTTTTCTCATTTGAAGGAGATTGAGAAAACCATTTCTAGTGATAGACAGCTCTTTAAGACATGACAGGCACTTGGAACCTAGGCAAATATCTAACTATACAACAAAAGAAAGTTATCATAGAATGGTAACTTTGCTATGGAACACCTGCACTGTCCTCTTGGAAACTATACAAACATATTACTTTACAACAATATAGTAGCTGTTTTTATGGAACATCAAAGCTGTCCTTTATTTATGGAACAAAGAAATTTCTCACAAATATTAAACTTTGCAACAAAATAATGTTACGGTACATCAGCATATTTGTGATATCAAAAAGGTTTCTGGAACATTCGAACTGTTCCAGATTAAACTGTACAGCCATGTACAGCATCTCTCTGTCATATGAAATGTCAAGTGTGTTTTCTTGAAAAACTTTCTCTTAACTAAAACAAAACTATGCAAAAAGGCAACAATCATAAAAGACATTACTATGGTTCAGGAACATGTACACAGTCCTCTCAGAAAACTTACATACAGTTCCCCCTAAAATTAAAACTTCAAACTTCTTTTAGTAACAACAGTAAAATTTCACCTAGATATATTTACAATTTCATTTTAACATATTTTGTTTAAGGCCAAGGTGGTACAAAACTGAAAATCTATGCTATATATTTGACTGTAAATTATTTTAATGTTGTTCTATACATTTGTCAAGGACATAACATCAGTACTTTTCAACAGACATACATACTTGTTTGTATATAAAAATCTGTACTTTCAGTTTTCTTAACATCTTTTTCACAAGCTTAACTTTTGTTACTGTTTGTTAATAAAAGCATAATTTCATAATAATTATTCTCTTTATTACGCAGCTCAGTGCGCTAAAAAAATCTGACAACCCCGGTGTTCCATATAAATAAAAACTACCTAGAACATACTTTTTTTTTCAATTGTATCTACAAAAAACCACGGATATAAGTAAGATGTTGAGCAGGTGGCTTCTCCCACTTTCCTCTTCATATTCTATTACTGTGATATGGAACAGTTGTGCAGAATTTGGCAGTTGCTTTTCTTGGTAATAATGTAGTACTTAAAAAGTGGACTATTTCTTTTCATTTCAATATAACTGCGTGTAGCTTCTAAATTCGTTCATTTCCTAGTTGTTGGCAAAGGGAGGTAAAATTCTACGAACTTGTTTCTAATGAATTTTAGCTAAATATTATTACATTTGTCAATGTAAATCTTTTACAAATATAATAGTACAGCAGCTCTGATATTTGTATCATTCTTTTAATAGGCAAATCATGTTTATTAAATTTATAGTTATACTAAAATAACTCCATCTTGGTTGGGCAACAGGGATTATAGGAAAATCAAAACCAATGAAAAATCTAAAATGTCTTAAAGACCTGCTCCAGTCCTACCTTCTAACCCTTAAATTGTCACTGAAAAAGCATGAAAATCCTGACTATGAACAGTGATGCCTGTCAAAATAGAGTCTATTTAATATAAAATTCTATATAAAATACCTGTGGTTTTGCATGCTAAAGTGTGGCGCATTGGCCATTAACTGTTACCTTTTGTAATCACGAGTTGCACACACACAACAGAATTTGAATAGCAGCGGAGCAGAGCTTTAGCATTTTAACTAGCATGCTAGATATTGTCGTCGTGAATGTCGTCTGCTAATGTAAAGTTCATTCATTTGCTCCAAATTGGAACATTTGCAAGTACAACAGCTTGAACCTGTCAACGCATAATCGGGTTGATGTTCAGCTGTTTGCAAGGCTGTTAAATTGCGCAGCTAAGGTTAATGAACATAAACAATTGACAATGATCAGTTGTTTAAGTTTATAAAATCTGATTTTCCACCTTTAATCACCAATGTCAAATCAATTTGTAACTGTTGTCATGGTGCTGCATTACATTCAAAGCCATAACTGATTAGTTGTCCAAGGACTATTCTGATTTTTCTGAGATTTTGGAGACTGTTCTGGTTGGACTGAGAGTTTATTGCAAAATACATTTAATGGAAAGTTTAAGGCAAACCAGTCAAAATCACACAGTTTTTGGTATAATTGTTTAACATCTAATGGTGCAACATTTTTTAAAGATGGCCATATTAAGGTGGGGTGTTGCAAAAATATTATTATAATCAGATATTCATAACTTTTACAGAATCTTTTAAAAGCACAAAAAGGCCAAAGAAACTAGATTGAAAGTTCTGATAACAGATAAACACATAAGTTGTATTCCATTTATGTCTCGACTTGTTTTTAACAACAGAACTCCCAAATGCAATATTATTGTAATATATGCACCCTGAGAACTATAACATTGGTAAGATAAGAAAAACCTATAATTCCTGGAAAACCCAAAAGACTTACATCTCTGAATATATGAGCCGTGCCATGGGAAAACCAACATAGTGGCTTTGCGACCAGCATGGATCCAGACCAGCCTGCGCATCCGCACAGTCTGGTCAGGATCCATGCTGTTCGCTAATGGTTTCTGTAATTGCTTTAGGCTTTGAAAGCGAACAGCATGGATCCTGACCAGACTGCGCGGATGCGCAGGCTGGTCTGGATCCATGCTGGTCGCAACCCACTATGTTGGTTTTCCCATGGCACGGCTCATATAGTCTTATGTATGTCTTTATTTTGGGAATCTCTGTAAACCTCTTCAGATTTGTTTTTCTGCACTACCCGAAAAACTATATAGAATTAAACTGCCTTTTTAGCTTGTTTGTTTAAGTAGTTCAAGATAATGAAACTGCACTGGGAAAAAAACATCAAATTTTGGAAAAAATGTCAAACAATCTGACAGAGACAGAATGAACATATGAAGACAAATTTTTCATTGAGAAAGCATTATTCACTCATTATAACTTACAATTGAAATTTACTTACATTTTTAAGGACTAGAATTCCAAATCCTAAAATGCCCGCCATAAAGCAAAGGAAGACTAAAGATAGAAGGAGTGTCAGCGCCGACACAAGCGACAAAATGTCGTCTGCTCCCATTTTCCCAGAATTCAACTTTTAGATTTCCAAACACAGAGCTATCTTTTCAAAAAGCCCATAGTTTGTCTTCACACTCTTTCATACTTTATAATTCCTCGCAACATGAATCTTCCTATTTAGATTTTTTTCAACACTGTAGTCTATCTTATTTCTTTATGTGACAGGAGTTCAATATTCTCCCCATATTCAACCCATATTCAAAACACTTTCATTACAACTATCAAAGTTTCTTTCCGTACCATATAAAACTCACTTTAACCGTTATGGATATACAAATAAATTCCAAATTTTCAAATAATCTTTTCGCGAATGATAATGCACATTCTCAAATATTTACTCAGTGATGATAATCAACAATTAGTTCCTAAATTTATACAGGTAATTCTTGTCTCCCATAATTATCTTACCTAAAATAAATCCAGAATCGTCCCAGAATAATCAAACTTCGGCATAATGCATTCAAGCGTGCACTTTTGCACATATTTTTGTCACTGTATCAATCGCAATCAACAATAACACATTTTCTATTTTTTTGTACCAGCATATTTTCTTTCTGTATACCTAAAACACCCTGAATACCACTGTAATTTCCATTAAAGATTGTCTATCACTTCTTAAAATCCAATGGTTAAAACACTTTTTCATTATTTTCACATTCATCGCCAGTAATCGAAGCCAAAGTTTTTGAAAATCATCGCTTTTGTATCCTTTATAACAACAAAATCACTTACGAAATATTCCCAACAGATTTTCAACAATTTACTTTCTGCTGAAATAATTAGCACTTGATGAATAGGAATTGACAAGATAAAAAAGTATATTTTTGGGCTGCAAAAATAATTTCAGCTTTGAGCAAACAAGCCCATCGGCCACAGGTGAGCAAGCTGTGAACCATTTCAAAACATGGCTGGTAAACAAATTAAATCCACCCTTATTATCCTAACGTAAATTCAGTAAGAAATTAAGTCGAAACTTCACATTCTCTTTGAACTGGAATACAATACCAACGTTTTGCCAATTTCCAACCTCTGAAACGTTCAGAACAATCATCTGTTACATTCCAATTTGATTAGAGCTAATTTAATATTTAGAAAGTCTCTTTTACTTTAATGAAAATATATATTCCAAATTTTAATCTTGTAGCTATCATTTATTACTTTACGGGAAAAAAATTGTAAATTTCATTTAATAAAATATTGCTTAAATACAACACAATGAAGCTCTTACATGTGTTACGAAATTTTACAGAAAAAAAATAGTTCCACTTTACAATAATTCTTGCGTTAACCTTTGAACTTCAAACATACAACACCATACAGAGCAGACGACACTTTCACTTCTTTTCTCTTCCTTCAGAACTCTCAGCAGACGGACATGATTCTCCTCAGGTAGCACACAGCAGTAACAGAAACAATACAAAGTACTCTCTCAAGTTCACAGGTAAGCCACAGGGTAGCAAAAGACAATGATTCACCAGGTGGCGCCAAGTGTACACCCATTAGCAGACGACACTTAATTATTATAACTTCTACAAACATAACTTATGATTGTTTCTGGCACTTAGTTTTAAGTAACCACTTCTGCAACAGTATCTTGTAAACATTGTATACCAATGTCATCTATATATCAATCACTTTTGTATCGGAATTCTGCTTCAAATTTGTTTGTTCTATACTAATATATAATATATAGTGAAGAGATGCACAAATTTGCAGGTATCATCAAATTCTGGAAAACATGTCCAACTAAAAAGTCACCTGAAACTGAAAATAATTAGGGACTATTTATACAAGGCAAATAATTATTTTCTATTTTTAGGGACTATTTACAAAGAGGAATACTTTCTATTGCCACTAGTGGCCTTCTTTGAAAGAAAACAAAATGATTCAAGAACACTGACATCCAGGTATATGTATTTTCTATAACAAATATTCTAAAGTTTTATATATGATAATCCCGTCTGTATTTTCTCAGACATTTTTCTGACAACTTGCCTTTACTTAGAACAGGCATGTCATAACATTCTCCTCAAAACAATAAATCAACAGTTCAAAATTCTGTGTGTATATCTTATATTCAGGAAGTCTTCCTATTTCTATAAGAAGCTTCCTCTGCCTGGTTTTCCAAAGGTGCAGAATGGCATTTGCTTTGAAAAGACATGCCTTTACACTGGCAAATGTGATGAAATGCATTCACTCTACCAAAAGTCCAAAAATGCCTTTACACTGCCAAAAGTGCAACTGCCTTTACCAAAGATGCAGAAATGCCTTCACTCTGCCAGAAGCATAGTGCCAAAAGGTACAAAAATGCCTCCACTTTGCTAAAAGAGATGAAATGCCTTTCACTCTGATTAAGACGCCGAAAACTCTTGCCAAAGGTGCAGAAATGCCTTCATTCTGCCAAAGGTACAGAAATGCATTTAAACTGTCAAAAGAGTTAATTGCCATCAGTATACCAAAGGTGCTGGAATGCATTTTAAACCTGCCAAAAATGCCCTCATTCTGCCAATGGCATAGAAAAAGCCTTCATTCTGGCAAAGTTGCACAGATGCCTTCACACTTCCAAAGGTGCTACAAATCTATGGTTGAGTATTTATAAACATGTTCTCAGTAAATCAAGAATTCTTCCTGAAAAGATGATCCACAAGTATGACTCACGAAACAACAAAGCCACTTACAGACACCTATCTCCATTTTATACAAATTTTATGCAACCATAACATTCTATACTGGGTACAGTATGCTTTGAACACTTGCACTTGAATTCCGGAATCAACTTTTTCCCTGTGATCCATAATCTCTGAATAAAGATCATACAAATTCATAAACTACACAATGTTTAACATGTGATTATTAGTTCCTTTGCCCCCAAAAATAATACTATTATTATTCAATACAATAAAGAACAAGATTTGCACCTACAACGCCATTTGTTTCATTGAAACGAAAAGTTAATAAGTGCTAGCATGTATATCTTGATTTACAACGGGCTTGCACTGACGCAATTGCAGTAACAATAACCGAGTGTGCTGAGTGACATTACATAATGCAAAAACAAAATAATGATAGTTGCATACGTCTGCGGTAATTGTAACAACGCGTGAACCGCAACTTTGACCACAATGTATGGAAACTTCATTAACTTCATCAAATTGTTACTTCATTATAACCACTGCAGAACCACCCACATATCTGGCTGCTTCTTCATACCTGGGTAGGGTATATCATTTTAATCAACTTCTCCATCACATCTTAAATGCCAATGTTATATGAAGCCTGATGTCATCACTTCCTTGTGTGCTTTTATCTACCCCTTACCCCTCCCCACACCCCTTTTTCTGTATTTTACATATAATTAAAATGTACTTGTTGGATTTTTGGAGCAACCCATCTACAATATTTTTCCATTACAGCGTTTTTTCTTGTGGGCCTACTTTGCGATGCATGGCTCTATGGCTGTGTTTGGGGTGCTCTGTGCTCCCAGGAAATTTACCCTTACCTTTTGATTTTTTTATTTGGGTTTAGCTCTGTTTTTAAACAGTATCTCATTTATGTAACAAGGGGCACTTAACCTGACCGGTGTCCCTCGATTCTGTACCAGTTATAACCTCCACTCTGCAAGTTACTGCCAACTTCTCCACAAGAATCAGAAGTGGGGATGAAATGACTGGAGACACAATGTCTTTTAACAATTTGTCACAAAAAATAGCCTTGCCCGGGGAGTGAACTACTAACCCCGTGATTTCCGTAGATCTGTGCTCTCCCTACTGAGCTAAGTGGGAAGCACTTCTGAAAACACAGGAAAATTCTGTCTGGCACGCAAGAACACAACTTCTCAACAGTGTACTTACTTCAAGCTGGAATGAAGTTTTTTTTTAAATTGGCAAAAGCACTATAATAACTGCTTTTTGTTTTTAGCCTAATACCAGAAAATCTAATCTCTTTCATATTAACTTTGAGCTACATCACTGGAGTGAAATAAAGCCAGCACATAGTTTTGGTATTACATTTTGAAGTTTACCTTGATGCAAGTAAAGGAGAAGCTGGTCAAAGTGATTATGTCTAGATGTCTAGAATAGGTAAAGAAAGAAGAAATTTTGATGTTTCAGTAAAAAAAGCTAAAAAACATGTGATGAAAAGAATATTGCATTTGTGTCTTTCCACATTGAATTAATTACAATTGCTGAACAACAGGGCCAAGATGGCCCTAGGTTGCTCATCTAAGTAACACACCATAACAGTGTAAACATGTTCATGGAGACAAATATTCTGACCAATTTTCATTAAGATTGGACCAAAAAATGTGGCCTCGAGTGTAAACAAGCATTTTCTTAGATTTGACCTAGTGACCTAGTTTTTTACCCCACATGACCCAGATTCAAACTTGTCCAAAATTTCATGAAAACAAACATTCTGACAAAGTTTCGGGAAGACTGGAGCAAAAATGTGGACTCTAGAGTGTATAAAAGCTTTTCCTTTGATTTGACCTAGGACCTAGTTTTTGATCCCATGTGACCCAGATTTAAAATCATCCAAGACTTCATAATAACAAACATTCTGACCAAGTTTTATGACGATAGAATCAAAAATATGCCCCTTAGGGTGTAAAAAAGCTTATTCTTTGTTTTGACCTGGTGACCAAGTTTTTGACCCCACATGACCCAGATAAAAAATCATGCAATATTTCATGCAGACAAATATTCATACCAAGTTTCATGCAGATCAAATGAACAAGAGTGTTAACAAGCTTTTCCTTGATTTGACCGGGTGACCTAGATTTTGACCCTATATAATCCAATTTCGACCTTGGCCTAGAAATCATCAAGATAAACATTCCGACCAAGTTTCTAAAGATAGGGTAATAAATGTAGCCTCTAGGTTGTTAACAAGCTTTTCCTTTGATTCAGGGGCAGTAACTCTAGAACCCATGATGGAATCTAGTTGGTTTTCGAAAGAAACCAAGATCTTATTGTGACTTAAGTTGAGTGTAAGTGTGGTCAAAATCAAATACAAAATGTCACTTCTATCGTCTTCATAAGGTAAAAATTACAAATTTTGGCTCTTTGAGGGGTCAATCAGGGGCCGTAACTCAGGAACCTATGATTGGATCTGACAGATTCATCAAGGAATCCAAGATTTATTGCTGTTGAAGATATTATGCAACTTTGTATCAAATCAAACCATAAATGAAGTCTCTATATGGCTGCAAAAGCCAAAATAGCAAATGTTGGCACTTTAAGGGGCCATAACTCTGGAACCCATGACGGTATCTGGCCAGTTTTCGAAAGGAACCGAGATAATATGCAGATACAAGTTGTGTGCAAGTTTGATTAAAATTGATTTCAAAATGTGGTCTCTATCGTGTTCACAAGAAATTGTGGACGGACGGACAGACGAGGTACAAAGGGCGATCACAAAATCTAAGCTAATAAAATGATAAAATGCTCCATGGAACTTCTCATGAAAAGACACTTCTGTAATATTCTCTATATATACTTTAACAGTGACACAGATTATCTACAAAAAATCTGGACGATTGTTCTCAAAAATACTATTCTTTTTGATACCACCCACTTAGCTCAATAGGGAGAGGGCTGATCTATGGATCGCGGGGTCGTGAGTTCGATCCTTGAGCGGGGCATATGTTCTCCTTGACGATTTGATTAAAAACACTGTGTCTGAAATCATTTGTCTCCCACCTCTGATTCATGTGGCGAAGTTGGCAATTACTTGTAGAGAACAGGTTTGTACTTTTACAGAATCAAGGAACACTGATTAGGTGGACTGCCCACAGTTACATAACTGAAATATTGCTGAAAAAAAACAGCGTTAAACTCAAAACAAATAAACAAACTTTATTTTTTGAAGAAATGTTATTACTTTAACGTCAGAATTCTTTTAGCATCAACTACTTGACTCAGAATTTCTTGCACACATTCACCCCACTCTGATAGTAGGTGGTGCACTAAAACTCTCATTTTCTTCTTGTTTCCATTGTACATAACTACCCATAAACCTTTGCACAGTTATGTCGTAAAGGTATGATTTTTCCCCCAACCACCCCATTCCTCGCTGACATACCATCAATCTTTTATTCTTGTTTTATTTTTTCTGTCATAAAGATGTTGTTTTAGTCTGTTTTTGTAACCATAACATAGGAATAATTATGAGCAGTATATAAGAAAACCAAAATTACTGCGATCATAGACAGTCGTTGTTGAAAGATTTATCAGGTGTTTATTAACCTTAAATGCTTATAATGCATCAAGCAAACATGACTTTTCCGTCTTCGGGGATAAAAAAACGAAAAACAGTGCCGATTTGCAAATTGTAATATGTTGCAGTGACAATATGTAAGCCATTATGTATCAATTATTAGCCAATCACTGGCCGCTTGCCATCTTGTAAATGGCCGATTATATTTTCACTCTGCAGCTGTCCTACATCCATATTTGAGCCGCGCCATGAGAAAACCAACATAGTGGGTATGCGACCAGCATGGATCCAGACCAGCCTGCGCATCCGCGCAGTCTGGTCAGGCTCCATGCTGTTCGCTTTCAAAGCCTATTACAATTAGAGAAACCGTTAGCGAACAGCATGGATCCTGACCAGACTGCGCGGATGTGCAGGCTGGTCTGGATCCTTGCTGGTCGCATACCCACTATGTTGGTTTTCTCATGGCGCGGCTCATTTATTTATGTGAGCTGGTGTCAGTAGATAATGAGTACAAATATATGACCCAATGGAACATTCTGACTGGTTAAAGCAATGCCTCTGCCAAATAACTTGCAACAATTCGAAGGTCACATGACCAACTAGCAGGGAAATTAATTTTTCAAGTTTATTGCACGAGTATGAAGTTCATGTATTTATAAATTCAAAATTCTGGTGAACAAAAATCATAGTGTTTTGCAATGGGCACTAACTCTGTAAAGTTATCCAACCAGACAATTTGACAATAGACTTAAATGACTGGGCATATTATGCTATTGGAAGATATTTATTTAAATAAACATGGTATTTGCCATAATTTGCTGGAATAAAACTAACAATATTCTCTAATGAAATAATTATAGATAATGGGCAATAACTCTTCAAAATGCCAAACAAAATAATTGAAATGTAAAATGTATCAAAACTTTGTGAGCCAAGAAGAAATGTAGTTATCTTGAAACAGAAATGACGGTTTTTAATGCATTCCAAATGACTGAACATTAAAAATTAAACCTTTTTTTTAAACCACTCTACAAAGCAGTAGGTGTCTAGAATTTTCCTAAAATAAAATGGACTTCATTTATGAGCAACTGCCTAACATCAGTTTAGAGCTGGCTTCCATCAGTTTAGATTAATGTACAGTTCTATGAAGTAGTTTTCACAGGGGAGAAATTGTTCCAACTCCTCCCCCTTACTACAAAAATGTTGAGGTTTCTAACTCACCTGTCATCTATCTAATTAGAGCTACGCAAATATATTTTTAATGTTCAGGTAATACAATATGTAATAAGACTATTACTGGGGGGCATGTTTAATAAGTATCCCCAGAAATTGTGCATCTGTATCAAATTATGTTGCCTTGGAAACATAGCATCCATATTTACCTGGTTTTTACTATTATCAATCATGGAAAGTAAAAAAAATGTCAATTTTATGATGGAGAAAATGAGAGGTATGGTGGAAATGTTAGAATGTCAGAGAAAGTATATACAGGTAGTAACATAAAACATGTCAATGAGATATTACAGTACACTATTTTCTACACACAGAAAGTATATACGGCTGCTACAGTACACAAGAACAAAAGAAAGAATATATTGGTTGACATAAAACATGTCGATAACCTACTACAGTTCACTTTCAAAACTTTCTACACATATAAAGAGTATGTAGGAAGTGACATGAAATATGTGAAAGAACTGCTACAGTACAATCCCAAAGCTTCCTTCACGCATAAGATATGGAATACAACTGCAAGAGTATCCAGATACCCTGCTAAAGAAACAGAATATTCATTAACCAAGTTGTTAACTTAATTACATTCAAACACGGGTATAAAAACTTAGAAAACAGGCAGAAGAAGAGAATCAAGTAAATATGTGAGGCACTTAAACAGTGCTTTCTGAAGTAAAGGAAATTTCATATAAAATTAAATCAAACTTTACAACAATTTAAAAGAAAAATATCTGTCAATGGACCACACTGGAAATAAGAGATGATTTCTATATCTTTTTTGTGTCATCCTTTGTGTTATAATGTATATGACATGGCTTTATTTAACATGCATACTTGTTCATTGTTATTCTGTATGCTGTTATTTATACTGCCATGAATAAGTACATTTTACACAGAATAAATCAACCTATCTATAACAAAATGTTTACAGCAGAATGTTAGCTTCTTTGAGAAAATAATGAACTACTTCAAAGTAAACTAGAAAACAGTATGCTGATTTCAAAATAACTTTATCTTAACAATTACTATTCACCTTTTTGTTAAATGAGCCACGCCATGAGAAAACCAACATAGTGGCTTTGCGACCAGCACGGATCCAGACCAGCCTGTGCATCCATGCAGTCTGGTCAGGATCCATGCTGTTCGCTAACAGGTTCTCTAATTGCAAAAGGCTTGGAAAGCGAACAGCATGGATCCTGACCAGACTGTGCATATGCGCAGGCTGATCTGGATCCATGCTGGTGGCAAACCCACTATGTTGGTTTTCACATGGCGCGACTCAAATAATGTTAAAAAGTACAGAACTGAGTTACACCAAACAAGGTTCCATTTGTTATTACAAAAGTTTCGTTTATTGTTAGTTGTGTTGTTTCACTTGCAAGTTAGTAAATTTACCATGCACCAAAAAACATACGCCATGAAAATGAACATTTCTGGTGACAAACACCATGTAAATTTACTACAAGTGGGATCATGCAAACAATAGAATGGCTGCTTCATTAACAGTCATGTAATTACCAGATGAACTGTCACATGACTACCAGGAAAAGTCATTTTGTCCTGGTGAAATATGATTTTAATTACTTGTCCATTTTTTGCCAAGAGCTATTTTCCATTTGTTAATACAATTTTATACAGTAAAATATGGTTAAATTCTACTTGTCCATTATTACGGCTTATGGCACAAGTTAGTTGGGCAGGTCTTACAGATGATTTTGCCACCTCTGCTTTGTAAACAGTCACTTGACAATCAGGCAAGGAATCACATGGCTACCAAGAAAATCATCATGTGACCACAATACAAGCAGTCATGTGACTACCTTGTAAACTGTCACATGACTACCAGGCAGAGTCACATGGCTACCAAGAAAATCTTTATGTGACTACATTACAAATAGTCATATCAGTACCAAACATACAGTCACATGACTGCCAGACAAAGAGTTAAATGGCTACCAGAAAAGTCATTATGTTTCTTGTAAACAGCCACATGACTACCAAGAAACCATAACTTTAACACTCAACAGGGGAAAACTAAAACCAGTGTGTGTTTTAAACATGAACTAGTGCTAGTAACCATAAACTGTAACTAAACAATGATGCAAACAACGTAACCATGGTAACAATATTACTTTCCATACATACCTCCTGATTGGTCAATTTGAAAGAAAAAAGTGAGTTAAGTTTTAACAATACTAAATGTATTTACCTTATGACTCAACTTCATCCTCAAAGGTTGAAACAAAGTCTTAAATATTCTAAGACTTTTTATCTTTGAGTAAGTCCAACATATCCTATTATAAAATTATCTTTCATATAACATATAATATGACTGTACTAGAGAGGGATATTAGTAAAACTGCTAAATGTTTTATCTCCTGTAATGAAGTAATCTTTGCTCCTTCTGAAGATGGTTTATTGAAGGTGGATCTTAACACATCAATACAAACTGGTTAATCTCAAGTTCATATAAGCCATAGTACCTATCATAAACATGTTTTTTCTTTAACATAAACTATCACAAATTTTTACCTTTTTTGCTTTAAAGTACAACTTCTAAGAAAGAGTCTGGCATAAATCCAAAAACTGAAAGAACTTTTTACAAATTTTTTGTTCATATTTGAATTCTTTAAATTTTTCCTGCATTTCATGTAATTTCATCAAACATATTTCACTAAATCATCAACTGCAAGCATCAAACTTTGTAAAAAGGTAATGAAAAGGCCAAACATCAATCCAACATTCAGTGGGCGGGGCTAAAGAGAAGCTCAATGAGTGTTGCCATTCAAAATGGACCATCTTCCTGTATACCTTCAAGCAGTCCAAAAAATTTCAACTGTTCCTGGAATAATGCGACTACAATTCTAGATGGTTAAAATCAAAATACATTTCCTTGAATAAAATTTGTACTCAAATAACTGGTCTCATAAACCCCAGGCATTCATCAGGTCACAAAGATATACTTGCTGCACTTGTTGGAAATTGGTTGTGTTTAAAGTATGCATGACCTCTGTACACTTTAAACATACCCATGCATTTCATATCAAAGCCACAAGTCATTTCTTAATTAAAAGACAAAACTTTAAAATAATCTCAAGAAAAATATTTTCATATGGAGACAAGAATATTTTTGAACAAGCATAAAAAAATGATGTATCTACTTTTACCAGAATGTGATGGTCCATTTTAACCTGACAACTCTCAGTTTTACTTTAAAAAGACAAAGCCACAGTAAACAAAAACTTCAAAACCACATAGCATTTCAAAAACTATAAACCTTGTGTATTTCTCTGTTGATATTCGCAACCTTAATGTTTGCCTCCATGGCATCAAGGTTCATCTCTAGATCTTTCGCTGTCCGCTTAAACGTTGTCCACTGCGGGACTATTATCACCAAAGTCTTCCTTTTCTTCTCCGTGTCAGATTTCAAAGTCTCCCAGGCATCCTAGTTAATAAATTTCACAAAGTTGGGCAAAATTAGAAGGTATGAAGTTAGGTATCCAACATAAATTCAGTTAGGCAAATCAGTAAACAAGACAGGATACTTCTTTGACTCAAGAAAAAGGCAATGAAATTTCTGTTGGTGCCAATGCTAACAGTCAATAGTAAGACAGTAATAGAAAATCCAGTCTAAATTTGAATATGTGACTTTGTCAAATTGTCTTTTTTAACTGAAGTATTCAAATATTCACTAACTGTTCAAGACTTTTAACACATTTATTGTTGGGTATTATTTAAGAAGAGCAATGATAGCTAGTTTTCATCATGTTTCTTTTGAGTTATAAGCAAAGTAAAACTTCAGTAAATTTGTTCTACTTGCAATAGGTACAAAACAATTTCCAAAGGATCTTCAAAGATTTTAATTTTATTCAAATGCAAATGGCTGAAAATTAAAAACTGTATTATATCTTACCTTAAGAGTTTCAACCTCAGCTTGTATGCGTAAACTCTCTGACGGGTCATCGTCTTCTAGTTGCCGTGACAACATGTCTCCCTGGGAGACCAGACTCTCAACATTCTCTGACATCCTCTGAAGATTGGTGTCTAGTTTCTGAAATTTTTAAAAAGAAATTAATTCCTAATTTCTTTATTATAACTTAACATCTTGTTTATGAAATGTGCAAAGATATTTGCAAGTAACTATCAAGACAGTGTTCCCATTCTTACATTTATATATAAAAATGCAGAATTCAGTCAATTAAAAATTGTATTTCTAGCATTTTGTAAATGCTGTATTGCAACTGATATAATCAATGACTAAACTTGCTTATCTACAACTAAGCATTATAGCAAAACCTTCATACAGAACAAGAACAAACACCAATAACATATTCTATGCACAGTGATACTGTTTAAACTACTCGTCTCAAGTCACTTGTTACAAGTCCAAAATTTACTTGAACCGCTGTGGACCCTTCTTTGTGGAAAACATTAGTACTGATGCTTTATGAAAAAGGTTACATCCAAGTGGAGGTCCAACGCAGGACCTTGTTGTTCAGTTACATTATCCATTACATCATTGTTCCAATAAATAAAATTGAAATTGTTCACTGATTCTTGTAGTCAGTCACATATACTTAAACAAGTTGAAATTCAATAAATTATATCGACATTTCCATACCTTGGCATTATCCTGAAGATCTCCAATGCCGTCTTTAGCCTGCAGGTTGCCATGGCAAACTATATCCCTCTGGTACACCTCTATCATCTCCTGTGCTGTTTCATAGAGCGAGTGGAACTTTTTGGCCGACCCTTCAATGTCTGCTGTCAGTACAGGGGTCACAGAGGTCATCACCTGGGAGACTGTCGTCTTGGTCACAGCTGTCTTAGCAACCTCAACTTTAACCTCTGTATGCTCTATTTCTTTAGGTGAGCGTAGTTCCGTATTGTCAGTGACGTCTAATAATAGAACATTTGCTAACTTGTCCTGAAATAAATACAGTATGATTACCCACAAAATGTTTCACACATATTGCAAACACCTTTTGTTTAAGCTGTTATAGGCATTAAGAATTTTCATATTAATCAAGGTCCATGTTTCAAGGGAATAAGTTTTGTGCTA
The DNA here is from genome assembly GCF_021730395.1 of Mercenaria mercenaria. Taxonomy (NCBI): domain Eukaryota; kingdom Metazoa; phylum Mollusca; class Bivalvia; order Venerida; family Veneridae; genus Mercenaria; species Mercenaria mercenaria. The sequence continues at coordinate 1,560,280 of NC_069364.1, forward strand.
TATGAAACTTAATCGAACTTAGTGTTGCACCTAAAACTCATCCTAACCTTTATTCTTTGAATAAGTTCCGCCCATCTCTGGTTCAGGTATGTCAGTTCTGGTTCGACCATACTGGTGTATCGGTTACTCTGGTTCATCACGTGGACGGCAGACTCTCGGACCTCGTCCACATCACTGGCTTTCTCCACACAGTCACTCTGCAACATCTGTCAACATAATAAGTATACTGTGAGATCATTTCACTCTTCAAGGGGAATAAATATTTGTAGATTACATGGTTGCAATAATCTACAAACTTAAATGATGACATATAAGCAAATTTTCCCTTTAACCCTTATTATGCTGGACACAATTGATTCGGTCTTTGCGACAAGTGCAGATCATGATCAGCCTGCACATCCGTGCAGCCTGATCATGACCTGCTCTGTTCGCTATTCAGTCAGTATTTTTTTTGGTAATCACCCCTTTTAACAATTAATTGTATTGTCCCAACTGAAAGATGGACAAGTTTATTATAGAAATTTAGCAGGGTAAGGGTTAAAATCTGAAATTCACAAATTCATATCCACAAGAAATACTGTTTGTTTGTTTTTGGTTTAATGCCATTTTTCAAAAATATTTCAGTCATGTAACTGCGGGCAGTTAACCTAACCAGTGTTCCTGGATTCTGTACCAGTACAAACCTATTCTGTGCAAGACCAAACAATAAAATTTCATACCCATGAAATTAAGTAATTTTAAAGAATATAAAGGGTTAAATTCAATCAATCATGAATTTCTAATTTTTAAAATGTAGGAGATCTGCAGCCAGTTATGACAAATATTCCGTCTGGAATGATGAACTGTGTTATCCTGCCTCTTTCTTGTATTCAAATTAAGATGCAGACTGGTTCTGTGATGAAATAAAAGAACTTCTGAATCTAAAACAGTTGCAAAAAACATTAAGAAAATTGGACCCACCAATAGCCGTGGAGACAGAAATCAACCGGTATAGTAAATATCCCCCTTGATATAGCATATAACTTTGATGAACATAATTAAAGCTTCTTGTTTTGTTTGGTGGAATTTAACGCTGTTTTCCAACAATATCTTAGGTATATAATAGTAGTCACTTAACTAACCAGTGTTCCTTGATTCTGTTCTAGTTCTGAACTTGTTCTCCTCGAGTAAATGACATGAGCCGTGCCATGAGAAAACCAACATAGTGGCTTTAGGACCAGCATCCGCGCAGTCTGGTCAGGATCCATGCTGTTCGCTAACGGTTTCTCTAATTGCTATAGGCTTTGAAAGCGAATAGCATGGATCCTGACCAGACTGCGCGGATGCGCAGGCTGGTCTGGATCCATGCTGGTCGCAAAGCTACTATGTTGGTTTTCCCATGGCATGGCTCACATAAATCAGAGGTGAAGGCAGCATGACTTTGTATACACTGACTTCTGTCATACTGTCATGGGAGAACAAATGCCATGACCTGGTATCAAACTTGTGACCTCCAGTGTGTTTTTTTTTGTTGGGTTTAATGTCACGCCGGCACAATTATAGGTCGTATGGCGACTTTCTTGGCAGCTCTGATGGTACAGGAAGACCCCAGGTACCTCTCTGTGCGTTATTTCATCTCGGGAGACCACAACCTTCCATAAGCCAACTGGATGGCTTCTCCACATGAAAAATTAAACACCAAGAGTGCGGCTCGAACTCACATCGGTGAGGGGCAAGTGATTCAGTCAGTGACTTTTACCCCTCGGCCACAGAAGTCCCCTGTGACCTCATGATTCACAGGCTTTTACTCTACCTATATAATGCTGATTAAAGCATTCTAGCAAGAATGAAACATATTGCACCCCTGACCAGTAATGTCAGTGTTTACATCCTTACAGAATATGTAATATAAATGTACAAGTATTACCTGCAGTTTTCCAGTCCAGTAATCAGCAACTTGTTGCTGTGGTAACAGGGTATCATGGGTATGTAAGACAGCCTCAGTCTGAGTCAACCAATCCTTGAGCTTCATAAGTAACGTCTGAAAATTCTGGAAGTCTACATCTACATTTTCTTCTTCAGACTGTAAAAAATATTTTACAAGTATGCAAGTATTTTCTAACAAACATTAGATATTATATCCCTAACTGGTAAATAACTCTAAATGGGCTAGTTTTCCAGCGACCTTATTCTGTAACAGTTACCTCCCCTGTTTTTCAAAGAATCCTCACAATAAGACATTATCTGAGCCGCACCATGAGAAATCCAACATAGTGCATTTGTGACCAGCATGGATCCTGACCAGCCTGTGCATCCGGGCAGTCTGGTCAGGATCCATGCTGTTTGCTAACAGTTCCTCTAATTGCAGTAGGCTTTGAAAGTGAACAGCATGAATCCTGGCCAGACTGCGCGGATGCACAGGCTGGTCTGGATCCATGCTGGTCGCAAATGCACTATGTTGGTTTTCTCATGGCGTGGCTCATTTAGTCTGTGAGTCTGATTTCATTCTCAGCACTTTCTCCTTCACTGATATCAAAATTAACTACAGTAACTGAATATAAAACAGGCTGCCTAAAGTCATGTCATCTCAATCTTGCGTTCTTAAAACTTTCGGAGAATTATTTATTATAAATCATGCAACATAATATTTAAATGACTACCAAATTGTACTGAAACTGCACAAAACAAAAATAAAATCCAATATCTTAAATGTAAACACTGTAATTATAGAAAATCTGCTTAGAAGAAAACTAAACATCATCATACTTATCCGCAAGAATGCAAATTTAATTAGTTTACACAATTTTTGCATTACCTGATCCATTGTCTTCCGTCTCAAGTTTGCTGCATCCGCAGCATGTAGTTTACAGTTTACAAAAATAAAATCCAGACTGCTATATTTAAATACTGTAAACTCATTTAACTTACTGGGGTTAAAATTTTGCAGTTTTGGCCATAAACCCTACTTTTAGGGGACATGAATTCGTGGTCTTTTGATGTTAAAATGAAGGAATTTTATTGTTCATTTACATTTAATTTCATTGATTGATGCAAGTACAAAATTCATGAAAAGTAGTCCCTCACAAATATAATTGACTTCACAGTTATTACCTGTAATTTAGCTATCCAAGCCGTCAATCTCTCTGACAGCTGGTTCCACTGACTGACAAGGTTTTCATAATTTGTTTTTGTCTCGGTAACCAGGCCTTCTTCCGTCAACTCTGCCAAGTGATGTATCAAATCTTTCATTGAGCCAATCAGCGACTGGCGACGTACCATCTCTTCATGTGTTGCCTGAATTTATATACAAAATTATTTTTTTATTACCATGGAAACTCGCCCAAACACAAACCTGGCTAATCAATAAAATTCAAACATTTCCAATCAAAAATTTATTCATTTCCATAAATATCTACTGAAGCCAGGGCTTTGGCTCTCAACCCTTCCCTGTCATAAATCAAACTCCACGCAATGATTACCTCCCCTTAAACCATGTAAATCACATGACTATTGAAAAGAGATTCAAAATATCATTTTCTTATTTTGACTTTATTTTTTTCGTTTTATCACCCACAGTAGCCTTAGATTGTTTAATATACTCAAACACTATTTCAATAACTAAAATCTAATATCAGATGACGAATAAAAGAATTTAATATAAATTAAGGCACCGCCTAGCATGGGGATTTATCTTTTATACATCCACTTACAAAGAAACAGAAAGTGAAAGTTCGCTCTTACAGTGAAGTTTACATTAAGTGTCATCATGCCTCTTTCAGCGAATATCATAATTTACAAAATTTATGGAAAGCCGTGACGATGACGTCATTCACCGCGTTCTCGCACTGGCTTTAGGATTTTTTTGTTAGTTTGCACTCCACGCAGAAACTTGACGACCTTTACACTTCCTTACTGCTTTAAAAGTGTTTTTCAGTTCCATGTACAGTTATCATTACGTAAAAGAAGAAAAAGAATCATGTTGGTGCGGTTTACGAATTTCTGTGACTGATTCGGGGTGCTCGGATGTTCATGCAGACAACCAGTCTGCGGTGTGTACATAAACCGGAACCGGAAAGCATCGAAAAAATTGCCTCAGTATATGCAAACAACAAAGACGAATAACTATATATGGACGTTACCGTCTCGGGGATTTTCATCCCCTATTAAAATCTTGATAAAAATGTTGGTCTCTGAGATTGGTTATAAATATACCTGTAATCAATCAAAGGTGCTGTTTTTCTTTAAGGCATACAGCAAGCAACACCTGAAAGTTAACATTCTTTTCAACCTTAAAAAAATATTTTTGATTTCTGTTGTAACATAAAAAAAAACAGTTATACTAAGATATACAAACCTTTGCAAAAGCAATCTCCTTGCTAACACTAGAGGTCGCCACTGTCTTCTCTCGTGCATCAAGCTCCTGGTTGCTTCTATTAACAAAATCTTGAACTGCAGACGACTCCTTCCTTAACTTTTTCGTAAGTTTTAACGCCTTTTCAACTTTGGTTTTACCTTCAGTAACCTACAACAGAATTTTCAAACTTTTAAAATACAGGTTTTATTTTTATGGTGTTATTTTAGTAGGAGGGTTAACAATCCCACTGCACAGAGGATGTTTAACCTCCTGTTTTTCTAAACTCAACTAGTGCTGTCTTTCTCCGACTTGTTTTAACCCAGCTAAGTTTCAAAACCATAATAATCTGGAGACATTCAGATGTATTTCTATTTCTTACTTAATTTCTAGATAATTACTGTAGAAAGAACTTTTGCATGTGCTTCAATGTAAACTAGTATCTACTAATTTGTGGTAGCCTTCAACATTAAACCTCAGTTGTTGCTGTTTTAAGTCTTTAAAAGATACTAACAAACTTAAAATTTAAAAGCCTCAATGTATATAAGAATTTTTTCAATATCAAATAACTTAGATTAAACATACATACCTGAGCACCAATGACATTAAACTGTTGCTTCAAGGCATCCAGTTGTTTGTTGAGTTTATCAGGAAAGTCCACTTGTTTTTTCTCAACAATATGTCTTCCTGTTTTGATCACATACTCAACTTCAGATTTTAACTCACTCATTGTTGTGTAGAATTTCTGTAATAAATATTTTGTAAAACAAGTTCAAAACTGTCTGTCCTTGCACTCAAAAATAACTTTTCATGTAGCAGGATTTTGTTTTTTTCTTCCAGTTCAAATAAATTTCTTTAAAAAAGCGTACTTTATTACTGTAAAAGGAGAAATGTTTGCAAGGGTTTAATTTTCGCTATATTCGCAAGGCCCTACATCTCACGAAAATTAATCCTCACATGAATATTAGTAAAATTCTAATTCAAGTAGGATAACATTTTAACAATTTCACCAATATTAAACCATGCGAACATACTCAAAATTTCAAATTCATGAAATTATGACCCAACAAAAATATGTCTTTTTACAGTAAATTCTATATTATCAAGTTACTCCATAAATTGCAATTCAACATCGTTTGGCATACCTAAAATTTATCATATTCTGTCAAATTTTTGTTCAATTCCCAATAAATCATAAGAGATTTTACACAATCAGTATCATCTTTGCCAGTCTGTAAATACTCAAATACAATGCCTATTTTTTACACGTTTTTTCAACTGGAAAGAGATTTCTATCACCCTGATCGAAGATTAAACGAAACTAAAGTTGTTTCTTGCTGAGAAGTGTCAAGGTATTCAATATCATCATCTACTGTAAAAGCAGAAATTTTCACGAGACCCTACATCCTGCGAAAATTAACCATCTTGTAAGTATTCACCATAAATATAACTCAAATTCAAGTATGATACCATTTTTGTAATTTCGGGCATATTAAACCTTGCGAACATACTCAAAATTTCAAACTCGCGAAATTTTAACCCAGTGAAAATTTTTGCTTGTACAGTATTAACACTGATCACCTACCATACATTGGTCATGTTTATCTTGTAACTGGTCGAGATCATCCCCGTGAATCTCGAGCAGGTATATCCTCTCCTGTATGCCATCAAGTTCACGTTTAACGTGGCTCTGCTTTGGCTCAAAGTCAGCAGGACGTTGGAACTTTTGAAACTTCACATTCAGGTCTCCCAGATGCCTCTGTAAACAAGTTAATTTAACAAACTCTGAAAAACTATCAATAATAGACTGACGGTCTACTGAATAATTTATACTGTGACCTTCAACTTCCAAGCAGTGCCCTCAATATTACCTTGGTGAAATGTTCCAAACCAGCATATAAAGCATAAATTCTCAGTTTTTAATGACAGATTATTAAAGTATTTAAATAAACTTTTCAAAAAGCATATCAAAATAGAACAACGGTAAGTACTAAAACCAAGTCTTAATTTGCAGTGGGTTGTGTTGTCAAATACTATTTAGCAAGCTGTATGGTGCAATGGCAGTATGAAGAATATACCTTGGCCATTTGAAGTTGATAGTCGAGCCTGCTGGCCGCCTCTTGTTTCCCCTCAGCCTTGTACTTCTCTGATTGTTTCTCTAGAGCCTTAATCACGTCGTCTTGTTGACGAAATTCTTCTTTCATTTGCTGAAGTATAATAGACTTTCATAACAATTATAATACAACATACACTTGCTAACAATCTTATTATATCCAGACACCGCTATTAGGAAAAGCCTGTCTCCCATTCATACCAAAGTATCCTGCTCATACCACGTCTCCCCCACTATCTCATGTCTCTCCGACTCGTACATCATGTCCCCCACTCATACCTCATTTCTCCCACTCATATCTCATGTCTCCCACTTGTACCCAATGTCCACCACTCATACCTCATGTCTCCCAATCGTACCCAATGTCCCCCACTCGTACCTCATGTCTCTCCCACTCATACCTCATGTCTCTCCCACTCATACCTCCTGTCTCCCACTCATACCTCATGTTTCCCACTCGTACCTCATGTCCCGCACTCATACTTCAAGTCTCTCCCACTCAAACCTCTTCTCTCCCACTTGTACCTCATCTCTCCCACGCATACCTCATGTCTCCCTCTCATATCTCGTGTCTCTCCCCCCACTTGTACGTCATATCCCCACTCATACCTCAAGTCTCTCCCACTCATACCTCATGTCTCCCTCTCATGTCTCCCTCTCATACCTCATGTCTCCCACTCATACCTCATGTCTCCCTCTCATACCTAAAGTCTCTCCCCCACTCGTACCTCATATCCCCACTCATACCTCAAGTCTCTCCCACTCATATCTCATCTCTCCCACTCATATCTCATTCTCTCCCTCTCATACCTAATGCCTCCCTCTCATATCTTATGTCTCCAACTCGTATGTCATGTTTACCACTCATACCACATTTCATTGAAGCAAGACAAGTATATCTGTGACCTGGCAGATCTAAAATAATTCAGATTTTTACTCTGTCTAATTATGCCAAACTGTTCAACTGGAAAAATATCACATGTAAGAACATGGAAGGTTATCCTTGCTAAATCAAATTCAGTAAACAACAGTAGTTGTTCCCCTTTACTTAAAAAATTCTCTTCTGATGAACTATAAATACCTTCTCAAAGATAAAATTTCATCAAGATATGGGTTAACTGAAAAATATAGACTGGATTTAGCTTCCTGTAATGCACATAGCCTTGTTTTGTATCAGGCAAAAGATGCTTTGTGTTATTCAAAGCAATAGATCTCTCCTTCAAAGAACTTAAATAATAATAATCTGAGTATCACGGCAACAACCTACCTCACTCTCCTCCGGTACGTCTCCAGCAAGGACATCAGCGTCAAGACGGTTCTGTATTTCTTTGTTGACCTCTGTCATCCACTGTGACATATCCAGTAACTGTTTCTCTACAGCCTGGGATTCATTAATCGACTCTTCTAACTGCTTTATTTTTTCTCTTGCCTGAAATACGAACAACAGAACTTGTACTTGCAGTCCATTCAATGTTAATGTGTAACAGATTTTTGCTTCAGCTGGTGCTAGGGAGTCTGTGGGGTGTTTCAAATTTCAAGACCAGACTCAGTCAAACCCAGTCACCTCTTATTTTGCTTGGCTGCATTCTTTGCTTCCAAAGGATCTTCTTATAGATTTTATAGTGAAATCAGTTAAAAACAGAAAATAATATTCTTTTAATTCAACATATTAAAAATATCTAGATCTTTCAACTGATACTTTGTTAGGTATAATAAGGAATGTCATATGACAACTAGCACAACTTCTGTCAAAGATCTGTGTTATCTCTTCACCATTAATTTATTCATAAGCCGGGAACCAAGAACTTAACACAAGTGTTGAAGGGAAAGTGACAGGTGGCACAGTGGTACTAGGTTACAGCATCCAACTCCTGGCCCAGAAGTTACAGGTTCAAATCCTGCAAAGAGTTGAATAGTTGAATTTGACTGCACTCCCAACCTCGTGTTTTCCCTCCAATAAAATTCTAACATTTTTATTAGATAACAAGAGCTGTCACTATTAGTGACAATGCCCCCGAAGCATGCCCAAGAATGCTACAGTTGTCTTCGCAAAATATGCCAGACTAGTTTAGGTATGAATCATTTCGTGACCTTGACCTTGACCTGAGAGACCTGGGTCATAAGCATGACACAATTCTCAATATGGTTAACAGTTGTGTCAAATTATTTTCAAATCCCTTCATAAATGGCAGTTATGGATCAGACAAGAAACAGACCATGTTTACATTTGACTTCTAAGTGTGACCTTGACCTTTTGAGCTAGAGGTCTGGGTCTTGCACATTACACATCGCCTCATTACAGGGAACACTGATGCCAAGTAATTTCAAAATCCCTTGATGAATGGCAGAATAATGAACCAGACACCAAACAGACCCTATTTTAACCTTTGACTTCTAATTGTGACCTTGACCTTGGAGCTAGGGGTCTGCGTCTTGCGCACGACATATCGTCTAATTATGGTAAACATTTATGCCAAGTTATTTCAAAATCCCTTTATGAATGGCAGATTTACAGCCTGGACAAGAATTTATATAGACACACGCACGCAAAGACAGATGGACAGTGGGATTTTAAAATGCCCACCTTCAGGGGCATAAAAAGATGTCAAGTGGTGACCCCCTATATTACTGTGGAGGGTCAGTACATTTTCATGTTGACCAAGGCTATAGATAAGTGGTCGATAAAACAAATCAATTATAGGGTTTGTTAGTGACCCTCCACGGAAGTATGTGGGGGTAAGTATGATAAATATGGGGACTCGACTAATGCCCCACCCTCCATTTTGACCCCACATATTTCTTTAGAGGGTCACAAACAAACCCAGTAATTAATAATCAAGGGCACCTGAAAAACCAGGAAGCAGTCACCAACTGTAGTTAATGAAAGTTCTTCTTCCCTATAATCCATGTAAAATAAATTGTATAAACTAAAACATTACACAATGGAGACACTCCCACTTACTTAGTAACAACTTACATTTTATGGACAAAAAACAACTTACCTGTTTTTCTAGTGTATCCAATCTCTTCACATATTGTTCCGACTCTGTTCTGATGAGATCTGTGAGAATGCTATTCACTATCATTTCCTGCTTAAGTTCCTCGATTGTCGCCCGATTCTCCGATGAGTGCTGGCTTAAATACGATTCCATATCCTACAATAACGGGCAAAAATCCAAAAGCATGTAATCATGCACATAATCGTATGGCCAACATCAATAGAACTGGTGAAATTTTAGAACACGCACTTTCATGCACTTTGTGCATTTTTGTGTAAAATCCATCAAAGCTCCCAAAACTGCTGCCTAACATTCAATAAACAATCCTTTCTTAATGCTTAGACAAAATAAACATATAAAAAATACAGCATTTCAAAATGTAAGAAATTCATTTTCTGGTTCTGATGAAGTTAACAACAGCAAACAAAGAAAGTTACTTGATTAATTTACAGCAACATAAAATTCTGTAACATTAAATATATCATTAAATGCAATTATGATCTGTTTATATTCTCTTTTATATCGTCAGTTATTTACACATATCTATCTGCAGTTATGATTTCCACATCTACAACAAGTATTTCTCTTGGCAAGACAATGCATTTAACAATCTAAAATATACATCATGGTTGTGTAGGTGGACAATTCAGTAAACAAGTCAAAACTTTGCAAATTTATGAAAATAAATGTCTTATTTAAGTCTGTCCAAAAAAATTGTTAAAATTTCTACTTCAAGATTTTTTGTCCTATAACTGTTAACTTTCAGAAATATTACATTTTCGAAAAGTGCAAAAAAAATATTTTGCTCACATTTCAAAATTGTAGTTACATTAAAATCCACAATCATAAATTAATCCCGATTATAATTTGAATTTATCATCCCCATTAAACATCTTATTAATAGCAAAACTAACATCTCATTGTGGTTTATGAAAACCTTACTCAAAAAATATGATTCCCCGTTATCTAAACATTTATCTTTACCACATGCTTTTTTTTGCGCCAAAACCACAAAATCTATTAAATTTGTTTACTGCATGTCAAATTGTTTGAAATATATCATAGCTATTAGAATATATATATGAAATAAAATACTTATTTCACCTGGCGATGAAGTTATCTACAATTTTACCTGTTAAAGTGAAGTGGTGTAATTTCTTAATTACCGGGATGTTGAAGTATGTTCTTATCAAACTGCAAAACTTTTTTTACCCCTTACCATGCTGGACACCAATGATTCTGCCTTTGCGACCAGAGTACATCATGATCAGCCTGCTTACCCATGCAGTCTGATCAAGATCTGCACCATTCGCCATTCAGTCAGTATCTGTTTGGTAAGTAACCCTTTCAACGTCCAAAATGAAAGATGGACAAGTTCATTATAGAAGTTTAGCAGAGTAAAGGTCAATAGAGACAAATACCAGCTGCTACTCATGCTATCAAACAAACAATTTTAATTGGTTTCTTTTGACCATAAGTTGGACAGTATCCATTTAATCCATTGACCAGTACATGGCAAAGGGACCCCTGGAATCTCTTTGATCTGTTTCAGATAAGGTCAAGGACATACGCATTGACCTTGCCGGGTTTATAAATGAATTAATACCCTGTACACAAATGAAGTTAAATTAAGTACTGGCTACTGACAGAAATCAACTGGACTCTTATGTTACTATTACACAGAACAATGACGATAAAATGGAATTGGATGTCAAGCTCTAACAAAGCAACATGGACAATAGATTGACAAAGCAACATGGACAAGGGTCTGGCTCTGACAAAGCAACAATGGTTTGGGCTTTGACAAAACAGCATGAACATAGGTTTAGTCTCTGAAAAAGCAACATGGACAAGGTTTTGGCCTCTGACAAAGCAAACTGAACAAGAGCCATGTCAGACATGGCTAATCCCCCCACCGGGCATATCATAATTGAAGGATGTGGTCCGCATCAGGGGTTTTAAGATGTGGAAGAAAGAATAAGTCAGTAGTGAGGTGGTTTACTGCTAAATTTTATTAATTTTCATGAAGAGTATAGCTATGATGTTTTTCTATATGGCTACTGTAAAAAGAAGGAATGGAAAGCTAACAGGGAACAAGAGTGCCAGAATGTCACAATATATGCCCGTCAAAGCAAATTTCTTTACTCTAGCAGCTGTATTTGCAAATGGAATGTTAATTTTGTTGTTGTTTAGTAATCATTGTAAGTCTTTTGTTTTTTAAAGTCCACAAAAAAACTCCTTACTAGGTAGAGATACCTTATATATAATAAAATTAATAAAATACACCTAAAACTGGAGAGTAACATATATGCTGTACCACAGAAAAGTGGTCTTGTTTTTTCCCTAGGGTCAATTATAAAAATGTTACAATATAAGTTATTTATAGTAACAACTAAGGGAAGTTAATCTTTAAAAAAAAAAAAAAAAAAAAAAAAAAAAAAAAAAAAAAAAAAAAAAAATTGCAAGTCCACACAAAAATCTTTATCAGGAAGAGACTGGTCAAATTACACCTCAAAATTGGATTTAGCATGTTTGTTGTACTACAGAAAAGTGGTCTCGATTTTTCCCTACGACTAGTAATGAAAAAGTTACAATAAAAGCTATTTAAAGTAACAACAAAGGGAAGTAATTCTAAAGAAGGGAACTGCGCATGACACTTCGTCTCATGATGGTGTATAATTGTGCCAAGTTACATCAAAATCCCTCTATGCATGAAGAAGAAATGCTTCGGACAAAGTCATTCTTGTATCTGACCTTTGGCCTCTAAGTGTGACCTTGACCTTAGGCCTAGTGACCTGGATCTTGCACATGACACTCCGTCTCGTGGTGGTGAACATTTGTGCCAAGTTATATCAAAATCCCTCAATGCATGAAGAAGAAATGCTCCGGACAAGGTTTTTATTCTTGTATCCTTTGACCTCTAAGTGTGACCTTGACCTTAGACATAGGGACCTGGTTCTTGCGTATGACACTCCGCCTCGTGGTGGTAAACATTTGTGCCGAGATATATCAAAATCCCTCCATGCATGAAGAAGATATGCTCCGGACAAATTTTTTTAAGAAAATATGATAAAGGGGAATAACTCAAAAAATAGGCAAGGTAGAGTTATTGTTCTTGCACACTGCACTTCCTCCCAATGTGTTCTATCAGTGTATGAAGTTTGAAGAAAATCCCTCCAGTACTTTTGGGGTTATGCTCCGGACAAAATGTTTTAAGAAAATATGATAAAGGGGAATAACTCAAAAAATAGGCAAGGTAGAGTTATTGTTCTTGCACACTGCACTTCCTCCCAATGTGTTCTATCAGTGTATGAAGTTTGAAGAAAATCCCTCCAGTACTTTTGGAGTTATGCTCCGGACAAAATTTTTTAAGAAAATAAGATAAAGGGGAATAACTCAAAAAATAGGCAAGGTAGAGTTATTGTTCTTGCACACTGCACTTCCTCCCAATGTGTTCTATCAGTGTATGAAGTTTGAAGAAAATCCCTCAAGTACTTTTGGAGTTATGGTCCGGACAAAGATCGTTGCGGACGCACGGACGGACGGACGGACGGAGAGCATTTCTAATATCCCCTTCACCTTTGGTGGGGGGATAATAAGGGTTTGGATTCTGACAAAGTAACATGAACAAGAGTTTAGCCCCTAACAAAGCAACATGGACAAGGGTTTGGCCTCTGACAAAGCAAACTGAATAAGGGTTTGGATTCTGACAAAGGAACATGAACAAGAGTTTAGCCTCTGACAAAGCAACATGGACAAGGGTTTGGCCTCTGACAAAGCAAACTGAATAAGGGTTTGGATTCTGACAAAGGAACATGAACAAGAGTTTAGCCTCTGACAAAGCAACATGGACAAGGGTTTGGCCTCTAACAAAGCAAGATGAACAAGGGTTTGGATTCTGACAAAGAAAACTGAATAAGGGTTTGGATTCTGACAAAGGAACATGAACAAGAGTTTAGCCTCTGACAAAGCAACATGGACAAGGGTTTGGCCTCTGACAAAGCAAGATGAACAATGGTTTGGCCTCTAACAAAGCAAGATGAATAAGGGTTTGACTTTGACAAAGCAACATGGACAAGGGTTTGGCCTCTAACAAAGCAAGATGAATAAGGGTTTGACTTTGACAAAGAAGGCCCAAACAGGAAAGGGTTTGTTGCGCACTGAATCCTCAACAAGCAAGATGAATAAGGGTTTGACTTTGACAAAGCAACATGGACAAGGGTTTGGCCTCTAACAAAGCAAGATGAATAAGGTTTGACTTTGACAAAGCAACATGGACAAGGGTTTGGCCTCTAACAAAGCAAGATGAATAAGGGTTTGACTTTGACAAAGCAACATGGACAAGGGTTTGGCCTCTAACAAAGCAAGATGAATAAGGGTTTGACTTTGACAAAGCAACATGGACAAGGGTTTGGCCTCTAACAAAGCAAGATGAATAAGGGTTTGACTTTGACAAAGCAAGATGAACAAGGGTTTGGCCTCTGACAAAGCAAGATGAACAAGGGTATGGGCTCTGACAAAGCAACATGGACAAAGTTCTGGGCTCTGACAAAGCAACATGGTCAAGTGTTTAGGTTCTGGCAAAGCAACATGGACAAGGGTTTGGGCTCTGACAAAGCAACATTGACCAGGGTTTTGGCTTTGACAAAGCAACATGGAAAATATTTGTTTTAATGTCAAAGTGACACAAGGTAGAAGCTTGGATGGCTTCTTCACATGAAAGAATTCCACACCCTTAGTACGAGTTCGAACCTACAGGGGTGAGGGGCACTTCAAAAAGTGTGAAGTTGGATCAATTTATTTATTTTTTTTTTTTTACTTACATCCATCTGTTCTGAGATTTCCTCAGCATCAGCACTTGATGATGCAGATCGTCGTATTTTACTCTCCAAACGATCAAGGTACCGTGTTTCTTCATCAATAGCAGCTGAAAGTAAAACATTTCATTTGATAAATATTTGGTATTAAATATGATATTTCCAAGCAGATTCACAGTAAGCCACACTTCTTCCTAATCATCTTAATAATACCTTATTTGTTAACTGAAAAACTACAATGTAATGATAAACAGAGGGTATTATACAGGTGTCTTTCTATATTGAATTTATTAACATCAATGCTTTATAACTCTACAGTAATACCACTTTATTTCACTCCTACCATGTCTAACACATGACAAAGTTACTTTTATATCTTTAACCATCATTAACCCATAGCCTGCTGGCGGCAGATGATTCTGCCTTTGCAACCAGTGCAGAGCAAGATCAGCCTGCACATCCGTGCAGTCTGATCATGGTCTGCACTGTTCGCTATTCAGTCAGTAAATTTTCAGTGAAAATCCCTTTGAGTAATAAGTGGTACTGTCCAAATTGAAAGATGGACCAGTCCATTGTATAAATATAGCAGGTTAAGGGTTAATATAGGCCAAAATTAGTTAAACCATGTACTGTGAAATTAATATTTGTGGGGGACTAATTTTCATGGTTTGTTGTTGAATCGGTCTAAGTAATTAAATCCCAAAATAATTTAAATAGCTGATTTAACTGTTTTAATGAGAGCCTATGGCTTTGAGCCAATGCTGTTTGTTCAATAATATTCCCCTTCATTTTATCATCAACATCTGGAAACAATGAATGCCTGTCCCTGCAAAAACAGCCGTTTCGGCAAAAAAAAACGTGAAATTTCATGCCCATGAAGCTAACTGATTTTACAGAATGTTTATGGACTTTTTCCAAATACATCCATGAGCCATTTATATGCTTAAGTAAAAACTTGTAACCAGCTTGTTAATAACTGATGCAATGACATGTATACAATAAAAATTTCCTTATATGGATATATATGAAACTGTGCATATGTTTTGTTGAAATCCAGTGATTAAAACTACTGCATGGGTGGTTCTGGTATTTCAGTATCAAAGTTGAAATATTTTATTTCAAACTGTATGCACAGACTTTATACAACTGTTACATATTATCTACACCACCAAAATATGTAGAAATACCATTACAGGGCCAATCTGTAGTTCTCTAGATTTTAGTTTATTAGATACATGTACAGTAACTCAGCATTTAATTTATCAAATGACTGCAAAAACTTGTGACAACAAAACTGATTTTGTTTGTTTTTAGGTTTTTCATTTTTCAACAGAATTTCAATATTGTAATGGCAGGCAGTTAACCTAACCAGTGTCCCTGGATTCTGTACCAGTACAAACCTGTTCTCTGCAAGTAAATGCCAACTTCACCACGTGAGTCTGAGGTGGAGGACGAATGATTTCAGACACAATGTCTTTTATCGAATTGTCATGAAGAACATACTGCCTGGGGATCAAACTCAGGACCCCACGATCCGTAGATCTGTGTTCTCTCTACTGAGCTAAGCGGCCAGACCGACAACAAAACTGAGTGGTGTACCTTTGAACTGTCTCCAGCTCTGGTCTGAACTTGAGAACAGCCTGTAATAGTGATCTACTTGTTGATACGTGTGTGTCCATAATGTATTCATACGCATCAACGACCTTGCTAGATCCTGTAAAGACCCTGACGGAGCCTTACTCAACATCTCATTGGCTGTCTCGTTCAGCTTGGTTACTTCTGTGTCTTTCTCTACCATCTCTATCTTCAAACTCTGAAATACAAGGTCAGAAAATGATACGAAATGTAGTTAGAATACTTGTGAAAAAACAGGAAGGAATCAGTCACATTTACAAGAGTTCTGTACATATACGGCAAACATAATGTAACAGACCTGGGGAGCAATTTATGACGTTGGGTCAAAATGCCTTTGAGTAGTGATTTACAATACTGAAAATTTGAATTTCTGTCAGACTAAACTTATTTCCTGGTGTTTTAAAAAAATAATTCTAAAAGTAAAAAGAAGACCTCTTTGTAAAACATGTATGTCCCCCATTATGGTCTGTACCATTTTCAGTCCCGAGATCAGTATGATCTTACCCTCTGACCTACCCATACCAAACATGTTAAGGGTCATCTACTGACCACATGCAATCATCCTGTGAAGATAATGAACAGCAAGCCAAAGCTTTCTTTATTTATTGAGCTGAAACGGTTTTCAGTGTCAAGTTCATTGTGACCTTGGACTTTGACCTGATCCAAAACAATACAGGTCATCTGCTTACCACAGTCAATCATCTTTTGAAGTCTGAAGACAGTAGGCTAAAGGGTTCTTAAGTTACTCAGTGGAAACCATTTTCAGTCTCAAGGTCAATGTGACCTAGAACTTTGACCTACTGACCTCCAAAACAAATAGCTTTATCTTCTGACCACAGTAAATCAACCTAAGAAGTTTGACAACTTTAGGTCAAAGCCTTCTTTCACTGCATTGAGCAGAAACTGTTTTCAGTGTGTGGGTTACTGTGACCTTCACCTAATTACTCCCAAACAAAAAGGGGTCATCTACTGACTACAAACAATTGTTCAATGAAGTTTGATGACTTTAAGCCAAAGGATTCTTCAGTTATCATTCAGAAACTGATCTTCAGCTCAGGGTCACCGTAACCTTAACCTTTGAGCATCCAATCCCAAAATCAGTAGATGTCTTCTGCCAGTGATGACCAACCTGCCTACCAAGTTTGAGGTTGCTACAAAGAGCTGTGCCTAAGTGTTCTTCAACAAAGGGGAAGGACAGACGGAAGGTTCAATGAAATATTTACCTTAAATTTCCTATTTTTCACTTGTAAATCATTCAAACTTTCCACTGAATAGTCCTTATGAGATATATCCTCTTTAATCGGCTCGAGCCATGTTATAATAGCTTTAATCTCATTGTATATCTCCTCACTAGAATCTAACGATCCTTTCAACCTCGCGTGCTGCTGTTCAGCAAGTGTAAGCACTTTATTCCAATGAGAATTTAATTCTTCCACTTCTTTTGTCAGTTTAGCACCGAAAGTTGGCTCCGTGTTTAATGATAAGCTTCTATATAAGTGATTAATGTTGTCCATGTTTTTCTGTAATGTTTTTATATCATTCTGGGCCTCCGTGCTCTCGTTAAGTTGTGCTTGTAGTGTCGGAAGGTCTCCCTTCGTCGGGTCCTCGGCATGAAGGAAAATATCCATCTCCCTCATCCACGTCATCAGGCCTTCCCTTTGTGTCTGCAAGAAAAGAAAATCAGAAGTTTCACCAAGATAAACATGTAAAAGAATGTGCGCATGACACTATTTGGGTGCCATAATGGCATGTCTTAACCTAATCATCTGAATGAAGGGTCTAGGTACTATGCACTACACACTGTCTCAGTATAAGAAACATTTATGCCAAGTGATATTAAAATGCCTTCTTGGATGACAGGAGTTATGAACCGGGTAAGTAAATGTGGAGGGACAGAAAGATGGACAGAAAAGCAAAAGATTTAGTCCCAAATACTGTTTTCTCAATCGGCAGGGGACTAATAATGCACTTCTGGCTAGTGTTAACTTTTTCTGTGCATAAAAATTGGAAGCAATTGGAAGTAGAGCACAGGTACTTCAAACATCCAGAAAGTCCCTTCAATAAAATTTTCTGGTCAAGTAGTACAGGATGTTCTCCATACTGAAGTAGCTGAACTTGACAGTAAGGAAAACATGCACATCCAGGAACACTGACATTTGAACACATTGCCAGGTAGGAGCTGAAGAAATCATCAATTCAAATACTGACGCAGACTTCACTAGCACATCAATCTCAGAAAGGAGAATCTATTTATTAATTTCTGCTAATTCATGTAAGCAACATCATCAGAATATTAAAATTTTGGAGTTAAAAACACTCTCTATATACCTCATATTCCTTTAACTGTTCAACTGCAGTCTCTAACTCATTTATTCTGGTTTCCATGGCCGCAGAGACACTGTTCCATTTCTTTGTTACTATTTTTAGATCAGCCTCCAATTTCTCAGCTTTCTCACTAGAGGGCGCTTTCAAGATGAGGTCATTTCCTGTTTTGCTGATGTAATCTCTACTGGTTCTCTGCTCACGAAGGTCTTCTCCTAATGTCTGTTGGGGGAAATACAAAGGCGTTTGATTATCTTTCTTCTTGTAGTCAGTATTTCATCTTCACAAAACAACAAAAGCCTTCTAAGAACTACTTTAGTAAAACTGCTTATATGCCAAATATAAGCATACACAACCAATGAATGAGTGAACTAAAAACTTCTGTGAAATTTTTATCATTCATGAAGGACCAATTTTCGAGAATTTCATGGTTGCTGAATTAAATCCCCCAAAACCCACAAATTAGTCCCTTTAATTTTGTTTTTACAATCTGAAATCCAAAAAGAAACTTCCACTTTGAACAAAACCACGAAATGTTATGCCCATGAAATTAAATGATTTCAAAGCATATACTCTTCAAAATCAATTTTACAAGCCTCTACAACTCTTTTCTACAAAACTTACTTTAAATTGCTTAAGCTGTTTTTCCATTATTGGAAGATCTTTGATACAGAATTTCTCTGAGACGAGAACTTCTTCATTATTATGTAACCACCTTAGCAACGCTTCCCTCGCCTCCAAATAAGCCTTTGGTGGCGCCCTCTCCAGGGCCTCTGTTAACTTTTTCTGCCGTTCACCTGAAATAAAGCAAAATTATTTGATTTCTGGAAAACTGACAGCTACACATTATTAATAATTCATAAATTCTGTGGTTACAACTTTTGATGTAATTTTCCTAAAGCAATTTAAACATCAAACAAATCAAGCTCAGTAGTATATATATCATGGCTTTGGTTTGCTTAATTGAATTAAATAATGTAAGCACAGTCATAGGATATATTTCAAAATTGTTGTTTGCATAACATATATGATTCTGATTCGCTCAATAGTCTGACAGAGTTAACGGAATATGTAATAAATTTATAAGAACATCCTTTGGAATGCAACCAAGCAAAATAGCACAGATTCAGTTGGATCCAGTCAGTCCATGAGTAATGAAATGTGCAACACCCCTCAAGTTTGATCCAGTCTGTCCATGAGAGGTAATGCAATGTGCAACACCCCTCAAGTTTGATCCATTCTGTGCATGAGAGGTAATGAAATGTGCAACACCCCTCAAGTTTGATCCAGTCTGTCCATGAGAGGTAATGAAATGTGCAACACCCCTCAAGTTTGATCCAGTCTGTCCATGTGAGGTAATGAAATGTGCAACACAGGTAATGAAATGTGCAACACCCCTCAAGTTTGATCCAGTCTGTCCATGAGAGGTAATGAAATGTGCAACACCCCTAAAGTTTGATCCAGTCTGTCCATGTGAGGTAATGAAATATGCAACACAGGTAATGAAATGTGCAACACCCCTCAAGTTTGATCCAGTCTGTCCATGAGAGGTAATGAAATGTGCAAAACCCCTCAAGTTTGATCCAGTCTGCCTATGAGAGGTAATGAAATGTGCAACACCCCTCACCCTTTAGTTAACATTGACCTTATGACCCTAAAAACGAGACAGATTGTCACTAGACCATGTGTAATCATTGAATAAAACTGAACAGCCATAGGCCAAAACAATCTGATCCCAAAATTGTCTACCAACTAACTGATTAACTAGTTTATGTTTCATTTTCATGTTATGTACACTTTGTATGTTACCTTCATTAAATAAAGATTTTATTATTATTATTATTATAATAGATTAACCAACATGAGCAGAACAATGATTATTTCCCTTCGCATTTAAGGTGGTCTTAATTATATATTACGTGAAATATGTTATAAAATCTGTTAGTTTAAGTTTTTAATAATTGACAAACAGTGTTAGTTTTGCTCAAATGGTGTTTACATCATGCAACAATAACTGCTGAAATAAACTTTAAATACCTAAAATACAACATTCAAACATGCACTGAATAAAGACAATAGTGCATGCCGTAATAGTAACCAGTTGGCAAAATATGGACAAAAATGTTTTTAAAAAACTAGCCAAGTTTCAGACATGCCCCTGTACTCCCAACTTCATCCACCCATGAAAAATTTGTCTTGACCAACAACATTTCATGGTGATGACATGTATGAAGTTTCACTGGAAACCCCATAAAACATGGAAAGTTGTTCCCTCCACAAACTTTTTACAATAGACCACCTAGCCTCAATGTGATTCCAATATACACCATTGAACTTAGTTTTCTGAGGGATAATGAACACACCAGCCTCTTCTAGTCTCTCTTAGTGTATCTTTCTGTATAATCTTTAAGTTAAATTGAGCTGTTTTTCACATCAAGCTAAGCTGGGTTTGAACTTAGGTATCAAGCTACATAGGACAGGGTAAGGTTATAGCCAGACTGTTTCTGCTTCAGAACAGGTTAACGTTATTGAGCATTTTAAAGCATGTAAAAACAGTAGGATTGGGTGGTTTTCTTTACAGTGAAACCAGCTAGTTACGTGCATATTATATCTGAAAGGTTTGGGTGCAATTAAGGACTGCAAGGGACAAATGTCTTAAGCAGTGTAAAATAAGTCTCTGTTATACCAGGATTTAATACGAAAAAAGTTAGGGCCTTTTTTACACAATCTTTTATAAAATTGTCACTCATTCTATTTTAAACTATTAAAATGATATACTATGATTACACCATGTTATCCCAAGCAATTAAAATGGACAATATACACGGGGTTAATTGTTATTTCATGTATGCATCAAACTTAGTACAAAGGTTCACAATACACAGGTACAATACATGTATAAAGTTTAGTACAGATCTACTCACTCTCCTGGGTATCTGAAGTAGCAGCCATGCAGCAAAACATTAAAACATAAACCAGTTATTTTATTTTTTTCACAAAAAATGACAGTTAATGAAGCAGGGTTTATATATTATATCTACAACCCTTTAGGTTGTCTGTTCAATTAACACTACATTTAAGAAGTATCACAGTTAAATATGAGTCAGAAAATTATTGCTTGATTTGTATCAAGAAATTTGCAAGTCTTCTGTAGCAAAAATATTGTGCAACTTAAGGAGTGCAATATAATTCTAAGATAGAACAAGTGCATACTTCTTGATTCAAATCTAATAATTCTTCATTACAAATGCATCTATTCTTATCTATAAATGACAAATTTTGTTCTTTATACTTGGCAATATCCATCAGGCACAAGATATGAAAATTTGAAATATGGAAAAAAACATACGTCTCAGGTCCTAATGTAAATATATTGAGGTTGAAAATATCTATGTAAGAACATCCTTAACTTCAAAATTAATGAGTTTGAAAGCTAATGCAGGAAATGATACATTTGCCAATAAAAAAAGCAACATTTGTAGTTGAAACATAAAGCAAACTGAAGTTTGTTGTTTGAACATAAAGCAGTGCTGGAGCCGCAGTATTTTTTGTTAAAACATAAAGCAAAATAAGCCTCAACTGTTGGGACGTAACATCAAAAACCTTGAAAATCGATAAAAATTGTCAGTCAAATGCTGGAATCATCATTCATTCAGAAAAACAAAAACATAAAAACAGATAAAGATTTTTTTTCATTCTGTATACAGATATAGAATAACAAATACATAGCGGAAGAATTTGAAGCCAGTTTAAACACCATTCTACAGTCCAGCTGCCTTTGACTTCTGTACCAAATAAATTGCTCTTCACAAGTAAATAACCTCCTAAAGTTGGTTTCCTTTACTCCTGTTGTATTAGATGTAGGACAAAAATGAAGTCTACGCGTGGACAGAATTGGGAATTTAAATGATTATTTCAAAGAAAGTTTATATACATTTTAGTGGGAAGCACTCGAGATGTACCCAACACTTAACAATACTGTTATAAACACAAGTATTTTGAAAAAGATTTAGTTGGCAAAATGCATGTCAAAACTTAAAAGGGGAAAAAAATCAATAAAATCAACATTCTTGTTTTGCTTGTGATACAGGGAGGAGGGGAAAGGATCACAATATTACCAGTGAAAAAGGGAGGTAATAAATCCACTAATGTAATACTGATGAAAATGAAATTAGGGTAAATACCCTCAAATTAAGACTATTTAAAATAGCGCTAGCATTAACAAAAACTAGTGAAACATACCAATTTTCTGAAATGTGGATTTCCATCTTTCAAAGAATGCATCAAAATCTTGCTGGAATTTTGCTTTGTTTGTCCCCCTTGTTAAATGTTCTGCCTGTCGTGACAACTTCTGTACCCTGTCCTCTTGTGTCTTCATTGCTTTTTGTTTTATCTGCGAAAAATACAATAAGTGGTGAAAATGCGCAGTGAAAAAATGTCAAAATATGTCTATGAAAATGAAATACTATGAAAAAAATTAATTTCATGGACATAAATTTCATACATTTTGTAGCAACATGAATTTATGGATTTTTAAATTTAGAAGACAAAATAGATAGAAATTTTATTTGTTTGTTGGGATATAACTTTGTGGATTGACACAATTGTGAAATACAGGAAAATTAAGTCTCCCACCAACATACATGATTTTACAGTATTTTGTTCCTACTCATATACTGGACATCTTAACAGAAAATATCATTAGTGTTCTTGATAAAAACTCTCTTGCATGTCTTACAGAAACTCATACTTCAGTACACAGTTCAAAATTTTATGAAATTTGGATCTCTAACATTTAAATCCATGGCATGGAGCTTAAAACCTTTTTTCCCTACACAATAATATCACTTTAAATAAAATTTTGGTGAATTATACTTCTAAATTTTCTCTTAGAAACAAACAGATTTGGGAAAAATATCTCCATCTGAAAAGATTCAAGGCATTCCTTTTCTACAATTTTGACACTATGCATACCTTATATTCAGTACGAGGCCTGTTATAAACTGCTTATCAAGCACAGAAAAGATACATCAAGCATTAATAGTTCAGTTTTAACAAACAGCAAAACAATTTTTTGGAACACTGCCTTGGAAGTTTCATAAAATTTGACAAATTCAAATCTTATTATCATTTTGTTAAACAACCTATTATTCATATACTGACAAGCATTTGGTTCATTACAAAGCCAAAAAAGTTGCAGACTTTATGGCTGGCTTCAGATTTTGTTGTGCAAACAAACATTCATCATGTATTTTTTTCTTGTTCTAAGCAACACTTACTTTAGACTGCTCCACCTGTTTATTTATATCACCCGCATCTTCAGCGATCATTTCTGCAGAACCAACCCACTTTTCATAAGTCCCCACCAAGTCTTGTAATGAATTTAATTCATCATAAAATTTCTTAGAGTCCACATTAAGATCAACTTTTTTCTTCGTTTCACTCAGCATTTTCTGTAAAGTCTCCCAACGTTTTTCTAAATTGTTTGTTGACTTGGAAACATTTTCATATGGCTCACCAGCTGCAAAAATAACCAATCAGAGTGATAAGTAGTACATTTTTTCTAATAAAAAACAAACACACTTCTTGTATTTAATTGATGTTAATATATTTAGGCCTTAACTTTAAATGAATCGTTTTTGGGCTCCTGTCTTGAAAAACAAAGTACTTGGCCCTGGGCTATAAAACAGTTAGGAGACCAGTCTCAGAATGAAGCTTTGTCATTGGTCAATTTCAAATTTGAGCTCAAGATCAACCAATGAGATGCTTGAGTTTTTAGACTGGTCCCAAACTCAGTTTTATAACCTGGAATCCTGCTGTTATTGGAAGAGAAGTGTTTATAACCCTAGCTGGGTTCAAAACTACAACCAACCCATCAAGTAGACGGCACCTTATCCAATATATCACTGCTCTCTATAATTTTTGCTCTTTAAATAAGACAAATTGTTCATTTAATCCAAGCTACTGACAAAAAGGTTTTGATAAATTGTAGATCTTTGAAATATGAATTCACAGAAACTGTAGATCTTTGAAATATGAATTCATAGAAATTGTAGATCTTTGAAATATGAATTCACAGAAACCGTAGATCTTTGAAATATGAATTCATAGAAATCATAGATCTTTGAAATATGAATAGATCTTTGAAATATGTATTCACAGAAACAGTAGATCTTTGAAATATGAATTCACAGAAATCGTAGATCTTTGAAATACGAATTCACAGAAATCATAGATCTTTGAAATACGAATTCACAGAAATCATAGATCTTTGAAATACGAATTCACAGAAATCATAGATCTTTGAAATAGGAATTCATAGAAATCGTAGATCTTTGAAATATGAATTCATAGAAATTGTAGATCTTTGAAATATGAATTCACAGAAATCGTAGATCTTTGAAATATGAATCACTGTTGTAAAAAAGTTATTTTAACTAAAGCTCAAAAATAATATAACAGAAAGTCCATTCCAAAGTGTCAGAAACTGTGTAACTTCACAGATTTGTATTAATACACATCTTAAAATGGTTCTTCAGGCCTATTAAAGTTGAATGACATTTTCAAACATGAGCGTAAAGCAATGATAAATCCTGTTATCTTAAAATGTATGTAAAAATCTTCAGAGTAACTAACCTTGTCCGAGTTCACTAGACAGAGTCTGTCCCAATGTGAGCAACCTCTGGATAGTACTGGACTGAGCATCTATCTCATTCTGACTGTCCTGAAACAGAATAAACAATGTAATACAGTGTTGCTTGACTCAACTCATACTTCACAGCAATCTAAGTGAAAGGGAGAAAACTCTGTTATGGTACATTTCCTTCAGTTATTGAATACAACTGCTTGCTCTACAACTGACCAGTCTTCCTTCAACTCTCAACATCTTTCTAGATACTTAAAACATCAGATTATTACCTCTTAAAGCAACCATTTTCTCAAAATTAACTGTACTTACTTCACTGTGGACACACTTTCCTTGGTTGAAAACATGTCCTGTTCCACATTACCAGCTCTCAAGTTTCCCTTTACTTATTTTGATCAGACACACTTTTCCTTGGTTGTGAATGATTCCTGGTCCTTACCTCTAAACAGGAGTTCAAACCTAGCATTTATCCTCTTAAATGATTCATCTAATTAAATTTACTTACTTCAATCAGTACACACTGTTCCTCAGTTGTAAATGAGTCCTGGTCCTCATCGCCAGCCAGGAGTTCAAGTCCAGACTCAATCCTCTCGAACCATTCATCCAGTTTCTTCATGTCCTGTTCAAACTCAAACTTTACAGTGGAGTCCACCTTGCGCTTCTTGGCCCCTGCTGGCGCTGTGCTCCGCAGTTTGGCCTCTGCAGAGACTTCTATAGGTTCCTCAGAGATGTCGGGGATTTCGCTGAGTTCAAGTCCCAGACTTACAATCTGAATTAACATATATAATGTAGGAATGAATCATATAATTTATATTTTAAGGGTAGGATTGATTAATGTAAAATATTTGAAATACTTTCACTCAACCCCAACATACATATACATATAAGGATTTTAACGTTTCTTATTTAGCAAGGGGAGTCAACAAAAGTCACTCCCTTGAATGGTAGGAACCAGTTATTTTCAATCAAGCCCACAGCAGGGAATTACTTCCCCTGTATCCAGTCTTGGCCGACACTGCTGGAAACAATACCAATTTAAGTAAATCACCAAGAACTGAACACTAGTAGTGATATCAGCCACAACTGGGAATCAAACCTGCATTATAGTCCAGCTTGCTAACCACTGTTCTACTGCTTTCCCAATCACATTGGTATCTTTCTCATCCACGATTTTATAGGTTCGATGCTGTATTTCAACATTCTTTGTCAGTCAGCCAAGTGTTTCAGAACTTTAAACCGAAACAAAACTGTTAATATCGTATGGAAGGCAACTTCCCAACATAAAATAAGGAGGTGAATGACTTCACAGTTGTCAAATCAATTTTTAGACCAAGTCATAATCTCTCAGATCACTCTACAAGACAAAAAACTTCACTTTTCTAGTATCTTAACAAATAATTGTTTGCCTGTACCTTTTTACTCTGTAGTTCCATGTTTTCAACAAGATTTTTCCATCTCTCCTGGAAGGCTTCAAGATCTGACGAAATTTTTCTCACAGCTTCATCATTGTTTACACACTGCACTATTTGTTGCCCTAACTCGTATAACTCTTCAAATTTCTGTACTTGAACAACCATATCCCTCTCTATAACCTTCAAATATATCACATTACATATAATAGAAATATATAATGTCAACAAAAAAAGAATCCCTAAGAACCTCCTATCTTGCAAGAAAGTTGGACTAAATTATTTGTTGTTGTTTTTTTTATTGGGTTTAACATCACAGCGACACAATTAAGGGTCATATGTGACTTTCCAGCTTTGGTGGTGAAGGAAGACCCCACGTGCCCCTCTATGCATTATTTCCCCACAAGTGGGCACCTGGGTAGAACCACTGACCTTCCATAAGCCAGCTAGATGGCTTTCTCACATGAAGAATTCAACACACAGAGTGAGACTCAAACCCACATCGATGAGGGGCAAGTGATTTGAAGTCAGTGACCTTAACCACTCGACCACAGAGGCCCCTGGCTGGCTGCTTTAATTCTTAAAAGACAAAATTGGATTTGAGCCCTGAGAAGACACGATTTGAGCAAGCATACTCAACAAAAAAGCATTGAAAGTCAACAAAGATTACTCCCGGTACAACTTAGAACGTCTTTTTCTAAAAAACAATTCTTGAGAACTAAATTAATATTTTTACACTATAAAAAGATTTTTTGAGACATTCACATGTATCTACTTTCATCTATAGTCAACACAGCATACCCATATTACCATAAAATGAAACATCGCTCACTTAAGCATTGGTACCTAAAACACCAGGGCTCACCTGAGTAATTCATGTAGTTCCAGCCATTTTCCTATTTTCTATGTTTTGGTCACCCCAAACCCTAGATAACTTGAAAATATTACTCAACCTCTTGCTTTACTGTATATTTGTTGCTAAAAACCAAATTGATTACCTTTAGTTCCTGTACTTGAGCAACTGCAACATTTGTGTCTGACAAATCACATGTCTTCATTTTCTCAAGAATTGCCTCCCTGCTGGCCAGCCAATCAGAAAACTTGACCTCAAGTTCAGAAAAGCTCTGCCATTTGAGTAGCACCTCCTGTAGGAGGAGCCACTGTTCCTCTGTCCAATGGCAGATTGTCGCCCAACGTTTTCCTAGTGACTGCAGTTGTCTTTCCATTGCTTCACAGGCTGCGAAAAGAGATGAAAAATGTTCAAACTGAAAGCAATTTAACTTCAATTATAATAATTAACAAATATTTCTCTCAAAACATGTCTGACTGCAATCACAAACAAAACAAATATCTCAATATCTTAAAAGGGCGAGGTTAAATTTCTACTGTAACTTTGAAAAGGAGCACCAGTCTGTTTCTACAAAGTGAACTTATTTCAGGCCTATAAAGAAATCTTACCAGATTCTGTGTTATTGTCGTCCACTACCACCACCATATTTTGTAGACTGTCCACCTTCTTCTGTTGCTGATCAAGCTCCTCCTGAAGCTTTTTATGATCCTCAATCTGTTGTTTAACATGGGACAAGTCTGATCCAAGCTTCTTCTCCACACTGATTCTTTCTTCCATTTTAGTTAACCAGTCTGCTAACTCATCTAGCTGTTGTTGTTGTAGTGTCATCAATGTAGACTGAAGCCTGAAAATTTATCGAACATTTTATTACTCGCTTCAGCATCCTGATAAGATCCAAGACACATAAGGCAGGGGCAAGAATTTGCACAGATCCAAGAGACATAAGGTAGGGGCAAGAATTGGCACAGATCCAAGAGACATAAGGTAGGGGAACTGGCACAGATCCAAGAGACATAAGGTAGGGGCAAGAATTGGCATGCTGTTTCAAATAAAATCAATGATGACCGGCTGCCAAGATGAAATTGGCTTCATAACTTCTTACTTAGGGAATCAAAACATTTAAATTAGAGCTGCTTTTGAGGAAAGCGCATATCTCCCACAACTGTCTAATCATCTGAATAGTTATGTATCTGAGTCAACCATGCACTAATACATGTATCACTGGCATCTGTGTACAGAGTGATTTTCGTAATTCAAGGGCCATAATTCTGATGTGCCTGGGCCGATTTGGCTAGTTATTGAACTTGGCCGAGGACTTATTGGCAAACACATTTTGTTCGAGTTTGGTGAAGATTGAATGAGAACTGTTCAACTTAGAGCGTGGACAAGATTTGTGACAGACAGACAGAAGGACAGACACACAGACAGCAGTAAATTAATACATCTCCCACACCACTATGTGGTGGGAGACATAATAATTATGTAAGGATTGATCAAAATGATGATACTATATAAATAAGTAACTATATTGTAACAGAAAATTTCCTAATAAATTTAGAAGTACCTAATACTCCTTTACACAAAGGTATTTCTTACAGTCATACATGGTATACTTTATTATGTCCATATATTTTCATCTGTTGTGAATGGTTCATCCTTACAAACTTTAAATAGTAGCCTTTAAAACAACTAATTTTTTTTTAAATTCATATTTATGCCTATAATCTTAAAAGAATATGTACTTAAATGCAGCCTTAAAAACCTGTAATCTTGTTAAAATGTTAGAAGATTGGTGTTACTGAACCATACAGCTTCAATGTTTTTATATATATAGTCAAAGCCTCCTCTACCATTCGCTAATGTAGCCAAATGCTACAAATTCAAAGAACTGGCTACAGATTTTTGAAAGTGGCTACAAGAATTTTATCAAAATGTGGCCAAATTTCAACAATAATAGCGAACACTTTTTTTTATTATTTATATACATTACCACTTTGCAATAAACACTCTATGCACAATTAAATAGTTGTTAAGAAGAGCTGAGAAAACCAGACCTGAGGTTGCTAATTGAAAATTAATTATCTATGATGGGTATAACACCTGCTTCCCAACAAGGTGGGAACAATTTCAACAATTTCTGCAAAAACAGGCTAACTGCCAGTGTTGCCAAGACACATTTAATCCTGTCTGTGTCACTCATATTGTTTTGTGAGGAAAATTAAGATCTGTTTTTAAGACTTTGATCAGTATGTTCTCATCTAACTTTCCCCTGGTGAAATCAGTTGGTCATGAAAATAGGAAATGTGCACTTACTGTAATGCACATATTCAGAATATAAATGTATTTCTTGCACTTCAAGTTTCAACACTCAATTACTGCCAGTAAGACTCCATTTTAGATATATGACCTTTGTCTAACTGACCAGGGTGAGCCTATGCATATGGCAGCATATGGCATGTGCATTCACACTGTTGTCAACCATTAAATCTAAACATCTTCATCTGCACAACTGAATGGATTTAACCAAAATTGGTTGAAAGCATTAATAATACAAAAAACTTCTGATGACAGTGACAAGGCTGGTGGAGAAAACAAGAAGTTGTGGCCTCTAAAGTATAATTAGATCTAGTCATTTTGGCTATAAATGACTTATTGTGAAGTGTTCTATGAATCTAAACCAAATATGGCTTGCATCATCCTTAAGAGATAAGGATTCAAAGACCTGCAAATGATGGCCCTGACCTTTCCTTGGGGGTTGGGGTTGGGGAAGCACTATGGCCCATACCATAATAATAAATCTGAGAGCCTTAAAATGTTTCTAAAATGACCAATCAATGACCACTTACTTGCTCTGTCGGTCAAGGGCTTTTAGACGTAGCTCCTCCCATCTATTATTGAGAAGCCCCATTTGAACCCTTATTTCATTTTCCTCATCACTCTTGACCTTGCCCTCCACTATAAGGTCATTTCCCTCTCTCAGCACTGTTCCTATACTGTCCTGATGTTTGGTCAGTTCCAACATGAATTCCTGCAAGAAACATATAATTCTACACTTTTAACCCAGACCCTGCTGAATTTCTATAATGAACTTGTCCATCTTTCAATTTGGACAATACCATTGACTGTTAAAAGGGGTGCTTACCAAAAAAGATACTGACTGAATGGCGAGCAGTGCAGATCATGATCAGACTGCATTGATCTTTTCTATGGTGCCACTTCTCCTTCCTGAAATAACACATGTAGGACCATCTATGGTCTTCCTTCACCAGAACAGCTAATAAAGCAATATATGGCATATTTGCCAGTACAGACTATAACATTCTATAACTTATCCATATTGCATATTCACCAGTACAGCCCTGAGGTCATTGTATAGTATATTCCCTAGTCTGTGTTCAGACCCTGTGTTTTGTTCACAGGAGATAACTCCTGAGGCTATTCAAATTTTGTATATTTTATGTCCCTTTCCTTCTCAAAACACAGCAAGACTGATGAAGTTAGAATATATAATAGAAATACTTTTTCTAAAAAAAAAATATCTAGTCGGTAGGCAGACTATATATTCCCCAGTACAGCTCATAAAACAATCTATAGCATATTCACAGACACAGACCACAGGACTACCTATGGTCTTCCTTATACAGTACTGTGGAGCATATTGTACTATCACAACAATGGATGGACCTTATAAATACACAAAATACATTATGAAGGCTAACCTCATGTTGGCTGAACTGTTTCTTTACGACCAGCACTGTGTTGCCAATCACTTCCTGTGTCTCCACAACTTCCTCGGCTTCCAGGAGCCACGTTAGTACATTCTCAAGGCTGTCCTGGTACGAAAGTAGGTCAACGGAGCCCGAGGAACTCATCGTGCTCTGACGACTGGATGAGGAGCTGAGAGATGCTGCCATCTATAACAGGAAATAAATAATCATGTTAAAATGATACAAGCATTGCATGAAGAACTCCATGCAATCATACTGGCTGTTTAGCATCCATAAGAAAGATGGAAGAGGAGTAGGGTTGGGGATTGGGGGCAGGTAGTTAAGTTTTGATAACAGACACCTTATAAATAATTAAGACCAATCTTAGTACATTAAGTGAGCACAATAATTTAAACTTATCTTATCTTAGAAATATGTTTAGGGGAGTGACAAACACTTATGCATATACCAACTTTTTCTACTAAAAAGCATTTTTAGCTTGGAATAATCTTTTCTCTTTTTTTTGTTTGTTTTGGGTTTAGCACAAGTTTTCGAGCATATTTCAGTTACGTAATGGCAGGAAGTTAACCTGTGTACCTGTATTCTGTACAAGCATATTTCAGTTACGTAATGGCAGGAAGTTAACCTCTGTACCTGGATTCTGTACAAGCATATTTCAGTTACATAATGGCAGGAAGTTAACCTGTGTACCTGTATTCTGTACAAGCATATTTCAGTTACGTAATGGCAGGAAGTTAACCTGTGTACCTGTATTCTGTACAAGCATATTTCAGTTACGTAATGGCAGGAAGTTAACCTGTGTACCTGGATTCTGTACAAGCATATTTCAGTTACGTAATGGCAGGAAGTTAACCTGTGTACCTGGATTCTGTACAAGCATATTTCAGTTACGTAATGGCAGGAAGTTAACCTGTGTACCTGGATTCTGTACAAGCATATTTCAGTTACGTAATGGCAGGAAGTTAACCTGTGCACCTGTATTCTGTACAAGCATATTTCAGTTACGTAATGGCAGGAAGTTAACCTGTGCACCTGTATTCTGTACAAGCATATTTCAGTTACGTAATGGCAGGAAGTTAACCTCTGTACCTGGATTCTGTACAAGCATATTTCAGTTACGTAACGGCAGGAAGTTAACCTGTGTACCTGGATTCTGTACAAGCATATTTCAGTTACGTAATGGCAGGAAGTTAACCTCTGTACCTGGATTCTGTACAAGCATATTTCAGTTACGTAATGGCAGGAAGTTAACCTGTGTACCTGTATTCTGTACAAGCATATTTCAGTTACGTAATGGCAGGAAGTTAACCTGTGTACCTGTATTCTGTACAAGCATATTTCAGTTACGTAATGGCAGGAAGTTAACCTGTGTACCTGTATTCTGTACAAGCATATTTCAGTTACGTAATGGCAGGAAGTTAACCTGTGTACCTGGATTCTGTTCAAGCATATTTCAGTTACGTAACGGCAGGAAGTTAACCTGTGCACCTGGATTCTGTACAAGTACTAACCTTTTCTCTGCAACTAACAGCCAACTTCCCTATATAAATGAGAGGTGGAGGATGAATGATATCTTTTATCGATCTTCACAGAGAACATATTCCTTAACCGGGGATTAAACTCATGACCCCATGATCCATACATATGTGCTCTCCCTACACAGCTAAGCGAGCGGACAGCAATCTTTTCATTCAGTAACATTTTTACTGAAACTCATTCTAGAAGTTTTTAATTTGGAGCTCAATAGAAACTCCAACAGGTACTTGCTTACAAAAAAAAAATACTCTTCAAATCCTCCTACTGAAAACATACAATATTCAAGAGATTCCAAACTCTCTTTTCTATATTATATCAAAGAGATAGAATAGAAAACTAATGACTGCACTTTGCAACAAGAGATGTTATTTTGCTAAAAGCTCTGAATGCTAATCACCCAGTAGGGAGATGTGTTTCCATTGTAATTCTATATAATATATCTCAACTGTTATTTAAAGATATGATCATTTCAGTACAATCATTGTTGTTTTCCTTCAAACAAAAACTACATCAAAATATCAGAACATTAAGTCAGTTAATATGTTCTAGTGAACTTTAAAATTGTCTGACAAACTTTCAAAAGTGCTTGAAAACAATGGTGTTTTCATTTACTTAGAAGGGTCTAATTTCACACATGGTGGGTAAAGACACTCTAGTAACCAATTTTATGACTGAAAAAATTATCACAAATGAAGGGTGTGTTTGAAAATAAACACCGGAAAAGTATAATGTTGTAAGTCTGTTCAAAATAATGAAAAAGAAGTTTTTATTGGTGATTATGGTAATGATGATAATGATGATATCGGTGAAAATGACGGTGATGATAAGATGATGTTGATAATGATGATGATGAGGACTATGATGACAATGTAAACAACAACGATGATGATGATGATGATGATGATGATGACTATGACAACAACAACGATGATGATGGGAGGTGGTGGCCAATAATATTTTTTTACAATAATGATGACAGAGATGAGAAAATGATTACTTTTATAATCATACTAAAACAACTAATCACAATGAAACTAGAAATGTGTCCATGGGACACAGATGCCCCCACTATATGACAAATGACACAAATTTTTTCCTAGGTCAGGGGCCATAACTCCTACAATACTGAATGAATCCGGACGCGAAACCCAAGGTGCACAACTGCACATGCTGACCAACATTCCTGTAAACTTTGGTGACTCTAGGTCAAATAATTTTGGAGCTATGCTCAACACAACATTAAAATGACCAATTTTTAACTAAGT
This sequence comes from Mercenaria mercenaria, assembly GCF_021730395.1. NCBI lineage: Eukaryota > Metazoa > Mollusca > Bivalvia > Venerida > Veneridae > Mercenaria > Mercenaria mercenaria. The sequence continues at coordinate 1,593,930 of NC_069364.1, forward strand.
CAGGGGCCATAACTCCTACATGACTGAATGAATCCGGAAGCGAAACCCCAGATGCACAACTGCACATGCTGACCAACATTCCTGTAAACTTTGGTGACTCTAGGTCAAATAATTTTGGAGCTATGCTCAACACAACATTAAAATGACCAATTTTTAACTAAGTCAGGGGCCATAACTCCTACATGACTGAATGAATCCGGAAGCGAAACCCCAGATGCACAACTGCACATGCTGATTAACATTCCTGTAAACTTTGGTGACTCTAGGTCAAATACTTTTGGAGCTATGTGTGACACAACATTAAAATGACCAATTTTTTATTAAGTCAGGGGCCATAACTCCTACATGACTGAATGAATCCGGACGCGAAACCCCAAGTGCAAAACTACACATGCTGACCAACATTCCTGTAAAGTTTTGTGACTCTACGTCAAATACTTTTGGAGCTAGGCGCGACACAACACTAAAATAACCAATTTTTACAAAGTCAGGGCCCATAACTCAGACATGACTGAATGAATCCGGACGCGAAACCCCAGGTGCACAACTACACATGCTGACCAACATTCCTGTAAAGTTTTGTGATTCTATGTCAAATACTTTTGGAGCTAGGCGCGACACAACATTTTCGGAAGGACGGACGGATGGACGGAAGGACAAGGGCAAATCTATATGCACCCACCTGCCCAAAGTGGGGGCATAAAAAGGAAATTTGGTCTGAACGAATATTGATGCTGCTGCTAGCTAAGATGATGAAACAGATGATGGTGAAAGTAATAGAGAAGAAAAAAAATGATGATGATGATGAATAGGTTGATTATTTAAAACATATAAAGAGGCTTAACCTTCACCATGCTGTACACCACTGATTCTGCCTTTGTGACCAGTGTAGATCATGATCAGCCTGCACATCCATGTTGCCATTCAGTCAGTATCTTTTTAGTAAGCACCCCTTTTAACAGTTAATGGTACCATCAAAATTGGAAGATAGACAAGTTCATTATAGCAATTTAGCAGGGTAAGGATTAACAGAAAACTGATAAGAAAGTGGTGTTTTAGAAATTGATTTGTTGTATCAGTAGATTGTAGATGATTAGAGTAGAACTGACAGATACAAACAGATCAACTACTTCAAGATTACAAAATAATATGCCCCTGCTGACACCCAAACATTCTTCTGTTACCAGATTACAGTATCTCAGAAAAAAAAACATGAAAATAACAAATTATGAAAATGAACCCTGACAGCACACCTTACAAAACAAATTTTGTTTCAAGTTCTGCTGAACATTCTATTTCTTGCTGAACATTCTATTTCTTGCCATTTTGAAGCCTGTTAAGACACAGTCTGTATATATATGCATACAGATACAACTTTTCTTGAATGGAACTAGAGCTATCACTAAAGGTGATGAATGTACCCCCCCCCCCCCCCCCCCGCATGCACTCACACAGTACATTGCAATTTGACGCACACATGACTGCATAATTACCATAGATACCCATGTATAATGCGCATCCGTGTATAATGCGCACCCCCGATCTTAGTCCAAAATGTTGGGGGAAAAAAAAATTAAAAATTTTTGGTCAATTTTGAGGTGGATGGAAAACGAAAGTAGAGTTTACATCGACACCGGTAATAAATTTTATCTCTGCGGCGGAGAGCAGCATCGGTCTCACGGTACTATTGATTTTTGTTTTCTCGAAAATAAAACCAGTAAATTATTGTTATATTTGTTGTTTTACCTTTTTTAATTCACTATTTTGAATAAATAAATAGCAGCTGATTCAATATTTCGGAATGATATCTTTCAAAATGACATGAGCTTCTCAATTCAAACTGATAACAAAAGGTGTGATAGTCTTTTTGTCATGACCATAAAGCCAGTAATTACCGGCAATTAACGTGTCACCTCATGCCAATTATGTTGTTCACAGTTTTATCTCGGTTAAAGATAATTCTTGATCTTTAATTAGTATCATAATTTTTGTGATTTGTAAACATTTTTTTCGTCAAAATACTTTTAAATTTATATGAAATTAATTTTGTTTGAAAGAAAAATAAACAATTCGATCTTTTACGGAACGTAATGGCAATCTTAGATTTTAGCGGAGACAGTAAGCGCGGGGAGTAGTTTCCCTTTACCAAAATGGTGAACATCGGTAACAAACTTGTTTTGAAGTTGGAAAATTGTCTATACCTGTGTATTATGCGCACCCACGATTCGGGGGTGGTCCCGGGGGTCAAAAAACTGCGCATTATACATGGGTATCTACGGTATGTGGACTGTATGTATATAGACTGTATGTATACAGTATAGTAACAAAAAACAAAGTCCCATAACTATGCAGAATATTTATCTAAAAGAATGTAACATGCACCATGCACAACTAGGGTTGGTACTGATCACTTGTGTGAAGTTTCATTAAATTGTGTGCAAGGGTTTGGTAGATTATGCACGCACAAGATTGCATATGCAGACTGTATGTACATAGTATGTTAACAAGAATCAAAGTCCCATAACTCTGCAATTTTTGTCGCTGAAAGAACCTAACATGCCCCATGCACAACTACTGTTGCTACTGATCACTTGTGTGAAGTTTCATTAAATTGTGTCAAGGGAATGAGGAGAGATGGTGCGCACAAGATTGTGTCTATGTATATAGTATAGTAACAAAAAAAACAAAGTCCCATAACTCTGCAAATTTTTTTTCTGAAAGAACCTAACATGCCCCATGCACAACTACTGTTGTTACTGATCACTTGTGTGAAGTTTCATTAAATTGTGTCAAGGGGATGAGGAGAGATGGTGCGCACAAGATTGTATATAGTATAGTTACAAAAAAACAAAGTCCAATAACTCTGCAAATTTTTTTCTAAAAGAACCTAACATGCCCCATGCACAACTACTGTTGGTACTGATCACTTGTGTGAAGTTTCATTAAATTGTGTCAAGGGGATGAGGAGAGATGGTGCGCACAAGATTGTGTCTATGTATATAGTATAGTAGCAAAAAAACAAAGTCCAATAACTCTGCCAAATTTCTTTTTAAAAGAACCTAACATGCCCCATACACAACTACTGTTGGTACTGATCACTTGTGTGAAGTTTCATTAAATTCTGTCAAGGGGATAAGGAGAGATGGTGCGCACAAGATTGCGTCTACGGACAGACAGACAGACAACCTGAAACCAGTATATCCCCCCCCCACTTACAACTTTGTTGTTGGGGGGGGGGGGGGGGGGGGTACAAAAATAATTAAAAAATGTTTATAAAAATAGTCCCCTAGTATGTGACATGACTTCTTGCTTATCATATCTCACATTCTAGCACACCAAGTGTCAAACTGAACTTACTACAGAATGTTCTCAGAGCACTATATCAATCAGTACAGCCGCTACAGCGCCATCTACAGGCACACTCTTGGCAGCAAATCAAACCTTCTTTCAAACTACAGCAGATGTATTGAAATGAGGAGCAAAAAATGCAGACTTCTAACCATGATCAATGAAAAACGAGGAAATATGATTGAAATTTACCTCTCAAGGCTATTCATTTTCATTTAGTTTCTTTCATTCTGACTGATTTACTCCACTTTCTCTCCTAGTTTTTGAAATTGATCCTTTCAGGATTTGCATATTGCTGTATCATCTATAATGTAAGGTTGCGAGACACTTCCCGAGACACTTCCGAGACTTCCGCTATACATTTGTTCTGTGATAATTTAAGGTCAGATTCTGCATACACATTTGCCGGTTTTTCCAATGTTTTATCAGTATGTTTGTTGTACTGATTAAAAGTTTGGTTTTAAACAATACTTCAGTTATGTAATTAACCTTTAGCCTGTTGGTCACAAGTGATTCTGCCTTTGAGAACAGTGCAGACCAAGATCAGTCTATACAAGCTGATCATGGTCTGCACTGTTTGCTATTAAGTCAGTACATTTTCAAATAATAAATGGTACTGCCTAAATTGAATGATGGACCAGTTCATTTTAGAAATTTAACAGGCTAAAGGTTAATTCCCATAATTTTATTCAGACTGCATTTTTCTCATATTAGTACTATCTCACAAAATTTCCTAATATGAATAAGAGGGAGAAACCAAATTTGTTGAAGGAGAACTGACTACAAAAATTGGAATTGAAATGAACAATGCAGATATTTCATATTATCATCTTTCTTGTAAACTTAATTAATGGCATTCTTTCTTTGAAATTACAGGTTGGTTCCTTGAGCCAGATAATGATCTTATTCTGTACTACATAATTATACAGTCAAAACTTTGTTCGCTTGAACACGAGGGGACCAGCAAAGTTATCAGTAATTAGAGCCAAAATTATACATTATTAATGGACTTTGTTAGGACCTGACAATGAGTTTGAGCAAAATGCAGCTTTCGAGTGATCTGAGTTCGCGTGAACAAAGTTCGACTGTAATATAATAAAATCTGGTATTATATACATGTGTATACCTGCCCGAACTAGATCACAAGTCATGTAGTATACAGATCCCTAATCCTTTGACCTACTCCCAAAGATTGCATTACCCAGACTTTTTTAAGTTGTCTGTGGCTGAGCAGTTGGTCCACTACCCCAGTTAACACTCTATTCCCAACCACCTGCAGAATGTTTGTACATCCAGCATCTTTGACCTTACATCAGACAGTAAATAAACAACAAGTCTACTACTGCAAAAGCACATATTTTTGCTGGGTCACAATTTTGCGAATTTGAAATTTTGAGTATGTTCACGAAATTGTAAAAATGGTATCCTTCTTGAATCAAAATTATACTAAATTAATGGTGAATATTTAAGTGAGGATTAATTTTTGTGAGATGTACGGCCTTGCGAATCTAGTGAAAATTAAACCCTCGTAAAAATTTCTGCTTTACAATATTTTGATCTACAGACTGTGTACTGTAATGTAGCAGGATACTAGAAGATAATACAGCAATAGATCAATAAGATTACAGCTAATCAGGTATCTTCCATACTAATTACCATAAATCATACACTTGCTAGTATCCATTTCTTTGTTATTCATATTTCAGGAGCGGACAGTGGCTTTTCCCCATTTACCAAGGAAGGAGATTTAACCTTTAGCCTGCTGGAAGCAAGTGATTCTGCCTTTGCGACCAGTGCAGACCAAGATCAGTCTGCATTATTCAGTCAGTAAATTTTCAGTGAACACCCCTTTGAATAAGAAGTGGTACTGCCCAAATTGAACGATGGACCAGACCACTTTAGAAATATAGTAGGGTATGGGTTAAAGGGGAGGTTACTGGGATTGCAACATAACTGAATATTAAATGATGCAATGGCCAGCATGAGATCCCATACAGGTTTTTTCGGAGGTCACTGGACTAATTAAATCGCCGGAAACATGAGACTCTATGTTTAAACCTTTCCAACTGACCTAACCTAGACGTGCAAGATGGAGCACATTTTTCTAAAATCTCACAGATTGAAAACTAAGAAATGAAAATAAGCCATAAACAAGTTGGAAATTGCAGATTTAATTATACATAGTTTTGGAAAGAACATTTGAAACGGATATTTTTAATAATATTCATACAGATTAACATCAAAGACCTGAAAAGCAGTAAAACTGGCAGAATATGCTGCATGCTCATCAATCATAGGAAAGATTTTCCTTCATTAATCAATAAATAACAATAACAGTGCACTTACAGGATCCATCAGGGAGGGGGAATAGATATCATTAAGCCTTAGCTTGTTAAATTTCTACAATAGACTAGTCCATCATTCAATTTAAGCAGTACCATTTTATTATTCGAAGAAGAGTTCACTGAAAATATACTGACTGATGAGCGAACAGTGCAGACCAAGATCAGCCTGCAGCTGATGTTAGCCCCAACATTAAATCGCCCCTATTGGATGTATGCACTTATTGAGTGTACAATATACTGACTCAAGGTTAGGGTTAGGTTCAACACAGGTAATGCAGGAGATTTAATGCCGAACCTGATCTTGGACTGCACTGGCCGCAAAGGCAAAACCATTTGCTGCCAGCAGACTAAAGGTTAACTTTGCTGAAGAAGGGAATTCTACCCTTAACTTTTATTCTTTAAGAAGATTTTCCTAACTAAATTCTGATAAAATGTGTAAAATAATTTGAAGACAGTCATAAGCATAAAATGAGTCTTTTGTTTCCCTATCCAGTAGCTTCAGTATAATTCTGTCATTCAAGGTCGCAAGGATATGGGCAAAGTGCTCATTATCCAGAGTTCTGAGCGATTCAAACATACAAAGTTTAAGTAAAAATGGTCAGGGACAACATCAATGGCTCATGCTTGCTCGAGCAATGACACTCTGTCTCAACTTGATGATAATAACTGTACAGTCAACCTTGTGGTGTTCTCTAAATATTTCTGACTATATTTCTCTACATGCAACTTGCAGGTGCAAGACCTTTCAAGGATTAAGCTGGAAACTGACTGAGTGAAAGTGGGGAACCTTTAAGGATTCAGCTGGAAATGAACTAGGTGGAAGTGGGGAACCTTTGTGGATCTAGCTGGAATAGACTGAGTGGAAGTGGGGAACTATGTTGATGTAGATGAAAATGGGCTGGGTGGAAGTGGGGAACCTTTGTTGATTTAGTTGGAAATGGAATAGTGGAGGTGGAAATACTAAGAACACTACAGCGTTTAAATACAAAAGCTTTCAAGTATAACTATAGCTTATCAGTGTTCAATGGAATATACTTTACTAAGTTTGACTTCCTAGTACCATTCACTTGTTTGCAAAGCCAACTAATAAACATTTGGCAATTAACTGGAATCCTGATAGGTTCCAAGAGAGAAGTATATTTTGTCAAATATAACATGAAATAGCCATTATTATGGGCCAAAAATGCATCAGGGTAGGTGTTCTGTATTAAATCAAAGGTTAAGCCTTGGCTGTTTCTATAAGCTAAACAGAACAATATTTTTGCAAGATGTTTACACAAAACAACTCTCTCTTTTTGAAACATCTGGTATACATTTTAGATAGGAGCCATAAAAATCAGAGATTTTTTTCTGTTCAAGTTGTTTATGATTGATCCTACAGAAAACCTCACTACACTGGACAGATAAAGATGGAGATCTTTTTTTTATTTTTTGGAACAGAACAAAAGGCAGTTATCCCTTTTAAGAATACAGAATGTATGTAGTCCTTTAATGAACTGCACTTCTCCTGTAAAATACTGATAAATTACACAGGACTTCTGTGAAATAATAAAGATGCCTTATCTTGAATTCAATGGGAAAACAACCTTTTATGATTAATAAAGATAATTATATTTTGATAACTATCATAATATAGCCAATAATGTTGTTGTTTCTGTTGAAGTTGATGATGTAGATTGTAAGCATATTTTCCACAATGGTAATATCACTGTCATGTTTTGTTGATGTTTACCTAAGCATACTGAATCATACAGAAAAAGTCAAAAAAGATCATGAAGAAGAAAAAAGATGACATAAAAAACAAACAGATGATGATGTTGTTGTTTTGTTGTTGTTGTTGATGATGATGATGATGATTGTGATTATTATGATGATGACAACAACAATGCTGAATGAAAGTGATGATAAAGAGAATGATGATAATGGTGATGTTGAAAAGATGATGATGAATGATGATTATGATGAAGTCAATGATGATGTGATGATAATGAAGATAATAAGGATGATGTTAATGCTATGGCTGTTGCTGATAATAAATTTTCTGATGATAACTGATAATGAACAAGGTGATTACAATGATTGTCAAGAAAATGATAGTGGTGATGATGATGATAAAATAAAGAAATGCGGAAAAACTGAAACAAATGAAATTAACTCCTATATAGTGTAAGAATAAATTAACATGACAGTTGAAGACTTGCAAGTCGGCCAATGTTTATGGAAATTGCAAGACTGCTCTTGGAAAAAAAAACTGTACTGAATAATATATAAAACGTCAGGCTTTTGTAATGTTACTTTCAGGCTGGCATCTGTGCATTGTATTTTCTCACCTTCTCATGTTTACATATCCAGTAAATATTACAACAAAATGATGCAACAAATTCATGAATATAATCAAATGGTGACCTGCAGATTTGAAATTGAGAAACAATAGTGCAAATGTACTACTGGTTCTGCGAGCCCAAGTGTTCTCCAATAATTGACTGGAATAAGAAATAGTCTACAGATAGATTGAATCCAAATATAGACAAATTAATGTACCTACCACCAACCAGTATGAGCAAAAAAATAAAACGCCCTGTATTTCAAATGATCGCATTACAGTCTGTTTTTTTTCCAAAGATACAATATACTTAGTCAATGTTTAATACATACCCCTGATGTTTTAGATTCTTGTATTCCTACATTAGCAGATGCTGACATAGACTCTGGAGTTATAGGGGTGACTGGAGATATAGGCAAGTCCACATTCTGGTCCAGAGGAATGTCTGAATGTGGCAGGACTTTAAAAAGGCACATCAGGTACATCATCACAGACTTCTTGTCTGGCGTGTCGACATTTACATCTAAAATGTCAATCAGATTTGTTGTTAAAATGATACAATGGTATACAGTCTTACAGGTATTTCAAACATGGTAGATATTGCTTTTACAGCCTTTGGCCTGGTTTGTATGAGATACATTTGTATGTAAATTCTGGACGGACATTAGCTGCCAGTTTAAGGTACTTGATCCAAAATTCTGTTGAAAACATTTTCTCCATTTTTTCTGTTTGTGATTTCGGCATTTTCTGAGCGACGCAAAACTTACTGCTGGTATGAGTTATGGTTACAGTCAAACTATGTTGAAATAACTATCAAGAATAAGAAATCACACACAAAAAAAAAGCCAAATACCCTTATGGGTCCATTAAGTTTAAAACTGACTGTTTTTTGTACTTGCACTCTGATAAGGGGTTATGGAGATCCCAGCTGAGCCTGTGCTCTTTACGGGATATAAACCCAGGATCTCCTGGTTCTATGTCAAGACTATACCGCAGCACCTTATCCGTTAAGCTAATTTTAAGTGAAATTTTAAATGTAATATGTGAATAATAGCCCCTTATCTCTTAATTAAGATGAAAATTTAAGGAATAATGTGTGATTAACATACGGACATTAACCTACAAAATGTTTTTACAGGGCATACCTCCTGCAGTTCACACTTTAAATCCCCATTTAATTTTAATCCCTACATAACTATCCTTGTTCATGATGGTTTGATCAAACACATAACCCTGGCTTTCTTCTGTCTATACACCACACTAACATTTGATTATTACTGATGAAAAGCTGTGCACCCTCACCCCATTACACAAAATGAGACACTTCTGGATTTCCAATTACTGACATGAGTGGATGCTTCAAATAAAACATACCTTCAGGATCTAGAAGTCTGTCCACACCAAGATGTTCATGAGCAACAGTGAAAGCATGTTCCAGGCACTCCTCCGCTGTCTTTGTTAACAGATCATCATAGTTAAACAAGTCTGGCCTGAAATTAACAATAACACACAGTTAAATAACCCTGGCCTGAAAATAAAATTATCCAAAGTGAAACAAGTCTGGCCTGAAATACAAAACAGATCAACTATTTAAATAAGTCTAGCTGGAAATAATCTAGTTATTTTGGTATAAATACTAACTAGATAATGCACAAATGATGTTACCATGTTACGATAACAGTTTGACATGAATTACGCCTTCTACAGAAATTCAGAATCTGACTGACTTTAACATCTTTGAATTTGCAACAAAACCGATTCCTGACCTATATCGGGCATATAGATGAACCCAACAGATTATATTTTTTCTTCAAACTTTACTTCTTAGCTGTATTAACCATTTTCAAAAGATACTTCATAAGGACAGACATAACAGCAGAAACTCAGAGGTCAGTGGTCATAAGATACCACCACTACCCTCAAACTACCCATCAGTTTCCAATGGAGATTTTAACCAACTTACTACACTGCTTATTTTACCAACTAATGACTATGTTATAGTCAGGTCATAAATAAGACAATCCCTTACATGCTTCCGAAGTTTTTGTCAATTATCCAAGAAATATGGGAAATTATCTAATTTCAGCTTCTGGAAGGATCTAAACCCATAACATCTAGTGGAGTAAACACAATTCTATAATACTAGTGCTGTTTGGTTAGTATGCATATACTTTCCATGATGACTTGTTATATAATTTATAGGTGGCCCGGGGATATAGTGGTAACCAGCTCAACTGTCAAGTTCAAGTCTCGGCCCAAGCACATGCTCTGAAGTGTGTCCCACCTCACTAAGTGGCCACTACTGGTTCTTTCCAGGAAAGATGGCTTCAAGTGTATTGGTGCTATACACTGGGCATAAGAACGAGACTGTCTATTAGCAAAAAGCTAGGCTATGTTATCCAGACAGGCCTGTCTCTTAAAAATTTCTTTGTCTGTGTTCGTGGGGCTTTCTCTCGCTGTGTCTCACTGTCAGATTGCTGTGTGTCTAGTAGAGGATGAATTTGGTGCCCTGAGTGGCTGCCTTTGTACTAAGTAAAGTCCCTTTAAAGTTGTTTATCATGAACAGGGTGCTTTATAAATCTGGTGTAATGTATATAACATATATAATTTTCAGTCTTTAGGGTAATCAAGCAATAGTAACCCCATTCATACTAGTGGTCATCTACTGACCACACATGATCAGTAAACATTATATGACTTTTGAAAGGCACAGACCCAAACACGATTGGGAACAGTTTTCAAGTCTGGAGGCAATTGCGACCTTGACCTCTGTCAAAGTAACCCATAAAACAACATCTATTGACCACAGGCAGTCACCCTTTAAAGTTTAACAACAAAAGTCCTAAACATTCTTCAGTTACTGACTGGAAACCTGTATCAGCCTGCCTGAAAGTCACTGTGACCTTCCAGCTACTATTTCCAAAGACAATAAGAGTCATCAACTGAACTTGGCGGCATAGACTAAAGCAATCTCCACTCACTGATAAAACGTTGCTTTCAGTCCAAAGGTCATGGTGGCACTGGCCTTTGAATTAATACATCCAAAATAAAGGGGGCCATCTACTGACCAGCATCAGATGTTGACTGGATATAATTTTTAGCCTTAATGTCACTATGGGCTTAGGCTTTGACATACTTCAATTTATACTGCAGACTACAAGCAATCACTGTATGAAGTTTGGTGACTGTAGGCCAAAGCATTCACCAAATATTGATCAGAGACCATAGAGAGATACATAGGATACTTGTAAAACACTTTTCTTCTTTAAAGGCCTCCCTACTGGTAGCACTTACAGAAACACTGAACTTACTTGCAATGATATATTTAAGCACTTAAATTCTAAATTTACTTGTAATGATGTATTTAAGCACTTAAATATTAAACTTACTTGTAGTGATGTATTTAAGCACTTAAATATTAAACTTACTTGTAATGATGTATTTAAGCACTTAAATATTAAACTTACTTGTAATGATGTATTTAAGCACTTAAATATTAAACTTACTTGTAATGATATATTTAAACACTTAAATATTAAACTTACTTGTAATGATGTAGTAAAGCATTGAAAGCAAGGCCACTTCTCCAGCTAGTTGTGAAGTTCTTTACATCAACTAATGCATATCTGAAATATTAAACAAAAGTATATCAGTTGTATCACATTAAAATGTGAACTGTATCGTATCAAAATGTGAGCTGTATCGCATCAAAATGTGAGCTGTAGCACATAATAATGTGAGCTGTATCGCATCAAAATGTAAACGGTATCACACAAAAAAGATAGCTGTATCGCACCAAAATGTGAGCTGTATGCATCAAAATGTGAGCTGTTGCACATCAAAATGTAAATGGTATCACACAAAAAGTGAGCTGTATCGCACCAAAATGTGAGCTGTATTGCATCAAAATGTGATCTGTAGCACATCAAAATGTGAGCTGAATCACATCAAAATGTAAATGGTATCACACAAAAAAGTGAGCTGTATCGCACCAAAATGTGAGCTGTATCGCATCAAAATGTGAACTGTATCACATCAAAATATGAGCTGTATCGCATCAAAATGTGAGCAGTGTCGCATCAAAATGTGAGCTGTATCACATCAAAATGTGAGCTGTATTGCATCAAAATGTAAACACTACCATAAAAAAAAGTTAGCTGTATCACACCAAAATGTGAGCATCAATATTGCATCAAAATGTAAACTTTATCACATGATAATGTTAGCTGTATCACATGAAAATGTGAGCTGTAGCACATGAAAATGTGAGCTGTATCACAACATACTGTGAGCTGTATCACATCAAAATAATGAGCTGTGTCACACAAAAATGTGAGCTGTAGCACATAAAAACAATGAGCTGTGTCACACAAAAATGTGAGCTGTAGCACATAAAAACAATGAGCTGTGACACATAAAAATGTGAGTTGTAGCACATCCAAATGTGAGTTGCATCACATTAAAATGTTAGCTGTATCACATTAAAATGTGAGTTTTATCACATCAAAATGTGAACTGTAGCATATCAAAATGTGAGCTGTAACACATTAAAATGTGAACTATATCGCATCAAAATGTGAGTTGTATCACATCAAAATGTGAGTTGTATCACATCAAAATGTGAGCTGTAGCACATCAAACTGTGAACTATAACATATCAAAATGTGAACTGTATCACATCAAATTTTATGAACCTCAACATAACAGCATCTTTCTAATTAGGAAAACAAGTTTTTATAATTATGTAAGATGTAACTTAATTTTACTTCAATATAGCATTTTAAGACAATTTCATCAAAGTTGTGAATCTTTTGTATCAAGTACACAGAAATGTTACTGCCTAAACATTACATTTATGTTTTGAAACAATATCTTGCTACTCTAGGGATAATGCTAAATCATTTAATTTCGTTGCCATGGCATTAAACCCAATGGCTATTACTGACTTCTCATAGATTTCAAATTTTACTGAATAAAATTTAAGTTCTTTCAGACAATTATCATGGATTGGTGCTACCAAGAAATCCACGAAAAATGCAACTCCAACAAATAATACAGATTCAATATTTGTTAATTAAAAACTTTGATAGATGTGTTTTCTTGTCAATTTACACAAGGAGCGGGGGAGGGGGTGGGGTGGTGGGGTGGGGAGGGATGCTGATTTACACTGTACACACAAGAAGGGTATCAGGTGGGGTATGCACCTAGAAAACTAGTAAATATCTCATACAATATGCAATATGTTACCTGTTTATCAACATGTCATTGCTAATGTTATTTCCTGTTGAATTATTACACTTCTTACAAACCACTAGGAATCTCTTATGAACTACTAATTACTCTCAGAGTCAAGCTTTTTAAACCATACTGAAACATTTTTAGGTTACAGTAGCAACTTTCGAGCTTTTGATGGAGGAGGTAACCCCCTGGAAGACTCTAAGGACATCGTTTCCGACAAGGGTCAACACCTGGGTAAAGTCACCAACACAACATTCACAACCTGCTGGTTAATTTCCTCAAATGAAAGAATGCTACATCCAGTTTTGAAGCCATAGAGGCGATTCAAAGTCGGCAGCTGTTCAGAGGAGGAGCATCCCTAGCCTCACAACTCAGAAATTCATCCCATTTTAAAGTAGACCTATATAATGTAGTCATTTATTTGTTTTGGGCTTGGAACCCTTTTTCAACAAACTTCCATGTTCCAAAATGCCAATGTACACATTTTGTCTAAGTCCAACAAACTTTAACTCTACAATACTTGAACCCATGGCTGCATGTAAGATAACGCCATATCTACAGATATTTTATTTAAGAAATAATGTATAAAAAAATGTGTTTTAACATTATTAATACACAGAAAGAGGTTATACATCTGCTGAATATTTCACGAGGGTATAGCCCAAGTGAATTTTTCTGGCGATGTATAACCGATTTTGAGTGTATTAATTAAGGTAAAAACACGATTTTGCTATACATTATTTCGATTCTAATATGCCCTTAATCTAAAACAGTAGATAAAATATAGTAACGCTCTTTCTTGGTCGCAACAAAAACATTGAAGTCATCGCAACTTAGCGTAACGTCATTTTACTGTAAGCATGCTTTAACAGAAACAAGCATATTAGAATTAAAATTCTTCTTCAGTCGTAAGGCTAAATTACTATCTAATAAGGGCATTTTCCGATCTTAACCGCAATCTTAATAGCTAAACAGAGACAGATAAATAATAGTTACCCAGCAGTGGACTGTCTACACCACACCAGCAGTGTCCTCTCCAAGTTTGTCTGTCGTAGGTCATCCATCAAATCTTTCATAACATCTTTAACCTGTAACAACAAATTATTCTAACATAATATTTCCTTCAAATTTTTTTTTTATTTACAATAAGTGTCCTCCTATTTCTTTTCAATATAAAACTTAAGTTACAGAAGAATCAAAACTTAAGTTGAAATATTACATAAATCTCTGGATTTTAGCTAGATTTTATAAAGCATGAAAATGACAAGAAGAGGACTTTTTTCGTGGGATAGCACGAGATCATTAGTGGTAATTCAACTGATATTGTAACCTAAATGTTATTTTTACTGCCTGAAACTGCAGCCTGAAATAAAGGTGGGAGTTTCTGGCACTGATATAGATATAATGAAAATTTAATAACAAACAGTTTCCTGTGTTTTGTTTGTCTTTGTTCTTCCTGGCATATTTACAAAACATGCTTTTTGCAGGTCTTGCTGTGCAAAAACCCAGTACAGATAAACTGTATTTCAACATTTTGTTTCAGCCATAAAATACATAGAAGTTCCACCAAAACAAATTAAGATATAAAAGCCATAAAATCATCAATTGAGAAACTTGTACACAATCTAAATCCCATAATCCCAACAGCAAACTCCCTCATTACATCAAACCAATCTAGGATAATTTTATCTAATTTGAGACTGTAATATATCTTAGATCATTTCCCCATCTATTGATGCTGGGGCTCATTATCTACTTTTCCTCTGCAAACCATATTTTTTATTTCTAAATTAGCACAGTTTAACTTGTTTTTGAAATCATAGTAAATTACATTTAGATTTGTTGCTCTGTAATTCATGATACTATTTTAGCATGTCAAACAACTGAAGTATGTAAATTACTTAACTGATACATCAGCTGACACAAGTGTTTTATTTAAACCAGAACACTTGTTATTTATATAGCATGACAATGGCATTATGTCAAATTTTGACTAAAGGATTTTTTAATAAAAGAAAAGAAATGCACTTTATAAAGTTTCAGTTTAGTCTGTAATAATTTACTAAGAAAGCTAGAAGCTTATCTGAACCAGTCTCTAGTCTAGGAAAGTTTTATACAAATTTTTTATACCAGAGGACAATGAAGGCCCTGTATCTCTCACCTGAATTACTTCTTACTTCTTTAAACTTGACAACCATTCTGACAAAGTTTCATAAAGATCAGAAAACTTGGCCTCTGGAGTGTCAACTAACAAGGTTTTTTGTTGTTGATAAAATGACCTACTTGTTTACCTAAGACAACCTAGTTTCGAACTTTACCTAGATTCCATGAAGGTAAATAAACATTTTGACAAAATTTTATGAAGATCCAGTAGAAAATGTGACCTCTAATGTGTAACTAAGGGTTTTCTATGATTTAACTTAGTGACTTAATTCTTGCCTCAAACAGCTGTTTCGAACATAGACATAAATTTCACAACAGTCTTACATGTTTCAACAGAACAGGTAGAAAATATGGCCTCTTGAGTGTTAACATGTGTTTTCTATCAGTTGACCAAGTGGCCTTGTTTTTGACCCTATATAACCCAGTTTAAATTGACCTAGATTTTATAAAGACAAACCTTCTAATCAGGTTTCAAGGCATTGAGAGTTTTACCAAGGTATTACATGATCTGATCTCATGACCTAGTTTTTGACCCCAGATGACCCAGTTTCAATCTTTTCAAAGATTATATAAAAATGAATCATCAGACCCAGTTTCATATAAATCAAGTATAAAATATGAACTCTAGATTGTAATAACATGGTTTCTCTAAGATTTCGTCGAGTGACCTAGTGACCTAGTTTTGACTCCAGTTTCAGAGTTACAAAAGATCTTATTAATGCAAGCATTTTGACAAGTTTCATTATTACTGAGCCACAACTGTGATCTCTAAAGCATTAAGTGTAAAACATTAACAACACACAATGAAAATAGACACCAAGTGCTCAGGTGTGCTAAAAAATCCATGAAATATTCATAAAGAAATAGAATCCAAACAATTTATTATATTTATTCACAGTTAATTTAACTGTTCTCCATCCTTTCTATGCTTCATTCTGAACACTCTGAAACCACACCTATCATTCATGCAATAATTTGAAAAGCAGCACTTTATTTGGAATGAATACATCTATTTGGACAGAAGGTATCAATTTCTTTGTGTAAATCTATAATATTATGCATCTTGCATAAAATATCAGGACTTAATTGATTAGCTTGTACTTCTATTTCATTAGGAGCAGTTTTCCCTATTAAATATGCCTACACATCTATCTACTGTTGCTATGAGAATTACTGTAAAATGGGGAGATTTCCTTTGCAAAATTTTCAAGATATTGTCAGTGTTTACATTCTTTTTGACTGTTTACTAATGTATGAAATAACATGTTTAAGCATATTAACCTTTAGCCTGATGGCGGCAAGCAATTCTCCCTTTGCGACCAGTGCAGACCAAGATCAGCCTGCACACTATCCAGTCAGTAAATTTTCCGTGAATACCCCTTTAAATAATAAGTGGTACTGCCCAAACTGAATGATGGACCAGTCCATTATAGAAATATAGCAGGCTAGTTTAATTTTCTGCTTTACTGATGTTGTTAATAAATTATGTAATCAACACTGCTATCATCTTAATTGAATAGAAATATCTTACCTCTTTTAACTACACTTCTCTGTACCCACTGCTCTATAGCTATTTAATTCCAGCTATATATGTATAGTGTGTATTTAGATTACAAGAAATGTTTATTTACAGTCAGCGAGTAAGTGCAAACTTTAATTAAACAAAATTTAATTTTTTTTGAATATTTTTTTCCAGCCCTCAATTTCAAACCATTACAAATGGTGGAGATGAAACAAAGGGAGATAACCTTTCTCTGACACACAATTCATTATATAGTAATTATAAAGTGTCTCATAATAACCTGCCAATGTAGAATAATAGACCATACAAGTCCAAGAGTAAGTTTCTGGTTCCCGTCAACAATGTCGTTACTGCTGATGTTCACCAACTTTATCTGAAATTGAAAGAAAATTCATTAAACTTTTAACTCCATTTCATTCACAACAATCAGTCTGCTTTTTCATGCTGACTAATTCAAGGATCAATTACACTTTATTACATTGTAACTGTATACAGCAAACAAAGTGGGATCTTGCTGACTTAAAAGGTAAATCTATAGTTAAGTCATAGGTTACAGAATACTAAATTACATCCAGCTTTCTGTCATCTTTTCCACAAGGTTACATACACTCTTCATTAAGTAAAAACCAGGATAAAACTACAACATGTAATTTGATGAATTTGCTATGCAGTTGTCCCATTTAAGGACACGCTTAGTGGTACGAAATATTGTGTCACATAATATAGCAATAAAATAACAGGTACCTTGAAACACAGCAAAATCGTTCAAGAATTTTTTTTTTTTTAGGTTGGTTACTTCTAGCTATGCCTAGCATCATCTACATACTTGGTACTGTAAAATCATTTAATTTCATGGGCATGAAATTTTGAGGTTTTGGTCAAAACGGCAATTTTATGGGGATATGAATTCATGGATTTCGACTTTTGAACATAAAATGAATGGAAATTTTACTTGTTCGTTGGGATTAAATTTCGTGGATTGACTCAATTATGAAATCCATGCAAATTAGTCCCCCACGAATATTAATGATTTCACAGTATACTGTTTACAGGTTGAAATATTTTCTTTTTTTAGGAAAAGCACAGTTTAATAGCGGCAAATGATGTTTAAAATGGTTGAAACATCACTTAATGGTCACAAAACTTGGTCCAAGAAAAAAAGCTGAGTTTAGAACCATTGTTAATATGCTGTGCCTAATAAATGAACAAAATTTTTCGATGCTGTAATTAAAAATTAATATATATCGGCAATAAAATATGTTTAAACTGAGTTTTAATGTCACTTTTAAAGCTCAGCATCTGAACTGCGCCAAAACTAAAATTTCTAATCTTAGAAATTTCCCAGACAGCAGACAATCGGAGACACTCCACTTACAATTGACCTCAGGAAAATCTCTTCAACTAAATAGACCTACAAAATACCAGCTCGCCTTGGAAACCATTTCCTATTACTTTGTGCTTCCAGTGGGAGATTTATTGAATAATTAACTTGTGGGACTTCTTCAGCAACATCTTCAGACACAGCTAATTTAACTAGTTTGCTCTTAGCATTTAGCCTGCTAAATTTCTAAAATGGACTGGTCTATCATTCAATCTGGACAAAACCATTAATTATTCAAAGGGGTGATCACTGAAAATTTACTGACTAAATAGCGAACAGTGCAGACCATGATCAGCCTGCACGGTACCATGCAGGCTGATCTTGGTCTGCACTGGTCGCAAAGGCAGAATTACTTGCCGCTGGCAGGTTAAAGGTTAGCAAATGAAAGTTGAAGGTTTGTGAAGGAAAGATTTGTAGGAAATTGTGTAACATTTAAATACAGCTTTTTGACAAGACTTTTATTGCCTAAACATGACATTGTAAAGATGTTGTGTTCTTTGATTCTGAACAAACAATAAATATGTCAGAATAAATTCAGTGTAATCATCTTAATGGGAGCTGGTTGTTTATGTAGATATACATTGAATGGTGTTCTCCAGATGTCCAAATCCGTTGGCATTTTCAAACACTCTTTTCCCTAATACATAAATGTTAGTCGTTTACAAGAAATGCAATCAAAAACTTCTTTCAAAATGACTTACATTTAAGATCAGAAAAATGTATGTCTGACAGATTCTAAGTTACAGACATCAGCGTTTTCACCCGCCCGCTTAGCTCAGTAGGTAGAGCGTCGGTCTACGGATCACGGGGTCGTGAGTTCAATCCTCAGGCTCCGTGACTATTTGATAAACGACATTGTGTCTGAAATCATTAGTCCTCCACCTCTGATTCATGTGGGGAAGTTGGCAGTTACTTGCGGAGAACAGGTTTGTACTGGTACAGAATCCAGGAACACTGGTTAGATTAACTGCCCGCTGTTACATGACTGAAATACTGTTGAAAAACGGCGTTAAACCCAAAAAACAAAAACAAACAAAGGTGATATTCTCCAACTCAGACAGATTTTACTTAAACCCTTACCCTGCTAAATTTCTATAATGAACTTGTCCATCTTCCAATTTGAACAGTACCATTAACTGTTTAAAGGGGTGCCTACCAAAAAGATACTGACTGAATGGCGAACAGTGCAGACCATCATTAGCCTGCACCGATGCACTGGTCGCAAAGGCAGAATAACTCGCTGCCAGCAGGCTAAAGGTTAAAAAAACACCTTTCTCCGAGCTTGTTGCTAACTCATTAACAAAGACATCAATGAGTCAATACCATTTTCACACAACCTAATAAACCAATGATTTGATAAGATCTCTACAATGAAATTGACACTAAAAGGCCTCACTAAAAGTCTTGTTGACACTGATTTCCAGGAATCGATAACAGTCTCCTACATTCCATGTATGGAGTATTTAACTGATGATGCCGTAAGAATGCTTTTAACCAACAAAGTGACAGAAACACCATAATGATACACTATCCAAATTGTGGATAATGCTATCATTTTCAGTAAAATTTACAAAACGATAAATTAAAAAGACAAGGGAAAATGTTGCAGTAGCCTCTCCAGAACAATGACCAGCTATGAAACAAGAATTCTTAACAACATGATTATCTAGTGGCAAAACAGAAGGGATGCAAAAATTACCTAATCAGTAGCATTAGTGTGGAAAGACTAAACAGACCATCAAGGTACAATTTCAGACATAGACAGACAATATAATGGAACCAATGACCAGCCTGCCTGTATAGCTCAATAGGAAGAGCGCTGATCTACGGATTGCAAGATCGATTCTTGGGTTTTATTTTGTTGGGTTTAATGTCGCACCGACATAATTATCGGTCATAATTATGGTGACTTTCAGCTTTGATGGTGGAGGAAGACCCCCAGGTGCCCCTCCATGTATTATTTCATCAAGAGCAAGCACCTGGGTAGAATCACCGACCTTCCGTAAGCCAGCTTGATGGCTTCCACACATGAAGAATTCAACGCCCCGAGTGAGGCTCCAACCCACATAATTGAAGGTAAAGTGATTTGAAGTCAGTGACCTTAACCACTAGGCCATGGAGGCCCCCAGGGAACCAATGCTATAAAACACATTTAATCAGCTGTGCTAAACAGGAAATAATAATTTTCACAGAAGCTAATGAACAATCTTGTTGATGAGATAAAGGAACAATAAAATGATGTTAAAAGTCTGGCTGACACAGATTTACAGAAATCAATATGTCTCCTGTACTTTTATTTTATACATGCAGGCACTCTATCAAAATAACAGAATCTGTTGGAAACACTATGTCTGTCAACCTATAGTTAGGTGAACAGGAATTCCAAACGAAGTTTGAATTTCTGATCAGTTTTAACTGAAACAAGACTTACATTGTCATCATCGTTATTGGTTAAAAATGGTCAACTAACCAAATACATTTCTGCAGAGGAATAGAAGATTTTCAGGTCTTATTTAATAGTTGTTACTAAAGAAATAAAAACTGTGTTTGTTACTGACCCTCTGCGGAAATACAGGGATCAGTTTAATAAATAGTAACGATAGAGACAGCTGACTACCACATGTATTTTTATGAAGGTGGGGAGAGGGGGACAAGAGAGAGGGGGAGGGGGGCAGCATTGGGTCAGTAACATACCCAGTAAATAGTCAGCATCATGGTAAACTCTTCGCTTAAACAACTAAAGAAACATTACAGAGTTCATAAGAATCAACCAGCCACCCTCAAAAAAAAACACTGTCTAAGTCTGTCAAACCCTAGCAACTAGTACTACAACATAGCAGCCTGTCTCCTATCTTCACCATATAACTTTGTAAAACTTTTAAATGTGTTTTAAAACTGTTTAAATCAAATACATGCTTCCATAAATGTCAGCATTTTTTTCTAAATTATATGGCATCAATTTTAGTTTATTGTCATAAATCTGGATTTATTATGATTGATTTATATCTTCCAAATCTTAATTCATATTTTTTTCCCTTGCTCATTAGCATTGTTTCTTGTTTTATTGTGATTTATCTCTTTGGGTTTTATTGTGTGAAATTACATTTCCTTGTTGAAGCTTTCCGCAACTGTCAGCTGCATTACAAAGTTTCCGTGTTTCCGGCCTGCACTTTCTGATACTTGTGAACACAAAATAATGATTAAATAACCCTATCATGGTGTCACAAATCAAATCAATAGTTACAATAAAACAGTTCCTAGGAGAATCTGGCATGCATTCATATGCAAATATGATTCAAAACAGCCAAATGTCACAATCGGTTGACTCTCTGGTTTTTAGTTTTTATTGGTATGATCTGTGTGTTTATTTGTTTGTTCATATTAAAGCTTTTTTACAGCCGCCACCAGTAACCCATACAGACGACTCCTCCAGAAGACTGTTAGTAATGTTAGTGGGAGGATAGTTCAAGATACAGAAGACGCCCAATTCAAGAAGCTCCCCTGGTTCTTTAGTGTGCCAAGTGTAAAGCACCAATACAATGGACTCTTATCTCAATGTAAGAGCAGCAGGAGCTTAAACTATTCTTTCACTCTGCATGAGTTGTCTGCCTTTTCTTGTTATTAATTTCAGGCCTCGATATCATTCCACATGCCGCATCAATTTGTATCGTAACACAAAATTCATAATTTATTTAGGACACTTTCTTGTGCAAGGAACATAAAATAATAAAACAGGTGAAAAACTTCAAGCAGATGAAAACAGGATTGAATCATTTATTTTCCTGCAAGGACAACCACTCTCTACTGATTATCTTAAAAGAATTCATTACTGAAACTTCCAGTTAGTTCCTTTCCGAATGGGGTGCATTTATTTTAAAAGTTAACATTTTTTCAGTGAAGGTGGGAACTATTTTGACAGTACTTTTAGATACCAGTATTAGAGCTTAACAAAGTGTTTTGTCTGGATTAAGATATATGAAACTTTATTAAATCTATATAACCCGGATCTGTGAAGATTTCATTGTGTTTCATTTAACCTGGTAGGCGTTCTTGACTGATACAGCATTTTGAAAACTTCTTTTTTTTGTAATTAAAAATTTGTTATTGGCTGCATGGCTATAGTCTGTTGCAGCTTTTTCTTTCTAGTTACCCCTGGCATGGCTCATAACAGTATCAATGTGCAAATACTTCGTTAGAGCAAAAAACACTGTAAAGACAGAACTATGTTTTTCTTTGCATAGAACAATGAACAACACACTGCAGGGAAAGAAAAATTGTTTCTGTCTTTTTGTAAGAGGTAGCTTATTAATTTTCTCACCAAATTTTAATAATCAATTCAAGCCAAAACCTTTGATAAGGAAACGCATGTGATAACTGTCTTTGTTAGGAGGCTTCCACTTGTTGCAGGTGTCAGGTAAAACAAGATTCACTATATTTCCTGTTACGCTCCACTGCAGACAAAATGGTGACACATAAAAATTCTTTAAGGTTAAAATGCAAACTCTTAAATCTCCCTTTTAAAATCAATCACTTTTTTGTGAGCTATCAAACTATAAAACTGACATGTTTGATGTAAACATTGCAAACATTTGTAGCCTTTGTTTATGAATATTCTAACACCTCAGTTACTCATTATACATGCATTTTGTTTAGAAGATAAAGAATAGAAAAAAAAATTACCAGCTGCCTCATCAAAAATCAATATACTCCTAGACATCAAAGAATAAGAGCAAACATTCTACACACTCTGAATTATGTAAGGCATAAATTAAGAATCATATATTATAGAAAACACACAAAAGTCAAAATCCAAACTATTGACTACATCAATGGGTAAGAGTGTTAAGGGCATTCCTGAATGATGTTCCTTAAGTATGTTTAAGCTTCTTCAGGAAGCATAACTTTGAAAAGATGAAACAAGATTGAATTTGGCACAAAAAAAAATCAGAAGTTAAACTTAAAATAAATACAACATGTTGAATCACAGCCTTTTACTTTAACATTTTAACAGACCTGTAGCATGTCCTTGAGATATGCAAATTATCAACATATCACTGATAAATTGATATCTAATTGCGTAAAGAGTGAATGATGCATGTAAATTTTATCAGAGACAGGGCAGGCATAGCATGATTATATATTCATACCTAGGTTTTAAATCCTAGACAGTAGTGGTATAACTGTGTATATTCCCCTCTTTCAGTTTACGGTGACACAGTAATATCCAACAAAAACACACCCATAAAACACAGAAAAATATTATGATTTTATTCTGGGTTATCTGTAGATATTATCCAGTAAAAAACATTCACTAAATGAACTCCATACCATCTCAAAACACAGCATGAAATTATACACTGCTCCATGAAAAAAATAACACCTCCAAACTGAAGAGTAAAATCTTATGAAGAGCCAACAAGCCTGCTGGAGTTACCTCCCTTCAATACTGATTTTTTCTCTGGGCACTAATCAATTGTCTATATTGTAACAAATCCATCAAAAACTCGCACAGCGTCAAAATACATCAGTTAATCATCTAATCCATTTCATTTCCCAGTTATATCTTAATTAATCCCATAATTCAGTAAACATAAATAAATCTGCAATCAATATTTACAGAACAATTTAATTAATTACTCATCAATTTTTTTAATAAATCCATCAAATAAACAGTAGCGATATATGAAAACAGAAATTTCTCATTTACAAAATGGGGACTATTAAAGTAATTGTTTACAATAGATCGCTTCATTAAGTTTATACGATTTCTATTGTTATAACAAGTGCTTACCGAGGCATAAAATCGGCCACAAACACAATGACACCTATATCTGGGGATTTAATGGTTGTAAACCTACTGTCGGTATATTTTATGAATGAAATGTTTTCCTTTAAATATATGTATGACAGGTAAAAAGAAAGTGTACCTTAGACGAATTGGAATGCTTAATGGCTGTGTTATTAAGTTCAGAAAAGCAGCAATAGACTACTTTTGCAAGAAGTAGGATGATGCAAGCAAACCTTAATCTGTAGGTGAAACCATAGGAGAATAAACTTGCTGAAAGCATAAATGAAATGCCATGGAATCACTCTCGAGGTTAACTATGCCACAGAAGCAAACGCCCAAAAGCCCTGGAACTATTTCCTGGATAACGACTGGAGTGTGATGTAGGATTGTGGACAAACTTTACTTACATTGTACTGTTTTTCAAGGACCTCAAGCACCCGGTTCACATTGTTGATGTGATGAACTCGCATTCGTCCCTTCTCTCGAACCTGGAAACAAAATATTGATGGATTTTTTTTACAATTATCAGTTTCACAAACTCTGTAATAAAACAATGTACCAAATAACTTCAAAGAAACCAAACACCATAAATTATTACCTATCAAAATCTAAATAAATAACATCCTTTCTTGCATTTTAATAACTTTTCTTTCTTTACCTTGTGTTTACACAATCTTTTAAAGACTATATCTAATCATGTCACAGCTTCGTCCTTAATTAAAAATCTAGGGAGAATGTGTAAGTGAACTTAAGCAGATCATTTGGTAGGGAATTCTAGCAACCGTATTCCGCAGCCAGGGTTTAAGTCCCACTTTGACTATTTTTCTAACCATGTGAACATAAAGTTATCTGTTGATTTTACCTGCGGAGATCCACTCAGAACTTCTATGAGAGACAGCAAGTGTGTTCCGTCCCTCAGGTCTGTAAACAGCTCCTCCAACACCGGCCTGCCAGACTGAAATTAAAATACAATGAACTTCAGGCCATGCTAAATAAGATAATATATCCCTGCCTGGTCATTACCTTAGATCTTTTGACTGGGCTGACAGTGTACTTTTTAACTATTTTAGATTGGTTTAACAGGTATCAAAATGCTGATCAGAACAAAGGTTAAAAACTTTAACCTGGTGACCAGTCTTAAAATTCAACTACCTGACTGGTTGCTTTTGAGCACAAATTTAAAACTGACCCATAGCAAAGCTGCACTCGGAAACTGGTTGCCAAATTTTGTTTTATATAATAACCTTGACACCAGTTTCTGCTTGCTTACATCTAGACTGGCTCCCCTTTGTTACTTTTTCCACTGAGTAGTCATTTTGTCAACAGATTGGGACAATGAATGTAACACTGGTCATTAAAAGATTTCTGTCTGGATAGTTTATTAGATAACATACTGTCTGAAAGCCAAATTCTATATTGTTTGACAGGATAGAAATAGTTGATTAACATTATAAAGATGCGTTTGTCCACAGGAAATTTAGTTAAGTCTACAAATGCTTCCTGTTCTTGCGACCTTAACCTTTACCCTGCTATAATGGACTGGTCCATCATTCAATTTGGGGTTTTCACTGAAAATTTACTGACTGAATAGCGAACAGTGCAAGGAAGTGCAGGCTGGTCTTGGTCGGCACTGGTCGCAAAGGCAGTATCACTTGCCGACAGCAGGCTAAAGGGTAAATATGTCTGTCTGGCTAGAACCATTGAATTTCCGTACGCCAGCTGGAGGGCTTCCTCACATGAAGAATTCAACACCCCCAGTGAGGCTTGAACCCACATCAGTAAGGGGCAAGTGATTTGGAGTCAGCGACCTTAACCACAAGACTACATAGACTCCAAATACCACATCTGGGTTTCCAGTTTGGAGAGGGGTCCCAAAGCTCAAGCATCTGATTGGTTGATTCTTGGCAATACTTTTGAAATTGACCAATGGCAGATTTGTATTTTGAGACTGGTCTCCTAACCCAGTTTTATGACCTTGGAACTTGGTGTCAACTTTTGCCTAATGTTGATGAATTAAACAAGAGCCGGCCATATTATTAAATGAGTATTCTACAGTTACCAAATCAATAAAATCTAGAAGACAGTAATCAAGACATTAACTCCTCAGAGAGCATTTTGTCTGTCCAATTCCGCAGCTGACAAGATACATAAAATGCAAAAAAAAAGTTAATTAAATTTTGTAATTTTCAGTACAGTATAATGTCTTGAATTATTGATCATGACGCAACACTGTTGTGCACATGGTGTCTCTGTAACAACCTTCCAACATTAACAGTTGTCACTAGGGTGTGCAGCGGGTGTGCAGCCTATTCATGTGCACGATATCCAGCCAATTTCAGAATAGAATTTTTTTTATGCAATACTGAAAACAGAATTAAAGAATTTAAACAATCAGATGAAAATGCATTACAAGATCTCACTCTGAGAATATTAACACTGGCTTGCATTTTACAAGACCAGTCTTATAATGCAACCAAGCCATTGGTCAATTTAAGGCAACAAATCAGATGCTACACTTTTAAGACTGGTATCCAATTCAGTTTTAAAATCATGAAAATACAGTCAAACCTGCTTGTAAAGAGCACCTCCAAATAGAGGCCACTACTATAAAACCTGCTTGTAAAGACCACTATTACATGACTTTGTACACACCACCCCTGTGAAAAAGGTTCACGAACTTCATGAATTTATTCATGAATTTTTAAGAATTCATGAATTATTTCATGAATTATCAAAAACGTTCATGAACTACAAGGAAAAGTTCACTAACTTAAATTCATGAAGTCTCAAGTTCAAGAATATTACTTTCATTTCATGAACTTGTAAATGTAGTTCATGAACATTTCAGAAAATCCATTCATTAATTTAAGAAATTCATGAACTTGAAAATGAAATTCAGATAATGATTGAAATTGTGATTCAGGAACTACAGGGTTATGACCCTGTAAGAAATGTTCTAGTACTAGTATTAAGTTCTTGAACATTCAAGAACTTCTGAAGAACTGTTCTTGAACCAGCATAAATGTTCTTAGACTGTGATTCTAGAACAATGATAGTTCTTGAACATTGGTTCAAAAACTGCAAAAGTTCAAGAACTTATAGAACTTTACCAGTTCCTGAACAGTTACTGTTGGTCTAGACTAAGACTAAGAACCAAAATTGTTCACAATTGAACACAGGTTCATTAAAAGTACTAAAATTCAAAACCTTTTTCTAGTTCAGTGTAACCAGTTCTTGAAGCCAATCGTGAGTTTCTGAACTGTTCATTCATTAAACATAAAATTTAGGTTTATTACCTTTTACAATAAATGAATAAGTTCATGAACTTTTCATGAATGTTCATGAACATTAAATTCACAATGTCACATGATCAGTTCCCATTATCTTGTTGCATGCTGGGAAATTTTTTGCACATGTGATTCAGCAATTTTTGAGAAGTTTGTGCAGCAAATAAGAAGGAAATAATTACCATACTACAGTTAGGAATGGTTTAAAAGGAACACGAGTATACTGAAAATCAAATAAGTAATTATGGTGTTGTCATAAATCGTTCATTTAAAAAAATAAAATCCTTTTAAAATGTCACAAGTTTTCACGACCCTGAGCAAAGCTAGTATCTGAATTTCAATCTTGAGATTAAAGTAAATTATACATTGTTTAACTTAATGTTTTGTATTTTATACAGCAATTGTTTACTTCTTATTATGCTCCCAATCCCACTCTAGTTTACTGTTTTACTCAACATGTCATTTGTCGAGGGTGGAAAATGTCATTGTCACAGTGACTCAGCAGAGACTAAAAGAAACACAGTCTCTGGCCAGGCTAACTGAACAACACTTTGACCTACAGGATTTTTTCTTGTATCAAGTCTACCCGAATTGTTAAAAGAATTCCATTACATGCAGATCTCTCAGGTTTCATAGTGTTAACTCCTACCAGGTTTCCTTGACTAGTTCATGAATTTGTTCATGAATAACTTCATGAACTTTTTCTTTTCTTTTTTTACAAAAATAGTTCATGAATAAATATTAATGAAAATCAAAATTTATGTTTCATGAATTTCAGTATTCATGAATAAAAATTCATGAAAATCAAAATTTATGTTTCATGAATTTCAATATTCATGAATTTGTTCATGAATTGAAATTCATGAATAAATATTCATGAGAATCAAAATTTATGTTTCATGAATTTCAATATTCATGAACTTGTTCATGTATTATTTTTAATTTATGAATAAGTTCATGAATATCGAAATTCATGAAACATAAATTTTGCTTCTCATGACTATTTATTCATGAACTATTTCATGAATTTGTTCATGAATAAATTCATGAAGTTCATGAACCTTTTTCACTGGGGCAGTCACCAGTCCATAGTATGTGCTATTGACCAGTCAAAACTGGAAGAAAATAGATATGAAAATAATTTAAACATTTATTGAATAGCTTGTGGGTCACTAGTCAAAACTATTGGCCCTTGGACCTTACGACCTTGGGCAGTATTTTTGACTATTGACTGGCAAGCCAATTTACCTGTGCTAAGAGACAACCTGTCAACAAAGACCAGTTTTTCCATTTCCCTAAGTGGTATTTATATACAGGTTCCACTATAAACCCAGAGAGGTCCTTCGCTATGTTCAACAAGGTCAAACATTCATATTTACAGGAAACAATGGCTATTTTTCCATTTTCATGGCCAAAACAGAAAGAAAAAGGACTACTAACCTTCGAAAGTTGTGAGTTGATCCATTTTGTGAATGTCTTTTTCTGAACATCTTCCCTCTCATCTGAAAAAAGAAGATAACATTATTTTACAAAATTTAAAAACTGCCATATACCTTATTACATCCAGGGTGCACACAGTTCTAGAGAGGTCGGTGACGAGGGGACTCATTTGGTACCTTGTTCAGTAATAAAATTACAATAAATGTTATGTTACTTTTTTTCTATAGATTGACACTTGTTTTAGAGGAGCGATTTGATTTTTATATCTAGATTATTTTTCATTATATTTCTTGGAATAACCACGAACAAATATATTTAGAAATAAACCTTTAGCCGGCTATTGTTCTAAAATGGACTGGTCCATCAATCAATTTGGGCACTACCATTTATATTTAAAGGGGTGTTCATGAAATTTTACTGACTGAATAGGGAACAGTGCAGACCATGATCAGCCTGCATGGCCGTGCAGGATGATCTTCAGGTCTGCACTGGTCGCAAAGGCAGAATCATTTGCTGCCAGCAGGCTGAATGTTAAAAATATACCTTCTGGTGTTGTGGGCTTATAAGGGCATTTCCTTACCCTGTGGTATACTAAGTGAAGAGTTATCAACTGAGTTTCCTTTGTGCTGGGGTTTTTGTGTTGGGGTTTTTGCACAGTGAAAATCTTTATCTACTCACAATCAGAAACAACAAAACCTAAATCCGTTTAAAACTACTCTGCCCACAGTTTGGGTGAAATTCTTCAACATGTTCATTGCCACCAAGTTTGGCATAGAATGTATATATTGACACTGAAAAATGATAAAGTGGGTCAAAATAAAAGTCTGATATTGCAAGGTGGTAAAAATACAAGAAGAATGTAAATTTTCTGCATTATTTCAAAAGCATTGCAACAGTATACTACCTTCTGCACTATATTTTTTGAGGGAAATTATTTTTCGCCTAAAATGTGTGGGTTAGTCTCTTTAGAAATGACAATTTGACAGTGTCTAGCCTTTTATAATGATTTTACAGATATAATTGAGCCGCGCCATGAGAAAACCAACATAGTGCATTTGCGACCAGCATGGATCCAGACCAGCCTGCATCTCCACGCAGTCTGGTCAGGATCCATACTGTTCGCTTTCAAAGCCTATTGTAAGTCGCAAAGGCACTATGTTGGTTTTCTCATGGCGCAGCTCATATGTTTTATTAGTTCAGTGAAACCATCACATAGGGCACAAATACCAAGGAGATTTACTTCACAGATAAATCCCCTTAACTCTTGGTATATTTACATAATTCATTGAAGGTAAATAATACCATAAAATATGATAGGCCATGATAAATATGTGGAGGTTTGGTTAAAAAAACCAAACTAGGTCAATATAAAACTTGACTTTGCAAAATGGTAAAACATGTCAAAACTTCATTTATTATACTTTATCAAAATTTCATTTGTCACACAATGCATAATGTATGACATGCAATGCATTTTCCCAAACTTTATGAGTTCTTAAAGATGCAAATGAAATGTTCCCGACAAATCATTTAAATATATTAATTCATACAAATATTTAATTAATATCTTGCATTAAACAGTGTAGAATTTCATATCAATTAATTTTTCAATTAGCGAAACAATTATCTGCAAGTTTCAACCCAGAAGTACTAATATTTGAATATTAAACATAGATTTTGTTAAAAACCAGCCATGACAAATTTGCCATATGGCACATTTTCCTGTTTCATATTTACAGTACCTTTAACAAGTCCAAGGAGGCTAGATGGCAGTCCTTTTCTAGAACAGTTCCCATAAAATCTTCTATTAGCCATATCAAACTTTGCACATACTTCTATCCTAACTTTTATAAACCATTCTACACAATATAGCATGCATTCAATTTAAAACCCAGTCACATTTCACAGATAAACAAAAAACGTCCTCTACGAACAACAAAATATCCGAAAAATACAATAGAATTAGTGCACAAGTTGTAGAATGTCAACTAGAACACTACAACTTTGCAACCCAATAGATAAATGCTATTTAAATCCAATCATATATAACAAAATTATCTTCCTTTTAATAGAATTATCTACCACACAATGAAATTATCTGCGATACAATGAAATTTATCTTCTGCAATGTTCACAGACTGTTTCGGTATCCAAATATTAACGTTCTATTCAAAATTTCAAATTCACATTTGCAAACAATGCTAGATATATTACACGTTAAGTGTCCACTACAAACAGTGGAGAGCTGTTTACTCTAGCACTAGAGTCAACAAGACTTTATCCTTATGTTGAGGTCCGAACTGGGAGATAACACAGAGTGCAAATATCATAACGACAATGCCAGACAAAAGAGAAGGTCATTTCACTACAATAAAAGGATTCCCACATTTAAGATTTAAATTACATAATTTATTTACTAATAGAGTATTTACATAATACAACTTCTGATGCCACAAACAAGATGGCTACTGCATTAAAACTGATTCGTGAAATGTAATTTGTGATCCGAGTGCAAGAAAGGACGAGTACTTCTTTACATCAATGCACTTACCCACTTTTTGTACACTCAGGGGAAGAATAACGTGTTCACATAACGGTAGTGCAAATATTAAAGTGATTTATCTGAGATGGACTTTCAGACCTTGCTAGTGACCAAGGTTGCTCTGGCAGCTGAACTATTCAGTGCCGTCAAGTAGAATCTACTGAACAAACATTAGGAAGGTTCATCCAAACATTTGTAGAGTATGTATGGGAGAGCCTCATCAAGTGGTTCAGGAGAAAAAGTTGTTTAAGGTTTAGCAGTAAATCACCAAATCACAGAAATGTTTGGTAAAAGAACAACATTTTTACCAACAATCTACCTGTCTAATACATGTTTTAACTTGCTGTCCTGTACCATTGGATACTTAAAATATTTTCAAAAGTTGTCCCCCTTTATAAAAGAATGCCATTTGTAAAGAAATATAAACATTTGTTCAAACTGATGTTTTAACCTATTTATGTGAAGTTTAAGCACTGGGACGTTATTGCAATTGCATCAAAACAAAGACATGTAACAGTTCTTTAAAAATGTTGTGTGTTTAAACGCGTAACTGTCCAGAAGTATGGCCCCTTCATGCAGTCCCTTTTCAGAATTCAATATATATGTGAGCAAATTGATAATGCTTTTGTAGACTTACCTTTATATATATGTTTTATATGCTGTTTAATTTTCATGTAAAAACAACTCTTTCTTTATATGATTTGATGATGTTCATGTTTTCCCCCCAAAACCTGGACCTAACTCTTAATAATGTATTTGTTTCTTCTCTCTGGAAACCACCCACATCTCGTTCTCATGAAATACATTATTTCATCACAGGCAGGCACTTTGGTAGGACCACGACCCTCACTAAGCCAGCTGGATGGCTTCTCACATGAAGAATTCAACGCCCTATCACAGGCAAGCACTTTGGTAGGACCACGACCCTCACTAAGCCAGCTGGATGGCTTCTCACATGAAGAATTCAACGCCCTATCACAGGCAAGCACTTTGGTAGGACCACGATCCTCACTAAGCCAGCTGGATGGCTTCTCACATGAAGAATTCAACGCCCTATCACAGGCAAGCACTTTGGTAGGACCACGACCCTCACTAAGCCAGCTGGATGGCTTCTCACATGAAGAATTCAACGCCCTGAGTGAGGCTTGAACACACATCAATGAGGAGCAAGTGATTTGAAGTCAGTGACCTTAACCACTCGGTCACGGAGGTCCCGACTGAATATGGAACAAATACCTGTCTGTTCCTACCTATAATGTCTTCAGCATTAATAGAATGCCCATTCAGAACTAAAATTGGACTAATTTCGCATAAATCTTTTGACCTCCCAATAGTTCTCAGGTAATTGAATAAAATCGAAGGAGTTTATCAATGTGTAAATATGAACATAGCTTACCGTTGTCAAATAGCAGTTATCACTTTTTTTCAATACTCGTCTAATTGACAGAACTTTGATGTTAAACTGCTTCGAAATTGATCTACCCCATAAAGTATGTTAGTTCCCCGATTAAAATGTTGGATAAAAACAAAAAGCAATCAGTAAGGGGTATCCTGGTACTGTTGGAATGTTGCTACTGACTGAACAAAAAGATAAAAAATTCTGATAATAAATACACTTGATCAATTTAATTTTGATCGAAAGAGCTAAAGTTATGGTTGCTACATTATCACTAGAACATCAATGAATGAAACATCAGTGAATAATGGCATGATTCATACACCAGGAACCTAGTATGAATGTCTTTCCTTCAATCAACCCATTTACAATGTATGCAACTCAACTCCTAATAAACTGCCCTGACTTGTAGGCATGGTGTGATTGTGTCACAACATCATGTCATAAACATGCAGTTTACCACAACAACATCATGTCATAAACATGCAATTTACCAGAACATCATGTCATAAACATTTACCGCAACATCATGTCATAAACATGCAGTCTATCTCAACAACATGTCATGAACCTGCAGTTTACTGCAATAAACATGCAGTTTACCACAACATCATGTCATAAACATGCAGTTTACCACAAACATCATGTCATAAACATGCAGTTTACCACAACATCATGTCATAAACATAGGTCATAAACATGCAGTTTACCACAACATCAGGTCATGAACATGCAGTTAACCACAACAACATCATGTCATAAATATACAGTTTACTGCAACATCATGTCATAAACATGCAGTTTACTATATGTTTGAAGGTAGCAGAAAGTCCTCGACTGCAGGCTGGATTATACAAGTTTACTGGACAGAAGCTACAATTCCTATGCAAATTTTATCTAAAAAGAATTTTATGCATATTACAGGTTTATAATTTGAGCTCTTATCATTCTGTGTTTCATATTTCTGGGATCAAGGATCATAGCTATTTCATGTCATACCATTTACAATCATGTCGACCTGCAAACAGCCTGTTCAATACATGAATACAGTAAGATTGTATGATAATAGGTATGAATGCAGCATTTTAAAATGTGTTAAAGTTTCAGAAAGGATCATATTTTTATATATATATCATATAGCAAGATAGCATAATCTAAATGAAACTGTATGAAACATTCTTTGATGACAGGTTAAGATAAAATATCACTCATTCAATTAAACAACCTTCAAAGTTGTTTGATAGACACAGCCTGTTTTCAATATTCTGTATGAAAAACAGTGTGTATATTTCAGTACTATATTTTTTGTTTTTGCAAGATGAAAGGGATGAAAAAAAAATCAATTAATATAAAAACAAATGTTAAGAGTGCAGAAATCTCATGCAGACATCACAATGTTAAAGATATGCAAATCATGCTGGATTTTGATCACAGGACATCTTATCTGGAGCACACAGTATCTTATCTACAGCTATATACCATTTATTTTAAGACTGATAACCATTGCCAAGGTCATTTTTTAGGCTCTGTGACTCAGATGAGCCAGCATCTATGTTTACCTGTATTTCAGTGTTTCAGGTACAACTGGCACCTGTGTAAACCGTATTTCAGGTACCACTGGCACCTATATATGTAAACCTGTACAAGTGTTTCAGGTACAACAGGCACCTGTGTAAACCTGTATTCCAGTGTTTCAGTGAAAACTGGCACCTACATGTAAGCCTGTACACCAGTGTTTTCGGTACAACTATCACCTGTGTAAACCAGTATTCCAGTGAAAACTGGCACCTATATGTAAACCAGTATTCCAGTGTTTCAGGACCAACTAGCAACTATGTAAACCCATATTCCTGTGTTTAAGACCCATCTAGCAATTATGTAAATCTGTACGCCAGTGTTTCAGGTACAACTGTTGTAGTACCAATATTAACCTATGTGCCAGTGCTCCAGGCACAACTAGCACCTACATTAACTATGTGCCAGTGCTTCACATACAACAAGCACCTATGTAAACCTATGTTGTTTTCGAACATAAACGCATAAAATGTTCAATTAGGGTAAACATGGTAACAGGAGGAAATGGCGCAAAAAATTGTAAATTTTCTGTTAATTACATTACCTAAGCCTCTTCCCTTCATTAAGGTATACAAAGAGCTAGTTCAGGTATATATTTTCATTCCAAAAATTCACATGGATTTTTCTGCTTGATCCCCAGCAGTTCATTTATGCCACCTTTTACACTAAATATTTTCTTTAATCAACTTATTATACAGAAGCCTATTGGATACTCAAGTACTGCTTTTGAATGAAGTGCAAACAAAGTGTGCCTTTTGGTAGCTATAAAATATGCCTTTGTGCAGTGTTATAAGACACCTAAACGTATGCCGCTTAATCCAGGGTCTCTAATTTCGCACCCCTAAATACAAATAAAACACAATACAGCACAATCTTCACTTGTGTTAAAATGCAGTCAATTTTTGTTAGTGAAAACTTTCAAATTCTTTAAATTTTTATGAAAAGTACTTAGTCATGCTCTTTCCATCATAAAAAAAGACTTTTTTGACCTCCTGGGGAGTTGTTACCTGGTTCATTCTGTAAAATACTATCATCCATTGGTCCTGTATTTTGAATTTCCTTAACCCTTAGCCTGCTGCAGGCGAATTTAACAGCCTTTGCAAACAGCTTGGAACCAGATCAGACGCCGATTAAATCGGCGTCTGATCAGGTTCCAAGCTGTTTGCTACTCTGACAATATTTCTTCCAATTTTGGAGCAAATTGAATGAACTTTACAATTTTAGCAGACGACATTTCCAGCAGACGACAATTTATCTAGCATGCTAAGGGTTAATTCTCAGTTTGTGGATAAAAGTCACTGCCTCTAGCAAATCACTACACTGTTGTATGGAACCATAATGTAACACTAGACATAGAGGTAACACCAAACATAAAGGTATCACCAGACACAGACCTAGATAAAACTTGGTCATGAAGGTAATGCCAGGCACACAAGTAACACCGGAAATTCAGGTGTAACTTAGACATAAAGATAACACCAGACATACAGGTTACACTGGACATAAAGGTAACATCGGACATTAATGTGAAACTGGGTCATAAAGTAACAGTGTACATAGAGCTAACACCGAACATAAAGGTAACACCAGGCACAGAAGTAACACTGGACATTAAGTTGAAACTTGGTAATAAAGATAACACCAGACATAAAGGTAACACTGGGCATAGAGGTAAAACTGAACAGTAAGATGAAACTGGGTCATAAAGTAACACTGTACATGGAGCTAACAACGAACATAAAGGTAACACCGGGCACAGAGGTAACATCAAACGCCGGTGGTTATAAACATGCAACTTGGTGTCCTAAAGATAGCACTTTCATCAACACAAAAGGTAACATATTTGATCATAAAGGTAACACCAGGAGGCATGCCAGATCTGCGCCTTAAATGAGTTCATTGCATAAAAAAGCTGTTTATGAAAATGGAAATGACTACATGTTATAAATATAATCTTATTTTTCCCATATCTGTTGTAAAAATTAATCCATGCAGCATGCTACATCAAACAATTCGTTTCTTAGGTAACCTCTATGCAGCCTATAAGATAAATAATAAGGCGTCATTTAGTTAACAAGCTGTTCACATGTTAAACATCATTTACTTTTACCTTATTTGGTATAAAATGTCAACAGAGGTAATCTTTAATGCATGTTATATCAATGTATCAATTGCAGACAGCACTGTAGACGGCACTGTGAAATAAGCCACCTGCGCAACCATTCTGCATACAGATCAGCAATATTGTAGAAAACATCTGTTTTTCAAGAATGGATTGTTAACAGAGTTAAGAACTTATTGGGAGAGTAGGGGTGGGGGTCTGGATCTGTCGTCTTCTGGGGGTTATACTTTATAAGACAATGCTCCTATGAAATATTCAAGCCTCCCCATTGGTCTCAAATAAACCATTGCTGCTATATTATCCAATCAGCAAACACCAAGAGCAGGTTATGCTGTCACAAAAACACTATAAACGGAAAGTAGCGAACAATGGCGTTTTAGCATCTTTCTGCAAGGGGCACACAACTGATCACTAACTTAGCAATTAATTTAAAACATTTAGTAAAAACCAGGTGTTACAGTGAAAACCCCCAACCCTGTGCAAATCTTTGAACTCAAATTTGAATATTTGAACTTTTCAAACGCCGGTGGTTATAAACATGTAACTTGGTGTCCTAAAGATAGCGCTTTCATCAACACAAAAGGTAACATATTTGATCATAAAGTTAACACCAGGAGGCATGCCATATCTGCGCCTTAAATGAGTTCATTGCATAACAAGAGCTGTCTCCATAGGATGACATATGCCCCCGATCGCACTTTGAATGAGTAGTTATGGCCGATGTTAGAGTTTAGGACCTTTGACCTACGGAGCTGGGTCTTGCGCGCGACACGTCATCTTACTGTGTCACACATTCAGGCGTAGTTATTTTAAAATCCATGCATGAATGACAAAGATATGGACCAAACACGCCCATCAATGCACTATCATGAAAAATGACCTTTAACGTCAAAGTGTGACCTTGACCTTTGAGCTACGGACCTGGGTCTTGCGCGCGACAAGTCGTCTTACTGTGGTTCAAATTCATGCCAAGTTATTTGAAAATCCATCCATGGTTGACAAAGATATGGACCGGACATGCCCATCAATGCACTATCCTTTAAAGTCAAAGTGTGACCTTGACCTTTGAGCTACGGACCTGGGTCTTGCGCGCGACACGTCGTCTTACTGTGGTTCATATTCATGCCAAGTTATTTGAAAATCCATCCATGGTTGACAAAGATATGGACCGGACACGCCCATCAATGCACTATCCTTTAATGTCTAAGTGTGACCTTGACCTTTGAGCTACGGACCTGGGTCTTGCGCGCAACACATCGTCTTACTGTGGTACATATTCATGCCAAGTTATTTGAAAATCTATCCATCGATGACAAAGATATGGACCGGACACACCCACCAATGCACTATCCTTTAATGTCTGTGACCTTGACCTTTGAGCTACGGACCTGGGTCTTGCGCGCGACACGTTGTCTTACTGTGGTACACATTCATGCAAAGTTATTTGAAAATCCATCCATCGATGACAAAGATATGGACCGGACACGAAAATTGCGGACAGACTGACAGACGGACAGATGGTTCAAAAACTATATGCCTCCCTTCGGGGGCATAAAAAAGCTGTTTATGAAAATGGAAATGACTACATGTTATAAATATAATCTTATTTTTCCCATATCTGTTGTAAAAATTAATCCATGCAGCATGCTACATCAAACAATTCGTTTCTTAGGTTACCTCTATGCTGCCTATAAGATAAATAATAAGGCGTCATTTAGTTAACAAGCTGTTCACATGTTAAACATCATTTACTTTTACCTTATTTGGTATAAAATGTCAACAGAGGTAATCTTTAATGCATGTTATATCAATGTATCAATTGCAGACAGCACTGTAGACGGCACTGTGAAATAAGCCACCTGCGCAACCATTTTGCATACAGATCAGCAATATTGTAGAAAACATCTGTTTTTCAAGAATGGATTGTTAACAGAGTTAAGAACTTATTGGGAGAGTAGGGGTGGGGGTCTGGATCTGTGTCTTCTGGGGGTTATACTTTATAAGACAATGCTCCTATGAAATATTCAAGCCTCCCCATTGGTCTCAAATAAACCATTGCTGCTATATTCATCCAATCAGCAAACACCAAGAGCAGGTTATGCTGTCACAAAAACACTATAATCGGAAAGTAACGAACAATGGCGTTATAGCATCTTTCTGCAAGGTGCACACAACTGATCACTAACTTAGCAATTAATTTAAAACATTAAGCAAAAACCAGGTGTTCCAGCAAAAAAACCCAACCCTGTGCAAATCTCTGAACTCAAATTTGAATATTTGAACTTTTCAAAAGACTGCAAAAGGAAAATAAATACATTTAGTCAACTAGCGATAATAACAGTGAATGTCATTTTTTATTCATCACTGAATCTGTATAACACAACAATTTTATCCTCATTCCCGTCCTAAAATATAATATGTTTATCATAACTACTAAAGTGCCTCCTAAATTATACACAAAATTCCTACAAAATTTACATTATAAAGCCATTTTCACACCATAAAAATTTCACGGTATGAACTGTCACAGTATGATACCGAAAGAGGGTAAAAGTAAAAATATTTTCCAACATTACTTTAACTTTATTAACTCTGAAGATGTGTAAGTGGGGAAACAAAAATAAACCAAAAAAACTGCAAAAACATCAAAGGTTTAACAAATTGTTCAAGCAGCAATATTTTATGCAAATATTTGTTAATTTTTTGTTAAGTAAGATGAGCAGTTTGATAAAATGCGAATAATTTATTTCAACAAATCTCTGTGTTAATGAAACAAAGAAATAATTCACCTAACAAATATTTGTTTTATGAGCACAGCCCTTCAATTTCAGGAAATAATCAATTGATTACTTCACTTAATTAACAAAACCAATTATTAATTTAAGATACAAAATTCATTTTCATCCATGATTTTGAGCATGAAATGACAAAATAAATCTGAGAAATTGCTTCTGTTCTTCACAGAATTCGGAGGAGATATTTCTGTTTTAGTTTTAATCATTTTCAAGTCTGACAATTTCCTTTAAGACAAATTTTTCTATGACTATTTCTAATTAAAATGCTATTCAACAAGAACACAGAAATAGGAAAAGATTTAAACTTAAACAAGAGCTGTCTCCGTAGGATGACACATGCCCCCGATGGCACTTTGAATGAATAGTTATGGCCGATGTTAAGAGTTTAGGACCTTTGACCTACGGAGCTGGGTCTTGCGCGCGACACATCGTCTTACTGTGTCACACATTCATGCATAGTTATTTTAAAATCCATGCATGAATGACAAAGATATGGACCGGACATGCCCATCAATGCACTATCATGAAAAATGATCTTTAACGTCTAAGTGTGACCTTGACCTTTGAGCTACGGACCTGGGTCTTGCGCACTGCACGTCGTCTTACTGTGGTACACATTCATGCCAAGTTATTTGAAAATCCATCCATCGATGACAAAGATATGGACCGGACACGCCCATCAATGCACTATCCTTTAACGTCTAAGTGTGACCTTGACCTTTGAGCTACGGACCTGGGTCTTGCGCACTGCACGTCGTCTTACTGTGGTACACATTCATGCCAAGTTATTTGAAAATCCATCCATCGATGACAAAGATATGGACCGGACACGCCCATCAATGCACTATCCTTTAACGTCTAAGTGTGACCTTGACCTTTGAGCTACGGACCTGGGTCTTGCGCACTGCACATCGTCTTACTGTGGTACACATTCATGCCAAGTAATTTGAAAATCCATCCATCGATGACAAAGATATGAACCGGACACGAAAATTGCGGACGGACCGACAGACTGACAGACCGACAGACCGACGGACAGTTCAAAAACTATATGCCTCCCTTCGGGGGCATAAAAAATGTTTTCATCTGGGTACAGTTTCACCATGTCATAATAAAGTTAATTCAGAGTTAATGTTAACCTTTTAGTGATTCTGCCTTTGCGACCAGTGCAGACTTTGCATGCTGATCTTGGTCTGCACTGTTCGCTATTCAGTCAGTAAATTTTCAGTGAACACCCCTTCGAATAATAACTTACTGCCCAAAACTGAAAGCTAGACAAGTCCATTTTAGAAATTTAGCAGGGTGAAGTTTGCTTATTCAGCTCTATACCTAGTCTCCTCTCTTCTCATAAAATCACAGTCACCTTTACCTACAACCTAATAAATCCATCAGAACACCATAGTCACAGTCTCTTAAATTATTCATTCACTTGGACAAAATTTACATTGTAAAACAATTTTCACCTCATAAAAAATTTCACGGTATGAACTGGCTCAGTATGACACCAAAAATTTGTCATAGTAAAAAATGTTTCAGCATTTTTTTAACCTACTATAATAATTTACATTAAAGGCGTATGCTAGATAAAATTTTCACGAGGCAGAAATCGCATGACGCACCGATTACGACACCGTTTCCGGTAAAGTTTATTTTCAACGGTTGGTCAAAACTAGTTGAAATGATAGAACGTACGTTTCAGGACGGCATGATAACTTTTGACTATCTGTCCCATTACGTCCATGCTTATTCTGAGTATTTCTGTAAGGAAATCCGCAATGAAAACGTACGCAAGATAAAATTTTCACGAGGCATGTCTCACCGTTTCCGTTAAAGTTGCATGGTTTTGGATATTCGGACAATCGCTGTGTTTATTTCTAATGCTTGATCAAAACAAATCCAAATAATAGGATGTATGTTTCGGGACAACGCAATAACGTTTGACTGTCACAGTCCCATCAGTCCGAGCTTATTGTGCGTATTTATGTAAGGACACCTCTGATGAAGTTTGTTGGGAACGTTTTCTGGTACATGTACATATGAATGTATTTGTAAAGATAACAGGTCTGATAATGAATTTATGTTGACATTAAAACATACAATTGTCTCGCTGATATTTTTGAACGTAAGTTTTGTGTTTTTGTTTCTGTCATTTTAGTGTCATCGGCTGAAACCGGTGTCGAGGTAGATATCTTCTCGCACTTTTTCACATATTTCCAAAGATTTTAGTCTCTTATTTAAAATTATGAGTTATATTTGACCAATGTGACGTTTCTTTATGAATATTTATTTGTAATCGATTGGAGTCTGACCAGTATTTACGACTATTTTGGATTTATAATGGTTTTTGTTTCTCTGCATGGAGATCACAAACCAGTATCATAAAGGGGCAATCATTCAAAATGAAAATGTGAAAAATCTAATTCGGTGACCACCCTTTTTCTTTTTATATTTCAAAAGTAAACATTATATTGTGCTATTCTTGCAAGTTTAACCCTTAGCCTGCTGGCGGCGATTGGTTTTGCCTTTGCGACCAGTGCAGACCAAGATCAGCCTGCACATCCGTGCAGTCTGATCATGGTCTACACTGTTCGCTATTCAGTCAGTAAATTTTTAGTAAAGACCCCTTCAAATGATAAATGGTACTGCCCAAATTGGAAGATGGACCAGTCCATTATAGAAATTTAGCAGGCTAAGGGTTAATCAAATTCCTATATGTAGATTTGGAAATATTAACTGCTGAAGGAAATATACAACATTTCATAATTATGATGCTTTTTTGACTTAGAAAACAACAACAACATACAAGTGTCATGCAACTATTTCTTGAATTTCATTAAAATTTCTTTTTGTTTCGAAAGGAAATAATCATGTCTTATGAGATTTGACTAGCAGTTATACTTCATGAATCATTTATTTGATTCCTTGATCTTATATGTTATGGCAGACACGCTCTAGATTTCAACATACTCTTGTACCATGGTCATGCATTATAATCTGAAATAAAACAAAAACGAAGTCGGTGACCCCCTTATTTCTTTTTATTTTTAAGTTACTTATAGAATGAACAAACAATATATAAAATATGAACAAAATCTTTTATTGGGAAAAAAATGGTGATATTCTAGCATACGCCTTTAAAGTATATATATGACATTCCTCTCCTACAACCTGGAATGAAGCTTATAGACTGTGTGGATGGTCAAAGAGGACATTAATGCAACCTGGGATCAAACTCAAGACCAACTTGGAAGTTAGTAAATTGGTAGCATTAATAAAAGTGACTAAAAGCCCCCCAAGAAATTCATGATCAATTTAATTAAGCTGTATTGATATATGATATTTTGCCAACAGCCTTCACTGTTATACATTATATAAGGATGAAATAGATACATGCATTTCTAAGAAATTTAATCCGTCACAAAACACCTGCAAACAAAAAGTTACAAGGTAAGTTTTGACTTAAGTACCGGTTCTATTCATCAAACTTTGTATAATGCAACCTGGGAAACTTATGACTAAATTAACCTTGTAAGTGATGCTGCCGACAGGAAGGAGTTTGCAAGTAAACTTTACCCAAATATTACAACCTAGGCCAAAGAAATGTATTAGAAAATGTCTTACCCATAATATAAAATCCAGAGCCTAACTAGAAAATTTGTATACAAACCTTTGTCTATAGGCCACCCATGGCCTACGAAATACAATTAACATTTTAACTAAATATTACAGCCAGTACTTAAGAAATAAGTACAAAATTTTACACAATATAGCCATGACTTTAGAAA
The DNA here is from genome assembly GCF_021730395.1 of Mercenaria mercenaria. NCBI lineage: Eukaryota > Metazoa > Mollusca > Bivalvia > Venerida > Veneridae > Mercenaria > Mercenaria mercenaria. Next base: position 1,636,980 of record NC_069364.1, read on the forward strand.
TTCATTCAAAACTTTAACCAGTATAACACCACAAACATAACAAAAGTATGAAGTCCAATCTTTTTATGGCCGTCATCGTCATCGAAGGGTATACCAGCCATGGCTAACCAAAGTACACAAATATATACCCAAGACTGACACACAGCCACCTTGACAAAGTAACACCAGTTTTCAAAAGTAACACCAGTTTTCAAAGTATCTGAGAGCTACTTCCTCTCCATTGCGAAGTCCCTAGCAAGAGAAATACAATTATTTGAGGATGAAAAGCTGTCCCAATAGTGATACTGCAAGTCTAGAGATTTGATTTATCAATAGAAATAAATCAGAAAGACACAGTACTCAGTGATTACAATGTCTCTATTTTGTCTCCCAGTGCCAGGCATATGTCTTTTTATGATGTCAAATGAAACTGAATAAAATCTGATGTCTAGACAGATAAAAGGAATCAGTCAACAAGGTTCCCCCTGTTCTGTAGTGAAAGGAAGATTTAGAGTCAACAAGGTTCCTGTTTTGAAGGGTTAGGGAGATTTAGAAAAATCATGATTAGTCAAAAACACCTGCTCTACAGTGTCTGAGGACTACCGTTCTGCAGTGTCTGACAGACTGAGCAAAATTTGTCAACAAGACTTCCATTCTGCAGTGTCTGATAAAATGAAAAAACAAGAGCTGTCAGTTGACAGCACGCTCAACTATTCTCAGTGCTTGATAGTAATATAAGCTATGAGTAAAACTTTAACATTACAATAAGCATATTCTAAGTCAAAAAGGGGCCATAATTCAGTCAAAATGCTTGATAGAGTTGCCTCCTCCTTTTTACAGACTGGGGTCATGATGGTAAACAATTATGCAAAATATGAAAGCAATATCTCAATGGACTTTGAAAATATTTGGGGTGGTATGCAAACTTTAACATTTGTGTGACACTCACGCTCACGCCAACGCTGAGGCGAGTAGGATAGCTCCCCTATTCTTCGAATAGTCAAGCTAAAAATCATTCAACAAGACACTGATTCTGCTGTGTCTGACAGACTGAAAAAGAATCATTCAACAAGACTTCCATTCTGCAATGTCTTGAGAGACTGAAAGAAATATGTCAACAAGATTTCTTTCCTGCAGTGTCTGAGAGACTGAAAGCAATCATTCAACAAGACCCACATTCTGCAGTGTCTGAGATACTGAAAGCAATCATTCAACAAGACCCCCATTCTGCAGTGTCTGAGCGACTGAAAGCAATCATTCGACAAGACCCCCATTCTGCAGTGTCTGAGATACTGAATGAAATCAGCCAAAGACTTCTGTTTTACATTATCTGAGAGACTGAAAGATATCAGTCAACAAGATGTCTCAGTAATGAAAGACATCAGCCAACAAGACTTCTGTTTTGCATTATCAAAGAGACTGAAAGATATCAGTCAACAAGATGTCTGAGAAATGAAAGACATCAGTCAACAAGACCCCATCCTTCAGTATCTGAGAGACTCAAAGAAATCTGTCAACAAGGCCCCTTTACAGAGTCTGAAAAACTGAATGAATTCAGTCAACAAGACTCCTGTTTTGTAGTGTCCGAAAGGCTGAAAAAATTCAGTCAACAAGAATCCTGTTTTGCAGTGTGTGAGAGGCTGAAAGAACTCGGTCAACAAGACTCCTGTTTGACTTGTGAGAGAGGCTGATAGAATTCAGTCAACAAGACTCCTGTTTGCATAAAGAATTCAGTTAACAAGACTCCTGTTTGCAGTGGAGGCCGAACTGATATAGTAAACAAGACTCCTGTTTTACAATGTGTGAGAGGTTGAAAGAATTCAGTCAACAAGACTCCTGTTTTGCAGTGTGTGAGAAGCTAAAAGAATTCAGTCAGCAGGACTCCTGTTTTGCAGTGTATGAGAGGCTGAAATAATTCAGTCAACAAGACTCCTGTTTTGCAGTGTCCAAGATGCTTAAAAATTTCAGTCAACAAGACTACTGTTTTGCAGTGTCTTAAAAGCTGAAGAAGACTCCTGTTTTGAAGTGTCTTAGAGGCTGAAAGAATTCAGTCAACAAGAACCCCATTCTTCAGTATCTGAGAGAATGAATGAAATCTGTCAATAAGGCTCCCTTTCTGAGGTGTCTGAGAGACTGAAACTGTCTAATGTAGATCAACAAAGAGACTGAAAGCAATCATTCAACAAGACCCCAATTCTGCAGTGTCTGAGATACAGAAAGAAATCAGCCAACAGACTTCTGTTTTGCATTATCTGAGAGACTGAAAGATATCAGTCAACAAGATGTCTGAGAAATGAAAGACATCAGTCAACAAGACCCCATCCTTCAGTATCTGAGAGACTTAAAGAAATCTGTCAATAAGGCCCCTTCTACAGAGTCTGAAAAACTGAATGAAATCAGTCAACAAGACTCATGTTTTGTAGTGTCTGAGGGGCTGAAAAAATTCAGTCAACAAGACTCCTGTTTGCCGTGTGTGAGAGGCTGAAAGAATTTAGTCAACAAAACTCCTGTTTGATTTGTGTGAGAGGCTGATAGAATTCAGTCAACAAGACTCCTGTTTGCATACAGAATTCAGTCAACAAGACTTCTGTTTGCTGTGTGTAAGAGGCTGAACGAATATAGTAAACAAGACGCCTGTTTCACAATGTGTGAGAGGTTGAAAGAATTCAGTCAACAAGACTCCAGTTTTGCAGTGTCTCAGAGGTTGAAAGAATTCAGTCAACAGGACTCCTGTTTTGCAGTGTGTGAGAGGCTGAAAAAATTCAGTCAACAAGACTCCTGTTTTGCAGTGTGTGAGAAGCTGAAAGAATTCAGTCAACGGGACTCCTGTTTTGCAGTGTCTGAGAGGCTGAAATAATTCAGTCAACAAGACTCCTGTTTTGCAGTGTCCAAGATGCTTAAAAATTTCAGTCAACAAGACTACTGTTTTGCAGTGTCTTAAAAGCTGAAGAAGACTCCTGTTTTGAAGTGTCTTAGAGGCTGAAAGAATTCAGTCAACAAGAACCCCATTCTTCAGTATCTGAGAGAATGAAAGAAATCTGTCAATAAGGCTCCCTTTCTGAGGTGTCTGAGAGACTGAAACTGTCTAAAGTAAATCAACAAAGCTTGTGTTCTAAAGTGTCTGAGAGACTGAAACTGTCTAAAGTAAATCAACAAAGCTTGTGTTCTAAAGTGTCTGAGAGACTGAAACTGTCTAAAGTAAATCAACAAAGCTTGTGTTCTAAAGTGTCTGAGAGACTGAAACTGTCTAAAGTAAATCAACAAAGCTTGTGTTCTAAAGTGTCTGAGAGACTGAAACTGTCTAAAGTAAATCAACAAAGCTTGTGTTCTAAAGTGTCTGAGAGACTGAAACTGTCTAAAGTAAATCAACAAAGCTTGTGTTCTAAAGTGTCTGAGAGACTGAAACTGTCTAAAGTAAATCAACAAAGCTTGTGTTCTAAAGTGTCTGAGAGACTCAAAATACTGCAAATGGAATATTTTTAAATTTCACAGAAACTGTTAAATCCTGTTAAATTTTTATAACTATTGAAGGAAACCTGTCTGGATAATGTCAAAGCAACCTGAAATTTCAATAGTTCAGGGTTTTTTCTAGCTAATTTGGGAACATAGCCTTTACCCCTAAAATTGTGAATTTTGATGTGTAAATGTTCCAAATTGGGAAATATTTAGTCCCATAGGATAAAGTAAGGGTGTGTTTAAAGACATTTCTCATACACTTGTTTCACATTTTAGAACATCTTTAACATACTTCCATTACAAAATTGTCCATAATTTGGTCAGTTTTTGTGCAATTTTGATGAATTTTTTTTTTAGAATGTAGATTGGGAATTTTTGCACTCATTTTGGGAAAAAAACATACTTTTTGGCATTGGGAATATAGCCGAATAACGGCTATAAAAACTGCCGGAAAAAAACCCTGTAGTTATTTAGGAATTCATGGACTGTAGCTTCAAAATTAACATATTTTCCTTGTTCAAGAAATATAACGCTCACAGGAAAGAATAAAATGAAAATAAAAACATGAACAATATGATATTACAGAAAAGGATACCTCTGAAAACTACATCCAGTTTCCTTAATTCTTACTTAAACAAATAAGAAAAAAGATATAAAATTCAAAAGAAAAAATTGTCATTTTAAATGTTACCTCTAAACTTGTGAAACTTCTGTGTGGTTGCATCCATGTTTTTGTCTATTAAATCCACAATATTACACGGTGACAAGCATCTTTAACATCCACATTTTTACATTAGCAAAAAAAACGTTCACTTGTTTTTGTACATACACGATTTATTTCAATGAGAAGTGAGTAAAATCCAGTAATAATTTATTCTATATATAGCACTACTTTCAATTCAACTAATGTGACCGCATTGTAGCCTTTAGTTAATTGAGCCGACCAAATATTTGCATAATTTTATAGGCTACAAATCAACACCAATGTCATAAGATTTCCTAACAGGCCATAGATAAATATTAATCTCATTTTATATCTGTGTAAAATAACACCCTTAAATTTCTTTTATTTGACTTAGCCTTCCGAATTTAATCCAAGCTTTAGATACAAGCACTTTTTATCCACCCATTTCCTTTTTATATGTAAATTACTTATCCAAATAAAGGCAAACATGTTTCTTTTTGAATGAAATTTTACTTGAACATGTTTGATTGATTATGACCACGTATAGCTACTGCGTATGGTGTTCTAACTGAATATGACCTAAAAATACAAGGATCACAGGTGTAACATTTTAACCAGATTTTAAAACATTCAAATTTAACACGACTGTTTACTTTCACTGATATAACTCCTGTTTCAAAAATCAATTGAATTTGTCACATTTTCACATTACTTTCTCAAATATTTGCATTTAGCATCTGTGTCACAGAAAAGCTTGATGACAACAAATGCAGGTAAACAGGACAGCATGCGGTTCCACCTGGGCGATCCAGATCAGATACAGTGAAAGTGTTGCGAGGAGCAACCAGTTGAGACTGGCTGCTGTAGTCGCTAACTTCTTAACGAGAGTCAGCGAAGCATTAAAGTGACAAAAAGGACGCTACTTGTAAAAAGTGTCATCGTAAAGTAATCATTAACTTAAACATTAACTCTGAGCTGCGGGCTTTCTCAAAATTGCTAAATTCTCCTCTTTTGTTTGTTGCGTTTGCAGTCACTTTAAAATGTGCTGAAGCAGCTTTAAAATTCAACACATTTTAATATGATATCATAATTATAATCTTAAGATTTGTTTTATAAATCAGCAAAATGATTATTTAAGTTAATACCCTTAAAATAAATAAATGTTCCGTTATCAGAATTATTAAGTCTGAAAAGTGGAAAAAAAGGAAATTTCTTATGTCCTTTATTTTCTATTAATTTTCTTGTTTTAAATGATATACATGCAATACACTCAGGTTGTCCTATTCAAACTGAATTTTTTCCATACAAAGTCAGTTTTATTTCTACTAAGATTTAACTAAACCATTCTAAATCCAATAAAACTCCAGATTATTTTTCGCACTAAACAAATATCTTCAATGAAATTTTCTCTCTCCCCTGAATTCACTAACACAATTTTCTGTGACAAAAGCTTCTGCTATGTCCACTATAGAAAATCCATATTTTTCACCAATGGCAGATGGCCATAGTTAACCAGCCTCTTAGAAAAACAATAAAACCACAAATTCATGGTCATGTAGTTCTCAAACTATATTTCCCAGGTCAAACAAGGTTACGATGTCGACTTTATAAGCATTTGAATGTTTGTTTACCACAGTCTCATAAGTTTATAATAACCTTCTCAAGTGAAAATGAACCCAGATTGTTAAATTATCTGATATACAAATTCAGTCTACACTGAAACCATATTTGCAGTAATTATGTTAAATTATAAATGCTTAATTGTTCATCCACTGGCAATTAGATGTCTCCTGATTTAGTTAACACTAGTTCCCGTGCATAACAAGCCTCTAATTACGGCATACCATTTGCAGAAATGTCTGCTATTTCCGTTACATAATTACTGTGATATTTTTGCCTTCTTTCATAACAACAAATAAAAACATATTTACCATATCAGTAATTAAGCTATTTACCACTCAGGATCCACTTTGATATGACCATATAAGGAATTATGCAAGACCTCATAATAAGGCACTTGTTAAGGAAAAGCAAGCAGTCTCCTTAAACATATACCATGCTATTTCATACACTAAAATCTGAAATTGGTTGAACACCTGCCCTAAAATGTTTCTTCCTATTTTGACTTTTCCTCACATGATTCCCATGTTCACATAGATACATGTAGTAAGTTACAATAATCTAAGAGAAAACATCATGTTCACAGGACACAATCTCATTGAAAACATGTTCACAGGACAACAATCTCATTGAAAACATGTTCACAGGACAACTAGACTGGTCACAGTCCTTACATTTGCCAGTCATAGTCTCTTCTCGTATTTTATGTTATATTACTTCCCTTCATAGTTATAACATGGTTAACTGTTCCTGCTGCCGAATGTACAGCCAGATATTCAACAGGGAGCAATCTATAAACAGGGAGCTATCTATAAATGAAAGATATCTGACTAGGAAATACATTAGCATATAAAAAAAAACTTATTATCAGACTAGTAGCTAGTCTACAGGACAACAATCTCATTGAAAACATGTTCACAGGACGACAATCTCACTGAAAACATGTTCACAGGATGACAATCTCATTGAAAACATGTTCACAGGACAACAATCTCAGAGGAATTATGTTCACATTATGTTCTGAGAGAAACTTAATAATCTCAGAGAAAACATGTTAACAGGATCGCATGGGACCGTGGCATGCTTGCTTGGTCAGTCTTACGACGCATGCATTATTATATACCTCCGGAACTCGAGGACTAGTTTCCAATTTGTGGGGGTGTATGTCACGGTACGGACTTGGTCTTGTTAGGGGAGATGTGTCAGGCAGCCGCTCCGCTCAGTTGGTAGAGCCCTCGCCCTGTAAGCGAGGGGTCCCAAATTCGAGCCCCGGACTGACTGCACATTTTTCTCACCCTGTGACACATTCTCAAAGAATGAAACAAGTTTAAAGGACAGCCATCTCAGAGAAAGCAAGTAGTTCACATGACAACAATCCTAAAGAAAACATGTTCACTGGCTGACAACAATCTTATTTAATCTCTATAGGAATATTGTTCACAGAAAAACAACTTCGAAAAAACTACATCCTCAGTTAACAATCTTAGATAAATCATGTTTTCAGCAGCATTTCCTCCAAGAAGTGTGGACTACTTTCCTGATGCACTGACAATAGCAATAACAACTGAGATTGCAGACATTTTATAACGCCTATTTTATTGCTGGCTGTCAAAATGACAAACAGGACGAAAAAGCATGTAGCATCCTTATTTTCAATTACAGTACAAAAAGGATGAACTTACTACAAAAAGCTTTCCATTCCCGTTGACTGAGCATAATAATTTTATCACAATGTAAAAATCCAATTTACCGGGTATTTCCATAAATACTTTTTTAAATAAAGTTTCTAAAACCAAATCTATTCCTGTTGATTTTGCGGAACTGATCAAATACTTTTGTACCAAAATATGAAGATCCGTTCTGTTTCAATGGTTAATGAAACATTCTTTAGATTTCTTTTTTAAGTCTAGTTAAGTATGTGTGATAGACATCTTAAACATTTCAGACCTGTTGATTGGCAAAATTAATGACCCAGCATCAGAAAAACGTGCAATAATCATCTAAGAAAGAAGTGCCTGGGGGTGACAATCACACGATTTACTTCCCTGGTATCACATAGTATATAGATTGTCTTATAGATTACCAACTATCAAGACTGTAAATGGGCCGAACAGATCAATGAATTGTAACAACTTAATTCAAACCTTCATGGTGTGAAATCATCAATTTTACCATGTTACAGGCTGAAATTAGGAAGTCTGATAAACAATTTGACACAGCATGCCATCTTTAAATGAACTATGCCAAACAAAGGACACTGACAGCATATTTCTTTAATTTGAAATCTCTATAATAGTTTCCTGAGTTTTTAATAAAAGTGCTGACCAAAACATCACTCAGACATAAAAGAGTTAGCCCTTCATTGTTAAAAATGGTTACTCTGTATATCAGCCAGGGCTGTTACATTTGTGCCAAGTTTCTTTAAAATCCTCCAAGCAGTTACAGAACGGACACGAAACAAAGTCATATTACCTTTGACCACTAAGTGTGACCTTGACCTTGAAGTGAGCCATCCAAAACATGTGCTCTGCATGTAGTCTCGATGTGGTGAACATTTGTGTCAAGTTTCTTCAAAATCCTTCAAGGGGTTCAAGAGATACAGAGCAGACACGAAATTGCTACGGACGGACAGACAGTCAGACTGACATACAGACACCGGCGTCATAACATAATAAGTCCCTTCGGGTGTATAAAAATAAAACTTCATAAATGATTACAGCTATAAATCAAACTTGCAAGAAACAAATCTTACTATCTGTTACCAAAGTAACACTGATTCACTTATGAGCACCAAATTTTTTAGAAATATTTCGATAAAAAGTAGGTGGGAGAGTATATATTATATGAAAGAATACATTTACTAAATCTTTAAGCTCACACTGTATGCCTCTTTTGTCTGTTAAAATGGGTATCCCTTACCTGTACGAATGTATGAATTTTTTTATTGACTTGAAAATGGCATTGAACTAAATTCAAATTCAAACAAATTAAGATTTACCTGCATTTAACAGAAAACAAACTGAAATCTACACATTTGTTAAGAAAATAAATACTGCATGAAGCAATAAAATCTAACAGTTTCACAGTTGGCAATATGACAGGATACAAACATGTGCCACACTGAAGCTGGCACCTGTATCAGATACCTGAACATCTATCTCGGACCGATGTTGTTGAATCTATTTTCAATTTTATAACATTTAAAGAACTTCACAAAAATGAGAAACCATTTAGCAATGCATTCCAAGATGCTGTGCAATTAATACTCAAGCTTCAGATGATTTCAAGTAGCAACAGACACTTTCAATATTCTAGAATGCAACATGCAGATTACTATAGCAACCAACTAATGCACACAACTGTCCTCACCTTCATCATTCTCTTCTCTATCCTCAAAGCACTGGTTGACCCCACTGTCTTCAAGGTCAGACCCAGGGACAAGGTCAAGGCTATCATACTGGTCGGAGTCAAGTTCAAGGTCACCTGACATGATTTTATGATACTCCTCATCTTCAGACAATGCAGCATTGACTATAATTCTACCCTCACTATCAGTAGGTGATGTGAAATCTTTGTCAAGCATCACCAAATTACTTGCTGTTTCTAAAATCTGTAAATCTAATCCATAGCCTTCTTCTGAAGCAGTGTCTGACAGTTCTTCAACACATATTAGCTCAATACTTTCCATTCTAAAATGTTCACCTTCATTATCTCTGAATCCTGTCTTATCGAAAGCACCTTTGTTAGCATTCTCACTCATCTCTGCAGTATTACTAGCTGTGGCCTCATTCACTAGACTGTCCACTTCTGTTTCATTCAAACCATTTATAATTTGTTTCTCATCCTCAATGTTTATATTATTTGCATTTTCTGCCTGCGCATTTTCAAGTGTATCTCTATTTTGACAGGAAACATTGTCGTCTATGCTTAACATTTCATGATCCAGTTTCCATTCTGTCAGTTCTGAAATATCTGTTAATGATTCTTCGATATCTTCCAGCTGTGCAAACTTTAATACATTTTCTCCTGCATTTGCTCTAGCACTACTTCCTTCCATTTCTAAATATGAAAGTTCTTTACTAGTATTTTCTAAGACATGACTGTCAATTTTACTAATGTTTTCTGGTTGACATTCCGTACTGATCTCATTTTCAGTCACATCTTGTAACTCATACATTGATTGATCTATCTTCACAGTATTTGCATCTGTACCCTTCTGAAGACATTCGTCATTTCTATATAATTCTAACTTTGAACTTAAATCAACCTGTTCACTTTCCTGCAATAATTCAAAACCATTTTCAGTTGTTATCCCATTGTTATGAACAGCAGCACCTTGCTCAAAAGATTTGGTAAATGTATTGTTCATTTCAGGTTGTAATCCTTGATAAATGTTTGTATCTAGATCAGTTGAAGGTTCTGGCATATAAAAATTTTCTGGACTATTCAACGTCGCAGCAGTAGACCTATCAAAGACTTGATCAATCTTTTCAACCTCTTGTTTAAAGTCAGCATCTTCACTATGTCTCTCAACTTCAGATGCAAAACTTTCTACTATTTGTTCATTACCAACATCACTTTCCAAATCTACATTTTGCTCCAACTTTAAACCACATTCCAAATCTACACTTTGTTCAGTTTCTATATTATCTCTGAAATTTCCGTATTCCTCACATTTGTCTTCATAGTTTTCATAGCCCAAATAACTTTCATCGTAGCTTTTCTCAAAATTGATTACATCCTTCTTTAGCTCTTCAAGAAGTTGATAATAGGTATCTGTTTTGTTCTCCTTCTCATCCATATTGTTTGTATCTGAACACTCAACAAATTCCTGTGATGCCATTCTGCTTTGACCTGCATTATCTTCAGAGTTCTGTAGATTCTGACCAATTTCCTGTACAACTGTTTCAATCTCTATCTTTTTACTTGTATCATTACTTTCTTGTATGCTTTTCCTATTCTCAGGAACATCTTCATTCTTACATGTATCTTTATCTCTTTCGACACTCCTATCTTCTATTTCTTGTTTTGCCGAAATATCTTCTGCATCTATTTCTTTGATATGTGCAACTGCAGTGCTTTTTTCCTCAGAATATTGTTCTACCTCTATACAACTAGTACCTTTTGCTTCATCTCTACCACTTGTTTCTTGCATATTTCCTGGTTCGTCTTCTTGTATTAAGCTCTTATCAAGTATTGACTGCTTTTCTTTATCATTACTCATATGGGCTGCATTTTCTTCATGGACCAGTTCATTAGTACATGTTTCCCCTTTACTTATGTCTTCCTCGAAATTTATCAAATCCTCAACACTGCCTAGTTTGGCCTCTTCATTTACATATTCTGTTCCTTCTCCATACTGTCTAATTTTGTGTTCAAGGTCTTCAATACCCTCTTCCATGGGCTGCTCATCTCTTCCTATATCCGTGCCTATATTTCCATTACCATTATCAGGATTTTCATTTTCAGCCTTATGTTTGTCTTGTTCAATAGAATAAACATTCCCTTCAGCTGACTGTTTTTCTTCGGTGTCACTTTTATCTTGTAAATTCTCTACCTGGATGTGTTCAGTGTCAGTCTTTTCTGCAGGTTTTTCATCAAGAGTTATTCCAGAATCTTCCAACTTCATTGCCTCACTAGCCAACTGTGCTTCTTTATCTGACATTTCTATTATTTCTTCTCCAGTGTTGCCATTTAAACTTTCAGTATAGTCATTATTACTTTCAATGTCTTTATCCATGTTTCTTAAAATTTTAAACAAATTTTCAGTATCATGTTCAATTTATACTCCTGATTTCAGCTGTTGTGTGTGATCTCTTCACGTTAGTTTTAAAATATCTAAATCATCGGCAGTGTCAGGAAATAGTGCTAATATCCAACAATCTTGGTTTTTGTTAATATATTGGTCCAAACAACTCCAAAATAACTATTCTTTGTCTAACAGAAAACCTCAAATGGGTCCGAACATCTCCAAAATACTATTCTTTGTCTAACAGAAAACCTAAGACGCTTCTCTCTAGAAAATAGCCAAACAAGTTTGTAGTGCCTATTATACAAGAAGAAATCAATTCTCATAAAGGACAATACAAAAACTCAGAGAGTATTTTAAACAATAAATCCCGGGAGGAGACGATGTAGCATTTGCTTTCTAAGCAATAATGTCTTAAAGTCTTACTCAACAAATACGGAACATTCAATAATACTAACTTTTCTTTTGATTTTTTTTCATCATAATTTCATTTTTTTTGTTGATATCATATACAGTGCAACCTCTGTAGAGCAACACCCTTTGGGAGATATAAATATTGACTGTTATGTAGAGGTTGTTGTTCTGGAGAGGTAAATTTGATAGTATTTTTCAGCTTGATGATGTTATAGAGAGATTTTTGCTTAAGAGAGGGTCGCTCCGGAGAGGTTATACTGTATATGCACTATTTTTTTAGAAATTGTGCAAGACTCATATTTCGAGAAATATATTTAAATATAATTTTATCTATAATTAAAACAGAAATCATACATCAAAGTTTTCAGTTGAAATTCAGATAAAAAAGATAAAATTTCTTCTTTTTCACAATTTTACTGAGTGACTAACACAAGACGCAGCCTTACTATATTTTGCACAGACTAATGAAATGTTTCTTTACAAATTTTACAGATGGAGTCGGGGTGGGGGGAGGTTTCTTTATTTTACAGACTAATTAAGTGTTTGGTTTTTCTTTATACATTTTATAGACTAAGAAAGTGCAGTACTTTTTCTTTACATATTTAAAGACTAATCAAGTGTATGGTTTTCATTACACATATTTTACAGGCTTATAAAAAGTTTCAACAACACTGTAGTCATTTTTAGATTTAACACTAATATAATACTGTCCTGGGTCAGTTGGAAGTAAAAGAACTTTTTTGTTAGCTTATATCAATTAGCGGAATGCCAAATTTTTCGATTTTATTTTCAAGTAAAATTTGGCCATTAATTTAGCACTTGATCATAACTATAGACACTAGCTTCATAAAAGGGCACTAATTTATCTTTTTTGTAAGACTTATGCTTCTAAACATGTGTTTTAAGGTGCTTCAGTTTATTGACTTATTTCAAAGGAACTCATAAAATACTTTAAGTATGGTAGCAATAGATGCCAAAACCTGATTAGGCGGAATTTTGTTCTTTCTGAAATTGCAGCTTACTCCTTGAAACAGTTTTTTTGGATTATAATATAAATTGAATTTCCATCCTGAAAATGCATAAAGAAGCAATATTGAACAGATGGAAGTATTTCAGACTGGTTTAATTCAGACTGGTTTTATGCTTCCAATTTTCTAGCTCCAGTCTGAAGGATTTCTGTATATAATAATTGAAGCAGACAACTAAACAAATTACTTCTGTAAATTATTATATTGGAAACAAGAAACGTCACAGAAAAGTAGGGGCATGAGTATACTGTAGAGCAGTGGATGTTTGGAATGTACAGCCTCTCCCTACAGTCAGGTCAAAGAGCAATGTCTGGTCCCTGGTCTATCCTATAATTATGACAATGCCCTAACCTAACCCCAACCCTTCAGTATGTAGTGACACAAAGTATAAATATCTTATTCTTGATGACTCTTTTTGACTGGGTTATACCTATATTTACACTCAACAACACAGTGACCTGGGTATGAATATCTTAGACTCAAAAGTGCTATGACAAGGGTATGAAATCTTAACTCAAAGATAATGTCAAAAGGGTGAAAATATTTTGTTCTAAAAGATGCCCTGACCAGAGTGGTAATATTTTACACTCAAAATACTTTGACCCAGGTAAGAATAAGGGCATGGTAATAAACTGAGATTTTAATACAGAATATGTATAACACCAAATTAAATGTCTGCCAAATGATCAAATAAAAATACTTCACATATTCTTATAAATATAATCTTGATGCAGACATGAGATTTTTTCTAAACCTTTTTTTTAAATTTCCTCTGAAGCAAGTTGTATCTTTCATGATATCCTTTATCGTTTTTTTGTCCCTTTATATTGTTTCGTTACTTCCTTTTTCGTACTTTTTTTCACAATTTCATCAATTGTCACCTTTTAATTTTTTTCTGGATTTTTAATACATGAATGAAAAGTAGCTGCATAAAAATGTAATTTTCAAATCAATGCTAGCGATGTATGGAAAGGTCACTGTACCTTGGTTTTCTACAACATCAAAATTGTCTACCATAACATCTGGAAGCACCTGATTTAGGCTGGATTTAGATATAGATTTACTTTATCTGATAATCTAGATTAATATCCAGTCAAAGAAATAAATACTTCATGTCTGTTACCATTTTTATCAAAATTTTATATAAAAGTAATTTTTATTTACTAGATTTTGAATGAAATAAAACTTGCACTGCTATAAATAATTTAATGCCTTATCAGCTATATTTTTTCTGTTACAAAAAATCTTATCTAGGAATACACGAATATTATTCTTATTATTGTTCTATTTCAACTTTATTTTGGAAAGACAAGTCCAATCCAAATTCACCTGGACACTTAAAATAAATGTTCCTCATTTTGTAATCATCATGTCAAATGAACTCTCATTTGTTAATCAATTAAGCCAATGTAAGAATATTCCCTCACATTTGTTTACAATATAACTGTCAGAACTAATCACTCATTTCTGTTGTATAGCACTATTTCCTGATCCCAGTAAGAAATAAATCAAGTGTTAATTAACTCCATTTAATATTGCCAGCCACTGATTACAAGTTTATCTAGTTACAATTAATTACATCATTCTGTATCTGATAATTTCGATACCAATTAACTTCCGAATAAGACTTTCAACAAAAGTCAAAATTCCAAGACGCACCACCAAAACTTTCGAAAAAAAATGACATAATCTGTCAAAACATCCTTCAACACTCATCCCAGAATTTCTCGAAATCTGCAAAATTATTATTTCCAACTTGGAATCCTAATCTTAGCCGACAACATTATCACCAGGCTAGATTTCCCCGAAAATCTTAACACCACAGATATACCACTGAAAATCAATCACGTCTTCAATAAGCAACACGATGTCACAAAAAATAGTTCCTCTCAGAAAAAAGAACATTTTTCAGATCACTATAGCGACCTGTGAAATGATTTTTACATCCGCAGTATTTTTGCTGTTACTACACAGGTTCTGACAAAAATGTTTTAGGAAGATGTTTTTGAGTGTATTCCAGATGATTTTGATGCTATAAACATTGGGATAGAGACGGCTGGGCTGAAGGATGTACCATATATCAGAAAATATTTGTGACTAGAATATTTTATGGAATTCTATCAAAAGAAAAATACCCTCTGTCCAAATTAATGGAGAAACAACGCTAGTCTTGTCTTTATGCATATTATATAGTTACAGTGCACATTTTTTTTTTTTAAATTGGGGCTGCAGTGCCCATACTGCAATTGTTTAACGTAAAGATCAACGAACAAAAGGTCAAACAATTTTAAAGGTTGCAAAAGACTATAATTATCATGGCCACATGTTGAATGGCTGTCACAAAGTCTTTGCCCCTTACAGGTTAAAGGTCAAGGTCATTCACAGACAAGGGGACAGGTTAAAGGTCAAGGTCATTCACAGACAAGGGGTAATATAAAGCTTATAATCAAGGTCAAAAACTCTTCAATCATGTCTGAAAGGTTTTGCACAATGTGCCCTAAAGAGATTTCCTTAAGAGCATAATGTAAGCAATGGGTTTTAATACCAGGGGAGATAACCTTGTGAGATAATTTGCTCAGGAGAGGTTACCTTGGCTCAGGAGAGGTATTATCGTGAGTGCAGTGACAGTGCAGTAGAGAATTACCTTGAGTGCAGTGTTCAGGGAGGGCAACCTTGAATGCAAATTGATAGCACAGGAGAGGTATTACCTTGTGTGCAAAGTGGTTATAATACAGGAGAGTTATTACCTTGAACACAATGTGCGCAGAGGAAGTAACCTTGAGCGTAAAATGATAGAACAGGAGATGTATAACGGTACCTTGAGTGTAGTGTGCAGGCAAGGTAACCTCGAGTGCAAAATGATAGTACAGGAGAGGTATTACCTTGAGTGTAGAGTGCAGGAAGGTAACCTTGATAGCAAAATGATAGTACACGAGAGGTTTTACCTTTAGTGTAGTGTTCAGGGAAGGTAACCTCAAGTGCAAAATGATAGTACAGGAGAGGTATTATCTGGAGCATAACCTATTTAACCTCGAGTGCAAAATGATAGTACAGGAGAGGTATTATCTGGAGCATAACCTAGGTAACCTCGAGTGCAAAATGACAGTACAGGAGAGGTATTTCCTGGAGCGTAACCTAGGTAACCTCGAGTGCAAAATGATAGTACAGGAGAGGTATTTCCTGGAGCGTAACCTAGGTAACCTCGAGTGCAAAATGATAGTACAGGAGAGGTATTTCCTGGAGCGTAACCTAGGTAACCTCGAGTGCAAAATGATAGTAAAGGAAAGGTATTACCTTGAGTGTAGTGCGCAAGGACGGTAACCTTGAGTGCAAAATGATAGTATAGGAGAGCACAAAGTGTACAGGAGAGGCAACCTTAATGGTCAGTTTCCAGTCTTTTACATTGTATCAATTTTTCCGAGCAATTTAAATGGTGAAATTTACCAACGGTGAGGTTGCATTCTGAAATTGGTACTCAAACTCAGTATCTTGGGGAAAAAGATCTTAATCTCATGCATTTCATTGTTCTGGAAGAGTTCCCAGTTTCCAACATACATAGATACAATCATAAAACTTAAATAAATGTTAATTACAAACAGCAGCATTGCCAACTCTCTTCCTATAATTTCGTACAAAAATTCTTCTGCAAAGAGATGTAGATCAAAGCTGCAAGATATTCCTAATATATTAACAGTTCATTATTAGAAATTTTCGGAACCACCAAGTTTAAACAACTTTCAAGAATTCTCACTCCTGCCTACCTTATTTCATAAACATTATGAGACAATGCAGACATCATCATATATATTTATCAAAACATCTTAAAACAAAATTTCGTTAGGTAACTTTCAGCAGTATTTTAGAGGTGTCTTCAAATCTTAAAATCTAAATTGATAAAAAAACTGACAAAAACTGGTACTAATCCCCAATGATAATGTAATTCCCGCTGAAACACAAGGACGAGTCCATTTCATAATAACTGGTAGAATAACAATTCAAAATGCTCGCACATAACTTGACAAGTAATTATTAGTATTTGTTTCATGTTAACTATCTAATAAGTATACAGCAACATAGCTCAGTCAGGTAAAATGCAGTTTATAATTGGATATAAGCAAATTGTTCCTTGGGTTCAATCCTTGTGAGGATTTTTTATGCCCCTGGCATCTACTGATGCGGAGGCATATAGTGATCATCCTGTCCGTCCGTCCGTACGAGGTTAACCAAATGGGACCGTTTCGTCTAGCATCAATACCCCTTACTAGAATGACTTAATACTAATACAGATGTAACCTGTGACCATTCCTCATCTTCAGACATCACCTGACCTCAGTTTGACCTTGACCTTGACCTCATTTTGGACTTAGGTTGCTTTATATGGGCCAACTCTTGGTTAACCAAATGGGCCCGTTTCGTCTAGCATCAATACCGCTTACAAGAATGGATTGATACTAATACAGATGTAACATGTGACCATTCCTCATCTTCAAACATCACTTGACCTCAGTTTGACCTTGACCTCGTTTTGGACTTAGGTTGCTTTGTATCGACAAGGATGCCACCGGGGGCATCAAGCGCTCCTTGTTTTTCAAGTTTATTTTTTGTTTTTCCCATTCGTTTTCATTTTTGTTCCCATATTTTCATTTCTTTCTTTGATGGTTTGTATTTGCATACAAATTGTCTTTGTTCATTATTTGCTTAAGTGCATGCATTTAATTAATATCATCTTTGATATAATGCTAAACCTTTCTAATCTGTCATATCGTCTTTAAATATTTCTCTGTTGTGTTGTCACAGAGCGCATGAAGGTATCTTAATTTTTTTTGCAAAAAGAAATAAAAATTTGATGCTGAGTTTCGAACCCACACGGCAAAAGATCTGTTTAACATGAACAGTATGCTTTACCTCTGAGCTAATTTCTAATTGGTACTAAAACTAGAAACATTTAGATTTTAACATGAATTCCCTATGTTCCATTTTAATTTATATGTAGTTATCACTGCAAGGAGGTTTGTGCTCTTTGTAAATAAGGGGTAAGGGAGACAATTCACTAATGAGCAAGAGATTAATTTTCAACAGAGTTATTTCTGCATGTAAAAAGCATGCACTGTACATGGGGGGGGGGGGGGGGAATAAAATTTATGTAAGTAATATAATGTGCATGTACACTGTGTCTAGTGTTTTAAAATTTTGGCATGTTATCTATGTTTCATTATCTAGAAATTATCAAATGTACCCTGTAGAATTAGATAATACTTGGGCCAGACAGCCTACACATACTTTCACTGATATGCACTACTATGAAAAATTGCAAAAAGACTTGACCTAAACACAAATATATTTGAAAAAAAAAATGCCAAGGCAGCTTATTACGACCTTTGCTCTCTGTAGGCTGAGACTGTGGACTGAATTTTTTCATATGTAGGAGTTTGACTTAACTGATATTCATTTTTATTATATACCTATAAAAATTCTGTCAAAAATACAGCTTGCATTTCACAAGGAAATACGAACAGGCTGAAAAAAATCCTGTATTGTACCTTCCAAAATCCTGTATTGTATGTTGCCGCACTACTTTCATTAATATGCATGAGCTGACACAGTTGCAAGGACGGATCACACTCGGTGCAAGCGCCTCGTGAGATCCAATCTGGCAAAATCCACTAGAGCCGAATAAAGCATCCCAGATCGAGCTACTGTTATAATAACCCTATTGTATAAGTGATTTTGTTGGTATGGTTACCTTTAGCTTCCTGTATCCTTGATCCAAAACTTGTGTTCTCAGACCCATCACTTGCCATCTCTATTATAGTGTACAGCTACCTCCAGTTCTAAATTTCCCACATCCTGGCACTTGACAACATAAATCAACCAATCGGACGTGGACAACACAGAAATCAACCAATCACAATTCACAACACTGAATCTGACCGAATCACATTAATAATCCAGGCTTAGATACATGAATTTCACAGTCTGAAATAGAAAACAAATGATGATGCTAGAATATTTTCAAGATGTAAAGGATGGGGACAGGCAGGTACCAGAAGGCATCAGATGAAACAACATAGCAGAATCTAAAATAATATTCACAACAAGATCTCAATCTGATTAGCTTCAGAACAAAACCTTTGATTAACATGACTGAACCCACAACCACGTGCACAGACATAATATCATGGCTACAGACAGCCATATCATGTTTTAATACATTATAATTATAGTCTTTTGGACTTTAATGAAAGACAAAAGTCACAAGTTTCACCAAAATACTAGGCTTATAGTCAGCAGTTTACTTTCTAATCACTGAAATCTAGATGTGTAACAAAAATGGAATAAACGGAAACTTAAAAAAATATTGTATTAATTGTTTCAACATCCTGACAGTAGTTATTTTTGCTTCACAAGAAACAATGATAAAATTAATTATGTCCCATTAAAATCCAATTAAGAAAATCTCAAAACTGTCAAAGTTATAAAATGATACAAAACCTCTTCAAAATTAACGAAAACAAAAATATAATCCATTTCATAATCCAGCAAATACCGTACTTATCTTAAAGTTAGCACAAATCCATAACTTGTGTAACTCTTGTTTGATGCCATCAAAACTTTGGATTATATGACTTACTGCTAAAAATTAGAGGTAGAATTTTATAAACATGAAATGTACCTAATATCTGCACCTACACACATGGATACTCAATATAGGACAAATACGGTACTGGCAGAGACAGATAACACAGCCCTGATTTATCATAAGCTAAAATGAATGATATCTTGCCTTTAAATGGCATATGTGACCTTAAATAAATGAGGGAAATTATCATGTCAGAACAGTGTACTACTATTTCAAAATTAGGTGTAATCACCAGTTTTTTGCATAATAGCCGGAAACATTATATCCTACATGACAATAAAACACAAGATCAAAATTTGTCTCAATTTATATATATATATTTTTTAATGTCCATAACATTTTGATCTCTTGTTTCACCTTACATTTAAATTACCTGTTATATTGCCCAGAAGTGTGATAGTTAATTGACAGCATTAGATCCTCTAATGTTACGCAACATGACATATGTCAATATTAATATACATACTACAATATAAGTTATTAATAACACATACTACAAAAATAATTGCCTTGAAGAAAATGCTCTTAAAAACTGTCCATCTTAACAATACAAGTACTTTTTTAGTATTGTTTACCTATGATGCATGTTTTTTTTTTCTTAAACTTTGTGCATTCCAGATAAAATTATAAATTGTTTTCCTTCATTATTTCAAATCTCTTAAGCTTTTCCCAACTTTTTCCTTTTTTTAATAATTTTTCCTCAAACACTAATAAAGCAATTTAACAGTTTTATGCATAGCTATGCAGTATTACAAAATGTTATGTCATAACTATTTACATACTATATAATTTTTTATGACACTTTCCGACACTTTCTGACATTTTTCTTTACATTTACATCTCACCCATTTTTCAAAGATAGATAGAATCATTAACAAACCTACTTTTCCACATTTTGTTTAATATTCTGTAAAACCACATTATATCACCACAACTATTTCACGGTCATGAAATTTTTAAAAGGCAAATACAGGAAAAAAGTACATGTAAATTTTGTTCTGTTTGCAAAGAAATAATCAATATTTCTGAAAAAAGAAAACATCTACAAAATATTTTTTTTACAAAATGACTTACTTTAGTTAAGAGCATGTAAAATTGAGACAAACAGCAGAGTTCTTTGTTTTGTTCCTAACCCTAACCCTCAGGGTTTTTTTATTGTTTCATTTAAATCTGTCCCCTTTCTCTTTTTTATGAAAGATCCAACCAGTCAAAGCAATTCAATTACAAATACAGTAATTGTTCTTCCCACAGAAATACAGACTTTTTCGGATGAAACTATCGTTTAAAACCCCTTTAGGGGCAACAACTCTTGTAAGATTTTGTTAATTTTCACAGCATTAGCCAAGAAGAATCATGTGACTTTAACCACTACAAACAAATAAACAGCTGTTGAAGGACAATCAAACCAGCAGAAAGACTGTCAGACACAACAACATACATATGAGTCTCTCAGTTTTTTCCCTAAGATTTAAAAAAAAAAAAAAAAATATCGAAAACCATCATTATATTATCAGCCATTTATTTTGAAACAGAAACACATTTTGGTATGTCAATTTCAAAATGCTTGTGAAATCTGCAAATTTATTGGTACATTTGAATATACGAAATTCCACAAAATTTTCTTTCAGAAATAGCAAATTTCAGAAATATAACTTTTTGAGATAAAATGACTAACCTGCCTTTGTTTTAGCGAGAATATAACCTTTTTCAACTACATTTCCACAATGCACAAAACACAAGGAATGTTTATCATTACTTGCAATGCCTATAATCTCCATTTCTTTCTCAGTAATGATAGTAGACTACAGACCATATAACTACATGAATTTTCCCTATTAAAAACCCAAAGCCCAGTTTTTATTTTGGTCCTTGGAGTACCTTAAAGAACAAAATGAAGACAGCTTAATTGATTACAACATTTCAATATTTTACAGTCCATTAGATACAGAAAGATTACTTAAACCTTAGCCTGCTGCAGGCGAATTTAACAGCCTTTGCAAACAGCTTGGAACCAGATCAGACGCCGATTAAATCGGCGTCTGATCAGGTTCCAAGCTGTTTGCTACTCTGACAATATTTCTTCCAATTTTGGAGCAAACTGAATGAATTTTACAATTTTAGCAGACGACATTTCCAGCAGACGACAATTTATCTAGCATGCTAAAGGTTAATGAATCAAAGATCTCTTTTATTGATTTCAATCATACATACTTCTTATTCTGCAGAAATCTGATTTGCAAGATTAGCTTGTTATTTTGTATTCAATAAGGCCGTTAAAAGTTATGCCCTTACACGTGGCTTTAATACTCGTACAGATCTAGATAAAGCAAAAAAATGTCTTAAATAATCTAAAAAATCTTTGTAAATCTTTGTTGTTTTTTTGTCAATTATTTGTAATAACAATTAGTTTGGTATATATGACAATGTCCCACTGAATACACAAACTCATAAATACATAAACCCTTAATAGAACTGAACACATTAAATTTTACAAAAAAAAAAAGAAAAGAAAAGAAGACTGCAATGTTTAAAAAAATATGTAAGATTACCTTAAGGTATAGGTCCATGTTTCAGAGAAAAAAAGTTCGAACGTCATCAAATCGTTGAAAGAAAGCATTGTTTTACATGACAATTTAACAGCATAAGAAGCATTTATATTATTCCACAAAACCATTGTCAATTTACTCATATATGTATTGAATTCCGGAAAGGGACTGCATGAAGGGGCCACACTTCTGGACAGTTCAGCGCCTTTAAAAACTCACCATTTTTTAAAAGCTGTTACATGCCTTCGTTTTGATGCATTTGCAACATCGTGCGAGTGTTTAAACTTTACATAACTAGGTAAAACATCGTTTTTGACATTTGTTTACATTTATTTCTTTACAAATGGCATTCTTATTTAAAGGGGGGCAACTCATTTAGAATATTTTAAGTATCCAACTCTGTGGGACAGAACAGTAAAACATGTATTGGACAGATAAGTTGTGTGTCAAGATGCTGTTCATTTTCTAAAAAAATCTGTTGTTTTGTGATATACTGCTAAACCTTAAGCACACATACTATATGTCAAAGTCTTCTAAACCTCAATTAAAAATACCGAACAACTGAAAGACAGACATATTTGTGGTCACTTCAGTCTGGTCTTGTATATCTATTGTTTACCTAGCATATTGTACATTTCACAGTTGCTAGTTTCATGTATCGTAATGCTATTCTACAGCTTAACATTAACTTAAAAACCTACTTGACCATACAAACCAAAAAATGAACAAACATTTGTGTTTAGTGCCATTAAAAATAGAATTTCAGTTTTATGGCTGTTTTCATACAGTTCAGGATGGTTCAACATGGAAACCTCCTCACAAGAACTGGCTTCTATTGTATGTTCACAGAGAAAAACTATCACATCAAAAACATGCAAATTCCTAAGCCTAGTAATAATTACAGTAAATAAACTTATGAAATAAAACCTAAAATTAATTTTAAACAGAAAACAAAGACTGACAACAAACAAAATCTTGCAGAAAGGCAAACAATTTGCAGAAATTTATGAAGAAACTGAGGGAAGTCCATACTAAAATTCAGCTTAGTAGTGTAATTTTTTTGATAAATATTTAACAGTCATACCTACCAGTATAAAAACAAGTATATCCTTGTGGTAATTATGTTAAAATCCAATGTACAAATAAAACTTTAGCTACTATGCTGCGTATTTGTTCAATAAAAACTTTGCTTTATCATATAAAACACTCATAAAAAACTATACACGTATCATAACATCCACATAAATGGTAGAGCAATTTTATCCACTTGAATGACCATTACAAGCCCGTAATTTAAGGTAATACAAATTGTCGTAACCTTTGACACCCCCTTGTCGACACTGATGTCTCGCACATTACTGTCTCATTTCGTCCACTTTTAGTGAATGACATAAACATAAACAAATCCACTTTACCGCTTAACCTGTTACAACAATAATTACACGACCTAGTCGTTCAACGTAAAAGAAATACCGGTTTAATCCTTTTCAAAGTAGGTTTAATATTTCGCAGTAATGATAGCACAAGGTCTTTAAAATGATTATGACCGATGTTGCGAGACAATGATTTTGTAAGGGAAGATTCCAACTCTGACACCTCTTAGTGGGAAGTGCTGGCAAAATTCCGATTTAAATTTCAAATGAGTAATAACATGTATGTGTACTGTAACGGGATTTATTTTGAAAAGCACGGATTAAATGATTAATTTTTGTACCCAACATGCTACAGATTACGTTTTAACCACAGTTTATTCACTTGCAGATTTTAAAGATTTGAATGCAGGCTGTGCAAACTTATATGAAAAGATATACGAGACATAAAATCAAATGGGCGTTATCATTAACATTAAAATTAATGTTCACAAAATTATTACATTGTGAATGTATAGATCTATTACTAGGCAAATATTTTCACACACTTATTAATATGCAGATATAGACATTGCACTTTATATGTTTCACAACACTGCCTTTTATGGAACAATTCGAAGTATCTGTATCAAGATATTTCCTTATGCTGCAAGCATAGGTGAATAACATTGATAAAGTCTTAATTAAATCATTTCTTTCACATTATTATGACATTTTTGCTATGCCTCCTGGGCAAGTATGTCAGCGAAACCAGTCTATTATCTAAATGATACCCACTTAAAGTTGCAAGTGTAACTATTATCAAATAAGGTAACTTAGGCTTTATGTAATCCATACGGATATATATACAATGACTGGTTTAACCTTTAACTTACACTGCTATATTTCTAAAATGGACTGGTCCATCATTCAATTTGGGTAATACCATTCATTATTCAAAGGGGTGTTCACTGAAAGATTATTGACTGGATAGCGAACAGTGCAGACCATGATCAGCCAGCACGGACGTGCAGGCTGATCTTGGTCTGCACTGGTCGTAAAGGCTGAACAACTTGCCGCCAGCAGGCTGAAGGTTTAATAGGGGAAATAAACTAAAGTTTAACAAAAGTTAACCATAGATCTGTATCCAGTATTATTTTCCCTCAGGTATTCAGAAATGTTACAGGTACTCTGAAACAAAAAGAAAATTTGTTTTTACTTCCTGAAAAATTACAAGTATTAAGTTGATATCTGCCATAACAACAGTGTCTTATATATATGTTTTTTTTCTCTTTTTTTATACTTCTGTAATTTCTAGCAACTTTTATATAGACATAAAATACATCCAAATAAGTTCATGATCTATCTGGGTGGGTCAGTGTAGGATAAAAAATGACCCAGACAAGTAAGGTACTCATCACCCCAATCTGACTAAAGTACATCTCCTATTACGCTACGCATAGGATCTGACAACGAGCTATTCATGGCCTCGTTCTGACAACCCTTCCGCTAGCCAATCAAAAGCTACCTTACAATATCCTGCAAGCTTTAAAAGCCGTGGGTTTTGATATCAACAATTTTTATGTTGAAAGATGTCAGATAGCCGGTTAGCTCAGTCGGTAGGGCACTTGCTTTGTAAATGAGAGGTCCCGGGTTCGAGCCCTGGATTAACTGCAAATTTTTCTTACTCTTTGACATTCGAACAAGTTGTCTGGTTGGTTCAAACAAAAATAGATTTGCGAAAATAAAAATAGCAATATTGGAAATCCAAAATATACAGAAGACGAATGCGAATGGGTCGTTCTCAGATCTTCGTTTAGAAGATCAAGTACTTTAGTCAGATTGCTCATCACCCTGTCTGTGTACAGGTGGAGTACAGTAGAGTACTGTGACCTATGTTACACTGCTGACAGGTCACTAACATTGTGTTAATTAATGGGAATGTGTCATATTGAATATAACTAGCAATCAACTAACCTAGCCCCACATTTAATTTGTTTTAAATTGTGACACAGTCACATGTATCTTACTATAAAAGTAACAGTAGTGTGTAGCTTTTCAAATGATGAAAAAAACTGCTAAAAATCCCCAGTAACTTGCTTCAAATATATACAGCTATTAAAATAATTTTTACATGGAATAACATACCAGACAGCTGGTAGCACTCTGGCAGATGGCAAGAGTGTAACAGTACTGACGAAGTAACATCAACTTCCTTTCAATGGGCATGTTCTAATCTCTGGCCTGGCCTGGCCCGGCCTGGCCTGGCCTGGCCCGATGAGCCCAATTTTCGACCGAGCCGGGCCAGGCCAGGCCAGGCCAGGCCATAGATTTCAATTTCGTAAAAGGTGAAAGTGATTTTTATAGCAACTTTAAAATCTGACTTTTGGAATAAGTTTGGATATTTCAGACATTATATAAATACATTTTGAACTCTCATTCTGTAAAATTATACACCTGGGAATAAGCCTGTAGCTAACATAACTATTATGTCTAATTTAAAGGCGATGCCTGATTAATTGTTATGACTATTATCAGGGGATCTTCACCTCAATTGACTCTTGACTGGTGGCTTGGTTTTCCCCAAATTGAATAAGCTAACTAAGTTTATTATTTTGTCTATTGAGGATTATTTAGTATTGTCTGAAATTATTGAACTAGCACTCAAGAATATTCCATATGCTTCCGTAAAAAAATCGGTGCCCAAACATAAATAAAATAATAAATATTGAAAACCAAATAAAATATAAACAAGTTACATTTCTTTACTGCCAGGTCGTACATGCAGATAAAGTTGTGCTGACAAAACGTTCAGCTACCAATCTCGGGACTGTAAGTTCGAAACCGTGACCTGTTTGACCATTTTCATTATCATTTTTTTTAAATTTCCTCTGTAAACTTAGAATGCAGGAAAATTGTCACTTATCGTGATTTATTGTTCATTTATTGAATGAAATACACAAGTATTTGACATTCTTCTACATACAAGTTATTACCATAAAATGTTGTAAGAACAAAACCAGTATCAATAAAATGACATTATATTGATTTAATGAAAACAATCTGAATTGAAATCGAACCCATGGTAACATGTGTGAAAGTCGCAGAACTTATCACTACGCCACTGTGTCATTGGTAAACTTTAATTGCATGTTATTTTGGTCAATTTAGATATTTTCAGGTTACAAATATGGTGTAAAATAAAGAATGGCACCTGTCAATACTAACGGACAACAACTTTCAATTTCTAAAATAATGCTATCTCCGTTCTAGAATCTGGGATAGTATGGTGCGGGGAAGCAATATATAAATTTTGTAGTTTAGGTTATACATATACTGAATATATTTGTAAGATTGTTTTTATATTGATATAAGTATGTGGAAAAAAAATCCTACAAAGTTTTGTGAAACAGGCTCAAGAGCATCTTTTAGCATTAAATGTATCACTTAGAAATTACATAAACACAATGCACCATTATTTTTTTGTGCAAGACAAATATCAATAATCTAAAATGCCAACACCCTGACAATGAGTTAGAGGTCCCACAATGAATATTATTTTTATTACTCTTCCATAAATTGAACATCAGATTAACTAAACCAAACACATTAAAAGTTCAACTGAACAGTTAGAAGGTCAGCTAAGGATAGTAGGGACACAACCTGTAATTACAATTCCCAAAGAGATGCATGCAAATATTCAGTTATATTGCAGCAGGTAAGCTTATCAATGAAATTAGCCATTAGTTTTAAAACTAAGTGTTAAAGTTGACTTTAAATAATTTGATCACAGAAAAAAATGGGTAGTTATCATTTAGTTACACCATTTTCTTCAGTGCAAATCTGTATTTCAAATAAGATGAATGATGGCTAATCAATGATTCTCCAGGGGACTGGTTTCTCATTTTGTTTGACATGCAGCAAGTAAACAATGCAGGTTAATACTGCCTGCTATTGTAATTGTATATTTAGATTTCATGCCATTCATTTCTCTATGTACAATAAAATCTGGCCTGGCCTGGCCTGGCCTGGCCTGGCCCGGCCCAGTCGAAAATTGGGCTCATTGGGCCAGGCCAGGCCAGGCCAGGCCGGGCCAGGCCAGGCCAGGCCAGAGATTAGAACATGCCCTTTCAATGAACTATCAATAAAGTCACTGAGCACTTAATATTTATGTACAGGTTCCTAGCCAACAGATTATCATACAATGATTAAATAAAATAACTGGCATTGAAACTAGATGGGTGTCCATAGGACACAGGTGACCCTCCCTCCTGCCACTGTAACATGGTATAATGACTCAGGTTAAATAATTTTTAAGATGTTTGCAACACAAACTTTTAAGAACCGTATGTGTATTTTTCGCTTAGTTAGCCGTAACTCTGGCCTAGCTGAGTAAATCCTAAAGAGAACACTTCTCAGGCTATAAAACAATCCTCTAATGTTTAATGATTCTAGGTCAAGTACATTTTAACATACATGTTTCACAAACTTTTTTTTTTTGAGTAAGTCTGGACGAGAAGTCTGGACTTGTGTAATGAAAAACAAAATAAAGTCAGGGGCCATAACTCCTTCACGACTGAATGAATCCGGACATGAAACCCCTGGTGCACAACTGCACATGCTGACCAACATTCCTGTAAAGTTTTGTGACTCTACATCAAATACTTTTGGAGCTAGGCGCGACACAACATTAAAATGACCAATTTTTACAAAGTCAGGGGCCGTAACTCCTACACGACTGAATGAATCCGGATGCGAAAACCAAGGTGCACAACTACACATGCTGATCAACATTCCTGTAAAGTTTTGTGACTCTACATCATATAATTTTGGAGCTAGGCACGACACAACATTCTTGGAAGGATGGACGGATGGACAAGAGCAAATCTATATGCCCCCACCACTCATGGGGGGGGGGGGGGGGGGGGCACAAAAATGGAATTAGACTGATGAGCAGGCCTGGAGCCAGGGTTGTGTGTGGAGGGGGAGGTAGGGGGTAGCACCCCCCCCCCCCCAACTCATGTGGCTGCAAAGTGACTTTTACTCATCAAAGTTTAGACCAAGAAATGCACCATTTCATACCTATTTTTCTAAAATTCTTCCTGTATTTAGTACCTTACATTCCTGCTATCTCACCAGTGAGGTGTTCACCCACAACTTGTGTCCCCTCAGAAAAAAGTCTGGACAGGGGCCTGATGACAGTGGTTCAAATGCACTCAAGCTTTAATACTGAACATTGAAAACTTAAATTATAATCTTATACTGAACTTTTACTAGTTAAAGACTGGTCAAAAAAGTTTTGGTGTGTATTAAAACTGTGCCAACTGTCTTCCTGGAAAGGGTTCTGTTATGAGTTGTTCCCCTTGAAATTCTATGTCTGCTTCACAGCCTTGCCTGGATGCTACAATATTGAGCCTCACACTGCCAGATCTGAAAAACAAATGAAATAAAAGATGAACTGTTATAATCTTATGAACAAATTTAGTTGCAATATCACTGTCCTCCAACAGATGCGAAAGTTTTGGCTTTTTAGTAACTAAATTTCTCAAAACTAAGCCCAACAGAGAAACTTGTGACCCCATGAATGTTTTCATTTTACCCTCATTTCTATGCAAAATAACTCTGTGCAAAAGGCAGATCAAAATGTTGGTAAAAGTGCTGTGCACCATTCTCTTAATCATGTTATACTTTTTGCGGGCCTTTACAATGAAGATCTAAGTGATTTTGGAAGAAATATACCAGTATGAGAAATATCTTTTAACTCCTGTCATAGTCTAACTATTTGTTGTCAGCATTTTCAGGATTTTGCTACAACTGACCTATGTCTTTCAAGCCTGAACTCCTACAAAACTTTCTTGTGTGCCATTAAAAGCTAAAAGACACAAGTCTACTTGTCACTAAAAGAAAAGAAACCCAGTAAATGTTACCACGGATAACTGTATTAAAATGATAAAAACCAGAATGATAAAGAAAGAAGAAAACATTTTACACAGTTTCTCTCTTCAAGAAAACAAGCTGTCAAGAATCAACAATTGGCAATTTCTAAATCAGTCAAATGTGGAGTTAACAACCCTGACTTGCAGTTGACTTGCACCTGGTGACCTAGTTTTTGACCCCCAGATGACCCAATATCAAACTCTTCCAAGATTTCATTGAGGGTAACATTCTGACAAAGTTTCATTAAGATTAGGCCAAAATTGTGACCTCTAGAGTAACACGCTTTTCCTTTGATCTGACCTGGTGACCTAGGTTTTGATCCCAGATGACCCAATATCAAACTCTTCCAAGATTTTATTGAGGGTAACATTCTGACCAAGTTTTATTAAGATTGGGCCAAAATTGTGACCTCTAGTGTTAACAAGCTCTCTTTGATTTGACCTGGTGACCTAGTTTTTGACCCCAGATGACCCAATATCGAACTCGTCAAAGATTTTATTGAGGGTAACATGCTGACCAAGTTTCATTAAGATTGGGCCAAAATTATGACCTCTAGAATGTTAACAAGCTTTTCCTTTGATTTGACCTGGTGACCTAGTTTTTGACCCCAGATGACCCAATATCAAACTCATCCAAGATTTTATTGAGGGTAACATTCTGACCAAGTTTTATTAAGATTGGGCCAAAATTGTGACCTTTAGAGTGTTAACAGTCAAATTGTTGACGACGACGGACACAGGGCGGTCACAAAAGCTCACCTTTGAGCCATTCGTGCTCAGGTGAGCTAACAAGTGGAAAACCACAGGTCGCCCAACATGACATAAACAAGAGCTGTCACAGGAGACAGCGCGCTCAACTATTTCGATGCTGGATAGTGAAACAGGGTACATCTGAGGAAGCTGGAGCTGTCACTGGAGTATTTAATGACTCCAATGGTGAAGGAAGATATTGCACAATAGCTTGAGTCTGTGTCAAAAAAAAAGTTATAAGAGAGATAAAGATAAAGTGTATCAAAACACTAAATAAGTATAATTCTAAGCAAAAAGAGGGCATGATTAATTAAATATTGGTGCAAGAGTTATGCACCTTGTGTCATATGATGTGGGTGATGATGTGGAACAACTACTTCAAGTTTGAATCAAATCCACTTAGTAATTACTAAAATATAGTGAAAATGCATCAAAATTAACCATAAATTCTAAGTAAAAGGGGGCATAATTCATGACAAATTGGTGCAAGATGTATGCACCTTGTATCATAAGATGTGGGTGATAAGGTGGAACAATTATTTTATGTCTGAATCAAATCCATTCAGTAATAACTGAGATAGAGTGAATGTGCACCAAAACTTTAACCTGAAATTCGAAGTAAAAAGGGGAGATAATTCATCAAATATTGGTGCAAGAGTTATGGCTCTTGTGTCATATGATGTGAGTGATGATGTTGAACAACTATTCTAAGTTTGAATCAAATCCATTTAGTAATAACTGAGATAGAGTGAAAGTGCATCAAAACTTTAACCTGAAATTCTAAGTAAAAAGAGGGGATAATTCATGAAATATTGGTGTGAGAGTTATTACCCTTGTGCCATATGATGTGGGTGATAAGGTGGAATAACTATTTAAAGTTTGAATCAAATCCATTTAGTATTAACTGAGTTAGAGTGAAAGTGTTTCAAAAGTTTAACCTGAAATTCCAAGTAAAAAGGGGGGAAAATTCATGAAATATTGGTGTGAGAGTTATAGCCCTTGTGCCATATGATGTGGGTGATGATGAGGAATAACTATTTTAAGTTTGAAACAAATCCATCAAGTAATTACAGAGATAAGGAGAAAAAAAAGAGAAAGTGTAAAAAAAACTTAAACCAGGTAGGGACGCGGAAGGACGCTGACGCCTGCTTGAGTAGGATAGCTCTCCATATACTTCATATAGTCGAACTTAAAACCAGATAAAGAAAGAAGAAAACATTTTACACAGTTTCTCTCCAAGACAACAAGCTGTCAAGAATCAACAATTGGCAATTTCTAAATCAATCAAATGTGGAGTTAACAACCTAGACTTGCAGTTGTATGATGAAAGACTTCAGTAAACTAAATTTTTCTTAACAATATAATGATAAGAATATCATTTTTTTTTACGTTTCAAAATTTATTGTTAAAAGTCATTTTTTTTCATTTAAGTCATCTTTGGTCCTAAAACTTTTTAAAAATGATGACTATCATTCTGTTTCTTGAAAATTCCCTAAAAATGCCAAGAAAACCACAATTTAGTAACATGAAAGCAATCTATAAATTAAAAAAAGTGTACATATCATTGCCAAAATAGAAAAAGTGGAAAACCATAGGTCGCCCAACACGCCAGTGAAACTGGGCACATCTGAGGAAACTGGAGCTGTCACTGGAGTGTTTAATGACTCCAATGATGGATGAAGATATTCCACAATAGCTTGAGTCTATGTCAAAAATATTAAGTAATAAGGGAGGTAAAGATAAAGTGTATCAAAACACTATATAAGTATAATTCTAAGCAAAAAGGGGGCATAATTCATAAAATATTGGTGCAAAAGTTATGCACCTTGCGTCATATGATGTGGGTGATGATGTGGAACAACTACTTTAAGTTCGAATCAAATGCATTCAGTAATAACAGAGATAGAGTGAAAGTGCATCAAAACTTTAACCTGAAATTCTATGTAAAAGAGGGCATAATTCATGAAAACTTAGTGCCAAAGTTATGCACCTTGTGTCACATGATGTGGGTAATGATGTTGAACAATTACTTTAAGTTTGAATCAAATCCATTCAGTAATAACAGTGATAGAGTGAAAGTGCATCAAAACTTTAACCTGAAATTCTAAGTAAAATGGGGGAATAATTCATGAAAAGTTTGTGCCCGAGTTATGCACCTTGTGCCATATACATGGGTGATGATGTTGAACAACTATTTTAAGTAGGAATCAAATCCATTCAGTATTAACAGAGATAGAGGGGAAGTGCATCAAAACTTTAACCTGAATTTCTAAGTAAAAAGGGGGAATAATTCATGAAAAATTTGTGCCCGAGTTATGCACCTTGTGTCACATGATGTGGGTAATGATGTTGAACAATTACTTTAAGTTTGAATCAAATCCATTCAGTAATAACAGTGATAGAGTGAAAGTGCATCAAAACTTTAACCTGAAATTCTAAGTAAAATGGGGGAATAATTCATGAAAAGTTTGTGCCCGAGTTATGCACCTTGTGCCATATACATGGGTGATGATGTTGAACAACTATTTTAAGTAGGAATCAAATCCATTCAGTATTAACAGAGATAGAGGGAAAGTGCATCAAAACTTTAACCTGAAATTCTAAGTAAAAAGGGGGAATAATTCATGAAAAATTTGTGCCCGAGTTATGCACCTTGTGTCATATGATGTTGGTGATGATGTTGAACAACTTTTTTAAGTTTGAATTAAATCCATTCAGTAATAACAGAGATAGAGTGAAAGTGCATCAAAACTTTAACCTGAAAAATCTATGTGAAAAGGGGGGATAATTCATGAAATATTGGTGCCAGAGTTATGGCCCTTATTTCAGATGATGTGAGTGATGATGAGGAATAACTATTTTAAGTTTTAATCAAATCCATCAAGTAATTACAGATCTCGAGATAAGAAGAAAAAAGAGAGTGTAAAAAAGACTTTAACCAAGGTGGGCATGCGGAAAGACGCCGACGCCGAGTCGAGTAGGATAGCTCTCCTTATACTTCGTATCGTCGAGCTAAAAATGCAAGCTACTGTCCACACCCTCTAGCCCCAGGTTGAGCAGAACTCAACATTTACACATGTTACCTGTACCAAAATATAATTTAGAGACACCCACAGATGTATTTATATGGTGGTGCACATGGAACCTTCAATGTCACACTAGTGTGCAATTCCATGAAAAGCAGCAAAATGGTTCCCAGTTAAAACAAGAGCCATGTTACACATGGCTAATCCCCCCACCGGGCATATTATAATTGAAGCCTAAAGTTCCTGGCAAGTTAGTGTCTGAAAGTATTAATTTTGGGGAAAGCTTTGAAGAACCATTTAGTTGTGGTTCGCATCAGGGGTTTTAAGATGTGGAAGAAAGGATAAGTCAGTAATTAGGCGGTTTACTGCTAAATTTTATTAATTTTCATGAACAGTATAGCTATGATGTTTTTCTATATTGCCACTGTAGAAAGACAGAATGGAAAGCTAATAGGGAACAAGAGTGCCAGAATGTCACAATATATACCCGTCAAAGCAAATTTCTTTACTCTAGCAGCTGTATTTGCAAATGGAATGTTAATTTTGTGGTTGTTTAGTAATCATTGTAAGTCTTTTGTTTTTTAAAGTCCACAAAAAACTCCTTACCAGGTATAGGTACCTTATATATAATAAAATACACTTAAAATTGGAGAGTAACATCTATGTTGTACCACAGAAAAGTGGTCTTGTTGTTTTCCCTAGGGTCAATCATAAAAATGTTACAATATAAGTTATTTATAGTAACAACTAAGGGAAGTTAACCTTTAAAAAAAAAAAAAAAAAAAAAAAAAATGCAAGTCCACACAAAAATCTTTATCAGGTAGAGACTGGTCAAAATACACCTCAAAATTGGATTTAGCATGCTTGTTGTACTACAGAAAAGTGGTCTCGGTTTTTCCCTATGACTAGTAATGAAAAAGTTGCAATAAAAGCTATTTAACCCTTTCCCACACCGAA
Organism: Mercenaria mercenaria; assembly: GCF_021730395.1. Taxonomy (NCBI): domain Eukaryota; kingdom Metazoa; phylum Mollusca; class Bivalvia; order Venerida; family Veneridae; genus Mercenaria; species Mercenaria mercenaria. The sequence continues at coordinate 1,671,115 of NC_069364.1, forward strand.
ACGTTTATCACCGTATCTATCGATTACCAAACAGAAACGTATTGACCCGTGTCTATCGGTTCCCCGATAGAAACGTATTATACCGATTAACGGCCATTTGAACAGAATCGTTTTATCCCGTATCTCATAATCAATCGCTTTATTTTCGTTCTTTTCCTAAAGAAACAAATTCCGGATGTTTACTAACTCAAAATATGGGATTTCGTCATCATTATTTACGTACAAGATCATGTGGTTACTATTTAAATTTATCGAGTACTTTGCAAAGAAATTTCCTACATGTGCACGACGCTACGTCATGGAAAATTACTGAGAAAACTGCTTGCAACTGGCCGGTTCGCGGGCTTTCCTCGTTCTAAAAATAACAACCATTTAACATCGAAGTATTTTTAAATGTGTTAGGTCATGAAGGTCACGCGTGATACATGCAGATTTCCCCTAAACAACAATTTGTGTATACGATGGCTTGGAATTTATGGCCTTACATAACGGGAAGTGTTAATCAAAACAGAAGGACCGCGGCTTTCAAATATTTTATGACACCCCAAGAGTTAATTGCAGCGGAAGTCACCCGTGATGTACCGACGTTTGATCATCAAAATATTACGTAATATTATCCTAAAAATATTTTAATTTTTAGCACAAGAATACTGTAGTCGGTTACGAGTCTCGATCTCAGCGATCTTTTTGCACTTTCAGAAATTTTACGATCCGTTATTTTTGTAGTGTTATTCAGTTTGATGGTTGTTTTTTTTATATAAATACTTACTGTTTCCGATTCGGAAGATAAGTCTATTAACTATAAATCAAACTTTCAAACATCATTTTGAAATGAAATTGTATATGAATTTCAATGTGAAAGTAATCCAAAACAGAATTTTATGCCTAAAAATATATATTCCCGTACTTTAACACTTTATATCTTCGAAACTCAAAGAGAAACTACAATAAATTTTGTATCATCGGAAAGAGAATTTAAATTGCTATAAACTTTATATTGACAAAAATAATGTCAAACTTACAGAAAATATTAAAATAATGACATTTTTAACATAAGTGTGTGTAATCACAAAATAATGCCAACACCTCTGTTCAGATAAGACAGTCACCTTTATCAGCCATATACCGATTATAGATTATTGATTATCACTTATCAGTGTTATGTAAAAGAGGTTACTTTGGCTTCTGTTCTGTGTGGTAAAGGGTTAAAGTAACAACAAAGGGAAGTAATTCTAAAGAAGGGAAGTGCTCATGCCACTTTGTCTCATGATGGTGTATAATTGTGCCAAGTTACATCAAAATTCCTCCATGCATGAAGAAGAAATGCTTCGGACAAAGTCATTCTTGTATCTGATCTTTGGCCTCTAAGTGTGACCTTGACCTTAGGCCTAGTGACCTGGATCTTGCGCACTACACTCCGTCGCCAGGTGGTGAACATTTGTGCCGAGTTATATCAAAATCCCTCTATGCATGAAGAAGAAATGCTCCGGACAAGGTTTTTATTCTTGTATCCTTTGACCTCTAAGTGTGACCTTGACCTTAGACCTAGGGACCTGGTTTTTTCGCATGACACTCAGCCTCGTGGTGATAAACATTTGTGCCAAGATATATCAAAATCCCTCCATGCATAAAGAAGATATGCTCCGGACAAATTTATTTTAAGAAAATATGATAAAGAGGAATAACTCAAAAAATAGGCAAGGTAGAGTTATTGTTCTTGCACACTGCACTTCCTTCCAATGTGTTCTATTAGTGTATGAAGTTTGAGGAAAATCCCTCCAGTACTTTTGGGGTTATGCTCTGGACAAAATGTTTTAAGAAAATATGATAAAGGAGAATAACTCAAAAAATAGGCAAGGTAGAGTTATTGTTCTTGCACACTGCACTTCCTCCCAATGTGTTCTATCAGTGTATGAAGTTTGAAGAAAATCCCTCCAGTACTTCACGAGTTATGCTCTGGACAAAGATCGTTGCAGATGGACGGACGGACGCACACACGGAGAGCATTTCTAATATCCCCTTCGCCTTTGGCGGGGGGATAAATAATGGGTTTGCCCTAAACTAAAAAAACAATGGGCATAAATAAACAAACTGGAATGCATGTTCAAGTTTAACATCTTTTTCAACATGTTTTTCAGTCACATAACAATGGTGTCTACTTGTAGCAGTGAGCATAATGCCCAACTTTATAGTGCTGCCTCACTGGAATATCATGCTGTAGACACGTGACATGATATCCCACCCAGTAAAATTATACTGACACTGGGCTGATCAGTCCTAATACTATCCTCTTAATGCCGAGCGCCAAGCAAGGAAGCTACAAATACCATTTTTTACGCCTTTGATATGACAGGCCAGGGATCGAACCCACGACCTCCCACACTCGAAGCAGCCGCTCTACCACTAGGCTACTGAGGAGGTTGGACACAAACTGGAATTTAGAGGGAGAATGTAGCCTGCATATCAAAAAACTGGAAAAAGGCAAAATTAAAGTAACCCGTTATTGCAGTACGTACGTGGCAATACAAAAGTCCCCTATTGGTATAAAACTTTTTAGTAAAACAGTGCTTGTGTTTTTTAGAGGTTTAACATTTTCTTGAAAAAGTAACGCCTGTACATATTCATTATTTAGGTATTTCTTTGATTAGAAAATACATATTTAGTAGCAATTTGAGTTGCATATGATACCAAATCCTGTACTGAAAATTTTCATTCATTTTCCTTCAACACACTGCGGAGATAGATCTAGTGTTTAGCGTAGCTTTCATATTTACAAATTTACCTACAGATATATTATTTCAACTTTTGTTATTTATTTTTTGCATTTCCCAAGCTGTTTTTAGGTGATTATTTTTTCACATGAATTTCTAATTTCAATTTCAGATTGCTGCACTGCTGCAAGGTACAGTGCTTTAGGGTATAGCGGATTTTAGGGTATAGAGGATAGATTGATAAATTTTATCTTTAGAATTGAATTATTGTATAAATTTTCATATCATTCTTTCACTGGTATGCAAACATACATTCTGACATGCATTTTAAATATTTGCTTGTTGTGTTATTTTTCATATGCCATCAAATGTGAAATAAAGCTATCCCCTATAGACTAAATCAGTGTATATGTAAAAAACATCAGTGAATGAAAAGTATTTGATAGAAATTTAAAAAGCTGAATGTTTTTGAAAAGAGAATACATTATTATTCTGATTTATAGTAAAGAAATCTTGGAAAGTTTGTTAAGATGTGGATTTTAAACTAATAATCGAAAAAATGACCAAAGCTATCCTGTACACCCTAAATCAGCGCATATGTAAACTATGACTTGGAGAGAAAAAACATGTGAATTTCTATTAAAAGCTGAATGTTTTAAGAAGAATAGATGTTTTCTGTCTGATATACTGAAAAAAAACTACTATTCATAACTTTATCATGACATCACAGTACATTAGGGGTTCTAATTGACCAATCAGAGAGCTGCATTTTCAAGTACCTGCCAGTTTCCACTTGGGTATAGCGAAGTATATTTACAATGAACATATAGTGACTTTAGAAATAAATATCACACTATTTTAGAAATCAAATTAAGATTTTTCACTGCACATGCCCCAGATGATGCTACAAACAACAAAACCTTGAAGTTTCTTTGAAATATAGTATCGATTAAATACCTTTATTTTAGTTAAAAGTTTGCGATTTTACACATGGAGTCTATGATAAAGTCCGAGTAAAATTTAATCAATACCCAAGTGAAATAAGTATCATTCAGCAATGTTTTGGACATGTTAAAATTATGAATTTTCATTTCTTTGAATTTGAATGCAGGAAAAATTAGTTAGCTATCCGCTATACCCTAAAGCACTGTATAGCTTAGCTGTGGATGTTGACTTGTTTACTTGAATATGAAGAACAACAACACCAAATAGTTACCAATTTACCAATGTCGATCAATTTAACAATTTGACATTTTTGCGGGAAAAGCTGCTTTTCTGGTTCCGGGTAGCAATTTTCACGATATTGAATTAGAACGACTCACCGTTTAGATTGGAAAACGTTTTCTGATTTTTCTCTTTTTTCCGTTCAAGAATTCTATAAGATATCTTAATTTGTTTGCTGCATTTTAATTTCCTCAACATGCCTCGTATAATGATTAAGGGTGGTGTTTGGAGGAACACCGAGGTAAGGCAGAAATTGTGTTTTTTTTAATTGCAAGTTTACTTTTAAGTGGGTGGGGAAATAATGCCAACAAAAATAGAAAATTTTTATAGGTTATAACACACTAAATAGTTGTTGTTCTTTATTCTGTATAAAACTGACCTATTTCCAATGGCCACAGCACACATCAGGACCCATTTTAATTGTCTGTAACCTATATTTTCTTGAAGAATAGTGTCGGTGCTAAATAAAAATCAGAAGAAAAGTGGGGGTCATGTTTGATGCAAGAAAAATAATTTCAGTCAAACACACAAACTGCAAAATCAGCTAAAAAATGAGACCCCAAATTATACTGGTGGTCTTTGATCTAAGTTTCCATGACAAATTTTGTCATGTTGATATTTCACTATCAAAATGCTACGTACATGTCAAGCATAGATCTGTCATGTGATTTTACCAAAAAAATTGCAAAGAAAACAAGGAAAATAACTCTACAGAGCAAAAAAACTGAGGACTATTTGTATTCGCCATTATGCGACTACCATTTTTTTTCGCGCCATTATTCTACAGTGCTTTAGGGTATAGCGGATTTTAGGGTATAGAGGATAGATTGATAAATTTTATCTTTAGAATTGAATTATTGTATAAATTTTCATATCATTCTTTCACTGGTATGCAAACATACATTCTGACATGCATTTTAAATATTTGCTTGTTGTGTTATTTTTCATATGCCATCAAATGTGAAATAAAGCTATCCCCTATAGACTAAATCAGTGTATATGTAAAAAACATCAGTGAATGAAAAGTATTTGATAGAAATTTAAAAAGCTGAATGTTTTTGAAAAGAGAATACATTATTATTCTGATTTATAGTAAAGAAATCTTGGAAAGTTTGTTAAGATGTGGATTTTAAACTAATAATCGAAAAAATGACCAAAGCTATCCTGTACACCCTAAATCAGCGCATATGTAAACTATGACTTGGAGAGAAAAAACATGTGAATTTCTATTAAAAGCTGAATGTTTTAAGAAGAATAGATGTTTTCTGTCTGATATACTGAAAAAAAACTACTATTTTCATTTCTTTGAATTTGAATGCAGGAAAAATTAGTTAGCTATCCGCTATACCCTAAAGCACTGTATTTAGTGTCTGTATGCCTATAAGAAAAACTTTTTTCTCTGACACTGTGCCAGTTTCATTTGAAATGTACAAGAACCCTAAATGCATGAAAAAATACAAGGTTTTAGCTTGATATCAACAGTTTCTAAGGTTTTATGGCATTTTCAGTACCATAAGACAAAGCGTCAGATTTTGTCAAAAATAGCTGTCGCGACATAATTTTGAAGCAGTTACCCTAAATGCAGCCTTGTTTTGCCCTGTTTTGACATTTTCTACTCTGATCTACATACAAGTTACACATTTAAGCTGTTAAATATGTTCACTTTTACCTCTGATGGCCAGAAATCAGCTATCAGTCAGTCAGGGGTATAACTGTTTTAAGTTATGTAACCTATTTCAGTTACTTTTTCTTGAAAGCATTTTATAACCTGTATTAGTTATAAGATATTGTTAACTCGGGTAAGTTATTCAATAAAAGTCTTTTTGCTCTTCTCACAAAGTGACCTTTATAGTGAAATTAGTAGCAAACTGTGGTTAATCAAATTCTCTTTTAGTCTGATCATGACCTGATAAGCATAATGGGATGTTAAGAGTTTTATAGCTTTAAAACTCTTGCGTAAAACTTTATCAGCCTTGCGTAACTTTTTTTACTGCAGAGCTGGAAAGATAAAACGTCAAGGATTCAGGTAATAATAGCATTAGTCACATTCAAAATACGGAATTGGCACAGGAGGGCGTTATAATATTTTATGATAACTGAAACAAGTTATGAAAGTATAAGCAATAACTCATATGGGTTATAAACTGCGATAACTTTAAACAGTTACACCCCTGACTGTCAGTAGGCTATAAATACGCAGTTTTTGTAAAAAATACACCTAAAACAGTGAAAATTTGATATTTTTGGGTTTTATCCTCATTTTCAACAAAATTGCAATAAAATTGTCATTTTCTATCAAATTCTAATCAAAGTAGCCCATTTCCACCATCATCTGGCCAGATTTCAATTTTTACCAATGTCATCTTATAGGTTATAACACACTAAATAGTTGTTGTTCTTTATTCTATATAAAACTGACCTATTTCCAATGGCCGCAGCACACATCAGGACCCATTTTAATTGTCTGTAACCTATATTTTCTTGAAGAATAGTGTCGGTGCTAAATAAAAATCAAAAGAAAAGTGGGGGTCATGTTTGATGCAAGAAAAATAATTTCAGTCAAACACACAAACTGCAAAAGCGGCTAAAAAATGAGACCCCAAATTATACTAGTGTTGTATGATCTAAGTTTCCATGAAAAATTTTGTCATGTTGTTATTTCACTATCAAAATGCTACCTTCATGTCAAGCATAGATCTGTCATGTGATTTTACCAAAAAATTGCAAAGAAAACAAGGAAAATAGCTCTACAGAGCAAAAAAACTGAGGACTATTTGTATCCGCCATTATGCGACTACCATTCTTTTCTATTTAGTGTCTGTATGCCTTATAATGCTGATCACTACCAAATCACATAGTAGCCTAGGGAAGTATCAAGTTGTCAAAATAAAGAGTCCAGATCTTCCGTTTTCTGGTGTTTATAGTAGCCAAAATAATTTGACGTTCAGATTGTTTTTTATTTGTGATGGGCAATCTAAACGCAAAACTTTGAAGGACCAAAATAATGGAGGATAAATTCACAGTACACAGTCATGTAAAGATATCGGTTTTATCGCTTGCGCATATCAGCGTGTAGACACGTGATAAACGTTAATCGTGTGTAGTACAAACATAGGTTTAAATCACCAGAAAATTCGTAATTTTGGATATTATTTGATAATTTTTACATAAATCAATGAAGAATTGAATTCCCTTTCGATACATGTAAGTTTTATTTGAATATATGGCAAATTCATGAAATAATCGGTATTAAAACCTATAGCATGTAAAGCACTGGAAGCGACGAAAATTACAGCGGAAATTGCTTCAATTACTTTCATGTGTTTGACGCAAGTGGGGATATTGCCCATATGAAAAAATTATCTCAATATTTCCTAATATCGCGTCAAATTAGTTGGACTAGTGTTTATAGCTGAAACATTTTTCTAGCCATACATATATGAGGCTTCACTGTTTTGCCATATACAGTTTGTGATATAAATACTAAAATAGCATGATACAAGATTTTCAGCATTCCGATAGTACTGTTTTTCTAATAAAACATTGTCTTCTTCATGAAATTGTTCAGTAGAACAAATGAATTGTCAACAACATGTACGACTGACGGCCCGATCAAGGTTAGTCCAACTAATTTTATGCGAGTCGAGATATTGTGATAATTTTTGCAAAGGTCAATATCTCTCCTCCACATACAACATAGGAAGGACCTTTTCTGTGGTGAACCTTCCACAATGATTCTATGCAGCAATTATTAAATCGCATTTTAACTATAAAAAATTACTTTATTTTTATTAGCTCACATGTCACTTTTGTGACAAAGTGAGCTTTTGTGATCGCGCAGCGTCCGTCGTCCGTCCGTAAACTTTTGCTTGTGACCACTCTAGAGGTCACATTTTTCCTGGGATCTTTATGAAAGTTGGTCAGAATGTTCAATGTTGATGACATCTAGGTCAAGTTCGAAACTGGGTCACATGCGGTCTAAAACTAGGTCAGTAGGTCTAAAAATAGAAAAACCTTGTGACCTTTCTAGAGGCCATACTTTTCAATGGATCTTCATGAAAGTTAGTCAGAATGTTCACCTTGATGATATTTAGGTCAAGTTCGAAACTGGGTCGTATGCCATCAAAAACTAGGTCAGTAGGTCAAATAATAGAAAAACCTTGTGACCTCTCTAGAGGCCATATTTTTCATGGAATCTGTATGAAAGTTGGTTTGAATGTTCATCCTGATGATATCTAGATCAAGTTCGAAACTGGGTCAACTGCGGTCAAAAACTAGGTCAGTATGTCTGAAAATAGAAAAACCTTGAGACCTCTCTAGAGGCCATACTTTTGAATGGATCTTCATGAAAATTAGTCAGAATGTTCACCTTGATGATATCTAGGTCAAGTTCAAAACTGGGTCACGTGCCTTCGAAAACTAGGTCTGTAGGTCAAATAATAAAAAAACCTTGTGACCTCTCTAGAGGCCATATTTTTCATGGGATCTGTATGTAAGTTGGTCTGAATGTTCATCTGAATGTTCATCTTGATGATATCTAGGTCAAGTTCAAAACTGGGTAAACTGCGGTTAAAAAACTAGGTCAGTAGGTCTACAAATAGAAAAACATTTTGACTTCTCTATGTAGGTCTAATTCAAAACTGGGTCATGTGCCTTCGAAAACTAGGTCATTAGGTCAAATAATAGAAAAACCTTGTGACCTCTCTAGAGGCCATATTTTTCAATGGATCTTCATGAAAATTGGTCAGAATTTTTATCTTGATGATATCAAGTTCAAAACTGGGTCACATGAGCTCAAAAACTAGGTCAGTATGTCAAATAATAGAAAAAACGACGTCATACTCAGTTCAAAACTGGGTCATGTGGGGACAGGTGAGCGATTCAGGACCATCATGGTCCTCTTGTATAAGTGAAGTACAATTTATTTTTATAACTTCTATATTAATGAATTGCTAATGCTGGTATTCTCAGGGCAACTTTGTTTGATGTTAACAGTATGACTTTTTTACATGTTTTTGTTTTAAAAAATTTAGATTTTCAACAATTTTTACATATTTGCAAAAGACTCATAAAATGGTACATACACATGTTTGTAATGGTGATATATAGTTGTAGTAAAAAATATATTGTATTGTAAAATATCACCATATGTATACATTGTGATACTGTCATCAATATTGTGGAATGAGACAGCCAAAAGAAAAACACTTAGGGGTGGAAACTTTCTATATATCATCACTTCAGCATAAAAATCAGGGTTCGCACAGGCCTTGAAAAGTCCTTGAACTCGATGGTAGTCCTTGAAAATGACAAAAACCCTACAAAACCTGGAAAAGTACTTGATTTTTGAAAAAAACTGCTTAAATTTGACCTTTCACTCCTTGAAAACATTCTGTCCGTAACTTGCCTTTGCAAAAAGAATAAGGCTTTAAATAAATCAGAGAAAATGAAAATAAATTCTTTGAAATTACGCGATTGGGTCACTCAATGATTTCCCAGTATGCTATGATAGTGGTCTACGACCACATTTTATCGATATTTACACAAAATGCTATTTCTACTTTATCACTGTTTGCATATTTCCGTTTCTGTTTATAAACACAGTGAATATTACACGCAGTTTTTTGCTATTTGCGAGTGTTTCCAGTGAATTAAAATGAGTAAGAAAAATAAATGTGTTTACTCAAGTAAGTAGGAGACAAAGGACGAATATAAACAGTGGCTGAAGCCCTATAGTGCAGACAGAACGAAGTGTATTTGTACGTCGTGTGACAAAATTCTTGACATTTCATCAGTGGGAGAGAGTGGGCTAAAAAATCACAAGAGAAGCGTTAAATAACAGCTAAATAGTGAATCACATAAATCTAACAATCCAATTACGTCATTTACAATGGTGTGACAAGTGATGGTTGTTTTATTTTTGCATTACATGATGAAAACAATAAAGTTGTTCAGATTAGGTCGTGGTTTTGAAAAAAAATAGTCCTTGAAAAGTTGTAAAATGTCCTTGAAAAGTACTTGAATTTTGTCTCTGATATTCTGTATGAACCATGAAAATTGAATACTACATTGATTTAAAGAACCACAGTATACCCACTTTTTATTGTGCTGAGGTGATATATATATATATATATATATATATATATATATATATATATATATATATATATATATATATATATATATATATATATATATATATATATATTATTAAGGTTATGTGTTTGGTTTTGTTTATTTTTACTTACTGTGAAATTATTTAGTTTTGTAGGCACAAAATTTCGTGGTATTGGCTATTTTAAACTTTCAAATTTACACTGGATGAATGGGAATTTCATTGCTTGTTTGGATTTAATATCTTGATTGACTCAGCAGTGAAAACTTTGAAAATTAGTCTCCCATAAATGTTTATAATTTTACAGAATGTGATATGATATAATTTCAGGATGAGATTCTTAAGGCGGCTGTGATGAAATATGGCAAAAATCAGTGGGCAAGAATTGCATCATTGTTACACAGGAAGTCAGCCAAACAGTGCAAAGCTAGATGGTAATTAAAGATTGTTTTCTCAGATTCTGACAAATGGTGGAGTAGAACCTGCCTTAAACTGTAAAACAGGACACAAAAATGTATTGATTGAAAATCTGTTCTGTGGGAATGATAATTTTACTCACAATTTTCCCCTTATTTGACTTGGACTGTCTTTAGACAAGGGCTGTGTGATGAAATTTTTGTGTTTATTCAGCCATGAGAGAAATGTGTGACAGAAGATCCTTTTTTCTCGTAAAACTTAGTATCAGAAGTTGGTTTGTAGCTTCCTTGTATGGACTATTTTCAAATGTAGCCACTTGACCTTTCAGAGCTAAATAAAGAAAAATCAATATTTGAAAGGCTTCCATTTTGGCCCGTCCTTTTTGCAGACATCTTACAAGTGCGTCAGAGTATGTTACGTCTTTGTTTTAATGTTATATCACTGCCTCTAACGTACAAGTTAAAATAACTTTAAATAATTTCCCATGGAGTCTTCATAATGTGACCTTTCATCATTCAGTATGTAACATGTATTGAAGTTCATACTGTCAAAGTCAGGTAAGCGGTGTATGGCCATCTTGCCTTTCTTATTTATTTTTAGCTCATCTGATTTTTTGAAAAAAAATAATGAGTTATTGTCATCACTTGAGCGGTTGTCGGCTTCGGCGTTGCCTGGTTTAGTTTTATGTTTAGGTCAGCTTTTCTCCTAAACTATCAAAGCTATTGCTTTGAAACTTGGAATACTTGTTCACCATCATAAGCTGACCCTGTATAGCAAGAAACATAACTCCATCTTGCTTTTTGCAAGATTTATGGCCTCTTTTGTACTTAGAAAATATCAGATTTCTTGGTTAAGTTTTATGTTTAGGTCAACTTTTCTCCTAAACTATCAAAGCTATTGCTTTGAAACTTGGAATACTTGTTCACCATCATAAGATGACCCTGTACATCAAGAAACATAACTCCATCTTGCTTTTTGCAGGATTTATTGCCCCTTTTGGACTTAGAAAATCAGTTTTCTTGGTAAAGTTTTATGTTTAGGTCAGCTTTTATCCTAAACTATCAAAGCTATTGCTTTAAAACTTGCAACACTTGTTCACCATCATAAGTTGACCCTGTACAGCAAGAAACATAACTCCGTCCTGCTTTTTGCAAGATTTATGGCCCCTTTTGGACTTAGAAAATATCAGATTTCTTGGTTAAGTTTTATGTTTAGGTCAACTTTTTCTCTTAAACTATCAAAGCTATTGCTTTGAAACTTGCAACACTTGTTCACCATCATAAGCTGACCCTGTACAGCAAGCAACATAACTCCATCCTGCTTTTTGCAATAATTATTGCCCCTTTTGGACTTAGAAAATCATTTTCTTGGTTGAGTATTATGTTTAAGTCAACTTTTCTCATAAACTATCAAAGCTATTGCTTTAAAACTTGCAACAGTTTTTCAACATCATAAGTGGACACTGTACATCAAGAAACATAACTCTATCCTGCTTTTTGCAAGAATGATGGCCCTTTTTAGACTTAGAAAATCATGGGTAGGACAATATTTCTATTACACAAAAAAAAATCAGATGAGCGTCAGCACCTGCAAGGCGGTGCTCTTGTTATACCTATATATTTACTAAGTAGTTGCATGTACAACAAAGGGATTATATGCTGTGTTACTCTGCTACTACATACAAATAAACTCGTCATTCTCAATGGAAAATTAAGCAATTGTATAAAACCATTATTTTTCAGGTATGAGTGGCTGGATCCCAGCATTAAGAAGACAGAATGGAGCAGGGAAGAAGAAGAAAAATTGCTACATCTGGCTAAACTTATGCCTACCCAGTGGCGTACCATAGCCCCTATAGTAGGACGTACAGCAGCACAGTGTCTCGAGCATTATGAATATTTACTGTAAGTAAAAAAAATAGTTTTAAAAAAGTATACATGTAATACAATATATTTATTTCTCATGGCAAGCATGCTTGTCTTTAAAAAATGCCATTTTAAGAACAAATTTTAGTCAAAATGAGTGTAGCATCATCTGTATGTTAATGTGGAAGTTTGATGATTTTACATTTGCTTAGTCTTGATCTTGTCTAAAAATAGTTCTGTAAAAAATAGTTCTGTTGAAAATGTTGAGTGAATATATAACATTAGTTATTTTTTTACAGAGACAAGGCACAGAATCGTGATGAGAGTGAGGATGACCCTCGGAGGCTTAAACCCGGAGAGATTGACCCTAATGCTGAAACGAAGCCAGCCAAGCCAGATCCTGTTGATATGGATGAAGATGGTAAATATTTGATACTCTGAAACGCCACTCGCTTTCTTGAGCATGGATGGCTTTAGCACCTGGACCACTATAGCATGGATGGCTTGAGTACCTAGTTCAGCTCAAGCATTGATATCATGAGTACTTGGGATTGCTTGTGCATAATGGCTTAAGGACCAAGGACTATTCCAACAATTTTTATTGCTTTCCCCAGCCATTTTCCTATGTTTGGAGTGCCCTAAACTCTGGATGGCAGGTAGCCTTTTGTTCAGCCTCTTAAGGTCTTGAGTGATCTGTGTTTTACTGTTTATGTTTCATTAAATTCTGTTCTTATTTGACAATGATTGCAAAGGGAAAATTTAGCATAATGAAATTTATGAGGCAGAAATTCACACCTAAAACATTCAAGAATACAGACCAAGTAGGGGTGGAATGAGACTATAAAAACTTGCTATAGGATAGTGCTACTATAATGATAATAATGTGCCTGGATTTGTTAACTACTGGTTCCTAACGAGGAAGCTTGGAACAAGTTAAAAAGTATAATTGATAAAGAGAGACTGATAGGTACTTAGTTAACTACTGGTTCTTAATGAGGAAGCTCTCAGTTACAGGCCAGGAACAAGTTAGAAAGTGTAATAAATGATAAAAGACTGATAGGTAAACTAATCTCAGATACATAACGGAAAAAGTGATGATAATGCTGTTGACAAATTGAGCGAAAAAACATTCTTGTTTAATTACTGCTGACTGGCTAATTCAATATGGTTTGAGAATGCTGAAAATGAAAATGATTGAACTAGTTTTTAGCTCGACTATTCGAAGAATAGGGGAGCTATCATACTCGCCCCGGCGTGTGCGTGAGCATCACACAAATGTTAAAGTTTGCGTACCACCCCAAATATTTTCAAAGTCCATTGAGATATTGCTTTCATATTTTGCATACTTGTTTACCATCATGACCCCAGTCTGTAAAAAGAGGAGGCAACTCTGTCAAGCATTTTGACTGAACTTGGCCCCTTTTCGACTTAGAATAAATGTTAAAGTTTGCATACCACCCGAAATATTTTCAAAGTCCATTGAGATAATTATTATTGCTTTCATATTTTGCATACTTGTTTACCATCATGACCCCAGTCTGTAAAAAGGAGGAAGCAACTCTATCCAGCATTTTGACTGAATTTTGGCCCCTTTTCGACTTAGAATAAATGTTAAAAGTTTGCGTACCACCCAAAATATTTTCAAAGTCCATTGGGATATTGCTTTCATGTTTTGCATATAACCCCAGTTTGCAAATCTATCAAGCATTTTGACTGAATTATAGCCCTTTTTCGACTTAGAATATGCTTATTGTAATGTTAAAGTTTTACTCATTGCTTATATTATACTATCAAGCACTGAGAATAGTCGAGCGCGCTGTCCACTGACAGCTCTTGTTGTATTGCTTTCTAGAGTTGGAAATGTTGTCAGAAGCAAGAGCAAGATTGGCAAACACCCAGGGTAAGAAAGCAAAGAGGAAAGCTCGTGAAAAACAGCTGGAAGAGGCTCGTAGATTGGCTGCCTTACAGAAACGTAGAGAACTCAGAGCTGCTGGAATAGAGTAAGTTGTTTTTGCTTTGTGCAGTAAAATTTTACTGAGAATGAGTTTAACCCTTCTCGTGCTGGACAGGATTGATTCTGCCTTTGCGACCAGCATAGATCATGATCAGCCTGCACATCCGTGCAGTCTGATCATGATCTGCACTGTTCGCAATTCAGTCAGTATCTTTTTGGTAAGCACCCCTTTTAGCAGTTAATTGTGCTGTCCAAATTGAAAGATAGACAAGTTCATTATAGAAATTTAGCAGGGTAAGGGTTCAAAGGTTTCACTGAATTAGAACAGTTCTCTTTAGTTTCATTGACACCAAGTGCAGTATTTTCAAATTCAGGTCATTGCTTTGAAATGACAAAGAAGTAATTTGAAATTCATGATGTTTATGTTTTAGAATAAAGAAGAAGGCTAGGAGGAAGAGAGGTGTAGACTACAATGCAGAGGTTCCCTTTGAGAAGAAACCAGCACCTGGTAAGTGTCAAGTGAAGGTGGTTATTCACATTTTCCCACAACATACCGTTAGTGAAATGCCTTCCTGCATGACTAAATTCCAAAATATTGGCCTGAATGTCATGCTGCCTAGCTATTTTTCTATACTACCTAGCTAAATTCCATACTGTTTAGTTAAATGTCATACTGTCCTGCTAAATTCAATCCTTCAAGGCTAAATTTCCATACCACTTAGCTAATTCATACCTCTGGACTAAATGCGATACTTACTGGTTAAATTCCATACTATTGGGCTGAATGTCATACTGTGCAGCGAAAAGTCAAACACCCTAGCTTTAAGGTTGCCAGAATATAAACTGGTTAAAGAAACCATTTCGTTTTGAGACAGGCTAGTAGAAATCAAGCATTGTTACCTAAAGTTTAAGTACTAGCCCTTAGTCTACTTTTAGTGCCCTAATAAACAGTACTGACTTTCATAATGTAATTTTTTGTGTGCCTGTTTTAGGATTTCACGACACATCTGAAGAAAACTATGATCCCTTGGACCCAAATTTCAAGCGTCTGAGACAGCAAGATCTTGATGGAGAGAGAAGAGATGCAAAGGAGGAGGTAACTGCTCATGGAGTTTTCATTCTTTGTAGGGAAAAGATCTTATATTAATGACTGTAGGATTTGAAACCTTGCTTGGTGTGTAGAATTCTTCCATTTGGTCTAAGGAGGGTCAATAATCCTACTGAGTTGCTCATTTGTGCCTGAAATAATGTCTGGAGGGAAAATGGGGTCTCCCTTCACCATAAAAAGCTTGAAAGTCACCATATAATCTATGATTGTGTCTGTGTTATATAAAATCCAAGAAAATAAAGCAGTTGGAGGTACCAGTGTTAATACGCTGGAGCTGAATGGATGGATTATGGTTCATATCAAATTCTGTTACATGTAGGATCCATTCCGTGGTTTATGACATGTTTCACACATTCCATGACTGTCCTGTGACATGTTTGACACATTCCATGTCTCCTCTATGACATTATTGACACATTCAATGTCTGTCCTGTTACATGTTTGACACATTCCATGTTTGTCCTGCTTGTGTTTAACACTCCATGTCTGTCCTGTTTCATGTTTGTCCAGTTACATGTTTTACACATTCCATGCCTGTCCTGTTACATGTTTGACACATTCCATGTCTGTCCTGTTATGTGTTTTACTCTCCATGTCTGTCCTGTTTCATGTTTGTCCAGTTACATGTTTTACACATTCCATGCCTGTCCTGTTACATGTTTGACACATTCCATGTCTGTCCTGTTATGTGTTTAACACTCCATGTCTGTCCTGTTTCATGTTTGTCCAGTTACATGTTTTACACATTCTATGACTGTCCTGTTACATGTTTGACACATTCCATGTCTGTCCTGTTATGTGTTTAACACTCCATGTCTGTCCTGTTTCATGTTTGTCCAGTTACATGTTTTACACATTCTATGACTGTCCTGTTACATGTTTGACACATTCCATGTCTGTCCTGTTATGTGTTTAACACTCCATGTCTGTCCTGTTCTATGTCTGTCCAGTTACATGTTTGACACATTCCATGCCTGTCATGTTACATGTTTGACACATTCCATGCCTGTCCTGTTACATGTTTGACACATTCCATGCCTGTCCTGTTACGTGTTTGACATATTCCATGCCTGTCCTGTTACATGTTTGACACATTCCAAGCCTGTCCTGTTACATGTTTGACGCATTCCATGCCTGTCCTGTTACATGTTTGACACATTCCATGCCTGTCCTGTTACATGTTTGACGCATTCCATGCCTGTCCTGTTACATGTTTGACACATTCGTGTCTGTCCTGTTACATGTTTGACGCATTCCATGCCTGTCCTGTTACATGTTTGACACACTCGTGTCTGCCCTGTTACATGTTTGACGTATTCCATGCATGTCCTGTTACATGTTTGACACAGGGTGTCTGCCCTGTTACACATTCCATGTTCGTTCTGTGACATATTTGACACATTCAGTGCCTGTCCTGTTATATGATTGACACATATCTTGTTTGACCCATTTCATATCTACCCTGTTAACCACTTTATGTCTGTCCTGTTACATGTGACCCATTTCATGTTTGTCCTGCACATGTTTGACCCACTTTGTTTGTTCTGTTACATGTTTGACCAATTTCATGTCTGTCCTGTTGAGTTAGGTAGTTTTGAATGTATAATTTATTTTTCAGAGAGAAAGAAGAAAAGATAAAGATAAACAGAAGAAAAGAAAAGAGAGTGACTTACCAGGACATATAGCGGGACAAAGCAAGTAAGACTGAATGATATATTACTGCATATATAACTTTGGTTTAAATGTTAATTAAGAAATGCCATATGAAATAAGTCCCAGTTTTGTTCAGACTCTTCAGTGTTATCATACGTGTTTCTTTTTAGCTCATCTGATTTTTTGAAAAAAAATGATGAGTTATTGTCATCACTTGAGCGGTTGTCGGCGTCGGCGTCGGCGTTGCCTGGTTAAGTTTTATGTTTAGGTCAGCTTTTCTCCTAAACTATCAAAGCTATTGCTTTGAAACTTGGAATACTTGTTCACCATCATAAGCTGACCCTGTATAGCAAGAAACATAACTCCATCTTGCTTTTTGCAAGATTTATGGCCCCTTTTGTACTTAGAAAATATCAGATTTCTTGGTTAAGTTTTATGTTTAGGTCAACTTTTCTCCTAAACTGTCAAAGCTATTGCTTTGAAACTTGGAATACTTGTTCACCATCATAAGCAGACCTTGTACATCAAGAAACATAACTCCATCTTGCTTTTTGCAAGAATTATTGCCCCTTTTGGACTTAGAAAAGCAGTTTTCTTGGTTAAGTTTTATGTTTAGGTCAGCTTTTATCCTAAACTATCAAAGCTATTCCTTTAAAACTTGCAACACTTGTTCACCATCATAAGCTGACCCTGTACAGCAAGAAACATAACTCCATCCTGCTTTTTGCAAGATTTATGGCCCCTTTTGGACTTAGAAAATATCAGATTTCTTGGTTAAGTTTTATGTTTAGGTCAACTTTTTCTCTTAAACTATCGAAGCTATTGCTTTAAAACTTGCAACTCTTGTTCACCATTATAAGCTGACCCTGTACAGCAAGCAACATAACTCCATCCTGCTTTTTGCAATAATTATTGCCCTTTTTGGACTTAGAAAAATCATTTTCTTGGTTGAATATTATGTTTAAGTCAACTTTTCTCATAAACTATCAAAGCTATTGCTTTAAACTTGCAACAGTTTTTCACCATCATAAGTGGACACTGTACATCAAGAAACATAACTCTATCCTGCTTTTTGCAAGAGTGATGGCCCTTTTTAGACTTAGAAAATCATGGGTAGGACAATATTTCTATTATACAAAAAAAATCAGATGAGCGTCAGCACCCGCAAGGCGGTGCTCTTGTTTTATTACCATCTAACTTTTCACTGGCTCCTTTTGGAGGGCTTTGTGATAATACTTGGATCTTCATACTCCAAGGTTGTGGGTTTGGGTCGCAGTAAAATTCACATGTTCCCTGATAATTATAAGAGAAGCCTCTGTGGCCAAGTGGTTTAAGGTCGCTGACTTGGAATCACTTGTCCCTCACATCTCCTGGTACTGAATCCCACTTAGGGTGTAGAAATTTTTCATGTGAGGAAGGCATTCATCTGACTAACAGAAGTTCATTGGTGCTATCAAGATGCTCACCTGATGAAGTAATGCATTGCAGAGCACAAGGGGTCTTTCTCCACCATTTAAAACTGAAAAGTTGCCATATGACATAATTGTGTTTTAGTGACGTTAAATTTAATTGTAGAAGCTGCACTTCACCTTTATTTGTTTCCTGGTCCTGTTCTTCATGTGGAGAAACTGTGACACATTTACTGGTATTATAGCCAGGGAACACTGAAAGGAGACTGGCTATCTGGCTACCATAGAAAACTGAAATAATGTAGACCAGTACGCAAAGTGTTCAACTGAAAAACTGCCATTATGTAACACAACTGGTTTATAACTGTTTTTTATTTTGCAGTTTCCAGGAGCCAATTAAGAAAAGGAGTAAACTTGTATTACCATCACCCCAGATCTCAGAGGCTGAATTGGAAGAGGTAGGTCACTGAAGTATTTTATCTAGAATTTCTGATTTTTTAGCTCGACTATTCAAAGAATAGTCTAGCTATTCTACTCACCCTGGCGTCGGTGTCGGCGTCGGCGTCACACCTTGGTTGAGTTTTTGCATGCAAGTACATACAGCTATCATTTAAAGGCATTTAGCTTTGAAACTTATTTATTCTTTTTCTAGGTCAATTACCAACCTCACTGGGTCAAGTTCCATAACTCTGACATGTATTTTGAGCAAATTATGCCCCCTTTTGGACTTAGAAAATTCTGGTTAAAGTTTTACATGCAAGTTACTTTCTCCAAAACTAATGCAGATATTGAATTGAAACTTCACATGTGTCTTTGGGGTTATAAAACTAGTTGATAGCAGCAAGTCCCATAACTCTGACCTTCATTTTGGGCAAATTATGCCCCCTTTTGGACTTAGAAAATTCTGGTTAAAGTTTTGCATGCAAGTACATACAGTTATTACTAAAAGGCATATAGATTTGAAACTTATTTTTTCTTTTTTTAGGTCAATAACCAACCTCACTGGGTCAAATCCCATAACTCTGACATGTATTTTGGGTAAATTATGCCCCCTTTTGGACTTAGAAAATTCTGGTTAAGGTTTTACATGCAAGTTACTATCTCCAAAAAAAACTAATGCAGATTTTGAATCGAAACTTCACATGTGTCTTCGGGGTTATGAAACTAGTTGATAGCAGCAAGTCCCATAACTCTGACCTTCATTTTGGCCAAATTATGCCCCCTTTTGGACTTAGAAAATTCTGGTTAAAGTTTTGCGTGCAAGTACATACAGCTATTACTAAAAGGCATATAGATTTGAAACTTATTTTATCTTTTTCTGGGACAATATTTCGAATAGTCGAGCTTGGCTGTCTTACGGACAGCTCTTGTTTAGGAGACTTTTCATTATTCTTGTAAAACAGTTGCCAAGATCAAATATTATGTTTGTTATTTTCAGTAAGATCATTACAAATATTGTGACATGGTATGTCTATGAAATCTTTATTAGTGACACATATATATGTTTAGTTTCAAAATAAATTACAAAACAGTGGAATGAGAAAGTGAAATAAATAAATCATAATTGTAGACTATGGAATGGTGCTATATATCAATGCATCTATTTGTAGTTTAGTTATTTCTGTTTTTGATATTGTATGAGTGAAATTTTTGATATTGTATGAGTGAATGAAAATCAATGTAAAACCTGATTTACTGACTGCTTTTGATATTTCTTAGTAAGTTTGGTAGAAATGAACCAGAGTGATAAGTTTGGAAGTATTTTACAGGTGGTGAAGGTAGGATACGCCAGTGAGAATGCTCGAGCCCAAGCCGAGGAGTCCGGCATGCAGAATGGAGCTACACAGAGTTTGTTACAGGACTACTCAGTCACACCAGGTAGCTCTGTACTGAGAACACCAAGAACACCTGCCCTCGCTTCTGATGTTCTTATGCAGGTATGTTTATAACTTTGTCAATCAAAAATAGCTGCAAAAACATTCATGTTGAATTGTACACTTCTTGTCTTCATATTAAGTAAAATTGTATTCTGAGGAAAGCAATGTGGATTAAAAAAAATTTGGCTTGATTTCCTATTTAACAAGTTATTCTACTATGATTATGCAGTTGTCTAGTTAAACAATACACTGTGACCCCGTTATAACGCTGTCATCGGGGTCCAAGGTTCGAGACCCGCGGATCTAGCGGGGTTAAATTTATAACGCGGGTTGATCGTATCAGCGGTAAATGCAATACCCCACCCATCGGTAATGTATTAGACGTATTTTGGACGCTGTTTTATGTTAATAAGAAATAAGAATCGTATAAACGGGACATTTATTAACCTTAAATGCTACTGAAAAATACATTAAAAGAATTATAACGCTGTGTCATCTTCTCATTTTGTGGTGATTCTAAAAGAAAGTTGAAATTGTTTATCCCGGAAGTAAACATGTATAATGCTGTGTGAGGAATGCGCTGTCATGAGAATTACATACGCAATGCAATTGCACTGGGGGTTTATGTAACTAAAAGAGAAAAAACGCGGACAGTCTTAAAAAAAATAATTTTGAATACATGAAGAAAATCGATAAATAAGATAGAAAATTGTTAAATCGCCGTCGTTGATATACGATATTAAAAAGGGAGAACATTCTCAATATGGCTTTCAGTGCGTCGAATCTTCGCAAATTCCGACGAACCGAGAATGATTATTATGAAAAATGGCTGCATTTTATTACAAAACTGGGCCTGTTGTTCGGTTTTTATTCACTCGAGTGTTAATGTCATCCACTTAATTGGTGCAAACTTAAACGGTTTGATAGTTGACTGACCGATCTTCCACGCTTGTTAATGCAAACAATCTAATTTTGACACGGTACTGATTGCCTAATTGTCACAGGTCTACATGTATTGAAACTTTAACAAAGGCGATACGCAAACAAGTAAGCTAGCAGACGATAATTGATAAAAATCAATAATCGTCACAGTTGTCATGGAAAGGTGTTAATGTACACGTACATGTAGTTTTAACGCTGGTTATGATCAAATTAAATAACATCCGCGGATTTTTTTTTTTTTTTTCTGATTTTTGATTTTTTTTACCCTCTAAAATTTGGGAGCCAAGACGATACAGCGTTATAACGAATACCGCGGTATATCGAGAAGCGTTATAACGGGTTTCGAGTGTACCTTTTTTGCTGTATTTAAGAAGAGAGAATTCTATAGGGATATTGTCCCTTCATTATTATTTTTAATATAACTTTGTTTAAACCTTCATTAGTGCTTTAAATATAACATTATTTTAACAAATTGATTCAGTACAAATGTAATAAATAAATCTTTATAAATAATTTATAGACTGAAAAAATCTTAAGATTCTGTGAAATCATTTAATTTCGTGGGCATGAAATTTCGTGGTTTTGGTCAAAACAGCAATTTCGTGGGGATATGAATTTGTAGATTTCAACTTTTGAACATGAAATGAATGGGAATTTTACTTGTTTGTTGGGAATTAATTCCGTGGATTTACTTAACCACGAAATCCACGAAAATTAGCCCCCCACGAATATTAATGATTTCACAGTATTGCATCTTTTAATAGAAATAAAATGAATATAAGACAGTGAAAGTGTGATCTATATATTGCAGGAAGCCCAGAACATAATGGCTCTTACAAATGTTGACACACCACTGAAGGGAGGCCTCAATACGCCCCTGCATAACTCTGACTTCAGTGGGGCTACACCCCAGCAGAGGAACATCCAGACCCCGAACACCGTGCTCGGAACACCTTTCAGAACACCAGGACCTGGGGAGGAGGGAGGTAAGCTAAATAACGAAATATCATTAACTCTTCCTGATTGAGGTGTGCATTAAATTAAAGAGATTGGTGTAGCTTGTTGTCATGAATGCAGAACATAATCATAAGTCATATGACCTCTGTATGTCTTCATCCATTTTTATGCCCCCAGCATCTACTGATGCGGGAGGCATATAGTGATTGTCCTGTTCGTCTGTTCGTTCATCCGTTCGTCCGTCCGTACGAGGTTAACCAAATGGGACTGTTTCGTCTAGCATCAATACCCCTTACTAGAATGACTTGATACTAATGCAGATGTAACCTGTGACCATTCCTCATCTTCAGACATCACCTGACCTCAGTTTGACCTTGACCTCATTTTGGACTTAGGTTGCTTTATATGGGTCATCTCTTGGTTAACCAAATGGGACCATTTCGTCTAGCATCAATACCCCTTACTAGAATGACTTGATACTAATGCAGATGTAACCTGTGACCATTCCTCATCTTCAAACATCACCTGACCTCAGTTTGACCTTGACCATGACCTTGTTTTGGACTTAGGTGCAAAATCTAGCGACAAGGATGCCATTGGGGGCATCAAGCGTTTATTGAACGCAGCTCCTTGTTTACATCAAGGGCAGATTTCAAAAATTAATTTAAGAAATATAAATGCATATGAACTACAAACAGAAGAGTCCAGTTGTATTTGCAAAGAGTGCAAGAAATGTAAGTAAACAGTGTGTAGTATTTATAGGGTTAAACCCATTTTACACTTATTCTATATATGAATAGAAGCCAGTAGAGGATGCTGAAAACATTGTATGTCATGTTCACTTGGTGAAAAATACTGTGATCTTGCACTGAAATAAATTTCTTTATAGTACGTTTTCAAGCATTTTAATATGTCTCATCACTTCTTTGTATGACACAGTTTTTTGTCATTTTCAGGTATGACACCACATGGAATGACCCCTATGATCACACAGAATGGGCAACCTGGTGTCACGCCCATGAGAACACCTATGAGAGATAAACTTAACATTAATCAGGGGGATGACTTTGAATCAGGAACTTTTGAACAGGTATATCCCTAGTTTTCAACAGTTTAATTTGTTCCGAGTTTGGGGTAGTACTTCAGTAAATGCCCATTACAGTCTCAAATTACAAATGTAGAAGTATCGGGTTTGATCCCGCTTGAAAATAATATTTTGTACGACAATTTATACAAGTTGATTGTCCAACTTTATATAGTGTGAAACTTTTGTCTGTTATAAAGGATTATTATTCATTTGATGTAAAAGATATACTGTTAAAATGATTGATTTAGGAATACATTTAAAGGGCATAATAAGTTTAATGTAGAAGTGCAGGTCACACAATCTATTTATTTTATCTACAGTTTATTGGGTTCTAGCCTATCTAGAGTGAAAGTTGTGCTTTCAAAACAACAAATGCTTGTTTAGGATGTGGACTACAATGTACGAATATCACAGCGTCAGTTTTGTTTTGTAGTTTAGCTATTATGTGATAAATTTATAAAAGCAAAATTATTTTAACCTTCAGCCTGCTGGCTACAATTGATTTTGCCTTTGCCACCAGTGCAGACCAAGATCAGCCTGCACATCCATGCAGGCTAATCATGGTCTGCATTGATCGCTATTCAGTCAGTAAATTTTCAGAACACCACTTTGAATAATAAGTAGTACTGCCAAAATTGAAAGATGGACCAGTCCATTTTAGAAATTTAGGAGGGTTAAGGTTAACTAAGTGTATTTTCATTGATTTCAGCAAGACCCAAGAGATCAGTTGAGGCGAGGGTTAGCAGGACTACCACAGCCGAAAAATGATTTTGAGATTCTGGTTCCCGAGGACATGAATGAGGACCTAGATGAAGCTGGAGACCAACATCAGTATATTGAGGACCAGGCAGAACTTGATGCAAGATCTGAAGCAGATAAAAGGGCAAGAAGTATGTACCCCACCCACCTATATATTTCTTGCTTGTTTTCTCCTTGCATTAATAGAGTTGTCTACCTGTTGTTTGAGCATATAAGTAAAGAAGGGAAGATACAATACTCTAAAATCATTTAACTTTGAGGGCATAAAGTTCCATGATTCTGGTCAAAAACAAGCTGTTTTATGCAAATATGAATCCTGCAGTTTCAGTGTTGGAAGACAAAATGAATTTTTGAGATGTAATTTGGTGGATTGACACTACCACGGAATCCATGATAATTAGTGCCCCATTAATATAAATGATTTCATAGCATCTCAGTCGTCTCAAAGTTTCATATATTTTGGTCCAAATAGCTATTAAATTGAATTTTTCTGATAACTTTGTTCTTAATTAAAATATTTGGAATGAAGCTATATACATGTACAGTGTTTGTGTTAATTCCAAAATTTTACTCCAGAACCTTGGTGAGTCTGTGGACTTTTTCTTAACCCTAGTATGGTTTATCATTCAGTAATCGTTAGTTAGATTCATTGTATACTTTACTCTCTTTGTAATACTTTCAGTGGAGAAAGAATTGAAGTTACAGTCTCACTCTGTACAGAGAGACCTTCCACGACCATATGATGTCAATGAAAATATTTTGAGAGATGTAGGACCCGGAGACCCTCCCTTAACTGACCTACAGAAGGTATATACATATATATGCTGCTTTCTTCCTTTACTTTAGAAACTTTCTTTTTTCTTTTGACAATACTGATCATTTTGCACATGTTACTAGTATACTTTTTAGCTGATTAGTGAAACCTTCACAACTGATCTAGAGGTCTCTGACTTGGTATTTGCAAGAGGAGGCTGTTCTCTGTATTGGTTTGCATTATACAAAATTTCTGAATGGCTTGCATGTCAAAAATCTAAAGTTATTGGTCTAAGGTCACAAAGACTAAGGGCCAATGGGTTTGAATATTGACCAGCAAGAAAAGTAGTCTCTTAGGACTAAGATTTCACAGGAAGATTATATGCTTTCATTTCTGTCAAAAAAAAATTGAGTCCAGCAATTATAACTTTGATTAAATGATTCATGTGAGGGAATGTATTTAAAAAAGAAAAACATTCTTGCAAAACAGGCCGAGGAGCTGGTGAAGCGTGAAATGTTGATCATGTTGCATCACGATGCAGCCTACAATGCCACAGAAGCTCAGCTTGGGATCACACCGGGCTCCAAGAAGAACCAGCCCAGTCAGAAGAGTGTAGCTAACCAGGCCGCACATATTGCTTTCCTTAAAGAGCACCCACTACAGAAAGTTTCAGAGGAGGAGATTGAACAGGTAAATAACAAGACTGATAGGTTATAAGAAGTAGTCATTAATCGATGTTGCTTGGCATCAACCATATTTTTCAAACATACGTGGCCAACAGAACTCTCAGAAAGAAGAAAACTTTAAATGACCCCATTTTAGCTCACCTGTCACAAAGTGACAAGGTGAGCTTTTGTGATCGCGCGGTGTCCATCGTCCATCCGTGCGTCCGTCCGTAAACTTTTGCTTGTGACCACTCTAGAGGTCACATTTTTCATGGGATCTTTATGAAAGTTGGTCAGAATGTTTATCTTGATGATATCTAGGTCAAGTTCGAAACTGGGACACGTGCCGTTAAAAACTAGGTCAGTAGGTCTAAAAATAGAAAAACCTTGTGACCTCTCTAGAGGCCATATATTGCACAAGATCTTCATGAAAATTGGTCAGAATGTTCACCTTGATGATATCTAGGACAAGTCGAAACTGGGTCACGTGCCCTCAAAAACTAGGTCAGTAGGTCTAAAAATAGAAAAACCGTGTGACCTCTTTAGAGGCCATATATTTCACAAGATCTTCATGAAAATTGGTCAGAACGTTCACCTTGATGATATCTAGGTCAAGTTCGAAACTGGGTCATGTGCCATCAAAAACTAGGTCAGTAGGTCAAATAATAGAAAAACCTTGTGACCTCTCTAGAGGCCATATTTTTCATGGGATCTGTATGAAAGTTGGTCTGAATGTTCATCTTGATGATATCTAGGTCAAGTTCGAAACTGGGTCATGTGCGGTCAAAAACTAGGTCAGTAGGTCTAAAAATAGAAAAACCTTGTGACCTCTCTAGAGGCCATATATTTCATGAGATCTTCATGAAAATTGGTCAGAATGTTTACCTTGATGATATCTAGGTCAAGCTGAAAGTGGGTCACATGCCTTCAAAAACTAGGTCAGTAGGTCAAATAACAGAAAAACCTTGTGACCTCTCTAGAGGCCATATTTTTCATGGGATCTGTATGAAAGTTGGTCTGAATGTTTATCTTGATGATATCTAGGTCAAGTTCGAAAGTGGGTCACGTGCCATCAAAAACTAGGTCAGTAGGTCAAATAATAAAAAAAAAACTTGAGACCTCTCTAAAGGCCATATTTTTCATGGGATCTGTATGAAAGTTGGTCTGAATGTTCATCTTGATGATATTTAGGTCAAGTTCGAAAGTGGGTCACGTGCCATCAAAAGCTAGGTCAGTAGGTCAAATAATAAAAAAAACCTTGAGACCTCTCTAAAGGCCATATTTTTCATGGGATCTGTATGAAAGTTGGTCTGAATGTTCATCTTGATGATATTTAGGTCAAGTTCGAAACAGGGTCATGTGCGGTCAAAAACTAGGTCAGTAGGTCTAAAAATAGAAAAACCTTGTGACCTCTCTAGAAGCCATACTTGTTAATGGATCTCCATAAAAATTGGTCAGAATGTTCACCTTGATGATATCTAGGTCAAGTTTGAAACTGGGTCATGTGCCTTAAAAAACTAGGTCAGTAGGTCAAATAATAAAAAAACCTTGTGACCTCTCTAGAGGCCATATTTTTCATGGGATCTGTATGAAAGTTGGTCTGAATGTTCATCTTGATGATATCTAGGTCAAGTTTGAAACTGGGTCAACTGCGGTCTAAAACTAGGTCGGTAGGTCTAAAATTATTAAAATCTTTTGACCTCTCTAGAGGCCATATTTTTCAATGGATCTTCATGAAAATTGATCTGAATGTTCACCTTGATGATATCTAGGTCAGTTACGAAACTGGGTCACGTGCGGTCAAAAACTAGGCCAGTAGGTATAAAAATAGAAAAACCTTGTGACCTCTCTAGAGACCATATTTTTCATGCGATCTTCATGAAAATTAGTGAGAATGTTCACCTTGATGATATCTAGGTAAAGTTCAAAACAGAGTCACGTACCTTCGAAAACTAGGTGAATAGGTCAAATAATAGAAAAGCCTTGTGACCTCTCTAGAGACCATATTTTTCAACGGATCTTCATGAAAATTGGTCAGAATTTTTATCTTGATAATATCTAGGTCTAGTTCAAAACTGGGTCACATGAGCTCAAAAACTAGGTCACTATGTCAGATAATAGAAAAAATGATGTCATACTCAAAACTGGGTCATGTGGGAAGAGGTGAGCGATTCAGGACCATCATGGTCCTCTTGTTGTGAACTAGTTAATGGATCTTCACCAAACTTGGTCTGTAGCATCCTTGTATAGACCTCTGCCAAGCTTGTTTGATTGGTTATGCTTAGGTTATAAGAAGTAGTCATTAATAGATGTTGTAGAGACCATACCATAGCTCTTCGCATACTTTGATTTTTCAAACTAAAGTGATTTTTACAAGTGCACCGGTTACGATAAAAATGTAAACAACGGACTCTGTCTATGAAACTTTGAAATGAATGAATGACAGTCGATCTTAATCATAATACTGATTGACAGTGAATGCTAATGACTCCATGTGTTGCAGAAAGGTATTTAGTTTGTAACTGTAATTTCCCATTAATTGAAATTCTCTCAAAACTGGTAAAATAATTACTTATATTTGGACAAATCTTATCGTCTTTCCCGTTCGGCAGCTGCAAAAAGGGCAAATAAAAAATATTCAGTGTAAGTAATATTTCACTGGTACTGCCAGTTAGTAAGTTCATACTCTGAACAACACGTCAGAGAAATTTGGGCAGATTTGACCGATTATGACGTTGGCAGCATTAGATTATATTTTTTCTTTACACAAAAAATGCCGTTAGGTAACAAAGCGAATACGCCGATAATCCGGAGTTCACCGATTATTGTTCCAGTTCACGCAATGTAATCCAGCAATTAAACTGCATAGCTATTAGCTACTGCTGTTATAGGGAAGTGGTAGAGTGTCTGCTTTAGGTGTAAGAGGTCCTGGGTTCGAGTCCCAGTTAGAGCTTAACTATATAGATTCTGCTAAAGCATAGTTTTTCTGTTAATAGACTGTTCCAGATGTTCTAAATTTTTAGCACACAGTATCATGGATCAGTATTTAGCAATCCAGATCAAAGCTGAATGTTAAATCAAATACACCCAATTAGAAAATATTGACTATATTATGTCCCTTTGATGTTTATGCTCTCCATTTTCAAGAAGAGTTACATGTCCTTGATCACAAAATTTTCGTTATCATGAAAATATTAAATGCTCATAACTCCGCACTTCTGGTTAAAATATTGTCTATATTTCTGTTTTTGAGAAATATATGGACATTTGTCTTCATTTCAAAGCTTTTTAACTTCAAACCTATGATTTGAAAAACTTAGGTACTATCTCTAGATGTTGCTTGGCATCAACCATATTTTTCAAACATACGGGGCCAACAGAACTCTCAGAAAGAAGAAAACTTTAAATGACCCCTTTTTGTGAACTTGTTAATGGATCTTCACCAAACTTGGTCTGTAGCATCCTTGTATAGACCTCTGCCAAGTTATGTTTGATTGGTTTTTTAGAGTCACAGAACTTTACAGGAATGTTGGTCAGCATGTGTAGTTGTGCACCTGGGGTTTCGCATCCGGATTCATTCAGTCATGTAGAAGTTATGGCCCCTGACTTTGTAAAAATTGGACATTTTAATGTTGTGTCGCGCATAGCTCCAGAAGTATTTGACCTAGAGTCACCAAAGTTTACAGGAATGTTGGTTAGCATGTGCAGTTGTGCACCTGGGGTTTCACGTCCAGATTCATCCAGTCATGTAGGAGTTATGGCCCCTGACTTAGTAAAAAATTGGTCATTTTAATGTTGTGTCGCGCATAGCTCCAAAAGTATTTGACCTAGAGTCACCAAAGTTTACAGGAATGTTGGTCAGCATGTGCAGTTGTGCACCTGGGGTTTCACGTCCGGATTCATCCAGTCATGTAGGAGTTATGGCCCCTGACTTAGTAAAAAATTGGTCATTTTAATGTTGTGTCGCGCATAGCTCCAAAAGTATTTGACCAAGAATCACCAAAGTTTACAGGAATGTTGGTCAGCATATGCAGTTGTGCACCTGGGGTTTCGCGTCCGGATTCATTCAGTTGTGTAGGAGTTATGGCCACTGACTTAGTTAAAAATGCGTCATTTTAATGTTGTGTCGTGCGTAGCTCCAAAAGTATTTGACCTAGAGTCACCAAAGATTACAGGAATGTGCACCTGGGGTTTCGCGTCTGGATTCATTCAGTATTGTAGGAGTTCTGGCCCCTGACCTGGGAAAAAGTTGTCATTTTTAGCTCACCTGTCACAAAGTGACAAGGTGAGCTTTTGTGATCACGTGGCGTCCGTCGTCTGTCCGTGCGTGCGTGCGTTCGTGCGTAAACTTTTGCTTGTGACCACTCTAGAGGTCACATTTTTCATGGGATCTTTATGAAAGTTGGTCAGAATGTTCATCTTGATGATATCTAGGTCAAGTTCGAAACTGGGTCACGTGCGGTCAAAAACTAGGTCAGTAGGTCTAAAAATAGAAAAACCTTGTGACCTCTCTAGAGGCCATATTTTTCATGAGATCTTCATGAAAATTGGTCAGAATGTTCACCTTGATGATATCTAGGTCAAGTTTGAAACTGGGTCACGTGCCTTCGAAAACTAGGTCTGTAGGTCAAATAATAAAAAACCTTGTGACCTCTCTAGAGGCCATATTTCTCAATGGATCTTCATGAAAATTAGTCAGAATGTTCACCTTGATGATATCTAGGTCAAGTTCGAAACTGGGTCATGTGGGGTCAAAAACTAGGTCAGTAGGTCTAAAAATAGAAAAACTTTGTGACCTCTCTAGAGGCCATATTTCTCAATGGATCTTCATGAAAATTGGTCAGAATGTTCACCTTGATGATATCTAGGTCAAGTTCGAAACTGGGTCACGTGCAGTCAAAAACTAGGTCAGTAGGTCTAAAAATAGAAAAACCTTGTGACCTCTCTAGAGGCCATATTTCTCAATGGATCTTCATGAAAATTGGTGAGAATGTTCACCTTGATAATATCTAGGTTAGGTTTGAAACTGGGTTACGTGCGGTCAAAAACTAGGTCAGTAGGTCGAAAAATAGAAAAACCTTGTGACGTCTCTAGAGGCCATGTTTCTCAATGGATCTTCATGAAAATTGATCAGAATGTTCCTCTTGATGATATCTAGGCCAAGTTCGAAACTGGGTCACGTGCGGTCAAAAACTAGGTCAATAGGTCTAAAAATAGAAAAACCTTGTGACCTCTCTAGAGGACATATTTTTCAATGGATCTTCGTGAAAATTAGTCAGAATGTTCACCTTGATCATATCTAGGTCAGATTCAGAAGTGGGTCAGGTGCCTTCAAAAACTAGGTCATTAGGTCAAATAATAGAAAAACCTTGTGACCTCTCTAAAGGTCATATTTTTCAATGGATCTTCATGAAAATTGGTCAGAATTTTTTATCTTGATGATATCTAGGTCACATGTGCTCAAAAACTAGGTCACTATGTCAAATAATAGAAATAACGACGTCGTACTCAGTTCAACACTGGGTCATGTGGGGATAGGTGAGCTATTCAGGACCATCATGGTCCTCTTGTAATGTCATGTAGTGGGGGCATCTGTGTCCCATGGACACATTTCTAGTTTCTCCAGTCTTGATCTGTACTATCCTTGCATGGACTTCATTCAGATATGTTCAGTTGCTTCTGCTTGGCTCCTTTTAGGGGCTGCAAGAGTAGAAAATAGAAAAAAAAGGCTTTCTGCAGCTAGTTCTCATTTAACCAGTTGATGGATCTTCACCAATCTTGGTCTGAAGCCTCTTATTTGATCTTTTAAGTTTGCTCAAATAGTATCTGTTGCCTCCAGGGCTGAAAATAGAAAAACAACAACATTAATTGATAAGGCTAATCCCTGTACCGAGGAGACAGAGATAATAGAAGACACCCAGATAAATCAAGAAACTAGTACATGTAGTAAATAGGATGCCGGCCAAGGCCCCTCACATGATGTTAACTTTATATCTTGGAATATACATGGCCTATGCGACAAATTACATGATACTGACTTTTTGAATTTTATAGGGAAATTTGACATTGTTTGCTTACAGGAAACTTGGCTAAGTGACACTGAGTGTTTAACAAATGTTTTACCTGAATATATGTGTTACAGTTGTTTAGCAAAGAAATCTGTATTAGGTGGTAGAAATATGGGTGGAATTTTAGTTTATATTAAGCGTAATATTGCAAAATTTGTTGTACGAGTTATAAATAATTGCAATTTTGGGATATTTTTAAAGCTAGACAAATCCTTATTTCATATGAATAAAGATGTCATATTTGCATGTTTATACTTTCCGCCACAAAATTCAAACTTCTATGAGAGCTCCGAATCTGGTATTAATTTATTGGAGGGTACTATCATTGAAAATATGCATTTGTTTGTTAACAGAGAAATTTTGATTTGCGGAGATCTAAATGCAAGAACAGGGAATGAGAATGACTATTTAAGTACTAATGACAATATTCCTGTATTACAACAATTTCTTG
The DNA here is from genome assembly GCF_021730395.1 of Mercenaria mercenaria. Classification (NCBI taxonomy): domain Eukaryota; kingdom Metazoa; phylum Mollusca; class Bivalvia; order Venerida; family Veneridae; genus Mercenaria; species Mercenaria mercenaria. The sequence continues at coordinate 1,703,131 of NC_069364.1, forward strand.
ATATTATTGATGATAACATCCCTACATTTAGAGCTAACAGAGACAGTAAACTAAATTCATATGGCAGAGACTTACTAGCTTTTTGCAAAAGTTATAGGTTGTTGATAGTAAATGGAAGACTTGGGACAGATAAGGATATTGGAGATTATACATATTTAGGATCAAATGGATGTAGTACAGTAGATTATTTCATAGGCACAAGCGGCATATTTGATGCAATATTAAATTTTAACATTGAAACTAGGACTGACAGTGATCATTTACCAATATGCCTTAGTATACAAAGTTTAGCTTCTAAAATGTGTCTAAATAAAGTCAAAACAGACGCAATCAAAACAAACAAATTCAATATTAATAGTGAAAATGCTGCTGATTATAAATCAGTGTTAACAGAGGGTGTATTAAATGGTATATTTGATATTATTGATTCAAACATTGATGATATAGCAGTTAGTATAGATGATATAATTTCAAGTTTTGAAAATGTAATAATCAATTGTACAGAGAAGTTTAGAGAGCAGAAAAATGTTTACATCAATAAGGACAGACAGAAATGGTTTGATTCAAAATGTTCAAAGTTAAAAACCAGATGTAACAAGTTACTACGAAGCTTCAGAGTAAGTAAGAATGTACGTGAATTAAATGTTTACATTTCATGTAGAAATGAGTATAGAGCTGTCTGTAGAGAGAAAAAGAAAGCATATTTCAAACGTAGTTTACAAAGTCTGGACTCATCAGTGAATGATCCGAAATTATTTTGGAAAAAATTAAAACGTCTGACGAATAAAAATGTGGCTGAACCAAATATTTCCATAAATGAATGGTTCAATCATTTTAAAAATGTATTTAGTTCTGAAGATGGTGTTTATGTACAAGAAGTGGAGTATGATACCAATATATATGATAGTGTCGAAGATATTCTATTTAACAGCGATATAACTGATGAAGAAATTAAAGATGCCATACATGATATAAATCCAAGGAAAGCCTCCTCTGGTAATTTGATAGCTGAACATTTTATATATGGAATTGATGTCATTTTGCCATATCTGAGGAAATTGTTCAATAGAATATTTAAATCAGAAGAATTCCCTAGTGCTTGGACACACTGTATTTTAATACCTGTACATAAAAAGGGTAGTTTAAATGAACCTGACAATTATAGGGGCATATCACTGGTCGATTTATTTAGTAAAATATATGTAAGTATTTTGAATAAACGTATAACCTTCTATGTAAATGCATATGATAAAATTACGGAGAGCCAGGCCGGTTTCCGCTCTGGTTATTCCACAGTTGATAATGGTTTTATTCTATATTCTATGATAAGCAAATACTTGTGTAAAAAAGGTTAAAAGTCTTTATGTAGCCTTTATCGACTTTAAAAAGGCATTTGATTCTGTACACAGAACAAAACTTTACCAAGCCTTAAATCAAAGTGGTATAAAAGGTCATTTATTCAAATCTATACAAGCAGTATACAATACAGTTAAGGCTTGTGTAAGAAACGGATCTGTCTGTTCAAATATATTTGACTGCCCTATTGGACTAAGACAAGGATGTAAGCTGAGTCCAATCTTATTTTGTTTATTTATCAATGAATTAGCATCAGTAGTAGAAAATTGTGGGTCACATGGTGTTCAGTTGAGTCCAGATGTGGTTGAAGTATTTACATTAATGTTTGCAGATGATGTTGCCCTTGTTTCCGACACAGTGGTAGGATTACAGAAACAATTAAATGCTGTGCATCAATATTGTATAGATTGGCATCTGTCTGTTAATATTAGCAAGACAAAAGTAGTTGTATTTAAAAATGGTGGTCAGCTGTCAAAAAATGAAAAATGGTTTTATGACGGTACTCGTATTGAAACACAAAATTCTTTTATGTATGTAGGTTTACAATTCACATGCCGTATGTCATTGTTTAAAATGGCTGATTGTATGGCTTCAAAAGCTAAAAGGGTTATTGTTTCCCTCTTGCAGAGTTTGAATAATGTATTACCTATGTCACACAAAACATATTTTAAGATATTGATACTAAAGTTGTACCTGTACTACTTTATGGGTCTGAGTTATGGGGAATCCATATGATGGAAAATACTGAAAGAGTACATATATATGCATGTAAACGGTTCTTAAATGCTTCCCTTAAAGCATGTAATGAAGCTATTATGGGAGACTGTGGTCGATATCCTATGTATATTGTAGCACAAAAAAGATGAATTAAGTACTGGATCAAGATTTTAGAAATGCCTGACTGTCGATATGTGAAAAAATGCTATAACATGTTATTAAAATTAGATTCCCTTGGATACAGTAACTGGGCCAGTGTTATTAAACGTAATTTGTACAGTAATGGATTTGGATATATTTGGGAAAGTCAAAAAGTAAACAATCAAAATGTTTTCATATATACCTATTTGCAACGTCTAAAAGACCAGTATCTGCAAATGTGGAACACAAAATGTGCTGAGAATAGAAAATTAACATATTACCATGTATTTAAGACAAATTTTGATGTCGAAGCATATGTAGATGCTATAGATATAGTTAAGTTTAGATCAAGTATCGTCTCTCTAAGATCCTCATCTCACCAACTATTAATAGAAAAAGGAAGACATTTGGGTATACCTAAAAATGATAGATTATGTTTTTATTGTAAAAATTGTGTCGAAGACGAGTACCATTTTATACTTATTTGTCCAATATATAGAAATATACGACAAAAATATCTGCAAGAAAAATATTTTAGATATCCAAATGTTAATAAATTTTGTATTTTGATGTCAAGTACCAATGTTAATATTATAAGAAACTTGGCAATATACATATATTATGCATTTAAGTTAAGAGCGGAATATAGTGACAATAGGTAATATGAAATTTGTATAATATGTGACGAACTGAATAATTACTGTATTATTTGTGTATTATATTTAATAAAATGTCAGCTGGGTATCACACAAGTACAAACTGTATGCATGTATTGTATAAGCTTAGCTATGTAAATATTGTGTATATGGGCCGGAGGCCTTCATGCTTGTTGAAATAAACTAAACTAATTGGCTTCTCATAAGCCACAATCATGATGGATCTTCACCAAACTTGGGCTGTAACATCCTTGTATTGTCTTCTAGTTCCACCACCAGACACCTTTTAATGAATTGCTTTATGAATCTTCAGTATACCTGGTCTGTAGCATCATTGCATTGATCTCTCTGAGTTTTTATGCTCCAAGAATATGTTGCTGCCTTGTCTGTCTGTCCCGCTATTCTTGTCCAGAGTATTTCTCAGCAACCACTCTGGATTTGAGCATAACTCTATAGGAAGTTTAAGTCCCATGAGAAGATACACATATCTTGTGCGTGCTCTTTCTTAACAGCTACTTGCTGGAATTTGGATGCTTCACTACTTAGACTAGTAATATGTCCAGGCGATGAATTCCACTTATGTGCTTTTAAAATGCAGTAAACATACTTCTGAGAGCATCCATCAGTTTTCCCGATATTTTTTTGGGTTTAAATGGTATTGCTTGTAACTTTTTAGCTCACTTGTCACAAAGTGACAAGGTGAGCTTTGGTGATCGCGCGGCGTCCGTTGTCCGTGCGTGCGTAAACTTTTGCTTGTGACCACTCTAGAGGTCACATTTTTCATGGGATCTTTATGAAAGTTGGTCAGAATGTACATCTTGATGATATCTAGGTCAAGTTCAAAGCTGGGTCACATGCAGTCTAAAACTAGGTCAGTAGGTCTAAAAATAGAGAAACCTTGTGACCTCTCTAGAGGCCATATTTTTCAATGGACCTTCATGAAAATTGGTCAGAATGTTCACCTTGATGGTATCTAGATGAAGTTCGAAACTGGGTCACGTGCGGTCAAAAACTAGGTCAGTAGGTATAAAAATAGAAAAACCTGGTGTTCTGTCTAGAGGCCATATTTTTCATGAGATCTTAATGAAAATTGGTGAGAATGTTCACCTTTATGATATCTAGGTCAAGTTCAAAACTGGGTCACGTGCCTTCAAAAACTAGGTCATTAGGTCAAATAATAGAAAAACCTTGTGACCTCTCTAGAGGCCATATTTTTCAATGGATCTTCATGAAAATTGGTCAGAATTTTTATCTTAATGATATCTAGGTCAAGTTCAGAACTGGGTCACATGAGCTCAAAAACTAGGTCTTTATGTCAAATAATAGAAAAAACAACGTCATACTCAATTCAAAACTGGGTCATGTGGGGACAGTTGAGCGATTCAGGACCATCATGGTCCTCTTGTTTTGGGTTGCTAGAGCTAAAAGCAGAAAAATCTTTATGACTACTTCTCGGTAATCTTTTGACAGATCTTCACCAAACTTTGTCTGTAGAATCTTTGTATGAGCCTTTCTCAAATTTCATGTGGTTCTGCTTGATGCAGGTACAATAATTTTCTTTTAAACAACTTATTCTCACCACTTACCACTTAAACTTGGTCCAAAGCATTCTTTCAAGTTCTTGTAAATGGTTCATCTTTACTTCTTCATTCTTGCAAGGGTCTTATCTATCATATTTTTGGATGGATATTTTTCACATCAAACAGAATTTTGCATTTAATGATACCACTAGTGTGACTTAATATATATTTAACCTTTAACCTGCTGGCAAGTGATTCTACCTTTGTAACCAGTGCAGACCAAGATCCGTGCAGGCTGATCATGGTCTGCAATCTTCGCTATTCAGTCAATAAATTTTCAGTAAACACCCCTTCAAATGATAAACGGTACTGCCCATTTTAGAAATTTAGCAGGGGGAAAGGTTAAGGTCGAAAGGTCAATTCCAGATGAGTGTTTTAAGGGTGAAGCTGGTCTTCATGTTTATTATTTGTGACTATTTAGATATGATATGTAGTTAAAAATGTTATTTTTAGGCTAGAGAGTTGTTACATCAGGAGATGGAGGTTGTTAAACGAGGAATGGGTCATGGCGACCTATCTCTTGAGGCGTTCTCGCAAGTGTGGGATGAATGCTATTCCCAAGTGTTGTATCTCCCGTCACAAGGCAGGTACACGAGGGCAAACCTGGCTAGCAAAAAAGACAGGATAGAATCTCTTGAGAAAAGATTAGAGGTAATTTTTTACCTTTTGTTAAGTTTGGAAATACAGTCTAACTTCGTTCACATGAACTCAATAGGGACAGGCAAAATTTGTTCGATTTGTTCAATTTATCAGTAGTTGGAGCCATTGAAAAGTTCTGGGACCAAAGTATGAGTTGAAGCGGTGGATGGCGTTCAGATTATCCGAGTTTCAATGAACGAAGTTCAGCTGTATGTCAGAGATTAAACTGTAATCTGTTGTCCTAAAGTTGTAAATGATGGCCAAGTAGGTGTTGAGTAAACTCATGACACAAGTCAAGTCAGAATTATTTGTGAGGAATTAATTTTGGCAGTATTGGCATTTTCAGTTTATTCATAAAATTAATAGGAATGATAAAAATTTTCTTAAACGGTTAATTATGCAAATTTTAAACTGTAGGGAAATTGTCAGTTATCGAATTTCTTGAAAATATGACCCAGGAATAAGAATTCATTTCACAGATTCATCAGTGTGTGTACTAAAGTATACCAGGTAAAATGCCACATAAAAAATGATGTTGATATATTTGGTTTAATTGATAAAATTAAACTGTTGGTCCAGATTTTCTGTATGTGTAGTTCAAAATGGTGATGACTTACCTAGTGAAAACTTATGGTACACTTATTTATGATACACATTTTTTATTTTCAGAATAACAGGTCTTATATGACAAAAGATTCTAAAAAAGCTGCAAAACTTGAAAAGAAATTGAAAATTTTATTGGGAGGATACCAGGTGTGTATGTCTTCTTTGTTTGTATTAGAAATCGTTTTTGTCATAAGCACGTTTTATCCCATATAAGCTGATCACAGTGATTCATAGATGAGTGATTGGCAAGTTCAAACCATGGTGATCTTATATACTGGTAGTTTTGATGATTATTACTGTATTCTTATTAATTCTTTTCCTCCCAGCTAACCACCTTCTTACCTAAAATTGTAAAAATATACATCTTATTACTGTTTTCATTGTTACCAGTAATGATTGATGAATGTTTTTCCATATATTTTTGTATCCAAATTATCTTATAATTGAAATTAATAGAAATACCTCTGAGTTATATGTTAGAACACAAATAGGACGTAATACTTTCAGCATTCAGAAAACAAAATGATAACTATACAGTAATTTTTCCATTGATGTTTTGTAGAAAATTACCAGAGTTATAACCGGTAAAGCCTGTTTTTCTCAGAAAATGTTTGATGTAATAGATATAGTACAGTTGAAACCTGGAATGTGCACAATATATCATTTTAACTCAAATTTCGGTATCTCGGGGTAAAAAGCTTAATTCCTTGGAATTTGAGATACCAAGTTTCACCTGGATGTCACTGTAGATTTTTTATCATTTCAATTTTATAATAATTATGAATACTTATTTTTTCAGTCTAGAAGTCAAGGTTTATTCAAACAAGTAACAGAATTACATGAGCAGCTTGAACAGACGTTTGTTGAGTTAACAACATTTGAAAATCTACGCCAACATGAGGTTGGAGCTATACCCAAGAGAATGGAGGTTGGTATATGGTGAAAATCTAAACTATTTTTAGCAGAGTAGTCTCAGGTTTAGGACACATTTACTTGGAAAACTGTAAAAGCTTTAACTTCAGAAATTTGTGTACTTGTTTGTCACATAAAATGAATAAGTAGGCCAAGAACTGTAAGCCTCCTTTTCATTTTTAGTTCACCTGTCACATAGTGACAAGGTGAGCTTTTGTGATCACCCTACGTCCGTCGTCCGTCCGTGCGTGCATCTGTCCGTGCATGCGTGCGTGCGTCAACAATTTCTTGTCTGCACGATAGTGGTTTCATTTATAATTTTATTTTAACCAAACTTGCACACAACTTGTACCACCATAAGATCTCGGTTCCTTTCTTGAACTGGCCAGATCCCATTATGGGTTCCAGAGTTATGGCCTCTGAAAGGGCCAGAATTAGCTTTTTTGACCTTGTCTGCACAATAGCAGCTTCATTTATGATTTGATTTTTAGCTCACCTGTCACAAAGTGACAAGGTGAGCTTTTCTGATCGCGCGGTGTCCGTCGTCCGTCCATGCGTCTGTCCGTAAACTTTTGCTTGTGACCACTCTAGATGTTACATTTTTCTTGGGATCTTTATGAAAGTTGGTCAGAATGTTAATCTTGATGATATCTATGTCAAGTTTGAAACTGGGTCACGTGCTGTCAAAAACTAAGTCAGTAGGTCTAAAAATAGAAAAACCTTGTGACCTCTCTAGAGGCCATATATTTTGCAAGATCTTCATGAAAACTGGTCAGAATGTTCACCTTGATGATATCTAGGTCAGGTATGAAACTGGGTCACGTCCCATCAAAAACTAGGTCAGTAGGTCTAAAAATAGAAAAACCTTGTGACCTCTCTAGAGGCCATATATTTCGCAAGATCTTCATGAAAATTAGTCAGAACTTTCATCTTGATGATATCTAGGTCAAGTTCGAAACTGGGTTACGTGCCTTCAGAAACTAGGTCAGTAGGTCAAATAATAGAAAAACCTTGTGACCTCTCTAAAGGCCATATTTTTCATGGGATCTGTATGAAAGTTGGTCTGAATGTTCGTCTTGATGATATCTAGGTCAAGTTTGAAACTGGGTCATGTGCCATCAAAAACTAGGCCAGTAGGTCTAAAAATAGAAAAACCTTGTGACCTCTCTAGAGGCCATATTTTTCATGAGATCTTCATGAAAATTGGTCAGAATGTTCACCTTGATGATATCTAGGTCAAGTTTGAAAGTGGGTCACGTGCCTTCAAAAACTAGGTCAGTAGGCCAAATAATAGAAAAACCTTGTGACCTCCCTAGAGGCCATATTTTTTATGGGATCTGTTTGAAAATTGGTCTGAATGTTCATCTTGATGATATCTAGGTCAAGTTTGAAACTTGGTCAACTGCGGTCAAAAACTAGGTCAGTAGGTCTAAAATTATTAAAATCTTTTGACCTCTCTAGAGGCCATATTTTTCAATGGATCTTCATGAAAATTAATCTGAATGTTCACTTTGATGATATCTAGGTCAGTTTCGAAACTGGGTCACATGCGGTCAAAAACTAGGCCAGTAGGTATAAAAATAGAAAAAACCTTGTGTCCTCTCTAGAGGCCATATTTTTCATGAGATCTTCATGAAAATTAGTGAGAATGTTCACCTTGATGATATCTAGATTGTCAGAACAGGGTCACGTAGCTTCGAAAACTAGGTCAGTAGGTCAAATAATAGAAAAACCTTGTGACCTCTCTAGAGACCATATTTTTCAATGGATCTTCATGAAAATTGGTCAGAATTTTTATCTTGATATACATGTATCTAGGTCAAGTTCAAAACTGGGTCACATGAGCTCAAAAACTAGGTCACTATGTCAAATAATAGAAAAAACGACGTCATACTCAAAACAGGGTCATGTGGGAAGAGGTGAGCGATTCAGGACCATCATGGTCCTCTTGTTACCAAACTGGCACACAACTTGTATCACTATAAGATCTTGGTTCCTTTTATTGAACTGGCTAGATTCCATTATGGGTTCCAGAGTTATGGCCCCTGAAAGGGCCAGAATTAGCTCTTTAGACCTTGTCTGCACAATAGCAGCTTCATTTATGATTTGAATTTAATCAAACTTGCACAAAACTTGTGTTGCCATAAGATCTCATTTCCTTTATTGAAATGGCCAGATCCCATAATGGGTTCCAGAGTTATGGCCCCTGAAAGGGCCAGAATTAGCTATTTTGACCTTGTCTGCACAATAGCAACTTCATTTATGATTTGATTTTAACCAAACTTGCACACAACTTGTATCACCACAAGATCTTGATTCCTTTCTTGAACTGGCCAGATTCCATCATGGGTTCTAGAGTTCTGGCCCTTGAAAGGTCCAAAATTGGCTATTTTGGCTTTTGCAGCCATATAGAAACTTCATTTATGTTTTTTTTTTTTTTATACAAACTTCCAAAATATCTTCAACAACAATAAATCTTGGATTCCATTACAAATCAGATCCAATCATAGGTTATTTTATATCTGATTACCTCCCCTGATTGTAGTCAAAATGGATTTATATCAGTAAGTACTCAAAGGACTTATTTGAAATTTCATTATTGTCATTAGTTGGACTGAGCCAATCAGGGTAGATAACCATGGACTGATTTTATGTCAAATTACCTCCCTTTATTTCAAATTAAAATGGGTATATCTCGGTAACTGATGAAGATACTGATCTGAAATTTCATTTATGTCAACAGATTTATTTGGCAGATCCTTCTTTTGTTCACTTTCAACAGTTTTCTTTTTAATTACTTCCCTTTTACGTTACTATAAATAGCTTATTTTTAGTAACTTTTTTATTTTTGGCCGTAGGGAAAAACTGAGACCACTTTTCTGTGGTACAACATGGATGGTACTTCCAATTTTTAGGTGTATTTTGACATATCTGTACCTTGTAAGAATTTTTTTTTCTTTTTGGTTAAATTTCTTTCCTTTGTTGTTCCTGTCCTTTGCAATGATAACAGGTGAGAGATATAGGGCCATCATGGCCCTCTTGTTAAGTAACAGGAGCACAATGTGCTCGGGTTAGCTATAGTGCCTACTCGCTGTTATAAGTCAATCATCCATCTACCTACACTTTTTTTTATACCATTTGATGGAAGTTGATAAAACTTGGCATGCTTGTTCTGTGGATGGTCCTCTACCAAACTTGTTCAAATAATGCCACTTAGTTACACATAGGGGCTGCAGGGTCTAGAAATAGAAAATTCTTCATACAACATCTTACAAAACCTCTGGTTTGATTTTGAAATAATTTCACAGAAATGTTCCTCTACCAGGCTCGATATGTAGGCAGTGTGTGTTACAAGATTTCCATTCCACTTTCATGTGGACAAAATTCATTTAAACATGTCTTTATGAAAAGGTCAGAGGATATTTGTTATAAACATTTATTTTTCAGTCATTGACAGAAGATGTTGTTCGGCAAACAGAGCGTGAACGAGAATTACAGAAACGTTACAGTGATCTCCAGTTCCGAATGTCATTGTTACAAGTCACAAAATGATCGTCATTCCATAAAAACTTTCATCTTACAGTCATAGGAACATTTTGTACATTACTCATCCGACATTTGTATAATTGTGAGCAACATGTTGGCAGATGGCTGAAAGTACTCTGCCAATTTCACTGAAAATTCTGTTGTTTTTTTTTACTAGGTGTGCATAAATAAGCTAAACACACTTAAGAAGCATATACATATGTTTTCCTAGAATGTAATTTTTTTTTTACATTTTACATGACAAATATTAAGAGTTTAAATGTGTGACCTTATATGAACTTGTTTACATCTTTTGTTTTATAAATTGACCAACATATAAATTGATTGGCATATGTCACATGTACCATGTAAATTTGTAAAGAGAAATTATTGAATATTATATCCATCCATTTATTTTATCAATGAGTTTAGACAATTAAAATTTTTGGTGATTATCCCATTCTTTGAACTGTTTATTTCTGTTTTATCTGAAGGGTTAAATGTGGGAAATACTTGAGCCGTGCCATGGGAAAACCAACATAGTGGCTTTGCGACCAGCATGGATCAAGACCAGCCTGCGCATCCGCGCAGTCTGGTCAGGATCCATGCTGTTCGCTAACGGTTTCTCTAATTGCAGTAGGCTTTAAAAGCGAATAGCATGGATCCTGACCAGACTGCGCGGATGCGCAGGCTGGTCTGGATCCATGCTGGTCGCAAAGCCACTATGTTGGTTTTCTCATGGCACGGCTCACTTGCGCTTCAGATGAAGTTTTATTTTTATTTTCCAGACAACTTAGTCATAAAATAATGTAGTTAAGATGGAAAATATCGATTACATCTTTTCTAGCCTTTCCAATCTATTTGATAGATTCCATTTTGTAAAATGGTCTGTAATATTTAAAGTCCTATAAAGGGTCAGTTTCAGAAATTGGACCTTGCTGGCCAAAGATGCTGATTACACCTTTTACACCTCGCAGCTGTGGAATTGAACCCCTCTTGAGGTATTATTTGGCTGTCTTGTTGGAGATGAAAGGTTCTAGTTAGTTAGTGTTTTAGAGCCAGTGCTTCTCGACCTTTAAAACTGGCACATAAAACCAAATGATCAGACAAATTTTGATAATGTTGTAAAATGAGGTTAGTAACTGTTACACTTAGAGATACATTTTTCAATGTTAAATTGCTGAATGTATTTTGAATGAATAAGTTAACAATATTAATGTCAGATGCTGCAATTGAAAATACAACTTTTGAAAAAAAAACTATATTTGTAAGGCTGTTATTTTATACCTTCATATTGACTAGAGTAAACATATTGAAGCAAGCTACTAATAAGAGATAGAAAGTCATAATGTAACATTATTCCATTTTACCATGCAGTGTTGTATCATCAAAATAGTTAAATAAAAAGTACCTGCAATAAAAACAACATAGGTAGAACAATAAAAATAAGAACTAAACAAAACGTGTGAAGGTTAGATTGATAAACATATAATTATTTAAGTTGGAACCAGGTTTTGAACCTACATCAACATGACAACAGCACCTAATAACCATGGACCTGACCACACCGACAGCTGTACCAATTGACAACCTGGTATAAATCCGGCCTGCTCATAGGTTTATACATTTTTATGCCCCCGAAGGGAGGCATATAGTTTTTGAACCATCTGTCTGTCTGTCGGTCTGTCCGCAATTTTCGTGTCCGGTCCATATCTTTGTTATCGATGGATGGATTTTCAAATAACTTGGCATGAGTGTGTACCACAGTAAGACGACGTGCAGTGCGCAAGACCCAGGTCCGTAGCTCAAAGGTCAAGGTCACACTTAGACGTTAAAGGATAGTGCATTGATGGGCGTGTCCGGTCCATATCTTTGTCATCGATGGATGGATTTTCAAATAACTTGGCATGAATGTGTACCACAGTAAGACGACGTGCAGTGCGCAAGACCCAGGTCCGTAGCTCAAAGGTCAAGGTCACACTTAGACGTTAAAGGATAGTGCATTGATGGGCGTGTCCGGTCCATATCTTTGTCATCGATGGATGTATTTTCAAATAACTTGGCATGAATGTGTACCACAGTAAGACGACGTGCAGTGAGCAAGACCCAGGTCCGTAGCTCAAAGGTCAAGGTCAAACTTAGACGTTAAAGGATAGTGCATTGATGGGCGTGTCCGGTCCATATCTTTGTCATCGATGGATGGATTTTCAAATAACTTGGCATGAATGTGTACCACAGTAAGACAATGTGTCCTGCGCAAGACCCAGGTTCGTAGCTCAAAGGTCAAGGTCACACTTAGATGTTAAAGGATAGTGCATTGATGGGCGTGTCCGGTCCATATCTTTGTCATCGATGGATGGATTTTCAAATAACTTGGCATGAATGTGTACCACAGTAAGACGACGTGTCACACGCAAGACCCAGGTCCGTAGCTCAAAGGTCAAGGTCACACTTAGACGTTAAAGATCATTTTTCATGATAGTGCATTGATGGGCATGTCCGGTCCATATCTTTGTCATTCATGCATGGATTTTAAAATAACTATGCATGAATGTGTGACACAGTAAGACGATGTGTCGCGCGCAAGACCCAGCTCTGTAGGTCAAAGGTCCTAAACTCTAACATCGGCCATAACTATTCATTCAAAGTGCCATCGGGGGCATGTGTCATCCTACGGAGACAGCTCTTGTTATATTTGATGTTTAAGTTGTATACCACTGCTGTAAGACCTTTGATAAATTTCTTCCAAGGCAGCAATACAGGAATTATCTTTTGGGGAAGGCATTTCTAATTCCAAAGGATTAAAGCTGATAGCTATACACATGGTCCAGATAACTGCCTTCTAAAGTGTCTAAGGGCATAACAGGGCATGGGACAAATACCAAACCCAGTCTGTCCCAAGGTGACAAACTCTTGGCTATTTCAAAGCCTTTAAAATGCTGAATACTGCAATAATAAATTTATTTATTATCACAACACTGATTGTAAGAAAAGTCAACATGTACTAAATGAACACACAAGAACAAGACCAGTTTTATAAATCTATTAATTCACTTAGAACACACAGTCATAACATGTCTATATATCTGTCACAAAATGAATTTAAAACTTAAATTAACAAATTCTGCAATTTTCTTGACATTCAAATATGTGTCAACATTGCAAGATAATTCCACAATATGCTCCTGACAATTTAAATGGACATTAATTTCAGTATATTCTCAGGCAAATAAAATTCAAAATTAAGCTCCAAAAGTTCAACAAAAATGAAGTAAAAACATGTCCTAAAATTGGCTTTAAATTTTCAAATAATTTCCAACCCAAGAAAAAGTGTTAATTCAAAGCGTAAACTATCAGAGCAAAGATATAAGTAATGAACCCATCGTTTTAGACAAGCTTAAAAATGTTGTAATCAAGATAAGTTTATGACATTTACCCAAATATGCAAAACTTTTCATCAAATGCAAGAAATAGAATGAATGCCATCTGAAGCGAATTACATATACTAGACGAAAAACCACATTTTATTATTGTGTTCCAGATTCGAAAGTACTTAACCCTTAACATGCTGGATTCTGCCTTTGCAACCAGTGTAGATCATGATCTGAACTGTTCACCATTCAGTCGGTATCTTTTTGTAAGCACCCCTTTTAACAGTTAATGGTACCGTTTAAAATGAAAGATGGACAAGTTCATAATATTAATTTAGCATAGACAGTTAGGACCTGCTTTTCCTTCTCAAAGGTTTTGGCTTGAATTAATTAGCTGTTTCTTACAAAAATACAAGAACAATTTTTCTTACCCTGCAGTGTGTTGTTCATTGTTCTAATCAAAGAAAAATATAATTCTGCCTTTACAGTGATTTTTGAAAGTAAGAAAGGTAAGGCCTAAATTAAGGATCAAAAATGACACCACTCAAAAATCCAATATGGATGCTAAAATTAAGGTCTTCAAATTTAGGGGCCATTTTTAGCTCATCTGATTTTTTGAAAAAAAATGATGAGTTATTGTCATCACTTGAGCGGTTGTCGGCGTCGGCGTCGGCGTCTGCGTCGGCGTTGCCTGGTTAAGTTTTATGTTTAGGTCACCTTTTCTCCTAAACTATCAAAGCTATTGCTTTGAAACTTGGAATACTTGTTCACCATCATAAGCTGACCCTGTATAGCAAGAAACATAACTCCATCTTGCTTTTTGCAAGATTTATGGCCCCTTTTGTACTTAGAAAATATCAGATTTCTTGGTTAAGTTTTATGTTTAGGTCAACTTTTCTCCTAAACTATCAAAGCTATTGCTTTGAAACTTGGAATACTTGTTCACCATCATAAGCAGACCCTGTACATCAAGAAACATAACTCCATCTTGTTTTTTGCAAGATTTATTGCCCCTTTTGGACTTAGAAAATCAGTTTTCTTGGTTAAGTTTTATGTTTAGGTCAGCTTTTATCCTAAACTATCAAAGCTATTGCTTTAAAACTTGCAACACTTGTTCACCATCATAAGTTGACCCTGTACAGCAAGAAACATAACTCCATCCTGCTTTTTGCAAGATTTATGGCCCCTTTTGGACTTAGAAAATATCAGATTTCTTGGTTAAGTTTTATGTTTAGGTCAACTTTTTCTCTTAAACTATCAAAGCTATTGCTTTGAAACTTGCAACACTTGTTGACCATCATAAGCTGACCCTGTACAGCAAGCAACATAACTACATCCTGCTTTTTGCAATAATTATTGCCCTTTTTGGACTTAGAAAATAATTTTCTTGGTTGAGTATTATGTTTAAGTCAACTTTTCTCATAAACTATCAAAGCTATTGCTTTAAAACTTGCAACAGTTTTTCACCATCATAAGTGGACACTGAACATCAAGAAACATAACTCTAACCTGCTTTTTGCAAGAATGATGGCCCTTTTTAGACTTAGAAAATCATGGGTAGGACAATATTTCTATTACACAAAAAAAATCAGATGAGCGTCAGCACCCGCAAGGCGGTGCTCTTGTTATAGATTACAAGGGAACAAGGCTTCTGAAAAATCAAAGTTCAACAAAACGAAAACACCATCCTCGTCCTGGATTTTCAGTTCTGAAAATATATTTAAGAAATAATATATCTCATTTAGTGATTTGTCGCTGAATAAATCATTGTTTGGAGTTTAGATGCAAAGGAATTATATCACGAGGGTGCAGCCCGAGTGATATAATAATACACGTCTGAACGACAATGATTTAATTCAAGACCAAATCACTAAATGAGATATATTATTTCGATTCTAACACGTTACCAAGGACTTTAAAGTACATCCTTGACGGCATTCATTAAATATTTGCCCGTTTTCAATTAGTTTCTTTTCCAGCGCGCCGCTATATGCCATTTGACGCTATGACGTAATAATTGTGATGTCAGAACTGTGAATTGTTGTATAATAATTCACTGGTTTCAGCCTTCTTTGTTTAATAGGAAAATGAATCGGATCATGTTAGATCACCTTGCTTTGTTCTCATCCAGTTGATGAGCCATTCCAGGTTACAGTTACAAACGAAAGGATTTTGACTGAGATCTAGTGAATGTAAGTTATTGAGAAGTGACATTGGTAGGACCGACTCTTGTACATGTGCAATGTCGTTATATCTTAAACTGAGATACCGCAAGTGCTTATTGTTCTTAAATGTTTCATCACTTAATGTTGTAATTCGATTCGACTGAAGATTGAATTTAATAATATTTCTCATATGATTCAAGATGATTTTTGGATCCTGCGAAATCTGACATGCAAAACACTTAAACGAACTGATGTTAGCGAGTGGTGAAAATAATGCTGAGTATTGCTGGTTAGTTAATAGTAGCATACTCATAAACCCCAAACCTAAACTTTTCAAATTTGGCAAAAATCTAAACGTGTCAGTGAAAGATTCAAACACTTCTGTCGCAGGTCTGTTAAATTCTAGTTGTAATTTTATGAGTGATGCTGATTTGAAAGCCAATCGCTTGACTGTCAGACTGTTTCCGCGTAGAAACCTAAGCTGCAGTGATTCAAGGTTTGGTAATTTTGACAAGAGGTTGTTTGGTAATACTTTTATGGGGTTTTGATCAAGTTCAAGTGATTTCAATTTCAATAAACATTTAAAATTGTCGAAACCAATTTCTTTAATATCATTACTTACAACAGCGAGAGTCTTAAGGTTAGGGAAGTAGCAATCCTTTTCACTTCCATCGATAGAAAAGTCTGGGAATGACTTAAGCTGATTGTAGTTAAGGTATAAGTTTTTTAAATGCTTACTTTGAGAAAGTTTTATATTTTCAATATGATTGTCGTTTAAATACAAAGCTGTCAAACTGTTGAAATTCTCGAAGGAGTCCATAGAGACTGTTTTCATGTTGTAAAATGCAACATCTAGTGTTTCTATCCTGTTTGTTCTCATCAAGCAAAACAAATCTTTTTGAATTGTTATGGTACCAATCCCACTCATAACAAGATGTGAAAGAAATTTCAAGTTAGACAAATCACCTAACAGATTTTTCATATTTCCGTAGTATATTGGATTGTATGACAGATGTAAGTATTTCAAATTTTGAAAGTTATCAAAGGCCCTTAGAGAAACGTTCTGAATATTGTTATGATCAAGTTCGAGGCTAATCAGACTGTCCGGATCGCTTACATTTCCAAATGTTTCAGATGAGATGTTTCTTAAATCATTGTAGCTTAAAATCAAGTCCATAACGTGTTTTTCAGTCTTTGGAATATATGACAGGTTTCGATGACTACAGTCAATGGTCTTTTGATTATGAATAATTCGTCCTTTGCATTCTTGCTTTCTCTCTGTCGAGGTGCTTTCTTTGACTATAGATACCACTAGCAGAACAAGAAAAGTCGATGCTCCTTCTCTCATCATTTTGTTTCTGCCACTACAGCAGTTTAACTGCCCAGGTAATCAGTTATTTTTCATCATTATCTGAAATTGAAAATGATGTTTGAATATACTTAACACATTAAAGAGAATGTTGTTTTGCTTTCATACCTTAATTCTATCTGCAAAGCTATGCCATCATATAAAACGCATTTGTCATGTTTGTTTTAGGGTTAACACCGTTTTTCAACAGTATTTCAGTCATGTGACGACAGACAGTTAACCTTACCAGTGTTCCTGGATTCTGTACCACTATAAACCTGGTGTCCACAAGTAACTGCCAACTTCCCCACATGAAGAGGTGTAGGACTAATGATTTCAGACATTTATCAAATAGTCACGGAGAACATACGCCGCGCCCGAGGATCGAACCCCACGATCCGTAAACCAACGCCCTACCTACTGAGCTAAGCGGGCGGACTTGCCTTTTTCATGTAACTCAGTTGTGTTTCCTATTCTCAGTAAAATCTTAATTTGTATTAGCGCCTTGTGAATACATCCTCAGTAAAATCTTAGTATGTATTAGCGCCTTGTGAGTATTATCCTCAGTAAAATGTTAGTCTGTATTAGCGCCTTGTGAATATATCCTCAGTAAAATCTTAGTCTGTATTAGCGCCTTGTGAATATATCCTCAGTAAAATCTTAGTCTGTATTAGCGCCTTGTGAATATATCCTCAGTAAAATCTTAGTCTGTACTGGCGCCTTGTGTATATATTCTCAGTAAAATCTTAGTCTGTGATAGCGCCTTGTGAATATATCCTCAGTAAAATCTTAGTCTGTGATAGCGCCTTGTGAATATATCCTCAGTAAAAATTATAGTCTGTATTGGCGCCTTTTTAAAATCTTAATCTATATTGGCGCCTTGTGAATGTGTCGAAAATTCCTATATTATGGTTTCATAATTAAGCACAGAGTAACGGAAGTACAACTTAATACATACATGTAACCTACAATTTGTAGTAAACTACATATTCTAACAAGACCAGCAAATAACCTACATACATGTAGAGCAAAATCAATCTCGGGTTATTCTGCAATAAACAACTCCCGATCCAGGTGCGTAGTACGGTCGCAAAAAGTAGTTACCATTTTTTTCTAACACTGTTGATACTATTATGTCGTGTTAGAATCGAAATAATAAGTTCCCAAGTGTGATTTATTGTAGAATAACCCGAATTTTTGTTCTTATGCGAAAAACAAAATTATGCGAAACAATATATCACTCAGGCCTACGACCTTCGTGATCTATTCTTACGCATAAGAACTCAAAACTCGGGTTATTCTACGATAAACCACGTTTGGGAACTTATTATTTCTTAAACAACAAGTAAATTATGTAATCTTTGTTATCCGGGTGTCCAATTCAAAAATAAATACGGAAGAAGAGACATTTTCAGAAGCATAATATATCAAAGTACAATGGAAAAGTGACCTTAATATCGAAAATGATTTCCGATGAATAACTGAAGAATGTTAAATAAACTTGCAAATAGGAAGACTGTCTTCGGTCAGCAGATGAATCTTATATCTTGAGGAAGTTTAGGTCATAGGTCAAGTTAACAGTGACATGGAGACAGAAACGATTATACCTTCAGAATTGAAACTACAAAGTACATATGGTATATAGGATAATATTTTGTAGTTAGTAGGTGACTCTTTTTGACGTTAAGGTGAGTAGGCCAAAAGTCAAGGTAATGGAGATCCAAAAAGAATTCTAATCAATGACTACAGAAGGATTAGGCCTAGCACTATCCAACGTCATGGGATGATTGCATGGGAGCCGTATATGATCCCTGTTAAATACGTCAGAAAGCCATATTTCAAGAATACAGTAACCTCGACACAGAAAAAATTGTTTTCGCTGTATAAGAAATGGTAGCTTAGGCTTCAGACTACGAAACAATGGCCTATAAATATTATTGTGGTAACTAGATCAAACGTCAACGGTCACAGATTAAAACGGTTTCAATCAATAGCTACGCTAGGAAACGCTTGATCCAATTTCATAGCATAATTGTCTACGGTCGTGTTCTGTTATATTGTTGCATGCATCTTAGAATCAAAGCTCAAATTCACAGAATACTTGAAACTGACAACTACACATCCAGCTACTTTTGGTAAGCCATCAAAAAAAGCATATGTATTTCACAAACGGCGGTTGTTTATTGAAACATGAACATTGTATTTGTTAAAAGTTTCAGTTAATTGAAATAAAATAAATTTCTTACACATATTATCATGCTGTTATGCCATAACACTGATATGGCTTTCATAAAAATAGAATAATTTCAAAATTACCATGAAATAGTTTTACTATTTATTCTGATTTGAAACATAACTTGAAGAAAATCATACATATTTGTCTTTGTAAAAGTATTTTGAATTCTGGGCAAAGATCGACTATGTTAAAAATGTCTGAGCGAACTATTACTAATAATCAAGATAAAAGGAAATAAAAATAGGGTGCGACCATTTAATATTTTCAAGCAGAACCAGATATTTCTGCTATTACCAACCTGAGTTATCCGGCTTGTATAATTTCCGCCTAGGATGTGAGAGGGATGGAGTTCGATTTCCGGTCAGGGCTGAAAACTGTTCAGACTTTTAATAAACAAAGATGATAATTTTATATGTAGCATAAAATTAAGTTAGTTCAGATATGCAATAACGATCTCCACGTGCTACCAATACATTGCATGTATGCATTACTCATTTACTGAAAGAGAAAATACAGTAACTTACCTGAAAGTAAGGAGAATGTTTAAAACTCCATGGCAGCAGAAAACCTACGAAGTCACAAACGATAAATTCTGTCACACAAATATGAAATAAATCCACAAATAGATAGAAAAGAAAACCACAGCGAGGATACCGACCACAACACGTCGGTGTCTAAAAATAGAACTAGCGAAATTTACAGTCAGTAGCGAAGGGGTACCAAATGGGGAAATATAAAACTTAGAACTGCATTTTTCTAGATCAAATATTTGTAGTTTTAGAGGAAAACGATATAGCAAATTTAAATTGTTGTTCGATATATGACTCAGTGATAAATTTGACTGCCGTATAGAAAACTTAATTATATTAACTGAACCGTGATTAAGCTCAGAGATAGTGGAGGTAATATTATATACAATACAGAGTGTATGTTAAAGGCCAAATAAAAGATCGTTTTTTTTAAAAAAAACAACTGAGGATAACATTATATAAATATTTGTTTATAGTTTGATATTTGATGTTTGATATCATATGTTGCTTATGTTACAATGTGTCGAAAGGCGGTTCTAGAAAAGTATCACATCTTTGATTTCATAGCAGAATATATTATAGATTTTGAAGGATTTATGATGAAAATTGTCATTTTTTATTTCTTTATTTGAGTCCTGTGTAGTAGGGTAGCTAATTTTGTCGAAAACAAATATCTTTTCAACCGTTATTTAATGCCGGAAGAATATTCAGAGGGTTAAATTTTATCTTTAAATTACCAGGGCACAGTTCGTAACGAAAAATTACAAATATAGTTAGAATCAGGACTTCCAAGAAGGAGTTTAAGAGTAATTAAACACCAACACATATCAGACACTTGATCCTATAAATTTAGGCTAAAAGTCTATTACAGATGAACATGGTATTGAGGAAAATCTACAATATTTTAACTCCTTGACAAATGTTCGTGGTCCCATTTTCAAAAGAAATACACGTTCCTCAAAGCCAGATAGAAATTAAAAGCCTGGTACGATAATGAAATACAAAACGGAACAAAAAGATTTTATACAAATTTGAATATCTATAGAGCAGATATATGCACCGAAACGAAATAAGAAAATAATAAGAAAATAAATTATGAGGGTAAGCAACTAAACAGTTAGAATATTTAATGTCCAAAAATGCAAAAGAATACTGGACATTGTTGAAATACAAGTGTGCAGGTTAAAAAACAACACAGAATATATTGAGTCAAAAGTTTGGCCAATAACAGTTCTACATGCAATAAATTTTAACGAGAGGCTCGTAAAAGGAGAATTCCAATGCCTGTTTGAGGAATAGTGAAATACGAAATTTTACGCGCTTGTTAAAAGATAAATGACGGAAAATCTGGGGGCCCGAATTTTTCTAAATGTAGTATTACCTTTTTACTACCGTATCTATATAAACTTTTTAACAAACTATTAAATCAAGTGGCCTGAAGGGTTCATAATAGAAAACTTATGCCTAATGGTAATTTTTGAGCAAAATTAGTAAAACAATTATAAATCATTTATTAAAACCATTGGAATTTTATTATGTCTGTATGAAATGAAACTTTCCTATTTTTCCTCAGCTTCAAACAAAGAATTTGAGATTGTTTCAAGAATTATTTGAGCTAATCTTTAATTTTTAAGGGCTCTTTTATTAAACTGTTTTCAATGTTCGGTTTTAAGTTTTATTTAGATAATGCAATTATACTAATTTAAAAGATTGAGATTATCAGCGCAAGGGAAATTAATAGAGATAGGTGGATGCCACAATACAACATGATGGGAACCGTCTTATATAAATGTCATAAAAATATGTTTTAGCAAATTAATCATATGACAAAGAAAAAAAATCTTGATTTATGATTTCAGTGACTGTAAAATTCTCATTACACCTTCTAACTCACCTGAGGACAAAGTGTTAATGGTGAGCTCTTAGGATCGTTGGGTGTCCGTAGCCCGTCTGTCGTCCACACCGCTCTGCCACTCTGCCAGTTTCAACTTAACTTCATAGTAATGTTACTTATGTGGTCTCCTTTCAGAAGTCGTTTAATCTAGGTGACCAATTCAGCATATAGGTTGCCATCAAAACCAAACCGAAAGAACTTTGAAGATCTTCTCTTCAGAAAGCGCTGATCCGATTTTGAAATAATTTCACAGTAACGTACTTTGGGTGACTTAATTCCTGATTATACTGATTCATTAGAAAAACATGGCCACTAGGCGAGCGGGACTAGCTTTCCTTCTTGCTTTTTCTTCTCTGAAATCGCTGCAGTTTTACAGCAATGTTCCAGCTACTAAACTCCATAGAAATATTTAATTCGCGTCCGCCAGATGGAACTATATTTCCCTATAGATCTGTTTGGAAAACTTTGAAAATCCGACATGAGAACAGTTTTACAGCAATCTTCCTTTGGTAACCCGCTACTAATTCCTTCAAATCATTTTGTTTCGTAAAAAATGGCCCGTCAGAGACGGGGCTAGTTGTCCCTACGTGAAAACTTCGAAAGTCCTCTCACCTCACCTTATACCTTTAGCCTGATTTTAAAATAATTCCACAGCAATTTTCATTTGTTGACCATCTACCCATTTTTTCAAGCCATGTTTATTTGCTGAAAAGACATTGGTGTCAGGAGCGAGGCTTGTATTCTCTATATGCTTATATGGAAAACTTTAAAAATCTTCTCCTCTAAATTGCTATCTCGATTAAAAAATCATAGCTGTGTTCTTTGGATGATCCTCTACTAAATTCCTATAAATCATTTTGTCCCGTTAAAACATGGCCAGATATTCGTATGATATCATCTTCTCCGCTGAACAGCTGGATTCTATCTTAAAATAATTTTGCAGCATTCTCTCTCATTCCAAACTTATTCAGTCCAATTGTGAATGTCAGGTGAGCAATCTAGAGCCATCATTGCCCTCCTGTTAGTTTTTTTTTAATGTATGTTAGTGAAAGTGTGATATACTTATTGCAAGAAGCCCAGAATATGATGCCTCACTAAAAGGTTGACAACCCACTGAAGGGTGCCTCATAAATTTTATCATACGGAAACGGGAACGAGTTAAACATGTAGAAAAATCCTTTAAGTTCAAACTCTATCAAAATGACAACATCACCTAGCAACCATACACTGAACTATGCTATCAAGTGTGTCAGGTGATAACCCGATTTAAATCCGGGTAATCGGTCTAGTAAAATCTGATATATAAACTGTGCACTGTTGCTTGAGAAATTTTCCTTCCAGGAATCATCTCATTAGAGAATCACTACCTTCCTTTTGCCTATACATAGGGTTATATCTTAGTTAAATATATATGGATAATGGTCAAGATAAAGGCCTTCTAAAGTATCCTTACCTTTTCTGTCGTTATTGACAAATATCAATCTCTGTTTTAGTTTGTTATAGGCAGCAGGGTATATTGGTAATTGCATGAAATAGGTTCCTTAAATTAAAAAAGGTAAACTGGTTCTGTTAAAAGGGTTTTGACATTTATTTGGATAATATCTGGGTACATTTTGTGTTGTTTGTATCTCGTCACTATTAATTAATGCCCTGGCTGTTATCACTTTATTTGACATTCTGAAGTGAAGGCTGCATTAAGTTTTATATATATTTACTTAATCTTTATCATCTCATTTTATACTTTAAAATGTATTCATAAGAATCCTTTACTTTGATGACAATGTATACATTGTTTTTAAACACTAAATAAACCTAGCAGGAAAATACAGCTAGCCTAAAATGAAATAGAATAAATGTTATGATTCACATTTCGACATTTATTCATCCGCAGCAATTTCCTTTTCGTAACTGAATAAAACGGCAAGACAATACATATAACCCGCGAATCCTCTTACATATACAGTCAGACCTGTGTTAAAGACCACCTCTGAACAGAGACCACCTCGCTCTAAAGACCACATGTTTTGTTTCTCATTTTAACATTTACAGTGTATTTTAAACTGAAACTGAATATTTTTATTAAACGCCTATTTTTATACAATGATATATTCAATGGCGTTGTACATAATAATGATAATAATAGTTATTATAACAATATTAATAATGATAATAATAATAACAACATCCTTATTGTAATAAACAGTCCTGATCGCACCCCTCCTCTTGAGGTCATTTTACCCTTTTTGCCAATACCAGTGCTTAAATCATCTGGTACGCTTAGGTTGCATATAGAGGTTCAACCCCCACCCCTCCCCCGGTTAATGGTGCCATCATATACTTTTTAAGAAAGAAATGCTACACACTTCCCTACCCAAAGAGCATTACCAGCAAGTGCGTTTATTAAACAAACCTTGGAGATATAAATGTTGAAATGTAAAACCTTTTACAATAATTTAAGAACTATCTGCATGATAAACAAATTTAAAACAATGCCGCGAAATCTCTGAAATACAGTGTCATAATATTTATTCTAACAAAATCCGGTTCATTTTCCTATTAAACAAAGAAGACAGAAAACGGTGAATTATTATACAACAAATCACTGTTCTGACGTCACAATTATTACGTCATGGCGTCAAACGGCATAGCGGCGCGCTGGAAAAGAAACCGATTGAAAACGGGCAAAGATTTAATGAATGTCGTCAAGGATGTACTTAAAAATCTTTGGTAACGTGTTAGAATCGAAATAATATATCTCATTTAATGATTTGCTCTTGAATAAATCATTGTATGTCGTTCAGATGCGTATTATTATATCACTCGGGCTGCGCCCTCGTAATATAATTCCTTCGCATCTGAACTCCTAACAATGATTTATTCAACAACAAATCACTGGATGAGATATATTATTTCTTAATTTTGAATGTGTCAAGTGATTTATTTTTGTGTAGTAATAACGGCAGTTCATTCCAAAGTTTTGGACCAATAGTACAGAAACTTCTATCATTAAATGTTTTGCACTTGTTGTATGGAACAACATAACGACATTTAGAATTTTCAGACGATCTCAAAACTTGTCTACTAGGAATATACTCTGTGAGCAATTCTGTTAATTACAGAGTATTTCAACCTGTAAATAAAGACCACCTCCCAATAAAGACCATATTTTGGCTCTCCTAGGGGTGGTCTTTATTACCCGCCGCCAGGAGGCGGTGGGTTTATTGGTATGCTAATTTTTTTTCGGGTGTTGGACATGGAGCAAGTCACGTGACAGGTTTTCGATCCTATACAGATTTTTTATTCGTAGATGTGTAATTATTTAAATATAAAATATTCTATTTATATTATATTTATATATTTAATTATTTTTTAAAAAAATATGAAAAAATCTTGGGTCACGTGTCAAGTTTCGGCCATCTTCGTAACACACCGTAAGTTACGACCCTTTCGGATGACCGTGACCTAATTTACACGATCCTTTTGTTTACATTTTATTTCTACAATTTTCGCCTTTCATGTGGTACATTTGGCTTAGAGACAAGAATTTTATAATTTGGTGGTGATGAAGGATTACCACGATTATCGGAGATTTGTGGAATTATGTTTTTTCTTAATATTAAATTGTAAAAACAGCTTGATGTGTATGACCTCATCAATATCACTATAGATATTAAATTTTTTAGGATATAATTTAATATATTTAGATTGCCATGACCTGAAGATGACCCGAATTGTTTTGAGATCATTAGCTCACAAAATATTGCTCACAATAAAAAAGGACTTTCATTATGACTGATCTGATATATATTTTTGGAGGCGGAAACATTTTGACTTGTAGACAGATTTGACTGTACTTAACGCAGTTTCTACCCAGTATTATGGGACGAATACAGTTTACCATGCGCTTAACAGGAACTTATTCCAACAAGGACCATAATTCCTCACAGGTGTCTTTTTGTACCCTGATTCTGGGTTTAAATGTTCAGGGTGAACTGACAATTGTTTTCTACGAAAAGTCAGAACTCCTTTAAAAAACTAATTACTAGGTAATCTCAAAGCCTTTTAAATGTTATCACAACAGCGGGTGTTAAGAGCTGTTTGGCGGCCGATCTACTTTACAGATTATATTTACTTCACAACAGCGGATGTTAAGTGCTATGTGGAGGCCGTAAAAAGTCGCCCGACTTCATCTCAGTGTTGTTATATTTTCTGGTCTTTCGAAAACATTGATTTCAACTCGTTTAGATTTGAAGATTGCTATGGGGTCTGGGCAGTGTTGCATTTTCCATTTCTGCTCATGAACAAATTCAATCAAACCGAGTCTGCAATTTTCACTGTTTGCTTTGTTCTCGATGCTTCCGAGGAATCTACTTTTCAGATTATATTAATTGTTATCGCACTGCCCTGAGAAGAAATGTACACATGTTTAATGAAAACACGAGAGTATGTTCATCTGTATATATTTATTCATTCACACAAAACATATGGTCATAACTATGATATACTAATATGCCAAAATATAACAGTCACAAAATATCATTTACATTACATACACAAAAATCTGCAATTTCTTTACTTAAAATATGTGTCAAAATACTCAGAAAACTCCACAAGATATCACAAATAATTAAAATTCACCTAAATTTTGGTATATTCTCTTGCAAATAAAGTTTTGCATTACACTCCGAAAGTTCTGACAAACAAAGATAAAGTAAAAAGGTCCAAAAATGGTTCTAAATTTCCAAATGATTTCCAGTCCAACAAGAAGTGTTAAATTCAGAGCGTAATCTAACAGAGCAAGAAATAACTGAAAAGCTCATATTTATATCTGTCAAAAAAGGTACAATCTAATTGGTTAATGACATTTTCCCAAACTTAACAGATTCAAGAAGTGGAATGAATGTCATCAGAGCGAAAAACATAAACATGAACAAGAGAAAAAAAACTACAGATAATCAGTGAATTTTAGATTTCAAATAACGATTTAAAAGTACTAAATTCAAGTGTCAAAGATATGACACAGAAATGATACAATCAATCTGTCCCCCAAAAATCCAATATGGCAGCCAAAATTCAGGTCTTCACATCTGATGGCCATTTCTAAGAATTGCAAGAGAACAAGGCTATAAAAAATCGACGGAACTTATATTACTAAAACTAACATCCTTGGTCAGCTGTAGAAATAGAAGAAATTGACTAGCAAAATGTACGAAAAGGGACATTTTTTAAAATTAATTAAAAACTAAAAAAATTCAAGTCCTCAAACTTTGCATAAATGTTAAGGCACATATTTACAACACAATGAAGATAAGATACCACCACAAAGTAAAAATATACATTTAGGAGCATGTATTTGTTTTTACAGCAACTTGGTTCGAGTGGAGAAAATCAACCCCATGAACATGAAATTTGCACTGAAGTCGCATAATAAGATGCTTTCTAAGTCGTTGTCCTTGAAACCGTACAAATCAGTAAATTCACAAAGATAATTATTCACAAAAAGCAAACTATTCCTTAACCAAACCCAGGTTTTTCAATAATTAATAAAACCAGAATCCTACATACAACGATTAAATAGAAATAACAATATTACTGGAATTAAAATCTGTCCTTTGGAAGCAAAGAACGCAACCCAAAACAAAATAATAGCAGATTCGGGTTGATTCTTATTTTATGACATACTCTCAACACACGTCAGTTAAGACAACTGTAATGTATACAAAACTATTTGATAAGCGCACTCAAGAACTAAAGCACAATACATGAAAAAATATTGTTATGCTGTGTTAACTATTTCAGTCATTTGGGCACCTGCTGGAGTTTACACTACTGAGGGAATTACTGTGTTTCTTCATTGGTCATTTTCACACTATAGTCGTATTAAACGACTAACCTTTTATACAAATAAACTAATTGTACCCAATTTTACGACAAAATTTTACAGGAACATCGAATATTTGATATATTACGTCATCAATATCACTGACCGTCACTGATCGACGAATACCTCCTCCCTACGAGTAATGTACATCAGCGAGTTATGCTTAAAACTGACAGATTCCGTGCAAAATGTAAACAATTCTTGACAAGACTCAAAAAGCCTTATATTCACTTCTTAGACCGATGACATGTAACACGTACCAAGATCATAACCAGTGATATTTACAGAAATGAAAATAACATATATGCCATATTGAAACTACATAGAATCTCTCTTTTTAACATTCTGTATGTACATTATCTGAAAGACATACGAACACTCCGAAAGTACTGTTTATGTCCCCGGTGCTTAAAACCCAGGCCGAGTATATGTTTGAACTATCAATCCATAAGCCCGTTCTGTACTCAACACCTTCAATTTCCATCCAGTTGAAATGAAACCAATATGAACCGGACATGTGCATACTGTGGGGACATTTGTGTCCTATGAGTTATGACCCTGTTATTGACTGACTTATTCTGTCAACGTTGACATCGTTCCTGTTTAGATTTTGTGTGTGAAGAATAACTGCTTAATTCCCTAAATCTCAAAAAGTAAAAATAAATGCAATGGTTTTAATTAATAAGAAGTGTAGATTAGCTTTTCAACATTCTTCATGGTATGAAATCTACATTTGATCAGTACAGTTTCCATTGACATAATATTATGATGGAATGTATACTCTTGGTTTATTTCCAAAGCAAAATATATACAGCTAAAGTTTGCATATACAACAGGAAAAATGTCAGTCAGTATAAGTGGTATTTACTTTTTCAAAACATTTTTTAATTTTGTCCAGAACAGTTCCTGGCCTACCACATCCTCTGTCCATTCTATGTATGTCGTCGTATCAAAAAGAACTTTTAAGGAGTGATTCATATTTCTTCCATCAACTTTCTCTAAAAGAATGATCACCAGTTCTGTTTCATCTTTAATCAGTTTCGAATGTGCAACTTTCAGTTCAAACATACACCATTCACTACGAGCAAATGCATTGGTTAGAACAAGAACGACTTTTGCACTTTTGTCCATATTTGTGACAATATTATCGTTTATGAAAGCGCCCGGTTGAAAGTCCCTTTCATGAATACACAATTTCAAACCAACTTCTTCTTCAAGGACAGGTAGCAGTCTGCGACGTACCCACACCGAATCTGTTGCCTCGTATCCAACGAAGGCATCGTACACAAAGTTATGTCCATTTATAATTTGATAAGTCCTTCTCTTTCTTAATAAATAGATGTAATGTTTGATATTCCATCTGTTTCTATACAGTATAAGTACGGTAATACCTATAACAATAAGACAAGGCGAGGCAATAATAGCGACCCAGATCCAAGGACCCCATGGGTGACATTCTTTGTATGTGAAAGATGTTTCAGAAAGCCGCTGTTTAGACCTTTCTTTTGGAAGAGAACATATGTATTGTTGTGGTTACCTTCGAATCACTATCTTGTCTTGCTTTGTTTTTATCCAGTTTATTAGCCATTCCAGGTTACAGTCACATACGAAAGGATTTTTGCTAAGATCTAGTGAATGTAAATTATTTAGAAGTGAAATTGGTAGTGCCGACTCTTGTATATGCGCAATATCATTATATCTTAAATCGAGATATCTCAAATGCTTGTCTTTGAATGTTTCATCAGTTAACCCCGTTACTTGACTTGAATGAAGACTTAAATAAACTACATGTTTCAAATGAGTTAAGATGACTTTCGGATCTTGCGAAATCTCACATCCAAAACATGCAAACGAACTTAAGTTAGCGAGTGGTGAAAATAATCCCGAGTATTGCTGGTCAGTTAATTGTAGTAAACTGATCAGCCCTAACGATAAATTTGTCAAATTTGGCACAAATTTAAACGTGTCATTGAAGGATAGGAACAGATCTTTGGCAGGTCTATTGTACACGAATTCTAAATATCTAAGTGATGATGATTTAAAAGCTAATGGCTCGACTGTCAGACCGCTGTCTGCGTGCAAATACTGAAGCGTCAGTAATTCAAGTTTTGGTAGTTTCAGCAAGAAGTTATTTTGTAATACTTTTATGGGATTTTGATCGAGTTGAAGTGTTTTCAATCTCAATAAACATTTAAAACTTTCGAAACCAATTTCTGTTATATCATTTCTTCTAACAGAGAGAAACTCAAGGTTTGGAAAGTAGCACTCTTTTTCACTTCCATCTATTGAAAAGTCTGGGAATGACTTGATCTTATTGTTACCAAGGTATAAATGATGCAAATGTTTATTTTTAGAAAGTTTTATATTTTCAAGATGATTGTCACTTAAAAACAAAACTTCCAAACTATTTAATGTCCAGAAAGCGTCCATTAAAAGCGTTCTCATGTTGTAAAATCGGATTTCTAGTAATGTTATTCGGTTGTCTTTCATCAAAGAAAACAAGTCTCTTTGAATTGTAATGGTAGCAATTCCACTCATACCAATATGAGAAAGAAACTTCAATTTAGACAAATCACCTAACAGATTTTTCATATTTTCGTAGTATATCGGATTGTATGACAGATATAGGTATTTCAAATTTTGAAACGCGCCTAGAGCCGTTTTTGAAATGTTCTTAATATTGTTATGATCAAGGAAAAGGTCTGTCAGACTGTCTGGATCGCTTACATTTTCAAATTTTGCAGTTGAGATGTTTCTTATATCATTGTAACTAAATATCAAGTACGTAACATTATTTTCAGTCTTTGGAATATATGTCAGGTTTTGATGACTGCAGTTAAGAGCCTTCTGATTATGAATCATTTGTACTTTGCACGGTTTCTTTCTCTCTATCGATGAGCTTTCTGTGGCTGTAAACATCACTAGAAGTAGAAGAAATATCGATGTTTCTTCTGATTTCATTTTGATTCAGCCACCTTCCTCGAAACAGGGATTTCCTACGTTTATCTGAAATTGAGAGTAATGTATGTTTAGTTTATACTAGTTTGTTTTAGCTCGATTGTGATGAAAGCTTTAAGCTTATTGGAACCACTCTCGAGTCCGCTTCCTGGAAAAGCCAGTACTGGTGTCATATGAGAAGTCATGGTCGTGACCCCAGCGGGGCTCGAATCCACGACTTCTGGATTGAGTTATGTTTGAATTTACCTTTTTGCAAGCTCAAATGAACGAAGGATTCGGGATGAGATTTTAGTTTAAGATGAATAGCCGTTTTCTGGCGTCCACATAGTACATTTATTTACTTTTCATGAACCGCTTGATGGATGTCCATCAACCTTGATGGTCAGAATCCTTTGCATGGACCACTGTCTTGTTTATGTAAACGGTTTGACTGCAATTAGGGACCGCCAGAGTTAAAGTACTAGGCTTAGATATGCGATATTTCACATGAAGCGTTGACAACTGGTCGTTTAGCTGTGTTCATTGGACCAAATTTAGGGTTGCCACAGGAGGCAGTCTTTTTACATACTGGAATCTCTATTCACCAAAAGAAAATGATATGTATAAGTATGTACCCCTTGGAAGCAAAATTATAACAGTCTCAGATTATGAGAGATAATGAAGACTTAAAAACCATGTCTGCTATTATTTTGTATGGTTGAATTATATTCTTCTAAATGATCTTCTTATGGAAGCATAATAACTATCAAAACAGCACTGTTAATCTTTAGCCTACTGGCGGCAAATGATTCTGCCTTTGGGACCGTGCAGGCTGATCTTGGTCTGCACTGTTCGCTATTCAGTCAGTAAACTTTCAGTAAACACCCCGTCGAATGATAAATGGTACTGCCAAAATTGAATCATGGACCAGTCCATTATAGAAATTTGGCAGGGTAAAGGTTAAATTGCCGTGTGTTGGCTATACAATGGATTCATTGTTGCTATCTTTTCTGGGATGCTGTTGCACATTTCATTACCTCGTATTCAGCAATTTGTTTGCCGGTTTGTGTTAATGTTTTTAAACTATTTTCTCCTAAAGTTTATAAGAGGTTAGATACTTGGCTAGTAGTTCACTACAAATTTTGTGCAAGCCGAATCGTTTTGACAAAATTCATCACAGGTGCCACTGTTTTACCTACAAATACAAAGCATTCTTTAAAACTATTTCCTAGTAGTTCAAATGCATTCTTTGAATGTGGCTTTTCCAGTATGACTTTTGTTTTAAATTTCAGAAGTAACCTATTTTACAAGAAACATTAACTGGTGGTCTCCTACCCTACTTTAAGCTGGGTCAAATTTAATATGAGGTGTATATTACTAGTGGCACTAGATTCCCAAGACCAAACTAGCGGCCACGATTGACAGTTACATAAAGATACCTTTAAAACGTAACCAATAAACTCAGATTGATTAGAGTTTGGACATACCTTTTATTTGTTATTCTGTAATAGACGATTCTATATGATGATATATTTATAAAAAAAATATTTTCTACAGTTACCCGTATTGTCTTTTTCAATATTATGAGCACAAATACATATTTTAGTTGTTCTGATTCTATATCATGCAGAACTAACTCAACTATATATAAATAATAACCGCAAATATATTTCACAATGTGTTGCAAATATTAATTATGTCATTTAAAACAAGGAACTTAGAATGCTTTTATGTTAAAATTACATTGAATATTGCAGCCAGACTAAAGAAAACTGTCTCTAAAATTAAAGAAAAGACATATTACCTTTTTTTTATTCACATCACAGAAATAATATGCCAATACTATTATTATCACTAATATTATTACTTTTGAGTATATTTTGATTATTTTTTGCCTAAATGCATTTACTTGAGTTTAACCATAAAGCGACTTTTATTGAGAAAGTTATGACCAGTCAGGAAACTAAAGCATTTTTGTCACGGAAGAATATTCCACTTTGTAGTTCTTTGTCTATTGTAAATAAATAAAAAGGAAATAACCCATTGGGGAAAAGTCATGAAACTCTTTTGATCTCGATCTCTTCAGATCAGTCAACATGACATTTATGTTGTGTTAGTGTGCTGTTTAATGTTTCTGGGTTTTGTTTAATCACTTCTTTGATATGGTGCCTGCTCTTCACTTGTGTCTTTTGGAAGTTTGTGATAACCTCAGATCCCCCTCTCTAAATTCCATTTTGTTTGGTTCTGTCTATCGTTTTCTCGTTTAGATAAAAGTCATTATTTTATCTGGGGGGCATACAAATTAGCTTATATATATATACAAAGAGCGCAATTAACACAAAATATTTTGTAAGCACAATATACACGGGGGAGGAACTGTTACACAAGAATCGGTTGTGGAGGAGATCATGTTACAGATTTAGGATGCTGTTGTTACAGTAATCCTGGATAACGTTACAGCATTCGGGGATAATAATCGCTGGCTATCTTGTGTTTGCCAAAGAAATGAAAAAGATTTAGAAATCTATCTCTTTTTTGCAAAAATAAAAATTGTATTTCTAGATCAATGGTATGTTCGTCATTTAAGACATGGCTTGACATGCGAAACACAGTTTATTGATGTCTATCAAGCGTTTTATGACTAAATTCGAAATTTTGATAGAAAATTATCAAAAATAGATTGATTAAAAGATATTTCAATTATATCTTATGCTCCTTTGCATCGATAAAAACCCTCAGGCATGCACTAATAATACGGGGTAGAAAAATTACTGTGGGTCTAATAATTATTGTTCGTGATTTTATAAAATGTTACAGTTTAGCTGGATATGTTACAGTTGGTGGGTACTACTTCTGGATGTGTTACAGATTTAGGATGATACGTTTTGGAATACATATAGACAATATACTATACCAGAATAGTAAATAAAATTTAAACATCATAAATTATGCGTTTTTTTTGTAAGATATAACATATATGTTATACAAAGTGCATTTTTATTGAATTTTGAAATTCTAAATCAACATCTTTATATACTAAAATGATAAAAACATTTTCAACGGAAAGCTGCTGTTCTATTTCCAATGTATATGATACCATAATCACCGATACGCATTGAATCGTTGTTGGCACTTTAATCAGCTGATCCTTTATAAATAGTACCTGTTTGGGCTACCAAGCAATCGATATGTCCTAGCTTCAGAAGAGCTTGGCAATGCGTGTCTTAAACAACGATTTCAATTACTTTTATGCTTAAAAGAAAATATCCTCTCGGAATCGGTAATGGAGAACTTAAGAAATTAGTTGGCTTTTCTGCAGAAAAAACTTTATTTCAAATAACAAAAGTTACTTTTTTTGTGAAAACATGTATACGTATTTTCTGTTGGAACAACAACCGAATCACCGTCTGCTTGCAGGCGCGTAACCGCCTACACGCAGATATGCATCAGCGTAATGAAAATCAGGCAAGCATGCACAGTTAGATTGGCTAATGTGAAGCATTGAATCTATTTGGTCACAGCAAGGAGACTAAATCATTTAACAGAGGATGTTAAACGCAACTCATAGTTAAAAAGTCTAAATGTTTCAGGATTTTCATCTAAAAACATACGCGTCTTGGTCTTTGTATGTATGCCGGTGTCAAGGGCTTTACAGGACTGTGCGCCATTCGAAAGCATGTCTCAGGGCTGTAATGTCCACCATCTGGCTTTGTGTTTACCCGAGCTAGAGCACATTAAATTCGGATTGTTAAAAAATATGGAGTTACCTGATAACCATAGTAACATCTTCTTAAATTTGAACGGAAGTAATCTATGTGAATATAAATAAAGAAACACTTAGAACATTTTCGATCCGCGATATATCCGTTGATCTATTTTGAGGTTATGAAAAATTTTAACAAACGATGTATGTAGAGATTAGTCAATGTGCATGGAAAAGAGATAGGAGATTTGCTCTGCATAACTTGGATTATCAACTGTGGAAATCTTTGGTTTTTCTTCATTAACTTCTGATATAGGATCCTCATTGCTTGAATCAATGTTTGGAAATAGCTGTTTATGAACATATTTAGTTGGTGTAATAAGGCGTTTGATTTTATTAACTGGACTTTCGGTTTGTTTTGTTTGAATCTGAATTTTATTTTTAACTGTTCATCATATGTGGTTCTTAACATATCACAACCGACATCTTCTCCCGTTAGCTTGATTGTTCTAGTTTTTTTATTTCCTGTGTTTTTAAACGTTGTTACAGCAATGCCTCTCTAGTACATGCCTGACTGCTTCAAATGACGAAATAAATGTTGTGTGACAGTATTTACATCTAATAAAAGAGAAGAAAAAAAGTATCATCCTAAGTCTGTAACACATTCAGAAGTAGCACCCTACAACTGTAACATATCCTGCTAAACTGCAACATTATATAAAACCACGAAAAATTAGACCCACAGTAATTTTTCTACCTCGTATTTTAAGTGCATGCCTGAAGAGGGTTTTAATCGATGCAAATGAGCATAAAATATGGTTGAAATATCTTTTATTCAAGTTCTTTTTGATAATTTTCTATCTAAATTTCGAATTTTGTCATAAAACGCTTGACAGACATCAATATACTGTGTTTCTCATGTTAAGCTATGTCTCAACTGACGTACATGCCATTGATCTAGAAATACAATTTTCATTTTTGCAAAAAAGGGATAGATCTTTACCATTTCTTTGGCAAACAAAACACCGCCAGTGATTATTGTCCTCCGAATGCTGTAACGTTATCCAGGAATACTGTAACACTAGCATCCTAAATCTGTAACATGATACCCTCCACAACCGAGTCTCGTGTAACAGTTCCTCCCCCGTGATATATATCTATGTTTTCAGTATAATAACGCAACGATCATACAGCAAGAACATGTATATTGAAATGCGTCAAATAATCAAAACACTTTGTTATCTGCTCGAACTACAGAGATATTGCTAGAACACATACACACAAACACACGTGCACACATAGCACTAAATGAACTTGAACTTTTGTTGTGAGTGTTTGTAAAGCGTTACCGCTAAGATTCCGGAATGTCTGAAAATCCTGTGCGATGAAATGCGTTAAAAATTCTGTCAGATTCAGATAAAAGTGTTCTTTTGCAATATTCCTACTTAAAAAGTGGAATTGCAATAATTTATGAAAATCTTTCTCAGGAAAGAAGCTAAAGTTTCAATAACACATGTTTTTGTTGTATGAAACTGACTACTCAATGATATTTTCAAAGAAATTATTCCGCTGAATGTTTCCAAAAATCTAATTGTGATGTCAGTCATCGTTTGCCTGATTTACTTTATTAAAACATTCTTCAGTTTTGTCCAGAACAGTTCTTGGCCTACCACATCCTCTGTCCATTCTATGTATGCCGTCGTATCAAACAAATCTTTTAAGGAGTGATTCATATTTCTTCCATCAATTTTCTCTAAAAGAATGATCATCAGTACCGTTTCATTTGATCATTCTGATCATTTTCAAATGTGCAACTTTTAATTAAAACATACACCATTCACTACGAGCAAACTCATTAATTAGAACAAGAATAATTTCACTCTTCTCTATATTGGATACAATATTGTCATTTATAAAAGCGCCCGGTTGAAAGTCCCGTTCATGAATACACAATTTCAACCCAACTTCATCAGGTAGCAATGCGACGTACCAATGCGGAGTCCCCAGCTTCGTATCCAACGAAGGCATCATACACAAAGTTCTGTCCGTCAAGAACTTGATAATTCCTTCTCTTTCTTAACAAAGATGTAATGTCTGATATTCAATCTATTTCTACAATCTGACTAAAGTACATCTCCAATTAACGCTACGCAGATTGGATCTGAAGACGTGCTATTGATAGCCTCGTTCTGACGACTCTTCCGCTAGCCAAGCAGAGCCTTACTTACAACATTTTGTATGTGAAAGTAGAAGTTTATAAAATCTATATTTAGCCTGGTTTTTTCATATTTACAATTTTTATGACGACCACATCGCGACTACGCCCTTTGAGAGAAATAATATGTCATGGTACGGACTTGGTCACGTAAGGTGTCAGACAGCCGGTTAGCTCAGACGGTAGGGCACTTGACCTGTAAGCGAGAGGTCCCAGGTTCGAGCCCAGGACTGACTGCACATTTTTTCACCCTTTGACATTCGACGTTATGTATATGATGGTTCAGCTAAATGCTTGTTGAAACAAGTCATCTGATTGGTTCAAATAAAAATAGATTTTGGGAAAATAAAAATAGCAATATCGGAAATCCAAAATATACAGAAGACGAATGTGAATTGGTCATTCTCAGATCTTCGTTTATAAGTCAGATTGTCTATTTCTATAAAGTATAAGTACGGTAATACCTATAAAAAAACACATGGGGAGGCAATAATTGCAACCCATATCCAAGGACTCCATGGATGACATTCTTTGTACGTGAAAGATGTATCAGACAGCTGCATTGTAGACTTTTGGATTGGAGGTGAACAAACATAGTCCTGTGGATATCTTGAAATCACTTTCTTTTTCTCATCTTGCTTTGTCCACATCCAGTTGATGAGCCATTCCAGTTTACAGTCACATACGAAAGGATTTTGACTGAGATCTAGTGAATGTAAGTTATTGAGAAGTGACATTGGTAGGACCGACTCTTGTACATGTGCAATGTCGTTATATCTTAAACTGAGATACCTCAAGTGCTTATTGTTCTTAAATGTTTCATCACTTAACGTTGTAATTCGATTCGACAGAAGATTGAATTTAATAATATTTCTCATATGATTCAAGATAATTTTTGGATCCTGCGGAATCTGACATGCAAAACACTTAAACGAACTGATATTAGCGAGTGGTGAAAATAATACTGAGTATTGCTGGTTAGTCAATAGTAGCATACTCATAAACCCCAAACCTAAACTTTTTAAAATTTGGCAAAAATCTGAACGTGTCAGTGAAAGATTGAAACACTTCTGTCGCAGGTCTGTTAAATTCTAGCTGTAACTTTATGAGTGATGTTGATTTGAAAGCCAATCGCTCGACTGTCAGACTGTTTCCGCGTAGAAACCTAAGCTGCGGTATTTCAAGGTTTGGTAATTTTGACAAAAGTTTGTTTGGTAATACTTTTATGGGGTTTTGATCAAGTTCAAGTGATTTCAATTTCAATAAACATTTAAAATTTCGAAAAAAATTTCGTTAATATCATTACTTACAACAGCGAGAATCTCAAGGTTAGGGAAGTAGCAATCGTTTTCACTTCCATCGATTGAAAAGTCTGGGAATGACTTAAGGTGATTGTAGTTAAGGTATAAGTTTTTTAAATGCTTACTTTGAGAAAGTTTTATATTCTCAATCTGATTATCGTTTAAATACAAAGCTGCCAAACTGTTAAAATTCTCAAGGGAGTCCATTGAGACTGTTTTCATGTTGTAAAATGCAACATCTAGTGTTTCTATCCTGTTTGTTCTCATCAAGGAAAACAAATCGTTTTTAATTGTTATGGTATCGATCGAACTCATAACAAGATGTGAAAGAAATTTCAAGTTAGACAAATCACCTAAAAGATGTTACCTATTTTTGTAGTATATTGGATTGTATGACAGATGTAAGTATTTCAAATTTTGAAACTTATCAAGGGCCCTTCGGGAAATGTTCTAAATATTGTTATGATCAAGTTCGATGCTATTCAGGCTGTCCGGATCGCTTATATTTCCAAATGTTTCAGATGAGATGTTTCTTAAATCATTGTAACTAAAAATTAAGTCCATAACGTGTTTTCAGTCTTTGGAATGTATGACAGGTTTCGATGACTGCAGTCAACAGTCTTTTGATTATACATGATTCGTCCTTTGCATTCTCTCTTTCTCTCTGTCGAGGTGCTTTCTTTGACTATAGACACCACTAGAAGAACGAGAAAAGTCGATATTCCTTTTCTCATCATTTTGATTCTGCCACTACAGCGGTTTAATTGTCCATGTTATTTTTCATCCTTATCTGAAATTGAAAATGATGTTTGCTAATACTTCACAGATTAAAAAGATTGTTGTTTTGCTCTCATACCTTTATTGTATCTGCAAATCTAGGCCGTCATATAAAAAGCATTTGTCATGTAGCTCAGTTGTGTTTCATATTCTTAGTAAAATCTTAATCTGTATTGGCGCCTTGTGAATATATTCTCAGTAAAATCTTAATCTGTATTGGAGCCTTGTGAAAATATTCTCAGTAAAATCTTAGTCTGTATTGGCGCCTTGTGAATATATTCTTTGTAAAATCTTAATCTATATTGGCGCCTTGTGAATATATTCTTTGTAAAATCTTAATCTATATTGGCGCCTTGGGAATGAGTCGAAATTTCCTATATTATGGTTTCATAATTAATTATAGAGTAACGAAAGTACAACTTATTACATGTAATCTACAGTTTGTGGTAAACTGCATAACTAGTAAATTCTGTAATCTTCGTTATCCGTGTGTCCAATTTAAAAACAAACGGAATAAGAGAAATTTTCAGAAGCATATACAAAGTACAATGGAAAAGTGACCTTCATGCCTTTTTGTTTCCATTACGTGTGTTAGAGATTCACCTGGAGGGAATTACTTTTATTTACACTGTCCCGTGTCTTTGGAACATGGTGGGGGTAAGAGTGAAGTTGGGTGCGCACTTAAACCGGTTTAAGCTCCCCAGTGGTGTTTTTACCACTGACCGTTCCAAGGCGGTGCCCCACTGTGTTCCTTTGTTTGTTCGTTTTGTCCTCGTGTGTTGGCTTTGCGTGTGTGTGTTTGTGGTGTGCACGTTTGCGTGCTGTAGGTTTCGTTTTGGGGAGGCTGCGATTTTGGTACGTGGCGTTCCCTGTTTGATATTTGTCTTTGTTTTTCATATTGAAAATGATTTCCGATCAATAACTAAAGGTGTAAATAAACATGTAAACAGGATGACTGTCTTCGGCCGGCAGAAGAGTCTTATTACCCTGAGGAAGAGTAGGTCATAGGTCAAGCTAACAATGACATGGAGACTGAGAACGCTCCTGCCTACATTATTAAAACTACAATGTACATAGGATAATGTTTTGTAGTTAGTAGGTGACTCTTTTTGACGTTAAGGTGAGTAGGTCAAAAGTCAAGGTAATGGACACCCAAAAAGAATTCTAATCAATGACTACAGAAGGATTAGGCCTAGCACCATCCAACGTCATGGGATGATTGCATGGGAACCGTATATGATCCCTGTTAAATATGTCAGAAAGCCATATTTCAAGAATACAGTAACCTCGACACAGACAGAAAAATTGTTTTCGTTCTATAAGAAATGGTCCCTTAGGCCTCAGACTACGAAACAATGGCCTATAGATATTTTTGTGGTAACTAGATCAAACAACAAGGGTCACAGATTAAAACGGTTTCAATAGCTACGCCAGACAACGCTTGATCCAATTTCATAGTTTGTCTCCGGTCGTGTTATGTTATATTGTTGCATGCATCTTAGAAACAAAGGTCAAATTCACAGAATACTTGAAACTGACAACTACACAGGTAAGCCATAAAAACATATATATTTCACAAACGGCGCTTGTTTATTGAAACATGAACATTGTATTTGTTAAACGTTTCAGTTAATTGAAATAAAATAAATTTCTTACACATATTATCAAGCTTTTATGTCATAATACTGATATGGCTTTCATAAAAATAGAATAATTTCAAAATTAACATGAAATAGTTTTACTATTTATTTTTATTTGAAACATAACTTGAAGAAAATCTGAATGTTTTTCTTTGTAAAAGTATTTGAATTCTGGGCAAAGATCGACTATGATAAAAATATCTGAACGAACTATTGCTAACGATCAAGATAAAAGGAAATAAGAATAGGATTCGACCATTTAATATTTTCAAGCATTACACGTTACAATATTGTAAAGGTGATCTTTCTTTTATATTTTGAAAGAATAAAATACAATAGCAAGTTAATATGCAACAGGTTGCTAATTTTGAGAATTGGTATTTTTTGACCTGATTTGTTCTCACTTTTCTTTTTGGAATTGGTGGTATTTGACCATATTGAGACAGAACCAGATATGTCTGCTATTACCCACCTGAGTTATCCGACTTTTGTATAATTTCTACCTAGGATGTGATGGGATGGGAGTTCGATCCACGGTCAGGGCTGAAAACTGTTCAGATTTTTACTTAAACAAAGATGATAATTTTATATTTAGCATAAGATTAAGTTAGTTCAGATATGCATTAACGTCCCCCACGTGCTACCAATACATGTATTACTCATTTACTGAAAGTGAAAATACAGTAACTTACCTAAAAGTAAGGAGACGGCCCTAAAGGAAATGTTTAAAACTCCAAGGCAGCAGAAGTGATACGATGTCACAAACAATAAATTCTGTCACACAAATCTGAAATATATCCACAAATAAATAGAAAACAAAAACGCAGCGAGGATACCGACCACAACACGTCGGTGTCTAAAAATAGAACTGGCGAAATTTACAGTCAGTAACGAAGGGGTACCAAATGGGGAAATATAAAACTTAGAGTTTTAGAGGAAAACGATATAGCAAACTTAAATTGTTGTTCGATATATGACTCAGTGATAAATTTGACTGTCGCATAGAAAACTTAATTATATTAACTGAACTGAACCGTGATTAAGCTCAGAGATAGTGGAGGTAATAGTATATACAAAATAGAGTGTATGTTAAAGGCCAAATAAAAGATCTTGTTTGTTTGTTGTTGTTTTTTTTGAAAACAACTGATGATAACAGTATATGAATATTTGTTTATAGTTTAATATTTGATGTTTGATATTATATGTTGCTTATGTTACAATATGTCGAAAGGCAGTTCTAGAAACGTATCACATTTTTGATTTCATAGTAGAATATATTATCCATTTTTGAAGGATTTATGATAAAGATTGTCATTTTTTTTATTTCATGAGTCCTGAGTAGTAGGATAGCTTATTTTGTCGAAAACAAACATCTTTTCAAGCACTTTTTAATGCAGGAAGAATATTCAGAGGGTTAAATTTTATCTTGAAATTACCAGGACACAGTTCGTAATGAAAAATTACAAATATAGTTAGAATCAGGACTTCCAAGAAGGAGTTTAAGAGTAATTAAACACCAACACATATCAGACACTTGATCCTATAAATTTAGGCTAAGAGTCTACACTGAAAAGATATGAAAACGCAACAAACATATGCCTGATTATATTTTGTACTTCAACTAGCATCACCTTGAAATGTTCAACATATACACGTCTCGATATTCTATACACATTGTGTTAATTTTACGGTCTGTTGTGCTGATTAAATTTGAACACAATGGGTATAGATCATCGAGTTGTGTATGTGTTGAACATTTAAAGGTGATGCTTTTTGTAGTAAAAATGTATTCAGGCATATGTTTGTTGCGTTTTCATATCTCTTCAGTGTATTACAGATGAACATGGTATTTAGGAAAATCTACAATATTTTAACTTCTTAACACGTGTTTGTGGTCCCATTTTCAAAAGAAACACACGTACGTTTCTAAATAAAAGCCTGGTATGATAATGAAAACAAAACGAAACAGAAAGATTTTATACAAATTTGAATATCTATAGAGCAGATATATGCACAAAAATAGAAAGAATATGGTCAAGTCTAGAAACCGAAACGAAATAAGAAAATAATAAGAAAATAAATTATGAGGGTAAGCAACTAAACAGTTAGAATATTTAATGTCCAAAAATGCAAAAGAATACTGGACATTGTTGAAATACAAGTGTGCAGGTTAAAAAACAACACAGAATATATTGAGTCAACAGTTTGGCCATTATTAGGCCTAAACAATTTCTTTGTTTCCGATAACATGCTCAAAAAATTAGGGCAGGTAGGTCGGAAAGTTAAGGGAGACTTTTCGGAAACTATTTTTGTCTCAAAAATTGATTACAAATAAGGGGGTATGTCTGTAGAGCATCAGTAAGTTGATTTCTAACATCACTGGCCATGTTTAAAGCATAAAAAGTGCAGTTTTGCAACTTTATGTTAAAAAGTTGAAAAAAATATTCTCCAAGGCCATAACACATTTAGCGTCGGGCCAAAAGTTTAAGGTAGGCCGGGATACCGGAAACAAACAATTTTTTTTACGCCCAACAGTCGTACATGCAATAAAGTTTAACGAGAGGATAGTAAAAGGAGAATTCCAATGTCTGTTTGAGGAATAGTGAAATACGAAATTTTACGCGCTTGTTAAAAGCTAAATGACGGGAAATCTGGGGGCCCGAATTTTTTCAAAAATGTAATATTACCTTTTTACTACCGTATCTATATAAACTTTTTAACAAACTATTAAATCAAGTGGCCTGAAGGGTTCATAATAGAAAACTTATGCGTAATGGTAATTGTTGAGCGAAATTAGTAAAATCATTATTAACTATTATTAAACCAAAACTGAAATTTCATTATGCCTGTAGTTAACTAAACTTTCCTTTTTTCCTCAACTTCAAACAAACAATTGGAGATTGTTTCAAGAATTATTTGAGCAGATCATCAATGTTATGTACATAACAAACTGCTATATCTTCATAAAAAAATATGATTTGTACCGAATATATTGGTAAATGCACATGACGAAGTATTAATAGTACAGAACAATCTGGTGAATGCACAACATAAACTGAAATATGTACAGGACAAACTAGCAAATGTACATAACAAACTGCTTTATCTACATAACAAATTATGATTTGTACAGAATATATTGGAAATGGCACATAACGAACTAACAATTATCGCACACAAAGGCAGTTTAGGCGTGACATAGAGATAGGTAGCTGTCACAATATGACATGATGGGAATCGTATTATAGAAGAGTGACGAATATACATAAATATTACTCTCATATGAAAAATATTTGAAATTTAAAAACTGTCCATTTATGTATACAGGGCTTTTTTTAGTTTATACAAGTTCATAGAACTATTTATTATCCTTAAACACTTTTTCTCCTCACTCGGACTTATTCAAGCTCTTACATGTTAATGTCTTAAAATGTCTTTAGCAAATTAATCATATGACAAAGAAATCTTGATTTATGATTTCAATGATTGTAAAATTCTCATTACAACTTTTAACCCACCTGAGGACAAAGTGTTAATGGTGAGCTCTTAGGATCGTTGGGTGTCCGTAGGTCGTCTGTCGTCCACATCACTCTGCCATTGACTTCACAGCAATGTTACTTATGTGGTCCCTTTTCAGATGTCGTTAAATCTAGGTGATCAATGCAGAATT
Source organism: Mercenaria mercenaria (assembly GCF_021730395.1). Taxonomy (NCBI): domain Eukaryota; kingdom Metazoa; phylum Mollusca; class Bivalvia; order Venerida; family Veneridae; genus Mercenaria; species Mercenaria mercenaria. Next base: position 1,746,931 of record NC_069364.1, read on the forward strand.
CAGGTTGCCATCAAAACCAAACTGAGAAAAATTTGAAGATCTTCTCTTCAGAAAGCGCTGATCCGATTTTGAAATAATTTCACAGCAACGTACCTTGGGTGACTTAATTCCTGATTATTCTGATTCATTAGAAAAACATGGCCTCTAGGCGGGCGGGACTAGCTTTCCTTCTTGCTTTTTCTTCTCTGAAATCGCTGCAGTTTTACAGCAATGTTCAAGCTACAAAACTCCGTAGAAATATTTATTTCGCGCCCGCCAGATGGAACTATATTTCCCTATAGATCTATTTGAAAATCCGACATGAGAACAGTTTAACAGCAATCTTCCTTTGGTAACCCGCTTCTAATTCTTCAAATCATTTTGTTTCGTAAAAATGGCCCGTCAGAGACGGGGCTAGTTGTCCCTTCTTGAAAACTTCGAGTCCTCTCACCTTATACCTCTAGCCTGATTTCAAAATAATTCCACAGCAATTTTCATTTGTTGACCATCTACCTATTTTTTTTCAAGCCATGTTTATTTGTTAAAATACATTGGTGTCAGGATCGGAGCTTGTATTCTCTATATGCTTATATGGAAAACTTTAAAAATCTTCTCCTCGAAAATTGCTAGCTCGATAAAAAAATTCATAGCTGTGTTCTTTGGATAATACTCTACTAAATTCCTATAAATCATTTTGTCCCGTTAAAACTTTGCCAGATATCCGTATGATATCATCTTCTCCGCTGAACAGATGGATTCTATTTTAAAATAACGTTACAGCATTCTCTCTCGTTCCATCCTTATTCAATCCAACTGTGAAGTCAGGTGAGCAATTTAGAGCCATCACTGTCCTCCTGTTAGTTTTTTTTTTAAAAAAAAGCTTTGTTGGTGAAAGTGTTATATACTTATTGCAAGAAGCCCAGCTGCCTCACGAAAAGGTTGACAACCCACTGAAGGGTGCCTCGGAAACGGGAACGAGTTAAACATGTAGAAAAATCCTTTAAGTTCAAATTCTATCAAAATGACAACATCACCTAGCAACCATACACTGAACAATGCTATCAAGTGTACAATTGATAACCCGATATAAATCCGGGTTGTTAATCGGTCTAGTCAAATCTGATATATAAACTGTGCACTGTTGCTTGAGAAATTTCCCTTCTAGGAATCATCTCATTAGAGAATCGCTACCTTCCTTTTGCCTATACATAGGGTTATATCTTAGTTAAATATATACATATGTTTTGGTTGGATTTAACGTCGCACCGACACATGATAGGTCATATAGTTAAATGTAGTTAAATGTATGGACAATGGTCAAGATAAAGGCCTTCTAAGTATGCTTACCTTTTCTGTCGTTATTGACAACTATCAGTCTTTGTTTGAGTTTGTTATAGGCAGCATGAAATATTTTCCTTAAATTAAAAAAAGGTAAACTGGTTCTGTTAAAAGGGTTTTGACATTTATTTGGATAATATCTGGATACATTTTGTGTAGTTTGTATCCCGTCACTATTAATTAATGCCCAGGCTGTTATCACTTTATTTGACATTCTGAAGTGAAGGCCGCATTCAATTATATATATATATATTTACTTAATCTAAATCATCTCATTTAATACTTTAAAATGTATTCATAAGAATCCTTTACTTTGATGACAATTTATACATTGCTTTTAAACACTAAATAAACCTAGCAAGAAAATACAGCAAGCCTAAAATGAAATAGAATAAATGTTATGATTCTCATTTCGACCTTTTTTATCCACAACAATTTCATTTTCGTAATTGAAGTTACATTGGAACGTGTCGTCAATAAAAAGGTAAGACAATACATATAACCCGCGAATCCTCTTACATATACAGTCAGACCTGTGTTAAGACACCTCTGAACAGAGACCACCCCGCTCTAAAGACCGCATGTTTTGTTTCCCATTTTAACATTTACAGTGTATTTTAAACTGAAACTGAATAATTTGATTAAAGGCCTATTTTTGTACAATGATATGTTCAATGGCGTTGTACATAATAATGATAGCAATAGTTATTATAAAATATTAATAATGACAACACCAATAATAACAGCCTTATTGTAATAAACAGTCCTGATCGCACCCCTCCTCTGGAGGTCATTTTACCCCTGTTGCCAATACCAGTGCTTAAATCATCTGATACGCCCAGACGGGCTGCATATAGAGGTTCACCCCCCACCCCCGTTAATGGTGCCTTCATATACTATTTAAGAAAGAAATACTACACACTTCCCTACCCAAAGAGCTTTACCAACAAGTGGTTTATTAAACAAACCTTGGAGATAAATATGTTGAAATGTAAAACCTTTTACAAAAAATTAAGAACTATCACCTGCTGTTTTCGCATGATAAACAGTTATCAAAAATTTAAAACAATGCAGCGAAATCTCTGAAATACAGTACCTTAAGATTTATTTTGAATGTATCAATTGATTTACTTTTGTGTAGTAATAACGGCAGTTTATTCCAAAGTTTTGGACCAATAGTACAGAAACTTCTATCATTGAATTTTTTGCACTTGTTGTATGGAACAACATAACGACAATCAAAATTTTCAGACGATCTCAAAACTTGTCTACTAGGAATATACTCTGTGAGCAATTCTGTTAAGTACAGAGTATTTCAACCTGTAAATAAAGACCACCTCCCAATAAAGACTACATTTTGGGTCTCCTAGGGGTGGTCTTTATAGACAGATCTGACTGTACTAAACGCAGTTCCTACCCAGTATTATGAGACGAGTACAGTTTACCATGCGCTTAACAGGAACTTATTCCAACAAGGACCATAATTCCTCACAGGTGTCTTTTTGTACCCTAATTTTGGGTTTAAATTTTCAGGGTGAATTGACAATTGTTTCTATAAAAAGTCAGAACTCCTTTAAAAACACTAATTTCTAGGTAATCTCAAAGCCTTTTAAATGTTATCACAACAGTAGGTGTTAAGAGCTGTTTGGCGGCCGATCTACTTTTCAGATTATATTTACTTCACAACAGCGGGTGGAGGCCGTGAAAAGTCGCCCGACTTCATCTCAGTGTTGTTATATTTTCTGTTCTATCGGAAACATTGATTTCAACTCGTTTGGATTTGAAGATTGAATACTGCTTAGGCCAGTGCTATAGGGTGTGGGCAGTGTTGCATTTTCCATTACTGCTCATAAACAGACTCAATCAAACCGAGCCTGCAATTTTCACTGTTTGCTTTGCTCTCGGTGCTTCCGAGGGATCTACTTTTCAGATTATATTAATTATTATCGCACTGCCCTGATAAGAAAAGTCAACACATGTTTAATGAAAACATAAGAGTATGTTCATCTTTATATTATTTATTCATTCACACAAAACATACAGTCATAACTATTAAATACTAATATGCCAAAATATAACAGTCACAAAATAGCATTTACATTACATACATAAAAATCTTGAAATATATGTCAAAATACTCAGAAAACTCCACATGATATCACAAATAATCAAATCAACTTAATTTAAGTATATTCTCAGGCCAATAAAGTTTTTCATTACACTCCGCAAGTTCTAACTTATTCTCCAAAGTTTTGAATATCACTCCGCAAGTTCTGACTTATTCTCCAACAAAAATAAAGTAAAAAGGTCCAAAAATTGGTTCTAAATTTCCAAATGAATTCCAGTCCAAGAGGAAATATTGAATTCAGAGCGTAAATTAACAGAGCAAGAAACAACTGAAAAGCTCATAAATACATCTATCAAAAAAGATACAATCTAATTGGTTAATGACATTTTCCCAAACTCATCAGATTCAAGAAATGGAATAAATGTCATCAAAACGAAACATCAACAAGAGAAAAAAAAATTACAGATAATCAGTGAATTTTAGATTTCAAATAACGAGTTAAAAGTACTAAATTTAATTGTCAAAGATATTACACAGAAAAGGTAGAAGCAATCCAATATGGCAGCCTGAATTCAGGTCTTCACATCTGATGGCCACTTTAAAGAATTACAAGAGAAAAAAGCTATAAGAAATCGACTGAACTTATATTACTAAACCTAACATCTTTCACGACAGTCGCTTTCAGTGCTATTAAATCATTTTGATCGGTCAGCTGTAGAAATAGAGGAGATTGATTATCAAAATGTAAACAAAAGTACATTTTTAAAAATTACTCCAAAACTAAAATAAATATCATGTCCTCAAACTTTGCATAAATGTTAAGGCATATGTTAAAAACACAATGAAGATAAAATACCACCACAAAGAAAAACAGATATACATTAAGGAGCATGTATTTGTTTTTAAAAGCAACTTGATTCGAGTCCCATTAACATAATACTTGCACTAAGTTGCATAATAAGATGCTATCTAAGTCATTGAAACAGTACTTATCAGCAAATTCACAAATATAATTATTCACAAAAAGCAAACTATTTCTTAACCAAGGTTTTTCACATCTTTGTACATAATTAATAAAACCAGAATCTTACATACAACGATTAAATAGAAATTGAATAATATTACTGGAAATCAAGTCTGTAAAAAGGTCCTTTGGAAGCAAAATATGCAACCCAAAACAAAATAATAGCAGACTCGGTGTGATTCCTATATGATGACATACTCTCAGCACACGTCAGTTAAGACAACTGTAATGTATACAAAAGCCAAAAGTATTTGATAAGCGCACAAAAGAACTAATGCACAATGCATGAAAATATTGTGATGCTGTGTTAACTATTTCAGTTATTTGGGCACCTGCTCGAGTTTACACCGTGTGTCTTCATTGCTCATTTTCACACTATAGTCGTATTAAACGATTAATCATTTATACAACTAAACTAAATTGCGCCCCATTTTACAGCAACGCTTTCATAAGAATATCGAAAATTTGATATATTACGTCATCAATATCACTGACCGTCACTGATCGACAGATACCTCCTCCCTACGAGTAATGTACATCAGCAGGCAATGCTTAAAACTGACTATGATTCTATGCAAAATGTATTCAATTCTTGACAAGACTCAAAAAACGTTATATTCACTCCTTTGACCATTGACATGTAATACGTACCAAGATGAAATATCGCATAACTAGTGATATTTACAGAAATGAAAATAAATAGATATGCCATATTCAAATTACATAAAACTCTCTTTTTAACATTATCTGAAAGACATACGTACACTCCGAAAGTACTGTTTATGTCCCCGGTGCCTAAGAACCAGGCCAAATATAGTGTTTGAACTGTCACATCCATCAGTCCGTCTGTCATAACTCCTTCTGTACTCAACACCTTCAACTTCCATCCAGTTGAAATGAAATTTATATGTATAGGACATGTCCATACTGTGGGGACTTTTGTGTCGCATTGTTTTCTATTCCTTGAGTTATGACCCTGTTATTGACTGAATTATTCTGTCAACGTTGACATTGTTCTTGTTTATTTTGTAAAGAATAACTGCGCAATTACCTCAATCTACAAATGCAAACAAATATGATGCATTTTTTTATTCATAAGAGAGTAGATTAAATTCCAACATTCCGCATGGTAAAAATCTACATTTGATCAGTGCAGTTTTTATTGACATATGACAGAATGTTTTCCAAAGCAAAAATACAGCTTAAGTTTGCAGATAAAACAGGAAAAAGGTCAGTTAGTATAACTGGTATTTACTTTTTCAAAACATTCTTTAATTTTGTCCAGAACAGTTCCTGGCCTACCACATCCTCTGTCCATTCTATGTATGTCGTCGTATCAAACAAAACTTTTAAGGAGTGATTCATATTTCTTCCATCAATTTCCTCTAAAAGAATGATCACCAGTTCTGTTTCATCTTCAATCAGTTTCGAATGTGCAATTTTCAATTCAAACATACACCATTCACTACCAGCAAATGCATTGCTTAAGACAAGAACGACTTTCTCACTTTTGTCCATATTTGTGACAATATTGTCATTTATAAAAGCGCCCGGTTGAAAGTCCCTTTCATGAATACACAATTTCAACCCGACCTCTTCTTCAAGAACAGGTAACAGCCTGCGACGTACCCACGCCGAATCCGTTGCCTCGTATCCAACGAAGGCATCGTACACAAAGTTATGTCCATTTATAATTTGATAATTCCTTCTCTTTCTTAACAAATAGATGTAATGTTTAATATTCCATCTATTTCTATACAGTAACAGAACAGTAATACCTATAACAATAACACAAGGCGAGGCAATAATAGCGACCCATATCCAAGGACTCCATGGATGACATTCTTTGTACGTGAAAGATATTTCAGAAAGCCGCATTTTAGACTTTTCTTTTGGAAGTGAACATATGTATCCTTGTGGATACCTTCGAATCACATTATTATCTTGCTTTGTTTTCATCCATTTAATTAACCATTCTAAGTCACAGTCACATACAAACGGATTTTGACTAAGATCAAGTGAATGTAAATTATTTAGAAGTGAAATTCGTAGGGCCGACTCTTGTATATGTGCAATGTCATTATACCTTAAATCAAGATATCTCAAATGCTTGTTTTCTTTAAATGTTTCGTCAGATAATTGTGTCACTTGGCTTGAATGAAGGCTTATATAAACTACTTGTTTCATATGATTTAAAATGACTTTAGGATCCTGCGAAATCGGACATCCAAAACACTCAAACCACCTAATGTTATCGAGTGGCGAAAACAATCCTGAGTATTGCTGGTTAGTTAGTTGTCGAAAATTAATAAGTCCGAATGATAAATGTCTCAAACTTGGCACAAATCTAAACGTGTCATTGAAGGATAGGAACAGGTCTCTGGCAGGTCTACTAAATTCGAATTGTAAATATCTTAGTGAAGATGATTTGAAAGCTAATGGCTCGACTGTGACACTGTCTGCCTGTAAAAATTGAAGCTCCAGAAATTCAAGTTTTGGTAGTTTCAGCAAGAGGTTGTTTTATAATACCTTTATGGGATTATGATTGAGCTGAAATGATTTCAATTTCAATAAACATTTAAAATTATCAAAATCAATTTCTGTTATGTCATTACTTTTGACACTGAGAAGCTCTAGGTTTGGAATATAGCAATCCTTTTCACTTCCATCGACTGCAAAGTCTGGGAATGATTCAAACTTATTGTTATCAAGGTATAAATTATGCAAATGTTTATTTTTAGAAATTTTTATATTTTCAATATGATTGTGCCTTAAATACAAAACTTTCAAACTATTAAATGTCCCGAAAGTGTCCATTGAAAGCGTTTTCATGTTGTAAAATCGGACATCTAGCATTTGTATCCTGTTTTTTCTCATCAAAGAAAACAAATCTTGTTTTATCGTTATGGTGCCGATTCCACTTATATGAAGATGAGAAAGAAACTTCAAGTTTGACAATTCACCCAACAGATTCTTCATATTTTCATAGTATATCGGATTGTTTGACAGATAAAGGTATTTCAAATTGTGAAACGCACTAAGAGCCGTTTTTGAAATGTTCTGAATACTGTTATGATCAAGGAAAAGGTAAGCCAGACTGTCTGGATCGCTTACATTTTCGAATGTTTCAGATGAGACGTTTCTTAAATCGTTGTAACTAAATATCAAGTACGTAATGTGATTGCCAGTTTTCGGAATGTATAGTAAGTTTTGATGACTGCAGCTTAGAGCCTTCTGATTATGAATCATTTGTACTTTGCATTGTTTCTTTCTCTCTATCCATATGCTTTCGGTGGCTGTGAACATCACTAGAAGAAGAAAAAATATCGATGTTGCTTCTGTTTTCATTTTGATTCCGTCGCCGCAGCAGTTTATCTTTCCTCGAAATAGGCTTTTCTTACGTTTATGTTTATCTAAACTAAAAGTGAAACATTAGAATTAATAGGCGCATCATCAAAATGATTGTTATGTCAAATCAATCGTATCTTTTAACTTATACTTAGGCCTACGTTTCAAAGCTCGCCTGAACCAATAATTCGGGGTGAGCTTTTAGTTTAGGTCGGGAATTCGTTTTCATGCGTTTTACATTAAATTACTTCTCACAAACTTTTTGATGGAAAGTTACCAAACGTGGTCAGAAACGTTTGCATGCGATGAGTGAAAGCTTGATTTATAATAACATTTCATTAAAAATAAGAAGTGGAAAAGTACAGGTCGCCAAACGCGACACAGGCTCGGTGTGATTTAGCCTGTTCATTGACAATATTGGAAATGCAAGCAACCACGCCTTCTAGCCCGGGTTGAGCAGAACTCAACATGTACACATTTACGAGAATATAATTTAGAGATATCCCGTTAAGCCCTTGCTAGAAGCCGCAAGGGGTATTGCAGATTTCATTACCTCCCATGAACATACTTGGTAAAATCAAGTCTGCCATTATGTTGTTTGGACTTAGAACCCTTTACGTAGTCATTAATTGTACATTACAGTCGAGCAAATGAAACGAAAATTATCTCATGCAATAAAAAGAAAACTTTACCTTACAGTTTTATCCACGACACTAAAATAATATTAAAATTTTGTGAGACAAATTATTTCCATTGATAACTTTCGTCTAGTGGGATTGTAAGTTTATATCTACTTGACATTTTGCTTAACCTTAATACATTCATGAAGTGTTTTTTTTTTTTTTGTTTTCTATGAAGAAGATTGTATAAATAGCGAAAGTAATGACAAATCAGATGACTAAAGCATTTCTATTACGGAAAATATTTCATCTATTTGTTTTTATTATTATAGTCTTGGTTTAAACGCCTTTTAAAGCAGCGTTTCAGTAATTTAATGGCAGTTAACCTAACAAGGTTCATAGAATCTTTTCCAGTACTTAATATAAATACATGTATCTTTTCCGCAACAAATTGCCAACTTCTCACCATGCATAGAGTTGGAGGACAAATGTCTTTTATCAGATCGTCGCGGTGGTTATACGCCTCGACCGTGAATCGAAATTACGAAGTATATCATTTAATGTCCTTTGTCTAAAGGAAATAACTCATTTGAGTTAAGTAATACACGTTTGGGATCATGTGTCCATTCAGTTGATATGTATACTAGAAGTGCTAAAATTGTGGGCGGTGTTCTACTTTTCAATACCTCTTTTAAACTGAATCAGTCAAGCCAAATCTGCTATTGTTTTGCTTTACTGGTTGCGTTATGTGCTTCCAGAGAATTTATCAAATATCCGAGGTTGAGTTAATTTAATATTGTAAAATTGATCGAATTTAATCTGGAATTACACTTTTTAATGTGTTTCAGATGAGTACGTTCCTTTAATTATGTGGAAGTAATAATGTATTTGAGTATCCGTAGAAGAAACTGTAGCCTTTGGTTTTGTTTTACATCCCAGTTTAATGACCGATGATAATTGAAACAAGCAAAGCAAAAACAAAATAATGATGTTAAAATGCGTATAGAAACGCAATCAAACATAATTTTACTTTAACCCGTATCATGCTGGACACGATAGATTCTGCCTTTGTGACCATTGTAGATCATGATCAGCCTGCACATACATGCAGTCTGACCATGATCTACACTGTTCGCTATTCAGTCAGTATGTTTGATAAGCATAAAGTGAGTATTCTCTTGGTACTACAAAGGAAGTCACTAAAAATGTTAAAAGTCACATAGGAATTTCAAGTTATTATTTGAGTCTTAGCCAGGGTAACATAATAACATCACCTGGCATTAACGTACTGGACCATTTACACAGTTAGTAACCTTATACAATTCTGTTGGTTGTTAGGTCATGCACGTTACAATCTGATCGCATTAATGTGGAAGAATTTACCCCTAACGAAGAGGCATAGTCAAACTGAAAGTGCTTTAAATTGTTTGTCACAATATCAGTATTTAAGTGCCGTCATTCTCGCATACCACAGGTCTACTATGTTTCTCGGGATTATGAAGAACCTCTGGTGGATGAGAAACAAATGCCGCTTGATGGCTGAAAATGTCACTCCGTACTTGGACTCAGTGTTATTATATATGACAGAGCTTGAGATCTAATAAAATTGTTTGGTTTTTTCGCATCGTTTCATCACCTTTCATGAACATACATCATATAGCTGAGTCTGCTATTATTTGGTCTGGTTGCATTCTACGTTTCAAATAATCTTTTTTTTTAGATTCTATTATAATGTCCTTTAGTTTTGCATTTTCATGTATTTGACACGATCTTTTTTTTCTTTTATGCAGTGCGCTTATTTGATACTATTGCAAGTGTTATGGGAACACTCGCTGCGATTACTTTTATTTTAACAATCCTTTGACGTAACAACATGATGGTGGTTAAAAAAAGAAATTTAGCCCGTACCAGAAATCTGTCGAGTATTGATTTTGCCACTCATTCGACTATTTGATACTATTCCATGTGTTGTGGGAACACCAGGCTGCGATAACTTTTATTTAAACCATCATGTGACTTTGGGAACATGATGGTGATTACACAATGTAAGAAAGAAAAATGGTTCATATCATAAACCGATTCAAATTCCGAAGTAGTGTTTTTGCCACTTATTCACTGTTCCGAAGTGGTACCTTGCTGTATTCCTTTACTTTTTCATTTTGTCCTCGTTGTCTTTAAGGTTTACTTTGTCTAAATGTTTTGTGAATAAGTTAATCATGACAAATCCATACATACACTGTCATGGAGTTTTTGGTTAAAGTAGGATGCTCTCGTGAACCATGCGTTTTTAACTATTTTCCTGTTGGTTATTTACCCTTGTTTTCATGTTTCTTTTTGGTCTTTGACATATGCCTCCTCAGGAACAGCATTAGAAATTTTCTGACAAAAGAATATAAATTCTAGATAACTTATTTTCAAAAGCACAGAATCAATCATGATAAACTTTTAGATTAATGGTATGATCAACATTACTATGGTCCATAACTCACTCCTTTATAAATGGTCATTGTAAAGTTGTTTTATGCATACCGGTTCATCATTAACTATTTTGGACGAAATAAACTTTTACTGAAGTCTTCTTAATGTCGTATATAAACTAGCAGTACACATCAGTGCATTGACAAAAACAATAGTTTACATAAATAGATCAAACTTTATTTAAGAATTTTTTGTAAGCACAATATACCTCTATATATTATGCACAATAAGACCATCAATGGAGACGTTCGCACTGTATGAAACTGCATTACAAAATCTATATATTCTTTTCAGCATATTCTTCTTCACTTATCATTTTCTTATTGTATGAAAACACCTTTAGTGTATTCATTTTATGGAATGTAACACACAGTATGTCAACTGTCAAAATATTGAGGGCAGTAATGTTTACAGAATAACACAATCACTCTAAAGGTATATGACCTACGTTTATGCACCACTGATAAATTATTCTTCCAACACACCACTACTTTTTAACATTGAATTAAATAGAAAACAGGGTTAAATCTGTTTTTTTTTTTTTTATTGACAAACTAAACTCGCTTTAAATATTTAAAATCATGTTCATATGATAAATTGTAAATGATCATAAGTATTCTGTATGCGACAAAATACAAAAAAAACATGGGTATATACCTTTAACAGGTGAAATGAGATACTGATCATGTTCAAAACAGACTATTTTTAGCACAAGGTCAGTTATAAATGAATAGTTGGTAGCTAATTATAGATCTGGAAAACCTACAAAAGTAAGATAATTTAATTTTAAGTATGTAATAAGTATTGGTAGTTGAACTGTCTCTACATGCTTTTTGTGTTAGAAAACATATTTATTCATGAAGTGTTTTTACTCATTCAAATGATATTGAACTAGATCTATCTGTATATACATGTAGATAGAGACAGCAGTCTCGAATCGGCACTATGTAACATAGTATCCAGAAGATATTAGCTAGGTATTTGAGGGTGTGGTTCCATAAACGGTCAGAACGGCATGGCAGTGTGGCCACCTGTTTATAGTACGCTTCCGTGTTGGTCAGTAACTACTTTTGTCTTTCAACTGCCCTGATCTTGAGTACTGAATAAGAATCTATATAATGTTTGAAGGTTTTGAACAATTACACTTATATATATTAAACTATGCATAACTTCCATGTTTGGTCAGTAACAATTGTTGTCTTTCAACTGCCCTGATTATAAATACTGAATATGAATCTATGTAATGTTTGAAGGTTTTGAACAATTACACTCATATATATCAAAACTATGCATAACTTGTTCCTTTTTGCATATACATCATGTGTTTTACCTCCTTCGGCAATAAGCTTCATAAATTTCATGTCAGTTGTTATTAAAAATATTTTTGTTAAAAAACAATGATACAAATAAGAATGCTTTCAAAACATGATAACGAAACGTAGAATATTTTATCGGTATTTTTTTTCTTTCTTAAGCTGAAATAGAATTCTAAGATCACATGTTGCTGGTCATATATGAATGTTGAAAAATGGCATTGAGGCCTCTGTTAAAAAGTATGTTTTGTATTTTTTGTGTTTTTTGTGCGTATTGTGTGTTTTTGTTTTATTTTTCTAAATGTAATTGCATTTTATCTTACGTAGAAATAACTTTCAGCTATAGAAAAAAATGTTGATAGTTTTCGCTATATATGTATTTTTGTGTTTTTTTGTGCGTATTGTGTGTTTTTGTTTTTATTTTTCTAAATGTAATTTGCATTTATCTTACGTAGAAATAACTTTCAGCTTAGAAAAAATGTTGATAGTTCTCGCTATAAATAAGCTCACCACTTAAAAATTGGTACCCTTGACATCTTTTCAAATATGTTTTCCACTAAAAACAAATTCAGTGTTAGGAAAATGATCGTTTCCTGTTAAGTAAGGTTTTAGTAGCACTACTAAATAGTTCATGGCATCCGTAATTAGCTCAATGAATGTTAGGGGTTTAGGAAATTCAAATAAAAGAAAGCAGGTATTCCAATGGTTAAAATCTCAAAAATTCTCAATATGTCTTCATTCAGGAAACACATTTCCAGATAATAAAAGTACATTCTGGCAATCTGATTGGAATGGTGAATCTTACTTCAGCGGAAATAGTTCCAATAGCGAAGGAGTCGCTATTTTGCTCAATATAGAAGATCACATAATATAATTAGTTTCAAAGAAATAGTTAAAGGACGACTTATTGCCTTAGAATTAAATTATAAGGACCAAGATATAACAATAATTAATATATATGGCCCAAATAAAGATGACGTCAACTTTTTTTAAATCTCTTGAAGAATTTTTAATTGAAAATAATGACAAAACGTTATCATTGGGGAGAGTTTTAATAGAGTATTAGATATAACAAAAGACAAACGAAATGGGAGAGTCGACACTCAACTAAAATCAAGAAATAAACTTAAAGCAATTATACAAGAATGTAGCTTAATTGACATATGGCGACATATGAACAATTCATCCACCCAATTTACATGGAAATCAAACTCAACACCACGTATATACTGTAGACTCGATTATTTTTTAATTTCCGAATACTTATGTAACTTATCAAATAATTGTTATATAATGCCAGGCTTTAAAAACCGATCACTCGTGTGTTAATCTGCAAATAAATTTTGACAAATGTAAACGAGTCCAGGTTATTTTAAGCTAAACAACAGTATTCTTTTAGATGATGATTTTAAATCATTGATAAAGACAATATTAAGGAATTAGTTAGACAAAACTCTGAAGCTGAACCTGATATTTTATGGGAAATTATCAAAGGTACTATTAGAAATACAGCAATTAAATATTCTACATACAAAAAGAAAATTGAAACAGATCAGGAAAGTAAACTGATAAAAGAAATTGAAAGTTTAAATAAACAGGTACTTGTTGAAAATGAAGACATAAATAATATTAAAGATACAATAACAGAAAAACAGAATGAGCTTGACTGTTTATACGAGAAAAAAGTCAATGGTATATTGATTAGATCAAAGCTATACATATTGAAGGTAATGAAAGAATTCTAATATTTCTCAAATATAGAGAAAAGACGTGCAGAAAAAAAGAACATTACAAAACTAATAATTAATGGTCAGAAATAACAAAAAATGATCAGATTTTAAAAGAAGAAGTAAACTATTATAGAACTTTATACGAAAAACATGAACAAACCAAACAAATATAAATTTTTTGGATCAGAACATAAACAAATTATCAATGATGAAATGGAAACATGCGAAGGTTTATTGACAGAAAACGAGTGTAAACAAGCACTACTTGATATGAAAAACAACAAAAGTCCCGGTTCTGACGGCTAACAACAGAATTTTATAAGCTCTTTTGGAACGAAATAAAACTCTACCTCATAAACTCCTTAATTTCTCGTATAGAAAGGTGTGTGAACTAACAGATTTTACAAAAGCAAAGTTATTAACACTATTACCAAAGACTGAAAAGACCAATCATTACTTTCTAAACTGGCGACTATCAATCTTTTAAATTTAGATTACAAAATTGCAACCAAAAACTATTGCCATAGATTAAAAAAGTTTTAGATAAAATTATTACTCATGAACAAACTGGTTTTATGAAAAGCCGCTATATTGGTGAAAATGTTCGCTTAATTTATGAAATCATTGAATACCTTGAAGCAATAATCAACCTGGTCTACTCTTTTTTTTCTGATTATCAAAAGCATTTGACAGCTTAAATCACAGCTTTATGGATGCAATGTCTCCATCATTTCAACTTCGGACCATCTTTAATTACATGGTAAAACTATTTTACACCAAAATAAACAGTGTAATAATAAATAATGGTTATATGTCAGAAAGCTTTCCAATAAAGAAGGGTGGTAGACAGGATGTCCTCTCTCCTCTTCTTTGTTCATAATATGCATTCAATTACTGACAATTTTATAGCAAAAGATAATACAATAAAAGGTATAACAATAGACAACACAGAAATTAAACAAACCTTGTTCGCAGATGATGCCACTTATGGTAAATAATGGACAGAAAGAATCTTTGAACGACTTATAAAAGTTATAAATGAATTTGGCAAAATATCTGGACTAACACTTAATAAAACAAAATCTATAGTTCTAAAGGCTGGTTCACTTAAACAGAGGAACTTAAAATATGCTGAAAACATGAATTTCGTTTGGACTTCTAAACAAGCTAGAACACTTGGAATGACATTTTATACAGATTTAGAATCAATAATAAGCTCAACCTCGAACCTAAATTGCAAGAATTCAAAAATTGTCTGAAACAGTGGCAACATCGAAACTAACCCTATTGGGTAAAGTACTGTGATTAAAACATATGCTCTAACCGAAACTTATTATCCATTTACGGTGCTTGAAACCCACAGAAGATACTATCAAAGATATCACGTCAACTATTTTTAAATTTTTTATGGGACGGAAAAAATGAAAAATAAAGCGCAAAACATTAGTAAATAACTATGATCTGGGAGGACTTAAACTCACAGACATTAAAGCTTTTCTGTACTCGATCAAAGCATGTTGGGTTAAAAGAATAATTTCAAATGAAAATAACGGTTTTTGGAAAATACTGTATAAGAAATTCCTTAAAAACTTTGGGGGCAGTTTAATTTTCGAATGTAATTTACACACACAAGATATTGCTAGAATTTGCAAAAATCACAATTTTTGAAAGATATTTTAACTTCGTGGTTTAAAATCATGAATTCTTCAAACACAAATAATGAAGTGAAAAAAATATAATATGGAACAACTCCGACATTAATTACAACAAAATACAATATATTGGGACAATTGGAACAGAAAGGGAATAAAATATATTGATCAATTATTTGATTTCCGAACAAACAGGTTTTATAAGTTTGAAAGAAGCAGAACGAATACTTAACTTGGAAAAAAGTGATTATCTCAAATACTACCAGTTGGTTACAAAGATACCGAAAATATTAATAGAAAGCATCTCTGAAAATTTTCTGTACGGAAATAAACAAACATTCATATAGAAAAACTAAAAGTTTGTAAAACACCCAACCAGTATCTTTATAATTTACAAGCAACCAATGTACCATATGAAAAACCAACTGCTGCTGTGAAATGGGAATCTTTTTTGAAAATGAAAACCTAAATTGGAAGAATATTTTTTAGCGTACCATTCCTTTCTACCATTGATACAAATCTACGCAGTTTCAATACAAATTTTTAATGCGTCTGTTGCCCACAAATAAATATCTATTGATCTGTAAGCTGGCCCCCAGTAACCTATGTGATTCTGCTGCATGAATACAGAACAACTGAACACATAATATGGGAATGCCCCAAAGTACAAGCCTTTTGGAACAATATTCAAAATTCTATTGACTACTAAAGGAATTGACGTGAAACTGAATATCAAAAACATATGTTTCGGTGTAATACAAAACAATAAGAAAAATGATGTTCTAAACTTTATAATAATTTATGCAAATATTTTATATTTAAATCTAAGTACAGCAAAAACATTCCAATGTTTGAGTGCTTTGTACAATACTTGAAAGCTAGGATAAAAATTGAAAAAGAAATCGCATTAATGCAAAACAAGTTAGATAGACATGAAGAAAAATGGTCAAAGTTCGATGAATATAACAGCTGACTACACTAAACTTTACAACCCCTAAAACTCTTGTACATATACTAGTATTGAGTACTTACTACTGAAACCAGGAAACGATCACCCTTTATTCTTATTTTTTAATCTACTTTTTCATTAATCAAAGTTAGAACTCCCAAGTGACATAGCTCTTTTTTTTTTCTTCTCTACTTCCTTCTCCTTCCTTCCTGTTTTCTTACCTTCCAAAACTCTTTGCATAATATTCGTATTGAATCTGACGTGATTTTGATTAGAAACATGTTAAGATCATGTTTTTGTTTTTGACTATATATGTCATTGACATTGTATATAAAAATTGTATGTCATATACATGTATGTTATGCAAAGAAAAATAAACGGGGTTACCCAGCTGGGGCCTCAAAAAAAAAAAAAAAAAAAAAAAAAAAAAAAAAAAAAAAAAAAAAAAAAAAAAAAAAACACACAGTCCTTTCCCGCAAGTCAAAATTATTACGTAATCAACTCTATATATGTGATTAACGATAATCTAATTGTTTGGTAAAGTATTAAAACACATTCTATCTAACATACAATATTTGGACAAATAACATTCAATTAATTTAAAAACTGATAAATGCAATTATACAATTATAATTCCATTCTTGAATAAACTAGAAAATTTACAAAGCAATATAATCAGTTGTCCGATGACAAACAAATATACCAACACATCAAACACTCTTAGGATAGTGTCATTTCCAGTAACCTTATAATGGAATACGAATAAGAATAAGAAATATATTCTACATCATAACCAACTTTTTTCATTCTACATGACATGACAGACACACTTACACTTGCAAACTTAACATTTAGATAACTTGGATGTTTGCTTTCTAAAGAGTTACTGGTCAGCTTCCGGTATGTCTGAAATCATTTTGAGATTAAAGAAGGTACAATTTCTGTTAATTTACGATATTAGTCTTATTGCGACTTGAACAGACTCAATCAAACCGAGTCTGCAATTTTCACTATTTGCCTTGTTCTCGGTGCTTCCGAGGGATATACTTTCCAGATTTTATTGACATTAAACTACTAATGAGATTTGTTTTAGGAAGCTAAATACCATATAATATTATAAAGCAGAATATTTTTAAAAGGGTATATATATGTAAGGTCGGTTATCGTTTGTCTGTGTTTACTTTTTCAAAACGTTTTTGAGTTTTGCCCAGAACAGTTGCTGACCAGCAACATCCTCTGTCCATTCTATATAAGTCGTCGTATCAAAAAGAACTTTTAAGGAGTGATTCATATTTCTTCCATCAATTTTCTCTAAAAGAATGACTACCAGTTCCGTTTCATCTTTGATCAGTTTAGAATGTGCAACTTTCAGTTCAAACATACACCATTCACTACGAGCAAATCCATTAGTTAGAACAAGAATGATCTTTTCGCTCATGTCTATATTTGTAACAATGTTGTCATTTATGAAAGCGCCCGGTTGAAAGTCCCTTTCATGAATACACAATTTCAACCCAACTTCATCTTCAAGGACAGGTAGCAGTCTGCGACGTACCCAAGCCGAATCCTCGGCCTCGTATCCAACGAAAGCATCATACACAAAGTTCTGTCCATTGATATTCTGATAATTCCTTCTCTTTCTTAACAAATAGATGTAATGTTTGATATTCCATCTATTTCTATACAGTATAAGTACTGTTATACCTATAACAATAACACAAGGCGAGGCAATAATAGCGACCCAGATCCAAGGACTCCATGGATGACATTCTTTGTACGTGAAAGATATTTCAGAAAGCCGCATTTTAGACTTTTCTTTTGGAAGTGAACATTTGTATTGTTTTGGGTATCTTGTGATAACTCTCTTTTTCTCACTATACTTTGTTTTCATCCAGTTGATGAGCCATTCCAGGTTACAGTCACATACAAAAGGATTTTGACTGAGATCTAGTGAATGTAAATTATTCAGAACTGACATAGGAAGGGCCGACTCTTGTATATGTGCGATGTCATTATACCTTAAACTGAGATACTTCAAATGCTTGTTGTTCTTAAATGTTTCATCACTTAACGTTGTTATTCGATTCGACTGGAGATTGAATTCGACAACATTTGTAATATGAGTCAAGATGACTTTTGGGTCCTGTGAAATCTGACATGCAAAACACTTAAACGAGCTGATGTTAGCAAGTGGAGAAAATAATGTTGAGAACTACTGGCTAGTTAAAAGAATCATGCTCATAAAACCCAAACTTAAACTCTTCAAATTTGGCAAAAATCTGAACGTGTCAGAGAAAGATTGAAACACTTCGGTCGCAGGTCTGTTATATTCAATTTGTAACTTTTTAAGTGAATTTGATTTGAAAGCCAATCGCTCGACTGTCAGACTGTTTGCACGTAAAAACCTAAGCTGCAGTATTTCAAGGTTTGGCAATTTTGACAAGAGGTTGTTTGGTAAGACTTTAATGGGGTTTTGATCAAGTTCAAGTGTTTTCAATTTCGATAAACATTTAAAGTTGTCGAAACCAATTTCTGTTATGCCATTACTTACAACAGCGAGAATCTCAAGGTTAGGGAAGTAGCAATCGTTTTCACTTTCATCGATTGAAAAGTCTGGGAATGACTTAAGCTGATTGTAGTTAAGGTATAAGTTTTTTAAATGCTTACTTTGAGAAAGTTTTATATTTTCAATACGATTGTCGTTTAAATACAAAAATGCCAAATTGTTGAATTTCTCTAAAGAGTCCATTAAAAGTGTTTTCATGTTGTAATATGCAACATCTAGTGTTTTTATCTTATTTGTTCTCATCACGGAAAACAAATCTTTTTGGATTGTTATGGTACCTATTCCATCCATAACAAGATGTGAAAGAAATTTCAAGTTAGACAAATCACCTAACAGAAGTTTCATATTTTCGTAGTATATTGGATTGTATGACAGATGTAAATGTTTCAAATTTTGAAACTTATTAAGGGCCCCTCGGGAAACGTTCTGAATATTGTTATGATCAAGTTCGAGGCTAATCAGACTGTCCGGATCGCTTATATTTCCAAATGTTGTAGATGAGATATTTCTTAAAGCATTGTAACTAAACATCAAATCCATAACGTGTTTTTCAGTCTTTGGAATATATGGCAGGTTTCTATGACTGCAGTTTAGAACCTTCTGATTATGAATGATTCGTCCTCTGCATTCTTTCTTTCCTTCTGTTGAGGTACTTTCTGTGACCAAAAACATCACTAGAAATAGTAGAAAACTCAACGTTCCTCCTGTCATCATTTTGATTCGGTAGCTCTCTTTGGTATCAGTTAGTTTCTATCCTTATCTGAAATTGAAAATGCCGTTTGTAAAAAGCTAACAAGTTAAAGAGAATGATGTTTTACGTACCCATACCTTAATGTTATCTGCACTACTAGGTCTTTAATTTGTAATGTAGCACTGTTGTGTTCCATATTCTCAGTATAAATATAGACTGTATTGATGTCTTTTGAATATATCTGCAATACTTATGGTTTCATAATTAATTATAGATTCTAACACGACCCGATTTGTTTTCCTATTATACAAAGAAGGTTGAAAACTGTGTGTTATTATTCAACAATTCATTTTTTCTGACGTCACAATTATATCGTAATAGCGTTAGACTGCATAGCGGTTCTCTAGAAAAGAAATCAACAGAAATGAGGCAAATATTTGATAGATATCGTCAAGGACGTACATGATAATTCTTGATAACGTGTTAGAATCGAAATAATATGTCTCAAACAGTGGTTTGCGCATGAATAAAATCACTGTTTGTCGTTTAAATGCATATTATTATATCACGAGGGCGCGCCCTCATGATATAATTCCTTCGCATCTGAACTCCAAACAATGATTTTATTCAATGACAAATCACTGTTTGGGATATATTTCTTAAGTAACGATAATACAACTTAATAAATGTAAGTTACAAGAATAAGAAATATTCAGAAGCATGTGTCAAAGTACAACGACGTCGTGGGATGACTGCATAAAAATTGTATATAATCTGTATTGTTGTGTGGTCACATGGTCATATTTCAAGGACATAGTGACATTGACACAGAAAATTGTTTTCGCTCAATAACAAGAGGACGCTTGGGCATAAATAAGACTACCAAACTTTGTATGGTGATTGTGGATAGGAAATGGCCTACAGTATTGTGGTAGCTAGGATAAACGTCAAGATCGAAATTTAAAAAAAAGGTTTCCAATTAACAATGTTATATCACATTCTTGGGGGGTCTTTGAGTCGAAGATCAAATTCACAGAATACTTGAGACTGACTTCTTTCCATCCAGTTACTTCCGGTAAGCGGGAATATGTGCATATTTTATTCGAACAGAATTTCAGTTTATTGAACTAATAAACTTAAGTAAATATACGATTGGTGTTTTAACGTAAGAAAAGTGATTTGGCTATAATACAAAGAGAATGCTTTCATACACCAAGAAATTACATCATTGGTCAAATTTATCTGAAATACAGCTTGACGAAAGTCATTGATATTTTACATAGTAATGGATAAGAGATTCTTCTGGCTAATAAAGGATTTGCAAATCTAATATTTCAAGGGATATCACAAAGATATGTAGCAACAGTGATCTGTTTTTATATTTTGAAAGAATAGAAAATATCACATTAATATGCCTCTCCTTATTAGATAAAAATCAGTTTTTACAAAACAATAATTATAATCATAAAGTTTATATTGCTAGAAAAATAAAATGAAGTAGTAATTTGCAACTTACCTTACCGGAAACAAAGACAACGTCTCCCTCTATGTTTTAAATTCGTAAAATAGAGGAAAACATGTGTTTCTTCTTCTCACTATATATATTCAATCATGATTTCAAAAAGATCCTTGCTTGTCGTTAGCCATGAATTAATGATGTGATTATTGAGCATTGTTGTATTTTCATTTGAAATATTTTCATGAGCTAATGCACGATGTACAACAATATGCAAAACACTTAAATTAAGGAAATTAATTCGAACCATTGTTAATAGTATTATCAAGTATAATCGGAATTGATTAAGCAGTCAGCATCAAGGCATCAAGGGGATTACAGAAATTGTGAAAAGATACTAAAAGTAGGTTTTTTATGGAGATCTTTTCAAGGAATCACGCTCTATGTATTTTTAAACATTTCATGTAAACATCTGCATATGGATCTAAATTGCTCTTGGTACTTGTTACATGAGCAAATGCTGACTTCTGCTCAACCCTGGGCCGGAGCTCGCGTATCATATTGAGCAAGCTCAAACAAACCGAGCTTCAACATTTTTACGTTTTCACATAGTTTGACAATTTTGTCGTGTTGGAAGACCTTTGGAGTTTCCACTTTTTCTGTTTCTTTTCAAAAATCACAATGGAAATCTTCACGTGCCTTGTGGCGGCCGTACTTATATTCGGTGTTGTTTCATTTTTTTTCTGATCATTTGGGATCATTGAGATCATTCAATATCTATTTAATAGAATTCCGTATCAGTCGGTCTTTGGGGTTGTGAAAGAGTTACATGTTTTATTTTCTTAATTTTTGAATACTCAGTCAAATCAAGTCTGCTGTTATTTTGCTTGATTTCATTCTATTTCTATTCTTTCTATGGATTTTCTTCATGATAAATTCGTTAGTTATATCCAGACATTATTTTACAAGTAAGCCTTAGTTATTCAAGTGTATCTTGGTGGCTCTATATTTTTACCATTTTTTTTTTAAATCGAGACGGTCATGATGACCATAAGACTTTCACCAGGGGTTTTATATATATGTAATGACAGTGATTTGTTTCATTTATAACGTATCTTAAATCTCATGAGTGCTGCATATGTCGAACATAATAATTTCACGAGGGCGCAGCGCAATCCGAGTGCAATTATTTCGTACGACGTATAACAGCAGTGTTCAAACACGGCTTATAGCAGTGTTCAAACACGGCTAACCATTTCTCGCTTGCAATTTTGATAAAGCTTTTTTTACTAGCAATATTATTAAACATTATACAATGTAGACCTGTGACGAAGTTTGTAAAGCCCTCTCCTTTTTATTGAACAACATTTACATCAGGTTTGGGAATGCAGTTTTTAGACAAGTAGTTGGTATTCCCATGGGAACAAATTGAGCACCCCTTGTCGCAGATTTGTTTTTTTATTATGTTATGAAAGAAACTTTATGTTGAGCCTTTCTCCAGATACGCAGGCAGATATTATAACTGCATTTAATAATACATCACGCTATCTGGATGATATTCTTAATATGGATAATCCGTTTTTTGGTCAATTGGTGGGTACTATTTATCCTAGGGAGCTTCAGTTAATTAAAACTAACAATTCGGATACTGATCTTCATTTTTAGATTTACATCTCTCTATTTATGACAATATTATACATACCAAAATTTATGACAAGAGGGATGATTTTAATTTTAGTATTGTAAATTTTCCCCATTTGGATGGGGATGTACCTCAGGCTACATCTTATGGGGTATATATTTCTCAATTAATTCGGTTTGCCAGAGCGTGTAGTCATGTCAAGCATTTCAATGAACGTAATCAATATATTACAAGTAAACTTCTTCAGCAAGGCTACCGTTATTACAAATTGCGAAAATATTTTGCTAAATTTTACTATCGTAATTCTGATTTAGTTTTAAAATTCAATAGTAATTTAAAGACACTTCTACGAGAAGGTATTTCTAAACCCGTTTTTTATGGGGATGTGGTTTACAAACTTCGTAAGATCTTGGGTCATGGTAATTTCCCAAATGTATTCGGTAAAATTATAAAACGTTTTATTAAAAGAGGTTACGACCCAACTGTTTTGAGACATACCGCATGTTTAATGTTCAACCCGTTTACAAATGGACACTACGCTTCCCTCTTTGATTGTGTCTGACGGAAGAGGGGGAGGACTGTATGATAAGCAGTTTTTAAATCCTACCAGGACTGAACTGTTTTGATATCTGTAAGCCTGTTTCGTCGGGCCCTTAAGGGTGTTTCTCTTGTTGCTCTGTCTTCTGAAAAGACATTGAGTACATACGTTTTTGGTTCTAAAGGTTTGCTTTTTATATATTTATATACGAGCATTTTTGTGTTTTACATGCCATGCCTTTTTGTTTCCATTACGTGTGTTAGAGATTTACCTGGAGGGGATTACTTTTATTTACACTGTCCCGTGTCTTTGGAACATGGTGGGGGTAAGAGTGAGGTTGGGTGTGCACCATAAACCGGTTTAAGCTCCCCAGAGGTGTTTTTGCCACTGACCGTTCCAAGGCGGTGCCCCACTGTGTTCCTTTGTTTGTTCGTTTTGTCCTCATGTGTTGGCTTTGTGTGTGTGCGCGTGTATGTATGTGTGTGTGTTTGTGGTGTGCACGTCTGCGTGCTGTAGGTATCGTTTTGGGGAGGCTGCGTTTTTGGTACGTGGCATTCCCTGTTTGATATTTGTCTTTGTTTTTTTGCTATACATTATTTCGATTTTAAAACATCTTTGTTTTGTAAACTTTAGATCACATATGATAGAACTTTTTCCTCGCTCATGTATGACGCCATATATGTCGTCACGCTGCTTTGTTTATACACGCCAGGACCGGAGATTGTAATACGTTTTGAGGAATAGTTCCATTAATGCGCAAATATTGGCGAATTATTCTGCACAGAGAATAAATTATCAACCCATGTGTGTGTAAATTAATCAAGACAGTTGTGCTATGTAACATTTCGTTTTGAATATGTTTTCAAATATTTGATCAAATTGCTCGATGCATGCATGGCGCTAAATATCACGTCGACGTGACATTAACATAATATCATTGTAATGATTTATAAGCATTGCTAGTCATATTAGAATAACAAATATAACATTTAAACTAGAGGGTCTTGATGGGCTTGATGGACCTAAATATTTCTCCCGAACGCTCTATGACAACAAGCATGATCTAGAGGGCATTGTTTCCAAGAAAAATGTTCTTAGATATTGCATTTTTGTTATTCAGAAATACTGGCTCACATTTTCCGGGTAAAGTTAAAAGGTTAAAAACTTCAGCTATTTAGTTAGGAGGTCACATACAGATATTTATAATCAAGTACCATAATGGTAAACTGACAAAGAACAAAAGAAGCCAGGTTTTTTTAACAAATCATATAGTCGTTAGGTATATGTTATATGCGATCATATTTGTGAATGCATATCAAAGCATCTACTCTGCATTCCGAAGAGAATACAACACACGTAATAAAAAGGAAAGTGACTCCAGTCGTATTGAATGCATCTAAAAATTACAGTCATTTCACTCTCGTTAAGTCAATAGGGAGAGCGCAGATCTACGGACCACTGAGAGTTCGATCGCGAGGCGTATGTTCTTCGTGACGATTTAATAGAAGACATTTTGTCTAAAATTATTCTTACTCCACCTCTTATTCATTGGAATGGCTGGCAGTTACTAGCTGGAAACAGGTAGTACAGGTACAGAATCCAAACATTGCCCGCCGTTATATATATATATATCTAAGATCTTCACTAAACACCTCTACCTCCAGCCCGAAACAAACAAACAAACAAACAAACAAACAAGCAAACAACAGCTACAGCAAAAACATAGCAAAGTAAAATATTTGAGATTGGTTTGTTTTTTCAAAATTCATCTTTTACTTGAGAAAGCAGCCAGACTTCTGCAAAATCCTCTTTATTTTGGCTGTTTTAAAAAGTGGTTAAAAGAACGATTCCTGTGATAAAAAGACTAATAACAAATGCTTCTTATCTAAAAAGATGAATAAGAACATCAAAAGTAACCCGATTTCTTTTGACACTCACTGAAATTTTAACCCCTTTGATACTTGGATGATACATACATGTAACCACAATTTTTTATATTATGCTAATAAACAATATAAGGAAGATTATTCAAATAACTCATAAATTATTTCAAGTACTTTCATATGTCAATTGTTTCATCAGTGTTCTCTTCTTTGGTGACCTTTGTAGTTTGCACCTTTTCGGTTTCACTCAGTTCTTCATATTTATGCAATCTCATTACTTTTATAGATTGAACAACAATATGTGATCATTAATGGACAAGTATGCAACGTATGAAAAGTCTATGCAATCCTTCCAGGAAGTCATTTTAAACAAATGTGATGCAAATTTATTTCTTCAGTTTAAATTCAATAGCTAACCAGCTATTTACGAGGATAACTATTTATAGACATATCTCCATAACGTCAGGTCTTCCGGTAATTGTAGTAAACACGTTCACGTGATTTGTTAAGGAAGCTGAATACCATTTGATATTTTCGAAGAAATCTATAAAGCTGAATATTTCTAAAAGCATATATATAAGGTAAGTTATCGTTCGCCTGTGTTTACTTTTTCAAAACGTTTTTGAGTTTTGCCCAGAACAGTTGCTGACCAGCAACATCCTCTGTCCATTCTATATACGTCGTCGTGTCAAACAAAACTTTTAAGGAATGATTCATATTTCTTCCATCAATTTTCTCTAAAAGAATGACTGCTAGTTCCGTTTCATCTTTGATTAGTTTAGAATGTGAAACTTTCAGTTCAAACATACACCATTCACTACGAGCAAATCCATTAGTTAGAACAAGAATGATCTTTTCGCTCATGTCTATATTTGTAACAATGTTGTCATTTATGAAAGCGCCCGGTTGAAAGTCCCTTTCATGAATACACAATTTCAACCCAACTTCATCTTCAAGAACAGGTAGCAGTCTGCGACGTACCCAAGCGGAATCTTCGGCTTCGTATCCAACGAAAGCATCGTACACAAAGTTATGTCCATTGATATTTTGATAATTCCTTCTCTTTCTTAACAAATAGATGTAATGTTTGATATTCCATCTATTTCTATAAAGTATAAGTACGGTTATACCTATAACAATAACACAAGGCGAGGCAATAATAGCAACCCAGATCCAAGGACCCCATGGATGACATTCTTTGTACGTGAAAGATATTTCAGACAGCTGCATTTTAGACTTTTCTTTTGGAAGTGAACATATGTATTGTTTTGGATATCTTGTGATAACTCTCTTTTTCTCACTATACTTTGTTTTCATCCAGTTGATTAGCCATTCCAGATTACAGTCACATACGAAAGGATTTTGACTCAGATCTAGTGACTGCAAATTATTCAGAACTGACAATGGAAGGGCCGACTCTTGTATATGTGCGATGTCATTATACCTTAAACTGAGATACTTCAAATGCTTGTTGTTCTTAAATGTTTCATCACTTAACGTTGTTATTCGATTCGACTGGAGATTGATTTCGACAACATTTTGCATATGTATCAAGATAACTTTTGGATCCTGTGAAATCTGACATGCAAAACACTTAAACGAACTGATGTTAGCAAGCGGGGAAAATAATGTTGAGAACTGCTGCTTAGTTAATAGTAGCATGCTCATAAATCCCAAACTTAAACTTTCCAAATCTGGCAAAAAACTAAACGTGTCTGTGAAAGATTCAAACACTTCTGTCGCAGGTCTAATATATTCAATTTGTAACTTTTTAAGAGATGCTGATTTGAGAGCAAATCGCTTGACTGTAAGACTGTTTGCGCTTAAAAATCGAAGCTCCAGTATTATAAGGCTTGGTAATTTTGACAAGAAGTTGTTTGGTAATACTTTTATGGGGTTTTGATCAAGTTCAAGCGTTTTCAATTTCAATAAACATTTTAAATTTTCGAAACCAATTTCGGTTATACCATTACTTACAACAGCGAGAATCTCAAGGTTGGGAAAGTAGCAATCGTTTTCACTTCCATCGATTGAAAAGTCTGGGAAAGACTTAAGTTTATTGTAATTAAGATATATATTTTTCAAATGCTTATTTTGAGAAAGTTTTATATTTTCAATATGATTGTCGTTAAGATACAAAGCGGCCAAACTGTTTAAACTCTCGAAGGAATCCATTGAAAGTGTTGTCATGTTGTAATATGCAACATCTAGTGTTTTTATCTGATTGGTTTTCATCAGGGAAAACAAATCTTTTTGAATCGTTATGGTGCTGACTCATTCCATCCATAACAAGACGGGAAAGAAGTTTCAAGTTAGACAAATCACCTAACATATTTTTCATATTTACGTAGTATATTGGATTGTGTGACAGATGCAAGTATTTCAAATTTTGAAACTTATCAAGGGCGCTTCAGGAAACGTTCTGAATATTTATATGATCCAGTTCGAGACTAATCAGGCTGTCCGGATCACTTATATTTCCAAATGTTTCAGATGAGATGTTTCTTAAATCATTGAAACTAAACATCAAATCCATAACGTGTTTTTCAGTCTTTGGAATATACGACAGGCTTCGATGACTGCAGTTAAGAACGTTCTGATTATGAATGATTCGTTCTCTGCATTCTTTCTTTCCTTCTGTCGAGATACTTTCTGTGACCATACACATCACTAGAAATAGTAGAAAACTCAATGTTCCTTCTGTCATCATTTTGATTCTGTAGGTGTCCTTGTTATCAGTTATTTTTTATTCTAATCTGAAATTGGGAATGAAATTTTTAAAAAAGGTAAGAAGACATATTCTCAGTTTAAATACAGACTGTTTTGATGTCGTTTGAATATGTGTCAAAGTAAAACGACGTCCTGGGATAATTGCATAAATATTGCATATAACCTCTATTGTTATGAGGTCACAAGGTCATATTTCAAGGGCATAGGTACATTGATACAGAAAATTGTTTTCGTTCAAAAACAAGAATACGCTTGGGCATAAGACTACCAAACCTTATATGCCGATAGACTTTGGATAGGAAATTGCCTAAAGTATTTTGTTAACTAGGATATACGTCAAGATTGAAAAAAGAGGTTTCCAATTAACACTGATATGTCACATTTTTAGGGGTTTTCGAGTCGAAGGTCAAATTCACAGAATATATCAGACTGACTACTCTCCATCCAGTCACTTCTGGTAAGCCATCAAGCGGGAATAAATATTGACTGTGGATAGGTAATGGCCCAGTGTGTTGTGGAAAATTAAGGTTTCCAATCACATTTTTAGGGTTTTCGAGTCAAAGGTCAAATTCACAGAATATATGAGACTAACAACTCTCCATCAGGTTACTTTCGTCAAGGCATCAAGCGGGAATGCGTGAACATTTTGTTCGAAAAGAATTTCAGTTAATTGAACTGAAATAACTTAAATAAGTAAGTAAGTATACGACTGGTGTTTTAACGTAAAAAAAGTGATTCGGCTACGATACAAATAGAATGCTTTCATACACCAGGAAATGACACTTTTGGTCAAATTTATTTGAAATAAAAGCTTGGCGAAAGGCACTGATATTTTACTTGGTAACAATATCTAACTTCTGGTCAGAGATCGGATCTTAAAAAATAATCTGAGCAATCTAAAGTCAACGATCAAAATGAAATGAAATTTAAATTGGTATGTTCATATTCTTATGAACATATTTCATTTAGTATTGATATTTTCTGACATGACATGTATTGCACGAATAAACATTTCCTACTTATAGAAGGCATATCATAAAGGCAAAAACAATTTTATAGAAAACACGATAATGAACCACAGGAAACCTGTAAAAAAATTCCGTTTGTTTTAAATTCTAAATGTTGACATAATTTACAAGCGGAAACGGATAAGAGATTCTTCTTGCTTATAGGTTACATTCTACCAATTCAATTCCTTATTTATTTCATATTAATAACAAAACATTCAGACCTCATTTTCAGCACTTTAGAGCATTTCAATGATATGAAAACCATATATGGTCATTTAGTATAACATGTCTTCTTATCAAAAATAGAAAAATATTGACATATTATGTTGAATATAAGAAAAATAATCTGTTCTGAGAAACATCACCCTCTAAAAATGCCCCCATGAAAACAGCCGTTTAGCAGTTACGCGTAGGTAGACATTTTTCGCAAAGAATAAAACTTATTCCAAGAAATTTACAATGAAAATGGTCTAGATCTATTCTCAATACTATAAGTAATAAACATAAGCCAAAAATTTAACTCTCACCGCCTCATGTCACTCATTATACCAGATTTCATCCATAGCATGGAACTACATTTTGGACTACTTCACATGTAACACTGAGTAGTCACTTCCGGTTTGGTGTAATCCGTCCTAATAAAGGATTGGCAAGTCTAATATTTTAAGCATTGCACGAAGATATATAACAACAGTGATATGTTTTTGTATTTTGAAAGAATGGTAAATTTCACATAAGTGTGCCTATTATTATTAAATAAATAATCAGTTTTTACTAAATAATAACTATAAAGTTTATATAGCTAGAAAAAATAAAATAAAGTAGTAATTTACAACTTAAGTTACCGGAAACATCATTTCTCTCACTATATATATTTCATCATGATTTAAAGGAGATCCTTGCTTGCGGTAAGAGATGAATTAATGATGTGATTATTGAGCATTATTGTATTTTCTATTTGACAATATGCAAAACAATAAATTAAGGAAAATAATTCGGACCATTGTTAAAACTAACATCATGTGTAATCGGAATTAAGTAAATAGTCAGCGTCAAGTCATTAAAGGGATAAAAGAAATTGTGAAAAAATACTAAAAGTAGATTTTTTAGATTCATGGAATAACGCTATGCTTATCTTTAAAAATTCCATGTAAGCCGCTTGATGAATACATCTGCGTATGGATCTGAAATGTTTTGGTTATTAATACATAATTAAATGCTGACTACTGTTCGACCCTAAGTCAGAACTCGCGATGCATTTTAACTACTATAATTGAGCAAGCTCAAACAAACCGTGCTTCTAAACTTTTACTTTTATTCACATAGTTTGATTATTTTATTGAAGACCTTTGAAGTTTCCATTTTTTCTGTTTCTTTTTAAAAATTACAATGGCAATATTCACGTGCCTTGTGACGGCCGTACTTTAATTTGGTGCTGTTTTTATTTTCTGATAATTGAGATCATTCAATATCTATTTTATGGAATTACGGATCAGTCGGTCTTTGGGGTTTTGAGAGTGTTACATATGTTATTTTCTTTCTTTACTACTCAATTAAATCAAGTCTGCTGTTATTTTGCTTGATTTCTTCAATGTGTTCTATGGATTTTCTTCATGTTAACTTTGTTAGTTATATCCAGACATTTTTTACAAATATGCCATAGTTATTCAGGTGTATAATGAAGGCCTTATATTTTTTCCATATTTCTTATAAAACGAAAGGGTCATGATGACCATAAAACTTTCACAAGAGTTTTTATATTTAAGAAATAATCTATATCAAAACCATGTTTTAACACTTTTTATACACGATTGGCGGCTCAACGTCGAACGTAATAATTTCACGATGGCGCAGCCTAGCCAGAGTACAGCTATTTCGTACGACGCTGTTTTGCTATACATAATTTTGATTTCTGCGGATGTCTCTAAATTGCTTTTTGTACTTTTAGCATGTGTAAATGTTGAGTTCTGCTCAAGACGGTAGCATGCATTTCCACTACTGTCCATGAATAGGCTCAATTATAGAAGGTCTTGAAGGGTGTGATGGACCTAAATATTTCACCAAACGTTTAATGACAATAAACATGATCTACAGGGCATTGTTTGCAAGAAAAATGTTCTTAAATATTGCATTTTTGTTATTCAGAAATACTGACTCACATTTTCCGGGTAAAGTTAAAAGGTTAAAATCTTCAGCTTTTTATTTAGAGTGTCACAGAAATGACAAAGAACAAAAACAGCCAGTATTTCTTTTTAACAAATCATACAGTCGTTAGGTATATGTTATATGCGATCATATTTGAGAATGCTATCTGCATTCCGAGAAGAATACAACACACGTAACAAACAGGTGACTCCGGTCGTCTTGAATGCATTTAAATATTACAGCCATTTCACTCCCGCCAAGTCAATAGGGAGAGCGCCGATCTACGGACCGCTGGGGCGAGAGTTCGATCGCGACGCATTTGTTCTCCTTGACGATTTTATAGAAGTCATTTTATCTAAAATTATTTTTGACTCCACCTTTATTGGAATTTTTGGCAGTTACTTTCTGAAAACAGATTATTACAGGTACGTAATCCATACACTGCCGCTTTATATCTTAGATCTTCATTAAACAATACCTCCACTCCGAAACAAACAAACAAATAAACAACAACAACAACTACAGCAAAACAAAACAAAGTAGAATATTTGAGATGGGTGTGTATCAATGTTCTAAGGTGTAAAAGTATCCAGGCTTCTGTAAAGATCCTATCTATTTCGGCTGTTCTGACAATTGGTTAAAAAATCGATTCCTGTGAAGAAAAGACTAATAACAAATGTTACGTAACGCGAATTTTATAGATATAGACATTCACTGAAATTTTAACCCATTTGATACTTGGACAATACATACATGTAACTACAATTTCTTTTATATCATTCTGATGAGCCATATAGGGAAGATTATTCAAATAACTCATAAATTATTTCAAGTACTTTCATATGTTAATTGTTTCGCCAGTGTTCCCGACTTGGGTGACCTACGGAGTTTCTACTTCATTCAGTTACTAATATTCATGGAATTTCATTACTTTTATTATAGACTGAACATCGACATTTGATATTTAATGTTAGTTTCCGCGATATTTCCAGGACGTCAGTTTCAATTTCTAAAATATTCCATGTACACCGCTAGATGAATACATCTGCGTATGGCTCATGACTTGTATTAACGAGATGTTTCTTATAGTTTAGGATAATTTTAGAATCCTGCGAAATCTGTCAACCATAACATCAAAAGAATTAAAGATTTGTCAGAGGTGAAAAACAGTGTCAAGGACTGTTCCTTTGTTAATTTGAAACATGTCAAGACGTTCTAAGACTAAAATCTAAACGTTTTGTTGAAAGACATGAACATGTCTTAAGCTGAACCTCCGGACGCTAAATTCAGCTTTTTCAGGGGTATTGAATATGCTTCTCAATGATATATCTGAAATGACAAAATCTTCAAGATGAGGTACGACAAAATATGATACATATAAAAATGAATGTATTTAATGCATACAGGATAAAGAACGATTGTCAACAGTAAAATTCGTACTAAAATTTATAAGAAGATCCTTTTCAATCATAGAATGACCCAGCTTCGGCTGCAGCAGCGTTACTCTGTTATATATGAATGTTAGATGAAAAACCATGATCCCAGAGAGGAATAGCAAATTAAACAAATTTGAGTCCAAGTATTTATATTAGATAAAAAGTGGAAACTCCACAGGTTGCTAAATAAAAATGAAAATGTTGCAGGCTATTTATAGCTTTGCAATTGAATATTTTTGGTGATGGGTCATATCATAGAGTCCATTTAATGCCTTTGTAATAGACTACCGGTCAAGCCGGTGCTAGGGGAGTGAGAGGTGTTGCACTTTCCGATACCTATCATGAACTGACTCAATCAAACCGAGTTTGCTGTTAATTCGCTCAGTGGCATTCTAAAGACAGAGTATTCGAATTTACGGGCGCCAACACATTACAGATACTGCGATAAATAAATCTGGACCAAATTGTTCGAAACTTTAACGGGCTGTTAAACTAATCGACTGTTAAATTTTGATTCAAAATACTAGTCTTGGTGGGAAACACTAGTACGATATTATGGTTTTACTGTAAAGACATTTTGGTGTTCATAATCATTAGCTCATACCTTTGTTTTTCAAAGTTTTCTAAAATGTCGAAATATAACTCTAAAAGTTAATTAACTGTTAGCTTAATCGCCTGTTAAACTTTTGAACAACTGGGCCCAGACTGTCAAGCTGAATTCACTTTGTTGCGTCCTTTGCCTCCAATGGATTTTCTTACAGAATTGTCTTGATACACGAGGTGATAAGAGTCGAGCTAGTTGAAAAATATCAAGGGAAATGTTCAAATAAATTGCAGCTAGAAATGGAAAATATTATCTTACTGCAGTATCCAATAAAACCTGTAAGAAGATCCTTTAGAAGCATAGAATACAACTAAGCAAAATAAAGCAAACTCGCTTTCATTGTGTCTGTTCATGAGAGATAATGGAAAGTGCACCGTAGCACCGGCTTAAGCGGAACTCTATTACAATTTATTGACTTACCCTAAATCTATTTTCAATTTTTATCGGAATAATACTGATAAAACAGAATATTTCGCGAAGGACCTGTATCTCGCGACAATTATTCCTCGGATAAATGTTCACCAGTAGTATAATTCAAATTCATGTAGGATACCATTTTTATAATTCAGCGAATGTTAAACTTCGCAAACATACTCAAAATTTCAAATTTGCGAAATATTGACCTAGTGAAAATATGTGCTTTTTTATCAGAAAATTATTCTATTTAGCGAGACTACCCGTTTTTATTTAGTTGGACTCTTAATAAAGTTAGTGTCTTTCTATCAAAAAATTGTATTTATGTCGAACATTTTTACTAATCATTTTAAAGGAAAATAATTCAGTCATCATATAATTTATTGGAAAGTACTGCAGAAGAAAAACTGGGCGATTTGAAGAGCGCAATGTTATTCTGTGATAGAGCGAGTGCATATGTTTTAATGCAAAGCTAAGAACAAATAATTATATATGCATCGTGCAATAAATAAAGCAGTTTTTTTTAAATCACATCTATGACATGCTAAACCTTCCAAATAATCTTTTTTATATAGATTTTATTATATGGTTCTTAAGTCTTGTATTTTCATATATTTGATACGATGTTTTTCGTGTTCTGCTATTATTCTTATTGGTTGCATTCTTTGCCTCCAAAGGATCTTTTTACAGATTTTATTTACTATCACAACAGCAATCTTTAAGTGCCATGTGGCGGCTGTATAAAGTCTCCCCGTACTTGGATTCAGCGTTGTTATATTTTCTGGTCCTTTGGGATCATGGAGTCCATTCAACATATGTGTAATAGAGTTCCACTTAAGCCGGTGCTAGGGGGCGTGAGAGGTGTTGCACATTTCATTACCTCTCATGAACAGATTCAATCAATCCGAGTCTGCTATTATTCTTATTGGTTGCATTCTTTGCTTCCAAAGAATCTTTTTACAGATTGTATTACACAGTGCACGTCTTGATACTATTCTATGTTACATGACTGCAAAAGCTTTTATTTAAACAATCCTTTGACTTTGGAACATTGTTGTTAAAAAAGACTTATTTCTTTCCGTTAACCGGTTCAAACTCCACATAAGTGTTATGCGGCCGACTACTACAAAGTGGTGTTCATTTTATTCTAGTTTTCTATAAGTTTTACTTTGTCTATATATTTCGTTAATATATCTTTTAATCATAAACAAACTCATATGAACACGCCCGCCGGCTTAGCTCAGTAGGGAGAGCATTGGCCTACGGATCGCGGGGTTGCGATTTCGATCCACGGGTGGGGCGTATGTCAGCCGTGACGATTAGATAGAAAGCATTGTGAAATCATTCATTCGTCCTTCTTCTTTAATAGTTGATGTGGGGGAGTTGGCAGTTATTTGCGGAGAACAGATTTGTACTGGTACAGAATCCAGGGACACTGGTAAGCTGCCCGCCATTACATAACTGAAATACTGTTGAAAAACGGCGTTAATCCCAAAAAACAAACAAACAAGCATATTACTTGTCCCTCGTCGATGTGGGTTCGAACCTTAATCAAGGCGTAAAATTCTTCATGTGAGGAAGCCAGCTGGCTTACGGAAGGTCGGTGGTGTCCGCTCGTGCAGAAATAATGCACGGATGGGCACCTTGGGTCTTCCTCCACCACCAAACTGGAAAGTCGCCATGTGACCAAACTTGTGTCGCTGCGACATTAAACCCAACAAAATAAATAAATAAATTATATGTATCTCTTTATCATTGACAATTATGAATGAAAGTAAAAAGAACTGAAAAATATAACTGAAGTCTTTATTATGACATACATGAACTAGCAATAGATATCAGTTTACTGACAAAACAATATTTCATAT
This sequence comes from Mercenaria mercenaria, assembly GCF_021730395.1. Lineage (NCBI taxonomy): Eukaryota > Metazoa > Mollusca > Bivalvia > Venerida > Veneridae > Mercenaria > Mercenaria mercenaria. The sequence goes on from NC_069364.1 coordinate 1,782,413, forward strand.
AAATGGAGCAAAGATTATTCAAGGGTAGCTAGAACCAATCGACATCTCGGAAATTCTGGCTGTTCTGGCTAGCCAAAGTAGCCAGAGCAATTGACATCCTGGTTACTCGGCTACTCTGGCCAGCCATAGTGACCAGAGTTCTGGCTACTCTGGCTACTCTAAATAGCCACTTGAAAATAGTTATTAACTTGAAATTCAGTTTTAAACATGCTATTTAGATAGAAATGACATATGAGTCACGCCATGAGAAAATTAATAACTTTACATGTTTGCTTTGTAAATATGTGCTTTTTAAAGAGTTACTAGTCAGCTTCCGGTATGTCTGTAAACATCTTAAGATCAATGACAGTACAATTTCTGTCACTTAATGATATTTGACAAATTCCGACTGAAAAAGAGACGTTTAACTACTAATGAAAACATTTCAAAAATACGTGATTTGTTAAGGAAGCTGAATACCATTTGATATTTTCGAGGAAATCTATAAAGCTGAATATTTCTAAAAGCATATATATAAGGTAAGTTATCGTTCGCCTGTGTTTACTTTTTCAAAACGTTTTTGAGTTTTGCCCAGAACAGTTGCTGACCAGCAACATCCTCTGTCCATTCTATATACGTCGTCGTATCAAACAAAACTTTTAAGGAGTGATTCATATTTCTTCCATCAATTTTCTCTAAAAGAATGATTACCAGTTCTGTTTCATCTTTGATCAGTTTCGAATGTGCAACTTTCAGTTCAAACATACACCATTCACTACGAGCAAATCCATTGGTTAGAACAAGAATGATCTTTTCACTTTTGTCTATATTGGTAACAATGTTGTCATTTATAAAAGCACCCGGTTGAAAGTCCCTTTCATGAATACATAATTTTAAGCCTTCTTCTTCTTCAAGGACAGGTAGCAGTCTGCGACGTACCCAAGCCGAATCCTCGGCCTCGTATCCAACAAAAGCATCATACACAAAGTTATGTCCATTGATAAGCTGATACTTCCTTCTATTTCTTAACAAATAGATATAATGTTTGATATTCCATCTGTTTCTATAAAGTATAAGTACGGTTATACCTATGACAATAACACAAGGCGAGGCAATGATAGCAACCCATATCCATGGACTCCATGGGTGACATTCTTTGTACGTGAAGGATATATCAGACAGTCGAAATTTAGACTTTTCGGTTGGAAGTGAACATATGTATCCCTGTGGATATCTTGTGATAACTCTCTTTTTCTCACTATGCTTTGTTTTCATCCAGTTGATTAGCCATTCAAGGTTACAGTCACATACAAAAGGATTTTGACTCAAATCTAGTGAATGTAAATTATTCAGAAGTGACACTGGTAGGGCCGACTCTTGTATATGTGCGATGTTATTATACCTTAAACTGAGATGCCTCAAATGCTTGTTGTTCTTAAATGTTTCATCACTTAACGTTGTAATTCGATTAGATTGAAGATCTACTTCGATAACAATTCTCATACTATTCAAGATGACTTTTGGATCCTGTGAAATCTGACATGCAAAACACTTAAACATACTGATGTTAGCGAGAGGTGAAAATAATGCAGATAATTGCTGGTTAGTTAAAAGTAGCATACTTATGAAACCCAATTTTAAAGTTTCCAAATTAGGCACAAATCTAAACGCGTCATTGAAGGAGTCAAACAGGGCAGTTGCAGGTCTATTAAACTCAAATTGTAACATTTTGAGTGATGCTGATTTGAAAGCCAATGGCTTTAGTGTTAGATTATCTGTGAGTAAAAATCGAAGCTGCAGTATTTCAAGATTTGGTAATTTCGACAAGAGGTTGTTTGGTAATACTTTTATGGGGTTTTTATCGAGTGACAGTGCTTTCAATTTCAATAAGCATTTAAAATTGTCAGAAGCAATTTCTTTTATATCATTACTTACAAGAGCGAGAATCTCAAGGTTAGGGAAGTAGCAATCTTTTTCACTTCCATTGATTGAAAAATCTGGGAATAACCGAAGCTTATTATACCTAAGGTATAAGTTTTTTAAATGCTTAATTTGAGAAAGTTTTATATTTTCAATATAATTGTCGTTTAAAAATAAAGCTTTCAAATTGTTAAAATTCTCGAAGGAGTCCATTGAAAGTGTTTTCATGTTGTAATATGCAACATCTACAGTTTCTATGTTGTTTGTTCTCATCAAGGAAAACAAATCTTTTTGAATTGTTATGGTACTGATTCCATCCATAACAAGCTTTGAAAGAAATTTCAAGTTAGACAAATCACCTAACAGTTTTTTCATATTTCCGTAGTATATTGGATTGTATGACAGATGTAAATATTTCAGATTTTGAAACTTATTAAGGGCCCTTCGAGAAACATTCTGAATATTGTTATGATCAAGTTCAAGACTAATCAGACTGTCCGGATCACTTATATTTCCAAATGTTTCAGATGAGATGTTTCTTAAATCATTGTAACTAAATATCAAGTCCATAACGTGTTTTTCAGTCTTTGGAATATATGGCAGGTTTCGATGACTGCAGTTTAGAACCTTCTGATTATGAATGATGCGTTCTCTGCATTCATTCTTTCTCTCTGTCGAGGTGCTTTCTGTGACTAAAGACATCACTAGAAGTAGAAGAAAAAGTGATGTTCTTTCTTTCATCATTTTGATTCTGCCGCTTCCAGTTATTTTCTTTTTTTATCTGAAATAGAAAACGATGTTTGAAAATAGGTAACAGGTTAAAGAGAACGTTGTTTTGATTAGGCGTAAAAAAATGTTTGTTTCCGGTATCACGACCTACACTAAATTTTTGGCCCGACCCTAAATGTTTTTATAGCCTTGGAGAATTTTTTTTTAACTTTTGTACAAAAAGTTGCAAAACTGTCCTTTTTATGCTTTAAGCATGGCGAGTGATGTTAGAAATCAACTTATTGATACTCTAAAGGCATAAACCCCTTATTTGTATTCATTTTTCGACACAAATATATTTTCCGAAAAGTCTCCCTTAATAAAATAATAATAATAATAATAGTAATAATAAACATTCCGACCCACCTACCCTTACTTTTGTGAGCATGTTAGCTGAAACAAAGATTCTTCTAGGCCTTACTCATCGAAGAAGAATGAGATATTGCTATGAAACGCGTAGCTCGGTTATTCTTCATTTTCCCAGCACTGTTATAATCTGTATGTGTACATTCTGAATATGTCACGTAGGTTTTCCCCAACTCCCATGCAAATATTGCAAAATGCAGCATATTAAGGCCATATTTCCATAGAAAATAGCTAAATAGGTTTGACACTGATTAAACATTAAAGGTTTGGCGGAAGTCTGCTAAACTGTGTAAATATTTGTCGAATAAAGGACCATATATCTCCCTTAAAAGTCTCTGAAGCAGAACATGCTGATAACGGTCTGTTGGAAATACGACTAATTATATGAGAGAAATAGCTTAAACAAAATCACAGTTGATGAATCAAGAGCAAACGCCGAGCCGGAACCTGCCCATGAAATGCGAAACAATGCTTAGCGCTGATCACTTTTATTAAGTTTGGTGTAATTCCTCCTAGTTGCAATAGAGCATTTGCCCGTCCGGGCAAGGTAAAATACGACAAATGAAGGACCATAACTCCGCTTAAATCACTTAACCAGAACATGATGATGAAATGTATGATTCATCTTGCCACTCCTGTTAGGTTTTGTAAACATCCGCTAAGTAATATAAGAAACACTGGCCAAAAACATCATAAAATTTGATAATTTAAGGGCCATAACTCCGCTGAAAATCTTTAAAGCAGAAAATGTTGACAATATACACAACATGGCCTGGCAATTATAACTCTTGCGAAGTATTATATAAATCTATCCTGGTGTCAGAGGAGTTGCATAGACAATATCTGTGACAGATAGACGTACAGACAGACTGATGGACAGGCAGACAGCACAAAAGCTATATGTCTTCCACCACATGTAGGAGACTGAGTAACAACGGCACAGCTTAACACATGTAACTTTCAATCTGTTATACTGTACTATAGTTAGTCAATTACTAACTTAGTTCGTTACCCGGGTGAAAACAAATAAGCAAAGGGAAAGCTTTCCAGAAGCATGTGCCAAAGTGAAATGTTACAGTGATCTTCGTATGGAAAATGGTTTACCATCAATAACTAAAGGATGTTTCAAACATGTAAAAATATGAAAATAAAAGATGTAACTGAATTAATTGTAATTTAATTGCATTTCCTGATTAACTAAAATGACGAAATGAAAAGTTCACAGCTGTTTGTAAACTAGCACAAAAATACAGTCTCTATTTATACTATATACGGGCATAAAAATCAGCTTCTTTTGCGCCCGTTTACCTAACAATATTAGAGACTGAGTGATGTACTCTCAAGGGCACACATTTCAAGACATAAAAGTTTTTTTGTGCAATAATGCAATTTGGGAATTACCTAATTGAAATCAGTTTGTGAGTGTATTATCATACGCATGTATATCAGTTTGAAAGATTACTTTGAAAGTTTAAAGACACAAAAATATAATAGAAATTGCAACTTACTTAATCGGAAACGAAGACAGCGTTCTCCATCTATGTTTTAAATGCCTGTACCACAGGAAAATGTGTGATAATTTTTCCCACTATATACATTCAGTCAGGATTTCAAAAAGATACTTGCTTGCCGGTAGACATGAATTGGTAATGTGATTATGAGTGTTATTATAATTTCCATTCAAGACACTTGTACTATGCCCCAACGATGACTTAATGTTTACAAACACGACTATTAATAAATGAAATTGAAACATAGGGAAATCAACAATTTTCTAACATGTTAAAATATAAATATTTCTAATTTTAATTATCTCAAAGGTAAAGCATACTCTCCATGTTAAACCGATCTTTTGCCGTGTGGGTTCGAAACTCAGCATCGAAATTTATTTTTTTATGTTTGCATAAAAGATTTATATTACTTCATGTGCTCTGTGACAACACGACAGAATGATATCTAAAGCCGATATGGCAGATGCGAAAGGTTAAGCATCGTATCAAATATGATATTGATTTAATGCATGCACTTAAGCGAATAATGAGTTTGTTTGTTTGGAGTTTATCGTCGTTTTCCAACAGTGTTTAAGTCAATAATGAACATAATATTATGTTACATATAAAGATACGCAAATACCATCAAGGAAAGAAACGAAAATACGGAAATAAAACGACAACAATTGGGATAAACACAAAAGGAGAAACATCTTAATAAAATCCTCATGAGGATTCGAAGTAACAACACGATTTGCTTATACCCAATTGTTACCTGCATTTTACTCGACTGAGCTATGTTGCAGTATACTAACTGGATAGTTAAAATGAAACAAATACTTATATTTACTTGTAAAGTAATGTGCAAGCATTATAAATTGTAATTTTATCACTTTTCATAAAATGGACTCGCGGGAATCACGCTATCAGGGGGGATTAGAAATAGCAAATAAACAATACACGACGATATGCAAACACTTAAATCAAGGAAATTAATTCTTCATTGTTTATATTTTATTCTAATATGGCTAACAATGCTCGAATCATCACAACGATGTTATGTTGACGTCACGTCAACGCGATATTTCGCCATGTACGCACCAAGAAGTAGCCCTTTCAAATTTCATGAAATAATTTACTTAATAACATACACATACTGAATTTGTTATTCGCATTGCTGAATAATTCGCAATAATTTTCGCTCGAACTGAATTCTGCCGCAAGACGTATTACGTATTGGCGTGTTTTACGCCATGCTTGCGCGAAGAAACAGTTTTATCAAATTTGATATAAATTTTACAATAAGAAACATATTAGAATCGAAATAATTTATAGCAAAACAGTGCTTTATCACTTAATATACACTCAGGCTGTTATACGTCGCCCGAAATAATTTGACTCGGGCCGCGCCCTCGTGAAATTATTACGCCCGATGTATAACCGCCCATCGTGTATAAATAGTGATAACGCACTGTTTTGCTATAAATTATTTCTTAAATCAAGAAAATTAAGTAAGTAGTCAGCATCAAAGGGTAACAGAAATTATGAATACCGGCATGGTCAGAAATACGATAATTAGGATAATGGAGACCATTCAATATATAAATCAATAGAATTCCACATCAGTCAGTACTTGGGATTGTGTGTGGTGTTGCACATTTCATTACCTTTCATGAATACTCAGTCAAACAGTGTCTGTTGCTATTTTGAGTTTTATTCACGATACTTTCGTTAGTTATATCAAGACAAATAGTGTTGAATTTATAAAATATTTATTCAAGTGTGTCTTGTTGGCCCTAAGTCTTTAATATAAGATGAGAGGGTCTTGATGACTATATATTCTTCACCAGGGGTAATATATAGTTATCTGTTGCCTGTGTATCTAGATGTTGTTTGTATATTATTTGCATATATAACATTTAAACAAGAGGTTGTTGTATGGACCTAAATATTGCACAAGAATGTCTTATTGCAAACTGCACTACCTACACGGCATTGTGTCTAAAATATCGTACTTTGTTATACAGTAATAAATATTCCCACCTCCTTAAGTTAATCCAACTGGTATTGACCCATATCTCAGCACAAGAAGCATACCGAGTAGGGCTGAGGTAGTCCTAGGAAAAAGGCATGTTGCCGAGGGTGATAGTTCTGTCATCATACGCTAACATCGACTGTATTCGTCCGATTCGTGTAATACTGATGTGTGCTAAACTGACGTATAGTGCTCCTCTTTTGAAATAAAAAACAACCATGAAATCTATGAATCTAGTTATTAAAAATTCATGTTAACTAATTCTCCAGTATTGATGGAGTGATTTTATAAGGTTTAGCACCATTTTGAATAGTTGTTGATTCAGATAATTTTTCATAGAAAAGACATTGTTATTTCTATACGGTTTCTTTTGTTCCAGATGGATGCATTTAAAGGGCAAAATTCAGTCTTCAGAATAGAAACTCACACTATATTAATGACAAGATCATAAGAACCCATTACAAACAAGTATACCAACATTCCACCAAAAAGAAATTAGTTGTTACAATACGTTAATTAATATCTCCTCATTCGAAAAAGAACAAGCCATCCTCACCAACTTCATTCTGGATCAGCAAGTAAGAGCAATAGAATGTTATCAAAAATAAGTTTGGAATACACAGACGTATAAAAAGACAATTAAAATCAATCTAACAAGCGTATTCTAAGTAATTAAGACGTTACAACTAGTGACACGGAAGAAATGAGAATATCGAGCCTCACTCAGGGCGTTAAATTCTTCATATAAGGAAGCCATCCAGCTGGCTTACGGGAGGTCGGCGGTTCTTTCTCCACCATCAAAGCTGGAAAGTCGCCATATGACCTAAATTGAGTCGGTGCGACGTTAAACTCAACAAAATAAATAAATTACATAAATAATTTTATAGATTAAACAGCAATATGTGATCATTAACGGACAAGTATGTAACCAACGAATGAAAACCACTGTATGTTATTACAAGAACCACTAGCTGCTCAATCAAATCGTTGTTTTTGTCGTGTTGAGCGACCTGTGGAGTTTCAATTTTTTTATTTTCTCAAGGCAGCTACTCGGGAATTTTCAGAAACGCTTTTCAGTGTTTCCCACTCAACTAGACGTTGTCAGGAACCCAGGCAATCCTTGCGTGTATCAGTGCTATACACTGGGCACGTTAAAGAACCAGGCTGTCTATTCGCAACGAGCTAGGCTAAGTTAGCCGGATAAGCCTGTATCTGATTTCTGATCTCTCTGTGTGGGGGCTTTGTCTAACTCTGTCCCTCTGGTCAGATCGCTCTGTGTCTGTACTAGTAGAGGATGAATTATGCGCCCTGCTTATGTGGCTGCATTTGAACTATGTAAAGCGCCTTTGAATGTGAAATTAATCATGAAAAGGGCGCTATATAAATCTGGTATTATAATATAATAATAATAATAATACAATATGTAAATGTATCGACTTGTGTTACTTTTTCCATTGTTCAGATGATGTCAGTCATCTATAAATTCATAGTTACGTTTCTACAAAATTTAGTTCTGGAGAGGATGGGTTATTTAAAATTTTTTTTCATATTTGATCTGTGTCTCATTATATCACAGTTTGGATTTACATATAATGTCATTGATCATTGTAAGATCAATAAAATATGAAAAGTAGATCCACATTGTAAAACCGAAAATAAGTCTAGGCAATCTCTCCAGGAAGGAAAGTCATTTAAGACAAGTTCGGTGCAAATTTATTATTTTCAATTTATTTTCCTTCTCTAACCAGCTATTTACGAAGATAACTGTTTAAAGGTATATCTCTATAACTTCAGTAACTCAAGTTATTATAACACGATCGGTATTGCACTCTTTTAAATTAGCGCATAATTGTTAATGATAAATCTTATTTGATTTACAGGAAATCCTGGTCAATTCCTATCCACATTATTGCTACAAAGTTGATATTAGCTATAATGGTAGATGTACATAGAAAATGAACTTCTGTCACATATTGAGAAAATATGCAGCCATATCGAAGTTCTTCCTGGAAATTCTGAGTTTTTTCGAGTCAAGTAAGTAATATGCAATACTTTTTATTTGAGTATATTACAAATCTTTCACAAAGGTAATAAATAATAAAAAGTAATAAAACATGCATTCAATATATACATTTACGAATCAAACAATGACATATAATACATAGGATTTCAGAACATTTACAGACTTTTGTCTTAAGAGGTCACATTAACAAAACTTGTCCATCTCAATTATTATTTTACCTCTATGTCTAGGAATAATTCATTCGCACTATAACAAATGCTTTTTGAATTATTTTAAGCACCTGTTCACTTCTTCAGAGCATTTTTCAGTTTTTCCCAGAACAATTCTTGACCTACAATATCCTCTGTCCATTCTATATATGTTGTTGTATCAAACAGCAGCTTCAGAGAATGATTCATATTCCGTCCATCTATTTTTTCTAAAAGAATAACCAGAAGTTCCGTTTCATCCTTAATCAGTTTTGAATGTGCAACTTTCAGTTCAAACATACACCATTCACTACGAGCAAATCCATTAGTAAGGACAAGAAGAATTGTCTCACTCTTGTCGATATTGGTTACAATATTGTCGTTTATAAAAGCACCTGGTTGAAAGTCTCGTTCATGAATGCATAATTTCAAGTCCATTTGACCTTCAAGAACTGGTAGAAGTCTGCGACGTACCCATGCTGAATCCTCGGCTTCATATGCAACAAAAGCATCGTACACAAAGTTCTGTCCATTTATAACTTGATAATTTCTTCTCTTTCGTAACAAATAGATGTAATGTTTGATATTCCATCTATTTCTATAAAGTATAAATACGCATATTCCTATAACAATAACACAAGGCGAGGCGATAACAGCAGCCCAAACCCATGGACTCCATGGATGACATTCTTTGTACGTGAAAGATATGTCAGATAGTTTTACTTTAGACTTTTCTGTTGGAAATGAACATACGTATTCCTGCGGATACCTTGAAATAACTTTCCGGTTTCTATTCATTTTTATCCAGTTGATAAACCATTCAAGTCTACAGTCACATACGAAAGGATTTTGGCTTAAATCTAATTGGTATAACTTGTTTAAAAGTGTTGTTGGCAAGGCTGACTCGTCTATATGTCCGATCTCATTATATCTTAAGCTGAGTGACCTAAGACGTTTGTTTTCCTTAAATGTCTCATCACTTAACTTTGTAAGTAGATTAGCCTGTAGACTTATATTAACTAGATGTTTCATGTGATTCAGGATAATTTTGGGATCCTGCGAAATCTGACAACTAAAACAGCTGAAATAATAAAGATTTGTCAGAGGTGAAAATAGCTCAGAGAACTGTTTGCTTGTTATTTGAAGCATGCCAATACGATATAAGAATAAATATCTCAAATTTGGCAAAAATCTAAAAGTATCATTGAATGACATAAAGATGTCTTTAGCTGAACCCCCAAACGCTAAATTAATCTTTTGTAGGGATTTTGAATTAAAAGCAAATGGTTGTATTCTTAAACTTCCTCCATTTAGGTATCTTAGTTTCAGATAACGTATTCTCGGAAGATCAGACAAGAGGTTATCGAATAAGATCGTTATAGGGTTTTTTCCTGCCTTAAAATCTTTTAACTTTTGCAAACACTTGAAATAGTTTGGACGAAGTTCTTTAATTTCATTGTTTTGGAGATATAGGATTTCTAGATTTGGAAAATAACAATCTGAAAAATTGCTATCGATAGAAAAGTTCGGGAATGATTTTAAATTGTTGTGATCCAGATATAAAGAATATAAATTTGTATGTTTAAACAGAGTGAGCTCTTCAATTTGATTGTTTCTTAGGTACAGAGATTTTAAGCTATTAAACGGTCTGAAACTGTCCATTTCAAGTGTTTTGATACTGGAATCCATAAATAAAAGTGTGTTTATATCATTTTCCTTCATCAACGAAAACAGGTCTTTTTGGATTTTTACTGTTTTAATCCCACTCATGTCCAAATGAGAAAGATAATGAAAGTTAGACAAGACACCCAGAAGATCTTTCATATTGCTGTAGTATATTGCATTATATGACAAATATAAGTATTTCAAATTTGGAAACATATCAAACGCACCCGAGGAAATATTCTGGATACGGTTATGATCCAGTTCAAGATCAACTAGATTTGGTGGATTGCTAATATTTCTGAATGTTTCTAAAGTTACATTTGTTAAACTATTATAACTGAAAATCAGGTTCTTGATGTAGCTTTTAGTCTGCGGAATATATGTCAAATATTGATGACTGCAATTAAGAGACATTCGATCATGATCGATCTGTTCTCTGCAATAATAGCCTTCGGGTTTCTCTGAATAAGGTCCACTGCCTTTGGTAATCTCAACCAACATTTGAAACAAAATGAAGATTGCTATTCTCCGTAAGTCCATTTTGATATAACTTATTCTGCAATGCGGCTATGCTTCTCAATGATACATCTGAAATGACAAAACATTCAATATGAGTTAACATAGAGAAAGCGGAAACGTCGCTCAGCACGACAAAAATGAAAATGTTTCTGCCTCGGTTTTGGTTGAGCCTATTCATAGACGGTAATAGAGATGCATGCTACCGTTCAAGCCCTTTGTATTAATTCAGGCTATTGGTAGTGTAATGCCTAAAGCAGTTAACTATATTGATGCCTTTTATGTTCTCATTTTTAACATTCTTTCAATATATTTTCTAGGATCTCACTACGTTTGTGCTGATCATAAGTTTGTAAATAGGTGGAGTTAACGACAGAAACGTAGATGCTTTTAAAAATATATTCTATTTTTACTTAATTCTTAAATATAAACCTTGTATCACTGTAGATTAAGTAGTATGTAATATAAATGCATGCTACCGTCAACGCACTCTGACCGCAGTTATAGCAGAACTCAGCATTTGCATATATTATATGTACTACAATACAATTTAGAGACATCTGCAGACACGTTGGTATTCATGGAATTCAATGATACATTAGCATGCAGTTCCATAAAAAGCGGCTTATGGTCCCCTGTTAAAATAATTGACTAGACCTATACGAGAAAACAATGAATCGAACTAAACAAACTAAATCTTAGAGACAGGATTCGATGTAACGAAGCCTGCACATCTCAGATACTGTGAAAATGCTGTCAGATTTTCAAACCATATTTGCTTGGTTGCGTCATTTGCTTCCAATGGATGTTTTTATAGGTTTGACTTTATACACGAGGTGATAAAAGGCGAGCTAGTTAAAATATATCAAGTACTTTATTAACATAAATTGCAGCTAGAAATGTAAAATATTACCTTTCTGATTTATTCAAGCCATAAAAACTGTTGAGCAATATTTTATCAGACAGTTATTCCATTTAGCGAAACTAAACGTTTTTTTATCATTTCCGTGGTCTCTTAATAAAGTGTGTGTCTTTTTATCAAACAAATTATACTTATGGCAAACATTTTGACTAACCAACTTTAAGGAAATTAATTTACTTCCTTTCGCTTGTCATCATATAATTTATTGATGAGTACTACAGCGAAAGCACTGCGCGACTTTAACGGCACAATCCTTATCTGCGATAGAATTAGTGCATATTTTTTCGGTGTAAAGCTAAACTATTTTATTACATATGAATGTACCCTTTTTAGCATGATATAAATTATAAAAATGATATACATGTATAAATATATTTGTTCTTGCTCTCGAGTTAAACTGAAAGGATCGCTGTTAATGATTTTTTAACACTAACACACAAGTTTAATTGACGCCACAGAAGCATATTTTTAAACTCTCAACCTAGCACAAAGTAGAGAGTTGATAAAAATATTTTGTGCATTAATTGCACATGCTTAATAACGTAAACAATAAGTTTTTTTATATAAAAGAAAAGAATTATCCATCAGTATTACTGCAAGGATTTAAAAATTAAAAGCACATATACATTTATTTTAAACCACCTGGAATACAATATGTCCTTTGTAAAACGTAATTTAAAAATAAAAATGGCTCAAAATCTAAAAGAAAAAGTTTCTTTAAAATTGTTCCCTTTATAATCCTAACAAGGAATGCTGTCTGCAGTTGTGCACGCGACACCGGTGTTTTTCATGCTTCATTTAGTCATCATTTTCGCATGTATAAGAACAGTTCAAAGCTGTTACACTTTCATACATTGTACCAACTAAAAGTACAACACATGAAGATGTGTTTTTATTAAATGTTCCTTAAGTGTTTTGTTGGAGTATCAAAGATTATCGAAACAATTCGTTTTAACATACATAACTACATCTGGTCAAGTAGAACAGCTATTGTCACTTTTAAGTGAAGCGAAAGTATAAAAGTCTATATCACAACGATGATGATCTTCGATTCGCCATTGTTTTTACAGCTAAATTAACTAGACTTTGCACTGACCGGTTTCTATGTACTTTATTTTTAAAGAGATGCGTACTTGCAAAGTCCGAGGAAAGACAATACAGACTTTTATCTATTTTTAACTGTTTGAAGAATAAGTGTATTACAATATTCAAAGTCATCTTAAACTAAATTGTCATATTGTTTGTGTCTTATCTAAAATGAGTAACATACAATTATTTTAGCTCTAAAGCCGTGCTTGACGATGACTTCAAACAATAAAGAAAAGCAATAACATTCGTAGTGGGTCTGAGATTGAATTGTTTCTTATCTTATTATCACAATGACAGAAAAATTGTGTTCTTACTTTGATCTTGCCAGGATAGCTTTTATACACCCTTTCAGAAACTTTAGATCATGGCGATTAACCAGGAGGTCAATTTGCACTCTGATCACCGATTCAAACTCCCAAATTGTGTTTTGCCACTGACGGTTACAATGCAATTGCTCCACTGTTATCCTCTATTTGTTTGTTTTGTCCTGTTTCTTTATTTGTCTATTTGATTAACTTTGTCTATGTACTTCAGTGTAAGTGTTATTCACACCCATACATATACTGCTGTAGGAATCCTTATCATGCAGGGCACAACTAACTCTGCCTTTGCGACTGGTATAGATCTTGATCAGACTGCATATCCGTGCAGTCTGATCAAGGTCTGCAATATTCACCATTCAATCACTATCTTTTAGGTAAGCACCCCTTTTAACATTTAATGGCACTGTCCAGACATAAAGATGGACAAGTTCATTATATAAATTTAGTAGGATTAGGGTTAATATTTGGGAGGTTGCATTCTTGAAACAGCTATTCTTATCAGATTTTTTATTTCAATCATTCAATACTTTAGATATGAATTCTGCTTCGCTTTTTTCTCTTCAAACATATTTTTAAATGCAGTATTGTACACTTTTCTAAATAGAAAACCACATTCATTTTATCTCATACTTTATCATTACAACTGGAATAAGTGCATTCTTAGAGAAATACAAGCGCTAATAGTCCTTGTTCGGCTCCTGATACATTTAAATAACGCTTTACGTCCGAGAAGAGTCTTTTGCAAGAAACAATATGTGTTTTAGGCAAGTGAATGTACGTGATCATCACGAATTTTAGTCCGATTACACGCCTAATGATCACGTTGCCACAAAACATCTACATCCGGCCTATTTTCGTCACCTCAATTTGTTTATTTCTCAACAAAATATATCATTGATTAAAAAGGAAATGACGAAACCACTGCCTGGCTCATGCATGTCATACCATTCCCTGTAACTTTCCAGACACCGAACACAAGACCACCAGCATTCATTCGCTCTCAAAGTAATTGATAAATTCGTTTATTATATCTCAAGTTAAGGTAAGGGTTAGGGTCAAGATAAAATTTCCATAGACCCAATTGGGATTAGTTTTAGAGGTGGATAATCAGATTTTGGCCATGTAATGGATTTGTTCGAAACTTTAGCATCTGATCATTTACACTCATTTATGTTCACTTAACACTTAATACAAATTATATTTTCACTGGAGGTATTTTTAAAATTTCATTTTCCTATCCTGGTTGCCCAACCAAGATAGAGTTATTTTATCATAAGTATAAATTTGATAAACATACTTTGCCTAAGGAAATGTATAAATATTAGACATATTGTAATATAGTTGTAAAATATTTGCATTAAAAATTATGTATTTAGATGGAATTCATTAGAAACGCAAGTTTGAAAAATTATTATTACCTCCCTTTGCCTATCTTGGTTACGCAACCAAGATAGATTGGAAATAAATGAATTCAGAAGCTACACACAGCTTTTAAACTTGCATTTTGGTTCAGATTGTTCAATAGTTGATATGTCTATCAAATGCAAATGTAAAACTAGACATTGTATCGAAATAAAAAGAAATACCCAGCTTTTTATATACTTTCATATTAACGGGGAGTAATTACAAAATTTTATAAAAATAATAAAATATACATTTCAAATAGGAATCTAACTCATTGTAATCGGTCTTTTTGTTCCTTAAATAATTCTCTACCAGAATATACAAAAAGTAAAAAATGTCATTAAATGTTGATTAAATGTGATTGACCACCTTCAAATACTACATCGCGAATACTATAAAGGTATTATAATTGTTTTGAACCTCACAAAGATAAACAATTCAGTGACTGAGAAGACGTTTTTTTTTTCAAATAACACCTCGCCGTTATTCGTTTCCAAGGTCATGTGCCGTCAAGGGTTCCAAGAAAATAATCAGGCAGTTGAGACGCTTGTAAACATTTCACCTAAAACTAATGAGTCCTTCCATTTCGTAAAAAACAAACGTTGCAATTGACGATTCTTAATGCCACCTATTTATTTTGAAAATATCTCAAGTTGTGATTTTCGGTATGTAGAACAAGTGAAACAAAGCAGTCTAAAAGACAGCTTAATCCCCCACCTCTGTTATGGATAGTGAAATGGTAAACCTTTGACCTTTAGCTGTGTCCTTGACCTTGAACTGACATGGCTGACTCATAAATTCTGCACAACGCCTTGATGAGGTGATCATTTGACCCAAGTTGCATGAAAATCCTTCAAGGGATTTAGGAGATACAGAGCTCAAGCCTTTGACCTTGAGTTGTGGCTTTTAACCTTGAGTTGACATGGCTGACTCATTAGTTCTTGATGAGGCGATCATTTGACCCAAGTTTGATGAAAATCCTTCAAGAGGTTTAGGATATACAGAGTGGACACAAAATGGAAAGCTCAAACCTTGCACCCTAAGTTGTGACCTTGACCTTGAGCCGACATGGCTGACTCATAAGTGATGCACATCATTTTGATGAGGTGATCATTTGACCAAAGTTTTATAAAATTCCTTCAAGGGGTTTAGGAGATATAGAGCGGACACGAAATGGAAGGCTAAAACCTTTGACCTTGAGTTGGGACATTTACCTTAAGCCTGCATGGCTGACTCATGAGTTCTGCACATCACCTTGATGAGATGATCATTTTACCCAAGTTTCATATAAATCCTTCAAGGGTATTAGGAGATACAGAGCAGACACAAAATGGAACGCCCAAACCTTTGATCTTCAGTTGTGACATTGACCTTGAGCCGGCATGACTGACTCATAAGTTTTGCACATTGCCTTGATGAGGTGATCATTTGGTCTAAGTTTGATGAAAATTCTTCAAGGGGTTTAGGAGATATAGAGCGGAAACAAAATGGAAGGCTCAAACATTTCACCCTAAGTTGTGACCTAGACCTTGAGCCGGCATGGCTGACTCATGGGTTCTGTACATTGTCTTGATGAGGTGATCATTTGATCCAAGTTTTATAAAATTCCTTCAAGGGGTTAAGGAGATATACAGCGGACACAAAATGAAAGGCTCAAACCTTTGACCTCGAGTTGTGACCTTGACCTTGAGCCAACAAGGCTGACTCATAAGTTCTGCACATCGTTGATTATGTGATCATTTGACCCAAGTTTCATGAAAATCCTTCAAGGGGTTTAGGAGATATGGAGCGGACACGAAAGTGTTACGGACAGATGGACGGAAGGACGGAAGGACGGACGGAGACCATTCCTATAACCCCCCTCCCCCTCCGACCCCACCACTTGTGGCGGGGGATTAATAAATACTATAGGTGTTCGTTTAATTTCATATTAATTACTAATTTTGTCTGTTTTTTGTTAACAATGTATAAATCGATATTATTTATACATATCTTAACTGCAACTAAAGTCTACATGCACACTGTGTACTAGTTGAATAACAGCTATATAAATAATGAAAAAGGGTTTGAAAGTTACAGCTTTCATGTCGTTCGAGCTTATCACATACTGTCAAATGCACATAAATTAGGTGGTTATATATATAAAAAGAACTTTAAGTAATCATTTATTTTTACCGTCTATTGTCTCTTTTTTTTTAACAAATGGCTGCTAATTCCATCTCATCATCAAATAAATTAGCAAAAGGTTGCCACAATGAAGCATATGATGTTTTTTATGTGCTATAACAGCCGTTAAACGGTATGCCCTACCTACTAAACCTGTTTGTTTTTCAATATCCAGCATTTTCATTAAATTTTGTACTTAATATTTGTCCATCCGTTGTCGAGAAGGCAATTTCGTATCTAAACCCTTCATGTGTTAGGTATTCGCCTGGTGAATACAACTTTTATTTACACTGTCCTGTGACTTTACCACCAAATGACCTCCGAATCATCCTATGAATATTGACAGACAAATTGATATTTAATTCTTTAACGGAAACAGTTTGCAGTCTAGATCCCTAAAATATAAGGGACTGGTAACTGATCACGGGCAATAATTCTTAGAAAGTTGACGACTGTAGGCCAAAGAGGACTTTAGTTTTTGAGCGGAAATGGAAACCTTTTTGAGTCTCGAGGTCACTATAACCTTTACTTTCCAGCTACTAAACCCCCAAAATAACAGGATCGTTTGCTAACTACAGGCAAACATCACATGAAGTTTGACGACTGTGGAATAAGTCTTTCTTTAGATATTGAGTGGAAACTTTCTGTTTCAAGGTTTCTGTGACATTGACCTACACAGTTACGCTACTCATGAAAATAATGCTTCTTGTGTTCACTCGGTGAAAGATATTTTCTTCATGTACATTTTGGTTGGATAAAGTTATTACGATCAACGTATCAAAATTGCAATGCATTGGTAATCTTTAAGTCAATTCTGTGTTATGATTTTATAATATGCTTTCATATGTGCTATTCAACACCAGAAGTCCTGAAACAGAAAAAAATATACATCTTATTCCTGCGCGTTTCTCTAGCAATTCAATGAACTAGGAAGAAAAAGGCGGACTTATAAAATAACAAAATAAAGTATTTAAATGAATCAAATCAAACACCAGATAAAATACAAGTTGTGTTGATTCATTAATCGGAAGCTGAGATACTTAAAAATCTAGGGTGACAAAAATAACTTAAAAAAGTATTATAATCTTTAGACCTAAATAAAAATATTTATCTTTTGGTCAATCTCCACACTGGACTTCTACAGACAGTTGTGCTGACTGTTTAATACTTAATACCAGGAATCTAATTAATTTCCGGCATTATTTATATTTACGGTTACTAGACATTATTCTAGGTTTACAGAAAAATGGTGTTACGCCATCAATTCCGGTTAATTAAACATGCAGAACTGACTGAAACAATGAAACATCGTTCCAAGGTCCGAGTGGTTCTCATTTAGTGACTAATGTAGTCTCCCTTTTTAGAAAACATGTAGACAATGAAACTGAAACCGCTGTAAAACAATACTAATCATTCAGGATAATGTGACATTTGAGATGATGTATATAAAGTCGTTTATTATTCATAGACATGTTTTGCAATGTGTTACCAAGAAATGATTAACATTTTATTTACTGTCGTATCATTCGCAGACTGATTGCCGTTTTCACCTATATCCAAAATTAGCGTTATTATATTAATATGATCAACTGACATGCTATTCTGTATGATAAGTAGCTGACGCTGGATTAACTTCCTTAAATCTCTTGACTCTACATGTCTAAACAATCACTAGTGAGTGTATCTGCTAAGACTTTTATATTTTTAAATGGGTCTTACAAAAACTCAAGCACACGGCCCAACGTTTCTTTACCGGAATAATTTTTTTCCGATACACATAATGCCTTTAAAATATGATTTAATAAAATTCTTCATGGTAGAACAACATTTGTTTCAAACGTGCAGAACTACCTTAAGCTTTGACTTGAAGCTAAGGAGTCGGTAGCTGGTACGTGGCCTTGACACTTAAGTAATGGACACGTAACGACGAGCAGCAAACTACGTATTTTCCGAACGCGATATCGCCAATTTCCGGCTTTTATAGAAAGTCATGTGCTCAATGAGCTGCATTTACACCCGAAATATTCCGAATTGTTGAGTGTCATTATGGGTCTACAACCTGACATCATAGAAAAAATCTACTCTTAATAGAAAAATATATACGTATGTTTAACACTTTGTATACATAAACTTCTTCATTATGTAACAGAAAAGTATGTAGCCCTTTTTACCCAATTTATTTGTAATACAAGCTATTAAACATTATATGTTATATGTATTATATAAACTATGATACAAATATTTTCACTGCACTATATGTATATTTATGTATAGTATAAGCTTATTAATGCAACATTTAATAAAATATAGTATGTATTACCAATATCATTTACAAATTTAACAACCTCTTTCTCGATTTACCGCTGGTACCGCGTTATAATGTTACTGGGTGAGGTATCGCGACACGTCACAAAGGGTGTGATATTAGAGTGTGATAGCACTATAAATTTTGAGCTACAACTAGACACCGTCGTTTATATGACTGAAAACTTGTTGAACGTTAAACCTGTACACACGCTACTCACAACAACCGTACGTACATACGCACTCACGCATGCACGCTCGTAGGCACACACGTAACCTGGCTCCCTGGCTGCATGGTTATTTTTATATAAATAATGCTAACATTTTATAATAAAATTTTAAGCCTCTAAAATAGCACATTTTATCTGATGGCTGAACCATACATATTCGGAGCCAGGGGCAATACAAAATATCAATGTAGAAACAACCTGCTGGAGTAACGTCCCTCTTAATGAATAAAATATAATATATGTAAAGAAGAACAAACATAGGGACTGGAGCCAGTCTAGCACACACGTACCTTCCCCCGTTTCGTTTTATTTATAAGATTTATCATTGATATGTTGTTGTCAATATCAATACTGTAAAATCGTTTATTTCCGTAAGCATGACGTTTGAAAATGTCTATTTCATTTATCAGTTGGTTCAGAATTGTATAAGTTTGTTGTGATTAAATTTCGTGGATTGATGCAAGGACAAAATCCACAAAAATATTCCCCATGAATTAGTATCATTTCACAGTAAGTATTTTCTTGTGCTTTTTGATCACTCAGTCCATTCTAAGTTTATGTATGATAGAATTCCGCATCAGCCAGGGGTAGGGGCGTGAGAATTGTTACACATTTTTCATAACCACTCGTGCACAGACTTAATACCGTCTGCTATTTTTTTTTTGCTTTGTTGCGCGCTATACTTCGAACGCATCTTCTTATACATTTTATCACGTGTAACATTTTATAGGCTTCACTTCTTAAGAACATTTTTAAGTTTTGTCCAGAACAGATCTTGGCCCACTTGATCCTCTGTCCATTCTATATAAGTTGTCGTATTTAAAAGAACTTTGATAGAATTTTTCATATTTTTTGCATCTATTTTCTCTAAGAGAATAATCACCAATTCTTTTTCTTCTTCAATGAGTTTAGTATGCGCAACTTTCAGCTCGAACATACACCATCCACTACGTGCAAAGGAATTCGAAAGAATCAGAATCATTTTCTCACTAGCATCTATATTGGTAATAATATTGTCGTTTATAAACACTCCTAGTTTAAAATCTCGTTCATGAATGCATAATTTCAACCCAATTTCATCTTCAAGAACCGGAAGTAGCCTATCGTGTACCCATTCGGAATCCTCTGCTTTATAGGCAACAAAGGCATCAAAGACGTAGTCATTTCCAGGTATTGCCTTGTAGCTTCTTCTTTTTCGTAACAAATAGATATAATGCTTAATATTCCATCTATTTCTGTAGAGTAGAATACCGACAATGGCTATCACAATGATACAAGGCGAAGCAATAACGGCGGTCCAAATCCAGGGACTCCACGGGTGGCATTCTCTGTAGGTGAAGGTCACTTCTGACAGCTGTTTATTAGACATTCCAGCCGGTCTGAAGCATATATAGCCGTGTGGATAATTTTCGACTATTGTCCCTTTTGGTTTACTTTTCAGCCAGTTAATAAACCATTCAAGTTCACAGTCACACACAAAGGGGTTTTCACTGAGATCTAACTGATGCAATTTTCCTAAAAGTGTTCTTGGAAGAGCTGACTCCTTTATGTGGCCAATTTGATTATATCTTAAATTGAGAAATTTCAAATAGTTGTTTTTCGCAAACGTTTCGCCACTTACTGTTTTAATAAGATTGCCTTGCAGACCAATATTACTTACAGAATTCATATTATTCAAGATGAATTTCGGATCCTGTGAAATCTTACACGCGAAACAACGGAATAAAGTGAGATTAGTGAGGGGAGAAAATAGACTTGCTAATTGTTCACTTGTTACTTCTAGCATGTTGATTCGATATATTATCAAACGCTTCAGATTTGGCAAAAACTTGAATGTGTCATTGAAAGAAACGAAAACATCTCTAGCTCTACTTCCTAGTCCGAACTTCAGCTGTTTGAGTGATGTTGAATTGAAAGCAAATGGTTCAATCAATAAACTTCCTGCTCTCAAATACCTCAATTGTAACAAATCAAGATTAGGTAACTCTGACAAGACGTTGTTCCGCAATACTTTAATAGGATTTTGACCAAGTTTAAGATTATGTAATTTCTGCAGACATTTGAAATTGTTCGGATTAAGAGCATCTATACTGTTGCTTTGGACATTGAGAACTTCCAAGTTTGGAAAATAGCAGTCTGAATCATTTCCACTCAATGAAAAGTTAGGGAATACTCTTAGAGTATTGTGGTCAATGTATAAAGACTGCAAATTTTTATGTTTAGATAAAATCAGCTCCACAATTTGATTGTCTCTAAGATAAATACTTCTCAAATTGTTAAAATTTCTAAACGTGTCCATTGAAAATTTTGTCAACTTGTAGAATTTTACTTCTAACGTTCCAATTCGATTTTCTTCCAGTAGTGAAAATAAATCTTTTCCCAGAGTGATAGTGGGTACGTCGCTCAATCTCAAGTGCGAAAGAAATTTCAATTTTGCCAAAGAGCCGAAAAGATCTTTCAAGTTGTTGTAGTCTATAGGATTGTTTGATAAATACAAGTATTTCAATTTTGTAAACGTAAGAAGAGCATCTGATGAAATGTTCTTAATGTCGTTGTGATCGAGCTGAAGCTCTATCAAATCTCCCGGGTTGCTGATATTTGTAAATGTTCCCGACGTGACATTTGTTAAAAAATTGTATCCAAATATCAGACTTTGCACGAAGGTCTCGGTATTTGGAATATAGGTCAGGTTTTGATGACTGCAATTTAAAGACACCCGATGATAGATTTGTTGTGTTTTACAATTTGTCTTCTGATCTGTGTCGATATAGGTTGCGCTGACTTCTGCTATCTGTTTCAACGTTAGAAACAACATTGTCAAGTAAATTGTGTATACTCTATGTGTTTCCATTTTCACCAAATTCTCGTGGATATATTCTCACTTGTAAATATCTGAAATACATAGGTTTCTAATAATGTTTTGTTGAACAAGTATAATGATATTAGACAGAAAAAGAGGAACCTCCACAGGTCGCCAAACACGACATTTTACCGCTCAATTTACCAAAGTCTGTTCATGGTCTGTAATGGAAACACGGCATCTAACCACAGGTTGAGCAGAACTCAATATTGACACATGTTACATATCATTTTAGTGAAAGCCTCTAAAAACACCATAACATTTAAAGGAATAAATAATAAAAAGACCAATAACACCCCCACCCCCAGAAAATTATAAAAGTTATTTTGCATACCTTGCTGATCATTTAACTGAATTTCCAAATTACTTTCAAGCACTTTATTCTTAACTTCTCCGTGATATCTGAAATGTCTTTGTTACTGCATGATCAAAAATAGGCTATTTCACAGACAGTATCAGTATTTTACTTCCTGTTCTTGATTTTGAATCAGCATGCGTCCCGCTTCAAAATGTCAATATTTTCCTCAAAACACTCGAGGGCATGACGGGTTATGTTACGTGTATAAGTTGTATTCGTATGAAGATAGCCGCTTTGTGATCATTAATCCATTTACATTTTGTTTAGGGTTAAGTATTAAAATACAAGACCAGGAGCCGAAGTAGACAAAGATGTACTTGTAGATTTGTTTTTTGCTAAATGTATAAGTTTTTTTAGCTAGTGGCTAGATTCAAGAGCAGAAAAGAGCACATTCCTCTTTTTAAAGATTAATGATATGCTCAAATTTCATATTTGAAAACGTCTACATCATTTGCTCAGTAATTATGTAAACATGTAATAACATGTCTGCGCAAAACAGAACTAAACATTATTTTAAATCACGACGCGCAGATAATGATTCATAGAATAGTTGTTACTAATGTCTCTGCTACGGTGTTCCGTTAGGGCCAACGGGAAGCGCGAAACTATGGCGGAGAAGCGCGAAATCTGGTCGCAAAGGTAGAATCAATCCTGCCCAGTATGATAAGATAAATAGAATTAGTAACTGAACAAGATGTTGTCTCGTTGAAAAAGATTGCCAAAAATAAAAGAAGTCCTTATAATCAACCATATTATGGCGACTGTGCAATTCTTATAATAATTGACACCACTCACCACTGCGTGTATTTTCATCATGATCTCGAGTGTTTTTTGTCGTTAACCATGATAAAGTTTCCTGCTTTTACTGATTGAAAATGTAGGACTTGCCATGTCCAAGCACAAAAACGAAATAAGTAAAATGTTTAACGCAGACGTTGATAGTTGTAAGTAAAAGTTCATTTTGTCGTCTTTGAAAGATCTGTAGGTTGGGTTTTATTTTCCATATTGATTTATATAGCTTGCATGTTCCAGTTTTTTCTACTTACATAGAATAATTTTGGCAATTTTTTCCTGGCCAGGAAACTCCTTTTATATCCGTCTTCAGGTCAATATTTTTGTACATCGGATAGATATCGTAAAAAGACATCTGGCCGATATTGTTTTGGCCATCATTTCTAAGCTACACCAATATCTTGTCACATACTTGACAATTGTCACTTTTTTTCATATATCAGTCATTGCATCGACATTTTTATGCGATGTGTATCCCAGTCCACTCCAGGCTACTGTCTAATACCTGTTTTTTTTGTGTTAAAGTTTTTAATCAAACGTTTCTTCAAGACTGATATGAGCTGCTCTGCATGCCAAACGGTTTGTACTAAATTTGCAACCAATGTTATATCAACCTATGTTATATCAAACATATGGCTTAATGCTTTTCAACTGTAACATTAAAGGTAATATTTGTTATTCTTGTATTTCAGTTATTTCAAAAAATCTCTGACTTGCATAAAATGTCGAACAGGTAAGCAGTCGAAAACAAACAATACCTGCGAAAATGTAGAGTAAGAGCAGAATACCTGTACCATTGAGTATAACAAACGCTACCATAACAGCATAATGCCAGGCCGGTCGCCTACAGTGGCACATCTGAAGTTAGATCTGAAGTTAGATCTAAACGATTAAGGGCATGAATACAAATATCAATTTTTTATGAGAGCGCTCCAGAAAATTTTCTGACGACCATTTTATACATGTAATTATACAGAACAGAAATGTGCAAGATTAGTTCAAACTCCTTGCATCTATTAACTGAATTATAATTATTACCTTCAATGATATGTTTTGAATGTGCAATTTTCTGTTCAAACATGCACCAATCACTTTTTGTAAATGCATTTGTGATAATCAAACTAATTGTCTCAATGTCTTTAATATGAGTGAAGACATAATGTCATGCTATTTGGTTTTAAAAGTTAATTTCCTTTTCAAACATTAGAACGTCTCGTAGACAAGGTTACGTTCTTAAGCATTACGGTATTTTCGTCTTATCATATTTGTTACAACAATATTTATTTTCCTGGACGTTTCAGCCAGTTATCAACTTTTTGAGCTCCAATCTAAAAGTTTTAAACAATCATTATCGAAAGTACGGTATGACTAAGCTGTTCTAAATTTAGAAACACGGATTCCACGTCAGTCCACTAAGTTGAAATTAAGTAGGAGATTTATCGTTTAGTGCTGTACCAAATGAAATCGCATCGTTCACAGATTTTGTTTTGGTAAAATGTTTCTTTCATTATTTTACGTTCGATATCCTTATGAGGTCGGTCGATATCCTTATGAGGGTACGTTTTCGAGCCTATTAACCTCTAAGTATCTAGGAAATAGACATAGAAGAGGCTTATAAAGTATAACCTTTGCAACTGGTAAACATCAAAATTTTTTCTTTCATAAACATCAGTTTTTACAAATTCGGTCGAGTTACGCCACTCGTGATGCGCACCCGGTGAAAGATATTCTCTACATAACATCATCATAAAGTTAAGCCTCTTTTTCCTTTATTTCTTCATGTTGTTTAAATGTCTTTTAAATGTACATCTTTATAACATTTATCATTTATAGCAGGAAGTTTTTGCACTTCAAACAATATATGATATTTACACTGATTATAGGATTATGCACTTTCTTCTAATTATTTTGACAACGTCAGATATTTAGCCAAAAACTTCCTTTGAAATGTCATGTTCTTTCCAATTATTTAAGAGTATCAAGGACAAAAGGTTGTGTGACATGTTAATTAAAAATGTATTCACACAATTTAAAAAAAATATGTTAGAAGATCCTTTGGAAGCACAGAATGCAACTAAGCAAAATAATAGCAGACTCTGTTTGATTGAGTATGGTCATGAGAGGTGATGAAATATGGAACACCCGTCATGCACCCTAACACCGGCTTAAGCGGATTCTATTACAATGAAATTGAGTGCACATCATAATCCCAAAGGACAAGAAAATATAACAACAGTCTGATAGGTTCAGAAATAAAAAACAACAACAAGAAGAAAAAACCCAAACTAAAACATATGTATATACTTGCAGTTTATATATTTTAATATCCCCCAGCATGTGAAGATTACACTACCATAACATGCGCATCCGCACAGTCTGGTCAGGATCCATGCTGGTCGCAAATGTACTATGTTGCGCAGCTCATTTATGAATTGTCACAATGAGACCATAATTGAAATAAATTGCCCACCAAAAAAAAAAAATCTTATCAGTTCCGCGATCTATATTAAAATATACAAATAGTTGTCATCTTAATGGCGACTTTTCATGAAATATCACAAATACAAAGTGATATGGGTATCTTTGACATAGAAGTCTGTAACAACACTAACACATATATAACAGCTTTCTAACATAAATTCAGGCAAACAGAAAGAAAACATAAATTGCCAGGAAACGTCACATATGTATACATACGTCCAGCTGTATCATTCAGACAGTTGTGTTTGGTGTTATTATCTTAGTTACTTAATTTGTAGACGAGAACGTTAGATTTACGCTTTAAAATTTGAATACAAGAAATATGTCTCCAAGTAATTACTATATAATAATAGGTGAACTAATGAATATTTACATCAGTGATTTGCCTCGAATTGTGTTGCAAACAAACATATTGATATTCTACATTTTTGTAATATGGAAAGCACTGACAGAACAGTAAGTTTCCTCATTGCAAAATAAGGCAAAATTGAAATTCTGATAATAATGGCTGTAGCTGTTCCCTATGTATGATCTAGTTGATATTGCGCTAGTACTTGTTTTTGTTGTTAACATTGATTACAGTTCTAAACAAAGGTATGGACCAACTCTAAACTAATATGGTTCAAGTTTCTTTTCTGTTGTTGTTGTTGTTTTTCCTTTATGTCATTATACAGCTGACAATAGTCTCTGGGTGTATATTTTTCTATTTGTGGAAATGATTCTCTAGGTATACTTAACACTTAATATGTCACTGTGTGAAGTTGGTCGCTTTAATTTTTAAAATCTTCTGGTGTCTTTAATAAATTGCTGAAACAGCTTCTGAATGTCAGCCCCAAACTCCCTCCTCCCCTCTACATTGCCTATCAGAACGTTCAGGTTTATGTCTGCCACCGGTTCACTGTGTCTGCTTGAAGCCTCTTCAACTTCTCTTTCTAGTTTCTTTCTCTGTGTTTCATATTCTGGACATTCAAATATGAAGTGTCTGTTTGTCTCTACTTTGTCACAATTTGGACATGTCTCTTGAACATCCTGTAATATTTTCGACATATGACTATTCAAATGGGAGTGTCCTGTTATAAACTGATTTATAATACATTCCAGCCTTCTTTCAGAATTATAAGGTTTTCTTGACTGTACTGTTGGAAAAATATCCATAAATCTTTCATAACCTTCTGTGTTTTCATATCTTCTCTGCCATTTTTGCTTCACATTTAACTTTAAATCTTTTGCTAATTCTTTCTTATCTACTTTCCTAGTGTTTTCATTCTCTTGCTTTCCTATCATTTCACTTGCTGCCTCCTTTGCTAGCTTGTCTGCAATTTCATTTCCCTCTATATTTTTATGTCCTGGTGTCCAGTGTATTTGAATCTTGTTATTCTTGTTCTCTAGGCTTTGTAAAATTTTCCTTGTTTCTATCGTTTATGCTATGTTGGACTCTGGTATTGTGTTTGAAAAAATGGTTTTAATTGCAGGCTGGCAGTCTAAAACAAGTGAATATTTTTTGGTTTGATGCTTTTTTCCTCTAAAAATGATAAAGCCAGATGAATTCCATTTAACTCTCCTACATAGTTGTTGCTGTTTGGACTTACTGGGCGTTTTAGTTGGACTGGATCTAAGTGTGTACCTTTCAAATAGATGCATGCTCCTGCTCCTGTTGGTCCTGGATTTCCCAACGTAGACCCGTCTGTGAACATGCTGATTTCTCTGTCTGTTAATTTACTGATTATTTCAACTATGTTCTCTACTTGCTGGTCTTTATTATTCTTTTCTATCTTTAGCTCTGGCGACCCCTGATAAGCCAAACTATTTGAACAAAATAGAGAACGGTCCATACAAGGACACAACAGAACAAGTTTGATGAAAATCCATCATGAGGTACTTTAGAAGAAATTTTTTACAGTTTTTTTTTAATTTTTACTTCTAGCGTTAGCGCTTGGGACCAGGCGGAACCATTTGACAAAAAGAAGAGTTAGAGAAGTCTATGCCAGGATGCTACAGACAAAGTTTGGTTCATGAGAAGAAATCGGATTTTCTATTATTACCTCTTGTATCTCCAAAAAAGGGCCAAGGGGAACCACTTGAACACATTGGAGATCTATGCCAGGATGCTACAGACCAAGTTTGATATTGTTCAGGTGCGTTAAAAATTTGCATAGAAATTTCAGTCATCAGGATCTTTTGTACCCCTTGGGACCTCATAGATGATTTTAGCATGTTTTTCTTCAAATATTTCACTCAAAATTACAACAGATGTAACAAATTCGTTAACATCAACAAATATTAAAAACACCCCCTCCAGTGCCTAGACATGTTCCACGAGTAGCTTCCGGATTTTTTTTTGAATTGAAGTCTCATTTCTAAGGAAAATGCAACTCTGAAAATTTAATTGTACACATGGCCTAACATGGACAACGTCTATGGTTTATCAACAATAACAGGAAACAATTAAGGCTACACAGCGTAATCAAATGCATATATAGAATGAATTTACACATACTTATAACCTTGCGTTTTTAATCAGTGTAAAACGTATCAGTGTCCGTTTTGTCTTGTTTTATCCAGTTTTCTTCGATAAATCACTTTTCATACTGATTTGCCCGAATCCACGTGCTACCTCCGTGACTTACGTAAATGTTTGGCGTACATATCGTGCTATTTATAGTTCCCGAGAAAGTTGATAATCAGTGTGGTAGGCTGAAAATGTGACATTATTTCAAGAGTAGCAAAAACAATTAGAATTCGTGTTCCTGATTTTCCTGTCTTCTATCATTGTCATACATGTAAGAAGTCACGTAATTAAATCTACATGTTTCGTACAAGATTTAAGTGTAGGAACCATTCGATACATATTTTTCTTAAAGTTCTTTAACTTTGTGAAGGAGTACACTAAGTGACGCTAAGATTTACCTTAAAAGGATTGGGATTACTTTGTCAAAGAAGAACAAAACATTTCAACGCGTCATTTTTTATGATTCAGTTCCGTTCTTTGATGCATCAAAACTACTTATACAAAGAAATGCAGGGAGAAATATCTTCCTTAAAATGAGGAAGAAAACACTTGGTTTCATGTCAATGATATTTTCTTTATGAGACAAAACATTTCGTTACTGTGAAGAAAGTGAATGTATAAAAAACAACATATTTACTACAAGAAGGACTTAGTTTTTGTTAGGTTGAATGAGTCATTTTGACACCGGTTCATCTGGAGATCAGACCAAGAAAGTAGTGCTCTTGTGATATTTATTCATTTACTGTGTTTTACTTGAATGACATATTGTCATAAATAAAATCTGTGAAAAGATCCTGTGAAAGCGTAGAACGCATCCAAGCAACATAATAGCAGACTCGGTTTGATTGAGTTTGTTCATGAGAGGAAATGTAATGTACAACACGTCCCACGGCCCCTAGAATTGGCACCAGTCTAAACTTACTAAACCAAAATTAATACCAAGAGAAGTCACATTATAAAAACGCAGCCGGTCATGCATCATTCCGCATTTAGATAGAAATGTGAGTGAATTTATACACGTACATAAAGGCTGAGCACGGGAACACATTAGTACAAAAGATAGCAATAGTAACAATATAGAAGTTACATACAGACACAAAAATATATATTACGATTTATTATGTACTTCGAAAAGAAAGAAAAAATCGTTAGTTTTCATATGAATATCGCTGGCTCAATAAATAAATGGCGACCTTTTCCTTGAGATTGCACGTGCAGTCTGACATGGTTAAATAAAACAAAAATCAAATTAAAGTCGTTCGAATCACATTTTTATCTTGTTTTGTTTCATCCAGTTGATCAGCCATTCAAGGTCACATAAGAAAGGATTTTGACTAAGATCTAGTGAATGTAAATTATCCAGAAGTGAAATTGGTAGGGCCGACTCTTGTATATGCGCAATATCATTATATCTTAATTCGAGATATCTCAAATGCTTGTTTTCTTTAAATGTTTTATCAGTTAACCGTGTCATTTGACTTGAATGAAGGCTTACATAAACTGCTTGTTCCATATGATTTAAAATGACTTTAGGATCTTGCGAAATCTCACATCCAAAACACTGAAAAGACTTAATGTTATCGAGCGGTTAAAAATGCTGAGAATTGCTGGTTAGTTAATTGTCGCCAACTTACAAGTCCGAATGATAAATTTCTCAAATTTTGCACATATTTAAACATGGCATTGAAGGATAGGAACAGTTCTCTTGCAGGTTTACTAAATTCGAATTGTAAATATCTTAGTGAAGATGATTTGAAGCTAATGGCTTGACTGTTAGACTGTCTGCATGTAGATATCTAGGCGTCAGTAACTCAAGTTTTGGTAGTTTATGAAAGAGGTTATTTTGTAATATTTTTATAGGATTATGATCGAGTTCAAGTGTTTTCAATTTCAATAAACATTTAAAATTATCGAAATCAATTTCTGTTATATCATTACTTTTGACACTGAGAAGCTCAAGGTTTGGGAGATAGCAATCCTTTTCACTTCCATCGACTGAAAAGTCTGGCAATGATTTAAACTTATTGGTATCAAGGTATAAATGAAACAACTTTTTATGTTTAGAAAGTTTTATAATTTCAATCTGATTGTGACTTAAGTACAAAACTTTCAAACAAATATGTTGTAAAATCTGACACCTAGCATTTTAATCCTGTTTTTTTTTCGCATTAAGGAAAACAAATCTTTTTTAATCGTTATGGTACCGATTCAATTCATGCCAAAGTGAGAAAGAAACTTCAATTTAGACAGTTCAACTAACAGATTTTTCATATTTTCATACTGTATCGGATTGTAGGACGGATACAGGTATTTCAAATTTTGAAACGCACCTAGAGCCGTTTTTGAAACGTTTTGAATATTGTTATGATCAAGGAAAAGGTTTGTCAGACTATTTGGATCGCTTACATTTTCAAATGTTTCAAATGAGACGTTTCTTAAATCATTGTAACTAAATACCAAGTACATGACTTAATTTTCAGTCTTCGGAATATATGGCAAGTTTTGATGACTGCAGTTTAGAGCCATCTGATTATGAATCATTTGTACTTTGCATTGTTTCTTTTTCTCTATCGATGTGCTTTCTGTGGCTGTAAACCTCACTAGAAGAAGAAGAAATATCGACTGCCCTTCTGTTTTCATTTTGATTCAGCCGCCGCAAAAGTTTAGGTTTCCTCGAAACAGGGTGTTCCTACATTTATCTGAAATTGAAAGTACTGTTTAAAAGTCAACAAGTTTCATTTGACCTAAATTTGAGACGACCTTTTTACAAGCTCAAATAAACGAAGGATTTGGGATGAGCTTTTTGTATAAGATGAAACCCCGTTCTTTGGCGTCTACTGAGTACATTATATGACTTCTTCTTTTGAACCGCCTGATGGATGTTCATCAACCTTGATGAACAGAATCCGTTGCATGGACCACTGTCTTGATTTCTATAGTTTTTTTCCTTTCATAGAATTTTTTTCAAATTCAAATATATGATAGGAAAATTTGTGCTGAAAACAAAGAACAAATAAAAACAATGGGTCACCAGGCTTGTTTTTGTGAAAAATTGTTTTGAACACACCCAATGTTGCTGAAACTGCCAGCGATTTTTCAACATTTTCATAATCTTCTGCTTTTTTATAAATACCAACCAAAATATACATCAAGACCGCAAAATAAGGTTGATTCTTTTTACAGATTTTATTATATACTTATTAGATATCATAGTCATATTTGTAATACTATATCCTTACAATAATGGGTACAAATGAAAAATTAATCTTGTTTCCTATTCAATTTTGTGAATTTATTTTAATGAAAAATGCCTATAGTGAAGAATATTTTTTTAAATTTTAAAAAAACTGTTTCATAGAATTTTTTCCTGTTTTTCTTGTGTATGAATAATTGTATTGTGAGCATGAAAATGGCTAAAAATGTATGGGTCACCAGGCTAAATTTTATGTTAAGACCGCTTGAATACAACATCTGTTCGGACGAAAAATGGCGCGAACCTGACCAAATGTATACCTGCTAGAATTTAAGAAATGTTTTAAAAATTCTTAATTCTTTCTATAATTGAATACTAAATAATCTGAAAGGTGATATTGTCTTATCAGTACTAAGTCAATTGTCTTACATTATATGAACAACACTATCTTTGTACTAAAATGCGATGTGAAAACACAAAAATGGCAAGATACCTGGCAGGCATGATACTTGTCATTACATAAACCAGTATCAACATTTGATTACTGATAAAACTTATCAAAAATGCTATTTCATTCAAGATTCAAGGTTGTCTGTCAAATGTTTCAACAAATGTTGACTTCATTTCAATTTCGCATGGATAGTGCCGGCTGCGCAGAAAGTTGCGCATAAAAAACTATAGGAATTCCCTTTAAGGACCGCCAGAGTTAAAGTACTATGCTTATAGATATTCAATATATCACATGAAGCGTTGACAAGTGGTCGTTTAACTGTGTTCCCTGGACCAAATTTTGGGTTGCCACAGAAGGCAGTGTTTTACATACTGGAATTTCTTTATTTATCAAAAAGAAAATGATATCTATAAGTATGTACCCTTTGGAAGCACAGAACGCAACGAAGCAAAATAATAGAAGACACAGATTGATCGAGTCTGTTTATGACAGGTAATGAAGACTTGCAAACCGTGTCTGCTATTACTTTATATGGCTGAATTCCAAATGATCTTCTTATGGAAGCATAAGAAGTATCAAAACAGCACTGTTAAAGTGCCATGTGGTGACTATAAAATGGACTCAGTGTTGCTATATTTTCTGGTTCTTTGGAATCATGAAAAACACAAAATGATTTTGAATAATATAGTTAAGCTAATCCCAGTGCTAGGGAAAGGAGGTTGTTGCACATTTCATTACCTCTCATTCATCTGTTTGTTAGCTGGCTTGTATTAATGTTTTCAAACTATTTTCTTCTAAAGTTTATAAGAGGTAAGACATTTCACATAAAAGCGTTGGCTAGTAGTTCACTACCAATTTTGTGCAAGGCGAATCACTTTGATAAAATCCGGGTCCATCATAGATGCCATTGTTTCACGTACAACTACAAAGCAATCTTTAAAACTATTTCCTAGTAGTTCAATGCGTTTGTTGAATGTGGCTTTTCCAAACGTGACTTTTGTTTTAAATTTCAGAAGTAACATATTTTACAAGAAACTTTAAGTAGTGGTGTCCTACCCTGCTGATTCAAGACGGGTCCCTGAAACCAAATTTAATATGAAGTGTATATAACTCCCAAATTAGCGGCCACGAATGACAGTTACATAAGGATACATTTAAAACCTCCTCACCTTAAAATGCCCAAGGGCTAGAGGTACGATATTTTACATGAGGCATTTTCTGATAGTGAGCTGCCAAGTGCATGCAATCTAGATCATTACCACGAAAGAATGTGTAGCCACAGGGGTCCGCGTTTGTTCATCAGAAAATCTTTAAAACAACCAGAATACAAAGTTGCATACAAAAGGAAAGTCAACGTTGCAAACACACAACCCTTATAAGCAAACATCTGCAGTAGTTTGCAAATGTTTACCATGCCGATGGAAGAGCAAGAAGAGAAACACCATTTAGAACCCGACGAAGCAAACAAAAAGACAATTATCAAAGCAGCTCAATCACAGTAGGCTTTCAGGACTGTTTGTCATTGAGCGACCACCTGTTCCGTACAACGTAATGCAGACTCTAAGGAAAATTATTACTACATGTAATTTTCCGTGATAAAAACAAAGAATAATATCAAACAGGGAATGCCACGCACCAAAAACGCAGCCTCCTCAAAACGAAACCCCCAGCACGCAGACGCGTGCACCACACACACATACACACACACCCAAAGCCAACACATAAGGACAAAACGAACAACACACACGCACACAAAGCCAACACATAAGACGAAACGAACAAACAAAGGAACACAGTGGGGCACCGCCTTGGAACGGTCAGTGGCAAAAACACCACTGGGGAGCTTAAACCGGTTTATGGTGCACCTAACCTCACTCTTACCCCCACCATGTTCCAAAGACATGGGACAGTGTAAATAAAAGTAATCCCCTCCAGGTGAATCTCTTACACACGTAATGGAAACAAAAAGGCATGGCATGTAAAACACAAAAATGCTCGTGTATAAATATATAAAAAACAAACCTTAAGAACCAAAAACGTATGTACTCAATCCCTTTTCAGAAGACAGAGCTACAAGAGAAACACCCTTAAGGGCCCGACGAAACAGGCCAGAAGACAAATATCAAAACAGTTCAGTCCTGGTAGGATTTAAAAACTGCTTATCATAGAGTCCTCCCCCTCTTCCGTCAGACGCAATCAAAGAGGGAAGCGTAGTGTCCAACTGTAAACGGGTTGAACACTAAACATGCGGTATGTCTCAAAACAGTTGGGTCGTAACCTCTTTTAATAAAACGTTTGATAATCTTTCCAAATACATTTGGAAAATTACCATGACCCAAGATCTTACGAAGTTTGTAAACCACATCCCCATAAAAACGGGTTTAGAAATACCTTCTCGCAGAAGTGTCTTTAAATTACTATTGAATTTTAAAACTAAATCAGAATTACGATAATAAAATTTAGCAAAATATTTACGCAATTTGTAATAACGGTAGCCTTGCTGAAGAAGTTTACCTGTAATATATTGATTACGTTCATTGAAATGCTTGACATGACTACACGCTCTGGCAAACCGAATTAATTGAGAAATATATACCCCATAAGATGTAGCCTGAGGTACATCCCCATCCAAATGGGGAAAATTTACAATACTAAAATTAAAATCATCCATCTTGTCATTTGGTATGTATAAAATTGTCATAAATAGAGAGATGTAAATCTAAAAATGAAGCATCAGTATCCGAATTGTTAGTTTTAATTAACTGAAGCTCCCTAGGATAAATAGTACCCACCAATTGACCAAAAAACGGATTATCCATATTAAGAATATCATCTAGATAGCGTGATGTATTATTAAATGCCGTTATAATGTCTCGACTCCTTGTAAAGTCATACAGCAAGCGTTATTATCTACTTCGTCTGATTTACTTGTCTTAGTCTGACACGATTGAAGATGGAATCTAAACTAAAAATACCGGCGGATCTATATTGCCAACATAATGTCCAAATCCAAGTAAGGTATTGTATTTTAAGACCGCGACACGGAACTTTAAGACTGCTGTTGTGATCGATGAATTAATGCATAAAATGATCCTAACTTAACCAGTAAACTCAGATTGATTTAGGGTTTGGACATACCCTTTATACATTATTTCTGTAATACCCCAGTCACACATACGGCGCGAATAGCTACGTTTAGCCACGGATAGAAACGTAGTAATCCGTATCGATCCGTACCTGTGCCGTACCTCAAAGTAGTAATCCGTATCAATCCGTATTAACACTTGGTCAAAACGTATTCAAGACGTACTCCAAACTTGCACGTTTCTCCAACTTTTGAACATGCACAAAAGTTTAAGCGATCCGTGGCCATTTGAGCGTGACTTAGTCCAACTTGGTCGAAACTTATTCCTCCGTAGTTAAACGTATTAAACGTAGTTATCCGTACTGAAACGTACCTTGCCGTAGTTTTACATGATGTAAAAGATAATCGTAATGAAAACGCTGGCTAAACGTGGCCTATTTATATGAAACTTACCGACCCGTTACTAAACCTTAATGCAAACGTAGTCATTCGTATTGATCCGTAGGTTAACGTAGTTATCCGAGGCTGTCCGTACTTAAGCGTAGTTCAACGTAGTTCACCGCAGATCCGTCAACGCGCCGGACTAGTCAGGCGCAATAAAACGTAGTTCAACGTAGTACGCCGTACCTATCCGTACTGATTCGCGTCCTGTATCTTTTTGTTCCCCGTTTCTCACCATTTTTTCCGTTCTAAGACGTACTGCTCCGTACTTATCCGTGTCCACTCTACCACAGATCAATCCGATCCGCACCGTACCTCAACGCACGGAAATATCCGTATGTGTGACTGTAGCTTAATAGATGATTATATATGATGATAGGTATTTTCTACAGTTATTGTCCTTTTCAATATTCTGAGCACAAATACACATTTTTAGTTATTCTGATTCTATATCATGCAAAACTAACTCAACTATATATAAATACTAACCGCAAATATATTTCACAATGTGTTGCAAATATTTATTATGTCATTTTTGTTTTAAAAAGGAACTTAAAATCCTTTAATATGATAATTACATTGCATATTGCAGCCAGACCAAAGAAAATTATTATCACTAATATTATTACTTTTGAGTATATTTTGACTATTTTTATGCCTAAATGCATTTACTTGAGTTTAACCATAAAGCGACTTTTTCTATTCAGAAAGTTATGACCAGTCAGGAAACTGAGGCATTTTTGTCACGGAAGAATATTTCATTTTGTAGTTCTTTGTCTATTGTAAATGAATAAAAAGGAAATTACTCATTGGAGCAAAGTCATAAAGCTATTTTGATTTCGATCTCTTCAGATCGTTCACCACGACATTTCCGTTGTGTTAGTGTTCTGTTTAAGTTTTCAGCTTGAACATCTTTCGGTTTTGTTTAATAACCCCTTTGATATGGTACCTACTCTTTAATTGTATCTTTTTGCAGTTTGTGATAACCTCAGATCCCCTCTCTAAATTCCATTTTGTTTTGTTCTTCTCCATTGTTTTCTCGTTAAGATCAAAGCCATTATTTTATCTGGGTACAATACGCAGTTTTTCATAGCATTGCGCCTAGTGCATCATTGAAGGTTCCATTAATTAGCACTTTCGTATGAATACATCTGCGAATGTCTCTCAATTATATTCTGTTTCTTAGAACATGTGTAACATGTGTAAATGTTGAGTTCTGCTCAACCCGGGCTAGAGGGCGTGGACTGTAGCTTGCATTACCTCTACCTTCCATGAACAGGCTCAGTCAAACACAGCCTGCAACATGTTCGTTTATGTCGTGTTAGGCGACCTGACCTGTGATTTCCACTTTTTCTATTTTGGAAGGTTTCTTAATGTAGAAATTCTTGTTCTTTTAGCCTATCCGTTTACAAATTGCTAGTTTCAATGAAATATTTACTTGGATGATATGAAATGTTTGAGCAAAATTACGATCATTTTCAAGTTAAGTAGATCTACTACAACAAATTTGCAAAATTCTTTCAGGAAATAAAGACCTCAATTGTTATCTTGCATTTACTGAGTGATGTCAAGTTGTTTGACTTGTTTTAAGTCTCTCACGATATACACCGGACAGTCATGACCTTGAATGCATCCTCATGGAAACGTCTTCATTGTTCCCAAAGCCTTATTGTATTTTCCCTTTGAAATGAAATTCGTTCAAATGAATAATGTAAAACTGGACATTTTACGAGCCTAAAAGTTTGCTATATTTAAGAGGTTTAAGTGATTTTTACGATATATGACCAACTTGTGAGAACTTCTCGAATAGATATAGAGAGTAATTTAAGAAAACTTTGCTTTGGACTTCAGTTATGACGGAACAAGTTTGTTCTTCATTATTTCTTCTTACTGTAACAAATACTACAGCTGAAGCATTTAACTCCTTCGTAGTTTTATTTAAAAGGTTAAGTTGATATTGGCTAAACGATTCATACAAAGTGGTCTTAAAGGATTTTAACAGTCATTTATTTTGTGAAAATAAACATATTTTATATCTTCCAGCTTCTTTTCAATTTGCTTTTTTGTGAGGACGCATATTACACTCTCTATTCATCCGCAGTACGCCAGGTTCCTTCAGAAAATGATTCATACTTGTAATCACTATCAGTTATTCTAATGAGAATAATGCCTGTTCCCTTTTATCTTTAACGTGTTTGAAATTTGCAACTTTTAGCTTTAATATACTTAATCCTTTGCGAGGAAATGAATTGAGTGGGAGGATTGAAATAATCTTACTCATATCCTTAATGGCGTCAATATTGTCATTCATAACAACACAACGTTAATTTTCAATTTATCTCCCAATTCACAAGAGAGTGCAAATGAAAGATATCAGCTGACTAATTTATTGACAACCCCACCTCCCCCACCCAAGAAACAAACAAGCACACATAGCACTTAATGAACTTGGACTTTTGATGCTTTGTTATGAGTGTTTATAAAGCGTTACCGCTCAGATTCCGGAATGTCTGAAATCCCTGTGCAATGAAATGCGATAAAAATTCTGTCAGTTTCATATCAAAGTGTTCTTTTGCAATATTTCTACTTAAAGGCGTATGCTAGAATTCCCTGTATATGAGATGGGCGAAAATTTTCCCAATAACAGAATTTCTTTAAACTTTGGATATTGAAGGACAATCATCTAAGAAACAAAATAATGCAATAAAAATCATAGATCACCAGATTCGAAAAAGAGTTATCTGCCCTTGAAAACGTCATTTTGGGGGGAAATGCCGTTTTCAAGGGCAGATAACTCTTTTTCGAATCCGGTGACCTATGATTTTTATTGCATTTTTTTTGTTTCTTAGGTGATTGTCTTTCAATATCCAAAGTTTGAAGAAATTTTGTTATTGGGAAAAGTTTCGCACCAAATTCTAGCATACGTCCTTAAAAAGTAAAATTGCAATCATGTCCGAAAATCTTCCTCAGGAAAGAAGCTTAAGTTTCAGTGACATATGTTTTTGTTGTATGAAACTGACAACTCAATGATAATTTCAAAGAAATTATTCCGCTGAATGTTTCCAAAATTCAAATTGTGATGTCAGTCATCGTTTGCCTGTGTTTACTTTATCAAAACATTCTTCAGTTTATCGAGAAAAGTTCCTGGCCTACCACATCCTCTGTCCATTCTATGTATGTCGTCGTATCAAACAAAACTTTTAAGGAGTGATTCATATTCCTTCCATCAATTTTCTTTAAAAGAATGATCACCAGTTTTGATTATTTTCAAATATGCAACTTTCAGTTTAAACAAACACCATTCACTACAGCAAACTCATTAGTTAGAACAAGAATGATTTTTTCACTCTTCTCTATATTGGTTACAATTGTCATTTATAAAAGCGCCCGGTTGAAAGTCCCGTTCATGAATACACAATTTCAACCCAACTTCATCTTCAAGGACAGGTAGCAGTCTCCGACGTACCCATGCCAAGTCCTCAGCTTCGTATCCAATGAAGGCATCATACACAAAGTTTTGTCCATTAAGAACTTGATAATCCATTCTCTTTCTTAACAAATAGATGTAATGTTTGATATTCCATCTGTTTCTATACAGTATAAGTACGGTAATACCTATAACAATAACAAATGGCGAGGCAATAATAGCAACCCATATCCGTGGACACCATGGGTGACATTCTTTGTACGTGAAGTATATATCAGACAGTCGCAATTTAGACTTTTTGATTGGAAGTGAACAAACGTATTTCTGTGGATATCTTGAAATCACTTTCTGTTTCTCTCCTTGCTTTGTTTTCATCCAGTTGATGAGCCATTCCAGGTTACAGTCACATACGAAAGGATTTTGACTCAGATCTAGTGAATGTAAAATATTGAGAAGTAACATTGGTAGAGCCGACTCTTGTACATGTGCAATGTCGTTATATCTTAAACTGAGATACCTCAAGTGCTTATTATTCTTAAATGTTTCATCACTTAACGTTGTTTTCGATTCGACTGGAGATTGAATTTAATAACATTTCTCATATGATTCAGGATGGTTTTTGGATCCTGCGAAATCTGACATGCAAAACACCTAAACGAACTGATGTCAGCGAGTGGTGAAAATAATGCCGAGTATTGCTGGTTAGTTAATAGTAGCTTACTCAAAAACCCATAACCTAAACTTTTCAAATTTGGCAAAAATCTAAACGTGTCAGTGAAAGATTCAAACACTTCTGTCGCAAGTCTGTTAAATTCTAGTTGTAACTGTATGAGTGATGCTGATTTGAAAGCAAATCGCTTGTCTATCAGACTGTTTCCGCGTAGAAACCTCAGCTGCAGTATTTCAAGGTTTTTTGACAAAAGGTTGTTTGGCAATACTTTTATGGGGTTTTGATTAAGTTCAAGTGATTTGAATTTCAATAAACATTTAAAATTGTCGAAACCAATCTCGAGATTTGAAGAGCCAGCTGAAGAGAATTCTCCATCCCAGAAAAAAGCTAAAATCTCCGCAAGCAGTATATTCAGTTTCATTCCTCAGACACCAAGACGTCAAAGATGGCCACAACCTACCTGGCTCTAACAGCATCGTCTGCGCCATTTGAACTGCTCTTCTCAATAGCCGGGAAAGTGTTTAGGCCTGAACGGTGTACACTGAGAAGCATTAATGTTTTTGAAATGCAATAAGTACTTATAAATCTGCATCATTAATATGTCTTTGATCATGATTCTATTTGTGAATATCTTGCCAAATAATTAAAAAAATAATTAATTATTTTCCTTAAAATAATTGTAATTATTCAATATCTTCTGTAAAAAGCAAGTAATTATAATTGTAATTTAATTGAAGCATTT
Organism: Mercenaria mercenaria; assembly: GCF_021730395.1. Taxonomy (NCBI): domain Eukaryota; kingdom Metazoa; phylum Mollusca; class Bivalvia; order Venerida; family Veneridae; genus Mercenaria; species Mercenaria mercenaria. Next base: position 1,822,810 of record NC_069364.1, read on the forward strand.
CTATTTTAATTGTAATTAATAAATTACTTTTGAAAATAATTGAACCCAGGTCTGGCGAGCAATGCTTAAAACTGACAGATTCCATGCAAAATGTATTCAGTTCTTGACAAGACTCAAAAAGCGTTATATTCACGCCTTTGACCGATGACATGTAATACGTATCAAGATGAACGGTCGCATAACCAGTGATATTTACAGAAATGAAAATAAATATATATGCCACATTCAAATTACATAAAGATCTCTGTTTAACATTCTGTATGTACATTATTTAAAAGACATAAGTACACGCTGAAAGTACTGTTTATGTCCCCGGTGCCTAAGACCCAGGCCGAATATAGTGTTTGAACTATCAATCCATTAGTCCGTCTGTCACAATACCTTCTGTACTCAACACCTTGAACTTCCATACAGTTGAAATGAAACCAATATGAACCGGACATGTCCATACTGTGGGAACTTTCGTGTCCTATTACTTTCTTTTCCTTGAGTTATGACCCTGTTATTGACTGAATTATTCTGTCAACATTGACATCGTTCCTGTTTAGATATGTTTGTAAAGAATAACTGCGCAATTCCCTCAATCTAAAAAGTACAAACAGATAGGATACATATTTTTTTAATTCATAAGAAGTGTAGATTAGCCTTTCAACAGTCTTCATGGTATAGAATCTACATTTGATCAGTACAGTTTCAATTGATATATTTTGGAATGTATACACTTGGTTTTTTTCCATAGCAAAATATATACAGCTGAAGTTTGCTTATAAAACAGGTAAAAGGTCAGTCAGTATAACTGGTATTTACTTTTTCAAAACATTTTTTAATTTTGTCCAGAACAGTTCTTGGCCTACCACGTCCTCTGTCCACTCTATGTATGTCGTCGTATCAAAAAGAACTTTTAAGGAGTGATTCATATTTATTCCGTCAACTTTCTCTAAAAGAATGATCACCAGTTCTGTTTCATCTTCAATCAGTTTGGAATGTGCAATTTTCAGTTCAAACATGCACCATCCACTACGAGCAAATGCATTAGTTAGAACAAGAACGACTTTCGCACTTTTGTCCATATTTGTGACAATATTGTCGTTTATAAAAGCGCCCGGTTGAAAGTCCCTCTCATGAATACACAATTTCAACCCAACTTCTTCTTCAAGGACAGGTAGCAGTCTGCGACGTACCCACGCCGAATCCGTTACCTCGTATCCAATGAAGGCATCGTACACAAAGTTATGTCCATCTATAATTTGATAATTCCTTCTCTTTCTTAATAAATAAATGTAATGTTTGATATTCCATCTATTTCTATACAGTATAAGTACGGTAATACCTATAACAATAACACATGGCAATGCAATAATAGCGGCCCATATCCATGAACTCCATGGATGACATTCTTTATACGTGAAGGATACTTCTGAGAGCAGCAATTTAGACTTTTCGGTTGGAAGAGAACATATATATTGTTGTGGATACCTTCGAATCACTTTCTTATATTGTTTTGTTTTCATCCAGTTGATCAGCCATTCAAGGTCACAGTCACATACGAAAGGATTTTGACTCAAATCTAGTGAATGTAAGTTATTCAGAAGTGAAATTGGTAGGGCCGACTCTTGTATATGTGCAATATCATTATATCTTAAATCGAGATATCTCAAATGCTTGTTTTCTTTAAATGTTTCATCAGTTAACCGTGTAACTTGACTTGAATGAAGATTTAGATAAACTACATGTTTAAAATGAGTTAAGATGACTTTCGGATCCTGCGAAATCTGACATCCAAAACACTCAAAAAACCTAATCTTATCGAGTGGTGAAAACAATGATGAGAATTGCTGGTTAGTTAATTGCTGCAAACTAATAAGTCCTAATGATAAATTTCTCAAATTTGGCACAACTCTAAATGTGTCATTGAAGGATATGAACAAATCTTTAGCAGGACTATCGAATCTTAATTGTAAACATCTAAGTGAAGATGATTTGAAGGCTAATGGCTCGACTGTTAGTCTGTCTGCGTGTAAAAATCTAAGCCTCAGTAATTCAAGTTTTGGTAGTTTCAGTAAGAAGTTATTTTGTAATACTTTTATAGGATTACGATCGAGCTGAAGTGTTTTCAGTTTCAATAAGCATTTAAAATTATCGAAACCAATTTCCGTTATATCATTACCTTTGACACTGAGAAGCTCAAGGTTGGGGAGATAGCAATCCTTTTCACTTCCATCAACTGAAAAGTCTGGGAATGATTTAAACTTATTGAAATCAAGGTATAAGTTATGCAAATGTTTCTTTTTAGAAAGTTTTATGTTTTCAACATGATTATCACTTAAATAGAAAACTTCTAAACTATCAAACCTTCCGAAAGTATCCATCCAAAGCGTTCTCATATTGTAAAATCGAATTTCTAGTAATTTTATTTGGTTTTCTTTCACCAAGGAAAACAAATCTCTTTGAATTGTTATGGTAGCGATTCCACTCATACCAAGATGAGAAAGAAACTTCAATTTAGACAATTCACCCAACAGATTTTTCATATTTTCATAGTATATCGGATTGTAGGACAGATATAGGTATTTCAAATTTTGAAACGCACTAAGAGCCGTTTTTGAAATGTTCTGAATATTGTTATGATCAAGGAAAAGGTCCGTCAGACTGTCTGGATTGCTTACATTTTCAAATGTTTCAGATGAGACGTTTCTTAAATCATTGTAACTAAATATCAAGTACGTAACATTATTTTCAGTCTTCGGAATGTATGGTAAGTTCTGATGACTGCAGTTTAGAGCCTTCTGGTTATGAATCATTTGTTCTTTGCATTGTTTCTTTCTCTCTATCCATGTCCTTTCGGTGGCTGTAAACATCACTAGAAGTAGAAGAAATATAGATGCTTCTTCTGTTTTCATTTTTATCCAGTCGCCACGGCAGTTTAGGTTTCCTCGAAATTGGTTTTTCCTGCGTTTATCTAAAATTGAAAGAAATGTTTTAAAATTTGGAAAGTAGATCCCTCGGAAGCACCGAGAACAAGTTTTATTTGAGCTATATTTGAGACGCCCTTTTTACAAGCTTAAATGAATGAAGGATTCGGGATGAGCTTTTAGTTTAAGACGAAAACCCGTTTTCTGGCGTCCACTGAGTACATTAAATGACTTCTTCCGCTTTATGAATGTTCATTAACTTTGATGGTCAGAATCCGTTGCATGAACCACTGTCTTGTTTGGGTAGACAGTCTGAACGGCTCGGGTTGACTGCAAATAGGGACCCCTCAGAGCTAAAGTACCAGGCGTAGATATGCAATATTTCACCTGAAGCGTTGACAAGTGGTCGTTTACGATGTTAACACAAGCTGTGTTCCTTGGACCAAATTTAGGGTTGCCACAGGACGCAGTGTTTTTACATATTGGTTTATTCACCATAAGAAAAATGATATCTATAAGTATGTACCCTTTGGGAGCACAGAACGCAACCAAGCAAACTAATAGAAGACACAGATTGATCGAGTCTGTTTACGACAGGTAATGAAGACTTGCAAACCGTGTCTGCTATTATTTTATGTTTTGTTTGTTTGTTTTGGGTTTAACACCGTTTTGCAACAGTATTTCAGTCATGTAACGGCGGGCAGTTAACCTAACCAGTGTTCCTGGATTCTGTAACAGTACAAACCTGTTCTCCACAAGTAACTGCCAATTTCCCCACATGAATCAGAGGTGGAAGACTAATGATTAAAGACACAATGTCGTTTATCATATAGTCACGGAGAACATACGCCCCGCCCGAGGATCAAACTCCGCAATCCGAAGACCAACGCTCTATCTTATGTGGTTGAACTATATTAAAATGATCTTCTTATGGAAGCTTTAGAGCTATCCAAACAGCACTGTCAAAATACCATGTGGTGACTATAAAATGAACTCTATTTTCTGGTTCTTTGGAATCATGAAAAACACAAAATGATTTTGAATAATATAGTTAAGCTTAAGTTGGTGCTAGGGAAAGGAGGTTGCTGCACATTTCATTACCTCTCATTCAGCTGTTTGTTTGCTGGTTTGTGTTAATGTTTTCAAATAATTTTCTTCTAAAGTTTATAAGAAAATAAACATTTCACATAAAAGTGTTGGCTAGTTAGTACACTGCCAATTTTTTGCAAGCCGAAACACTTTAATAAAATTCGGGGCCATCACAGATGTCACTGTTTTACGTGCAATTACATAGCAATCTTTAAAATTATTTCCTAGTAGTTCAATGCGTTCTTTTGGCTTTTCCGGTACATTTGTTGTCATTTTACAAGAAACATTATCTGGTGGTCTCCTACCCTGATAATTCAAGCTGGGTTCTTGAAACCAAACATAGGATGAAGTGTATATAACTAGATTCCCCAAGGCCAAATTAGCAGCCACGACTGACAATTACATAAGGATAACTTTAAAATGTTCCCACCTTAAAATGCCCAGGGGCTAGAGGTAAGATATTTTACACGAAGCATTTTGTGGTAATGAGCTGCCAAGTGCATGTAATCTAGATCATTTGCACGAAAGAATATGTAGCCATAGGGGTCCGCGTGTTTGCATTATAAAATCTTTTAAACAATTAGAATACAAAGTTGCATACAAAAGGAAAGTCAACGTTGAAAACACAACCCCTATAAGCAAAAACCTGCATTAGTTTGCAAATGTTTACCATGCTTTTACAGATGGGAAAGCAAGAAGACAAACACCATTTAAAAAACCCGACGAAACAGACAAAAAGACAATTAGCAAAGCAGCTCAATCCCAGCAGGCTTGCAGGTTTGTTTGTCATTGAGCGACCATCTGTTCCGTACAACGTAATGCAGACTCTAAGGAAAATTATTACTACATGTAATTTTCCGTGATAAGACATAGTGTCTCGACTCCTTGTAAAGTCATACAGCAAGCGTTATCATCTACTTCGTCTGATTTACTTGTCTTAGTCTGACACGATTGAAGATGGAATCTAAACTAAAAATACCGGCGGATCTATATTGCCAACATAATGTCCAAGTCCAAGTAAGGTATTGTATTTTAAGACCGCGACACGGAACTTTAAGACTGCTGTTGTGATCGATGAATTAATGCATAAAATGATCCTAACTTAACCAGTAAACTCAGATTGATTTAGAGTTTGGACATACCCTTTATACATTATTTCTGTAATACCCCAGTCACACATACGGCGCGAATAGCTACGTTTAGCCACGGATAGAAACGTAGTAATCCGTATCGATCCGTACCTGTGCCGTACCTCAAAGTAGTAATCCGTATCAATCCGTATTAACACTTGGTCAAAACGTATTCAAGACGTACTCCAAACTTGCACGTTTCTCCAACTTTTGAACATGCACAAAAGTTTAAGCGATCCGTGGCCATTTGAGCGTGACTTAGTCCAACTTGGTCGAAACTTATTCCTCCGTAGTTAAACGTATTAAACGTAGTTATCCGTACTGAAACGTACCTTGCCGGCGGATCTATATTGCCAACATAATGTCCAAGTTCAAGTAAGGTATGGTATTTTAAGACCGCGACACGGAACTTTAAGACTGCTGTTGTGAACGGCGAATTAATGCATAAATTGATCCTAACTTAACCAATAAACACAGATTGATTCAGTTTGGACATACCATTTATTCATTATTTCTGTAACAGATGATTATATATTATGATGATAGATATTTTCTACAGTTATTGTCCTTTTCAATATTCTGAGCACAAATATTCTGATTCTATATCTTGCAGAACTAACTCAACTATATATAAATAATAACCGCAAATATATTTCACAATGTCTTGCAAATCTAGAGAAACTACATGTTTCATATGGGTCAGTTAATTGTGCAAAATTAATCAGTCCGAACGATAAAATTCTCAAGTCTGGCACAAATTTAAACGTTTCATTGAAGGATCGGAACAGATCTCTGGCAGGTCTATCGAACTTAAACTCTAAATGTCGCCCAGCACGACATATATGAAAATGTTGCAGTCTAGGTGTGATTGAGCCTGTTCAGAGAAGGTATTGGAAATGCAATCTACCGTCCACACCCTCTAGACCCGGGTTGAGCAGAACTCAACATTTACACATGTTACAAGTTCCAGAATATAATTTACAGACATCCCGTTAAGCCGTTGCTAGAAACCGTAAGAGATGTTGAACATTTCATTACTTCTCATGTCTCAGTCAAACCAAATCTACTATTATGTCGTTTGGTTGCGTTATGCGCTTCCAAAATTCTTTTCACACATTTTATTGATTTGGTTGTGGTACAAAAAGGATCAAACTCACGACCCCGCGATCCGTAGACCAACGCTCTACCTACTGAGCTAAGCGGGCGGGCGTTTTATTGATTTGCTTTAAAAGTCATACTCTAAATAAAATTGCACCAACAGGAATATCCGCGTTGCAGAAATAAAATAGTCCCTTAAAGCAAAACCTGGCAGTAAAATTCAAAGTTAATTAAAAGGCAACGGGAATAAAACAAATACGAAGGAAAATAGCCGGACATCGCCCGGGAACGGTCCGAGTGGTGGCTAAAGCACCACTGTGGATTTTAAACTGGTGTGCACATACAGACTACTGTTGTGCAATTGAACCGATTGACATAATGATCTTCTGTAAACATTGAACGCATACATAGTGATTCTGGACATAAAACAGAAAAGATTGAAGCACTCGTTTTTCCTGCAGTTATTGTCGCTTTTAGTATAATGATATAAAACACGGATTTTGTAGCATATCTATTTTCCAGTACCATTAAAATTCAATAGGAATAGACACGTTCCCTAACCCTGCTAAATTTCTATAACGAACTTGACCATCTTTTAAATTTGGACATTACCATTAACTGTAAAAAGGGTGCTTACCAAAAAGATATTGACTGAATGGCGAACAGTGCAGCTCTTGATCAGACTGCACGGATGTGCATGCTAATAATAATTTACATTATTCGAACAGTCTGATCAAGATCTACACTGGTCGGAAAGGCGGAATCAGTCGTGTCCAGTATGATAAGGGTTAACAATCACATGGCAAAGTTAACTCTAATGTACAAAAATATTGTTCACATGTTGAAGATATGCTGCAAATATAAATTCTGTCAATATAAAAGTAAAACAAACATAAAACCCTTTACGAAATTATGAATCAAACATTGCAGTCAAGCAAAATGAGATTAAAAGAAGACTTTACCTTTCTGTTTTATCCAAAACACAAAAATGATGTTAAAAGTTTGTTAGAACAGTTAATATTACTGATAACCTTCGTCTGGTGAGATTTTAAGTTTATATCTCCTTGACTTTTTTTAACCTAAATACTTTTATGAAGTGGTTTTTGTGTTATAGTAAAAAGATTGTATAAATAGCGGAAGTAACGACCAATCAAATAACCAAAGCACTTTTGTTACGGAAAATATTTCCTTCGTTTGTTTTGTTTAGTTCGTCTATAGTATAGCGCGCTTTTATGGGCGGCAGTTACCGCCAAAATTAGTAAATATACAATCCATTCATAAACAAGTCAGTCAGTGCATAGCATTTCAATGGCGTCTTGTCTAAAACTCCATCCCGTCCAATATATTTGCATTCAACGCATTGCATTTGGAGACCATTTAATACGAAACTTCATTCCATCCATTTAAACATGGAACGATGCATTGAAAAACTTGTTGCGATGCACCGTAATATGAAATCATCCAACAAAGCATGATACCATGCAACTCAATGTGAAGCCGTTTAACACAACATGAGTACGTGCATTGTAAAGTGAAATAATTCGTTACAACTTGACGTTGTCTAATGCATATTGAAAGCGCTTTGTGTAATTAAGGGAGGTGTATAAAAACTTGATGCCATGCAGTCCAATGTGAAGACGTTTAACGCAACTTGAATTCGTGCAGTGTAAAATGAAACGATTCATAAAAGCTTGGCGCCGTCTAATGCATACTGAAACCGTGTTGTGTGATTTGGAGCGGCGTGTCAAAATTTGATCCCATACCCTTTTAGCAGTGTTTTAGTTGTGTAACAGGCAGTTAACCTAACAAGGTTCCTGGATTCTTTACCAGTACTTATACGTTTCCGCAAATAACTGCCATCTTCTTACCTTGCATATAGTCGGATGATGTTAGATCGTCACGGAGAACATATGCCTCGACCGTGGATCGAAAATACGAAGTATTTCTTTTCAATAACTCATTTAGGTTAAATGATATACGTTCTTTGGGATCATGTGTCTATTCAATTGAAATGTTGAATAGAAGTGCTAAGAGTTGTGTTGCACTTTTCAATACTCGTTTGAACTGACTCAGTCAAGCCAAATCTGCCAAATTTGTTTTGCTTTACTGGTTGTGTTATGTGCTTCCAGAGAATCTTACATCAAGTAGCCAAGGTTGAGTTAAATCAATATTGTAAAACTGACCGAATTCAATCTGAAATTATAATTTTTGAATGTGTTTCAAATGTCTACGTTCCTTTAATTATGTGGCAATGATGATGTATTTGAATCTCCGGAGGAGAAAATGTAGCCCGTGGTTTTGTTTTACACCCCTGTTTAATGACCGACTTTGATGATAATTAAAACAAGAAAAACATGTTAAAATGCATATAGAAACACCATCAAACATATTTCCACTTTATCATGAGTTGTTCTCTTGGTATTTCAAGAAGTACCCGTAGAACTACAAAGGAAGTCACTAAAATTATGCAAGTCATATAGGAATTTCAAGTTATTACTTGGGTCTGAGCCAGGGTAACATAATAACATTACCTGGCATCAACATATTAGACTATTTATGGTTACAATTAGTAACACAAAACAATTCTGTTAGCTGTTAGGTCAAGTAATTCAATAAATAAGCTTCAGTCTGATCGCATTCATATGGAATAATTTACCTTTCACGAACAGACTCGATCAAACTGAATGTACTATTATTGTGCTTGTCACAACATCAGTATTTAAGTGCTGTCATTCTCGCATACCAGAGGTCTACCATGCTTCCCAAGTCTCGGGATTATGACGAACCTCTGGTGGATGAGAAGTGCCATGTGATGGCTGAAAAAAGTCACTCCGTACTTGGACTCAGTGTTATTATATGTGACAGAGGATGAGATCTATTATTATTGTTTGGTTCTTTCTGCATAAGCCTAGCTAGGCGCATGAGGTGTGTTACACGTTTTCTTACCTTTAAAGAACAAACTCAGTATAACTCAGTCTGCTATTTTTGGCTTGGTTTCATTCTACGCTTTCAGACGAACTTTTCAGTGTTTTACGCAGAGCGCTTATTTGATACTATTCCATGTGTTTTGGGAACACCTGGCTACGATAACTTTTATTAAAACTGTCCTGTGACGTTAGAACATGATGGTAGTTAAAACGAAATTTAGTTCGTACCATAAACCAGTTGAAATTCCCGAGTAGTGATTTTGCCACTCAATCGCCTGTTTGGTACAATTCCATGTGTTATGGGAACACCTGGCTGCGATAACTTTTATTTAAACTATCATGTGACTTTGAGAACATGGTGGTGGTTAAGAAAGAAGCTTAGTTCATACCTTAAATCGGTTCAAATTCCAGAGTAGTGTTATAATTCTGACCAACATTTAAGTTATTCTTGGAACGTGGCTTTTTAACTATTTTCCTATTGAATATTTATCCTTGTTTTCAGCAGTAGAAATGACCTGGCAAGAGAATATAAATTCACGATTACTTATAGAAAAGCATTGAAATAATTCTGACCAACATTTAAGTTAAGGTATGAGCAACATTACTATGGTCCATAGCTTACTCCTTTATAAATGGACATTGTTTAGGTGTTTTATGCGTACCTCGTCATCATTAACTATTTTGGATGAAATAAACACGAACTTTTACAGAAGTCTTCTTTATGAAATACGTGAACTAGCAGTACACATCAGTGCATTGACAAAAACAATATTTTACATAAATAGATCAAACTTTATTCAAGAATATTTTGTTAGCACAATACACATCTATATGTTATGCACAATAAGACCATCAATGAAGACGTTCGCAATGTATGAAACTGCGTTACAAAATCCAAACACTCTCTTACATGTTCAAACTAAAGAGCTCTTGCTAGACCTCTACTTTAAACTATATATCCTTTTCAGCGTATTCTACTTCACTTATCATTTTCACCCACTTTCTTATTGTATGAAACACCTTTAGTGTATTCATTTTATAGAATGTAGCGCACAGTCCTTCCCCGCAAGTCAAAATTATTACGTAATCAACTGTATATATGTGATAAACGATAATCTAATTGTTTGATAAAGTATTAGAACACATTCTGCCTTATATATAATTTTTGGACAAATAACATTCAATTAAAACTGATAAATGCTATTATACAATTATAATTCCATTCTTGACTAAACTAGAAAATTTACAAAAGCAATGTGAGCAATTGACAGGTGACAAATAAAATATGCCAACACATCAAACACTGCTCGGACAGTGTCATTTCCAGTAAACTTTTAATGGAATGCAAATAAAGAAACATTTTCCACATTATTACCAACTTTTTCTCATTTTACATTACCTGACAGACACATGTCCAACATAGCATTTATTAACTTTAATTTTCGATGTTTGCTTTGCATTATTATGTGTTTTAAAGAGTTTCTAAGCAGCTTCCGGTATGTCTGAAACATTTTGCGATTAAAGGCAGTACACTTTCTGTCAATTTACGATATTTGCCATATTGCTACTTAAAAAGTGGCGTTAAACTACTTATTAAAAGTTTCAAGGAAACGTGATTTGTTTTAGGAAGCTGAATAGTGAATACCATATGATATTTTTGAGGAAAAATATAAAAGAATAGTATAAGGTCAGTCATCGTTTGCACGTGTTTACTTTTTCAAAACGTTTCTGAGTTTAATCCAGAACAGTTCCTGGCCTACCACATCCTCTGTCCATTCTATATACGTCGTCGTATCAAACAAAACTTTTAAGGAGTGATTCACATTTCTTCCATCAATTTTCTCTAAAAGAATAACTACCAGTTCCGTTTCATCTTTGATCAGTTTCGAATGTGCTTTCAGTTCAAACATACACCACTCACTACGAGCAAATCCATAGTTAGAACAAGAATGATCTTCTCACTTATGTCTATATTGGTTACAATGTTGGCATTTATAAAAGCGCCCGGCTGAAAGTCCCTTTCATGAATACACAATTTCAACCCAACTTCATCTTCAAGGACAGGTATCAGTCTGCGACGTACCCAAGCCGAATCCTCGGCTTCGTATTCAACGAAAGCATCATATACAAAGTTATGTCCATTGATATTCTGATAATTCCTTCTCTTTCTTAACAAATAGATGTAATGTTTGATATTCAATCTATTTCGATAAAGTATAAGTACGGTTATACCTATAACAATAACACAAGGCGAGGCCATAATAGCGACCCATATCCAAGGAATCCATGGATGACATTCTTTGTACGTGAAAGATATTTCAGAAAGCTGCATTTCAGACTTTTGTTTTGGAGGTGAACATATGTATTGTTTTGGATATCTTGTGATAACTCTCTTTTTCTCTCTATACTTTGTTTTCATCCAGTTGATTAGCCATTCCAGATTACAGTCACATACAAAAGGATTTTGACTGAGATCTAGTGAATGCAAATTATTCAGAACTGACATTGGAAGGGCCGACTCTTGTATAACTTGCGATGTCATTATACCTTAAAGTGAGATACTTTAAATGCTTGTTGTTCTCAAATGTTTCATCACTTAACGTTGTTATTCGATTCGAATGGAGATTGATTTCGACAACATTTCTCATATGAATCAAGATGACTTTTGGAGCCTGTGAAATCTGACATGCAAAACACTTAAACGAACTTATGTTAGCAAGCGGGGAAAATAATGTTGAGAACTGCTGGTTAGTTAATAGAAGCATGCTCATAAATCCCAATCTTAAACTTTCCAAACCTGGGAAGAAAATAAACGTGTCAGTGAAAGATTTAAACACTTCGGGCGCAGGTCTAGTATATTCAATTTGTAACATTTTAAGTGATGTTGTTTTGAAAGCAAATCGCTTGACTGTCAGACTGTTTGCGCTTAAAAATCTAAGCCGCAGTATTATAAGGCTTGGTATTTTTGACAAGAAGTTGTTTGGTAATACTTTTATGGGGTTTTGATCAAGTGCAAGTGTTTTCAATTTCAATAAACATTTAAAATTGTCGAAACTAATTTCTGTAATACCATTACTTACAACAGCGAGAATCTCAAGGTTGGGGAAGTAGCAATCGTTTTCACTTCCATCGATTGAAAAGTCTGGGAAAGACTTAAGTTTATTGTAGTTAAGATATAAATTTTTCAAATGCTTATTTTTCGAAAGTTTTATATTTTCATTATGATTGTCGTTTAGATACAAAGCGGTCAAACTGTTTAAACTCCCGAAGGAATCCATTGAAAGTGTTACTATGTTGTAATATGCAACATCTAGTGTTTTTATGTATTGGTTTTCATCAGGGCAAACAAATCTTTTTGAATCGTTATGGAGCTGATTCCATCCATAACAAGATGGGAAAGAATTTTCAAGTTAGACAAATCACCTAACATATTTTTCATATTTCCGTAGTATATTGGATTGTTTGACAGATGCAAGTTTTTCAAATTTTGAAACTTATCAAGGGCCCTTCGGGAAACGTTCTGAATATTGTTATGATCCAGTTCGAGACTAATCAGGCTGTCCGGATCACTTATATTTCCAAATGTTTCAGATGAGATGTTTCTTAAATTATTGAAACTAAACATCAAATCCATAACATGTTTTTCAGTCTTTGGAGTATATAACAGGCTTTGATGACTGCAGTTTAGAACATTCTAATTATGAATGATTGGTTCTTTGCATTCTTTGTTTCCCTCTGTCGAGATACTTTCTTTGACCATACACATCACGAGAAATAGTAGAAAACTCAATGTTCCTTCTGTCATCATTTTGATTCTGTAGGTGTCCTTGTTATTCTAATCTGAAATTGGGAATGAAATCTTTAAAAAAAGGTAACAAGACATATTATCAGTTTAAATATAGACTGCTTTGATTTCGTTTGAATATGTGTCAAAGTACAACGCTCTGTTTATCTTTAAAAAGTCCATGTAAGCCGCTGGGTGAATACATCTGCGTATGGATCTAAAATGTTTAGGTACTAGATAAAGAAATGCTGATTACTGTTCGACCCTGAGTCAGAGCTCGCGATGCATTTCAACTACCATGATTGAGCAAGCTCAAACAAACCGTGTATCAATTTTTTTTACTTTTATCCACCTTTGAAGTTTTCATTTTTTTCTGTTTCTTTTAAAGACTTACAATGGCAATATTCACTTGCCTTGTGGCGGCCGTATTATAATTTGGTGCTGTTTTATATTTTCTGATCATTGAGATCATTCAATGTCTATTTTATAGAATACCGCATCAGTCAGTCTTTGGGGTTTTGAGAGTGTTACATATGTTATTTCCTTTCTAGAATACTCAATCCAATCAAGTCTGCTGTTATTTTGCTTGATTTCCTTCTATGCGTTCTATGGATTTTCTTCATGTTAACTTTGTTAGTTATATCCAGAATGTTTTTTATAAGTTTGCCATTGTTATTAAAGTGTATATTGGTGGTCCTATATATTTTCCATATTTCTTATAAAACGAGAGGGTCATGATGCCCATAAAACCTTCACTAGAGTTTTATATTTAAGAAATAATCAATATCAAAACCGTGTTTTAACACATTTTATACACGATTGGCGGCTCAACGTTATAATTTCACGATGGCACAGCCTAGCCAGAGTACAAATATTTTATAAGACGCAGTTTGCTATACATAATTTCGATTCCAATATGTCTTTTTTGTAAACTTTACATTAAATATGATTGAACTGTTTCTTCGTGAAAGTATGGCGCCATATGGTAGGTCGTCACGCTGCTGCCAGGATCGGAAAATTTAATACGTCTTGAAGAAAAGTTCAATTAATGCGCTAATATTGGCGAATTATTCTGCACAGCAAAAAACCAATTCATCAGGTGTGTGAATTAATCAAGAGTTGTGCTATGTAACATTTCGACTTAAATATGATTTGATCAAATTAGAAAGTGCTATTTCTCGATCCATGCATGGCGCTGAATATCATGTCGACTTGACAAAATATGATTATAATGATTAATTAGCGTTGCTAGTCGTAAAAGAACACATATATAATATTTAAGCCAGAGGGTCTTGATGGGCATAATGGACCTAAATTTTTCTCACGAACGTTTAATGGAACATTGCATTTTTGTTATTCAGAAATACTGCCTCATATTTTCCGGGTAAAGTTAAAACGTTAGAATCTTCAGCTTTTTAGTTAGGGAGTCACATTCCGATAATTATAATCAAATACCTTAATGGTAAACTAACAAAGAACAAAAGCAGCAAGTATTTGTTTTTTTTAACAAATCATATAGTCGTTAGGTATATGTTATATGCGATCATATTTGTGAATGCATTCTGCATTCTGACGAAAAAACAACACACGTAACAAAAAGGAAAGTGACTCAATCGTCTTGAATGCATCTAAATATTACAGCCATTTCACTCCCGCTAAGTCAATAGGGAGAGCGCTGATTTACGGACCGCTGTGACGAGAGTTCGATCGCGAGGCACTTATTCTCCGTGACGATTTTAAAGAAGTCATTTTATCTAAAATTATTTTTGAATCCACTTTTTATTCATTAGAATTTTTGGCAGTTACTTTCTGAAAAAAGATTATTACAGGTACAGAATCCAAACACTGCCGCTATATATCTAAGATCTTCATTAAACAACTCAACTTCCACTCCGAAACAAACAAACAAATAAACAACAACAACAACAACTACAGCAAAACAAAACAAAGTAGAATTTTTGAGATGGGTGCGTATCAATGTTCCTCCTTTAAGGTGTAAAAGTAGCCAGATTGATTCCTGTGAAGAAAATACTAATAACAACTGTTACATAACTGAACGGAGGAATAGGAACAACAAGAGTAACGCGAATCTTGCAGATATAGACACTGACTGAAATTTTAACCCCTTTGATATTTGGACAATACATACGTGTAGCCACAATTTCTTTTATATCATGCTGACGAACCATATAAGGAAGATTATTCAAATAACTCATAAATTATTTCAAGTACTTTCATATGTTAATTGTTTCGCCAGTGTTCCCGACTTGGGTGACCTGCGGAGTTTCTACTTTTTCTACTTCATTCAGTACCTAATTCACTACTTTTATAATAGACTGAACATCGACATTTGATATTTAATGAACAAGTATGCAACGTACAAAAAGTTTTCGCGATCTTTCCAGGAAGTCTTTTTCAATATCTTAAAGATTCCATGTACACCGCTAGATGAATACATCTGCGTATGGCTCATGACTTGTATTTACCCGATATTTCATATGGTTTAGGATAATTTTAGGATCCTGCGAAATCTGACAACCATAATAGCAAAAGAATTAAAGATTTGTCAGAGGTGAAAAACAGGGTCAAGGACTGTTCCTTTGCTATTTGAAACATGTCAATACATTCAAAAACTAAAATCTAAACGTTTTGTTGAAAGACATGAAAATGTCTTAAACTGAACCTCCGAATGCTAAATTCAGCTTTTTCAGGGATATTGAATATGCTTCTTAATGATAAATCTGAAATGACAAAATCTTCAAGATGATTTTGTTTTGTTTTGGGGTTTAACGCCGTTTTTCAACAGTATTTCAGTCATGTAACGGCGGGCAGTTAACCTAACCAGTGTTCCTGGATTCTGTACCAGTACAAACCTGTTCTCCGCAAGTAACTGCCAACTTCCCCACATGAATCAGAAGTGGAGGACTAAAGATTTCAGACACAATGTCGTTTATCAAATAGTCACGGAGAACATACGCCCTGCCCGAGGATCGAACTCGCGACCCCACGATCCGTAGACCAACGCTCTACCCACTGAGCTAAGCGGGATGAGGTACGACAAAATATGATACATATAAAAATGAATGCATTTAATGCATACAGAATAAAGAACGATTTTCAACAGTAAAATTCGTACTAAAATTTATCAGAAGATCCTTTTCAATCATAGAATGCCTTCATACACCCGCTACAGCAGCGTTACTCCGTTATATATGAATTTTAGATGAAAAACCATGATCCCAGAGGAATAGCAAATTAAACAAATTTGAGACCAAGCATTTATATTAGATAAAAAAATGGAAACTCCACAGGTCCTAAATAAAAATGAAAATGATGCAGGCTTTTTATAGCTTTGCAATTGAGTATATTTGGTGATGTGTCATATCATAGAGTCTATTTAATGCCTTTGTAATAGACTACCGGTCAAGCCGGTGCTGGGGTCGTGAGATGTGTTGCACTTTCGGATACCTATCATGAACTGACTCAATGAAACCGAGTCTGCTGTTAATTCGCTCTGTGGCATTCTACAGACAGGGGATCCGAATTTACGGGCGCCAACACATTACAGATACTGTAATAAGTAAATCTGGACCAAATTGTTCGAAACTTTAACGAGCTGTTAAAGTAATCGACAGTTAAATTTTGATTCAAAATACTAGTCTTGGTTGGAAACACTAGTACGATATTATAGTTTTACTGTAAAGACATTTTGGTGTTCATAATCATTTGCTCATACCTTTGTTTTTCAAAGTTTTCTAAAATGTCGAAATATAACTCTTAAAGTTAATTAACTGTTAGTTTAATCGCCTGTTAAAGTTTTGAACAACTGGGCCCAGACTGTCAAGCTGAATTTGCTTTGTTGCGTCCTTTGCCTCCAAGGGATTTTCTTAGAGAATTGTCTTGATACACAAGGTGATAAGAGTCGAGCTTCTTGAAAAATATCAAGGGAAATGTTCAAATAATTTGCAGCTAGAAATAGAAAATATTACCTTTCTGTAGTATCCAATAAAATCTGTAAGAAGATCCTTTAGAAGCATAGAATACAACTAAGCAAAATAAAGCAAACTCGCTTTTCATTGAGTCTGTTCATGAGAGAAAGTGCACCGTAGCACAGGCTTAAGCGGAACTCTATTACAATGTATTGACTTACCCTAAAAGTATTTTCCAATTTTGTCGGAATAATACCGTAAAAACAGAATACGAAGGACCTACATCTCGCGATAATTCATCCTCGGATAAATGTTCCCCAGTAGTATAGATCAAATTCAAGAAGGATACCATTTTTACAATTTTGCGAATGTTAAACTTCGCAAACATACTCAAACTTTTAAATTTGAGAAATATTGACCCAGCGAAAATATGTGCTTTTACGGTATTTTATCAGTCAATTATTCTATTTAGCGAGACTACCCGTTTTTATTTAGTTGGACTTTTAGTGTCTTTCTATCAAAGAAATTGTATTTTTGTAGAAAATTTTTGCTAATCATTTGGAAGGAAAATAATTCAGACATCATATAATTTATTGGAAAAACTGGGCGACTTGAAGAGCACAATGTTATTCTGTGATAGAGCGAATGTACATGTTTCAATGCAAAGCTAAGAACAAATAATTAGATATGTATCGTGCAATAAATAAGGCAGTTTTTTTACAATCACATTTATGACATACCAGAAGTTCCAAATAATCTTTTTTTTATAGATTTTATTATATGGTTCTTAAGTTATGTATTTTCATATATTTTGATACGAACTTTTCCGTATTTTACACAGTGCAATGTCTTGATACTATTCCATGTTATGTGAACACCTGACTGCATATTATGTATCATGGGGCCTCCGTGGCCGAGTGGTTAAGATCGCTGACTTCAAATTACTTGCCCCTCATCGATGTGGGTTCGAACCTTAATCAGGGTGTAAAATTCTTCATGTGAGGAAGCCAGCTGGCTTACGGAAGGTCGGTGGTGTCCGCTTGTGCTGAAATAATGCACGGATGGCACCTGGAGTCTTCCTCCACCACCAAACTAGAAAGTTGTAGTGTGACCAAAATTGTGTCGGTGCGACGTGAAACTCAACATAATAAATTAATAAATTATATGTATCTCTTTGTCATTGACAATTATGAATGAAAGTATAAAGAACTGAAAAATATAACTGAAGTCTTTATTATGACATACATGAATTAGCAATAGATATCAGTTTATTGACAAAACAATACATTTGTATTTCATATAAATGGAGCAAAGATTATTCAAGAATATAAACTTTTATGTGTTAAGCAGGGTAACACATCAATGAAAACGTTTACACCGTATTAAACAACGTTCAACAATCAAAACACTCTATTACCTGTTCAAAGTGAAGACTTATTGCAAGATCAGTTCTACACCCCTGTCAGCGTATTCTTCTTCATTTGTCATTTTCACCATCTTTCATATTATATGAAAAGACCTTTAATTCATTTATTTTATAGAATATAACAAACAGTCCTTCCTCCCAAGTCAAAATCATTAAGTAATCATCTGTATATATATGATTAACCATATACTACTTATTTTTCATTACTGCCATGATCAGACTCAATCAAACCGAGTCTGCAATTTTCAATGTTTGTTCTCGGTGCTTCCAATCTACTTTCCAGATTTTATTATTATGTTCTACTTGTTTGATAAAATAAAAAACATTCTGCCATATATACAATTGTTTTTGGCCAATAACCTTCAATGAATGCTAGCGTGCAATACATGAATGTAATATGTTCCATAATACAATTCCATTCTTGACTAACCTAGAAAATTTACCGAAACAATATTAACCATTGGCCGATGACAAATTGAATATGTCAATACAACAAACACTCTTTGGAATGTGACATTTCTAGTAATATTGCAATGAAATATAAATAAAGTAATATTTTGTCAACATTATTAAAAACTTTTTCTCATTTCACATGACCTAAACGGCACACTTGCAAAACGAGCATATTTTAACTTTACATGTTTGTTTTGTAAATATGTGTTTTAAAGAGTTACTAGTCAGCTTCCGATATGTCTGTAAACATCTTAAGATCAATAACAGTACAATTTCTGTCACTTAATGATATTTGACAAATTTCGACTGAAAAAGAGTAGTTTAACTACTAATGAAAAAAATTCAAGAATACGTGATTTGTTAAGGAAGCTGAATACCATTTGATATTTTCGAGGAAATCTATAAAGCTGAATATTTCTAAAAGCATATATATAAGGTAAGTTATCGTTCGCCTGTGTTTACTTTTTCAAAACGTTTTTGAGTTTTACCCAGAACAGTTGCTGACCAGCAACATCCTCTGTCCATTCTATATACGTCGTCGTATCAAACAAAACTTTTAAGGAGTGATTCATATTTCTTCCATCAATATTCTCTAAAAGAATGACTACTAGTTCCGTTTCATCTTTGATTAGTTTAGAATGTGAAACTTTCAGTTCAAACATACACCATTCACTACGCGCAAATCCATTGGTTAGAACAAGAATGATCTTTTCACTTTTGTCTATATTGGTAACAATGTTGTCATTTATAAAAGCACCCGGTTGAAAGTCCCTTTCATGAATACATAATTTTAAGCCTTCTTCTTCTTCAAGGACAGGTAGCAGTCTGCGACGTACCCAAGCCGAATCCTCGGCCTCGTATCCAACAAAAGCATCATACACAAAGTTATGTCCATTGATGTTCTGATAATTCCTCCTCTTTCTTAACAAAAAGATGTAATGTTTAATATTCCATCTGTTTCTATAAAGTATAAGTACGGTAATACCTATAACAATAACACAAGGAGAGGCAATAATAGCGACCCATATCCATGGACTCCATGGGTGACATTCTTTGTACGTGAAAGATATATCAGACAGTCGTAATTTAGACTTTTCGACTGGAAGTGAACAAACGTATTCCTGTGGATATCTTGTGATAATTCTCTTTTCCTTACTATGCATTGTTCTCATCCATTTGATTAGCCATTCCAGATTACAGTCACATACAAAAGGATTTTGACTCAGGTCTAGTGAATGTAAATTATTCAGAAGTGACATTGGTAGGGCCGACTCTTGTATAACTGCGATTGCATTATACCTTAAACTGAGATACCTCAAATGCTTGTAGTTCTTAAATGTTTCATCACTTAATGTTGTTATTCGATTCGACGAAAGATCGAATTTGATCACATTTCTCATATGAATCAAGATGACTTTTGGATCCTGCGAAATCAGACATTTAAAACACTTAAACGAACTGATGTTAGCAAGTGGAGACAATAATGTTGAGAATTGCTGGTTAGTTAATAGAAGCATGCTCATAGACCCCAAACGTAAACTTTTCAAATTTGGCAAAAATCTAAATGTGTCAGTGAAAGATTCAAACACTTCTGTCGCAGGTCTAGTATATTCAATATGTAACATTTTAAGTGATGTTGATTTGAATGCTAATCGCTCGACTGTCAGATAGTTTGCGCGTAAAAATCTAAGCTGCAGTATTTCAAGGTTTGGTAATTTTGACAATAGGTTGTTTGGTAATATTTTTATCGGGTTTCGACCAAATTCTAGTGTTTTTAACTTCATTAAACATTTAAAATTGTCGAAACCAATTTCTGTTATATCGTTACCTTGAACAGTGAGATTCTCAAGGTTAGGGAAGTAGCAATCCTTTTCAGTTCCACAGATTGAAAAGTCTGGGAATGACTTAAGCTTATTGTAGTTAAGATATAAATGTTTTAAATGCTTACTTAAAGAAAGTTTTATATTCTCAATCTGATTACTATTTAAATACAAAGCTGTCAAACTGTTAAAATTCTCGATGAAGTCCATTGAGAGTGTTTTCATGTTGTAATGTGAAATTTCTAGTGTTTTTATCTGATTCGTTTTCATCAGGGAAAACAAATCTTTTTGAATCGTTATGGTGCTGATTTCATTCATAACAAGCTTAGAAAGAAATTTCAAGTTAGACAAATCACCTAACATATTTTTCATATTTACGTAGTATATTGGATTGTGTGACAGATGCAAGTTTTTCAAATTTTGAAACTTATCAAGGGCCCTTCGGGAAACGTTCTGAATATTGTTATGATCCAGTTCGAGACTAATCAGGCTGTCCGGATCACTTATATTTCCAAATGTTTCAGATGAGATGTTTCTTAAATCATTGAAATTAAAAATCAAATCCATAACGTGTTTTTCAGTCTTTGGAATATACGACAGGCTTCGATGACTGCAGTTAAGAACGTTCTGATTATGAATGATTCGTTCTCTGCATTCTTTCTTTCCTTCTGTCGAGATACTTTCTGTGACCATACACATCACTAGAAATAGTAGAAAACTCAATGTTCCTTCTGTCATCATTTTGATTCTGTAGGTGTCCTTGTTATCAGTTATTTTTTATTCAATCTGAATATTGGGAATGAAATTTTTAAAAAAGGTAAGAAGACATATTCTCAGTTTAATCAGACTGTTTTGATGTCGTTTGAATATGTGTCAAAGTAAACGACGTCCTGGGATAATGCATAAATATTGCATATAACCTCTATTGTTATGAGGTCACAAGGTCATATTTCAAGGGCATAGGTACACTAATACAGAAAATTGTTTTCGTTCAAAAACAAGAATACGCTTGGACATAAGACTACCAAACCTTATATGCCGATAGACTTTGGATAGGAAATTGCCTAAAGTATTTTGTTAACTAGGATATACGTCAAGATTGATAAAAGAGGTTTCCAATTAACACTGACATGTCATATTTTTAGGGGTTTTCGAGTCGAAGGTCAAATTCACAGAATATATGAGACTGACTACTCTCCATCCAGTCACTTCTGGTAAGCCATCAAGCGGGAATAAATATTGACTGTGGATAGGTAATGGTCCAGAGTGTTGTGGAAAATTAAGGCTTCCAATCAACATTTGAATATCACACTTTTAGGGTTTTCGAGTCAAAGGTCAAATTCACAGAATATATGAGACTAACAACTCTCCATCAGGTTACTTTCGTCAAGGCATCAAGCGGGAATGCGTGAACATTTTGTTCGAAAAGAATTTCAGTTAATTGAACTGAAATAACTTAAATAAGTAAGTAAGTATACGACTGGTGTTTTAACGTAAAAAAGTGATTCGGCTACGATACAAATAGAATGCTTTCATACACCAGGAAATAACACTTTTGGTCAAATTTATTTGAAATAAAAGCTTGGCGAAAGGCACTGATATTTTACTTGGTAACAATATCTAACTTCTGTCAGAGATCGGATCTTAAAAATAATCTGAGCAATCTAAAGTCAACTATCAAGATGAAATGAAATTTAAATTGGTATGTTCATATTCTTATGAACATATTTCATTTAGTATTGATATTTTCTGACATGACATGTATTGCACGAATAAACATTTCGTACTTATAGAAGGCATATCATAAAGGCAAAAACAATTTTATAGAAAAACACGATAATGAACCACAGGAAACCTGTAAAAAAATTTCGTTTGTTTTAAATTCTAAATGTTGACATAATTTACAAGCGGAAACGGATAAGAGATTCTTCTGGCTAATAAAGGATTGGCAAGTCTAATATTTTAAGCATTGCACGAAGATATATAACAACAGTGATATGTTTTTGTATTTTGAAAGAATGGTAAATTTCACATAAGTGTGCCTATTATTATTAAATAAATAATCAGTTTTTTATAAATAATAACTATAAAGTTTATATAGCTAGAAAAAATAAAATAAAGTAGTAATTTACAACTTAACTTACCGGAAACATCATTTCTCTCACTATATATATTTCATCATGATTTAAAGGAGATCCTTGCTTGCGGTAAGAGATGAATTAATGATGTGATTATTGAGCATTATTGTATTTTCTATTTGACAATATGCAAAACAATAAATTAAGGAAAATAATTCGGACCATTGTTAAAACTAACATCATGTGTAATCGGAATTAAGTAAATAGTCAGCGTCAAGTCATTAAAGGGATAAAAGAAATTGTGAATAAATACTAAAAGTAGATTTGTTAGATTCATGGAATAACGCTATGCTTATCTTTAAAACTTCCATGTAAGCCGCTTGATGAATACATCTGCGTATGGATCTGAAATGTTTTGGTTATTAATACATAATTAAATGCTGACTACTGTTCGACCCTAAGTCAGAACTCGCGATGTATTTTAACTACTATAATTGAGCAAGCTCAAACAAACCGTGCTTCAAGACTTTTACTTTTATTCACATAGTTTGATTATTTTATGGAAGACCTTTGACGTTTCCATTTTTTCTGTTTCTTTTTAAAAATTACAATAGCAATATTCACGTGCCTTGTGACGGCCGTACTTTAATTTGGTGCTGTTTTTATTTTCTGATAATTGAGATCATTCAATATCTATTTTATGGAATTCCGGATCAGTCGGTCTTTGGGGTTTTGAGAGTGTTACATATGTTATTTTCTTTCTTGACTACTCAATTAAATCAAGTCTGCTGTTATTTTGCTTGATTTCATCAATGTGTTCTATGGATTTTTTTCATGTTAACTTTGTTAGTTATATCCAGACATTTTTTTACAAATATGCCATAGTTATTCAGGTGTATATTGAAGGTCTTATATATTTTCCATATTTCTTATAAAACGAAAGGGTCATGATGACCATAAAACTTTCACAAGAGTTTTTATATTTAAGAAATAATCTATATCAAAACCATGTTTTAACACTTTTTATACACGATTGGCGGCTCAACGTCGAACGTAATAATTTCACGATGGCGCATCCTAGCCAGAGTACAGCTATTTCGTACGACGCTGTTTTGCTATACATAATTTTGATTTCTGTGGATGTCTCTAAATTGCTTTTTGTACTTTTAGCATGTGTAAATGTTGAGTTCTGCTCAAGACGGTAGCATGCATTTCCACTACTGTCCATGAACAGGCTCAATCAAACCGAGTCTGCAACATTTTCGTTTTTGTCGTGTTGAGCGACCTGTGAAGTTTCCACTTTTTTCTATTCCAATATGTCTTCAACACAATATGATTACAATGATTTAGCATTGCTAATCATATTAAAATACATATATATCATTTATAGAGGGTCTTGAAGGGCGTGATGGACCTAAATATTTCACCAAACGTTTAATGACAATAAACATGATCTACAGGGCATTGTTTGCAAGAAAAACGTTCTTAAATATTGCATTTTTGTTATTCAGAAATACTGACTCACATTTTCCGGGTAAAGTTAAAAGGTTAAAATCTTCAGCTTTTTATTTAGAGTGTCACAGAAATGACAAAGAACAAAAACAGCCAGTATTTCTTTTTAACAAATCATACAGTCGTTAGGTATATGTTATACGCGATCATATTTGAGAATGCTATCTGCATTCCGAGAAGAATACAACACACGTAACAAACAGGTGACTCCGGTCGTCTTAAATGCATTTAAATATTACAGCCATTTCACTCCCGCCAAGTCAATAGGGAGAGCGCCGATCTACGGACCGCTGGGGCGAGAGTTCGATCGCGACGCATTTGTTCTCCTTGACGATTTTATAGAAGTCATTTTATCTAAAATTATTTTTGACTCCACCTTTATTGGAAGTTTTGTCAGTTACTTTCTGAAAACAGATTATTACAGGTACGTAATCCATACACTGCCGCTTTATATCTTAGATCTTCATTAAACAGCAATACCTCCACTCCGAAACAAACAAACAAATAAACAACAACAACAACTACAGCAAAACAAAACAAAGTAGAATATTTGAGATGGGTGTGTATCAATGTTCTAAGGTGTAAAAATATCCAGGCTTCTGTAAAGATCCTATCTATTTCGGCTGTTCTGACAATTGGTTAAAAAATCGATTCCTGTGAAGAAAAGACTAATAACAAATGTTACATAACTGAACGGAGGAATAGGAACAACAAGAGTAACGCGAATTTTATAGATATAGACATTCACTGAAATTTTAATCCATTTGATACTTGGGCAATACATACATGTAACTACAATTTCTTTTATATCATTCTGATGAGCCATATAGGGAAGATTATTCAAATAACTCATAAATTATTTCAAGTACTTTCATATGTTAATTGTTTCGCCAGTGTCCCCGACTTGGGTGACCTACGGAGTTTCTACTTCATTCAGTTACTAATATTCATGGAATTTCATTACTTTTATTATAGACTGAACACCGACATTTGATATTTAATGTTAGTTTCCGCGATATTTCCAGGACGTCAGTTTCAATTTCTAAAAAATTCCATGTACACCGCTAGATGAATACATCTGCGTATGGCTCATGACTTGTATTAACGAGATGTTTCTTATAGTTTAGGATAATTTTAGAATCCTGCGAAATCTGTCCAACCATAACATCAATAGAATTAAAGATTTGTCAGAGGTGAAAAACTGTGTCAAGGACTGTTCCTTTGTTAATTTGAAACATGTCAATACGTTCTAAGACTAAAATCTAAACGTTTTGTTGAAAGACATGAACATGTCTTAAGCTGAACCTCCGGATGCTAAATTCAGCTTTTTCAGGGGTATTGAATATGCTTCTCAATGATATATCTGAAATGACAAAATCTTCAAGATGAGGTACGACAAAATATGATACATATAAAAATGAATGTATTTAATGCATACAGAATAAAGAACAATTGTCAACAGTAAAATTCGTACTAAAATTTATCAGAAGATCCTTTTCAATCATAGAATGACCCAGCTTCGGCTGCAGCAGCGTTACTCTGTTATATATGAATGTTAGATGAAAAACCATGATCCCAGAGGAATAGCAAATTAAACAAAATTGAGTCCAAGTATTTATATTAGATAAAAAGTGGAAACTCCACAGGTTGCTAAATAAAAATGAAAATGTTGCAGGCTATTTATAGCTTTGCAATTGAATATTTTTGGTGATGCGTCATATCATAGAGTCCATTTAATGCCTTTGTAATAGACTACCGGTCAAGCCGGTGCTAGGGGAGTGAGAGGTGTTGCACTTCCCTATACCTATCATGAACTGACTCAATCAAACCGAGTTTGCTCTTAATTCGCTCAGTGGCATTCTAAAGACAGAGTATTCGAATTTACGGGCGCCAACACATTACAGATACTGCGATAAATAAATCTGGACCGAATTGTTCGAAACTTTAACGGGCTGTTAAACTAATCGACTGTTAAATTTTGATTCAAAATACTAGTCTTGGTGGGAAACGCTAGTACGATATTATGGTTTTACTGTAAAGACATTTTGGTGTTCATAATCATTAGCTCATACCTTTGTTTTTCAAAGTTTT
Source organism: Mercenaria mercenaria (assembly GCF_021730395.1). Lineage (NCBI taxonomy): Eukaryota > Metazoa > Mollusca > Bivalvia > Venerida > Veneridae > Mercenaria > Mercenaria mercenaria. The sequence goes on from NC_069364.1 coordinate 1,849,059, forward strand.
CTAAAATGTCGAAATATAACTCTAAAAGTTAATTAACTGTTAGCTTAATCGCCAGTTAAACTTTTGAACAACTGGGCCCAGACTGTCAAGCTGAATTCACTTTGTTGCGTCCTTTGCCTCCAATGGATTTTTCTTCAGAATTGTCTTGATACACGAGGTGATAAGAGTCGAGCTAGTTGAAAAAATATCAAGGGAAATGTTCAAATAAATTGCGCTAGAAATGGAAAATAACATTACCTTATGTAGTATCCAATAAAAACCTGTAAGAAGATCCTTTATGCATAGAAACAATTAAGCAAAATAAGCAAACTCGCTTTCATTGTGTCTGTTCATTAGAGATATGGAGGAAGTGCACCGTAGCACCGGCTTAAGCGGATCTCTATTACAATTTATTGACTTACCTAAATCTATTTTCAATTTTTATCGGAATAATACTGATAAAACAGAATATTTCGCGAAGGACCTGTATCTCGCGACAATTATTCCTCGGATAAATGTTCACCAGTAGTATAATTCAAATTCATGTAGGATACCATTTTTATAATTCAGCGAATGTTAAACTTCGCAAACATACTCAAAATTTCAAATTTGCGAAATATCGACCCAGCGAAAATATGTGCTTTTTTTATCAGAAAATTATTCTATTTAGCGAGACTACCCGTTTTTATTTAGTTGGACTGTTAATAAAGTTAGTGTCTTTCTATAAAAAAATTGTATTTATGTCGGACATTTTTACTAATCATTTTAAAGAAAAATAATTCAGTCATCATATAATTTATTGGAAAGTACTGCAGAGGAAAAACTGGGCGATTTGAAGAGCGCGATGTTATTCTGTCATAGAGCGAGTGCATATGTTTTAATGCAAAGCTAAGAACAAATAATTACATATGCATCGTGCAATAAATAAAGCAGTTATTTTAAATCACATTTATGACATGCTAAACCTTCTAAATAATCTTTTTTATATAGATTTTATTATATGGTTCTTAAGTCTTGTATTTTCATATATTTGATACGATGTTTTAAGTGTTCTGCTATTATTCTTATTGGTTGCATTCTTTGCTTCCAAAGGATCTTTTTACAGATTTTATTTACTATCACAACAGCAATCTTTAAGTGCCATGAGGCGGCTGTAAAAAGTCTCCCCGTACTTGGATTCAGCGTTGTTGTATTTTCTGGTCCTTTGGGATCATGGAGTCCATTCAACATATGTGGAAAGAGTTCCACTTAAGCCGGTGCTAGGGGGCGTGAGAGGTGTTGCACATTTCATTACCTCTCATGAACAGATTCAATCAATCCGAGTCTGCTATTATTCTTATTGGTTGCATTCTTTGCTTCCAAAGAATCTTTTTACAGATTGTATTACACAGTGCACGTCTTGATACTATTCTATGTTACATGACTGCAAAAGCTTTTATTTAAACAATCCTTTGACTTTGGAATATTGTTGTTAAAAAAGACTTATTTCTTTCCGTTAACCGGTTCAAACTCCATGTAAGTGTTATGCGGCCGACTACTACAAAGTGGTGTTCATTTTATTCTAGTTTTCTATAAGTTTTACTTTGTCTATATATTTCGTTAATATATCTATTAATCATAAACAAACTCACATGAACACGCCCGATGGCTTAGCTCAGTAGGGAGAGCATTGGCTTACGGATCGCGGGGTTGCGATTTCGATCCACGAGTGGGGCGTATGTCAGCCGTGACGATTAGACAGAAAGCATTGTGAAATCATTCGTCGATGTGGGTTCGAACCTTAATCAGGGCGTAAAATTCTTTATGTAGGACGCCAGCTGGCTTACGGAAGGTCGGTGGTGTCCGCTCGTGCAGAAATAATGCACGGATGGGCACCTTGGGTCTTCCTCCACCACCAAACTGGAAAGTCGCCATGTGACCAAAATTGTGTCGCTGCGACATTAAACCCAACAAAATAAATAAATAAATCATATTTATCTCTTTATCATTGACAATTATGAATGAAAGAAAAAAGAACTGAAAAATATAACTGAAGTCTTTATTATGACATACATGAACTAGCAATAGATATCAGTTTATTGGCAAAACAATATTTCATATAAATAGAGCAAAGATTATTCAAGAATACGAAGTTCTATGTGTTAAGCAGGGTAGCACATCAATGAAAACGTCTACACCGTATTAAACAACGTTCAACGATCAAAACACTCTGTTACCTGTTCAAAGTGAAGACTTATTGCAAGATCAGTTCTACACCCCTGTCCGCGTATTCTTCTTCACTTGTCATTTTTGCCATCTTTCATATTATATGAAAAGACCTTTAATTCATTCATTTTATAGAATATAACAAACAGTCCTTCGCCCCAAGTCAAAATCATTAAGTAATCATCTGTATATATATATGATAAACCATATACTACTTATTTTTCATTACTGCTCATGATCAGACTCAATCAAACCGAGTCTGCAATTTTCAATGTTTGTTCTCGGTGCTTCCAATAGATCTACTTTCCAGATTTTATTATTATATTCTACTTGTTTGATAAAATAAAAACATTCTGTCATATATACATTTTTTTGCCGTTACCTTCAATGTGCAATACATGAATGTGACCATAATACAATTCCATTCTTGACTAAACTAGAAAGTTTACAAAAACAATATTAACAATTGGCCGATGATGTGCGTGAAATTAGCCAGAGCAGCAGAGTAGCCAGATTTCAGCCATAGTTTAGCCAGAGTAGCCAGAGTTCAGTCAGAGTTCAGTCAGAGTTTAGCCAGGGTAGCCAGGGAAGTCAGAACTCTGGTTACACTGGCTAGCCAGAGTAGCCAGAGTTCAGCCAGAGAAGTCATAACTCTGGTTACTCTGGCTGGCCAGAGTAGCCAGAGTTCAGCCAGAGAACTCATAACTCTGGTTACTCTGACTTACTAAACCGCGATGCACGATGGTACGATGATACATTTGATACATATAAAACACTAAAAAATCAAACCTGAGAGTACCAAAAGGGTCATTTCGCAATAGGTATTACAGTATTTTTCTGGCTATTCTGGCTAGCCAGCTAGGGTAGCTAGAACCAATGGACATCTCGGAAATTCTGGCTGTTCTGGCTAGCCAAAGTAGCCAGAGCAATTGACATCCTGGTTACTCGGCTACTCTGGCTGAACTCTGGCTACTCTGGCTAGCCAGAGTAACCAGAGTTCTGGCTACTCTGGCCAGCCATAGTGACCAGAGTTCTGGCTACTCTGGCTACTCTAAATAGCCACTTGAAAATAGTTATTAACATGAAATTCAGTTTTAAACATGCTATTTAGATAGAAATGACATATGTGTCGCGCCATGAGAAAACCAATATAGTGGGTTTGAGACCAGAATGGATCCAGACCAGCCTGCACATCCGCACAGGCTGGTAAGGATCCGTGGTGTTCGCTTACAGTTTCTCCAAGTCCAATACGCTTTAAAAGCGACCAGCATGGATCCTGACCAGACTGCGCAGTTGCGCAGGCTGGTCTGGATCCATTCTGGTCGCAAAGCCACTATGTTTGTTTTCTCATAGCACGGCTCAATTATTAGATTTCATAATCAAATTCAGCTAAGACTGAAAATCTTTTGTGAACATGGGACCTGGTTACTCTGGCTACCAGAGTAGCAAAAACATGTTAAAATCCTAGAAACACTGGCTACTCTGGCCAGCCAAGGTAACCAGAGTTCTGGCTACTCTGGCATAACTTTGGCTACTCTGGCCAGCCAGAGTAACCAGAGTTATGGCTACTCTGACTGAACTCTGGCTAATCTGGCCAGCCAGAGTAACCAGAGTTATGACTTCTCTGGCTGAACTCTGGCTACTCTGGCCAGCCAGAGTAAACCGAGTTCTGACTTCTCTGGCTGAACTCTGGCTACTCTGGCTAGCCAGAGTAACCAGAGTTCTGACTTCTCTGGCTACTCTGGATAAACTCTGGCTGAACTCTGGCTACTCTGGCTAAACTCTGGCTGAACTCTGGCTGCTCTGGCTAATTTCACGCACATTGGCCGATGACAAATTGAATATGGCAATACAGCAAACACTCTTTGGAATGTGACATTTCTAGTAATATTGCAATGAAATATAAATTAATAACTTTACATGTTTGCTTTGTAAATATGTGTTTTTAAAGAGTTACTAGTCAGCTTCCGGAATGTCTGTAAACATCTTAAGATCAATGACAGTACAATTTCTGTCACTTAATGATATTTGACAAATTCCGACTGAAAAAGAGACGTTTAACTACTAATGAAAACATTTCAAAAATACGTGATTTGTTTAGGAAGCTGAATACCATTTGATATTTTCGAGGAAATCTATAAAGCTGAATATTTCTAAAAGCATATATATAAGGTAAGTTATCGTTCGCCTGTGTTTACTTTTTCAAAACGTTTTTGAGTTTTGCCCAGAACAGTTGCTGACCAGCAACATCCTCTGTCCATTCTATATACGTTGTCGTATCAAACAAAACTTTTAAGGAGTGATTCATATTTCTTCCATCAATTTTCTCTAAAAGAATGATTACCAGCTCTGTTTCATCTTTGATCAGTTTCGAATGTGCAACTTTCAGTTCAAACATACACCATTCACTACGAGCAAATCCATTGGTTAGAACAAGAATGATTTTTTCACTTTTGTCTATATTGGTAACAATGTTGTCATTTATAAAAGCACCCGGTTGAAAGTCCCTTTCGTGAATACATAATTTTAAGCCTTCTTCTTCTTCAAGGACAGGTAGCAGTCTGCGACGTACCCAAGCCTAATCCTCGGCTTCGTATCCAACAAAAGCATCATACACAAAGTTATGTCCATTGATAAGCTGATACTTCCTTCTATTTCTTAACAAAAAGATATAATGTTTGATATTCCATCTGTTTCTATAAAGTATAAGTACGGCTATACCTATGACAATAACACAAGGCGAGGCAATGATAGCAACCCATATCCATGGACTCCATGAGTGACATTCTTTGTACGTGAAGGATATATCAGACAGTCGAAAGTTAGACTTTTCGGTTGGAAGTGAACATATGTATCCCTGTGGATATCTTGTGATAACTCTCTTTTTCTCACTATGCTTTCATCCAGTTGATTAGCCATTCTAGATTACAGTCACATACACAAGGATTTTGACTCAAATCTAGTGAATGTAAATTATTCAGAAGTGACACTGGAAGGGCTGACTCTTGTATATGTGCGATGTCATTATACCTTAAACTGAGATACTTCAAATGCTTGTTGTTCTTAAATGTTTCATCACTTAACGTTGTAATTCGATTAGATTGAAGATCTACTTCGATAACAATTCTCATACTATTCAAGATGACTTTTGGATCCTGCGAAATCTGACATGCAAAACACTTAAACATACTGATGTTAGCGAGAGGTGAAAATAATGCAGATAATTGCTGGTTAGTTAAAAGTAGCATACTTATGAAACCCAATTTTAAAGTTTCCAAATTAGGCACAAATCTAAACGCGTCATTGAAGGAGTCAAACAGGGCAGTTGCAGGTCTATTAAATTCAAATTGTAACATTTTGAGTGATGCTGATTTGAAAGCGAATGGCTTTAGTGTTAGATTATCTGTGAGTAAAAATCGAAGCTGCAGTATTTCAAGATTTGGTAATTTCGACAAGAGGTTGTTTGGTAATACTTTTATGGGGTTTTTATCGAGTGACGGTGCTTTCAACTTCAATAAGCATTTAAAATTGTCAGAAGCAATTTTTTTTATATCATTACTTACAACAGCGAGAATCTCAAGGTTAGGGAAGTAGCAATCTTTTTCACTTCCATTGATTGAAAAATCTGGGAATAAACGAAGCTTATTATAATTAAGGTATAAGTTTTTTAAATGCTTAATTTGAGAAAGTTTTATATTTTCAATATAATTGTCGTTTAAAAATAAAGCTTTCAAATTGTTAAATTCTCGAAGGAGTCCATTGAAAGTGTTTTCATGTTGTAATATGCAACATCTACAGTTTCTAGTTGTTTGTTCTCATCAAGGAAAACAAATCTTTTGATTGTTACGGTACTGATTCCATCCATAACAAGCTTTGAAAGAAATTTCAAGTTAGACAAATCACCTAACAGTTTTTTCATATTTCCGTAGTATATTGGATTGTATGACAGATGTAAATATTTCAGATTTTGAAACTTATTAAGGGCCCTTCGAGAAACATTCTGAATATTGTTATGATCAAGTTCAAGACTAATCAGACTGTCCGGATCACTTATATTTCCAAATGTTTCAGATGAGATGTTTCTTAAATCATTGTAACTAAATATCAAGTCCATAACGTGTCTTTGGAATATATGGCAGGTTTCGATGACTGCAGTTTAGAACCTTCTGATTATGAATGATGCGTTCTCTGCATTCATTCTTTCTCTCTGTCGAGGTGCTTTCTGTGACTATAGACATCACTAGAAGTAGAAGAAAAAGTGATGTTCTTTCTTTCATCATTTTGATTCTGCCGCTTCCAGTTATTTTCTTTTTTTATCTGAAATAGAAAATGATGTTTGAAAATAGGTAACAGGTTAAAGAGAACGTTGTTATGATTAGGCGTAATAACATGTTTGTTTCCGGTATCACGACCTACACTAAATTTTACGCCCGTCCCTAAATGTTTTTATGGCCTTGGAGAATTTTTTTTCAACCTTTTAACATCTTCATCGCAGAAGAATGAGATGTTGCTATGAAACGCATAGCTCGGTTATTCTTCATTTTCCCAGTACAGTTATAATCTGTATATTTGCATTCTGAACATGTCAAATTATGATAATTATCGTTTCATAATTAACTAAAGAAAAACGTAGGTCTCCCACCACCTCCCATGCAAAACATATTAAGGCCATATTTCCATGGAAAATAGCTGAACATCCAATGATATGCATTAGGCTTGACACTGATAGCACCTTTAAGGTTTGGCGGGAGTCCGCCCAACTGTGTAAATATTTGTCGAATAAAGGACCATATCTCCCTTAAAAGTCTCTGAAGCAGAACATGCTGATAATGGTCTGTTAGAAATTAGACTAATTATATAAGAGAAGTAGCTTAAAAATAATCACAGTTGATTAATCAAGAACAAACGCAGAACCGGAACATGCAACATGATACGCACAACAAGGCTAAGTGGTGATCACTTTTATTAAGTTTGGTGTAATTCCTTCTAGTTGCCACGAAGCATTTGTCCGGGCAAGGTAAAATACGACAAATGAAGGACCATAACTTTGCTAAAATCATTGAACCGGAACATGATGATAAAATGTATAATTAATCTTGGCACTCCTGTGAGGTTTTGTAATAAAAACGCTCAGTAATATAAGAAAACTGGCGAAAACATAATACAATTTGACGAATTAAGGGCCATAACTCCGATGAAAATTATTAAAACAGAAAATATCGACAATATGCACAACAAGGCTTGGCAATTATAACTTTTGTGAGGTATTGTATAAATCCATCCTGGTGTCAGAGGAGTTACGTAGACTATATCTGTGGCAGATAGACGTACAGACGGACTGACGGACCGGCAGACAGCGCAAAATCAATATGTCTTGCCCCACATGTAGGAGACCGAGTAACGAAAGTACAGCTTAACACATGTAACTTACTATCTGGTATTCTGTACAATAGCTAGTCAATTACTAATCTTCGTTACCCGGGTGCAAACAAATAAGCAATGAGAAAGCTTTCCAGAAACATTTGTCAAAGTGCAATGTAATAGTGATCTTCGTATAAAAAAAATGGTTTACTATCAATAATTGAAAGATGTTTCAAACATGACGACATGTGGAAATAAAAGATATAATTGCAATCAATTGTAATTTAATTGCATTTCGTGATTAACTAAAATTAATAAATGAAAAGTTCACAGCTGTTTGTAAACTAACACAGAAATACAGCCCCTATTTACAGTAACTGTGGAAAATTTATTATACTGTGGCAAAATATTACGGGAATGACTATCTGCTTTTGCGCCCGTTTATTTAAAAATATTAGAGACTGAATTGTGTTCTCTAAATGGCACACATTTCAAGATATTAGTGTTTTTGTGCAATAATGCAGTTTAGGAATTACTTAATTGAAATCAGTTTGTGAGTGTATTATCATGTGCATGTATATCAGTTTGAAAGATTACTTGTCAATAAAGAACTTTAATGTTCAAGTAAAAACTTGATGGGTGTTTGCAGCTTTTTTAAATTGCAACTGAATGTAATTAATTACATTTGCAATGTAAAATGTCATTTAACTTATAGGATCTGTATTTATTTAGATATTTCTTTTATTCTGAGGATGAAATGTCATAGGTCAAGGTAACAGTGACAGAGACTGGAAAAGGTTTCTGATCAAATATTGGAAAACGTTTATACCAACAGAATTCAAACTACAAAGCATATATGTATATAGGATAACGTTTTTGTGGTTAGTTGTTGCCTTTTTTTATTTACAGATGAGTAAATTAAAAATGACAGTAACCATGACATTGATATACCCGTTGTTATGGGGTCTCAAGGCCAAATTTCTAGGACAAAGTGACACTGACACAGACAATTGTTTTCGATAAATAACAAAAAGACGCTTGGCCTTATGACAACCAAACCTCATTTTGACAGTGGTTTGTCAATGACCTATATTATTATGGTAACTATATTAAACGTCAAGGCCACAGGTTAAAAGGTTCCCAATCAATATCTAGAGAACGCTTGATCTATGGTCAGTAAGATGAAAATTGTTATATTTCATTTTTACACCTCTGAGTTTTAGGACGAATTCACAGAATACATGAGAATGAGAAGTCTTCACCAACTTTTATTCGTTACAAGTTCCAGTCAATTTACCTAAAATACTTAACGTGAATATACGTTATGTATTTTTATGTAAGAACAAAGATATGACTACGATACAAAGAAAGTTCTTTTCAAAATCATCATGAAATTACAGCGGTGGTCAAATTTAGTTTTATTTGAAGCATAACTTGACGAAAAGAATCGATGTCTTACTTGGTAATAGTGTTTTAACTTCTGGGCAGAATTCGAATCTTTAAAAAAAGTCATCTGAGTTGACTAAAGCCAACGATCAAATTCATATTCTTATGGCCATACTTCATTTTTATAACCACTTCTGGTTTCTTAACCAATTATTTATATTTTCTGACTTGACATGATTTACACGAGTCAAATTTTGCAGTAATGATATACATATCATATATAGGCACAAAACGTTTATATAATACTGGTAAATGAAAAACGCTGATGAAACTCAGGAAGCCTTCATTTTTTCTTTTTAAATTCTAAATGCCGGAAAATTGTACACGTGGAAACAACCAAAAGTTTCTTTAGGCTAATAAAGGATTTGCAAATCTTATGTATTAACCGCTCTGTGTCTGTACTAGTAGAGAATGAATTTCGCGCCCTATGGTGCTGCGTTTGCTATGTAAATCTGGTATAATATAATAATAATGATAATAATATGATTTTGTATTTTGAAAGAATAAAATACACTAGCATATAAAAAGTTCCTATCCTCATCGGATAAATCTGAGCAGTAATTACTCAACAGCTATTTTAATGTCTAAAGATAGAAAAATGAAATAAAAATTGCAACTTACTTCACCGGAAACAAGACAGCGTCTCCCTCTATGTTTTAAATGCGTATATCACAATACTTCCCACTATATACATTCAATCAAGATTTCAAAAAGATCCTTGCCTGCCGGTAGACATGAATTGGTAATGTGATTATGAGTGTTGCTATATTTTCTAATCCAAACACTTGTACTATGCCCCAACGATGACTTGATGTTTACAAATATGACTATGAATAAATTAAAATGAAATATAGGGAAATCAACAATTTTCTAACATGCTAAAAACTAAATATTTCTTGTTTTAATTTTCTCATATGTAAAACATACTGTCCGTGTTAAACTTTTGCTGTGTGGGTTCGAAACTCAGCATCGACATTTATTTTTTTATGTTTGCATAAAAGATTTAGATTCCTTCATGTGCTCTGTGACAACACGAAAGAATAATATCTAAACCGATATGGCAGATGGGAAATGTCAAACATCATATCAAATATGATTTTGATTTAATGCATGCACTTAAGCGAATAATGATTTTATTTGTTTGGGGTTTAACGTCGTTTTTACAACAGTGTTTAAGCTTATTATGAGCATAATATTATGTTATATATAAAGATACGCAAATTCAAACCATCAAAGAAAGAAACGAAAATATGGAAACAAAAATGGAACAAGAGCTGTCACTATTGGTGACAAATGCCCCCGAAGTAGGCCCAAGAATGCCACAGTTGTATTTGCAAAAAATCACATATCATTTTGTGACCTTGACCAAAGAGGCCTCAGTCATAAGTGTGACACATCTTCTTAGTATGGTTAAAATTTGTGTAAAATTATTTTCAAATCCCTTGAAAAATGGCAGAGTTATGGACAGACAAGAAACACCTTTGACTTCTAAGTGTGACCTTGACCTTGGGGCTAGGGGTGTGGGTCTTGCACATGACAACTCATCTCATTATAAAGAACATTTATGCCAAGTAATTTCAAAATCCCTTCATCAATGGCAGAGTTATTGACCGGACAAGAAAAGACCATGTTAACATTTGACCTCTTAGCGTGAACTTGACCTTGGAGCTAGGGATCTGGGTCTTGCTCATGACACGTCATCTCATTATGGTTAACATTTATGCCAAGTAATTTCAAAATACCTTAATGAATGGCAGAGTTATGGACCGGACACGAAACATACCCTGTTAACATTTGACTTGTAAGTGTGACCTTGACCTTGGAGCTAGGGGTCTGGGTCTTGCGCCTGACACATTGTCTCATTATGTTAAACATTTATGCCAAGTTATTTCAAAATCCCTTCATGGATGGCAGAGTTATGACCGTACACGAAACAGACCATATTAACATTTGACCTCTAAGTGTGACCTTTACATTGGAGCTAGGGATCTGGGTCTTGCGCACGGCACTTAGTCTCATTATGGTGAATATTTATGCCAAGTTATTTCAAAATCCCTTTATGGATAGAAGAGTTACAGCCCGAACATGAATTTACCGGATGCACGCACGGACTCACGCACGCACGGACGGACGGACGGACAGTGCGATTTTAATATGCCCACCTTCGGGGGCATAAAAAAATTGGATAAACAAAAAAGAGAAACATCTGAAAAAATCCTCATGAGGATTCGAACCCACAACATGATTTGCTTATATCCAATTGTTATCTGCATATTACCCGACTGAGCTATGTTGCATTATACTAACTGGATAGTTAAAATGAGAAAACTAATATTATTAGGTTATTTAACATTGTTTTGTACAATACGGTGATATATTTGGACGAGTACCCAGCTGAGAAAACCATATTGGACGAGCCGCTAGGCGAGTTAAATATGGTTTTCTCAGCTGGGTACGAGTCCAAATATATCTCGTATTGTAAGGTACAATGTTAAATAACCTTTTTATTCTATATCTATTATACAGAACAATGTTAGACCTTAAATAACCTTTTTCATCTATATTTATTTCACTTTATATGTAATATACATAATTCATTGAATGTTGTTTTTTCTGCGTATCATCATTACAAAAGTATATGGTGCAACCTCCCTACAATAGCCATTTGGCGATTTGGGTGGTAATAATACTTGGCTGAGATATTATGCCCACAAACATTGTCAGCAAGTTTGGTGAAGATCGGATGAAAACAGTTCGACTTAAAAGAGCGGACAAGGCTAAATTCCCCGTTTTTCGAGTAATTCAACGACTATAATCAAAGAGTGCCTGGTACAATTTCGCTGGTTATCGAAAATGGCCGAGATGTAATGCCCACAAACATTGTCAGCAAGTTTGGTGAAGATCCGACGAAAACTGAATTATAGAGCAGACATGTTTTGGATGCTGACCACCCGTCCGTTGCCATTCATAATCTTCTCCATTTTGTTTCGTAACCGTTAAATAAAAACTGATGAGGCAGCTATTCAGACAGTTAGGGCTGATACCAATTTCTAGGTTTCGTCCGGAACGGCTCCTTTAAGCGACTTTTCAAATATTCCAACATCTGATGATCCTTTTTACTGTATTTTTAAGTTTTTGATTATTAACGAACGTTTTAATATCTAAATCAGATAGCATTGTTGTCCCTTGAATCGTTTTTGTGTGTTGTGAACAAAAAAACTCAAATTAAATCCAGATTTCAAGACGCATAATCAAACTCTGTATATAGAGCGCCTACTTCATCCGATTTACATTCGGAACATTTTCACGCGTTTCGGGCTTTATCGTATGTTTAACATGGGACTGTTGAACCGTCCAAATACAGAAAATAGAGGATTTTTTGTACGCGCGTGCGTCCAAATACAGAAAATACAGGATTTTTGTACGCACGTGCATCCAAATACCGTAATATATTGTACGGTCACGTGTTGCAAATGAACGTTCGCGATTGGATAGATAAAATAGGTATAGAATAATTACTTGTAAAGTAATATTTTTATTTTATCAGTCAACATAAAATGAACTCGCGGGAATCACGCTATCATTGGGGATTAGTAATGGTAAATGCACAATACACGACGATATGCAAACACTTAAATCAAGGAAATTAATTCTTCATTGTTTATATTATAGTCAAGAAAATTTGGACTTAAGTCAGTAGTCAGCATCAAAGGGTAACAGAAGTTGGAATACCGGCTTGGTCAGAAATTCGAAAAGAAGATTTTTTGAGACCTTTTCATGAAATCACTTTGGCTCTAAATTGTTTTGGTACTTGTAATATGTGCAAATGCTGACTTCTGCTCAACCCTGGACCAGAGCTCTCGGACGCTAACATGCATTTCCACTTTCATCCCTAATCAGGCTCAATCAAACTGAGCTTCAACATTTTTATTTTTGTCGTACTGAAAGACCTCAGGAGTTTCCACTTTTTCTGTTTAAGTTTAAAAATCATAACGGCAATCTTTACCGTTTACGTGTCTGTGGTGGCCGTACATATATCCAGTGTTTTTATATATATTTTTTGATCATTTGGAATCATGGAGACCCTTCAATATAAATGTAATAGAATTCCACATCAGTCGAGATACTTGGGGTTGTGTGGGGTGTTGTACATTTCATTATCTTTCATGAATACTCAGTCAAACAGTGTCTGTTGTTATTTTGCTTGTTTCAATTCCACGCCCCATAAGAATTTTATTCACGATACTTTCGTTAATTATATCCAGATAAATATTTTTGCATTTATAACATTTTTATTCAAGTGTATCTTGGTGGCCCTAAGTTGTTTCCATTTTGTTATAAAATGAGAGGGTCTTGATGACCATATATCTTTCACAAGGGGTTATATATAGTTATCTGTTGCCTGTGCGGTGTATTCAAACATTGATTTCATGATTGATGTATATCTAGAAATTATATGCATATTATTTGCATATATAACATTTAAACAAGAGGGTGTTGATGGACCTACATATTGCACCAAAATGTGTTGTTGCAATCTTCACTATCTACGGGGCATTGTTTTTTACATGTCGTACTTTGTTTTACAATAATAAAAATACTCACCTCCTACAGTTAATCCAGCTGATATTGACCAATATCTCAGCACAAGAAGCATACCGAGTAGGCGTGAGGTAGTCCTAGGAGAAAGTCATGTTGCCAAGGGTGATAGTTCTGTCTTCTTACGCTAGCATCGACTGTATTCGTCCGGTTCGTGTAATACTGTTGTGTGCTAAACTGACGTTTAGTGATCCTCTTTTGAAATAACAAAATCCGTAAACTCTCTGAATCTAGTTATTGAAAATTCATGTTAACTGATTTTCCAGTATTGATGGAGCGGTTTTATAAGGTTTTGCACCATTTTGAATAGTTATAGATTCTGATTATTTTTCTTAATTATAAAGAAGACAATATTGTCATTTCTACACGATTTCTTTTGTTCCAGATGGGTGTATTTAAAAGGCAAAATTCAGTCTTCAGACTGGAAACTCCCACTACATTTATGACAATATCAGAAGAACCCATTATAAACAAGTACACCAACATTCCACAAAAAAGTTGTTACAATACGTTGATTGTTATCTCCTCATTCGAAAAACAACAAGCCATCCTCACTTAAGGTTAACCAGCCTCATTCAGGACGACAAGTAAGAGCAATAGAATGTTATCAAAAATAAGTTTGGAATAAACGAAAGTACAAAAAGACAATTTTAATCAATCTGACAAGCGTAGTCAAAGTAATTAAGAAGTTAGTGACGCGGAGGAAACATGAGAATATACTGAAAGTAACAACGAATCACCCGTGCAGGATGTCCAGACATTTGAAGCTGAAGACAATATATATATAAAGCATGATTATGTTATTTAAGACATGGACAAACGCAATCTAAAGACGGAATATTTGTCTTTTCTTAAGTAAGTTTCAAAACATTTCATTTTATGTGCAATATCCTCCGCGAAAAATAATTATTGTCCGGATTTGATGTTACATGTATAACTCGTAATGTAAATATATTGCAGGGCCACTGCTATGAAACTTTGAGTAATAGGTCGATAGAGTGAAGCAAATTTGTGCTGCAACGTGTGGCTGTTAGGGACAGGACAAAGACTTAGTTTTCATCAGGTTTAAGAGTGCAGGGACTAACCAACACCCTGAAAAACTCGTCTATTGTTTTGAACAAGCTTATTCCGGGTAGTACATTTCCTCTAATTGAATACATTTAAGAGGAATAGTTGTACATGTAGATTCTAAGAAAATATAGCTCGCCCGCTAAGCTCAACAAGGAGAGTGCAGATCTGTGGATCATGTTGCGGTAAATTCGATCTAAAATCATTCGTCCGCCATCTCTGATACAATGATTCATGTGGAAAAGTTGGCAGTAACTTGCGAAGAACAAGTTATAATTTAGTGCTCGTACAGTGGTTAGGTTATATAACTGGAATACTGTTGGAAAACGGCACTTAATCCAAAATAATAAATCTAAGAAAATATATAGCAAGATGTATCATACAAATGTTGAATAGATATAAAAAGAATATAATTGTATCCCGTAACTGGACATAACTAGTATTCTGTTACGTTAAGGACGACCGTTGACTGTTAATGAGTCGTATCAGCTTTGAAAACAGAGCTGTCTCCTTTGCGATATGACTATCTCTTTCACGACAGAAAATATGTCTACGATTTTCGGTACAAATTTCAATTTAAAATGTAATGTATACCTTAAGGGTTATTTCAGGCCTACTCTGTTTGCTTCTTGGTATCAGTTAAAAGGCAAACATTTGACAATGAAAGTGCTTTAATGGTGACAGTTCGCAGCAAAATCAAATCACAACAAACCGAAACTCTAAAACTGTTTGTTAAGTGAAATCAAATCTACAGGACTTACCATTCCTCAATATTTGATATTAGATACAATGTTTGTAAAAATGCAAAATTGGAGATGATACTTACATTTGTTGGCGTTTTTTTTCTCTCGCGACATGTACTAGCCCCGAAGTTGCGACAGAGCGATTTACCGTATATCTCTGAAAGAAGCGGCCATGTTGATTCCCAGGCGTGTAATATGTTTACAATTGTTTTTGTAGCGTTTTTCAGGCGTGTGTATCACTGTGCCCTTACAAATGAAGTACACACATGTCTTTTTTCTACTCCTTCTCTAGCATTTGTTTACAATTGTGAGTTTGTTATTAATTTGAGATTAAAGACTAAATGGGTTTACCTTTGATTCATATACATGTTAACAATTGATTATATTTTCTTTGTTTTGCTGTATCATATCGGAACCCGATTTGATTTTAATCTAATACACTTGCATATCCTCATGTGGTGTACAATACTGTCTTTCTATCTTTTGAGGATAGTACAACACATTAAAAATATTGAGAGTGGTTCTGGCCCTTTTGATTGCATCTTATGTGTACAAATATTTCACTCCCGCTAAGCTCAATAGGGAAAGCGCAGATCTAGGTTGAGAATGCGATCGCAAGGCGTATGGTCTTAATTACGATTTAATAGAAGACATTTGGTCTAAAATCAATCGGCTACCACCAGTGATTCGATTGAAGAGGTTGGCAGTTACCTGCCACAACAAATTAGTAAAGGTACAAAATGTAGAAACACTAATTAGGTTAACATCTCGTCGTTGAATATTTGAAAACGGCACTAAACAACCCTACCTCCTCCACAAAACAAACAAACAACAACAACTACAACAAAGCAAAACAAAGTAAGGCATTTGAGATGAAGAAAAACTAATAACAAATGCTACATAACTAAAAGTGGAATAGGAACAACAAGAGTAACGCGATTTCTTTTGACACTCACTGAAAATTGAACCCCTTTGATACTTGGACAATACATACATGTAACCACACTTATTTTATATTATACTGATAAACGATATAAGGAAGATTATTCAAATAACTCATAAATTATTTCAAGTACTTTCATTTGTTAAGTGTTTCGCCAGTGTCCACTACCTGGGTGATCTGTGGAGTTTGCACTTTTGCTGTTTCATTCAGTTCTTAAGACTTATTCAATTACTTTTATAGAGGGAGCACCGTGGCCGAGTGGTTAAGGTCGCTGACTTCAAATCACTTACCCCTCATCGATATGAGTTTGAAAGTTACTCGGGGCGTTGAATCCAGCTGGCTTACGGAAGGTCGTTGGTTCTGCCCAGGAGCCCGCTCGTGCTGAAATAATGGACAAGTATGCAACGAATGAAAACCACAGTATGTTATACAAGAACCACTAGCTGCTCAATCAAACAGAGCCTGCAATGTTTTCGTTTTTGTCGTGTTGGGCGACCTGTGGAGTTTCCATTTTTTCTATTTTCTCTAGGTACAGTATGTGAATGTGTCGACTTGTGTTACTTTTACCATTGTTCAGATGTCAATCATCTATAAATTCATAAATACGTTTCTGCAGAGTTTAGTTCTGGAGAGAATGGGGTCTTTAAACGTAACTTTTCCTATTTGATCTGTGTCTCCTTATATCACATAGTTTGGCTTTACATATAATACCATTACTAATAGTATGATCAATAAAATCTGAAAAGTAGATCCACATTGTCAAACCGAAAATAAGTCTAGGTAATCTCTCGAGGAAGGGAAGTCATTTTAGACAATTTTGGTGCAAATTTATTACTTTCAATTTAATTTCCTTCGCTTATCAGCTATTTACGAGGATAACAGTTTAAAGGTATATCTCCATAACTTCCGGTAATTCAAGTTATTATAATACGGTCTGCATTGCACTCTTTTTAATTAGCGCCTAATTGGTAATGATAAATTTTAATTGATTTACAGGAAACCCTGGTCAATTCCTATACACGTTATTGCTACAACGTTACATCTATAACGGTAGATGTGCATAGAAAATAAACTTCTGTCACATATTGAGAAAATATGCAGCCAGATCGAAGTTCTTCCTGGACATTCTGATTTTTTTCCAGTCAACTTAGTATATTATGCAATACTTTTTATTTGAGTTTAAATAATAAAACATTTTACAAAGCTAATAAAACAATAAAAAGTAATAATGTTAAATGATTGTTTATAGCTACAATAGAAATACAGTCCATAAAATGCAAGCTTGCAGTCAGTATTTATAATATAGATCAGAATATACGTCACAAGAAAAACATGTATTCAATGGTATAATATACATTTACGAATCAAACAATGACATACTAGTATAATACATAGGATTTTAGAACATTACATTTTCGTCTTAAGAAGTCACATGAACAAAACTTGTCCATCTCAAATATTACTTTACTTCTATGTCTAGGAATGATTCATTCGCACTATAACAACTATTTTTGGAATAAATAATGTAATCAGTAATTTTTATTTAAGAACATTTAGAGCGTCTTCTAGCATCTGTTCACTTCTTCAGAGCATTTTTCAGTTTTTCCCAGAACAGTTCTTGACCTACAATATCCTCTGTCCATTCTATGTATGTTGTTGTATCAAACAGAAGCTTCAAAGAATGATTCATATTTCGTCCATCTATTTTTTCTAAAAGAATAACCAGAAGCTCCGTTTCATCCTTAATCAGTTTCGAATGTGCAACTTTCAGTTCAAACATGCACCATTCACTACGAGCAAATCCATTAGTAAGGACAAGAAGAATTTTCTCACTCTTGTCTATATTGGTTACAATATTGTCGTTGATAAAAGCGCCTGGTTGGAAGTCCCGTTCATGAATACATAATGTCAAGCCCATTTGACCTTCAAGAACTGGTAGAAGTCTGCGACGTACCCACGCCGAATCTTCTGCCTCATATGCAACAAAAGCATCGTACACAAAGTTATTCCCATTAATAACTTGATAGTTTCTTCTCTTTCTTAACAAATAGATATAATGTTTGATATTCCATCTGTTTCTA
Organism: Mercenaria mercenaria; assembly: GCF_021730395.1. Taxonomy (NCBI): domain Eukaryota; kingdom Metazoa; phylum Mollusca; class Bivalvia; order Venerida; family Veneridae; genus Mercenaria; species Mercenaria mercenaria. Next base: position 1,867,484 of record NC_069364.1, read on the forward strand.
TAAAGTATAATTACGGTAATACCTATAACAATAACACATGGCGAGGCAATAATAGCGACCCATATCCAAGGACTCCATGGATGACATTCTTTGTACGTGAAAGATATATCAGACAGTCGCATTGTAGACTTTTCTTTTGGAAGGGAACATACGTATTCCTGTGGATACCTTAAAATAACTTTCCGATTTCTATTAATTTTCATCCAGTTGATGAACCATTCAAGTCCACAGTCACAAAAGAAAGGGTTTTGGCTTAAGTCTAATTGATATAACCTGTTTAGAAGTGATGTTGGCAAGGCTGACTCGTCTATATGTCCAATCTCATTATATCTTAAGCTAAGAGACCTCAGATGTTTATTTTCCTTAAATGTTTCATCACTTAACTTTGTAAGTAGATTAGACTGCAGACTTATATTAACTAGATGTTTCATCTGATTCAGGATAATTTTAGGATCCTGTGCAATCTGACAACTAAAACAGTGAAATGATTTAAGAATTATCAGAGGTGAAAATAGTTCCGAGGATTGTTCGCTAGTTAACTGAAGCATGCCAGTATGACCTAAAACTAAATACCTCAAATGTGGTAAAAGCCTAAACGTATCTTTGAAGGACGTAAAAATGCTTTTTGCTGGACCTCCGAATCCTAAATGAAGCATTGTTAGTGAGGTTGAATTAAAAGCAAATGGTCGTACTTTTAAAGCATCTCTATTCAAATTTCGTAATCTCAGATAATGAATTTTCGGTAGCTGAGACAAAAGGTTATCACATAAAACCGTTATGGGATTTTCTCCGACCTTTAAACATTTTAAATTTGGCAAACACTGCAAATTGTCTGGACGAAGTTCACTTATCCTATTATTTTGGATGTTTAGAATTTCAAGCTTTCGAAAATAACAGTCTGAACGATTTTGTTCGGTACAAAAATCAGGAAATGATTTTAAACGGTTGTGATCAAGATAAAGGGAATATAGATTTGTATGTTTAAACAGTGATAGCTCTTCAATAAGATTGTCTCTTAGGTAAAGAGATTTTAAACTATTAAAAGGTTTGAAACTGTCCATTGCAAGTTTTTTGATACTGGAATCTTTTAATGAAAGTGTTTCTATATGATTTTCCCCCATCAACGAAAACAGGTCTTTTTGGATTTTTACTGTAGTAATTCCACTCAATTCTAAATGATAAAGGTTATGAAAGTTAGACAATGCACCCAAAAGATCTTTCATATTGCTGTAGTATATTGGATTATATGACAAATATAAGTATTTCAAATTTGGAAACGTAGCAAACGCATCCGAGGAAATATTCTGGATATGATTATGGTCCAGTTCAAGATCAACTAGATTTGCTGGATTGCTAATATTTCCGAATGTTACCGACGTGACATTTGTTAAGTCATTATAACTGAAAATCAGGTTCTTGATATAGTTTTTAGTCCTAGGGATGTATGTCAGATTTTGATGACTGCAGTTTAGAGACATTCGATGATGATCAATCTGTTCTCTGCAATAGTAGCTTTTGCTGTTTTGTTCCTCTAGTAAGGGTCCGCTGCTTCTTGTGCTTTCAGCCAAAAACAAAAATAGTAGAAAGATTTCAAATCCCTGGGACTCCATTTGATGTAACTTATACTGTTGTACGGCTACGGTTGCTGTGGATTATTTCTCAACGATATATCTACAAATACAAAGCACTCAAAATGTTATAGATACAAATAGATTCATTCGAATGCATACAGGATAAAAAGTAATTGTCAATTATAAAATCTATAAGAAACTCCATCGCAAGCCTAGAATGCAACCAAGCAAAATAATAGCAAACTGGATTTGATTGAGCCTGTTCACCAGAGGTAACGGACAGTGCGACACACCTCCCGCCCACTAGCTCCGGCTTAAGCGGAATTATACGGAATTCTATTGAATTGACTCCATGATACCAAAGGACAAGAAAATATAACAACACTGAAGCCAAGTATGGGGGACTTGTACGTTTGTTTGTATATAAACTTGTTTATAGTCGCCACCGGTAACATACTCGTATATGGGCGACTCCTCCAGAAGCCTGTTAGTAATGTTAGTGGGAAGATAGAGCAAGATACAGAAGACGCCCTAACTCCAGAAGCATCCCTGGTTCTTTAGCGTTCCAGGTGTAAAACACCGATACACGGGTCTATTATCCGAATGTTAGCAATATTTTAGCTGGAGCGGGATCTCTTACTCACGACCTTTGATTTTGTAGTCAGACAGTGTTACCACTAGAACACATGTTTACGTCCGCCACACGGCACTTGAAGATTGCAGTAAATGAATTCTACTATAGAATGCAACCAAGCAATATGATAGAGCAAAATATTAGGACACTAGATTTTATTGAGTATGTTCATGAGAGATAATGTAATCAGCAATACTTCTCACGCCCTCTTGCACCAGCGTCAATGGAACTGTATTATACAAGGATATTGAAATATATATTAAACAACAATAAGTCCAAGCTTTTTCTTAAATGCTACCTATCATTGAACATGTATCATTAACGCCACTAAAAACAAAAAGTTTTAGTTCGTTTTAATTTTGCTGCTGGTGATGCTCGAGCGTATTTGATGCGGATTCCGCTTTACTCCATTCGGCATCTTAAATAAATAACTGCAGAAAGTAATGACGCGCGAAGCATCAACAGAACTGTAAAATGCACATACATTTCTATATTTATATATAAGAAACGCAGCTTATCCTATGATTTCTTTCTTATCATTCTTTGTAATGTAAATGGCTTTGAGAATATGTACTATTAGTTACAGTCTTGATGTTACTGTAAAGTAGTTCACTATATACTTAAAACATTTCTTTTAATATTTCTCTGAAATATACTTTCTTGGATGTTTGTGTTGATTATTAGTTTGTAAATATCTGGGAAGATATATAAAGAAAAACACAGATACGCAAATAAATTTAAAGAGTTTACTTGACGTTTAAAACTGTCTCGTATCTAATTAAGTTTTTCAATAAATTACCTTTGATTTGTTGCAATTTGTTTAAGTGGACAACAAATTAAGTCAATAAGTACTGGTTTCTCCGATTTCTCGATTTATCGGCGAACTAATTAAAGCTTATCAAAAAGGCAGTTAACATAAATTGCACTTAGAAATGAAAAATGTTACCTTTCTGTTTTATTCATTTCACAAAAAGCAATTTTCAAATTATTTCAGAGCTGTATATTGTATCACTGATATTTATTCCGTTTAGCAAGATCACACGTTTTCATTCCCTTGACTTTTTGATAAAGTGATAGCCTTGCTGTCAAAGAGATCTATGGCGAATTTTGACTAATCAGGAAACAACTTAAAGGAAATTATTTCACTAAGTATCTGTTTGTCATCATATGATTATCTAAAGAAAATAACTCATCGGAGTAAATGTATGCACAATCACGGCAGCGGAGATATTGCGCGATATTATGAGGAATCTTTTGGTATAAACAATATCTATTGACATTATTGCCATTGGACAATATCAGAAATGAACATGTACTCTGACCGACAAACACAGCCAACCGGAACTCGTACGATTTTATTCAGCCCATTGTTATGTACCTGCTCATGAATTCCTCGTGCAGCCCGTGTGTGTCAACCATGTGGATTTATTGAGCGAATATTACACAGATACATGTGTAAGTCGAGAGATTTTCTGACGATTAATCTTTTTGTGATAATGCCATGGCTAAATTTCGAAGAGATGGTCAAAGTTTCGGCCATGCTCGAAATTGGGCGAACAGAGACATGGGAGCGCTTGTTGATAGGCCTCATTCAGGTAGACCGCGTGTAACGTCAGTACGGCAGGACAATCACATACGTCAACGCCATTTGCGTGACAGATTTGTGACGGCTGAATCCACGTCATATTCAGTGGTAGGTTACCGTGGACGGCATATTTAGTATTAAAACTACTTCAAATCTCTTTGTTTTCTGTATTTATTTATGAACATGTAGAAGTATTGAATTGTTTAGTGTGCTCGTAATTGAGACATCAACAATGTATTTAGTGTAACAGTGGTTATTGGCTTCATATTTCTAAATAAATATATGGGACAGTTGAAATAGAAATGATTTGCATTTTCTACCTCACCACATACAGTGGGCTGTAAACAATGCCTTTTGAAAGAAAGATGTTCATTAGGAGAGCTACTGTGTGTCCTAAGTCTACCATGGAGAATCCGGTGCTTAATTGTTTGTTTTGGGGTTAACGCCGTTTTCCAACAGTGTTTCAGTTATGTAACGGCGGGCAGTTAACCTAACCAGTATTCCTGGATTCTGTACCAGTACAAACCTGTTCCTCACATGGATCAGAGGTGGAGGAAGAATGATATCAGGCACAATGTCTTTAATCATATCGCCACGGAGAACATTCGGCCCATCAAGGGCTCAACGCACGACCCCGCGATCCGTAGATCTGATTTCTCCCTACTTAGCTAAGAGGGTGGGCTACCTGCGTAATAGTGACATTCAGTACATCAGAAAGCCGTCTTTTGAAGATGCTTAAATTTGAAAACTTCCTGTGATCTAATGGTAGTTGGTTCCAGCCAGTGACAGTTGATGGCATGAAGTAGTTCGCAAAGAACTGAAGAAGAGTGTGATAGTGCAGGTTTCTATAATCAGCGACATTTCTAAGAATGTATACGGATGTTTGCACAACAGTTTTAGGTAGAAAGGAAGAAAGATACTGTAGAGTGATTTTTCATTTTATATAAAAAGAGTGAGTTTATGTTTTTGACTTCTTCCGACCTTTAGGAGAAGGAAGACAGTCTCTTTATAAAGTTTGTCGAAGAATGGAGTTTGGTGGCTCCTGCGATGATTATGCATGCTTCGAGTAGGATTTCCTCGGGTTCAAATTTATTATGCTGGTTACTGTTATTCCACTCATCATAATACTCCAGAAGGGGGCGTATAAAAGACGGATAGATAGTTTCATTTTGTTAATACGTTCTCATAATGATATTACGTTTCATTGCCTTTTCTTTGATGTTGTCTACGTGTTCGTAGAAGTTAAAATATGCTTGTGAATGATTTTCTCTAGTGTTGTGATGAAAGCGATATAGGTCTGTAGTTAGATACTGGAACGTTTTAACGCGACGACACACATTAAATGGACGTCACAAATGACGTTATGCAACCGATACTTGCACGTCAATATAGAAAATAGCAGAAGGAGGTTTTAAACACTCCCAAACTTTTGGCGCATTTCAAACAAAACTGTCGGATGTCCTTTAAAGATTTTCTTAAAATGAGTTGTCTTACACCTAAGAGAAAATGTAAAATTGATAAAATATTTTTGAGTAGACAAAAGGGTAAATGAAATATTTTTAATGATAAAACATAAACATTCGCTCATAATAGTTTTTTTAAGGAAAAGAGTGATACATCACTAAAGATTTTAGAATTTTATGGCCTTTTATAAGCATATAAACATATAACGGGAACCATCTGGAACATACACAATCCTCTGCCATACAGAACTGAAAAACATGTTTCAAAACTCTTAAATAATAATTTTCATTTACATTTGTCATACAAAAGACGGCTGCAGCCTACAGTTGTGTACGCAGGCATGGTGTTTTAGTAGGTATAAGAAATGTTTGAAGCTTATATACTTGCATTTTTGTATGTGTAACGAACGTCAAATGAAAATATAATTTCAAATATATATGTTAACCTAATATCACTGAATTGTTTGGCTGGAGTCTCGAAAATAAGAAAATGATAAATCCTTTTTCAACAATGATCTATACCAGCCTGGCCAAGTAGTGCGGCTATTGTTATGTTTAAGTGAAAGTATATTGTCATGTAACACATTCATGATGATCTTCGATTCGCCATTGTTTTAATATCTAAACTAAATGGACTTGCAAAGTCCTAGGAAAGACAATACAAACTGTTTATCTTCTTTAACGATTTGAAGAATAAATCTATTACGAGAAAACGAGAGAAGTGTACTATTCAAGGTTATCCGAAACTAAGTTGTCATATTGTCTCCAGTCACATTCAAAAATAACAACTACTTGTATTTAAGTCCGAAAGCCGTGTTACGCTAAAATGTTAAAAAAACGATTTCGCGCAGTTGCGTAAGCAATTACTCTTCAGTCGAGATGGTTGTGAGATGTTTTTAATTTTGTTCGAACTTACAACATTCTCCCAAATCTATACAAATACAAATTACGTAACGAACATAACAAGAGCTGTTTTGAAAACACATGTGCACCTCCATGGTGACCTGTTTTGTATGCTTAACTTATCTTAACTACCAAATGACCTCCAAAACAACAGGCTACCGGCAACCGTCCTATGAATATTGACAGACAATTCGGTCTTAAATGTTTTAGCGGAAAATCTTTTCAGTCTAGATGTCAGGGTGGCTACCCCAAAATATAAGGGTTTATCTGATCACGGACAATAATTCTTAGAAGTTTGACGACTGTAGGCCAAAGTGTACTTTAGTTATTGAGCGGAAACGGAAACCTGTCACCACTATTTTACCTTTCAGCTACTAAACCCCCAAAATAACACGATCATTTGTTAACTGCAGACAATCATCTCATGAAGTTTGACGATTGTGGAACAAATATATATTTAGTAATTAAGCAGAAACCGTTTTCAGTTTCAAGGTTTCTGTGACCTTGACCTACATGGTCACTTGAAATTCACGCTACTCGTGAATTGCTTCTAGTGAGTGTTCAGTCGGTGGAAGATATTTTCTTCGTTTTGATTTTGGTTGGATAAAGTTATTACGATTAACGTATCAAAATTGCCATTCATTGGTAATTTTTATTCCATTTTGTTCCGTAACTTTGCAATGTTTTCAACGCTAGAAGTCCTGAAACAGAACAAAATATCTAATTACTGCATTTTAAATAAAAATGCGTTTCTCTAGCAATGCAATGAACCAGGAAGAAAAAGGCGGACTTATAAAATGATAATAAAGTAATGAATCTTGTCAACATCAGATAAAGTACAAGATGTGTTGATTCATTAATAGGAAGATCTGGGTGATAAAAACCGTAAGAAAAAGCATTATGATCTTAATACCTAAATGATAATGTAAACAATCAGATACACTCACTAGTGATTGTTTAGAGTCAAGAGGTTTAAGGAATTTAATCCAGTGTCAGCTACTCATCATACAGGAATTCATAGCAGTTGACCATACAATTATCATAACGCTTATTTTGATAAAGGTGAAATCGGCAATCAGTCTGCGAATGATCCATCAGTAAATCAAATGTAAATTATTTCTTGACACATTTCTTCACCCATGTCAAAAAAAGTCTATGAATAATAAACGACTTTATATACCTCTGCTCAACTGTCACATTATCCTGAAATTTAAGTACTGTTTAAAACAGTGGTTTCAGTTACAATGTCTACATGATTTTAGTACAGTGAGACTACTTAAGCCACTCGGGCCTTAGAACGATGTATCATTGTTTCAGTCTTTGATCTTAAAGTAGTTCTGCACGTTTGATTAACCGGAACTGACGGCATAACACCACTTTCCGGAAAACCTAAAATAATTCTAGTAACCATTATACGGGTAATATAAATGTTGCCGGGAATTTATAAGATCCCGTGTATTTAACAGTCAACAAAACTGTCTATAGAAGTCCATTGTGAAAATTGACCAGAAGATACATATTTTTAAATCTGTCTTAACAAAAAACAAATCAAGCACACGACATAATCATTCTTTATTGCCTTAATTTCCATCCGATACACATAATGCCTTTAAAAATATGGTTTAATAAATTTCTTCATTGTAGAACTATATTTGTCCAAACGTGCAGAGCTACCTTAAGCTTGGGCTCGGAGCTAAGGTTTTAAAGTTTCTTGAAAGTCAAGGCCCTTATTGGTATCAGACATAAACCTAACATATCATACAACATGGTGTATTAAACAAGATAAATTTATGGTTAATAATGTACGAGGAGGATGAGAAATGTTATTAAGATAGTGGACCCGCAGTCACAATCGGTATGTGATTACGGGTCCATCTCCCCCAAAACTTGCAAATTATCTAAACCTAGACATTATAGTTTTACAAAAGACTGCCAATTTAAGTAAAGTCGTTCTATTTTCACAATTCACAAGTTTGGAAAATTTGATAGCGTTAGAATGTTTAAAGTAATAGTCGTCTATATATTTTTTTCCTAACATAATTTAAGTAAGCGCAACTGAAGATATAATGAATTCCGGTTTTTATGGGAAGTCATATGCGCATTGAGCTACATTTACGTCCGAAGTATTCCGAAAAAAGAGAATACGCAATCACTGGGGAACTGTTGAGTGCGATCATGGTCTACAAGCTGACATCGTAGAAAAAAGCTACTTTATAAATAATTATATATTTTAACCCTTTGTTATGGAACAGAAAAGTTTGTAGCCCTTTTTACACAATTTATGTACAATATAAGGTAAAATACATTATATATTATATGTATTATATAGAATTATATATATATATATATATATATATATATATATATATATATATATATATATCGTTATGGCTTACTTAACGCTATCATATTTGTTGAAATTAAAATCAAATATAGTATATATTACCAATATCATTTACAAATTTAACTACCCCTTTCTCGATTTACCGCAACGGTAGCCTAGTGGTACAGCGGTATAATGTGACTGGGTGGGGTATTGCGACACGTGACTCCGGCGTGATATTAGTGTGACAGCAATTGAGCTCACTGCTAAAACTAGACACCGTCGTTTATATGCCTGAAAACATGTTGAACGTTAAACTTGAACACACACCACCCAAAAGCACACGTACGTACGTACGTACTACATACCTTCCTCCGTTTCGTTTTATTTTTAAGATTTATTATTATAGGTTGTTGTCAATATCAACACTGTAAAAATCGTTAATTTCCGTAGGCATAACGAATTGTATAAGTTTGTTGTGATTAATTTTCGCGGATTGATGAAAGGACAAAGTCAACAAAATATTCTCCACGAACTATTATTATTTCACGGTAAGTATTTTCTTGCCCTTTTGGATCACTCAGTCCATTCCATGTTTATGTATCATAGAATCGCGAGTTCGATCCTCGGGCGGGGCGTATGTTCTCCGTGACTATTTGATAAACGACATTGTGTCTGCAATCATTAGTCCTCCACCTCTGATAATTCATGTGGGGAAGTTGGCAGTTACTTGCGGAGAACAAGTTTGTACTGGTACAGAATCCAGGAACACTGGTTAGGTTAACTGCCCGCCGTTACATGACTGAAATACTGTTGAAAAACGGCGTTAAACCCAACACAAACAAACAAACAAAAACATAGAATTCCGCATCAGTCAGTGATTGGGGCTTGAGAATTGTTACATATTTTTAATAACCACTCGTAAACAGACCCTATACCGTCTGTTATTGTTCTGTTTGGTTGTGCGCTATACTTTGTACGGACCTTTTTATATATTTATCATATGCTACATCTCAGATATTTTCACTTTTTAAGAACATTTTTAAGTTTCGTCCAGAACAGTTCTTGTCCCACCTGATCCTCTGTCCATTCTATATAAGTCGTCGTATTTAAAAGAACTTTGATAGAATTTTTCATGTTTTTTGCATCTATTTTCTCTAAGAGAATAATCACCAATTCTTTTTCTTCTTCAATGAGTTTAGTATGCGCAACTTTCAGCTCGAACATACACCATCCACTACGTGCAAAGGAATTCGAAAGAATCAGAATCATTTTCTCACTAGCGTCTATATTGCTGATAATATTGTCGTTTATAAACACTCCTAGTTTAAAATCTCGTTCATGAATGCATAATTTCAACCCAATTTCATCTTCAAGAACCGGAAGTAGCCTACCGTGTACCCATTCGGAATCCTCTGCTTTATAGGCGACAAAGGCATCGAACTCGTAGTCATTTCCGGGTATTGTCTTGTAGCGTCTTCTCTTTCGTAACAAATAGATATAATGCTTAATATTCCATCTATTTCTGTAGAGTAGAATACCGATAATGGCTATCACAATGGTACAAGGCGAAGCAATAAGGGCGGTCCAAATCCAAGGACTCCATGGGTGGCATTCTCTGTAGGTGAAAGTCACTTCTGACAGCAGTTTATTAGACATTCCCGCCGGTCCGAAGCATATGTAGCCGTGTGGATACTTTTCGACTCTTGTCCCTTTCGGTTTAGTTTCCAGCCAGTTAATAAACCATTCAAGTTCACAGTCACACACAAAGGGATTTTTACTGAGATCTAATTGATGTAATCTTCCTAAAAGTGTTCTTGAAAGGGCTGACTCCTTTATGTGGCCTATTTGGTTATATCTTAAATTGAGAAATTTCAAATACTTGTTTTTCGCAAACGTTTCTCCACTTAATGTTTTAATCAGATTGCCTTGCAGACCAATATTACTTACAGATTTCATATTAGTCAAGATGAATTTTGGATCCTGTGAAATTTGACACGCAAAACAACTGAAAAATGTAAGACTAGTGAGGGGATTAAATAGACCTGCTAATTGTTCACTTGTTACTTCTAGCATGTTGATTCGATATATCACCAAATGCTTCAAATTTGGCAAAAACTTAAATGTGTCATTGAAAGAAACGAAAACGTCTCTAGCTCTACTTCCTAATCCGAACTTAAGCTTTTTGAGTGATGTTGAATTGAAAGCAAATGGTTCAATCAATAAACTTCCTGCTCTCAAATACCTCAACTGCAACAAATCAAGATTAGGTAACTTTGACAAGACGTTGTTCCGCAATACTTTAATAGGATTTCCACCAAGTTTAAGATTTTGTAATTTCTGCAGACATTTGAAATTGTTCGGACTAAGGGCATCTATACTGTTGCTTTGGACATTGAGAACTTCCAAGTCTGGCAAATAGCAGTCTGAATCATTTCCACTTAATGAAAAATTAGGGAATACTCTCAGATTATTGTGGTCGATGTATAAAGACTGCAAATTCTTATGTTTAGATAAAATCAGCTCCACAATTTGATTGTCTCTTAGATAAAGACTTCTCAAATTGTTAAAATTTCTAAACATGTCCATTGAAAATTTTGTCAACTTGTAGAATTTCACTTCCAACGTTCCAATTCGATTTTCTTCCAGCAGTGAAAATAAATCCTTATCTAGTGTAATAGTGGGTATGTCGCTCAATCTCAAGTGCGAAAGAAACTTCAATGTTGCCAAAGAGCCGAAGAAATCTTTTAAGTTGTTGTAGTCTATAGGATTGTTTGATAAATACAAGTATTTCAATTTTGTAAACGTATGAAGAGCTTCTGATGAAATGTTCTTGATGTCGTTATGGTCGAGTTGAAGCTCTATCAAATCAGCCGGGTTGCTGATATTTGTAAATGTTCCCGACGTGACATTTGTTAAAAAATTGTACCCAAATATCAGGTTTTGCACGAAGTTCTCAGTCTTTGGGATATAGGTAAGGTTTTGATGACTGCAGTTTAAAGTCACCCGATGATAAAAGTGTTGTGTTTTGCATTTTGTCTTCTGATATGTGTCGATATCAGTTGCGCTGACGTCTGTGATCTGTTTCAACGTAAGAAACAACAGGTAAATTGTCACTCCTCTATGTGTTTCCATTTTCACCAAATTCTCGTGGATTTATTCTCCCTTGTAAAAACCTGAAATATAGGGGTTTCTAATAAAGCTTTGTTGAACAAGTATACAAACATTCAATGAAAGTAGCAAGTTTCAGAGAATGTGGTTTAGAAGTTAATGATCTCGTTGCTTTTGGAGGCAAAGAACTCAACCAAGCAAACATAATAGCAGACTCGGTTTGACTGAAGTACTGAAAATTGCCACACCCCTCATATACCCATAAGGAACTCTTTTACCTTTTATTACAATGAAATTTATGATCGAAAAAGGACCAGAAATAACACCATTGTATCAGAGAACATTTGCGATTTGCCGGCCGCCTTGTGTTACTAGTACTTGGGTAGTTTTGTTTGTGAAGAAAAGTTTAATACTTTCAGAAGCATGTTGCGTACTTGAACGGAATCTATAAGAAGCTTGAACGCAAGCAAGTAAAATAACAGCAGACGACTAGGTTGCGTCACGTCTGTTCAAATTTATTGTTTACGTATTCAGTAGTTGATGTAGCTGTTTTGCAAACGTTGAAAACGACTGTTTTGATAATTTGAGGCTAGGATAAATAGTTGATAGTGCCGAGTATAGTCAGCATAATATGTACCATACCAGTATAATGCCTGTAAAAGAATCTCTCTAATATGTGACGTAGATTATGTATTTTCCCTACTGAAAATTAATTTGAACGCATGTGTTGAGACGTTTAGTGTTTCAACAGCCTCCTTCAGTTGACAATTTTGCATATAAACCGCGATGTGTGTGTGTGTGTGTGTGTGTGTGTGTGTGTGCGCGCGCGCGCGCGCGTGCTTGTTACATGTAATCTGCCGAAAGTAGAAATAATTCACTTCACAAAACTATTTTTATTTTTCAAATTGTAAACCAAAACGAGACATTTTATTTCCTAAATCATGTGTGCAAGAATAAATGAAATCTTATTTCTATTTCAGAAAAAAATCTTTTATAAATATTTTCATTTAATTTGTTTTCCAAATTTTACATCAGTTCAGTTTAGGAAAAACACAGTAGACTCCACTGAAAAATACGTTCTATATCTATATACATGTAAAACATTTTAGTCTATTTTCAGGACGTGCGTACCTTTCCCATAAACATTAGAACTTGAAAGTTTGTTGGAAAAGAACGCAGAAAAGGCGAAAAAATGTTGGAATAAAGAGTGCTTTTCTACAGTGTATCAGTTGCAATAATATCTAATAGAAAAAATGGAAAGTGGAAACACGGCATCTAGCCCTAGGTTGAGCAGAACTCAGTATCATATCAAGTTTGTTTTTTTCTAGTGGAAGACTCTAAAACAGCATTACATTTAAATAAAAAAAATAAAAAATTATAAAAGTAATTTTGCAAACCTTGCCGATCATTTAACTGAATTTCCCAAATTACTTTCAAGCACTTTATCCTTTACTTCCTCGTGGTATTTGAAATGTCTTTGTTACTTCAATATCAAGAAAAGAGCTAATTCACGGGCAGTATCAGTATTTTACTTCCTGTTAATGATTTTGAGTCAACGAGAGTCATGTAGCGTGTATAAGTTGTATTCGTACGAAGAATGCCGCTTTGTGATTACTAATCCATTTACATTTACATTTTGTTTAGGGTTAAATATTAATATACAAGACTATGCGCCGAAGTAAACAAAGATGTATTTATATTTCATATTTGAAAATGTCTACATTATCTGCTCAGTAATTATGTAAACGTGTAATAACATGTCTGCGTAAAAAACAGAACTATGAATTATTTTAAATCACGACATACAAATAAATTACTCATAGGATAGTCGGTACTAATGCCTCCGCTAAGGTGTTCCGTTAGGGCCAACGCCTTTTCCTTGAAAGTGGCCATGCGGTAAGCGCGTAATCACGATGGTGAAGCGCGATAATACGGTGGCGGATGGCGAGACATCTGGATCTGGCCCTTCGTGCTTCGCGAGGTCACGATGGCGAAGCGCAAAATCGCGAAAAGTTTGTTATTTCGCGCTTCGCCATCGTGATCTCGCATTTCTCATATCGCCTTCGGAGAAGCGCAAAATCACAATGGCAAAGATCGAACTCCTAATGACGAATCGCGAAATCACGATGTCGAATTGCGAAACCATAATACAAGGAAACTGATACACGTTATAACAAAACAATTTAGAAGCATATAGGTGCATAAAATCATCCACGGACAATTTTGTAAACCAATCAAGCATCGATAAAGTTTATATCTGCCATGTTAGTGGCCTTTTCTAGGGGGAAGATGGCACTATTTACAGATATGGACTAGATTCGAGTGGAACCCGAAGGCACATCGGACAGCTTAAGCAGAATCGATTAATCGAAAGACCAAAATAGACTATAATTGTATTGTAGCAATATAGTAGTAAAGCAAACCTTTCTCAAGACTTTCACATTATAGTGTGACTAGTTTTATTACTTTTGGTGAAAAATTTTATGACAGAGCTGCTGTAGTGTACAGCCTTTAAGCAATTGTTGGGCAATAAGGGCCCAGTTGTTCGAATCTTTAACGGGCTGTTAAACTAACTGCTGGTTAGATTTTGATTCAAAATATTTGTCTTGATGGGAAATATTAGTATGATTTTTCTATTTTACTGTGAAGGCTTTTTATTGTTCAAAGTCCTTAACGCATACATTTGTTTTTCAAAGTCTTCTAAATTGTCGACATATAGCCTTAAAAGTTAACCAACCGTTTGCTTGACCGGCTGTTCAAAGTTTTGAACAACACAGTCCAAATTGCGACCTGAGAGGAACTGTTGGACCTAACTGAGAAAAAATCTGGATTTCATCTTTTCTCCATGACTAATGACCTGGGATTCAAGTCATGCTAGATGCAATGCCAAATTTGACATGGAAAATATGTTGCGGACATCCCTGGCTGATCTGGAATTAGTTCTATCATCTTTTTACTATTTTGTATTGTAGGAAAAATAAAAGTTTGTCAAATAAAATCTGAAAATCGTTTCCAATTAAAACTGAAGTGGGTGGGGTACCTTCGTTAATGTACGCTTTAAAGCATATTTTGTAAATAGCTCTAGTAGTATCAAGGTTTTCCTTAAAATGAGCCAATCCCCGGCATTCAGACTTCACGCAGAACCCAAAACATTTCCAGGCGTCTGATTCTGTGCTGCCAGGAAAACAATTTTTTTATTATTATTACGGTCATGAAGTGGCCTAACAGCGTTCTCCATTTTAAAGAGCAGATATTTTGAAATACTAACCCAAAGATTAGAAAAGCGCAAATATATGTACGCCGAGAGGTATCTGAAAAAGTCTTGAAAGCTGGATTTTAATTTTTCAACAAAATCAGCGACTAGAATCGATTCTTTGTGGTCAGAATCGATGTCGCCGTCTTTGAAACTTTGGCGATGATTAATCGAACATCGTCGACAATCGGACCATCACTAATTACTATCATCGTAAGCCCGGTATGACTACATTATTAAAAATCTTGAAGTTTGTTTTCACAAATGGCTGTTTAAGAGCTACTGAATTTGACATTTAATTTGGACTCCAGACCTTCATACATAGTTTATTTTTGTTGGGTTTAGAGTTTCACCAACATAATTTATGTCATTAAGTGACTTTTTCAGCTTTTGTTGGTAGAGGAAGACCCTAGGCACCTCTCTGAGCATTGTTTCAGACAAGAGCTGTTACATGGGTAGGACCACAGACATTCCATAAACCAGTGCATTTCCACTACCGTTCATGAACAGACTCAATCAAAACCGAGTCTGCAATATAATCATTTTTGTCGTGTTGAGCGACTTGTGGAGGTTCCACTTTTCCTATTTTACTCACATGAAGAATTTTACATCTCAAGCTAGGTTACGAACCCACAGCGGTGAGGGACAAGTAATTCTAACCTTAACCACAGTTATTGTACATATTTAACAACGAAAGATATCTTCCACAAGAAAATTCTAGAATTAAATCATTTTCGTTAGGTAAAGTAGTCTGAAAGATAAACATAAAACATTTAACCCTTACCCTGCTAAATTTCTATAATGAACTTGTCCATCTTTCAATTTGGACAGTAGCATTAATTGTTAAAAGGGGTGATTACCAACAAGATACTGACTGAATGCCGAACAGTTATACTGGTCGCATAGGTAGAATCAATCCTGTCCAGTATGACAACAAAAATAGAATTAGTAACTGAACAAGATGTTGTCTCATTGAAAAATATTGCCAAAAAAAAGTCCTTATAATTAACCATGTCACGTCGGCTGTGCCATACTTATGATAGTTGACACCACTTACGCATTACGTGTTTTATTTATGATGATCTTGAGTGTTTTCCTTGTTTTTTGTTTTGTTGACAATGATAAAACTTCCTGCTTTTAATGATTCGAAATGTGCGAGTTAACATGTACAAGCGCAAAAGGAAATAAGTAAATTATTTAACTGGGGCGTAGATTGAAGTGTGTAAAAGTTCATTTTGTCGTCTTTAAAAGATCTGTAGGTTGGGTTTCATTTTCAATATTAATTTATATAGCTCGCGTGTTTCAGTTTTTTTCTACATATACACAATGCTTTTAGGTGCTTTCGATGTCATTTTCTTCATGGCCAAGAAACCCATTTCTTTTCGTCTTTAGACCGATATTTTTGTATATCGGATAGATATTGTAAAAAGACATCTGACCGGTATTGTTTTGCCCATCAATTCTAAGTTATACCAATATCTTGTCGCATAATGGACAATTGTCACATTTTTCGTATATCAGTCATTGCACTGACAATTTTATGCGATGTGTATCCCCGCCCACTCCAGGCTACTGTCTTACAACTTTTTTTTGGTTAAAGTCTTAAATCAAACGTTTCTTCGAGATTGTAGCTCCAGATATGAACTCCTTTGCATGCCAAGCGGTTTATCTCAAAATGGCAAAATAATTCTGACTCGATTTGAGTCTGTTCATGAGAGGTAATGAAATATGCAACACTCCTCACATACGAGAATCCCACCATCTGCTTCAGCGTAATTCCAGTACAATGAAACTATATGGACCCGTGATCCAAAAGGACCAGAAAATAGAACAACGCTATGGCATGTTTCCGTTTGTTTTGGTTTCAAAATGACCTGTTACTCTAATTCATACGTACCGAGTGTTTTGATTTTCGCTTGTCTTAGATTTCAAATAGGACTAAACAACCAATAGTAAAGTTGTTCAGAATTTTCGTTCATTATTTATCGATGTTATAGTGTTTATGCTTACGTTACTTTCTTTTTTATTTATTTTTTTTCTGGTAAAGAGCAGGGGCGTAGGGACGGCGGCGGAGGTGGTGGGTTTGCTTCTACGGTGTCCGGAATGGCTCCGGATAAAATTTTGCATATAGCTAGAGAATTTTTCTACATTTGGTGCGTTGAAGTTAATCTTTATAATTGGTTTCTTTGTAATTTTAAACAATATGTTTACCCAAAATATTTTATTTAATATATTTTGTTAAAAGACATCTAAAGATGCCGATTTGAGTTTGTGTTTTACTCAAGATACTTACTTTTGTCGGTAGAATTTGAGACACAACATTAATTGCAAGTGTCTATACTTTGTCAGTAAGCAATTAAAACGATTAACCTTTATTAATTAATGTATCGTCTATAATCCGAGTCTGCATGGCGTGAAAACATAGCGACCTTGGTCATTGCAGATTATCGACTTTGTACAATACCCTGTCATCAAGGTCATCAAGTTAGGTGTCAGCGATTTGACCATGACAAGATTCTGTGTACATATCAGTCGCCAATGCACTTCATGATAAATTGACAATTAGCAGTTTACAGTTTACAGTTTTATTTGGCAAATCAGCAAATCAATACCTTTAGCCAATTAACATAAACACAAATTGAATATGGCCAAGACATAGAAACACATACATAATACAGGCATATTTATATACATATTCAATAAAACATGGAGTAGAGACTATCGTGATAGACATAGTTCTTATTAGTCAATACATTTATACAACAAACTTAAGAAGCAGCTATGCGCTTAAGGGTTTCATGTCCACGCTTAAACGCGTCCTTTAAATATTTTGCAGTGTTATACATAGATTTTTTATATGTAGAAGAAAGTATATTTACAAATTTTTGTAACGTTGGCCAAGATATATTTCCAAAATACTTTCTACGTATATCAACATAAAGAGGACAACAGAGCAGAAAATGGTATTCTGATTCAATACAATTTAAATTACACATTTTACATATTGTTTCATTTCTAACGGTACCTAGTAACTACCTAATTCGATTTCCAACTTGTGAGAGCTTAATCTGAAACAACTCAATTCTTTTCTTAATCCATTATTTGTTACAACATCAATATATTTTTCAAAACAAAACTCTGTTTTGAATTTACTATAATATTCTAACTTGGACATTGATTGGACAGAAACACGCCAGTTTTGGATAAATTGGTCGCAAATGCGTTATTTAAACATTGGCAAATAATTTACATTATAATCAAAATTATTCCAAATATCACTATAACCAAGACTGTCTAATAAACGCTTGATAGATTTTGCCCAACAGCTATCATTACTGTTATTACACTGTTCTATAAAAATTCTATACATAGGGGAGTTTGGATTTTGCATTATTTTTAACCAATATTTTAATGCTCTTTTTTACAAATAACTGATAACGGGAACCTTCCCAGTTCCCCATAAACTGCTAAATTAGGGGTCTGTTGACGAACTCCAAGTATTGTTTTACAAAACTTTATGTGCAACTTGTCAATTTCTTTAAAATCATATATGCCCCACACCTCAGAACAGTATGTAAGAATTGGAACAACCATGGTATCAAATAAAGAAAGTTTAGTTTTCACATCTATGTGTACAAGAGTGAATAATGATGATAAGCTATTATATGCCTTAAGGGCCTATTCTGAGAGCACTTTAACAGCATTTTTCATTACACCAGTATACAAAAAATCAACTCGTAAATATTTAAAATGATCTACAACTTTTTTCAAATACACATATTTTGGTTTTTTGAACGTTAATCTTGAGACCCCATTTTTCTGAATATGTATAGATAATATATAACTGAGCTTGTAGGCTATTCGGATCAGTAGTAAACAATGCAATATCATCAGCAAATAACAACATATACATATATAACTGGTTCAAATCATTCTCTGTTAACTTATTAAAATCCAAAGTAGTGCTTATATAGCTAATAAAGAGTATAAGAAGTATCGGTGAGAGTGGTTCCCCTTGTTTTAATCCAAGCGTGACATCAAAGAACTCAGAAAAATTCATCTCAGAAGACATTCTTACACATGCTTTAACATTACTATATATAGACTTAAGAATCTTGATCATTTTACCGCTGACCCCAGTCTTTAAAAGTTTTATCCATAGAGCGTTTCTAATAACTGTATCAAAGGCCATTTTGTAATCAATAAAAGCACAGTATAGTTTAGATTTACAATGAAGAACATTTTGGATAATTGAATGCAATAGAAATACGCAGTCAGCGGTACTATTATTATCTCTAAAACCAAATGTGAATCACTAAATAACTGCTCTGATTCACACCATTTGTTGATTCTATTCCTAAGTGCTAGATGAAATATTTTTTGCCATAACATTTAGGAGTGTAATACCTCGATAATTACTGGTATTTGAAATTAGCAAGGGAAGACATCTGTATTTATTCCCAATTATATTTTCTAGCCTTTTCAAAAACTTACGAGTCGGCATTTCTCCGCTTCTCGAAATATTGGGGCGGTGGGTGCCGCCCCTGCCGTCCCAGCTCCTACGCCATTAAGAGAAAATCTAAACTTCAGAAAATTGAAGAAGTCACGTCAATTTTGTCAAAATTTACCTCTTGTATCACTAAATGTTAGTGCAATTATTTAAATGATTTCATTAAAGCATGCAATTTAACAAAAGAGTTCAATTAAACGAGTTAACGAAGCCATTCAAGTGTTGACATGAAATGATATTTCTCACTTCAAGATTTTTTGTTTCAATTTTACAAGATTTCGTTGAATCACTCTGGAATCATCGAATGAAGTGTGCCTGCTAACGGGAGAGATGAACGTAATGGCATCTAGAAAATAACCTCATGCCTTTCATCTTTTAACATATGCTGATCTTAGGGTAACATCATAAATATTAAATAAAATAAATATAATGCTGGTTATTATTTATTCTTATATCAACCTGTAAATTATTAATGATAGTTGTTCATTCTAACATGTCTTGCGCTTTTGGTGCGTCGCACTCCCTGTTTGATATTTTTCTTTGTTTTTTTTTTAACTTTGCCGGTTAAACAAAGAAGGAAGTCAAGCATTGTATATTCTGCGATAAACAACGGTTGACGCGGGGACCTGTATGAGAACATTACGACTTCAATTATGATGTCAAACAGCCGCCTGACCCAGATGAATGAAGTTAAGCATACTTTTAATCATCATGTTTTAAAGAGCATGTCAGAAGGGAATAAAAACAATTATGATCTTATGGTTTATTGTATTATTATCCATGGTTCAAAGTTCTGTTTCGTGAAGATCTAACCACTCAGGGGCTAGTGCCCATGTGGTTCAATTCCTGCGCACGTCAGCTCTATTTGTGATACAGAAAAAAATGCAAAGGCCTTCTTTGGTTTCTTTAATATTTGTATAAATAAGGTTTAGACCAGTTCAAGCAAAACATTTCTTACATTTGTGGTGATCACGTCAAGGCACTGTCTAATGTAATTACAAGTTGTAAACCAAACGGAAAGGTAAACACCGGACTTCTTTCACCATTAAAACATTTTACCTAGATTTTCATGCAGTGTTTAAAGATTTTTAAGAATGTCAATCGCATATGATACACAAAACTATTTTCTGATAGCGTCCTTAAGTTTTGTCCAGAAAAGTTCCTGACCAGCTATGTCTTCCGTCCATTCTATATATGTTGTTGTGTTAAATAGAACTTTTAAAGAGTGATTCATGTTCTTGGCATCTATTTTCTCCAACTGAATTACAACAACCTCCGTTGATTCTTTGATAAGTTTTGAGTGTGCAATTTTTAATTCAAACATACACCATTCACTTCTTGCAAATGCATTGGTAACAACCAAAATGATTTTCTCACTGGAATCCATATGTTCGACAATGTTGCCATTAATGAACACACCTGCTTGAAAGTCGCGTTCGTGAACACACAATTTCAGTCCCATTTCTTCCTCAACAATGGGAAGTAGCCTGCGACGTATCCACATAGAATCCACGGCTTCGTAAGCAACAAAGGCGTTATAAATGAAGTTGCGTCCCTCGATAGCTTCATAGTTTCTTTTCTTCCGTAGCAGATAGATGTAGTGTTTTATATTCCACCTATTTCTGTACATAATCAATGTAACTAATGCTATGACAACGACACAAGGTGATGCAATTACAGCCACCCAGATCCAGGTACTCCACGGATGACATTCTCTGTAAGAAAAGTCTACATTTGACAGTAATATGTTAGCCTTATCGGTAGGACCTTTACATTTATAACCATCTGGGTAGTTCTGTATCGTTATTTTCGAATGCACTTTCTTCAACCAATTAATGAACCATTCAATACCGCAGTCACATACAAACGGGTTTCCACTGAAATCCAAGTATTGTATTTCATTTAAAAAAGCGGTAGGAAACGCCGATTCTGGCACATGTCCAAGTTGGTTGTATCTCAAATGAAGATATCTAAGGTGCTTATTGTCTTTAAATGTTTCATCGGTTAGTGATGTTACCCCATTTGTATTTAAAACAAGTATTTCTAAACGTTTCATTGATTTCAGTATAAACTTCGGATCTTGAGAAATTTTACAGCTTACACATGCGAAACGCAAAAGGGTTTTTAAAGGATGAAAGAGATTAGATAACATTTGGCCATTCAGATCCGCCATATTAATATCAGCTATGTCAAGCATTTTTAGCTTTGGTATTAATTTGAATGTGTCATTTAATGATTTGAAAACATAACGCGATTGTCCGTGATGACCTATATACAGCTGAGTAAGTGATCGCGACCGCAAGGCAAATGGTTCTATTTCAAACGTATATCCATCAATATATCTCAAATTCAAATAGAATATAACTGGTAACTTTGATAACATGTTATTGTGCAATATTTCTATAGGATTCCCGCCAAGCATTAATCGAGTTATCTTTCGCATACAGACAAGATCTTCTAAACCAACCTCTCTTATAAGATTTATGCGAATGTCGAGAGCATTGAGCTTAGGGAAATAACAATCTGTCTCGTTTCTATTTATAGAAAAGTTTGGGAATGTTGCTAACTTGTTACCTTGTAGATATAAGGACCGCAGATGTCTTAGCTTTGATAGTTCTAGTATTTTGATTTGATTGTTTTGAAGACGAAGGCCTTCCAATTTATCAAAAGTACTGAATATTTCCATATTAAGTGACTTCATGTTATATGAGTTTACATCTAACTGCTCTATATGATTTACACTCATTAATGAAAACAAGTCTTTTTGTATTGTTACGGTAGGTATGCCACTTATTCTTAATTGTTTCAGAAATTTCAGTTGGCAAATAGCACCTAAAAGATGTTTTAGATCGTAGTAATAAACTGGGTTGTTCGACAAATATAAAATTTCAAGATTTTTGAAAATCTTTAAAGCATTTGATGATATGTTCTTAATTCTGTTATGGTCCAGTTCCAGATTTGTAAGATTCTCTGGTTTGCTGATGTTTTCAAATGTTTCAGTAGTGACATTAACTAAAAGGTTGTAACTGAAAATCAAAACTTGAAAAGAGTCATTGTTCCTTGGTATATAAGACAGAGCTTGGTCTGAGCAATTAAGAGACATTCCTTTCTGTGTTTCTCCTAGTACGCAATGATTTGAATTGTCTCCTTGACTTTTCAGATTGGTTATACTTCCAGATAGTTCTTGAAACACGCCGACTAGGAGAAGAAGTTTTGCCCAAAGCATATTCATTCTGGTTAACGTTTTAGACAGTAGGTATCTAGTGAAGTGATAAAGATGAACAGTAAACCAAAGCTGATTCCAGATAAGTAGTAATTCAAACCTGTTCCCAGATGAGTGCCAAATCCCATATGAGCGACAAATCAAAGCTGTTCCCAGATGAGTGTCAAATCCCATATGAGCGGCAAATCAAAGCTGTTCCCAGATGAGCGGCAACACAATGCTGATCGCAGATGAGTGCAAAGATGATCCAAGATGTGTGACAAATCAAAAGTTGATTCCAGAAAAGCGACAAATCAAAGCTGATTCCAGAAATGTGGCAACTAAGCTGATCCCTGATGAGTGTCAAATCAAAGCTGACCCCAGATTATCGGTGATATCAAAGTTGATCCCAGATGATCGGGAAATCAATTTGATCCCAGAGGAGCGGTAAACAAAGTTGATAGCAGATGAGCGGTAAATCAAAGCTGATTCCAAATTAACGGTTAATCAAAACTGATCCCAGATGAGCGTCAGATCAAAGCTTATTCCAGATGAGCAGGAAATCAAAGTTGCTACAAATGATCGGGAAATGAAAGCTATCCCAGATGAGCGGTAAAAATGCTGATCCTAGATGAGTGGTTAATCACAGCTGATCCCAGATGAACGAGAATTCAAACTTGATACCAGATGAGCGTCAAGTCATAGCTGATTCCAGATGAACGAGAATTCAAACTTGATACCAGATGAGCGTCAAGTCATAGCTGATTCCAGATGAACGAGAATTCAAACTTGATACCAGATGATCGGGAAATCAAAGCTGATTCCTGATGATCGGTAAACAAAGCTGATTCAAAATGAGCGGCAAATCACAACTGATCCCAGATGAGCGGCAAATCACAACTGATCCCAGATGAGCGGCAAACCACAACTGATCCCAGATGAGCGGTGAACAAGGCTGATACCAGATGAGTGGTAAATCAAATCCTGATCCTAGATGAACGGTTAATCAAAGCTGATCCCAGATGAGCGTCCTCTGAAAGATATAAGTTGTTTATAGTTACTTTGGACAAATGAATAATTACGATTTTGGAACATTCATATTTCTGTAGAAACAATTTTCATTGCTTAGTCAACATTAATTTTGCCATCATTATGGCCTTTAGCCAGTCTTTATACCATTGCCATGAATCACCTTATTCGGAACATATGAAAACGGCTCTAACAACAAGTTTTCCCAGTTTATACCGACGTGTTTGCCTGTTTAAAAACATCGAAAAGTCTGCGTTGATTATTTCAGATCCATTTAATTGAAATATTCAGAGCATGACGAAACGAAACGCAGTAAATACTTTTTACGTGTTTTTGCGCTTCAATTCATGGAGACGCGCATTGATATCTTGTTATTACAAATCGAGGGGGAGCTAATTTCATGAAAAATAAAATAGTCCTTACTTATAATAGGCCGGTACTTTAATCACCTGATTTTCCGTTTTTCACAACAATAACATAAAAATGTTACTGTTTTCTCTCAGAGTTCGGTTTTAAGTGATAAACTCGTGACATTACTATTTAAATTCATCATTATGTGTAAAATATAAAGGGCTGACAGTATGTCAAGAAAATGAGAGCAACGGAACGCAATGATCTTGACTGCATGACAACTTTTTGAGACTGACTTACATAACAACTTTAAAATACAACTTACCGTTTATGTCATGGAAACAAACTGCCGATAATCCCTCTTTTCCTGTCACATTTTATATTCTTCAGTATCATTAAAATACCATTTTCTTAAACTCCGGTGCATTTAACATTTACAGGAATGCCTGTATTATACAAAAGATCTGTCTTCAAAGGGATTGTATTTGACTAAAAAGGTATGAGTAATGAAGAAAAGCGCCTTTATTGTCCGCAAGGAACTTTATTTTATTTAGCAGTGATTAATTTTCAAGTAGTTTCAGTAACAAAAATATATGGTAAGATACGATAAGATAAGGTCAAAGCAGATATGTTTTATTTTTATATTTTAAGTCGGAAATATAATCTGAAAAGTAGATCCCTCAAGGCAAACAGTTAAAATTGCAGACTAGGTTTGATTGAGTCTATTCATAAGCAGTAATGGAAAATGCAACACTGCCCACGCCCCCTAGCACCGGTCCTTCAAATCTAAATAGTTGAAATCAATGATCCCGAAGGACAAGAAAATATAACAAGACTGAGATGTAGACATACAATAATAAAACATGGCTCTGAATGAGCTTTTGTTTTGGATTTAACGCCGCACCGACACATGATAGGTCATATGGCGACTTTCCAGCTTTAATGTGGAGGAAGACCCCAGGTGCCTCTCCGTGCATTATTTCATCACGAGCGGGCACCTGGGTAGAACCACCGACCTTCCGTAAGCCAGCTGGATGGCCTCCTCACATGAATTCAACGCCCCGAGTGAGGCTCGAACCCACATCGATGAGGGGCAAGAGATTTGAAGTGAGCGATCTTAACCACTCGGCCACGGAGGCCCCGAATGAGCTTTTAAACGTCTACTTTTTGTTTTTTGTTTGTTTGTTTTGGGTTAAACCCAGTTTTTCAACAGTATTTCGGTCATGTAACGGCGGGCAGTTAACCTAACCAGTGTTCATGGATTCTGTACCAGTACAAACCTGTTCTCCACAAGTAACTGCCAACTGGCCACATGAATTAGAGGTGGAGGACTATTGATTTCAGGCACAATGTCGTTTATCTAATAGTCACGGAGAACATACGCCCAGCCCGAGGATCGAACTCACGACCCCGTGATCCGTAGACCAACGCTCTACCTACTGAGCTAAGCGAGCTGGACTTAAACGTCTACTAACTGTAAGTGTGAATGGCAGGGATGACTCAGAAGTCATTTTCGCATAAGCTACAAATGTTTTTGTTGAATTGCCCAATTCTCAGATTACGAAATAGAATATGTAACATTTGATGGGACATTTTTAACAGATTAACTTTTAATACAAAAGTTAGAAAATTTGCTTTTTAATAAGTAACAAAATACAGGCAAATATTTTTTAATCATTTTTAAGATAAACTCTGTCCTCGGGTTAGATTGCTCTGTGACGCACTAATAGAGATTGATAAGGCGCCTTAAATGGATGCCTTCGTAATATATATAACGCCTTTGAGCATTTTTATTAGTTTTTACTTTACTGAGAAATTTTGGACTTACTTTATCGTCTATATAATTATGTTTTTACGTAATGAATAATCTCTCTAGGGCAACCATAAATGATAATTATTCTTCTTCTGTCAACTTCGACAAACAATTATATAACCTGCTGCGAGGGAATACATGTAGTATGGACACGAGAGGCTTCATACGCACTCTTGTCAACAAAACTAAAATGTCTTTCTATTCTATATATACCTGCCTCTGACTATTGATTTAACATTTAGTCATCATCAGTGATCTCTCTTAACTCTCTTCAAAAAAGTAGAAAGTTAATGAAGTTAATTCAACAATTTTCGCTTACATGCGTATGTGAACTGCGCCATGAGAAAACCAACAAAGTGTTTGCGACCAGCATAGATCCGGAGCAGCCTGCGCAGTCAGGATCCATGCTGTTCGCTATTTTCTCTAATTGAAAGCAAACAGCATAGATCCAAACTAGACTGCACGGATGGCCAGGCTGGTCTTAATCCATGCTGGTCGCAAACGCACAATGTTGGTTTTCTCATGGTGCGGCTCATATCTTATTCAGTCATGGCATCTGAATAATAATATTATGTTAACATGTACATATAGAAGGACAAAATGAGTCATTTCAACAATCACATTTTGGAAAGTCATCAAAACTGACATGTGTATTACTAAAAAAAAATCATTGATTTAAGATAGAACTATTCCACGTTAGTGGTATTCGAAAGACCAAAACAGAAACAAACGGAAATCATTTCAATAAAATGATTTTGTTTAATAAAAATTGTATATTCAGGAAAACATGTTAATATTTATCAGATTGGAGTTTCTTTATCCCCTGTACTACACATTCTTTTGTGTAAATTTTATATATGGCATTCCATGACTAACAAGCATAAGCAATAAAAATCAAAGCTGACCTAACAAAATATTTATATACTGTAAAATCATTAATATTCGTGGGAGCCTATTTTTGTGGATTTCATAGTTGAGTAAATCAACGAAATTCAATCCCAACGAACAAGTAAAAATCCGATTCATTTTATGTTCAAAAGTTACTGAAAAATAACTTAACGTAGTCACGGGCCTTTTATCTATAAACCTCTGTCTTCTCAAGGTGCATTTAAACAATTGTTAGTGTATATAATGTCACTTACACAGATTTTCTCATGGAACGGCCCATGTTTTACATACGTCAATACAATGTATATATAGACAAACGATATACGACGAATACTATCCAGCACACACCAACGGCATGTACCCTCAAGCACAGAAAAACTGCATATGGCGGGTATCCTCAAGTAAAGACAAACAACATACGATTAGGAACCTTCATCATAGGTCAACAAAATATGGCGAGGACTTTCAAGTTCCCACCAACGATAACTGACAATTACCCAGTCAACCTCCAGGACACACCAACGGCAAGTACCCTCAAGCACAGAAAACTGTATATGGCGGGCACCCTCAAGTAAAGACAAACAACATACGACGAGCACCCTCCATATAGATCAACAAGATAAGGCGAGGACTGACAAGTACCAAACAACGATAAGTGACGATCACCCTCCAGCACACACCAACCATATACGGCGAGCATATTTCAGTACAGCCCAACGACAAAGGGCAAGCATCCTCCAGCTTCGACTAACAACAGGTATTTTCCAGTACAGAAATGACAAACGGAGAACGTCCACCGACATTTGGCGAGATACCTCGAAAACACACCAGCAACATACGGTGAACACTTTCTAGCACAGATCAACGACATGCGACAGGTAGCCTCCACTTCAGACTAACCACAAACGACGAGCATTACAGTACAAAGAGGATGAAAGTGTGTATTACTACATACAATTATATTCAGTACAGAACAACAACAAAATGGGAGCGCCCTCCAGTCGAGACCAAAGATATACGGGGAGCATCCTCCAGACCAAACCAAAGATATATCTAGCCATAATTCGTTACACATGGCGATTTTTATGTTGTGTGCGTTTTGCGGAAGACAACCAAAACAAGCAGAATACCTTTTTGTTCCATCTCGCGAATATAAAACCTCGCGAACATACCGAATATTTCATATTCGCTAAACATTGGCCCAGCGAAAAATAAGTGCTTTTACTATATACACTCAACAAAATTTCTAATTGGTCAGTTTATATTGTATTACTATGTTGTTAATAATGCATGTATTCACACGGAATTTCACATACCGATATTTGTATAGGTACTGCAGCTACTTATTGATTTATTTTTGGCGACTCACAGCTAAAGTTACCGCATTAAACGTTTTGACAAACATTACATATTTTGCACGTGCATGGCACATGCACCAACATGCATGTGTTCGTTTACACTTTTGGCATTACTGACGAAAGTCCTACTAGAAAAACACATATCATGGTGAAATGGACACAAAAGCAACGCGATCGAGCTGTCGGAATGTTGCTAGCCGGGACACATTTACGATACGTGTGTAATTATTTTTGCAATTTCAAAGGAATTTTGATATAATTTGTTTGCAGCTGTTACTTTGATGGTTATTTCCATTTTTAACTTTATTTCCGTTTACAGGAACCTTCAATTGTTGGTTATCTACCGTCTGCGCTCTTTTGGCAAAATTTAACCCGATGACAATTCATTGAAGTGACCGATTTTGAGTTTTGTTGTAAAATTCCGACAGCCTGGGCACGTTGCTCCTGTGTCAATTTCACAATGATATGCGTTTTTCTAGTAGGACTTTCGTCAGTAATGCCAAAAATGTTCACTAACAAGTGCATATTGGTGCGCATGCCCTGCACGTGCAAAATATGCAATATTGGTCAAAACGCCTAATGCGGTTATGCTCGCCGTGAGTCGGCCAAAAATAAATCAATAATTTATTGCAGTACCTATTCAAATGTCGGTATTTGAAATTTCTTGTAAATACATGAATTATTAACAAAATAGTAATGCAAAATAAACCGACCAATTAGGAATTTTGTTAAGTGTATCTATCAGCTACTTACTTGTTACTACGCGTATGAAATAGTTACTTGTGCCTTTAGTTTAAATATGACATTTCCCTAAATGTATGTCAAACTTTATAAAAAGTGTACAGGAAAGAGGGTTTAATACAAGCTTATAGCTTACTCCTCAATTCTTTAACATTTAATATATATTTGTATGTATTGCATATTTGGAAATAAATATTGTATAAACAACGCAATGATAAAAAATCCTTAGAGAAGTACTAGATAATTAGATATACATAACAAGCGGCATATAATCTTTAGCTAGCTTTTAAGATCAAACTTATATACACACTCAACAGCACATTCAAATAATATCAAATATAACAATTATAACCACAATTTGTTAAACAAATAGCGATCAATAATCTTTGCACAAGAATATTCAGTGCATATTCTAGCATGCATTCACTTCTTCAGAACATTTTTCAGTTTTTCCTAGAACAATTCTTGGCCTACAATATCCTCTGTCCATTCAATGTATGTTGTCGTATCAAATAACACTTTCAGAGAATGGTTCATATTTCTTCCGTCTATTTTCTCCAAGAGAATGAACACAAGCTCTGTTTCATCTTCGATCAGTTTTGAATGTGCCACTTTCAATTCAAACGTGCACCATCCGCTACGCGCAAAAGCATTGGTTATGACAAGAATGATTTTCGCACTCCTGTCCATATTGGTGACAATATTGTCGTTTATAAAAACGCCAGGAACAAAGTCTCTTTCGTGAATACATAATTTCAATCCCTCTTCATCTTCAAGGATAGGCAGCAGTCTGCGACGCACCCATGCCGAATCTGTTGTGTCATATCCAACAAAAGCATCATACACCAAGTTATGACCTTTAATGACTTGATAGTTCCTTCTTTTTCTAACCAAATAAATGTAATGTTTGATATTCCATCTGTTTCTGTAAACTATGACCACGACAATAGCAATAACAATGACACAAGGCGAGCCGATTACAGCAACCCAGATCCATGGACTCCACGGGTGGCATTCTTTGTATGTAAAAGTTATATCCAATAGTCTTAACTTCGACTTTTCATGAGGAAGTGAGCATGTATAATTATGCGGATAACCCGAAATAACAGTCTTATTTTTGTTTGTTTTCATCCAGTTGATAAACCATTCAAGGTCGCAGTCACATACAAAAGGATTCTGACTAAGATCTATTAAATGCAATTTGTTTAAGAGTAAAATTGGAAGGGCCGACTCTGAAATATGTCCAATCGCATTATTCTTTAAATTGAGATACTTCAAGTGTGTGTTTTCCTCAACTGTTTTATCACTTAACGTAGGGATTCGATTTGACTGAAGATAGACAGATTCCACATTTTTCATATGTTTCAAGATTACTTCAGGATCCTGAGAAATTTCACATGCAAAACATTGAAAAAAGCGGATGTTAACAAGTGGTGAAAATAATCTTGACAATTGCTGTTTACTTAACAGAAACATACTTATAAAACCAAGCTTCAAATTTCTCAGATTTGGTAAATACTTAAAAGTGTCATTCAAAGACTCAAACACATCTTTGGCCGGACTATTCAATTCGAGTTTAAGAGTGTTCAGTGATGTGGATCTGAAAGCAAGCGGTTCCACTTTTATACTGCCAGAGGGTGCAAACACTAGCTCTAACGTTTCTAAATTTGGTAGGTTTAACAGGATGTTGTTTTGCAATATTTCAATAGGGTTTTCACCAAGTTCAAGCGTTTTCAGTTGGAATAAACATTTGAGATCTTTTGCTTCAATTTTCTGTATTTCATTTTTGCGGATGGCCAAAAGCTCAAGATTTGGAATGTGACAGTTAGATTCATCACCTTCGGCGTAAAAGTCTGGAATAATTTTAAAATTATTGTGATCAAGGTATAAATTGTGCAAATGGTCGTTGTAAGAGAGGATTATTTTGTGTATATGATTGCTATTCAAAAACAGAGTTTCCAGTCTATTGAAATTTCTAAATGTGTCTATTGAAACAGTTTCCATGTCGTAAAATGCAACATCTAGAGTTTCTATCCTATTTTCTTTCATCAAAGAAAACAAGTCGTTCTGAATGGTTATGGATCTAATTCCACTTATACTTAAGTGAGAAAGATACCTAAAGTTAGACAAAGCACCAAGGAGGTGTTTTAAATCGTTATAGTGTATAGGGTTGTAAGATAAGTATAAGAATCTCAAATTTGAGAATGCATCAAGAGAGTTCGCAGAAATGTTTTGAATATTATTATGGTCAAGTTCAAGTTCAACTAGATTACCAGGGTTGCTGAAATTTCCAAATGTGTTCGATGTTACGTTGGTTAAATTGTTATAACTGAATACCAAAGTTTGAATATCACTTTTAATATTTGGGATATATGAAAGGTTCTGATGGCTGCAGTCTAGGGATTTTCGGTTGTGTAATTCCACTTCTTTGCACGTGTTCGTTTTCTCCAGATGGGCTGAGATGATTTCATTAACTTCAACTAACAGCAGTATCAAAGGGACTGTTCGTTGTAGTTTCATCTTAAGTCCGTCTCCTCAGCAGGTCTTATTTCCTTGTTAAAGAGCTCTTTTCGAATTTTATCTGAAAGATAAGCATTACTAACCATTGAATTACTACACGGATACTAACAGCATATATACTGGCATATACCAGAAATGTCTTTATTTACAGAATCACTTGCTTCTGGCTTAGTTATCTCGTGCAGATTCATGAAACATTTCCAAGTGATACTAAAATGGATCGCTTGCCTAGATAATGATTTTGACACACCAATTAACAGAATCACCCCTCCCCTATAAATATTGAAATAATTAAAAACGGCCAAACGAACTTCTTTTCTATTATTTGTCATACAAGGATTTAAAATTAGGATAATTATCTATCTAACTACGACTTTGCTTAAAACGTCTCGTTCACCCTTTTAGGTGATATTTTTCCTCACTCATAAAAGAAGACCCAACTGCCTCTCCTGGTATCATTTGAGACATGGGCGAGCACCTGGGTAGAACAACCACCGACCTTCTGTAAGCCAGCTGGAGGGCTTCCTGACATGAACAATTTACACCCTAAGCGATGTTTCGAAGATTTTATTTATTTATTTTGTTGGGTTTAACGTCGCCCCGACACAATTAGGTCATATGGCAACTTTCCAGCTTTGACGGTGAAGGAAGACCCCAGATGCCCCTCCGTGCATTATTTCATCACGAGCGGGCACCTGGGTAGAATCACCGATCTTCCGTAAGCCAGCTGGACGGCTTCCTCACATGAAGAATTCAATACCCCGAGTGAGGCTCGAACCCACATCGGTGAGGGGCAAGTGATTTGAAGTCAGGGACCTTAACCGCTCGGCCACGGAGGACCCCCTCCCCAATGATTCGAAGAGCAAGTGATTCGAAAGTATTGACCTTAACCAGCCGGCCACGATAGCTCCTTCTTTCATTAGTTAGATGATGTCAAATAGACCGCATGTCTGCTGATGTTTGTGTAATTGCTGTATACAGAAGTCACTATTAAAAACAATTAACATACTCACTTACATATAATTCAAACAACATAAAGATCAAAATTATGTCTGATTTCTATCGTGTAAGATACGACTCATTGTTAAAAATATTTTAAATTTGATAAGTAAAAAGTACAAGAAGAACATTTTTACTTATAAATGCTCATAAACAGGCATATTGTGTAACTAATGAGATATTTTAATAAATCGTTAAAGTGTTAAATGCTCTCAATGGAAAGTGCCTACATAACTGGCGGAAATGTTGTTTAGATATAGGACTGTATCATAAGCATGTGCACTCCAAAGAGTAAAAGGGAAGATATAAAGGGTATTATTTTTTTTAAGTAAATATGGAATATATCTCACCAAAAAGTGAAAATATTTCATATTTTCACGATTGCGTAGCATATTTCATTCAAAACAAACAAATATGTTCTTTTCATTTGGTGCTTTTGTTTGCGTTGAAATACGCACTTTAAAAGAAATTTAAATCTCAGCATGAGAAACAAACGCGCATAGAAGTAAATGCTGCCGTACGTCTTGTGACATTATAAGGACGCATAAAGTGCTATTCTGTTTCATTTTTTTTTTTGCAGCGTAACGTTATACTTTCTCGTTAAGTATCCTTTTCATTAATTTAAACAAATACTCTATGAAGAAGAAAGCGCGACGAAAATTTTAATCCCGTTTAACAGGAAAAGTAGAAATTAATGCACAATGTTCAAGTAGATCGGCAAAACTCACAGTGTTACTGATATGGATTATATCTTACTAATAATTCCAATTATTATTTGAATCTATATTTATAATACTTTCTATCGGTCTAAACACAGTCAATAGTTTGAATGAATTAAGGTAGCATTGACTCGTTGGGGGAGCCAAAATGGTATTGACCTCCAACTGTAACGTCAAGACATGTTGACGTCAACACAATGTGACGTCGTACACAATTTACTAGGAAAATGACCAACCGCTGTAAACGTTTGCATTTGACATCTCTGTTGCCAATGCTGATTTCTATGTATCTAATTAACTTTTAACAAATTTACCCTTGGTGGATTGAGCTCGCTATGTGCAAAGGACCGGAGTACATTTCTTGGATTGGTTTGAAAGTGTGAATAGGCGACTCATGAAAGTATTAAGCCAAACGAAAAGACTTTTATCAGAGCTGATACCAAATCTTTATTACTGTACACTGTCATGTGTCACTGAGATAGGGCAGATGCTATCATCTATACGGTGCGTTAAGCTCATATCACATATAAAATTTGGGATCAATTAGAAAAAGTGCCATGCTGTCGAACAAGATGGTTTTCAAATCCTAGTAAACCATAGTCTTACAATAGGACTTTAATAACTTGTTTTATGGAAGCCAGAGATAATGACGTCATGGGCTACGTGTCATGCAAAGGTGAATATTTAGTCAGGTGGTTAAAAAATCCTTAATAATAGACAAAATAACGGTTGGAATTAATGTAATCTCTTGAGCATCTGACCGCCTAGTTTCACGTTGACTTTAAGGAATGTTTAGGCGGTCACGAGGCTCTGTCAAAGCCTGATATTCCTATCCGCATACACTCCAGTGATATATTCAACCATTCTCATCCATTAGAGGTTCGTCAAACTCCCGAGACGAAGTAGGTTCAACTAGGGAACCTTGGTAGACCTCTGGTATCGTCCGTGAGTATTGACCTGGCACTAATGAATATTCCGTTTATTTCCTTAAATTAATTTTCGATGTCCCAACATAAATAGCAATATAACTATAACATATATAATTCATAAGTAACATAATGTCACATGTGCAGGTAGCTGTGCAGACAAATGTTAAGCTGCCAATCTCAGGGTTGTGGGTTCGAGTCGTTTGACCGTATCTTTTTTTTACAAATCTTATATGCAAACTAACCATTTATTGGATCAAACGTATCATGAATTTTATGGTTTCATTTACTGAAGCTCGCCCGCTTAGCTCAGTAGAGCGTTGGTCTACGGATCGCGGGGTCGTGAGTTCGATCCTCGGGCGGGGCATATGTTCTCCGTGACTATTTGATAAACGACATTGTGTCTGAAATCATTAGTCCTCCACCTCTGATTCATGTGGGGAAGTTGGCAGTTACTTGCGGAGAACAAATAATGTAACAATAAAACAGGTATCGATAACATTACATTACATAAAAATGATTTAATGTTATTTCGCCGTGGTAACATGCGTGCAAGTCAGACACCTTACCACTACGCCACCGTGTCATCGGTTAATTGTATCTGTTACTGTGGTAATATAGATATTTTCAGGTTACAAATATTGCGTAAATTAATGAAAACGTCCGAAAATATTTGCGAAGATTAATGTGTGCCAGGTCATATGCGAGATGTATTCAACAAACAACAACAAAAATATAAAATAAACAAATGACATTCCTTATAGCTATACACCTAATAATGTAAAACTATAAAGGTATTTAATTATTACATAAAAGACTAAAAATAATCGCATGAATTTCCTATTTAAATGTTATTCGCTAGGCGTCATTTACGTCAAAAGATTGATTATAAGAATGAACAGAGTACTAGGTACTTAAGTGATTTCCGTAAAAGAAATACATTTATTCATAAAGATCTGACGAATTAATGTAATGAAGATATGTAACGGCGGTCAGGTAACCCAGTTATTTACCTGGCATCTATACGTGTACTGACTTGTTCTCCACAAGTAACTTAGTTGCTTCTCAACACAGACCTAAATAAGACTTTAAGGCCAAATTACCTAAGACAAATTGCAAATCGCCAAAGAAAACTTTCTTTTTCGTATGATTTGTTCTGTGCGGACTTAGGGTATTGGACGGCCCTATAAATGGACGAAATCACGTTCAAAATGACAGACGGACGGTGCGTATTAAATATTCCTCCTAGCGAGTAGGGATATAAAAGGTCGCAGTGCATTTCTCTAACAATAACTTAATTATCTTTTATACATAATTCTACAAAACATTTGAAACTTTTCTTTCGCAAATCACTTTGTGATTAAACGAAATAACATCATTGCTTGGTCTTGCTAGACGGATACACTTAACTTGTATGATTAACGTGTATGGACTTTCGCATCTTTCTCATTGTTCTTCCAAATAATGACTAAGAGACCACAACAACGGTTCAATTTAAAAATAGAAAGAAAAGAAAAATAAACAAACAAAAGTCCAAGAGTATTTCATAAATTAGAATAAATCGGGTATACATTCTTACCAACCCTGTAACGGTTCAATTTAAAAATAGAAAAAAGAAAAATAAACAATCAAAAGTCCAAAAGTAATTCATGCATTAGAATAAATCGGTTATACATTCTCACCCACCCTGTATCATCATTCATAGTAACACGTGCTGCTAGTGAGAACAGTGTTTTAATACTAAATAAACGAACATTCAATCTAAAACAAAGTACACTAAATATCTACATGTATTTTAGGAGGAAAAGAAAACATCACTCTATGTGAAAACGACAACTATTTTAATATTTTTATAAAGGAAAGGATTCTATGATATCTTGCCTTAGATTTCCCTTTGCATACGTAATATTTTGCAGTCAATATCTATTGTTATTATATACGTACGAATGTTTTGTCAGAAATACAGCTCGGCTTTCACTTAGAAATATAAATTTCTGTATCATACTCCCATCGAATAAAGAAAATATTCAATACTTAATTTATTTCCGACGTTCCATGCGTCATCAAGGCATCGTTTCAAATGCGTTTCAGTCTTATTTGTCTAAAATTATTGTCCATTTTGGCTGATATAACAATAGAAATGATAATATGTATATGATAAAAGGGTCATTAAAAGTGATGTCAAATGACATATTTGTCTTCCGGTGGATTTTGCAAGACCGGATCACACTTGGTGCAAGCGCCTCGTGGGACCCAGGTCTGGAAAAATATTCCGAACCGTATTCAAGGTACTGTTATAATAACCCTATTGTATAAACACTTTGATATAGAACAACAACAACAACATCAACTACGAAGATATAATGAAATGAATATTTTTATGTAACTGTTACATTAAAACAAATAAGAAGTACTTACTATCTTGTTTACCCGACAATATTTCCCTTTGTTTTAAAACCTGTGTATCGTGTCTCTCTTTATTTAATGTTCTTGTATAATGTTATATACGTACTAGTTTTAAACAATAAAGTCATCTTGACAAGTGGTGACAAAATTTATGTAAATGCTTTATACTACTGCAAAACAATGAAAGATCGGTGAGTCATTCAGGATAATACTTTATATTTCTCTTCCTGGTAGTGTATATTTAAGAAATAATTTATAGCAAAAAAAGTGTTTTAACACTATTTATGCACGATGGACGGTTATACGTCGGGTGCAATAATTTCACGAGGGCACGGTCCGTGTGAAAGTATTTGTACGACGTATTACCGCCAAAGTGCATAGTGTTAAAACACTCTTTTGCTATAAATTGTTTCGATTCTAATATGCCCTTAATCTAAAACAGTAGATAAACTAGAGCTATCACTAAAGGTGATGAATGTACCCCCGTCATGCACTGACACAGTACATTGCAATTTGACACACACAAGATTGCATAATTATGTGGACTGTATGTATACAAACTGTATGTATACAGTATAGTAACAAAAAACAAGTCCCGTAGCTATGCAGAATATTTATCCAAAAGAACGTAACATGCACCATGCACAACTAGAGTTGGTACTGATCACTTGTGTGAAGTTTCATGAAATTATGTGCAAGGGTTCGGAAGATTAGGCGCGCACAAGACTGCATATGCAGACTGTATGTACACAGTATGTTAAGAAAAAACAAAGTCCCATAACTCTGCAATTTTTGTTGTTGAAAGAACCTAACATGCCCCATGCACAACTACTGTTGTTACTGATCACTTGTGTGAAGTTTCATTAAATTGTGTCAAGGGGATAAGAAGATATTGTGCGCACAAGATTGTGTCTATGTATATAGTATAGTAACAAAAAACAAAGTCCCGTAACTCTGCAATTGTTTTTTTCTGAAAGAACCTAGCATGCCCCATGCACAACTACTGTTGTTACTGATCACTTGTGTGAAGTTTCATTAAATTCTGTCAAGGGGATGAGGAGAAATGGAGCGCACAAGATTGTGTCTATGTATATAGTATAGTAACAAAAAACAAAGTCCCGTAACTCTGCATTTTTTTTTCTGAAAGAACCTAACATGCCCCATGCACAACTGCTGTTGTTACTGATCACTTGTGTGAAGTTTCATTAAATTGTGTCAAGGGGATGAGGAGAAATGGAGCGCACAAGATTGTGTCTATGTATATAGTATAGTAAAAAAAAAACAAAGTCCCGTAACTCTGCATTTTTTTTTTCTGAAAGAACCTAACATGCCCCATGCACAACTTCTGTTGTTGCTGATCACTTGTGTGAAGTTTCATTAAATTCTGTGAAGGGGATTAGAAGAGATGGAGCGCACAAGATTGTGTCTACGGACAGACGGACAGACAGACAGACAACCTGAAACCAGTATACCCGCCCCCCCCCCCCCCCCCACCCTTTACAACTTTGTTGTCGGGGGGTAAAAATATAGTGGATCTCTTTCTTTCATTTTTTTGAACGATCTTTAATTACCGTCTTAAATAACTGTGCCTGGATATTATAACACTTTTTAAAGCTATCTTATGATCAAATATATTATGGATCCTTATTGCGTGTCTTAAAAATTTTGAAATATTTGTCTTGGAATCATTTTTTTTTTCTTTTTGTTAACACTGACAGTAAGCTGTCTTCCACGACCTGTTCAAAATGTATATACAATTGAGACGAATCTTTATATCGACAGTGTTCACTTAGTGTATCAAATGAAGTAAAACTTTTAGGAACTGGAGGCAACCTATAGATGTACGCCCTATTAGCATATATTGATAATGGATTAGACATTTTATTTCCTTTTTAGTCATTAACTCTTAAGATTAGATTTATTTTAAAAGCGTCGAAGACAGACAGCAAAATGTGTGTTTTCCTCCGCACAAAGCGTCTGTCATCAGTTGTCAGTACTTTTCTTTGAACACTTTACCAACTAGTTTTTCGAGGTAATATACACACTTTCACAGTTAGGCAAAGTGTTTGTGTGTTGGCTTCGAGTGTTCGTTCCCTAGCTGCGTCATTCCAAATATGCGAAAATGGTACCTGTAGCTTCATCGCTTTGGCGGTCAACATTACAAGAATAGTTCTAGCAGGGCTGCTCAGCCCAGTGTCAGTACAATATGACTAGGTAGGGTATCATGCCACGTGTCTACGGCATAATATTCCAGTCCATGAACATATATAAAACTATTTTTCTTATACTGAAAAGAACATTTCCGAGTGGTTGCATGCTGACCTATCACACACGTGGAATTGGTTCAATACTTCGATTATGTAATTGTATCCATGAAAGAAATTGAGCTGTTATTGTATTCATACCATGGTTTCAATGTTATTTTGGAATTATATTTCTTTTTCATTATCATTGTTAATTCAATCAATTTCAATTTCATTTCAGTGCCAAATACCGATCATACTGCTTCCTCTGTGGTATCTGTAATAGCATCAGCTGTGTCAGTACACACATTCAGTCAGTAACAACGAAAAGTGCGACTGTTTTTTTTTTCAATAAAATCTGTAAGAACAGCCTCTGGAAGCACAGAATGCAACCGAGCAAAATAAATTTATTACTTTTGTGGGTGCGTTTGTATGCTTGTGAGTCTATAACGGTGCCCTACTGTTTTCTTATGTGTTGCTTGTTCGTTTTTCTATGTTATTCAGTTGATCGTAGTTGTGTGTTTATCTTTGGTACATGAATGTCTGTGGTATTGTGGTTTACGTTGTAGTGTGACTGTTATTAAAGAACATGGCATTCCCTTGTACATTCGTCCTTGTTCAACTTTCCCCTTCGGGCTCCCCCATCTCCCCGGCTCCATTTTGCCCCTTACCATTTCCTTCCCCTCCATTTATATTTAGCATAAATTAATATTTACTTGTTGGATGTTTGAAGTAACCCGTCTGAAATATTTTTCCATTACAGCTTCTTTTTGTTGTGAGCCTACTGTGCAGATGCGTGGCTCTGGGGCTGTGTTTTAATGCTCTGTGCTTCCGAGAAATCTACCATTACCTATTATCTTTTATTTGATTTGCACGTGTGTACAACACATTGATTTATGTATTCAATGAAACATTTTGGAAAAAAAAATGTAACAATACACAACAGATTTCCGTATTAATATATGTGGTTTTAAAGGTTTTTCCTATACAACTCTGTGTAAAACTAAGTTTGACCCAGGGTGGGACTAGACCTAACCCAAAGCGCTAAACCCTAACCCTAAACCTGAACCCTTACCCTACAGAGGAGTGATTCTGAATATTTCGAATGTGAATATAAGATTATAATTATTCTAGAATCCGTTGCTGCTTGTTTTTTGTTGTTTAAAATAGTAGTCCTCAGTTGCTCACACACTAACACAATACCAAGGTTATAAAAAATGAATATGGGACTATATTTTACATTCAGAATAGTTAAGTGATGCGGTCACAGAAGTAGAAGGAAAACTCAAACGACGCAAGGTTGAAACTTGGTAGCTGAATTAGAGCTATAGCCAGGTGCTAAAGCAAAACTAAATAACTGCTCTTTAGGATATACTACGTTCCTGTCTTTTGTGTGATTTTGTTTGTTATATTAGTAAATGCAGTTTAATACAAATATTTTGTTTAAGTTTAGGGGTTATATCATCAAAACACAGAAATATTTGGAAAACAATGTTTTATATGTTGTTGTATTTTCAAGTAAAACAACTCCCTTTTCTATGATTTGATGTTACATATTGTTTTCTCAATATATTGGGCTAACGTTAAAAGTGCATAACCTAAGTGAAATATCTGGTGGCTCAAACGGTAAAATAAGTATGCGGTAAAAATACGACAGACACATTTTGTTAACTAAATAATTGTTTTTTCTGAGCATATAATGCTCGTGAAAAAAATGTAATTTTACTAGAAAATTACCAAATATTCTACGGTCAGCTCACCATAAATTTACCTTCAGAGTGATGATTGAAAAGTATGATGCATCTTACACAGAAGATAAAAGCGGATTGAAATTGCCTTAGCTTAAGATAGTTCTGCACGTTTGGTTCGAAACATTTTCTACAATGTAGAATTTGATAAAACCCTG
This sequence comes from Mercenaria mercenaria, assembly GCF_021730395.1. NCBI lineage: Eukaryota > Metazoa > Mollusca > Bivalvia > Venerida > Veneridae > Mercenaria > Mercenaria mercenaria. Next base: position 1,907,938 of record NC_069364.1, read on the forward strand.
ATTTATCAAAACTTCAGAATATCCATCAGTTATAAAAGATAGAGTCCTGTGCTTGATTTTTTGCTACACTGATTTGAATAGTTGGACCTCACGCAATTTTTCATAATGGGAGTCTGTGGGAAAATCATCAGTTTCATAACATTATCGCGAATAGAATTTTTTCTACAATGTAGATTTTAATAAAACTTCTTAAAGTTGTAAATAAATATATGACCTATAATGTGGTAAATAAAATGTATAGGTCCGTGTGCTTATTTTTGAGATATCTGACCATGATTAAAGTGAACCGCACATTTCACACTAATTTTATGACATTATTTTGAATTCTTTATCATATCAGATGTTTTAACATCATATTTTAACTTTAGAAAGATGGTAATAGTGTCATTGTAATAAATTTACCCACAGGTTGCCACTAATTTACAAAATGATTTTCATTTCCGTACGCCGAATCCAGGCTTAGCTTATTGTAACCACTCTCGAGTCCGCTTTCTTGAAAACCCAGTACTGGTGTCATATGAGAAGTCATGGTCGTGACCCAAAGGGGCTCGAACCCATGACCCCTTGATTGAGCGGCAGACACCTTATCCACTAGACCACCGCTACATTTTATTTCACCACATTATAGGTCATATATTTATTTACAATCTAGGCTTTATTCTACGTTTTCCGGATAAATGACTTTACGCCATCACTTCCGGTTTAACAAACGTGCAGAACTACCTTAACCACGTTTAAAATTGAAGTTGATAATCACTTAGTAAATTAATGAGTTTAAAAATAGAAAAATAATATTCTTTAGAAAATGTTGAATGAAAAACTTCAGCACTGGCTTCAAATCTATTTTTTGTTGATCAGAAACCAGACATGTACCTAGAGTGCTAGCCACATATTTTTGCAAATACTTTCTGCTTCTGAATATCTGAACACATTCGTCTAAAGGTCAGACACCGAGGTCAGTGGCAAACAAAAAAGAACAAAAAAGAATAAACCTCTTCTTCCACGCTTACTTTTCTTTTCTCTAACGCTACGGGTCTTGTCATCTTGCTGATCATATCATATGTTATATATAAACTACAGAAAACAATTGATATTTTTGTCGGAGTAAGTAGTCCGTATAAGATGTAATGTTTACATGCTTGGTGACTTTTAATACTTCCTTATTCATGGAGAGAAATATCCTACTATCATTACTTCATAAATTCTGTTTTACTATTGTTGAATAGTAAAGTTGAATACGAGCCAAGAACATTTATCTAACCATAGCTTTCGGTATGCGTTGAGTCTGTAAAGTTTTGTAAAATTGAAGGACTTATTGAAAAGGAAAATGTGGTATCGATGTGGATAAAGCTACGTGGCAGGTATTATTTTATATCTATATTTGATCTGGTATCACTTTAAGTTGTATTAACATTGTTTATTCAAGCAAAATGTAGAGAAAACTGCGTCTTTACAAATATGTAATGGACAAAAAGGAGTTATGGAAGTTGGCGAGTTCCTTAATATTCGTTCATTTATGTGCTCTTTTCTCATGCAGATTGCTTTTTATTGTTTAACATAGATTATGATACATTCTTTGATAAGGAATGTGTTTATGCGACAATGAGATCTAACAAATATATAACGATGAGCATTTAGGCGGTCTTTTAGACAAAGGGAGAGACTGGTATTGTTCTTTAAAGAATTAAAAATAATAAGTCTTCATAGGTCCTTTTAGTATGGAATCATATCAATATGCATCTCTTGATATCAAATGTGTTTATACAAATTGTTTAAAAGTGCAAACTATAATGTGTATATTGATCAGTTTTATTACCTTTTAGCATATATTTTTCTTTGTAACATTCAGTTATTTGAAATAATAATATGTACATTTAACGGATTTTAGGAAATATCAAACTCCTCTGCGGTTATTTAAAAGACTTTAATCTTCAGCCGGTTAATACAATTACAATTATAAGGAGGTTAAGTCTAACGTCGCTTAAATATGTGTGTTTATAGAAGATATCACATATTATGATTGATACCTACTTATGTACTTAAATATTTAACTATCCCCAAAATATATTTTGCGGATTATGTAAACTATTCGGTAATTTTATCATTAGAAAGAAAAAAGATCTGAAACACTTCCTTCTAAGTACTCTGAAACGTATAAGTGTTAAACAATAAAGATCTACCGCTGCACGAAATGTATGTCATGTAAACATTCCTTGAATTTTGTATAATACTGAGTAGACAACGCAAATATTACTTTGGACATTGAACCGACAAGCAGCATGTGATACTATATATCAACGATACGGAGGCATTTAACTTGTCACTGAGTAGCTTATGACAAGTCTTTTTTTGTTATACAACAATATGGAAATAAAAATTTAAAATAAAATATTATTGTGGTGGTGATTTAGTTCGTATAAATTCTCTCTACTATATAATAATTTATAATGCGAACTTGTATCCTAGCGGATCTCACGTATGGGAAAGTCTACTGTTCTGAATATAGTTATATCCCTTAATGCAAATTATCTCTCTCTCTCTCTATATATATATATATGTATATCTATTCCAGCAGTATGCCAACACCATTGCCACTAATCTAATGATTTCATTGGCCAGTGATACTTATCTTTTCAGATATCAGTCTTAAACCCCACTGTTACGACAAAGCAAAACTGCTGAACAAGACGGATTGAAAAATGGAAATACAAAGAACAGTTCTTCTGATCTTAATGCTGGTTGAAGTTAATGAAGGCAACTTAACTCATCTAATGAAAAAGAAAACATGCAAAACATATATGTTACATCATCGACAATCCCTAGACTGCAGCCATCAGAACCTCTCATATATCCCGAAGACTGAAAGAAATATTCAAACTTTGATATTCAGTTATAACGATTTGATGAATGTTACATCGGAAACATTTGGAAATATCAGCAACCCTGAAAATCTTGTTGACCTTGAACTTGACCATAACAATATTCAAAGCATTTCTGCACACGCACTTGATGCGTTCCCAAACTTGAAGTTCTTGTACTTGTCATACAACCCAATACACTATAACGATGTAAAACATCTTTTTGGTGTTTTGTCGAACTTCAGATATCTTAACCACCTGAGTATATGTGGAATAAGATCCATAACCATTCAGAAAGACTTGTTTTCTTTGATGAAAGAAAATAGGATAGAAACTTTAGACGTCAGATTTTACAACATGACAACATGTTCACTTGACACTTTTAGAAATTTTAACAATTTAAAAACTCTGTTTTTGAAAAACAATCATATAGAGGAAATACTCCTGTCTAAAAATAAACATCTACGTAATTTATACCTTGATCACAATAACCTGAAGTTTTTCCCAGACTTTTCCGTTGGCAGTGAAGACTCCGAGTGCTACATTCCAAACATTGAGCTTCTGTCTGTCCGCATGAATGAAATACAAGCAATTGAAAAAGAACATTTCAAATGTTTATTCAAACTGAAAACTCTTGAACTTGGTGAAAACCCTATTAAAATATTGCAAGACAATATTCTATCAAAACTACCAAATTTAGAAACATTGCAGCTGAGGTATTCACCCACGGGAAGTATAAAAGTGGAACCGCTTGCTTTCAAATCTACTTCACTGAACACCCTTCAACTGGAGTGGAATAGTCCAGCAGAAAATGTGTTTGAGTCTCTCGATGAAACATTTAAGTTTTCACCAAACCTGAGAACTTTGAAGCTTGGCTTTATTAGTATGTTCCGGTTAACTAACCAGGAATTATCAAGATTATTTTCACCACTTGATAACATTCGGTTTTTTCAATGCTTTGCATGCGAAATTTCGCAGGATCCAGAAGCTATCGTGAAACATATGAAAAATTTGCAAAAGATCGATCTTCAATCTAATCGAATCACAAAGTTAAGTGATACAACGTTTAGGAAAAACATGCATTTGATGTATCTCAATTTAAAAAACAATGCAATTGGACATATTTCCGAGTCAGCCCTTCCAACATCGCTGTTAAATAAGTTACATTCAATAGACCTTAGTCAGAATCCTTTTGCATGTGACTGCGGCCTTGAATGGTTTATCAACTGGTTGAAAACCAACAAAAATACGACTGCGCTTCCAGGTTATCCATATAATTATACATGCTCACTTCCACCTGAAAAGTCTAAATTAAGATTGTCGGATATAACTTTTACATACAAAGAATGCCACCCGTGGAGTCCATGGATCTGGGTTGCTGTGATCGGCTCACCTTGTGTCATTGCTATTGCTATTGTCGTAGTCATAGTTTACAGAAACAGATGGAATATCAAACATTATATTTATTTAGTAAGAAAGAGAAGAAACTATCAAGAAATTAAAGGCCATAACTTGGTGTACGATGCTTTTGTTGGATATGAGGCCAAGGATTCGGCATGGGTGCGTCGCAGGCTTTTACCTGTGCTTGAAAGCAAACTGGGGTTGAAATTATGCATTCATGAAAGGGACTTCGAAGCTGGAGTTTTTATAAATGACAATATTGTCACCAACATGGACATGAGTGCAAAAGTCATTCTTGTGCTTACAAATGCGTTTGCCCGCAGTAAGTGGTGCACGTTTGAATTGAAAGTTGCTCATTCGAAACTGATTGAAGATGAAACAGAACTAGTGGTCATTCTCCTTGAACAAATAGATGGAAAAAATATGAATCGCTCTTTAAAGTTGTTATTTGATACAACCACATACATAGAATGGACAGAGGATGTTGTAGGTCAAGAACTGTTCTGGGAAAAACTAGAAAATATTATGAACAAAAAGTGATTAGAGGCTAGATGATTCATTTAATGTTCATAAGTAAATAATATTGCTAACACTGAAATTAATATTTAATGTGTGTTTTCATTACTTTACCAACCCATTAATTTAGAATCAGTTTTTCACACATCAAGTTAGAATTTTCTTGAAGCGTTAATAAATGTTTTAATCATACCATATTTTATATAATTAGATTTTAGATAAACAAGCGTTACTAAATGTTTTAATCATATCATATTTTATATAATTAGATTTTAGATAAACAGTTTGTGTGAGAAATATTCATGGTTTTAAATGCATACTCACGCGGAATTAAATACCTGCAATGACGCTAAGGTTTCTTTAACCAGACAGAACTTGAATGCACTGTTCACACCTATGTCTATTCTGATATGTCTACATCATTGATAGCAGATATTTTAGATTTGTCCTGCTATAATTCCGTGGAAAGATAATTTCGAAGCATAGTACGCATCCAAGCGGGATGATAGCAGACTCGGTTGATTGAGTCTGTTCATAACATTTCTCTTAGTTGAAATTACTCAAAATGGCCTCTACTAGGCTTGAGCCTTTTCTCTTAGAATAAATTATATGTTTATTAGATTTTGAAACAGTTCACTTAGATTTAAAAGTCAGGATACACTAACTTAAACTCATTTCACATTGTTCCGGAACACATTGCTTGCTAAATAGAAACAATAGGTAAATCATAAATTTAATTACTCTGTAGGCAATAACTTGTCCCGTAAGAATTAAACTTCAGTCTAGAAAACAGTGACTGCACTGGAGAATGTTTATAGCAAGGTAGTTAGAGTAGTTGACTTTAAATCACATGTCCGTCACCTATTCAATAAAACGAAACGTTTCAAATATTGTGTCTGACGACATAACTGAAACTCTGTTCAGACATTTCTTGTAAAATATCATATAGGATGAAAAATACTTAATTGAAATAGTTGGTAGAAAAGGATAAGTGCACTGACAATTCAACTGGATATTCCATAAAAAAGCTGAATTCTAAATGTGTTGCCGGAAATGTTTTTTTTTTTTACGTATCCAAGAATATACATTTCCAGTGATAGCTCCAGATTCCTCAGATGTGCCCAGTTTTACTATCCAGCATCGAAATAATTGAGCGCGCTGTCTCATGTGACACCTCTTGTTATACGTCGCATTTATTAATTTTATTTATCTATAACTATGTTTTATGTGTAAATTGTTATTGTAATATTGTGTGATAGTGTCTTATAGTTCAAATTTGAATGGTCATGTACTACTTTTATACATATATTGAAATGTAATTTTATACTGAGATACTGTACATGAATGAGACATAAATAAAGATTAATATATACATTATAAACATTGAAAAATTAAAGTTGCGCACCTGCAGATTTTGACAATAGATTCAATCAGTAATAGTTGAATCAATGCTACTTATTTTCCAAATAAAAGAAAAAAAATATTCAAAATGAAAGAATGGGTATGGGGTAGAGAAATTGGAGGGACATCGGATAAGTCGTAAAAAAGCAAGGACGAGTATTCAACACGGATAGCCACGCTCCAGAAACGCAGTCACCCTAGACAGTAGTGTACGCACACTATTACCCCTCCCCCATCCCCACAAAACCCTCACACATGCTTGCACAGATATATACATAAGCATACATATAGCAACTCAGGGACGGCCGTTCGCAAATAAAACCCACTCGGGAGCTCAATCCAGTATCATGGTGGATACTTAATTCTCACTCATAGTAAAAGTAGATGAGTGGCGTAAAAGTAGGGGAAGGGGGAAGATATTAAAAACTGTTGTTGTGATAGGTAAAAAATGATTCGCATTTCGCAATTAACAATTAGAGCAGATATCATTTTACATTACCATTTAACAGATAAAATTTGACATTAAGCGTTTGGTAAATAACATTGTTTATTAACTATTTGCCATTTAGCAATACATTCTGGCAATGAGCACGGCACACTGGCCCTCAATGTATATGGATCAACAATAAAACATATAGTGTGCTTTAAGACATCGACACAGCAGTTTGTTTAAGTTATTAAATTATTTCAATATCTTGGGTTAGTTTCTGAATTACGGCTTTAAAGCCCTTAATTTAAGAAGCGTTTTAGAAAAGTTTTAACTCTTTAATAGTCTAACTTTTAAGGAAAAAACAATGAAGTATTACTATCGCTTGATGTTGGTAGGTCAATGTTTCTTAAATACTGAAAGATATATAACCTGGCAACATTGTACACCTGATCATCATTTTAAGTATCAGTGCATAACATTATCTATTGTTAGATTTATGGTCATTTGTGTACTCATAAAATTTATATTTTTGATTATATACATTTTTATAAAGGTTGTAACATTTGAATTTTGTGCACTTGTTTATCATCAGTAGGCACAACCATAATTCTGTTATTGACTGGCAGTTGTCTGAAGAGCATTAGCACTTGCAGATGATTTGTAATAAGGGTATGTGTGATATTCGAGTTGCAGTTTATGTACTGGATATATAACAAGAGCTGTCGGAGGACAGCAACGCTCGACTATTCAACAGCCTTGTCAATTGAATGAATACAAGTTGAAAAAGGGGTATAATTTTGTAAAATGCAAAGTAGAGGTATTGAACCTCTATACTGCATGTCATATCATGACAGTGAACAAGTGTGTGAAGTTTCAATCCTTTCCAATTTGTGGATACTGAGATACCAGCTTACATACAAAAACTTAACAAAAAAGTGCTAAGTCAAAGGGGCATAATTTTGTAAAAATGCCAAGTAGAGTTATGGGACCTTCACAGTGCATGTTAGATCATGACAGTGAACAAGTGTGTGAAGTTTCAATCCATTCCAATTAGTGGATACTGAGATATCAGATTACATACAAAAATTTAACCAAAAACTGCTAAGTCGAAAAAGGGGCATAATTTTGAAAAAAAAGAGAGTAGAGTTATGGGACTTGCTTAGTGCATGTCAAATCATGATAGTGAACAAGTATGTGAAGTTTCAATCCATTCCCATTAGTAACTACTGAGATACCAGCTTACATACAAAACCTTAACCAAAAATTTCTAAGTCGAAAAAGGGGCATAATTTTGTAAAAAAGCAAAATAGAGTTATGGAACCTGTGCAATGTAGATCAGTTCATCACAGTGAATAAGTGTGTGAAGTTTCAATCCATTCCCACAAGTGGTTACTGAGTTACCAGCTTACATACAAAACCTTAACCAAAAATTTCTAAGTCGAAAAAGGGGCATAATTTTGTAAAAAAGCAATATAGAGTTATGGAACCTGTGCAATGTAAGTCAGTTTGTCACAGTCAATAAGTGTGTGAAGTTTCAATCCATTCCCACAAGTGGTTACTGAGATACCAGCTTACATACAAAACCTTAACCAAAATCGGGACGCGGACGCGGACGCAGACGCCGACGCCGACGCATGGGCGAGTGCAATAGCTCACTATTCTATGAATAGTCGAGCTAAAAAGTGGATATATTTGATTTCATGAATGTTAATAGGAATTTCGCTTTTCAGTTCAACAACTGTTTGCTCATAATTACCAAACATTTCATATCAAAGGCTTTAAATACATAATATTTAGATCATAGGAAGTATGGAACAATTGCGAGAAATAAAGCTGTTTGCATGCGATGGGCTTGTTCTTCTTTTAATTTTTCAGTCAAATATCAGTCTAGAGGAAAGTCATACTTCAAAATATCTTACATAGAACTATGAAAGTTAATAGAATTATCCATTGATAACACATTGATGGCGTATGTTGAGTTCTGCTCAACCCGGGGCTAGAGGACGTGGACGGTAGCTTGTATTTCTACCTCCGTCCATGAACAGGCTCAATCAAACCGAGCCTGCAACATATTGTTTCGTTTATGTCGTGTTGGGCGATCTTAGGTTTACCACTTTTTCATTTTATCACAGTAGCGTTGTTTGTGCCAAGAGGCGGTCGTAGAATGTCTCCCCGTACCTTCAGTCAGAGCTGTTTTATTTCGATCTCTTCAGATTGTTCAGCACGACATTTATGTTGTGTTAGTGTACGTTTTAATTTTTTAGCTTAAGCTTTTCGGCTTGAGTGGTTCCAATATTCCAGCTTTAAACGTTTTGGGTATTGTTTAACCACCCCTTGGATATTGTGCCTGCTTTTTAATTTTGTCTTTTGGCAGTTTCTGTGATATGGAGGCTTGGTAACCACAGATCCTCTCTGTTTAGTTCTGCCCATTGTTTTCTCGTTTAGGGCAAAGTCATTACTTTATTATGGGACCATACGCCGCTATTCATTGAATTGCACTCTGTGCATCATTGAAGGTTCTATGTACACTGCTGTATGAATACATCTGCGGATGTCTCTAAATTGTATTTTGATACTTATAACATAGTGTATAATAGTGTAAATGTTAAGTTTAAGTTCTGATCAACCTCTGGCTAGAGGGCGTGAACAGTAGCTTGCATTTCCATTACCATCCATGAAAAATGCTCAAATAAAACCGAGTCTTAAACATTTTCGTTTATGTCGTGTTGGTTGACCTGTGGTTTTCCACTTTTTTATCATAATTTTATTACATTATTAATCAAAGCCTTGAAATGTCTGATGGTTGCGCGTTTTTTGGTAGATTTATTTTCTGTTTAAATGCCAGTCTATGAATATACATGAATGAGAAACAAATACAAATTTAATGTGCCTCATATCTAAGATGAACTCTGCCTGACCCAGCTTGTGATGTAGCCATGGGCTGGAATACCTTATCATTGATATATCTTATATAATTTAAACGGTCAGTGTGAGTGGATATAGGTTGCCCCTTGTAATAAATTGTTATAATTCATTTTAATAAAACACACGTTTCTATGATATCATAGTGTTTATTAAAAGAAATAATGTAAAATCACAATTCATAGTTAACAGATGTGAGAGGGGTATTAAAACATTTCCTATTTAACGATACAGATATACGGAATAATGTACCTCAGATAACAATGTAAAACATTTATATACTGGTGTAGGTAAGGAATGAAAATGGGTTTTAAATAAAGTCAGTGTCAAGATACATCCATATTCTTTTATAAGAACGAAACAGTTACATCAATGTCCATCCAAAAAGTCACTTTATTTCAACAGATAGATTACATCGAATAAAACTGTATATATATTTTGTGCAAAATAATGCTTTCCACTAAGAAAGACTTATAAACATTAATCCAGTACGTGTGTAAGTCAGTTTTTCATAGTATTATATAGCAAAACGTTTCCCTAAACGAAGAGTTATTTCCCCGGATTTTCGCAATTTACTGACGATAGTCAATTGAAACTTTATTTTCTATCTATATGAACCAGAATCACAATAACACAGTTTGATGGCTTACAAGTTCACATTTTATCAAAACACTATAATATGAGGATCGTTATGTGAGCTAAACTAATTTTCGACCTGTTGTTTATATGTAAACAAACATACTTTTTCTGCTTAGTATGGCATACCTGGCAAAAAAGTATACACTACATTCGAGTAGGAATATGCAACATAGATGTAAAAGTTAACACAACATTATTTCATGTACGCTTTTGAAATGATAAATATTGACAAGTTGCGTAATTGGGATTAATCGTAAAAAATGCCAATTTTTATGCATTATTTTTATAATAATCTCATACACCAAAAATAAACGGAAAAAAAGATACATAAAACATGTTGATTTTATACATTTAAACCATTCTCATGATAAAATTCATTAAAATTCATTAATTTAATAGTATATAGGCTTCCTTTTGTAAAAGAAGAAAATTTGAAAAATTAAAGCGGCCATGCATATTTGAAGCCGTCTTGAAAATTTTGTGATTCGTCTCGTTTTGGCAACTAAGAAATAGATGTACTAAAACTTCATATTATTGGCTGTCAAATGAGATAATATATTTGCTTGGACTCAAAAAAGCTAATACAAGTGCCCTATTTCGTCCATGAATGTCATGAATGTATCTAAAATGTGCAGAAAATTGTATTTTCATAAAACCGGAAAATGCCAGGTACGAATCCTATGTCTCTACTATGCTTATTCGCGTACGCCATCACACGATTAACGAATATTTTTAGATAACTGACGGGTATCGAGTAATCAAAGCTTGAACTTCCGTTCTTCATTTTGCAAACATCCTAACACTTTATTAGTAATAGCTTTAGGAAGGCTTTGCAAAAACTTAATGCAAAATCTGCGCACCATTTATTTGCACAACTTGCTTTATGTGAATATGTTGTCATTTTAAGGTGTTGAGTATGTACAACAACATCATTTATGATTTGTACAATATTATAACATAACTGGAAGTAACATGGCATATTTGTAGTACTCGTCATCTAGTTGTTTGATAAAAACAGCAATCTTTTATAGAATTAAACGACTCAAAACTACTCTAAGCACACATGCTATACATTTATGTTTCAAGCGCAAAAACAAAATAAATGAGAAAAGATCTACAAAGTATTGAAATGTAAGGTCAGCACTACGCTTCAATGAATTTACTATTTCTCACTGTCACCGACTTTATCTTCACGTTTATCTTCCTCCATTACTTACTTGCATGAAAGGACCGCTTTACCTGATTCAATATTATCGGATGTGACATACATCCGTAATCTCCTTACAAAGCCAGTGCATGATCGCTTGTATGTATTCAATAACCCACAATCTAATTGATTGATAAAAAAATACATTCTGACATATATATAATGTTTGGCTCAGTGCCTTTCACTAAACCACTATAACCTTCCAAACTCTCTTTCAAATACTTGAAACTGATACATACAATAAAGATATTATTACATTTTTGGCCAAAACACATTATTTACAAAATCATTATAATCTACTGACCGGTACCAAGTACAATATGCCAAGACAGAATTAGTTAAATTTCCCGTTATATTTACTGATCAACAAACTTCACAATTCAAAGGTATGGTATTCCTCTCTTTTTAACAGACAGACACACGAACACACGCGCAGGCATACAGTAGCATTTATTAAATCTGGACTTTTGATGTTTACTCTGTAAAGAGTTATTGCTCAGCTCTCGGTATGTGGTAAAATTGCTGTCAATTTACAATAAAGTGTTGCTTTGCAATATTTCTGCTTAAAACAAATGGAGCTGGAACTAAATCGTCCTCAGAAAAAAGGTATATTTTCAATGAAATGAGATTTGTTTTATGAAGTTAAATGCTGTATGTTCATGAACATTATACAGCCGTTTTTAAAAAAGCGTACTGTAAGGTCAGTCATCGTTTGCCTGTCTTTACTTTTTCAAAACATTTTTCAGTTTTGTCCAGAACAGTTCCTGACCTACCAGATCCTCTGTCCATTCTATGTATGTCGTTGTATCGAACAGAACTTTTAACGAGTGATTCACATGTCTTCCATCAATTTTCTCTAAAAGAATGACCACCAGTTCCGTTCCATCTTTGATCAGTTTAGAATGTGCAACTTTCAGTTCAAACATACACCATTCACTACGAGCAAATCCATTAGTTAGAACAATAATGATCTTCTCACTCATGTCTATATTGGTTACAATGTTGTCATTTATAAAAGCGCCCGGTTGAAAGTCCCTTTCATGAATGCACAATTTTAACCCAACTTCATCTTCAAGGACAGGTAATAGTCTCCGACGTACCCACGCCGAATCATCGGCCTCGTATCCAACGAAGGCATCGTACACAAAGTTCTGCCCATTAAGAACTTGATAATCCCTTCTCTTTCTTAACAAATAGATGTAATGTTTGATATTCCATCTATTTCTATACAGTATAAGTACTGTAATACCTATAACAATAACACAAGGCGAGGCAATAATAGCGACCCATATCCAAGGACTCCATGGGTGACATTCTTTGTACGTGAACGATATATCAGACAGTCGCATTTTAGACTTTTGGATTGGAAGTGAACAAACGTATTCCTGTGGATATCTTGAAATCACTTTCTTTTTCTCACCTTGCTTTGTTTTCATCCAGTTGATTAGCCATTCCAGGTTACAGTCACATGCGAAATGATTTTGACTCAGATCTAATGAATGTAGACTATTCAGAAATGAAATAGGTAGGGCCGACTCTTTTATATGTGCAATGTCATTATTTCTTAAACTGAGATACCTCAAATGTTTGTTATTTTTAAATGTTTCATCACTTAATGTTGTAATTCGATTCGACTGAAGATCAAATTCGAGAACATTTCTCATATGATTCAATATGACTTTTGGATCCTGTGAAATCTGACATGCAAAACATTTAAACATACTGATGTTAGCGAGTGGTGAAAATAATGCAGAGAATTGCTGGTTATTTAATCGATACATACTCATGAACCCCAATTTTAAGGTTTCCAAATTAGGCACACATCTAAACGTGTCAGAGAAGGAGTCAAACACTTCTGTGACAGGTCTATCAAATTCAAGTAATAACTTTTTGAGTGATGTTGATTTGAAAGCCAATGGCTTTACTGTCAAAATACCGGGATCTGGAAACCTCAGCTCCAGTATTTCAAGATTTGGTAATTTTGACAAGAAGCTATTTGGTAATACTTGAATGGGATTTTGATCGAGTCGCAGTGATTTCAATTTCAACAAACATTTAAAATTGTCGGAAGCAATTTCTTCAATATCATTACTTCCGACAGCGAGAATCTCAAGGTTCGGGAAGAAGCACTCTTTTTCACTTCCATTGACTGAAAAGTCTGGGAATGACCTAAGCTTATTGTAGTTAAGGTATAAGTGTTTTAAATGCTTATTTTGAGAAGGCTTTATATTTTCAATATGATTGTCGTTTAAGTACAAAACTGCTAAATTGTTAAAATTTTCGAAGGAGTCCATTGAAAGTGTTTTCATGTTGTAATATGCAATATCTAGTGTTTCTATCCTGTTTGTTCTCATCAAGGAAAACAAATCTTTTTGAACGGTTATGGTGCCGATTCCATCCATAACAAGATGGGAAAGAAGTTTCAAGTTAGACAAATCACCTAACATATTTTTCATATTTCCGTAGTATATTGGATTATATGACAGATGTAAATATTTCAAATTTTGAAAGTTATCAAGGGCCCTTCGAGAAACGTTCTGAATATTGTTATGATCAAGTTCGAGGCTAATCAGACTGTCCGGATCGCTTATATTTCCAAATGTTTCAGATGAGATGTTTCTTAAATCATTGTAACTGAATATCAAGTCCATAACGTGTTTTTCAGTCTTTGGAATATACGACAGGCTTCGATGACTGCAGTTAAGAACCTTTTGATTATGAATGATGACTCCTCTGCATTCTTTCTTTCTCTCTGTTGAGATGCTTTTTGTGGTTACAAACATCACTAGAAGTAGCAGAATACTCCATGTTCCTTCTCTCAGCATTTTGATTCAGCCGCTTTATGCAGTTAAGCTACCCACGTAATCTGTTGTTTTTTATTCTTATCTGAAATTGAAAATGAGGTTTGAAAACACGTAACAGGTTAAAGAGAATTTTGCTTTTCCTTAACACATCGATTGTTATAAAAACATCTAAAGGAAGATCATTTGGAAGCACTGAATGTACCCAACGCTATTGTCTACATCCGTGCAGTCTGATTATGATCTACACTGTTAGCCATTCAGTCAGTATCTTTTTGGTAAGCACCCCTTTTAACAGTAAATGGTACAGTCCACATTGAAAGATGGACAAGTTCATTATAGAAATTTAGCAGGGTAAGATTTTTTTTCTACATCTCAAGCGAGGTTCTTTGTTATATTACCTGTTCTAAGATACTTTCTAACGAGACGTGTAAATTTTCATCGTTATATTCTCTGTTCTAAAAGACCATATAATTAGACCTGTAAATTTTCATCGTTATAATCTCTGTTCTTAGAGACTATCTAACTAGACGTGTACATTTTCGTCGTTATATTCTCTGTTCTAAGGGACTCTCTACTTAGACGTGTAGATATTCTTCACTATAGTCTCTGTTATAAGAGGCTGTCTAATTAGACGTGTAGATATTCATCACTATAGTCTCTGTTATAAAAGCTGAAACTGAATATTTTGATTAAACGCCTATTTCTATACAATGACATATTCAATGGCGTTGTACATAATAAAGACAGTGACAATAATGACAATAATAATAATGACGAAAATAACCCTATTTAAACATACAGACATGACCGCATGCTGCCCCACTGAGACTAATTTACCCATATTGCCGAATACCAGTGCTTAAAGCCTTACATGGCACATATAGAGGTATAAACCCCGTGGTTAATGGTGCCATCACTTATTATTTTAAAAACGAAATACTACACACTACCCTACCCATAGAGCCTGTACCAGCAAGTACATTTAAATTAACAAACATTAAAAATGTAAGTGTTGAAATGTAAAAACATACAAAATTTAAATACTATCACCTGCTGTTATCGCAAATTAGAACAGTCATAAAAAAATAAAAGTAAAACAATGCCATGAAGTCTCTGAAATACAGTGTCTTAAGAATTTTTATTGTATCAAGTAATTTACTTTTGCGTGTTCATTCCACAGTTTTAGACCAATAGTACAGAATCTTCTATCATTAAATGTTTTGTACTTGTTGTATGGAACAACACAACGACATTCAGAATTTTCTGACGATCTCAATCCTTGTCTACTCTGTGATCAATTCTATTAAATACATAGGTACTCTGCCAATGTTACAGCTATACATGAAAGAAAGTATCTTAAACTCCATCCTTGCTTTCACCGGCAATCAATGTAAGTCATACAATGCTTGTTTGGAACTGTCAAATTTCCTCCTGTTAAGGACAAGTTTTGCGCACATGTTTTAGATATGTTGCATATTACGCCCCTCACCGTTAGCTACACCATGCAGTATGACATTGCAGTAATCCGGATGACAAATCTACATTTCAGTTGCCGCTTTCGTTAAATATTTTCGGATGTTCTCATTTCGCAGGAAATTCAACATGCCTGTACGACACTTGCGATTTTCTCTAAAGTTCAAGGTTTCGTCAAGATATCTAATTGTGCTTTCACGTTTGATATCATCACCAGCAATGTTAAATCGAATTTGTAGAAGATTTGTTCAATTGAGGTCTGCTACAACACATAATAACTTCAGTTTTTGAAGTGTTCATTTTTAGTTTATTTCTATTCATCCAGTCATTGATTATAACTACGTACCGTTCGAGGTCTGCGACCGCTTGTGATTCTACGGAAGCAGATGTGGGACGGAAGCTTTTATTTGATTTATGATCATTGGCAAAACCGTAGACTGATATGGATTTGGGAATGGCATCAAAAAGAGTTCCAGCATAGGTGAGATATAGCCACGGACCAAGGAAACTGCCTTGGGACACACTGCATTTAAGATGGCGGTCTGATGAATATGCATTGTTGATATTAACCTTACAAGTACGTGGTCTTAAGCAGGAGTCTACCCATTGAAGAACTGTTTCACAGACATCACACTGTCCTTTTAGGACGTCTAGCAGAATGTCGTGGTCGACAGTGTCAAATGCCGCACTTAAGTCAATTACAATAAGGGCACTGACTACCTGTTTCTCCATACCACTTAGAAAAGCATTAACCAGATGAAGCAGCTCAGATTCACAGGAGTGATCTTTCCTTTATGCAGACTGGTTCTTAGGCAAAAGACTAGTTTGATTTACACGTTTGTTTAATCTGTAAAGAACAGCTGCTTTCTCTATAAGTTTTGACAAAATGATAAATTACTCACAGAACGATAGTTGGAAAGCTCTAGTTCAAGACCTTGTCTTTAGCTAAGGTCTAATAACAGTTTGTTTATATTACACAGGAAAATTCTGACAATTCACTGATGAGCTTTTTTCACTTCATCTTGAGTCTATTCAGAAAATTTGTACATCCCTGACTTGAAAATCAGAATTTGGTAATCGCTTAGAGATTGGCGTATTTTTGAGGTTTTTGCCACGAAAATTTCGTAAGCAAATCTTTCGGCCAATGAATTACATGAGACTGTCTAATTAGACGTACGTGTAAATTTTCATCGTTATAGTCTCTGTTCTAAGGGATTATCTAGTTAGACGTGTGGATATCTATCGTTATAGTCTCCGTTGTAAGAACATGTAGAACTCCAGCGTTATAGTTTCTAATCTAAGGCACTATCTAATTAGACGTGTAGATATTCATCGTTATAGTCTCTGTGCTAAGAGACCATCCTATCAGTCGTGAAGATATTCATTTTTATAGTCTAGAGACTATCAGACGTGTACATTTTCATCGTTATATTATCTGTTCTAAGAGACTATCTAATTAGACGTGTACATTTCCATCGTTATAGTCGTGTACATTTTCGTCGTTAAAGTCTCTGTTCTAAGAGACTATCTTTTTAGACGTGTACATTTTCATCGTTATAGTACTGTATATTTTCAACGTTAAGTTTCTTTTCTAAGAGACTGTCTAATTAGACGTGTAAATTTTCATCGTAATAATCTCTGTTCTTAGAGACTGTCTAATTAGACATGTAGATATTTATCTTTATAGTCTCTGTTGTAAGAGACTATCTAATTAGACATGTATTAAATTCATCGTATTAGTCTCTTTTGTAAGAGACTATCTAATTAGACGTGTAAATATTCAATGTCATAGTCTCTGTTCTAAGAGACTGCCTAATGAGACGTGTAAATTTTCATCGTCATAGTCTCTGTTCTAAGAGACTGCCTAATCAGACGTGTAAATTTTCATCGTCATAGTCTCTGTTGTAATCTAATTAGACGTATATTAAATTCATCGTAAGTGTCTTTTATTCAAGAGACTGTCTAATATATATAATTAGACGTGTAAATATTCATCGTCATTGTCTCTGTTCTTACAGACTATCTAATTAGACGTGTAAATTTTCATCGTCATAGTCTCTGTTCTAAGAGACTGTCTAAATAAACGAGTAAATTTTCGTCGTGTAATCTCTATCTAATTAGATGTATATTAAATTCATCGTAAGTGTCTTTTATTCAAGAGACTGTCTAATATATATAAACGTGTAAATTTTCATCGTCATAGTCTCTGTTCTAAGACACTGTCTAATGAGACGTGTAAATTTTCATCGTCATAGTCTCTGTTCTAAGAGACTGCCTAATCAGACGTGTAAATTTTCATCGTCATAGTCTCTGTTGTAAGAGACTATCTAATTAGACGTATATTAAATTCATCGTAAGTGTCTTTTATTCAAGAGACTGTCTAATATATATAATTAGACGTGTAAATATTCATCGTCATTGTCTCTGTTCTTACAGACTATCTAATTAGACGTGTAAATTTTCATCGTCATAGTCTCTGTTCTAAGAGACTGTCTAAATAAACGAGTAAATTTTCGTCGTTATAGTCTCTGTTGTAAGAGACTATCTAATTAGACGTGTATTAAATTCATTTTTCTAGTATCTGTTCTAAGAGACTGTCTAATTAGACGTGTAAATTTTCATCGTTATAGTCTCTGTTCCTAGAGACTGTCTAATGAGACGTGTAAATTTTCATCGTCATATTCTCTGTTCTAAGAGACTGTCTCATTAAACGTGTAAATTTTCATCGTTATAGTCTCTGTTCTTACAGACTGTGTAATGAGACGTGTAAATTTTCATCGTCATAGTCTCTGTTCTATGACACTGTCTAATTAGACGTATAAAATTTCGTTTTTATAGTCTCTGTTATAAGAGACTATCTAATTAGACGTGTACAAATTCATTTTTATATTCTCTGTTCTAAGAGACTCAAACTCAAACTCAAACATATTATTACTATATGGCCACCGGCCTGTAAATATTCATTTTTCTAGTATCTGTTCTAAGAGACTGTCTAATTAGACGTGTAAATCTTCATCGTTATAGTTTCTGTTGTTAGAGACTGTCTAATTAGACATGTAATTTTTTATCGTTATAGTCTCTGTTCTAAGACACTATCTAATTAGACGTGTAGGTACTCATTGTCATAGTATCTGTTCAAAGAGACTCCCTAATTAGACGTGTAAATTTTCATCGTTATAGTCTCTATTGTAAGAGACTATCTAATTAGACGTATATTAAATTCATCGTAAGTGTCTTTTATTCAAGAGACTGTCTAATATATATAATTAGACGTGTAAATATTCATCGTCATTGTCTCTGTTCTTACAGACTATCTAATTAGACGTGTAAATTTTCATCGTCATAGTCTCTGTTCTAAGAGACTGTCTAAATAAACGAGTAAATTTTCGTCGTTATAGTCTCTGTTGTAAAAGACTATCAAATAAGACCTGTAAATATTCATTTTTCTAGTATCTGTTCTAAGAGACTGTCTAATTAGACGTGTAAATTTTCATCGTTATAGTCTCTGTTCTTAGAGACTGTCTAATGAGACGTGTAAATTTTCATCGTCATATTCTCTGTTCTAAGAGACTGTCTAATTAAACGTGTAAATTTTCATCGTTATAGTCTCTGTTCTTACAGACTGTCTAATGAGACGTGTAAATTTTCATCGTCATAGTCTCTGTTCTATGACACTGTCTAATTAGACGTATAAAATTTCGTTTTTATAGTCTCTGTTATAAGAGACTATCTAATTAGACGTGTACAAATTCATTTTTATATTCTCTGTTCTAAGAGACTCAAACTCAAACTCAAACATATTATTACTATATGGCCACCGGCCTGTAAATATTCATTTTTCTAGTATCTGTTCTAAGAGACTGTCTAATTAGACGTGTAAATCTTCATCGTTATAGTTTCTGTTGTTAGAGACTGTCTAATTAGACATGTAAATTTTTATCGTTATAGTCTCTGTTCTAAGACACTATCTAATTAGACGTGTAGGTACTCATTGTCATAGTATCTGTTCAAAGAGACTCCCTAATTAGACGTGTAAATTTTCATCGTTATAGTCTCTTTTGTAAGAGACTATCTAATTAGACGTGTATTAAATTCATCGTTATAGTCTCTGTTCTTAGAGGCTGTCTAATTAGACGTGTAAATATCCATCGTTATAGTCTCTGTTCTTAGAGACTATATATTTAGACGTGTAAATATTCATCGTCATCGCCTCTGTTCTTAGAAACTGTCTAAATAGGCGTGTTTATATTCATAGTGATAGTCTCTGTTCAAAGAGACTATCTATTCGGGATGACCGTCACACAATGTAAAGCAAATTTATGGTACAGAATAAAGCAATCTGCTCGAGAAAAGAGTCTATAAATGAATAATTACAAATAAACTAAAATATAGATACTTTTCAATTATTAATTCTAAACATATCTCTATAAGGTGAATTGTTTATCAATAACATAGTACATATAGCTAAAAATGATACAAAATCTATCATTGAATTGCTGTGTAAAAGAAAAATAATACCTTTTTCTTATAAGCTTTATCCTATTTGATATCAACAAGTCCTTTACTTCTACGAAACCTTTATGATTAAGTAAAGCCTGAAGGTTGTATAGGAGCACCAATCCTATTCGTACTAAAGTTTACTTTTTACCATATTCAACCTTACACAATAGTTAAACTGACAGAATTAAGGCGATATTGATTGCAGGTTATTTGTTCTATCTTCAAGGAAGTATTAAAAGTAACCGAGCATGAAATCAAACCATTTCAAAATTACATCTCTTACGCACCTCTGATTTCGTTTAACAATATCAAGGGTTATCTCAAAAGCGTATGCATTTTTATTAATCAAATTAAAGCAATTGTGCTATTCTTCATACAGTATAACTGAACCACACGTTTTTATCGCGTTAATTGTTGGTAGTCCTTATTTTATTAATTATTAGGTTTGTTAGTAACTCTCCAAGAAAATATGTGGGGTCAGTATGATTAGTGGTGGGGGTTGGGGGGGGGGGGGGGGGGGGGGGGATATATATATTTATCACACTGACTCGTAATATTTCTTTGGAGGATCACTAACAAACCCTTATTTGATTTGTTTTATCGACCACATATTTTAAGCCTACAAACCGACTCTCCACAAATACGAGGGGGTGAACACGTGACCACCTTTTATCCAATGAAAATATAGGAATCCTTTTGGAGGTAAAACAAAAACATATGTCTCAGTAGGGAGAGCGTTGGTCTATGGATCGCGGGGTCGTGAGTTCGATCCCTGGGCGGTGCTTATGTTCTCCGTGATAAAAAAGACATTGTGTCTGAAATCATTCGTCCTCCACCTCTGATTCATGTAGGGGAAGTTGGCAGTTACTTGCGGAGAACAGGATTGTACTGGTACAGAATCAAGAAACACTGGTTAGGTTAAGTTCTCGCCGTAACATGACTGAAATACTGTTGTACGAACAAACAAAACAAACAAAACCATATGCTCGCTCTCTACGTGCATGATCTCTATCTGGGTGTCACAGGGGGTAGGACGGACTGTGTTCAATATAAAACAGATAGAACTTAACAGAATTATATTGAAATGGCCAATGGTGTCTGGCGAGATTTTTTTCACTATATACATACATGAACCACTTTGCTTAAACAATGGTCATGTTTTTGACAAACCAGAGTAGTTTGAAATACTATGAGCATTTATATGGGGTACGGTTAAAATTAGCTATGTGGTTTTGCAGAAAATTGTTAACAGGCGGTCAGGCAGACGACAGGGGACGACAGATATCCAACTATCTTAAAATCTCACTATAAACACTTTGTAAGCTCGCATGAATATCCCGACAGGGAAAAATAGATTTAGTTTTTAGGGAAATTGACATTGACATTGAAGTCTTACAAAACTCAGATATCTTTCAAAAAATGAATTATTTCTTTAAAAAGCATTTGGTAATTTAAGACATATACGTATAATAAGTCATCAACAAGAAACATTACGTTTCGTAAACAAGTTTCATACCTTCCTTTATCAATCGTATATAGCTACATTAGACTGTTAGTTGCTGCTACTTATTTCAATGACCAAACGAAATATCAGTGTTGTTTAGTCACTCTGATGCATGTATTTCAAGGTATTTCGTGTGTCTGTTAAACAATTAAATTATCTACGTGTAGTTTTACTTAAAAGGGAATTGTTTCAGATCAATTTCTGTACCGCATTGTTTAACAAAACCATATTTATCGTTGTATGTAAGTTTGTTATTAGTCTCCACCGGTAATAAATATGGGCCACTCTTCCATAAGACTTTTAGCAATGTAAGTGGAAGGATATTGCATGATACGCGAGACGGCTTCCCAGGTTCTTTAGCGTTGGTGTAAAGCACCGATACATGGGACGCTTAACCCAATGTTCGTAAGTTTTAGTTGGAGGAGTGCGGGCTCGAACTCACGACCTCTTGTTTTGTAGTCAATGCATCCATTTTATAGAGGAATATTTTGATAAAAAGACTTTCAAAATTTGTGGTATATTGTTCTGGATAATGGTTTACCTCATATAGTGCATATGCTACAAATGTGAATACATGTACAGCGCAATTGTATTACATGTGAAAAAAAAATAAAGTATTAAAAAAAGATGAAAAGTACAGGTAGATTTTCCGGAAGCAATGAGCGCCCAAAACACAGTCTTGGGGCCATGCATCGCAAAGCTGGCTAGAACGAAAGAGGAACTATGATTGAAAATATATTATATATCAAACATAGTGCAAAGTCTTTTTATGAAACATTTAACTATGCACAGTATATACATTATATAATGTGTTACCACGTGGTCGTTCTTATATGAAACCAATAGTAAAAAATCCAAAAAAAAAAAAAATAAATCATCGCCAACCCTGTCGCATTATTTATATATGTAAAATGATAAACTTATGAGCATTGTCAGTGAAGGGGATACGCACTGAATTAAAGTATATACATACATGCGCATCTTTAGCCTTACTGATATGGCTTCCTGAAATATATTTACTTTTCTTTTTAATCGTTTGGAAAAAAGGACTTGTCTTAAGCTGTCATAAAAAGCATCATCTTCTGTAAACAAATTTTAAAGATGACTCAGTGACACATGTCATACATCCGTTTCAATAGTTGGTTAAAAGTCCCTATTAAAAAGAAGCGAAATATTTACATTGTTTATTCAATCTCATGCAAAGTTCAGTGGATGTTTACATAATTTCGGTGCTACGGTAGATCGTTTTTAATCATTCAGGTCATCTGTCTTCCTGTTAACTAAAAAGGAAGTGTTTCAGATCTTTTTATAAAGCTAAAGTTGCTGAATAATTTTACCCAAGCGCAAAGTTTTATAGGGAATATTTTAATATTTAAGTCGTTAAACAAAAACACAATGTATACGTCAAAATATTTGACAACTTGTTAAATAGTTAAAACAATGTCAGTCATACAATCAATAGCAAGGATCATAGTCATACCATCAATAGCAAGGATCATAGTTATGCCAACAATAGCAAGGATCATAGTCATACCAATTATAGCAAGGATCATAGTCATACCATCAATAGCAAGGATCATAGTTATGCCAACAATAGCAAGGGTCATAGTCATACCAATTATAGCAAGGATCAAAGTCACATCAATAATAACAAGGATCAAAGTAATACCATCAATAGCAAGGATCATAGTCACATCAATAATAACAAGGATCAAAGTCATACCATCAATAGCAAGGATCATAGTCATACCATCAATAGCAAGGATCATAGTTATGCCAACAATAGCAAGGATCATAGTCATACCAATTATAGCAAGGATCAAAGTCACATCAATAATAACAAGGATCAAAGTCATACCATCAATAGCAAGGATCACAGCCATGCCATCAATAGCAAGTATCATAATCATACCATCAATGGCAAGAATCATTGTCATACCATCAATAGCAAGGATCATAGTCATACCATCAATAGGAAAAATCATAGTCATACAAACAATAATAAGGATCATAGTCATACCATCAATAGCAAGGATCATAGTCATACCATCAATATTAAGGATCATAGCCATACCGTCAATGACAAGGATCATAGTCATACCATCAATGGCAAGTATCATAGTCATACCATCAATGGCAAGAATCATAGTCATACCATCATTAGAAAGGATCATAGTCATACCATCAATAGCAAGGATCATAGCCATACCATCAATAGGAAGGATCACAAACATGCAGTCAATACCTAGGATCACAGTCATACCATCAGTATCAAGGTTCACACTCAAGCCATCAATAGCTAGGATCACAGTCATGCCTTAAATAGCAAGGATCATAGTCATACCATCAATAGCAAGAATCACACTTATGCCGTTAACAGTCATGACTGTCAATGAAAGAAGCACAATAGAAGAGTCTTTCCTTGGTATTGATGCGTTTAACATGGGTCATTATTTCATCTTTTTATATTTGTTACAATTTACCTATACATACTGGTAATGATGTTTATATGTATGCATTTTATACCGAAATAGATTTACTTATCTGAAATAAATTAGCAATAAATTACCTAATTACGATAGTACCGTTACCAAATTAAGTTTATAGCTCGAAAATACCAATACGTTTATATTTGACAAAAATATAAACCCAGTGTGTTTTGAGACTCTCTCCTGAAAACAGAGCACATCGCTACATGGTTACCTTTATAAAGAGTACATCACTACATGGCTACCTTTATAAGGAGTACATCGTTACATAGTCACCTTTTTGCCAAGCACATCGTTACATGGTTACTTTAATTAAGAGTCATCGTTACATGGTTGCCCTTTTGCCAAACACATCGTTACATGGTTATTTTTTGTCAAGCGCAGCGTTGCATGGTTACCTTTTGCCAAGCACATTGTTACATGATTACCTTTTTTGCCATGCACATCGTTACATGGTTACCTTTAAAAAGTGTCATCGTTACATGGTTACCCTTTTGCCAAACACATCGTTACATGGTTATTTTTGTCAAGCGCAGCGTTGCATGGTTACCCTTTTGCCAAGCACATTGTTACATGGTTACCTTTTAGCCAAGCACATAGTTATATGGTTACCTGTATGCAGATTACATCGTTACAATGTTACCTTTGTGCAGATTACATTGTTATATGGTTTCTTTTGTGCAGAGTGCATCGTTGCATAGTTACCTTTTTGCCGAGTACATCACTACATGGTTACCTTTTTGCAGAGTATATTATTATATGGTGACATTAGTGCAGAGTACATCGTTACAGGGTGATCATTTTTGCAGCGTACATCGTTACATGATTACATTTGTGCAGAGTATATCGTTACATGGTTACCTTTGTAAAGAGCATATCGTTACATGGTTACCTTTGTAAAGAGTCAAGGTTACATGGTAACATTTGTGCAGAGCATAATGTTACATGGTTACATTTGTGCCAAGAACACCGTTGCATAGTTATTGTTGTGGAGAGCGCATCGTTGCATACCTTTGTGGAGAGTGCATCGTTTCATGGTTACATTTGTGCCAAGCACATCGTAGCATGGTTAAGTTTGTGCAGAGCGCATCGTTACATGGTTACCTTGTGCAGAGCATATTGTTACATGGTTACATTTGTGCCAAGAACACCGTTGCTTATTTATGTGGAGAGCGCATCCTTGCATACCTTTGTGGAAAGCGCATCGTTTCATGGTTAAATTTGTGCCAAGCACATCGTAGCATGGTTAACTTTGTGCAGAGCGTATCGTTACATGGTTCCCTTGTGCAGAGCATATTGTTACATGGTTACATTTGTGCCAGGAACATCGTTACATAGTTATCTTTGTGGAGAGCGCATTGTTTCATGGTTATATTTGTGCCAAGCACATCGTAGCATGGTTAACTTTGTGCAGAGCGCATCGTTACATGGTTACCTTGTGCAGAGCATATTGTTACATGGTTACATTTGTGCCAAGAACACCGTTGCATAGTTATTTATGTGGAGAGCGCATCGTTGCATACCTTTGTGGAGAGCGCATCGTTTCATGGTTACATTTGTGCCAAGCACATCGTAGCATGGTTAAGTTTGTGCAGAGCGCATCGTTACATGGTTACCTTGTGCAGAGCATATTGTGACATGGTTACATTTGTGCCAAGAACATCGTTACATATTTATCTTTGTGGAGAGCGCATTGTTTCATGGTTACATTTGTGCCAAGCACATCGTAGCATGGTTAACTTTGTGCAGAGCGTATCGTTACATGGTTACCTTTGTGCAGAGCATATTGTTACATGGTTACATTTGTGCCAAGAACATCATTACAGAGTTACCTTTGTGCAGAGCGCATTGTTTCATGGTTACATTTGTGCCGAGGACATCGTAGCATGGTTATTTTTGTGCAGAGCGCATCGTTACATGGTTACCTTGTGCAGAGCATATTGTTACATGGTAACATTTGTGCCAAGCACATCGTAGCATGGTTAACTTTGTGCAGAGCGCATCGTCACATGGTTACCTTTGTGCAGAGAACGTCGTTACATGGTTACCTTTGCACAGAGCACCATGGCACATGGTTACCTGCCACGGATGTGCATGCTGATCATAATACACACTGGTCGCAAAGGCAGGATCAATCGTAACCACCATGTTAAAGGCTAATTTCACTTGATATCAGCTAAAATTCATATTTTCTTATGTGTAATAAGCAGGTATATAGTGCGTAACACATTTTACATGCGCACCACATCGTGCAATGCTGATTTTTATGTATAAAACCAGTTTGATACGGACATTACGGAGTGCCCGGGTGTAAAGAAGCCGATTCTCCCTAAATAAACTAGTCCAAGCCTGCATTCAGAATAAGTCTAGTCCCCAATTAAGACTACCATGCGATTAATTTACACCTTATAGTCGGCTGGCCAAGATTCGACACGCAATTAAATAAGTGTCGAATACCGACGCAAATTCGCAAGTCTTAAGATAAATTCGTCATCTGACAACGAACAGAATATGCAAATACAACAAGTGTGACGGTCAGAGGGAGGTAAATCTGTATGTAATGAAGACAATTGTAGACGTTGTACTTTCCCTTCTGATGATAACATATTTTCTTTGCGTTGAAACAATCATTTGAACGGTGTCAGAACAACTACTCTTTCTTTGTACGTTCTAGAATATAGTTCAAAAAGTAGCTAAGGCAAGGAGAGAGGACTTCATGCTACCGTGTGTTACAATCTTATCACCTCGGCCTTTATGCCAGGCAGTAGACCTCTGACATAAAATGACGGTATTTTAGACTACTTTCAGTCACATGTTGATAAATAGCATAATTATGTTACATTTATGGTAATATTAGTAGGAAAAAAAGTACAAACATTTTACTTCAAATAATAAATTTGATAAGTGTCAATATTTCCTTTTTACTTCTTAAAAAAATGAAAAGTGAACTTTTGTTGTGTTTTACTGCTCTCAAAAGAAGAGTGATTTAATACAATTTGTATTCAACTTAAATTATGTGAAATGACTTTAACTAATGTGTGCAGTATTTGAATATTTCAGCATTTGACCTGTGTTATCTGAGGATTGAATTAGGTTCAGCTGGGGCATGGTAACCCGGTCCTGACAACACGCCTCTAAATGTCTTAAATACTGCTGGTACACGAGGATAGTCTTTGAAACTAACTTGTATCTTTTCACTTAAAATTAGATTTGAATTTATTTAATTTCATCGATATTATGTCAGCGTCTTCCGTACTTGTCGTGTGGCTAGAAACTACGTCTCAGTCACGTGATTACCAAAACCCATATACATGTATATAAATGCTCGGAGAATGTGCATAACGGGAAGAAAAAAACAACAAATGTAATTACTTCATTTATGGCATTGACGGTAAAACAAATGTAATTACATCGTTTATTTGTGACATTGAAAGGATGAAATAAATGTAATTACATCGTTTATTTGTGACATTGAAAGGATAAAACAAAAGTAATTATATCGTTTATTTGTGACATTGAAAGGATGAAACAAATATAATGACATCGTTTGTTTGTGACATTGAAAGGATGAAACAAATGTAATTACATCGTTTGTTTTGTCACATTGAAAGGATGAAACAAATGTAAATACGTCGTTTGTTTGTGACATTGAAAGGATGAAACATCGTTTGTTTGTGACATTGAAAGGATGAAACCAATGTAATGACATCGTTTGTTTGTCACATTGAAAGGATGAAACAAATGTAATTACATCGTTTATTTGTCACATTGAAAGGATGAAACAAATGTAATTACATCGTTTATTTGTGACATTGAAAGGATAAAACAAAAGTAATTATATCGTTTATTTGTGACATTGAAAGGATGAAACAAATATAATGACATCGTTTGTGACATTGAAAGGATGAAACAAATGTAATTACATCGTTTGTTTTGTCACATTGAAAGGATGAAACAAATGTAATTACGTTATTTGTTTGTGACATTGAAAGGATGAAACAAATGTACTTACATCGTTTATTTGTGACATTGAAAGAATGAAATAAATGTAACTACATCGTTTATTTGTGACATTGAAAGGATGAAATAAATATAATTACATCGTTTATTTGTGACATTGTTTGTGACATAAAAAGGATGAAACAAATCTAATGACATCGTTTGTTTGTGACATTGGAAGGATGAAACAAATGTAATTACATCGTTTATTTGTGACATTGAAAGGATAAAACAAATGTAATTATATCGTTTATTTGTGACATTGAAAGGATGAAACAAATATAATGACATCGTTTGTTTGTGACATTGAAAGGATGAAACAAGTGTAATTACATCGTTTATTTGTGACATTGAAAGGATAAAACAAAAGTAATTATATCGTTTATTTGTGACATTGAAAGGATGAAACAAATATAATGACATCGTTTGTTTGTGACATTGAAAGGATGAAACAAATGTAATTACATCGTTTGTTTTGTCACATTGAAAGGATGAAACAAATGTAAATACGTCGTTTGTTTGTGACATTGAAAGGATGAAACATCGTTTGTTTGTGACATTGAAAGGATGAAACAAATGTAATGACATCGTTTGTTTGTCACATTGAAAGGATGAAACAAATGTAATTACGTCGTTTGTTTGTCACATTGAAAGGATGAAACAAATGTAATTACGTCGTTTGTTTGTCGAATTGAAAGGATGAAACAAATGTAATTACATCGTTTATTTGTGACATTGAAAGGATCAAACAAAAGTAATTATATCGTTTATTTGTGACATTGAAAGGATGAAACAAATATAATGACATCGTTTATTTGTGACATTGAAAGGATGAAACAAATGTAATTACATCGTTTGTTTTGTCACATTGAAAGGATGAAACAAATGTAATTACGTCTTTTGTTTGTGACATTGAAAGGATGAAACAAATGTACTTACATCGTTTATTTGTGACATTGAAAGGATGAAATAAATGTAATTACATCGTTTATTTGTGACATTGAAAGGATGAAATAAATATAATTACATCATTTATTTGTGACATTGTTTGTGACATCGAAAGGATGAAACAAATCTAAAGACATCGTTTATTTGTGACATTGGAAGGATGAAACAAATGTAATTACATCGTTTATTTGTGACATTGAAAGGATAAAACAAATGTAATTATATCGTTTATTTGTGACATTGAAAGGATGAAACAAATATAATGACATCGTTTGTTTGTGACATTGAAAGGATGAAACAAATGTAATTACATCGTTTGTTTTGTCACATTGAAAGGATGAAACAAATGTAAATACGTCGTTTGTTTGTGATATTGAAAGGATGAAACATCGTTTGTTTGTGACATTGAAAGGATGAAACAAATGTAATGACATCGTTTGTTTGTCACATTGAAAGGATGAAACAAATGTAATTACGTCGTTTGTTTGTCACATTGAAAGGATGAAACAAATGTAATTACTTCGTTTGTTTGTGACATTGAAAGGATGAAACAAATGTAATTATGTCGTTTGTTTGTCACATTGAAAGGATGAAACAAATGTAATTACATCGTTTGTTTGTCACATTGAAAGGATGAAACAAATGTAATGACATCGTTTGTTTGTCACATTGTAAGGATGAAACAAATGTAATGACATCGTTTGTTTGTCACATTGAAAGGATAAAATAGATGTAATTACATCGTTACTGACAAATAACGGATAAACCAAATGTAATTACATCGTTTGTGGCATCGATAAGGTGAAACAAAGAAATGTAGTTACATCTTTTTTGACATTGAAAGGGTGAAGAAAACATGTGACTGTATATAGAGGGAGGTGTAGAAAATATCTACTCAAGTAAAAATCAAAGGTCAAGTCAAGTCAAAAATCTTTAATTCACTCACTTCATGAATATAAGAATTAATGAGTGATTATTTAACCCTTAGCCTGCTAGCGGCCAATGATTCATAATAGAAATGTAGCAGGATCAGAGTTAATAAAATAATAAGAAATATAATGATATGATTCGATCCTAACAAAATAAGATATAAGCCATCACACAAATACCTTTCACATCTATATAATGATATACCATATAGTACATAAAAATGCCCCAATTTGGTATCAGAGAGTCACAAAATGTAGAATTATGGAGATGTAAATATACTCACAATATGAGCCGTGCCACAGGAAAACCAACATAGTGGCTTTGCGACCAGCATGGATCCAGATCAGCCTGCGCATCCGCGCAGTCGCATCCGCGCAGTCTGGTCAGAATCCATGCTGTTCGCTAACGGCTTCTCTAACTGCAATAGGCTTTGAAAGCGGACAGCATGGATCCTGACCAGACTGCGCGGATGCGCAGGCTGGTCTGGATCCATGCTGGTCGCAAACCCACTATGTTGGTTTTCTCTTGGCACGGCTCAAATCATTATCATTTATCTTAACTGAGGCAATATAATTTTAACAAACTTGCACAGTTTTTTTTTAATCGTTTTCTTATTTTCAGTAGTCGTTCCAGCTTAAACACATTCGGATTTCTGATGAAGTATGGTTTGATTCTTTTTTCGTTCATTTGTAAACAGGTTACACTTGAAAAAATAATAAAACTCTTCTTCTAACTTATTTTATACTTGTTGCATGTTCTTTGATTTAATGATATTCTTGACCAATTTCAAGTTTCAACAGCTAATCTGGTTTCTCGAACAAAAGGGGGGGTCCCAGTTAGGTGTCTGCGCAAAATGTTTTTTGATTTTATTTATACTTTGTGGTAATATACCTACATGTATTAAGTTTCATTAACAAGTGTTACTGTTACCAGTTTTGACCTACTTTTATATATATTCACATTTAAAGTGGGTGGGGTAATCTGACATGTGACCAGCCAGGAACACAATTTCTGTTATTTTTTTTAAAATGGTTCTAACCTTTTACCTGAAACTTTCATGATAAAATAACTATGCAATGGGCATTCACACAATATATCGCATTTTAAATTGTACTGAATACTTTTTTCATCACAGAGCCACAAAGTGGTCTAATCAAATTTACTGATTTTAAATGGACGAACTTTACCAAAAAGCTAAAACATTTTTCATTAGTTGAGATATTAAGGTGTTATTTTCAGCAGATATTATAAACTAAATAAACATTAAAATGACAGTATATCAGTATACTCTGATTAATATTGGAAGAGTGGTACACTCTCAAACTGGGAAAAAGTGGGTGGGGTAAATAAATATTCGAAGCAACACTACAAAAATTGTGGAGTTGTTAAGCAATGGCCTCAGATTGTCTATTACTATCTTAATTTTATTAAATACAGCATTGATTGATAAATTTTAACAAAAAAATTCCCACTTTATACATGTGTGTCATGGAAAAAGCATGGACCTTGAACATGACATGTAGACAAACCAAATTAACCCTGAAAGCTCAAAGTATTTAACAAAAGGTTTTGCCTGAGGTAGTATATTTTGAGGAAAGCTATTGTTCAAATTAACATTAAATTTTCTGCATTGATTTTTCCATGGCACACATGTATAAAGTCTTATTAAAGAGAAAAAAGTTTTGTTAAAATTTATCAACCAGTTTAGTTTAATCATATTTTATTGTAATCATCACACAAGACATTATGGTAATGTACATCAAGACACTATTATACAGATACATATGTAAATATATATATACAATAGCAAACTATCATTATACAAGACATATATATTACTACTGTACATTAGGAAGTATTCAGTAACTTTGCGAATGTGCGATAATACAAAAGGGTTGGACCACAAGTTTTACCAACATTAGAAATCGGTCCGTCCCTGGCTGTCAAATTAATGTTAGATTAAACTAAATGGCGGATTTTTTGTTTGGTCTGGAATGGAAAAAATATATATGCTTAACAAAATATAATTTTAAGTTATAAACTTACTTATATAGAAGAAGAGTTAAGACAGTAAATTTAATAGAAGAAAAGCAGGGAAAAAACAATCGAAAGAAAAAAAACAACAACAATAAAACTAACACAGACAAGCGTAAAATCAATCAGTGCACCTCATCGCATCCGCTGCAGAATACCCACATCCAGCCCAGCCCAGAGCCCTCTAAACAGATATATAGTCAAAAGATCAGGAGGCAGTGCTAGTGAAACGACGTGTATTTTTTATATAACTTTGTACTTCTAAAAACAAAGATTTGTTCTCCTCAATAGTAAGTGAATCAATTCCATGAAGTAATTTGTGAGTACTAAGAGGATGAAATCTTCGAGTATTGATAAATAACAATCGACGAGCATCGGCATAATGGCTACATTTAAAAAAGAAATGTTCCGCATCTTCAATACCATGTCCACAAGAGCAATCGGGATAGTCTCGTAAATGGTTATAAAATAAATCATTGTTTAAGTTGCTGCATCGGTTTCTAATACGAGTTTGAACTACATTATAGAATCGTTCTCCTATTAGATAAAAAGACGGAACAATTGGAGATTTAAATTTACTCTTCAATTTGCTCTTAAAAGATGTAAGTGTGTTAGCATTGCGTGTCGGGAGGTCAAGGTTATTCCATAGTTTTACTGAATCGGGTATAACTGATTTTGAGTAAATTTCGAGACGTCTAGGCAATGTTACAAAATTAGTGTTGTTTCTAAGTTCATAGTTGTTAGAATTGTGAACTGTTGGAGGAAAAATGTCTATAAGGTAATCTGGAAGCAGTCCGTTATTTCCTTTATAAGCTAATATTAATTTCTGCATAATTCTACGGTCTGCAAGAGAAACCCAGCCAACTTCAGTTAATAAATTTTGAATGGAAACGGAACGAGTCAAACCAGTAACAATGCGAGCTGCTTCATATTGAAGTTTTTCTATAGTGTCCTTTTCATATTGAGTACAGCTATCCCATACAACTGAAGCATACTCGAGTAGAGGTCTTAGATACGATAAATAAATGTTGTTAAGAGTAGACCTTTTAACTTTGAATTTTAACATTCTCATCGAGCCGAGTACTTTTGAAGCTGAGGAAGTGATATTGTTTATATGGGTGTGCCAAGAGCCATCATGACTTATTGTAAGACCTAGATGTTTGTGATCGTCAACGAAGTTTAGAGGGGTATTATCAAAGGTTAACGAAGGTTGAGCTATATCTCTAAAGGAGAAAAACATGACTTCAGTTTTAGAAGGATTGAATTTTACAAGCCATTGACTTGCCCAACTGGAAATTTTTTCTAGATCTGAATTTAAAACAGTTTCTATATAAACGGAGTCTGGTGAAGATATAGCAAGTGAGCTATCATCAGCGAATAGTCTAGCGGTACTTATAACAGAATCAGCAATATCATTTACGTATACAAGAAATAAAAGAGGGCCCAAGACCGATCCCTGAGGTACGCCTGCAGTTTATAACGATTGCCCTACAAATACTTTTTGCGATCTATTTTCCAGGTAATCTGTTATCCAGTTGACCAAGTGTCCTGAAAAACCATACTGCTTCAGTTTAAATATAAGGCCTTTATGCCAAACTCGGTCGAAAGCTTTCGATATATCACAGAAAACCATACAGGTTGCTTTCTTCTCGTCTAGAGATGTACAGATCTGGTTATATATATCTACAAGTTGATATACAGTGGAGTGTCCAGGAAGAAATCCTGACTGATTTTTATATATAAGATTATTGGAGTTTAGATGATTGTACAAATATTTAAAAATCACTCGTTCCATTACTTTACCTACGCAACTGATCAAAGAAATTGGTCTATAGTTAGATGGTAAAGATTTTTCTCCTTTCTTATAAAGCGGCATTACATTAGCAATTTTCCATGAAGACGGGTATTTATTTACGATGAGAGATCTATTGAATAAAGTGCAAAGTGGCTTAGCTATGGTTTTCGAACATCCCTTTAACATTTTATGACTAATACCATCAGGCCCACAGGCTTTGTTGACAACTAAGTTATCTAAAACGTCAATTACGTCTTGCTCAGAAATAGTAAAGTGGGAAAGAGTTGTATTAGACTTTGCAACAAACTCAGGTAGAACAGAATTGGAATCGTCGAGAGTTGATACTGATACGAAGTAATCGTTTAAAAATGTAGCTTTATCTACGTCAGAAATAGCTGTGTCATGATTTTCGTTTTCAAGGGGCGGAATTTCTTCTTCGGCTTTAGAATTTTCTTTGACTAGCATTTTTACTGTTTTCCAGTACTGTTTAGGATTTGTAGAACTTAAATCATTCATGGAAAATTCAAGAGTATTATAAAATTGTTCGCGTAGGTGTTTTTTCATATTATTGACACGATTTCTTATTTTCTTGTAACATTGCCAATCTGATGGTTTCCCAGACTGAATAGCAATTCGCTTTAAACGATCACGTTTCCTAGATGTAGTACGAATAAATGAATTATACCAAGGTCTGTCGTTGGGGCGGATTTGTATAATTTTAGTAGGAATGCATGTTTTAGCTAGATCTAAAAATGTTTTTTCAAAAAAAGATGTGGCTACGTCTAGAGAGTCTGAGTTAAGAGCTGACCAATCAGTGGTGTTTATCGAGTTATTTAACTTTTCAAATCGGCTTGGTGGTAGTTCCACACTCGGCGGGTGTAACATGTCCTGGCCTGG
The DNA here is from genome assembly GCF_021730395.1 of Mercenaria mercenaria. Lineage (NCBI taxonomy): Eukaryota > Metazoa > Mollusca > Bivalvia > Venerida > Veneridae > Mercenaria > Mercenaria mercenaria. The sequence continues at coordinate 1,942,685 of NC_069364.1, forward strand.
AAACTGCTTTTTACATAAACATAAGTAGCAAAGTGATCGCTTATATTTGACGGCGTTTCAAAAACTCCAGAATCCAGCGGTATTACAGTATTTGTTAATGCAATTACATCAATTAAGGTGCTTGTACTGTGTGTTATTCGAGTTGGTGTATTGATTACATTTGTCATATTATTAAGAATAAGTATGTCTCTAAATTTACGATTTGTTACATTTAACTGATCTTCGTTTATATCGCCAACTAAAATAATATTATCTGATATTTCTAAGGCCTGGTCAACAAGAATATCACATCTTTGCCAGAAGTCGATAGCAGAGTTTGGTGGCCTATAGACTGTAGCAATAATAAAGTTTTTATTATGATCTTTTATTTTAATACACAGAGATTCCGGTAAAATAGTTTCAAGGTCATTTAATCGTTTTGGTTGTAATCCTGAATTACAATATACTAGGATACCACCTGAGTGTGATGAAACATCTTTCCGAAACATATTTCCTAATCCTTCAAGTTTCATCTGCAAGTCAGAAATATTTTGCGATAAGTGAGTTTCGGTAAAACAGATAACATCGAAGTCAAGAAAATTGTCTTTGATATAATCTAATTTGTTGCGAATACTCCTTATATTCTGATGTAGTACAGAAAAACAACCATTGGATTCTAGACTAGGCCCAGGATTGGGATGGACATCACCAGACAAAAAAATAATTAATCGCGTGATCATTGCATAATGAATATTGTCTAAGATCAAGTATAGGGGGTACATTTTTAAATTAACAAAATCATCAATATTTGAACGAGCAGAAGTGTCAATCAAAGACACGTACATGAAAATGAAAGCAATAGAGCTATATGAAAATTTCAAACTCGAGTTACATACAAGTTGGGTTACAAGGTGTAACTTAATAATGATGTCTCGATAGAGAAAATGCAGGTATTTCGCAAAAAACGAACATAAATTGTAACTAAAAAATGCAGCTTTTATACAAGCACGCCCCCTAAAGTAATTTATCAACCAAGTCTGTATTTAATAAAACTAGAGTGTGTCTGTAGGACACAGGGTGTGAATTTTTTACTATTTCAGGGGCCATAACTCTGGAAATAGGGGGCAGACCCAGATAAAAAGTAGTAGGTGCGCAAGTTCATATCATGATAAACACTCATCAATTTATATCAAATACTTTTTGAGCTAGGCGTGTCACAAGGTGAAAATGTGCATTTTTGACTATTTCAGGGGCCATAACTCTAGAAATAGGGCGCGGCCCCAGATTAAAAATAAGAGATGCGCAAATTCATATCATGATAAAGACTAAGGCAAGGTTTCATGAATCTATATCAAGTACTTTTTGAGCTAGGCGTGTCACAAGGTGAAAATGTGCATTTTTTACTATTTCAGGGGCCATAACTCTAGAAATAGGGGGCGGAGCCAAACGAAAAATAGGAGGCGTGCAAGTTCATATCATTATAAAGACTCATGCAAGATTTCATCAATTTATATCAAATACTTTTTGGGCTGGGCGTGTCACAAGGTGAAAATGTGCAATTTTTACTATTTCAGGGGCAGTAACTCTAAAATTAGGGGGCGGAGTCAGACGAAAAATAGAAGGTGCGCAAGTTCATATCATGATAAAGACTCTTGCAAGTTTTCCTCAATTTATATCAAATACTTTTTGAGCTAGGCGTGTCACGAACTTCGGACGGACGCACGGACGGGTGGACGGACGGACGCACGGACAAGAGCAAATCTATATGCCCCCACCACTCATGGGGGCACAATTAAGATAGTAATAGACAATATGAGGTCATTTCGTAACAACTGCACAATTTTTGTAGTGTTGCTTCGAATATTTATTTACCCCACCCACTTTTTCCCAGTTTGAGAGTGTACCACTCTTCCAATATTAATCAGAGTATACTGATATACTGTCATTTTAATGTTTATTTAGTTTACAATATCTGCTGAAAATAACACCTTAATATCTCAACTAATAAAAAATGTTTTAGCTTTTTGGTAAAATGCGTCCATTGAAAATCAGTAAATTTGATTAGACCACTTTGTGGCTCTGTGATGAAAAAAGTATTCAGTACAATTTAAAATGCAACATATTGTGTGAATGTCCATTGCATAGTTATTTTATCATGAAAGTTTCAGGTAAAAGGTTAGAACCATTTTTAAAAAAATAACAGAAATTGTGTTCCTGGCTGGTCACATGTCAGATTACCCCACCCACTTTAAATGTGAATATCTATAAAAGTAAGTCAAAACTGGTAACAGTAACACTTGTTAATGAAACTTAATACATGTAGGTATATTACCACAAAGTATAAATAAAATCAAAAAACATTTTGCGCAGACACCTAACTGGGACCCCCCCCCCCCCCTTTTAGCATAGTATGCAGTAAAGACTCTGGAGTATTGGATAAATATTTCTCTAGGCCAGATGAGCCGCGCCATGAAAAGACCAACACAGTGCGTTTGCTACCAGCCCGCGCATCCGCACAGTCTGGTCAGGATCTATGCTGTTCGCTGACGGTTTCTCTAATTGTAATAGGCTTTGAAAGCGAAAAGCAGGGATCTTGACCAGACTGCGCGGATGCGCAGGCTGGTTTGGATCCATGCTGGTCGCTAAGCCACTATGTCGGTTTTCTCATGGGGCGGCTCAAATGAAGTTTTTAATAATCTGTAGAAAGTGCTGTTGCATTTTTCAATGCGTAAGTACCATGCATTTATATAATAAATCTTAAAGATTGTATTGTATCTAATTAACATCTTATGTCATTTGCTTTTAATGAACTTTTGCTGGTCCCATGTCTTATTGTTAAAACAGATTGGACTGCATTCAGCCATAAACATTTTGTCTTAAAATATTCTTGTTTATAATTTCAGCGAATAGCGTACACATTTTTATAAACAATATAGGAAAGTGAAAGTCAATATGGCAAATTTGATCATTCTTAACCAGAAAGATTTATTTTTTCTTCAGTATCGAAACCTATAGGCACGCAACCTGTTTCGCCATATACCATGTAACGTGATGTTGACCTTTTTAGTTTTAGAACGAACTTTAGAAATTTCAACTGTACTCTTAAATTACGTCAGTATTTCCTGTTCTACAATCGTGACACTAACTCATGCTCAGAACTTAAATTGTTGCTTACATTTTGAATTAAATCTAAATTGCTCTTCTTTTTTTTTTTCGTCTTAACTTCGGGATAAAGCATTTTGTTGGACGCATTACAGGACACTGCATGATTATAGAGTGGGAGCATATGTTTCAGACCTGGCAATGCGCCGTGCACCTATCTGTTATGGTATATCAAAACTTCGTTTTTGTTCATCAAACAGTCGGCATGATATTTATAAACGTGAATTAAATCAGCTCAGCTATTTGTTTCTTTTTTTTTATTGGATTTAAGCTATTTGCCAACGGTTTGGAACATTTTCAGTATGTTCAGTAATTTACAGTATTTTCATTTCCACCAAGTTTGGTATAAAAAGAATATATGACACTGAAAAAATGATAAAGTGGGTGAAAATTTAAGTTAGTGAAAATGTAAGACGAATGTAAATTTTCTGCATTGATTCAAAAGCGTTGCAACGGTTTACAACGTTCTGCACAACATTTTTTTGTTATTTATAAGAATATCTTGCAAACTTTTTATGTCAATAAGTTTGTACCACTGGTCACTTTCAGAGTACTTACTTTTTATGGATTTTTGAGAAAAAAACATTTTTCGCCTAAAGCCTGTGGGAAAGTTCCTTTAAAGAAGCATGGTAATCGGATTAATTATGGTGGCCTACTCATCTTAATCATTCATTGGTTGACTTTAATAAAATTTTGTAGTACAGTTTCAGATCAACAATTCTTAGAACTCAAAACAAAAAAAAAAACTTTTCTCAGAAAATTAGAACGACCGACATGAGATCAACAATTCTTAGAAGTTAAAGCTTAAAAAGAACGAAACTAGAACATAAACAAGAGGGCCATGAAGGCCCTGTATCGCTCACCTGACCTACAGACCTAAAGATCATTAAGTTTAACATTCTGACCAAGTTTCATTAAGATATGGTCATAAATGTGGCCTCTAAAGTGTTAACTAGCCATTCCTTTGATTTGAACCCGTGACCTAGCTTTTGACCCGACATGACCCAGATTCGAACTTGACCTAAAGATCATCAAGTTTAACATTCTGACTAAGTTTCATGAATATACAGTCATAAATGTGGCCTCTAGAGTGTTAACAAGGTTTTCCTTTGATATGACTTAGTGACCTAGTTTTTGACCCCAACTGACCCAGAGTTAAACTTGACCTAAAGATCATCAAGATTAACATTCTGACAAAGTTTCATTAAGATGTGGTCATAAATGTGGCCTCTAAAGTGTTAACTAGCTTTTCCTTTGATTTGACCTGGTGACCTAGTTTTTGACCCGACATGACCCAGATTCAAACTTGCCCTAAAGATCATCAAGATTAACATTCTGACTAAGTTTCATGAAGATATAGTCATAAATATGGCCTCTACAGTGTTAACAAGCTTTTCCTTTGATCTGACCTAGTGACCCAGTTTTTGACCCCACCTGACCCAGATTTACACTTGACCTTAAGATCATCAAGATTAACATTCTGACCAAGTTTCATTATGATATGGTCATAAATGTGGACTCTACAGTGTAAACTAGCTTTTCCTTTGATTTGACCTGGTGACCTAGTTTTTGATCCTACATGACCCAGATTCAAACTGGACCTTAAGATCATCTAGATTAACATTCTGGTCAAGTTTCATTAAGATTGGGCCAAAATTGTGACCTCTAGAGTGTTAACAAGCTTTTCCTTTGATTTGACCTGGTGACCTAGTTTTTGACCCCAGATGACCCAATAACGAATTTGTCGAAGATTTTATTGAGGGTAACATTCTAACCAAGTTTCATTAAGATTGGGCCAAAAATGTGACCTCTAAAGTGTTAACAAGCTTTTCCTTTGATTTGACCTGATGACCTAGTTTTTGATCTCAGATGACCCAATATCAAACTCGTCCAAGATTTTATTGAGGGTAACATTCTGACCAAGTTTCATTAAGATTGGGCCAAAAATGTGACCTCTAGAGTGTTAACAAGCTTTTCCTTTGATTTGACCTGATGACCTAGTTTTTGATTCCAGATGATCTAATATCGAACTCGTCCAAGATTTTATGGAGGGTAACATTCTGATCAAGTTTCATTAAGATTGGTCTAAAAATGTGACCTCTAGAGTGTTAACAAGCTTTTCCTTTGATTTGACCTGATGACCTAGTTTTTGATCCCAGATGACCTAATATCGAACTCGTCCAAGATTTTGTTGAGGGTAACATTCTGACCAAGTTTCATTAAGATTGGGCCAAAAATGTGACCTCTAGAGTGTTAACAAGCTTTTCCTTTGATTTGACCTGATGACCTAGTTTTTAATCCCAGATGATCCAATATCGAACTCGTCCAAGATTTTATTGAGGGTAACATTCTGACCAAGTTTCATTAAGATTGGGCCAAAAATGTGACCTCTAGAGTGTTAACAGTCAAATTGTTGACGACGGACGGACGGACGGACGACGGACGACGACGGACGACGGACACAGGGCGATCACTAAAGCTCACCTTTGAGCACTTCGTGCTCAGGTGAGCTAAAAAATGTACCGACATCCGCTTTCTTATCTTCATCGTCATCTGGCAAATTATCTGTAATTTATTTTCAGTGCGCTGTTGATAAAAACCTGAGATTAAGTTTTACTTCAATTTCACATGAACCGCAGAAACGTTACATATAAGTTATGGAGCATTCAGCATATTCACGAGGGCTGTTAAAAAATAACATAGACTTTTTCTCTAGGTTTTATATACTTTTATGAAGTAAAACAAGAAAAAAACACCATCATGATTCGCAATCTTTCTATTAACTTGACTGCAAATTTGACGTGATTAAAACTTCTTTTACTAAATTTTATAAGCAATACCTTAGTCATAATAAATTGTTTTGTTAGAACACTGAAAGTAGTATGAACACGTATATTCCAAGCAGCTCAGACAGGGTGCGCACCGTAAGTATAATTGATCCTTATTTTTTAGTTTATAAGTTATTTGATCATGTTGATCATTACAGACATATAGTTAATAAACGGTCTAAAAGTATCAAATAACTATTAGGCAACCTAGCAAGTTCTTATCTGTGGTATACTGCAACAGTTTCGAATATGCAAATTCAGGGTATAATTAGACGTATATTATAATTAATATTTACAGCAGTGGTTTTTAGAGCTGAGAAATGTACCTAAGCTAGAAACTTATAGTATATTTAAGAATAGTTCGGAGATTGAAAAGTATCTGAGTTATGTGAAGAATGATATTTATAAAAAATTGCTTTATCTAGACTTATTATATTTTCTGCACATAATTTACTTATCAAGGAAGGGAGAAATAGAAATATAAAAAGAAACCAGAAAAATGAACTCCAACAACAATGAATATCATTCCCTTATTGTAGTAGGATAGAGTATTAGGGCGCACCTATACTTCCTTGCTATTGAGCTAGTATGTATAGCGACGTGGTAGAGTGTCCGCTTTCGGTGTGAGAGGTCTCGGGTTCGATTCCGGTCAGGCCTGAAGTATTTTCAGTCTGTTACCTTAGGCGCCCAACATAAATAACTCACGAGTAGATATGAATAAATATATTGGAACGTCCCACAGAGGTTCAAACTCCTGGAATTTGAGGACGAATTCTAAAATAGAGGGGGTGTATGTAGTAGGGAAGAGTATAAGGGTGCACCTACAAAATGTTTACTTCCTTGCTATTGAGCTAGTTTTTTGCCTTAGGTGTGAGAGTCCGGGGTTCGATTCTCGGTCAGGCCTGAAGAATTTTCAGCCTTTTACATTATTATAGACAGCAAGAGCTTCATTTTTTACCAAAATGTTACTGCCAATGACCAAAGTTGATCAAATCAAACATCACAAAGTAATTTGATTAATAGATTATCAAAATATGTCTCTACCAAGCGAATATTTTACGAGTATAACACTTCGATAAAATACTGCAAGCTTTTCATATATAAATGATAATTTCAATATGTATAATGTTGTATAAATTTGAATATGGACTGGGTCAGGTCCTATTAATGACTAGGCAATAAATGTTGTTTCTACGGAAGCTTGAAAGTGCCAAAACGTAATTACGCTTCGTTAAGCTATCGCTGTTGAAAGAATACAGTTTGTTAAGCTTTGTTTCATTCTGCTATAAACAATGGCATTTTAGTCGGTTTTCTTATATTCAGTTGAAATTATCCGCAAATATGCCCGAATTTATTGACCATAAACGAAATCAGGATCCCATTTTGAAGAATTTCGGTTAGTTTTCAATCGAGCATTTCTCATTTTAAATGTTAAAATAAACTCCATTTTATTTATACCGTTATTTTGAGTAGCGTCCAAGTTCCTGTTATTAAGGCAGTTCTGCACGTTTGGATCGGAGTATTTTCTACAAAGTAGAATTTGATTAAACTCTGATTTTTCAACACTTCAGAATATACCTAGAAAATTCAGCAAATAAAGAAGATAGGGACACTTACTTGATTTTTTGCTAGACTGATTTGAAAAATTTGGACCTCACGCAATATTTCATAATGGGAGTCTATAGAAAAATCATTACTTTCATAACATTTTCGCGAATAGAAATTTTTCTACAATTCAGATTTTGATGACACTTCTCACAGTTGTAAATAAAAACATGGCCTATAATTTGATGAAATAAAATGTATAGGTCCATGTGCTTATTTTTGAGATATTTAACCAAGATTAAAGTGCATCGGACATTTCACGCTAATTTTAAGACATTATTCTGATTATTTTAACGTGTCATAGGTTTTAATATAATATTTTTACTTTAGAAATATAGCAACAGTGCCATTGCAATAAATTTACTCACAGATTTCAATTAACTCATAATATGATTTTCATTTCCGTACGCCGAATCCAGGCTTTATTCTGCGTTTTCCGGACAATGACGTTACGCCATCACTTCCGGTTTATTAAACGTGCAGAACTACCTTAAGACGAGACCTTTAAACACTCAAAAGGTAATAAAAGAATACCAACAAAAAACAATAGTAACAATCTAAATTATCACGCCACTAACCCTAACCAACAGCGTTGGAAATGTCGAACCTTGTTGTAACTAGATTCTTGATAATAAATGGTATTGCCCGAATTGAGTGATGGACCAGTCCATTTTAGAAATGTAGCAGGTAAAGGTTAGAAACATAGATATTTAGAAGCGAAAGCAGACAACCTGAATCATGTTCAGGTTAGTGTCAAATATATCAAAACACTTCACAAACCGCTTTAAAAAGCTGAAGGCCCAGATGAAATAAAGCATTTTCTTGGTGAAACAACTTTCTTTTAAGATAACATTTTCATTTGTTTACTGGTTAGAGATTGTAAATAGATTTACATAGACTTACTGGCTCTTGTTTTGAGCCAATGTGACTACTATACAGTTTGGCAATGCATTTTAGTTTGCAGAACCAACCAGTTTTAACACAAAATCATCATTTTTGAATACTTCCGACTTTCAGCAAATCATTAATTCCGAACAATTCTCACCATGTTTTATAAAGTTTCTGACATTTTATTATTTTTATAATAGACAATAAGTATACCCATGCTGTGATTTTTGACCAGTCAGCAGATCAAGCAGACATTATAACCTCGCAAGTTCCCTACACAAATATTGAAGCCCGCCCGCTTAGCTCAGTAGGGAGAGTGTTGGTCTACGGATCGCGGGGTCACGGGTTCGATCCCCGGGCGGGGCGTATGTTCTCCGTAACGATTTGATAAAAGACATTGTGTCTGAAATCATTCGTCCTATAATTCATGTGGGGAAGTTGGCAGTTACTTGCGGAGATCAGGTTTGTACTGGTTCAGAATCCAGGAACACTGGTTAGGTTAACTGCCCGCCGTTACATGGCTGAAATACTGTTGAAAAACGGCGTTAACGCCAAAAACAAACAAACAATTACACAATATTGACTTTTGTTGAAGCTTTGTTTTCATAGGTCTATAACTTACTGCTTCACGTAACAAAATGTAAGAAAATACAAAAAACGAATATATATCACATGTTCACTAGAAAAGGGATCGAGTGAAAAAGAAACACAATACAATGTAGATGTTCTAGTTTAGTGACATAATTAATACACAAATACTATGTCAAACAGTTCTGAATACTAACAGAAATGTAAAGCAAAAACATAACAGAAAAATACCAAATAAAAGTTTGATTCTGACATTGTACGTTCAATCTTCAGTCACGACTTTAAAATAAAGTCTACCTACTTAACAAATAAAAATATTAAGATGTAAGAAACAATTATTCCTTGAAGAAATGTGACCATCATATCTTTTTGTTTCGTTAATTACATATCACAGCTTTCTTTATGATGTTTTGGAGGCATAGAAGTAACACATTTTGCCAATTTACCATGAAAATGCTGGTAAACATATGTTTCCCATATGTAAGTAGAATTATTTCAACATTGTATGACGCATGCCATCTCAATATGCTTGATAGAATGCTTCATAGAATAAAATGAGCCGCACCACGAGAAAACCAACATAGTGCATTCTGGTCAGGATCCATGCTGTTCGCTAACGGTTTCTCTAATTTCAATAGGCTTTGAAAGCGAACAGCATGGATCCTGACCAGACTGTCGCAAATGCACTATGTTGGTTTTCTCATGGCGCGGCTCATTAATATAAAATAAACATAGAAGCAAACTTTAAACAATCAAGCTGTATATGTGTACACGTTTCTAACAGAATGAAGATTGGTTTTTCCTCATAATATATTGCCTACCTCAATATTCAATGTTTACAAAAAAAAAGGTATATACATCATTTTGAGTTTTGTTCGCTGTATTCAACGCTTTTAAGTACATGTCTACAAAGACTACAAACGATAATCACTCACTGACTTAAAATCAAATAGCGCTGATTCATTTACATTGTTCTTTTAACTTTACGCTTAAAGACATATCTATATCCTATTTTACTTGTCATTTCACTGTCACGGGTTTTTCACATACATAAGGGTTCTTCCTAGCACACGGTGTATCGTTCCACTTATAATCCTGTTTCTCAAGTAAATGCAAACAGTTTTCTCTTGATTTTCCATTTGGTTCTCTATCATGCCAACCTTGAAATCCTCTATTGAGATATCGTCCACTATACTCCCACACCCAGTTACCCTCCGTTTGTTTGTCGGAAGCACCCAGCCAAGGTCCACTATTCCCATCCTTCGAGTCACTAGTATCCGTAACATTTCTAGTTTTTGTTTGATTCACGATGTTCACGGCGAAAGTGTTTTCAATAGAACTGTCAATTTCAATAAGATAGGCGTCTTCTAACTTGCAGTTTTGAACGGCCACCTCCCATTCCACTTCTTCATCAAAAAACTTGTAGCATGAGAAGCCAACCCGTTCCCATGCGCCACATTCGAGAAAAGCCGCCCCGTTCATTTTGTTGAATTTGCCTTGAATATGTTCAAGCTTATTGAATAATTCAGATATGTTCACTTTATTTTCAGCATTTTGCTGCTTCAATTCGTCGACTTCTTGCGTTGTTTCCTTTTGTGAAATATTCAAAATTTCCACTTTGTCGGAAATTTCAATTATTCTCTGTTCTGACTTTTCATCTTTACACACTTTATTTTCCAGGAAGGTAAGTTTGTTTTGCAGAAATACAAGCATTCTTTCAAGTCTGCGGGATTTCTGCTGCGCTAATGCAAATTAAAGAAAAAAATGCCCAGAAGCACTATCAAAATTGGACTTTGAGACATGTTTTGTCCACCAAGATCTCATTTTAATATTCCAGAATGTTTGCGTGTTTCTTAATATACGAAAATTCTTTGGGGGATTTTCGTGCAACTTAATAATTGGCGGGTCTGTCTGTGCATTTGATTCAATAAACTTGCATATGTTTTCAGGAAAATTGCCATCGTTAATAGATAAATAACACACACAGCTATTTTTGATAAAAGGGCGACAGAAGGCTGACCTATAATTAATTCTGTTTCAGTTTCGTTCTTATAAATATTAATTTCAGCGATAAGAATCCAGATTACATTCCGACAACAAAAATAAACTGTACATTTTAAAATTTAGTCTCATAAACATTTATGTGTACTTTTGCATTTATCATGTATGAATATTTTCAGAAAGAGCGTATACAGTATAAGAATAATTTATTCAGTAGTTGTGTACGTGCAGACCTGTTATACTTCGATCTTTTCAGATTGTTCAGCATGACATTTATGTTGTGATACTCCAATAATCAGCTATCATCGCTTTCATAGTTTTGGGTATTGTTTAATCACCCTTGTAGGTCATAATAAGCTAAATAGTTTTCCCTATATATTCTATATAAAACTGACCTTTTTTAAAGAGCTACCAAACATAACTAGACCCATTTCAGAGAACAAATCCTTACCTCATTTTAAAGAGTTATGATAAAACTGATATAAAATGAAGAGAAAAGTAGGGGTCATGTATCTTCTAAGAGAGATTTTTCTGGTCACATTTGCTTACTGTAAACTGACATCAAAATCACACTGCTGTGACCTGGAAGTACTACTCATACTAAAATTGAGCTTGACTTCACCAAATACAACCTGCTCTCCCATTTTTCCTACCAAAATGTCAAAAATACACCCACAATGAAATTTAAACAGAAACTAGCTTCAATTTAGACCTCTGTTGCCATGCCAAGTGAAAAAGTAGTGTTCAAATACCTGGCAGCCATTACGCGACTAGACCAGATGGCTCCAACGCTGGTTCCTTTAGTTTAGTTAGGCCTATAGGAAAAACTGTTTTCTGTAATAGTCTCAATTTCATTTGTATAGTACCAGTAATATATCTGCATGAAAAATACTAAGTTTCAGCTTGATTAAATCAGTTTTCCAGGTTTTATGGCATTTTCAGTAACGCGGGTCCCTGCGCCAATTTTCCTTCAAAATTGATGTCGCGACATAATTTTTAACATGTTCTTCTAGCCAGAGCTGGTTTTTGCCCTATTTCATAAATGTTCACCATAATTTGCAAGCAAATTACACATTAACACTTTGAAATATACCAAATGTCCCCTCTGAAAGGTATAGATGGGCATAATTTAGAGTGCAAATTTGCATTTTTTTTTAAAAAATACCCCCAAAACAGTGAAAATGTGATTTTTGGGGTTTTTATCAATTTTTGCAGCAAAATTTCAATGAAATTCTCTTTTTTACCAAAATCTGACCAAACTAGTTCATTTATATCAATATCTGGACAAATCTCAATTTTTGCCCACATTTTCTTGTATGGCAACTGCTTTTTAATTTTGTCCTTTTGATGGCGTCTGTTATATGCAGGCTCTCTAACCTAAGGTCCCATTGTGTATAACTGTTCAGTCTTGGCATATAAGTAGGTGACGATGTACGAAGTTAACGAACTTGGTCAACGTCCATTTCTGAGTTCAAATGTCAAATCTGTCCTTTGTATTTTATGTCTGTAATACAACCGCCACACAAATCCTTCATTCCCTACCAAAACTTCATAATTTTACTTCCTTCTCCTCTGATCTAGAACTTAAGGGATATATTGTACGTACAGCAAAGCATGACTAACCCTGTGGTTACTCTTTCTAATTCTAACACGAAATGGGATAATGATTGTAATGTTTTGGGGGTACGATCATCTCTACAACTGATGACGTAATAAATTATATAAACAGATCCTTAGGGTGCATAGAATGTAACTAAGCAAGACAATAGCGGACTGGGTTTGATTTTGAGTCAGTTTATGAGAGGTTATGAAATTTGAAACACCCCTTAAGTCCCACTAGCACTGGCTGAAACGTAACACTGTAGTATACATATAGATTGAATGGACCCCACGGTCACTAGAAAATATAACACTACTAAGTCCAAGATCGGGAAGAAGTTTTACGGCCACCATACGACACTTAAAGACTGCATTTCTGGTGGTTAATTAAATGAAGAAAATCCTTTGGAATGCAACCCAGCAAGATAGTAACAGACCCAATACTACTGACGTGTTCTAAATATAACCTTATGATACGGAATTTTGAAGATTACAGTGATTGCCATATAAAAATTCATAAAGATCTATAACTCCTTTATCCTAGTAGAATTTTAACATTTATTTAACATAAAGTGTTTACCAGTCATTCTCATAACTTTTCTTAAACACTTTGCTCAAATCCCAGTGTGCGAGTAACTTAAACATTTACTAGTTGATGCCTTGTTTCGAACAAAGCACTCGTTTTCCCATATTATTCGCTTTTATCAAATTGCGAAAAGTTGTAAGAATATTATCAGTAAAAGAGCAATTTTCCGGTTTTGTACAAACTATCACATGGATTGGCCAATCTGGTCAAAGCATTGAAAGCATTCTGTTGGGATATATATGAGACAAAACTTTTAAATACTTGTCTTTAACAAAAGAATGTTATTGTTTCTTAAAACAATATTTCCACCATGTTCCATTTGTAAATTGATTCAATATTACACAGTATCACAACACTCAAAAGATAATGTTTCTGTATACAGAGTAGTCAGTGCTTTTTATCATTAACACATGTTCGTATGATGTAGAACCGTTTAAACGAAATTTACCACCAATAATTCGTCCCCCCTTTAACCATTAACCTTTTCACCTAACATTGCAATTTTTTTTATAAGAAGTTGTCGTTGTTGTTTGTTTTGTTTTTTTGCAGTGTGTGTGTGTGTGTGTGGGGGGGGGGTTGTTGTTCTTTTTTGCAATGAAGTATGCGAAATACAATGAGTTCAATTAACCTCCTAGGTCAGATGATAAAACATTTTGCTACCGTATTTAATATAACAATGTTTAGTTCTTTAGCCAATGGCAACAAATTGCCGGCTCATAGTTTGTGCTGGTGTTTATTCAATACATGTTTGTTAGGCTAAAGTCAGAAGTCATTACATAAAACAGTTATTGAAAGGCGTGTCTGTCAAAAGTCAAAACTATGAGCCCAATATCAGAAGGCCTAAAGTTTCGTCTATTAACAGGCAGTCGATTCAATATGTGTACTTAACAAAGATCTTTTTTCAAAGGTACTATCTTTGATTCCGGCCGAAGGCCCTTTATTTCCTGTAAACTTCTGGGGTGAAGGTCATTAAACAGCTGATTAAAACTGTATATTTTGGTTGGTGGATGAAAAAATCCACAGGTTTTCGAATGGTATAGATAAAAGTTTCTTGAGGGATGTGCAGGTTTTTTCTTTAAAACCTGCCAACTCTGAGACAGATAACATCTGAAAATACATTAAAACAATTTAAATTACTCTACGACCATCGCTGCTTCGTATTAATAGATCTGCATTGGCTAATGCGATTGTGTACCTTTATAAAGATACTTCTTGTAGATACTAAATCAGTAATACACTAGTTTACAATGTACGTCGTGCAGTTAATATGTTAATATTGGCACCTTTCAATAAAAAAGATCAAGACAAAACAAGAATCCTGAATAAAACATAATATACCGATTTCTGGTTTCTATTCCAAGAAAAATGTGCAATTACGACTTTTTTCTGGATTCTTTTAACCAAAACATTCAATTTCTGGGTAAAAACGTTATTTTGATTGACAACAACCTACCAAGATATAAAATTAAACAATATGATCCATCATTTAATTTGGACAGTCATCATTAATTGTTAAAAGGGGGTGCGTACCAAAAAGATACTTACTGAATGGCAGACAGTACAGATCATGATTTGACTGAACCGATGTGCAGGCTGATCATAATATACACTGGTCGCAAAGGCAGACTCAGTCGTGTCAAGCATGATAAAGGTTAAATAAATATCAACTTGTCTTGATGAGTAAAAGAGTGTTCATTTACATTGAATAGAATCTAACTTTTATTTACTAACTCTGGAGGTCTTCATACTCTATTGGCAAGTTTTTCAGTTCTAGCACTAAGACTGGCTTAAACCAGTATTAGTTAAGCCACCGCTCAACCTTGTTTTTCTAACGGATTTTCACTAATACTCGGCGGATATGTTTGCGATGTATTAGCTAAACCTTGGTCACACACTATGAACATGTAGATACAGTCATCGGACCGTTTCGCTGTATTTTTTACATATAAAACGTGTTACTTTGGTGATTTACTACTTTCGAAAAAGAAATTCTCATAGAAATCATAGAAAAATGCAAAGACACATTAAAGCACAAAAGCACTAGCGCCTGTTTAATGAATGAAAAAAACAAGAGCTGTCTCCATAGGATGACACATGCCTCCGATGGCACTTTGAATGAATAGTTATGGCCGATGTTAGAGTTTAGGACCTTTGACCTACGGACCTGGGTCTTGCGCGCGACAGGTCGTCTTACTGTGCCACACATTCATGCGTAGTTATTTTAAAATCCATGCATGAATGACAAAGATATGGACCGGACATGCCCATCATTGCACTATCATGAAATATGACCTTTAACGTCTAAGTGTGACCTTGACTTTTGAGCTACGGACCTAGGTCTTGCGCGCGACACGTCGTCTTACTGTGGTACACATTCATGCCAAGTTATTTGAAAATCCATCCATGGATGACAAAGATATGGACCGGACACGAATGCACTATCATGAAAAATTACCTTTAACGTCTAAGTGTGACCTTGACTTTTGAGCTACGGACCTGGGTCTTGCGCGCGACACGTCGTCTTACTGTGGTACACATTCATGCCAAGTTATTGGAAAATCCATCCATGGATGACAAAGATATGGACCGGACACGAAAATTGCGGACAGACTGACAGACCGACAGACTGACAGACGGTTCAAAAACTATATGCCTCCCTTCGGGGGCATAAAAAAGATATTTGCTGGGAAGAGGTGACTTTAATTCAAGGTAAGACTACAAGCATACCTGTGTTTGCTCATTGTTTTATTGTTTTCAAATTGTTTTCAATTCCTAAATGTCCCACCTTTCATGTACAAAACACATGCAATATGCACTTGTAATTAGGAATGCATTTGTAAACTTGAATTAATAGTATAGGTGCTCAAACTGCACTTGCAAACACATGAATTTCAAAATCCACACGTCATTGAAAGGAGACGTATATAATTATGTAGACGTGCGTATCTTTGTATATATGTTCAACTGCATATTTTTGCGTTACGTGTAATTATAATTAATTACACGCACTTATACATTTATGTTTGCACGTATATTTTGAAACGTGTACAAACGAAGCGAATTTAGTAAAGTTAAAATTCAAGAGTTGAATCGGTTACATTTTAGCTCGACTTTTCGAATAAAAAATAGAGTTTTTGCACTCGCCCCAGCGTCAGCGTCGGCGTCGGCGTCGGCGTCGCCGTTGGTTTAAGTTCTTTTATAAAGTAAAACATCTCTAATACTAGTTTTACTGAGACGAAATCTATTCGAAAGTCCAAATCGTCGTACATAACGAAAGGGTTTGCTCAGTCCCGTATCATTCCCTCCCTCCTCAACATTTCTGCTCTAAACTTCATGCTGGAAATTTAAATCCATGTCTGAATATTCAGCCGCCATCTTTTCTTAAACCACCTATGCCCCAGGTTTAATATAACAATAGAAAGATAAGTCATTGCTGACACCGCTCAAAGTAGAAAAATCCAATTGAAGGTTTAACTTTTGTCGAGCCCCGTTATTCACGTGCTGACTTAAGCGTTGTAAATATATCATACACGGCTTAAGTCGGAGCTTAAGCCTTTACTTAATAGATGAAAAACCAGCCATTTAACTATTCGCTCAGATCAGAAAGAAAATAACAATTCATCATAATGCTATGCATTTCAGATATGGTAGCCAAAGAGGCATTTGTTACCAGGTTGGACTACGGAGCTAGCAACCCTGATAAGATTCTGGTTGCGAATGATATCCGACGGTCGTTTACTTTTATAAATCTCACCACCAGCATCGTTTTAGACTCTATACTGGGGAAGTATATTCTGTAGGTTTGGTTGGAAAGAAGATGCTCCATCAATTCCAGGTTAGAACTTTTATCGGCTACCTACGATAAATTATGACCTTATACCGTCAGCTTTAATGTGTGTTTATATCATATCCTATTTGTATGTATATTAATAGGCTCTTGCCTAAATACAGGCACAACGCGTGTCGAATAATTAAATAGTGATCTTCAGTTGTCTAACTGTATTTTCTCTGCTCTTGAGCTAATGCTCAGCATAATATTTAGTAAATAAAACATTACTTTTTCTCCTCTTCATAATTTTGTAATATTATTTGTATTTTGTATAGTTCCCTTTTTGATGTTATTTATGTGCTTACGTAAAGCCTATGTCTCACTCGACGTGAGAAACGAAGTATTACATGTTGTATTTAAATCCTGTTTATATACCATACATAATAAAAATAACAGTTTTGATTCAGCTAAACCCCTTATGCCACATTTCGCCACATGTTTGACTGCCATATTTTCTGTTATGAACATAAAATATATATATTTGTTAATAAAATCTATAAGATCATTTGGAAGCATAGAATGCAACCAAGCAGAATTATAGCAGACTTGCTTTTTTGTCTGTTCATGAGTGGCAATGGAACGAGCAATACCCCTCACGCCCACGAGCACCCGCTTAAGTGGAACACTATTACACAGGAATTGAATGGATTTCAAGCTCCCAAAGGACTAGAAAATGTAACAACACTGAATCTCCTTTGGAAGCTTAAAATGCAACCAAGCAGAATAATAGCGGACTCGGTTTAATTGAGCTGTTCATGAGTTTCAAACTGATTCAACATTTTAAAGTGTAATAGAAATCAAAGACTTAGACTTGCATTTTGTCAAACAATGCATTCGTTTAAGTTTTTTTCGAACTATTTATACATAGTGATACAAACTAAACTTAACAGACATTAGAATTTCTGAACAAACCTTTGTCCGTTTTTCCAAGATTCGTCAATCTAAGCAGACAATCCGGGAGGGCGTTTATTTTAAACTTGATATTTTTTGCGAAATAAAAAGTAGGTGAATGACATGTTGCATTTCCACGAAATTTCTATAACCTTGTGTTTTCTGAATTAATTTTCCTAGAAATCGTCAGTTCTTGTTTACATAAGAAGCGATAAGGGTTCATATTTTGCTTTTCAGTGCTTACGATAAATTATCTTGCAAAATGCCACAAAAACGCACTGATAACACATTCCTTCAGCGTATAAAAACATCAGCATCTTTCGCTGGTTGATTACAGAGTTCATGAAATGAAACTCCATTTTGATATAAAATGTTGAAGTTTTGTGTCAGTTCCAAAGCAATATATTACGCTTGCCTATATAAGTATTAATGACATCATAATGTTTTAAGTTACGTTACTCGGAGAAATATTGGTAGCGTTGAGAATAAATCAAATATTGAAAAATAGATATGTTTGTTTTACATGTGCGACCAAGATAATTGGCATAAATTTTGAAAAAGAAAGAAAATGTATTAACAGCGCATGAATTGCCTTGTTTATACAGTATTTTTCCCCCGTTAACACTTCCTAAATCCGGTGAAAAAAGTAGTTTTTATGAGAGAATATGCACCTATCACACCTGGAACTAGACTAGGTATCTCATCAGTACGCCGTTGAGCAAACTCTGTTCCATATGAACAGCAGCAATGTGATACATTTCTTTAGTTTAACCTTTACCCTGCCAAATTTCTAAAATGGACTGGTCTGACATTCAATGTGGGCAGTACCATTTATTATTCGAAGGGGTAAATGTATATAATTTTATATGTGTATGACACTTTATTAAACCTTTTCACTGTTCGCCTTGTTCTGAGTGTTTCCAGTGGATTTACTTTTCAGATTTTATTTACTTCACAACAGCGGGTGTTAAGTGCTGTGTGGCGGCCGTAAAATGTCGCCCCGACTTCGTCTCAGTGTTGTTATATTTTCTGGTCCTTCGGGATCATTGATTTCAACTCATTTAGATTTGAAGATTGAATACTGCTTAAGCCGGTGCTAGGTGGCGTGGGCAGTGTTACATTTTCCGTTACTGCACATGAACAGACTCAATCAAACCGAGTCTACAATTTTCACTGTTTTCCTTGTTCTCAATGCTTCCGAGGGATCTACTTTTCAGATTTTATTTATTTGCAAAAATCCGCGAAGTTTTGTATTTTGTATATGTATATAACAGAAAGGCCATTTAAATATCTTAACAGTTAATATGAAAGCTTATGGCTACATGAGGAATAAAGTGTTTTACTCATCATCAACTTTGGGCAAGGTATACAGTAAGGGTCACCGTAATGTCGTAAAACTGTTAGGTATAGAGGGGAGACATTCTATACATTTAAGCCATACAAACCTTTCTGCAGTCAAAAGAACTGTTATCACTTTTGTGTAATTAGAGAATAGTTTTTTCAGTTTAGTCATATTTTATTGCATATAATTTTCAATTCTACATATATACATAACATACATAATAAATAATCATATATTGAAATGAAAAGAACAGCAAATGGGTTGGACTTAAAGTTATGCCAACATTATAAACAGTCCTCCCCACTTCGTCATTATTACGTAGATTAAACCGATGACGGAATATATCTTCAAGTGAAAGATAGATAAAAAGAAACAAAAATGAAAAAATTGATTGAAAAATAGATGAAAAGGAAAGGAAAAATGTTATGTGCTGCTCTGTTCCAAACAAAGTTCCACCGACCGACCCCGGTCAACCACCCAAACCTCAATTGCGTTTTCTCTTAAATTGGAGGATTCCACAGGGAACAAATCAAATAAATAAATATTAGGTTGGTTTAAATCGACCTGTATTCTTTATATATGTTTGTACTTCATTAAATTCACCTGGAGAGGATTACTTTTATTTACACTGACCCATGTCTTTGGAACATGGTGGGGGTGAGAGTGAGGTTGGGTGCGCACCATAAACCGGTTTAAGCTCCCCAGTGTTGTTTTTGCCACTGACCGTTCCAAGGCGGTGCCCCACTGTGTTCCTTTGTTTGTTCGTTTTGTCCTTGTGTGTTGACTTTGTGTGCGCGCGTGTGTGTATGCTTATTGTTCGTCTTGTCCTTATGTGTTGGCTTTGAGTGTGTGTGTGTGTGTCTGTTGTTCGTTTGTCCTGATGTGTAAGCTTTGAGTGTGTGTGTGGTGCACGCGTTTGCGTGCTGGGGGGTTCGTTTTGAGGAGGCTGCGCTTTTGGTGCGTGGCACTCCCTGTTTGACAGTTTTCTTTGTTTTGATTTTCTGCGTCGTTCAAGTTACTAGTAGCTACACCAAAAAGCAGTTTTTCAGAACTTAATGGGTGGAAGGTGTGAGTGTTACGACACAGCTGAAGCCTTTCATTTCTGAATCCGTTGCATTTGAAAAAGAAGTGCTCTGCATCTTCTATTCCGTTGCCACACTGGCAGTTGGGATCTTCTCTTAAATGATTCAAAAAAGGTCATTATTCAAGTTGCTACACATATTTCTCATTCTGGTATGATGAATTGTAAAAAAATCTATCACCGTGTAAGAAAAATGATGGTACCTCGGGTGGTTTAAACAGTTTTTTTTTTTATTTAATTTAAATGACGACAGAGTTGGTGAATCGCGAATATTATTCTCAAGTTCATTCCATAGCGCAAAAGAGGACGGAATAATAGATCTGGAGTATATTTCTGCTCGTCTAGACAGAGTTACAAAATTGGTGTAAGTTATACGGGGTAGTCTCTCCAACTGAGCTTGGGAATAGATCGTTTAAGAATTCCGGAAATAGGCCGTGCTTATACTTTATTTAATGTCAATTTTTGTATTTTTCTGCGATCTGAAAGTGACACCCAGCCGATTTCGTTTAATAACCTTTCAATTGATATGGAACGCGTGAGACCTGTAACTAGTCTAGCTGCTTCATATTGAATTTTATCTAGCGAGTCTTTTTCATATTGTGTACAGCTGTCCCAGACAATTGACGCATATTCTATTAGGGGTCTTAAGTAAGATAAATAGATCTGGTTAAGTGTTGTACATTTAAGTTTGTATTTCAACTGACGCATAGATCCGAGGACTTTAGACGCAGACTTCACAATGTTATTGACATGTACATGCCATTTACAATCTTGACTGAGAGTTATTCCTAGATGTTTATGTGGTAATCAACAAAATTAAGGGCGTTATTTTCAAAGGTAAGAGAGGGCATCCTTGTATTAGATAATGAAAAAAACATTTCTAGGTCAGAATTTAACGTTGTTTCCATGAGAGTTATGTCGGTAGTAGATACTGGAAGGGAACTATCATCCGCAAATAATCGAGTTGTTCTTATTAAGGACTCAGCGATATCATTCACGTAAATTAAAAATAATAAAGGACCGAGCACTGACCCTTGAGGAACACCGGCATTTACAGTTTTTGTATTAGAATATGATTGTCCGACGAAGACTCTTTGAGAACGGTCTTTCAAATAGCAATTAATCCAATTGAGAATATTACCCGAAATACCATATTGTCTAAGTTTAAATGATAAACCCTTATGCCATACTCTGTCAAATGCTTTAAATTTAGAGATGTCACAAAATACCATGCATGTCGGTTGTTTTTCGTCAAACGATTTACATATTTGGTTATAAATATCAATAAGTTGATATACAGTTGAATGACCCGGGAGAAAGCCAGACTGATATTTATATATTATATTGTTAGAATGGAGTGATTATAGATATTCTTGAAAATAATTCTTTCCATAACTTTGCCAACACAACTGATTAAGGATATTGGTCTGTAATTAGATGGCAATGATTTTTCGCCTTTCTTAAAAATTGGCATGACATTTGCCTTTTTCCGTAAACTAGGATATAGTTTTTCTGATAGAGAGCGATTAAATAAGATTTTTAGTGGTAAGGAGATAGTTTTCGATGTTTCTCTTAACATTTTGTGACTTATTTCATCGGGTCCACTCGCTTTATTTATAACTAGATTAGATAAGATGTCGGTTACTTCTTGTTCTGTAATAATAACGTTGTTCAAAGATGTATCTGATTTAAAGCTAAAATCTGGAAGAGCAGTTTGCGAATCATCAAGTGTCGAAACAGAAACAAAATAATCGTTTAAAACGTTCGCTTTATCTTAATCTGAGATGGTGTATTCGTTTTGATTGTTAAATAATGGTGGTATATAGTCAGTATTGTTAGAATTTTCTTTTACCAGCATTCTGACCAATTTCCAATATTGTCTAGGGTTTGATGAATTAACTTAACTCATGGAAAATTCTAAAGTGTGAAAAGAAGTTCTTTTGAATGTTTTTTCATGTTATTTATTCTATTTCTTAACTTTTTGTAATTTATCCAGTCCGAAATTTTGCCAGTTCTTAGTGCTGTTCGTTTTAGGCGGTCGCGTTGTCTCGAGATTCTACGAATTTCAGAAGTGTACCACGGTTTATCATTCGGGCGTATAGTAACAATAGATGAGGGAACACAGGTATCAATAAGTTGAATAATATTTTCGTGGAAAAGATTAACTGCATCATGTACCGATCCAGTATATAAAAATGACCAGTTTGTTGATAGTATCAAATTATTTAGAGCCTGATAATCACCGCGATTATAGTTCCACACTTTTCGTTTGTAACACGTCGATGATATAAGTCACTTTTAATGTATGCGAATGTTCCGTAATGATCACTTATTTTGCGGGGCGTATAAAAAATTCCAGAGTTTAATGAGATAATATTGCTAGAAATAGCTATTGGATCTAATAATGTGCTTGAATTATTTGTTACTCGGGTTGGCTCGTTTAATAAATTGATCATACTGTTTAAAGCAAGAATGTCTTGAAATTTATGGTTTGATCTGTTCATTAACATCACCGAGGAGGAGGATATTACTAGTAATTTCAGACGCCTGCTCAATAAATATGTCTACTCTGTCCCAAAATTCAGCCTTAAGATTCGGTTCTCGATATATTGTACAGATGAGGAAAGGCCTAGTTTTATCGTGAACTTGGATGCTCAGATATTCTGGTAATATATTTTCAAGTTCAAATATTCGTTTTGGTTTAAGATGCGCGTTACAGTAAGTAAGGATACCTCCTGAATGTGGCGAAACATCTTTACGGAATATTTTATTAGAGAATAAATAGATCTTGTAAAGATGCAAAGGTCATAATTTTGCTATGACATAATTAGAATCGTTTAAAGTAAATAAAAAATGGCAAATCCTAACAGGACAAGCAAACGCAGTCGCCCATACAGCACTCCACATGCAAATAGGATTATGTGTAAACGTACCCACGTACACAGCGGCTGCGCACATGTACACATTAACACAAACGAATGTAAAAATAACGCAATAGAAGCATCAAATTGATATATACATATATAAAGAAGAAATACAGCAGTGCATCGCCCTGTCTGAGTGGCAAAAACACTACTGAGGAGTTTACTGGCACCAAACTTAACTCTTTAACCCATATATTACAAGAAAATGTAGTCCGTCTCTAGAGTCGGTTTTTAGAATTAGTTGCCAGGGAGGCGCCAACCACCTGTCCCGTCCTCGTACAGTCAAAAAGAAAGCGTATTGATCAGCTGTAAAAACGGCTGAATAACAATCATTCGGTTTGTCTCAAATATGTGGTTATAGCCTCTTGCAATAAAACATTTAATTTATTTTAATAAGTAATTGTTGGAAATGGCTTTGCCCGAGCAGTTTGTTAATAACATCTCCATATACGTCCGTTTGTGAAATACGTTGTTACAGAAGAGTCTTTAGATTACTTTTGGCTAATTACTAATTCCGAATTAAGGTGATAAGTAAGCAATTGATTTACAAATTTTATGATAATGGTAGCCTTGCTAAAGAAGCATTTTGTAAAGTTACTAACAAGTCGCCCATATGGACCAAGAGGACACTGGCCATCTGTCCTTGCTTCTGACCATGTATGATGAGCCCGCCCGCTTAGCTCAATAGGGAGAGCGCAGATCTACGGATCGTGGGGTTGCGAGTTCGAACCCTGGGCGAGGCGTTTGTTCTCCGTGACGATTTGATGAAAGACATTGTGTCTGAAATCATTCGTCCTCCACCTCTGATTCATGTGGGGAAGTTGGCAGTTACTTGCGGAGAACAGGTTTGTACTAGTACAGGATCCAGGAACACTGGTTAGGTTAACAGCCCACCGTTACACTGAAACACTGTTCAAAAACAGCTTTAAAACAAGAAAAAAGTTTGCTGAACACCCTTTTAGTTGTTAATTAAAATAAAAGACATTTATTGTATATTGTATTCACGCTATGAAAATAATTCAAAAAATAAAATATGTTTAAACCAAAAGTAATTGAAAGGTTTTTCTTCTATATCTTCAGGTGACGGCCCGAACTGCGTACCATTAGAACAAACTTCAAGATAAGAAGTATTTTTTCTAGCCTTGAAAAGGCCCTAAATTCTGGATGTTGTCCTAAAACGTCCCTAATTTACATTAAAAGCCCTAAAACCCCCGAATTCTGCCGATCTTCGGCCCTAAATTTCTTTAAAAAACTGCCCTAAATTGAGTAGCCGCACCTATCCGTCCAGATTTAGTATTCGTACGGAATTTCATCTTTCTGTTTTAAGAACAGTAACATATCAGCAATAAAATCAGAAGACATCCGATTATTGAATAATGGGCATATTTTTTTTAGCAAAAGCGACATATGAACAGCGTACGCTGGTCGCGTGATCGGCGAGGGACTGAGCATCTGATTTGGTAGTCTGGTATGCGCGCGTACCCAGCGTACGTTGCCAGCAGCCTGTTTTTCCAAGATAGGCTTAACGTCGAACAATGGCGGAAAGTTGAGGTCAGATGAGTTCATTGGTAATTTTTATGACATGAAACCATATATAAAACTATAATATATGTGGAGGAAGGGATTCCTTCGAGAGCGCTAGAAAAGTGTATTTATTAGTCCTGAATGAAATATTTAGCCGAGCTGAAGAAGTATTCAAGTGAATTTATCGGTAATACTGGATATTGATGCTGTTGTAGTTTTGATGCGCCGGTACATGTGTTCGGGGTAAATATCGGTGTACGCCGTTTATTAGCCGGTGTGTTTCACAGCTGGGTGATGAAAGCAGAAGATAAGTACAAAGCGTACTGTAAACGTTGCAAAAAGTTGATCGATTTAGTGAAAATGGGGGAAGGCATTGCGTGAAAAAAAAAGCGAAAAACATAAACTGCATCAGCGATCAAATTCTGTGCAATTCCCGATCGAAACATTTGCAATCCCTCCCCCACCACCTGCAAAGAATAAGCAGCCAGTCCAGAGTTCTTCATCCAGTGTCCGTGAAACAGATTTTGCTATAAAAATGATGTTTTGTAAGCAGAGGTTCTATGGACACATAAAACTGTTGTCAGTCATAACTCATACAATACTCAGGTAATGAATAGAGGTGGGTATAAGACTGTTATGCATTTTCTGAGGAAGCCCTAAATATTGGTATAATGTTCCTGGAAAGTCCCTAAGAAGTCCCTGAATATTTCCATAAAAAGTCTGTATGAAGCATGCTTTATCAAACTTGGTCTATAGCATCATTATAAGGTTTTGTCTCAAGTTTGTTCAAATGGTGTCAGTCGACTCCTTTTAGGGACCGCTAGGGCTAAGACAAAAATACGTTTTAACGACTTCTTCTCATGAACCGCTCAATAAATCTACATCAAACTTGGTCTGTATCATTCTTAAAAAGTCCTCTCCAAAATTTGTCCAAATGGGGGCGATTGGCGTTTCTAAGGTACCACTAGAGCTAAAAATAGAAATACCTTTAAATGACGTCCTCTCATGAATCGCATGATAGATCTTCATTAAACTTGATTTACTGCATTATTATAAGGTCTGTTACCAACATTGTTCAAATTGGGGCGTTCGGCTCCTTTTAATGGCTGCTAGGGTTAAAAATAAAAATACCATTAAACAATTTATTCTCCTGAACTGCTTGATGAATCTTCCTCAAACTTGGTTCGGAGTATCATCTTTAGTTCCTTTACATCACGACATACATGTAATTGATTTTCGTATAATCACAATAACACATTTATTATAACGTACTCTGGCATGTTTATTTAAGCTTTAGCCTGCAAGCGGCAAGTGATCCTGCTTTTGCGACCAGTATATACCAAGATGAGCCTGCACATCCATGCAGGCTCACCTTGGTCTGTACTGTTCGCTGTTCGGTCAGTAAATTTTCAGCGAACATCCCTTCGAATAAGAAGTGGTACTGTCCAAATTGAATGATGGACCAGTCCATTGTAGACATTTAGCAGGGTAAGGGTTAATGCTTTAAGTGTTTAAATGAGATCATCGACGCAGGTGTCAAAAGTTTTGAGGTATATGGTCGTCTTTACAGGTCAGGCATGAAGATACTACGATAAAATAACATAGAATTTTTGGAACGTTAAAATTGTATTCACTAGAAAAAACAACAGAGCATCAGGTGCATCTGCTAAACAGATATAATACGTATCAGTATATACACATACTTTAGTATGTTACACTTAATGAATAATCATTCAGTATTGCAAAATAATACATGAAAGAGTCTCGTTGAAATATGCAAACAGATCCTTTGGAAACATAGAATGCAACAAGCAAAATAATAGCACACTCAGGTTAACAGAGTCTGTTCATGAGAGATAATGAAGAGTGCAAGGCCCCGCATGCCCCCTAGCTTCGACTTAAACGAATTCTCTTGAACAGATATTGACTTGACTTCATTATGTCAAACGGCTAGAAACATAACAACACCGACCAAAACTTAGTTGGATTCACTGCTGTTATCATATCTGAACCTTCGATTTCATTGAGTCCGCATAATATTTCTAGACAACAGAGTTCCGCTTAAGCCGTTGTTGCTAGGATGTGTGCACATTTCATTTCGTGTTATGAACATTACACAATCAAACGAAGTGTGCCATTATTTTGCTAAATTGTAATCTTTAACTTCAAAAGGATATTCTTATAGATTTTAATGACTATCACAACAACAGTCTTATCCTTTAGTCTGCTAAATTTCTAAAATGGACTGGTCCATCATTCAATTTGGGCAATACCATTTATTATTGAAAGGGGAACTCACTGAAAATTTTCTGACTGGATATCGAACAGTGCACACCATGATTAGCTGACATAGATGTGCAGGTTGATCTTGGTCTACATTTTGCCGCAAAAGCAGACTCACTTGCCATCAGCAGGCTAAAGGTTATTTTGATCTGTGTGGCGGTCGTAAAAGTTTTTCCGTTCATAAAATCAGTGTTATTACTTCTGATCTTTTGGTATCATCAAGTTCATTTAATGTTTGTGTATAATAGAGTTCCACTTAGAGTTCCAGTGCTGTAGAAGGTAATGGGTGTTGCATATTAGTACTACTCATCTTTCATCAACACATGAACAGACTCATTCAAAGGGAGGCTTGTTACTATTTTGCGTGGTTGTATTTTATATTTCTAGTTGGTTTTCTTATATGTTATCAGCTATCACAAAGACAGTCTGTATGTTCCACGTGGCAACCGTATAAAGGCTCCCAGAAATTGGCCTTTTTGGGACAATGAGTCCACTCAATATTTCTGTATTCTGAAGTCCCGCTGCCAGAGAGCATGAGGAAGGTTTGGAACATTTTATGATCTCTCTCAAACCGAGGATTTTCTCATGTATTTGATAATTGATTAATCTATGTGCCTCATTTTTTGACAGGATACAGCAACAACAATAAAAAAAGATTGTTTAATACTGTTGTTTTATTACTATTCAATGTATAATACAGATATATATTTATATAAGAGCTGGCATTTACTACTGCACAAGTGTTGTTGCATTCAATATTTCATACTTTGTAATGTGTTAGATAATATACTTCAACTATACGTTGTGGAATAAATGACTAATTTTTACCAACAATTCAATTTCTTTCGAAATTGAGTAATAGACTGTCAAAAGTCAGCAATGTTAGGTACTAAGTCATTTCTTTCTCTTTATTCTGGATGCAACAATAATTACTACAAAATAAAGTTCATCTCTTAACTCCTTTTAAATAGAAAGTTTATTGCAAACTTTGAATAAAAACGTGAACACAACGGAGTGAATAGTCATAGAATAATCTTCCATTGTATAGGTTTTTCGTCAGTTACATTTCTTTTATACTATATATACTATAAACAATTAACTTATGTGTTGTACCTTTAACATGCAAATAGCAGCCAAAATTTACAGCGAATATTGCAAAATAACATAGCATATGAATGTAACGTTGTCAAACAGTAGTTTCTTTATTTCTCGCATAAGGGTCTGCTGATGACCATTTTATTGCAGTCAAAGTCGTTCCAATCAAGGGCGTTCCAAGTCCTTATGGCAACACAGTCTTCATTATTTTTATCATTATTTGGCTCTCCAGGCCCCCAGTCAAAGAAAGTTGCACGATCGTCCGTACCATACCACCGCCAAATACCTTCATCTCTCTGGTCAGTCAAACCAATCCATGCATAGTGCACTATAAGTGGACATAACGTGATTATTCAAAAGCAATATAAGCATCCATCCAATTACTTTTTAAAAGAAGCTAAATGTTACAAAATTTTGCAGTCTACAGACTTTATCGAATAAATTAAGCACAGTCTTATATTGCTCATTACTAACACAACAAGCTTTAAGGTAGTATCATATTACCGCTGTACTATAACATGACTTTTATTTCAGACACCAGTTTAATTTTCATGCAGGATTGCAGAGTGAGACACGTGTCTATTTTGTCTCTCATGGCATCCGCCAACCTAGTATAATCTGATATATGTCTTGTCTTCCTTTACAAGGAGTTTGCTGAAGTGGAATTTGCACATATAAAGATACATAAAAGTTTAATCTTACCTTTCAATTTTTTTAGCATATGTTTCAGAAAATCATTCTCCAAAGAGTCTTCAATACGCACAAGGTGTGCCTCTTGCTCAGTACAGAAATCCTGAAAATATATCATGTATGAGTTTTTGGTGGAACAAAACGTGATAC
This sequence comes from Mercenaria mercenaria, assembly GCF_021730395.1. Lineage (NCBI taxonomy): Eukaryota > Metazoa > Mollusca > Bivalvia > Venerida > Veneridae > Mercenaria > Mercenaria mercenaria. The sequence goes on from NC_069364.1 coordinate 1,971,730, forward strand.
TAGTAATATAAATATGTAAAACGACCCTCATTTATTTCAATTCTGTATCTGGAATAATTTCGGACAGCAATTAAGCCTGACGTAAAGTTGTTGCATGGCTTGCAACATACATCTGCAATTAATGCACATCATGCCTATCTTGTAGACAGACAGACTTAACTTAAGGGATTCGGTAGACTTTGCCGAAAACTAACACCTTAGTACAGCTGATGTAAGGATATTCAAATTAGAATTCGTATGATGAAAACGACAAATCTATTGTTTTATATCTACTGTATTACCTTCTTGTCAGTTATATCTGTAATTAATATATTACCTTGAGTAGAAGCAGTCATTCGTATTTTAACAGTTTTCGATTACATAGAAACAACGTATGAAGAATGAAGTAAAGAATTCAACAGTTTCGAAAGGCACCGACTTCCAGATGATTGCTAAAATGATTGTTTTCATTAAAATTGAAGTTTCGTCATACAGTGAACATTAGAATATGAGTTACTTCCGGAGAACAGGTTTGTACTGGTACAGAATCCCTGAACACTGGTTATGTTAACTACCCGCCGTTACATAACTGAAACACTGTTGAAAAATGGCGTTAAACCCAAAACAAACAAACAAACATTAAAATATGAATTTTTGTTTCTAAACTATCTTAAAAATGCAAAATCAAGAAAAAAAGATGCCCACGTTGGAAATCGAACATGGGCCGCCGCGGCGGTAGAACTTTTCCACTGTCTGTATACCAAAACCGCCACAGAGGATCAATGTTAAACGTGTTAAATATAGGTATATATAATTAAGGCAGTTTACCTCGAGTAAAGCGTGACAAAGGCTTTTAGATTTTCATGGTAAAAATTAGTAAAAACAATTAATTATCGTGTGTTTCCATAACATATAGTCTGTCAATGATTAAATTTCAAAGTTTTACGAAGGAAAATAGCATTATAATTTTCTGATACCTATTTTTTTTTTCTTTTTTGTTGTCGTACGATCTGGACGCCAGTGCTTTTGAACATACATTACATATCCAAAGGAATCTTTCATAGTAGTATGGATTCACAGTGTGTAAAAAATGTGCAATGATTAAGAGACTCGAAACTTTGGTCTCTTAGAACAGTTCTGTTGTTCTAAAGAACCGCTAACACAGCTGCACATTATCTTTAAATTTGGAAATAATTAACTGAAATTAGTCAGTTATAGTACAAACCCGATTATTTGGTTTTATTGACGGTTTAATACAGTGTGAGAAAACTTTGCTGTTAGACACATGACTCAAAATGGCGAATTAACATCCTTTTCTCATGCTCTGCTTATCATATTAGTCAGTCGCTATGATTTAAGGTCGCACACAAAATTTCATCCCAAATAATGAAGCAAGTTTTAACCGTGATATGTCATTTCATTAATCAATTTTCTTCAGGAAAATGAAAATTGTGATATTTGTACATATTGATCATTATTCCAAAACATTTGAATATAGAGATCACAGAATACATTAAAGATTACTTACATGGGCCTTCTTGAACGTTAATTGTTCACTGCCAACCAAGTAGCAATTTCGTTTGTATGCCACCCATCCATCAGGGCAAGGTAGATGAGCTGTTTTCATCTCAAGTTTTTTTATTGTTTCATCAACATTTTCAAGTTTCTCTTTCAGTTCCTCAACTTCATGTTTTAAAGCATTCTGTGAAGTGTTGACAATGTCCATATTGTCGTTCATACTTTTTGTTATCCATGCAGTTTTATTGTTCATATCTATAACTTTTCGATCAATAAATTCTTTTCTCACAGAAACTTCTTTTTCTATGTCAGTCAGTCTCTTATCTGACTTTTCTTCAAACTCTGAGATCGCCTTTGCTTGCTGGCGTTTCATAACTTCAAACAAATTCAGCTTATTTCTAATGTGTTGTTTTTCTTTTCCTAATCCATCTTGAAATGTTCGAACTTTTTGATCCACTTTACCTTCCAGCATTATTAATTTGGATTTTACAAGATTGAGCATTCTTTCGAGACTGCCGAACTTTGACTGCGACACTGTAAAGTTATAGAAAAACATAGTGCAGAAAAGCACGATGAAGACTGAAGTGTGAGGCATCTTTAGTCTTAGAAATCTAATTTTCAGTATTTGAGAGTTGTCTGTTTTCTAACTATTTATATATAGTCAGGGAAGGACTGAGGGTAATTACAAAAGTATTCCAAAATTAAGGCAGAATTCTGTGCAAAACGTGAAGAAAAAAAGCTGGTTTGTTTTTGTAGGAGTGTTGTTATTCTTTGTTCTTTTACGAACAGGCGACATACATTTTATATGACATGTAGAAATCTAGCGAGTCACAAATGTGTATAGTAAGTAGATAACGTTTGCATGTTTTACGGACACCAATGTGTTCTATATATGCATAAGTTCGAATACCAGTTTCATGTAAATATGTTTCTGTGCTGTTTTGTGGTGTTTCAGTAGGTCAGTTCTAAACGGGTGGCTGACAATTGTTATTGTAGTTTTGAGGGATAAGTACGAACCTTACAATTCACGAAAATTGTTACCCGTTATCAAAGTATATACAAAATATTTCATGGTCTAATATGCAGAAATTCAACAGATTAATGTAAACAAATAGAAAAAAGGATAAATATTTGTAAATTTATCAGAGAGACATATGAATTATCGGCAGAAACAGTACAGTTAAAGATAACTGTTATGAACATGTTTTCTTATACACAGGTGTGTAATGTTCACTCATGTTCAAATAAGTATTTAGTATAAATATTTAAGTTCAATAGCCAAAGACATGTTTGTTGTTGTTGTTGTTAAAAATAAAGGTTTTTTAATTAAGGCAATTTACGTCTGGTACCCTGTTACAAATTCTTTTCAATTTTGAATGGAAAAATTAGTAAAAACCACTAATGCTTATGTGTTTACATAAAGTATAATCTGTCAGAAACTAAATTTCAAAGCATTCTTGAGCAACATAGCAATAATTTCATGATATCTAAAAATGTTCTCTTTTTTGTTGTCGTATGCACTGGCACCAGAACAGAAAGAAAATGCCTCCGTACATGTTATACCCTACCCCTAGGTGTTATATAAGAACCATGGTCATGAACGGGAAAATACACTAACCCAGTTCAATCGCGCATTTCTCTCCTAAAACGTGCAGTTCGGTAAATGTGTACTATGGATATTGAACTAGTGGTAATCTATCTTCCATTGTTTACCTCTCACACTTCTTCAGTATTTCTTGCTTAGAGAAACAATGCGTAATCTATAGTTTCATCAATGTTACAGAAAAAACTTTGATGAACTTCCCTGTTAAAGTGCCGGTCTAGATTACAAAACTATTCTGATTGGTTGATGTGAAAATGTAGGTCAGTCTTCGTTTAACTACACGTGTACGCTAAAATGTGTATATGCAGCATAAACGTGCAATGTGCATAAAATAAACAAAACAGATGTATACCAATGTACGAATTCAAATTTAAAGTCATTTCTAAGATGAATTTTATTCATCATTTTGAGCTTTATTGTATAGCTGTGAATTTTGCATTCTGTTTTGGTTTGTTTACATTCCGCCTAACATGTGCACATTGCTGTGACCTCTAGACCGGATGTTCATTAGGGAAGTTCACGCAAGGTTTTTCTGTAACGTTGACGAAAGCATAAAATATGTGGAGTATCTCTGCAATATGAAATAGTGAGACAATGTGACTGGTGCCCGATGGAAGATAAATTACCGCTTGTTCAATATGCTTGGTACCCATTCATCGAACTGCGCGTTTTATGTGAGAAATGTACGCTTGAAATGGGTTAGAGCATTTTCCCGTTCATGACCATGGTTCTAATATAATACCTAAGGGTAGGATATAACATGTACGGAGGCATTTTCTTTCTGTTCTGGTGCCAGTGGTCGTATGACCTTAAACGAAAGTATGTTTTTGAATAATTAAGCCGCGTCATGAGAAAACCAACATAGTGCATTTGCGACCAGCACGGATCCAGACCAGCCTGCGCGTCCGCGCAGTCTGGTCAGGATCCATGCTGTTCGCTTTCAAACCCTGTTGCAATTAGAGAAACCGTTAGCGAACAGCATGGATCCTGACCAGACTGTCCGGGCAGGTCTGGATCCATGTTAGTCACAAATGCACTATGTTGGTTTTCTTATGGTGCGGTTCATGTCATACTGTCACCGTGTTTCCGTTTGCAAACTGATTCAACATTCTATGGTATAACAGAAATCGAACATTTAGATTTAACTATGGCTAACAAGGCACTTATTGTAGCTTGTTCTAAATATTTATATATGATAAAACAGATACAAACACAACTTTATAAACATTTGTATTTCTGAACTACCCTTCCTCCGCCTTATCAAGATTCGCCAATCTAAGCAGACAGATCCGGGAGCATGTTTATTTTAAACCTTTATATTTTCTACGAAATTACAATTAGGTGAATGCCATGTAGACATTCCAGGAAGTTTATGTAACCATGTTACTCATCAGTTCTGCGCTATTTTTCTCCCTTTAACACATTCCTTGATCCAGTGAAAAAAGTAGTTCTTTATGTAATAATACGCACCTATCACATCTGGAACTAGGTAACTCATCAGTGCATCGTTCAGCAATGTCAACCTCTGTTCCATATGAACAACAGCAACGTGATACATGTATATAATTTAACCTTTACCCTGCTAAATTTCTAAACTGGACTGGTCTGTCATTCAGTTTGGACAGTACCATTTATTATTCGAAGGGATAAATGTATATAGTTAAAGATGTATATGACTCTTTACTAAACTTTATTTGCCCAAATCATCAACGGTTTGTATTTTGAAAGTACACGTATATAAATGGAAAAGCATCTTATTTAACATTTAGCCTGCTGGCGGCAAGTGGCTTTGCCTTAGCGACCAGTGCAGACCAAGATCAGCCTGCACATCCGTGCAGGCTGATCATGGTCTGCACTGTTCGCTATTTAGTCAGTAAATTTTCAGTGAACACCCCTTATAATAATGAATGGTATTGCCCAATTTGAATGATGGAACAGTCCATTTTAGAAATTTAGCAGGGTAAATGTTAATAATCTTAATAGTTAAAACGATACTAATCATACAGCTTATGGCTACAAAGGGAATTAAGTGTTTTACTCATCATCAATGTGTGGCAATGTTTACAGTATTGGTTACCAACCTTTACCAAATATTTTACTACATTTTGTACACTCTATCCTGCTTGAGGGATACGTGTCACAGATGTTTGAAAAATATTTGATTCGATTTTATGACTTTTTTCTATGGTTTATGGGGTATAGAAAATTATTTTGAGAATAGAAATCAAAACGTGTACTCTAAAAGACTGTATAATCAGTTTTGCGTGATTAGAGAATTAACAGGCCTTAAAGGTACAAAGGTTGCTCTCAACTTTTGCGTTGTTCCACTCGTCGTTTTGCTGTTGCTGGTTTCCGGGATACATACTAGATTTCGTCCGTTTAGCCACATTTCTTTGTTTTGAAAAGCAGTTATAATGTCATCCTACTCACCTTGTTACAGGTTTGTGAAACACTGACGGTTCCTTGGAATGAAACAACGCCATGTCATAATTTTGCTATTACATCATTAAAATCGTTTCAAGGAAAAAGCCGCACCCAAACAAACCGCAGCCGGCAACACAGCTATCCACATGAAAATAGGGTTATGTGTAAATGTACGCATGTACACAGCGGCTGCACACATGTACAGCACAAACACAAACAAAAAATATAATAATAATACAAAAGAATCCAGAAATAGCCATAAACATACATGAAGAAGGAATACAGCAGGGCATCGCCCTGTCTGAGTGGCAAACACACTACTGAGGAGTTTACTGGCACCAAACTTAAATCTTTAACCTCTACATTACAATACAGTGTTAATAAAATAACTCCTCGCCAAGTGGTTCTATTACACACATAACAGTTACCACAGGAATAAGTTTTAAAACACAAGTATGCTCATAAATCAAAACCAGTGGAACCATAGATGTATATACGATGACTTTGAAGAAGCCAGAACACCAAAATAACACCATTATGGGCACTTAATTCTGAATTCTGTTATTTCAATAATGAATTATTGATTGAAATTCTGTTATTTCAATAATGAATTATTGATTGAAAGAATGAAGAATATATTTAGATATCTTAAAATCAATTTTATGATATCGTCAAATAAGTAAACCTTATGCAATGATATTATTGTGTATGAATTATTGATATCCATACATCGAATTTATGTTATCATAAAGTAAAACACTGTGCTGTCATTATATAATTAATTGATATCATTTATCCTAAGATGAATTTAGGGTATCATTAAGTGAATTAAGGATATGAAAAATATTCTTTTTCAGAGACATCTAATACTAATATTCTTTGTGACACCTTGAATCACATTTTAATATCTTTAAATCATTTTGGGATGGATATAAAAGTATACATTTTATGGTGCTTAGAATTTTGATTAGTCGTCCAAAAAAACCATATTTCAAGATATCGCAAAATATATTTACAATATTCATAATTTTATCATGACATCACAGTACATTAGGGGTTCTAACTGACCAATCAGAGAGCTGCATTTTCGAGTACCTGCCAGTTTCCACTTGGGTATAACGAAGTATATTTACAATGAACATATAGTGACTTTAGAAATAAATATCACACTATTTTAGAAATCAAATTAAAATTTTTCACTGCACATGCCGCGGATGATGCTACAAACAACAAAACTTTGAAGTTTCATTGAAATATTATATCGATTTAATACCTTCATTTTAGTTAAAAGTTTGAGATTTTACACAGGGAGCCTATGATAAAGTCCGAGTAAAATGTTGTCAATACCCAAGTGAAATAAGTATCATTCCCCAATGTTTTGGACATGTTAAAATTATGAATATCACAAAATAGTTAACAAATAGTAAAACGGCATACCATATCAAGTATTTATCGTACAGATAGAGTTAAGTGCCGTTAAAGGCATTGGTGACATTTGTGATGCTTGAAATAGATTTTACATTTTTAAATTTCTTTCATAGCCATTTAAAAACAATTATTTGACAAGTGGTGCGCAAGAGATTTCCATCGGAATACCAATAACCTATAGAAAAACAGTGTTCGCAAACCTGATAAAGTTGTTGACAAAAAAGGAGGGGATCTCGCAAACAACGTCAAAATTCCACATGTTGTCACATTTTATTACTACTAAAATTGTTCTACAGTAACTACAAGATGTCGTTTAATGATATATCGATAATTCGCGTGTTTCTGTGTATTAACCGCGGAATGTTTGTGACCGAGACCTAAGAGCTTCTGCAGATGGTAACACACAAAACAATTGTGTATTGTCTCTATTATTACATTAAAAATCATAACACGACCACTTATTTTACTGTTTTTGATATATTATGACTTTACGATTCCGGTACAATTTTCAATTACCATTCTGTTGTTCTTTGAAATGGTAAACATGTTTTACCTTTCATGAACACATTCTATGAAACCGAGGCTGTTGTAACTAATTTTTGGTTTCATTCTATGCTTCCAAAGGATCTTTTCACAGATTTTATTAAATATCTATAACCGGGGTCCACAAATGAACAACACTGCCAAAAGTATGAAATGACGATTCTGAAAAATTTAAAAATTATTTACAAACATTAAATTACTCTAAATTGTGCATAATACTTAAAAGTTTGGTAAAAAGAAACCCAATTCAAGAAAAATAACTTTCATCCGAATTATTTTGAGTACGAATACATTCCGAGTAAGATTTAATACGAACGTAGTGACAATATTTCAAGATTTATATGATTTCTTCAAGAAATTAGATAAAAACACACCGGTTGATGCTTACCAAAATCATAAATGAAATTCCTATAGAAAAAAAAAACAATCGCACAACACCGAGTCTTAAAAAAAGAAGTAAACAAGAGGAGAAGTCAAAAAGTATATTCTTGAAGGTCGTGGGTTTGGGGATGGTAAGTGATACAGCAAAATATTCTGTGGATTACTCTGCGTCTTTTATGCCTTAAAAAGAGGTTATTAGGGAAAAAACAAGACGCAGATACTTGATGTCAGTCTACGCAGAAATACATAAACGTTCCTGGCAAAGCACATCATGAGGTGTTGGCCGCTCAATCCAGGAGTCGTGGGTCCGAGCCCCATTGGGGCCACGACCATAACTTTTCATATGACACCAGTACTGGGTTTTCCAGGAAGCGAACTCGAGAGTGGTTGCAATAAGATTGAAGCTTTCATCACAATCGAGCTAAAACAAATTAGTATAAACTAAACTAAAACAAATTAACAGAAAATGAATTGCCTTGTTTGCACACGATTCATTTTTGTTTAATACATGGGCGGATCCAGTGAAAAAAAGTAGCTTGAATAGAGAATAGAAAGACGAAATAACGATAATTCAGCTGAAAAAAAAACTAACATGAAGATCTAAGGCCATGACGTCAGCAAATAGACATCGTTATTTTGAATATGTACAAAAATAACAAAAAAGACATTGTATATTGCCTTACTCAATATTTACAAATTAAATAAACATTTGTAACATTAACACTATTTTCTAAAATACTGTTTTTCCGATCGCAGTCAAATATACTGAACAGCAAAAGAAACTATCCAGATGTATGCTGTTCAGTATATATAGGACCTTAGTTTCAAAGCTTTTTACAAAGTCTTTAAGCCTTAGTTACAAATTCAAAAGACAATATATACAAACGATTATCAATACTCGTAATCAATCCGTTTTTAGTTTTTCTTGTTTTATTTTACTTTTAACCATCACAGGTTTCTCACATACGTAGGGTTTCTGATAGTCACACGGCGTATCGTTCTATTTATAATCCAGTTTCTCATGTAAATGTAAGCAGTTTTCTCTTGATTTTCCGTTCGGTTCACCGTCATTCCAACCTTGAAATGCCTTATCGAGATTTCGTCCACTATACTCCCACACCCATTTTCCCTCAGTTTGTTTATCCGAAGCGCCCAGCCACGGCCCGATACTCCTGCTATCCGCCTCACCGAGGTAGAAATTGTAATAGTAGTTATAAGCATACTCATAAATGTCTGTAATCGCCTTATCTTCGTCAACTGCTCTTGTTGTTGTGAGATTCACGACATGAGAGTTTTCGACAGAACTTTCTATCTCAACGAGGAAGGCGTCTTCCAACTTGCATTTTTCAACGGCAACCTCCCATTCAACTTCGTCGTCAAAGAACTTATAGCATGACAATCCAAACCGGTCCCATGTTGCACAATCAAGAAACGGCGCTTCATTCATTTTGTTGGTTGCTTTTTCAACATTTTCAAATTTAACGGATAATTCCGCTAAAACCATTTTATTTCTAGCATTATCCTCTTTCAGTTCCTCCATTTCGTGTTTCATTGCTGTCTTTGAAGTACTCAAAATTTCAATATCGTCGTAAATGCTTAATTTTATAAATACTGTTTCATTTTTTATATTTTCAACATTTTGAATCATGAATTCTTTTCCCGCGAGAACTTGGTTTTCGATGCCAACTAGTCTCTTGTCTGACTTCTCTGTAAACTCTGAAATCGCTTTTGTTTGCTGGTGTTTCATGTCATCTAATGCAGCTTCAAACAACTTCAACTGATTTCTAATGTATTGTTTTTCTTTTTCGAACCCATCTTGAAATGTTCGAACTTTTTCTAGCACTCGCAAAAGTTCATCGTCATTCGTTGATGTAAATCCAGTGTCAGAAAAGTTACCAGTTTCATCTTGATTTTTATCTTTTGAGTTGTTTAATTGTTTCAAAATCATATCTAAATCATCACGGAAATCAAGTTCATCTTTAAACACTTTATTTTCCAGCATGGTAAGCTTGGATTGCAGAAGATTCAGCATACTCTCGAGTTTGCGGAACTTTGATTGTGACATGGTAAAGCTAAAGAAAAACAAAGTGCAGAACAGCACGATGAACATCGAAGTGCGAGACATCTTCAGTCTTACAAATCTAATTCTCAATATTAGAGAGTTGCCTGTTTCCTAATTGTTTATATAATAGCCATGGATTGAGGGTAATTACGAAAGTATTCCAAAGTTTAGGCACACTACTTGTGCTAAAATAAAGAAACCTGATTTGTTTCTGTTAGAGTATTGATATTCTTTATTCCTTTACAAATGGGCAACATACATTTTGTACGATATAAAATCTAGCGACTCACAAATGTGTTTGCATGTTTTACGTACACAAAGGTGTTCAATATATGAATATTTAAGAAAACCTGTTTCATACAAATATTTTTGCTTTGTAGTGTTTCGTCAGGGCAAGTTCTAAACAGTGGCTGTCAATTGTAATTGTGTTTTTTTTTTTGGAGGTGTGTGTGTGTGTGTGCGTGCGTGTGTGTGTGTGTGTGTGTGTGTGTGTGTGTGTGTGTGTATGTGTGTGTGTGTGTGTGTGTGGGGGGGGGGGGGGGGATAAGGGCAATCCTTTGAACTGAACTTTATTAAAATATTCAGTATTTAGACAATGTCAAAATAAACTGCAGACAGATAGGATAAAACAAACACATAAAAAGAAAGTGAAATGGATTTCCACGAATGAAGTAACATGGTGAAGCACTGCCTTGAGGCATCTTGTGGCGAATACCGACACTGTTAGCTACCACCATATTCTACTGTTATAGGACAGTTTACGGTGTTAATTTGGACGAATCCCGATTTTTTGCGTATGTTTTGATAGAACAGTGCTGCAACTGACTATTGCCATAGCAAAATATATAGTTAACAAGTTGAGAATGTATATATATACCACAAACTACTACTATATGATTGAATTTAATTGTTATCAGGACATCCCACGTCTAGTCCGATATCAACAATTCTTGGCGAGAAGAATTACATGTTGAGTCGCAACCTTCACGGCGTAAAATCATCATGCACCGGTATCATGAGAAAGTTTCTTTTTATAAATACCTTTGCAATAATTAAAGGTTTAGAATATTTATACTATGATATTTATGAAATGCTCTTAGATTAAACATGTGTATTTCATAATGTACATTTATGCATGATAGTTGACAAATATACATACAATAGGAAATGGATTGGAACGGTAGAATTAACTAAAATAGTTCCTCTCCTTGCAGATAAATTACATACAATGATACTCTTGAGCTGTATGACTGCGGAAAAACGTTGCAGATAAGTCACTTGCTTCTACATGTTCATAGCGTTTCAAAAAATTTGCATTTAAAGGTTCATAATGTCTTTGTTTATAATGTGACACTTGCACTATTTTTATCTGAACGTTAAATTTTTGTCAAAGGCTTTAATATAAACTAACATAGTACAAAGTTTTCTTGAATGCATAGTTTTTATTACCTCCCTTTATGACTCTAACTGTAAAAGTGCATGTGTACTATTAAAAGTAGTGCTTTTCTGACATTTGTAATTATACAGAGCATCTGTTTGGACAGCTATTTCATTTGTTTTAACATAAAATATAAAGCTGTATGAAAAAATAAGAATTGTTTGTAAAGGTAAGATAACAACGGATCCATATATTTACTCTTTGCAAATCCATAAAAAATCTACAGAGTAAAAAATTCTGGTTTGATTTAAGCCAGCAAAGTAGTTGATATGTTTGTTCTAGCAATCTTAAAAGTAAATACCCGATTCAACGAACTTTTATATTCTTTATTAATACCAATTTTTCCTTAACAACCCATCCTCCAAGTTAAAAGTAGTTTAGTCTTATTTAACAGCTCCAGGCTGATAGTGTTTTGCCATGTTTTTATTTTTCATGGAATTACGGATCCTTAGATGAATCAACTAACTGATGAAATATTCGCTTGATATTCAAGTTAGTTTATATAATCACGCTTTTTCCCAAACATTTTCAGTTTGTGTTTATATTAGAAGGATTTCTAGTTGATGTTTTATTTACTGTTTACATTTTAGCAGGCATCTGTATAAGTTACAATATGGAAATCTAGATTTGAGTTTGATTATTACAAACTTCTAGATATATTGAGAATATTTAGCGAATATGATATATAAAAATCTGTCCAGAATCCTTTTCTAGACGGCTTAGAAAGTTGATTTCATAAAGATTTTTATTCTCTTACTTTTCAAGACCTTGCTAATAAATTTAAACGATCGAAAAGACATGAAATGAACGTAAAAGAGCTGTTTACTTCATATGTAAGATTAAACTATATTTCACTCATGAACACCAAATTTTACTCTTTCACTACTGGTAATAATATTTTAAAAATTTTTTCACGGAATGAAAGATAGAGCGACGTATTAATTTTGAAATTTTGCTCTACATTTTGCATGTAAGCAGGTTGCTCACAAACTACAAGGCCAAATACTTTCAAGCGTTACAAGCTATATAACTCTGCCTTACAGTTTGTCAAAGTTATGAAAGTTTTTAACATAGAAATTGTGGTTAAACTTTGCCTGTAAGTAAATTTCTCAAAACCTGCCTGGTCGAATGTTTGCAGGCTACATACATCTTTTGTATAGCGAGCTGATCTTACAGGATAAGTTACATGACTCTAACTTAGACTTAATCGAAATGCTGCCCCTTTTAAGTTCTATTAGAAATTTTGTGAAGGTATTTTTCACTCGTGAACACCAAATTTTACTCGTTTACTAGGGTTTTTTTTCTACTGATAATAATATAACATCTAATGTTTCGCTGGATGAACGATAGACCGAAGTATTAAATCCGCGAAAGAATACATGATTAATAAAATTATACACATGTACCTCTTTTAAACTTAGAAATGTTGCTTTAAATTTTGCATGTAAGCAGGTTTCTCACAAACCACAAGGCCAAATCCTTTCAGTCGTTACAAGTTTCATAACTTATATGTTAAAATTATGCCCGTTTTCAACATAGATATTGTGGTTAAACTTTTGCCTGTAAGTAAGTTTCTCAGAACCTGCCTAGTCGAATGTTGCGGGCTTCATGCAAAACTTTAGTATTACGAGCTGATATTAGAAAATATCGGTAAATCCTTTATTTGTAAACTAGTATTTTGTGGAAGGGTCTTAGAAAGGCGGGAGAAAAAAAAACAAGGATGAATATCAAGCAGGGAAAGTCACGTTAAAAACGCAGCCGCCTCAAACGCAAACCCAGCACGCGGACGCGCACACGACCAACACACACACACACGCGCGCGCACACGCACGCACGCACATGCACACAAAACGTTAACACACAAGGACAAAACAAACAAATAAAGGAACACAGCGGGACACCGTCTTGGAATAGTCAGCGACAAAACCACCACTGGGGAGGTTAAACCGGTTTATGGTGCACCTAACTTCACTCTTACCCCCACCATGTTCCAGAGTCACAGGACAGTGTAAATAAAAGTTATCCCCGCCAGGTGAAACCCTAACATACGCAAAGGCAACAGAAGGCATGTAAAACACAAAAAAATGTCAAAAATGCTCTTGTATATTTATAGAAATGCTGCAATCCTTAAGAACCTAAAACGCATGTACTCAACGCCTTTGCAGAAGACAGAGCAACAAAGGAAACACCCTTAAGGGCCCGACGAAACAGACCAGAAGACAGTTATCGTCAGACAGCTCTGGTTGTGTATGTGGGTGTCACGCTATGTATTTTAAAGAGATATCATAGTTCTTTCCTAAAAGATAGACAGATTTTAGAACATTAGTTCAACTGAATGATGGTTAAATGTAGTTTTAAAGTAAATGACAAATTTAAATGTCTCATAATTCCAAAGTGGATGACATATGCATTGTTTTATGTGGTTTTAACCTGTATATATTGAACATATATTATGTTATTTTATAATGTGCTATTTGTATATGTGTATGGATGAGGCACTAAAAAACTTATTTATTAACAAAGTATGTGGAAGAACCAAGCATAAGATTATGATTATTGTTGAATGATTAGTTTCTATCATTTCTGGGACCAGTAAATTAATGTAATATGGTTATATTTATATAAAGAAGATTTTAACCGTTACCATGCTGGACACGACTAATTCTGTCTTTGCGACCAGTGTAGATCATGATCAGCCTGCACACCCGTGCAGTCTGATTATGATCTGCACTGTTTGCCATTCAGTCAGTATCGTTTTGGTATGCACCCCTATTGACAGTTAATGGTACTGTCGAAATTGAAAGATGGACGAGTTCATTATAGAAATATAGCAGGGTAAGGGTTAAACTTTCCTCATCTTCAGTTAAAATGCTGTGCAGCTATCGACGTCTGGTACATATCAGCATTGCCATGGTGATGCTAACTCATTTTCCTTGTATGTTGTTCTTCTTGCCAGTTTAGATGGTATTGCAGCTTCAAATAGATTGATATACTGTATCTGATAAAAAGATAACTGTAATACAGCGGGTTTCCATTTATGCGGACCCTCTGAAAAGTGGAAACCTACCGAATAGAGCACATGGACGTCATATTATTTAAAATAACGGTGGTCAGCTATTTAGTTAGTTTATATGGTTTAAAGCGAAATAAACAGCGGAAGTATGAGCGCTGTACAGCAAGAAATATTTTCAGTCAAACAAACACGCTACATATCAATAAGAAACTGTTATCCTAAGGTAAATGAGTCAGTAAACGGTTTCAGCTGTTAATGCCAGGTCTAATTAACAAATAAGAGAAGGTTTATACATTAAAGAGGATATTTGTACTTTAGAATAATGATATGTGCTAGAAATCAGTCTTATATATTTGAGCTTATTTTCAGATTTTACAGTGTTGCTGGAGTAAACAAAAACCGTGTAGCACTTGGTGCTGTCATTTGCAGGTATTTTTTCGTATTGATGTTAAAACTGGCTGTGTTTTTGGTGCTCTGTGCTTCCGGGATATCTACCCTTACCTCTTATCCTTCTTAGTTTTGTTCGTCATCAGATCGGGAAAAAACAAAATTCAGGGTTTATGCATATTGTTTTACCCATATTAGCCCAGTTAAGCAGAATTAACCCCTTGAATAGGTGAAAAATACTAATAATTCAAAAAGTAGTTAATCCAGAATCACGAAACCTCTCATAATTATTGATTAGCACATGACCTTTGTGTATTTTAGTATTATCCTCTTTGACTCAGTAAAAACAGGTCCTCCCTTGATTTGAAAAATAGAAGTTTTGACTGCACATATGTAACCTATTGATGGATCTTCATGAAACTTGCAAACAAATGTAGATCACTTCAGTAACTTGTTCCAGAGTTATTGATCTTCAACTGTTTTACAAACTATATATTTCCCACATAAGAAAGTAATCCATTGATGGATGTTCGTGAAATAACACAAATATAGATCACTATAGGGCGGAGGTGCAAGCTCATCTTTCATCTCGATCACTTCAGACACTGCAGATTTTTTGCCCATTAATTGTTTTAAAAATCATAAATTCTGAAACTTAATACAAAAACTGATCACTACAGGGCAGAATTTACCCCCTTGTTTGGTAAAATATAGGGAACAACAAACGATGGCACAGTCCTATTATGAATATCGTGTGTATAACTTGAAACATTGTAAGTCCCACCATTCACAAAAGTCACAACATATTTGGCGGGGAATATAAATTCACAGGATTTAATTGTATATTATTTAATGCTTATTTTATAGTTACATGTTACGACAGATTATTTTCTTCCTGAGAACAAACATAATCTAATGTAAACAATGGATAAAACGAATGAGAGTTAATAAATTTTCCTTTATTGAATGTAGAGTAATAATATACATGCAGTAATAATAATAACATACAAATACAGTGTAAACTAAAAATGTCTTTGTACTGACATTTTTCATCTTTTAGTTAATAACACTGAAATGCACGCACGAGTAAATTCATCACATTATCATCACAATTAAAATCACCATTATTCATTAATTTGTAATTTATACCTTGCGTGCGTGAACTATAAGGAAGCCATGATTGTATGTAACTTTTAGGCCCATATATATATGTGAATCTAATTAAAACATTTCGCGACCGGTTTAAAACCTTATGAGCGAGCATAACTACAATTATTTTACTTTGCTACGTGTACTTTTTAAGACCAAAGATGTGACTTAAAGTTTGCCTATTAAAAAAGTTTTACCTTTAATCATAATATCAAACAAAATATATAATTGACACTAGTGCCGGATAAATAAATAAATAAATAAATAAATAAAACGAATTAATAAATAAAACGCTCGAACGGATACAAGTCATTAATAACAGAATAACATGTATACCTTGCTGTGTACAGTCAAAAGCCTGCTCAAAATTGCGATTACTTCATTTTCAAATTAAAATGGAAGCAATTTGTCATTATTTAATTTTAAAAGAAAAAATACCCAGACAACGTTCAGACAATGGAGAATACTTCACGAGGTTATAAAATAATGTCATTTTGATAGAAAGTACTTATATAGCCTTTTAAAACCTGACATAAGCGAATTTTTACACATTTCTATATAGAAATACATAGAAACGATAGTCATCAACTTTAAACAAAAATGGAAGCAATAAGTTTTCAAGTCTGCCACATCGATAAAAAAACATTGAAATAAAGGGCAAAAAATGAAGATTACTTCACGAGGTTATAAAATTTCGTTAAGTATTGATAAAAATACGTTTTTAATGTTTGAAATACATTTTCCTTTACAAATCTATAGTAAACCTGATTATCGATAAACGTTATCGGGTTCGCGACTCGTGTATATTCAAGGGAGACTACTTTGCCGAAACTACTGGTCAATGTATTAGAATGTTGGCCATGATAGATAGAAAATACACATTACAGTCTTTTTATAATAAGTTGATGATCAAGCACAAATTATAAAGTGACAAAATTTGTGCGTCTAGGAGAAAAAAAATCATAATTGAGATTTAAAAAAAAAAAATGACATCAACAGCCCACTAGCTTGGTGAAACGCAGCTTGATTTAAAAAGTGCGATGCTCAATAATTTGAAAACAAAATACAGAATTTTAATAGTTCCAAATGAAGGTTAATTTCCGTAAGATATTCCGAAGTTGAACGTCTCATCGAAAACGAAATACAAGACGGCAATTTGGAAATTACATGAACATGTATAGTGTAATGTATCCTTTAATTATAACAAAGGAGTATGTGTGAAATGGTTTTATATTTCTTATAAAACTTTTTGTTTTTTTAATATATTACATTTTACTTTGATTAGATAAAATTAATGAATTATTTACTTTAAAAGAGTTAAATAGCACCTAAGAAAAAAAGTTTTAGGATATATCTTCAAAGGCTTTTCGCATTTCTCTGTTGCAGTTGAAATTATTTGATGAAATCACACATAAAACTTACATGTAAATTATAAGATTAAGCGATGCTTGCAATATTTAGTAAGATTTAAACTCAGTTGTGACTTAACTTACAAGAAATAAATATAGTTACGTAGGAATTCAAGCAAATTCAGTTTGAAAACTATAATGTCTATTAGACACTACCGTTAAAGAAAATAATTGCAACGTGTTTACTGCCAATGTATTTTGCCTGGAACGAACCAGTTTTACCCTACACATATCTTTTAGAATACAAACAAAAATAAAACAATATATCCTGCTACGTCAATCACAAAATATCATTTAATATAATGATCCTTTACATATTATTAATAAAATGACATTTGATAAAGCTGACAAAGGTCAAATTGTTTCCTCTTTTTACAAATGTTATATTTGACTAAGATCGTTCACTTCAGTCGTCAATAGCATTCCGTTACATCGGCCTTATTTTCATTTCTGTTGCCTTAAGAGGAGAATAGTCACCTTTCCAATGTTGCCAGACAGGACCTTTTGCGTATCCTGTATTGCCGTAATCCCCGTTAAGATTAACGTCATGACAGTGTGTATACCACCAAGCACCGATGAAGTCCCGAGCACAGTTTTGGCTTCCGTCTACGTCGTTATTCCTATCTTTTGTTGAAAACATTTTGTTATTGTGCCTTCTTAAACTGTCTCCAGCATTCCCAGAGTATCTACCAAACGATAGCTTGTAATTGGACTGTGCATCTCCGACCAAAAACGACTCATACTCTGCATATGCCTTCTCATTTCCCATACTGGTCAAGTCAAAACGCACTTTGTATTTACCTTGAGAAGATATCATGTGTATTGCTTGGTTTCCGAGCCAGTAGTTATTGTTCACGTTTCCAAAGCCAGATTTGTATTCATCCCAAGTTCTGAAGAAATTACTCGCCGACACTCTGCGTTGTATGACAGTCCATCCCCCGGTCGTTGTGTCCATGTCACACCTAACTTGAAAGCCTTTAACACCAGGTTTTGGGTAAATAGTATAAACGCCTGTTCTTGTGTACCCGAGGTTTTGGACTTCATCGCAGTCCCGAGGTTTTGTGTTGCCATCTTTAGACCTCGAGATCTGACGCAGTTTAGCTTGAACCATTTTATTTCTAGCATTGTCCTCTTTCAGTTCATCTATTTCGTGTTTCATTGCTGCCTGTGAAGTACTCAAAATTTCAATATCGTCGTACATACTTAGTTTCATAAATAATGTTTCATTTTTTATATTTTCAACATTTTGAATCATATCTTTTTTTCCCGCGAGAACTTGGTTTTCCATGCCAACTAGTCTCTTATCTGACTTCTCTACAAACTCTGCGATCGCCCTTTCTTGCTGACGTTTCATGTCATCTAATGCAGCTTCAAACAGCTTCAACTGGTTTCTAATGTATTCTTTTTCTTTTTCGAATCCACCTTGAAATGTTCGAGCTTTTTCTAGCACTCGTAAAAGTTCATCGTCATTCGTTGATGTAAATCCAGTGTCAGAAAATATACCAGTTTCATCTTGACTTTTATCTTTAGAGTTGGTTAATTGTTTCAAAATCATATCTAAATCATCACGGAAATCAAGTTCATCTTTAAACACTTTATTTTCCAGCATGGTTAACCTGGATTGCAAAAGATTCAGCATACTCTCGAGTTTGCGGAACTTTGACTTTGACATTGTAAAGTTAAAGAAAAACAAAGTGCAGATAAGCACGATGAAGAAAGACATGCAAGGCATCTTTAGCCTTACAGATCTAATTTTCAATATTAGAGAGTTGCAAGTTTACAAATTGTTTATATAATAGCCATGGATTGAGGGTAAGTACGAAATTATTTCGAAGGTAAGGCACACTACTTGTGCAAAACGTTAAGGAGGAAGCTTGATTTGTTTTTGTAAGTGTATTGATATTCTTTATTCCTTTACAAACAGGCGACATACATTTTATATGATATAAAATCTAGCGACTCACAAATGTGTACGTAGAGAACGTTTGCATGTTTTAGGTACACAAATGTGTTCAATATATGAATACTTAAAAAAACCAGTTTCATTGAAATATGTTTCCTTGTTGCTTTGTGGTGTTTCGTCAGGGCAAGAAGTTCTAAACGGTGGCTGTCAATTGTTATTGTAGTGTTTTGGGATAAGGGCAATCCTTAAAATCCATGAAATTTGTTACATGTAAGCCTGTCTTCTATTTGTCAGTTCTTGAACATATAAACAATAATATCAACTAATAAAGTACATAAATATGTGTTTTCGACAAAATCCACGTTCAAACAACTCAGGACCCCTGAACAACTCAGCCCACTCCACCCCCACCCCCAACTCCTGAAACGGAAACCCTTACAGTGGTATATTTATTGGTTTGAACATTACTAAAATACTCAGTGTTTAGACAAAGCCAAAATAAACTGAAGACAGATAGGATGAAACAAACAAATAAAAAGAAAAAGAAATGGATTCCCACAAATAAAGTGACATTGTAAAGCACTGCCTTGAGACATCTTTTGGCGAATACTTGAGAATTTAAACCGACATACTGTGCACCTCAAACCTCACTGTTAGTTGCCACCATATTCTACTGTTATAGGGCATTTTACGGCGTAAATTTGGAAGAACCCCGATTTACGACGGATATTTTGATCGAATAGTGCTGCAACTGACTATTTCAAGTTTACAAGTTGAGAATGCATATATATACTACAAACTTCTACTATATGATTGGATTTAATTGTTATCAGGGCATCTCAAGTCTAGTCTGATATCAACAATTATTGGCGTTGAGTCGCAACCTTCACGGCGTAAAATTATTATGCACCGGTATCTTTTTATAAATACCTTTGCAATAATTAAAGGCTTAGAATCTGGCACTATAATATTTATGAAATGCTCTGAATTTGAACATGTGTATTTCACAAGATTTAGCTTACCAAAAGGTTCCTTCTAGCGCATATTAAATATTCTTTTTAAGGGATCTTTAATAAAATAATTATGAACTATGTTTTTTGCTAGTTTACGTGCATTCTTACCTATTTATTATAAGAATACTTAAAGTTATTTCACACAAACATTTATTTACTTAAAATAATAAACAAACACCTGTAGATGAGCGATCCTACCTAAATATTATCAGCGGACAATAAATACCATCACTCTGTCAAAATTTCTGGAACCAATGTCGACAGCTGTCCTAGAGGCAGAGATCAGAATTTGGTCGTATGTTTGCCTAATTTTAATTAGCAATACAATGGAAGAAAGGTTCTGCCTTATGCTAGTAATTGCATTGCATGAATGAATACTTACAGCTCTAGAACGACTAGACCGTTAGAAAAAGGGCTTTTATATAAGTCGGCACCGACAAACTGATGGATTTGAAAAAAGTGCGTACAAAAAGTTCACAACTTGAAAATTACAAAACAATTAATCAAAAGGTATGGCATTACAAAGTTCGAAATATTTATAGCTCTGTAAAGTGAAGAAATGCATTATTACAGTTCTAGATAAAAACAAGGGAAGTAATTGAAATGTTGTAATCCGGTGACGGTACGTATCGCGCAACAGCATTCACAGACAAGTAAAAAATCTCGAATAACTTTATTAGTACAGTATGTTTTGATGGTTATACTTAAAATGTTAAAATAATAAAGTTGGTATGAAATAAAATCGTAAAATGAACCCCTGGAAGCAGCAAAGAATGCAACCGAGAAGAATAATAGACTATTAGACGATATTTATGGGCGGGAGTCTATTTTTAGATGATGAATATTCATTTAGTTAATCTCGATTCTACAATATGGCATGTAAGATTTAGGAGTTAGATAGTTTAAACTAAATTATTGTTTTTGTAGGTCTCTTTATTACGTAGTTGCATTTCACTAAAGATTGACTTAAAGATGCGTAAAAACACAATGGCAAAGAGGCTATTTGTAATGAATATGCATGAGTACAAAATGGCGGCGCCTACTGGAATTCGGATGCCTTTGATAATACCCTTGTATCCATTACCTGCTCAGTCAAGTGTGACATGTTCACCATAAGTGTTCCTTCTCTTGAGAAGGAACAATAATGTACATTTATGCATGCCAATTGACAAATATACATACAATATGAAATGGATTGGAACGGTAGAATTAACTAAACAGTTTCCCTCATTGCAGATAAATTACATACAATCATACTCTTGAGCTGTATGATCTGTAAAACTGAAATCGACTGCGAACAAACAGCAGATAAGTCACGTGCATCTACCTGTTCATAATATACCAAAATCTTTGCATTTAAAGGTTCATAATGTCTTTGTTTATAATGTGACACTTGCACTATTTTTATATGAACGTTAAATCTTTGTCAAAGGCTTTAATATAAACTAACATAGTACAAAGTTTTCTTGAATGCATAGTTTTTATTACCTCCCTTTATGACTCTAACTGTAAAAGTGCATGTGTACTATTAAAAGAAGTGCTTTTCTAACATTTGTAATTATACATAACATCTGTTTGGACAGCTATTTCATTTGTTTTAACATAAAATATAAAGCCGTATGAAAATATAAGAATTGTGTTAACAACGGATCCACTGATTTACCCTTTGCAAATCCATAAAAAAGTCTACAGAGTAACAAAATTCTGATTTGATTATAGCCAACAAAGTAGTTGATATGTTTGTTCTAGCAATCTTAAAAATAAATACAATGTACCCGATTCAACGAACTTTTATATTCTTTATTAACACCAGTGTTTTCTAAACAACCCATCCTCCAAGTTAAAATATTTAACAGCTCAAGGCTGATAGAAGTTTGTTTTCTTGCCAACTTGTTATTTTTCATGGTATTACGGATCCTTAGATAAATCAACTAGCAGACGATACATTTGTTTGATGTTTAAATACGTTTATATAATACAATAATAATATACAATAGAATAATACAAAGATTTTATTAGCATTAAACATGTTATAGTGTTTATAGCCACAATATGTTATATATATATATATATATAGCCACATATGTTGGTGAGAGTTAATACAGAGGCATTGATAGATCATTTTAACATTCACAGTGATGCACATCCCTAAACATATATGAATTGTATTTTCACTAACATTCAAGTTACAGTGTTTTTCTTTTTTCTCCAGCAAAGTATATGTATTTTGCTAAATGTAACTGAACCAACTTTTGTTCTGAAGACATCAAAATATCAAATTTATTCATAGTTGGCCAGTGACAAAAATATGGCCGAAGAAACTTTCTCCTAAGGTCTCTATAAAAAGGAAACACCAGCAAAAATGATACTCTGTTTCAATTACATTCATCGAGCAACAACGGCATTTGCGCTCAGACTGTGGTATATTATAATATCTTCCAGTTTCTATTGATAATTCATGTGAAGAAACTCTAAACTTTGAAAGTGCTATTCTAAATTTAGGTATAGCTATATTATCCAAGTAACTTTCAAAATTAAAGTCATGTTTAAATACACTGTATGTTTTCAGTTTACTGGAGTTATTTATACTAGCATACCATTGTTGATGATACATATCAAATATTCTCTGTCTTATCATGAGAAAGTTTATACCCTAATGTACATTGCTGTCCCAAACATTGCTGAACCCATGTTCCTGCAATAGTTGTTTTATCTGAAAGGCCCAGTTTCTACCATTATAAGATCTTGACGCATTTGCATCTAACCTTAACATTTCATAGGTTTTATATATTAAACTATCATGTGGTGACTTTAGAATTTTGAGCCAGTACTTGATCATTCTAACCTTACGGATAATAACAAGCGGTACCCTACCTAATTCACCATACAAAGCCGCGGTATTTGTTGAACGCTTCACTAATAAGATTCTTCTTAGAAATTTAGTGTGAACAAGTTCCAAGTCTGTGCATGGGTATGAACCAATCAGTTCACCTCCAATACGTTTATATAATCACGCTTTTCCCCAAACATTTTCAGTTTGTGTTATATTAGTAGGATTTTTGGTTGATGTTTTATTTACTCTTAGAAAAGATGGGGGTTATTTATGTTCCCCGAAGGGCGTGCATATATTTGCCGCTTTGTCCGTCCGTCACACTTTTGCCCGAAGCATTACTTGAAAAGAGTTAAGGCATTTGATTGAAACTTTATATAATCATAGAGGCTATTGAGACAAAGTGCAGTGTCAAAGAATCTTAACTCTACCTTTCCTGGTTTTTGAATTATCTCCCTTTATAATACAAAATAAGGCTTGCTCGGAGCATTACTTGAAACGTATTAACGTCATTTCCTTGAAACTTCACAAAATTATAGAAACTATTGTAACCCTTTATTATACAAAATAAGGCTTGTCCGGAGATTTGATTGAAACTTCACATAATCATAGAGGCAATTGAGACAAAGTGCAGTGTCAACGAATCATAACTCTAACTTACCTAGTTTTTAGCTCAACTATACGAAGTATGGAGAGGTGTCCTACTCGACCTAGCGTCGACGTCGGTGTCGGCGTCCTTCTACGTCCGCACTTGGTTAAAGTTTTGATGCATTTTCACTTTCTCTCTGTAATTACTTGATGGATTTGTTTCAAACTTAAAATAGTTATTCCTTATCATCACCAACATCATATGACACAAGGGCCATAACTCTCACACCAATATTTCATGAATTTTCCCCCCTTTTTACTTCTAATTTCAGGTTAAAGTTTTAATGCACTTTCACTCTATCTCAGTTATTACTAAATGGATTTGATTCAGACCTAAAATAGCTGTTCCACCTTATAACCCACATCATATGACACAAGGTCCATAGCTCTGGTACCAATATTTCATGAATTATGCACCCCTTTTACTTAGAATTTCAGGTTAAAGTTTTCATGCACTTTCACTCTTATCTCATTTATTACTAAATGGATTTGATTCAAACTTAAAATAGTTATTCAACATCATCACTCACATCATATGACACAAGGGCCATAACTCTTGCACCAATATTTCATGAAATTATCGCCCCCCCCCCCTTTTAACTTAGAATTTCAAGTTAAAATTTTGATGCACTCTCACTCTATCTCAGTTATTACTAAACGGATTTGATTCAGACTTAAAATAGTTGTTCTGCCTTATCAACCACATCATATGACTCAAGGTCCATAACTCTGGTACCAATAGTTCATGAATTATAACTTTTTTAACTTAGAATTTCAGGTTAAAACTTTGATGCACTTTTACTCTATCTAAGTTTTTACTAAATGGATTGGATTTAAACTTAAAGTAGGTATTCAACATCACCACTCACATCATACGACACAAGGGCCATAACTTTTGCACCAATATTTCATGATTTATCCCCCATTTTACTTAGAATTTCAGGTTTAAGATTTGATGCACTTTCACTCTACCTCAGTTATTACTGAATGGATTTGTTTTAAACTTAAAATAGTTGTTCCACATTAGCACCCACATCATATGTCACAAGGTCTATAACTCTGGTACCAATATTTCATGCATTATGCCCCACTTTTACTGAGAATTTCAGGTTAATTTTATTGCATTTTCACTCTTTCTCAGTTATTACTAAATGGATTTGATTCAAACTTGAATTTGTTATTCCACATCATCATTCACATCATATCACACAAGGTGCAAAAATCACTCTTGCACCAATACTTCATGAATTATCCCCCTTTTTGTTTAGAATTATACTTATTTAATGTTCTTTATCTCTTTTATTACTTTTGACACAGACTCAAGCTATTGTCCAATACCTTCATTCTGACTGGAGTCATTAAACACTCTAGTGACAGCTCCAGCTTCCTCAGATGTGCCCAGTTTCACTATCCAGCATCGAAATAGTCGAGCGCGCTGTCTCCTGTGACAGCTCTTGTTGAATTATCTCCCTTTATTTTACAAAATAAGGCTTGTCCGGAGCATTACTTGAAAAGTATTAATGGCATTTCATTGAAACTTCACAAAATGATAGAGACCATTGAGGAAAGTGCAGTGTCAAAGAACAATCACTCTACTTTACCTAGTTTTTTTAATACAACCCTTTATTATACAAAATAAGGCTTGTCTTGAGCATTACTTGGAAAGTATAAATGGCATTTCATTGAAACTTCACAAAATGATAGAGGCCATTGATGGAAAGTCCAGTGTCAAAGAACCATTACTTTACCTTACTTAGTTTTTGAACTATCTCTCTTTATTATACAAAATAAGGCTTGTCCGGAGCATTACTTGATTTCATTGAGACTTCACAAAATGATAGACGCAATTTCTTTTTCTTTTTTATTTCTTTTTTTTTTCTTTCTTTCTTTTTTTTTGTGTGTACAAGTTACAAGATACAATACCTCTATGATATACCAAAATCTGCCCTGAATCATTTTCTAGACGGCTTTGAAAGTTGATTTTACACAAAATTTCATTCTCCTGCTTATTCGTGACCTTGCTAATAAAATCGGCAAGACACGAAATGTACGAGAAATAGCTGTTTACTTTATATGTAAGATCAAACTATCTTTCACTCGTAAACACCAGATTTTACTCTTTAACTACTGATAAAAATATAACATTTAATTTTTCGCTGGATGAACGATAGATCGAAGAAAGAATACATGATTATTAAAATTATACCCCTTTTAAAGTTAGAAATGTTGCTTTAAATTTTGCATGTAAGCAGGTTTCTCACAAACCACAAGGCCAAATCCTTTCAATCGTTACAAGTTTCATAACTGTGTCTTACAGTTTGTCAAAATTTTGCCCGTTTTTAACATAGAAATTGTAGCTAAACTTTTGCCTGTAAATAAGTTTCTCAAAACTAGTCCGGGCTTCATGCACAAGGTTAAATGCCTCTAAATGCTACCCTTTTAAGTTCTATTAGAAATTTTGTGAAAGTATTGCATGTAAGCAGGTTGCTTTCAAACGTATCACAAGTCTTTTGACTTTTTCATGTCCCTTTTAGCATAGAACTTATTATGAAATATTTTCATGCAAAGAGGTTTCTAATGAACTTTGTTCTTAATGCTTTCAGGTTCGGCATCGTGAGATGACAATCCTGGGTCAGATTTTATGTCTCTGGTTTACAGTGTACATATAAGAATGTTCTTCTTGCCATTTTACATGGTATTGCAGCTTTGTCACACCCTATATAGATCCCTTCAGATATAGCTCCCCGGGGAGCTGTATTCGGAACACGTTTTCGTATATAGCTCCTTGGGACAGAGGAGCTGTATAAGAACGCAAGCTTGTACTAAGAGTGTCATTTGGATATACGATTTCCAACACCACTTGGGAGAAAGGTGGGGATTTGTAAATTTAATTTCTCGAGCCATTCGTAGGTACAAAGTCCCGAAAACGGATGCAATTAGACCAGTTATGAACATGGGTTTAAAGTTTTGTATCTGGTCTAGCAGTTATGACCCTCGAGTCCAAATACATACTCGACCATTCTGTGACAGGCACCCATCTTCTGTGCTATGTGTCAGAATTATCAAATTAGGTACAAACGTTAATTAGGTGTACCTGAAGATTTTAGTTTCTTTTTGTCGGACTTGACGAAATAAGGTAGTTGCCTCAAAGTCTCAAAACTGTCCAGAAATGTTGACTGGCAAATATTGGTTTAGTACTAGTTATGACCCTTGCATTAGAATTAAGACATCATGTGTGAACTATTTTGACGCTATCTGGTCTTTAAAAACGCGACATAACGAAATGTCCTAAATAAGCCACCTTGTCCATGTAAGGAGCTATATACGGAACAAAGCTACTGGTCTTCCGTTTATAGCTCGAGTTTTAGCAAGGGAGCAAATAGCTATATACGAAAAGATGCCCCGAATATAGCTCCACGAGAAACTATATCCAAAGGGTGTCACACAGCTTTTAACAGATTTATATGCTGTATCTGATAAAAATATAACTGTAACACAGCGGGTTTCCATTTATGCGGACCCTCTGAAAAGTGAAAACCTACCCATGGACGTCATATTATTTAAAATAACGGCGGTCAGCTATTTAGTTTGTTTATATGGTTTAAAGCGAAATAAACAGCGGAAGTATGAGCGCTGCACAGCAAGAAAATATTTTCAGTCAAACAAACACGCTACATATCAAAAAGAAACTGTTATCCTAAGGTCAATGAGACAGTAATCAGTTTAAGCTGTTAATGTCGATTGGCCAGGTCTAATTAACAAATAAGAGAGTGGTTTTCAATTATTGTGTAAAAATTAGATGAGTAGCCTTGACCTTGACACTTTGACATAGTGACTTGCAGATGCGAATACATTCCTTCGTTGAACTAGCTTAAAGTGGGGGTATCAATTTAGCAGATCCTCAGGAAAACTGAAAAAGTGAAAAAACGGTACGGATGACACCTATATTTGAGCTTATTTTCAGATTTTACAGTATTACTGGAGTAAAAGAAAACGTTTAGCACTTTGTGCGATCATTTGCAGGGAATGTTCTGTATTGATTTTAAAACTGGCTGTGATTAGGATTTTCTGTGCTTCCGGGAAATCTACCCTTACCTTTTATCTTTTTAGTGTGTTTTTTTCGTCATCAGATCGGGAAAAACAAATTTCAGGGCTTGTATAGAAAACTAGATATTAGATATGTATTGGTGATGATTTGTAATGAGACACATACAGTCATATTAATATTGCAATATTTTTATTTCAGGCGTGTGGTTACAGACTTTTGTGTGATAATTTGAATGTCAAGTAGGAGACTTTAGTCAGAGAAGCTCTGAAAACTGTTTATTGCCTCCCACCATATACCTGTCATGTGATTTCAGCCAGAAAATGCAATATAATTAATTATCTTGCCTCCTACAAGTTTCTTGCATTTCTATTGGTCAATAGACGTCACGTGGAGACAGGATATATTCCATATCCTGCTAGTACATTTCAGATATGAATTTTGATTTTAAAAAATGGCTGCCGCTTTGTTTATTTACAAAATATTAGATTATAGCATGTAAGTAAAGGGTAGTCGGCAAGATAAAATCGTTACACAGCTTGTTGGTGACAGGATACGGGATATACGCTGTCTCGAAAATACATATCAGGCCCGAGCTTCACCAACAAGCAGTGTAACTAATTTTAACAACGACATAAAAAGCATGGAATTTTATTATTTAGTGTTTTATAGTTTACCTCGTTTTGACTCTAAACTTGGATCACTGTAAAGCTGGCTTCTTGGGAGTGTCCGCCTTAAGTCTTGAGACACGTATGAAATAACTGTAAACTTAGTATTTCTTTGCGAGTACGCCAGATGAAAATTCTTCTTAAAAACACATATAACTGATGGATAAATAATCGATGATGTCATATTCGTACTGTGTGTTGAAACATATCAAATTCAGGGGCTTTCATTTTGATGAAAAGCTATTGGAGGATATTGTATATCTAAAACAATCCATCAGCTTTCCTAAATAACCGGATTCTGTCCTGTTCGTGGATTTATTTATTACCTTAGTTTTTGGGGAATGAACCATTAAACTAGCCTGACTCCTTGAGTCCTAAGTTATATACTGCCCGATATTTGAGGAAATAAAAGTTGTTATTATTGTTATTATTATTATTCGTGCAGGGATCCTTTTCCATGATTGTAAGCACTATTAAAACAGTAGAGTTACTTTAAGATGTAGAGCGGACGCAGTGGTCCAGTGGTAACACTGCCTGTCTACAAAACCAGGGTCGCAAGTTCGAGCTTCCTCCGACTAAATATTAATACATTTGAAATAAGAGTCCCGTGTAAGGATGATTTACACCTGGCACGCTACAGAACCCAAAGAAGTTTCTGGAATTGGAGCGTCTTGCACTAATTACTGATTGTCTTCTAAGGCTTCGCCCATATGTGTTACCGCTACCGCTAGCGACTAAACACTATCAACATGCATCTTACCGCTAGCGACTAAACACTATCAACATGCATGTTGACGTTTACGGTTTCAAACTTCTGAAAGTGTTTTTCAAGTGTGCATATCTAAATATGGGTAAAAGATTAAATGTTTAGGATTGCTTATTGAAATATAAATAGAATGCACAACGTGTACCTGTATATCACAATGTATAGATAATACATGTACAAAACGTTTTATGAGTGCGATAGACTTAAAAAAAATACTTTTTACAGTCTTACTGTGATTTTAAAAATGTTCAAGTATATAATAAAGTACGAACCTATTATAAAATGATATATTAGTTTACTCTTGGATATAAGATATATTTGAAAGGGTTTCAATCATTTTATCAAGGTCAAGATATTTACTCGATGCTTTCATTTTCTTATGTTGGCAATTATGAAGATATTTCTTATTCAATTGAATTATTATGTTATTCAAAACATTAACTTGGATATACATGCATGTCATACAGTGCAGAAAACTTCAGAGTTTTATCGTGATCTTGGGATATATTTAAAGATAATTATAGTAGGCCTAAATTTCATATCTTCAAAAATAAACAATATCTACCCAATATCCATGGCCGAGTGGTTAAGGTCACTGACTTCAAATCACTTGCCCCTCACCGATGTGGGTTCGAGCTTCACTCGGGGCGTTGAATTCGTCATTTGAGGAAGCCATCCAGCTGGCTTACGAAAGGTCGGTGGTTCTACCCAGGTGCCCGCTCGTGATGAAATAATGCACGGAGGGGCACCTGGGGTCTTCCTCCACCATTAAAGCTGGAAAGTCGCCATATGACCTATCATGTGTCGGTGCGACGTTAAATCCTAAAAAAAAAAAAAAATGTTAAAACGAAATAAACATGTGTGTATGTGTGTGCGTTTGTGCGTGCGTGTGGGTGGGTGGATGGTTGTACGGGTATTGCGTGCGTGCGTGCGTGCGTGTGTGTAAACAATATTGTCTATTAGTTTAAAAATAGTATTGTAACCAAGCACATAATCAGTAAGTGCAAAATCACTTAAATCTGGAAGTGCCTTTTCAAACAAATGACTGTAATGCATAACATTTAATTGTAACTGTAGCTCTACATACAAACTTATCTTATATATTTAGCCAACTTATTTACATTCTGATGTGGACCTTCTTCGTTTAAATCTAATATCTAATGATAGAACATTTGAGTGAAAGATGAGCATAATATATCTCTTTAACCTATTAAAGTTCTATAATGGACTGGTCCATCATTCAATTTTGGCAAAACCATTTATTATTCGAAGGGGTGTTCACCGAAAATTTACAGACTGAATAGCGAACAGTGCATACCATAATCAGCCGGCACGGACAAGAAGACTGATCTTGGTCTGCACTGGTCGCAAAGGCAAAATCACTTGCCCACAGCAGGCTGAACACTGACATTCTTTACTCCCTCATTGATATTCATAATTAGGCCCTACTTTATTATAACAATGATTCCTCTTTGTTTGACTATATATATTTTCTCAATTCGAGAATATTTTGTAGTAATACAAATAAGACTTCAAACTGTTATTTTATCGGGTTATTTTTTGTCGAATCTGTGCAACGGCTGTATACCTAAGCAAAGGAAATAACACAACTAAACTACATATCTGTCCGAACCTTTTTCTCTTATTGTTACTGATAAAATTAGATTTTTAGCATTCTATGAGAGACCTCCTGTTAACAAATGCCGTTTTTCTTCTATTTCACACGGGTAATCTTCTAGAAAGGTTTTCATATCACCTGAGAAACATTGAAAAACACACTGATGTAATGTAACCGTTCAAGAATAATATTTCATTTCATGCTATGCTTATAAAGGGATATATACGCAGCTAAAACATTTCATTTTATATAGTTTATTATGTTGAATAAATAAATAATTAAGCAACATACTTCAGTTTTACAAATGGAAATGAAAATGTTCTAACATCTTAATTTAAGACGGCAAATTTAACTACTGTTTCAGTTCTGCCAGTTTCAAAGAAGCTTGTAAGCTGATACTAAAAAGCTATGCGTATTTTGTTTTCATTGAAACTAGCGAAAGTATGGGATTAAATCGAAAGAAAGGCACGGTGAAAGCCGAAGAGCACTTGAAAATCTAAAACTTAATCTAGCATATTGGATAATCTCATATTCTAAAAACAGGTCACAAATACAAACTCTTTTAACCCTTACCCTGCTGAATTTCTATAATGAACTTGTCCATCTTTCAATTTGGACAGTACCATTAACTGTCAAAAGGGGTGCTTACCAAAAAGATACTGACTGAATGGCGAACAGTGCAGATCATGATCAGACTGCATGGATGTGCAGGCTGATCATGATCTACACTGGTCGCAAAGTCAGAATCAGTCGTGTCCAGCATGTTAAGGGTTAATATATTCTAAAAATATGATAGAATATCTCTTTCCATCAAAACGTTTGTGACTGAATCATTCTTTAGACATTATGTTGAAATTATACTAACAATTATGCGCGGCGGACTAGATCCTCTAATAAACAGTATTGAAAAAAATGATTATGAAATAGCACAGACTACTGAATAAAATTTACCGATTCTAAACTCTGTAACATAATTATGCTATTAATGGTAAGCAGTCTTCCGTTTTCACAGGAAAATAACATTACAAAATAGTTGATCTTAAAGATTTCAAACTTTCAAAAAAAATGTTTGATCAACGTCATTTCTTTCTTTCAGCAAAATGACTGCATATTCCTTTAAAAGATCATTTACAAACGTTTAGAACTTAAATCGATTTAGATAATAAATGTGTGTACGTATTTAATATTTAGCACCCAGAAGACAAAGATCCCATGTCAAAATTTCAAATTTGATGAGACATGCAAAACTGCGATCCATTCATGCTATAGCCTACATTATTCTGCAATTGCAGTTCCTCTATATGGTAACATTGCAAGCATACTGTTTCAAATTGTTTTCTCTTCACGAAGGAATTTTTGGGTGTCTGTCCATAATTTATATAATGCAACTATGTTTACTAAAAGACTGAGCATTTTGTTTAGAAATTTCGCTATTCGAAGCCCCGTATAAACAGACACGAAAAGTAATTTGAGGCAAGTGTTCATTATGTATTGTACTGATTTGTCGCCCTTAGTTTCTCTCTTACTTTGATGAAATTGTTGTTTGAGATGTTATTAATAAGATGTTTCGAATTGTCAAACCACTGTTTCCCTTCGTGATAGTTCATATACTTTAATGACGTCATGTTACCACGTGACATATCCTCTTTATTCTCACTGGTGTAATGTTCATGCCAGTGTGGAGGAGGACTTTGCTGAATATCACTCATATAACTAGTTACACGTGTTGCATTTTTCTCATGCCTTAATGTAAGCCGGACTATTTCCTGAGAGTAGTTCTTTTTATCTTCTTGAGGAAGACTTACATGTATGTACTTTGGTCCCTTAATATCCATACGTGGAAGTCCCGGCGGTTTAAAATTCTGGATTTCAAATTCAGAATATCCGTTACGGGTATCATTTTCACTGTTTTGCTCAGTAACGTTTACATCAACCTTATTATTAAACGTTATTGATTTCCCTTTCTTTGGGTATTTACTTCGATCCTCTTTTATAGAACTATTTTGTACTGAGTTACATGTCGCGGAAGTTGTTGAGCCAGAATCTGATTCTATATCTGCAGCTTCAGTATCTCCGTCCTGCATAAGTGGAAGTCTTATGGTTTTATTTTGTTCTTCCGCACTTTCTTTTGTTTCGATTTTTGGCGGAGTAACTGTTGACCTGCTTGATGCGTGTCTGTGAAGAACATGTGCGGTGCCTATTTCTCTATTGCTCCGCCTGTGCAACATTTTCCGTGGCGATTCTGGAGCTTTCGGCTCAGTTCTTAAAACAGTTTGCGCAACCACTGGCATAGCATCTGAAAAAGACGTCGTGAGGCCTTCTGAACGACCGTCAGGTGCTACCGCAAGAAATCTGTACAATTTAAACTCTTTCATAGGTTTTTGTTTCGAATTTTTCCGATCTTTTGAGCGTTCTTTATAAGATTTCACACTATGTGTAGATGTTACTTTAGAGTCTCTAGAAGATTTCGTCCCATAAGACATATTTGGTGTGCTCTTTGTAGACATGACTGACACACAACCTGTATTAACCCTTGTATTATCAGGGTCAGATTTTTCTTCAAGTTTGTTTTCTGTATTTGATCGCGGGAGGACTTTTGTGTTATCCATTTCTACTGAGCGTTTAGGTGAAACAGACAAGCTGTCTCTCGTTCTATCGCGGCTTTGATTTCTCACATTCACGGTACCAGATTGGCATTTCTTCTCACTCATCCCTTTTTTCTGTATGTCTTTTGAAGTTTTCGTTTGAAGAAATGCAATTACATGCTTCATATTAAGTCTATCTGGATCGTGATCATTAATTGGCGTAGTGCTTCTAGGTAACTGATTAATATTAAGTTTATACCTTTTACGTTTCTGAACTTGTTCAACGTAGTAACTATCTTTTATTCGCTGTAGCTCCAGTTCACCGGGAGTGAGTGGCACAGACCGCCGAACGCCATTTATTGGCGAACAAAACCTAATATCCGGCGAACCACATATACTCGGCTTTGGAAGCTTAGTTCGGGTGTTATCGAGTTTGTTGTTTTTATCTTTGGTTTCACCTTTGTTTTCCGAAGAATTCAGAGATGACGATGAGGATACCTGGTCGTTTAAATCCTGAACACTAAATTTTATGGCTTCTTTCATTTCTGAATGTACTTCAGGAACTTTTTTCTTGGCGTACTTTTTTCGCTGTTTATTTGTTGTAGTTTGGTCTGTGTAACTAGTGTTTGTTGTTAGTTCCGAAATGTTAGCATCAGAAAACACAGAAATGTCGTCTGCTAACTCAGACCGATGTGAATTCACTGACTTTGCGTCAGATCGGGTGTCAGAGTTTGCAGAACTCCGAGTAACTGCTAAAACCGGAAAATTACGAGCACTCATTGTTCCTTTAGAATGTGCTTTCTTATCAGGACAGCGAGCGTTATTGCTAGAGAAAGGTACCAACCTTAAAACAGTCGGTTGCCATGTGTCTGTCATTAACAAAACAGCACTCATCTTGAACAAGAAATAAAAATGCTACAACTAAATCTAAATTAAGGAAACATAAAACACTACTAGCACTACGGAAAAAGAAGAACGTTTTGCGGAAAATCTCCACTTTTCAATATTTTGAGGTCACAGTTAAATCATCACAAAGTTACTCCGCAAACGGAATTTTAAAGTCACATTTTATCGCATCTACACAAAATGTTCACGATCCATGATATGTTTCATAAATAATTCCATCCATCCGTATCTACTATCTTCAATGTTTTCTTTTTATCGACAACCGCTTCCATCCCTTTCATTAATTCTCTAAGTACGCCCAAAGAAGTGCTGACTGACTTCCCGGCTACCTGAAAATATAAGTTCAGTTCAAGTTATTTATGTTGTAATCCATTATTAAATTCAATTAAAAACATGTTTAATCCCTAGAAAATAAGACAGCGTGCCAAAAATATGGTAGATTGTTTTTGCCTTACCAGCAAAAGTGATTAACAGTATCGATTCTGTAACATTAAGGTCAATGCTGATTTAAGTTTGTATCCGGTAATTAATCACTTTAAAGGTTTGCTGTTTAAACAGGAACACAAAATAAATCCCTACAAAGTTACAAATATTATAGAATTCTCAGCTGTTTTTAAAATATTGTGTAATCTTCTCAAACAGAAGTCATAAGACAGACGGCACAAATTGAGAAAGGCCAAACTGACACGAACCCTAAGTATTGACATTTTTACTTACAGCGATGAAAAGGTTATCTCACAAACATTAAAGTATTTTAGATCCTTTTCACTGTACTATTTTCGGGCAAAAGATATTTATTATTAATTCCAAACTTTGAGTCTTCCTTTTGAATGCACGACGCCTCTGTTTACACGAAATACGATCATATTTGAATGGAGCTACCCGAACGATTGAATAGAACCAGCATTTTGTAAGTACAAACATTTTAATTGATGTCCTTTTATATTTGAATAAAAGCCTAGAGAATATGATGCTCTCTATAAATTGCTTTGACTATTCGACAGTATTCAATTTACTTTCAAGCACTAGAAACCGACAGAAAATAAAATCATTATATGAGCCGCGCCATGAGAAAACCAACATAGTGGGTTTGCGACCAGCATGGATCCAGACCAGCCTGCGCATCCGCGCAGTCTGGTCAGGATCCATGCTGTTCGCTTTCAAAGCCTGTAGCAATTATATTTTATAATATAAACCGTTAGAGAACAGCATGGATCCTGACCAGACTGCGCGGATGCGCAGGCTGGTCTGGATCCATGCTGGTCGCAAACCCACTATGTTGGTTTTCTCATGGCGCGGCTCATATGACAAAACATTTTGGTCAGGTTTGATTTGTTTTATTTTTACAATATGGATATTATAATAAAGTAAACCAAAAGATTTTAAGTGACATATGTGTTGTTTTATTAAGAAAATAATTGTAATGAACACAGGTATATTTTGGTTAAGTAAACAAATACTAAATGTTCATGTAAAATAAAACTTGAATAGTGTGTTTTTATTGTTATAGTATTTTCTGTTTTCTTTTTGGTTGGGTGGGGAAATCGACGAAATGTCGCATCTATAAAGAAATAATAGACCAATTGTCTTATTTGACCAGTTAAGGTATTCGACCAGAAACCAGTTGGCAAAATTTTAACTAGACCAGTTGTCTTTCGACCAAACGTCGTGCACAGTGTCTCTTTATGCATTGATGAATTACAACCTGCATACCGGAAGGGTGAATAGATATATAATAACTGGTCACAGCATAAAAATTATCAAAGGCCTGCAGCTCCTCAAACACAAAACATGTAAAACATGCGCAGCTACGCTTGGTACCGGTTTTATTTACTAAATTTCATTTAAATAACAATTAACTTAAAAGTGTTTAATAAAAATCAAAATGAATTAAAGTTAGTTTTTAAATATTTTTGAAAATTTTGTGTTAAAATATATTTGTATTCAAATTTACTGTACTGGCGTTTAACAGATAAAGAAATATTTATGTTAAATGATATTTTGCGTGACAAACAAAATAGCATACTGAATAAAACAACTACCGTCGTTTCGTGTTCCCTTTAGCGCTAATCCGTATTTCACTGAAAAAATCTTAGCTTTTTGAATCCCTACCTTTCTACATGTTACACGAAACATCAAAGTGCCACTTGAAATAAATCCGCTGATTTCTAATGTATATTTGGGTTGATCGGATTGTCAAATAACTGCTAAAATATTGATAACAACAGTATTGATCCAATAATCCATTTATCACACAAAAACTCTAATGATAAAAGAAGCACGGTTTAACAGTGACCTTGGTCATCTGATCACTGGTCAAACAACCTGCATTTGTTTTCCAAATTAAATCGAAGCACGAGCTATATATGCTAGTCGCAGAAGTAATACAAGAAATGCAGAATCCTATAAACTAGTATTCCTTCGTTAATTCCAGTAAGACTCGCGTGAAAAACGTGCTAGTTTGACTTTTAATATAATTCTAATTAAAACTAATTATCGCCGCAATTTTTCAATGATGTTTCTACCTAAAGAGACGTAAAATGAATATTATTTCCATTGTAAAATATATACGCATAACATTTAGTTTACCTTGGCGCTATAAATCATTCCTTTTTATTTTGATAGACACCGACTTATACATTCACATGACCTTGTTTTTGTGTGTGTGTAAGATGGTGCCAACTGCTATTTTGTAACCTATTAGCTGTGTTAAATTGTGTAATAACGGACGATACTATCTCAAACATTTTACATTAATGTCAAAAAAGTGTCAACGTTCTTCTATGCCTGGCTGATTTATAAGATACTATCAATTAATGTACTTAGTGCATGCATTGTTTAAAGAAATTTAGTAACCAGTCAAAATTTACTATTTCTTTCTTGTCTTTATTATCGTAACAACATGTTCTCTTGATTTCACTTACTGGACAACCCCACAACTGGTGTTTTTTCTAAGTGACATGTCTCTGACTAAAAACGAGTTCGCGGGGGAGTAACAATATTTATTTTATTTATATTATGTCAGAACACTGATTTTGCTCCGACAAAAATATTCCGTCGGTCGTTTTTACCTTCCTCCTAGTTTCCTGGTGCCTGCGTCACAAATATTTAAACACACTTTTTATGGTGATAACACAATTTTTTTTATTGTTTCCAAAATGCTTCTGCAATTCACTCTTTGACAAAACTGAAATACTTCCTAGAAATAACCAGAAAATTCCATGCACCTTTCAATGGATTTGGAGCGAGAGGCCGTTGTTGAATTTGTTAGCGCATCTCGGCACCGTTCGTAAATGAGTAAGATTGTCCTAAATTCGGGTATCCGAGTACATATCTATCAACGTGCATGTCATTCATTTTATTGCGATGACATTCAAAACTTTGGTGTAGATTTATTTATTTAAAAATTTATTGGCTATTGACCTTGTGCCTTTAATCCAACAATAAGCTTAGTCAATCAAACAATTTTGATATAAAGTGTTTAAATCCATTTAAATTTATTACATGATAACTAGTTTGTAAACTTTTATAAACGTGCGAGTTGCTTTAATGTTTCGCACGTGCTGTAGATATTGTCAGTTTGTTAAGTGTATGTACACACTTTGTTTTGTAAAATACACAATCTTATTCCTTAAATAATTGTTTTATTTATAACAAT
Organism: Mercenaria mercenaria; assembly: GCF_021730395.1. Classification (NCBI taxonomy): domain Eukaryota; kingdom Metazoa; phylum Mollusca; class Bivalvia; order Venerida; family Veneridae; genus Mercenaria; species Mercenaria mercenaria. The sequence goes on from NC_069364.1 coordinate 2,009,704, forward strand.
ACTAAATTCCACCTTATTTAAAGGAATGATGTGTCATTTTTCGAGCTTATAGCAAATTTGCTGACTTAAGATCTTACTCATACAATGCAGCGAATTCCAGACGGATGGAATATCTGTTAACTTCGAAATCAATCTGACTAAAGTACATCTCATATTACGCTACGCATAGGATCTGACAACGAGCTATTGATGGCCTCGTTCTGACAACCCTTCCGCTAGCCAATCAAAAGCTAACTTACAACATTCTGCAAGCTTTAAAAAGCCGTGGTTTTTGATATCAACAATTTTTATGTCGAAAAATGTCAGATAGCCGGTTAGCTCAGTCGGTAGGGCACTTGCGCTGTAAGCGGGAGGTCCCGGGTTCGAGCCCTGGATTAACTGCAAATTTTTCTTAAACTAGAGTGACATTCGAACAAGTTGTCTGATTGGTTCAAACAAAAATAGATTTGCGAAAATAAAAATAGCAATATTGGAAATCCAAAATATACAGAAGACGAATGTGAATGGGTCGTTCTCAGATCTTCGTTTAGAAGATCAAGTACTTTAGTCAGATTGCTTCGAAATATCCAATAGTATAAAGCAAAAACAACAAAACTAGCACACACATGCACAAAAGCTTCATGTTTTGTATTAGGGCACTTCTTTTTGTTGTCAACACTTTAAGGTATAAAGTTGGAACTCGCCAAAGATTAACATGTTATAGTTTATATAGTTAGAATGTTAAATATCTGATAAAATTCTTCCATATTTACCTTTTTACAAAAAGATATCTTTTTATGGTATGAATAAGTAGTGAAAAGTAAGTTTGTGGATTTGATATCATATGTAATGAGAAAACTATGTGGCATGAAATTACACCATTAAAACCATCTGGCAAAAAAAAAAAACACAATTCCCGCCATCCATTAAATGATACGATCTTCGCCATCTAACAATTTACACCGTCCCCGACATAGTATAACTTCCAAATGACACCATCTCAGCCATCTATGAAAAAACACCTGACATTTTGCGCCGCAGATCTTACAAATTACACCGCCTAACATTCTACACAATACGCTTCCCTCCGAATTACAAATTTAACCACCGCCAATCTTACGTTACACCACCCAGTCTCTCCCGTAATTTTACAAATTACGTCTCGCGTCATTTTACAAATTACACCGCCTTAATCTTACAGTTTTAGAAAGTTAAGCTGTAGGGACAGATACGTTGACAGAATTTTGATTATAGAAATCCAATTGCAGTCTATTAATACGATGCTTCTGTGCGGCAAACAGAATTATACGGTTCGATTTATTTTCAATAATGTATAATCTATGTTCTATTGCGGATAAGTATGGACCATTTGACATTGAAAACACACTTTGCACACTGTGGTATTACAAAGTATTCAACTATAAGTAATGTATCAAAAACATAATATGAAATATTCGACGTTTATGACAAGCTTTAATCCGATATTAATTTAAATGTCTATGAACCTACACAGCAGGTCACATTCAAGGACAAAAGAGCTAACTGTGATCAAATGTGTTCCTACCTAAATACGCAGAAGATTCCTAGGAAAGTAGTTCCATCCTTTGCTCAACCAGACGCACCGCGATGGTTAGAATAAAGATTTTGCTAGATGGATTGAATGGTGTAATTTGCCAAATGGTTATAATGGTGTTATTTGCCAAATGGTTTTAATAGTGTAGTATGCCAGCCAGATGGTTTTAATGGTGTAGTATGCCAGCCAGATGGTTTTAATGGTGTAGTATGCCAGATGGTTTTAATGGTGTAGTATGCCAGCCAGATGGTTTTAATGGTGTAGTATGCCAGATGGTTTTAATGGTGTAGTATGCCAGCCAGATGGTTTTAATGGTGTAGTATGCCAGATGGTTTTAATGGTGTAGTATGCCAGCCAGATGGTTTCAATGGTGTAGTATGCCAGATGGTTTTAATGGTGTAATTTGCCAGATGGTTTTAATGGTGTTATTTGCCAAATGGTTTTAATAGTGTAGTATGCCAGCCAGATGGTTTTAATGGTGTAGTATGCCAGCCAGATGGTTTTAATAGTGTAGTATGCCAGCCAGATGGTTTTAATGGTGTAGTATGCCAGCCAGATGGTTTTAATGGTGTAGTATGCCAGATGGTTTTAATGGTGTAGTATGCCAGCCAGATGGTTTCAATGGTGTAGTACGCCAGATGGTTTTAATGGTGTAATTTGCCAGATGGTTTTAATGGTGTTATTTACCAAATGGTTTTAATAGTGTAGTATGCCAGCCAGATGGTTTTAATGGTGTAGTATGCCAGCCAGATGGTTTTAATGGTGTAGTATGCCAGATGGTTTTAATGGTGTAGTATGCCAGCCAGATGGTTTTAATGGTGTAGTATGCCAGCCAGATGGTTTTAATAGTGTAGTATGCCAGCCAGATGGTTTTAATGGTGTAGTATGCCAGATGGTTTTAATGGTGTTATTTGCCAAATGGTTTTAATGGTGTAGTATGCCAGATGATTTTAATGGTATGATTTGCCAGAAATTTGTCAGATGATTTGTAAGATGGCAGGTTTGGTGTAATTTGTAAGATAGCGAAGTTGGTATAATTTGTAAGCTGGCAGGGTTGGTGTTATTTGCAAGTTGGCGGGTTGGTGTATTTTGTTAGATGGCGGGGATGGCGTAATTTATAATACGGCAAGGTTGGTGTAATTTGAAAGATGGCGATGGTGTTGTAATTTGTAAGATGGCGCGATTGGCGTAGTTTGTAAGATTCTGTAGCTGGTGTAATCTGCAAGATGGCAAGGTTTGTGCAATTTGTAAGATGACAGGGATTGTGTAATTCTTACGATGGTAGAGATGGAATATTTTCTAAGATGGTGGGGTTGGTGCAATTTGTAAGATTGTGGGATTGGTGTAATTTGTAAGACGGCGAGGTTGATGTAATTTATAAGATTGTGGAGTTGGTGGAATTTGTAAGATATGGGAAATGGTTTGGTTTTCAAGATGGCGGGAATAGTTTAATTTGCAGGATGGTATCATCTGAATGTTCAGCTATGATTTTACAATTTATACAGACAGTTTTCGCAATGTATTTAACTGTAAGAAAAAATAAATATGGTCAAGTTTAATCTGAACGTTAATAATAATAATATTATTATTATTATTATTATTATTATTTTTATTACTAATATGTATTTGAAGTATGACTTCAAGTCAATAAAACTTAATATTAATGAAAAACTTACTGCATAACATCTTGTCTTAAATTCCTGTCTGTCTGTTTGACCGTCTGTCTGATTAGATTTTTTAAACCCCAACATAAAAAGAAGCAAGTTCCACAATCCCGGATATCGAATTAACGAATAATTAATAGAAACAATTCCACTGAATAAATGGATACTTTAGCACTGGATACCTCTACTCCGTTCGCGAAAACAAAATGATAGCCAAATAAATATTTATAACAGATATCGTTTTGGTGGAAAAGGTTTAACTTTCATTGACGATAAGCTATTGATATATACAATCAAAATCGATTCATTCATTTGCTATCCAAACTGTGTGATAACCATCAATTATAGAAATATATGGACCATATACCTACCGCGGAAAGATTATAATACAAATTCAACCTTGTGGATATTATCATTTTGCACTTGATATATTTTACCTACTTAATGGTAACTTTTAAAACATGGTTTATAAAAGAATGTATGCAAATTTGAAATATGAATGTTATGTCAGAACCATGATTAGGTTTACATTTCACAAATGTATATCAAAGCAATATTCAAATTGAATTCATGTAAACCCCTCACTCTGAACTTAGACATTAACGCCGGAGTAAACGGTAGTATATACAGGTTCTGATGTGATTCCAACATTATCTAATTCATACATACATTTAAGTTACAACACAGACCTGTCTACAAGAGACATTAGGTTATGTCTTTATAGCATTTTATTCTGGAAAATAATGCATCTTTTCACCTAAAGTCAAATGTATTAATTTAAGCGTGAAATAAAAATATCATTTTTTTGTTATGTGGTAACCAGGGTATACCCATTAGGTTTAATTGACAATTAAAAATACAAGTGCCGTCTACTGAGACGCAGACAATGTCTTTTCCACCATGCGCAGAATGTCCTGGGTTTAAAGGAATGAAACAGTCGTAGATGTATGGTGCCCAGTTTATGATCTAAGTAAGTCTGCAGTGATACCACTGCTTACAAAAATTACTGTTGTTATACGACCATTGACGTCCACAGTAAAATACTGACGACATTCGGAAATAGTTCGCTGACACTGGAGAGATACGATATATCTGTAAGGAAAGACTACATGTATATTGGGTCACAGGAGGAAGGGCAGTACCCACTGTGGATTATGCGGAAGAATACATTCACAGCAAGCTATGTCAGATCAAACAGACTGATATCATAAGAGTTTACCGAGATAGACTCACTATGCCAACAGCAAATGAGAATGACACGCCGAAATATATGCAAGACCCAAAGGGGAAAAATATACCAGTCTATGACGGCGTTTGGGTGTGAATAAGAGTAGAAACAACGCACAGATGTATTCTTTTGTGTAGACGGCGGAGTTCGACAGCCAGGCCCACCAAAAAAAAAAAAAAAAGACCTGGTGACCTCTTTGGCATTGAAGCAGCATAGGCCATTTCTATGTCCACGACAGATGAAAGAACCTTTGGAACTACGGTCCTTCCACTCGAATTCAGCACAAACTGACCGTAATGCTACTACTAAAAACAATGCATCTCAGAAAGCCGGCGGATCAAGGTGGCACTTAAACAAATGAGCTAAACTACCAACACATTTTATTTTTATGTAGCAGTAAATGATTCATTTTTCCATTTACATGTGTGAATTTATTTACATTCTCATTATATCTTGTATAAGTTCACTTTAATTTCAATAACAATAACGTATCGGTAATATTTATTCAAAGGAATTCAATCTAGTTCAGGTAAATATAATCCGTTTAGTTCAGGTAAATATAATCCATTTAGTTCAGTTAAATATAATCCGTTTAACACTTCTGACTTACCTGATTATGAATCTTATGAAAATAATCAAAACGTGTGTGATAATACCTGTTTTCCTAAAAGGTTTTTGTGTATCATAAACGGATACATTAATTATCACCGTAAAGTATAAAGATCCATGATGATTTTTTTATATGTGTTTTACGGCGCACCAGCACAGTACAGGTTATATGGCACAAAACAGAATTAAAGAGTTGGTTTCACATCCCAATGAGGTATAGAATTAAAACTTTTGTTTCTGCTGGAATTACAAAATTAGAGCAAATTAAAGAGTTCAATCCCTATTGATCATTCAAGGGTAAGATAGTGGTGCCAAATATTTTCATTTTTAGCAAGATCCTCCCGTCCCCACGAAACACATGGGCCATAAGGAGTCATTTACAGAAAATATAATATATACAACAAAGCATTATATACTACTAATGTGGCTATTAAACGTTTACTGAAATTCCAGGCATGTTTCGGCATAAAATGGTTATGACATTTAAAAATTCATTTTGTAAGAATAAAATTACGTTGATGCATGGGATTTAAATCGTCCAGCCGTTATTAAACAGAACTTGATAAGTGAATATGACTTTTTTGCTCAATGCCTTAAAGGTTTAAATTTATCTTATTTTATCCCATCTTTTTATATATCCATTCGTTTCATGTATGAAAGTGGAATATCTGTTGAATTGTGAGTGTGTCTAAAACATTTTCTTTACATTGCGTTATTTCGTATATATTATTACGCGACAGATACATTTGATACGGAATTATCAATTGTACTGTTCCATGAACCGAAGAATAAGAAATTCAATGAATTCAGCGAAAATTGACAATAATGATGCTATTAGATCCTATATAAAAAGATTTATGACAGGTAAAAATCGACTTGCTATAAATGGAAATAAAATTACACTATCAAAGATGATGCGTTAAGAATAATCATCTGTCTGTCAACTTCATAAGAGAAGTTCTTTAACCTGGAGAATGTAAGGTAACTGTACCATTATCTGTTGATTATACAAGAATGATAGGTTTCGTACTACTAATTAGTCAGATGAATTTCAACATCGCGAAAAAAGGTGAAAGTTTTACAGTTATTGCTCTGGCAACTTTATTTAACACTGTTTGAGATACATAACACAGTTTCTAACAAGGTATTAAAGACTAGACTAGTATCTTTATTCTTGACGAAATCCACACAATATTAATTTTGTCCGTTTCATGACGTATTCATTTTCAGAGCGCCGCTTCGACGTTTGGGGCTGTGACGTACTAATAGTGATGTAAAAGCAGTGATATTATCGCGTAATAACGTAACATTTTCAGTCTTCTTTGTTCAATAGGAAAACAAGCTGGGTCTTGTTAGAGTTTTTAATTGATGTAATTATATCTAAGATTCTAAGATTCATGGTCAATTAAAAGTCTTTGACACGTAAAAGAAAAAGAACCAGACATGTCGTTGTTAGAATATACAAAATAGAATTGTCCGTTGTTTACAAAATACAAAGTGAAAATAGATTCCCTAGACACAGAATCAACTCTTTTATTATCAGTATGTATGCTTCATCACTTAGATTCACAGTCTATTAATGCCATTTTGTTCTGTATACCACGATTGCAGATGGCTTGGGCTGTCTGGGAACTACAACACTACAGGTTAATTGCTTTACTCGAAGTGAACTTTTCTTTCAAAACAAAAATGGTATAATAACATCTATTTCATTAATACTGCTACTATCTATTACATTAATACTGATACTTGATTAAAAAATATGAAAACGATATTTTACATTTTAGACATAAGTATTGAGATGTTATGTTATGACGGTGTGCGTGACGTTGAGACGGTAAAATGGATAGATATTGGTTCACAGCGTAAAACGTTTTTGTAAGACATTAACTTAGATCAAAATAAGTACACAGGTACGGTAGGATTGTAAAGTCACACTCAAAGAACGTAGCCCCCTCCATACAAAACCCACAACAGAACATCGTTATGATCGTAGACTGATTTTTATAGTGCTCAATGTCCATTTTTATGGATTTTGAGGTTTATGCATCATCACGTAATTCCACTCTCATGTAAAGAAGATGAACGATTTACCGGCTGATACAACCCGAACCATGCCTGTTTATTTAGGACTAAACTTTAATACCTGTCTCTTCAATTTTAGTTGTCATACCCATGTTTCTAATAGCCTTTTTTATAAATCCGTGTATGAAGTCAAATATTTGTTAATATTATATGATTTTCATGTTGAGAGATTGTTTGATAACACCTGGTAACCTGGTAATACACCTCAGGTTTAGTTGACAGTAAAAGGATCAATTGAAAGTACGTCTTAAGATATGTTTGTTATTATCAGTAATAGGAAGTTCATGCGATTAGTAAAGCTCTAATAATGTGTGACGGTTCTAGCTTTAACAGCATTGAGGTAACCATATCTCCGCGATTAATGACATTTCTATTGCGAGATAGTATTTAAAGTGACATTCTGTCGTTATGTTATCATAACCGTTTTCGTTTCTATGCCAGTGTGCACTAATCATTAAAATACCTCATTTATTAAGTCGTGGAACAAAACTTGACATTTCTCAAAATAAGGTCCTTTGAAAGTACGCAACGCAGCCAAACAAATCAAGTACATACGCAGTTTGATTGAGTCTGTTCAAAAAAGGTAAATATAATAAGCATAGAATGCAACCGAACAAAAATATATCAGACTCATCTCATATCTTGTCGAAACTATCTAATGTTAAATATTTCTCATCCGTTAAATTTAATTACAGATATTCCATCTAACTGGGGCAATTATCATATTTTAGATATCCCATATTTTGTCATAATAACAGACATAATGTTGATTCATTCAAAAGATTTTCTTTATGCGATCTTTTATTAACGCAAAATTGAAGTTTAATACAATTTTAATGGCTATGTTTATATAGATCTTCAAATTTGATAATATAGTATATATAATAGATAAAGAGAAAATAGAAGTTACTGCGCCATATATACGCTCAAAATAAATATCTGGCTTTTATTCCAAAACGTAAAAAGGTTTATGAAAAGTACAAGTGATTTTATGATAAATTGAAAATTAGAAATAAAATTGCACTGCAAAATTCAATGATTATGTATTAAACATTAATCGGTCTAATAAAGTATTTAGTCTGTCAACGCTATAGAAAAAAAAGTATTTGAGCAAAAGTTAATTAAACTTAAATGCTAAGGGTTATGTCCCCAGGTTTGAGAACGTACTGATGTCGGTGTCATATTGTATAAATTACAATTATTAGCGTCAGACTGCTTTCAAAACTTTGTCAAAGAAATATTACATTTCGATCAATTGCCAATCAATAGAAGTAATCACGAATAAAGGCATCTTCTTAAAATACTTTTATACATTAATTGATACAGAATAAAAATGAGTCATGGTTATCAATAACGAACGAATCATTTTGCGATATATCCGTTCTTACTACAAAACTGGCAAGTTTCATGTGAGGGACCGCAGAAAGATGGCTATATTACATAGGTGACCGTCCGTATGCGATATTTCCAGGTCTTCGTCCGCCTCTAGGATGTAGGTGACCGTCCGTATGCGATGTTTCCAGGTCTTCGTCCGCCTCTAAGATGTAAGCTCAACTGCGCTAAGATGCTCATGTGGCTGTCACATTTTGTTACGAACATAAAGTACATCAATTTTTTGTTTAATCTTCTTTCGCTAATTATTATTATCATTAATCATTATTACTATTCTTATTATTATCAGAATAGTTTAATCTATTTAGCAGGAAGTATTATTAAATCTGTTGTTTTCATTACCTCCCTTTATACCACTGATATCGTATAAGATCACGTGCAGTGTGGTGCTTTTCAAACCATGTCATTATGTATAACCTCTATTTGGACAGCTTATTTATCTGCTTTTAATATAAAATTAAAAGTTTTATGAGACTTTAACACTGAATAAATATTTTTGAATACTGTTGTAAATGTGCTATGATCAATTAGGAAAATATGTTAGATAACGATATTACAATATGAAAACCCCTTTACAAAAATTAAAAAGGCTGACTTGTTATCTTTCGCCTAGATTGCCTTGTAATGCAAATAAATGTAAATAGGTCTAAAAATTTTGATGATTAAGCTAGATTTCAATTTTAAAGACATTAGCCATGAATGTTCAAATGAACAAGTTACCAAATTTCCGAATGTCATCGCGTTTTTTTATCTCCGAAGTTTTCATACTGGTAAATGAATTATATGTGCAGTCATCATACTTCGTCTACCTTGCTAAACGTGAGAAATCCTTTAATGTTTCGCACGTGCACTTGATGTTATTGGTTTGAAATGTGTATATACGCAATGTGTTGATTTATAACAATGACTGAAGTAACCGTTTATTCGATAAGTCTGTGATAGGTCTGTGCCATAAGAAGTATGTGTACTTTACAGCCTGTTTGATACATTTGCATCTGAATTTAGTATATAAAATTAAAAGTTAGGGTAGATTTCTCGGAAGCACAGAACACCCCAAACACAGCTATTGAGCCATGTATCGCAAAGAAGGCAAACAGTGACGGAAAAATGTAGCAGATGGGTTGCTTCAAAAATCCAACAACAACTACAAAAATGGGTAAGTGTAAGGGTGTTGGAGAAAGTTGAAAAAAAACAAGGATGAATGTTAAACAGGGAAAGTAAAGCTCCAAAAACACAGTCTCTCTACACCGCTGTTGCAAATCGATGTTTATCCTTTCTTTTTGTTGGGGAGGAGGGGTGGGGGTGGGGGGAGGGGATACGAATATAAAAGGAAATTGCAACATGTCAAGAACATGGCACCTCGTGTTATATAGGATGTCCCGGCACAATCGCATCACACCCGTATTGAAGTAGTCTGGTTAGAAGCGTAAGATCACAAGACACCTTCATTGGTTGTACCGAAGACTAAAACCGTGATGTGTGGTAAGATCGGGGAAGCTATTCCGCTTAAACTCAATTTGTTGTATACTGAATGATACCATTTTTAGATTTTGCCGTATTTTAAATGTCTGTCGTTAATACGCATATGGGAAACAACTGTCAATTCAATATATTGCTTTTGGAATACAAGCCGTATGTTGTACATACCTTTTACAGAAATAAAATAAAATATAATACTGTATTGTACTTATCATGACTTACTTTAACTATTCTTTTCTGAAAATATAGTTATTACAACTTCCTCTATAAGAAAACAGAATAATTGACATAGCAGCAATTTTCGAAACAAAGCAAACATAAAAGGAAAAATCTCCGGATTTTCTAATTAACGTGTAATTAATAATAAAAACATTTCCACTGAATAAGTCAGTACTTTGATACTGAATAAAGTAACCTATTGGTAAATAGCGCACGGAAAATTGATTGCTAATATAAACATTATATAGTTAACGAACCTATGACATGTTTCTGGCGGCAAGTATTGAAACATAAAATCAAAATCTGTTCATTCTATTTACTGTATCAAGACAAATTATAGAAAATATAGTCAATATTACTATCGAATAAAGGTACAGCAAATAGATATGTTAAAACTCGTATAATATAAACAAATAAGTTCAGGAAAATGGCGTACCTTATGTGGTTTTAGCACGACTAAACCTATATTTGCACGAAGGCGCAACACGAGCTCGTATATAGAGTGCTAGTTACCACGTTAAATACACCGTTGCCATTTGATAAATTGTTTATTATATACGTGTGCTCCTTAAATTAATTTGAATAATTTAACTGAGTAAAATGACGTCACAAATGACGCCATCCCCGCAGTTAGACGATTTTAAACAGTTCTCTAAACGGGTAAATTTCTTTAATCAGTCACACGTTCAGTAAATAGTATAAGTGCCCTACGTGTTTAGATACACACTACGTTAAGTAGGGAGCCTCCGTGACCGAGTGGTTACGGTCGCTGACTTAAGATCACTTGCCCCTCACCGATGTGGGTTCGAGACTCACTCGGGGCGTTGAATTCTTCATGTGAGGTAGCATCCAGCTGCCTTACAGAAGATCGGTGGTTCTATCCGGGTAAAATAATGTTTGGATATAAGAATATCGGTTATTTGGCAATGAAAATGTTAAATTCAAAGTTAAATATGAAAGCGTTACAACTGGGTCAATGTATTTTGTAATTAAATCGTAATTATTTGTATTCTGTTACATGGCCATTGTTAAAAATAATCGTTACACAAATATTTACATGTTTTAAAGCTTTATCATACAAACTGTCGGCATATATGTTTGCAACTTTGTCAAGGACCTAAATGCCCGCACTCTGAACTTCGCCAGGTCCTTTTATCTAAAACAAGAACAAAAACCCTATAGAAGCTATAAGTTTTCATTTATGATATTCTCAAGAGACTTGTTAAAATGTATCTTAATATATGGGAACAACGACATTACATATTGTATATTAACACAGAAGAAAGGTATTTTGAAAGAAGCATATTAAACTATGTTAATGACTATATGTAGTTTACCCACTCAAACTATGTAAAGTCAACTAATTACATACTGTATCTTCTTGGTAATATATTTCTATTGAAAAACAAAAATTGCAAGAATTTTTCCTTTTACGTTAGCATCTCGTTATGCTTTGGGGTTCTAATTAAGCTGTTATTGATAGAACAATTACATTGAACACGAATACGTTTATATGTTTGCACTGAATAGCTCTACTCTTTATTAAATGAAGATTATTTGTGTGCAGCACATGGACAATTGATAGTCAAATGAATATTTTATAACAAATTGCGCTCTTCAGAAACATTTTGGTGGCAAACAGACATTGATACAGACAGTAATCAAAAGTCGATTAATTCTACTTACATGAAAACAAACGTTGTTACCACCGATTAAAAAGTGCACCTGTTCAATTTGAAACTAATCTCCATTCACATATACAAAACATGCATATAACAGTTCGAGCAGTATTATATATAATTTACATCAATTTTAAGCTATCAGCTGTTTCCAAACAAGCTAAAACCAACAGAAATACTACCTTCCAAAAACGCAGCAACCCCAAAAGTGTATGTATGAATGTGTAGACGATAAAGTAAATCATACTGACAACAAGGCCAAACCAGAAATATAAAGGTGCATAGTGGAATACTGCCTTAAAATGGAAATGGAAAGAAAACACTACTGGGGAGCTTAAACCGCTTAACCGCGCGCAAATCCTCGTTCTAATTTCCCTCCATTATCTAAAGTTGGAGCACTGTGTAAAAGTTATCTACGCAAGGTGAATCCTTTACCCACGCCAATGAAACAAAAAGGCACGATATGCTCGTGTAGAAGTATTTAAACGAAAACATAAAGAATCATATACACAGGTGCTCAATGCTCTTGCAGAAAGCATGGCAGCAACAGATATTTACTTGATTGCGGTTTGAGTTTCATTCTCATGAAATAATAAGAAGATACTTAGAAGAACAGAAATTTGGAAATAAATGCTATTGATACCTGTTGGCCTTCTTCACAATATCGCGGTTTCAGCACGCAATTATTTATTCAACAAAAATACTACACAATAAATTCATCAGATATAGATTCCTATTTACCATTTCCTTCCTTTATATGTTGTTTTAACCATAGATATTTTAAAGTGTAGCTTCCGTGATTGCTACGTGAGGCAGGTATTAAAGTGCCCGGATAATAATAGATATAGTTTAGACATATTTGATACAAGACTTAATTTACAATTGCTTCTTTGTCTCACCTGTATTTACACAAGGACCTTCTTTCAAACATTTATGCATCTACACGTAATTCTACTCAAATGAATGAGCCGAACCTTGTCTGTTTATTTAGAAATAAACTCTTCAATTTGAGGCGCTATACTTAAGTTTTTGATAGCCGTTTTAATAGCTTTGTCTAAAGTTAAATATTTACTGGTGATAAAATCAATTTCATTTTGACAGGATGTTTGCTGAGATTAGGTAATCATGTAATATATGTTAGGTATTGAAGACGATCAAAAGATAGTTTCAAAATATATGTTAGGTTCATTAGTTATCATGAATTCATAAATGAGCCACACAATGAGAAAACTAACATAGTGCATTTGCGACCAGCATGGATCCATACCAGGCTGCGCATCCGCGCAGTCTGGTCAGGATCCATGCTGTTCGCTAACGGTTTCTCTAACTGCAATAGGTTTTGAAAGTGAACAGCATGGATTCTGACCAGACTGCGCGGATGCGCAGACTGGTATGGATCCATGCTGGTCGCAAATTCAATTCACTTTGTTGGTTTTCTTATGGTGCGACTCAAATGCGACGACCCTAGTGTTAACGGTCTTTAGATATATGAGACGTTATGTTGGAAATGACAGTTTAGTTCATTTTCATTGTACATTAACTTGCCTGTGTTGATATTGACTATGTGTAGTTCAAATCCACAAAATACAATAATTACATTGGTGAATACTTCTTTTGGTATATGGACACAAAATATTAAGGAAATTTACACAGTGATCTGTTTTAGACTATCACAGGAGTACAGAGGACTAGCCCCGTGTTTGTATTGAATTTTGCATGGTCAGAATACATTTTTAAGATATTTCCACCAATAATGGTACTAATCATATCCAATAGTGTACATTTTATAATAAAATAGAAACAGTGTCTGTTATCATTGCGGTGTATTCAAAAACTTTCCCTTTTATCACATTGTAAACGGAACTTTTATTTACTACAAATTTAAATATTTTCATATAATTCATAGAGTCAAAATAACGTATTCAGATTCGTGCACAAAAGAAAAAAAATACAAGAAAACAGAAAAAAAACTACTAAACGTGTGAATAGATAATAACAAAGGGGTCCGGCACATGAGAGGATTAAGTTTAATGACTTATTTTTGAGTCCTAGAGCCATAATTATGAAAAAATTCATACTAATATAACTACTCCCTAGACAAGGGTTTTTACCCCGCAGAAGCTATGTTTTCAACTACTTTCTTTACATGGCCATGAAAAAAATATTATCAGATATTTTCCCATTCAAACATTGCATTCAGTTATTCAAATGAATCAACTTTTAATATTACCTCAACATATTTTCATATATCTATCTGTTTTTCGACAATTCGACATCGTACCGAACAAAACACAGAGCGAATGCGAAGTCTATATAGTAGATATAGTAGTTATATTAGTATGATTTTTTTCATAATTATGGCTCTAGGACTCAAAAATAAGTCATTAAACTTAATCCTCTCATGTGCCGGACCCCTTTGAATAGGATGGTAAACGAAAACTTGAGTTACGATAGTAAAATTCGGTTTCAGCATTTATGTAGACAGATGTACATATTCAAGTAAATTCAAGAAGAAAACTCCTAAATGTTAAATAAACTAGAGCGAGCATAAGAGCAATGACCCAAAATGAGAAATAAACTAAATATGCCGATTAGTCAAACAGAATAGATGTTTTACGACGCTATTGGTTGTCCTGTTATTTTACCGGATGTTAAATATGCCGATTAGTCACACAGATTAGATGAATTTACGACGCTATTGGTTGCCCTGTTGTTTAACCGGATGTTTTGATTTTTCGCACATGCGCTTGCCTTTATCAGTTTAATACTCATAGTCATTGATTAAGTGCATGCACACTTTTTCACGGCTTAGTCTTACTCTTGGCTAGCCTTTGTTTTTAAATTTAACTAAAAGACAAAAAATTTCAATATAGTTTGCTTCAATGTATTGTAATCTGTTTACGCTATACTTTATCAAAATTATTTCTCTTGTAAACTTTCATTATAACTATACTTTATTGAAATTATAACTTTTGGGGAGTTTCGATACAGGTTATATTTGATGAAATCCCAAATTATCGGAACATTTTTTTTTATACAAGAGTTGTAAATATTGCTTCAGATATTTTATAACGTTATTTTTTCAATATCATATATCTCTGCTTTTTATGAGGAGACGAAAAAAGATATAAACATATATGTAGATACAGTAAATTCATACACCAAGATATCTTTTAACAATGAAGACAGCTCTTCAGTACGGTGCCCGTAAAGTAACATGTGCAACTTTTTTTATTTCGTTTTTACGGGCTCCGTACTGAATAGACGACTTTGAATTATTATTATTATTATTATTATTATTATTATTATTATTATACCAGATTTATATAGCGCCCTTTTCATGATAAACATGTTCAAAGGCGCTTTACATATAGCAAACGCAACCAGGGCGCAAATTCATCCCCTACTAGTACAGATACAGATCGATCTGACCAGAGGGGCAGAGTGAGATAAAGCCCCCCAGAACAGACAGAGAGAAATCCTTTGCCCGGCTAACTTAGCCTAGCTCTTTGCGAATAGACAGTCTGGTTCTTTAACGTGACCGGTGTAAAGCACTGATAAACGCGAAGCCATATTTCCTGGGAAGAATCAGTGCAGGCCTCTCTAAGTTGGGTGGGAGAGACTCAAGAGCATCTCAGAAATTTCCAGCGCTGGACCGGGATTCGAACCCTGGACCTCTGGATTGACAGTCAAGCGTGTTACCACTAGACCACCGGCCCACCCTTATTATTATCCCTAATATACAGCTTACGATAACGGTAGTTTTACTGAAAGAGTTGATTAATAATATATTTATTACATTCACTGTTCAATTTGAAAATCTGTTTAACTGAGAAATTACGGTGCCCCTAAAGTGACATGTTACACACTTTTTTTCCGATTAGGTAATGTGAGACTTTTGTTATTTCGTTTAAACGAAATAAGTTATTTCCTCATATTACCTAATTGGAAAAAAGTGTGTAACATGTCACTTTAGGGGCACCGTAAGAAATACACATTCCGAATGTTCTGTTTTATAACGAGACTATACATGATAGTAGTTAAATAAAACTGAAAAGCAATGACATACAATACGTATTCTGAATAATATTCGTTTGTCGTAAATTACAAAAAAAGTAGTACCAGTAAGAGCCTTTCAGTGCATATTTGTTACCATGTTATCACTGGCATCTGATGTTTGTACCCGCGAGAAAACAGCTGAACTTACTGAGATTAAATTCGGAAATTTGGGGTAGATTTATTTATTTTAAGATATAATTAGCTATTGACCCTGTACCTTTAATCCCAAACAAGCTTAGTCAATCAAACAAGTTAAACTTTCCCACTTACATTTATTAAATAAATGATAGCTATTGCATTACGGGCTTTGTGGATGTATTTATTACATTGGTTTGCGAAATACAAATATGCACTGCGTCAAGTAAAATACATAACAGCATTTAGCAAGAACATTTGAAGTAGTTATATTCAAACAAAACGATTTATAATTTGTAAAAGGCAAGGTTTTACGATATACATACTTCCAGGCCTGTTTGATTTGCTCAACTCCTCGGTATGTCTACATTCCTGTATAGACTGAAGTATCTGCTTTCTCACATCGAAAAAAATAATTTGGGTCTGTTAAATTTCCATCTTATAAACTTAAGTGTTTAACAAATAAATAAGCGTCCTCACAAATGTTTTTGCAGGATAAGAATTCTTTTTTTAATTTATTTATTTGCGAACAACTAGAAATGATGTTGATGTTTTCATATACAGTATATGACTTTACGACAAATGTAGTAATCTAGACAACAATGAAAATTGCGTAAGAAGGTAACGAAAGAAGTAAAGAAAAAATTTAACTATAAAAATGTTTCGTCCTATCATAGCAGCATATTTCAACCAAATTACATAAATATAATAAGTATCCTTCCATTTTGAGTCATGTACTTCAAGACAAATCACATGTAATAACTACACATTAATACACAACAACTGGATGATGGTAGTATAGGCGGAATACAAGCACTGATATCTTTAATCTAATTCTTTTAAACGTTGTTTCAATAAACAACTTCCATGTTTCACGAATAGGGAGCTCGATTTTATATCAGAAGTCTGCAAAGTAGCCCTGATAATAAATATAAGGTTGAACATTGTTAAAAGTAGATTACACCAGATTTATATAGCGCCTTTTTCATGATAAACACGTACAAGCGCAAAGACAGCCACTCAGGGCGCCAAATTCATCCTATACTAGGACAGACACGGAACAATCTGACCAGAGGGACAGAGTGAGACAAAGCCCCACAGAACAGAGAGAGAGAAGACCTTTTAGATACAGCGGACTTAGCCTACCTCTTTGCGAATAGACAATCTTGTTAACGTGCGCAGTGTTTAGCACCGATACACGCGGAGCCGTGTTTCCTATGAAGAAGCATCTCATTACCAGAGCATAGACCGGGTTTCGAACCCCGGACCTCTGGATTGACAATCAAGCGTGTTACCACTACACCACCGGGCCACATAAAATAATTTATTTCATATTGTTATGTGAACAGGTAGTGTACGCTTTTTGTCAGTCAAAATACTCATGTATATGTATGAAATTATGTATAGATAACAAAATATATTTCAACTGTGCATGAAATGTTTTTTCTTCAAGTTCTTGCGCGTTAAAGTAATTAATTCTTTTATATTTGGAACAGGAGCAAGAGAATAGCCTTCCAAAGATAACCAACAGGAGGATACAAAGAGCTTTCCACAGATAACCATAACTAACAGGAGGATACAAAGAGCTTTCCACAGATAACCATAACTAACAAGAGGATACAAAGAGCTTTCCATAGATAACCATAACTTAAAGGACACAGAGAGCTTTCCATTAGAAAATAAAATTTTATTATGATAAATATATCTTTTAACTTACGGCATGTAGTGTATATATTCCGTTTAGAAAATCCAGTCATATCTATTTCAATGTAGGTTACACCATCAAGTTTCCTAACAAACCCAGCTTCATTAATAAAACAGTACCATTTAATATAAAGTCAATACAGCACTGACTGCATAAACAGCGTTTTGTAAATGATAGATATCGGTATACAGAACACGGAAAATTGACATCAAGTATAAATATTTTCTACAGATAGTGACAAAGTTTTAACTTTCAAAAGAAGATAAAATATCGGTATATAAAATCAAAATCGATTGTTAAAACATTATGATAAGAATTAACCCGATACACATACGAACAATTATATCTAACGTGAACACCACACAAAAAAATATGCTTAATGGATATTATCATTTGTACCTTTGATATCGTTCCAAAGTTACAAAACAGAAAAGAAAACATTAAGATTGGTTTCAACTTAACATTTAATACGTAATTCTTCAATCTACATTAAACTTTACTAAGACTGACAGAGTTAATAGTTAATCGTGTACCAATTCGGTTTTATATCTTGCCTTATTTATATTTATGTAAATTAGTTTACGAGTTTGGAAGAGAAAAATCGATAAAACTAAAGCTGAACGTTTAACTGACTTAAAGGTCCATTACTAAGAGAAAGTGAGTTGGCATTTTTTTTTCATAACCAGTGCATAGACTTCTGCAAGACACTAAATAATGAAGACTGGCAGGTCAAAATTTACAGAAGGTCTTTGGAACTCAAAGAAATGTATGTGTATTATGTTGAAATTTCAATGAATCGACAGAATGACCCCCCAGGTCTTTTTAACTTTCTTCATACTTCATAGAAAAATAATTGTACATATACTGCGGTTTATTTCGAATTTCTACATACCAACTTTCATTTTCCAATAAAATAAAATAGTTTCTGTGCTTTTTAAAAGAAATTAAAATGTTCACTTTCCTTAGTATTGGACCTTTAAGGTTCAGTCTTAGATACAGGGCGAGGCGCTCCAGTTTGCACATACATATGACTTTAGGTTGAATGTGTCGTCCACCAGTTTAGATCTAATAGTTGGCTGGTAGTGAAATCAAATTTCTTTTGACAGATTTTTTGATCATATTCCATAACCAAGTAAGAATAATCTGCGTGTTGATCAATTATTTGGTGTTTAAAATGACATAGGTTTTGATGAATTGCGATGACTTTCGACCTTGAAAAGATTTAGCATGATAAGTGGCTCCGTATATGCACCAAAATAAAAAGGATTTACTTTTAAAAGCATTATATGATATATTTGTAATAAGCCGTGCTTGAGAACTTATATGCTTTACTTTTTTCATTTTGATATATATGTCGTCGGTCCGTAGTTTATGCTATCAACTGATGTATAGGATACACTATAACTTTTGCTCGGCTAAAGTCAAAATTTGAAGAAAGCAATATGAATATGTATTTCTGGCTATTTATAAAATACAGGCACATTTAAAGGTTAAATTAAGTGAAATTGATTTGATTGTTAAGGCATTTAACTAATATTTAAAAGATTGCACAATCAAAGCAGATGTTATTGAGCTTTAGTCCTTCAAATCAATTTCCCCTACCTATTAATGCCATAGGAGAAAGGCTTTAAGTATACGTGTATTAAAATCGAAGGTTTGTTCCCTATACAGAAATTGCCGTCATATCTTTTTTGAAGCGTTTTCACAAAAAGTACTGCATTTTATACATGTGCTAAAGATGTTATTGCCGTTTAAGCTTTCATGTTTCATGCAGTTACCCTTTCAGATTTTACACTACTTTCTACAAATCACAGAAGTTCTGAGCCATCCTTCGCAAAAAAAAAAAAATTACCCTTTTCAGATATTATGTAATTTTTTATGTTTAAAGTATCGGCTTTCGTTGGTGAAAGAAAGATATATGTCGTAAACTTTAATACCACTTCATGTTCGGCAGTCAGACACTTCCTTTCTTGCTGATGGCACCATAACGGTTCAAGTATTTGGACCTTACCCTAAAGAAAATTAAAGGAACGCATTGCATAATTGTCAAATCATGAATTTCCAAGGTGGACAATTGTTAGTGGATATCGTGTTTGTGTCAATCCAAAAGAATTTAGAATCAACGAATAAAGAAACTTCCTATATAGTATTTTCTTTAAAATGAAGACCCCACCCACCTTCCCCCGCCCCCAACAAAAAGCCCTATTGAGTCAAACCACGAAAGTTCATGCCAACGAAATCAAATGATTTCAAAGTATTTGCTATGTATTAAAAGATTATCAAAACACGGAAGTTAACAACTGTATAAGAGCTGATAACACGCCATGACAAGTTCGTGTCGCTACTCTAGAGGAGCATGTTTTGAAATAAAAACAACCCATATTTTGTGATCTGAAGTAATTTTTGGCACTAAATTAATGCAAGGTTTACCTTATTATTTGATACTGAAATGTTCAAATAATGTCTTATAAGCCATTGCCACTTCCAAACACAGACTGTGTTCTGACAAACCTTTCCTAAATTTAATATGAATAACGAAGAAGGTCTGTATATTTAACTTTTAAGGGGGAATGGTACTTTGTCAAAATTTAAGATTTGCTGATTGTCTTATATACCAAAATAGACTTGAAGATATTTCCAATTGATATCATCATCTTTTAGAGCAATAAACATGCGTATGACGTTACCATGACGTCGCAAACATGACCCGTTTTCGCGCTTTTTACGTCCGTTAATGGTAGCACTAAAATAGTATAAAACTCGATACTACAAGCGTATTGTTGGCGTCAATGCATTAGATTATATATCAAACGACAGAATAAAGCAATTTCTTAGTGATTATTAACATGAACAGGTATTTTCTATCTGAATTTTCGAAGGAGGTTCGAAAACAGACATTTGGTTGTTTAAGAAAATTCAGGAAGAAAATCGATTCTGATCCATTTTGCAAAAAATTGGCCCGTGGAATTTTTGCCAAATTCATTTTCCGATGACATAGAAGTTTTAGTAATTACAACAATTTTATTGAAGCACATATTAGTTCCTGCATTGCAATGTATTTGAAGTGTAAGCTAAGTTAAAAGAATTAATAGAAAAAATGGACGTGTAGGTGGAACATTTTTGATACGTGCCGGTAAAAAAACCCTATCGGAACACAAAAGACCTTTTGTAAAACGGCATATACATGTATTTCTATATTTCGATTTTAATTTTGCTTGTGAAATTCCATCAATTACATTGAATACTCTCTCTCTCTCCCCCCCCCCCCCCCCCCCCCTCTCTCTCTCTCTCTGATTGTTTCAGATGAAGCATTCTGAGACTCAGTCTTAATAAACGTGGATTGAAATTTGTGCTAGACTTATGGAAATGAAATAACGCTGTTTTATACGCCTGATAAAGTATTCTCTAATTGCCCCAGATCTTCTGTCTTACCTTTCTTTGAGTATGCAACCATTGAGACCTTAATAAAGTTACTCTTTACGTTAAAAAGATTTAATTTCTTATACTATATTTGGACATGCGGTATTTATAGTAAGTACATCTTCCCTTTATAAAGATAAATCTATAAGAAGATCATTTGGATAATGCACAACCCTGCAAAATAATACCTGCCATGGTAATGACAATTGTATATATTTCCAAATATGGTCATCTCTAATTGAAACAGAAGTTCTTTTTATTTTTTAAAGCATTAACTAATACATTTGTTACAAGTCTATGGTGGATGCCTATTGTGCCAGACCTTACCACTTTCATTTCATTGTGCCTTTTCGGAATGCTATATAATTTAGATAGTTTTAATAAATAAAGAAATATAATTATAAGTGTTGCCTATCGAATTTAGAATTGTTTGTCATATGATTTACTATTCTCTTAATGCCATAAAGTATCCTTAGCTTATGATTTGACAATAATTGTAAGGGTCATTATTATAATAAAGACCGGCGTGAAGAAGAATGAAATGTACAATAACAAAATCGGAAACAGAAATTTTGGCGACTATTATTACAACGTAATTAAATAAATGTCTTTGGTTCAAAATATAATATTACGATGACATGTAATAAATAGGTAAAAGGCGATTGCGTATCAAAAACTGAGGTATTAAACTTTTTATCACTCTGTCTATTGATGCATAGGATAAAGTCTTAAAGTAGAAATTAATTAAAACTGAAGCTTAAGGGCTAAGCCTCACGCATAGAAAACACCATCATATCTCGTTCTTGTAATATTAAGGTCTATCAGAATCAGTATATTATCAGCATGGAGTAAATTTTGAAGCTTCGACACAAAGACACTGGATTTTATTTGAAATTTCATATGAAAGATACACTTCCATGTTTCTGAAGGTTTTATACTATTTGATATAATTAAAAAAGGAATTGAGCCATATCTGTCGAACTCATTTAAGATATTCTGTAATGTTTGTTTCGAACGTCGCGCTTTCATGGCGACAGGGTGCATTAAGTCGACAAAATAATTGAAAGAAAAAGTCAATTGCAAATTTCAAGACCACTTCAAATGTTTCTTTATGTATGATGGCACCATAACGACTCGAGTATCGGGACCTAACCCTTAAAGGACATGAAAGGAAACCATTACATGTTTGCAGAGCATTACAAAATGAAAATAAAACAAGGAAGTCAAGAGTTTGGTATCAGCTGGTAACATACTTTAGCATTTTCCTGTCTGGACTTAAAGGGAGATTTTTTTTAAAATCAACTCCACCCATATTTTGTGACTTCCAATTTGCAAGGAAATGTTTTACTCAATTAATGCGAGTGTTTTACTCAATTAATGTGAGTATTTTTACTCAATTAATGCGAGTGTTGCCACTTTGGTATTCAGACTCACAAAACTGTTCACTGAAAAATCTTTCCTAAATGCAACTTTAGTATGATTAATGAAGACTGATAGTTTGATATCAAATATGAAAATGTTTTAATAAAAAACGGAAAGCACTTATCTCTTGGTATTCTGAATGATATTTAATTGTCGTTAATTAATAACTTCTACAAACGTACTTTTTTGTATACCGTAATATATTTGGAGTTTAAACTGAGTAGTAAACTTCCACACCACTTGATGTTTGGCAGCCAGACACTTCTTTTCTTGTCTGATGGTACCATAATGGCTCAAGTATTTGGACCAAACCCCAAAAGAAAATGAAAGGAACGCATTGTATACTGTCAAATCATTAATTTCCAAGGTGGACAAATTTCAGTGGATACCGTGTTTGTATCAATCCAAAATAATTAGAACCAACGAAAAAAAAACATTCCTATATATTTTATTTAAAATTTAGGCCCTATCCCCCCAAAAAAGCTCTTTTGAGCCAAACCACGAAATTTTATGCCAACGAAATTAAATTATTTCAAAGCATTTGCTAAGTGTTAGAAAGATGAACAAAAACTGGAAGACAACAACTGTATATGAGCTGATAACATGCCATGACAAGTTCGTGTCACTAAGCTAGAGGAGCATGTTTTGAAATAAAAACCACCCATATTTTGCGATTTAAAGTAATTTTTGGCACTAAATTAATGCAAAGTTTACTTGTTTGTTTGATATTAAGATGTTCAGATAATGTCTTACAAAGCCATTGCCACTTCCAAATACAGACTGTACTCTGACAAACCTTTCCTAAATGTAATATGATTAACGAAGAAATAATGCTGTTTTATACAAACGATATCGTATACTGTGATTGCTCCAGATCTTTAAAATTAAGATCCAACGAAAAAGAAAACTTCCTGTATATATTTTCTTTAAAATTTAGCCCCCATCTCCAACTAAAAGCTATTTTTGGCCAAACCACGAAATTTAATGCCAATGAAATTCAATGATTTCAAAGCACTTGAAAGATGAACAATGTCAAAAGATAACACGCCATGACATCATGTTCGTATCACTTCTCTAGAGGAGCATATTTTGAAATAAAAACCACCCATATTTTACGATTTGAAGTAATTTTTGGCACTAAATTAATGCAAAGTTTACTTGTTAGTTTCAGATAATCTCTTATAAAGACATTGCCACTTCCAAACACAGACTGTACTCTGACAAACCTTTCCTAAATTTAATTTGATTAACGAGAAATGTCTGTTTGATATCAAGTTTATAGGTGAAACATTTAAACGTTTACCGGTACTGAATTTTCATTAATTGCAACAATTTTATGAAACCACATATTATTTCCTGCATTGCAATGTCTTTGAAGTGTAAGCTAAGTTAAAAGAATTAATAGAAAAATGGACGTGTAGGTGGAACATTTTATGCGTGTGAGTAAAAAAGATCTTTCGGAACACAAAATACTTTTTGTAAAACGGCATATGTTTGAAATTTTGTGTTTTATTTCTAATTTGCTTGTGAAATTCCATCAGTTACATTGAAAACTGAATCACTGTATATCTACTCTCTGAATTTCCATTTAATCGAGGGTTAGTTTAGTTTACTCAAATTTCTTATAGCTCGATTGTGATAAAAACTTGAGTTTGTTTGAATCACTCTCGAGTGCGCTTCCAAAAACAAATCAGTACTGATAGACTATGAGAAGTCACGGCCGCGGCCCCAGTGAGGCTAGAATTCGACCTCCGGGCTGAGCGGCCGACAACTTAACCACTAGAGTATCGATCCTTTTTTAATCGAGGAATAACGTAAGACCATATTAAATAAAGAAGGACTTGCGACAGTGTAGCGTTCATACCTCATAATATCAATAATAACGTGAATGTTGTAGCATACCTAGACAAGGACCAAGGACTTTCAAACTCTGTTTTACAGTCCAATTTCTAATTGGTTGTTTCAGATGTAGCATTCTGAGACTCTAATTTCTCCAGATCTTCTATCTTAACTTTCTCCGGGTATGCAACCGATGGAACCTTAATAAAGTTATATCTTACTTTTTAAAAAAAAAACTCGATTTCCTTTATTATATTTGGTTAAACGGTATATCTAATAAGTATGCCTTTCTTTTAAAGTGGCATTTTGCGCATCTTACTGCACATAGTGTGTTTTTGGAGAATGTTTTATAAAAGGCATTTTCAGTTGCTGTGCATTTATATTTGTTAAATTAATGATAATACCGCATACGCATTTGAAATTGATGCTTTAAAAATAAAGACATCGGACTAATAAAATAATAGTTCTTTTCTACATAGTGATCTCCCTTACCTATAGGTAGAGATTTCTGTAGCTGAAGGGAAGCAACTCTGCGTGCAGTTTGACTTTTCTTAAAAAGACTGCCCCAGTCAAAATAAGAAAAGTCATATTTGGAAACTTATTATTTCATTCTGGTAACAGAAAGAGTTTGGTATATTGGGTTAAATGCTGTAATGTCCTCCACCCTTTTTACACACACATCTATTTCAGCTGCATTTTTACTTGAAAAAATGCGCATTTTTCCACTTTAAAAAGATTAACCCTTAGCCTGCTGGCGACAAGTGATTTTACCTTTGCGACCAGTGCAGACCACATCCGTACAGGCTGATCTTGGTCTGCACTGTTCGCTATTCAGTCAGTACATTTTCAGTGAACACCCCTTCGAATAATAAATGGTATTGTCCAAATTGAATGATGGACCAGTCCATTTAAGGAATTTAGCAGGCTAAGGGTTATGTAATATATCTATAAGAGGATCTGGGAGCATAGAACACAACAATTCAAAATAATAGCTGCCATGATAAGTGACATTGTTTCAAACTTTGAAACAAAAAGTTCTTTAATTCTTATAAAGTTGTTACAAGTATATGGTGGATGGCTATTGTGCCAGACCTTACCACTTTCATTTCATTGTGCCTTTTCGGAATGCTATATAATTTAGATAGCTTTAATAAATAAAGAAATGTAATTATAAATGTTGCCTATCGAATTCAGAATGGCGTGTCACATGATTTACTATTCTCTTAATGCCATAAAGGATCTTTAGCTTACAATTTGACAATAATTGTAAGGGTCATTATCATAATAAAGACCGGCGTGAAGAAGAATGAAATGTACAATAACAAAAGCGGAAATAGAAATTTTGGCGACAATTATAACGACATAATCAAATGAATGGCTTTGGTTCCAAATATAATATTAGGATGACATGTAGTAAATAGGTAAAAGGCGATTGTGTATCAAAATTGAGGTATTAAGTTTTTATCACTCTGTCTATCTATGCCATAGGATAAAGTCTTAAAGTAGGAATTAATTAAAACTGAAGCATAAGGGCTAAGCCTCACAGCATGGAAAACACCGTCATATCTCGATCTTGTAATATTAAGGTCTATCAGAATCACTATTATATCAGCATGAAGTAAATTTTGAGGCTTCAACACGAAGACACTGGATTTTAATTGAACTTCCATATGAAAATATCTTTCGTGTTTCTGAATGTTTTATACTAGATCTATTTGATACAAATTAACAAAGTATTGAGCCATATCTATCGAACTCATTTTAGATATTCTGTATTTTTTGTTTCGAGCGTTGCGCTTTCATGGCGACAGGGTGCAATAAATCGACAAAGAAAAAGTCAATCGCAAATTTTAAGGACACTTTAATTTTTTCATTATATGTATGATGGCACCGTAACGACTCAAGTATCGGGACCTAACCCCTAAAGGACATAAAAGAAAACCGTTACATGTTTGCAGAGCATTAAAAGATGAAAATAAAACAAGAAAGTCAAGAGTTTTATATCAGCTGGTAACATGCTTTAGCATTTTCATGTCTGGACTTAAAAGGAGAATTTATTAAATAAACTCCACCCATATTCTTTGACTTCCAATTTGCAAGAAAATTGTTGTTTTTTTTTTTTACTCAATTAATGCGAGTGTTCTTACTCAATTAAGTTGCCACTTTGGTATTCAGATTCACAGACTGTACACTGACACACCTTCCTAAATGCAAGTTTGGTATGGTTAAAGTGGGAAAATGCGCATTTTTTCAAGTAAAAATGCAGCTGAAATAGATGTATGGGTAAAAAGGGTGGAGGACATTATAGCATTCAACCCAATATACCAAACTCTTTCTGTTACCAGTATGAAATAATAAGTTTCCAAATATGACTTTTCTTATTTTGACTGGGGCAGTCTTTTTAAGAAAAGTCAAACTGCACGCAGAGTTGCTTCCCTTCAGCTACAGAAATCTCTACCTATAGGTAAGGGAGATCACTATGTAGAAAAGAACTATTATTTTATTAGTCCGATGTCTTTATTTTTAAAGCATCAACTTCAAATGCGTATGCGGCATTATCATTAATTTAACACATTTAAATGCACAGCAACTGAAAATGCCTTTTATAAAACATTCTCCAAAAAACACACTATGTGCAGTAAGATGCGCATAATGCCACTTTAATGAAGACTGTTACTTTGATATCAGGTTTACATATGAAAAATGTTTTAATAAAAAAACGGAAATTACTTTACCTTTAGTATTTTGAATGATATTTAATTGTCGTTAATTATATAACTTCTACAAACATACACTTTTCCGTATACCACGATATCTTTGAAGTGAAAACTAAGTAGTTTGAAGTAGTTTTCAAAGAAAAAATGGATAAGTATGGATGAATACCATTTTAATACGTTTAGGTGGAACCCTGTCTGGGAACCTAGAGGCTTATTGTAAATCGGCATATACTTTTATCTATATTGTGACTTATGTGAATTTCCGTCTATACGATTGAAAACTGAATGAGAATCATGTAATTTATGTTAACAATCCTGTTAACAAACATCTCAGTTGCTGTAGAGTATATAATTACATGTATGGACAATGACCTGAGATGTTTTAACAGGTCTGAAAGTTCCATTATCAGATTGGTTGACTCTGGGCTCAATCTTTAAAGACATGATAGCTTTCTGAAACTGGTCTCTTGTCTTTTAAAGTCTAGAACCCTGATTGGTTGGCTCAGAGACTACTCTATAAAACGTTATTTTTATTTAAAAAAATCCCTGTTAAAAATCTTGATGATGTGTACTGCAGTCCACTGTTTGTAGAAATGTAAAAGACCTTTCCAAAATGTGTGGGTTTGTATACTTTATTGTTATGATAAAACAAATAGACTTCTGAAAATTAGCGAATAAGGTTTCTGATACCATGGGACAATGGGGAACATTTAAGCTAGGGGTAGTGAGGGGTGTTGCACACTTTATTACCTATCATTAAACGACCCAATTAGACTGCAACTGCTATTTTGTTGCTTAGTTGCGTTCTATGTTTACAAAGGATCTTTTCACAGATTTTATTGATACAAATCACATAAGTTTTGAGTCATCTTTTGCCAACTGATCTGAAATATTCTGTATTTATTAAATGTTTGGAGCGCCGCGTTTTCGTTGATTCTTGGCGACAGGGTGTATTAAATGGACAAAGAATGAAAGAAAAAATTAAAACGAACATTTCAAAACCACTTGATATTCGGCAGCCAGACACTTTTTCTTTATGTATGATGGCACCATAACGACAAGAGTATTGGGACCTAACTCTAAAAGATATGAAAAGAAACCAGTACATGTTTGCAAAGCATTAAAAGATGAACATAAAACTCAGAAGTCAATAGTGATATAACAGCTGATAACATACTTTGACATTTTCGTGTCACTGCTTAAAAGGAGCATTTTATGAAATTAAGTCCACCCATATTTTGTGTTGTTATATTTTCTGGTCCTTTGGGATCATGGATTCCATTCTTCAATACGTGTAATAGAGTTCCGCTTAAGCCGGTACTAGTGGGCGTGAGAGGTGTTGCACATTTCATTACCTCTCATGAACAGATTCAGTCAAACCAAGTTTGCTATTATTCTGCTTGGTTGCATTCTATGCTTCCAAAGGATCATTTTACAGATTTCATTTCGAATTTGCAAGAAACTGTCTTATTTTTTCTCATTCCATGGAAGTATTTCCACTTTATTTGGTATAAGGATCCATTTAATCTCTTATTTTGAACTGACAAACCTTTCTTAAATGTAATACGATAAATGAAGACTGTCTGCTTGATATCACAGGTTTAGTGTGAAAATGTTTTAATAAAAAACGGAAAGCACTTATCTCTTGGTATTCTGAATGATATCAAATTGTCGTTTATTACATAACTTCTACCAAAGTACGCTTTTTCTTTATATTGCTTTATCTTTGAAGTGTAAACTAAATAGTTCTAATAGGAAAACATGGACGTGAATTGTATGTCGTTTTGATACGTTTGCGTGAAACACTTTTATGAAATCTTAAGTGTAATGCTTTTATTTGTATCCTGCCTTAACAACGATTGTGCAATGTCATTAATACGATTGAAAACTAAAAATGAGAATCATGTAGTCTATATACAGTACTACTTGAAAACAACTGCCTCGGTAGCCTAGTGGTAGAGAGTCCGCATCGAGTGCGGGAGATTGCGGGTTCGATCCCCGATCGCGTCATACCAAAGACGTAAACATGGTACTGGTAATATGGTGCTCAGAATAAAGAGGATAGTGCTAGGACTGGTCATCCCGGTGTCAGTATAATGTGAATGGGTGGGATATCATGTCACGTGTCTACGGCGTGATATTCCAGTGAGGCTACACTATAAAGTTGGGCATTGTGTTCACACCGTCGTTTATATGACTGAAATATTGTTGAAAAAGACTTTAACCCGAACACACACACATCCTACTTGAAAACATGAAAACCTAATAATGTATGATGACATGTATGGACAATGACCTGAGATTCTTTGAACAAGTCTGAAATCTCTAGACCATCTGATTTGTTGATTCTGAGATCTATCTTTAAAGACAGGACACAGGACTACTTTCTTAGACTGGTCTCAAAACTTGAAATACATGTATATAGTTACCAAATAATCATTGACTTCGCGTGGTTTATTGTCTGATATACCACGGTTCTGGGAACTGAACCACGTTGACGAGTGGTTTGATATCCAAGGATGATGCCGTGTACTACCAGTTGTAGAAATGTAAGACTTTTCCATAATGTACAGGTTCAGAGTCTATCTACTTTCTTGATATAATACAAAATGTTGACTTTTGAAGGTTTTAGCGAGTAAAGTTTCATAAAGCGTTGAATTGATTGAGAACATATTAGCTGTACTTCAATTTCCAGATTACTAATAAATCTGTTAAACGATCCTTTCGAAGCAAAGAATGCAACCAAGTAGAATAATAGCAGACTCGGTTTGAATGAGTCTGTTCATGAGAGGTAATGAAATATGCAACACCTCTCACGCTATATATAAAACCTGCTTCAAAAATGCGTTGATCTCTACTATATTCGTATAGCATTACTGCGTTGCCTCTACACATACCTGAATGTGTCTCAGATTATATCTGAATTCAGAATTTTGTCCCACGCGATTTGATACTTTGTCATTGTATTGTTACCGTATGTATAATATCTGTGATTCGGGCTATTCAGAATTAACTCTTTTTGTCATATAATTACTTGAACTTTAATTCCCACAGAACCAAAATATTTCATTATAATTTCAACTTTCACTGTCCGTTATACAGATCTATGTACAAAAAAATAAAATATACAATAAAGATAGTGAATGTAGAAATAACTGGGTGATTAAACGTTTAAATAAATAACAAGCTTTGATTCAGAATAAAACGTTTATGACAAGTCAAAATTTATTTTGCAGTATATAAAAATGTGAACCCACGATAATGTCTTTCGTATATTAAATTATCTACAATTCACTTGACATTAAATGGTTTTTTTTTTATTAAAATGCAAGTACTTTATCTATGCAGGGGACTACAGTCCTTAACTTAACTGATATATTACCTTCTTTTTTTTTTTTCTTTTTTTTTTTTTTTCGTTTTACGTATTTAACAGTCAGTGCATTTTCATGTGGAGTGCTGTATGGGCGGTTGCATTCTTTGAATGTGGCTGTTTCTGTTGGAGTTTTGTCCTTGTTTTTATTATTATTATTATTATTTACTTCATCCGGTTTAATTAATAACAGTTTAACTTACTGCTTTGTTGTCGGTACAGCTACATGAGCTAGTACTATAAAATTCTGAGGTCTTCAGCCCGAGACACATTTTGTAACTAGGTGCGCCACTATGAATAAAAGGGATACACTAGCCGTCCATTGACCTGTTTGTTATATACCCCCTCTTTATTTTTATCTTGGTATTTTCGTACTTCATATTTTCCACAAACTTGTAAGTACTAATTGCGTTGCTTTTTCGTCCACAGTGCCGTCAGTATTTGAGAATCGGTCAGAAAACGATTCAGTACCATTTTATCCGTCATAATGGCGCTGCGTCGTCAGCATCGGCCAACTTTCCGGTTATCCGTGACCGCGTGAAGCAAGACTGCATTGTGGATCCGTCAATGGAGACGGGAATGTGCATGTTTTCTTTGGCATTGAAATGGGCATGACATTATGATTTGATAAAATCACTGACGGATCCAGATCACATGAAATCATGTGAAAAATGTCATAATTGTTTAATGATTAATGGCGTTTGTTCGTTAAACCAGTTCTATATAAGGAAACACTTTGATAAGCCGAAAGAATTTATCTTGATACTGAATTCCCGTTAATTGCAAGTGTCTTTCCTTGCTATAATTCTATGAATATAGATTTCGTTTTGCAGTGAATATCACGATGTCTTTAATACTAGATTCATGAACCTGCATGAAAAAAGTGGGATATTTTGTCGAAACTGTTAGATTTTTATAATTAATGCAGGGATAGCCCTTATTAAAAGACATGCTATTTTGCATCTACTCCGCACTCGCCTTATTAATCAGTTCTCAGATTGACGGCTAGATATGTTAGCTATATTTTTACTTTGATGGCACTATATATTACCTGAAATATTGATATAAATAATGGTCAAGAATAAATTTGCAAAGACGCGTAGACCTATTTAGTTTATTCTCAACGTACGTGAAACGCTACATACGTGACTTTTAAGGTAACATGGATTTTAACAAAGGCTACGATTCGAGTATGATACGAAGGTATGTGTGCGTTTTGTGCGGAGGGGGTGTGGTGGGGGAATCATTTCTGTAAGATCACGTGACATAATCATCGGCGGTATCAACAATAATTCTGATACTCCTCAAAGTATTACATAATTATGTCCTTTATACAGCCTTTGTTATTACTTGTTTCTAAATTATTGGACAAGTGGATAAATAAGTTATTTTCGTTTGAGCCAAACGAATTAGAAATCAAAGGCCTGAATGGCCTGAGTCGGCTAATGATTGATGTACTGACAGTATAGTCTACCAGTTTCAGTTTGTTTTTAGTTTTTTTCTTAAAATTTCATAACACAGCTCGATATTTACCCAAAATATTATATCCGGATAAGATTACACTTTTCTCCAGTTTGAACAATATATTTTACAAATTGTGATGATACGAAGACATTTAGCAGCAATTGGCAGTATCTGACATTGAAGTTTACGGTTAAATTACCTCTTATTTAAATCTTTTCATAATAAAGTTATTTCGTTTCGTGAAAGCAGCCAAACATAGACGATCTACTTTCGATTTCAAAAACTACAAGAAAATACAATTTAATGTTTCGCCGATTTGTTTATTTCTCGAAAAATAAGAATTAAAATCATTTTTAATATCAGTAGTAACTAAACAAACTAGTAAGAGCTTCTTCTTCCGATAATTTATCCGTTTACTGACTGCAAAATTCAACCCACGCAAAGTTTATAGAAATCATACGATGCGTGTTTACGTTCTATGTGGGAGAATTAAGGCTGATCGGCTATGTTACCTAACGCATCCAGACGATTCAGATTTTGTTTTTAAAAAAGCATTGTGTGCGTTTCTGTAATTTTATATACGTTTTTATACGCTTAGAAATTATTAGACATGCGTATTTGCATTATTTCTATACGTAATTTACGCTAATACGCATCTTATCTGGAGCCCTGTGGAACTATTTTTGTCCTTCGCTGAATGTTACCCAAGCTTTGTAAGCCTGCGCAATTCTTAAAATGCACATTTATGCTTAATGAGTTACATTCGAGAATTGCACAATTACAAGTCATAAATATGACAGATTACATCGTATATTGGTCATAGCAAAGGGAATTGACACAACTTAACTTCATTCATGCAGTGAACTGTTTGAAGTTTGAGAAATCTAATGGAACTACATCCCTTCACTGTGTTATTTGGTCCATTTAGAGAATCGTTGGATAGCAAGGACTCGTCAAAAGGCTTTCAGCCTTTAGCCGACTCAAAAAGCAACGCACAATCAATTCGAAATTATTCTAAACACCTTCTGTGTTATGGGCGGTTCAGTTATGAATTACAACTATATACAATTTTCTTAAGTCAAAGTTATAACCCATGTCGAAATTTTAAAGAAATATATTTGTTGTATTATTCGGTCAGACGGTATAATATTATGTTTGTTTTAGCAAAGTAAGATTATGTCTTAATAAACAATGCAAATAATTACAACTAAATCATTTGAATGCACTATAAAGTGCATGGAGTAATTTGATTTGTTAGCGGCATATTGTTTCAAAGCTGTATCGGTAGGAAATATCTGAACCATATAATCACTGACATTTTAATAGTTGTTTCAACAAGTATTGTTGATAATATCAAGTTTTCTTTTCAAGGTTTCGTGCGATAAAATAAATCTGATATTCAAAAGCTAATACATTTTTTCAGCATTAATGTTCAATTTACTCCTAAATTTTGCAGTTTCTGAATTGAGTTTCTATTTAGTTCTAATTAACACAAGCAGTATAAGTAACGCCCAATAAGAGGATGAGTAGCATCGATCTGGGTAGTTGTTTTCCACTGAACAGAAAATAGTGGCTCGACTAGAGCCGCTTTTCTTTGTACGCAAGATTCATGAATGAAAGGAGGTAAGAGGAGGGAAAAGAAAAAGAGAGGACAAAAATATCTTTTCACGTGTATTCTTACAAAATAGATCTCAACAATTCATTCAGAACTAAGCGGTCCATAAATACATTGTATAAAGTCGGACTGGAAAAAAAATATACTCGAAATCATGTATGAAAGGAGAGCTTGTATATTTGTATCGTTCATTTTGAATTTATCTCTCAAAACTCTGAGAGTGTCATTTGTTCGTAATCGATTATAACAATTTACCATAACTAGTATCAATTTCTTGAGATAAAAGATTCTTTTGAAATGTGATTGATTTTCCGTTTATCCCAGATTCTAAAAATTGTATTGTATGAAAAAGAAATATCAGTGGTGTAATTGCCAATTGATTTTGTCATTATGACATCGTTTTGTCATCACGTAATATTCCATGTTAATTCCAAGTTAAATCCTTTCCATGGTATATGATCAAAGGTAATGTTTTTCTCGAGGGAGAGGAGGGGCGAGTGGGGAAGGGGGCATATTGATAAATTTAATAAAACAAAGAGAAGTGCACCTCCTGCGGGTGCCAAGGCTCGTCTGTAAGTGCTTGACGTAATGCAATACACAAGAAAAGAGTTATTGTTCTTGGTTTTCTTACTCACCTATTGATGATGAAAACAAGTCTGCAGTTTCATAGCTATTGCTCTTATAGTTATGCAAGTGAAGTGGATCTAAAAATCATTAACCCAGAAGGTCCAATTTTCTGAGTAAAAATGGCCACAATTCTGAAAAACATGCAAATGAGAGCTCTGGTTCCTGCCTACTTACTCATCTAATGATGATAAACAAATGTCAACAGTTTTAAAGCTATAGCTCTAACAGTTTTCAAAAAAAAAAAATGTGGACAGTAACAAAAACAACAATTCCTTGTTGATGTTTTTCATGAATCAAATGAGCTGATGATAACTTTGTTCGATTTTGTATTTACACAGATTTTCTGTATTTTGCGAAAAACGTATGACAAAGCTAAAATTGAATGATATTGCTATCATATAAGTCCGCCCGTCAGTATAAAGTGTACATGTTGACAATCGAAATATAATCGGGTAAGTAGACAATCGAAAGATAATTTGACCTATCTACCTTATATATAGGTTTTAATCAATTGTCTTACGTTCAAAATAACAAAGGTTTGATAAAAATGCGATTGTTTTCGAACATAAAATGTTGTGATACTATATGTTGATCTCAAAACAGAAAAAAAAGATGAACAAAAATATATAAGATCCTTTTGAAACAAATAACGCAGCCAAGCAAAATAATAGTCAACCCTGTTCGTGGGAGGTATTGAAAAGTGTAACACAACTAAAACAAGAACCAGACTTGAAATATAACAACACTGAGTCCAGCAGCTGCCATACGGCGTTGATAGCTGATAAAATTTAGCATTGCATAATACATCTCTGGCAAGTCCATGCTTGATGAATAATGAACCTTCACCTTTTCATTTTAGTGTGCCTATGATTAAGATAATTTTGAATAATTAAGATTTTACTTGTCAAAGATACTTTCCGAATTTAGACATGCGTGTCATATAATTATATATCTTTTAATGAAAGCAGGCTATATAGATAAATGTTAATATACGAGTGATAAAGGCCCTTCTTTGTGTCATAGAATAACTTGAAATTTTATTTTCAATATAATTTCAAGAGTCATTATAAATAATAAAGATCGATGTTAAGGAATACAAACGATGTAAATAGAAAATGCATTTAAATACTTTTTTGATTGAATAAATAAATTTGATTTCTAATAGTTATGACATGTTACTTGTATTGAAAAGATTGCGCTATCAATTTACCCTGTCAATTAATGCCATATGACAGAACTTCAGGTAATGGACCCGTAATCACAATCGGACGTTTCCGTTCGAATACGTTTTCTCCGAATGTATTTCCGGCATTTTCCGGTTGTCACCGGAACCATTGCTCCTATGAGCTACAACTACGTCCGAAGAAAGCCGAAATAACAGACGCGAATATGGAATTGCCCGGAAATTGCCGAATGCCATTACGGGTCCACATTCTAATTAAAATAGAAGGTCAAGGGTTTTGTTGCCTGCACAGAAAATCTAATTATTCACCTTAACGACAAAGTGTCATTTAGGACCTAAGATATATCTAAATGAAAATATTATATATTTGCAAAGCGTTTAAAAGATGAACATTAAAGAAGGAAGTCAAACAGTCACACAATTTTATAAGAGCGAACAAAACACTATGACACATTAAACGAAGCGTTTTATGAAATAAGATCCATCCATACTTTATTACTTTCAATTTGCCACGAAACCATTTATTACGATATAAATGTGAGTTTTTTGCCAATTTATTAGTTATTAAGATCAGAGTAATCTCTTATAAAGCCATTAGCTTCTCCAAACACAGACTTTGCTCTGACAAACCTATCCTAAATGCAATATGATTAACGAGAAATGTCTGTTTGATATAAAATTTATTTCAGAAAATTTCTTGACAAAAAAAAAGAAGGTAAACACGCAGAAATACTTATCACAGGATACTGAATTGTTATTCATTACAATGTTGCTATTCAAATACATTTTGTTTCGTAAAGTGCGTTTCCTTTGAAGTGTAAACCTTAATAGTTTTAATAGGAAAACATGGACGTGTTTGTGTGATATTTTTATCTGTTTAGTGGAAGATTCTTGTGTGTGTGTGTGTGTGGGGGGGGGGGGGGGGGGGGCATATACAGGAAATCTATGGACTTGTTGTAAACCCGCATGTATGCTTTGACCAGACTAAATGAGAATCGTTTAATCTATAATTAGATACAGCCCTAGACCTCAATTCTGATTGGCTGATTCTGAGCTCAAGCTTGAAAGTGACCAATGACAGTGACGTATTCTGAGACTTGTCCTATTTGTTTGATTTGTTTTGTTTTGGGTTTAGCACCGTTTTTCAACAGCATTTCAGTTATGTAACGGCGGGCAGTTAACCTAACCAGTGTTCCTGGATTCTGTACAAGTACAAACCTGTTCTCCGCAAGTAACTGCCAATTTCCCCACATGAATCAGAGATGGAGGACGAATGATTTCAGACACAATGTCTTTTATCAAATCATCACGGAGAACATACGCCTCGCCTAGGTCTCTAACTCACGACCCAGAGATCCGTAGATCTGTGCTCTCCCTATTGAGCTAAGCGGGCGGGCTGAGACTTGTCTTAAATCTCAGCTCTATTGCCTTGAACTGGGTGCAATATTGAACTGGACCGATGTCAAGGTCACACGCTGGAAATCAACTTTATTTCATTTCATTACATCTGATGAACAGCCGCAATCAAACCGAGTCTGATATAGACTTACAAAGTCTGTTGAGATCAAATAATCTGTAATAATATTAATTTCTTCAAACTGACACTGATATTTTCTCAGAAAAAAACCATTTTCTCTCTAGGCTCATCTCAACAGAGGCAAGAGATAATGTAAATTTTTTGAGAAAGAGGTATCAGAGAGGATTGATTTTATGGCCAAGTGCTTTACATTCAATGACTCTAACGACTGATGCCAGTCTAAGTCTGATATTACGTTGCTTGGTTGCGTTCTATGGTCTATAAGTGCCAGCTGGTCCCTCAGCTGTAAAACCTCTCCGTACTTTGACTCAGTGTTGCTATATTTTCTGTTCTTTTGGTTTCATTGAGAACAGTCATTTTTACTGTGAAAGAATTCCGCTTAAAACGAGGCGGGGTGGGGTGGGGATGGGTGGTGGGGGGGGGGGTGCGAGGGGTGTTGCACATTTCATTACTTGTCATGAACAGACTCATTCAAACCAAGTCTGATATTAAGTTGCTTGTTTGTGTTCTATGCTTCCAAAGGATCTTTTCACAGATCTGATTTATACCCAAATTGTTTTCAGCCAATAATGCATTTCTATTTTCGTTTTAACTAGAATGGCAACTGACTTGACACGATGAAGACGCAAGAAACATAAATCAAATTAGTTTATCACGCCCCAATATATTTAGATCTTTACTGACACTATATTTTCGTCTCACGTATTGCTCTGAACATGCAACTGTGAGACTTAAATGATATTATCAACATGTATTTCATACTTCACAATATTTGGTCCTACGGTACGTGTAATGAAAATGTCTTTCATTTAATTTGATTAAGAAGAAAGTTACGTGTAATTCAACCAGAAATTCCATATTTGTATGGAGACTTTTAAAAATGCTCCAAAATTAGGTAGTATAGATCTTAAACACCAAAAGCAAATTGCTTTCATACAGCATTATATCAATATCACGCAAGATTACACGTGTCTAAAATGTAAATGCGTCATCTGCAGAAAGACCTTCATTTTATTTTCAATTTTAACCTAATCCCACATGATTTAATACTTTACAATAATTGCAGGCATAATATGGGTGTGTTCAAAATTAGTTCATTTTGTCAATGAATCACTTGAACATAAATTCCCACAGAGCTGAAATATTTCAAGTTTCATTGTCAGTTATACAAATCCACGTGCAAAAGAATTAAATATACAATAAAAAAAACAGTGGACGTAGATATTACTGGGGTTATTAAACGTTTAAATAAATAACTGGCTTTGATTGAGAATAATAAGGTTATGACAAGTTTAACTATTAAATGTAAACGAAACAAATTACTCCTGTCTGTAAAGCAAGATAGGAAATTTGAAAGCAGAACTTACTACATCTGTAAAGAGAGGAATTTCGTCACCTACATAGAAAAATTACTTAAATGGACTAACCCACACATTTTAGGCGAAAAATAATTTATCTAAAAATCCACAAAAAGTGAGTGCTGTGAAAGTGACTATTGGTACAAACTTATAGACATATGATTTTTGTTAGATATCCTTATAAATAACCAAAAATATTGTGAAGAAGGTAGTAAACCATTTTAACGCTATTGAAATAATGCAGAAAATTTAACCTTTTCTTGCATTTTTACCAATTTTTAACTTTTTATTTTCACCCACTTTATCATTTTTCAGTGTCATATATACATTCTATGCCAAACTTGGTGGAAAGGAACATGCTGGAAAATTTCACCCGAACTGTGGACGTCGAACACGGTTGATTTTTGTAGTTTTGTTCGTGAAAAATTAAATTGGAAGATATATTCGAGTTGGTAAAAAGAAAATATAACATTTTCTTTTGGCCAATTAAAAAGTGCTTTGTGAAATAAGATCCACAAATATATTTACGACCTTCAGCTTGTGTCTGATTGTACCAAACGCCTGTCTTGCCACTAACTTAATGGGAAATGTGCATATTTTCTTTGGTGCGATTTCTGATAATATTTCATAATTGTGCAGTGTTAATGGAGTTTGTTCGTTATCAGTTCTATAAATGGAAGCGTCTGACACAAATCCTTGATATTTTGAATGATACCGAATTCTCGTTAATTGCAAAATGTTTTAACATCTTTCCGCTTTGTGTCGTATATCACGATTTCTTTAAAGTCCGATTTATATTCCAGAATGAAAATGTAACTTGGAGTGTTCATTTCGGGAAACCTAACCGTGTAGGTTTGACTTTTGCAATTTATGTGGGTGTAACCTAGAAAGCCAAACAAAATATTGTAATTTTGGGACTAAATTATATCTATCAACACAGTTACGGGTTATTCATTTAAATTCTATTTATAATCTTATCGCGTTTTTGCACCACATACTTCCACACACCTCTCGGATTACGGCATACGAAGGCGTCGTTTGTAAAAAAAACAAACGGTCAGTCTAAATAACGGCCATACATACATTTGCATATTCGTTTCTCAGTGACTGAGGACAGTGTGCCTTTCTTACGTTCGTACGCGAAACGCTTTGGTTTAATCTATCTTTCTTTCCAGTTGTGCCAATGGCCGCAATTCATGTACCGCACGTGTATGTGCTGAGAGTCGTTACAAACATCTGTATTTTTGTATTTGTGATAAAATTATTCATATTCGAATGTATTTACACAATAAAAATCATCCAGTTCATGTTACCACAATATCTTAAAAATCACAGTCAGAGTCTCTAAAAGAGTGCAAAGTAATTTCCAAAATACAAACATGTAATGAG
Organism: Mercenaria mercenaria; assembly: GCF_021730395.1. Taxonomy (NCBI): domain Eukaryota; kingdom Metazoa; phylum Mollusca; class Bivalvia; order Venerida; family Veneridae; genus Mercenaria; species Mercenaria mercenaria. Next base: position 2,049,451 of record NC_069364.1, read on the forward strand.
TTTTCAACTTCTTTTTGAAAACATCTAATGTGTCTGAGTTCCTTATTTCGAGAGGCAATTCATTCCAGAGTTTAGGTCAAACAGTACCAAAACTTCTGTCGCTGAACGTTTTGCGCTTGTTGAAAGGAACAACGAAACACACAGTAACGGAATTTGAAGAACGCAGGTTCCTTGTCTGTGTTTGTTTTATGAGAAGTTCTGAAAAATATTCCGGAGAATTTCCAACTGAACAATTATACATGTAGGTGAGCATTTTGAATGTGATTCTGGCTTTGATGGATAACCAGTGAAGATCATAGAGCGCTTGCTTGGAACTGTCTTATTTTCTTCGATTTAGAGCAAGTTTTGCACACATGTTTTGAATTCGTTGCATTTTGTTTACCTCACTTTGAGCAGTACCGTAAAGAATGACATTGCAATTATCTAAATGGGATATCACCAATGACAGCACAAGAGTTTCGGCAGCCCCTTTGGTAAGATATTTCCGGATACATTTTATTCTGAAGTAGTTGAGCATTGCTGATCTAAATCTTAGATTCCAGTTTTCATCAAGGTATGCACCTAGATATCGAATAAAGCTCCCTGATTTCACTTCATCACCTACAATGCATTTTGTCAGTTGCACACTTAGAGAGCTGTTGCCTACTACCAAACATGATATAATCTGGTTATTATCTATATCGAATTTCATAAAGAAATATATTTTGTTGTATTATTTGGTCAGACGGAACATGTTCATTTTATCAAAGGGAGATTATGTCTTAACCCTTACCCTGCTAAATTTCTCAAATGGAATGGTCCATCATTCAATTTGGACAATACCATTTATTATTCGAAGGGGTGTTCACTGAAAATTTACTGACTGAATAGTGAACAGTGCAGACCATGATCAGACTGCCCGGATGTGCAGGCTGATCTTGGTCTGCACTGGTCGCAAAGGCAGAATCACTTGCCGCCAGCAGGCTAAGGGTTAATATCACCACAGGAGCCTGAAATTCTATCTATAATGCTCCAAAATGGCTAAATATAAAATGAAGCATTATAGATAGAATTTCAGGCTCCTGTGATATCACCAACTATACTAAAACAAATGGCAAGATATAAAAGAAAATAATTATACTGTATCACATCACAGGAGCCTGAAATTCTATCTATAATGCTCCAAAATGGCTAAATATAAAAAATATAGGAGGGGTCATTTTTATATTTAGCCATTTTGGAGCATTATAGATAGAATTTCAGGCTCCTGTGATCACATGAATGTACAATATAGACTAAAGTAATAAGAGTAATTTGATTTGTGAACGACCCTTTGTTTTCTAAACTGTATCAATAGAAAATATCTGAACCATTTGATCACTGATAATGTAATAGCTGTTAAAAACGTATTGTTGATAGTTACATTTTCAAGGTTACGTGCGATAAAACGTAACTGATATTTAAAACATAAAAACTAAAATGAAATGCTTTCTGAACATAGAAATTTCTGTTCGAGCCCTTCCTAGAATTTAGAGTTTCTTTGAGTTGCTCAAATACTTTGAAAACGTTTGGTCTTGAGTTACATTGGCACAGTTCAAACGCAAAGGCATTTACATGCACCTGCTTAGAACTATCAAGCTTCCACAAGCAAGCAGGTTAGCTTAAACTGAATTAGTTTGAAACAAACAAAAAGTGATGACTCGAGCACGCTTAACACTAAAACTTGCGCAAAAACAAAGAAGATAAAAATACAGAAAGAAGGAAAGCAACATGGAAGAAAGGAAAATAGCGTGCTTTTTCATTGAAATATTGTTATATTAAAAATACTGATATGCCTAAACTAAGTGATTAGCCGGACTGAAACTGTACTCAGACTTGTCTTCTTATAACTGCATCCCTTGACAATAATAGCAGACATGTTAGAACCCTGAAAAATACTTAAAATCGCGTACTTCTAGGACTACATTATACTTTGCAAGGAGAGCAGACATAGTGGAATATATCACTTTGACCACACATCTCATATTCTGAAAGTTTCATTTGTTTGTGATCGATTGTAACAATTTACGACAACTGGTATCAATTTCTTGAGATAAAGGATTCTTTTGAAATGTGATTGATTTTCCGTTTATCCTAGATTTTATAAATTGCTATTTTGTAAAAAATACATCAGTTGTGTAATTGCCGATAGATTTTATAATAATGGCAACGTTTAGTCATTACGTAATGTTCCAAACCATGACAGGGTTTTTAACAGGCAAGCAATTGAAACCCTCATTATTCTTGGATAAAAGGTATCTTTTCTGGAGGGAGAAAAAGAAAGAGTGAAGGTACAAGGAACAGGACTGTTTTGGGCAGTGATGAATATGTCAGAGAAGATGTTTTCTTAACATTTTGCGAGTATAGGATGCGCGCTTTCCAACTTTGACAAACGGTCCCCAAATATTTCATTTCTTCTGGTCGTATGACTACCAACAACTTTATTAATTAAAATACTTTGTTTCCAATATTTCTTGCCAAGTAGAATTTAGAGGCTATAAAGTTACATAGTATGTGACAGCTGGTAATTATGGTTTAGTCTCATCCCAAACACGGAACTACATTACTTTACAATAATTGAGCCGCGCCATGAGAAAACCAACAGAGTGCATTTGCGACCAGCATGGATCCAAACCAGCCTGCACATCCGCGCAGTCTGGTCAGGATCCATGCTGTTCGCTTACGGTTTCTCAATAGGCTTTGAAAGCGAACAGTATTGATCCTGACCAGACTGCGCGGATCTGGATCCATGCTGGTCGCAAATGCACTCTATTGGTTTTCTCATGGTGCGGCTCATATAATTATATTTCACTGTAATATAATTATATCATAATATTAAACAATATTTACATAAAAGATATTAACCCATTATATATCACCACAAGGAAAACAGAAGACAACGGTTAACACGATTAGAGTTAAGTCGAAGTATTAATTTGAGCCGTGCCATGAGAAAACCAACATAGTGGGTTTGCGACCAGCATGGATCCAGACCAGCCTGCGCATCCGCGCAGTCTGGTCAGGATCCATGCTGTTCGCTTTCAAAGCCTATTGGAATTAGAGAAACTGTTAGCGAACAGGATGGATCCTGACCAGACTGCGCGGATGCGCAGGCTGGTCTGGATCCATGCTGGTCGCAAAGCCACTATGTTGGATTTCCCATGGCACGGCTCATTTTTCAACACGTTCATTTCCACCATATTTGGCATAGACATTATATATGAAACTGAAAAACGATAAAGTGGGTGAAAATAAAAATTAGATTTTCGTTAAAATGCTAGAAGAATGTAATGTAAATTTTCTGCATAATTTTAAAAGTGTTGCAACCGTTTATTACCTTCTGTAAAACATGTTTGCTTATTTATAAGAATATCCTGCTAAAATATTATATCAAGAAGTTTGTACTACTAGTCACTTTCAGAGTACTCACTTTTAATGCAATTTTGAGAAAACTTATTTTTTGCCTTAAATGTGTGGGTTAGTCCCTTCAAAAAGTGCCCCTTTTTATAATATAATCTTATTATGCACATATATCTTATCGCCTGGAAAAACAGTACGCTGTTGTAAATCATTTTTTGTAACACAAACTGTACATAACGGATTTTCACACGTTATGATAAAACGTTCCATAAAAAAATGTATGTTTGTCTGACTTACAGTCAATAATATCTGTCGAAAATATAATGAACAAGAACAAGAACATGAACGAACAAATTCTGTTGAAATTCGTCAGGGAAATTAAATAGAACGACTCACCCATTTTAACTTCTGCTTAACACAGCTTTTCCAGTCACGTTTTCACAAATTAAGAATAATTTTGTTCCGACTAATTGGCTAAGGTTTTCCAATTAACATTTCACAAAGTTTAAATTAATTCCTTGAGAATTATGATTCAAGTCTACTGTACGGAGACAACATTGAGAGTAAGTCACTCTCGAAGATTACTTAAGATTAAATTTTGAATATTTATTTAAATGTTCTTCAATTTAATCAGAGATATAGTTTATAACTTTAACATTTAACTTTTCATAGTAAAACTTTCTTTTATAATACGCATATCAGCGACTGTCGAATATTTGGGTTGTAAACGATACGCATTGGCTCAAGTGTCAATACGCTATAGAAAAATGTATAGATACCGTCTCAATAACTAATTGAACAAATTTCAAAAAGCATTTGAACCACCTGCCTTAATTAGTGGTAAAAGCGTTTCCCTTTTCATCATGAACAAAATTATAAATCGTGCTATGAAAGATTTGGTTTTCAATAAAATATTGGATGTTGAGTAAGTCGTGGTTTGAAACAAAAATGTTTAATTGAAGATCTATGAAAATATAAACATATTTTTGGTTGAATGGAGTTCAAAATAATTCAGTTTGCCAGATATCTATAAACGAAGCATGCATGAAGTCGTAACATTCTCTGTTGAAACAAGAAACCTTTACTTTGCTTTACTTCGTGTCTATGTCTGTTTTAAAGTTTGAGATATAGTAGAAAGAGTCTAAAAGACACTAGATGTATAGATATTCAGTTCAATTCACTTTATTTGGTATATACAAATTAAATGAGTGTGCATCGCCAATACAACGGAGTTACAGCTATTACACACCACTGGGTTGTCAATATCGGCGTATTTTGAAGAATACAGATTGCTCCTGTTGAAGGAACTCTTTTAAAGTACACCAGAAAGATGTAGAGATGAAGAATCCAGCCGCTACTAGGGTTTGACCCAGCAACCTTCCACGCGAACCCAATACCCGGAAGTGCACTAACAATTTTGTGTATGTTAATTTCATTCAGTTTGGCGATCTTTCTGTAACAAACTGTTACAAATCAGAAATGAACTTATTTGGCCTTTCTATTAAACTGGTGTCACATGGGTTGCAGACGATTTTCATAGCATTTTACAGCAGTATTATGAAACACTAGATACCCACAGATACTTGCGGTCCCACTCCAGGTACGTTTACTAAGGGGAGTAATTGCAACGGAATTGTTTCGAGCTTAGTAGCAGTATTTCCCCTTTATACACATCGCTCTTCACCGACAAAATTATAGGTTATATAGTGACTTTTCAGCTTTTCATGGTGGAGGAAGACTCCAAGTACCCCTCCAGTCATTATTTCAGGACCCAGCGGGTACCAGGATAGAACCACTATCCCTCCGCACGTCAGCTGGATGACTTCCTCACATGAAAGAATTTTACGCGCCAAAAGAGGTTTCGAGCCAACAGCGGTGAGGGGCAGGTAATTTGAAGCCGATGACCTTGCCACGGAAACCCTCCTCTAAGTCTAAGCATTCGCTTTGTCGTTTTGCTTATCTTTCTAGCATCTGTGTTACTGAAAAATTACATGTATTTTTTGTAGCTATGGAATCTGTCTTTAAGCAATGTTTCATGTAAATCTTGGGTCACTAACGGGGATGTTACACCGATCTTATAGATGTACATTCTTTGCATATACAGGTTATCACTTAGATTTAATATAGAGACCCCCACAAGTAAGGGCAAAACTTTCTGCCGCTTAGAGACTGTCCGGTTGTGGAAGAACCTAAGGACAATTAATCAGTATAAAGGTTGTGTCCGGCTTGTCCGCAAATGGACAGGTCCCAAATATAAATGTGCCACGTGCGAGTAGCTACGCATCTCTTCCTCTGTTACCCTGCTATGCACCTGTTTGTTTATTCTTTCTTTAAAATTTTTAGCTTGCAGTGTATGATTTCCTTTGTAATGTTCTTTGCAATTGCTTTTTCGCTAATTTTTATGTATATGCCTGCTTTTAGTTGCTTATATTGTTTCCAGGCCCTGGTGCACTTCAATTTTTTTTCTATTTGACACGGAGAAGCCTAGATCTGTTGTCAACTAGACGCGTAGACTGGTCGGACAGATTTGGCATTCATATGTCTGTAAGAGCCAAGTGATCTGGTTGTAGTAGAAGTCGTGTTAGTTTTCTTATTGTTCTAACAAAATATTTCAAATTGTTCTAATGTTTTGTAAGGTAAATATATACAGTTTCTTGTCTTCTTATTCTTCTTCTTCCAGTTTACTGGCCATCTTTAACTGATTGAAGTTAACTGCCAGATTAATGCGCTAAGAGATAGAAAAGAGTAAAAAGTGTGAAAGTATGTATAGTGCAATTTAAAAAACGGACAAAGACAATTAGATAAATAGTTGGGACAGTTGAGCACGGAATGACTCAACTGAACCGGCTGACATGACGTCTGGTGGAAGACTGTTCCATTCCTTGACCGTACGTGGAAAGAAGGACTGTAGACGATATTGTGTACGGCAGTATGGAATCTTGTAAGAGTGGGTGTGTATATTTCTGGTAGTGGAGGAGTTGTGTGGGGTCAGTTGTGAGTTGTCTAGAGCGACTTGGTTGTTGATGACCTTGTAGAGCACGATGAGTCTGGCCTCTTTGCGTCGTTCTTGGAGAGGTTTCCATTGTAGGTCTGTTAACATGTCTGAGACGCTGGATCTGTTGTGGAACTGCCGTTTACTAAATATTGACAAGTTTACACAATATAAATATAATTTTTAATATACTCCAGAAAATGAATTTGAAGCTATCACTTGAGAATAAGCTATTGTAAAATATGCGTTCAGTACGTAAGGATACGTGAACTCTCTAATCAATTCTGAATACTATATTACTTTATGTAGGCATTAAAAAATAAAGATTGCGTGGCTCATTACGACTGGATAATGTATCTATATGTAGATAATGTTGTACAACAATTTTACGAAAGTGTTCAAAATATGATACAGCCGTTACATTTAACAGGCATAGCAAGAAATGAGCCGTGTCATGAGAAAACCAACATAGTGTGTTTGCGACCAGCATGGATCCAGACTGGTCAGGATCCATGCTGTTCGCTGTTGGTTTCTCTTATCAATTGCAATAGCGGCTTTGAAAGCGAACTGGTCTGGATCCATGCTGGTCGCAAAGCCACTAGATCTATGTTGATTTTCTCATGGCACGGCTCAAATAAGGGTTAATTTGCTAGTCTTTTACTTTCAATATAAAGGTGCCAATATTAGGCCTATTGGCCTACCAGCCTGTATGGGTGTGTATGCATCAATATTAAAGAAAAAATAGTATCTTTCCTGCTCACTTCTATTTTTCACTAGATCTACTGTATAGTTTAATTTGTCCTTAATCCGTGTATCTAAATATTTAATTATTTTAGTTTCCCTGTTTGCCCCTTTATGTTTGTTGATATCTCCGTCGGGAAGTAGCTCAAGTTCGTTTGCTTTACAGTATCCGACGATAAAAAGAACCTGATGCGATACATGGGCCTATGTAGGCCGTACAATCATTTTTCGCAAGGGGAGTAATTCCTGCAATGACGTCATTTCCAAAATGGCGGACGAAGAAACGAAGGTGAATCTGGGACCGGATGGTAAAAAAATCGTTTCTATGATGATTTATATGAAATAAATTAAACCCTTTTGGAAAACATTGGTAAATTTGGCAATTCAATTCAAAATATCGCAGGAAAATAACCCCTCTATGCGCGACGAGAGAGACTACACACTTCTTTTTTGATTTGCTATTTTTGGATCACTTCAAAAAATTTCAAAATTTATATTTTGATTCATGAGCTAGAAAACAGTACATAGAAATGAAACCTATATACCAAAATTGTCTAAATGAAATACCGAGATTGTTTTATCCAAACTTTTTATGTATGTTTAGATTCATCTTCAAGACTTGTAAGGGGTGAATGACTTAGTTCGGTCCGACTCCTTTCCAGGAAAATCAGTTTACTGTGATTTTATTGAAATGTTTTCATTGTCCAAGATCAAAAGTACTGCTTCAGGTTGAAGTAAGCATATGCCAGAAAATGCTAAAATTACCTACCCCCATTCTCTGTAGGGTCAAATTTTTTAGCAATGTTTTTATGTATTGTCGTACCTATAATTTTACGCACCCCTGTTTTGACGCCATTTTTGATTTGTACTCATTTTCGATTAATTTGGGGTTTCCAATGATGTATTTACACAGTGCTTTGAGTTTGAAAGAAAAACCTTGAGGTTCATTTCACTGGTAAACAATGTGGAAAGGTCGGGGTTTGAAGATATTTATCAACTTATATTTACTGTGTGCATGATTTTTAAGGTTTTTACTAATGCAAATTTTCATCCATTATCAGGGCTTCGGAAATTTGCCGGTTTGTCGGTTTTGGACCGATTTTTGACTTTTCAGACCGATTCGTGAAGTGAAAAAACGAAAAAAATCGGTCCCGTAAAAATAGAGAAAAGAATAAATTTCGGTCTGATATCTCAATACACAATCACCTGCCAAGTAGGAAGTTGTTGGTCGCACCTTCAGATAATCAATAAACGTGTCAATCGGTCTGATTGTCACTTTGATAATCGGTCCGTAATAGGGCTGTCATCGATAGAAACGATATCGATGTATCAACGATATTTTTTGGTCGATCGATTATCGATTCCCATTTTTAAAAATCGATATTTTACACAGAGAAAAAAAAACTATCCAGATAAACACTCAGACCCTCTAAAACAACTTTTCTGTCAGCAAAAATGCGCCCTTAGTAACGGAAGTTGTCAATAAAGGTCATGTCTAAACTTGTACCGTAGCATTCTTTTCCAACTAGTCGGCACTACCTGTATGGGGAAATACATAAATACAAATAAAACACATGAAAAGCAGGCAATTAAACTAAAATAACATTAGCAAGAAGGTATATAGCATGTACATGAACAAATAGGTTGTTACTCTAACTTAATAATCGATGTATCGTCGATATCTGTCTTCCGATATATCGGTATCGTCGATATGACAAAGACCCAATCAATGACAGCCCTAGTCCGTAATTAGCGCGTGACGCAATCAGTGCTCGCGCGGCACATCCCTTAATGTTTGCAGACAGCCGACTGCGGTGTATTAAACATTTTTGACTGGTTTCTTAACGTTTCTGACTGGATCCAAATCATTTCGACGGGGATCCACTTCTTTTATTTAGAATCCGACGGATGGTTTATTTCAAAAGGCTATGTTTGATCACGGTAACAAACAATGGTCGCTGCATTTAATCAAAGAGCTATAATTGTACATTATAGGTCTTTGATTTAATGAGACATCACACGGAAAACCGATAAAAATAATTTTTATAATTACTTGATTTGAAAAAAATACATGATTCATTTGTTGGGGCTCCAGTTGAAACAAATGCAGTGGCACTGTTTATCAAATCGGTCTTTTAAAAAACGTTTCAAAATGAAATTTTGTTTACATCAGAAGAGAACATATAACTTTATAAAATGTAGTTGCTTATTGAAGTACAACGTAAGTAAAATGAAATATCCGTGGCCAACCCGCGTGACGTTTTGGTACTATACATGCGGGAAATTCGATCTCAGCGTTCAAATAACGTACACATTCTGTCCGGGGCAGAGTATTCTTTAAATACTGAGGCTGTTTAGCAGAGAATATGTGTCATGTAACTCACTTTGACGCATTGTATTTTATAGAATTCCGTCAAAGAATGAGGAAACATCACAAAGTATTTGCCGTGTATACGGTATCGAAGTCACGTGCGTTGGCTTTTAGACTAGTTACGCACACGGTGTCAACGGTCAATGCCTCGTATTATCTCGGAAAAACATCGAAATTTAAACAAGGTAACGATCACACATAACACTGAATAACTGTCTTCATTGTATGGTAACGCGCGGTGACTGGTAACTCATTTTTAATGCATGACATGCTTATTTCTTTACCCTATCAAGTTTTACAAAATATGTAATATTGGGAATGCGGTGGGTGGGGTAGCGCCGATGTCAGGATTTTCGTTTCGGACCGATTGAGTCATCAAAATTTCCGGAGCCCTGTCCATTATAGAAACGTCCCTGTGGAAGCTTTGATTTAAAAAGTGATGGGAATTTTGTCGTATGTCTGCAGTCTACTGCCACACGACTGCCATGTGACATATGTAGTTGTATTATTTTATAAATGCAGTTTTGGCAGATGTACACATTATCCATGAAACCATTACTACACACTTCAAAATTGTTACTTGCCAAGTAGGCTGCTAACACTGGGTCCATCTAAAGTTTTGCACAAAAATAAATGTGACAAATTCCTCAGAAAGCACTGCAGTCCAGAAGAATGGAAGAAAAGACATCAGTGTGTAATTAAAAAAAGCAGAGTGATTATTTATGTTCTTGGCCTCTTATGTTCATGAATTTTTAAATGTTTTCAGATTTATCATTTGGCCTAAGTATTGATTATCTACTTGCACCTGCTTTTGTGTCAAGTTTTATTGCAGCATCTTTGACAGCTATGGTGTTGCACATCTCTTACAGTGATTGAACAAATAGTTAAGTCAATCAAAAGCTTCGTACAAGTATCATGTAAGATGCATCGAAATAGGTGTGTCAGAAATAAGTATGGCTGACCACAATAGTTGTTGTTTTACCTTTTGATTTCTGGCACTCAGTTATTTAGAATAAGATGTTGATAGTATGATTCAATGCATAAAAGGATAGTGCACATGCAACATCTCATAGAGTAACGTATGTTACTGAATGAAAAAGCGCGGCCATGTTGCCAGTTATGTGCGTCATAACTGGTGTGTCTGGGAAAATTCTGTTTGCTTTAGGTTTAACACCGTTTTACAACAGTATTTCAGTTATGTAACGGTGGGCAGTTAGCCTAATCGGTGTTCCTGGATTCCGTACTAGTACAAATCTGTTCTCTGGAAGTAACTGCCAACTTCCCCACATGACCCAGAGGGGGAGGATGAATGATTTCAGACAATATCTTGTATCAAATCGTCATGGAGAACATACACTCCACCCGGGTATCGAAGTCAGGACCCCACGATCGTAGACCTACGCTCTCCCTATTGAGCTAAGCAGACAGGCTTATATAATTATTTACCAAATTCTAAATCTAAGGTAAGGTAACGTAAAGGTGAATTTTTTATTTACTGTCACTTTGTGAAACATTGAACATAGCTCTTTAGTGATTTTGAGCAACCCTATTTTAAGAACAGTTAAAACCAATTATACCTAGTAACCTTACCCCCAGGAATTTGCTGGTACCCATTTACAGTTTGGTTGACTGTTGCAATCGTGATAAAGTGCCTTGCCCAAGGACACAGGGCAGGGAGTAGCCAGGAATTGAACTTGAAGGGTGGGGAGTGGGAACATCACCTCTGTAGGAAAGTGTCATAGCCCTTTAAACCAATTTGGCTACTAGGAACTGTGCTTCATGTTCTATATCTTTAACCATGAGACTACCCCAACAGCCCAATGGTAGTGTCCCATTTCAGTGAAAGAGTTCAGGGGTACTATATAAGGATGAAAAGCCCTGATAGTTCATATTTCTAAACAAGCAGCTTACAAGAAGTTCTTTTATCATGGAGACTAAATAATTGCAATACCAATTAATCACTTGGTCAGTATATAATTTAATAATACAAAATCAGTTTTAAGGTAGGGGAGGCTGTTTTGTTAGCACTCTTTAACATCAAACAAATTGTTTTTTAGTGTATTGTTTTTGATGATCATATTTATGACATGTTATGACAGATGAATGTGTTAACTGACTGCTCGCCTTTTGACAGTTGAACAGTTTAGCATACCTTCAGCATGATTTAATGTGTCAAACTACATGTAACGGTTACTTACATATGAAAATGAAATATGATCAATTACCCAGGTTAAGAATTTTATTACTGGACACTTGAAGATTAGACTTAGGGTTGAAGGACCTCTTTATTTAATGTGGTTGTTTTTCGACCACAGTGATTTTACTCACATTGATATATTCCTAGGTATATTTAATTTACTGTTTGTGTAAGGTAGAACATGAAACAAGTGGACATTAATAATGGACTGTGCTTAAAGTCTGGTAAGATTTTCATTTCCACTAGACTTTTGTCTTTTTGTGAATTTATTTCAAAGGTTTTTGTAAGAAGCGATGGTTTTGTGGAAGAATGTTAAGAGAATTTCAGAAATGTGTTTGACAGCCTGATGTAGAATTTCATTCACTCTCGAAAAAATGAAAATTTGCAGTAGACAATAGAAGGAGCTCTTTCTGTCAGTCATGAATACATGCATGCATAGAACTTTATCCCAGTAACAGTGATGTAATACATTTTAAGGGGCCTCCATGGCCGAGAGCCTCAGAGGTTATCATTGTTGACTTCGAATCACTTGCCCCTCACCGTTTTGGGTTTAGAATCACTCGGGGCATTGAATTCTTCATGTGAGGAAGCCGTCCAGCTGGCTTACTGAAAGTCGGTGGTTCTACACAGGTCCCGCCTGTGATGAAATAATGCAAGGAGAGACACCTGGGGTCTTCCCGCCAGCATCAGTACTGGAAAGCCTCCATAAATGACCTAAATTGTGTTGGTGCAACATTAAAACACAACAACAAAAAATTTGTTTATCTAAGTCTAGATTTTTGGCATTTTAATATTTTTATTCAGCAGCTTCTGAACAGAGAGTAAGAGTTTATCAAAGCCAACAATACTGTACACAATAGCATTGGAGGTCTAGTACTTTTTGTCTCAGTTTGAGACTGTTGTAAAGTAGCTTGAATTGCCATAGTATTAAAGAGTAAATAAAAGATCCCAACCCAATTTTTCAGACTAGGCAAAACATTGCTTGTGTAAGATGTTATAATAGTAGGTTCATACTGAAGTATTTTGAAGATTCAGGCATCCCAAAAATCTTGTCCAGCTTTGGACAAGTATACCAGGTGATTCTGTAGCTACACAAACTTGGAATGTTTGAGCATATTACTGTGGAAGGAGTTGCTGATATATAAGAAGGTGACATTTGTTACTGGTACCTGTATAATTATACTCTACTGCTGTGGGCTACTTTTTTCTGCTGCTAGCTGTTTGATTTGAAAACATTTGCATAATTAGTTGGAGAAACTCTCATGGCTCAGTGGATTAGGTTGCTTTCTTAGAAGCAAGTGCCTCTCACAGCTGTTGGTGCAAGCCTCACCAAATTCTTTCATCAGAGGGAGTGATCATTAAAATTTTTGAAACTGGCTTGCAGGTGATCAGTGTGTTTTACATAGGTACTGGTCCTTCCTTGAAAACAGTATGTGTTCTTTTCTTGAAAACATTATGCGTTCTTTTCATCTGATTGAAATTGGCCAAATGTCATTGTATTGTAGAACAAAATAAGGAAGAGTGTTGATATTTCAGTTCATGTTTAGTAGGTCATGATTCAAACTTTCAGTTGCTGGATTACCTTTAAAATTTCCTTAAACCATTGATATGCTATAATAAATGTTTGTCTGTTTAAATTAAAGAGTTGAACTCTTCATAGTTAACATGTATACTGGTATACTTTAATCTTGAGTGAGGAATGTAATTTTTTCTCTCGTTAAGGTACATTAATTTTTAACAAATTTGGAGACATTGCTAGATTTTATCATGGTAATCGATTAACTATTAGTGTTGACATAGATTCAACTGATTTAATATTTTGTCAGGTTTAAGCCCTTTGGCAACATTTATTACAGAGTTACTTTTCACATCTGAAAGTGTATTGGTCATATAATTATGTCATTCCAAAATTGTCAAAATTATGAAATCAGGTTACCTATAATATTGTAACCTATTACATATTAAAGTGTAACACTTAATCAGCAATGAAAATTTAAATGTTAATATTTGACTTGGACTTCTTTGTGACAGTGTTATTTACATTTGTTGATAAATTGAACAGTCTCTGTATGTGTAACATTTAAACAATATTATATAAACTGATTAAGCCTGAAAAAAAAAAAAAGTGAAATAACTGTTTATAATTATTATCTTGGAGTACTTGTTAAAAATAGTATTTTCTCCAAGATCAGTGTATAATGAAAGCTTGAAATTGTGCTTTCGTTGAAACGATTGCCCATTTGATAATACTTTTATAGGCAAGATCAAATTATCAAGTTTTCCGTATACTCTTACTGAATACTGTATTGTTGTCTATGGTATTTACTAAGACTGAAATATCGGCTTTCTTATGCAAAAAGTTTTAGTTTTGGTAATAAAAAGTGCTTTATATTCAAGTTTAACCTTGCTGTCTAACAATTTTGTATCAAAAATCAATTTAGGGACAGGAAAAGTGCATAAATTGACATGTCCAACCGGCTTAGATATCACCTATATTGTATATGATACATTTATAGATATGTGTGATTGATAATATATATGTAAACAGTGAAGTTTACTACAGTTTTATAGCACACTTTGTGCCTTATTAGTGTTTGAACACCTCCGAGGTATCTCTTACGGGTCAGCTACCTGTAGTGGGCTGTTAGTGTAAGGTAATAAAAGAATAAAGAATATAACACATACAGTTTCCTATAAATGACATTGTTTGGCCTGGTGTAATTGTGGCTTTGATGGCCCTTTCCATTAGAAGGAAATCAGTGTAAAAGAATGACATATGGGTTATAGTTTTTGTATGTCTTTGAACCTTGGATGTAAGGTTTTGTGGATCTATGTATTATTTTCCTTCTCATGATTAAAAAATGAGACTATCAATAGACAATGTATTTGTTCTGATAGGTTGGTTAAAATGAGGAGACGGGTTTCTTGCTGTCAGTTTCTTCACTGAACAGTCCGCACCCCCCCCCCCCCCCCCCCCCCCCCCCCCCCCCCAGCTTTAAAGACTGTATGGGTAGCCTGGTCTGAAGGCTCCACTTGTAGGAAAAGACTCCATACCAGAGCTACAAACATTTGTAAGCATTGATAAACATAAGTAACATTTGAACCATTGCAGCTTGGCTTGCCCTTTAGGTCTACAAGAAATACTGCTATGGAAGGCTGTAGTCTCTTCAAAATTTCAGTTTTAGCCAAACTGAAAAATACCTTTGTACAAAAGAGGCAATTTGTGTTGTGTTTTGAGGTATATATTTACCTATTTTGTCTCATCTACCTGAAGATTTGTGTGTGGTGTTTGGTTACCCATATATTGTAATGATAGACCAGGTATGGTAACAATGTAATGACTGTTTTAATACCTGTATTGACAGGGTGTATACTCTGTAATTTTCTCAGTGTAATCATCGTGTTTGGTATGTATGATTTCCATATAATGTGGCAAACTTTATGCTTTAGAAAAATACATGCTTTTAAACAACTGATAAGGGGTAGTATTGCAGCTGATTTGGCATTTGCAGTTTAGCATGATTGACATTATCCAAGTTCAGATTTTGAGTTCCATAGACAATGATAGATATTTAAGGTAGTGGATGCATAATCACAGTTTGTGATTTCCATAATTATGATTATGTATTCTCATAATTATGCTGTTCCAGCGTCATTCGACCATATTCAGAACAACCTGAGAATGCTGAAACTGCATACAGAGAATATGTTAGCAATTATTATGTATGTCCGCATTACCTTAAGTATTGGCTTTCCAAAGGAAGAGCTTGCTGTTGAGGAAACTCATCAAACTTCTACAGTCAGGCTAAAGAGAGATTCAAGTATGGTTCTTATTTATAATATCTTTAGAATATTTGTGATGATGCATTTGGGTGTATGTCACAAGATTCTGCATTCAGGTGATAGGTTGTTGTTTGTACAGGAGTAAAGGAGCTGGACTACACAGGTTTCTGTTTACGACACTCCATTAATTAAAAGTATCAAAAAGGTGTGATTATGGATGTAGGTGTTGATGTATTTTCAGTTTTCTAGGTGAGACATGTCCATGTATATGACTATTGTTATTACAGATAGTGATCGTTTAATTCATTCTTCAATCCTGTTTGCCCTATATGTCATACTGCGGGTTACAACATATTACCCCAACAATAGTAATATAAACAAACATAGTAAAATACATATTTGTGGTGTTTTTGTGGTAGCTACATTTATCAGATTAAAGATCTTGAATGAGAGAGATACCTCCGTTCACTTCACGGTCTCATTGGCACGAAAAACCGTGAAATTCCTTACATCAACATTTTCCTCAACCCGTAGGTTGATGCGGAGTGGCTTACATATTCATTAGTGAATGTGTATAGAAAGTGTGTGTTAGAATATCATTGTAATTTCATGTTTTAATGTAATAGGAATTCATTAAAGAGTGTATGGATATGACAGGTAATAAATTTTAAAATCTATTGTCAGTTATACTGTAGTCTAAAGTATTCTAAACATCTAATTCAACTTTAGATATTAAGCTTTTTGTGGTCCAATTTTACTTTATGTTGGTACAAACAGAAATAAAATTTGAGTGTTTTTGTATATATTGCAAGATTTTGTAGTACTGTTTCCAAGGATACTGTTGATGTTACGTACACAGAGCTGTACCTTTTATTGAATTTCCAAGTTTGGTAGTAAAACTGAAATATTCCTCTGTTTGGAGGAGGTGATTTTGACCACAACAGCGTTTTGAACATGCAATTTGACATCATGCTGTTAAAAATAATAGTTACATGTTTTGAACATGAGGTGGGGCAGTTCATGTTGTCACTGATATCATTGATATGTATATTTTGTTTAACCTTTCTTCATTACATTTGATTGTATGAATATATTTAACAAATCATTTACTAAATAGGCCTTCCTACGCATCTGAACGATGAACCGTGGTAAATTAGACGATAAATCACAAGAAGGGCTCGATTGTTTTCATTCTGACATGCTCATTGACATATTTTAATAAATATTATGCTGGACTTCATTTACCCGAGGAGTAATGAATCGGACGTCATTCACCAATTTGACGTCATAATGCTCTCTTACCGGTCCGCCATGTTAGAATGTTTGTTTATATTTTTTAAGTGGAAACCCGTGTCACATTGTCACCCGAGTGCAAAAAGTGGTTATAAATGCAATGCCATAAAAGAGCAGTTATCCACGCTGAGGTTACAAGTATGAGTTTCTAGCTTTCAGGTACGGGCAAATTTAATATACAGTCAACCTTCCCTGTCAGCTGGCCGAATCTTCATCTGATTTTAATACACTCTTACTCTTGCTGTGATGAGTTTGTCATGTATGATCATTAATGATTTGTTAATTGTAGGTGTGTGTCTGGTATGATTATAATCAATTGTTTGACAGGCAGTTTACTTGCTTGGTATTTGTTGAATAGATAAAATTTGAACCCTGTGTGATATTTAACTACCCGAGGTAAATAGTTCATAAATAGTTTGTATATGTAAATATAGAGTGTCAAAATCGGTAGTCTATTTTAACGTTTACATTTGTATATACTATATTTGTATATCAGGATATTTACATTTCTTGTATTGAGATGTATTGAGATCTATCTATACATTGTCCTACTTTGCTGAAATATCGCACCAATACCTGGTATTAAATTCATATAAAATATATTTTAACGTTCAAGTTGTGATATCTGTGTTTTGAAACATGTGTAACTTCAGTATCTCTGGATGGATATGATATCTAGTGGTATCGGAATATTTAGCATCGGATTTTCACATCGTGGTTTGTTTCACTATAAATATATTTTGAAGTCCAGTTTTCTCCGCATTTCATGTTTCCTCAGCAGTCCAGTTTTCTCTGTGGTCCATTTTCCCCAGCAGTACAGTTTGTTCAGCCTTATTTCTTTTGCAGTCCAGTTTTCTCTGTAGCCCAGTTTTCTCTTCAGCCTTATTTCTTTTGCAGTCCAGTTTGCTCTGCAGGCCAGATTTCTGTATTTTCCCTGCTTTCCAGTTCTTTCTGCATTCCATTTTTCCTTGAAAACCACTTTTCTCTGCAGTCTATTTTCCTGTACAGTACATTTTCCCCAGTAGTCCGTTTTCCCTGACAGTCCATTTTCTCCTACTGTCCATTTTCTACAATCATACAGTCTAATTTTCCTGTTCAGTCAATTTTTTCTGTTCTGTCCATTTTCCTGTGCAGTCCATTTTCCCTTGCAGTCCCATTTTTCTGATGTCTCTGTCAAAAACCTTTTCCTCCCACTTTTTCAGGATGCAAGTTCAAACAACCGTCTGTACAGTTCAAAGACAAGTGATTATTTTTATATCTCCATCTTTTACAAACTCTTCATTGCTTTAATATTAATATATAGATCTAAAATTGTTTGATTTTGTTTTATTTGGCAAATATAAAATGCTGATTGAAGATGAAAACTAGTTTCTGTTTTTGCTTTAATTTCCTCATGATTTAGGATCTACATTTTCCATTTCCTGAACATTTAATAGACATTTAATCATTACATATTTAATACAATTTGAATATTGTCTGTTTGTAGTTTTAGTTCAGTTTAGACAATGATTTATAGTAACGTTTCACCTTTACTTGAAAGGTTTATGTTTTTCTCAGCGTGTACATGATATCGTGAAAATGTCAGAACAGTGTTGCATGTTGGGCGGAGTAATCTGTTTTTTGTAAACGTACATTCAGTTATTAGATAATTATAGAAACCAATGTGTAAGCATTTATGAATTCAAATTCAAATTTGAAAAATGAGAATTGCAGTTGATTGGCTACCTACTGACCTATAGACTGGAAAGGAATTGTTACAGTTAAGCCATTTTCAATTACATTTTTGTCAAAAAAGATAACAGTAGTGCGCTTTCTTGGCTTTGGGTTATAGAAAACAAGTGTTATTATAGAAACTTAAAGATTTATTATAGAACCCAAAGATGCTTTAATACAAACAACACTGAGTGTACACTGGACTGGTATGTTTATGTAAGGTGGCATTATTATCTGGACTGTTGTTATGGTTTGTGTATTATAGACAAATGGTTGTATGCAAGACTATGGTGTAATCTAGTTCATTATCTAATAATAATTTCCTGCTACAAAATATCTGCGGATGTGAAGGCATTTGGTGTAAACATTCCTTGCTGTCAGAAAATTTGGTACGTTCCCAATTCACATCATAGTTTTGAAAAATATTCAGAAATTCTTTCCAAGTGTTCTCAGTGTCTGGATTTGTGGAAATTTTCAGACAGTCGTAAACATATATATATATTATGTAATATGGAGTAGTTTTGGATATCTTGAGAGATTTTTGAGACCTACAGTTTAATAGTGAAAGTTACAGATGGTGCTGACATTAAAAGGTAGGGATTTTACATCTATATGGGACAGTTACTGTTGGATTTAGTACAGATTCTATGCTTGACCATCTTTAAACATATTAAAGTTGTATTAAAATGCTTTAATGTATTCAGTAAGTTTGCTTACATCCATTATCGTTTCCTTTGTCCTGTACCTGTCCTTTGTTTTGTCACTGCTCTTGTTGTATTGGTCAATCTTGGCATACATAAAGCTGCATTGAGCTTACATGTGGGTCCGAGGCACTTAGGCTCGGATCAACAGCAGGCCAGTGTTGGGTTAATTGTTTCTAAAAAGTCTGGAATCTTGACCACTATAGCCCAGAGACCACTGACTTAACACCACCTCCACACAGTGATCTACATGTCACCCCTTTATTAGCCCGAATTGAATTACTGGGCACATTGGAAAAAATGTTTGTATACCTGGTGACATTTGTGTGGAATTCAGGGACAATAATTGTGTGAACAGTTATTAACACAAAATAGCTTTCTGAAAGTAGTTTGCAAATTTCACCCAGTCTGGTACCAGACCACCAAATGTCTTTTTCTTAAAAGATCTCTTGTTCCAACTTTATTCTGATTGTTAGAATGTTTCCATTCTTATTGTTTATTACCAACACTTAAAATATGTAATACACTGCCATATTTCAGTAGACATGGCAAATACTGTAAAGTGCCAGTCTGTACTGCATGGCAACATTGGCAACAATGCTATTTGTTTTGTTTAAAATAACATTGTCCCTGGGAGAAAGAGTATGCAAAAATGGCTAGAGCCTCTGAAGAGGATACCATTGTACTGCAAGATCATTTAATTTTGTGAGTATGTGATTTCCTGGTTTGAGGATCATTTCATGGGGCTATGATTTTGTGAATTTCGACTTTTGAAGATCATAGGAATGGGACTTTAATTTGCCTGCTGGGATTAAATTTATTTCACCGTCAACAAAAATACTATTGAATATAAATGATTCTACAATATACACAGCAAAGCAGAAGGAACTATACCACAGCCTTATGGATTCAATTAATTTGGAACTCTATCAGCTGCTGTGTTATATTTGCCACTGCCTGCTGCTATATTGTTAGAATATAATCACTTCTGCAGACAGTATCACATAACTCTTACACAATACACAAACACTTGTTATATAACACTATATTAAGCTCCTATTAAATCAATGTGGAGGATTCTACAAAATACAATATCCCATAATTATGTATATAACTTTAGTTTATACATAATTTATTTTAGGTCGATTGTGAAGGAAGTTCTAGAACTTACATTAATCACTCTCAACACCTCATTCCTGATGGAATCCATCGCCACGAGGGTATGAGAGAAGAGGCCAATTTTCCTTTTAATGCTGAGTGCCAAGCAAGGGAGCTACTGGAACCGTTTTTCACGTCTTTGGTACGATGCGGCCGGGAATCGAACCCACAACCTCCCGCACTCGAAGCGGACAATTATACCTGAAATTGGCTTTTGATTGTTTCTGTCTGATAATTTTTTATACGGTGGTTGAAGGAGGTATTTTTAGACAAGAGGTTCCGGGTACATATTCCATACATTATGATCTGTACCATTTAGAGGTTTAAAAAGAAAGAAATTCACCAGTTACTTCCCTTGGAACATACACAACACTTTTTCGCAGTTTTTAGTAATTCTGTGCTGAAACTGTCATGTAATGACAGGATACTGTGACATCATTTTTACTGTTGGGGTTTAGTAGCATGGATTTAATCAACATTGTCAAATTAAATCCCTATGATTAAAGATTCCCATTTCAGAATTTCTGTTTGTAAAATTCATGATTGAATGCCCCTGTGAAATAGAAGTTTTTGCTGAAAACATGAAGTTTTTTGCCAATAAAATTTCAAGCTTAACTTTTAACTGTAACAGAAATGATTTTTGAGTGAAATTCAATGAATTGACAGAACCAACATTAAAATGCCTGGCATATTTCAGGGTTGTCAATAAGAACCGGCCGCCGGCCGAAATGGACGGTTCAAATGGCATTTGGGCCGGTTCAAATTCGCAAAAAAAAAAAAAAAAAAAAAAATCGGGCCTAAAAACATTAACCCGTCGATTATAGTTTTTTTCTCTCACGATTCTGTCACGAAAATATAATTGGTATAAAGAACTCTCCATCCAGTCTAAAAATCGATATTACTCACGGTCGTTTCCGTTCATAATACACAGCGTGTCATCACGGGCGATGGTTTCATACACTGCCACGTGCCTGTCGATCTTTGACTTGAGTTAAAACACGCAATAAACCAATGACAGCTGTGGATGTAGAACGCGTGACGTTTTTTATCGGCAAAACTATTTAAGCTCCGCCTTTATAAATGATGATATACGTACGTCATAATTGACGAAATCAAAGCTAACGTCAAAGAGACGAAAATCATGTTTCACGGACTGAATTATTATATTTTAACAGGCCTCGACCTTAACTTTTTTCAGCAGTTGCCAGCAGGTCCACCAACTGCTAAAATCTAGTAGACCTGCTCAGACTTTAGTGGACCTCCAATTCCATCACATAAATTGAGATGTTGTAGACGTCATAACTTCATATGACTCAAAGAAACAGGACTTATTTCTAAAATAATTAAAAATGGAAGACAGTAGCAATCTGTTATCCCGAAAAATAATTATTTTGAAAAGTGTCCCAAAATATGGACACAATAATCATCATCCTCCCGACCCGTGTTGAAAGTGAAAAAAAAATCAACACTTATCGGTAATTATTCTGATGATAAACTAAGTAATTGGCCGTTTTCATCATCAGTTAACACCCCCTCAAAGAGCTTAAAGGAGTTCATCACAATATTTTGTGCGCAGCTCAATCGCGCAGCAAGCGATATCCACTGTAAAGTTCAGAATTCGCCGCCGAAAGTGCATAATTGTCGGATATGAGGGCACTCGCGCAAAATATATCGTATGTACTGACAATATAGGTCGTACATCCATATTTTACCTTTAAAAGTGATGGTGTTTTATTGGAGGAGTAGTTGTAGGAAGTGCTCGAATCGAATACATTGTGGACAGCCAATTTGAAAGTAAACTATTTCGTCCAGTAATGATGCAGCCGACTCCAAGTCAAATAAAATTCCAGAAAATCTTAACGTAGATATATCTCCTTCAAGTTCAAATGTGACTTCCTAAAAATGTTGTTATACTTTTTGTGCCCCATCCCGAATTTCACGTAGTAAGACCAGAGTTATGGCCCCTGATAGTCAAATTGTACATAAAGGGTCTAAACATTTGTGTCGCATGTACCTCAAAATTATATGCGCCAAGAGTCATGAAACCAGTCTAGAATTAAATTCTGAATGCGAAGTTGTGCACCAGTGCATTTATTTGAGGTTTCACTCAATAATAACAGATTTATGTCCCTTGACGTGGTCAAATATATACGTAAATGGGATGTGAAAGTTTGTGTAGCACGTATCTCAAAAAGTATTTGATCTAGAGGCTTGCAACCTTAAAGGAGCATTATTCCGCATGTGAGTAAGAATATTGGTTAAGGAATTGATAATGACATTGTGCAATTTGTTTTGTAAGAAAAAAAAATGTTCATAATTTTTAGGTGGGTGGGGTAATGAAAAAATACTTTTGTGGGTGGAGTGAATATTTCTTATTTTTTCTTGAAAACAAGCACGGGTTGATATTATTTTTTTGGTTAAGATTTTTTTGTCTTAGTTCTAGCTTACATAATATAAAATTTGGAAAAAATCTGTCCGCTAGATTTTTCATATCATTAAGAAATACTTCGTGTTTTTCTCAGTTTCAGATACTTTCGACATCTGTCAAAAGTAATTTTTCTGAGTTAATATATCTATATGTTGACATTTTATGCATAGTTATAGAGGTGTTATTAATTCGGATGCATAAAAAGTAACATCAGAGTGAAACTTCGAATAAATAAATGTTTGCATTAGTTTTATTATAACATGTATGTACTGTTTCTTTAGACAAAAATACCGATTTGGTGTTCTTAATAAACTTTGAATATTGAAAAAAGAAGCACGGGTACCTATTAGTTTTATTTTTTATTTTAACTTGTCATACATCAATCTATAAATATGCAAAGTTACAAAAAATTCTGTCCGCTAGAAATAATTGTGAAAAACATCTTTAAAGAAGTGTGTCGGTTATTGTGGCATCTGCAGTGGAGATCAAAGCGGTATAGTTTCCCCGAGATTGTCATGGCATTACGTCATGTTTTCGCGCCATGTGACACATCACTTTCTCGATTCCTTTAATTGTTGAGAAGAAATCAGTAAAATAGTTTTTTCTTTAATTTTTTAAAAGCGACTGTGCAATATCCCGAATAAACCGACATGTAAATGTGTCAGACCGTGAACGATGATAGTGGATGTCCTACCTCTGTGACCTATTTGCCCTCAAGAAATTTACATTATTGTTTGAGAAGAATATCTAACAACAACAAAGTGTTGTGTCAAAAAAAATATGTACAAAGAATCATTTAAAACTTATTAAAAACCGCAACGACATCATACTGCTTCATTTTAAAAGCACATTTCTATTTACGTTCATGAGGTCACGTAACTTATTCTGCCGCGCTAACAGAAATCTGTTTGCCAAAAATCGTTTTACTCCATGTACTTAAATTGCTGCCGCTTTTTCATTATTTAAGATTTTTTAATTGTGTTTTTTGTACTTTCTGGTCAAAAGTCTGAATTTTATTACCATAGTATGTACCGTTTATTTACTTTAAGAAGGAAATAAATGATCAAGATCGCGCTGTTTGAAATTTTACAAAACATAATATGAAAATTTGATCGTTTTTAAAGAATTTTGCCTACATTCCTGTAGATATCTCATTAAAATTGTTATAGAATTCAAACTGTATTAGTTCTCAAGCGGTGTTGAAAATTTGAAGCGATTATATTAAAAAATGAATGCACTACGCGCGTTTTTTGTGTCAAAAGTAACCGCGATGTAAATTAGATATTACGATAGGGCGCACGTGCTTGTGGAATGGAAAATTACCAGCATGACGTTTTGATATTTTTACGATTCGCGGGTAAATTCCAGTCAATCCAGGTAATTTTGCCGGATGTAATTTCTCAATTTGGTAAAGTTACCACGTAAAAACCACTCGCCCGATCGGTTGAGTAGTCCATTCGTGCTATCCTGACTTTAACTCGCCAATGCTTAAAACTGTAGAATGCCGTACTTAAGGCAAAATCAACTTTCGTTTTGTGAATTCGCCGATATGGGTACGATTTCCCCCCTATTTTTCACTTTTAAGGGTTTTATTTTAAGTGCAGACCGTGACTGAAAATTGGTTGACCGTCGGTCTACCCAACTTTTGATAGTTAGTGGACCTGTCGATATTTTGGTTGCGTCGGTCCAACGGTCCACCGCTAAGGTCGAGGCCCGAAATTTAATATTAGAGATATACGTGAAAATATATTCATCAGTTATCGTAGTGTCAAAGTTATATTTTGTAGCAAAAATTTCGGAAGAAAGAGTGATGGGACATCCGCGATAATTTCCAAGAATTTTGAAATCATGAGTGTCGATGGTCCCGATTTAAAAGAAAAGACAACAAAAAACAAAACAAAGAAATTATCCACAAGCTCCTTTACATTTAATAATCCAAAATGGCTCATAACTAATCTGTAAACAACAATTTTCGGATATTTTCACACCTATTTACCCCTGTCGAGTGCTGTTTATTGCATTGTATAACAAAGCCAGGTGTTGATTATAATGTGTGACAACTGAGACAGATATTTAATTTCTATAAAAAAATTATTAATCACAATCAAATTTAGATCAGAAAATATATATTGGCTTTTACCTTTTTTCTATAAATTTTTGAAACCGAAAGTACAGTAGTTGTCGCGGTATCAGCCGGCCGATTTTTGATAAATATTTCTCTTAAATCATTTTAATAAGAGGAAATGTCATGGTAAATTTTTATATCAGATACTGTCAAATGCTGTTAAACTGTCTTTGCACCATCATAATTTGTCAAACACATCCTTTGAACTGGAGATTTGGTCCCGGACATACAATTTTGGATATCTGGATTTTGATCAATAAAAAATCGAGGCTAGGGGTTTTGGATAAGGACAGGTGGGATGAGAATCAAACAGTTAATTTTCTATGCCTAAACTTGTATTACTTCTAACTCTGTACATTTTGTTTTGATGGTTCTAACAGTGACATTTTTTGTCACGCCAAATTGTAAAAATTCATCTGGGGAATCTTCTTCCCACAAAAGAAATATGAGTAGGCCTACAGGTTTAATTCTCAGCAGAGTTTTGAATTTAGATATACAGTAGTTCAATAACTATTTGATTTTGCAAAGAAGTACAACAAAGAGTTGGAGTGTGGTGACAAGTTAGATATTAGCATTTCAGGACTTGAAAATGCATTAATGAACGTGTAAACTCATTTTTATTATTATCTCCAAATTTACCAGGTGAGCTCATAAAAATGTGAAAATAAGGGTATATTGTATTTAAAAATGCAGTGGAAAGATGTTCTTAAATGCTTCCAAAATGCCCCAAAATGCAGGAAATGAAGCGCTGAATTTCAAAATTTTTCGGGGGGGGGGGGGGGGGGGGGGGGGGGGGGGGGGGGGCATGCCCCCGGACCCCCCTAGCTGGCCGCCTACATTTCTATTTCAGCCTGTTCAACAAAAACTTATTGACAACCCTGATATTTCTGCCAAGTTTGTACTTTGAGCACTTTATGAGGCCTTTGATTTGGATCATTTGCTGATTTCACAGACGGTTACTTGAAACTAACATAAAATATAATTAACTCATTTTCTGTCGGTAATTGATTATGAATAATTTCTGAAGCTGTTCATGGAAAATTGACAACATTCAACTTTGTGTCATATTATAGCATGTCACCATTCACCTGTATGATAATAAGGAGTAAAACCAGTCAATAAATGATGCTACGCAGTCTGCTTTTGCCATAGATGCATATATAGACCATGTATTGATTGCCTCACCGTCATGAAAACAGAAATTAATGAAATAACGCCTTTAATCGGCACTGTTGTCACATCGGAATTTCCAGTCTAGAGGTGTGTTTGTCGAAATGTGAAACCAGTCAAGGAAAAATGGAAAATTTACTACATTACGGTGGTTCTGTTGTTCATCAAAGAGACTGGTTCTTTAACTATTTATGGAAATGATAGGAACAGATGGACTCGGATAATTCTGGTACTGATGAGCTTCTGTATAACTTGGACTAGAGTAATTGAGAACCAGTCTATGTTCTATGATGCTGAATCGAGGTTACCAGGACTTTCTAATGATCTATTTAGTATTTGTGGACTTTTCTCGGACTATAAGGAATGATGTCACGAGTGAGATGGTGGGATTCAGATGATGCGGATAGCTCCGCCGAGTTCTCTGGTGATATGGCGTCGTACGATAGCGGTGAGGAATATAAACAGTTTCTCCACAGTATAAAAAGTTGTTAACAATGTCAGTTAATCACTTTTTGCACTCATCTAACAAATATTTCACTCTTTCTCTCTGTCTCTCTTTTAAATACAGTAGCAGCTGCATTTTCTGGTTTTCTGAAAAAAATGTTACAAATTATGGTACTAAATTATATGTAATTATATGTAATACTTAACATACTTAACATGAAAGTGATAGTTATATTGTTGTTGTTCCCGTTTTAAGATGGAACTGAAACTTCCGCCAGTAGCTCTGCAGTAGATCTGATTCATTTTGAACAAATGGCAAAAAAATGCATACAGATGCAGTGTCTGCAGATTGATTGCATGTCATGAAAGGTCTGGTTGGAGATTTTGTGTCCAGATTTGATTCATTAATGTGCAATGTCTGATTTGCCATTTGATTTCTGTTATTTTGAAATGCTGAATATGGTTGACATGGCAACGATATAATCGTTTTGTAATTTACAGAACAACACAGCTAGTCAAGGTGTTATTGGAAACTAAATGATACAGTTTCTGTTGTGCTTCCACTCCTCTCGTTATGAGGTTCCATAAACTGGTTCGAAAAAAAATCTAGCTATGAAATTTTTATTTTTGTTAAAAAAAGCTGGCAGAAAACCTGGATTTGCCATGTCACCAGTGGTATTAAGTCTTGTAGGCTAGAAGACAGTTGTAGTAGATCAAATAAAAGTATCAAGTGCAGGGATATATTAAAATAATCCTGACCATTGAAGTCAGAATTTGTATGGATGGGTCCATCAAAGAATAGTTTACAATCTTCCGAACGAAACTGAATCCATGACGTG
The DNA here is from genome assembly GCF_021730395.1 of Mercenaria mercenaria. Lineage (NCBI taxonomy): Eukaryota > Metazoa > Mollusca > Bivalvia > Venerida > Veneridae > Mercenaria > Mercenaria mercenaria. The sequence goes on from NC_069364.1 coordinate 2,076,784, forward strand.
CATCCAGTGTGTTGGAACTACCTCCCTTGATTTTGAAATTCTTGGACAATTGTATTTTTGTTCCCATATCTACAAGATTTATATTCATGACAAAGGTGGGTTAGTCCCTGTTCACAGATGTCCCTGGGCAATAGCTGTAGTCTTTTTTAGCATGAAAGTGTCAAAACAGTCATTACACTTACACTTTGGAATAAGTGTAAGCAGCTGCATCATTAACTGAATAAACATATGCAAGAAATTGAAATGAGTCGTGCCATGAGAAAACCAACATAGTGCGTTTGCGACCAGCATGGATCCAGACCAGCCTGCGCATCCACGCAGTCTGGTCAGGATCCATGCTGTTCGCTTTCAAAGCCTATAGCAATTAGAGAAACCATTAGCGAACAGCATGGATCCTGACCAGACTGCGTGGATGCGCAGGCTGGTCTGGATCCATGCTGGTCGCAAAGCCACTATGTTGGTTTTCCCATGGCACGGCTCAAATTGAGATTTAGTTCCTAAAGAACTTGACATATTTGTACTTGATGCAGATATATCAAGGTAAATACAGACTTACAATGAAATTATCACCTGCAAATATAGGTCTAGGTACCCTTTGATCTAATTGGTTAAACCTTAATCTCATTAGGTATGTATGTGTCAGTAAAATATTCATAGTCAGATTTTCTGATACTGCAAGGGTTCAGTGCAGAATGATTTATTCCAACATGATGGATATGATAGGGTTGACAATAGCTTTGGTATGTATATATGACATACTTTACTGTGTTTGATTATTGATAAAAAAGCACTTTAAAAGATCACCAGGTTTTGAATAGAATGTTATTAAGATAATTATAAAAGGGCGGAGTTATCTCTGAATATTGTGAAGGAAACTTTTAAAAGACTGTTCAGTTGGTTGAAGAAGTTGAGGTCACTTGATTTTACAAGATGGGCATGTATTTGGATGATTTCTGATGAAACTTTCTATAAACAGAATAAATACTTCCTCAGATAAAAGCAACTTTCTGCTTGTGTATTATTTGAGATTGTCTCCATTTATTCACAGAAATCCAGAGCTACCATTAAATTTTATCAGATTCTGGCCAAGATCTATCCTGTTTTTACCTTTAGCCTGCTGGCGGCAAGTGATTCTGCCTTTTTGACAATCGCAGACCAAGATCAGCCTGCGAACATCCAAGATCAGCCTGCGAACATCCATGCAGGCTGATCATGGTCTGTGCTTTTTGCTATTCGGTCAGTAAATTTTTAGTGAACACCCCTTCCAAATAGTAATGGTACTGCCCAAATTGAATGATGGACCAGTCTATTTTAGAAATTTAGCAGGGTTACAAGTTAAACATATCTTATTTAGAGAATTTCAAAGTTCTTCCTAGTGCTTGGATTTTGAACGGGGGGGGGGGGGGGGTCAAATTCATCTTGCACAGACTTTCCAGCTGGTGACTGTATGGTTTGGAATCTGTAACAGGCTTGGTTAAAATGTTTAAAGCTGCACAATTTGAGAAATAGTACAAAGGTTTAAGGTTAATTATAAAGTGCTGTAGTAGGTTTTGTTTATTTGATATATATGACTTGAAAGTGAAACCATCTGTTGCCTATATTTACATAGGCAGAGAGCATTGATTGTACATAGTGGAGTATGAGGCACATATGTCTTGACTCAATGATTTTTCTTGTTTTTGTGCTAAAGAAAAGCTTTCTCATCAGAAATAGGTTTGTTTAATCACTCTGGCATTGTTCAAGTTGTACGACATCATTCAAACTTTGATAAAAGTCAGGACTGAGAACCCACTGCAGTGACAACCCAAAACACTGCACAGTGAGGACCGAAAACCCTCCGCAGTGAGGACCGAAAACCCTCTGCAGTAAGGACTGATGATTTGAACACTTACAGAAGTTAGACTTGCTCCCTTCCCTATGTTTGATCTGTCATATTTCTCATATATAAATTTTCTTCATTAACAGTGGATGTTACTCCAGCAGTCTAATATTGACATTTTTATTGCCCTTGGCTCTGAAGCCATAACATAAAAATTAATGTACTATTTTAGAGGCTTAAATTTTTAATACTTACAAAATGTTTGCAGTATTTGAAACAAGTAGAAGCAGCATGCTGCATTAGACATGTATTTTGATGATGAGTACTTCTTTCTGTTGCTGCCTGTTGTTAAAACATGTACTGTGAAATCATTAATATTTGTGGGGGACTAATTTTCGTGGATTTCGTGGTTGAGTCAATCCACGAAATTTAATCCCAACGAACAAGTAAAATTCCCATTCATTTTATGTTCAAAAGTTGAGATCCACGAATTCATAACCCCATGAAATTGTCGTTTTGAACAAAACCACGAAATTTTGTGCCCACAACATTTAATGATTTTTCAGTATGTTGTACTGTGTGAAGCTGTTTTCAGATTGATAATGACTTTGTGTATATTGGTAGTTCACCTTTGTAACATATATATATATTGGAAACATGATATGAAGTGAAGCTGATTTAGATGACCAGATTAGTATTTATACACCTTTCCTGCAAAAACTACATTGTTATATTGTCAATATTGTCCATAATATCACTGTACTGGCATCATTCAGTCATATTGTTACAATTTCTTGAAGTAAGTTTTCAGGAACTGAAGGCTGTTGTATTTGGAAGAGAATGAATCAAATTGTTTTGTTGCTTTAACATTTCCTGCTGTTGTTACATTTGAATTGATTCTGGTAATAATGCTGGCAACACGTGTGAACTAATCTTGCTGAAATCAATAAGCTTTCTATCCATGCTGAAGTTTATTGATATTCAAATATCCCGCTGGAATTAGTAATCACCACTAAACAAAAACAATAAATTTTAACAATAATTATCGATGTGCAAAAAAATAAAGTCGGTTTCGCTAATTGTGTATGATTTATCATTTCTGAGAAAATCTTTGCATTGGCAGTTACATATGGAGTTGTCCCCCCTTTCAGTAAATGTACCACTAGAGCAGAGGTAGAGTTGGAGTGTAGTTTAGTCTGGCTACTGATTATATAATTTTTCTTTTCATTCATTACTGTTATACATTTTCAGACCGAACTTTTTTGGCTCTGATTATTTTGAGATGAAGGGACATGATTATACAAAATTTGGAAATTTGGAAAGGTGCAGGAGTTATCTCCTGTGAACAAAAAATAGGGTCAGAGTGCAGTCCCACTGTTTAAATCACTTGCAGGCTCTAGGAATAGGGTTTAAAGGCAAATGATCTTAGGTTGATAAAAGTCTATGAATGATTTTAATAATGATTTCTGCAATGATCATCCCCTCCCATCAAATGTGTAGATTTCTGTGCATGAAGTATTAACACAAACCACATGCAAAGTTAAAAAAAACTTGCCAAGAAATGACAGATAAGTTCAGATTTTTAAAACTCATTCACAAAATTCATTCTACAGCGGTTTTCCTCCAGGTGTTCTCAAAAATTCTTGCTGTTGTAAAAATTATCTCTCCTCATGATAGATACTGTTTTTGCAGCTTTTTAGTGTTGATGCATTTGGTAATTAGTTTTGGAATAACCAATGTGTTTTCAGGTGTGCAGAGAAAAGTCCACACCTGATAATTAAGTAACACAGTAAATTCATTAATATATATATAACATGTTCACAGCGATATAATGTGGTTGATTATGTGGGTGGGGGAGAGGGTTGGATGGTGATGGAGATTAGGGGGATGGGCTAGGATGGACAAAAGGTAAAGTGTTATAGAAAATGAAAAAAAAAGAGGGGTGTTGCTTGACTTTTTCCATACTGAATAGATAGGCTAGTTGTCCACCAACTCAATCCCTGACCAGTTTATCTTGACGTTTTATCTTTAGTAGAAATATGTTGTAAAAATAGACTTGTGTGCATGATTGTAATGCTTTAATTCAGGCAATAATTGCGATATTCCTGCCATAGAGGATTGTAATGGATAGTTACCTATAAAGGACCCTGTATTTCTTGTCATAGTTATGCTTAGGGTAGTAAATTTATTCAAGACTACTTATCTTTGTATTATCAGGTTCCAAAGAGAACCCTGATGATCATGTTGGGACAGATGTTGATGGAAGAATGGATAACTCTGCAGAATTAAGAATGGAAAGTGAAAGTCCGTCTTCGGAACTGGAAAAGCTTCATAGTGGAAATACTAGTGATAATGAATCTATGGAGTCCGGAAAGAGCGGAAGTTATGATGTCAATCCAGAAGTTACTGGAGATAATGTTCAAATTGATGTCACAGATGGAAATATAGGTGATAGTGCAAGTAAAAGTGTTGAAATTAGTGAAAGTAAAAGTTCTGGTCATGCAATGTTTATCGATCTGAAAGAGCCGGCAGAAAAGAAGTTTAAATCAGATAGGAGATTAACAGATAGTGTGTTGCTTGAGAAACATTCGAGTGATGGAAGTAGTGGTAAACTGAACGAAAGTCTAGGTAGTCGACCCAGCTCAGCTGCAAGCTCCGGAAAAAGCGGAACTCCCGGGAAAGACAAAGGTAATTGTATGCTTTACCTGCTTGCGTCTTCGGACCAGAATGCATTTTGTAATTTTTGAGTGAGCTTTAACTTTTGTTTTCATTTGCTGAGAAATTATCACATTTTGATATTCAGGCTTTGTATTTTAGTTTGCTGATTTTGTGTGAAGTGAAGTTTGCAATTTATAAAGGAATTCTGACAGAAAATATTTTCAAAGGTTGCTATTATCATCAGGTGTAATATTTCCCTTTTATTACTAACTTTTTATGTAACTCATTCCTATTTGTGAGAAATATTTAAAATTATATAATTTCTTTTTCTATTTCATATTTATTCACTTTCTCTTTTCCATTAAACTTTCTTGCATTTTCAATTTCATAACATGTATACTGTAACCGTGTTTCCTCTAGGCGAAGATGCAAAAAAATTATACATGATATGGAGTGGAAGAGTAGGCAAGTATTAGAGAAAAAATTTAGTCGGGATGTTAAAATTTCTGTCATATGTTTGTTTGTCTGTCTGTCTGTTTGCCGGTTCAGTTATGCTTGCAGTAGAGTAGAGTAGTTGAGTTTGCTAATATCACAGAATGCATGTACAGTAAAACAAATGTTTACTACACACACATAAAAAGTTGCCTCTTGTATTTGCAAGAAGAATCTTTATCAAATTAATGAAGAAAATAGATGCATGACTCCTTTTGGCATTAAGAGTTTATTGTCTTTTACAGAACATTACCGTTATTTTGTGTGGATAATAACCGTGATACATAGTTAGGTCTGAGACTCAGTCCACAGTTTCTTGTTGGGTTAAGTCTCACTTTCAAATGATATTATGTGCATTAATGAGTTTTAACTGTTCGATCAATTTGGCATGAGAAGTTTTATGACTTTCTGCAAATTTACACCCTGCTTAGTGCTTGCACTAAGAATTTTGTAGAAGTGAACATTTGAAATTTACAGTATATTCAAAGATACGGCTTGCTTGTAAACACAGAATATAACCTTTGCAAAATCCCAGATCAGTTTGCAGTTATTGGCTATATTGCCCTTACTGTAGTGGACTTATATTGACAATTTCCATTCAATATTACATGTAGATTCTGAACACAATTTTAGCTTTCTCAGCTCAGTGGTATGGAAGTTGCATGCTTGTATGAACTGCATTAACAGCAAGGGAATGCAAAAGTAGTATATGAGCCGCACCATGAGAAAACCAACATAGTACATTTGCGACCAGCATGGATCCAGACCAGCCTGCGCATCCGCTCAGTCTGGTCAGGATCCATGCTGTTCGCTAACAGTTTCTCTAATTGCAATAGGCTTTGAAAGCGACCAGCATGGATCCTGACCAGACTGCACGGATTCGAAGGCTGGTCTGGATCTATGCTGGTCGCAAACGCACTATGTTGGTTTTCTCATGGCGCGGCTCATATATGAAGATATGCAAGACAGAATTGTCGTCTGTCATTACAGGTCGACTACCTTAATTCATTTCTTTTCATGGACATTGGATTTAGCTGATAAATGTGATGTAGATCTGCAGTTAAAATACATACATGTATATTAATGGTGAGATTTTGTTAAAATATTCGATTTTGGAAAAGTAATCTTGGGGAGGAATGGGGAAATTTTGAAACTGATAGAAAATGATTTCATTTGTTTCGAACAGACTTGTCATTCCTTTAAAAGCCCTGCACACCCAAAATAGTCTATCACACATGCTGCTTGAACAGATTAACGCACAGTGCATTAATAATGGAATATTACATCTACATTTAACATTATGGGCAGAAACAGGATTTTAAAATTCTGGGAAGGAGAAATGTATTGGCTCATGAAAGATGGACAGACCTTTTGGTTAAGTGGTTATGGCCTTGACCTTTGCCAACACTATATCTCCTAAGCTACTATACTCTAGAGTGTAGAATATATATCTATATATATAGTTGCTGGTACAGGAAATTTGCTTTATTGTATTTGTAGATTATAGATGACATGCATGTATAATGCTGTAGGAGGTTACTACTTTTTTTTAAAAGTAGAGTTATTGCATTCGCCCCAGCGTCGGGGTCACCGTTGGTTAAAGTTTTTGATAAAGTCAAATATCTCTGTTACTTGAAACTTAAAATAATTATTTACTATCAAAGTCTACACCAGAAGAAACAATCCCCATAACTCTGATTTTAATTTTGACAGAGTTATGCCCCTTATTAACTTAGGATTTTTTGGTTGAAGTTTTATAAAGTTTTTACTGGCAAAGCTCTAATTCAGAGTCAAGCACTGAGGAAAGTCGAGCATGCTGTCTTACGGACAGCTTTTGTTAAATTTTGCTTGCTTGCCAATCATCTAGTAATACTGTAGAACAGGTGATATTAGCATTGATTTTTAAAATTCTTGCTGATGTTTGCAAACAAAGCAGCACACAAATTTATGATACTGTGAATATTAAATATTCATTATTTCCAGAAGAATGGTCAACTATGAAACACGTTATTGCTATTTTTTTGTGAAATAAAAACAATGCAAAAATTACCCAATCAGCAGCAGTATCTTTTATGTGTGTAAATTGTACTACTTAATTGTTCTCTTGAGTACAATATAAAACAGAAAGGAAATGATGGTAATATATAGTGTTGTTTACAGTATGACAGACAGTCTCATGGTAATTTGCACTTTTCCAGTTAATTTATTATTTCATCAAAAATTTATCAAAATTAATATATACGACTTATTCTTGGAAGTCATGAAATGAAAAACAAGTTGGTATTTTTTCAAGCTATGATTGCTTTTTCAATCAATTAATCATCAAACCAGTTTTTTCTTTCTTGATGAATTTTTATAAAGATGAAAAGACTTACCTTCTGTTGCCTAATGTTATGGAAGATGCAATTGTGAGATAAAAAATGATGTCATTAATGTTTCAAACTGAATATTGATCTTTACAGCAAAACTTCATCTTGAAGGAGGATTTTGATTTTATTCTGTTGGGTGTTCTTGAAAAGTTTCGAGAATTTTACCTCAAGATTACAAATAGAAGGGGTCTTTATATTGCATGTATTTTATCTGCGCACATCAGAATGGACTGCCGGACTAAAGAATTGTTAAAATTTGCAGTTTTAAATGGTCCTTCATTTTTCAGTATTGACATACTTTTTTCCCATTATTCGGATGAACCAGTTTCTAGATTTTCATCAGTGAAGAAATCTGTTCATTGAAGTATTAAGGATTCACTTCCGGTCTTTTCCAATTTTTTGCCATATTTAGAATCATTATTATTTTGTCATTAGTTAAGATTTGTTGAAGTTGGGAAGTCTTGGACAGGTAATTTCCTCCAAATTAGCTACTAACAGGAATTGTACCAAGAGTTCTTAATTAGGTTTTAAAGAGTTTTAATTGTGTCCATAACATAATGAGGGGACAGGGAGAGCCAGGATGAAGGAGTGAGGGATTTCATTGTCTGAGCTGGTTTCATTAATTAGGCTCGAATATTTAAGCCCAGACTTCGTTCATGAATGTCTAACATTGTTAAAGGCTTTGCCCGCTGGAGAGTAGTGAATACATTTAACTTAATTAGTTGTGTACAATATTGATGTGTTCCTTTTATTTAGGGAGAAAATAGCGGCTTTGTGACAGATTTTCCTGCCATATTTGATTTCACAAATGAAGATAATGAAGGTTGGACAAATGTGTACAAGTAATTATTGGTGAAGCTACATGTAGTACAATGTCATTGAGAAGTTTTGTCTTTTCAGCAATTTAAAAGAAAAGAAAGAATTAAAACGGCTGACAAGGTCACAAGGAAGATTGAAATTTTATGATTACACCTGTACTTTACCTGTCCAATGCTATGCTAATAAGTGCATGTCGCCAGAGGGTACTGGCATATTTTTATGATTATTAACAACTAAATATAGTCCAGTTTTGACCAGTATAGTAACTATAGACCTAAACTTACTTAATTGTGTTAATAAATCATATGAGTTACTACACTGGACGAAACTGGACTATATTTAGTAAATTTATTATATGTGGTCAACCATCAGTGTCCATTTCTGCAGACTCATGACATTATGGCTTTAATGTTATTATTTGTTATTTTCCTGTAATGGTGACATAAGGCAGTGATTTTTTTTGCCCTTTTGGGAAAAGGTCCGGTACCGTATAAATTGGGAAAAATAGCGGGGTTTTACTCAATTGGAATTTTTATAGTTAATTAATAACATCATTAAGAATGCTTCTTCCTTTAATTCCATGTAAATAGCATCAAACAAACTGTTTAAATGGTTAATTCATGGTGAATGTCAATGTAACAAAGTTTTCCTTCTGCAATCATCAAAACGCAAACTTAATTTGGTCATTTGGGAAATTTTTGGATGATAATTGGGAAAAAAGGTTCCATTTTTCAATTGGGAAAAGGTCCTGTTAGGGGTACTTTATAAAGAAGGAAAAAATAGCCGTAAGGAAGTCTATATATTTAAATAAACATCTAGAACTCGGCACTTTCTGTTACGTAATCTCGTACAAAATGTTACCATAGCAAAATATCAATACCTTAATTATGATAAGTTTTATTACTTGGAATTATTCAGAACTCTTACACTAAATCAATAATGTCCCCAGTTACATTAAGCTGCCTATGAAAAGCTTTGATTGGAGGGAGTTAAATATTAAGCCATAACTAGCAGTGACATCTTGTCCTTAGGGGATGTAGTTAGGGACCACCCTCTCATGATATTATTGAGGTATTGGTGAGGCATGCCATGTGTGCTGTTTTTAGATGGCATTTTTTTATGGGACGTTAGTCTGAGCTACATGTATGAGGAACTTGAATAGAATTTTATTTGTTTTGAGGTTTTTTTTCATACCTGTTTGGCACACTGTAGGTGTCAGACTGCTGGAAATAACTGTTTTTGTTAGGTAAGCCTATCTGATTTTTTGCAGGTTTTAATTTAAATTGCAGAGAATTATCTGAATCATTGTTGTGACCAGTATTCACTTCCTTGGACAAACCAGGTCTGGTTTTAGGAGAGGTGTGCTGTTGTCACCTACCTCAGTCTTGAGTTGGAGTGGCTGATCCCTCATCACAAGACCCTTTGAACTACCTGGTTGTACTTGCATGGTTTATATGTTACCCAGAGGTAACCATTAGAATCAAAATAATACGAAACTGAAATTGTATGCGAGGCATATGGCACTGAGGCATGGCACCATGTTCAGTCTTGGTGTTATTTATATTTGTTCCTACATCCCTGAGTAGCTATATGTTGTGCTGAGCATGGACTTTTTCACCAGATGGACACTTTTATTGCATGATACAAGAAGAAAAGAAGGGAGAAGACAAATTGATAATTCACAGCGACACTACCTGTTTGGCAGAAGGTATTCTCTCTGAATTCACTGGTATGAAAAGTGTAAGAAGCTTGCATGTGCTTCCACATAATTGCACAAGACCATTAAGAATGAGGTCTTAATTGTAGAAGAGAATTATCTCCCTATCTCATAAAGATTATTTTGAGTATCTTACAAGAGGGAATATTTGTCTGGAATTGTTTGTTGTGTGGCATTAGGATTTGCTGTTTTACTTTGTTTTTTTGATCAGTTTTGTAATGTTTGCATAGATGATATAGTGGATGAATACCATTGTAAACAGTTAGTGTGTTCAAATTCATTGTAACTTGTATAAAATTAACTTTTTGAGAAAGGAAAGTGTCTTAGTATTGAAGTAAACTTTGCAAACAAAAATTTAGGGAAGGTTGTGTATCGGAAACTGTTAAAATTAACAACATTAGTGTTATTGCTAAGTGAGTTTTACAGGCTATAAAAACAATAAAAATGCTACAATCAATGCTGTGCTTTCTGTTAAGATTTAATCTGTGATAAATAGAAACAAAAAAGAAATCAGAAGTGTCAAGAAAATCAAAGTAATTGGATAATCAAACTGGAGAAAATTTGTACTTTCTCTCTTGTGATGGAGATTATTGAGGCAGCTGCCGATTGATTTGTAAAGGTGCAGTGATCTCTTTATCAGGTATGGTTCCAGATTGTTCCTGATTTATGACTTATTTGGAAATGCTATAGTAGCATGCTATTTATATAGGATTGTATGTATTTATAAATAATATTCTATAATATTAGATTTTATTGGATAAGATGGCTGCAGTTCAGTATTATACTGACCATTCTAGAGTCTCTTACCACATTACCACCCACATAGCTGGAAACAATTGTTTACAAAATGATTGCCATATTGAATGTGGAGAAATTGATTATATTATTTGTGCGATATGATTTAACATTCACACAAGGCTGAGGGCATCATCTGGAGGGTACAATTCCTAATTTGGAAGCACCAGCTGTGGTTAGTCACCAAGGGAACTGACTTCAAACAAAACAGGCCTTCTGCTTCTGCCTTAAACTCAAAACAGCCAATTAGAAATATTGATTTTTAATGCAATTAATTTGTTTTACAAAATGTTGCTGTACTCCTGTCTTAATTGCCATCATCTTAATTGCTGAAGTTTTATTTGAGAAGCAGGAAAAGGGGAGATAACTATATAGTCAGATTACTATTATTAAATACAAGTTAAATGTACAGTAAACTTAATTTGGCAAGCACATAATTAATAGTTTTCTTTGGACAGGTTATTTCTCTAGATTTTGTTGGGTTTATTCTTGTGAAATTTCAAAAAAGAGGTAAAGTTGTATATATTATTACAATATTGAATTAAATAAGAGAGACAACTCTGCTGAAACTGAACATTGTGGTAAGAGATCTAGGCTGAGCAGACGAAAGCTCAGGGTCTAAAATTGGAGTTGTTAAAAATAGATAAAAGACAACGTAAAAAAGTATTCTTTCATCTTACCTGTTAGGGAAACTTCAACAGCCTTTGTCCATGCTGGTGTCCCGTGCCTTGCTTTATGTAATTCCACTTGTCTTTATAAATGATTTCCAATAATTTGTTGAATTACATGAATGGGACGATATTAAAATCACGTTTTTCATCTTGAAAATTGTTTGCTTATTGCACAGTTAATATTTTATGCAGTCTGAATTACTTCGAATGGTTATTTAGCTGAATGTTAAGATTTTCCTAGAACGTCATCGCGTAGCCGATCAATAGATAAACTCAGACCATTTCCAAATTTACAGACAAAGTCGATATTTTGGAGCTCGTTTCCATGGGATAAGGACAAAAATGATACATTCTGTGATGTAACAAATAACAACGTAATTTCTGGAAACTTTTGGGCATATTCATATTGTATTGATCGCTTATCACAAGATGATTCAGAATTTTTCAGTTTTCTGCCCGACTGAAGAGACTTGTTTCTCAGAAATTTTTTTTACATTGAATATGGAAAGGAACTTGATACTTTGTTGTCATATATTTATAAGCATTTAGATTTATCAGGATACTAGATTATTCTAACAAGGCCTTTGGAACTTGGCATTAAAAATTCTTTTATGAAAATTTTTCCAGCAGACTTATGGGCCGTATTAAATTATTGATTTTTTCTGCAGTATCATAGTTTATTCGGAAATGTCTTTGAAATGAACTGATCCGCTGCTTGTTGATTATTGTGAAAAAGAAATTTAAAAGATTTTTTTCAAGGTTTGAAAATGTGGAAATGTTTGACAGAAAGATCTTGTGGTATACATTATACTGAGTGGACAGTTCCAGGAATATTATTGAATATCGTTCCATATTGTAGCTTCATTGATCGTGGAGACAGCATTTGGAAGGCCTCGGACATTAAGTATAGTAGGAAAGTAGAAAATTACTATGAAAGGGAATGTTTACATCTGGAATAATGATCTTATGTATTCTTAATTGGTTGACAAAGGATTAGTATAGAGAGTGTTGGATTGTCTGCGCCTTCTTATTAAGGTTTGATTCTGGACTTGCTGAATCTGGAAGCAAATTTTTCCATTAGTTTATAGATTATCATAATTTACTGAGTCATCAAAAAATATCGTTTTGGAGATTAGGTAGAAATCGGCATCAGAATGATGGCTAGTGAAGGATTTAAATATGAGTTTAACAGGAAGTTTTTAGGGTTTTTAAGAAAAATTTGAATCTGGCGTCAGAGCTAGAAAGAATTGAGGAAATAGACTGCAAGGAGGGGCTGGTTTGGCAGGTATCAGTAACGCAGGTTAAAATGGAGCAGCATCACGTGCGGTTTGAGAAGGCGGTCAGTGAATGTGACAGCGAAACTAGTTGGTACAGTTACATCAGCACAGGTACGAAAACACCTAAACAGGCGCGTTCTATTGTTCTATTCTGACAGTAGCATTCGCTGTAGGATCTTCAGAATCTTGGGTTCTTTTTACCCCATCCACTATTTCTTAATGCACTGTTGATTTGCATTACCCTGATCCTTAGAAGTATAATGTTATAATGAATTTCTGAAAAGTAATATTTGTTAAGTATTGGCAGTAGTTAAGCATCATGACGGATGGACTAAATTTTAGATTGAATAAACTCGAAAGTATATCTTAAGTAAACTGAAGTAAAGTTTTAAGTCTGTCCTTTACATTGACTTTTATGCAGTTATTTGTTAACCCTTATCATGCTGGACATGATTGATTCTGCCTTTGTGACCAGTGTAGATCATGATCAGCCTGCACATCTGTGCAGTCTGATCAAGATCTGCACTGTTGGCCATTCAGTATCTTTTTGGTAAGCACCTCTTTTAACAGTTGACGGTACTGTCCAAATTGAAAGCTGGACAACCTCATTATAGAAATTTTGCAGCTATTAATTTTTATTCTCATGTTATCCAGACCAGTCTTATACATGGCTCAGTGGTAATTATATGACTTATATATTAGTTAAGTCACTGGTTTGCTGTGCATAAAATGGTCACCCCTACTCTGCCAGGGAAGTACGTGCTTGCATGAACTTTAAAATGGACTGACAGGGGCGAGATTGTAGAAGAGGTTTTTAATTAGAATCAGTCTTGCAAATATATTAATTTGACCTTGACATCTTGTTGAATATTAACCTATGTAAAACACTGCAGACAAAAATATAAATGTTTGATGAACTCTTTACAATCAAAATTTCAGTTCTATTATGTACAATAAAAGTACAATTCTATGTTAAAAAGAAATGAATAGATTATGGAAAACTTTCAGCCTTAATTAATGATCATAGTTGTTTTTAGCTTGACTATTCGAAGAATAGGGGAGCAATTCTACTCGCCCCAGCGTCGGCGTGAGTGTGAGCGTCACAGAAATGTTAAAGTTTGCGTACCACCCCAAAATTAATATTTTCAAAGTCCATTGAGATATTGCTTTCATATTTTGCATACTTGTTTACCATCATGACCCCAGTCTGTATAAAGGAGGAGGCAACTCTGTCAAGCATTTTGACTGAATTATGGCCCCTTTTAGATTTAGAATAATGTTAAAGTTTGCATACCACCCCAAATATTTTCAAAGTCCATTGAGATATTGCTTTCATATTTTACATACTTGTTTACCATCATGACCCCAGTCTGCAAAAAGGAGGAGGCAACTCTATCAAGCATTTTGACCAAATTATGGCCCCTTTTTGACTTAGAATAATGTTAAAGTTTGCGTACCACCCCAAATATTTTCAAAGTCCATTGAGATATTGCTTTCATATTTTGGATACTTGTTTACTGTCATGACCCCAGTCTGTAAAAAGGAGGAGGCAACTCTATCAAACATTTTGACTGAATTATGGCCCCTTTTCGACTTAGAATAATGTTAAAGTTTGCGTACCACCCCAAATATTTTCAAAGTCCATTGAGATATTGCTTTCTTATTTTGGATACTTGTTTACCATCATGACCCCAGTCTGCAAAAAGGAGGAGGCAACTCTATCAAGCATTTTGATTGAATTATGGCCCCTTTTCGACTTAGAATTTGTTTATTGTAATGTTCGTCATGACCCCAGTCTGTAAAAAGGAGGAGGCAACTCTATCAAACATTTTGACTGAATTATGGCCTCTTTTCGACTTGTGTGATATTGCTTTCATATTTTGGTTACTTGTTTACCATCATGACCCCAGTCTGCAAATGGAGGAGGCAACTCTATCAAGCATTTTGACTGAATTATGGCCCCCTTTCGACTTAGAATATGTTTATTGTAATGTTAAAGTTTTACTCATAGCTTATATTATACTATCAAGCACTCCGAGAATAGTCGAGCGCGCTGTCCACTGACAGCTCTTGTTCATTCCAAAGTCACGATGCTTGATACTGTACTTAAGGCAATTGGATATTACCCTGACACATGATGTTGTTAAGCTATGGCACTGACCTGACTCAGAGACTTCCAGGCAAAAATATCAAAACATATTATCTAGATTATAATATGTACATAAGATTTGCTAAGCTATATTTGGAAGTTTTCATCATTTAGTGATCCCAATAACAAAAATCCTAGACACAGTGCAGATTTTTCGTTGAGACTAGTCTAAGTTAAAAGAATAATTATGTATAATGTTTAAAGAGAGATTGGGAAAGTACATTTAAAGTTTGAAGACCTGGAAGGTTTAGCAATTATCTCCACTGTATAGACAATTGATGATGCTATTATAGAAATTACTGGTGTCTGTATGACTTGGCCTGAAAATGTTCCAAGGATCAGAGCAGACTGACACACTGTGTAGAGATGATTGTATGGATTTTGTAAGGTTAAAACAAAACATAGTGCAATGTAAAGTTTTAACCTAGCATGAATTGTGAGATATTATAGCAGCTAAGGGCCATTCAGGTCAGCCGGGTTTAATTTAGGAGCAATGAGGGGAGGGGGGTGGGGGGATGTAGTGGAATGAAGCTCTGTCTGCTTTAAGTTTTAAATGGAAAAACTTGCAGTCCTCTATCTTAGAAACTGGTATTTCAGTAATCAGTATAACCCTTAATTAATTGACCAAGTCACTGCCGGTATGTTTTTTTTTGAAACGATAAAACTAGTATTTTCCATTTTTAGAAGTGAAATAATAGAACAGCTTTTGGGATGGGTGAGCATTGGAAAAGCAATCTTTTCTGTGTTTTTGAACAATTAGATGTTGTTACCAAATGCAGTTTTAAGGGAGTTTGGCAGAAGCTGGGGTAAGGGCATTTGGAGGAAATTCATTGTATTCATAAAAGAAACATGTAATACTGTTATTTTCAAGAAAGTTTGTTATTATTATTAAGAATTGTAGGAAGAGTTAATGTGGTTGGCAATGAATTCCCCTTACAGCAGATGTAGTGTATTTCTCTTGTGTTTTGTCTGATTTAAGATAAAATGGTAGATAAGGGGGAGGTTTCTCAGATTGAATTTGGCATTTCTTACATCCATACCTAGAATTCTTGGAAGATAGAAGTACAGCAGAAAGTAATTAAAACATGATTTTTACATGATTGGGAGAGGATCATCATCTTGTATACATGATTGGGAGAGGATCATCATCTTGTATACATGATTCAAATGGGGAAAAATTTTTGCACTAAGTGCTGTGTTAATATACATGTACCTGCATCACAAAGATTAAATGCCATCGTTGTTGTTTTGAGGGGTGAAAGGAAAGAAGTGTAATCTGTCATCCAGCAGGTTTACAGGAGGTTTGTTGTTCTACCCAGGTGCCCGCTCATGCCTGAAAAGGAAGGGCACCTAGCTGGGGTCTTCCTCCACCATCAGAAGCTGGAAAGGTTGCTGTATGATATACATAGTGTATGGTGTGACTCAAAACCCAACAAAAACAAAACGAGCAACAAATGAAAAAGGGTATCAATAAATACTCATCAAATATGAAATTTATCAAAGTAAATGGTAATCTCATTGATTGATACTGGAGAGAGTGAAGTAGTCTGCCAGCATTTACAGTGAAGAGTTTTATGTTTGTGGGAAACAGCCTGTTTGTAGATTATACAGACATATAAATCACAAACAGTTGCAGAATCTCACAACATTATATATATACCTGCAGGAATTCATGGTATGGCAGGGAGAAAAAATAGTTCCTCTTGGAATTATGAGAGAATCTTGTTTTGCAGTGGATGTTGTTACCTTTAGTGCAGCCTTTTGAATTATTGATGGAATAATATTTCATTTGTATGCAGTTTGTGTTGGAATACAGTTCGATTGATTAGACGATTTATGGAATTATTTCTCCAACATAATGTTGACATCTTTGACACAACTTAGTAAATCGGTCTATGAATATGCAGTAATTTCGTTTACTTATACGTAGAACTTTGCATATAGATTATAATTTTGCTGCACAAGTACCTTCTACCCAATCTGACTAAAGTACATCTCCTATTACGCTACGCATAGGATCTGAGAACGACCTATTCATTGCCTCGTTCTGATGACCCTTTCGCTCGCCAATCAGAGCCTAACTTACAACATCTTGCAAATCTACCTGTAGCCTTGACTTTTGTTATTTACAATTCTTATGTCATAATGTATCAGATAGCCGGTTAGCTCAGTCGGTAGGCCACTTGCTCTGTAAGCGAGGGGTCCCGGGTTCGAGTCCTGACATAATTGCACATTTTTCTTACTCTGTGACAACCGAACAAGTCGTCGGATTGGATAAAATAAAAATAGCAATACTGGAAATCCAAAATATACAGAAGACGACTGTGAATGGGTCGTTCTCAGATCTTCGTTTAGAAGATCAAGTACTTAAGTCAGATTGCCTTCTACCCTATTGAGCTGAAAACCTACTTTTTACAGTCAGACTAGTCTAAAGTAAACAGGAAATAAAATCACATGAAGAATACATGCATAGATTGTTTTTAATTTGATTATACGAAGATCTTACTAGCCCTGACATCCACAATGTTGCTCCAGGCATCTTTTTCCACAGCTTGGTTAAAGTTTTGATGCAGTTCCATGTTATATCTGTTAATTTACTTAATGGATTTGCTTCGGACTTGAAAATGTTTATTCCTTGTCATCTCCAACAATGTATGACACAATAGTCATAACTCTCTCATCAATATTTTACAGACTTCAGGAAAGTTAGAAAAAATGGCCGGACATTCAGTCTAGCAATTCCTATAAATTTGCAGGACCGAAAAAAATGTTGGTGCAACGCAAATGTTGCTTTTCTCCATCATCATATTCGAGCCCGGTCCAATTTTTAGTCCATTTCTCGTTAAATGTTCAGTCAGCCCTCTTATTATACACCCGTCTCTGAAAGAGCGGGGTGTATTATGTGAACACCCATGGCGGGCGGGCAGGCAGCCGGGATCCAAAAGCATGTCAGCTCTCTAAGTCGAACAGTTTTCATCCGATCTTCACCAAACTTGGTGACAATATTTGTGGGCATAATATCTCAGCCAGGTTCGATAACCAGCAAAATTGCTCCAGGCACTCTTGAGTTATGGCCGTTGAATTACTCAAAATCTGCAAATTCAGCCTTCTCTGCCCTCTAAGACGGTTTTCATCCGATCTTCACCAAACTTGGTGACAATGTTTATGGACATAATATCTCGACCAGGTTCAATAACCAGCAAAATCCCCCAAGGCACTCTTGAATTACTTGAAAATCTGCAAATTTAGCCTTGTCCGCCCTCTAAGTCAATTTTCATCCGATCTTCCATAAACGTGCAGATAATGTTTGTCGGCATAATATCTCAGCCAAGTTTGATAACCAGCCAAATCGCCTCAGGCACTCTTAGATTATGGCCCTTGAAATACTAGAAATCTGCAAATTTTAAGCTTTGTCTGCTCTTTGAGTCGAACAGTTTTCATCCGATCTTCACCAGACTTGCTGACAATGTGGGCAAAATATCTCGGTCAAGTTCGATAACCAGCTAAATCTGCCCCAGGCACTCTTAGATTATGGCCCTTGAATTAGACCAGATTCGATGACGGGCATATTTTGTGACAGTCTTACACTCTAGTTTTTGTATGTTTTCTTCTTTTTACTACAATTGTCAGGCGTTAATTTACGTTTCTTTCCTGTTCTGTCCCGGTAAATATGTTAGTGATGCCATTTTGATGTGTTGTCCGAGATGTTTAGGTTCTAGGGGTACGATAAATGCCGCATCTGGATTAAGAACGGTGGACCGCGTCAAAATTTTCCAGTTATGTCTGTCAGACCGACAACTTTCCAGAAGTCTGATTTTATGAATAATGCCCCATTTTATATTAGAATTTCAGGTTGATGTTTGGTGCAGTAGGTCTTTCATGGTGTCTCTTCATGCATGCTTGTGTACATGTGCTCAATTGAGAGACATTACTTCTCAACATGGAATAGGAAATATGCATAGGTGTGAGATATTTTACTGTCAAAATCTCTTCCCAGCCTTGACTTGAATGCATACACATTACATAAACTGAGGGTTGTCTAAAAGTAATTTATAGAATGTGATATGGCTGCTAAAAATGATTTGCAACAAGATTGAATTTTGCATATTGTTTTTTTTTTGTTTTGTTTTGTTTTGGGTTTAATGCCGTTTTTCAACAGTATTTCAGTCATGTAACGGCGGGCAGTTAACCTAACCAGTGTTCCTGGGTTCTGTACCAGTACAAACCTGTTCTCCGCAAGTAACTGCCAACTTCCCTACATGAATGATCAGAGGTGGAGGACTAATGATTTCAGACACAATGTCGTTTATCAAATAGTCACGGAGAACATACGCCCTGCTCGAGGATCGAACTCGCGACCCCGTGATCCGTAGACCAACCCTCTTACCTACTGAGCTAAGCGGGCGGGCTGCATATTGTTTGTAAACAAGTTTTCTGCATAATATTAATTCCTAGTACCAGAAAATGATCTTGGTGAGATATGTATTTAGATAAAAAAGTAAAAGAAAAAATCTTAATAAAACTGATAAGAGGTTTGAACGTGAGGCTTTTCATGCATTGTCCGGTATGAAAGTGTATGTTTATAGAGCATTTTCTCAATGATATTGAAGGTCTACTTTTACAGATACCGACAATCAATTACATTAACAAAAATGAAAATGTTAAACAGTGAGAAAGAAAATGGGACTAAGTAAATCAGTGCTTAGAAAATGTCATACGAATATAGAAGAACTTCATTAAGGTCATGAGAATTTAAGCTTTCTTGGGTGAGTAATGATGTTCTATTTTACATGAAATATTCGGACTTTGAGTTAATGATAATCTCTTGGAACAGTTTAGATCTTGGAATAGCTTTTTTATTTTGATTTTTAACATGGATTGTTTTATCACGGAGTATGGATTTAGATGATTTCACTAGAATGAATTTTCTTTCAGGATCAATTTCAGAAAATTTCTTTTTCAGAGTGATGCATTTGCATGTTTAAATTTGATGTCTGATTTAAATATTTTAATGTTGTGTTACAAGATGTAAGAAGTGAACAGTTAACATGAAGCTATATAATAGTTGTACATAATCAACTTAATTTCAGTTGTGTATTATCATGTCAAGCAAAATAAATGAGCCGTGCCATGAGAAAACCAATATAGTGGGTATGCGACCAGCATGGATCCAGACCAGCCTGCGCATCCGCGCAGTCTGGTCAGGCTCCATGCTGTTCGCTTTTAAAGCCTATTGGAATTGGAGAAACTGTTAGCGAACAGCATGGATCCTGACCAGACTGCGCGGTCTGGATCCATGCTGGTTGCAAAGCCACTATGTTGGTTTTCACATGGCGTGGCTCAAATGATGCTCAGGCCAAAGTCATAAATTTTTAAGCTTTTACTATTACAAAGTTTTAGTCATAGATTTTAAAATAGAAATACTTCAGATACCAGTATTGTTGTAAAGGTTCATTTCATTCATACTAAGGAAATGGTTGTCATGATAACAAAATTGTATACATACCATGATTACACGTATAAGTGTCATCATTACATTCTGTAAGTATAATGATTACAATGTCTTAAGTATCATGATTACATGTTTAAGAGTCATGATTACATGACTGTATAAGTATCATGATTACATGTACAAGTGTCATGATTACATGTACAAGAGTCATGATTACATGTATAAGTGTCATGATTACATTCTGTAAGTATAATGATTACAATGTCTTAAGTATCATGATTACATGTTTAAGAGTCATGATTACATGACTGTATAAGTATCATGATTACATGTACAAGTGTCATGATTACATGTACAAGTGTCATGATTACATGACTGTATAAGTATCATGATTACATGTACAAGTATCATGATTACATGTACAAGTGTCATGATTACATGTACAAGTGTCATGATTACATGTACAAGTGTCATGATTACATATACAAGAATCATGATTACATGTATAAGGGTCATGAATACATGTATAAGAATCATGATTACATGTATAAGAATCATGATTACATATTGTACAAGTGTCATGATTACATAAGGGAAAAATTATAATAGAGTTTATTTATTTCAGATCCAATAAGAAAAGAAAAAGAACGTGAGCGCGAGGAAAGAATCAAACACGCTCAGCAGAAACTTAATGAGGAACGGCAACGTAAAATTGAGGAGATGCGAGAGCAGCAACGTATAGCGCAGGAAAATAGAGAAAAACAGCTTGAAGCACGTAGAAGAAAGATAGAAGATTTGAAAAAACGGGAGGAAGACAGGCGCAAACAAGTGGAAGAAAGGAGACGTGTTCAGGAAGAAACAGACAGGGTTAGTTTGCTTTATATTATATTAGAGGTTTCTTATACGCCCGTCTCTGAAAGACCGGGGCGTATTATGTAAACACCCATGGCGGTGGGCAGTCGGCGTCCAAAGCATGTCCGCTCTCTTAAGTCGAACAGTTTTCATCCGATCTTCACCAAACTTGCTGACAATGTTTGTGGGCATAATATCTCGGCCAGGTTCGATAACCACCAAAATCGCCCCAGGCACTCTTGGATTATGGCCCTTGAATTACTTAAAAAAACTGTGAATTTAGCCTTGTCTGCTCTCTTAGTCGAACAGTTTTCATCCGATCATCACCAAACTTGCTGACAATGTTTGTGGGCATAATATCTCGGCCAAGTTCGATAACCACCCAAATCGCCTCAGGCACTCTTGGATTATGGCCCTTGAATTAGGCCAAGTTTGATTATTTTGTGACAGTCTGGCACTCTTGTTTGTGATGTTCAAATCAAGCAGGCCTGTGCTAGTAAAAATATGATACATTTTGCAAGATTGGTATTTGATTTTAATTATTTGTCAAGTGCATTTTATTTGATTATTTTAAATTTTTAATCCCTTTCATGATAGCAGTCAGCAGTTGTTAATTTTTTGTCAAAGTTCCTTTGGGTGAGACACTTTCAGGAGATGGCCTTGTCTTGTATTTCTTAGATTTATTTGCACAACAATATTTCTCCACAACAAGAAATTACAACTTCCACACAGAAATGGTTGATCATAACTGACGACTTTGCTGGCAGGACTGGCGTGATTTTAAATTCCTGAATCGTCATTCTTTGTGCCTTCTTATAGAGTGAAAAGAGCATGATAGATAGAACTTTAATTGACTGTAGAATTATAAGGACATGTAGAATGCAGTAATTTTATATCAAGGATTTACATTTTCCCTTGCAGGTTAAAAAAGAAGCCATTTTGAATAAAGCCAAGGAAAGATTAACACGTTACGAGCAGTGGAAGGCACATGGTCGTAAAGGTGGGCGCAGACATGTCCTTGGCTTTGGAAGCCGGACACCGCGTGAAGTGTGCTTTACGCTAGATGCAAGACGTTCTTCGTCTCAAAGCACGCTTAGACGCTCCCCTAACAGCTCCGATTATGACTCATACTTTAATCGCCGAGCAGTGTCGGCAAGCAGTGTAGTACGCCGACACTGCTGTATAGATATTAACAAACTCACGCAGGGGACGGGTACGTTCTGTCTACTCTTCTCTCTTTCACAACATGTCAATCAAAATTTTTGTATTAAAATACATGAAAATGGAATCTGTTTTAAAAGCATATTAGAATCAAGTGAAATTATGGTTTGTAAAATTAAGGATAGAAAAGTTAAATACATAATTTGTAAAGTTATTAAAGATTTTTTTTCTAGGTTATGTTTAATTCTCTATGTTTGCTACATTTATAAGGTTAAGGTTATTACCTCCCTTTGGTTGTGGAGCTTTGGACCCAGTTTCACATATAAGTTTTCAGTTTTTCCATCTCTTTTGTTTATTTCATATTCACAAAAAATATCATGTTGACTGAATTTCTTAGAGTTTAGAATGAATCCTTGTGTGATAAAAAAAAAAGCTTATATAAAAAAAAAATCTTGCCTGTATTTTTAATGATACGAAGAAAAAAATCATAATAAATGTTAGCTCTATTATTTGCTAATATATATTTTTTTTAATTAAAAAGGTCTGATTTTTAGTTATAAACTGATAAAAAAGTGAATAGAAAAGAGTATATGTCTCTATCAGGAAATGTCGAGCATCTTGATGAATGACTGTTCTGTTATACCCTAGCATGTTCATTTAAATGTGAACACCTTCTTGACATGTTGTTTGAATATTCTTATTTCTTTCTTTTTGTTTTTATTCGTATTTATATCACAACACTAATGTGGGTGAGATATTTTACATATAACTCTCAGATAAATGCAGAAGTATTGGCTATGAAGAAGCACATTTGGAGGTTTTTTTGTGACCTTGGAAAGTTGTGGGTGGGGGTTGCATATTCACTTACCCCTGTCCGTTCCTCTGTCCGTCTGTAGAAATGTCCTAAAATCATGTTTGTCTAGCTCATTATTTAACAAATAATCAAGGCATCGAGTAGTTTGTCACCTGATTTATCACGGTTCAGAGTTCAGATGCACAGGAGTTGAACCATGAGGGCGTTAGCCTGAGTGTTGAAATATCTAAGCATCTGAAAGACGAGTTGTGGTAATTTAAACAATAAACCACAAAAAAGCCTTGATTGTTTTCATTAGCTCGACTATTCGAAGAATAGTCTAGCTATTCTACTCACCCTGGCGTCGGCGTCGGCATCGGCGTCACACCTTGGTTAAGTTTTTGCATACAAGTACATACAGCCATCAATTAAAGGCATATAGCTTTGAAACTTATTTTTTCTTTTTCTAGGTCAATTAACAACCTCTCTGGGTCAAGTCCCATAACTCTGACATGTATTTTGAGCAAATTATGCCCCCTTTTGGACTTAGAAAAGTTTGGTTAAAGTTTTACATGCAAGTTACTATCTCCAAAACTAATGCAGATATTGATTTGAAACTTCACTTGTGTCTTCGGGGTTATAAATCTAGTTGATAGCAGCAAGTCCTATAACTCTGACCTTCATTTTGGCCAAATTATGTCCCCTTTTGGACGTAGAAAATTCTGGTAAAAGTTTTGCGTGCAAGTACATACAGCTATTTCTAAAAGGCATATAGATTTGAAACTTATTTTTTCTTTTTCTAGATCAATTACCATCCTCACTGGGTCAAGTCCCATAACTCTGACATGTTTTTTGAGCAAATTATGCCCCCTTTTAGACTTTGAAAATTTTGGTTAAAGTTTTACATGCAAGTTATTATCTCCAAAACTAATGCAGATATTGATTTGAAACTTCACATGTGTCTTCGGGGTTATAAAACTAGTTGATAGCAGCAAGTCCCATAACTCTGACTTTCATTTTGGCCAAATTATGTCCCCTTTTGGACTTGGCAAATTCTGGTTAAAGTTTTGCGTGCAAGTACATACAGCTATTACTAAAAGGCATATAGATTTGAAACTTATTTTTTCTTTTTCTAGATCAATTACTAACCTCACTGGATCAAGTCCCATAACTCTGGCATGTATTTTGGGCAAATTATGCCCCCTTTTGGACTTTGAAAATTCTGGTTAAAGTTTTACATGCAAGTTTCTATCTCCTAAACTAATGCAGATATTGAATTGAAACTTCACATGTGCCTTCGGGGTTATAAAACTAGTTGATAGCAGCAAGTCCCATAATTGATATGCATTTTGGTCAAATTATTCCCCCTTTTGAACTTAAAACTCTTTTGATATTTAACCTTTTTGGGTAATATTTTCCTGCTTCTGGGACAATATTTCGAATAGTCGAGCTTGGCTGTCTTACGGACAGCTCTTGTTCTTAATTAAAATACATGTTCATTGAAATATTTTGTTAAAATTCATGCTGGACTTCATTTATCTTTGTAATATTGTGGCAATTTGATGTCATAATGCTCTCTTACTGGTCTGCATGTCAAGCGTTTTTATCGTAGAATAGACAGACAGGACTTACCTTGAAAAGTCAGTGAAAAATGTTTTTTTTCCAAGGTCAGTGATTTGTCAGGGAAATTCTGATAATGGTCAGTGAAAAATGAAATTTTAGAAAAGTCACGGAAAAGTCAGGGAAAAATGAAATTCTGGGTTGATGTTTAAAATGTTCAATACCTATGGCAGTCTTTAAGCAGTATTTTTAAGTACCAGCTATTTCCAAACACATTTTGGTGTAATTGTATAAATATAATTTAAATGAGTTTGAATCGATTTCTTTTTTATGTTAACTTTGGAATTTTGAAGACTGAAAGGCTTTGCAACCCTTGCCTCCGAAGCATAAATATAAAAGGGTGGATTGTAGGGGAGGAGGAGGCCGAAATAACATGGTGGTATTGGTCAGTGAAAAGTGTGGTTTAGCCAGGGAAATGTCAGGGAAAAGTCAGGGAATTTTATTTTCTCAACTGAGTGGAAACCCTGACATAACTTAGCCTTCTTTTCTGTTTTACTGGCTATTAAATCCAGCCATGTTAGAATGAAGATTTAGTGGATTTTGTTCAAAATTTCACAGCAGAACAGGAATGGTGTACATAAATACCGCCAGGTTTCTGGTAACTTTCTGTTTGGAAAATCTCATGTGTCCATGGTCCTATCTGCATTTATCTGGGAGTAAGGACAATATAATTCCATAATCTTGTTTGTAGTGTTGAGCTATTATATACTTTATTAAAAGCTAGGTGTTTGTAGTGTGTTTGTGTGTGTCTAAAACTTGAAAACAAATTTAACGATTTTGTTAACTGTACGCTGCACAAATTAGATTTTTTTTTTTGCTAGAAATTTCTCTAGGTTTCTCTTCTTGTTTCTTTTCCTGATACAGCTCGGCAGAATCCTTACGGCGGAAGTTTGTACCGATATTTCAGTACCTATTTCATAAGTATGAAACACTCTTATCCGCAGTATGGCTTTAAAGCACGGAGGAAACGCCGTTAGTAGGCATTTGCAGTTGCTTCAGTATTCGGGTCTTTCTTTGCTTTTATTCTGTTCTTAAGGTAGTGTGTGGTTTCAGAAATAAGGTGTAGGCGTGCTTGTAAATTGAGATGGTTGTGGTCACGGATTCTGAGAAGTCTGTGATGGTTTGACCTTTAGTCAGGCTATTGTCATCTATTGTCATTGTATATTGGTTTTGTATAGCTGACAGACATAATAAATACTAAAAACTGCTTCTGAAAAATGAGGGGCAATTCTGTATTAACTGTCTGAAGAGTTTAAAAGTGCACTACAGTTTTCTTGAAAAGCAGAGATGTTCTTTGGTGAATGCTTAACATGTCAGCCTTAATTGGGCTTGAACCTCTTTCCCAGGGCAACTCTTTCCCTAAACGACAGTACTTACTCGAAATTCTTGTGCGTTATAATTAGGTCTGCACGTTTGGAAGCCTGTATTGTGTTGGGTTAGATCTAGTTGATAATGTTCAGAAGGATGGTTAAATGACTCACATCTGTTTGGGAAGTATATACCTTCTTACTTTTGTCAAGTGATCTTTTTGTTGGTTTCTTTTTCTTCTTTTAGCGTTTCTTACTGTGTAGTAATTTAACCGTGTTTGTTACTAATTTTGTGTTACAGCCTATAGCCATAATACTAACACAGCTAACTAAAAATATTTTTGTATTAAATATTTAATTGTTATTTTCATCCAAAATTCGTCAAAAAGTTCTGGTAGGAACTAGGATTCAAAATAAGAGAAAACATTGTCATGTGATTAAAATCTATTTGGTAAACATTGATGCCCCATTTGGCAAATATTGAAGTTTTCGTTAGGTTGAATTGGATGAAGATAACATTTTTTTTTTGTGTCCTAGAATTTAACCTTAGTTAAAAATGTCAACGCCTTGTGTACAGCATTATTTTCCTCTTGCACACTGCTTTATGCAAAACTATAACTGTAAATATTTACATTGTTTTTAACGGGTTGTTTCTTGCGTAATGATTCAGTAAAGTAAACACTTGTTTGAAGTTATTAAAGTAAGACATAGATTAATGTTAAATTATTTTGGTTGATTTTATCATCATATTTTGTTATATGCACATTATATTATGCATCTTGAGTTTTATTTTATTATCCTGTGGATTAAAACATTTCAAATAAAAGCTTTGCTCTCTGTCTTGTAATAGCGGACGTGCGTGGGTTGATTGGAAATTTAAAAAATGCTATGGTAGTTTAGATTAGAAAGTGCCATTTTATCATTTTGCTTAATATGACTGTAGTTTTCAGGCAATAGTCCACGCCTTCAATATTTCTGTTCTGAGGGTGGGGCCAAAATTATAAGGTTACATAATGTGTTTTTTTTTATGCTTTCAAGTAAATGAAGTTTAAACACATTGTTTGTTAAATGTTGTTCCTTTTTATGACATTCTGATGTAATTTTTTGTGACATTTTGATAAAATTTATTACCATGATAGTTATCACCTAATGTTTTATAACACAGCAATACTTTCCAAAATATTGCCTGAAAAATATAGTAACTGATCAAAAAGGGGAATCTGCTAGTAGATTTGTACCAAACAAATGAAGAACTTTTTAATAAACCTGCATGAAAAGTTGCAAATTTTTTTCTTTGATATTCATGTTATAGGTTAATATTACAGTTTAGTTATATGTCTTTAATCCACAGTAATTGTATTTGTAGCTACATTGTCATATTGTTGCATTATTTTTTTGCATGTTGGTGCATTTTGTTGTGAAACCGCTTATATCTATTGTCAACAGGTTACCCTGGGGATTCCCCACCCTCCAAAAAATTATCAGCATCAATGAGCGCGTTGTATCATAAACGCAGTCCCGACTTCTCCTCCACTGGTACCCTACATACGACGGGTACTGGCAACCTCAAAAAATCTGGGGCCGAATCCATGATGGGTAAGGGAATTAACTGCTTTAGTATAATTGTTCATTTCTTTAGTTACTGCCCTCCTTATGCATAGACGTGACAACTTACATGTTTCTGTTCTTTGTTTGTTTTTTTTTTCGAAAAAGATCCTTGTCTTTCTATATACAAATAACTTTATAAATTTTGACTTAGAACCAAGATTTTTAGTACCCATATTTGATCTAGGACAGAAATCTGGACTTTAGATCTGCACGTGGCTTAGTTCCTATTATTTTGATTACAACTTCCAGTTTTGCAGAAATGTGAACTCTTGAATAATCAGCATTTTATACAAAGTTTGATAAGTTGATTTGAAGCAGAAATCCAGAAAATTGATAAGAAATGCATCTTCAGTTAAATTGTTTACTGATGACTTTGAACTTGTCTATCTATACGATAATGGTTTATAAGTTATTCTAACACGATCCGATTCATTTTCTTATTAAACAAAGAAGGCAGAAAACAGTGAATTATAATACAACAAATCACTGTTCTGACGTCACAGTTATTACGTCATAGCGTCAAACGGCATAGCGTCGCGCTAGAAAAGAAACCGATTGAAAACGGGCAAATACTTAATGAATATCGTCAAGGATGTACTTTAAAATCCTTGTTAACATGTTAGAATCGAAATAATATATCTCATCCAGTGATTTGCTCTTGAATAAATCATTGTTTGTCGTTCAGATGTGTATTAGTATATCACTCGGGCTGCACCCTCGTGATATAATTCCGTCACATCTGAACTCCAAACAATGATTTATTCAACGACAAATCACTGGATGAGATATATTATTTCTTAAATAAGGAGGTCAGTAAAAAGATTTAGTATATTTTGCTTGAAGTAATTTTAGTTTAAAGCATGTTTCCCATTAACAGCATTTTACAAGTAATTATGAATATTATGTTAATAATTAAAATACAGATTTATTACTTTAAAGTGATGTGCATAATAATTTTATTATACATGTATATAATGTGAGGTTAGTCAGCCCATAATGGCAGTCGACATTTCCGGTGCAGTTGTGTACTTCTGAATACTTATTTGGCATCCTTCAGCCATACGAGTAAACGGCTTTTCGTAACGACCGGAGAAAGCTGAATTCATGTAAGGATAATACATGTATTTACTTGACAGGTTATTTACAGTGTCATTATGGGTCGACTGCCTTCAAAAGTCCAATGGAACAATACTATGATATGCTGTAACATGGTCTAATTAAAACATTTTGGAGGTCTTTATAGTTTGGACATTGTCAGCAATTTGAAAAAGACACTTTGGTTGAAAAAAAATTATTCTTGACATTCCTTCAAAAGTCTTACAGGCTTTATTACATTAATTGACATTTTTACAGCATATTTCTGTATTACTATATAAAACATACTGCCATATAATTGCATGCAGAAATTATAATCAGTGATGGGAAATGAACTTTCATGTGAACTGTCAGCCACAGACTTGTTATCTTGGTCATGTTTTTCTCACTAAGAATTTATGATGTTTGAAAGACCATAAAACTTTGATTGAATATATTGGGAGGAAGTATAAACCTAATTAAAGCAACCAAAAGCCTCCGTGGTCGAGTAGTTAAGGTTGCTGACTTCAAATCACTTGCCCCTCAGCGATGTGGGTTCGAGTCTCACTCCGGGCGTTGAATCCTTCATGTGAGGAAGCAATCCAGCTGGCTTACAAAAGGTCGGTGGTTCTACCCAGGTGCCCGCTTGTGATGAAATAATGCATGGAGGATTACCTGGGGTCTTCCTTCACCATCAAAGTTGGAAAGTCACCATATGACCTATAATTGTGTCAGTGCGACGTTAAACCCAACAAAAACAAAATTAAAGCAACCAGATGAGTTGTCCCCCTTTGGTTTCAAAATAAATCATACCTACACAGTTCAGGTCATATAAAGTTGTCTCCCTTTGGTTTCAAGCACAGTTTAGGTGATGTGATTTTGCAGCTTATTAAAGTTTTGGAGAGGACATAAACATGAAGTGTACTTGCAGACTTAGACATTGGCAGACAGATCCTGAAATAAATTGTGGAAAGAAACCACAACAACCACTAAGTTAATTGCACAGTGCAGTATATTATGATGTTGAATAAAGAAAACATGTATGTCTAAAACAGAGACCACATGTGCATGTCCGCTGGGATCTCTGGCTCTGTATTTACTGAAGTTCTGCTTTGGCAAAGGCATTTTAAGGAGTGTTAGAAAACGTTAATGAATTTTCATCCTAGAGAATATTTAATATATAAGCAATGTATACATTTTGGCTTGCCTGACATTGGCAGTCATATTTTGCTTTAGATGTTGATAGGAGGCATCATTTAACATCTTTATTCACACTACAGCAGAAAAAATCAATGCACCAAACTAAATAACTGTACAGCAATCAATTAAATTAAATTGACATTCAGTTTGGTACAATTTAATAAGTGAAATGTATCTGGCTTATTTTACATCAGGGAATTTAGTTATTAAGTTAATTTCTTTTAAATATTAGTTTGGTTACAGATTAGTTGGGAAAAAAAGTGTCTGACAGTTCACGGAGCACAGAGCTCATGTTTGCTTCCCCGATGAAGCATTGCATGTATACAGTTTTATATTGATTTTCTCTATGATATTGTATGGTGTTATATATAATGTATTATTCATAGAATAATCACTTCATTATATGCATGGCCACCCGCTATATTATAGATTTATAATGTCTGTGTTTATTTTCAGTGTTAGACATGTTTGTTTGTGACAATGAATTGCAAAAAAATCTGTTTTCTGATGGTCCTAAAGCAAATTAATTTACCAGTATATTTTCACCCAGTCTACCTAGGGTGGGATTATCGCTAAAAGTCCATGGGTTTTTATATTGCATCCACTTGTTAAGCAACTTTTGTTTGACGATTTGACAAAAAAACCTATCTAAATATTTTGTGCCAAAGCATTTGTTTTGTGATGGGAAGTTGTAGTTAACTTGTTTTGACAAACTCTTTACTGGTTAGAAATCCAAGTGTACCATCATATAAACAAATTTTAAACATTTCAAAATAACATTACAGCCAAACAAACAATGATCTCTTTATTACAAACTAACATGATTTTGTTACAAATTAACATGATTGAATATATGACTGTATATGTTATATTAGAGGTATGGTGGAGAGCATCTGCATGTCATGTCCATAACTGCTTGCTTACTTTTCATTTAATGCCATTATACAAGTCAGTGTTGTGAAACAGAATGTCTTGTTAAAGCTTAGTGCATTTGTATATATTTTATGCATGCCCAAGTAAGTATGGAGACATATCTGTATATTCCCAGAGGTGGAGGCATATATACACTTAAAACAGAAAAACAAAATTTTGATACAAAAAGATTAACTCATTGTTATTTTCTTTTCTTTTCCCTTAATTCCTTCCTTTCCAAATCAAACATCCTACCCATCATGCAACATTCAACATGGCTGCTAACTGACTTTTCACCTCACATCCAACATGGCCGCCACACACTGGATCCACAGCTCTCCACTCCATTCCCGAAAACCGACTTGGCCGCTCTTTTGTAGCGTCCGCACCTCCCACAAAGCACAAAAGCGCAGTGAACCTCGCCAGTGTGAAGATGAGAGATCCATCCAAGACATCGCCACGGAAACCACGCCCATCAAGTGTTGCGACGTCAATGCCAAGCTTTGTGAGAGTGGAGACTGACACGCCGAAGTCGTCACGCAGCAAGAGTACAGAAAGGGGTCCGAGAGGTATGTTTTCTATATATTGTGAAAGCAGTATTATTCTTGGAATACTAATTTTCATGGGTTTTGTAGTTTGGTTAATCCACAAAATTAAGTGTCAGTTATCAAATAAACTTCATATTTGTGTTATCTTTAAAAGTTAAAATCCATGAATTCATATCCCGGCAAGATAGTCCTTTGATGCTGAAACCACAAATTTTAATGCCGACAAAATGATTTCAAGGCACAGTATTGTTAATGAAGTTCTGGTATTCGATGAAAAGTAAGTTGCGTATAACAAGGTTGCTTCATCAGTAACTGTTGAAAATATCTAAGAAATATATGCAGTGAAAAAAAATTAATGTAAGAAAATACTGCTTGATGTTTTTCTACAATGAAAGTCTCGTGTACAATTTATCTGTACTCTGTGGATGTCACATTTAAGATTAAAGAGAGATTAGTATCAATATCATCTTTTAATGAAAATATTTTATTTTTCCGAAAAAAAGTAGTGTTATTCTAATTACATATAAGTAGGTGTTTATTATACTCAAATTCAACTTATCTCTCATATTGGTATAAAATGTGTTGATATGTATTAAATAATATTAACATCTTTGTTTCAGATCGCAGTAAAGGAAGGGTGTCAATCAAGACTGATGAGGATAAAGCTGATGGCAAGGTAAGAAACTGATGCAAACACGATGTCATGTTAGAGGTATATGTCTTGTTACCATCCTTAACCCTTACCCTGCTAAATTTCTATAATGAACTAGTCCATCTTCCAATTTGGACAGTACCATTAACTGTTAAAAGGGGTGCTTACCAAAAGAGTACTGGCTGAATGGCGAACAGTGCTGATCATGATCTACACTGGCCGCAAAGGCAGAATCAGTTGTGCCCAGTATGATAAGGGTTAAAGCAGTTAGCTCAGAACATGTTGGGTCTTGATACCTGAAATAGATGATGTTGTAAAGATGGCCCTCCTAGTTTGAGGAGGAACCCCACTTTAGTTTGGTGATGTTGAGGCTCATATGCAAGTTTACGTTCTGGGCAGTTGGACCAAAAAATGTTAAATGGACCAAAGAAGAGCTGAGGTGGGTAAATGATAAAATTTTTTTAGTAACATAGCCTGTTGGTGACGGGATACAGGAAATATGTGTCAGTAGACAAATATATTGAGTTTATATGTATTAATGACTTTGAGAGATTGAAAATATCTGTTTGTACAGACAAACTGAATATTGAGCTGAAGTGAGCAGCGCCATGAGAAAACAAACATAGTGCATTTGCGACCAGCATGGATCCAGACCAGCCTGCGCATCCACGCAGTCTGGTCAGGATCCATGCTGTTCACTTTCAAAGCCTTTTGCAATTACAGAAACCGTTAGCGAACAGCATGGATCCTGACCAGACTGTGCAGATGCGTAGGCTAGTTTGGATCCATGCTGGTCACAAATGCACTATGTTTGTTTTCTCATGTCGTGGCTCAGATCTTGTCTTTTAAAGACACTCTGGAGATTTTGCATCATTAATCATTAACTGTCAGTTTGTGAAATGTTGGTTTGGGTAGGACAGTCTGACATTCAGTGTTGGTGTTTACTGATATGCGGGAAAGTATTGATGCACTTTTACTTTATATGTCTGTGTTTCATAGACAGAATTAATGTGTCTGTTGTTTTCTTGTCCTTAGAAAAGTAAAGGAGTCAGTTTTCACTGTATACTGAAAACTGTAACATTCGAAATGAACTGGGCTAACGGAAAGGAGAGATCTGCCGTATACCTCTGTTCTAAGTACCAACAGAAAGTTTTCTCATTATTAGCCAGAATCTACTGATAAATAGTATTTATGTTTGTATTTTATCCTTGACTGTTTAATGTACATTAAATTAAAACAATAACAGGAGAAGAAAGCTGCAACCTTGCCGAGACCATATGATAGAAAGAAGATAGAAGAGCGAAGGCAGGAAGTCAAGAAAAAGACAGAGGAAAGAAAAGAACGTGAGCGGGAGAGAGAAAGAGAAAGAGAAAAAGAAAGAATGACAAAATCTGAAATTCAGCATGAGACAAAGGGAATGGAGAAACCACCACCCAGAATGTCTAGGTCGTTTGTGGAGAGGATGGCGGCACCTAAACACCCGTCGCCAGATAAAAAGGAGCCAGTTAGAGAGCCGACACCAGTTAAGGTATGAAAAGTTTCACATGTATCTGATTGATATAATTTACTTATGCATCAGTTTAAATGATAGAAGTAAGAATTGACTTGGAAATGTTGAAATGTATTTCTGCATATGCATGTACTAATTTTGTTGATGTTTCAAGAGAGACTTAGACTTTAATGCAAGTAATGAAATTGAATGCAGTGATTATTAACTTTCATTAACATTGACATTGTACTAGAGAAATTTGAGCACAGCTATTGCAAGGCATGCTGAAACCTATTTACAGGTAGTAAGAAGAAGTGGCCCAATCGAGGCCCCGGTAACTTCTAGACAGGTAAAAAAAAATGTGTTACCATGGTTACAGCTTACAGGTCATGTGACACACTACATTGACTGGAGATTTTGAAACAACAGAATGAAAAGGATGATTAGATTTGCAGAACTGTCACTTACTTACATTATTGTATCTCGTACTACTGTAAGGGTAAGCATTTCCGTGAAAAGAAACAATCTGGCATGCATGCTAAAGGTCATTGGTGAGCTCAGACGTGGATTGTTTAGTAGGTCTGTGGTCAGCTGCCAAAGCCTGAGGTACTCTGTTTGAACTCTTGTGGAATTCGGTTTGGTCTCCTTAAAATACACAGGTATTTGGCAGAATGAATGACCCTGTGCATCTACTTGTGCCTGAGATAAAACCTACTTCAAGTATCCAAGTTTCCTTCATTGAGGCTTTATGTAGCTATAAAGGCAAACTATGACAAGAAAACGGATACAAAACACTGTAAATAGACAAGTCAATGTAGTGTGTCACAGTGACCTGACTTAGCTCCTGTCTAGGTGACTCTGCGGGCATTTGAAACAACACTATATCTTACACATGTAGCCTTTTTCAGTTGCTGGAAGTGTATTCTCTTATATACTATGTATGACTGGTATATATAACTAACACTTCTAATGTCAAATTGAAGTTCAGTCTTAGTTTAACCCTTAGCCTGCTGCAGGCGAATTTAACAGCCTTTGCAAACAGCTTGGAACCAGATCAGACGCCGATTAAATCGGCGTCTGATCAGGTTCCAAGCTGTTTGCTACTCTGACAATATTTCTTCCAATTTTGGAGCAAATTGAATGAACTTTACAATTTTAGCAGACGACATTTCCAGCAGACGACAATTTATCTAGCATGCTAAAGGTTAAGTTGATTTTAAGTTAAAATCTTGCTTGGCCCATTTTCACCTGCATGGGGTAAGGTCTTTCTTTTTCAGTTTGTAGGAGGGAAATGTCCCATTATGTTGAACTTTATCATAAATGATAATTATGAATACAAAATACTTCTAGAAAATATTATGAACATTCAAGTGTTTAAAAAGTAATTGTAATGCACTTTTTCGTAACCCGCCCGCTTAGCGCAATAGGGAGAGCGCTGATCTACGGATCGCTGGGTCATGAGTTCGATCCGCAGGTGGGCCGTATGTTCTCAGTGACAATTTGATAAAAGACATTGTGACTGAAATCATTTGTCCTCCACCTCTGATTCATGTGGGGAAGTTGGCAGTTACTTGCGGAGAACAGGTTCGTACTGGTACAGATTCAAGGAAGATTCGTTAGGTTAACTGCTCGCTGTTACGTAACTGAAATATTGTTGAAAATGGCGTTAAAACCGAAACAAACTTTTTCGTAGTATTAATATATATGTATTTTTTGGCATTTTGACCTTATTGTAATAAATGGAAGATGAAATGTTGCCATATCATGATAATAGAATTTCTTTTTGTTACACATTAAGATTGTTTTTTTCTCTCAGAGTCTTACTCCATGATGACTTCTGCAGCTTAAAATTGTTACTTAGAGTTGAGCTAAAACAAAACCTCCATTAAAAATGACTTCCTATAAAGGAAGCTGTTCATCTTATCTTTTAATTGCTGACTTGTGTCATTGTGTACAAGATTGCTGTATCTCAGAGTGGTGCAACCGAGAGAAATTACCCTGCCCGATCAATGTTTCTATAGTCTCGGGTTAGATAGGATGACACATTCTGATAGGATTTCTCCTTAATGACCTTGTCATGTCCGTATTTATGTATTAAACGAACTTAGTTATGAAAATTGTAGGGTGAAAAGTTACACATGTATATGTATATAAGGCATGTATTATATAACTTGTGATTGACATTATTTATTGGAAAGTGTATGAATTATTGTCATTAACAAAGTATTGATTGGATGATGAACTAACTGTGTATTTATTGGATTATAAAATAGCTGCTAATTAGGAAGAGACCTACCAAGTACACAGTAAGCTTTTGTAACATTTGGCATGTTAAATATTGTGGTATTTTATGTTGCACATTGATAATACAGTTATACAGAAAAATGTATAATGCCAGCGCAAAAAAATGCTTACCTGCATTGACACATAGAAGTGGTTACTTGGATATCTGCATTGACATAAAGAAGTGGTTACTTGGATATCTGCATTGACATAAAGAAGTGGTTAACTGGTTATATGCATTGCCATAGAGAAGTGGTCACGTGGATATTTGCGTTGACATAAAGAAGTAGTTATCTGCATTGACATAAAGAACTGGTTAACTGGAATGACATAAAGAAGTGGTTAACTGGTTATATGCATTGCCATAAAGAAGAGGTTACATGGATATCTGCATTGACATAAAGAACAGGTTAACTGGTTATCTGCATTGACACTAAGAAATGGTTAACTGGTTACCTGCATTGACATAAAGAAACAGTTAAGTGGTTATATGCATTGACATAAAGAAGTGGTTAACTGGTTATATGCATTGCAATAGAGAAGTGGTTAAGTGGTTTCACTTTGACATACAGAAGTCGTTAACTTGTTACTACTTAGGCATCTAAGAAGTGGTTAAGTGGTTATCTGCATTGCCATAAAGAAGTGGTTAACTGGTTATCTGCATTGACATAAAGAAGTGGTCAACTGGTTATCTGCATTGACAGAAGTGGTTACCTTCTTAAGCATTTAAGAAGCAGTTAACTGGTTAACCTGTATTGACATAAAACAGTTAACTGGTTACCTGCTTTGACATAAAGAAGTGGTTAATTGTTTTTCCGCTTAGACATAATGAAGTGTTTAACTGGCTAACTGCATTGACATAAAGCAATGGATAACCACTTTTTGCTCTAATATGCTAATAAGATGGTAACTGCTTCAGTACACCTTGCATACTTATATAGAAAATTCCATTATGAACCGAACAATATATGACAGTAGCACTTTATGCCTCTTGGGTTAGCTCGGTAAAGTACAAGAGTGGCACATTTGATCATTGGCGAGTCAAAACATTATCTGTGACAATTAGACAGAACACAGTATGTCTGAAGCCAGTGTTCCTCCACTTCTTAATCTTGTGGTGAAAATGTCAGTACCTTTTTTTAAAGACAAGTCAGCTCTGGTACAAAGTCCAGGATCAGATAGTCTGTGTTAGTTATCATTGTTCCCTGTTACATTACTGAAAACCTGTTAAAAAACAGCATTAAACATGATCATAGAAAAATCACTTAGGTAACATTCAATATTAAACACAACTGCACTGAGACAAATGCACTGTTACAAATTTTGTAAGTTTCTGGATTAATTTAATAGAGTGTTTTTAACCTCAAGAATTGTGGTCTAAATTATGAAGGTGATATTCAGACAGCAAGGTTGAGGTCAGATTGCAGTCTGTTAGAGCAAATGAAAGTGCTACATTGAAACTTGATGTGCAGATTGAAAACAGCCTAGTGAAGCAATGCTACTCTGTTTATTTGTTTTGCAGCACATTATTTTGATTTATTTAGTGCTACAGTAAGATGAGTGCAAATAAAAGTATTTAAACTTTGTAGTGTGCTGCTGTTTCAGTATAATTTATCCAGATATTTTTTTGTCAAGCCGGCTTGTTGAAGCAAAGATATAGTCGTCGGAATGGCTGTTCGGTGTATGTGCGTGTGTGCGTAAATCCATCTGGATTTGTTTGTCCGGGCCATAACGTTGACATGCATGGAGCAATCTTGTTTATATTTGGCATGCTTGTTAACCTCAGTGAAACGGAGTGTCATGTGCAAATCCCAGGTTCCTATCTCAAAGGTCAAGGTCACAGTTGGAGGTCAAAGGTCATGTCAGATCTTGTCTGGCCCATAACTTTGACATGCTTTGAGGAATCTTGTTTATATTTGGCATGAATGTTTAACTCAATGAGACGGAATGTCATGTCTCAAAGGTCAAGATCACAGTTAGGGGTCAAAGGGTGGGCTCGACATGTTGCCCGCTGGCATCTAGTTTTAACATGTCATAGTTACGTATTTTTGCAGTCTGAAGCAGGCCTGTAGAGACCATAGAATATCACATGATTGATCTGCAGGCAAGGAAAATATTTTTACTGACAATTGAAATCTGAAGGCATTGTATTTCCACATCTGATATGTTTGTCATTTGCTTCCTGACCACAGGCTAGTACTGGTACTAAATTCAGGAGATAACTGGTCATTGTGTATAACTGAAAACAGCTCCATATAACAAAACTTGAAAACTCCCCAAAAGGAAATAAAACTATATTGATTTGCACTTGTCTTGCAGTTAGATTGTTCTGCTTGTGTATAGTTTGATATCTGTGATGTGTCATTACATACTGAGTCATCTATTGCCGTGTGCAGTGATGTACATGTATGTAATCTTTTAAAATTATGTTTGTTAAGTTGTGATATTGTAAAGCTTTTTTTGTCAATTTGTAAAACAATTTTAAATTTTTTTGAATCTTGTTTGAGCCTTGATGGCAAGTGTTTTGCCATGGTCTGGGTGTAGTCTTGGTTTGAATATTACTGTAAGTCTGCTTGAAAAGAAACCTTTGTGACATGCTGTAGTAATAAATGTTTTTCCAGTGTGTTGATACAAGGGAGTATTGAAAAAGGCTATTTATCTAGATGGTATATTTTATTGATGTATATATAGGATACATTGAGATGAGTCAGATAGATAGATTGTCTGTTACCACTGGTAATAAGTCCCCAAGCTCTCTCTTCACAATCAATATAATGGATAGACTGAAACATAGGCTCTCAGAGAAAATTGGACCTGAATTATTCTCTCTTTTCTATCATTTTAATTGAGATACCTTGGTGCCAGAGAATTACATTGTAGGGTAGGGATTTTTGCCTTTTATGATGTAATTAACACACATGTCATATCATCAAAGAGTTGCAGAAAATTGAATAAAGATAGGTGCATTGTTTAACCTAAATTACTTCCCGAGAGACACTTAACTTCCTTGTTCAGTGAGAACAGATGACCAAAACACATTTTTAGCCCATTGTTCAAAGGGAGGTAAATCTTTATGATGTCAGGAAATTGAATAAACTGAATTATATTTAAGTCAGGTAGGATAACTTCCCTTTGAAAAAAGAAATTACTAATCTCTTATACATTTCAGGCAAAGACTCCTGTAAAAGACAAACCACCTAAGGTTCCTAAGGAGTCCCCATCTAAGAGTGCACTCAAGACTACAGACAAGATCAAGGATGACTCCTCAGAGACGAAGTCAGAATCCTCCAAATCTGTAAGCCCCGCCCCCTCGGGTACGCCTCCTGCTAGAGGAACACCCACCATACAGATTGAGGAAGCTGCAGGTACATTTTTGCATTTTGTGTGATATGTCTGTCATTTGCTTCCGGAAATGTTAACATCTGTTTGTGTGAATAAGATTAATTGAAGCTGTTGCCTACAGTTTCTGTAGCTGTTCAGATCTAAGCTATAATACCAGTATGTTAATTAAATAGTATCTGTAATTATTATCGCATTTATTGCCTGAACACCCCTTTCATCTATATCTAGGAGAGAGAAAAAGTCAGTATTAAAACCACAAACAGTGTGTGAAACTTCCTTGTAAGATTGATGGGCAGTTTATTTAGTACAACGCTTGAAACACTCTAAAATAAATATTGAAAAATGAATAATGACCATCTGTTTACAGATATCCCAGAAACCCCTGTGGACGGTGAGGTACCAGCTGAAAAGCCTGAGAGCCCGGAACCAGAGGAGAGGAGAGAGCCAGTGGTAAGAATTGCTGAGCCGGAAGCTCCAAGAACTCCTCCAAAAGCTAAACCGGAGTCCAAGCAGTCAACACCCGAGCCTAAAGCAGCTCCTAAAGCAGATAAACCAGCACAGAAAACTGACAAGGAACGCGAGATGGAGGAGTATAAAGCTAAGCTGGCCGAGAAAAGAAGACTGGCGAGAGAAAAGGCGGAGCGAGAGGCAGAGATTGAAAGGCTTAAGCAAGAGGAACTGCAGTAAGTGACAATTTGTGCTCCTTATAATGCTCTATGTTGTGCTACTTTATGCTTTTTGTTCATGAATAGAAATTGTTTTGACATAAGGCAAAATGAGAGATTCAGATTGAATGACAGACAGAAAGAACTATGGAAAGTTACATTAAACAATGCTAAAGACAATATTCTGTTAAAGAGCCATGGATTTAGCTCAAAGTGCTAGTGCTTTTTTAGATATTATTGGAGGTATACATTGGGTTGTCCACAAATCTGTATAGCTCTTTTTAGCTCTACTATTCAAAGAATAGTCTAGCTATTCTACTCACCCTGGCGTCAGCGTCGGCGTCACACCTTGGTTAAGTTTTTGCATGCAAGTACATACAGCTATCATTTAAAGGCATATAGCTTTGAAACTTATTTATTCTTTTTCTAGGTCAATTACCAACCTCACTGGGTCAAGTTCCATAACTCTTAACATGTATTTTGAGCAAATTATGCCCCCTTTTGGACTTAGAAAATTCTGGTTAAAGTTTTACATGCAAGTTTCTATCTCCAAAACTAATGCAGATATTGAATTGAAACTTCACATGTATCTTCGGGGTTATAAAACTAGTTGATAGCACCAAGTCCCATAACTCTGACCTTCATTTTGGCCAAATTATTCCCCCTTTTGGACTTAGAAAATTCTGGTTAAAGTTTTGCGTGCAAGTACATACAGCTGTTACTAAAAGGCATATAGATTTGAAACTTATTTTTTCTTTTTCTAGATCAATTACCTACCTCACTGGGTCAAGTCCCATAACTCTGACATGTATTTTGGGCAAATTATGCCCCCTTTTGGACTTAGAAAATCTGGTTAAAGTTTACATGGTTACAAAAGATATAGATTTAAACTATTTTCTTGTTATAAACACTATTGGTCAAGTCCATAACTCTGACATGTATTTTGGGAAATTATGCCCTTTTGGACTTAAAAATCCTGGTTAAGTTATGCAAGTTACTATTCAAAACTAACAGATATTAAACTGGAACTTCACATGTGTCTTCGGGGTTATAAAACTAGTTGATAGAATCAAGTCCCATAACTCTGACATGTATTTTGGGTAAATTATGCCCCATTTTGGACTTAGAAAATCCTGGTTAATGTTTTGCATGCAAGTACATACAGCTATTACCAAAAGGCATATAGCTTTGAAACTTATTTATTCTTTTTCTAGATCAATAACCTACCTCACTGGGTCAAGTCCCATAACTCTGACATGTATTTTGGGCAAATTATGCCCCCTTTTGGACTAAGAAAATCCTGGTTACAGTTTTACATGCAAGTTACTATCCCCAAAACTAATGCAGATATTGAATTGAAACTTAACATGTTTCTTCAGGGTTATAAAACTAGTTGATAGCATCAAGTCCCATAACTCTGATATGCATTTTGGTCAAATTATGTCCCCTTTCGAACTTAA
The DNA here is from genome assembly GCF_021730395.1 of Mercenaria mercenaria. Taxonomy (NCBI): domain Eukaryota; kingdom Metazoa; phylum Mollusca; class Bivalvia; order Venerida; family Veneridae; genus Mercenaria; species Mercenaria mercenaria. The sequence continues at coordinate 2,117,968 of NC_069364.1, forward strand.
AACTCTTTTGATATTTAACATTTTGGGTAATAATTTCCTGCTTCTGTGACAATATTTCAAATAGTTGAGCTTGGCTGTCTTACGGACAGCTCTTGTTTCTTTGTATATTGGAAGGTACCGGTATCTATTTACAATGATGCATGAGACTAGAGAATGTTTTGTGATTTTGCGAAAGAATACAGCCACATCTGTATTAAGCATCCAGTCAAAGGAGTGACACAGTCTGGAGGCTTAAGAGAGGTGGCTGCTTAATACATGTTGCAATTAGAACAAAGACTCTAGTCTTCCAAGTCAGCTGACTGGCTGCTTCAGGCAAGTGATCACTAAAACAGTTACAACTGTAGTAGCATTGTATCTGAGGATGTGTTGTAATCTTTAGAACATTACAAATCCATGTTTATATATATTATAGACGCCAGGAGGAAGAAAGACAGAGGCTGGAGGAAGAAAGACAGAGACAGGAAGAGGAAGAGGCTCTTAGACTGGCAGCAGAGGCTCGGCAAATTGAGGAAGAGAGGTTACAGAAAGCGATAGAGGCGGAGGAGAAGAGGAAACGTGAGGAGGCCGAGAGACAAGAACAAGACAGAATTGCTGTATGTATAGTATTGGAATACATAATAAGATGTATTAAATCCTTGCAAATAAAATTTGAAAAAGGGGTGTATTGCGGTCAGTCGTATGGTACTTGGCAAAAATGTCATTTCCTCAGAGAAGGCGGTACTGAGGGTGTATAAATCACTTTCAGTGTAAGCATTGTCTTAAAAATGTTTTGTTAAGAAACTACAAAATTTGTCAGCCTGTGTTTTTTATCAGTATTAAATTTTGACCCTAAATCTTCATTGTGCTTAAACTGAAACATTTTCCCCCTGAATATATTTGATTGAAAATGTTTAAAGAAAAGGCTTATTATATGGTAGTCGGGGCCTCCGTGGCCGAGTGGTTAAGGTCGCTGACTTCAAATCACTTGCCCCTCACCGATGTGAGTTTGAGCCTCACACAGGGCTTTGAATTTTTCATTTGAGGAAGCCATCCAGCTGGCTTACAGAAGGTTGGTGGTTCTACCCAGGTGCCCGCCTGTGATGAAATAAAAGCAAGGAGGGGCACCTGGAGTCTTCCTCCACCATCAAAGCTGGAAAGTCACCATATGACTACTATAATTGTGTCAGTGTGATGTTAAACCCAACAGAACAAAAAAAAACAAAAAAAATTATCATAGTCTTTTTTTTTTTTGTCATAAACAATATAACTGTCTAAGATTTTAAAAAAGAATCTTGACCATAGACAACTAAATACACTTGTCCCAATCTAAAAGCCTGTTTCTGATAAAATGGGACGTTTGAACTCGACACTATCAGTTGCTTAAAAGTCAGTTCATTTTTTGGCCTGAAATTCATGGCTTTGGCCAGATGGCTTTTTCGGGGGTATACGAATGAATGGATTTCAACTTAGGAAGATAAAATTAATCATAAAATGATGTATTTTATGACTTGCAGAAGGAGGAAGCCGAGAAGAAGGCAAAGGAGGAGGCAGAGAAGCGTGAGAAAGAGATGCAAGAACGTGCACGCAGAGAGGAAGAGGAACGTGTCGAACGGAAAAAGGTATCTATATTTCTTGCTAATAAATGATTATGAAGGCAAATTTTAATGGCACTGTTCCAGACTACTACATGATATTAACCTTTGTTTGTGTGAAAACTAGTTGTAAAACAAGTCCATAAACTTGACATTATTTGGTAATTTGCCAATTGGACTTAGAAAATTGGTTGTATGATGCAAGTAATACAGCTTTTAAAAAGAGCATATAGTTTGATAACATTTTTTTCTTTTTCTAGTCAATACTACCTATGGGTCAGTCTAACTGCATTTTTGGCAATTATGCCCTTTGACTTGAAATCCTGGTAATCTTTACATGAAGTGACATCCAAACTAATGCAGATATGAAATGAAAATACAGTGTATTCTTCTGGTTTTAAACTACTTGATGCATCAAGTCCCAAATTGATAGCTTTTGGTCAACTTGTCCCTTCGAACTTAACGTCTTTTGTATTCTACATTTTGGGTATAATTTCCTGCTTCTGTGACAAATTCAATAGTTGACTTGGCTGTCTTACGGACACTCTGTTCTTTGTAATTTGGACGTCCGGTATTATTTACATGAAGCATGAGACAGAGATGTTTGTGATTTCGAAAGATACAGCCACATCTGTATTAGATCAGTCATATGGAGTGACCATCTGGGGTAAAGAGGTGGTGCTTATACATGTTGCAATTAGGAAAAGCTTGTCTTCAAATCAGCACGACTGGCTCTTCAGGCAAGTGACCCTAAACGTTACAACTGTATAGCATTGTATCTGAGATTGTTACCTAATTAGAACTTGAATCCATGTTCTGATATTATTATGACGCCAGGGGAAGAAAGTCATCAGGTTGAAACAAAGAAAGACAGTAGACAGGAAGTTGAAGAGCTCTTATGACTGTCAGCATGAGGCTGGCAATTGAGGAATTGAGAGTTAAGCAAGCGATAGGTCGGAGGATGAAGAGGAAACGTGAGGTCACCGAGAGCCAAACAAGACAGAATTGCTGTTGTAATAGTATTGGCAATATAATACCTAATGTATTATATCCTTGCAAATAAAATTTGAAAAAGGTGTAAATGCGTCGTCGTATGGTACTGGCAAAAATGTCATTTCATCAAGAGAAGCGGTATGGTGTAAAATCACTTTCATGTAAGCATTGTTTAAAAATGTTTTTTAATGAAACTTACAAATTGTCAGCCTGTGTATTTTATGGAAATTTTGCTAATCTTCATTGTGCTTAAAGAACTTTCCCCGATATATTTGATGAAATGTTAAAGGAAAAGGCTATTAAATGGTAGTCGGGGCCTCCGTGCCGGTGGTAAGCGATGACTTCAATAATTTGGGCCTCACGATGTGGTTGAGCCTACACGCTTGAATTTTATTTCAAGTAAACTCCAGCTGGCTTACAGAAGGTGGTGGTCTCCCAGATGCCCGCCTGTATGAATAAAGGACAAGGAGGGCACTGGATTCAACCACCATCAAGGGAAGTCACATTGCTACTATATGGTCAGTGTATGTTAAACTATCAACAAAAATAAAACAAAAAAAATTATCATGTCTTTTTTTTTTTTGATAAACAATTTGAACTGTCTAAGTTTTAAAAGATCTGACTAAACTAAATACCTTGTCCAATCTAAGGGGTTCTGATAAAATGGAAGTTTGAACTCGACACTACAGTTTAAAAGTCAGTCATTTTTGGCCTGAATTTATAAGCTTGGCCAGATGCTTTTCGGGGAATACGAATGATGGATTAACTTAGGTCAAGTAAATTAATATAATGATGTATTTTGATTGCGAAAAGGAAGCCGAGGACAGGCAAAGGAGGGGCAGAGAGGGAGAAAGGATGCAAGAACGTGCAGCAGAGGGAAGAGGAGTTTCGACGGAAAAGGTATCTATCATTTACTGTAATAAATGATTATGAAGGCAATCAATTTTAAGGCACTGTGTCTAGATCTTGAAGATCATTTGTTGGTGAAATTACTAATTGGTAAAACGACTAAATTGCAATAACTAAGGATAGAATCTTGCATGGTAGTCTTACACTTTAGAATGAAATAAATTTGATTTTAACATATTTGTTCTTTTGTTTTTGGTTAAGCATTTTTCAGCAGTATTGATTTTAATATGGAATCTTTATAGTGCCATCATACTTTATTTGCTTGAAACGAGAAAATGCAGTTATTCATAAGTGGCATTTTTACATTATCTGATTGCTAAAGCAAAATGAAGTATTAGACATGAAAATTGAGAATATGAAACAGGGAAAGTCAGAGCTTAAATGTTGCATTTAAAAACAGGTAAACAAGATGGTGCCGTGCTTTTTAAATGGATAGTGAGTACATACATATTGACCTTTGCTGTAACAGTCACTTTAGGGGACCTCAATGTCCGAGTGGTTAAGGTCCCAGACCTTGAATTACTTGCCCCTTGCTGTTGTGGGTTCAAAACCTGGCTTGGGATGTAGAACTCTCCATGTGAGGAAGGTTTCCTTTAGAAATAAAGTGTGTTTTACTGAAAGGTGTACAAATATTTTTTTCAGAGATTGGAAATGATAATGAAGAGAGTGAAGACAGACAGTCCCAGTACTACACCAGAGAAATCTAGGGTAAGACTATACATTACAAGGATCTTAAATGTCTGCTTGTGTAAGACAGGGTATTCCCTACCTGAGAGACTGCTGAGAATTAGAAACCAAGCTGTTTCTAAACTTTGTTGTCACAAGGATTGGGAAAACAGCTGTTATATGTTATATGTTGTACTACTTTTTTGCCTATCACTAAAAGATGTTGTAAATGATAAATTGCAATGACAAATTAATTTGGATATTTTTAGGCATTATGTATAATGTTTATTATGTCATAAGGTGACTGGTACTAATGACCTCACTTCAGTGCACACTGTTTTAGACTAAAGTATTTTGCTAAAGAAAACAGGGATAACTATTCTAGGTATATGGTCAGACAGTTGTATACTTTCTCTGCTAGGCAACAAACAGAATACTTAGTTTAGAAGGCATTGATACTGGAATAGTATCTAAGTTTAGCAGCTAGAGTTCTTAAACAACCTATTATTCAATTTTCTCATGTTGTACATCTATAGATTCACCTCTGTTAAGCAGTAACTTGTCGTATGTGGTCATATTATTTGAGTGGCAGATTAAGTCATGTTGAACAGTCGGCAGAGATTATCAGCATGTGTTCTCTTTGAGGAAATAGTCATGTGGAAAATAAGTATAGTCTGTTAAAGAAGAAACTAACACTGTAAGGTTAACTGACTGCAAGGTGATGTGCTAAAAAGAATACCATTGAAATACTGTGTTAAAACAAGCTTAACAAAACAAACACTAGACAACAGAATGACCTCTGTATCTCAGAAACAGTCTTGCTAAAATGAAATATTCTTGTGGTGACTTCAAATTTTATTACAAATTTCTTATTCATGAGAACAAACATCATATATTTTCACTTTCTTTAAATAATCTAAAACTATATATGTTGTTTCTTTAAATACGTAAAATTAATAATTAGAGACACTTTTATTTCAGACTGAGTCTCCAACACGTGTAGTTACATCTTCATCAAGCAGAACCAGTCTGGTTTCATCTGAAGACGAAACTGACAAAGAAGAAAAATCCGACGGACTCAAACCTGAAACAGATGATACGCCAAAATTCAAATCACCACTTCTACAAAAGCTGGCAGAAGGCAAGGGCCAAGATGGGGATTCCGGAACGCCAAAGTTCAAATCTCCATTGCTGCAAAGCATTATGGGTAAAACAAAAATTGGTGCCAGGTTGTCCGGTACCAGACTGGATGAGATGGATAAAAGTACCGAAAGTCTAACAAAAAGTTCTGAGGAGCTTTCGGAAAAAGAGAAAAAGCAAGAATTGGAAAAAGAAAAAGATATCATTGACTCTGGAATTTCAAATGGTTCTGTTAAATGTGAAAGTACTGAACAATTGATAGAAGATGATAATTTAGCAATGCGTTCCGATGTTGATTCACATGATACTGTGAGTCATAAAACTGTGATAGAGGTTAAAGATAAGGAAATTCATGATGGTGATGATAGTTTTGAACATAAAGTTAGTGATAATATTGCCACAAAAGACACAATAACTGATTCTCAAACAATGATGGACCCAAATGCCGATAGTGCACTTTCGTTGTCCTTTAACGGTATTGGAAGCTCTTCTCACAATGGGGATTTACATATAGAACAGAAAGAACCAGTAGACCCAAGGGATTTAGTAGATTCAAGGTGAGTTGCATAAAATTGCGGGAATTTGACTTTTCTTTTATTGTAAACAGAGAAAACAGCCAAACTCAAAGTTTTCCTTTTAAAAAGGAGAGTGAGCATGAATCAAATGTATGGTAAGGTTTTGAAAATTTAATTCTGTTGCAGTGTGAAAGCTTTGTTGTTAATTAATTGAAAAGAAGAAAAGATCAAGTGTGAAAGCAGGTAAATTTCACAGACATTTTACCTCAGCATTTTAGTAGAAAAACTGGCAGTGTTTAGGTGAAATAAGTTTGTTAACTTTAGTTAAACAACCTTGTAAGTTTTAGGTTACATATTTGTATTTAGCTGTAGTCTTGAATTCCTGTCATTGAATTTCTGTTATAAAGTTGTAGATTTATGATAGCAGGAAGTATTACAATTGTAGTTTTGATAGAGTTACTTCCCTTGGCCAGTGTGAGTAACTACAGAACACTGATACGTGCATAATAGAACTTGCATTATTTGTGCAGCATAATTATGTAACATCTGTCACACCTTGCTTGCAGCCATAATACATGCAACAGTTACATGCAACTAGAATTGACATGATTACAGACATGATTACAGTATTTATAGATTTATAGAACACAGTTGTTTAATTATGAAAATTTAATGTACAGGTATTGTTGTCTCAATTAGTACACATCACATCAAAAGTTTTGCATGTAAGCAGATTTCTCAGTAAGTAATCGGCAAAACACTGTCAAACAGTAGGCAAGTCTGCAGTATTATGAGATGCTTACCTTGAGTGAGGTTCCATAACTGACTTAAATTTTACAAAATTACACCCCTTTTCAGCGGGACTGTTTCAATCTAAGGGAGATTACTGATCAAACAAGGATTTAAGTTTGCAAGCAAGGTCATAACTCGGAAATAATTGTGTGTATTGGATTATAACATCACACAATGCTACCAAGTCATCGTACCTACTAAAATTGCCCAAGTTAGATAACTTTTGGTTGAATTTAAAAATTCTGTTAAAGTTTTGCATGCAACTCAATCATTTATCAGTATCTCTGACAGTAACAACTATATGTATTGGATTTAAATTTCAAACAAGGCTTCTTAGTTCTGAAATCTACTCAAATAAACAAGTTAGATTAACTTCTGGTTGAATTTGATATAAATTATGACCTTTTTTCCACTTGAAAATTTAGCTTAAGTATGTAAACTTACTACCAAGTTGTATCTCACTAACACCTACATATGTTGAACTGAAACTCCACACAATACTTCATAGTCATTAGACCTTCATGTAAATCCAAGTTAGATGACTCTTGGTCAATTTTTAATGGCCTTCTTAGCTTGACTAAGAATAGGGGAGCTATCCTACTTGTCCCGGCGTCTGCGTGAGCGTGAGCTTCACACAAATGTTAAAGTTTGCTACCACCCCAAATATGAGGATGCTTCATATTTTGCATATTGTCGGGTCGATTTATGCGCACGCGATCTGGCACTATTTTAGGGAGGGCCTTTGAATGGAATGGCTGTCGTTGGACGGAAGTTTTCAGTCATTAGCTAAAAATTACCAAAATCAATGACAGAAACCTGCTTGAAACGATTCAAGGTGGAATCTGTTCTAACCACGTCCGAGTTTATCAGCATAATACATGTACTGTAACTGGTCCGCGTCCTTAAAATATTGTGAAACACGAAGAGAGGGTACCGTCTAATATGGTACGGTCGGGTACGGGTTTACATGTAGCCCGCTTTCGGTTGTCCTTATTTGGATTATTGTTTACCTGTCAAAGTCATGTGGAAATTTACGATGGCGTTACGACCAGCCTTAAAGCCAGAACAAGATCAGGTTGGCAGCTGATTACGAAAAAAACCAATAGCGTGATTTTCAAAGTTCTGTGAGGACTACAAAGGCTCTCAAGACGCAGATAAACAGGAAATGTATTGTGAAGTTGTAGCAGTACGAAACCGTCGGTTCATTGCATGGGTGTATGAATTTTTAATATGTTTAAAATCGATAAAACACTGAAATGGGAGGGATTCCGAAATCAGGGAGGGACAGCTGAATTTGTAAGGGGAATCCCGCCAGGATATGTTAGAAAAAAGGTAAGCATCTAACCATTTTTACCATCATGACCCCAGTCTGTAAAAAGGCAAGGAGGCAAACTCCATCAGCATTTTGACTGAATTATGGCCCCTTTTCGACTTAGAAAATATACTTATTTATGTTAAAGTTTTTATTTTGGTAATTTACTGTCATGCACTGAAACTATCTAGCGCACTGTCATGAAGCTTGTTAACTCTTGATTTAGTCACCTGTCACAAAGTGACAGGTGACTTTTGTGATCAGCAGAAACGTCACGTCGTACTTCGCCTTGCTGCTCAGTAAACTTTGTTGTGACCACTCTAGAGGTCCATTTTCTGGGACTTATGAAAGTTGGTCAAATCACCTTGATGATATCTAGGTCAGTCGAATGGTCACGTGCATCAAAAAAGGTCAGTAGGTCTAAATGAAAAACCTTTGACCTCTCTAGAGGCCATATATTTCACAAGATCTTCATGAATTGGCAGATGTTCACTTATGATACTGGTCAACTTCGAAATGGTTCAGGTAAAAAACTAGTCATAGGTCTAAAATTAGAAAAACTTGTGACTTCTCTAGAGGCAATTTTTCTTGGTCTTATGAATATATGGATAAAAATGTGCCACTTTGATATCTAGGTCAAGTTCGAAAACTGGTATGGTGTAATTATACTAGGTCATAGGTCTAAATAAAAAACCTTTGCCTTTAGGGCATATTTCTCAATGGATCTTCATGAAAATTGGTCAGGCATGTTCACCTTGTGAATCTTGGTCAATTCGAAAACTGGGTCACATGGCTTAAAACTAGGTCAGTAGATCTAAAAGTGTATAAACCTTTGACTTCTAGAGGCCTTATTTTCATTGAGATCACTCATGAATATTGGTCGATGTTCACCTTGAGATATCTAAGTCGATTCGTACTGGTCATGTCGATCAAAACTAGTGTATAGGTCTAAAATGAAAAACTTGTGACATCTTAAGCCTATTTCAATGGATCTCATGAAAATTGATAGAATTTTCACTTGATTAAATACTGTCAAGTTCGAAACTGTCAGTTGCATCAAAACTAGGTCATGTCTAAATAGAAAACTTGTGACTCTTAAGCCATATTTCATTGACTTCATAATATGGTCAAGTCCTGATGATATCTAGTCAGGTTCGAAATGGGTCATGGTCATAACTAGGTCAGTAGCTTTAAAATAGAAAACTTCATTTGACACTCTAGAGCATATTTCTGGATCTTCTATAAACTGTGAGAATGTTCATGATGATATCTGGTGTTCATAACTGGTACATTGCGTCAATAACTTGTCAGTAGGTCGAAAATTAGATAAACCTGTGACTCTCTAGAGGCATATTTTCGAGACTCAATGACAATGGTGGAATGTTCACCATGATGATATCTAGGCCTAAGTTTAAAAGTGACTCGATGACTTTCAAAAACTAGGCATTGGTCAATATGAAAAAGCTTGTGACCTCTTAGAGGCATACTTTTTCAATGGATTCATGAAAATTGTAGATTTTATTATTTAGTAATGTCAATATTACTAGTTTCACATGTCATATATAGAAATAACGACTCATACTCAGTTCAACACATGAGGTCATGTGGGGATAGGTGGCAATCAGCATCTTGGTCCTTTTTTTAAAAAAATGTGAGGATAATTGATCACTTATCGGCTGTCGGAGTTATGTTAAGTTTATGTTTAGTCATTTTTCATAACTATCAAGTATGCTTAAACATTGACACTTGTTCACCATCAAAAGCTGACTCGTACGCAAGAATCATAATCTATTGCTTTGCAGATAGGCCTTTTATCCGAAGGCGGACATATGGTTTTTGAACGTCTATCTTCATGTCTCAATTTCGTGTCGTCATATCTTTTATCAGATGGATTTTCAATTAACTGCTGAATGTGTACCACAGAGAGACGAGTTTCACGCCAAGACCCAGGTCCGTAGTCAAGGTCAAGTACTCTTAGTACGTTTAAGGTCTTTTTCATGTAGTGCATTATGGAGTCGGTCCAATCTTTGTCTCCATTGATGGATTTTCAATTAACTAGCAAAATATTGGCACAGTAAGCAGTGTCTGGCAAGACAGTCTTAGCTAAGGTCAAGGTCACATTAGATTAGTCTATTTCAGAATTGCATTATGCATGTTGGTCATATCTTTTCATTCTTGCTGGATTACAAATTTGGCATGAATGTGTAACCAGTAAGACAAGTGTCGCACGCAGACCCAGGTCGTGTCAAATTAGTACCTAGTACTTAATGTCATATTTATGATAGTGCATGATGGGCATGCCGGTCCATATCTTTGTCATTCGGCTGATTCTAAAAATACGCTGATGTGTGGCACGTAATTACGATGTTGCGCAAGACAGGTCAGTAGTCAAACGTCCTAAATCTACATCTCCTACTATTCTTTCAAAGTGCCATGTGAGCAAGGTCATACTAAGGAGGAGCTCTTGTTGGACTTAGAAAATATTGATTTCTTGGTTTAGGTAGTTTTCTCCGAAACCATCAGCTATTGCTTAATCTTGCACACTTGTTCACATCATACGCACTGCAGCAAGAAACATAACCATCATCAGCTTTATTGCAAGAATATGGCCTTTTGGACTTAGAAAATATATTTCTTGGTAGTTTTGTGTTAGGTCCTTTCTCCTAACTATCAAGTATTGCTTTAATTGCAACACTTGTTCACCATCAAGGTTCGTACAGCAAGAACTAACTCTATACTGCTTTGCAAGAATTAGTCCTTTTGGACTTAGAAAATAGAAATACGGTGGACAAAAATAGGTGGCGTTGCACCGCAGCGGTTCTTGTTAGCTAGGTTTGATGAACTTACGTCAAGCTTAATTAGTAAAGTATAATATCAATTGCCAACAATAATTTCTAGTTGGAACTTGCGGTGAATTATTGAAAATTGGCATCTTACTTAGAAAATTTGGTTGAATTTCTGAGTTTCATAATAAAGACGCTTGTTAGATTTAAAATTTTTATTGTGGGCAGGTGTCTTGTGTAGCTCCTGTTAGACTGAAAATTGGTAATGCTTTGTATGATCGAAAGTGTTAAGATTGTCAATAAGCCATATGCTGTCATAGACAACTCTTGCTTTATCTTAATAAATATGTTTCTTGTTACACACAGTGTAATTTAAAGAAAATTCTTAAATTTAATAAGTTCAAAGCTGCAGATTAGAATAAAATTTGCATTGATTTAAAATTGTGAATGAATTGTTAATCCTTTGATTATACTGTACTTAGATATTGCCTAACGTGATAATTTGTGAGGTTCATGTCATCACTACTGTTATTGATTGAACTTCAATTTAAACAGTCTTGATACAGTTCTAGTATATTCATTTGTTTAATGTCAAGAATAAATGGGCTGTCTTATCAAATCAGATTCAAAGCATCATATCATTGATATGATTATCACGCTTCTTAAAGAGAAGTCGTATGTATTTCAAAACTAAACATTTCTGCTGATCTTGTTGAGCAGACTTAGTAATTACAAACATTTGTTTGTACAGTTTAGTATATATTACGGTTTACGTTAGAAAAATATATGAAACAGACTTGTCAATAATTTTAGCATTACAAAATAGGCAACACTTTTACTACAAGGTAATTGTTAATTGTAGGCAAAGTTCAGTTACCACTGTGTGAATCAAATTACATACACAAGCGCAGGTTTTTTCATCTTCAATGTCAGATTCCCGTGTTGATATTTTCAGATATTCTGCAGACTGTAACAGGCAGTTTATGCTAATTTAAGTATTTTACGGAATTATGTTTTTGTGAGTTTGGTAGTTTGATACTTGTTTGAGAGTTGTCCTTATCAATTGGACTGGAATGAATTTGTTTGTGATTAAATTCAATTATAATTTATATGTTGATTAGCAAGTGATGCCTTAACCTAATAGTTAAGTGTAATCCGATTAGGATTAAAGTTGCCGTTAGCCTGTTCGCGACCTCAGAATGTTACAAATTAGTTAGGGACAAGCAGAACAACGCTTAATATGTCCCTGGTTCTTTAGCATGCGGTTAAGTAAGGGACTTTATCAGAAAGTTTGTAATTAGTGAGAGAAACTTAATCTGTGAAGTCTGTATGGTCGTTCGATAGCTTAGAACTTCAATCAGATGCATAGTTTTGAAATGGTCTTGTGTCGCTCTATAAGCTGTCACGGTTCACGAAAAGTTGTTTGTTTTGTATGGTACCTTTTGGTTTAGATAATTAAGATCTGTTGTATTCTCAAAAAAATGTTTGCTGAATAGCGGTGTTTGCATGACTGAAAAGTTTGATTGATTAGTCCTTGAATTCTTGACTTTGATGTAGTCTAAACATTTGAAAATGATTGACTGAAATTGAAAGTACTGAATTGGAAGAGTGCTTAATTCCCACAAGTTTTAAAACTTAAAACAGAATAGAAAAAAATAACCAAAAAATTTGAAAAATTGTACTTCTCACTTACTAAAGAAATATGACGCATTTTATATTTAGAGTTACATAGCATGCACTTCCATACAGTTTGGAACAGTTATATAGTTGTTGACTAGATTCAGAATGGTTGAGAAATAACCTTAATAAAGGTTGAAACCTTGAATTGTCTTGAGAATTGATCCCAGCGGTTGTTTGAATTTTTAACATGTTGTGATTTATCAAGGCAGTTGTTGCTTGATGAATGGAATTTGCATAAGAAAAAAATTTGCGGCATAGTGTAAATAAAGTGATGATGGTACCTTGTTGGTTAATACAACGTTTCAAAAGACTTTTCTCTTTTTCATTCACTTCACTACATGTGTAAAGCTTTAAAGCTTATGAAAATGTTAGATAGTGTGACCAGGTAATGAGACATTCGACTTTTAATTTGTGAACAATGATTGGCCTAATTGGTCACAATGAATTATCTTAGACAGGAATGTTTGGGTGCAGGTGCATTGAGCAGCCGCTTTGTTGCTTTTCATTGAAGATGTTCTTAACGTAACTATAGCAATACCAGGTCTCTCCCATCTCCGCCCAGAAACAACTCAACAACCAAAAAAACAATCACTTTTTTGCCAATTTCTGACCAGTAGGCAAAAAATCCTTTTCATTTTAAAAATTGCTTTAATGTTTATTTATTTTAAGGAGTTGCCATTTAAAATCTTTTTAAAAAAGATTTCTATTTTCTTTAAATACCTGTTTCATTATTTTAAGAAGGGCAAATTACTACAGTTAAAGTTAAGTAAATTTAGAGATTTTGGAATTTTAAGTGCTCTTGCCGTCTCAACTGTCATTGTCAAATCATGAAATGGGAAATGACGAGCTCAGGGTAAAATTGAAAGTTTTTTGTTACTAATCAGATTAATAAAAAATTCTTTCTGTTCCTTATAATACAAACGTTAAGCTGTATACTTGGAATGTATTTATCGCGTGTGGAAGAGCTTTATATCGACAAAAAGTCATGTATCGGCAAATGTCAATATTGATTTGAAGATTAGAGTCACTCTCGATAACATGCCAAAAACTTCGACCCGGCTATCTTGTTATATGAACTTAGTGTACAGATATGTAGAGAAAACTAGTCTGTGCATTGTACAGTATATTACATACCTATCTAGCTAATCGTCAGGCCGAGGACTGTGTCAAAATAATCGTAATGCTACATTAAAATCTGTTGTGTCAACAATAAAACCATCGCATATTATGGTGGACATTCTTTGATATTGATTATACATATTCAATAAAAGCGTCATCCCATTTATTAACGAGTCGTTATCTTTATTTGGGTTGACAGTAAAAAGTAATGAAAATTATTCCTCTATTGTCACTATTGATTTATCAGTCACCTCATTATATATTCCGTGTAATATTTATACTCTGACACAATAGTGATAATACATAACCGGATTTTATTTTTGTGAATATATAGATTAGGGCTATACATTTACAGGTCAGTGAATTGTGAATTAATTTGAATACCACTTTCAACTTTATTAAATTAGAGAATGCTTCAGTACGTACTTAGTTAGTAAATTTGATTGTAGTAAAACTCTTTCAGGTAGAAAACGGTTCAGTCGTTTTGAGACGTGCCCTGAAATATTTGACGATAGTATACTATACATTGTATGTCGTATAGCGTATATCAGTTTCAAAACAAGGTTAAAACAGCAATCTGCGGGTGTATTCTTTAACTAAAAACTTGTCATACGTTTTATCGAGTTAATAAATGAAGCAAAATCTGCTGTCAGGATTAAAATACTCAGGTAGGTAGATTTCGTTTAAAATTCGTAATTTCAAATATAGATTTATTGATGTTTTCATTGAGTATTAAGATGTTACTGAAAATAGGTATGAATTTTATATATGTTTTAGAAGGAACAAAATTTATTTTAAGGATAGGTTTAGACTATTCAATTCTTATATGAAATGTTTGCATAGGCATATTAGGTTATTCATATTTATTTGCTTGAAGAAGTCAGTTTCTATAGAATATAAGTCACAGAATATCTTTGTATAATGGTTTGTGCATGTTCAAAATTGCAGGAGGTATAATCTCAGAAATCAGTAACTAGAAAGGAAGTCTTACTGTTGTTTGGGTATAATTAATGGCTTTCTACCCATTTCGTAAGTTTTGTCCAGTATTTGACCAGTTTTGAAACATATCTTATCAGTGGGCATACAGTGACTGCTGTTGTTTGTAGGATATCTACCCTTATTGACTGACACTGCTTGCGAGAAACTGAATGTATTACACTGTTGATACCATCAAGTAACTTAACAAAATCCTGTTTGATGTTTGTAGGTTTGTAAGATACCCAGCTGGTTTGTTTTGAAGTTTGAAATATTTCATTTAAGGAGATACTACATGAAATGGTGTAAAGCAAGAATGTGAGTTAACTAAATAGGATAGTTTAAAGCAATATGGTGCTATCTGCATCCTTTGACTATATGGAGATAGCACATTTTTAGCTCGACTATTCGAAGAATAGTCTAGCTATTCTACTCACCCTGGCGTCGGCGTCGGCGGCGTCACACCTTGGTTAAGTTTTTGCATGCAAGTACATACAGCCATCTATTAAAGGCATATAGCTTTGAAACTTATTTTTTCTTTTTCTAGGTCAATTACCAACCTCTCTGGGTCAAGTCCCATAACTCTGACATGTATTTTGAGCAAATTATGCCCCCTTTTGGACTTAGAAAATTCTGGTTAAAGTTTTACATGCAAGTTACTATCTCCAAAACTAATGCAGATATTGATTTGAAACTTCACATGTGTCTTCGGGGTTATAAAACTAGTTGATAGCAGCAAGTCCCATAACTCTGACTTTCATTTTGGCCAAATTATGCCCCCTTTTGGACTTAGAAAATTCTGGTTTTAAAGTTTTGCGTGCAAGTACATACAGCTATTTCTAAAAGGCATATAGATTTGAAACTTATTTTTTCTTTTTCTAGATCAATTACCAACCTCACTGGGTCAAGAACCATAACTCTGACATGTATTTTGAGCAAATTATGCCCCCTTTTAGACTTAGAAAATTTTGGTTAAAGTTTTACATGCAAGTTATTATCTCCAAAACTAATGCAGATATTGATTTTAAACTTCACATGTGTCTTCGGGGTTATAAAACTAGTTGATAGCAGCAAGTCCCATGACTCTGACCTTCATTTTGGCCAAATTATACCCCCTTTTTGACTTAGAAAATTCTGGTTAAAGTTTTGCGTGCAAGTACATACAGCTATTTCTAAAAGGCATATAGATTTGAAACTTATTTTTTCTTTTTCTAGATCAATTACCAACCTCACTGGGTCAAGTTCCATAACTCTGACATGTTTTTTGAGCAAATTATGCCCCCTTTTAGACTTAGAAAATTTTGGTTAAAGTTTTACATGCAAGTTATTATCTCTAAAACTAATGCAGATATTGATTTGAAACTTCACATGTGTCTTCGGGGTTATAAAACTAGTTGATAGCAGCAAGTCCCATAACTCTGACCTTCATTTTGGCCAAATTATGCCCCCTTTTGGACTTAGCAAATTCTGGTTAAAGTTTTGCGTGCAAGTACATACAGCTATTACTAAAAGGCTTATAGATTTGAAACTTATTTTTTCTTTTTCTAGAACAATTACTAACCTCACTGGATCAAGTTCCATAACTCTTGCATGTATTTTGGGCAAATTACGCCCCCTTTTGGACTTTGAAAATTCTGGTTAAAGTTTTACATGCGAGTTTCTATCTCCAAAACTAATGCAGATATTGAATTGAAACTTCACATGTGCCTTAGGGGTTATAAAACTAGTTGATAGCAGCAAGTCCCATAACTGATATGCATTTTGGTCAAATTATTCCTCCTTTTGAACTTAAAACTCTTTTGATATTTAACCTTTTTAGGTAATATTTTCCTGCCTCTGGGACAATATTTCGAATAGTCGAGCTTGGCTGTCTTACGGACAGCTCTTGTTACTTTAAACAATCCAAGTACAAAGATAATTATCTTTCATAATTTAAATGGCCATGTATATTGACTTGATTGCAGTATACAGATTGTATTGTCTATTTATAAGGAGGAGTATAATTCTAATCAGGTTTTGAATAATTATTTTCAATTAGTATTCAATTAGAAACTGAATTTGATACCTTGTTCATGTTGTTTTATACTGCATTGCAAAATGTGTGGTAGTGAATATAGATGCTCCCAAGTGATTTCTCAGGGAATTATTGAACATTGCATTGATTGTATACCAATTTAATCTGCTTTCTCAGTATTGTGTTGAGGGGTGATTTCATATTTCTTGGAATTGTCAGGTATATATTTTCAGGTAAATTTAAACTATTATCGTGTGTGTTTTACAACTTGTAAATGCCAAGTTTAGAATAAATGACTGCAAAAATAGCTCATTAGGTAAAGCATCAAGTCACAAGCCATACTGTAACATAATATACTGTTTATAGAAAATGTGAATTATTCATTTCAGTAAATTATAAAATGGTACTTTTCAGTAAAATTGCAAATATCATGTATTTAATCACTTTAGCAACAATTTTGGTGTCAAATATAGGTGAAATTTACAATGGAGAATACCCAGCCAAAGTTATTTTTTTGACGATAAATTCAGACTAAGATATTCAAGATATTATGAAGATTTAAAAAAGATGCTTTTTCAATCCTCAAAATTCTTCAGAATGATGTAAATTATCAATGGTATTGTTTTATATTGAAAGAGAAACAAGGGGAAAACCTTGTTTCGAAAAGGTTGATCAGAATCATTCAAGGCATACATAAATTAAGTATTGAGTTGAGCTACTTAATGGTGTATAGAGATCGGGCAACACCTAGAATTATCATAAATAGCGTGAAAATATTATATATATCAATGTTCCATCTCAAAATTCTTCAGTACGCTATAATATAGCGTGCAATTATCTTTGCATGTTCAACCCATTTATAGACACATAACCATTTCAAGCTCAATTTGAAAAGAAACAAGATAGCATACTTTAAGTGTTGCAAATAAATAGCGGATGGTTTTAAGGAATTTTAAGGAAAATCTTCAGTAATGGGATAGGTATTAATGCCATGGTTTATTTGTTTTCAATAATTTTTATCAAGGTTTGAGAGATATAAAGTATCTTTAAAATCAGATAAATTGTATTTTGATATGTTTGTTTTATGAAATCTTTTATGTTGATATTTGTATTTATGTCAATACTTAATTTTGAAATGAGTATATGGTAAATTTATGGTTTTGACCTAGTGGGGTTATAGTGATAGGAAATATACAAATAAATTATTGTTTAAAGACATTATTTATCCCCCAAACCTAATACATTTATATATACATATGTCATACTTTGATCTGACAAAATGATACAGGAATGGATAAGAATGAAAGACACATCTTTCAGAATTCTTCTCATTTGCAGATAAGAAACTGCTTGGGCATACACCTAGCTTTAAATTAGTCTGTATTAGGACTAAAGTGGCAAATAGTTCTAAAAGATGAAAATATTGTCTTGTTAAATCTGGTGTCAGACTAGGAAAGAAAATGCCATTGTACATGTTATACCCTATCCCCTGTGCATGGTCATGAACAGGAAAAATATCAGCCCATTTCGGTTGTGCATTTCTCACCTAAAATGCTTAGTTTGACAAATGAGTACTATGCATATTTTAACAACTGATGATTTGTCTTCCATCATGCACTAGTCACTTTTCCTCAGTGTTCCTTATTGCAGACACACTCTGTATATGTTAGTTATCTTCAATGCTATATAATAGCTTGCACAAGGTTCCCTAGTCAACTTTTGGTGCAGAGTCAAGGTCAGAAACAAGGACCCTAACCCTGAAGTTTGCATTTCAGTTTTAGCTGTTTAAGGATCCAAAAGACTTTAATGAAACTTTGAGAAAAAGTTAAGCTAAATGAGTTGTGCGGCTAGTGTGAGTCATTTACCTCCAAAGTCAATGTCATAGTCAAGGACTGAAGACTTACCCATTGACTAAGGCACTGATAATTTGCGGACATTCATCACTTACCATGCTTACTAGTGACATTATCTCTTTTTTAGAATTGTTAAAACAGACTCTGGTATATTGTCTTCTTTTTCTTCGGTATTTTGTGGTTAAAGATAATGTTATATGATTTTTTTTGTGTTACCTATGTAAAAGTCTGCAAAATCATCCTACTTTAAGTAACAACTTTTTAAATCTGAAACTGAATTATTTCAATGTGTTGATTTGTTTGTTTAAATATTTGATATATTTTCAAGTATTGAAAAATGTTTCACATTGTATAGATTTCAACCTGATTTGGTCCGGTAAATGGGGAACATTGGCCTTGTTTAGTTCAATAGTCCAATCACCTAATATACTTTAAAATGGGACCTTTTATTCCTTACATACAAGTATAATAGCTTTGGTGTTTATTATCTTTTAAAAGCTATCATTAATTTCTAGTTTATTTCCGATAAAAATGGGGGGAAATTTGAAAGATAATTTGATAAAGTAATTACCCCCAAGAAAGAAGAAATGAGCCGCGCTATGAGAAAACCATAGTGCGTTAATGTGACCAGCATGGATCCAGACCAGCCTGTGCAATCTGAGTAAAGTACATCTCCTATTACGCTACGTTTAGGATCTGAACATGAGCTATTGATAGCCTCGTTCTGACGACCCTTCTGCTAGCCAATCAAAAGCTAACTTACAACATTCTGCAAGCTTAAAAAAACCTTGGTTTTTGATATCTACAATTCTTATGTCGTAAGATGTCAGATAGCCGGTTAGCTCAGTCGGTAGGACACTTGCTTTGTAAGTGAGGGGCCCTGGGTTCGAGCCCTTGACTGACTGCAAGTTTTTCTTACTCTTTGACATTCGAACAAGTCGTCTGATTGGTTCAAATAAAAATAGCAATATTGGAAATCCAAAGTATACAGAAGACGAATGTGAATGGGCCATTCTCAGATCTTCGTTTAGAAGCTCAAGTACTTTAGTCAGATTGCCAGCCTGTGCATCCACGCAGTCTGGTCAGGATCCATGCTGTTTGCTTTCAAAGCCTATTGCAATTAGAAAAACCGTTAGCGAACAGCATGGATCCTGACCCAAATGCACTATGTTGGTTTTCCCATGGCATGGCTCAAATTACCATTCATGCAGCTTAAAATGTAATTCATTATTGTATAGAGATTGATTTTATGAGTGTTAATGGTAGAGTAAGAATACATTACTATTATGCTCAAGGTGAATTGAAGGTTTGATGATAGTAAAAAAAACAAAAAAACCAACAAATTAAAGCAATAGATAAATTTGACTTTCGATGACTTACAAAAACAAGAGTGTCATAATGGCCCTATATCGCTCACCTGTTGAACTTGGTCTTAGAATCATAAAGATAAACATTCTGACCAAGTTTCATGAAGGTAGGGTCATAGGGCCTCTAGGGTGTTAACAAGCTTTTCCTTTGATTTGACCTGGTGACCTAGTTTTTGACCCCACATGACCCAGTTTCTAACTTGGCCTAGAGATCATCAAGATCAACATTCTTTGCAAGTTTGTGTCAAATCAAAGCATAAATGAAACCTCTATATGGCTGATAAGACCAAAATAGAAAATGATGGAATCTAGCTGGTTTTCGAAAGGAACCGAGATCTTATTGTGACTTAAGTTGGGTGTAAGTGTGGTTAAAATCCAATGTCAAATGTCACATTTATCATGTTCACAAATTTTGGCTCTTTCGGGGGTCAGTCAGGTGATTCATCATGGAATCCTGGATCTTTTGTTGTTAAAGATATTTTGCAAGTTTGTATCAAATCAAACCATAAATGAGGTTTATGGCTGCAAAAGCCAAAATAGCAAATTTTGGCCCTTTAAGGAGATTTGGTCAGTTTTTGAAAGGATCTGAGATATTATGCCAATACAAGTTGTGTGCAAGTTTGATAAAAATCTATTGCAAAATGTGATCTCTGTCAGTCAGTGTGATTGGGTCATTGTGACTTGTTCTGTTTTCTGTCAGTGTGATTGGGTCATTGTGACTTGTCCTCAGTCTGTGTGATTTGGTCATTGTGACTTGTTCTGTTTTCTGTCAGTGTGATTGGGTCATTGTGACTTGTCCTCAGTCTGTGTGATTTGGTCATTGTGACTTGTTATGTCCTCTATCAGTGTGATTGGGTTATTGCTACTCATTCTGTTTCTGGCAGCGTGATTTGGTCATTGTGACTTGTTATGTTCTCAGTCAGTGTGATTGGGTCATTGTGACTTGTCCTCAGTCAGTGTGATTTGGTCATTGTGACTTGTTCTGTCCTCAGTCAGTGTGATTGGGTCATTGTGACTTGTTATGTCCTCTGTCAGTGTGATTGGGTTATTGCTACTCATTCTGTTTCTGGCAGCGTGATTTGGTCATTGTGACTTGTTATGTTCTCAGTCAATGTGATTGGGTCATTGTGACTTGTTATGTCCTCAGTCTGTATGATTAAGTCATTGCTACACATTCTGGCAGCGTGATTTGGTCATTGTGACTTGTTATGTCCTCAGTCAGTGTGATTTGGTCATTGTGACTTGTTATGTCCTCAGTCAGTGTGATTGAGTCATTGCTACTCATTCTGTTTCTGGCAGTGTGATTAGGTTACTATGACCTTGATCTGTACTCACATTAGATTGTAACTGGCAGTCATGTTTTACAAATTATATATTGTCATGCTGATCAGTAGAATTTGACATCTTGTTTTAGACAAGTGTGGACACAATTCCTTTGTAAACGATGATAATATACAGCTGAATATCGTTACCTCGATATCGTTTAGCTCGATACTCCGGTTAGCACGATGTGTTTGAGTCGGTCCCGATTTTTCCCTATTTATTTTAATGTAATTATTTATCATTACTTCGATATGATTAGCTCGATATTTTGTTTAGCTCGATGAGATTTTTCAGTCCCGTCAACTTACCTATACTGTTTTTACACCTGGTTTTGTCGATATCACAGATTGTCAAAAAATATCCATGTGATTTGTAAGGTGTGAAAATCAACCTATTGTTGTCCGACGATGTATTAATCATACTTAAGTTAGTTTGTTTTGTTTGTTATTTAATCCAATATAAATGTCATGAAGTTATTTAACTCCCAATAATTAGTCTTATAAAACAAGGAAGTATAAAATAAAATTTATTTCATAATTCTTTGTATAAAAGCAGGAAAGCTGTTTTCCAATATAACAAGTAATTTGAATGAAATAATTTCTGTTTGACGGAGTAAAAATCTGCCATTTAGGATTGAATACAGTATGCGTATTTAACAGGCAAATTTTCGTTATCGAAGCACAGTCAAAATGACTACTCAACTAGGAACATTATCGCTGCATTCAGACTAGTTAAGGGAAGGAATAAAAATGTTAATATTTAAATGTATATTTTGAAAAATTAAAAAGTTGTATGTATGTATTTAAATAAATTAAGATGCTTTATTTGTCAATAAGATTAATATCGTATTTACATTTTATATCATTTCTTTCAAACCCTCTGGAAAAAGCATTGGATATAATGACAATATAGACGTCGGACAAAAGAACAAAGTAGTCCCAGATATCGTCGATATCGTTACGTCGAACTTCGGATACGTCGATGCAATTTTTACAGTCCCTTGAATATCGAGGTAACGGTATTCGACTGTATACTTACAAGGATATAATGCATTTGAAATCAGAATTAAATGACCTTAACTATAATATAGTGACAGTACTCAGGGCTCCAGATAAAATGCGTATTAGCATAAATTACGCTTTGAAATAATGCATATACGCATGTCTGATAATTTTTAAGCGTATAAAAACGTATATGAAATAACAGAAACGCACGCAATGACTTTTTACTGGCGTAAACAAAATCTGAATCGTCCGGATGCTTTATGTAACAGAGCACAGTCGGCATTAATTCTCCCACATTGAACGTACACACGCATTGAATGGTACTCTATAAACCTATATTTTTTACACTCAATGTCTGCGTATATCAGATAGTTGGGAATTAATATTGATGGTACGGTAGTGTATTTTAAAGCAGTGTCGGTTTAAAATATCAACTTCCTGTGCGGAATAAACAAAAATGTCTCTTTCTAAGAATGTATAAGTGAACAAACACTGCGCATTCTTTAAACCAACAAAACTGATCCCCGAAACATAGCTAAAGGTATATTGAATATTCTATTTTATTCGGTAGCGAGTGTGAAGCCAAAGAAAGCCAAGGGAAAAAAGAAGCAAAAACTTAAATGATGAATTGAAACTAAACTGCAAACAAATGCTTGGGTGTTACACCCAGTAAATATGTTATATAACTGATTTCTGTTTTTTTTTCACATTTATAAATTTTCAGGAGTAAAATTACTTCTAGTCAGTTTCAGATTTTACCATTTTACTCATTCACAAAAAATATGTTGAGTAAATACTCATTGGCCAAAAAAATTATCTGGAGCCCTGCAGTACTGTAAGTAAGTTTGGAAGTAAGATGAATTAGTGTAAGTACGTTGGGGCGAAGATAGTTAGTTGAAGTGGTGTAAATAAGTTAAAGTTATGTAAATACATTGAAGTTATGGAAGTAGCTTGAAGTGGTGTACTTTAGTTGAAGTAGTGTAAGCATGTTTAGACAGAATCTTGGAGTAAAAAAGCATAAAAATTGTCAGACTCAGCTGGCTAAATGGTAAAATTCCAACTGTCAATACAGAAACTGCTAGTTTGATCTCTTTTCCGGGTAAAATATTCTCTTATGATAATTTACCAGAGAAATTGTGCTCTGAGCACTTGTTTACAAGGGAATTTGTTAGTTAGTCATCAGTTTGAGATATAGTAAAGGTTTGTGATATTTATTGAAAAACTGCATGATATTGTGATAAACTTTTAAAAAAACTTAAACAGTCTTTTACTTTTATCCTGTCAGCAAGTGAAACATTTACGAAATGCATTCTGTCTTACATTTCAGTATTAGCGTGAGAACGGTAGATTCCTTAGAGAGCCCCCAAACTGGTATCGGATCTTTCGGTGTCAGCATCACTGATTCTCAAACAGTTCCATCATCCGACTCCACACAGTTTGAAGAAATCATAGACCTTACAGGTGTTCCAACAAAACCATTAAAATTTGGTGACAGTTTTGTGAATCATAGTGAGGACTTACTGAATTTAAACAATGTGGATGGAGTGGATAACGGGCACCTGAGTGAGGACGGAGATGTGAGCACACATCCTGTTGGTAAACCTATTGTAGCGTTTGAGGAGAATGCAACAAGAAGACAAGATGTCACAGGTAAACAAGGCATCACTGCCTCATTTCACTTAAACAGGGCCTAATATGCACCTAAAATTTGCATCATTTCACTTCACACTCATATACTTATGTAAACATGGCCTCGTATATACATCAACACTCATATACTTATGTAAACATGGCCTCGTATATAAATTAAAACTCATATACTTATGTAAACATGGCCTCGTATATACATTAACACTCATATACTTATGTAAACATGGCTCGTATATACATTAACACTCATATACTTATGTAAACATGGCCTCATCTTTTCTTCAGCATTACTAAATAGTCATTAAAATGTTCCATAGTTACTTAGGCAAATCCTCATAATCTGTGAAATGAGAGCTCTTAGTCATTTAACAAGATATGACATTTTACTGTGAAATCATTAGTATTTGAGGGTGATTAATTATGTCTCCCACCACACAGTGGTGTGTGAGACATATTGATTTACTCCTGTCTGTGTGTGTGTCTGTCTGTCACAGAGCTTGTCCGCACTCTTAAGTCCAACATTTCTCACCCGATCTTCACCAAACTTGAACAAAATATGTCTGACCATAAGACCTTGGCCAAGTTCGATAACTAGCCAAATCTGCCCAGGCACTTTGGAATTATTTCCCTTGAATTACCGAAAAATCCTCAGAGCGCATGCGCTTTCGTGCACCCAAAACTTTACAATTTGGGTCCAAGAAAGCGCATGCACTCTGAGTAGTATAGGAGTCCTTTTGGCTTGATCAGTGTTCGATAATGAGCCAAATCTACCCAGGCACTTCGGAATTATGGCCCTTGAATTACCAAAAAACACGCAGATTTCTTGCGCAGTTTTGACCTCATAAGGATGCATAATTATATTACTTTTAAAAGTAGTGTGTGGGTCCTTTTGGTGTCAAAAAGCGCTTGCGCATGTGCTCTAAGTAAACAGTATATAAAGACTGACTTACTATTTAGATGATTAGGCAGTTGTGGGAGACATGCGCTTTTCTCAAAAGCAGAAAAAAGTTAATTTCATGTATATTGTTTATTCAGAACTATTTAAATTGAGTTTAAATTTACTTTTAACTTTTTTACAGACCTCTTGTCATGAAGACACAACTGATGTTAATGCATCCATGGTAACTGCAGATCTTTCATCCAATCAGCACGCAGAATCGAGCATGGACAAACATGACGCTATTGGTGCGTCACAGCACTCCCCATGTGTCAATAATACACGTAAATCTAACAATACAGATTTCAAATACGTCTCTGTTGGAAATCATTCAAATTACAGAGACCATTCTGGCAGATACACTGAAGACTTTAGCCAGAGACTTAATGATGACCCAGAAAAAATAGAACGTCTCGACAATTTATGGTCCGAAGTGGAAGATACTATGGGTCGTCAATATTCAGATGCGTGTAAAGTGCTGGAGGTTTATGGGATAGGGGAGGGGGAGGAAGACAGTGAAACAGAGGAGGGACAATTGTGGAGAATGGTCCAGGGTGATGCACCCTACACCCTAAATATTGTATGAGTTTTTTTATGATATCAAATATTTCCACAAATTTTCTTGCCACATGGAAAAAGCAAATCATGCTATCTATTGAACTGAAAGCTAAGGGATTGATGTACTTTCTTATAATGATTTATAAGAGGATTGTGAATTTTTGTAATTTGTCTT
Source organism: Mercenaria mercenaria (assembly GCF_021730395.1). Classification (NCBI taxonomy): domain Eukaryota; kingdom Metazoa; phylum Mollusca; class Bivalvia; order Venerida; family Veneridae; genus Mercenaria; species Mercenaria mercenaria. The sequence continues at coordinate 2,143,304 of NC_069364.1, forward strand.
TTTCAAGTGTTAAATAACATTGGTGCAATAATAGTTTTGACAGTAACTAAAGGGAAATAATCATTAACATATGAAAATAGTTTTGATATTTGTAATAATCTCCCTTGCATAATTGTGGCTAACTGGTATGAAGTGCATTTAAAACTTACAAGTAAGGTGCTGTTTCATTTGTTAACTCATTGTTTGAAAAGCTGAAGTACAAGGCATTCACATTGAATTCTAACTTACAAACAATATTCTTGTCCATTCTTATGTAGGTGCCAAATCCTGGATCATTATTACCTCCCTTTGATCATCAGTTGAATGATAGAATTACCTCCCCTGTATTTTTGTGTTCTTTATTATATATAAAAGCTGTGATCTTACTAGTGATATGTGTAAAAGAACTGTGATGTTTCAAAGTAATCCGAATAGACTTTTGCTGACATGTTTCAAAAAAGGTAAAGCACAAACTTAAGAACTGTAGTATGCAGTTAGATTATTAATGGCATTCTGACTGTCTTGCAAAAAATCTTAACTTTCAAAATTTTCCTGTTTCACAAAAAAGCTACTGGTAACTGAATGATTCTTAAACTTTTTAAAGGCTTGATTTTATGTATTTTGGTAAATCTTGAAGCATTTTCTTGAGTATTTTTTTTTACTTAAATGCATATAAAAACCATGCTTATTTAACATTATGCTCCTTTCGGGTTTTATCAGTGTATGCATTATTATGACGTGCAATTGCACAAGAAAAAAGAAATTTAGGACATTTCAGTATTTTTATACATTCTTGAAATGAAATCATGTATTACTGTATAACTATATTACTGGAACAATGAAATTGACAAGAAATATCATGAAAATACTTAATAATGCAGATCTGTGTGAGCTGTATTCTCAAAAACAGGTGACATTTTGGTTTAAAAGTAAGATTAAAAATAAACTGACTAGGGAAAAATTTTTCCAAGATAATTGATTATGGTTATTTTTGATACATCACCGTACTTTTAATAATGTGAACTATATATAAAAATGGTTGTTATGACAACATATTGTGCTGATCTGCCATTTTCATGTTATATTTATTGTTGAAATACGTAAAGCTGTAATTAGTGGTGTGCTTCAGTGTTTCAAGTCAATTTAATCGCTATATTTCATGTCGCCATTAATTGATGTAGCACTTTCTTAATTGGCTAATTGATATACTGCTATACAGCTATGTCAAGTATTTGTGACATGGCTACACAGTAATGTCAAGTATTTATGACACTGCTCTACAGTAATGTCAAGTGCTTGTGATGTTTTATGGAAGCTCAGTCTTTGATATTTTCATGTATGTAAGAAGTTGAATAGCATTTTGTAACTTTCCTCATTGTTGTAATAAGTTCAAATCATTTGTCTAGAGTTACATATTAAAAAGATCATGAGACCCTGTTTAATCAATGTTAGAATATTTTGTTGTACTGTCTAGTTTCACCAGTGTTGGATAATTCAGACTTAAAGTAGGATTCTTTATTGACTGTTATGTTAACTAAAAATCCTGTTTGAAGTTGGCATTTAACCAGCATGTAATAAACATAACCACTCAAGATCTGCCAATTGAACTAGCTCTGTTGGATGGTCAGAGACTTAGAATTTAGTGTGAACAGGGTCTTACTGATGTTTTTCTTTCTCACAAACAATTACACACATCACCATGCCTCATTTAGTCCACATAAGTCACAGAATCATGTTTGTATTAATAATTTATTGGTTAGAATGTCCTCAGTTTTAATCATTGTATTAAACATCATTTAGAAAATGTTAATTGGCATTGAATGGCCAGTATGAAATCTGTAAATGAGTCACAGAATGTGTACATGTACGTGAGGAATATAAATCCAAAGTTAAAACAAGAAAAGGAGCTTACCTATACCATTTATAATTTTCACAAGAATGTTTGGTAGAGCCGTACTGAACAATATGGTAGTATCCCTTCAAAGCTGCAGTAATAATGATTTGTCATTTAAAGGGACTTAACTCCAGATTTACATCAGAGTACTATTAAATTTGAGAAAACACTTCTAGTTAAAACACAATGGTCCAGTTAGTTTTTAAGGCATGCTTGTGAAGCTGCAAAATGTATTAAACATTCATTTACTTGTACTCCTGGTTTCAGAGTAAAATTGTAAGAAGAATTGGCACAAGTTTAAATGTACTGTGAAAATATCCACTGAAATTACATTAACCTTTGTTAACATGCTGGACACGATTGATTCTGCCTTTACTAACAGTGTAGATCATGATCAGCCTGCACATCCATGCAGTCTGATCAAGATCTGTACTGTTCGCCATTCAGTCAGTATCTTTTTGGTTTGCACCCCGTTTTACAGTTAATGGTACTGTCCAAATTGAAAGACGGACAAGTTCATTACAGAAATTTAGCAGAGTAATTTTGGATGGTATTTTGATGTTAATTTGGATTTGAGTCCTGTTTTAAGAAATAAGTGTTGACTGTTTTTAATATTCATATTGTCCGAGGCAATCTCCTACTCTGTATTTATAGAAAAAATTTGTATTGAGGGCAAAATGTCCGAGAAACACCAATTACTGAGTTACTGAAAAAAAAAAAACGACACTTTTTGTTGATTTTGAATGATGGCTTCTATACATAAAGCTTATTTTACTTGTTCTGTCTAGTATTAACAGTTTTGAAATTTCTATCTTTAAACATTTTCGAGGTTGTTGGCTTTTTTGACTGTTATTTAGACGATATGGAAATATGTATTTATTTATAATTTTATAGAGTTTTTCATAGTATTTTATACTTCTGTACATTCTAATAGTAGATAAAAATCATATGATCTTACACTTTTGTTACCATTTGTTTGATTTAACACTAAAACTTGTTTTATTTAACAAGAATGAAACTTGTTTGATTTATCAGGACTTAAACTTGTTTGATTTAACAAGAATGAAACTTGTTTGATTTAACAAGAATGAAACTTGTTTGATTTAACAAGAATGAAACTCATTTGGTTTAACAAGAATGAAACTCATTTGATTGATTTAACAAGAATGAAACTCATTTGATTTAACAAGAATGAAACTCATTTGATTTAACAAGAATGAAACTCGTTTGATTTATCAGGACTTAAACTTGTTTGATTTAACAAGAATGAAACTGGTTATACTTCACAAGACTAAATCCGTTCTTGTATTATTCTTCTGATAGCTATAGATCTCAGTGATACAAATAACAGTCTTGGGAATATTAACTGATTAAATGAAAATTTACTGATGACTTTTATGTGTCTAGAATTACAGATTTGTTTGGTTGTTGATCTATATAGAATACATTTTGTTTTGTGATAACAGTAGCCTGTATGTCTTATTATTTGTTTTTTGGAAGATTTTTTGTATTTAAAAAACAAGAGAACTATTTTGCTCAAGAATTTGCTAATTTCTGTTGCCTTTGTTTGTATGTTAACAGTGTGTAATAGCAGATGTTGATGATTTTAACAAAGGTTTATTGATTTAGAATCAATATTTATCACTGGATTGAAAAAAACAAACTGACAAGTATTGACTTATCATACACCTGTTTGGTTTTGTCATTGGCTATTTGAGATATTTCTGTTTGTTTCTCGTTGAAGTATTTCTACATTTATTGTAATCACAAAGTGCTAAAAATTACATAACACATTAATATATTTTGTTCATGCGATTCCTTTTCGAAATTTTTGTTTGGTTGAAAGGGTCCATGAATTTCCTCCTTAAGTTTGGTTGTGGAGTATTTTTTGTTTGCGTACCAACCAGACTGCTTTCGGTGTCAATCAAAGTGATTTCATGTAAGCTTTATAACTCCTAACTCTCCTTTTTCCTGCTTTTGTTATAGTGGGTACACAACCTGCCTTTCTTTTATTTTATTTTCCATAATGGGATGTATTGTAAAAAATGGGATAGTCTTAAAATAAGCAGAGGGGCTTTAAAATTCAATCAAGATAGATACATGTAAGTTACAGACACAGATTAAACATTTTGCTGAGATGTGGAACCATAATTTGTAGTCCTGTTTGGTGCCATATAACCTGTACTGTGTTGATGCGCCGTAAAACCCAAATCAAAACAAACAAAAAAATAAAAATATAAACATATTGCATATAGTATTGGGTTGCGGTTGGAACTGGCCAGAACCAGAGGACATTTAACGATGCAATTTCCACCTATAAATGTAACAAACCTTCATAAACCCAACATCGTTACTTACCCTTTCTATTTAAGTCTCACAATTTCTCTAATGAATACACAAATATGGGATCAGTATTGTTTCTTGTTTCCAGACCCTTGCTTATTACTCCACATTGCTACACCGTCGAGGCTTTGTGTTTTTGTGTTTATGAACAGCTTTGTTGACTTGGTTTTCGCATAAGGAGGAAATCATACCTGGACACCTTACCTTTCAGTTATAGTGATGAAAGATCAAGTTATACAAAATGTATACAAGAAGTATCATTTGAAAATATAGGACAAATGTGGTGGCAAGCATTTGTTGAACTGGATATCTTAACTGCAAGATAACAGTTACAGAAAGCAGTTACACTCCGTAGATACCACTTATGATATATTTTTTTCTTGCTGGTGTAAAACCAGAGGTAGCTAGTATAAAACTATAACAATTTTTTTTATAGTACTGAATTTAAGGCTGTATTAATCGCCTTACCAAATTACTACTGTTTCTAATTAATTTTTAACTTGCTGCCAAATTCCATTTCCTACTTCGAAAATATAGAATCAATTGTGTATTTTTTTTTCATTTCGAATTTAACAGTAAATTTCAGTAATGAACTGTTTTTGCTTTAAATCTACATTAAAATAACAAGATTTTCTTAACTTTATTTGAACAAACTCGGAATGAGCCCAAAATTTAAATTTTCATTAGTTGACATATGACTATTAATAAATTTTCAACTCAGTTAAGTAATAAAAACAAGAATTGCACAATTGGTCAGTACTGTTGCGGCACAAAACCACTGTATACAGTAACACTACATTTCTGCTGGTCCAGAGAAGAAATATTCTTAACACAACACAATATATGTACATGTCCATTGTCTGTGGGGAGTATGATTGAAAAAAGACATTGTGTTACATATATATATATGAGCATATACTACAAACATAGTTTGTATGTTGTTTCGATACTAACTTTATGGATAAGTGAGGAAGTTGTAAGAGAATGTTTCGTGATTTAGTGACACTTGATAAAAAGTGTGACTTCCTTTTTTTTTGCACATTGATATATTATGCTATGTATTGTTTCAGTAAAGTGGAATAATATTGCGCTGTCTTGTATCTTTTATACCATATCACCTTGATATTTACTTAATCCAAAATTGACATCATGGCTGAAGTGCCAGCATTGACATCATGGCTGAAGTGCCAGCATTGACATCATGGCTGAAGTGTAAGCATCGACATGACGGCTGAAGTGCCAGCATTGACATCATGGCGGAAGTGTCAGCATCAACATCATGGCTGAAGTGCCAGCATTGACATCATGGCTGAAGTGCCAGCATTGACATCATGGCTGAAGTGCCAACATTGACATCATGGCTAAATTGTCAGCATTGACATGATGGCTGAAACATTGACATTATAGCTGAAGTGCCAGCATTGACATCATGGCAGAAGTGGCGGCATCATAGCTGAAGTGCCAGCACTGACATCTTGAATGATAGTGCCAGCATTGACATATAGCTGAAGTGCAGCATTGACATCATGTCTGAAGTGCCAGCATTGACCTCATGGCTGAAATGCCAGCATTGACCTCATGGCTAAATTGTCAGCATTGACATGATGGCTGAAGTGCCAGCATTGACATCATGGCTGAAGTGCCAGCATTGACATCATGGCTGAAATGCCAGCATTGACATCATGGCTAAAGTGCCAGCATTGACATGATGGCTGAAGTACCAGCATCGACCTCATGGCTGAAGTGCCAGCATTGACCTCATGGCTGAAGTGCCAGCATCGACCTCGTGGCTGAAGTGCCAGCATTGACCTCGTGGCTGAAATGCCAGCATTGACCACATGGCTAAATTGTCAGCATTGACATGGCTAAGTGCCAGCATTGACATCATGGCTGAAGTGCCAGCAATGACCTCATGGCTAAAGTGCCGGCATTGACCTCATGGCTAAATTGTCAGCATTGACATGATGACTGAAGTGCCAGCATTAAGTATCAGCATTGACATGGCTGAAGTGCAAGCATTTACATAATGGCTAAATTGTCAGCATTGACATCATGGCTAAAATGCCAGCATTGACATATTGCTAAAATGCCAGCATTGACATTGTGACTGAAGTGCCAGCATTTACATCTCATTCTCTGCTAAAATGCCAGCGTAGACATTATGGCTGAAGTGCCAGCATTAACATCATGCATCATGTCTTAAGTGCCAGCATTGACCTCATGGCTGAAATGCCAGCCTTGACCTCTTGGCTAAATGCAAGCGTTGAAATCATGGCTTAACTGCCAACATTGTCATCATGGTTAAAGTGCCTGCACTGACATCCTGGATGATAATACCAGCATTGTAATTTTGGCTGAAGTGCCATTATATGCATAGTGGCTAAAGTGCATTGACATCATGGTTGAAATGTCTGTATTGACATTTTGGATGATAATGCCGGCAAGGATATCATGTCGGAGATGAAAGCATTTATACTAGGTGTAGATCTCTAGGTTTTTTTGTGTGAATAGGTGTACCTTGAAATTCGAATAAGGAAGGTAGTGAAATAGTGCCAGAAAGACGCCGAAAATCGGACATTTAACTATTTTATAAATATTGTTCCAATTTTTATAGCCATGTTTCCCGTGGTTGAGTGGTTAAGGTTGCCGACTTGACTCGCTTGCCTTTCACCACTGTGGGTTCGAAACTCCTTTGGGTAAGGAGTTACGTCATGCGGAAAAGCCTGGCTTACGAAAGGTTAGTTGTCCAACCCAGGTGACTGTCCATGTCTGAAATTACGAAGTACTGTCTTTATCCACAATTAGCTGTGCTGACAACGTTAGTTATATAACTGAAAAAGAATGTTAAACCAGACGCTAAATCAACAGAACACACACGGTTAGGGCATGTGTGCATGTGTCTGTGCACCTGTGATAACTCGTGGAAGGACAGGTTGATTGAGTTCCTTTTCGGTACACGGGTATAAAATCATCAGATCCAATCAAGGTCAAGATTGATTTTCGTAATAATCCACTAATAGAGTTATGGCCCCCTATTTGACTTCAAACGCAGCAGAATATGTATGTCCTTTCAATAAATCTGGGAAAACTGAATACACTGAATACATTATTGGTAGACCGGTACATAAGTATGAAATGCAGGCTAAAGAAGATTTTGGTAACAATCCGCTAATTTTTGGCGGAATTATGGTCCCTATCTGTTTGTTTTCTTTGCTTCTAAAGGGTCTGCTTATACATCTTACCAATTATTACAACAGCGGTACTTTGACTCGGCATTGTTTCATATTTTGCGTCTTCGGGATCACGGGGAACATTAAATGGATCTGTACAAATAATAGAGTCTCAGTTACCCCGACACTAGGGGGCATGCATATACTGCACATGTCATAAGCACTCAGAACTCAGTCCTACCGAGTCTGCTAATATTTTACTTTGTCCCGACTTCATCTTTTTGTTGCCCGACCACCGTATATTGTTTCATGCAGTAGAGTGATGTATATGGCATTTCGATGTATTTTTATATATCGGCGTTAATTGAGAGAAAAAGAGACACTTTATGCCACTAATTGTCAGCACAAAGACTAACTTTAAACTATGTCTGTATGTTGGAGGGAAAAGGTAATAAGGTGTATCATCCTGTGAACTATTTAAAGGACATGTAAAATCAATTAGACCTTACCCAAATAGTCTGCTGCCAAGGAAACACGGCAATGTAAGCGGTCAGGATTCAAACCTATGGTCTTCAACTCTGTAGGAAAGCGTCTTAGTCCTGTTGCCCAATGCCTCCAGCGTGTGCAAAAGAACCTTTTTGAACACGTATCTAGACACAAAAACAAATGAGAAAATTATAATCGGAAAACAAATGATCGTAGACAACTCATACTGACCAAAACCGAGATTGATCTGCACGCTTAGCTCAGAAGGGAGAGTGCCGATCTACGGATCGTTAGGTCTTGAGTTCGATCCTCAGGCTGGCCGTATGTTCTCAAAGACAATTCGATAAAAGGCGTTATGTCTTAAATCATTCGTTCTCTACCCGATTCATGTGGGGAAGTTAGCAGCTTTGTACTGGTACAGAATTCAAGAACACTGGTTAAGTTAACTGCCCATCGCTGCATAACTGACATACAGTTGAAAAACGGCGTTAACCCCATGACAAACAAAACAAATAATGTGTGGAAGTTAGCAGTTACTTGCGGAGAACAGGTTTGTACCGGTTAGGTTAAGGTTACGAAGAAGGCCTAGAGAAACAAAAATCAAACAACACCAAATCATAGAAAGAAAGATTTGTTTGACATGAAAATTAAACAGCATGTAAAAGATGTTTATTACTTTACGAAACAAGTGTCAGTATACAGATATAAACATTGAATTCCAGAAAATTACTGCCAGTAGGGGCACCACTTCCGGACAGTCAAACCCCTTTAAAAGCTCACCATTTTCAAAGAACTGTTACACATGTTCGTTTTGATGCATTTTCAATAGCGTGCGGGGAGTGAAATTTCACGTAACAAGGTGAAACACAGTTTTCAGCAATAGTTTATCTTTATTTCTTTACAAATGGCATTCATTTTCAAAGGGAAACAACCTTTTCTCGACGATTACTTAAAATAATCTGGAAAAAGTCTCCCTTTGAAAATGAATGCCATTTGTACCTGAAGTATTCCGAAAAAGTTGTCTCCCTTTGAAAATAAATACCATTTGTAAAGAAATAAAGATAAACAATTCTTTAAAAATGGTGAGATTTTAAAGGCGTTTAACTGTCCGGAGGTGGAGCCCTTTACTTAGGCAGTCCTTTTCCGGAATTTAATGTTTTTATCAGTATACTGACACTAGCTTCGTAAAATAATATACATGTTTTACATGCTGTTCAATTTTCATATCAAACAACTCTTTCTTTCTATAATTTGGTGTTGTTTCAGTTTTGTTTCTCAAGGCCTGATTCTCATCCTTAACTGCCAACCGTAACATAACTGAAATATTGTTGAAAACTGCGTTGAACCCAAAACAAATGATGTGCATTAAGCAGGCTGGTCACATTGCCCGATCGGGCTTTAGGCATACAAACTAATGTTTCTTGAAAAATAATGAATATCTTTCTTTCAAACTGGGTCCATTAATTAAGCATAACATATGACGCATACTATGGTAGAAATAACATTGTTGCCTTCAGTTTTTTTAGAATTATTTCCCTTTTTCAGAATTTTATGATGCATAATTTTTGAAGTCCAAACAAATTATGTTTTAATGAAATGTTTGAAACAGAAAAGGGATCAATGGGTTTCTATTGCTCAAAACTTGTGCGCCAATACCTTTATTCTATGTATTTAAGGTTAATACTTTGTTTCTAGTGCAGATGTATGAACAATTTTTTTATAACTAACATTTTTCTATAATGTTGTTAGTGAAAGCACAGTAAAATATATACATTCATGTACTAGCGCAATAATTAAGAGCATTAGAAATCCATTGAACCCTTTTTTGTTTTAAACTTAGCATTAGAACATGTCTTTTTTGGACTTTAAAAATTATGCATCATAAAAATCTGAAAAGGGGAAATTATTCTACCAAAACTGAAGGCAACCAAGTTATTTTTATTTTAATTTATGTCATATGAAATGCTTAATAAATGGACCAAGTTTGAAAGAAATATCTTTACTAATTTTCAAGAAAAATTAGTTTTTATGTCGAAAGCCCGATCGGGCAATGTTACCAGCCTGTTAAGATTAGCAAACCATATCTACACATTTGACATTTTATCTTATTTCTACATGTAAAATGTTATTTCTACATGTAAAATGATAGTGGTATTGAAACAATTTTATTTCATCAGGTAATGTCAAGTGAGTTGGATTTTACGGTGAATCGACATAAAACGAGCCGCGCCATGAGAAAACCAACATAATGCCTTTGCGACCAGTATGGATCCAGACCAGCCTGCGCATCCGCGCAGTCTGGACAGCATCCATGCTGTTCGCTAACGGTTTCTCTATTAAACTGGCAGTAATTGCAATAGGTTTTGAAAGCGAACAGCATGGATCCTGACCAGACTGGACGCACAGGCTGGTCTGGATCCACGCTAGTCGCAAAGCCGCTATGTTGGTTTTCTCATGGCGCGGCCACCCTGCCGTAAAATATAAATGAACTCGAGAAACATTACAGCGTACGTAAGTAAAAGATGTTGTTTCTCGAATTTATTTTTGCATAATGACATTTTAGAATTGATTATTAAACATATATTTCAAAGACCATTGACTAACAATTGAACGTCAAACATAATCTACAAGCTGTAGTTGAGCATATTCATGCCCCGTGCCAAGAGCGTGTATAACTGAAATAATCCAATTTAGTCACAGAAGATCGAGCATTTATAAAAAGACAGTTGATATTAGTAAAGAAAATACTACAAAACGTGTTTTTCCTCTTATCATATAAAAATAAAACGAACACACAATGTCTTTTTCAGATATATCATATTTCTTTTTCATGGTGGTGACAGGAATTCGTTATTCTGTATCAAAGATGTTGGCGGCTATATAAGAGCAGAAGTTCAAACGATTTAATCCTCTTTGTGGGGTATGACTTAATTTGTGCTTCAACACAAAGTTTTTCGTCGTGTTGAATAATTCAGTTTACAAAGAATAGACAGTAATCTGCTAACATCTTTGTTTCGTGGATCAATGGAACCTATGCCAATACAGGATTTATGCAACACATGTCTGGATGTTTATGTGTTCTTCCCATTACCGAAACGTTTATTAACTTGTTGCCAAATAATTTTCCCGCCAAAAGTCAATGTCTCCCTTTGAATATTGTGTACGTGCGTTCTTGTGACGAAAGGATAGTATGGGTACAATCTGTCACATGATACAGCTTTAACATCTTGTAAGGTTTCCATGTCACGTGCTGTGCACGTGTTAGTCTGTCCGTACTTCCTTTTGATCACAGCATGCGCACTGTTTGGTACAAAATATTCTTCATCTTCGAACAGCATTTTCTTGAGCGGAAATATATCATTTCTTGGGAAAACAGTTCTGTTATTAATAGCACCCTCCAAATGTCTGACATGTGTGGAATTGTCCACGAAGAATAGTATGTGAATGTATGGAAACACTTCTCTTCTACCAAGTTTTGATTTATTCGGTTTACTAGAATCATAAGACAATTTCCATAAGTTTTTATCATCCTTTTCTCTATGTAAAGCGTACCCTTGTATTTTGCCAAGAACTGTTTCTGCAACTCTCATCTGCTTAAAATCCATCCATATATCAACATCATCATCCCATGGAATTAGGCCAGCATGCCGGTAAGCGCCCAACAATGAGCCGCCATACAACATGTATGTCAAATTGTTTGCTTCACACGCGTGTTTAAACGTAACTAAAATGTCTTTAAGTATTAAAAATTCTTTCTGTGTGATAGTCTGTCGAAAAGCCAGCAAAGACGTGTCTGTTGCATTTGACAAAAGACATCTTGAACTCCAGTCTGGAAGTGCTCCCGTCTTTTTAATAAATAGATCTACAATTTTATTTGATCCAGACATCATCTCAGCCGAATCATTGTCTGTCCGAAATGCAGTTTTAAAGAAATAATGATACATCCATAAAAGCAACGACAGGTAAATAACCAAAATCACAATAATATATCGTAATACATGCATGTGTTTCATTGTATAGACATATCGTCATGGCTGTCACATGATATTTACAACACGATCGCTAGTTGTTTTAAAGCACATCCTGCCAATACACATACGTACTATCAAAACAAGCATACAGTATGCTTTTTTTTACACGATAATATTACACATGCAAGGACAAATTCTATTTATAGTAATCAACATTCTATTTATAGAATAAATGCGCGTATACAACGCATTTATAAAGTATTCAGAACAAAGAAAAAAGATAACATATATTCAAAACAAAACAGCCAGCCTTCGCTAATAGTTCATGTTTTGCTCTGTTGTAAAACGGCGTTTAACCCAAAACAAACAAATAAACATGCTTTCCTCTCCTTGCCATTGTTATCATTCGCGTACGTGATAGCTATTATTAGGGAATCGATCTTACCGATTTTCGTCGCGAAGCGACGAAAATCGGGATCGAATCCCACTACGGTAACATACGAGGGTATCCAAAAAACACATACTATCCAAATAAAAAAATATGGAGTTCCGGTTTAGACCATGGGCGTGCGACGACCCCGATGAAATTCGGGATATCACGGTCTTCGTTAATGTTAATAAGCGTCCGTCAGATCAGTAGGCGAAACGCAATATCCGCACAATAAGATGTCTGCGACTCGGAAAGAATATTCAAAGTAAGCTGTTAATTTTGTTGCGTCAGAAGCTAACCAGCCGGTAACGTGACTACACTGATACAAACATGCCTACTGAGTAGCATTTTTAAACGGCGACATTTTGAACATTTTTATATTTAGAGTGAGAGTGGATACAGTACAGCTACACTGGCGCCGACATTTTGAAAATTTGAGAAAACAAAAACATTCTCCAACGAGTTCTTCAGCTCGGGGAATGAGAGAATAGATTCACCTTTGTGTCGCTTTTCAGATCGTATTTTAATTCCTTTCCGGTACTTTAGTTTCTTTGAACTTCTCTGTTACTCACTAAGAATTTTTTTTGAATTTTTAAAATTAAGAAATCGGTGATTTTACTTGCAGGCATGACTGATTAATGGAATTATTTTACTTTTATATAGAATATGGACGGCACTCCAGTACAGCATGTGCATGGTTGGACCTGTTGACATTTTTAGAAACGTGAGTAACTAACTTTCCATTGTATAATAATAATGTAAACAAACACCCCACCCATAAGAAGCATAGAAATTCCTTATTTTTTAAATTTTTATTTATTCATCAATTTGAAATGGGCCTTTTAGATTATTATTTCTTAAGGCTCACTGCATGTATACACAGTAATTAAATTGAGCTTATGATTCTGCCGATGAGCTGTGCACAGCCTTAGAAATATAGGGAATCAGATCGGCTTATAAAATGAAAAAAAATTTAGATTTTAAACAGGCTGGTAACATTGCCCGATCGGGCTTTCGACATAAAAACTAACATTTTTTGAAAAATAGTAAAGATATTTCTTTCAAACTTGGTTCATATGACACAAATTAAAATAAAAATAACTTGGTTGCCTTCAGCTTTGGTAGAAATTCTGAATTATTTCCCCTTTTCAGATTTTTATGACGCATAATTTTTGAAGTCCAAAAAAATTATGTGTTAATGCATTACATTATGCTATTGGTGTTTGTTCCGTATACTCCACACTCATTTGACACCGTGCAAATTGTCAACAGTCAGGATAGCGTTGATAAGCGCAACTTGGCGCAGATATGCAATTCGGCTCGATCTTTCTTTGGAATATGTAATACTGTTTACGTGCCGTACTGATACAACCACATTTTAAAAGAAATTCGTACTGATACGGCCACATTTTAAAATTAAGTCATATCTTATTCCGTAACAAATTTGTAATTACAAAAATACAGCCCTTATCTGGAGCTCTGAAGCATGCTCGATTAGTTGGTCAGAATTATGAAGGAATTGAATTCAAACTGTTCCATAAATGCAAGAGTTTAAGAGTTAGTTAGAACCATAATCATGCAGTCTGAATATGTAATTACTTTCACAAATCACAGGGCTCAAATTTTGGACTCGCTAAATGCAGTTTCACGGAATGCGAGTTAAGATAAAATTTCACCCAATTTATTTTGCAAAATACAAATTGTAGTCAAAATTGTTGCGGTTTTGGTTAATGTTTGTAGATTGCTTTCATTTGAGGATAATAGAAACACAACATCTTTTTTGGTTAGCCATTTTTTGTTGAATGGATTACTGATTATATTAAAAGAAATGTAGAGGTCTATCTTATAATTAAATCTAGAACGCAGGCTATCTTACTAATTCGTACATGTATACAGTTGAATCGGTATTTATAATATTAGGTACGAAAATTTGCCTTGCCGTAGTTTCAGCTAGTAGTTAAGTTACGCCATCAATGATGCGTTCCGAATTACTTTGAGGGTCATTTTGAGTTATAACGCACAAAATTGTACGCCAAGGAAAACCGTGCAAACAATATTGATGTTCTAGCATGATTTTTTAGGATATTCTAACATTTTTAATTGAAAGTCGAAATTTGCAAGTAGATTTCAGATTTAGCAACAAGAAAAAAAAGCTACATGCTAAAATTTGCAGTACGTTAGTCAAAAAAGTTAAATTTGAGCTCTGCAAATGCAAACTGAAGCCACTCACATTATACTTGTTGTTCCCATGCATTCAATTCCTGTTCTCCTAGGAATCCCCTGTCGAGCATGTCCCAAACAATATGATGAAGTATTTTGAGAGTATGAGCTAGACCAGTTGTTTTATGGTTCAAAATTCAGCTTTAAGTTCAGGCATGTGAAATTGGTGTCAGGTTTGGAAAATTTTCTATCTGGTTGCCAGAATGGGTTAGTTGAAATCTGAATTTTGTACACTGCACACATACTCAAATATGTTTAAAGTTATACATTTATGAATCATGACCGTCAGATACCAATAAACAATTGTAGCACTTTGTCGGCTCCTGTGTTCATACTAAACTGAGGAAGGCAGCACAGATTCTTCTAGCTGCTTTACAAGTCTGTTTTTGCCTTTTAATGTTATCGAGCAAAGTGAAGGCCATAGACCACCAAGTCAAAAAGGTACTTGGAATTCACTGGCTTAAAGTAATGTTTGGCTGTTCTGGCTGGACAGTCGTGTAAACAAACCTATACTCATACAGTGACTTTTCTTTTTCAAAACTGAAATTTTTAACCGCATTTACTTTGTTTCATTATACATTTTGACAAAATTTGCTACTGTTTTATTTTGATTAAAAAAGTTTTATTTAACAAATTTATCCCGCCATGCCAATAGTATAATTGGGGTCATTTTATTGGCATGAAAATTGAAAAACTGCCCAGAAGATGTTAGCCCTTAGACTTTTGAAATTTCAAAACAGCTGGTTGTCCATGTTTTCTTAATTTGCTCACTTTTCACTATTTTCAGGCATCTTGGCATTATACAGAGTATTGTTGTACTGCTCCAAAGTGCTTGTTGACAGACTGAAACCACTTGCTTGCAGCTCTTAAGGTATTTCTATCTTTCTGTTTCTTTATTATATAGTTGCAGCTGTGGGAAGCAGTTTCAATCATTCAAAAAGCATGATAATTACTGTATACAAATTAGTATTTGTGTGGACAGATTTTTGCGATTGAGTCAGTGCACAGAATCAAATACCAAGGAACATTAGGCATAAAAAAAATTGTCTGTTTCCTGTATCCTGACCTACCATAAATTTTTGGCCAGACCCTAAATGTTTTTATGGCCTTTGAGAACATTTTTTTTCAACTTTTGACAAAAAGTCGCAAAACTGCACTTTTTATGCTTTAAACATGGACAGTGATGTTATAAATCAACTTACTGATGCTCTAGAGGCATAACCCCCCTATTTGTATTCATTTTTTGACACAAAAGTAATTTCCAAAAAGTCTCCCTAAAAATAATTTTAAAAAATCCAAAGAAAAAGATTTTCCGACCTACCTACCCTAATTTTTTTAGCATGTTACCAGAAACAAAGAATTTTTTTTAGGCCTTAGTAAAGACTCCATTTCATTTTCTTGATGAAAAAACATTTCTGGACAAAACCATAAAATTTAATACATTTATGCAAATTTAAACAATTATTAGCTCGATCACCTGTCACAGGGTGACAACATGAGTTGATGTCCGTCATGACATGTGTCAACAATTTGTAAAAAATCTTCTTCAGAACCACTGGGCAGATTTACACCAAACTTCACAGAATGATCATGGGGTGGTCCTCTTTCAAAATTACCCAAAGAATTTAATTCCATATAGAACTCACTGAAAAGAAAAACTTTGAAAATGATTTCTTGTCAGAAATTGTTAGCCGGCAGGGCTTTTCACCCTTGTATGACAGAGGCCTATATTCGGCCACTTCCCAATCCAAAAATATTGCATTTTTTTCCCAGCATCCCAAACTGCAAGGTAACATTTCCCAAAAATCACATCAACAAATGGTTTTATTAGCTCGACTATTCGAAGAATAGTCTAGCTATTCTACTCACCCTGGCGTCGGCGTCACACCTTGGTTAAGTTTTTGCATGCAAGTACATACAGCCATCAATTAAAGGCATATAGCTTTGAAACTTATTTTTTCTTTTTCTAGGTCAATTACCAACCTCTCTGGGTCAAGTCCCATAACTCTGACATGTATTTTGAGCAAATTATGCCCCCTTTTGGACTTAGAAAATTTTGGTTAAAGTTTTACATGCAAGTTACTATCTCTAACACTAATGCAGATATTGATTTGAAACTTCACATGTGTCTTCGGGGTTATAAAACTAGTTGATAGCAGCAAGTCCCATAACTCTGACCTTCATTTTGGCCAAATTATGCCCCCTTTTGGACTTAGAAAATTCTGGTTAAAGTTTTGCGTGCAAGTACATACAGCTATTACTAAAAGGCATATAGATTTGAAACTTATTTTTTCTTTTTCTAGATCAATTACCAACCTCACTGGGTCAAGTCCCATAACTCTGACTTGTATTTTGAGCAAATTATGCCCCCTTTTAGACTTAGAAAATTTTGGTTAATGTTTTACATACAAGTTATTATCTCCAAAACTAATGCAGATATTGAATTGAAACTTCACATGTGCCTTCGGGGTTATAAAACTAGTTGATAGCAGCAAGTCCCATAACTCTGACCTTCATTTGGCCAAATTATGCCCCCTTTTGGACTTAGAAAATTCTGGTTAAAGTTTTGCGTGCAAGTACATACAGCTATTTCTAAAAGGCATACAGATTTGAAACTTAATTTTTCTTTTTCTAGATCAATTACCAACCTCACTGGGTCAAGTCCCATAACTCTGATGTGTATTTTGAGTAAATTATGCCCCCTTTTAGACTTAGAAAATTTTGGTTAATGTTTTACATGCAAGTTATTATCTCCAAAACTAATGCAGATATTGATTTGAAACTTCACATGTGTCTTCGGGGTTATAAAACTAGTTGATAGCAGCAAGTCCATTAACTCTGACCTTCATTTTGGCCAAATTATGCCCCCTTTTGGACTTAGCAAATTCTGGTTAAAGTTTTGCGTGCAAGTACATACAGCTATTACTAAAAGGCATATAGATTTGAAACTTATTTTTTCTTTTTCTAGATCAATTACCAACCTCACTGGGTCAAGTCCCATAACTCTGACTTGTATTTTGAGCAAATTATGCCCCCTTTTAGACTTAGAAAATTTTGGTTAATGTTTTACATACAAGTTATTATCTCCAAAACTAATGCAGATATTGAATTGAAACTTCACATGTGCCTTCGGGGTTATAAAACTAGTTGATAGCAGCAAGTCCCATAACTCTGACCTTCATTTTGGCCAAATTATGCCCCCTTTTGGACTTAGAAAATTCTGGTTAAAGTTTTGCGTGCAAGTACATACAGCTATTTCTAAAAGACATACAGATTTGAAACTTAATTTTTCTTTTTCTAGATCAATTACCAACCTCACTGGGTCAAGTCCCATAACTCTGACGTGTATTTTGAGTAAATTATGCCCCCTTTTAGACTTAGAAAATTTTGGTTAATGTTTTACATGCAAGTTATTATCTCCAAAACTAATGCAGATATTGATTTGAAACTTCACATGTGTCTTCGGGGTTATAAAACTAGTTGATAGCAGCAAGTCCCATAACTCTGACCTTCATTTTGGCCAAATTATGCCCCCTTTTGGACTTAGCAAATTCTGGTTAAAGTTTTGCGTGCAAGTACATACAGCTATTACTAAAAGGCATATAGATTTGAAACTTATTTTTTCTTTTTCTAGATCAATTACTATCCTCACTGGATCAAGTCCCATAACTCTGGCATGTATTTTGAGCAAATTATGCCCCTTTTTGGACTTAGAAAATTCTGGTTAAAGTTTTACATGCAAGTTCTATCTCCAAAACTAATGCAGATATTGAATTGAAACTTCACATGTGCCTTCGGGGTTATAAAACTAGTTGATAGCAGCACGTCCCATAACTGATATGCATTTTGGTCAAATTATTCCCCCTTTTGAACTTAAAACTCATTTGATATTTAACCTTTTTGGGTAATATTTTCCTGCTTCTGGGACAATATTTCGAATAGTCGAGCTTGGCTGTCTTACGGACAGCTCTTGTTTTGTTTACAGTTTAGTATTACCGGAGGAAGTGGTTCTCAGATATTGATTTTTTAGCTCATCTGTCACAAAGTGACAAGGTGAGCTTTTGTGATCGCGCTGCATCCGTCGTCCATCCGTCTGTGCGTGCGTCCGTAAACTTTTGCTTGTGACCACTCTAGAGGTCACATTTTTCATGGGATCTTTATGAAAGTTGGTTGGGGTCTCTTTTTATCAATTTACAATGTTTGATTTGTGTTTTACAGGTTTACTTCTTGAGAGCCGTCAGCTACAAAATGGAAGGTCAACAAATCCAGTATACTTGAAAAGCAAGAAAGAAACACCAGAAAATATGAAAAGACAGAAGAACAAGAGAACTTGAATAAAAAAAAAAACTTTTAAGGATAGGAATTCAGGATTTACTTGGAAACTAAATTTATTTTGAGAACAGCAGTGATTGACGAAGCTCTGTTACTTAAAGAGATAATGTATTATCACATTGGTTTTGTTATTGTCGAGCCCGCTTGTGGAAGCAAAGACATAGTTGTCCAAATGTCTGTTCGGTGAATGTGCATGTGTGCGTCTGTCCGGATTTGTTTGTCCAGACCATAACTTGGACATGCATGGAGCAATCTTGTTTATATTTGGTATAATGTTAACCTCAGTGAGACGGAGTGTCATGCACAAACCCCAGGTTCCTATCTCAAAGGCCAAGGTCACACTTACAGGTCAAAGGTCAAATCCAAAAATGATTGTCCGGAGCATTTCTTCTTCATGCATGGAGGGATTTTGATGTAACTTGGCACAATTGTTCATCATCATGCGACAGTGTCTTGCATAAGATCCTAGAGTTACTTCCCTTTGTTACTATAAATAGCTTACATTTGTAACTTTTTTATTACTGGTCATAGGGAAAAATCAAGACCACTTTTCTGTAGTACAACATGCATGTTACATCCAATTTTCAGGTGTATTTTGACCTATCTCTGCTGGTGCGGATTTTTGTGTGGACTTAGAATTTTTTTATATATTTTTTTTATGCCCCCGAAGGTAGGCTTATAGTTTTTGAACCGTCTGTCGGTCTGTTCGCAATTTTCGTGTCTGGTCCATATCTTTGTCATTGATGGATGGATTTTCAAATAACTTGGCATGAATGTGTACCACAGTAAGACGACATGTCGCGCGCAAGACTCAGGTCCGTAGCTCAAAGGTCAAGGTCACACTTAGACGTTAAAGGATAGTGCATTGATAGGCTTGTCAGGTCCATATCTTTGTCATCGATGGATGGATTTTCAAATAACTTGGCATGAATGTGTACCACAGTAAGACGACATGTCACGCGCAAGTCCCAGGTCCGTAGCTCAAAGGTCAAGGTCACACTTAGACGTTAAAGGATAGTGCATTGATGGGCATGTCCGGTCCATATCTTTGTCATCGATGGATGGATTTTCAAATAACTTGGCATGAATGTGTACCACAGTAAGACGACATGTCGCACACAAGACCCAGGTCCGTAGATCAAAGATCAAGGTCACACTTAGACGTTAAAGGATAGTGCATTGATGGGCGTGTCCGGTCCATATCTTTGTCATCGATGGATGGATTTTCAAATAACTTGGCATGAATGTGTACCACAGTAAGACGACGTGTCGCACGCAAAACCCATGTCCGTAGCTCAAAGGTCAAGGTCACACTTAGACATTAAAGGATAGTGCATTGATGAGCGTGTCCGGTCCATATCTTTGTCATCCATGGTTGGATTTTCAAATAACTTGGCATGAATGTGTACTACAGTAAGACGACATGTCAGGCACAAGACCCAGGTCCGTAGCTCAAAGGTCAAGGTCACACTTAGACGTTAAAGGTCATTTTTCATGATAGTGCATTGATGGGCATTTCCGGTCCATATCTTTGTCATTCATGCATGGATTTTAAAATAACTACGCATGAATGTGTGACACAGTAAGACGACATGTCGTGCGCAAGACCCAGCTCCGTAGGTCAAAGGTCCTTAACTCTGACATCATTCAAAGTGCCATCAGGGGCATGTGTCATCCTATGGAGACAGCTCTTGTTTTTAATTATTTTTTTTTAAATTTACGTTCCTTTGTTGTTACTGTAAATAACTTATATTGTAACTTTTTGCAATCTTTTTTTTATTTGGCATAAATGTTTGCCTCAATGAGACAAGGAGTGTCATGTACAACTCCCAGTCCTTTTGACAGCTGGCGGGCTCGACATATTGCCCATGGGCATATAGTTCTCATAAAACATACTAAAGTTTCATTAATCTTATTTTAGATAATTGTTTTCTGGTTTATTTTGTAAAGAATGTCTACTACATTTTAATTAACATAGTTACAGTAAAGTAATATTTTTCATGAGATTTTAAAGAGAATGTTCTGTTATACCCCCATGTAGTAAGCTTGTCTGTCTTTCAGTCAGTAGGTTTTCATGGCTTCCAGATGATAACTCCTGAAAAGCTTGACCGATTTAAATATTTTTTGGTACATAGGTACAGGTCAAGACAACTTTGGGGTCAGTAGGTCAAAGGTCAAGATAACTTGCCAATGCTTTGGCCTGGGATCATAGCTTTTGTAACACAGGTGTAACATGATAAAATACAGGTTGTTCAAATTTGAGGTCAATAGATCAAAGGTCAAGGTCACAGTGACCTCGAACAGTTGAACCGTTTCCGAATGAGACCTTGAGCCTATGATGATTAAGTTTGGTACACAGGTGTTACATCATGAAATACAGGTCAAGTTTTACTTTGAGGTCAGTAGGTCAAGGTCACAATAAGGCAAAACAGTGAAATGTTTTTCAGATTATAACTTGAGAATGCTTGAGCCTAGGATCATGAAAATTGTTAGGGAGGTTGATTATGATCAGCAGGTGACCCCTAATGATGTTGAGGTCAGTAGGTCACAGGTAAAGGTCACACTGACCCGGTTCTTTAAAATAATGCATGGAGGGGCACCTGGGGTCTTCCTCCACCATTAAAACTGGAAAGTCGCCATATGACTTATCCTGTGTCTGTGTGATGTTAAATTCAACAAAATAACGGTTCTTTAAAACGTTTTTTATATGCCCGAAGGAGCGTGTTATGTTTATGACGCTGGTGTCTGTCTGTCCGTTAGCAATTTCGTGTCCGCTCTGTAACTCTTGAACCCCTTGAAGGATTTCAAGGAAACTTTACACAAATGTTCACCACACCGAGACGATGTGCAGAGCGCATGTTTTGGATGTCTCGCTTCAAGGTCAAGGTCACACTTAGGGGTCAAAGGTCATATCAGTTTGTTTCGTGTCCGCTCTGTAATTCTTGAACCCCTTGAAGGATTTCAAAGAAACTTGACACAAACGTTCACCACACCAAGACGACGTGCAGAGCGCATGTTCCGGATGACTTGCTTCAAGGTCAAGGTCACACTTAGGGGTCAAAAGTCATATCAGTTTGTTTCGTGTCTGCTCTGTAACTCTTGAACTGCTGGAAGGATTTCAAAGAAACTTGGCAGAAATGTTCATCACATTGTAACGATGTGCAGAGCGCATGTTCCGGATGACTCGCTTCAAGGTCAAGGTCACACTTAAGGGTCAAAGGTCATATATGACTTTGCTTTGTGTATATTGCTCTGCATTGCAGTGCTCTTGTTTTTATTTGGCAGATCTCTTTTTTTGTACTTACAATAATTTTTTTTTTTTTTTTTTAATTACTTCCCTTTTATGTTACTATAAATAGCATATTTTGAAACTTTTTTATTATTGGCCGTAGGGAAAAACCGAGACCACTTTTCTGTGGTACAACATGGATGGTACCTCCAATTTTAAGGTGTATTTTTACATACCTATATCTGATAAGGAATTTTTTGTAGACTTTGAATATTTTTTTTGTGGACTTAGATTTGTTTTTTGAAGTTTTCCTTTTGTTGTTCTAGTCCTTTGGGGCTACAACAGTCAAGTTCTTAAAATTTTGCTCCCATCCTATAATGTAAGCCTTCGGGCGTATATTGCTCCGCTTGGCGGCGCTCTCGTTGGACAGTAACTTCAGGATGCTTGGGATGAGAAACACAAAATTTAGTACAAGGTTGGTCTTGACCAGCAGATTACCTGTATTGATTTAGAGTTCCAAAGATCAGAATGACCGGGAACATTTAAACCTTTTCCATGCAACAAGGTGAGCTTTTGTGATCGCTCTGTGTCCGATGTCCGTTCATGAGTCCGTCATCAACAATTTGACTGTTAACACAGGTCACAATTTTGACTAATCTTTATGAAACTTGGTCAGAATGTTAACCTCAATAAAACCTTGGACACATTTGATATTGGGTCATCTGGGATCAAAAACTAGGTCACCAAGTCAAATCAAAGGAAAAGCTTGTTAACACTGTAGAGGTCACATTTAAGACTATATCTTCATGAAACTTGGTCAGAATTGTCATCTTGATGATCTCAAGGTCCAGTCTGAATCTGGGTTATGTAGGATCAAAACAAGGTCACTAGGTCAAATCAAAGGAAAAGCTAGTTTACACTCTAGAAGCCACATTTATGACCATATCTTAATGAAACTTGGTCAAAATGTTCATCTTAATGATCCATAGATCAGATTCAAATCTGGCTTAAGTGGGGTCAAAAACTAGGTCACCAGGTTAGATCAAGGGAAAAGCTTGTTAACACTCTAGAGGTCACAATTTTGGCCCAATCATAATGAAACTTGGTCAGAATGTTACCCTCAATAAAATATTGGACGAGTTTGATATTGGGTCATCTAGGGTCAAAAACTAGGTCACCAGGTCAAATCAAAGGAAAAGCTTGTTAACACTAGAGGCCACATTTATGACCATATCTTAATGAAACTTGGTCAGAATTTTAATCTTGATGATCTATAGGACAAGTTAATTAAATCTGGGTCAGGTGGGATTAAAAACTAGGTCACTAGGTCAAATCAAAGGAAAAGCTTGTTAACACTCTAGAGGCCACATTTATGACTTCATCTTCATGAAACTTAATCAGACTGTTAATCTTGATGATCTTTAAGTCAAGTTTGAGTCTGGGTCATGTGGGGTCAAAAACTAGGTCACCAAGTCAAATCAAAGGAAAAGCTAGTTAACTCTTTAGAGGCTACATTTATGATCATATCTTAATGTAACTTGGTCAGAATGTTATCTTGATGATCTTTAGGTCAATATGTCAGGTGAGCGATACAGGGCCATCATGGTCCTCTTGTTTATTTGTTCTTGTTTTAAGAGAAATTGTACATTTTAGAATACAGATTACAGCAAGTCACATTTTCTTTGTTTTGACAATACTTATTTCAAAGCCTGACAAAAGCATCCAGTACTGTTATTAAAAGTTGTTATTCACAGTTGAGCTCTATTTCTTGTATGGATAAAACAAATTGTGTGATCTGTGATTATTATAAATGTGTATACAGATAAACCTTAAACATGTGAACAGTTTATTCAATAAATAAAGTGTAATGCAAGTCTTTGTAATGTGTATATAAAAGCAAAATTAGGATTTGTTTTACGAGTAATTTCAGAATTACAATTAACACAAATAGAAAAAATCAAGCCTGCACAAGAAGGCTAATATGTCTCCCTAGACTGAGCTCTTAACCTGCCGTGGTGCAAATAGATTGTTGATGTGTGTCTGTCTTGTTAACAGTGAGTTGCAATCTAGTAACTTTTCAGTTTGTATGATTTTTAGCTCGACAATACGAAGTATAAGGAGAGCTATCCTACTCGCCCCAGCGTCGGCGTCTTTCCGCGTCCCCACCTTGGTGAGTTTTGGTGCACTTCCTCTTTTTTCATCTTATCTCTGTAATTACTTGATGGATTTGATTCAAACTTGAAATACTTATTCCTCATCATCATCCACATCATCTGACATAAGGGCCATAACTCTGGCACCAATATTTCATGAATTATCCCCCCTTTTCACTTAGATTTTCAGGTTAAAGTTTTGATGCACTTTAACTCTATCTCTGTTATTATTGAATGGATTTGATTCAAACTTAAAATAGTTGTTCAACATCATCACCCACATCATATGACACAAGGTGCATAACTCTGGTACCATTTTTTCATGAATATTCCCCCTTTTTACTTAGAATTTCAGGTTAAAGTTTTGGTGCACTTTCACTCTACCTCTGTTATTACTGAATGGATTTGATTCAAACTTAAAATAATTGTTCAGCATCATCACCCACATCATATGACACAAGATGCATAACTCTGGCACAATTTTTCATGAATTATTCCCCTTTTTACTTAGAATTTCAGGTTAAAGTTTTATGCACTTTCACTCTGTCTCTGTTATTACTGAATGGATCTGATTCAAACTTAAACAATTGTTCAACATCATTACCCTTATCATATGACACAAGGTGCATATTTCTGGGACCAATTTTTCATGAATTATTTCCCCTTTTTACTTAGAATTTTAGGTTAAAGTTTTGATGCACTTTCACTCTGTCTCTGTTGTTACTGAATGGATTTGATTCAAACTTAAAATAGTTGTTCAACATCATCACCCACACCGTATGACGCAAGGTGCATAACTCTGGCACCAATTTTTCATTAATTATTCCCCCTTTTTACTTAGAATTTTAGGTTAAAGTTTTGATGCACTTTCACTCTGTCTCTGTTATTACTGAATGGATTTGATTCAAACTTAAAATAGTTGTTCAACATCATCACCTACACTATATGACACAAGCTACATAACTCTGGTACCAATATTTAATGAATTATGCCCCTTTTTGCTTAGGATATACTTATATAGTGTTTTGATACATTTTATCTTTACCTCTCTTATTACTTTAAGTTGATATTTTTGACATAGACACGCTATTGTGCAGTATCTTCATCCATAATTGGAGTCATTAAACACTCCAGTGACAGCTCTAGTTTCCTCAGATATGCCCAGTTTCACTATCCAGCATCGAAATAGTCGAGCGCGCTGTCTACTGTGACAGCTCTTGTTAGCTTACCTGAGCACGGTATGAGCTGATGTGATCACCTTAAGTATGTCATTGTGCTTCTCAACAATTTGCCTGTTAACACCCTAACTAGAGTAGACAGTTTTTTTTAAATGTTAAAGGGATGAGTTGAAGTCTGATCGATTCCCGATTGAGGCAGTGCCTTATTTCATATTAGAATCTAGTTGAAAAAAAACTATTAGGCTATCTAAACAAACTTCCTGTGATATGTATAAATCAGAATAACAGCATTAATCTTTTTTTTTTAATTTCTACTACATACACACTGATGTAATCTGTTCAGAATAGTTTGACTATAATACGAATAGCATATTAGATCTAAGACACGTGAGAAATAAAGCAATATGTCTATGGTACCTACATGTAAGAATGTCAATAAGCGGATACATGAATGAAATTAAAGTTTATACAACTAGATAAAACTATGAAAGAAGAAATACATAAAATGGTGAATCTACGGACAGATTAGATTCTGTTATTATATGTCTTGTAATCAATGCTACTGATCAATGTAATAATTACTCGTTCTACTTAGTTTAACTGTTTATATACATGTATATAGAAATGCCACTGTATTTTGTCTAGCAGAATACTTGTAACAATTATTGCCACTGTATAACTTAGATGGAAAACACATATTATAGCTCCGTTTGTATTATAATTACCACTGTATTTTTGTGTCGCAAAACACTAATTAAAATGATTTATTTTGTGACAATAGGCCCGCTATGTTGCTTTATCCTGGAAACGCCTCAAGTAAGGACAACAAGGTATGGCAAAAATTCATTCCGCTTTGACGCTGCCCGGGTGTGGAACAGTCTGCCAAATGACTTACGTACAATCGATCAGTACAAAGATTTTTCCCGACTGATCAGCACCTGGACAGGTCCAAAATGTAAATGTGCCATGTGTGAATAGCATAACACCGCTTCATCTGTTGTCCTGCTTTGCATGTGCTTGTTTTTTTCTTTCTTTAAAGATTTAGTTTACTGTGTATAATTTTGTTGCAATGTTCTTTCGCATTTGTTTTTATCGTTGCTTTTATGTACATGCCTACTTAAAGACTGCTTCCCTGTTGCCAGTCACTGATGCCCTTTGTGCTTTTTTCTTTTTGCCATAGAGAAGCCTATCTGTTGTCAGCTGGACGAGTACACTAGCTGGACAGATTAGACATTCAAATGTCAGTAAGAGCCAAGTGATCTGGTTTGCAGTAGAGACAGTGTACTGTTGTTTGTTGATGTTCTAAACCTGGTTTGTTCCTGTTTTTAACTTAGTCTTTTATGTGCTTTAAACGTAGTCTTTTATGTGTTTTCTTTTATACTATTTAGAGGAAGGTGCTAAGGGCTACATCAACCGTAGTAAATTTGCTACTAGCATTCACCAAATCTTAAAAAGCCTTTTAAAATTTCTTTTGCCTTTTAATTGTCTTTATATATAGTTGCTGCCATGATTAGCACCTTCTATGCAATAAACTCACTATGTAGTGTATTATACGTATGTCATTCCCCTTTTACTTATGTACTTTTTTACAGGTTTGTGCTTATATGTGCTATGTATGTAAGTTTCTTTTAATTGTATAACCATTCCATCCTTAACAGCTGTCATTTAATTTATGTTTTAATATGCCTAACTTTCGCTTTCCTTTTAGCCGCTTTATCTTTTCTTAATTTCTGTTTTCTTTGTTTGTCGGGAAATAGCTCATGAGCTAATGATTTTTGTTATAGATCTACTTTATCCGACGTAAAATAAAGATTCTTGTATCTTGTATCTGCGAAGAAGCCATCCAGCTGGCTTACGGAAGGTCGGTGGTTCTCAACAGGTGCCCGCTCGTGATGAAATAATGCATAGATTGGCACCTGGGGTGTTCCTCCACCATTAAAGTTGGAAAGTCGCCATATTTGTAAATAGGCAGATTCTTACATGTGCTTTGCAAGACAATAACACAGTACAAGTTATAAAAAATAGTGTTTTCCTTGACAGTATTAAGTCGGGTAGTAACATTATTACACCTTTGCTCTAGATAATTCTACATTGGCAATAAATAATATAGCAAATATTTTGTAAATCAATACGATGTAATACAATATCAAAAAAAAAAAAAACGGTAAGTGTTTTACAAGATAATTAGTACATGAGCCATAGGGTTGATTGGTACCATCTCGGGGGATTAATTCTCATAGTGATTTTTGGAAAGGTATACAACCCTGGAGTAAGATAATATATGATAGCAATGTATCGACGGTAGCTTTTGGTGTATCATCATTCTGTTATATACCTACACTTAGATACAAGTTCAGGTGAGCTAAAATATATCCATGTAGACATACGAATTATGGAACATATGCTATTCAGTTTGAATAATTGATGTATTTGTAACAAGTATTTAAGAACAAATAAATAAAATATTTCCTTAATTTTCGACATTTTTGGGTTTGCTTCTTTGAATAAATGTTAATTAGAATAATGATTATAAAGAACATCTTAACAGCATGGACAATTATTAAGCATAATTACAGTTCATAATTAGATTTGCTTCAGATAGATGTTAGACCTTGAGGTATCATTTCCCCCAGCCTTCCCTAAGGAATTCTACATTATGGGTTTCGGAAAGTACATACTGAATGCTTTTTATTTCTACATAAATGCCGTTTGATTGTTAGGGCTTTTGTAATTTACGGGACATTTAATATGTTTCCTCAAAACATTTAAGACGATGAAATAGTGTTACACAATGATTAGGAAAAAGTGCATTCTGTAGTTTATTAACAGTCTTATTTAACCATGAATTGAATGTGCTTTAAAACAAGATTTCTTTCACGCACACGTTAACATCTAAATTAGTGTAATTTACGTAACAGTGAGTTTATTACCAACATTATAGATATTTTACTCGTACTTATAACCCAATAACCAAGATGTTATGATTCTTCATTTTTTTTCTGCTGTGGAAGGAACTTTTCCATGATGTAATCTCCGTATAAGTTTGTATGTTACCAAAATGTTACAAAACTGAAATTTCTAAAGTGAAGAAAATGCCCTACACAGATCGGGAAAAATTATAACATTTTATAATAACTATACATAATTTGTATTGTTGAACTAGATATTTACTAGAATGCAGTGAATCACCATCTCATTGCAATAGTTGTGCGAATTTTACGTTACAATAATACGTGTTACCGAAATCAGTACAAATCAATTATAAATGTTCAAGAACATAATTTTACATGCATATATTGTAATACGTTTTAAAATTAGGTTTTAAACAAACAGAAAACAAATAGATACTCACTGGAACACCATGACTTCATAGGGACACTATCATTCTTAGTTTAAATGTTAGAAATCTTCTGACACTTACTTATTAACAGATGACAAATATATTCAACCATAGTTATTTGACCTTCAACCGATGTTTATAAGTTTACAAGTAAAGGAACTTGCTGACAATCCAAGCTTTGAAAATCTGTTGAAAGTAAAACAGCGTTCAAAGACTACTTTCAAAAGTACCAACATTTCAAAAGTTTTAGAGAGAGACATCACGGAAAAGGGCACACTTCTGTATATACTTTATTGATATCATTCATTATATACTGGCATTAATCGAGGCCACAAATGTCAACGACCTAGATGTGCATATAGGAGTCTGGTACAAGTTGTGCCCACTATCATTTGTGTCCAATCATCTGAACGATGCAATGTATCTACCTGCTTATCCGTTAGTTTATACTAATTTATTTTAGCTCGATTGTAATGAAAGCGTCAAGCCAATTGGTATCACTGTCGAGTCCGCTTCCTGGTAAACCAGTACTGTTGTCAATAAAAAAGTCATGATTGTGACCCTAGTGGGGCTCGAACCCACGACTCCTGGATTGAGCCGACACCTTATCCACTAGACCATCGCTCCCCTATCTGTTCCTTATGATGAATCTTAAGTAACCCACCTTTGTGCAGAAAAGCTTTTGAAGTCTCGTGGCTTCAGTGTGTCTAGATCAGCCGTACCAGCATCACAGAATGCTGTAAAACTCACTATAGAACATACTATCAACCTTCATGCCAAGAAAAGAAAAGCATCAGAAGTTTCAGCAGAAAATGTTCTTCATTCTACAGGTGTTATTTAACACAGCACATACGAGCTAAATATGTTGAAGCCACACAACCGAAAACAGACATGACTTTAGAAGACAAATCCACACACAAAGAACTGGAACCTGCGCAGACCAAAACCGATTATGCGGATGTAAAAAGTTGAAGAAAAATTTATGTTTCCATTCAAAGCTGAAAGAAATGTGTCTGGACTATTCGTGATATTAGTTGTTGAACGCGCATGATGTAGACATAGAATTTCCTGTGTCCTTGGCAAAATACGGAAACAAAGACAGACAAAGCCAAACTATTATACTACGTTGTAGGAAGTATCGAGCTGCAACAATCATACCATTTTATTGAAAATGTATCTAGCATCATTGATGGCGATGCTTTCATAGTAGATTACGTTGCAGATACATACTTTTCCAAAACAATCTAGTCTGTCGAAAGAAAACGACGTGGAACTGCACCAACACTTCTGTTTTCTGGACAAAAATACTAAAACATCCGCAGAATTGGAAATATTTCATGAGCAATGATGACAACAAAACTCAATTATTTTCAGACAGCTTAACTGGTGAGGCGTCAACATGTGTGCTCCGACGACGCTTTGGAGGACGGAAAGTCATTTGTATTTGCAGTATAATGGTCATCCAAAATATCGGAACATCAACAAGGTTAGGTACGAAATGTTTGTCAACAAGAACGGCAACCAAGACGGCGTTCTTGGTAGTTCCGACGGCATAGACATGACCCTGTTGCCACCATATCAGTTACTTATTCATTTACTTAATATATTAATCTACAGAATTCTTAATTTATATATTTGCGTAGCTATTGTAAAAAAAAACAGGAAAAACTTATTACAATAGACTCAAATTTGATACAATCCCTTAATGTTTTTCTACATTCAATTAATACTTTTGTAGTTTTATTCATATAAAATTAAACGACCTTGATCTTTTCTTTAATGTGTATATTTGGCTACATGCCCATGAGAATAACCTTTATCTTCCTGGTGTTGATAAAAATTGCTGGAATTTGAGTGACAAAAAGATTGTTCCTGATAAACTTGTTGACATATTGTGCAACACTGACATAAACGAAACCAGTGAAACTTATTAGCTAACCAATATTGACGATATCTTATAAGATTCAAACAGTGATAAACAGTCATAATTAAGAATGTTCTAGTATGTTGAATACATAGAAAATGTGGTTTATTGAAAACAAAGAATAACTTTGACATGATATACAATGACTGAAAATATTAATAGCAGCATATTACCGATTGCAGTACCATATTGTAACATAAATTACACTTCTCCATTCAATTAATTAACATGACATTTGATATCTAATTGTAGAATGATTTTATTGATTTAAGTTAAAATGTTTCTTTTTCTAAACATCATACTAAATAACAACCACTTTATCATGTTTATATGAAATATTATGAAAATCTTGATTTTATGGTAACGTATTTTACTGTATAAAAGTACCATCTGGTATTATTCAGCATAAAATGTTTTCTGTTTAAGCATAAGAACATTGATACAGAAGTAGGCATGAGTGTATCACCTTTTAGATAGATGAGATAGTAAAACATCATGTTTAAACAACATATTTTGTATTTTGCTTTTACATGTGTATTGTCACGTAAATTAGAATAACAACAAAGTGACTTTGATATTAAAAACGAATCGCCTAAGAATAACTGTCTAATTATAGATTTAACATAAAACTAGTTCAGAAATTGCTTTGATTTAACGATATTCATACTTTTCTGTTCCATATCATTTATAGAAGTATTAATTAATTTTCAAACAAGTAGGCAACGCACATTAATAGGCCGTAAATTACAAGCGCCCCAACAGCCAATGGCAGACAACTTGATTTTGTGATCTGTAGAATTCTACTGCCTTATACTCTATGTATTTAAACATGTCATATTAGTTCAAGAATGAGCAAAATACCTTTCTTACTGCATATTATGAAACAATATTTGTATGCTTTAATTATATTTAAGCACTGGTCTATGTGTGTTTGTAATTGCAATCACTTAACGCTAAAGAGGCAATAGTTCAACAACAGTTCTATAAAATACATAAACTGAGCTGTTTGTCTATCAATTTCGAAGCAAATATAGTCAAAAATAAGAGAGAACCATTAGTTTGAAATAGAAAGTATTCTTATGTATAACAGAAGTTTGATGAAAGTCTATTTTGGGATGGGGTTACTGCACGGCTAATAACTCACAAAAGCTACCACCACTGCAATGCTATCACATAGTTTCTGAATTGTCAGATGCTTACCTATCCAAAAATAGCATTGAGCTTTAATCCCCTCGGATGGTACCGCTGGCCAAAATTATTGGGTCTGGCTCGTGGACTAAATCATACATTGGCAAAAAAATAACAAAGGTTTGGCAAGACATAATACAACAGTGCCATATAAAACAAGTGTTTTGCAAAGTGAAATATGGTGCAAAATAAAACATGTAGGTAAAATACGGTGTCAAATAATACAAGTGTTTTGCAAGACAATATTACAGTATGTTTATATTTCCATTGTATTTTTGTCTTCCTAATATATTTGACACTGTATTAAAATACTTTCTCGCAAAACATTTATTTTTTTGTCATTGTAGTAAATTTTGTCTTGCAAAACAATTGATGCTTTTGCATGCTATTACTGTCTTGCAAAACACTTTTAACAGTTAGTGGTACTGTCCAAATTGAAAGATGGACAAGTTCATTATAGAAATTTAGCAGAGTAAGGGTAACAGGGGCTCAATGAAATGTTCAATGTGACTTAACACTGGTGCACATACTATAATAACTGAGATATATTGCACCCAGTAAAATGTTTCACATGAAACATCCCAATCTTATTACGTAAAATTCATATTAATAAAGTAAAAATCACCTCTTATCACTCTTACCGCGTAAACAATCTTAATACAGGCTCCTTCAATAAGGTAAGGACAAATGGGCGTGACAACAAAGACTAGGCCAAGATAACCAAACATTTGCTGGGAGACAGTGATGATGATGCTCAATCTGACTAAAGTTCTTGATCTTCTGAACGAAGATCTGAGAACGACCCATTCACATTCGTCTTCTGTATATTTTGGATTTCCAATATTGCTATTTTCATTTTCGCAAATCTATTTTTATTTGAACCAGTCAGACGACTTGTTCGAATGTCAAAGAGTAAGAAAAATTTGCAGTCAGTCAGCAAGGTTCGAACCCGGGACTCATTGCTAACAGAGCAAGTGCCCTACCGACTGAGCTAACCGGCTATCTGACCCCTTACGACGTAAGAATTGTAGATACCAAAAACCAAGGCTTTTTTAAGCTTGCAGAATGTTGTAAGTTAGCTTTTGATTGGCTAGCGGAAGGGTCGTCAGAATGAGGCTATCAATAGCTCGTGTTCAGATCCTAAACGTAGCGTAATAGGATATGTACTTTAGTCAGATTGTGATGATGCTTGTCCATCTGAAGGCGGTATGACTTTAAAGGAAATACCTGCATGAACTGTGGACAAACTATACACACATTATTATTACACCCATAGATTAAGGGAAGTAGTATGACAAACAAAATGCGAATAAGATCTATTTTAAAGAAATCTAGTTAAGGTAAAGGTAAACTTTAAGGTAAAGGAATTTTGTATTTTGCGACGCTTTGTGAAACAATGAATAGAAATTTTACAGAGCTCCTTAGCTATCTTGTGTGTAGGGTTAGGGTTTACAACCAAAACACACTAAAGAACTATAGATTTGTGTCAGATCTCGCTTAGAACGTCCCAAAAAGAGCAATTTAAACTGAAGAAGCTTGGATCGTCCAATATCATACATTGTAGTATGATTGGCTGCGTTCGATGAATTGCAGGTAAAACTAGATTTAGATATTAGTCGTACAATAGTCAATCTTCATATGATGCAATCCGTTGTTGGTCCTTGTTTTGTGTAGGGAGATCACGGTGGACAATCAGTCAATGGTCAATTGACATTTCCCGCAATAACGCTCGGAATAACGCTAATTACCGGCTGTTTGCAGTCGATACCTGTTGAAAGCAGATGGCACCTTCAATGGTTAATTTGGACTGAAAAGGTACCAAGTACTTCTGACAAGCTATAACTGGGGCATATATGTTACGTATTATTGTTCCTTTCGTTGGTACAAATTAAACTATCGCCACGTTTTTACAAAATATAACAAAGCACTTGTACATTAATCGTGTACATCAACACATACAGTATGTATTTCGTACATTTATACAGCAGTTTTTACCCGCCATATACAAGAAATGTGACATAAATGTATCTAAAATCATTAACACCTGGTGCTTAGTGCTACAGTAGAAAAACTGAAATTGAATAAACTACGGCTATACGTTTAACAAATACTGGTGAACTATAAATAAAACTGTTTTAAACATTAGGAATATAACACTCCCTGTGTAACATCCAGACTAAATAATTTAAACTTTGATATCCTATATATACCAGTCCGTAAAACAAAACAAAACATTATAATACACTGTTTTGGTTTGCCAAGAACATTTTACGTACAGGACTACAAAAATGATTCGATCTGACAAATAGAAAATTTTACGAGTTTGTGTCTGACCAAGAAATAGAAAAAAAAAACAATGAACATTTACACGCAAGAAAACCCCAACAGTTCCTTGTGAATACATGATATTACTAATGTAGACTTAACTTTCGGTCAATATGTACTTTTGATGCTCTGCCTAAAAGCAATATTGACCTAAGACATTGGATTAAGATCTCAGTCAAAGTGTCTTCCAAGCATATCAAAAACGCATATTTACGTCAACATCATGCAAGTTTTTATCTGTAAGACGTAAAAATGTTTTTATGGCCTTGGAGAATATTTTTTTTTCAACATTTAAACAAAAAGTTGCAAAACTGCACTTTTTATGCTTTAAACATGTTAAGTGATGTTAGAAATCAACTTACTGATGCACTGAAAGCATTACCCCCTTATTTACATTCATTTTTTGACACAAAATAATTTCCGAAAAGTCTCCCTTAATAAAAAAAAATCCAAAAAAAAAAAAAAAATTCCGACCTACCTACCCTAATTTTTTTTAGCATGTTACCGGAAACAAAGAATTTTTTTAGGCCTAAAATACAATTCAATATTATGTCGCGAGTTTGGCATGCTATATATGATCTTCAGCTGACTGGCGTTGTATACAAAACCTAGACCTCTGTTTCTGTGTGTGAAATTGTTACTAATGTTACTGTTCAGCATTGCAAATTGAAATATTTCTGATTAAACTGTCACTATTCCATACTGTATATAAAATACAGATGTTCAGTATTACATTTGCAGATTAAAATGTTAGCATGAAGCTTTCATCTGTAGATTAAAATTTTGCTAATCAGTATTGCATTTGCAGATTAAAATGGTATTGTTAATACAGCACAAAATTATGTTACTTTCAGTATTGCAGAGTAAAACGTAACTGTTGAATATTGCAGATTGCAATGTTACTGTTGTAGATTGTAATGTTACTGTTGTAGATTGTAATATTACTGTTGTAGATTGCAATGTTACTGTTGTAGATTGTAATGTTACCGTTCAATTGCAGGTTCAAATGTTACTGTTCAACATTGAAACTTTGTAACTTTTTTTTTCTTTTATATTAAAATTAATGTCACTGTTCAACATTGCAGAATTAAACGTAACTGTATAGCATTGCAGATTAAAATGTAAATGTTTAGAATTGCAGATTAAAATGTAAATGTTTAGAATTGCAGATTAAAATGTAAATGTTTAGAATTGCATATTAAATGTATCTGTTCAAAATTGCAGATTAAAATGTTAATGCTTTACATCAACAGTTCAGTATTGCATTTAAATATGTTTCTCTCAGATGGGCACAATGTCAAATCAGATCAAACAACTTATAAAACTGAAAAAACTGAATCTGTTTCATTTGATACGCCTATTTTTACGTAAAACATGTTCAGTGGCGTTTTACAAACACATAAAAAAATTACGTCTAAAAGTTAAGACATTTTAAAGATGTATGAAATAAATGAGCATAAATATCACTGTGAATAAATTATTTAGTAAGTATTAAACAAAAGATCAGGCATCAGATAAGATTAATAAAATATTAGAATATTAAGATACTGTAAGACAGCTGTTTTGTTAGTAAGTAAGTAAGTAGAAATGAGTTATTGTGACATGTCCATAAGTTATTACAAACAACTGTATACTTGTTTTGTGATAAAATTGTTCATATTCGAATGACTTTACACAATAAAAATCATCCAGTTCATGTTACCACAATATCTTAAAAATAATAGTCACAGTCTCTAAAAGAGTGCAAAGTAATTTCCAAACTAATGAGTTTTCAATTTCTTTTTGAAAACATCTAATGTGTCTGAGTTCTTGATTTCTAGATACTTATATGTTATTAATACGTTTTTTCATCTATGCCAGTATTCTTATCAATTTCATTTAGTCTTGAAAAGCGTTGCTTCTACCTTTATGTTTGGCTGTAAAGATATGTTTTTTCAGTCGAGAACGCCGACTTTATATCGTGCCGTACTAAGCGGTATTACCAATTAAAGTTCTATTTCACGTCGTGTTACACCAAATTGTTATTTTATTTTAT
Source organism: Mercenaria mercenaria (assembly GCF_021730395.1). Taxonomy (NCBI): domain Eukaryota; kingdom Metazoa; phylum Mollusca; class Bivalvia; order Venerida; family Veneridae; genus Mercenaria; species Mercenaria mercenaria. Next base: position 2,179,501 of record NC_069364.1, read on the forward strand.
ATTCGCATATTATATGGTCATGTATCTAAGCTTCTATGTGGTAACATAGATTTGTTTGTTTGCTCATTTTCAGTTATAACATTTGAAATCGTTTTCCTAATTGTTTTATTTAAGAAACCCAATGTTTCTATTAGCGTACTGTTGTAGTAAGATCTTGTGACAAACGGGTAATAATAATATAGATGTTCACATGGGACGGATACTACATTTTTAATTTCTATATAAAATAAATGTGTAAAATCCTGTGAGGTACATATATCAGACCTGCCGTACATCCTTTCTATCATTTTCAACATTTTGTTAGGTACACAAAACTCTTCGTCCTCATATAATACTTTTCTTACTGGGAAAACATCATCAATTAAAAGAGTAGTTTTTTCTTTTAGACTGTCTTCCGAATCATATATATGTGTTGCATTGCCAGTAAAAAAGTATACATCTATGTAAGGAAATCTTGGATCTTGGTTTTCCCGTGTTTTATTTAGTTTCTTCGACCCGTTTGACATTTTCCATAAATTTTTCGTGTATGCTGACTGGTGCAACATTATGCCTGCAGTGTTGTTTAGAATAGTTCTTGCCTTTTCCATCTGCCTCAAGTCCAACCATACATCGACGTCATCATCCCAGGGGACAAATCCGGCGTGTCGGTAGGTTCCAAGCACTGATCCGCCACATAACATATATGTTAAACCATTTTCATCACAGAGTTGCTTTAATTTTCTCAATAAACCCATCAAAATTTCATATTCCAGCTGCGTCATGACCTGGCGGAATGGCGTGAATTTCGAGTCCGACATCTCTGAAAAGTTCAAGCGACTTCTATTTTGCCACCCTGGTAGCTTCCCTGACTGTAGTTCTATAAATTCGTTAGATTTCGTCGTTACAGCGTCATAAGTTATGTTTTCATAGTTTTCATACATGTTATGCGTTTCCGTTGAAATATCACTTTTCTCTGTTTGGTCCCACAGGAAGGAAGTAACCAAGAATGGTATACATATTATATAAACAATATACAATGATATAGCGTTGTTACACAGGTTTTTCTTCGACCCCATGGTACAACAAATAGCATCCATCCTTCTACCCTTCTCCAATAAACATTTCTAAGAGACTTGTTCAAAATCCTGTTTTTTAAAAGTAAAATAATAATATTTCAAAGTCCTTTCAACTTGTGTGTTTATATGTATACAGTGATGTATAACACTGACCTATCCCAGCACGGTACAAATCTATATTGCAAAATTAAGAACATAATCCAATATTTGACATTTATAAAATGATTGTTCGATCCCGGTTTTCTCGTGTCTCTATGCTACGAAAAAATGAGTATACTTAAAGTATTAACTCCATCTATAAACGAGTAGCTTTAATCTGATGGTGAACATGATATAGCTTATAGTCACAGTCATTCCTTGTGTACTCATTTTCACTTTTATCTTTTCACTAAAGGAATATTCCAACATATATTTATTCTACAGAAATCTCTCTATATTTTATATGTATGAACATAATATGCATGACTGAGAGTAAAACAATATCTTCAGCTTACATTGATAATTGATATTTTGTTATTAAACTATATATATCCAAGAGTAATTGTATGGATTACTCGTAAAAAGACACAAACACATGTTGCATTTAAACGTCACATTGGAGAATTTTAACATATGTCACCTAGAGAAATTGTGACTAGTATATGTGTTTAAGTTCAATACGATAGTACGACTCCATATTCTTTTCTTAATTGAGATTAAAATTACATTCCAGAAAAGCCATATTTATAAGTATTTCTGGAGTCCAAAACATCAATTTGGTTATTCGTTTGTTGGGTTTAACGTCGCACCGACACAATTCAGGTCATATGGCGACTTTCCAGCTTTTATGGTGGTAGAAGACCTCAGGTGCCCCTCCTTGCATTATTTCATCATGAGTGTGCACCTGGGTAGAAGCAACGACCTTCAGTAAGTCAGCTGGATGGCTTCTTCACATAAAGAATTCAACGCATGGAGTGAGGCTTGAACCCACATCGATGGGGGTCAAGTGATTTGAAGTCAGCGACCTTAACCACTCGGCCACGGAGTCCCCAATATACAGGCAATGTCGCCACATGTGAAACTGATATGATTATCACAAACAACTCATATGATAAACATATGGTAGGCCTAATCATTTCATATGAGAATCATAGAACAGAACAGAACAGAAAGTTTATTAACGAGTACACTACAGGTACATTGTTAAACATGATTTACATAATACAATTTTAGAGGTCACGCATACAATGAATTTGGCTAATATTATGACAACACATATGGAAAACTTTTGCAATATAAAATAGAGACATAATTCCATCAAAGCAATACAAATGTGCTTCATATGTAGCGTAATTGGCTCAGTATATATTGTAAATAAAGAAACTATTGTTTCGGAGTTACGCGAATTGAAGGAAAGAATATGATCGGGAAATTTACAAAGTTACCATAGATTTGTTTAAATGCCGTTCGTTTTTGCTAGTGTCAATGTTTATCAGTAATTCCATATTTGTTGTTTCCTTCTAGTTTGTACCATGATAACTATCCTTTGTAATTGTAACGTAGCAATATAAAATGGCTAAACATTGTTGTTATTTTAACCACTCGTAGCCAGAAATGACTGGGAAACTATAATGATGACGTCAACATAAATGACGCGAAAATAATGAGGCACTGTGACTGGTGCATGATGGAACTCAGTTTCCTTTTGCCGAACAACCCGTTTTAGGTGGGAAATACGCAATTGAAATGAGCTAATATATCCCCCCCCCCCCCCCCCCCACCCGGACACCAAGGTTTTCGTATTATTCCTGGGGGTAAGATAAATGTACAATGGTTTTTGTCTCTGATCTGATGTCACTGTATAGTTCTCTCAGAGTAGTCCCTTTTTCCCTATTACATTCCCATCTACTAATCTATGCTGACCGTATACCTAAGCCCTTATGAATCGATGATCTAGACAAGTGCCAGACATCATGGCATAGGACTTACCTTTATATATGAAGAATTTATCTTTGACAATATTTGTTGTACTGTGCACTTGGTTCTCCCAAACCCAAGGAACCTGCAAATGTTTGACCAGAACCCCTTAGTCGCAAGCGGTGGTGATATGTACACAACATGCACCCGCATCATGGGTTATATAGTCAACACTTATAAATCAATTCTTAGCAAGCACTTCGTCAATACCTGAAATTATTGAGCATTTAAATTGCAACATGAGGGAAAGCATATGTTTTAGACACAAAGGTGAGATCGGCTGTGCTGATCAACAAAGGACATTCTACATGGTTCTTCAGATACTCTAAAACATGGTATCTTATAGAACCATTTACATAATGCAGAGGCACGTTCCAAGTTCATATATATTTATATTTTCATGCTCGCTTACCAAAAGACTTCGTCGATCGTTATCTATGTTCTACTTTGTTAGTATATGTTTGTGTAAACATCTATTTTTATCGTTAAAATAACGGTATTCATTTCTAACGGTATTCATTATTTTTTTTGCGTTGTAGTTCTCAGTCAAAACTTTGTGAATGCAAACAGTGCTGAAAGGCCTTTATATACAAGCCATACATGTATTTTTTTATTTTACATACATTCTGATTTAGTTAGTACATGTAGGATTACATGTGAATATTAACACAACAAATAAAATGTATTTCAGTGTTTCAGTTTGCCAGCAAGTAATTCAACGAGGTGAAATTTTCTATAAATGCAAAAATTATCTACCTATCCTCTAAACCTCAAGATTCGCTATAACCTAACGCACTGTATATTACGAAACTAATACGGTGTTAAACCATTCAGCAGATAGTCGCTATCGTGATAAACAAACAAGGAAGTGATATGGGACAACAAAATGGCGACTGGAGGGCGTTTAACACGCTCCAGGATTAACGCTTCTGATGAACTTATTGACTACGTTTGTTCTCCGTGTACGAAGAAAAATAAGACAAGCGAAGCTGTGAAATATTGTGTGGAATGCCAGGAGTATCTGTGTACATCATGTGTGGAGAATCACAACAGTTTCTCTGCTCTGTCGGGGCATTCATTACTTGGAAGGTCACAACTTGGAACTTCAGTAGGGACAGGTGCCAGAAATCTACCGTCGGTGCCGACAGATAGATGTAAGGTCCACGCAACAAAGCTGGTGGAAATGTACTGCGCAAACCACGACACTGTCGGCTGTTCTGTTTGTTTCAACATTAGTCACAAGTATGTATATGTTAATATTTATATATATTCGTGTTTTGTTTACAATTTCGAAAGCAGTCTTTTTCTAAACATAATTATACCAGTCAATAGGTAAGATTTAGTTTTCAAGCTCGTTTTTTTATCTAGTCACATTATCATTGTTTATTATCTGTAAAGTTAAATTTGATATCAGTTTACTAGGCTAGATTAAGTTTGAGGGCTATCCGATAATCAATACAGAGATCACAGGTTAAGGAACCTGTATTACAGGAATAAGGTCAGTAATTCGAAAGAAGTCCATAATAAATAGATCCTAATTTTCCCATTTTTTGCGCAAATTCGTGTAGAACGAGTGCTTTAATCACCTTTCTCACTACTAGAAGACATTCTGCATGAAATGAGACGGTTTTCATGTTCATACACCCCACATGGCAAGTTTTGCAGATCGAAACCGGAAGTAGGTGTTTATTGCGCGGACGAGAGTAAATATGCGCCATTTTTAGGGTAGCAGACCACAACTGACTGGCATTTCACTAGGAACTACATAACCCCCTATTTACTTTTCATTTTTTCGTTAATTTGTGATAGAACTTTCATGAAAAATAGGTGTAGGAAAATGTGATGTTCTCTAAAGATACATAAAGACGATATGAAGTTGTCGTTTTTTATATGAAACAAAGAAGGATTTGAATTACTGACCTTTAACCTATAAGAGCTGAAATAAGACTTTCTCGAAACACATCGCAATTAGTCATAATAGTCATAGATCGGTTGTTTATGATATAAAAGGGTGTTTACAATGCAAAATAATAGTGAAATTTGAAAAATTTTGAATTTTGACCATATTTTGAGAAGATGCGCCTATTCAGCAGCGATTTCTGAGATTAAAAAGCCAGTATTTTGTCTCCAGAATGTCAGAAAATGCACAAAATGCATCCTTTTGGGTCTTATTCATGACGGAATGAATGATATTTCAGAATCCAAGTGAAAAATAATGCAAACGAGTGAAACTTTTACCAAAATATACAATAAAAGGGCCATAGGGCCAAAATTTAGCCCAGTAAATTGGTAGGGGGTGGCTTCTATTAAATGTCTATATTTCTCTAAAATCTCGAAATTTCACAATGAAACTTGGCAATATGTCTGGTATTACATCTTTCTTGGAAATAGAGATGAAAATGGTGTGAAATTTGATAAGAAACATTTCTTATGTAGTATACTAATCCACCGACAATATTTGACAGTGACGTCATTTTGCCAACAAACTATAAATAACCACGGTATATCCCAAACGGATTAATACTTATAGTAGACAGAAATATGTCTTTATCATATGAGTGACTCTTAGTAAGATATGGCCCAGTGGATGTGTTGGCTACTTGTTACGCATGCGATGTAAGTTCGAAACCGGTGGTATGCGAGGTATATTTTATTGGGGTTTTTTTGTGTTTTTTTTTGTAGCAAAAAATATATTGTTTGAAAGACCAATTACATTTGCTTTCCTTGATTTTGAAAATGTTGTTTTATATGTTTTTCCTGTTAGCTTTTTTTAATCATCGATCATTTATTTCATTATGAACGTATACCAAATGTTAATGCCTGTCTCACCGTCAGTCCATTGTGTTTTAGAATAGATATTGCTTCCTCGGTCTTCTCCAAAGGCTGGTTACAGTTAAAAACGTGTTCAAAGCCATTTTAGTCATTTTATAAGGAGTGAAGTGACAAACGTTTTTCTACGCAATTTATTCTGTACGCATAATTCGTGAAGCACTAGAAAATCAAGATAACTATATAGTTGAATAATAAAATACCGTGCGGGAAAAAAGTTTCGCCGACCGGATTTGAACTCGGTACCTTTCGGTTACTACGACAGCGTCGTTATCCTCTGGGCTAAGTATCCATGCAGGCTATAGTTAAGAAACATAATGATAATCCAGTACAATAAAGGTAAATATTGGAAAGTAAACACAATATGACGTCACTGTCAGGTATCCCTGGTCGGATAGTACCTTGTTACCAGGGTAAATTCAAATTAGCTGAACCGTAGCGATTTATTGTATTTCGTGTAATTTAATGTTTTAGCCGCTACAATCTCAAGTTCGTTTATCTCTCTCCCTACGAGTACAATTTTTATCCAGGTTTGAAGTACATGACCCTTCAAAGGTATTTTATATTGAAATGAAGGAATATATAGAATATTTAACACTTTCCAGTGTATTTCAAACATTGTTTTTTTTTGCGACGGCTTCAGTGCCATATTCTGTTAATGACCAACATGGAATATTAGTGTAATATTACTAGCAGAATACCAACACTTTACATGGAATCCTGTTTATTTTAGCCACGGCAACAGAGATGTTTAAGATATCTTATATCTTGTTTTTTTTTTTTATCGTATTTTTTTTTTAATTATTACATAATATTTATTTGTCTCGTTCAGTGTAGCTCCGAAACATTTTATTTCTAAAGTAAATAAAATGTTCGTGTTATTTGCATTTATTTAAACAAATTTCAAAGCTTAGTATACTTACAGCAGTACCCATTGTCTGACATTTTTATGGAAAATCACTTTGCTGTGAATTATCATTCTCATTGATAGTGTTGAAATACAGATAAAAAGCTAAAGCTGTGATAATTAAATAGGCCAATGTCAACGCCTTTGAATTTTACATTTAGATATATAGGTTACGGGATTCGTTTCCACGGTAACGTTAATTTAGTTCAAGAAATCACTTTTCTACTGAAATGTGAACAATTGTAGAGCATAGTTTTAGTATATAAGTACCTAATTATCAATGGAAACGGAAAACGTGTATTTGAAAAATTGCAGTAATAAGTAACATTTCACCGAACTATATTCCCCAATAACATCAGTTTCCGTCATCCATATTCTTACATTCCGCATAACATTTCAATATAACTACATAAAGGCCGCAAAATATTGATCATTATTAAGAGCGAAAGGCTCATAAAAACTATTTCGGCAAATAATGGCTGTTTAAAAAATGTTCAAAGGAAAAATTTGTGCGGTAACTGACACGCAACGTCATAACATCGATGACGTCATTTTAAAAGAGCAATGTTTGGTAACGTTTCTGCGGTATTTTCTCCATTATTTCAGCTGACAGCATTATTAAACCACCAAGCAACAGATCAGAGACAGGTTAATGATTTATTTTCAGAAGAATAAATATACAAACACATTTAGTTTGTCGTAAACGTTGTCGTAAATCGTCATGTTAGCTTCCGGTTGGGCACGCGCACATACAAATGTTAAGGAACCCTACCTTTTTAAATTATCTCATGAATTGATGTATACAGATATTTGCTCTTCATTATGCCTCATATATTCAAGTTGTAATTAAAAGTTGTACGGCTATTTGATATATTGACTTCTAGGAAATGACTAGAAGAAAGTGTTTAAAGTTCAGTTTTGTTTGGGTTTAAGTCACTTCGACACTATCAAGGTCATATGGAAACATTCAAGCTTCTGACAGGGGTCAGAAGATTTCAAGGTTATCCTCTGGGCGTTATTTTAGAATCAGGTGGCCACCTGGATAGTCCTACCGATATTACGTAAACCAGCCGGATGAATTCCTCAACTTAACGAGTTTTACATCTCAAGTAAGGTTTCGAATCCACAGATGCGAGGGGGCAAGTGATTCGAAATCGTTAACTTTATCACTCTACCATAGATCCCGATTCATTTAAACTTTAATTTTTAAATATGATATCAACAATTATGTATAAAATAATTATTTTTTCTGTTTCTAACAGGAAATGTGATGACATACATTACATACCTGAATATGTGCAAAAACAGAACCCAACATCACAGTTTTCACGTTTACAGAGTCGACTAAATGCGACAATCTTGAAAATAGAATCACTTGCGAAACAACAACAACAACGTAAAGTCGAATTAAAGAAGAATAAGGATATTTGTCTTGACGAAATCCAAGCGTTCCGAATGGATATTAACAAGACAATAGACCGACTGGAGCAAACTACCATTAAAGATTTAGATGATCGATTCTGTGCGTTAGACCAGATGTTTGATAATGAAATGAAAGCCATTCAGAAAACGCTCGATCACTTGAGAAAACAAATAGTATCTACAGAGACGACAGATGTGAATACATCACAGCAGTTTGTCAGCTTGAAACTCTGTCAAACAGAAATTATAGAAGCTGAAAATCTTATAACTGGTGGATCACTGAGTATAGACAAGAACAGTTTACAATTTGAAAGAAACTCCAAAATCTTAGATTTCCTGCAGTCTCTGTATTCACTACATAAACCTCAGCATCATACGACCGAACAGCGAGTACTTCCACAGAAAAAGAAGGAATCATTATATCAAGTGAAAACGAAAGATTCCTTCAATGTTAAGTTGCCGAAAGACAAAGAGATATGTGACATTTTGACACTGTGCTTGCTTGACTGTGGTGATTTTCTTGTAGCCGACCGTGAAAACAAAATACTGAAGCAAATTGATAGTATAAATTACAAGATTAAACGCTCGGTTAAACTGCCAGAAGTATCAAATTCAGTCGGTACAGTAAATGCTGAAGAAGCCATTGTCTGTCTGAAAGGAAATAGTCTACAGTTTGTGTCAACTCGTGGTGAGCTTGTGCTAACCCGTAGGTTAAAGATGGACCATTGTTGTTTAGGTGTTTCTGTCATTGCTTGTTACATATTTGTTACTGATGGCCAGGACAGGAACATTTATAAATATGACATGAATGGAACACTTCTAAAGAAAATTTCTGGTAATAAAATATTTTCCTGGAATCGTCGTATTGTAGGAAGTGAGGACAAGAAAGCGATGTATGTGACTGATATGAATAAAGGACTGATCAAACTGGACTTGGAGGGTAATATCATCTGGAACATTTCGGGAAAAGGTTTGAAAAATGCGGCTGATTTATGTACAGATGAGCTTGGTAACGTGTTTGTTGCTGATAAGTACTCAAACACTGTCGTACAAGTAACATCTGATGGAGAGTGCCTTGGTAATGTAGTAACAGGAAAACAATGTGATAAGGAACCATATGGAGTGTGCTTTAACAGTAAGGAATCGAAATTGTTTGTGTCTGGACGAAATTGTAATGACATTCATGTGTATTCTCTTGAATAGATTTATTGTCTGGAGTCAAAAGTTGCTGGAAGCAAATTGTTAAATAATAAATTTTTTTTTTCGTCTTTACTGACTTTTCAAAAATGCAGTGCTTGGTCATACAATGTAATTTGTAATTTGCAGTTTTGCAAAAAAAAAACAACAACAAAAAACAAAACAAAAAAACACACAAAAAAAACAACAACAAAAAAAACAAAAAACAAAACAAAACACAATCTAAGATATATAGTCAATCCTTACAAAGAAATCAAGTTTCCCCTCGATATACTATCTCGGAACAAAATACGTGTAACGCTTGTCAAACAAGAAAACAATTGGACTAAATACCGTACTCAAGAGATTCACACTGTTGATAAAATAGAGAAAAGATGAAACTTCACAGGTCGCTCAACACAACAAAAACGAAAATGTTGCAGGCTCGGTTTGATTGAGCCTGTTCATGGATGGTAGTGGAAATGCATGCTACCACCCTTAAGGTAATTTGATCTTTAAGAAAAATATCCACCTCGTTAGCCTAGTGATAGAGCGCCAGTTTCGATGGCAGGAGTTCGCTTCCTGGCCATACCAAAGACGTGTAAAATGGTATTAGTGGCTTTCTCGTTATGAGGATAGTTCTAGGACTGGTCAGAACAATGTCAGTATAATATGACTGGTGGGATATCATGTCACGTATCTACGCCGCGATATTCCAGTGAGGCAGCACTGGGAATTGTGTTCGATGAAATGTACAAGTGAACACCGTCGTTTATATGACTAGACAATTGTTGAAAAAGACGCTTAACCCGAACACACGCACACGCACATACACACAGAAACACATGTGGAAAAGATCCAGGACCTTGAATTAACTTTTTGAAAAGATATTGTTGTTAAACCTTAGCGTTTGTTATCATTCGTCTTGATTTTCGTGAATATAAACAAATATATTGTTACGGTCGCTTTCTCATAGCTGACGCATTGGCTCAGTGGTTAGAGCATTGGACTTCCACCCGTGCGACCCGGGTTCGAATCTCCCCTGAGGCATATGAGATTTTTTTCATCATTAAATTTCTTTCCTCTTTAACTACTGTAACGGTTAAAAGACGTAACTCGTCCGGTATATTTGACTTTATCTGGTGCCTAAAATAGTACTTTTCATGCCAAGCGTCATCATAAATGATGACTCCATTGAGGAAGGGAAGTGTCACGGTCGCTTACTCATAGCTTGTAAGTTCAAAAAACAATCTCTGACAACTGCGCTTTGGCTCAGTGGTTACAGGATTGGACTTCCACCCGTGTGGCCCGGGCTCGAATCCCAACAGAGGGATATGAAAATTAAATTTTTATCCTCTTTAATTGTCACGGCTAAAAAATTCGTAACTCGTCCGGGATCTAGACTTTATCTCAAGCCGAAAATGGCACTTTCTATGCCAAAATGGCATTCACGTTATCATAAATGATGATTCCTTTGAGGAGGGGAAGTGTTACGGTCGCTTACGCCTCACGCTGACATCTGCGTCAGGGAGTCGTCTCTTTAACACAGTGGTTAGAGCACTGGCCTTCCACCCGTGCGACCCAGGTCGAATCCCGCCTCATGCACCTGGGATTTTTCATAAAATTCTATCCTGTTCAATTTCTGTTAAGAATATGTATATACAGCTTCTGGTGCTGGAATTGTTTCTAACATGTAATTATTTCGGGCCGAAGAATAATTTCATTGGATGCACTTTACCGGTACAGTCAATGATCAGTATGTGTTCTTACTGGGAATGCTGCCCCCAGCCCCGCAATGTTTTTTGTTTATATGATAGACCATTAATAAGTTTAAAATAAGGACTATTGTATATGGTGGACAAGATATATTTGGTTATTCTTATATATCTGGAGGTGACCAGAAAATTCTAATTTCTGTTTTGTCGCTTATGATCTACATTCTTTAAATATGTTACACGAATGATCTTTAAATATATTCTGGTTGAGACTGATTTCTTTTAAGAATGTGTTTACAGTTGATGTATGGTAGATAAATAACTGATATGTATAGCTTTATTGTTCTATATTTTAATATATATAATTCTTGTAGGAATATTCTTTTGATGAGATGTTAGCTTTATTTCACCCAGTGACGTCAAACGTGTGAAAAATGCTACAACAAAATGCAAATATTTAACTTTTGACTTTAAATCAACTTGGAATCAAACCAAGGACCTCGCACGCCTAAGACAGATATTCTACTATTTCGCTATAACAGCTGCATTACATGAACTTGAACAATTTTGTGACGATGACTGCCATTTATACATTCAAATGATTCTCAGACTTAAAAAGTCCATTGCGGGTTACACGAGTCTGTCCTATGCAGTTTTGTTGCTAATTGTAGTAAGGTATACAATAGCGAATTATTTTCATGATTACATACTCGGTTTCATTCTCCATTAAGTTACAATGGAAACGGAAAAGTTATTATTTAATCGCATCTTATAATATACATAACTGCAACTAGTAACAAAAGCCACTAAAAACGGTCATTACGGCCGCAGTTGAAGGATCCATTCTGGCGCAGTGTGCCTCACGCGCCATAATCATAAAGGTCCCGTGTAACCGGAACATCCACACGTTCCGACGTTGACGTCATGTAGCAACGTCATTATGGCGAGTGAACGGGTGCTGAATCGTTTTCTGATCGATTCTCAAATAATGATGAAAAAATTAATACAAACTAATCATACTTCAGTTTGTGAAATTTATGAAAAAGATTAAGATAAATGTGAAGAGAAGTACATATTAAAAAAGTCAATAAACGGCTGGTGTGTGCAGTTTAGCCATAATGGCACAAATACTTTCATATTGCCCGATGCCTTTAGCCTTAATGGAACACCTAGTTTTATAATGGTCCACGGGCAATTATGGAACTACGAGTGTCATTATGGCCTGAAGGCACAGCCAGGTCGTATATTAACCTCTTGATAAAATTCTCGGCAGTCACACATTTTATAATTTTATTCAACTCGTTTAATAAATTCAGTATGAAAAGATACTCATGTAATAAAATCTTCATTTAACAAATGAAAATGAAATATAATGTGAATAATATGTGAATAATATGTGAACTGAAGTTATTTTTTTTTTCAGAGTTATGCGAAATGAAGGAAAGAAGGTGATCGGCCAGTTTACCCCAAATCGCTAGAGCAATTCATGCATTTGCCAATCATATTCTGTCCTTTATTAAGCATGGACACTACCAAAAAATCTTACATATTTCCCTAGATGACGTCTGGTGAACTGAATGACCGGGATGCTGATTCTTATGTCAAATATTACAGACTAATTTACAAAAAACCTTGTTAACAAATGGAAAAGAAATATTATGTAAATATGAGAAATTTCAGAGTTCGTGGATTAGTTGATCACATTTCACCTTGTCGTTCATTTCGCACGAACTCAGAAAAAATGTGTTTGCGTAAAAGCACGTGGGTACGCACAATACAATGGCTCTACAGTTTTACAGTTTGATACATGCCTTAACCGAGATTTATACTGGGGGTTATAGAAATGTCGTTCTGTCTCCCTTTAATTGTCGGGCCGTCGTGTTGTGGTGTTTTCGCCCTGTACACTCGACAACATGACAATACAATACAATACAATGCAATGCAATACAACGCAATGATGCAATGCAATGCAATATTGTTACAATACATTACAATACAATACAATGCAATGTAATGCAATGCAATGCAATGCAATGCAACGAAAAGAAATGTAATACAATACAATACAGTACAATACAATACTTTGTATTGCATAAAACATTCAAAACGTTTAAAGCAAAAAACATATATGTAAGCACAGACATGAATTTGCAGTTCTAAGTACGTTCGCGAAGTATATAAACTTACACAAATTTTTAACAATGTTTTCAGATTTGGCTGACATACGATTTGTGAATTTTTGAATATTTGGCCATGTAAAATAGTAACAAACAACAGAAAATGTATTTGTCGTATTTTCCTATCTTCGCCCCCCCCCCCCCCCTCCCCCTCAACACAACTCAACATGTCAACACCTAAATACCAAAGAAAAGAAGGATGAATATCCAACAGGAAAAGCCACGTTCTAAAAGCCAAGCCCTCTTTATTTCTTTTATAAAATGAACTAATTTCCGAGAGTAGGAACATTTTAATGTGATTATACAACATTAGCTGAAAGAACTGTAAAGGCACAAAATAAAATTCTAAAGAGATTGATATCAAGATTATTTAAATAGCTGAAATTAGATGAACAATTGAAGTAATAGTATGTTGCCTAAATTACCATGATATGTATTTATCCAACATGACATGACATGTTATTTATCAAAACTGCAACAAAATGAAGAAAAAGTGATCCTCATGACGCAATCAAAACTGATACATTTTTTGAACCCGCCATAATTGTAACACAACTGTGTAATTGAGTGTTATATTTTGTGTGATTTTTGGATGATTGCCAGAAGTTCCATCGTGATTTATACACCATATAAACGCAAAAGATCCCATTCAGTCCTTATACATTGTATTTACATTTTCGGAGCTGAAACCCATTCAGTCCTGGCTTTTAACGTCATTCGTTTTAGCCAGTGTCAATGTTTATCAGTATTTCCTTCTAGTTTTGTTCCTGGTGACTATCCTTTTAATATTCTAGTATTTGTTACGTGGCAAATGAATATGAAACCAGCTGAACATGGTTGTTATTTCTAAACCTGCATGTTTTTCTATAACGTTGACGTAAGCAAGTGATTGTCTCTGTGGTAAGAAACATTCAAGTAATGCAACTGGTGCAAGATGGAAGATAAATTACCAATTGTTTAATACGCATAGTATCCAATTGCCGAACCGCGCGTTTTGGGTGAGAAATATCCAATCGAAATGGGTTAGTATATCTTCCCTTTTGGTACCAAGGTTTTCATAGAATACCCAGGAGTAGTGTATAACATGTACAATGACATTTTGTTTCCGGTCTGGTGCCAGTGTATACTACCCTCACAATAGTTCCGTTTATTCCTATCATACTACTCCATGTATTCCGTGTACATAATTATGCCATTATGGTTCGATGATCTAGACAAGTGCTATAGCCCATTTCACAGGAACTTCGGAATTTATCGGAAATTTTCGTAAAATCAAATTACGTGGAGTCTTATCAGCTGATCGGCTCAACCAATGAAATACTGGTTCTTAATTGTACATGGCGGTTTTGTAATGGCGAGTGCTACAGCAGCAGACGAGCACCCTTTTATTGAATTAAAAGACGCTTATTCTATCGTAAAACTGCCACAGACTTTCAGAAAATTCAATATTTCTACTATTATTATTTATTTCCTCTATACGCATTCCGATTTTCGCTCAGTCAGGGAAGTTTCTTTTGAGCACTACACGAACGGTCATGTCCGAGTAAGTATACATGTATATTGGTATCGTAGCGTATGTAGGTCAAGTTCCAAGACAAAATAAAAGTTAGTTGTGAAGTTTTTCCTGCAGGACTTTTGTCCTTTTTTCACATTACCACTCTTTGGTTAAACGTACTGAGTGATAGTATAAATAATGAAGTAGTTCCAGTTGACGTTTTTACAATAAAATCCATACTTTAAAAAGTAAATACGCGCCGTTGTTTATGATTAATGTTACTATTTAAAGCGTATTTTGTACATGTATCCTCCAGCATTTGATTGGTCAGACGATTAGATGTTCGGATCATGATCGCCGTTTTCCGTGGATTCTCGTTAAAAACCGTAGAGAAATGGGCTATTCATCACTGCACTTGTCAGACACATATCCTTTAATAAGCACATACAGTTATATCTGTATAAAATATCTTTGATAACATTTGCTGCAACGTGCATTTAGTTCTCCAAAATTCCAAGAACCTTCAAATGTTTGACCAAAACTCATTTGCCGCGAGCGGATAGCATGATAAATAACATCACTCACATCATAGGTTATATTGTCAACACTTAAGTCAGTACCAAGTAAGCACTTTGAAATAACTGAGCTCTTTTGAAACGATTGTTACACGAATAATTAAGTCAAGGTAGCCTGAAGAAAGGTATGCATTTCAGACACAAAGGTCTCACCGGCTGTGTGGTTTAACAAAGGACATTCTACATAGTTCTTCGGATAGTATTAGACATGATTTCTTAAAGGACCATTTACATCATGCAAAGAGGCACGCTCCAAGGTCATATTTCTTACACTTTTACACTCGCAAACCAGAAGACTTCCTCGTATGTTTTACGTTGTGAACATATATATTTTTATCATTTACACATCCATACATACACCAATATGGGGTTGCGGTTTGAGGGTGTCTGCGTTCTTAGAACCTGAATTTTCCTAATGGATATTCATTCTTGTTTTTCCCGTAGATCCCATTCAAAATGTTGACAAATGAGATCGATACTGAAAGAGCTTGATATAGAAACCTTACATGCATTTTTCTCGATACCTGAAATACATAAGCTTATAAATTTTATTCTTTGTTCAAAAGCTTCGTATGTATTATTAATGTACAACATTTGATAAGAAACGCTGTTTAGTTGAGTTTATATGAAAACAACATAGACAAAAGCTATCTGCCATACATTTTGTATTAGCATATGGCAAATTTTAAACGAGTCTCTTTTTATACTTTGTTTATACAATGAAGTTGAGCTCGCGATTTTGTTTTAATTTGAAAAAAAAAAGAAAAAAAAAAAGAAAAACTAAATCCAGGATAGCCATAGAACTTTTTCTTGACGCTACAGTATATACTTGCTCACAAATCTTCTACTGCAATATACTAAATAGTACCGAAGGTTAGTAACTTTAGCGCCTGTCGTCTCAAAGGAGATAGGAAGATCGAACCACGTTACACAAAAGTTGCGCGTTCGGGGAAATTCCTACAGATATAATAATCACGAATAATCATTCAGTTCTTAACGGTATAGAGGATAACCATCAAAGTTTCAAATTCAAAGAAAATAAATCTAGTAATGTTTTACTATATATGAGAAGGAAATGTATATTCTATTCAAAACATTAAGATTCTAACAAACTTTCAACCTTGCAGTTGTTTACTTATGCGCTGATTTAGTCAGTTGAGGATAGCTTTGGCGATTTTTCAATTATTAGCGATAACCGACATCCGAGGAAACTTTACTATTAATTAGAAGAATAAGTATTAAACACTTTTTAAAACAGTCCGCTTAATAAAATCTAACTCACTGTAGGTTTGCCAGAAAGTAAATCAACGACATTAAATTTTCCACAATTATGTAAGTTATCTACTTCCCCTCTAAACCTCAAGATCCACTCTACCTTAAAAGGTTGTATAGTACAAAACTCTAATTTTATCTGATGTCACGTGAAACCATTCAGCAGATAGTCGCTATCGCGATAAACAAACAAGGAAGAGATATATATGGGACAACAAAATGGCGACTGGAGTGCGTTTAACACGCTCACGGATTAACGCTTCCGATGAACTTATTGACTACGCTTGTTCTCCGTGTACGAAGAAAAATAAGGCAAGCGAAGCTGTGAAGTATTGTGTGGAATGTCAGGAGTATCTGTGTACATCATGTGTGGAGAATCACAGCAGTTTCTCTGCTCTGTCGGGACATTCATTACTTGGCATTTTGGAACTTCAGGTGGGACAGGTGCCAGGAATCTACCGTCGGTGCCGACAGATAGATGTAAGCTCCATGCAGCAAAGCTGGTAGATATGTACTGCGCAAACCACGACACTGTCGGCTGTTCTGTTTGTTTCAACATCAGTCACAAGTATATATATGTTAATATTAGACATTTGCGAATTAAACCGATACCGAATCCGAGGTCGTAATCCACTGTTATAGGGGGCATTTCAAAACATTTTTGTCAATAAGGCCAAGCCATTGATGTAATGTGTTTTCAGGACATATGCTATGTGAGGTGGAGGTTGTTATTCTTAGCGAGGCTATTTTATCTGTGATGCTTTCATTTTCAGGTTTTCATTCTTCTCCTAGAACGGGTAAATCAAGGAACGCCAGTTAGGTAAAACGACTACCGAACATAACCGAAATTATGTTACAGGAAGGCATGAAACTCAATAAAGCAATAAAAGCATTTTCTAAATTTATTGGTTAATGTTTACAAACCATAAGGAAAATATTTTTTCCTAAGAAGAAAAAGAGTCAATCTGAATCGCTAGAAGATATGCCATATTCTCGCATCAGTTTTGGTATTTTTTTTTTTTCATGAACTTATTGTACATTTCATGATTTTCCCTTACTAGCTCAGCAAGACGACGTCGTCGCCTTGGGGGTTCTTGCTCATCGCCTTCAGAATCATTGTCAGAGAGAGCTGCAGCAGCCGCATCCCCGACGCTCTGCTCTCCCAGCCGGAGCAGCCTGGTCGCCATCTACTTGACGGTCACGATCTCCGTGATCTGCGTTGTTTTCTTGGTCAGCTGCTGGGGCTTGTTGTCGTCCATTTTTGTTGCATAGGCTCGCCGGCCCGAGGTGCATTACGCACCAGACGTCTTTCGTTTTCACGAATACTCTCAACTCGCCTCTGCAAAACAGATGTGCAGATATTTTTTTAAAAAAGATTAGAATAAAATCATATAAATATTCTTCAGAGATATGTAAGTTAAAGCGCTTTCAATTTTTAAAGAAAGTAATCTTGAAATATTGTATACACTGTGTAAGTTTGAAAATAAAGACTGATTTGTAAATGTAACATTTTATTTGAGAACTCATATCTTAATTTACCGATGTTTGACTGTCATAAATGATAACAAATTTGAAATATCAATAATTACCAAATTACATGCTTGTATTAAGTTAAATCATCCCTACAAGTACTCAATAGACATGTATCGTTCCGTATTTAAATAAAATGTTTTTTCAAATATTGTACCTTAGATCTTGATCTTCAATATTTCTTGTTGACATCAGTTTTGCAAGTTTTACCGACAACCGATCTTTTAGCTGTTTGATAGTTGCAGAGTTGTAAAATTCTCTAACTGGCTGTGGAAGCCGGTCAATGTTTTGTTTGATGTCATCAATGACGTCATTCCATCTTGTTGGATGCGTACGATACGCCCGAAGCATGAGAAGAGTTTCTTCCTTTGAGATTCTAATCGACTTTCTTCATCGTTGGAGCAGCGTAGCTGAATTAAGAATTGAGATTTTTTATTATAACCTGTCTGAATATGTTTTCAATGTGTACAATGAAACAAAAAATGCTGAAGTTATTTCGTCTGGCCTAACATATCGTTTGGAATTATATAAACATTACCACGTGCATTATATAAAGTTTAACTTGATATCAATTTTTATATGTTTTACATATAAATATTCGAATTGAAACGGAATTAAAACGGTAAGATAGATTTATAGATGTAGAATAATTTAAATGAATTAAAGATAGAAGTAGATAGGCAAAAAAAACTTACCATTAATTTATTCATTATGTTTATTAAAGATAAATCCAAATTGAGATGTGTAAAATGAATGCACACGTAAAACTCGTGTTTCTGATGGTTTGTAATTTTGTAAACGGAAAACAACGAGGCCAGTTTTATATAATATGTGTTTATTTCGTCAAGTCTCCTTATATATGTATTCTTTAGTAAATGTAAACTGAAATCAAATTGTATATAAATAGAGGATATTACATGAGTGTCTTTTCAGATTGAAATTATTAAACGAGTTGAATAAAATGATAAAATGCCAGGCTCTGTCGAGCATTTTATCAATTTTATCCAACGAGTTTAATAAATTATATGTGGGACTTCACAAATGTAATATTCTTTTGATCACATGTTAGTTTTTCCTTTTGAAATATGAAAAAATCTACATTCGTTTACTATTTAAACAAGAAAAATTTCACTGACCCCCCGTACACCAAAAGCGACGTCAACGTCAAACTTTTTTAACACTAGGGGTGAAATTTTTTTTTTAAAGGGCTTCATTACACCCCCCCACACATCAAACATGTAAATAAAAATTAGTACAAACTTCAAAATTTTTAAAAATTTTAAAATTTTTTATAAATTTCGGGTTTTTTGGGACCCTCGAGCGACGAGAAACTTTTAATAGCTATGCTTCCTTTCAATAATAGAAAAAGGGGACGGGCCCCCAATGGGGAACCCGATAAAGATTTCCCAACCACCCCTTTTAACATTAAAAAAAACTGTCAACGGGGTTGAAAAAAAACGGGAAAATTTTGTTAAAACACAATGACAGATTTAAAGGGTTGAACACAACAGCCCCAAAAACCTTGCTAAAGGTGGGGCAAAAAAATCATACAAATTTAAAAAAAATTACTAGAATTCCCAAACTCATTTTAAACCAAGACTTAACAACACACCTTAAAAAACTTTTTTGCCCCACGGCGGTTTTAAGACTCTTTCTAGGAGAAAAAATTTTAAAGCCTCTTTTGTCCCGGGCTTGGTTTTCAATTTTTTTTAATTGTAAATTCTAAAATTACTCGTAAAACAAACCCAAATTTTTTGTTTTTATATAACAACCCAAAAAAGGACTTGCATTACACTTTTTTTATTGAAAAAAAACTGTTCACATTTTAAATTTTTTATCTGTAAACACATTAAAATGATCACAGATCACAAAAATTTTTTTAAATCCATCATGAAATAAACTAACTGGAAAAAACAACTTTTAATAACAAAACTGGTTTCTTTTTCAGGCTTTAAATAATTTTTCAAAATAAAAAAAATGTGACTTGCTAATTGGGTATTCTAAAATTTTACAATTTCTCTTAAAACCCCAAAGAACAAATAAACAAGGGGGGCCCATGAGGGGCCCTTACCCGCTCACCTGGCTTATTTGCCCCTAAAAAAAATTCATCAAATCAAAAATTCTGACCAAGTTACATTAAGATATGATCATAAATGTAGCCTCTAAAGAGTTAACTAGCTTTTCCTTTGTTTTGATTTTGGTAAACCAAGTTTTTGACCCCACTTTACCCAGATTCAAACTTAACTAAAGGGATAAACAAGTTTAAAACATTCTAAATTAATTTAGGGAAAAAGAAATCTTTAAAATTTCCTCTGGGTTTTAACAAGCTTTTTTCCTTTGATTTGACCAAGCACCTAGTCTTTAATCCCCCCTAAACCAAAAATTAAAAATTTGGCCAAATAATAAACAAGTTTAAAAAATTCAAACAAAGTATCTTTAAATTTTTTCCCAAAATTTTTCCACTACAGTAAAAAAAAGTTTAAACCTTTGTTTTTACCTGGTTCCCTTATTTTTTGCCCCCAAACACCCAATTTAAACCCTTGTCCAATTTTTTAAATTAGGGTAACATTTGACCAAGTTTAAATTAAGTTTTGGGCCAAAATTGTGACCTCAGGGGTTTTTAAACAAGTTTTTTCCCTTTGATTTGACCTGGTGACCTAGTTTTTTCCCCCCACTTGCCCAAAATTTGAATCTGAAAAAATTATCATTAATTTTAACATTTTGACCAATTTTCATTAAGAAAAGGCCCATAAATTTGGCTTCTATATTTAAACTACTTTTCCTTTGTTTTTGACCTATTGACCTGGGTTTTGACCCTACAAAACCCAGATTCAGAAGGGACTTTAAAATCATAAAATTTAAACATTCGACCAATTTTTCATGAAGAAAAAGTCTTAAATGGACCCACAATGTTAACAAGTTTTTCCCTTTTTTGATTTGACTTGGGACCTTTTTTTTAAATTCAAGATGACCCAACTTAAAAAGTGTCCAAGTTTTTAAATTGGGGGTTTTAACATTCGACCAATTTCATAAAGTTAAAGAAAAAAATGTGACCTCAGGGGTTTTAAACCAGCCCAAAATTGTTGAAGGGACGGACACGGGGGGCGATCACAAAACTCACCTTGACATTTTGTCTCAGGTGAGCTAAATGCAGAGTTGTCCCCGGGAGACGAATTTTTCCCCCACAAAGGGCCCCAAAATCAAAGAACTAAGCCAATAACAAAGCAGCTTTTTTCCTTGGGCCCTTTTAACCAAATAAACCTTTAAAATTTTAAATTCTCCAAATTTTCATGATCCCCCCCCCAAAATTTTCTCAAGTTTTTTTGAAAGGGAAAAAGGTTTTAAAAATTTTTCCGGGGTCACCCAAACCTTTGGAGCTCTAAACCCAAAACGGGGTTAATCGCTGGTCAAACAACCTTGAACAAAATTTTGTGTTTTCTCCCCAAGAAACCGAAGTTATTGCCCAAAAAACCCTTAAAAAAAGAACCGAATTTTTTTTTGTTAAATTTAACATCCCCCCCAAAACACGGGATGGGTTCAAAGGGTAAACTTTCCACTTTTAAAATTGGGGGAAAGGAAGACCCCAGGCCCCTCGGGCATCATTTTAAAAAACCGGGCAGTGTACCTTCCCTTTTCCCCTCTACCCAACATCATTAGGGGAACACCGGGCTGGTCATAATCAACCCCCCAAAAAATTTTTCCCATGATCCAAAGGCCCCAAGCATTCTCAAGTTTAACTTGAAAAACATTTCATTTTTTTTGGGCCTTTAATTTGCCCTTGACCTACTGCCCCAAAAAGAAAAAAATTTTGACCTGTTTTTTCCATTTTGGACACCTGTTCCCCAAATTTTATCATCCTAGGCTAAAGGGCCCAAATTAAAAAATCGGAAACGGTTCAACTTTCAAAATCACTGGCCCGGCCCTTTTTGATCATTGACCCTAAAATTAAAACCCAACCTTTATTTTATAAAATTTTACTTTGGGTTTTAACAAAAGCAATGATCCCGGGCCAAACCCCTTTTTGCAAGTTATTTTGACCTTTCCCCTCGACCCCAAATCAAAACTTAAAAAAACCTGAAACAATGCCCAAAAAATATTTAAATGGGGTTCAAGCTTTCATGAGTTATAAACGGGAAAGCCTTTAAAACCCACTGATTTAAAAAACAGAAAAGTTTTACTACTTTGGGGGAATAACAAACCCTTTCTCTTTAAAAAACCATGAAAAATATGAGAACTAGATCCCCCCGGAAAAATTTTACAACCCCAGCTGTAAAAAAGGACCGGGAGTTGTGCAAGACACCCCCTGTCTCTTTGAGGCAAACATTTATCCCCAAATAAAAAAATTTGGGAAATTTTTTAAACAAAAAAGTTAAAATTTACAGTAACAAAAAAGGGAAAAGGGTAAAAAAAAAAAAAAAAATTCAAAGCCACACAAAAATCCCCCACCATCAAATGGGTCAAAAAAAAACCGGGAAAATTGGATGAAACATTAAATGGGAAAACCTACAGAAAATTTGGTTTTAAAAATTTTTCCCCCCACAAGAAATAAAAAATTCCCAAATGAAAGCTATTTAAAAAAAACAAAAAAGGGGAAAAAAAAACCCAAAGGATTTTAAAGCAAAACCCTTTTCTGCCCCATGATAAATCCCAATTGCCCAATTTACATAAAAAACCCCTCTATGAAACAAAAAAAAGCTCCAAAAAAAAGTCATTTTTTAAAAATTGATTTTTGACCCTAAGTGTGCCCAGACCTTAGACCGGGTTTCGGGCCGCAGACCCTTGCGTCTAAAGGGTGGTGAAAAAATTGTCCCAATTTCCCTAAAAAGCCCCCCAACCCTTAAAAGAAAGGGCTAAAAGGTCAATTTTGGGTAACCTTTGGGGGGGGGGGGGATTCTAAATTGGGGGGGGGGGGGGGTTAAATTGGGGAACCTTAGACCTAGGGACCTGGTTCTTACGCATGACACCCCCATCCCCAGAGGGGTGAAAAAATTGTGCCAATTACATCAAAATCCCTCCATGGGATGAAGAAGAAATTTCCCTACGAATTTAATTTTTTAAAATTTTTACCTTTGACCTGAAAAGGGATCTTGACCTTTGAACAGGGAAAACCCGGGGGTTGTGCACGACACTCCGGCCACTGAGGGTTTAAAAATTCCCTAAAACCCTAAATAAACAAGATTGCTCCATGCATTTCCAAAAATTTTTGGCCTACAAACAAATCCGGACGGATCCACCCCCACATACACCGAATAGTCAATTTTACAACAATTTTTTCGCTTCCGCAAGTGGGCTCGACAATAAAAAACCAGTGTGAAAAATAAAAATTTTCCCTTTAAAAAAACAAGCTTAGTCAAACACGGGGTTCTCAAAATATATTTTTGTTTTTTAAATAAATCCGAAAAACCTATCCTTAAAATTTTTTTTTTTTAAAGTTCCCTTTCTTCTGTCTTTTATATTTTCTGGTGTTTTTTTTTCTTGGGTTTTTTAAGTATACTGGATTTGGTTTTCCCCTTTCCCTTTTGTAGCTGCCTTCTCCCCAAAATGAACCTTTAAAAAAAGAAAACAAAAAATTGTTTAAAATTATAAAAAGAGACCCCCAACCCCAACTTTCATAAAGATTTCCCAAAGAAAAAAAAGGGACCCAAAAAGTTGGGCACAAGCAAAAAATTTACCGACCAGGGTTTACGACGGACCCCCCGCCCATCACAAAAGCTCACCTTGTCACTTTGGTTTTACAGGTGAGCTAAAAAACCAAAACTGAGAACCCCTTCCCCCGGTAACTCGAAAAAAGTAAATAAATTTAAAAAACCCTTTGGGTGATTGTAATTTTTTGGGAAAAAGAAAACCCTTTTTTTTTTGGGTGTTGGGGAAAAAAAAACCCAAAATTTTTGGATTGGGAAGTGGCCGAATATAGGCCTCTTTTCATATAAGGATGAAAAGCCCTGCCGGGGTAACAATTTTGACAAAAAAAACCTTTTCAAAGATTTTCTTTTCGGGGAGGGTTCTATATGGAATTAAATTCTTTTGGGGAATTTTTTAAAAAGGACCACCCCCTTTTTTTATTCTGTGGGAAAATTTGGGTAAAACTTCCCCGTTTTTTTGAGGAAGAAATTTTTCAAATTGGGTTTGGGACTGACGACAACAACCAAGTTTCACCCCTGTTACAGGGGATTTCCCCGCTAATAAATTTTTTTAAATTTGCATACAGGGAAAAAATTTTATTGTTTTTGGGCCAAAATGCTTTTTTCATCAAAAAAATGAAAAGGAGTCTTAAATAAGGCTAAAAAAAATTTTTTTTTTCCCCGGGAAAATGCTAAAAAAATTAGGGTTTGGTTTGGGCGGAAAAACCTTTTTTTTTTGGGTTTTTTTAAAATTAAATTTTTGGGAGACTTTTGGAAAATTTAATTTTGGGGTCAAAAAATGAAAACAAATAGGGGGGAATGCCTTAGAGCCCATTAAATTGATTTAATAACCTCACTGCCCCCCTTTTCAAAAAGCTGAAAAAAATGTTTTCAAAGACAAAGGCGGGCGGAAACCCTCCCCTTAGGTTTGGCCAAAAAATTTTTTTGGGAGGCCCGGAAATAGGAAAAAAACAATTTTTTTTTTACGGGCCAATGTTCCTTGGGAAAATTTTAATTTTAAGCACAGAAACCAAACGCAAAAATCTGTTTCACACAAAAACTAATTTTTTAAAAAAGTATAACATGCCTTTTGAATGATTGGGGAAAAATGCTTCCCAAGGTTTCACAGCTGCAAATAAATAATAAAGAAACCCTAAAAATAGAAATACCTTATGAAACCCAAGCAAGTGGTTTCAGCCGTCAAAAAGCAAATTTGGAGGGAGTACAAAAAAACCTTTATAAAAAAGACCAAGATTTCCAGAAAATTTAAAGGTTGGAAAAAAAAAATAAGAAAACATGGACAACCCGCGTTTTGAAATTTTTTAAAGGGCTAAAGGGTAACATCCTTTTTTTCATTTTAAACAATTTTTTGGGCCAAAAAGATGACCCCATTTTTATCATTGGCATTTCGGGAGAAAAATTTTTTAAAAAAACTTTTTTTAATGAAAATAAAACAGTAAACAAATTTTGGGCAAAATGTATAATGAAACGAAGTAAAAAGCTGTTAAAAATTTTCAGTTTTGAAAAAGAAAAGTCACTGAAAAGGGAGGTTTGTTTAACGCAAAATGGGCCACCAAAAACAAACATTCATCCCGCCCAAAGGGTCCACAAAGGCCCCGAGTGTGATCGGAGTTCGAAGGAAAGGGTTTTCCCCCGGAAAGGGGCTGGGGGCGAAGGGCCTTTAAAGCCGGAAACGGGCCCCACATAAAAATTTAGACTTTTAACACACCAAAAAAACTGGGGTTTTTAAAAAGTCCCCCCTCCAAGTTTTTCTTTTTTTTGAAAAATTTTTCATGCGGTAGAATAACATTTTGCCCGGGAATGAAAAACGTATTATACGGGAAAAAAAACACTGTTTCAACTTCCCCCCTTCAAGTTTTTATTTCAATAATTTTCTACGAAAAAAACCAAATGATTGCTTTTTTTTCTTTAACATGCGGGTGACCTTGAATAGTAGGCTTTTTGAGCGTGATCTAAGGCCGAAATGCGTGTGGGACACCCCAAAAGCGGTGTCTGACATTTTTGAACATTAACTTTAAAAATCAGGAAAACCCGGGACCTTTTTTACTTTGTGGTCAAAAGACCTTTACTTTTCCCGGAAACAAAAAGGCCAAAAAAGACGTAAAAACAGCAGAAAATCTGTTCTGCCTTCCCGTTTTTTTAAGAACACAAAGGGGCCGACAAAAAGCTACAATTGTTCCCTTGGAATCTGACTTTTAAAGATTCAAAAAACTATAAATTTTTAAAAGAAATTTGAGTATGTGTGGGAGTGTACAAAAATTTAATTTTCAAAATAACCCTCCCGGCAACCAAAAAAAATTTTCCAAAGCCTGACACCCAAATTTTTAAAATTTCCCCAACTTAAAGCGAAAATTTTTTAAACCCAAAACAACGGTCAAACTCCCTACCCTAAAATAAAAACCCTCAAATTGTTTGGGAAAATGCTCGACTGGGGATTCCTAGAACAGGAAAAAGAATGCCAAAAACCAAAAAGAAAAGTAGCGGGTTCCGTTTGCATTTGCAAGCTCAAATTTAACTTTTTTTTCCAACTTTCTGCAAATTTTAGCATGTACTTTTTTTTTTTGCTTAAAAAACCTTAAATCAAATTGCAAATTTTTGAATTTTAATTAAGAATTTAGAATATCCAAAAAAATTTATCTAGAACAACAATATTTTTTGCCCCGGGTTTTTTTTGGGTCCCCAAATTTTTTTTCGTTATAACCAAAAAGAACCCTTTAAAGTAATTCAACCCCAACATTGAAGGCGTAAAAAACTACTGGCTAAACAAAGGGAGGGGAAAAATTTTTTGTACCTAATATATAAAAACGAAATTTAACGAAAACAAGAAAAATAAGTAAATAGCCTGCCCTTCTAGATTTTAAATTTTAAACCGAACCCGTTCCCCATAATGCATAACTGGCCGGGGCACAGCTTACGCAGAAAACATAAAGGGGTAAAAAAAAAATTTTTTTTTCCGTTATCCCGACCAACCCCAAAAATTTTTGGGCCCGACCCAAAAATTTGTTTTTATGGCCCTGGAGAATAATTTTTTCAACTTTTTGACAAAAAGTTGCCAAACTGCACTTTTTATGCTTTAAACATGGTCAGTGATGTTAAAAATCAACTTCCTGATGCTCTAAAGGCATAACCCCCTTATTTGTATTAATTTTTTGACACAAAAATAATTTCCAAAAAGTCTCCCTTAATAAAAAAAAATTCCAAAAAAAAATTTTTTCCGACCTACCTACCCTAATTTTTTTGAGCATGTTACCGGAAACAAATATTTTTTTTTAGGCCTAAGCTCAACTAAATTACTGTGTATACATGCTGTGAGCCTTAAGAAATAATAATCTAAAAGGCCCATTTCAAATTGATGAATAAATAAAAATGTAAAAAATAAGGAATTTCTATGCTTTTTAGGGGTGGGTGTTTGTTTACATTATTATTATACAATGGAAAAGTTAGTAATTTACTCACGTTCTAAAAATGTCAACAGGTCCAACCATGCACATGCTGAAAAGGGGAGTGCCGTCCATATTCTAATAAAATTTAAAATAATTCCATTAATCATCATGCCTGCAAGTAAAAATCACGGATTTCTTAATTTTAAAAATTCATATAGGTTGTAAACAAAGAAGTTCAAAGAAACTAAAGTACCGGAAAGGAATTAAATTCGATCTGAAAAGCAAACACAAAGGTGAATCTATTCTCTCATCCCCGAGCTGAAGAACTCTTTGGAGAATGTTTTGTTTCCTCAAATTTTCAAAATGTCGGCGCCCTGTACTGTAACGTGTATCCACTCTCACTCTAAATATAAAAATGTTCAAAATGTCGCCGTTTAAAAATGCTACTCAGTATTGAATAAAGCATGTTTGTATCACAAATTTTATCAGTGTAGTCACGTTACCGGCTGATTAGCTTCTGACGCAACAAAATTAATAGCTTACTTTGAATATTCTTTCGAGCGCAACATTTTTATTGTGGGGGATATTGCGTTTCGCCTACTGATCTGACGGACGCTTATTAACATTAACGAAGACCGTGATATCCCGAATTTCATCGGGGTCGTTTGCACGCCCATGGTCAAAACCGGAACTCCATATTTTTTTATTTGGATAGTATGTGTTTTTTGGATACCCTCGTATGTTACCGTAGTGGGATTCGATCCCGAATTTCGTCGCTTCGCGACGAAAATCGGTAAGATCGATTCCCTATTACAACCGCCACCTGATAACAGTGAAGACATAAAACAGATTATCTGTATACTTACAGCCATGTGCAGACTGCCTCCTCCCCCCGATATAGATGTAAAATATCGACTATTTGGTGAGGACGTTTATACATATGAAGGGCGAGATATTTTCCCCATGATCGCATCAAATCGTTATATGTTTTATTCAACTTACCGGGGAAACACCAGAGAAATTAATTGAACTTGAAACTCCCCATTTCATTGAATGTTGACAGGGAACATAGATATCGAGCCGTAACAGAATTATGCTGTTCATGCTTTGGTTACGGTCTTACCCAACTTACAACCCTGTTAGCCGTCCCTGTGCGACTTAAGTGTCTCTACCACAAAAATGAAATAAAGGCTCTTGTTCAATTTTTTTATGACAAACTACATTCGCTGGCCATCAGTTGTTGAGTGGAGATCTATGCGCGGAACATGGAATAAACTACCAGACGCTGTCGGTGCAATAGATGGTACTTCCCACGAAATCATAGGCCCGAATCCGAGCCACCCGGAGCAGTATTATTCCGGGTATCGAAGCTACCCCGCCATTCACACGCAAGTTATCATCGACGTTTTCGGAAACATTCGGTAAAGTGGAAAGCGGCTTTTGGGACATCAGAATGATGCACAACCCGTTTACTTGAATGGCTCAAAATGGCACCGATATTTCTTTTCCAGGAAACTGTATTTTTCTGGCTGATAAAATTATCCGAACGGTGACCCACTTATGACCCCTTACACCGCAATGTGTTAAATTAAACAGATCAATAAATTTGTATAGGATACGAGTAAGAGCATGCGATTGGAGAACTTAGAAATTATAAAGTCATAGGGGCGTTGTGGCGACACCCCAAGAAATTGTTATCAAGTATAGTTAAATATGTGCCGCACATGTTTGTCGTCGTAAACAGCTTGAATTAAATTTGTAAACACATTCATACTTTTTAGTTATTTATAGCAATGAATGGTTTGAGACAGTCCCTAGAAAATACCCGAAGTAGGATTCGTATTCGGTATCGGATTAATTCGCAAATGTCTATTTATATTAAGGGATATAATTATATTCAGAACAGTTGACTTTCCCATACGTGAGATCCGCTAGGAAAACAAGTCGCATTATAAATTATTATATAGTAGGGGAATTTATACGGACTAAATCACCACCACAATATACCAGCCCAATTAGGGCAAAGCGCCTTAGCATACAAACGAACACGCACATGCACAGCAAGTCCACTAACCCAATTTAAGATTAGTTCGATACTGTTTTATATACGAGCCCGAATTGTACTACACTTTTCGTACTGGTTCAACATTTCCCATATATATACTCAAATCCTGTTTTCATTCTCATAAATCGCAGTGACTTTTTTAGTCTTTATAACGATTGGGACCAGAGAAGCTAAAATTTTTCTCTCTCTGAAAGTTAACGGGATCTTGAGGATACATTGAATATATATATAGAAATTTGCATTAAGGATATAATTATATTCAGAACAGTTGACTTTCCCATTCGTGAGATCCGCTAGGATACAAGTTCGCATTATAAATTATTATATAGTAGAGTATAGCTTCTATAATGACTCGTGGTCACGACTTAGATTAGCCCCGGCATTTTAAGTTGTTAATTCTCGTGTTTTCGCTCGGCGGGGTCACCGGAATGGAATGGAATGGAAGATAGATAGACGGACGGACGGACGGACAAATAGATAGATATATAGATACAATCCAATCCGTCCGTCCGTCCGTCCATCCATCTATCTATCTTCCATTCCTGTCTAACCCTTTGCAGGGACGTAGACACTTTTGTGTGCGTCCATTTCGCACTCAGTCCATACCCTTTCTATACAGCGGCAAAGATAAAACGGTCGTTTTGATTGGCTAATCTAAGTCGTGGCCAGTAGTTATTATATTGTGGCCACAATTTACTAAGTAGTGGCCACAATACAATAACTCGTGGCCACAATTTGCTAACTTGCCGCCATGTACAAAGTTGTGTCCACAATTTACTAAGTTGTGGTCACAATATAATAATTCGTGACAACAATTTACTAAGTTGTGGCCACGATTTACTAAGTTGTAGCCACAATATAAAAACTCGTGACAACAATTTACTAAGTTGTGGCCACGATTTACTAAGTTGTGGCCACAAGTTACTAAGCTGTGGCTACAATTTACAAAGTTGTGGCCACAATATAAATAAAGTGTTGCGGATGTCACCTCTATGCCACCGTATATAACAGTCAATAGGTAAGATTAAGTTTTCAAGCTCGTTTATTTTTTATCTAATCACAATTATCATTGTTTATTATCTGTAAAATGAAATTCGATATCAGTTTACTAGGCTACATTATGTTTGAAAGCTATCCGAT
Organism: Mercenaria mercenaria; assembly: GCF_021730395.1. Lineage (NCBI taxonomy): Eukaryota > Metazoa > Mollusca > Bivalvia > Venerida > Veneridae > Mercenaria > Mercenaria mercenaria. The sequence goes on from NC_069364.1 coordinate 2,209,840, forward strand.
AATCAATGCAGAGATCACAGGTTAAGGAACCTGTAGTATACCTTGTTACCGGCAGCCTGGAAAACCTGGGATGGGCTCAAGGTCATGGGATCGTGGACCCAAGGTCAAAGAAATAAACAGTGATAAACATGAATTAAAAGTTCAACTCAGCAATTAAGAGGTCAGCTAAGGACAGCATGGACACAACCTGCAATTACAATTCCCGAGAGAGTGTATTCGCTGCCAAGAAGGGAAATAAAGAAAAACAAGAATGTACCTCTACTATTCCAATTGGCATGTTCTAATCTCTGGCCTGGCCTGGCCTGGCCCGATGAACCCAATTTTCGACTGGGCTTGCCAGGCCAGGCCAGACCAGGCCATTTTTTAAATGTACATAGAGAAATGAAGGGCATAAAATCTAAATATACAATTACAGTAGCAGGCAGTATTTAACCGTAACTTGCTGCGGTCAAACAAAATGAGAAAACCAATCCTCTGGAGCCATCATTCATCTTATTTGAAATACAGATTGCACTGAAGAAAATGGTGTAACTAAATAAATAACTACCCATTTTTTCTGTGATTAAATTATTTAAAGTCATCTTTAACACTTGGTTTAAAGCTAATGGTATTTTTTATTGATAAGTTTCCCTGCTGCAATATAACTGAATATTTGCATGCAGTGGATGCATCTCTTTGGGAATTGTAATTACGGGTTGTGTCCCTACTACATTAGCTGACCTCTTAACTGTTCAGTTGAACTTTAATTGTGTGTTTGGTTTAATTAAGCTGATGTTCAATTATGGAAGAGTAATGAAAATAATATTCATTGTTGGACCTCTAAACTCATTGCCGGTGTTGGCATTTTAGATTGTTGATATTTTTGCACAAAAAATAATGGTGCATTGTGTTTATGTTATTTCTAAGTGATATATTTAAACGCTAAAAGATGCTCTTGACCCTGTTTCACAAAACTGTAGGATTTTTTTTCACATACTTAGATCAATAAAAAACAGTCTTACAAAAATATTCAGTATTTGTATAACCTAAACTCCAAAATTTATTTATCGCTTCCCTGCATCATACTATCCCAGATCCTAGAACGGAGACAGCATTATTTTATAAATTGAAAGGGCATGTTCTAATCTCTGGCCTGGCCTGGCCTGGCCTGGCCCGATGAGCCCAATTTTCGACTGGGCCAGGCCAGGCCAGGCCAGATTTTATTGTACATAGAGAAATGAATGGCATGAAATCTAAATATACAATTACATAGCAGGCAGTATTAACCTGTGCATTTTTTACTTGCTGCATGACAAACAAAATGAGAAACCATCCCCTGGAGAATCATTAATTAGCCATCATTCTCTTATTTGAAATACAGATTTGCACTGAAAAAAATGGTGTAACTAAATGATAACTACCCTTTTTTTTCTGTGATCAAATTTTTAAAGTCAACTTTAATACTTCGTTTAAAACTAATGGCTAATTTCATTGATAATTTTTACCTGCTGCAATAAACTGAATATTTGCATGCATCTCTTTGGGAATTGTAATTACAGGTTGTGTCCCTACTACATTAGCTGACCTTTTAACTTTTCATTTGAACTTTAATGTATTTGGTTAGTTAAGCGATTTCAGTTTATGGAAGGTAATAAAAATAATATTCATTGTGGGACCTCTAACTCAGGGTCAGAGTGTTGGCATTTTAGATTTTTGATATTTGTCTTGCACAAAAAAAATAATGGTGCATTGTGTTTATGTTATTTCTAAGTGATATATTTAATGCTAAAAGATGCTTTTGGCCCTGTTTCACAAAACTTTGTGGGTTTTTTTTCCACATACTTAGATCAATATAAAAACAATCTTACAAAATATTCAGTATTTTGTATAACCTAAACTACAAAATTTTAAAATCGCTTCCCCGCACCATCAATCCCAATTTTAGAACGGAGGTAGTATTATTTTAGAAATGGAAAATTGTTGTCCGTTAGTATTGACAGGTGCCACTCTTTAATTTTACACCATATTTGTAACCTGAAAATGTCTAAATTGACCAAAATAACATGCAAAGTTTACCAGTGACACAGCGGCGTAGTGATAAGTTCTGCAACTTTCACACTGTACCATGGGTTCGATTTCAATTTAGATTGGTTTTTATTAAATCAAAATAATGTCATTTTATTGATACTGGTTTTATTCTTACAACATTTTATAATAAAACTTGTATGTGAAGAATGTCAAATACTTGTGTATTTCTTTTAATAAATGAACAATAAATCACGACAAGTGACAATTTTCCTGCATTCTAAATTTACAGAGGAATTTAAAAAAAAATGATAATGAAATGGTCCCAAAAAAGGTCACGGTTTCGAACTTACAGTCCCAGAAATTTGTAGCTGAACGTTTTGTCAGCAAAAACTTTATCTGCATGTACGACCTGGGAGTAAAGAAATGTTTATATTTTTTTTGGTTTTCAATATTTAAATTTTTATTTATGTTTGGGCACCGATTTTTTTTTTGGAAGCATATGGAATATTCTTTAGTGCTAGTTCAATAATTTCGGACAATACTAAATAATCCTCAATAGACAAAATAATAAACTTAGTTAAACTTATTCAGCTGGGGGAAAAACCCAAACCACCATCAAGAGTCAATTGAGGTGGAGATCCCCTGATAATAGTCATAACAATTAAAACAGGAATCACCTTAAATTAGACATAATAGTTATGTTAGCTACAGGCTTATTCCCAGGTGTAAATTTTACAGAGTGGAGTTCAAAATGTATTGATATCATGTCTGAAATATCCAAACTTATTCCAAAAGTCAGATTTTAAAGATGCTATGAAAATCACTTTCACCTTTTACGAAATTGAAATCTATGGCCTGGCCTGGCCTGGCCCGGCTCGGTCGAAAATTGGGCTCATTGGGCCAGGCCAGGCCAGGCCAGAGATTAGAACATGCCAATTGAAAGTTGTTGTCCGTTAGTATAGACAGGTGCCACTCATTAATCTTCGCCAATATTTTTGGGCGTTTTCTTTATTTTACACCATATTTGTAACCTGAAAATATCTAAATTGACCAAAATAACATGCATAGTTTACCAATTGCACAGTGGCGTAGTGATAAGTTCTCCGACTTTCACGCATGTTACCGTGGGTTCGATTTCAATTCAGATTGTTTTCATTAAATCAATATAATGTCATTTTATTGATACTCACATTTTTATTCTTACAACATTTTATGGTAATAACTTGTATGTAGAAGAATGTCAAATACTTGTGTATTTCTTTCAATAAATGAACAATAAATCACGATTAGTGACAATTTTCCTGCATGCTAAGTTTACAGATGAAATAAAAAAAAATGATAATGAAAATGGTCCAACAGTGTCTCGAACTCACAGTCCCGAGATTGGTAGCCGAACGTGTTGTCAGCAACAACTATATCTGCATGTACGACCTGGCGGTAAAGAAATGTTTATATTTTATTTGGTTTTCAATATTTGTATTTTTTATGTTTGGGCACCGAAATTTATTTACGGAAGCATACGGATTATTCTTGAGTGCTGTTTAATAATTTCGGACAATACTAAATAATCCTCAATACTATTATAGACAATATAATAATAAAATTTGTTAGTTATTCAATGGGAAAAACCCAAACCCCCCAGTCAAGAGTCAATTGAGGGGAGATCCCCTGAAATAGTCATTAACGATTAATCAGGCATCACCTTTAAATTGACTTAATAGTTATGTTAGCTACGGCTTTCCCAGGTGTATAATTTTACAGAGTGGGAATTCAAAATGTATTTATATAAAGTCTGAAATATCCAAACTTATTCCTCAATTAATAAGTTCCAAAATTCAGATTTCAAAGATGCTATAGAAATCACTTTCACCTTTTACAAAATTGAAATCTATGGCCTGGCCTGGCCCGGCCCAGTCGAAAAATTGACTCATCGGGCCAGGCCAGGCCAGGCCAGGCCAGAGATTAGAACATGCCGTTCCAATTTAAGTAATGAAAACTTTATGGATTGTAATTTTATCATAAGTAAAGCAAAAAAGCAATTACTTGAGAACAAAATATTAACCATTTATTGTTCAGTTGTTGTTAATGTAAACATTAACATTTATTTATTTTCTTTATATTCAATAAATTGAAAATTAACATATGTTTCAGAATTCCCTTTGTTATCATATGTTATGATATATCTAACTTCATTTTTATATTCTTTTTATATTGAATTTTGTGAATTAACTTTGTCTTTTTAACTCGACTATTCAAAGAATAGTCGCTATTATACTCAGTCAGCTGCTAAATTCGTCATTTTTCTCGCTGTGACATAATGTAATTCTAACCTTTATCTTCATAATTCTTCTTTATGCCGAATTATTTATTATTTGGATATTTAAATATATTTTTTCACTATATCATTCTACTGTGATTTCATAAAAAATATCACTTATAAATACATTTACAAGAATTATATTCTATGTTTTTTCTTTTTTTATAATTATTACTTTAAAGTTATTACTATTTTAATAAGTGTACTACTGACTGGATCAAGAATATTAGTGATAATAATAATAACAATTAATGAATTATAAATAAATATCATTTTTATTGTAATTATTGGTATTTGCCCATTGAAGAAGACATGAACCCATTTGTTACTCTCGACCAGATCTTATTGGCAACATGGCTCGAATTCCCAGGAGCATCATTTGTTTTGTAGAGAACTGTTTCACCTTAAGAAACCTTCGATATTCTGAGAGAATTTGGGGATAAATGGGTTCAGCCCATGTCCTTGAGCCCATCCCATCCCACGAGCCGATCTCAGGTTTTCCAGGATTCCCTTGTTACCAGGGTAAATTCAAATTAGCTGAACCGAATCAATTTATTGTAATCCGTGTAATTTAATGTTTTAGCTACTACAATCTCAAGTTCGTTTATCTTTGTCCCTTCTAGTACAATTGTATCCAGATTTGAAGTGCATGGCCCTCCAAAGGTATTTTATATTGAGAGAAGAAGGACAATATAGATATTTAACACTTTTCAGTGTATTTCGGTTTCACGTCTGTGTAGTTGATGATTTTACTAGTATGCGCGTTAGCGTTCAAGGTATATGTCGCGGGGCTCGTGTTTCCATGGTAACGTATTTTTCTCTCAATTGTAAACAGCTATGTATGTTAACGTGTTTTTCGACGGCTTCAGTGTCATTTTCTTAATGACCAACATGGAATATTAGGGTAATATAACTAGCAGAATACCAAACACTTTACATGGAACGTTATTTATCTTAGCGTTTAAAGAGACGATGGCAACAGAGATGTTTAAAATATCTTATATCTTCTTTTTTATAGTAATTTTTGGACAAATATTAAATAATATTAATATTTTGCGCGGTAACTGACACGTAACGTCATGACGTCGATGACGTCATTTTAAGGGAACAATATTTTGTAGCGTAATTTATTCATTTCATCATTATTAAACCATTAAGCGTCAGATCAGAGACAGGTTAATGAACTTTTTTTCAGAAGAATAAATGTACAAACACATTTAGTTTGTCGTAAACGTTGTCGTAAATCGTCCTGTTAGCTTTCGGTTGGGCATGCGCACATACAAATGTTAAGGTAACGTACCTCCTAAAATTATCTCATGAATTATACAAATTCATGATATTTACAGACATTTGCTCTTCGTTTCTTCATTATGCCTCGTATATTTAAGTTGCCAATCAACAGCTGTACGGCTAGTTGATATATGGACTAGTAGAAAGTGTTTAAAGTTTAGTTTTGTTGGGATTTAAGTCACTTCGACACTATAAAGGTCATATGGAAACATTATGGAAACATTCAAGCTTTTGACAGGTGTCGGAAGATTACCAAAAGGAAAAACTTTAAAAATCTTCTTGTCCAAAACCGCAAGACATAGAGCCTTGATATTTGGCATGTGACATCATCTTGTAGTCCTCTGAAGATTTTTCAAATTATGCCCCTGGCGTGAAAAGAGGCCCTGCCCTGGGGTCACAAGTTTTACATAGACATATAGGGGAAAAAATTTAAAAATCTTCTTGCCTGAAACTGCAAGGCCTAGGCTTTTGATATTTGGTATGTAGCATTGCCTTGTGGTCCTCTACCAACATTTTTCAAATTAGGCCCTTGGGGTGAAAAGAGGCCCTGCCCTGGGGGTCCCAAATTTAACATAGACTTATATAGAGGAAAAAAATCTTCTTGTCTGAAAGTTCAAGGCCTAGGCCTTTGATATTTGGTATGGAGCATTGCCTAGTGGATCTCTAACAAGATTGTTCAAATTATGCCCCTGGGGTGAAAAGAGGCCCCGCCCTGGGGGTCACTTATTATATGAGTTACTGGAATATAGGAATAAATACTTCAAAAATTATTAGATCATATTTCCTAGACTGTTTAATTATAATTACCTGATGCCCCAAGTGGGGGTCACTTGACTGTAACCTTGACCTACTTTCTTGTTTTTTAAGGTACAGCTTTGAAATTTGCATGACATGTACAGTTTTGCACACTATCTTAAAACTGACTTTCATTGACCATGAATGTGACCTACTGACCTACTTTGTAATATTTTAGCATCAGTTTGCCATTTTAAACATGTGGTTCATATTACTCGGGTGAGCGATTCAGGGTCATCATGACCCTCTTGTTATAGCCATGTTTCCCGTGGTTGAGTGGTCAAGGTTGCCTACTTCGACTCACTTGTCTTTCACCACTGTAGGTTATTTCATGTGGAAAAGCCTGGCTTACGAAAAATTAGTTGTCCTACCAAGGTGCCTGCCCATTCCTGAAATTAAGCACGAGGGGTACCTACCGTCTTCACTCAACCATCAACTGTGCTCTCTGCTACAAGTTGACACCGTCAGTTATATAACTGAAAAATTGTTAAAACAGACGCAAAACCACCAGAACACACCGTTAGGGCATGTGTCTGTGCACCTAGAATCTCCTGGAAGGATAGGTGGATTGAGTTCGTTTTCGGTACACAGGTATAAGATCATTAGATGCAATCCAGGTCAATGTTGATTTTCGTGATAATCCACTAGTATTATGAGAGGGCCTTTTTTACTTCAAACTCAGCAGAATGTCAATGTCCGTTCGATAACTCTTGGAGGGATGAATGAATTGAATTCATCTTTGGTAGACAGGTACATAATAATGAAATGCAGGCTTAGCTAAATGTTATGGCATCTTTCAACTTGAAATGTTTTATAACTCTTAAAAAATGAATGGAAAGAATTCATTTTTGGTAGATCGGTACACGAGTTTAAATGCTTACTAAGAACGATTTTGGTAACAATCCACTAATTTTAGGCGAAGTTATGGTCCCTTTTTGCTTGGCTGTTTTCTATGCTTCTAAAGGATCTTCTATTACAACAGCAGTCTTTACGTGCCGTTTTTGACCTTACAAAGTCTCCGTATACTTGGACTCGTAGTGCCTTTGGGATCACCGTGTCCTCGGGCGGACCGCATGTTCTCCATGACGATTTGATAAAAGCTTTGTGTTTTAAATCATTCGTCCACCGCCTCTGATTCATGTGGGGAGTCCACCAGCTTAGCTGAATAGGGAGAGCGTAGATTAGCGGATCGTGGGGTCGCGAGGTCGAACCCCGGGCGAGGAGTATGTTCTGACGATTTGATAAAAGACAATGAGTCTGAAATCATTCGTCCTCTACCTCTGATTCATGTGGGGAAGTTGGCAGTTACTTGCGGAGAACAGGTTTGTACTGGTACAGAATCCAGGAACACTGGTTAGGTTAACTGCCCGCCGTTACATAAGTGACATACTGTTGATTTGTTTGTTTTTGTTTTTGGTTTAACGCCATTTTTCAACAGTATTTCTGTCATGTAACGGCGGGCAGTTAACCTAACCAGCTTTCCTGGATTCTGTACCAGTACAAACCTGTTCTCCGCAAGTAACTGCCAACTGCCCCACATGAATCAGAGGTGGAGGACTAATGATTTCAGACACAATGTCGTTTATCAAATAGTCACGGAAAACATACACCCCACGCGAGGATCGAACTCACGACCCTGCGACCGTAGACCAACGCTCTTACCTACTGAGCTAAGCGGGCGGGACATACTGTTGAAAAACAGCGTTAAACCCAAAACAAACAAAACAAATCATGTGGGGAAGTTGGCATTTACTTGCGGAGATCAGGTTTGTTCTTGTACAGAATCCAAGAACACTGGTTAGGTTAACTGCCCGCCGTAACATAACTGAAATAAAACGGCGTTTAACCCAGAACATTAATGATATGTATCAAGATTAGCAAACCAAACCTAAAATAAACATTACTCACTTTATCTAATTTCTACATGTAAAATGATTGTGGTTATCACTACACGTCATGTCGTGTTACATAAAGTGAGTGAATTGGATTTTACGGTGAATCGACACAAATATCAAACAAATATCTACAGGGCTTTTTTTTTGCAAAGGCGTCTGCCAACCTGCCGTAAAACATAAATAAACTCGAGAAACATATTAACTTAATTATTAAGTAATAGATGAACGTCAAACTGTAGCTGAGCACTTTCATTTCCTGTGCCGAGGGCATTTATAAAAAGACACAGATGATATCAGTAAAAATAATACTACAATTTAACGTGTTTTTTCTTCTAAAGATAAAAAAAATAAAACAAACACAAGACAATGTCTTTTTTAAATATATTATATTTCTTAGGATTTTGTTATTCAGTATCAAAGAGGTTGGCTGCTTTGTAACAGCAGAGGTTCAAACGATTTAATCGTCTTTGTTAGGTATAACTTAATTTGTGCTTCAACACACTGTAAAGTATTTTTTCGTGTTGAATAATTCAGTTTAAAAGAATAGACAATACAAATGTATCTGCTACCATCTTTGTTTCGTGTTATGTGATTTTCTTCCTATTACCGAAACGTTTAGAAACTTGTTGCCAAATAATTTTCCCGCCAAAAGTTAATGTCTCCCTTTGAATATTATGTACGTGCGTTCTTGTGATGAAAGGGTAGTATGGGTACAATTCATCACATGAGACAGCTTTAACATATTGTAAGGTTTCCAGGTCACGTGCCGTGCAGACGTTAGTCTGTCCATACTTCCTTTTGATCACAGCATGCGCATTGTTTGGTATAAAATATTCTTCATCTTCGAACAGCATTTTCTTGGGCGGAAATATATCATTTCTTGGGAAAACAGTTCTGTTATTAACAGCACCCTCCAAATGTCTGACATGTGTGGAATTGCCGACGAAGAATAGTATGTGAATGTATGGAAATACTTCTCTTCTACCTGTTTTTGTTTTATTCGGTTTACTAGAATCACTAGACAATTTCCACAAGTTTGTGTCACCCTTTTCTTTTTGTAAACTGTATCCTAGTATATTGCGAAGAACTCTTTCTGCCATCGGTGCTTGCTGAAAATCCATCCATATATCTACATCATCATCCCATGGAATTAGACCGGCATGCCGGTAAGCGCCTAACAATGAGCCGCCATATAACAGGTATGTCAAATTGTTTGTTTCGCACGCGTGTTTAAACGTAACTAAAATGTCTCTAAGAATTAAGAATTCTTTCTGTGTGATGGTCTGTCGAAAAGCAAGCAAAGATATGTCTGTTGCATTTGACAGAAGACATCTAGAATTCCAGTCTGGAAGTGTTCCAAACTTTTTGATAAGTACCGCACTATTTGATCCTGACTCGCGCTGAAATACTTCCATCATACCAACCGAATTATTGTCTGTCCGAAATGCAGTTTTAAAGAAATAATGATACATCCACAAGAGCAACGACAGGTAAATGACTAGGATCACAACAATATATCGTAATACATGTATGTGTTTCATTGTATAGACATATCGTCATGGCTGTCACACGGTATTTACAACACGATAGCTAGATTACTATCACACTGGTTTTAATCCACATCCAAACAAACATGCATGCTTTTTCTACACGATCGTTATGTATACATGCAGGACATATTCTATTTATAGTATAAATCCACATTCTATTTATAGAATAAATGAAGCATAAAGTCTATACACTGGTACAGTGCTGTAGTATCAAAGATAAATGCATTCCAATTCAAAGAAAATCAATTTATTACTTTTTTTCTACATATCAGGATTTCAAACCATTCAGCTTTTACTAAACATTTATGCCATTGTTTTCATTCGCACTGATTTAGTGTGTACAGTCCATAAAATAAACAAATGTGTTTGTAAACATGGACCGATCCAAATGGAAGGGGAAGAAGCATTTTATAGAAATATTTCGATAGCAAAAACAATACATATCCGTAGCGCTGACCAACCTATAAACCGGGACAGTCTATTTTATAAGTGCAACATAAGTTGAATGTTTTGAAATCCTTCTGATCACAGGTGGCAGTAACGTACCTAGGATACAGTATGGGTCCATGAGCCATATGCCCTTAAATTTACTACAATTATAATGTTTTCTTAGGAAAAAAATGACAAAAAGCCATTTTGAAAAAATTTTTGCTCCTGTGACAATGAGCCATGAGAAAGGTGATCAAGAACAGTTTGACATTTGCATTGCTTCCAGGTCCGTATTTTTTTTCCAAAACAATATTTCCTTATCAATGGTTGGTCGCCTTTTCGGCAAAAGATTAATCTTTCAGAAAAACCTTACTTCAAAACCCAGTTCCAAACCGTTTACGCATCACGAGCGAGCAACGGCATACGAAACGATAGTGATTTCTCCACCCGAATAAATCCCACACATTTTTCACATCGAAGTCTCCCCCCTAAAACACATCAAGCTCACAGTGCGAGCTTAAAATAACGTAATAACCGTTCATAACAGACTAAACACAAAGTAACAAGACCGAAAACTAGGTTCAATCCTACTTTGTTACTTACAAATTCGCTATTTAACATTTTCGCTTTCGGAAATTACCTTCGCCTGCCATGATTACCGTTGACAAGACGGTGGTTGTAAAGAACGTTTTCATTGGTGGAGACAGTTTACGTATTTCAAACGTAGCGATAAAATCCAAAGAGTACCCGAATATAAACAAGCAGCGATGGCTCACGAGGATTATTTACTAAATTCAAATAAATAACAACTGGTAAGTAATTAAGTAGAATTGAACCTTATTTTTAGTCTTGTTAGTTAACATTTAGCCTATTCTGACTGCTTGCAGTGCTATTTTTAACTGACATGGTGTACTTGATTTGTTTTACGGGGGAGACTTCGGTGCGAAAAATGTGTGGGATTTATTCGGGTGGAGAAATCACTATCGTTTCGTATGCCGTTGCTCGCTCGTGATGCGTAAACGGTTTGGAACTGGGTTTTGAAGTAAGGTTTTTCTGAAAGATTAATCTTTTGCCGAAAAGGCGGCCAACCATTGATAAGGAAATATTGTTTTGAAAAAAAATACGGACCTGGAAGCAATGCACATGTCAAACTGTTCTTGATCACCTTTCTCATGGCTCATTGTCACAGGAGCAAAAATTTTTTCAAAATGGCTTTTTGTCATTTTTTTCCTAAGAAAACATTATAATTGTAGTAAATTTAAGTGCATATGGCTCATGGATCCATACTGTATCCTAGGTACGTTACTGCCACCTGTGCTTCTGATATGTAGAAAAAAGTAATAAATATATTTTCTTTGAATTGGAATGCAGTTATCGTACTGTGTAGTCTTTATGCGATTCTATAAATAGAATTATAGCAATGTCAGTGTATTTGTCTTGCAAAATACTTGTAACAATTATTGTCACTGTAAAATTTGGTTATAACTATATTTGTATTATAATTACCACATGTGTCGCAAAACACTGATTAAAATAATTACTACGGTTGTTATTATTTTGTGACAATCTGTCGCTTTATCTAAAAAGGAACAGCTGTAGGCCTATCATAGGCCTATATTATCAGACATATTATTTTGGCACTGCATTTATTGTCTTGCAGAACATATTATTTTTGTCAGTGTATTATATATTGTCTTTCAAAACACTAATTGTTTTTGGCAATGTATTCTTGTCTTGCTTTTTTTCTTAGCACTGTATCATGGTCTTGCAAAACAGGGCACTGTATTTTACCTTGCAAAACACTTGTTCATACATGCAGAACATGTTTGCCGTCATTGTAGTAAAAATTGTCTTGCAAAGCACTTGATATTACTTTTTACACTGTTTTACTGTCTTGAAAAACACTTTTTATTATTTTGGACACTGAATTGAATATAATTATCTTTCAAAAACACGTATGTTTTGGCATTGTAGTATTGTTTTGCAAAACACTTGCTATTATTTTTGGCACTGTACGCGTATTATTGTCTTGCAAAACACTTGTTATTATTCTTGGCACTATAGTATTGTCTTGCAAAACACTTACTATTTTTGGCGTATGATAGTCTTGCAAAACACTTGTCATTATTTTTGACATGTATTCTTTTCTTGCAAAACACTTATTATTATTTTTGCACTGTTATTTTGTCTTGCAAAAAACTTGTTATTATTTTTTTGCACTGTATTTTCACCTTGCAAAACACTTGGTATTATTCATGGCACTGTATTTTCACCTTGCAAAACATTTGGTATTATTCATGGCACTGTATTTTAACATTGCAACTTGTTATTTATCTTTGCACTGTATTAACACCTAGCAAAACCCTTGGTATTATTCTTGGCACTGTAGTGGTGTCTTGCAAAATACTTGTTATTATTTATAGCACGTTATTTCAACTTTCTAAACATGTGTTATTGTTCATGGCATTGTATTTTCAGCTTGCAAAACACTTGTTATTATTCTTAATTTGCACTGTATTTTTTCACCTTGCAAAACGCTTTTTATTATTCTTGGCTCCGTATTATTGTCTGTCAAAATATTTGCGATTATTCTTTGCACTGTATTTTAACTTTAAAACACGTGTGTCATTATTCTTGGCACTGAACTTTCACACCTTGCGAAACACCTGTCATCATATTTGCACAGCATCATTCCAAAGCGGTGCCCCACTGTATTCTTCGTATTTGTTCGTCTCATTCTTGTTGTAAAAATGTTTTGTTTTGTCTATTTATTTTTGTAAATGTATTAATCAGGTACACATCATTGCATACACTGTTACAAGTTAACGGTTGAAGGGGCTGTGTTTTTGTAACGTTGCCTTTCCTGACAGCATATTTACCCATGTTTTCGTATATGATTCTCATAATTTTATAAAGTATGCGTCTGTCAGTTTTAGCGTGATATAAGAACGCAAACAGCCGCCAGTCTTTTAAAATGGCAGTTATTGAATAGCTTACTGGCTCTTACTTATCTTATTTTTTAACTTCCCTCAACTTTACTTTTTTGAGGTATAGTTATATATTCTTATAATGAGGATTGTGGTTTATGTATATAAATTGGCAAATTCTTACACGTGCTTTGCAAGACAATAATACAGTAAAAGTTATAACAATAGTGTTTTCCTTGACAGTATTACGTCGGGCAGTAATATTATTACACGTATTGCACTAAATAATTCTACATTGACAATAAATATAACAAATATTTTGTGAACCAGTACGATGTAGTACAGTGACAAAAATAACGACAAGTGTTTTACAAGATAATCATATATTTCCAGCAAATAATAACAAAGGGTTTGCAAGACATACAGCAGTGCGAAATAAAACAAGTGTTTTGCAAGGTAAAATACAGTGCCAAATGAAACAAGTGTTTTGCATGACAATGTTACAGTATATATATTTTCACTGCATTATTGTCTTGCAAAACACTTCTTAATATATTTGACACTGTGTTAAATATTGTCTTGCAGAACATTTATTTTTGTCGTTGTAGTAAATTTTGTCTTGCAGAACACTTGATACTTTTGCACGATATTACTGTCTTGCAAAACACTTGTTATTATTTTTGGCACTGTCGCATTGTCTCGCAAAACACTTGTTTTTATTTGACACTGAATTAAATATTGTCTTTCAAAATATAATTTGTATACAAATGTAATATATATATATAATTATTTAGTGCAACATGTGTAATAATATTACTGACCGCCTCATCATTATCAAGGAAAACACTATTATTATTACTTGTACTGTTTCATTGTCTTGCAAAGAACGTGTAATAATCTTCCTATTTATATACATACATTTGTATACATATGCCACAATGCTCATTAAAATAGAACTATATACATCCAAAAAAGTGAAATTGAGGGAAGTTTAGCATGAGATAAAAGTAAGAGACAGTGTGCCAAGAAATAACTGCCATTTTTTTTATTAAGGGGTGGATGATGTTTGCGTACTCTAAAACTGACAGACACATACTTTATAAAATGAGAATCATATACAAAACTAAGGTTAAATATGCAGTCGGAAAAGCAACGTTACAAAAATACACACACACACACACACACACACACACACACACACACACACACATATATATATATATATATATATATATATATATATATATATATATATATATATATATATATACACAAAGTAAAACATACATTTATTTAAAAAAAAAGTCAACAACACAAAACACGAAAGGAACAAGCAAAACGAACACATTAGGGCAACGCTTTCGAACTGTCAGTGGCAAAATCATCAACGCCCACTTTTCGTCTCCATCATGCACCAAAGTTACACGACAGTGCAAATAGATATTTTAAAAAAATGCGCGATATGTAAAACAAAAAAGCACTCTTGATATTTTACAAAAACTAATCCTAACATTTCATGTATATGCATATATGCTGAACGTCTTTGCAGAAGGCAGAGCAGCAACAGAACCTACGAAGTCAGTCCCAACTACTCATCATGGAGTCTGCAACCTACAACATCAGACACGATAAAAAAAACGTAAAATTTGAACATTAAACATGTGGTGTGTCTAAAAATTGCTGAGTGATAATCTCATTTAACAAAACATTTTTAATTGAATTTACTATTGAATTTAAAACTTTAAAATCAATAACTGAATTACGATAGATGTAGTAAAACTTAGTAACGTATTTTAGCTGTTTATGGTAATGGCAGCCGTATTGAAGGGGCCGTGATAATGTTACGTGCACAGTTCAAATGTTCAGTGTGACTTACCACTGTTGCACATATTAATAACTGAGATATATGCATCCTGTGTAATGTTTCACATGATACATCCCAGTCTAATTATGTGAAATTTACATTAATAAGTACAATCATCTCTTATCACTCTTAACACGTAAACAATCTTCTTATGCAGGCTCCTCCGATAAGGTAAAGACACTTGGGCGTGACAACAAAGACTTGTCCAAGATAACCAAACATTTGCTAGGAGAAAGTGATGATGTTGCTTGTCCTTCTGAAAGCGACATGGCTTTAAAGGAAATACCTTGATAAACTGTTGATAGACATAACACACATTATTATTACACCCATAGAGTAAGGGAAGGTACCGAAGTAGTCTGACAAACAAAACGCGAGTAAGATATATTCTGAGGAAATCTAGTTAAGGTAAAGATAAACTTAAAGGTAAAGGAAAATTGTAGTTAGCGGCGCTTGTGAAACAATGAACGTAAGCTTTGTAGAGCTTTTTAGCGACCCTGTGTGTAGGGTTAGGGTTTACAACCAAAGCAAACTAAAGAACTATAGATTTGTGCCAAATCTCGTTTAGGACTTCCTGTATTTATGTTTTACAAAGAGCACTTTAAACTGAAAAAGCTTGGACGCGTTCGATGAATTGCGGGTAAAACTAAATATAGATATCAGTCGAACAACAGTCAATCTTCATACGATGAAATCCGTTGTTGGTCCTTGTTTTGTGTAGGGAGATGACGGTGGAACAATCAATCAAAGGTCAAGACGTAATGCTTTTCCCCGTCTGTCATTAACTTAATAACGCTTGGAGTAACGCTAATTACCGGTTGTCTGCAGTCGATACCTGTTGAAAGCAGATGACACCTTCAGTGGTTACTTTAGACTGAAAAGGTATCAATTACTTATGATAAGCTATAATTGGGGCATATATGTTATGTATTATTGTTACTTTCGTTGTTACAAATGAAACTACCGCCACGTTTTAACAAAATATAACAAAGCACTTGTACATTAATCGTGTACATCAACACATACAATATATATTTCGTACATTTATACAGCAGGTTTTATCCACCATATACAAGAGATTGTGACATAGATGTATCTAAAATCATTAACACCTGGTGCTTAGTCCTACAGTAGAAAAACTGAAATTGAATATACACCTACTGGTGAACTATAAATGAAACTGTTTTAAACATTAAGAATATAACACTCCGTGTGTAACATCCAAACTAAATATTCTTAACATTGATATACTAAATATATCAGTTGGTGAAACAAAACAAAACATTATAATACACTGTTTTGGTTTGTAAAGAACATTTCACGTACAGGTCTACAAAAACCAAAAATGATTCGAAAAGTCATAAAGATTTGACCAATAGTAAAGTTTGTGTCTGACCAAGAAATAGAAGAAACCAAAGAAAATTTACACGTAAGAAAATCCCAACAGTTCCTCGTGAATACATGATACTACTAATGTAGACCTAAATTTCGGTCAATATGTACTTTTGATGCCCTGCCGAAAAGCAATATTGACCTAAGACATTGGATTAAGATCTCAGACTTAGACGTCTGCGTGTAAAAATGTTACTAATGTTACTGTTCAGCATTGCAAATTGAAATGTTACTGATTAAACTGTCACTATTCCATACTGTATATAAAATACTAATGTTCAGTACTACATTTGCATATTAAAATGTTAGTATGATGCTTTCATCTGTAGATTAAAATTTTGCTAATCAGTATTGCATTTGCAGATTAAAATGGTATTGTTAATACAGCACAAAATTATGTTACTTTCAATATTGCAGAGTAAAACGTAACTGTTGAATATTGCAGATTGCAATGTTACTGTTGTAGATTGCAATGTTACTGTTGCAGATTGCAATGTTACTGTTGTAGATTGAAATGTTACTGTTGTAGATTGCAATGTTACTACAACAACAACAACAACAACAACATTTACGTTTATTACTGTCAGGCTCATATACTAAGGAACAACATGACAGAAAAAGATCAAGTAAATACAATCTATATTCTATATATCTTTTATATATGTTAACGACATATTATTAGTTTCGTCTGAAGTGGTTAAGTATGATTTTAACAAACTTAGCAATATGTTTTAGGATTTTAATCGAGTCCGCGTTTAACAGTTCTTTAAATAATAGTATATTTGGCCTTGAATAAAAACGTCTTGGTATATAAACCTTCCTGAATTGGGAGAAAAAGGGGCAGACTAGCATATAGTGGTACTCGTCGCCTATGTCGTTAAGGGGGCACAACCTGCATTTTCTGTTCTCAAGAGGAACAAATGACTGGGTCCACCTCCCTACTTCGACAGGTAACCTATGGTTTCCCGTCCTAAAATGAAACAATGAAATTCTTAAGCTTTCCGGGAGTTTAGTCAGATATTTTTCAAAATTTGCATTTATTTTGTAAAGTCTGTAGTTTTTGCCCTTCGACGAGATACTTATCTTATTATTCCAATCTTGGAAAAACTGGTCTAATAGTATTCTTTTAATTGTAGTATGTAAATTACGTAAATCTAGTAAACTTTGATTAATCCAAATAAAAGTGTTTCCTGTAGAATCTAGAATATTCTTGACACAATCTAGCCATTTATTACTTGAGGTTGAATTAAGCATATTTTCATAGCAGATTCTATTCAATTTTGAACTGCTGCTACTTAATACTTTGGCCCAATATCTAACAATTCTAACTTTGATTACAATATCTAATGGGTAGCGACCTAATTCCCCATACAGCATATAAATAGGCGTACTTTTCTTTGATTTGGTTATTTTTCGTAAGAAATCAGTATGTACTTTCTCTATTATATCATTATTATCAAAGCCCCACGATTCACAGTTGTAAGTCAAAATTGGTTGAACTGTTTGATCGAAAAGTTTCAGTTGAATATCTATAGGAAGGTCTAAATTATAAATCCTTTTATACAGAATATGCATGGCTTTATTTGCTTGTGCAGCTAATTGTTTTTTAGCTTTAAGAAAACTGCCGGAAGATGAAAATAATATACCTAAATACTTATATTCGTTCACTGTTTCTATTGGTTCACCATTTAGAGTGAAAGAAAAAATTTGAGGACGATTTGAACCAAAAACAATAACTTTTGTTTTGCTCATGTTAATCTGAAGTTTCCATATACTACAATAATTATAAAAATCATCTAACATATTTTGAAAAGAGACCGGATTATCACTAACAATCACTGTATCATCTGCATAAAGAAGGACAAAAATTTTCAAGTAGATATCTGGGTCAATATGCGGTTGATGTAATTCCATACCAGGGTTTCTTTCTTCCAAATAAGACTCTAAATCATTTAAATAGATTGAAAAAAGTATGGGGGAAAGATTTTCCCCTTGACGAACCCCACAATTACTTTTGAAAAATGGGGACATTTTACCATTTGCAGAAACGCACGACTTTATATCTGCGTACATATTTTTGATAACCGTAAACAATTTCCCACTTATACCGTTTTTCAATAATTTGCTCCACAGACCAGCCCGCCAAACTTGGTCGAAGGCTAAAGAAAAATCTACATAAGAGCAATAAAGTTTTTTCTTTTGTTGTCTCAATTTGTCAATAAGATATTTTAACGTAAAAATGTGGTCGCATGTAGAATAACTAGACCGGAACCCGGCCTGATTTTCATTTAATATATTATTGCGCTTAAGAAAAATATTAACCCGCTCATTTAAAATAGCCGTAAGAAGTTTTCCCAGACAACTTAAGATTGTTATCGGTCTATAGTTAGAAGGATCAAGGGGAGAACCCTTCTTTTTAAATATTGGCTTTATTGTACCAATCAGCCAAGTTTCAGGCAGATTGCCTGAATCAAAAATAGCGTTAAAAAAGGACGTATAAACAGGTAACATTAAGTACTTAGTACTTTTTATATATTCATTACAGATGTTATCGAACGGTGATGCAGCTTTACAATTATCGCACTTTGAAATCATTTTATTAATTTCTTGGGAGGTAATTGGGGAATTTAGAATTTCAGAATCAGTAGAGTCATATGCTAGGCTTTCAATGTCACTTTCCGTAGAATGCACATTTGAATTCACATTCTTAAAATGTTCGAAAAGATCGCTTGTCGTCGGCATTTTGTTTTGTTCAGTTTTATTAAAACTATTTATTAATTTCCAAAAGTCTTTAGGACGTTTAGAGTGCATATCACGTATTTTCCGTTCATTATTTGTTTTATGTATATGTATATATGTGTTCATCGTCTGTTTATAATGTTTGCTGGCACGGGCCAGTTCTGATTTGTAGTAGTCATTCTTATTTCTATTGTATTTACTACGTGCCTTGTGATAAAGCGTTCTCGCTTTCTTGCACTGAGGCCCGAAAAAAGTTTTATTACTTTTCGGTGCGTTATTTATACTGTTGTAGATTGCAATGTTGTAGATTGCAATGTTACTGTTGTAGATTGAAATGTTACCGTTCAATTGCAGGTTCAAATGTTACTGTTCGACATTGAAAATATGTAACTTTTGTTTCTTTTATATTAAAATTAATGTCACTGTTCAACATTGCAGAATTAAACGTAACTGTATAGCATTGCAGATTAAAATGTAAATGTTTAGAATTGAGATTAAAATGTAAATGTTTAGAATTGCATATTAAATGTATCTGTTCAAAAATGCAGATTAAAATGTTAATGCTATACATCAACTGTTCAGTATTGCATTTAAATACGTTTCTCTCAGACGGGCACAATGTCACATCATATCAAACAACTTATAAAACTGAAAAAACTGAAACTGTTTCATTTGATACGCCTATTTTTACGTAAAACATGTTCAGTGGCGTTTTACAAACACATAAAAAAATACGTCTAAAAGTTAAGACATTTTAAAGATGTATGAAATAAATGAGCATAAATATCACTGTCAATTATTAGTAAGTATTAAACAAAAGATCAGGCATCAATGAAGATTAATAAAATATTAGAATATTAAGATACTGTAAGACAGCTGTTTTGTTAGTAAGTAAGTAAGTAGAAGTGAGTTATTGTGACATGTCCATAAGTTATTACAAACAACTGTATATTTGTTTTGTGATAAAATTGTTCATATTCGAATGACTTTACACAATAAAAATCATCCAGTTCATGTTACCATAATATCTTAAAAATCATAGTCACAGTCTCTAAACGAGTGCAAAGTAATTTCCAAAATAATGAGTTTTCAACTTCTTTTTGAAAACATCTAATGTGTCTGAGTTCTTGATTTCGAGATACTTATATGTTATTAATACGTTTTTTCATCTATGCCAGTATTTTTATCAATTTCTTTTAGTCTTCAAAAGCGTTGCTTCTACCTTTATGTTTGGCTGTAAAGATATGTTTTCTCAGTCGAGAACACCGACTTTATATCGTGCCGTACTAAGCGGTATTACCAATTAAAGTTCTATTTCACGTCGTGTTACACCAAATTGTTATTTTATTTTATATTCGCATATTATATGGTCATGTATCTAAGCTTCTATATGGTAACATAGATTTGTTTGTTTGCTCATTTTCAGTTATAACATTTGAAATCGTTTTCCTAATTGTTTTATTTAAGAAACCCAATGTTTCTATTAGCGTACTGTTGTAGTAAGATCTTGTGACAAACGGGTAATAATAATATAGATGTTCACATGGGACGGATACTACATTTTTAATTTCTATATAAAATAAATGTGTAAAATCCTGTGAGGTACATATATCAGACCTGCCGTACATCCTTTCTATCATTTTCAACATTTTGTTAGGTACACAAAACTCTTCGTCCTCGTATAATACTTTTCTTACTGGGAAAACATCATCAATTAAAAGAGTAGTTTTTTCTTTTAGACTGTCTTCCGAATCATATATATGTGTTGCATTGCCAGTAAAAAAATATACATCTATGTAAGGAAATCTTGGATCTTGGTTTTCCCGTGTTTTATTTAGTTTCTTCGACCCGTTTGACATTTTCCATAAATTTTTCGTGTACGCCGACTGGTGCAACATTATGCCAGCAGTGTTGTTTAGAATAGTTCTTGCCTTTTCCATCTGCCTCAAGTCCAACCAAACATCGACGTCATCATCCCAGGGGACAAAGCCGGCGTGTCGGTAGGTTCCAAGCACTGATCCGCCACATAACATATATGTTAAACCATTTTCATCACAGAGTTGCTTTAATTTTCTCAATAAACCCATCAAAATTTCATATTCCAGCTGCGTCATGACCTGGCGGAATGGCGTGAATTTCGAGTCCGACATCTCTGAAAAGTTCAAGCGACTTCTATTTTGCCACTCTGGTAGCTTCCCTGATTGTAGTTCTATAAGTTCGTTAGATTTAGTCGTTACAACATCATAAGTTATGTTTTCATAGTTTTCATACATGTTATGCGTTTCCGTTGAAATATCACTTTTCTGTGTTTGGTCCCACAGGAAGGAAGTAACCAAGAATGGTATACATATTATATAAACAATATACAATGATATAGCGTTGTTACACAGGTTTTTCTTCGACCCCATGGTACAACAAATAGCATCCATCCTTCTACCCTTCTCCAATAAACATTTCTAAGAGACTTGTTCAATCTCCTGTTTTTTAAAGAAAAGAAATATTATTTCAAAGTCCTTTCAACTTGTGTGTTTATATGTATACAGTGATGTGTAACATTAACCTATCCCTGCACGGTTCAAATCTATATTGCAAAATTAAGAACATAATCCAATAATTGACATTTACAAAATGATTGTTCGATCCCGGTTTTCTCGTGTCTCTATGCTATGAAAATATGAGTATACTTAAAGTATTAACTCCATCTATAAACGAGTAGCTTTAATCTGATGGTGAACATGATATAGCATATAGTCACAGTCATTCTTTGTGTACTCATTTTCACTTTTATATCTTCACTAAAGAAATATTCCAACATATCTATTATACAGAAATCTCTCTATATTTTATATGTATGTACATATATGCATGCCTGAGAGTAAAACAATATTGTTATATATCTTCAGCTTACATTGATAATTGATATTTTGTGATTAAACTATATATATACCCAAGAGTAATTGTATAGATTACTTGAATGTAAAAAGACACAAACACATGTTGCATTTGAACGTCAGAATAGAGATTTTTTACATATGTCACCTAGAGAAATTGTGACTAGTATATGTGTTTAAGTTCAATATGAAATTACGACTCCATATTCTTTTCTTAATTGAGATTAAAACTACAGTCCAGAAAAGCCATATTTATAAGTATAACTGGAGTCCAAAACGTAAAATTGTTTATTCGTTTGTTGGGTTTAACGTCGCACCGACACAATTCAGGTCATATGGCGACTTTCCAGCTTTTATGGTGGTGGAAGACCTCAGGTGCCCCTCCTTGCATTATTTCATCACAGGCAGGCACCTAGGTAGAACCAGAGCCAGCTGGATGACTTCCTTACATGAAGAATTCAACGCCTCAAGTGAGACTCGAACCCACATCGATGAGGGTCAAGTGATTTGAAGTCAGGCGACCTTAACCACTCGGCCAAGGAGGCCCCAATGTACAGGCAATGTCGCCACATATGAAACTGATATGATTATCACAAACAACTAATATGGAAAACATATGTTAGGCCTAATAATTTCATATGAGAATCATATGTAGCGTAATTGGCTCTGTATATAATGTAAATAAAAGAAACGATATTATTGTTTTTGGAGTTATGCGAGTTGAAGGAAAGAATATGATCGGGAAATTTACCAAGTTACCATGGCATTGTTTAAATGCCGTTCGTTTTTGCTAGTGCCAATGTTTATCAGTAATTCCATCTTTGTTGTTTCATTCTAGTTTGTACCATGATAACTATCCTTTGTAATGGTAACGTAGCAATATAAAATAGCTAACATTGTTGTTATTTTAACCACTCGTAGCCAGAAATGACTGGGAAACTATAATGATGATGTCAACATAAATTATGCGAAAAAAAAAACAATTGAGCCATTGTGACTGGTGTATGATGGAACTGTTCAATCTTTATAATTTCCTTTTGCCGAACAACCCGTTTTAGGTGAGAAATACGCAATTGAAATGGGCTAATATATTTTCCCCTTGGACACCAAGGTTTTCATATTATACCTAGAGGTAAGGTAAAATATCTACAATAGCATTTGTCTCTGGTCTGATGCCAGTGTATATTACCCGCAGAGTAGTCCCTTTTTCCCTATTACATTCCCTTCTACTAATCTATGCTGGCCGTGTACCTATGCCCTTATGAAACGATGATCTAGACAAGTGCCATTCATCATAGCATAGGACATACCTTTATATATGAAGAATTTATCTTTGACAATATTTGTTGCACTGTGCACTTGGTTCTCTCAAACCCCAGGTACCTGCAAATGTTTGACCAGAACCCCTTAGTCGCAAGCGGTTGTGATATGTACACAACATGCACCCGCAACCATGGTTATATAGTCAACACTTATAAATGAGCCGCGCCACGAGAAAACCGACATAGTGGGTTTGCGACCAGCATGGATCCAGACCAGCCTGCGCATCCGCGCAGTCTGGTCAGGATCATGCTGTTCGCTAACAGTTTCTCCAATTCCAACAGGCTTTGAAAGCGAACAGCATGGATGCGCAGGCTGGTCTGGATCCATGCTGGCCGCAAACCCACTAAGTTGGTTTTCCCTTGGCACGGCTCAAATCAATTCTTAGCAAGGACTTCGTCAATACCTGGAATATTTGAAATGCAACCTGAGGAAAAGTATATGTTTTAGATACAAAGGTGTCATCGGCTGTGCGGATCACCAAAGGACATTCTACATGGTTCTTCAGATACTCTAAAACATGGTATCTTAGAGGATTAGACAGTTTTTCCTGGCAGCACCTGTCCGCTAGGGTGCGCTTTTTGACAACTTCCGACGAAACTTTTAAAATCCATCACCAAGTGTGAAAGTATACTTGCGTTACCGTAAAGCTCGATTCTCGCTCTTCGAGCTCGCTATAAGGTCATATGGATACGTTCAAGCTTTAATAGGGGTCGGAAGAACCCAAGATGATCCTCTAGGCATTATTTCAGGCACAGGTGGCCACTTGGATAGTACAATACAATACAATACAATACAATATTTATTTACTGTCGGTATGGCATAACAAATCAACATTCAGTATTTAAAGTAGTAGCATTAAATACTATCATGTCCAGAACTATATTCAGATCTGTTGTTATTCCGAAATCACTGTACGGGTGTGAATTGTGGAGCATGTATTCAAAAAACGAATATGCTTAAGCTTGAACGGGCGCTTAGATTTTGTCTAAAATTTATGCAGTAGTTAAGGCCAAACATAAATACAGACTTCTCGGTGAGTGTTATAAACCTCAGCTCCATAGAGACAATGATTGATTTCAAGAATCTCCAGTTCTTCGGGCAATTGTGTCGCCTTCCGTGGCAATATCTAACTAAACATATTCCTCCACAGGTTGACTAGAGTTTTAAATTTTGATAATCAAACTTGTGGTTTTTTGCCTGATATTTACAGAGTACTTCAAAAATACGAATTGTTAGGCTACTTGAAAGTCTACGTACGCACCGGAGGTTTCCCGTCAAACTTGTCGTGGAAAGTCATCTTAGAAAAGACAGTAGTGAAGCCAGAGCACCTCAAATGGATAGTAAGCCTTAGTGAAAATAGACCGACTTTGAATACCGTTCTCAACATAGAAAATCCGGGACAATTATGGTAGTTGGCAAGGAGAAACCCAAAACTGTTAAACATTTGTTCATTTCTTGTGAATTTGATAGGTTAGATGTTGTCTTCACACTTTGTGAAAAGATGTAAAAAGTGTGAATTGCTGTGTGAAGACATTAACGTACATTAACGTACATCTGATATGCTTCTGTCCGAAGAATGCCTCTATACGGATACAACTGTGGGATTCTATGATAGACTTATGTGGCATGGGGGCATTTACACAGCTTTTCCCACTGTGTCCGAAAGAGCAGTGCTGGTACCTCCTTAATCTCGCTATAGATAGCAATGAATACTGTCTTAAGTATTACAGTATTACCAAATTCATGAAACGTAATACTATGATACTGCATCAATAAGGCTGATAAAATGCATTTGCAATTCAAATATTAGTGTTTTACATGTTATGCTCGTACATCAGTTTTGATAAAAATATGTTTGGTTTCTTGCAAGGTAAGGTCACTGATGGGGCACGGCTGTATTGTATGGTGGCTGATTTCTTCCAACTTCGCGAGGCGAGGTTTTTGGTACTGGCGCGTTGTCGCCTTTGTCGCGGGCGCCAGGACGAAAAGGCGAGATTTCTGGTTTTGGCGCGTTGTCGTCTTTTCGCGATGTCGCGGGCGCCAGAGCGAAAAGGCGAGATTTAGAACTCGACAAGCGAAAAAACACAACGCGAAATAGCGAGATATTAACGTGCCGAAAAACAACGCGTTAAAAAACTCGCTATTTCGCTTTGTCGCCTTGTCGCCCGGGACAAAGCGAAAGGGCGACAACGCGTCAAAGGAAAAATCCCGCCTTTTCGCTTTGTCGCCTTCCTGTAGCGTATGCGCACACCATTGTTATGTGATCTTTAGTTTAGTCATATTTTATTGCTTTCTGTTGCAAAGATAAACCCAATAGTACATACATTTTTAACACATAACAAAAAAACAAAAGGGTCGGGCAACGAGTTATTGCAACCTCAGCATACAGTCCTTCCCATAGAAAGAATGTTATACTCTACTAAACAGATTTAATGTGAGCAAGTTATTTGAGAGAAAAAAAAACAACAACAAACAAACAAAAGAAATACAATAACACAAAAGAAAAAAAAACATATCAAAGAATACATTTCTGTAATGGAGCTACTATATTTTTTTCTTGAAGCTGCCTCTTCATCCCGACAGTTCCAAAAGAAACCCATACTTGATATAAATTGATACTTATGAGAACTTATTTAAAACTTATAGTAAATAAGAACATACGTAGAGAATTGCATTCATAACAAAATGTATATAAACGGTAACAAATAGAAATATTTGTATTATTGAGTTTAAGGTTATTGAATTTATTGTACTACTTAAACCGATTTGATTGTTGAATAAAAGCTTGCACTGCTAAATATATTTTACTGTTTTCTTCTGTTTGTTCTTCTTTTCAAAAGAGTAATATATTTGTGTTTAAAGGATGAAATTGTTTTGTTAATTGAAATAATCGAAGTCTTTCCTCGGAGTTCTTTTTTACAAATAAAGAAATAATGTTCTGCATTTTCTTCTCCGTTTCCGCATTCACAAAATGCGTCATTTCATAAGTGATTATTGTATAGATCATAGTTAAGAATGCTACATTTAATTCTTAATCGAACATGATAAACTGCATTTTCTCTTTGGTACAATGGAAGGCTTAAACAATTTTTCTAATTTTGCTTTAAATATGTTTAAGGAGGGTGATTCTCTAACTGAAGGTTCTAATTCATTCCATAACTGATGATGGTATACTGATTTTGAGACTATTTCTGTACGGCGTGCTGAAGTCACAAGGTTGTCATTATTACGAAAATCATATGGCACTGTTTCGTTAAATAGTGTTATGAGATGTGACAGAATGTATAATTTATACAGCGCATGCGCTACAGGAAGGCGACAAAGAAAAATAGCGAGATTTTTTTAAAATCTCGCCTTGTCGCTTTGTCGCCTTCCTGTAGCATATGCGCACACCATTGTTATGAGATATATTTTATATAGTGCATGCGTTACAGGAAGGCGACAAAGCGAAAACGCGAGATTTCTGGTATTGACGGGTTGTTGCCTTTTCACTTTGTCCCGAGCAACAAAGCGACAAGGCGAAAAGGCGAGATTTTTAACGCGCCACCAACGCAGAAATCAGCCACCATAGTATTGTGTTTCACAAATACATCTTTGTTTGCAACACTGATTATGTATAGAATTTCTTCATTTGATTGACGATATCGGTAAGTGACAATTTGCCCTCTATAGTTAACTCTTAATGATGCTTTGAAGTGAATTTGATTAGATCATCTTATGTCACATCGCGTAAACGTGTGTGTTTTTTGTTTGTTTTGTTTTTATTAGCAATTGGAATATATATATATAGGGTTGTCTATTTGACATGTATAAATTATGACATTCAATATTGTATATATGTTCAGCTCTTCAGTATTGGAGGAAATAAAAGAATCATTCTATCTGTAAAAGCATTTGCACACATATTATTAAAGCAAAATAATGTAATAGCACATTTACATATAAAAAGAAAAACCGGGCTACTGGCGCTAATCTTGACCGCAGCCTAAAATGCCTTAAGGTAAACATGGGATAAAAAACTGAAAATTGAAACAGCACAAGTGTGTCTAAATTAAGAAAGTACTAAAACACCTATCAACTTGAATTAGGTTCAATGTGACCTGATTAGCACTAGTATCTCGATAGTTGCAGCAAACGTAACGTCATACAGCATGCATACAACCATAAAACATAACATAAGTAATGCAGGTACAACAAGTAAAGCACCAATGAAAAAATCTTATCATAAAAGGTTATTAGAAATACTATGCATAGATAAACGCAAGCACAACAAAATAAAAATCAGCAAAAGCAAGATGAAAATAAGCATATAGCAGAGGGTTAACTCAAAACAGTACAATAAGAGCATCTGCAACTCTGTCCGCTCCAGACATTGACCAGACTTCGGAACTCTCTCAGGTTTGTCTCTTCGCGGAAGTACTGAGGGAGTAAGTTCCAAAGTCCGGGCGCTGCCGAGCGGAAAGAGTTCAAGCCATACCTTGTGGTTCGAACCTGCTGAACCTCTGCAATGTTGCTGTACCTAAAAGAATATGAATTATATTTTTACTGTAATCAGGTCATGAAGATATACTGAAGCATTTTTCTTAATAATTTTAAATGTTTCTAAGGCAGTAGTTTTTAATCTTCTTATCTTGGTTGGTAGGAGGGTTTGGTTAAGAGAGATGGGAAGCTTGATGTATAATCATTGTAGATAAACCGTAAAGCTCTTTCTTGAATTGTCTCCATTTTGTTTGTAATTTACTTCACCACAAAAATGCCAAGTTACTTTTGTTTGATTTTGGTCCATAAGCTATTGCATGAAACTTATCAGGATTTGCCTGCATTTACCACAGATACGAGGGACAAGTAATTCGAAATTAGTAACTTTACCATTTAACCACGGAGATCCCAAATAATTTTAACTTTTGTTTTTGAATATGATATCAGCAATTATATACAAAAGAATTATTTTTTTCTGTTTCTAACAGGAAATGTGATGACATACACAATATACCTGAATATGTGCAGAAAAATAACCCAGCATCGCAGTTTTCACATATACAGAGTCAACTAAATGCGACAGTTTTGAAAATAGAATCACTTGCGAAACAGCAACAACAATTTAAACTGGAACTACAGAAGAAGATGGATGTAAGCCTTAAAGCAATCCAAGCTTTCCGAATAGATATCAACACAACTATAGATCGACTGGAGCAGGCTACAATTAATGATTTGGATGATCAGTTCAGTGCGCTAGATCGGATGTTTGAAGGTGGAATGAAGGCCCTTCAGAAAACGCTCGATGACTTGAGAAAACAAAAATTATCTGCAGAGATTTCTGATGTGAATACATCACAGCAGTTTGTCAGCTTGAAACTATGTCGAACAGAAATTACAGAAGCGGAGAATCTTATATCCGGTAGATCACTGAGTATAAACAAGAAGAGTGTACAATTTGAAAGAAACTCCAAAATGCAGTCTCTGCATTTACTACAGAAGCCCCAGCATCACACGGCCGAACAGCGAGTACTTCCTTGGAGAAAGAAGGAATCATTATATCAAGTGAAAGACAAAATTTCCTTCAATGTTAAGCTGCCGAAAGACCAAAAGCCGTGTTCCGTTTGGTCAATGTGCTTGCTTGACTCGGGTGACTTACTTGTAGCTGATTGCGAAAACGAAGCGCTGAAACTAGTAGATGGTGTAACGTACAAGACTAGATACTCACTTACGTTGACCGGGACGCCAACTTCTGTCAATACAGTAAATGTCGAGGAAGCCATTGTCTGCCTGATGAAAAGTTTACAGTTTGTGTCCACTCGAGGTGAACTTGTACTTTCTCGTAGATTAAATACGACTCATTATTGTTTAGGAGTTTGTGTAATTGGCTGTTACATATTTGTTACTGATGGCAGGGACAGGAACATTTTTAAATATGACATGAAAGGGACACTTCTGAAGAAAATTTCTTTGAATGAAATATTTTCCTGGAATCGTTTTATTTCAGGAAGTGAAGACGAGAAAGCGATGTATGTAACTGATCGTGATAATGGACTGATAAAAATGGATTTGGAGGGTAATATCATCTGGAACATTTCGGGAAAAGTTTTAAAAAAATACATCAGGCTTGTGTACAGATGGATTTGGCAACGTGTTTGTTGCTGATTATGTCTCGAATACTGTCGTACAAGTAACTTCGGATGGAAAGTGCCTTGGCAATGTATTAGCAAAATCTAGCTGTGTTAAGCAATCATATGGAGTGTGCTTTTGCAAAAAGGAAAGGAAATTGTTTGTGTCTGGATATTGTTGTAACGATATTCATGTATATTTTCTTGAATAGTTTTATTGTCATGGGTGGAAAGTTGCTGGATGACATTGTTTTAGATACTATATTAGTTTTTCATTTTTACTGACTTTTCAAAAATGCAGTGCTTGGTCATTCTTTTGCAAACAAAAACCCATCTAAAATGATTCTTCAGTCAACGCTTTGAAAAAAAAAATCCCTCGATACACAATCTCCTAAAAGAAAATATGTATCGTTTGTTTAATAGAAATATAACTGTACTTATTAATACCACGGTCGAGAATTCGATTCACACTGTTGATAACCCTAAATGTAAATTGATCTATAAGAGACGTGCTATTTGTCTCCACGAACTACACGATAATGAGAAACCTGTCCTTGGCTGTAAGAAAAATATAGAGCAAGGAAAAGAACCGTTTCAGTAGCGTAGTGGAAGAGCTCCCGCTTCGAGTGCAAGAGGTCACGGGTCAGCTCCCTGGCCGTGTCATACCAAAGACGTGAAAAATGAAAAAGTAGCTTCCTCGATTGACACTCAGCAATAAAAGGATAGTTCTAGGACTGGTCAGACTGATATCTGTATAATACGACTGGGTGGGATATCATGTCACGTACTGTGCTCACTGCTACAATTAGAAACCGTCGTTTATATGACTGTAAAATTGTTGTTGACATTTGCGCTAAACCCGAACGCATGCACGCACGCAGGTACGCACGCACGCACGCGCGCCTACACACATACACAAAGATCCAGGACCTTGAATGGACTGTATGACAACATATTGTTGTTTAGCCTGAGCGTTTGTTATTTGTATTGATTTCCGTGATATATAGAATTAAATTCCAGCACTAGAAGCTATATATATATAAGAAAAAATTCATTGGCCTCCTGCATTTTACCGGTACGTAAATACAGTCAATGCTCAGTCTTTGTTCTTAGGCGTAAAAAGTGTTCGTTTCCGATATCCAGACCTACCCTAAATTTTTGGCCCGACCCTAAATGTTTTTTATGGTCTTGGAGATTTTTTTTTTCAACTTTTTAAGAAAAAGTTGCAAAACTGCACTTTTTTATGCTTTAAACATGGTCAGTGATGTTAGAAATCAACTTACTGATGCTCTAATTTCTTACTTATTTCTCACCTAAAACGCACTGTTCGGTAAATGAAAATATAATCTACGCGGAGTGTCTCAGCGATGAGAAATATTAAGGCAGTGTGACCGTTTCACGACGATAGAATATAGATTTACACTTGTTTTATATGCATACTACCTATTTACTTAAGTAAATACTAAGTTTCAGGAGAAAAATAGGTCAAAGACACTAAATGGCTCTTTTGCTATAGAAATCACCTTATTCGCTCAAATTTGCCTCCAGAAATAATGACTCATAAAATTTATGGATCTGAGTGTAGCCAAATATTCGCATCTGCTATTTATAGCTACATGCATGTACACATTGATTTCTTTAAGAATAAACTTTCAATAATTAAAACATTAATATTGATACACTTTGAACAAAGGTACCCTAAATATTTAAAAAAAACAATAATTCGATACCTCTCCCCTGCTAATTTAAAACGTTTGTCAGTGTGCATGAACATTTCTAAAACGATATAAATCTAATTTATCCTACCTTCATGCAAAATAAAGGCAAAAATCAAGGGGTCAGATAAATTTTGCTTTATCTGGTCAGTGACTAAATAAAGCTTGGCGGACTACTTTTTGGATTTTTTTTTAAAACGACGCCATCTTGTTTTTGAGAATAACTGCAAAAAGACATATTTATGCAATTATTTTCATAAACGCGCTTTTATTAGGTATGTGAGACCATCACAAATGTATAGTGTATGCATACCGTACTTGCAATTACTACAAAAAGTTTTTATAACGGAAACGCTTGGAGAAACGGGAAGTGACTCACATGTATAGCGTTTGTTCAGAATTTTAGCTTTCTACTCGTCAATCTAGGAATATATTGCATCTGTAATGGAGTGTTATTGAATACAATCATCGAGGAAACGGTTTGCCTATTCGTTTTGTCAAGCGGCGATATGGCGTGTATATAAGTCTCGTCAATCGTTTGCTTGGTGAGGATGGGCAATCCGACATTCAACTGAACTTCGGACAAAACTTCACTTGGCAGCAAATCAAAATTATTCTTTAATGTTCAGCAGAACAGAGAAGTCAGACACAAAGCAGAACAAAGTTAGCCTTTGTTTTTCGGCTCTAATTTTATAATATTTTTATTTTAAAGACCTGTTTGTGTAATGGTGGAGCGTATTAATTTCTGTGCAAGACAGACTCAGATCTAGTTGGTGGTAAATTTTGAATTTTAATTAAAGAATGATTTTAGATCAGAAGGTAGGATAAATAGAACATTAGGTTACTGTCTTATAAATTTAAATTTATTAAGTTCGTCTACGAAAAAAAAAAGTCTCGGCAGAGCCTCGACTTTTATATTTTCTCCGACTCACTTAATAAATTTAAATTTATAAGACAGTAACCTAATATTCTCTATTTCTATCCCCTAAACCCCAAGATCCGCTATACCCGTATAATTACGATATTGTCCGATGCCTGATAGGTACAATAATACTAAACAGGTCAGTTTGGAAGCTATTCCATAGTGTTGACCTGTCAGGCAAAAATATCTGGTAGAAGATACTTGTTTAGTACATGACCATACTTTTCTGGGTGTTTTGGTGGTTTATATGTCATTTAAAAAGACGTCTTTCTTAAAATGGTCCTGGCTAAGTGTTACGGCTCTCAAAAGATTGTTAATTCAGAAATAATAAGTTCGTAAGTGTGGTTTTTCGTAGAATAACCCGTGTTTTTAGTTCTTAAGCGTAAGAATATACCACGAAGGTTGTAGGCCCAAGTGATATAAACGAAGGTTGTAGGCCCGGGTGATATATTGTTTCGCATAAAAACGAAAAAGTCGGGTTATTCTACGATAAATCACACTTACAGTGTTACAAAAATTGTTACTGCTTTTTATGACATAAACTGCACCTTGTGCTACACACCTGGATCATTTTGAATAGGACAAGTATATGTGCGCTGGGGAAAATATTTCATGATGGACCTGTGAATTCTTTACTTGTGGGTGAAACAGGTCTCATAAGCGTAAATACGACTAGCTTCTACTGATTATAAAACATACCGTACGATTTGTTGTAATTAACTGTTGTTGTACTTTTAGTAGTTCAACCGCCACCCTTGTTTAAGAGCAACATTTAAAAAAACACGTTTTTTTCATCCTCAAGTAATAAGTAAGTAGACCCGCCCAGTTTAATCAATCCAGACGCATACATAGAGCGCTTACTTCACCCGATTTACATTCGGAAGATTTTCAAGCGTTTCGGGCTTTATCGTATGTTTAACATGGGAATTTTGAACCGTCCAAAGATGTTGGAAATGTTTGTCTCATTGTTTACTTTTTTTTAATAAAAATGTTACTGCTTTCATTTTCTACCACCTTTTTTCCACCCTTGCCTGAAAAAACAGTAATGAGTTTGTACACTGTTCAGACAATTGTGCTCTGTTGAAATTTAACCAAACACAAGTTTACCTGCATAAACAGAAAGCATGATATGTCACCATGCGCGGATCCAGAGGGGGGGGGGGGGGGGGGGGGGGGGGTCTGGACCCCCTTTTGAAAATCTGCATAAACAGAAAGCATGATATGTCACCATGCGCGGATCCAGAGGGGGGACCGGGGGTCCGGACCCCCTCTGGAAAACCTTTAAAAAAGGAAAGAAGACAAGAAGGAAAGAAAATGTTTTTCGAAAAAGGCAACATTAGGGCTTCATGTAAAGTATATGCGGTTGCTGCTACATACGACCCCGACATAATTCATATTATTTATCTAAAAGAAACTAAGAATTTTCCTTCAAGAAAGCTTGATTTTATCATTTTTCCCAAATTTAACAGGTTAGTCCATAAAACTGTCCCAGAATGCAAAAAATGAAGTGCTCAATTTCAAAATTTCCGGGGGGGGGGGGGGCAGAGGATCGGACCCCCTCTGAGAAAATTGGCTGTGTCCGTGCATAGTCACTATACCTGTCCAGTACTGGACATTATGGTAAACGCTTCTTTCCTTCCCAAATGACAATTTCGCAACTTCTGTCCGGTTTGTACAAATTTCTGGCCGCGATAAACCATTTGACTTGTTCTATACATAGAAGACGACGTCACTATTTTGCATCGCAAAATAACTGTTGATTGATTTTCTCCTATGTGTATATAGGCTTAGAATATTATATAGAACATAAAGCAAATTTATTTACTTTTGTATAGCCTGATAATCGCTTTAGCCAAAGAGAGATAAGATTGGTGTAAAACTATTTGTCGTTTAACTAACTGTTGATAGCCGCTATCGCAATAAGCAAACAAGGAAGTGATATATATAGAATGTGACAACAAAATGGCGACTGGAGGGCGTTTAACACGCTCAAGGATTAACGCTTCTGATGAATTTATTGACTACGCTTGTTCTCCGTGTACGAAGAAAAATAGGAAAAGCGAAGCTGTGAAATATTGTGTGGAATGTCAGGAGTACTTGTGTACATCTTGTGTGGAAAGTCACAATAGTTTCTCAGCTCTTTCGGGCCATTCTTTACTGGGAAGGTCACAATTTGGAACTTCAGGTGTGATAGGTGCCAGAAATCTACCGTCGGTGCCGACAGATAGATGTAAAGTCCATACAACAAAGCTGGTTGATATGTACTGCGCAAACCACGACACTGTCGGATGTTCTGTTTGTTTCAACATCAATCACAAGTATGTGTATGTTAGAATATATTCAAATTATATTCTTGTACAAAAGTTCACTTAGAATATACCCGTATTGTAGGCAGTCATTTTCTAGGCAAATAATTAATGCCAATCAAGGTACTGATTGTAAGATTAAGTCTTACAAACTGTTTAGATAGCTGTAAAGCAATATTCTACGAAGGGTATTAAGCGCCACATTACGAATTGCCATATTGGTATTAATTAATAAACTTGTTGCAGCTATATGACAAATACCATGCGAGTAAATTGAATATTGCAAGCAAATAAATTGAGTTTGCATATACGCAACTCCCAGTTTATCATTTATGAAAATCACTAAATTTCATAATTTTAATTACCTATCGCAAATTTCATTTACCTGCATGATGACTTTTAACCTCCGTGTTACTACACTGAATGTTGCTTATTGAATATTTCAAGTCACAGTCACTCAACTTGAAGTACATGTACATTGCTTAATGACACTATCATTTGTATTTCTAGTTTCAATTTATCTGTAATGTGGGGTAAGAGTGAGGTTAGGTGCACCATAAACCGGTTTAAACTCCCCAGTGGTGGTTTTGCCACTGACCGTTCCAAGGCGGTGCCCCACTGTGTTCCTGTATTTGTTTTGTCCTTTTGTGTTCATTTTTATGTGTGGTGTGCGAGAGTTGTTCGTGTGTGTCTTTGGGGAGGCTGCGTTTTTTGAACGTGGCTTTCCCTGTTGGATATTCTTCCTTGTTTTCAACCGTGATCATTCTTAGTTAAATCCGTCTTGCATTCTTAATTGCATTTTAATTACTTTTTAGATTAATTATAAGTTTCATTCTTACTTGCATCCTATAGTACATTCTTAATTACATTCTTTCTGCAACAAGAAATTCTTAATATAAATTTACATTCCAAATTACATGTATTTTCTTAATGTGACAAGAAATTCTTAATGTAAATTTACATTCCAAGTTTTTTCGTAATGTGACATGATATTCTTACTGTGACATTATATCAAAAATTACGTTCTTAATTTGACTTGACATTATAATTTACATTCTTAATAAAAATGTAATGTCTCATTAAGAATGTCACTTTAAGAAAGTAATTTAAAATGTAATGTCACTTTAAGAACGCCAATTACCAATTTGAAGTAATGTAATTTAGCAGTATTGTGGCGAATAATATTCTCCAAAAAAGTTGATTATCAGTTTACTAGGGGAAGGTCTATTTAAAGTACACCTGAAAATAACAAATCATGAAATCAAATGCTCTGAAAATTATACAAAGACATAGCATCTATAGACATTTACTCCCGTCTATAGTGACTATAATCAACTGCCAGTCAGCGTTATGGCATCATGCAGACCCCACATAGGCTCCGCCTACTCTAGTTGTAAATGCATGTCTCTCTGATTGTAAAAGTTAGTTATACTGTAGTGAGCTTTAGAAATAAACGTATTAAAACCTGGCTCCAGTTGTTATACATATCCCTTCTGTAGAGTCAATTCATACACAGTGTACTTTATCAGGACATCAGTATTAGTGACAGTACACCCACCAGCCCTCTAGTTAAGATGTTGCAATTCATTTAAAAGCCGTATTATTAGCTTCAAGGAAGTGTTTAACTATTCGAAAAATAGTCTGAGCTATTCTACTCACCCTGGCGTCGGACTCGGCAACGGCGCCAAACCCTCGTTAAAGTTTTGCATGCAAGTACATATAACTATCATTTAAAGGCATATAACTTTGAAACTTATTTTTTTTTCCTTTTTATAGGTAAATTACCAACCTTACTGGGTCAAATCCCATAACTCTGACACGTGTTTTGGCCAAATTATGTCTCCTTTTGAACTTAGAAAACCCTGGTTAAAGTTTTGCATGCATGTTACAATCTCAAAAGCTAATGCAGATATCGCTTTGAAACTTCATATGTGTCTTCGGGGTTATAAAACTAGGTGTTAGCTTTAAGTCCTATCACTCTGACATGCATTTTGGCCAAATTATGTCCCATTTTGGACAGAAAATCCTGGTTAAAGTTTTGCATGCAAGTATATATAACTATTATTTAAAGGCATATAGCTTTGAAACTTATTTTATTTCTGTTTCTAGGTCAATAACCAATTTCACAGGATCAGGTTCCATAATCTGACATGTATTTTTGCAAATTATGCCCCCTTTTGGACTTAGAAAGTCCTGGAATGAACCTCTAAATATATTTAACATCTAGGGTAATATTTCGGCTTAAGGGACAGTAATTCGAATAGTCGAGCATTAGCTGCCTTACGGATAGCTCTGGTTTGTTTGGTTTTACATGTATTTGTTTGTTTTGGGTATAACGCCGTTTTTCAACAGTATTTCAGTCATGTAACTGCGGGCAGTTAACCTAACCAGTGTTCCTGGATTCTGTACCGGTACAAACCTGTTATCCGCAAGATACTGCAAAGTTCCCCACATGAATCATAGGTGGAGGACTAATAATTTCAGACACAATGCCATTTATCAAATAGTCACGGAGAACATATGCCCCGCCCGAGGATAGAACTCACGACCTCGCGATCCGTAGACCAACGCTCTACCTACTGAGCTAAGCGCGCGGGCTGTTTTGTTTTAAGTCATGAACGAATTTTACATCTCAAGCAGGGGTTCGAATCCACAAATGTGATTGAAAAGTGATTAAAAAATCAGTGAACTTTGCCGCTCAATCATGATCACAAATCGTTAAACATTTTTTACTAAATTTGATATCAGCAGTTATAATTTAAATAATTCTTTATTTCCGTTTCCAACAGGAAATGTGAGGACATACACTACA
The DNA here is from genome assembly GCF_021730395.1 of Mercenaria mercenaria. Classification (NCBI taxonomy): domain Eukaryota; kingdom Metazoa; phylum Mollusca; class Bivalvia; order Venerida; family Veneridae; genus Mercenaria; species Mercenaria mercenaria. Next base: position 2,247,118 of record NC_069364.1, read on the forward strand.
TATCTGACTATGTGCAGAAAGAGAACCCGCGATCACAGTTTTCACGTTTACAGAGTCAACTAAATACGACAATCTTGAAAATGGAAACACTTGCGAAACAACAACAGCAACTTGAAGTCGAACTACAGAAGAAGAAGGATAATTATCTTGACGAAATCCAAGCATTCAGAATAGATATTAACAAAACTATTGATCAGTTGGAGCAAGCTACTATCAAAGATTTGGATTGTCAGTTCAATGTGTTAGACCAGATGTTCGAAAACGAAAAAAAGTCCATTCAGAAAACGCTCGATGACCTGAGAAAACAGAAATTATCTATAGAGATTTCGGACGCGAATACATCACAGCAGTTTGTCAGCTTGAAACTCTGTCAAACAGAAATTACAGACGCGGAGAATTTTATATCTGGTGGATCACTGAGTATAGACAAGAATAGTATACGATTTGAAAGAAACTCCGAAATCTTAGATTTTATGCAGTCTCTGCATTCACTACAGAAGCCTCAGCATCAAACGACCGAACAGCGAGTACTTCCACAGAGTAAAAAGCAATCATTATACCAAGTAAAAACCGAAGATTCCTTTAATATTAGGTTGCCGAAAGGCCAACAGATATGTGACATTTGGTCACTGTGTTTGCTTTACTCTGGTGACGTACTTCTAGCCGATAACGCAAACAAAGTACTGAAGCTTGTAGATGGTGTAACGTACAAGATTACGAAGTCAATTAGGATGCCCGAGGAACCACATTATGTCAATACTGTAAATACTGAAGAAGCCATTGTCTGCCTGAAAGGTTATAGTCTGCAGTTTGTGTCTACTCGAGATCAGCTTATACTAACCCGCAGGTTAATGATAGATCATTGTTGTTTAGGTGTTTGTGGTATTGCCTGTAACATATTCGTTACTAGTGGAAAAGAAAGGAATATTTTTAAGTATGACATGAATGGAACACTTCTGAAAAAAATTACTGGTGAAAACATTTTTTCCTGGAATCGTGATATTTCAGGAAGTGAAGACAAGAAAGCGATATATGTGACTGATTGTGACAAAGGACTGATAAAAATGGACTTGGAAGGTAATATCATTTGGAAAATTTCGGGAAAAGGTTTAAAAAATGCATTTGGCTTATGTACAGATGGGCTTGGCAACGTGTTTGTTGCTGATAATGGCTCAAATACTGTCGGACAAGTAACCTATGATGGGAAGTACCTTGGCAGTGTAGTAACAGGAGCTAGCTGTGTGAAGAGAACAAATGGAGTGTGCTTTAGCAGCAAGGAATCGAAATTGTTTGTGTCTAGAAGCTTTTGTAACGACATTTATGTGTATTCTCTTGAATAGGTATTTTTTAAAAGACATCTGTTTATAATGGTTTAAGTTTGTTGAAAAAAATGACTAGGATGATTCAATGGTTAATGCAGACACACATAAAGCTCGATATAAAGTATGTAAAACTATTTGACTCCTATTACTTTGCTCGAAAATAAGACTCACAGGCAAGAGGAAAAAAACTGCTCTACAAATGTTTCATCCTTATGCTTGAGGTGACTGGATCTACAAAATAACATCTTATGGCATTTGTACTTGTGAACTAAAGCAGCGGTCTGCTTCAGAGAAAACAAACGTATAGCAAGGAGATCCAGGATCACTTTACAATGTTTCAAAGGAACTTATGATTGAATGTGTTTGTTTAGCCTTGGCGTTTGGTAACATTTGTCCTTATTTTCATAGTTATATTCAAAATAGTTAGTGTTACTGGAATTATTTCTGATATACCGGTATTGTTTATTCATTCAACAAATAATTACGTGTACGGTAAACATTTTTTCGGCGACGCCGTCTGAATTCGTTTTCGTTACCTATGCCACGTGACTTCAGTTTGCAAATCAAACTACTTGATATCGCATTATAGATAATTTATCAAAATGGAAGATTTATGCAACACACTGCCTGATTGGACGAGAGTGTCAATTTCTTTCACTCTGTTGATTGTGCTACGCTGAGTGAAATGTAGACAAAGCGTTTATCCTAAACGACGCTGTTCACAGTTTTAAAGCTAACTTTGGCTCAGTATATTTAGCAAGAATATTGATATATCTCAAAATGATAAGTAAGTTTAATAAATATGATAAAAACCTGTTCAAATACCAACATATATCAAATTAAAGAAAGAGCTGAATACGGTCTGCGTATCACATGAATAAGGGTGTGATAAGAGTCTTTTATGTAGAGAAGTGCTTTTTAAAAGATTTTCCTTGTTACAATTGTCGTCTGTATATGAAAAGGTTTCTTGCTTTTGTGACTTATTCAGATTGCATATTAAAATGAGTACTTGTTTGCTTTGATATATTTGTAATAAATTATTTAACTGATTTATTATATATGAATATTTTTCTTTAGTAAGGTATGCAATTATTGAACTCGGTTGAAATCTGTTTTATTATATATATGCTATATAATGACTGAATCTCATTACACTGAAATGAAGGTACGCTGCATACAGTTTATCTATGTGATATGACAACGGTCAAACTTTGCTTATGAAACAGAAATATTGAAATAATTACAATTGTATGTTTTGCTTGCCCTTCACTTTCTTATAGGTGTGACGTCATTGTCCAAAGATTCATGAATAGCGGATATGCTATTAGTTAAAGCGGGATCAGTTGGCCTATTTTATAAATAAATAAAAATAATAAATGAAAAAATCTTTTAATTGATTTTTTTCTCATGTATTCTAATCAAACTTGATTTGTAGCATCTTTATTAGGCCCGCAGCCAACTTTGTTCAGCTGGGACATTCGACCCCTTTTAGGGGCTGCTAGAGCTAAAACTAGAAATGCCTTTATACAGCGTCTCATGAACAGCTTGGTGGATCTTTGTCATACTTGGTCTGCAGCATCATTATAAGGTCCTCTTCCAAATTTATTTATATAGGAACTTGGGCCCTATTAGGGACCACTATAGCTAAAAGTAGATATGCCTTTCTTCGCATTAACAACTAAAATGTAATGGATTTTTATCAAACTCGATGTGTAACAACATCGTAAGGTCTCCTGCTACTTTGTTACAAATGGGGATAGGGTCCAATTTAGCTAAAACTATAAACACGTTTAATGACCTCTTTTCATGAACCGCTTCATGAATCTTCATCAAACCACTGCTGTAATTATTCGTCTAAGGATAAACGAAACAAAATTGCAACCCTACGAAACCTTTGAGAAAAATTAAAAGAGAACCATTTAAATTGATTTAATCATATTTTATTGCTCTTTGATATATTATTACAATTACAATTCAAACATACATAATCAAAGGGCAAAAGGGTCGGACAACAAGTTTTGACAACATTAGAGACTGTCCTTCCCTTAACCTGTAGTTAGAAAAAACGAACACAAAAAAAAACCCATTTAATTTGTTAAAGTGCGGTGTTTAGTTTTGCAATTTGAAAAATGTTAGATGAAAGATGAATGTTAGATGAAAAATTCATAAACTTCTTTCCTTATTACAATTCGCCGACCATCATTTTTAAAGATATTTCTTGTTATAATATATTTCTGATTAAGGTTATTTATTTTATAACTGAATGAGACGCCTACGAAAACTGCATGTGTTTAAAAGTGTGTAGCACAAACGAGAATAGAATATGAGGCTGTTAGTATACAAAAATGTATTTTATTGAAAGAAACTGTGTTTCCATTATATATATTAAGTTATGTTCGAGACTGTAAATATTAATTGGGTTTTTGACCAACAGAAAGTAAATGGTTTAGTTTATAGCGCTGTGCTATAAAAAAATAAAAAAATAAAGTAAAAGAAATGATTCTCAAGTGGTGCAAATATCCCATCTGACTGTGCGATATATACTGTATCATTTTTATACATACTCAGTTCAAAGCCTTGACAAACACAACTTGTTGCGCGGTTGATAAAAGACTGAAAGGGTAAGGCCGCCTACTAAATTTACTTGCCCCTCACTGGTATGGGTTCGAAACCTCACTTTCTTTATGTGTGCAAGCTATCCAACAGCCTTGCTGGCTAACAGAAGGTCGTTGATTCTGCCCTTGACTTAGATAATATCTGGAGTGCCACTTGGGGTGTTCCTCCATCATCAAAAGGTGGAAATTGACAACAGACCTATATAGTTTCAGTGTGACTATACACCATACCAATAATAAAGAAACATTATGCGACACCAGCATATGGAAACAACAATAACGATTTTAGCTTAAACGTAATGCTCTATCTGTACACTGATCAAATAGATTGTTTTGTAAACAAACTTGCTACATAAATGTCAAAGGATAGGGTATTCTTTTAACTAAAGTAGTGCATTTCACATCAAATGTCATTAAGAGAAGAAGTCTAATAAGACATGCCTTGTGTTCTGATTATATATGTTAAAGTATGTATGTAAACATATCACCGTTCAAAAACGTATATTGCTGGGCATAAATATTTTTAAATCAAAAAGATGTCTTCTTTTCCTTCAAATCTAAGTAAAGCTGGAAATAAAATGATTTAAATCATTTCTTGTATTCTTGTATATACTAACTATAAGCCAATTCTATAAAATATTCTAAAATATTATGCAGTTATCGTACACATATTTAACTATCCTAAAACTGAATTGCGGTGATTTTCTTTGTATTACATACTTCAAAAACAATCTTATGTGTAATTATTATAATCTGCTTGTTCCGATATATTATATGGTACACGTGAATAATGTTTCTAGACATGAATTACATTTCACTACAATAACGTTTTTGTATATATTAAAATAACTGTTGGTAAATCAGTCATTTCGAGATTATCTCAGTATTTTTTCTTATATGTGTTTAGAAGAAATTTATCCATGCTATCCGTCTAGGGGCCTCCGTGGCCGAGTGGTTAAGGTCGCTGACTTCAAATCACTTGCCCCTCATCGATGTGGGCTCGAGCCTCACTCGGGGCGTTGAATTCTTCATGTGAGGAAGCCATCCAGCTGGCTTACGGAAGGTCGGTGGTTCTACCCAGGTGCCCGCTCGTGATGAAACAATGCACGGAGGGGCACCTGGGGTCTTCCTCCACCATTTAAGCTGGAAAGTCGCCATATGACCTATCATGTGTCGGTGCGACGTTAAATCCAAAAAAAAAAAATGCTATCCGTCTTGCGTTTTCGTTTCGGTAAGATTGACAAATCTGTGGATATAGTATACTGGTGTTAAAATAAGTAGCCTTTCTTACGTTTCGTTTCGGTAAGATCGGTAACTTAGTGCTGTTTTTATATGTCTATTTATGTTAATGTGTTTACCGTTTGACAATATAAATGTAACGCAAATGCATAACTTTCAATCACAGTTTTCCTTCAAGAAATGCAGAATTTAAAGATGTTTAATTCCTAAAATCTGTTGACTTTCTTTTCTTTTCATAAGAATGTGATTACATATCTGTATTATATATAGTTTGATGTAATTAACAGAAACATTGTAACATAATTTAAATCATTAATGTTAAATGAAAAGGTCGTAAAAACTAATTGTCAGACGTTCTCCAAATTTAAGTGTTTGTAATTATTTATGTTTTCACTGTTCGTCATATATTTGTGTATGCTTGTTATGCCATGATAGGCTGATAGCCTTATGGAATAAATTAATAAACTCTCTCACTCTCTCTTTGAAATCGGTAACAAGCTTTCATGTTTTAAGCTAGAAAGTATTTAATTGAATTTATGAAATCTTAAAAAAAAAGATCCATTGGAAGCATAGAACGGAACCAAGCACAATAATGGCAGACACAGTTTGATGGTGTTCATGTGCGGAATGCACCTCATTTCCCCCAGCTCCCGGTTAAGGCGATCCTTGATTAAGCAATAACGTTAAATGGACATTTGGTCCCAAAGGACGAGACACAGCAACAACACTGAGTTCAAGTATAGGGCGACATTTTACGGCCGCAACAAACCATTTACATGCCACTAGTGTGAAGCACAGGATATATACCATACCCGGTTTGACTGATTCTATTCGATGGAAGTAATGGAAATTGTAAAACTTCTAACGCCCTGTACTGCAGTAGTACTGGCAAATCTTCTTTTTGTTCGGTGTACTTTGCGATTATATTATACAAATATACTACTTGCTCACTTAATAACAGTCAATAAATGTCCAAGGGTTCAAACCTACGAAAGCTCATAGAGGTTTAAAGAAATGTGGACCTACTGTTTGATCCAACTTTTCCGCAACAAGGTTTTTCCTTGGTTTCCATTTAAGTTTAAGACAACGCCATTGACATTGTAGACCATTTTATAGAATGCTTACAGAAACGTTTCAAATTTTCAAAATATCTTGATTAGTTTTGAATTTATCGTTAGAAACGATTTTGATAGGATATTTTGCATTGTAAATTTCAGCCATTTTGACATTTATTTTTTATTTGTTTCACCGTTGTCCAAAATTGTTTAAAAAAACAAACAACAGTAGTGTTTTACATCATAATGGTAGCCCTTAAACAATACTTAAGAGCCAACTTGGAGGACACGCACCTGCCTGTCCCTGTCGCATTTCGGTAAATTAGGGTCTGATTCAGTGGCCATTTATTAAATTTTCCCGCGATGTAAACATTATCAATATCAAAAGGCGCATGCAAAACATAGTGTGTAACAGCATGCGATATCTTTATATTGATATAACGTGTATACAAAAGAAATAGCGCATTTTTGGTCTGGCAAACATTCATATAGAAATCTTATTTTAAAAAATATATTTACTGCATTATACAACTGTTCATTTACATCATTTAGGTGGTATAGCACCCCCACCCCTCAACCATTATGATTTATAGCATCTTTAGCGTTGTAAGTTATTTAACCTATTTGCTCAAAATTTGTAGGCGCAGGCTTGAAGTACCTATTGGCGCTACACCAATGGTGTGTATACAATTACAAGGCATTACGTCAATAGACTTCCCGGAGCAATTACGATAAATTGGCAGAAAATAGCGCTAGGCATTAAGTTCTGAAGTATTGCTATATTTTTCACATGCCCTTTTTAAATTGGGCAGGAAAAAACGGTATAATACATAATGGCAATAAACATGATCACAATTCTCGTTGCTTTTATATGTCATGGAAGAAGTGGTGGTACAATGTTTCGCTCATGATAAAACCTACTGACCTTTTTATTATTATGTCAAAAGTCAAGGTCGTAGCGGAAAGAAAATATATCAATATCTACGAGGGCTATTCAAAAATGAAGGTTTTGTCTCTAGCTTTTATATAGATAAATGAAGCAAAACCAGATATATACCATCATGATTCGCAATCTTTTTACTAACGTAACTACACATTTGGCGTGATTATGATCATCCAGTCATGAGTTATACACCCAAACAATCTCTTACACGAACCCGGCGCACGGTTATCTTATTTTCAACGATGTTAACAACGTCATGACTCCATCGAGATACTTTTAGTAAGTTTGCTTTAATTTATATTTGTAAATTTCTTTTATTAAATGTCAAAACATGTCATAATAAATTATTTGGTTACAATACTGAAAACAGTATGAACACTTATGCTAGGCATCTCAGACAGGGTGCGCACAGTGAGTATTTGTGTCATATATTGAAGTTAATATCTATTTATTTACAGAGCTAGGATAACATATCTGGCTATAGCCCAGTCTAACATATGTTCCTCTAACATAATAATGTAAAAAATCATCCTATAAGTACGTGTCATAGACAGTGCAGTGAAAGACATGAATCAGAACAGAACAGAAGTTTATTTTTGCTCTAAGGACACCGGCCCATGCAAACATATTTACAAAACAACAAAATACAAGGCATATGCACATTCATGTATAAGGTAAAAGAAAATGACATATACAAAGTAACAAAAACTGACAAATATCATACACAAAGTAACAGAAACTGACATATATCATGTATAAATAATATATTAAAGTTTTAGTAACTAAACATTAGACTTCCGTTTCTCAAAAGCATGGTATAAGGAAGTAGCAATGGACCTTATCAAAGTTTCATTTTTTGTTGACATCAGAATATTAAATTTGTTATGCGTTGGACTACAGTAGTATTTTTTAGGTAAATACATCATTCTTAATTCCGAGTAAAATTCACAACAAAGTAAAAAATGGAACTCATCTTCTATAATATTCTTATCACATTTTCTACACAATCTATTTTCTATTTCTATTTTTCTATGTCGACCAGTTTCAATCTCAAGATCGTGAGAACCTATTCTAAAATTTGTGTACATAAACCTAAATTTTTTGATGTCTAATATATCTAAATACTTTTCGTATGAGAAATCTTCTTTGAACATCATATAAAACGACAATTTTTTATTTGAACTAACTGATACATGCCATTCTTGCAGATAAATATCTTTTAATCTATTTATAAATGTTAATAAAAAGTGTTTTTCTGAATCAACTGATTGGTTTTCCCAAACATATCCAAAACCATGTTTTTGCAGATTATCTCTTACGGCAGATACCCAGTTTTTGTGGCCACTTATATCATCATTATACATCATTAGATAACACATCTTAACTAATCTACTGTTTGGCATTTTAAAAATTTTTAACCAATATTTTATACATCGTTTACATGATTCTATATACAAAGGATATCTGCCACAATCACCAAGTACCGCAGCATTAGATGAATTTTGTCTAGAACACATAAAACGTTTGCAGGCATAATACTGGACACGCTCAAGTTCTTCAAATTTATTTATACCCCAAATTTCGGCTCCATAAAGTAACTGAGGGCATATTTTAGTGTCAAACAGTTTAAAAATACTGTTTTCTTTAACTGGCCGCAATCATATAAAGACTTTAAAATTGATACAAGAACTCTCTTTCCTTTAATACATAAGTCATGCACCATACTGCTCATAGAAAGTTGTCTTGTAAAAGTTAAGCCAACATAACTAAAAGCATTTACAACCTCAAGAACTTTGTTTTTATACATCCATTTTTCATTTTTAGCAAGTGCACCACCAAATTAACGTATCATGAACAAACCAATTCTTAGTGGCATTAACAGTATATAGTACAATGAACAGAGATTAGAATAAGATAAAATTATGTATAAGTGGTGAAAGAATAAATGTCATTTGTAATCCGCACAGCAAACCCCTAAAATTCTTATGTGAGGAAAGTACGGGAAAGCGTACAATAAATAAGAAAAAAAAAGAAAAAAAAGAAGATATAACCATTTTACTAACATCTTTTGATTTTCATGTACTTGTTAAGTGATAACCATTGTATTTCTGATGACTACTACCAATATGTGCATTATTCTCAAATATTTTAAGAAGTTATAGTGCTCACAGTGCTAACGCTAACACTAAAAGCTTATAATTGATTATTCGTTGCTCGTTATTACACTTTGAAATTTTAAAATCTCGTTAAAATTTAGAGGTAATATGTTCATATTATGTCTTAAAGTCTGCACGAAGTTTTCGAAATAGACAAAACCGATTTAATATATTGTGGTTAATCAATTTCCCGTTTTTTTTAAATCGGCACATGGTTATAATTTCTATTCTGTATCCATTTGATTAAACTTCCGTCTGGAACATACATAACTGGAACTTTATCTATATGCTCACTGGTACAGTCTTACTTTGTATCATTCTGATAATTTCGAAATGTTTTTGTGCTGTTACATAACTCTAACATAAGCGATAGTTTTCCTTATTATTTGTTCCAGGAAAACCAATGTTTCTGTAAGTGTGTTTTTATTGTAAGACCTGATAACAAACGGATAATAACTGTACAGTTGATCACATGGAATTGATATAACGTTTTTAATCTTGATATGAAATTCATGTCCAAAGTCTCGCGAAGTACATATGTCAGGCCGACCATACATCTTTTCTATCGATGTCAACATTTTGTTCGGTACAAAAAACTCTTCATCCTCAAATAATGCTTTTTTTTAGAGGAAACACATCGTCAATTAAAAGAGTAGTGCTTTCTTTAAATTTATCTTCCGAGTCATATATATGTGTTGCATTTCCAGTAAAGAAAAATACATCTATGTAAGGAAATCTTGGATCTTGATTTACCCGTGTTTTATTTAGAGTCTTTGACACGTTTGACATTTTCCACATATTGTTCATTTCATCCGACTGGTACAGAATTATGCCTGCTGAGTTGTTTAGGATATTCCTAGCCTTTTCCATCTGTCTTAAGTCCAGCCATACATCGATATCATCATCCCAGGGGACAAAGCCAGCGTGTCGGTAAGCCCCGATCACCGCCCCACCATATAACATATATGTTAAACTATTTTCAGTGCAAAGCTGCTTTAATGTTCTCAATAAACCCATCAAAATGTCATATTCAATCTGCGTCAAAACCTGGCGAAATAACGTGAATTTGTTTGACATCTCTGCAAAGTTCAGTCTGCTTCTTTTCTTCCAATCTGGTAGCTGTCCTGATTGTATTTCAATAAATCCGTCTGTTTCTTGCTTTACAGAATTACTAATGTTTTCATATATGTTAAGCTTTTCCTCTGTGCTGCTTTTTTCTACTCCTTGATGTCGACAGATGGGATAAATTAAAATCAATATATATATTAGACAAACGATAGTTATTGCGCTGCAACGATTAATTGTCTTAGAACGAATTGATAATGTAAAATCCATCCTTCTACCATTGTCCAATGAACAAATTTAAACAATATTTAAAGTTACGACTGTTGATCGTCAAATTATTTCTTTTTCAGACTATAAAATTTCAATATTGAAAACAGCTGCCATCATATTTAATCCATTATTTACACTTTTTAAATGAATTTCAGTCCGTGGTAAAACCAGTTAACGACATTAACGGCTACATACTCGCAGAAACAAGTGGTGACTCTAACATTAAAGAGAGGATACTGCAGGTACATAATTATTCGATTAACTTGGAGTCTTGAGTTTTATAATACCTTCAGATATCTCATTTATGTGTGAGGGAAACACCAGCAGGAGGTGACTTGGAAGATTTCACCAACCGTTAGTGCCATTATTTCTGTAATTTGCAAACTGTCTAAATATTCCTTAGGTCCTAGCCCCAAAAACATAAGTATTTCAGGAGAAATAAAAGATACAGGAGATAAACAGCGTCTTTCCGTCTTCACTCTATTCCTTATGAAGGTCACACTTTAAATAGTAAAGACATATGCCAGTAATCAAAAATGGAAAGCTATTTTCAACAGATCCATGTAAAGAAAAAATCACAAAGTCCTCTTGAGTTTCGTATACGGTAGTTTCAAGAAACACAGAAAGTTTTAGAAACACAACAGTTTGTTAAATTTTCAAACATTAAAAAAACTTATGTCATAAAAATTTAAAAGCATTGTACTAAACTTTAATCTTTATGCAACACATCGCATCGACGCGTTCAGGTGTGCAGAAATACATTATATGAAGTTTCGTTTGACTGGTTCTCAAATTATGTATATCTATTTATGCATTTGGTGATGAAGTTGTGCGTAGCAGAAAGTAATAGGTGTCATGAATTAAAGGAGATGATATTAACGCTTAGGCCTAAAAATAGTGTTTGTTTCCGGTAACATGTCCCCACAAAATAAAAATAGGGTAGGTAGGTAGGATTTTTTTAAAATAAAATTCTTACAATGAAGAAAGAGCAACTTCCCTTGAAAAGTATAAAAAAAGGCAAAAATATCGATTTTTTCCCAACGCCATAAAAACATTTAGGGTCGCTGCAAATTTTTACGATAGTTCGGGATACCAGAAACACACAATTTTTAGGCCTTATAGTAGCAATACATTATACATTTAATTCATGAAACATCAATTAATGCTTCTCTTCAACACTGTGTTGCAATGAAACTGCAATTTCCTTCGGTTGACATATTTATTTGAAAACATTATTGCTTAATGTAGGATATCATTTTTATGATGAAATAAACTAAACCTCACAGTCATATAATTTACACAGACGATCAAGGAATTTGCTTGCATTGAGCATTAAGACACAAATACGGCATCAATTTGGTACAACTTCGTATCCTGTCCAGTTAACAAATATACGAATTACTATATATACAGTGATGATTATTTTGATAAGTATCTGCTAAATAGAAAATTACCCTGTTCTCCTGGCTGGTATATCCATGTTAGGTGAATCATAGATCAGTTTAAGCTCCCCAGTTGTGGTTTTGCCGCTGACCGTTCCAAGGCGGTGCCCCACTGTTTTCCTTTATTTGTTCGTTTTATCCAAGCGTATTTGCTTTGTTTGTGTACGTTGGTCGTGTGAACGTCCGCGTGCTTTTTTTGTTTTTTCCTCGTGTGTCTGAATTGTGTGAACATGTGTATGTTGGTCTTGTGCATGTCCGCGTGTTAGGTTAAGGTTTGGGGAGGCTGCGTTGTTGGAACGTGGCTTTCCCTGTTGCATATTTATCCTTGATTTTAATGTTTGCAGCCACTGCACCCTGACAAAATTCACGTATTGTTGAAACTTGGCGTATAATTCGTCATGTGAGGGAGCCATTTAGCTGGCTTACGGAACGTCGCTAGTGCTAACTAGGTGCCCGCCCATGCCGGAACGTCGCTAGTGCTAACCAGGTGCCCGCCCATGCCGGAACGTCGCTAGTGCTAACCAGGTGCCCGCCCATGCCGGAACGTCGCTAGTGCTAACCAGGTGCGCGTCCATGCAGGAAGTCGCTAGTGCTAACCAGGTGCGCGTCCATACCGGAATGTCGCTAGTGCTAACCAGGTGCGCGTCCATGCCGGAACGTCGCTAGTGCTAACCAGGTGCCCGTCCATGCCGGAACGTCGCTAGTGCTAACCAGGTATCCGTCCATGCCTAAGACAATACCTGTGCATTCGTGGTATTCCATCACCAGCAAAAACTCGAAAAGTCGCCCAGTGAACTAATTTGAAAGTGGAAACTCCACAGGTCTCAACACGACAAACATGAATTTTCATGGACGGAAGTGGAAATTCAAGCAACCGTCCGCACACTACAGCAGAACTCAATATTTATACATTTAGAGCCAGGCGCAAAAAAACAAGATAAAAGAAAACTTGACATCAGCCCTTGTGGATTGATTCCCTTTAACTAGACAAAAGTTAGCTGTGGTCTTATGCAATTCCCAGATGACAAAAATAGTCTCATCGGCTTTGCGAGGATACGAGTTTTAAGACATTTGCGAATTAAGACAAAGTGTACTGCGGACACCATGGACGATCGATATTTTAGGGGGGGGGGGGGGGGGGGGGGGGGGGTGGCATCTTAACATTTAAATCATATTATGTGCAGGCGAAAATACATGCCCATAATAACGATAAGGTTTGTCTTATTATCCCCTGCCGAAGGCGAAGGGGTATTGTTTTTGGCGTTGTCCGTCTGGATGTTCGTCCGTCTGTGCGTCCGTCCATCTGAAATTGAAAATTCCTATGATTCAAAACGTGTTTAAGCTAGAATCACCAGACCTTTTTTGACAGTATCTAAGTAACCAATTAATGGATCTTCATGAATCTATACACAAATATAGATCACTATAGGGCAGTGTGCACACGCAATTTTGTCAGAATTTCTTCATTTACCGGTGTTATTGCCCTTTAGTTATTTTACATTCTATAAAGTCCAACATAACGACTTCATGAAATTTAACACAAATATAGCTTTCTATAGGGCGGTGAGAGGTGCTTAACTTTCATCAGAATCTCTTCAGTAACTGCAGAGTTATTTCCCTTTAATTGTTTAAAAAAAAATCAATAATTCCCACAAAACAAATATATGTCATCTAGATTTTATAAAGTCAAATATTCTAACCCTCTCTTAAATGATGCCAAAGAGAGGGCCTCAGCAACTGTTGCTGGCAGAGAGTTCCATGTAGGGATACATACATAATTGTGAATGATTGACGAGGACGGACGACACGGTGCTACCACAACAGCTCTCTTTGAGTACATTGTGCCCAGATATACTAAAATCTTAGTTGCGCACTCCTAATGTTGAATAACATTTCATGACCGTCGTTCATTACTTTTTGTAACGGTCGTTCATTACTTTTTTGTGATATGTGTATTACAAATGTTCTCTGACGGACAGACGAACGAACGAAGCCACATCTACATCTTCTACCGCGTAGTGGTGGCAAAATAAGACAGGCATATCACCGTTCACGCATTTTTCCTACCGCACATAATATAATAATGTAGAGATGGCCCCCGTGAAAAATCGATGCCTTAGGTGTTCACACTCCACTTAGTCTAATTCGTAAATGCCTTATATGACCCAGTGAAGTGTCCTGATGTGTTGGCTTTGTGTGTGTGTGTGTTTGTGTTCCTTTGTTTGTTCGTTTTGCCCTAATGTGTTGGCTGTGTGTGTGTGTGTGTGGTGCACGCGTCTGCGTGCTGTGGGTTTCGTTTTGAGGAGGCTGCGTTTTTGGTGCGTGGCATTCCCTTTTTGATATTTGTCTTTGTTTTTTAGTATCTTGAGCAATGAAGTGGTTCCACTCACTAAGGTGGCTATATCTCAGACTAGCTGACAAACTATGTAGAATGCTTTGTTAAAACATAGAGCCGGTGAGACCATAATTATATCTCAAATATATATGTTTTTCTCTGGCTACCTCCCCTAAATGATACGTGTACAAATTATTCGTAAATGATTTCAATTATGAGCTAGATAATTTCAGGTATCAGGTAAATCACTCAAAATTTCAAACTAACAACATCCAACTAATGATAATCAGCTCAAACGCCTATAGGCTGGAGATACTATACTAGACTGGTCCTTTTCAGACGATGTCTTTGAATCAACAACTAACGGGTCCAATCGCATAGGTGTTCAGCTTATGTCCTTGAATTGAAGTTGCATCTTATGGTTGACCTGACTCCTGGATGGTCAGCGCCTATATGCTATAACATATAGCATTAAACTACCATATAGGTAAAACCCCAATGCATTGGCTGTACTTCGCCAACAACGTTGAACCTCGTCTTTATCAAATATACAAATTATTCTGACAGACTTCCCCCGTGAAAGATCTAACTACACAACTACACTTCTCCCCTCTTTTAAATTGATAGACCAGGCTTCAACTGTACAGCTTTCTGCAGATATGGCTTATAACTGCTCTACGCCCAACGTCCTTTATATAGTTAATGTCAATATAGTGTATGTACAGTCTGATAAATCGCAATCTTACGTGTAACACTGTGCCTTTGTCGTACTCCTGAGCGCAAAACTCGGCTATTTTCAGACACCTACTATGCACTAAAACTGTTAAAACCCGGCAGTTTATTCAAGGACGATACAAAATTTACCAATTTACACCTTCACTTGACCTAACACGAACAACAATCATCGAATTGTGTCCCTCTGTGATCAGTAACACAATATAATTGTCTGGATTCATTAACCCTGCCATATATTACCTTATTCGCTGTGCCACAGCTGTCGTAAATACTTAGTTGTTAATCTGCACTTCTATGCATAATTCAACACGGCTAACGTTGACATATCATAACAAAACCTGGTTCATGCTCCACCATAACTTTATTCTATATTTCAGATAGAACACTGCAAGACGCAAATACTCTCCCAGACGTATAGTGATTTTTTGTTGATGAGTTTGCAATTTCCTAAGAAGGTCCCTTACATTACAATCCATTTATTTTGCATTATGGTCCGAAGAATTACGGATATTAAATCCACCCATGATTTGTCCCGTGACTTTAGGACATGGTGGGGTAAGAGTGAGGTTAGTTGCGCTCCATAAACCGGTTTAAGCTCGCAAGCGGTATTTTTACCACTGACCGTTCCAGTGCTCTGTCCCACAGTTTTCCTTTATTTGTTCGTTTTGTCCTCGTGTGTTTGCTTTGTGTGTGTGTGTGCGTGCGTGCATGCGTGCGTGCGTTTGTGCAAACGTGCGTGCGTGCGTGCAAACGTGCGTGCGTGCGCGCGCATGTGTTAAAGTGTATTGGTCGCTTGCTCGTCTACGTGCTGTGGGCTGCGATTTGGGGAGGGTTCCTTTTTTTGAACATGGCATTCCCTGTTGGATATTTGTACTTTTTTGATGTTAAATAATACCTACTCATTAATCACCCATGGCTCGACACTGAGTAAAATCTTGAATTCATTCCCGAGAATCCATTACCCTAACAAGAATGTACCTTGCACGTTTAACTGGTCCTTTATTATCTCGAGTTTGACCTGCTGGTTCCACCCGTGTTGTTAAAACCCTGTTTAAGTGCTTCAGACGTCTGTAATAACAAACAGTCCTATTTACAAACGATCCATCTTTTATCACCCCTTTCCCCTTTAGTCTTGTCTGTAAAGAGTGTCTCCCGGGTGCAATATTTTCAGCTGTTACTGTGCCATAGTGCATTTTTGAGGTCTTGTATTTAAAACTTCCTTGAAGTTTCCAAATGGCTAACTACAGAAACCAATTCCGAAGGACATGCATAGCAAGATACCGTCTGACTGGGTTAAGCCACTCTTTCTTTTCTTGATATAGACTGTTTGTTTCGTGAGCATTTTTAAACCGAATGACATGGTTCATGGCCTGTTCCATCCTATCTGGCTTTCCCTTCCCACAGCTATTGATAAACCAACGTCCCTATCAGTTAGTCTCCCGCAAAACTTGTCTGAGAAATTCTGAGAAACCTGCTTTTTAGAGGACGTTGCTTACAAACTTCGTTAGATTTTGTGAGTAATTATGAGAACAATGCATTTGTCTTTTAAACACCGTTTATTGTTTAAAACCATAGTATTGTATTTTGTTGAATACATTAGTTTGTCTGAATACATTTGAGAGAGACAATGACTTTTGCAAAATTTGTGTATAATACAAAAACAAGCAGCTAACGCCTGACGGCGTTTTGGCCAGGTTTTCCGAATTAGGCAAAAATGAGTAAAAGTTCTAATAATGGAATACAATGAATAACCTAAAATTAATATGCAATATTGAAGGGAAAAGTAAAAACAATGGAATGATAGAAAATAAAATTAAAGAAATAAATTGATGTAACAAAATAAAAGTAAAAAACATATCTATATTTATATCTCTGTGGCCTTGACCTTTGACCCTGCAATCGATGAGAGTCAGGTACACATCAAGACCAACATGCCTATGAAGTTTCAAGGTCCTAGGTTAAATACTTGTCCAGATATTGCGTGAATAAAAAGGTTAATATGTTCAAGTCCATGTGACCTTGACCTTTGACCCAATGACTCTGAAATCAATTGGGCTCATATACACATCAAGGCCAATATACGTATGAAATTTCAAGGTCCTAAGTGAAATACGTACTTGTCCAGATATTAAGCGGAAACCATTTTCAATGTTCAGGTCCCTGTGACCTTGACTTTTGACTCAATGAATCTGAAATCTATAGGAGAGACCGCGGTGACGTAACGCATTAATACCTGTTTATCTGATGGTGGGCTAAACAAATGTTTTTGCATCGTTTGTATGCGATCGGAATTTTCAATTTTTAATAACTTTTTCGCTAATTTATGGATTTTAAAAATTCAATTTTTTTTTAAATGCTTATGATTTTCATATTTTCTTATTTAAATATCTTTTTAAAATGAAAAAAAAAACATCTTAAATGACATATGATTTTAATAGCGGCGTAACGATGCTCCAAAGTTTTAGAAAAAAACACTGTAAGTTAAGCGTTCATAATTAATCAGTTTTATTTCGAAATAATAATTAAAAGTAAACAATAAGTTGCTTGTTTTATATCCTTGCCATTGATAAAAAAAAAATATTGATATCATTTGTGCTTTAAGAAAGTTAAAGCCATTAGAAAAAACATCACTGTATACAAAAAATCATGGACGCTCGGCGTCTGCCCACCCGACCTTTGTCTTATCAGTTCTAAAAATAGAGAAAAAACAACAGATTTGTATACAAACACGATCTCTCCTATAGTGGTCATGCAGAAATCAAGACCAAATTACCAGTGAAGTTTCAAGATCATAGGTGAAATACTTGTCCAGATATTGAGTGAACAAAAAGGTTAACATGTTCAGGTCTCTGTGACCTTGCCCTTTGATCCAGTAACCCTGAAATCGACATAAACTATATATACATCAGAACCAAGATACTTTTGAAGTTTCAAGGTCTTAACTGAAATACTTCTCCAGATATCATGCAGAAACTAATCTCAAATGTTCAGGTCAATGTGTCCTTTACCTTTGACCCAGCGATTCTGAAATCAATAGGGGTCATGTACATATAAAGACCAACATACACGTGAAGTTTAAAGGTCCTTTATAGAATACTTATCCAGATATTGAATGAACAAAAAGGTTAACATGAGACAAATTCCATCCACGCCCATCCATCCGCCCGGACAGACCTAATTTACAAGCCGGATTTTTTTTGTACACATACAAAATGCACCTAAATACAGTTACATATGGTTTGATATAGAATGCGAATGACACGACTGAGTTAAACAAATATTTTATACACAAACGTTTAGAATAAAAGCACAATCATTCTTTGCAAACCTCAGATGTAAAGATGGTTTGAAAAGTCTATAAATAAGCACAAGCGAACAAATGAACTGAATCCTGGTTAAGATCTATACCTTTTAGATCAACTAATAAAGGGGCAATGACCTCAAAATCAATATTGCCGCCAATATGGCCACCGAAATCATATTTAACCATTTGTTGATTGAAAATGTAAATCTGGTGTAATGACTGGATAAGAAAACTGAAATAACGCGTTATAATACATTTGGGTTTGCCTGTATTATTTGATCACCTATCAGTATTTTATATAGAACAATTCGTGAAATTATGCTAAATGATGATTTAATTGCTTAGGAGCTGCAAGGGATTTTAACAAATTACTTTTAAGTTGAAATACATTTCAGGTTCTTTGGGTTACATATGAGCAGATAGTTTTGAATTAAAATAGTTCAAGTATTTCAGTCACGTGAAGAAGATATATTTGATACCCTTAAAGAAAGGTTTTTCTTGTATCATATCTGATAACTGAGAAGAGCATAAGTTGATATTGAAATGAGCCGCGCCATGAGAAAACCAATAGTGCATTTGCGACCAGCATGGATCCAGACAAGCCTGCGCATGCTCGCAGTCTGGTCAGGATCCATGCTGTTTGCTTTCAAAACCTATTGCGCGGATGCGCAGGCTGGTCCAGATCCATGCTAGTCGCAAATGCTTTATTTTGGTTTTCACATGATTCGGCTCGAATATGTATTCATCAAGGACTTATTACCAATACTAGTTACTGCTAAAATACTAGACGAATTTATATGTTACCCATTTAATGGATATATTTCAACAGAAGCTAATAAAACTGAATAAAAAATCACATATGTCCGCTCAGTATCATTCAACGCACCAAACACTACTGCATCCATGTATTATAAGCAATCTAGTATTGTGTACTTTGTCCGCTAATGTCAGTTGTATCAAATTGGTTTTGTTTAACGCATACCTTATGCGTTTTCATAGACTACTAACTTTATAGTCTTAAAAAAGCGGCTTTAATGATATACAGACTGTATAATGTCCATGTCTAATATATAATCGTGACAAGAGGGTCAGCTCAAAACAAGTCTACTACATTAAATATATATTCATACACTATAAAAACTATCAAAATCATCGCGCATAAGTTAGATACAGTTGAATTCAGTTCAGTTGTAACTAAGTGACCGGTTATGTGAAGTAGCCTTAATGCAGCTTTTAAACGTCGGTTTCTTCAAATATTACTTTTTAGCAAGACGTTCCCGGATCTCTTTCACAGAATCTATACCTCGAATCATGTCAGCGGCTTTCTCAGCTATCATTATGACGGGGGCATTTGTGTTACCAGAAATGGCATTTGGTATCACTGAGGCGTCCACAACTCTTAGTCCAGTCATACCTTTAACTTTGAGTGTGGGATCGACAACAGTATTATTGTCTTGCGCAGAACCCATTTTACAGGTGGATGACTGATGAGAGTGTACTTGTGACAGATGTTTTACCAAACATTCATAAAATTGCTCTGACCTGAATACATGATTTGCGCAGAATTCAGCGTTCTTAAATCTGTTAGAATCAGTTCCTATCTGTTTCATAGCTTTGGTTTCAAATAACGCTTCTGCAAGCTTTATCCCTCTTTTTAGTGTTTCAGTGTCTTCTCTTTTTTCAAAATAATTGGGATCAATGAATGGATAGTCGAAAGGATCAGTACTTTTCAGTGTAACTTTTCCTCGACTTTTAGGATGAAGATTACTAATAATTAAGGTTAATCCGGGCACAGACTTGTTGCGATATACATTCTTTAGAAATGTCGAGTAAAACACTCCATCTTCCAAATTTGGTTGTAACACTAAAAAATGAAACTGTATATCAGGATATTTTTCCCGTATTAAGTCTGATCTTACAAAAGCTTCCCCAATCGCGGAAGTGGATGATAAGACTCCAGAACTAAATAGAAGATATTGCAGATATGTACGAGGGTCTTGGAGTCTTGATTTTGTAATGCCTTCCGATGTAATATTTATATCCGACGGAAACATAATCATGAGGTGATTTTGTAAGTTTTCACCAACCGGTAGATCCATCTTAACAGGAATTTTCAAACTTTCTAAATGCTGCTTTGGTCCTATTCCCGACAACATAAGAATCTGCGGTGAGCCAAAAGATCCAGCAGATAAAATAACTTCTTTTCGTGCATTCGCAACTTTCTTCACTCCATTCCTTATGAAAGTCACTCCAGTGGCTTTTTTATTAACAATATTTACTTTTGTGACGTGTGCATTCGCGGCAACATTTAAATTGTTACGATGCATTGCAGGACGAAGAAACTCACTTAGTGTACTCGCTCTGACACCGTTTCTTGTGTTAACCTGACTTACTCCAAAGCCTACCTGCTCTTCAGCGTTATAATCTACCTCCTTATGTCCTAACTCTTTACCTGCTTCGATAAACCTTTTTAATAATTCCGGGAAAACCGTTTCTTCGGTCACACCAAGCGGTCCCCCTTTATGATGATATTTTGTGGAATCTTTTTCTTTACTTAGATAATCTTCAGACTTGAGAAAATAAGGCAATACGTCATCATAACTCCATCCACTACAGCCATTTGCTGCCCATTCTTCGTAATCATAACGGTTTCCTCTGACGTACTGCATAAAATTGAACATACTGCTTCCGCCCAGAACTTTTCCCGATATATAATAGTGTTTATCTTTGTTCATGTTTATTAATACACCCGATTTGTGGGAGGGTACACCCTCATATTGCCAGTCAGAAGCTGACTCGCTAAGCTTTGGTGTCATTAACGGGATGTCGTACAATTCGGCATTTTCTGTCTCATCACCACCCGCCTCGAGTAACAAAACTGTAACTTCCGGGTCTTCAGAGAGTCTCGAAGCGAGCACTGCTCCTGCGCTACCAGCTCCTACGATGATATAGTCGTACGTGCTGTTTATTATTTTTGCCACGTGACGAAGTTCCTTTGAAACCTTAAAATAGTAAAAAAGATATGTCAGTAATCCAAACAATAACGCTGTTTTAAACAGATCCATTTTAAGAAGCAACTTTTATGTTCTCGTGTATTCGTTGATTACCAACTTGCAACGGCTTGCTACGCATATTATTGTAATATGATAACTCCGTTTAAAGATATCCTTACCCAATGAATGTGCGCATCGGAGCGTTGGACAGGTAAATTGTACACACTACACACCCTATAAACGACTGTAGCCCCCCTCTTCCTCTTGCGAGTGATCAAAACAATAAACAGATACGCGAAAGGTAACAATCGTCTTCAAATTCATTATTTTGCTTTTCACTATATGTGTATTAAAGTTTACCGATAAGTCTAACATAATTATGTTAAAATGGTGAAATAATAGATGAAACTGACAGGTAATGTTTACAAAATGTTGACTAATCACACTCATTGCATGAAAATTTACTCGACCAAGTCACGAAATTGATAAATATCACGCCAAATTGATCCATGATGCTTTCTGTAATATGTATGCATACTCCATAAATATATGTAAATAAGATGTTTCGTATTTATTGCGTTTTTGAATGAAATTGATTTTTATCTAATCTGTGTAAAAACAATAACTGTATGCCGACTTGCCAATTTTGATATTTGATCTGAACGCGTATTTGCGAGTGATACTGTATTCCATCTTGCGAGTACAGTAGGCGATTTATGTCCTTTAAAGGCGTACATGAAATTTAAAAAAAAATGCATACAAAATTGTCTCTTTTGATCAGTCGTCATGTTTATAAAGTCATTTAATGTCGAACCCCCCGTGCGATGCTTGTACTAATCCATTTTGGGTGGGGATGGAGTGTCTGTGACTCGTTATCCTACTTAATTAAATAATTAATTGAATGCTTCAGCGTCGTTTACACGCAAATATTCAGTGTTGGTTTTACACACATATGTCACAAACTGACATACGGGTCTCAATGTATCTGTAGTGTAAATACAGGTATTGCATCATTTTTTTTGTAAATTTTTGAGTTATTGAGGTAAATATCAGATTTTACGCACAAAGTACCTCTGAAGTTTTTCTGTATTTCATAAGTTAAATTTCCATGTACATTTTATTAAATTCGTTTCAGTAACAAGAAAGTTGGTATTTTATAAACTTCAATAATTTATGTTTTTATCCCTAAAACCACTATAACGGGCCTTAAATTGTAAATTTCAATCCGCGCCAAAGTAGTCAGATTTCCCGGCTATATCGTGATTCCCGTGAAAATGTAAATAGTCAGAGTACACGCATAAGCCGTGAGTCCCATGAAATTTAGTAATTGGCGAGACATTACCCTACAAATAGAATGGACTAGATATGCCTAGTGCACACCACTTTCGACATTAGACGAATTTACGTCAAATTGATATTATATTCATGCTAGCTTTCGTATTACGTTTATTTCGCATTGTATCGTATTAATTTGTGATTGTAAATAATAGCTGCAGTTTATCATTTCCTTATCTATAATTTTCATCATAAACTTTTCATATCTTTTCCATGCTTCAACTTTAGACTTGTTAGTAATTTTAGAAATAATGGAAGTAATAAATAACGTATTTTAATCACGTGACGTATGAACTTAGTAGCACATATATTTTGTATAAGTAGCACGTATTATATATGGGAGCCTACGGAGGTATGGTGTACCCAAAGGAGCAGTTTTATGTCCTTACTTATTTGTTTTGCTATGGTGCTTACCATTATGTTATATATTTTAGCTTTTTCCACCAGACGACGTTTACCTGGTGATGCTGTCACGACCCGGAAGTACAATACCCGAGGTTCATTTGTCTTCACTTGCCTGGATGTGATTTTCCCAGCGCAGAGCTTTTGTCACATGGTTGTGCCGTAAACCGCAAAGACGATGATTTTTGTGATCCGCTGAAGTCAGCTCAGGGATGCAATCACCTACCATCATAGGGAGCCAAAACGGAGTCAACGTATTCACAGTTTAAAGGGACTTTACTTGAAGATATGTTGTATTTTTGTGATATTTAAAGTTCAAAGTTAACGGAAACATCTGTGTCAACGAACAGTCAGTATTAGAACTTTATACTTCATAAAAGAGTTACTGAGCTCAGATTTTTCTCTTTCTTTCTTATAATAAGATTTTTTTTTTCACTTTTCATTTATTTATTGTAAATAATCATTTTCTGTAAATAAATTTGTAAATATTGTAATGGGTGTTGATTTGTTCTGATAGTTATTGTCCCCGGTACGTCCATCCTGTCACAACATATACTATCATAAAATAGAATTAGAAACTGAAAGTATAAACAGGGTCCCTACCATTTCATGCAAGAAATTAACCGTCGATTCCCTACGGAAATCACGGTTATCTGACGATTGTAAAATAAATATGAGATGAGACAGGAGGGGACTATAGGTTGACCCCGTCTGTCTGTCCGTCTGCAACAAAATGATTCTCTGATTTAAAAAAAACCAAACTATTTCACCCGCAAGTATCTTGCGAATAAACGTATAAATAGAAAAGGATAACGAAAACATTACCGGAAAAGTCGATTAAGTCCTTATTAGTAATTCAGAGTTTACTTCATGGTAAACCAGTCAACATGATTCAAAAGTAGTACAACTATTTTGTCACGAATGGCCTAATGGTTTAACTACCCGATTCCCCCTTCCTCAATAATAACATAAACATGTTATCGTTACAATTTTATATTTTGTTTGGTTTAATGTCGCACCGACACAATTATAGGTCATATGGCGACTGTCCAGTTTTGATGGTGGAGGAAGACCCCAGGTGCCCCTTCGTGCATTATGTGATTCCGAGCGGGCACCTGGGTAAAACCACCGACCTTCCGTAAGCCAGCTGGATGGCTTCCTCATATGAATAATTCAACACCCCGAGAGACGTTATCGTTACAAAAACCGTGCGCGAGTAGAACAGCTGTTGTGATTACTACCTGTCAAGATTTACTGCTATTTCTCAGGTTAGAAATAATTTACATTTGATAGTGATAACACGTCAGGAATATGTCCTTGCGGATTTGACCTGGTGACCTAGTTTTTGAGCCCAGATGACCCATTATCAAACTCGTCCAAGATTCTATTGAAACATTATGACCAAGTTTCATTAAGATTGGACCAAAAGTGTATCCTCTCAGTGTTAACAGTCAAATTGTTGACGACGGACGAGGACGACGAACGACGGACACAGGGTGATCACAAAAGCTCACCTTGAGCACATCTTGCTCAGGTGAGGTAATAGACCCTCATTGTTTCCTCTAATGGCACTTCTGCTTGTAAAATGGGAACTTATTTCATTCGCAGAATGTATTTTCAGTAAAATAAGACAAGTTTCATGTTAAAGTTCGTGTGTTTATGGCAAATACAAAGACAAAACTAAAATAATTCTGTTTACTGTGCGACGCTGTCAAGAAAGCGATCCACAAAGGATGAGTGGATTCAGTCTGGCGCCGTTTCACTCCAAATCACCCCATTCACTGTTCATATTTTTACACCTTATTCATTGTAGTTGCGATTATATACTGGTTTCAATGGTTTGAAATTCTAGAAAGTATAGAATTGTATGCGACACATCGTCTAATTATGGTCTCATGATGGTGAACATTAGTGCCAAGTTATTTTAAAATCGCTTAATGCATAAAGAAGTTACGGCACTGACACAAAAAAGCAGACCATGTTTCACCTTTAAGAGTTGCTTTAAAAAAAAAAAGGAAAATAATAAGATGGACATTAAGTACATATTGCCGATGTGTGTACGTAATCTTTGAGAGAGGTAGGTGTAATAGCATTGAAGTAATTGCACAACCAAATATATGAGGACACATAAAAAAAAAACCGAACAGACAAACCGCTTGTTGACTACTATATTCTTCATCACTCTCCTTCAAACTTTGTTTGCGGGTTATAATTATGAAGAAGTACTACAGGAGCATAGGAAACGCCGATATTATATAAAGAAGTCACTCACAAACAGGCATACAGTCTTTTTACGAAACTCGCAAGGACGTGTACAGTATTTAAGCAAGCATGCATACAATCAGGAAATAACACCGAATCTTCTTTCATTGACGGTTATAAACAAATTGGAGAATTTATCAATGATTTTATTTTATTTTACCAAACTAGTATTGTTTCTTTATCCATGAAACAGTGAAATTTACATGTAGGCCATTCTTCAAGCAAGAAAATAAGTACTTTTGACGCCGACAATGTACAATTCTGGACAAAATCAGTGATCAATCGAGTTTTTTGCTATAACTCTACCTGTTATCAGACTTACACATTACATACAAAAACAAACCATGTTCAGCTTCCAATAAAATGTAAATATACATACCTTCAAAGCAAATCAGTCACTTTAAAATGTTATTTTTTAACTTTTAGCTGTCAGTTTATTGTTTTGATCACTCGCAAGAGGAAGAGGGGGCTACAGTCGTTTATAGGGTGTGCACTAGTAATATGGGTACTCGTTTCAATGGGTCAACAGTGCTGTTGTACTTATAAAATATACTGGCCCGGTTTATAGGTTGGTCAGGGCTACGGATATGTCTTGTATTTTGCCATCAAAATATTTCTATAAAATCCTTCTTCATCCATATTTATAAACACGTTTGTTTATTTCATAAGGAGTACTCCCGTTTTAGTGGATCAGCTGTGTCGTTGTACTCTAAAAAAGACTCGCCCGGTTTATAGGTTGGTCATGGCTACGAATTTATATAATAATTTGCCATCGAAATATTTCTTTGAAATGCTTCTTCCCTTTCAGTTTGGAGCGGTCAAGGTTTACAAACACGTTTGTTTATTTTATGAGAATAACACTATAGTCTCAGTTAAAGTCATTTTCTTTATTGTTCACATCAATAAATTTGATTTTGACCTAGGGGTGTCAACGTTAAAACATTGGTATTATAACTTTACCGTTTTACTATGAGTAAGTAGTAACAGCTTTCCGCCACGTAGCATAAGTACTCACTTTCATACATGATAGTTCACTCTTTCTACGCCTGTAGAAACGGGACGTATAATAGGAACAACTGCAGCGATGGGCGGTGTCCACGAAAGATAACCTCTCGCTTACTTGAGCAATTAAAACCTGGCCACAATATTTACGTGCATCAAAGCTTTGTAAGTAGGACCAAATTTCCTTCCTACCCGGAGCCTCCATGCTAGTGGTCCGGTTCTGCCTTTGATCGTCAGTGAGTAGTGGGGGTTTCCATCTCGCACTTTTCTTCCTCATGCTCATTTCTTCAATGATAATACACTGTACTGTTCCGTAGCTGTATCCTGTCACATCGCAGATGTCATATATTGTCATCAGCCTGTCACCATCAACAATGTCTTTGATTGACGTCACTAACGTCGTGCCCACGGTAGATTTCAATCCTCAGCCCATATCATCACAAAGCGAGATTCTTCCTTTACGGAACATCCGATGCCTCTCAAAAACTTGAGTTCTGGATATTTTCTGTTTACATGAAACTAACAACAAAACATATAAATCGCGCGCTTACCCGATGACATCATGAAGCTAAACAAACCAGACGTCTTTTATGCATGCAATTTAGTGAATAACGTTCAGATGTTGTTGTTTGACGTAAGTGGCAACACTTGAACGGAATGCTGTTCGGCGCGAAAATAAAGTCAGCATTATTTGCGCTATTTAAACACAAACGTACAAATTATTGTAAAAAATACAATTGCCCCGCTTTCAAGTTGAACGGTTTCCTTGGTAATCTACTTGAAGCATCGAATGGTCGGAAAAAAATTTAGAGTATAACATTGATGAAGCAAACTATGAAGTTTCTCTGGTGAAAACATGATGAAAATATATTGAATATTAAGGAGGAAGGTTACTTTGGTACCAGGGTAAATTCAAATTGGTTTAACCGTACCAATTCACTGTATTTCGTATAAGTTAATGTTTTAGCTGCTACAATGCTACAATCTCAAGTTTGTTTATTGCTGTCCCCTTGAACACAAGTTTCATCTAGATTCGAAAACATGGCCTTCCAAAGGTGTTTCATATTGAAAGAAAAAGGAAAGAAAAGACATTTATTTTTTCAGTGTATTCCGGTTTCACTGCTACGTAGAAGTCTGTGTAGTTGTTTCTGTATAGTTGTAAGACATTGTACAATGTAGTGTATCTCGTTACAATATATTTAATTTAATATAAAATCTGAAAAGTAGATCCCTCGGAAGCATCGAGAACAAGGCAAACAGTGAAAATTACAGACTCGGTTTGATCGAGTCTGTTCATGAGTAGTTATGGAAAATGCAACACTGCCCACGCCCCCTAGCACCGGCTTAAGCAGTATTCAATCTTCAAATCTAAATGAGTTGAAATCAATGATCCCGAAGGACCAGAAAATATAACAACACTGAGATGAAGTCGGGGCGACTTTTTACGGCCGCCGCACAGCACTTAACACCCGCTGTTGTGAAGTAAATAAAATCTGAAAAGTAGATCCCTCGGAAACCATTCAAACTGAGGAAATGTTAGCATTTCTATTGTTTCGGTTTATTGATCGGAACAAGGGTACAAAAACTCCACATTAAAGCATTGGAACTTTTCCTTTCTGATACCGACCAAGAAAAACATATTAAGGTAGGCTCGTTCTGCTATTTTTTTCTCTAGAATTAAGCGACTATTGTTTGTTATTCAGCGAAACTTCGAAATATGAATTATTGAATTGTTCTCAAGAAACAGATAAGGCATTAATTTTGTAGAACAGAAAACAGTAATATCCCATAAGTTGTTCTGCCTTTGTTGCCATTTGCAGTTAATAATATATACGGACAACTAATGCTCCCAATTGTCTGAATAAACAGTTATATGTTTTCAGTAGATTTTTTTTTCTGGAACAAGTTAGGATTATTTAGATATTGCTATAATCTTAAGTATCTACTAACCAGAAACTTCTCCTGTGCTCCTGGCTGGTGTACCTGTAGCAGAAGTACCTGTTTTGAGATCTACATGTTTGATGTCCGCTCACTTTCATCATGCCACTCCTGCAAGGTGGCGAATCAAAGTAACGTTTCGTATAGAAATGTTGAACACTGAAAATGAAAAAAAAAAAAAAAAAAAAAAAAAAAAAAATACAATGTCAAAAGTGGCAATTAATGTATTAAAAACGAATGAAATAAAAAATAACTGTATAAACAATGTGATCTTAATAAACTGACAGTGTTATTTTTTCACTCTTCGATTTTTTTTATTTATCTGTTTGTTGTGAGGTAGATGTATGTAATCATGGAATTGTTATCTGATCTTGATGTATATATTTTATTTGATTGGTTGGAAAAGGATTTTCGGTTACATTCCTAGAAAAATCAACTTATGTTCTGTCCAGTTCGGTTCGGTTCTATGTTTTACAACTAAGGAAAGAGCCACTTCTATTAAAATACAAATCAAGATATCTATATTTGTTCACGACCTCCAGGGCTTCATTTTTAAAAGTAAAATTATACATAGGTTGTCTGCCTTAGCGAAAACATCAATTTTCGTTTTTAAAATGTTTACCTTAAGCTTCCAAGTATCACAGTATTTTTCATAAGTATTTAAAGCTTCCTGTAAATTATTCGCTGTTTCTGCCATTACTACTGTATCATCAGCATAAAATAAAATAGATATTTTTTAGAAGATTAAAGAGTTCATTTGCATTTTGTTCATTTTGCACTATCATTCCTTGTACATTACTATAATTTTGATAAAATTCGTTTAACTAATCCTCTGCTAATTATATAATTAGTACATATCTTGTGTTAAACTGGAATGCTACTAACTGTAATACTAAATAGTTATGTGCTTTGATATGGTTTGCACAAACTTTTGTATGCAAAGAGTTTGTTCACCTACAGTTACAATTTATAATTCTAAAGTGATGCCGGATAGTACAGTCCAAATTTCAGTGTATCACAGGCCAACAGTGTAGAAAAAATACATTCATGATTTAGCTGATATTCAAAACACTGTATCAACATTTAAAGATTTCCATTTTGCTTACACAAAGAATCTTATCTAGTGATTTACTTCAAATTTGAATTAATGTCACTTTAATTAAAGTTTATCTTTGACGTTCGGGTTTGTATCGTTAATGAAAGGTGAATTCTCCATCGATTAAGTTCAAATTTTATATTTTGAATATTACGAAATTATTTTTGTTCAATTGTGGGATATTTGTATTTCGGCTATAAATCTGTATGTTTTCAACCGGAACATTTGTGTTTTAACTGATTATATCAATAAGGCAATGCGTTCCTTAGAATCCTGACTGTTTGTACACGATGTTGGATATTGAGGATGCAGAAACCGACCCGCATTATTTACCGCCACTGACTCCGACCCCTAGATCCCTGGTGTTATCGCAGCCGCAATCTGCGCGAAGCGGCAGGACGACAAGCCGATCTACGGTGGCCCCAAAGACCTTTGATACAAATAATATACCCAGAAGAACTCTCAAACAGGTATCACGTGGTCATCGGGAATGGGCTTCCGGCCTTTGTGACTGTTGTGAGGACCAGCGACTATGTAAGTTTCATAGTTAATTAAATACGTTCGGCCCGTTGTCATTTTTCTGCTGTAAATATTCGGACCTGTAACCATACCTGTCTTTCTGGTACGACTTACATTTACTCATCAGAATATACATGTACTGGAAGGTCTTAGCAGTTCGTCAATGTTTCATAAGGTTTTATTGAATACAAAATATAATGCAAGGGCTTCGCATGTGATAGAGTAATTTCATTTAAGTTTCAAAGTTTAATCAATACTAAATCTTATTTAATTAAAAACCTTGTATAAGTCAAGGTTAACGACAGGGTTTCGCTACAGAAATATATGGTTTCTATTTACTCGTATAATCTATAATGCATAAATATGAGACTATTACAATACTATTCCCAGGCGTATCTATGTAAGTTTATGCTCTGAGCGTCCAATGTCGTTTTGAAATAAAGACAGAAACTTCCGTTTCAAACACGTGTCTACTTTATACCTTGATTAATTAAGACTCTATTATTGCTTTTGAAAATCTTGCACGATGCTGTTTAGTTTCGAGGCTTGAAGCGGGATGTGCAACACTGTATAAACATGACGACATTAATGGTCAACTTGAAAAGCATTTTAAAAACATGTATCTTTATCAGTTGTAAAGTATTGTTGATTGTGGACAAAATGTGTATGCTGATTTCCAGAATAGCAAGTTCAACACCAGTGGAGAAAAGCATAAAATTATCTGATCGTAGCATTTTCCAAATTCACAATAAGATAGTAGAACGTCAAGGATGCCAAGGGTTTCCGTCCAGTTTAAACGACACTGCCTTAGTCGCATAGATGACTTGAACATATTTTTCTTTTGATTGGATTTTAGTCTTTTCTAAGCCGTTTTTATTGTTCTTGAGAAGGAACACTTAGAATTGGTAAGTCACACTTGACTAATCAACTGATCTCGAAAACTGTTGTCATTACAAGCTGGCCAATCAAACTCCGTGACCTTAGAAATAACCTCTGACGTTAAAATTATTCTTTCCTAATCGAGGCGACTCTCTGGCGCTCCGCGGATTACATATTACAAAATCCGAGGATGGAAGACTGGCTTTGTTAAAACATGCCAAAGTTGTCACAAAGGTTAACATACGGCCTTACCTTCAAATGCATGGTCAATATTAGTAAACAAATACCATTGCGAGCCTCTCATTGTGCACAGCAAAAATTCACGCATCGAATGTCCGGATGTCACACGAGATTTGGGGCAGATACTACTAAATTATCGCCATGAATTACTTGATCAATGACCACTAAGCTTGTTGTGTGCGAGGACGTAGACTGTTAAGCAATGGTCACATTTACGTTCAAGCACGTAGTTGGTCGTAGTTCATTTTAAACGTAGTTTGTCGTACGTTGAAGTACGTGTAAATACGAACAACTACGTTCAACTACGAGTATATCGGGTAGGGTTAACTAGGGTATCACTACGTCTTACCACGAGTTACTACGTTATACTACGTATATACTACGATCGAAGTACGAGCAACTACGACAAATTACGATCAACTACGTTGAGCTACGGAAAAGCGTTTAGCCGTATTGGAGCCCTAGTTTAGTTTAGTCGTAGTGGAGCCCTAGTTGATCGTAGTTGAACCGTACTGTCGATGTGTTTTTCTTCTACTACGCCCAAAAACGATACACACTACTGTTAAGTACGATGAAGTACGTTTAACTAAGATCAACTACGTTCAAACTACGGTCACAGTAGAGTCAAAACATCGTAGTTAATCGTAGTCAGATTTTGAACATGTCGAAAAATTATTTCCTTACTACGGACAAATCATAAGTTCGAACTACGATCATTACTACGTTTGACTACGATTATCTACGTGTAACTACATTTAGTACGATAAACTACGATCAACTACGATCATTCCTTACTACGATTAACTACGTGTAGTGTGACCACGCCATTAGCAGCATCAAATGATTATGATGTAAAACAAAAACAAATAATGCAAATATATGTCAATAAGGTAGAATGATATCGCCTTTCGTCCAAGCCTGTGGTTCCACACACTGATGACCAACATTTAAAACAGACATTGCAACCAAAATTTTACAAGATGATCATTATATAATTATATAGATGTGCCCTAGAAGGAACGTTTGCTATGCTTTAACTTGTAGTTATATGGCATTTAAAACTTAAAGGCACAAAAGAATGAAAAAAAAATCTATAAGAAGATCCCCTGGAATCAAAATGCCACCGCTCTGCTGATGCATGAGCTGCCGACCATAAGAAGTTCTGAACGTGAGGTTGGTGAGGGTGTGCGAGAGGTGCCAGTTGTGTTAACATTTTTCTGGGAGCCAAGAATGTTTTGACCAAAGTCTTTTTTTTTTTACATAAAATCCAAATACCCCATCATCTCCCACCCATAATATGACCCATCCCCTCTTATAATAAAAATATCAAACGGTCAGCCCCTGAAGTGCCCATTATTTTCGGTGAAAAACGCGGAAATTTTCATCAAAGTGAGATTTTTTGGAAAATTGACACATACCCGGAAAATGGAATTATTTAACCATTACCCTGCTGAATTTCTAAAATGGACTGGTCCATCATTCAGTTTGGGCAGTACCATTTATCATTCTGAAAATTTACTGTCTGCACTAATCGCAAAGGCAGAATCACTTGCTGCAAGCAGGCTAAAGGTTAAGGTAATTCTGCACGTTTAGATCTATTATTTTCTACACGGGAAAATCACTATTTTATGACAATTTTTTTGAACTATGTAGATTTTAATAAAACTTCTTATGGTTACTTAACATATGGACTATAATGCGGTGAAATAAAATTAATAGGTCAATACGCTTTTTTTTTTTTTTTTTTTTTTTTAGATATTTGACCATGATTGAAGAGATACGCGTACTTCAAGCTATTTTTAGACATTGTTTGCACATAGTTAACATGTCAAACGTTTTCTTTCTTATCATATTGTATCTCTGGAAAGGAAGTTACGTTGCCGTTTTATAATTTTACTCAAAGGTTGCCTTTTATTCATAAAAAGATTTTCGTTTCCGTATGTGGAATCCAGGCTTTATTCTACGTATTCCGGAAAAATGGATAAATGACGCTATATCATTATTTCCGGTTAATCAAGCGTGCAGAACTATTAATGTAGAAACAATTTACGGTTTGCATACATAACATAGAGATAGACCCTAACATTTTCATTGATAGAAATACATTAAATAAAGTCTAGAAATTGATTTCCAAGTCCTTGAAATTAACAAAAATGAATTCACAAATGTGCAATGTATGATAGTTTTGCTAATATCAATAACAGAAATTTTAATATTTAATTCAAAGTTGTGATCCGCAAAGAATGTCAACTCTTGCCTTGGGCTAGTACTTTAAAGCAGAGATATTTATTAGTTTACTTCCCTTGCAATTACACAATAGAGTAGAAAACGAAAACGGTTTAAAACACAATAATATACATTTTTTGCACAACAAAATCGTTCCGGATTTATTAATATGTGTTTGATTTAACCCTGAACCACTGGTTCCTATGATTTTGTCAACTTACTTATGGTAAAAAATAACTTTTAACAAGCCGATAATAAAATGAAATACCAGTAAGTATTTTATAGTGCAGATAATACAGTTTTGCTTGTATCGAAATGTCACAATAGAAGCACTTTTGTAATACAGAACACCTGGTAGGATTAGTAAAGGTGCAATTATATTGAAGTGTGTGAAGTTGGCGAAAAGTTCGACATTCGACATTGAACATTCGATCTCAGAACGACATTGGACATTTGAAGCGTGAAGTTGGCAATAAGTTAAACTTTCGACATTGAACATTCGATCTCAGAACGACATTGGACATTCGATATCAGAACGACATTGGACATTCAATTTTAGAACGACATTAGACATTCGAACCCAGAACGACATTGGACATTCGAATCCAGAACAACATTGGACATTCGATACCAGAACGACATTGGACATTCGATTTCAGAACGACATTGGACATTTGATACCAGAACGACATTCGACATTCGATTTCAGATCGACATTGAACATTCGATTTCAGAACGACATTCGACATTCGATACCAGAACGACATTGGACATTCGATTTCAGAACGACATTGGACATTCGAGCCTAGAACGACATTGGACATTCGATTTCAGAGCGACATTCTACATTCGATTTCAGAACGACATTGGACATTTGATACCAGATCGACATTGAACATTCGATTTCAGAACGACATTCGATACAAGAACGACATTCGACACTCGATTTCAGAACGACATTGGACATTCGAATCCAGAACGACATTGGACATTCGATACCAGAACGACTTTGGACATTCGATTCCAGAACGACATTCGACATTCGATTTCAGAACGACATTGGACATTTGATACCAGATCGACATTCGACATTCGATTTAGAACGACATTGGACATTCGATACCAGAACGACATTGGACATTCGATTTCAGAACGACATTGTACATTCGATACCAGATCGACATTGGACTTTCGATTTTAGAACGACAATCGACATTCGATACCAGAACGACATTGGACATTCAATTTTTGAACGACATTCGAAATTCGATTTCAGAACGACATTCAACATTCGATTTCAGAACGACATTGGACATTCGATACCAGATCGACATTGAACATTCAATTTCAGAACGACATTCGACATTCGATTTCAGAACGACATTGGACATTTGATACCAGAACGACATTCGACATTCGATTTTAGATCGACATTGAACATTCGATTTAAGAACGACATTGGACAGTCGATACCAGATCGACATTGGACATTCGATTTCAGAACGACATTCAACATTTGATACCAGCACGACATTGGACATTCGATTTCAGAACGACATTGGACATTTGATACCAGATCGACATTGGACATTCGATTTCAGAACGACATTCGACATTCAATACCAGAACGACATTGGACATTCGACATCAGAACGACATTGGACATTCGATTTCAGAACGACATTGGACATTTGATAAAAGATCGACATTGGACATTCGATTTTAGAACGACATTCGACATTCGATACCAGAACGACATTGGACATTCGATTTCAGAACGACATTGGACATTCGATACCAGAACGACATTGGTCATTCGATATCAGAACGACATTGGACATTCGATTTCAGAACGACATTGGACATTCGATTTCAGAACGACATTCAACATTCGATACCAGAACGACATTGGACATTCGATTTCAGAACGAGATTCGACATTCGATTTCAGAATGACATTGGACATTTGATACCAGAACGACATTAGACATTCGATTTCAGAACGACATTGGACATTCGATTTCAGAACGACATTCAACATTCGATACCAGAACGACATTGGACATTCGATTTCAGAACGACATTCGACATTCGATTTCAGAACGACATTGGACATTTGATACCAGAACGACATTGGACATTTGATACCAGAACGACATTCGACATTCGATTTCAGAACGACTTTGGACATTTGATACCAGAACGACATTCGACATTCGATTTCAGAACGACATTGGACATTCGATTTCAAAACGACATTGGACATTCGATTTCAGAACGACATTCGACATTTGATTTCAGATCGACATTGAACATTCGATTTCAGAACGACATTCGACATTCGATACCAGAACGACATTGGACATTCGATTTCAGAACGACATTGGACATTCGAGCCTGGAACGTTATTAGACATTCGAACATAGAACGACATTGGACATTCAAATCGAAATCGACATTGGACATTCGAACTGAGAACGACATTGGACATACGAACCAAGAACGACATTGGACATTCGAATCCAAAACGATATTATTAGTGTCAGTTAGCACCAATTCCTGAAAGTCTGTGAGTGCTCCTGAAAGTGTCACAGACCACTTAAAATGATTTAAAAAGAAACAGGAACTACTTGGTTAGTGTTATCACTCCTGGCACCAGTTCTTGAAAGTCTGCGAGTCCTCCTAATGTGTCGAAGACCGTTCTGATGGTTTGAAAGGACACGTGGATTGCTGGGTCGGTGTTTTCTACCTTGGCACCAATTCCTGAAAGTCTGCGAGTGCTCCTGAAAGTGTCGCAGACCATTCTAAATGATTGATAAAGAAACGTGGACTATTGTGGTGATGTTTTCTCCCTTGGAATCGTTTGCTGAAAGTCTGCGAGTCCTCCTGAAAGTGTCGCAGACCATTCTAAATGATTGATAAAGAAACATGGACTATTGTGACGATGTTTTCTCCCTTGGCACCGTTTCCTGAAAGTCTGCGAGTGCTCCTTAAAATGTCGTAGACCATTCTAAATTACTTAAAAAGAAACATGGACTATTGTGACGATGTTTTCTCCCTTGGAACCGTTACCTGAAAGTCGGAATCGCAGACTTTCAAGAACTGGTGCCAGGAGTGATTTAACCAAGTAGTTCCTGTTTCTTTTTAAATCATTTTAAGTGGTCTGCGACACTTTCAGGAGCACTCACATACTTTTAGGAATCGGTGCTAACTGACACTAATAATATCGTTTTGGATTCGAATGTCGAATGTCGTTCTGGGTTCGTATGTCTAATGTCATTCTGGATTCGAATGTCTAATGACATTCTAAGTTCGAATGTCCAATGTCGATTTGGATTCGAATGTCCAATGTCGTTCTTGGTTCGTATGTCCAATGTCGTTTTGGATTCGAATGTCCAATGTCGTTCTGGGTTCGTATGTCTAATGTCGTTCTGGATTCGAATGTCCAATGTCGTTCTAGATTCGAATGTCCAATGTCGTATTGGATTCGAATGTCCAATATCGTTCTGTGTTCAAATGTACAATGTCGTTCTAGGCTCGAATGTCACATGTCGTTCTGGATTCGAATGTCCAATGTCGTTCAAGATTCGAATGTCCAATGTCGTTCAAGATTCGAATGTCCAATGTCGTTCTGTGTTCAAATGTCCAATGTCGTTCTAGGCTCGAATGTCCAATGTCGTTCTGAAATCGAATGTCCAATGTTGTTCTGGTATCGAATGTCGAATGTCGTTCTGAAATCGAATGTTCAATGTCGATCTGAAATCGAATGTCCAATGTCGATCTGATATCGAATGTCGAATGTCGTTCTGAAATCGAATGTTCAATGTCGATCTGAAATCAAATGTCGAATGTCGTTCTGAAATAGAATGTTCAATGTCGATCTGAAATTGAATGTCGAATGTCGTTCTGGTATCAAATGTCCAATGTCGTTCTGAAATCGAATGTTCAATGTCATTCTGGTATCGAATGTCGAATGTTGTTCTGAAATCGAATGTCCAATGTCGATCTGGTATCAAATGTCCAATGTCGTTCTGAAATCGAATGTCGAATGTAGATCTGGTATCAAATGTCGAATGACGTTCTGGTATCAAATGTCGAATGTCGTTCTGGTATCGAATGTCGAACGTCGTTCTGAAATCGAATGTTCAATGTCGATCTGAAATCGAATGTTCAATGTCGATCTGAAATCGAATGTCGTTCTGGTATCGAATGTCCAATGTCGTTCTGAAATCGAATGTCCAATGTCGTTCTGGTATCGAATGTCCAATGTCGTTCTGGTATCGAATGTCCAATGTCGTTCTGAAATCGAATGTCCAATGTCGTTCTGAAATCGAATGTCGTTCTGGTTTCGAATGTCCAATGTCGTTCTGAAATCGAATGTCCAATGTCGTTCTGAAATCGAATGTCCAATATCGTTCTGGTATCGAATGTCCAATGTCGTTCTGGTATCGAATGTCCAATGTCGTTCTGCTATCGAATGTCCAATGTCGTTCTGAAATCGAATGTCCAATGTCGTTCTGAAATCGAATGTCTAATGTCGTTCTGGTATCAAATGTCCAATGTCATTCTGAAATCGAATGTCGAATCTCGTTCTGAAATCGAATGTCCAATGTCGTTCTGGTATCGAATGTCGAATGTCGTTCTGAATTCGAATGTCCAATGTCGTTCTGAAATCGAATGTCCAATGTCGTTCTGATATCGAATGTCGAATGTCGTTCTGAAATCGAATGTCCAATGTCGACCTTTTATCAAATGTCCAA
This sequence comes from Mercenaria mercenaria, assembly GCF_021730395.1. Classification (NCBI taxonomy): domain Eukaryota; kingdom Metazoa; phylum Mollusca; class Bivalvia; order Venerida; family Veneridae; genus Mercenaria; species Mercenaria mercenaria. The sequence continues at coordinate 2,285,251 of NC_069364.1, forward strand.
TGTCGTTCTGAAATCGAATGTCCAATGTCGTTCTGATGTCGAACTTCCAATGTCGTTCTGGTATTGAATGTCGAATGTCGTTCTGAAATCGAATGTCCAATGTCGATCTGGTATCAAATGTCGAATGTCGTTCTGAAATCGAATGTCCAATGTCGTGCTGGTATCAAATGTTGAATGTCGTTCTGAAATCGAATGTCCAATTTCGATCTGGTATCGACTGTCCAATGTCGTTCTGAAATCGAATGTCCAATGTCGTTCTGGTATCGATTATGCGTCTGAAATCGATTGAATGTCGATCTGAAATCGAATGTTCAATGTCGATCTGAACGAATTCGAATGTCGTTCTGAATCCAAGTCATGTCGATCTTAAATCAAATGTCGAATGTCGTTCTGAAATCGAATGTTCAATGTCGATCTGAAATTGCAATGTCGAATGTCGTTCTGTAATCAAATGTCCAATGTCGATCTGAAATCGAATGTTCGAATGTCGTTCTAGTATCAATGTCCAATGTCGTTCTGAAATCGAATGTCAATGTCGATCTGGTAATTCGAATTGTCGAAATGTCTGTAGTCTGTATAATCGAATTGTCGCAAATGTCGATCTTTGGTATCAATGTCAATGTCGTTCTGAAATCGATGTCAATGTCGAAATGTAGATTGGTATCAAATGTCGAGATCGAATGTCGTTCTGGTATCAAATGTCCGAATGTCGTTCTGGTAATCGAATGTCAATCGTCGTTCTGGAATCGAATGTTCAATGTCGATTCTGAAATCGAATGTTCAATGTCGTATCTGAAATCGAATGTCGTTCTGGTTTCGAATGTCCAATGTCGTTCTGAAATCGAATGTCCAATGTCGTTCTGGTAATCGAATGTCCATATGTCGTATCTGTAAATCGTCATGTATCATCAATGTCGTTCTGATCAATCCGAATGTCGTTCTGTATCGAATGTCCAATGTCGTTCTGAAATCGAATGTCCAATGTCGTTCTGAAATCGAATGTCCGAATTAGATTCTGGTATCAATGTCCAATGTCGTTCTGGTATCGAATGTCAATGTCGTTCTGGTAATCGAATGTCCAATGTCGATTCTGAATCGAATGTCCAATGTCGTTCTGAAATCGAATGTCCAATGTCGTTCTGAAATTGAATGTCAATGTAGATCTGGTATCAAATGTCCAATGTCGTTCTGGAATCGAATGTCGAATGTCGTTTGAAATCGAATGTCCAATGTATCTGGTATCAAATGTCCAATGTCGTTCTGAAATCGAATGTCAATGTCGTTCTGAAATGAATGTCCAATGTAGATCTGGTATCAAATGTCCAATGTCGTTCTGAAATCGAATGTCCAATGTTCGTTTTGAAATCGAATGTCCAATGTGTTCATGAATCAATGTCCAATGGCGTTCTGATATCAAAGTCGAATGTCGTTCTGAATCGAATGTCCAATGTCGATTCTGGTATCAAATGTTCCAATGTCGTTTGAAACTTCACGTCAAATTGTGTTCTGAAATCGAATGTCGAATGTAGTCGATATCGAATGTCAATGTCGTTCTGGATCGAAAGTCAATGTCGTTCTGGTATCGAATGTCGAATGATCGTTCTGAGATCGAATGTTCAATGTGCGAAATTGTATTGCAACTTCCGTTCAAATATCCAATGTCGTTCTGGAAATCGAATGTCCGAATGTCGATTCTGGTAATCAAATGTCGAATGATCGTTCTGGATATCGAATGTCGAATGTCGTCTGGTATCAGAATGTCCGAATGTCGTTCTGAAATCGAATGTCAATGTCGTGATCGAATATTCAATGTCGATTGCAATCGTAGTCGTTGGTATCGAATGTCCAATGTCGTTCTGAAAATCGAATGTCGAATGTCGTTTTGAAATCGAATGTCCAATGTTGATCTGGTATCAAATGTCCAATGACGTTCTGAAATCGAATGTCAATGTCGTCTGAAATCGAATTGTCACATGTAGATCTGGTTCAAATGTCCAATGTCGTTCTGAAAATCGAATGTCCAATGTAGTTTTGAAAATGCGAATGTCCAAGTTACTGGTATCAAATGTCCAATGACGTTCTGAGATCGAATGTTCAATGTGGAAAGTTTATTGGCAACTTCACGCTTCAAATATCCAATGTCGTTCTGAAATCGAATGTCGAATGTAGATCTGGTATCAAATGTCGAATGTCGTTCTGGTATCAAATGTCGAATGTCGTTCTGGTATCGAATGTCGAACGTCGTTCTGAAATCGAATGTTCAATGTCGATCTGAAATCAAATGTCCAATGGCGTTCTGATATCAAATGTCGAATGTCGTTCTGAAATCGAATGTCCAATGTCGATCTGGTATCAAATGTCCAATGTCGTTCTGAAATCGAATGTCCAATGTTGTTCTGAAATCGAATGTCCAATGTCGTTCTGAAATCGAATGTCCAATGTCGTTCTGGTATCGAATGTCCAATGACGTTCTGAGATCGAATGTTCAATGTCGAAAGTTTAACCTATTGGCAACTTCACGCTTCAAATGTCCAATGTCGTTCTGAGGTCGAATGTTCAATGTCGAATGTTGAACTTCTCGCCAACTTCACACAACGTCGATCTGGTATCAAATGTCCAATGTCGTTCTGAAATCGAATGTCCAATGTCGTTCAGAAATCGAATTGTCATGTCGTTCTCGAAAATCGAATGTCATGTCGTTTGTATCGAATGTCCAATGACGTTCTGAGATCGAATGTTCAATGTCGAAAGTTTAACTTATTGGCAACTTCACGCTTCAAATGTCCAATGTCGTTCTGAGGTCGAATGTTCAATGTCGAATGTTGAACTTCTCGCCAACTTCACACACTTATTATATTGATCTCTTTTTCCTATGCCTACATTACACAGATATGTTTTGATTAACATACTGTACAGTTTGCATGTGGGTCAAATCACTCTTTTCTTTTCTCTAAAAAATATGTATGACTCTCGTTTTTCGTACATCTGCTCAACTGATGTGAAGAAACAAGGAAGTAAATTTGAAAAGTTACTATAGTTATAATTTTCATTCATCTTGTATGTCCGACCATCTGTCAATAAAACGCGAAGCTGTGTTAATCAAACATGATTCACAAAAATACATCCGATGGATTTCACTGATTTACATTTTCAGTGAACATATATTTGCAGATTCATTAAATTCCAGTATCAAACATATCATTAGTTCTAAGTCATACAAAAGTAGCTAAAGGAATAAGTATTTTTGTATCGTGGGATGAACAATTAAAGTAGAGCTTGTTTTAATGATAAGACTATACATGTACACACAAGTTTAAGAGTAATAAATCAAAGAGCAACCGTTTTCCCGAGTTTTAGACTATCTAGTTTGTTCCAGTTTTCTTAGGTTGTTATGTTATATGACATGTAACCTTCATGACGAACAACGCCAACGCGCCAAAAAAATGTTGATGGCGCGAGGACCAGCTGTTTCATAAGATGTTTCATTCTATCGAATTCTATGTTTCTTTATGTCACGTTGTTAGGTTCGTTTTGTCGCGTTGGCGCACGCTCCAAAAAGACAGAAAACGTGGCGTGATAACGCGCGCGTCAAGACGGCATCTAAATAGGAAACTGTGCGCACGAGAACGCCACATAACGAAGTATCCTAAATCAGCCACCATGAAATACAAGTCTTTTAAAATCTGTTCGGCTTATATCGTGCAAACTATGATTGCTTCCGTAATAACATAGTCTGGCAAACTAACTGCAGTCAATTGGCATGTTTATGTGAAAAAATATATATTCTACAATATTACACAGAATATTGTCTTTTTGTGTTGACATAAACTGACAATATAACAAATAAGATTAGAATATTCAGCATTTAGAAATAAATATGGCATGAATTTGTAGAACTGAAAAGAAAAGTGCCTACTATGCTGTTTTACCCTGTCCTGACCAGTTCTGTCAAAGTATGTACTTCCGGTTGAATTGACACTTGATTAGATGGCTAAGAAAATAATTGAGCCGCGCCATGAGAAAACCAACATAGTGCGTTTGCGACCAGCATGGATCCAGACTAGCCTGCGCATCCGCGCAGTCTGGTCAGGATCCATGCTGTTCGCTAACAGTTTCTCTAATTGCAATAGGCTTTGAAAGCGCGGATGCGCAGGCTGGTCTGAATCCATGCTGGTCGCAAACGCACTATATTGGGTTTCTCATTGCGCGGCTCATATCTTTTTATTTTACTGAGTCAGGCCGGTTCGCTGTTTTTATCATACATGTTATGGGGTTTATTACAAGATCAGTTGAATGTATGCTATTCGTTGAATTTGCCCTTTTTGTGAAACTTTGTAGAAAATGGCAATGTTCACTGAAGTTCCTATGTGTAGGGTAATTTGGAGGGTTACCAACATAAATACGTTGCAATATAGGTAGAAGATAATTGTTTTTTATAGTGCAGTGCAGATAAAGGCTTCATATTGCACATACATTTATAAAAGGTCTGACATAAATTGTTTGTCCTGAATTAATGTTTATTTTATTTATTTGTTGTTTTTGTTCTTTAGAAACAGGTGACCTATTCTGAATTAAATGTTTCGGAATGAATTGTACATTCACCAGTTAGACAGTCTGGAATTAAGCAAATGTCTCTATCAGTAATATATTAACATTTACTGATAACCTATGCATCGTGCCAATATACTAGTTTAAATTTTACAATGGTTGTTTTTCAATTGATCTTCCTAAGGCGGTGCTCTGACCTTTCCAAGGCGGTGCTCTGACCTTTCCAAGGCGGTGCTCTGACCTTTCCAAGGAAGTGCTCAGCTGTGTTCTTCCTTCATATAAGTTTGTGTCTCTTTCTTACTTCTATGTTCTTACCATTACATTCATTTGTATTTATGTGCAGTCGCGCCCAGTCTGTGTGTATGTGCATACAAGTTAACATACCCTTTTTCCACGTGGAGTGCTCTATGGGTTACTGTGTTCTTTGAATGTAAATGTTCCAGTTGAACGTTTGTAGTCGTTGTTGTTGTTGTGTTTTTACCTTCGATGCTCTAGCTTTACTTCCCAAATAGGTAAGAGCTTTCTACACGCTACTCAGAATTACTTCCCTTGTTTTAATGCAGAATGGTTTCTTTGTACTGTAAAGTATCCAAATGCCTGAAACGTTCACATACATATTTTATAATAAACGATACTCTTCAATATATTGCTCATATCTTCTGTCTGCTTTTGCTGCTTTAGGAATAATTGATGTTGCAATTTAACTTTGCTAACATTTATTTCATCGCTAATATATCTTAGACAGTAAGACGTTTGGCCTAGGAACTTAGAGAAAAAATACATAGGACAATTGTTAGTTAGTGATGAAAACAAACAAGATCAAAACAGTTCAACGTTTATATAGATTATGTACGAAACTGAAGTCATACGCGTACTATGAACTGAGTCTCAAACGTTTTACATGTATTAATGTACCACCGTGCATATACCTTAATATTTGGAAGCTATAATATGTAGAACTTTGTCAATAGTTTTAATTAACTAACTTGTGCGGATATCTTAGTTATCTATGCTATCATTGCAGGTTGGTACACATGTGCCTGCATGCCTATTGTCATATGGACATTAGGGGAACGGTTAGGGGAGTCGTACCCGTGTCCAGCGGCATGGCTACCAGGAACTGGTGCTTCTTTCCGAACAAAGATTCGAACTGTTGGAGGCATAAAGGTAAAACATTCTTTCGCGTTTCAAAAGATATTTTTACACAAATATACAGCAATTGAAAAATAAATTATAAAGAGGATAATTGTTGGTTTCGGTGTAATACACGTTATAATATCACCGAGTGGGCACCAAAAGTGATATTTTCACGAGTGGCGCAGCCATGAGTGAAAATAACAACTTTTGGTGTTCACGAGTGAAATTACCGTGATATTACATTGATACCAACAATTTTTCTGTTTATTTTATGTCTAAAACTCTACTTTTGTTGTGTTTATTTCAATAAAATGTCGAAATTTGCGGGAAATTTTATCAGGAAGCATCGCAAAGATGACGTCATTTTAACGACGTCATTGTCATATTGTTTCCGGCTTTCAGTACGCTCGGTAAACTTTTTGACGTTAATCCGGGTATCAGATTTGATAATTTTCACTGAGTGGCCAGTGAGTTTATCAGGATATAGTTCACCGTTATATTTCGATAAACCACCGAAAAACATAAAATAAAGTTTTATCTATACTTTAACCAACATTCTCGCCTGATAAACAAATAATAAGCGACGCACGATAGACAACATAACGGCGATAGACAACATAACACTTTACTGCCATTCAATAAAAAATACTTAAATTCAAAATGGTCAATTATCGATTAAAAATATTCAGCATCGTTAAAGCATGTCTTCCTACTGTATTTGGTGTCATCCCTGAGCCATAAAATCGGTTATACGCTACGTGTATATATAATTAATTAGGCTACGCCCTCGTGAATTTATTTCACGGGCGTATAGCTTCTTTTTTTTTGTTTCGGTATATTATAGATGGCTCTGCTATGTATTATTTCTTATATGAAACTTATATGTAATCGCTATTCATCAAAACCAAGTCTTCCTGAAGCCTCATTTGGAGGAAATTAACTGTACGGAATCTTCAGTAACTTTCTATATTTGTATAAACGTCACAGGCAAATTATGTTTTGTTTTGATTGTGTCAAGTAGTAAGTTAGCTGTATCGGTTTCTATGGTAACGTACCGCATCCTCCATGAGCAGGAAAGAATTACGTATATCAACATTAATAAAAAAGGCACGTTCACTAAAAAAATAAAAAAATATATAGTTATAATATTGATGCCTTGTAAGCAGTAAATATTATCACCACCAAAACCTTATATGAAGGATACAGAAACATAAAATAAACTATGACAAATATCGGGAAATTATCTTGAAGAAATGGAAACAAGACTAGACATTATTGAAAAGTAGATAATTGACATACAAAACATTGATTATGAAAGAAACAAAAACCAAGAATTGCAGTTTAATAGCTTCTTTTACAACGAAAGTTAGGCCAAGATCCTCAGATTATTAAATTATTAATTAGAACAAGAGCTGTCGGAGGACAGCAACGCTCGACTATTCAACAGCCTTCAATTGAATGAATATAAAAGTTGAAAAAGGGGCATAATTTTGTAAAAATGCAAATCAGTGTTATGGAACCTTTCACAGTGCTTATCAGCTCATGACAGTAGACAAGTGTGTGAAGTTTCAATCCATTCCCATTAGTGAGTACTGAGATACCAGCTTACATATAAGAATTTAACCAAAAACTGCTAAGTTGAAAAAGGGGCATAATTTTGTAAAAATGCAAAGTAGAGTTATTGAACCTTTGCACTGCATGTCATATCATGACAGTGAACAAGTGTGTGAAGTTTCAATCCATTCCCTTTAGCGGATACTGAGATACCAGCTTACATACAAAAGCTTAACCAAAACCTGCTAAGTCAAAAAAGGGACATAATTTAAAAACAAAATGCAAAGCAGAGTTATGGGACCTCCACAGTGCATGTCAAATCATGATAGTGAACAAGTGTGTGAAGTTTAAATCCATTCCCATAAGTGAATACTGAGATACCATCTTACATACAAAACTTTAACCAAAAATTTCTAAGTCGAAAAAGGGGCATAATTTTGTAAAAAAGCAAAATAAAGTTATGGACCCTGTGCAGTGCAAGTCATTTTATCACAGTGAATAAGTTTCAATCCATTCCCACAAGTGGTTACTGAGATACCAGCTTACATTCAAAAACTTAACCAAATCGGGTCGCGGACGCGGATGCAGACGCCGACGCACGGGCGAGTCCAAAAGCTCTACTATTCTATGAATAGTCGAGCTAAAAACTGCTACATTGGCAGATAAATGTACATAAAAGGCAAGTGTGAGGGTACGTACAAGTCACTGAACTACTACCAATGTTGTTTTCGGGTTTTGCTGTTATTTAAGATGAGATGAATGTACGAGATTCAGTAAAAAATGCCCTGTCTCATAACTTTGTTGTAAATAATGGCATTTTCCACCCCTACATAAACTTCATAAAGATCATTATACTACATGTATATACAGTTACACTACAGTGTGACAGATGAACAGTTAAGGCCAATCTTAAATGTGTTTTCACACTATCAGTCAATTTATAGTTAAAAAACAAAGATAAATAACTATATCACTCTGCAAAAACAAAGTGTGGCCCAAACTTATTACAGCAAGTACTGTACACACTGTTATATCAATTCAATAAAATGTTTAGACATTAAACATATTGTCTTGGCCTAATATATGACATTGTCAGTTTGTAACTAGATACCTGTGTTTTTCATTTTTAGCTCTACTATACGAAATATGGAGAAATATCCTACTCGACCTGGCGTCGGCGTCGGCGTCGGCGTCCTTCCGCGTCCGCACTTTGGTTAAAGTTTTGATGCACTTTCACTTAATCACTGTAATTACTTGATGGGTTTGTTTCAAAGTTAAAATATTTATTCCTCATCATCACCCACATCATATGGCACAATGGCCATAACTCTGGTACCAGTATTTCATTAATTGCCCCCCCCCTTTACTTAGAATTTCAGGTTAAAGTTTGGATGCACTTTCACTCTATCTCAGTTATCACTAGATGGATTTGACTCAAACTTAAACAATTATTCAACATCATCACTCACATCATATGACACTAAGGCCATAACTCTTGCACCAATATTTCATGACTTATCACCCCCCCCCCATTTCCTTAGAATTTCAGGTTAAAGTTTTGATGCACTTTCACTCTATCTCAGTTATTACAAAATGGATTTGATTCAAACTTAAAATAGTTGTTTCACCTTATCACCCACATCATATGAGACAAGGTCCATAACTCTTGTACCAATATTTCATGAATTATGCCCCCTTTTACTTAGACTTTCAGGTTAATTTGATGCATTTTCACTTTATCTCAGTTATTATTAAATCGATTTAATTCAAACTTGAAGTTGTTATTGATTTCAACATCATCACCCACATCATATGACACAAAGTGCAAAAATCATTCTTGCACCTATATATCATGAATTATCCCCCTTTTGCTTAGAATTATACTTATTCAATGTTCTCTATTTCGCTTATTACTTAATACTTTTGACACAGACTGAAGCTATTGTCCAATATCTTCATTCTTATTGGAGTCATTTAACACTCTAGTGACAGTTCCAGCTTCCTGTGCCCAGTTTCACTATCTAGCATCGAAATAGTCGAGTACGCTGTCTCCTGTGACAAGTAATCGTGATTTATGCTTATATAATACTGATATCATCTTGTATATAGTAACCTGTAAGACCTGAAATCCCTATAACATCAAGTGGGATATTAATCATATTATATGTATACAAAGTACCACAATGTTTACCTTTTTACTTAGTTTCAGAAATGCTTTAACAGTGGGTGAAGAAAATACCCTATGGAATGAAAATGAGTGCGGTACCTGTACTTTTTCTGCTCTTATTTGTCTTAAAAACATATATGCTTCAAGCTCACAGAGTATGCAAAAATTCTTAATTGTAAACAAAATAATCCAGCATCCTTAGTGACGTCATAATAGAACGTACGCCATGACATCAGGTTAGATACCACCAATTGTTTTCCTATATACTTCTATTATGGCGTGTACGGCTTTCCATAAATCGGAACATGTATATCTAATAACATATTTTTTCAAGAACTATCTTATTTCCACCACAATAGTGGAAGATAAAACATATGAATAGTGATACTTGATTTAAGTTATTTGTGTGTGAATGTGAATGTGATTATTCCCGGTTTACATCGTTGGCAAGGCAGGAGAAATTCGTTTGATAAAACCTTTAACATTTAATAAATCACATTCAATGTAGCAAATCTTGTCAAAATATATAATGAAATACTGTAAATGCAGTAAAGAATTCTTGAGTTTGTTTACCTGACTGACCACTCAGAACTGATAAACATTACCTTATTCCTTGTAAGTTCCCTGTACTTTTTGGAATTGTTGGTCCCTGATAAGCACAATGTTTACATTGACTGATTCTTGGAAAGGTTTATACACTTAAAACGATATGCTTATTGTGCATTTTTGATTTATTTCTAATTTGAGGCATTTATTTTTGATAAAGTAAACACAAAGGAGTTTATGTTCATTACTATTATTGCAACAGTATAAATATGGAGATTAGTCTCCCTGACTGAGCTTGAAAGTGAACTTTTCAGCATTTTGACCATGTAGCTGTCTGAGTCAAATTAAAAATTATGTTGAAATAAAGCATATTCTGATTTATAAGAGATGATGTTTTTTTTTCCTTTTACGCAAGTAGAGCGGATACGGCCGGTAAGTAATTAACACTTCTTCCATGCAATATCGGCCTCGTCCTGATAACACTGATATCAGAGGACAGGAGCCCGTTATTCTCTGCAAGTGTGATCGATCCACTTTAAAATGCATAACGACGTTTTCTAGAAAACAAAATGTTCGTCTAATTGACACTTGTATATATTTTTTTTTATTATCAATTCCCGAGTTAGAGAGTTTCAAAGAATGATAGAATAAGTTAACATAAACAGATTTTGTTTTCATGCATGGATTTCCTGCTTTTTGGTATAACGTTTCTGGTCGTCATGTCCGTCAAGCAGCTTTGCATTACATAGCCAAGTGGTTTTTTTTTCTCTAAAAATGGATTACTCTTTTGTTTATATCCCACACCGCCCGTCGTCTATCAAAGCGCGATGGAAGGATGGCAGGATAGCAGGATGGTAGGATGGAGATGTTAGGATGGTGATCATATGGTAAAACTAGTAAGATGGTAGAATATTGGAGGATTTACTTCCATCCTACTAATTGCTATCTTACCATCGTACTATCCTTCCATCCTGTTATCCTACCATTGTTATGTTATCAATATCGTTGTCAATATTATCAAATGTACATTTTAGTCTGATAGATCAACTCAATTTGCCCTCTCAGTAAAATGAACATTTCGCTTTACTTGATGTCTGTTTCGCTGTTTTAGATGAACCAGTTCGTGATCTGTCCTACACAATGTTATTCGCAAATATGTATTTCTTAAGCTGTCATCGAAATTGCTTTCTTCCGTAAAAGTTTGAAGGTGAAAGAATTGATTGAGCAGTAATGAAACAATACAAACATTGTGGGCGTATAAAATAGAAAAGCCACACATTTAATATTCAGTCAAATCGTACTCAGACAGGACGTACATTAGCGCAAATAATCAGGTGATGTACTAGATTTTAAACCTGTTTATTTACATTACTTGACTGATGTATTCTAGCACACATTGATATATTGGAACATTACAAGCAAACTTATATCTATTTATGATAGTTAGAACAATATCGGAAAGATGTACAACAATTTTGCGAGACAGATATCGGGGTGATATTGAAAACAGTATTGGTCCAGTATTGGCCTGTCGGTTTAAATTATGCCGTCCTAGATTATGAACGGTTTATTGTTCCTTCACTTGAGAAGGAACATTTATGGTTGACATTTAACACTTTAGTACTGTCAAAGGAATCCAAATAATAGAAGGGCACCGCCTTCTCGAACTTGGTATGTTTATTACAAATAGCCAGTATGCCAATGTGTGTTCATGTTTCTTTCAGTCAATCAATTGTGAACTGCAAGTTGTTAACAGCAGCCTGACAATGAACAATAGTTCGAGTGGGATATTAACCCGTGCTTTGAATATTTGATACTATAAAATAGTGATTGATATAATGAATGTGCATGATCTGAGAATAGACTCCGGCCAAATACAAATATGTAATAAAATAGTCGCTGGTAACGGGATGTTATATAGATTCAATTTATAACATACCTAAAATTATTTTCCATTGAGTTTCAATGGACCACGATCGTGCAATATTTTTCCATATTGACGTAGAACACTTTCATATCGGACGTGGAATGTTTTCGTAACGTTGTAATGGAAAGAATCACGTGACGTCCATGGCGTCCACGCGCACGTTGCGACAACAAGTTGACGTCATTTTCGCAGAAAATATTAATGCTCGTCAGTTTGATTTGTTTATTACATTTTCGGAGAAATTCTTTTCGTATTTTTCCTGTGTTTCGTTACAGAACGATAATTTAGACATAAATTAATTATCTGATAGTGTGTATATATAATAAAAAGGTTATCAACTTTGTATGTAGATAAATGTACTCGTTATTTCGCGGATAATATTGCGCTCCTAAAGTCGCGCAGTATTACCGCTGCAGAACTCGTGCATATCCACATACAAAGTTAATAACCTATAAATATTGAATTTAATATAAATTTGCAGACGCTTCCTTTCATATGTTTATCTGTCTAGATCTTTTTCTTCCGTTTCGTAAATGCACATGTGTAATAATTTTGTGAATAAATATGCAAGTTCATCACGGGACGAAAACATCCGTGGAGGGCTATCAGTATACTTCTGAATTAGAATATTGCAGTCAAATGAACATAAAACACAGAATATTTCATATACGCTAGAAGGAACCTTTTGCTAAGCTTTGTCTTGTTTTATTACAGGGATCTACACTATCTGACTGCTGTGTTATAATGTGTTGTTCCTGGTGTGCCGTGTGTCAGATGACCCGAGAAGTGGACCATATGATTGTTCAGCCGGAGCGCTTCGTCAAACCTATCCTATAATCTATGAAGTTGGAGATATAACACTGATATCATTTGCTCATGTTATGAAAGGAGAACTCTGGCTTCTGTCGTGACAAATTGTAAATAAACCTTATGATATATTTTAATACACAGGACTACTTAACTTGTTTGGAAAATAATACATTGGCTGTCCTTCATTTGTAAATATTTTTCCCAGACCGAATGAACGGAGCTATTGGAGTTATTGCCGCGTTTTGTGACAAATACGCCGGCAATATTTACAATGATTTTGGTTACATAAAAAATCATGATTAGTCTATTCCGTTTGGTTAACCATAATGGTATATATACCATAAATGGTAGTTTTGAAGACTTTGTTTTGAAGACACGGACATCTCGCTTCCCTATTGTGCCCACTATTGTTCTCTGTAACATTGTAATTTCTTCCCTTTTAGAATTCAGCAAAAAGCTTCTTTATCAGTATATGTTCGACAGTCCGATCTTTAGTATGTATATTTTTAACTTTGTTTACACTGGTTTCTATGTACTAGAAAAGCCCTTTTTTTACTATAAGTTTAGTGGATCAAAACTTATATGTAATATGATCAATGTATCTTAAAGAGAACTTGACAAGTGATATAATAAAACCCGTTAATGTAAAATATATAAAAATCGGTGCGGTTTTGCAATTTCAATTATCTTTCATGCGCTGCCTCAATCGAACTGACTCTGCTATTATGTTGCTTGGATGTATTCTTTGCTTCCCTAGGATCTTCCTATATATTAATTTACTATCACAATAGCAATCTTTAAGTGACATATGGCGGCCGTAAAATGTTTTCTTCTAAATTCAGTGTTGTGATGTTATCTAGCCCTTGAGGATTATGGTGTCCATTCAATATCGATTTAACAGAATTTCGCTACAGCTGTTTATACCAAATGGAGGGCTGTTGTACTTTCCATTACCTCTCATAGACAGACTCTTGTCAAAACGAGTCTACATTCTTGGCTTCCAAAGGTTTGTTATCCTGTAATCATTGACAATCGCTGTATGCTTATAAGTTATTGTGTGCACCTAAAACTATGATAATCCCGATAATACCTGAGCGGATCCAGAGAAAAAAGTAGTGTTTATGCAAGAAAATGTGATGAAAACATTATTACGCAATAATTATTAATCTTCTCAAATATGGTGTATGAGAAGTGATAATAATGATGTTGATGATTAAATGCTTTATTTTTTTAATCAAATACATTGAATAATTCTTAAGTGCATAAAAACGTTGATTTTAAATCATAATTTAAAAGGGACTTAATCCCTAAAAAAGGTACAAGCATGATATTCAAAAATAGGGTTTAATACATATGATACCATATATTGTAACAAAAATGAATGTGTTTTCAGCAGATTATTGCTTTCACGCACTGATTATCACTTATCGGCCCGGGCCGAAAACTCATAATCATAATCCGCCCGGTGAACACGTGCGCGTGAAACCAATGGCGGCCAACGTCGTACGTCAGAGACGTTATTGGACGTCATAATGGTCTGTCACTGGTCTACACGTAAAACTGTTGTTTATCGCAAAATTACAATGCTTACAATCTTTTCAGTAATAAAACAGTACATGCCCATATTTACATTGAATCTAGAATTCCGAGTTTCAACAGTGTTCGAGTACTGTATGTGGTGTAAAACAGCATGATTCGCACCACACAATTTCAAAATTTCGACGAAGTTGCAGGTTTCCTCTCAGTGAAAATGGTATGACTGCTTTTCTTAAACATAGATCTACTGCTAAGAAAACTGCATTTTTTTTCATGGAATGGCGCAAATTATTTGCTGTTCCACATTTTAAGAATGAAGAACCATTTGATGAGTTTGATAGGTACATACGAATTTTGAGACAAATGTACCCCCAGACCATTAAACAACTGAAAACTAGCGTCAGGAGTTCTAATTACTCCCCTTGAGTAATGCAACCAAACATATGTATTAAAAACTTTAATACACGCCAGAGCCGGGCCGGGAGGTGATAATCGGACCGGTATTCATAATGGCCCTCGGGCTAAAGCCCTCGTGCCATTATTCATTTTCCGGGCCGATTATCACCTCCCGGCCCGGCTCTGTCGTGTATTAACCTCTAAACCTATCATTAGAATTAAGGTATTAGATGCCTAATAGTAATGTTTACAAAATGGCATTTGCTTGGTATATTCTTAAAGGTGACCGTGTTTTGCACTGTTTTGCAATTTTCAAACAACTTTTACCGTGCCGTTTTTTATAAATTTTGTATAACTTATGGTATCTCCTCAAGCTCAAGTAGCGACAAATTTCAAAGTGATGGCCACTATCCAAAACGTTTGCAGATAACTCATTTTACCATTAATTTTAATAAAAGAAACATCAAACTATTGGTAAACAATTATAAAACACAAAATAAAAATGTCAATATCATTTTTTTTCAAGGGTGCCTCAAGTAAACAGATTTAATGAGAAAGAATTCTAACTTCAACATTGAAAAAATAAGGTCGAATCCTGTGTTTCTATTTTGAATTTTGCTTACTTCATTCAAAAATAACCTTGGGGCAGACGTAAAACCTACCTAAATTTCTTCCACGATATGTAATCTAAAGAGTGAAAGCAAAATAGAGAACTTTTACCGCATGTAACTCAATATTTTCAAAGATGTGTAACTCTACCCCTTCTGTTTAAGGAGTAAATTCACTTTGAACAGCAAGAAATCGCTTATCAATTATTTTTTTTTCCATTTTTGTACAATAATTCAGTTACATGTATAAGTCTTGAAAGAAGTAAAAACTTACTAGAAAAAAAGAAAAATAAGGAAAAAAAAATTTGGTCCCAGTAGGGCTTGAACCTACGCCCCCTGAGAATTGCAGTAAAAAGTAGGTTTATGGTAGGAATTTAATACTCTTCAAAAAAGAGGTACTCTATTAGTCTTCTTATACCTTGATTAAATAATTGAAAGTAACGTTTATTACAAAATGCGAGGACACAAGTCCAACAGAAAAAGCTACATAAAAAGAAACAGATAGAAAATTTATCATGGAACTTGCTGAGAAAAAAAAGAGTTCGGAAAGAGGTAAAATATCGAATCCAATTATACCCATTTATCCCAACAATATCGGTGTACATGTCAAATACTTCACAAATGAATTGACGTAAATAGACGTCTTAATATTATAAACGTAATTAAACTTAACATTTCCTGCAATAACAATGAAATAACAGAAGAGTGTTAAATGTAAAATTGTCTTCAACGTGTCACTTATTAAGGAATTACGATACCAATATGTCGGTAAAGTGTCTTAAATTCTGCACGTTAATCACGTTCAACCTTTTATGCTTTCATATTAAATGTAATCTAATCTAATCTATCAGTTAATTAATAATACGATCTTTCAATTTGCAGATTTGTCAAGAATTACCTCATTTTTGTTCTACTCAATTTTAATTCTAATATGACTAACAATGCTTTATTCATCACAAAGATATAATGTTGACGTCAGGCCGATGTGATATTTAGCTCCAGGTATACATCTAGAAATAGCGCTTTTAAATTTGGTCAAATGTTTCACTTAATAGCATGTTTCAAACGAAATGTCACATTGTCCAACTGTCTTGATTAATTTACACATATATTAAGTTGGTTATTCGCTTTGCAGAATAATTCGCCATCTTTTGCGTCTAAATTGAACTCTTCCGCAAGTCGTATTACCATTTCCGGTTCTGGCGTGCATAAACAAAGAGCGTGACGACCTAACAGCTGGCGCCATACATGCGCGAAGAAACAGTTCTGTCATATTTGATCTAAATTTTACAATAAAAGTCATATTAGAATCGAAATAATTTATAGCAAAACGTTGTTTTAACACTATTTATACACTCGGGTGGTTATACGTCTTTCGAAATAATTCACTCGAGCTGCGCCCTCGTGAAATTATTACGCTCGGTGTATAACCGCCCATCGAGTATAAATAGTGTTAAAGCACCGTTTTGCTATAAATTATTTCTTAAATATCCGTCTGAAAATGTTAAGTCACCTTGGAGAATATAACATTAATAGCTGGAAAACTCTCTGAGTAACTAACAAATATCGCAGTTTAGGGCCATAGTGAAACCATGAAACCAGCTAACATTCAAACAATGAGTGCAATTATTTACATTGTTCTTGGTGTTTTGTTCTGCGAGTAATTCATAATCGATTCTACTTGAGTTGCATGAAGATGAAAATTCTTAGGTGTCAAAGCTCATCGATATACTACTGATACGGCTTTGATCGGTTACAATTCCTGTATGTATCAAATAGATTATATATCCAAAGAATAAAATAGCACTAGGCTGCTAAGTTA
Source organism: Mercenaria mercenaria (assembly GCF_021730395.1). Lineage (NCBI taxonomy): Eukaryota > Metazoa > Mollusca > Bivalvia > Venerida > Veneridae > Mercenaria > Mercenaria mercenaria. The sequence continues at coordinate 2,302,302 of NC_069364.1, forward strand.
TAAACAAGAAATATCTTTAAAAATGATGGTCGGCGTGATGTAATGAAGCACAAGTTATATATGGGCAGAAATCTGTATTTTAAATCTTTTGGCAATGTTGAAAGGGGCCTCTGTGAAGTTTTGTATAAATGAGGACAGTAGTTCTGGAGAAGAATGTGTTTAGAAATTGTGGATGGAGGGACACACGACGGACACCAAACAATCACAAAAGCTCACTTTGAGCCTTTGGTGCTTAAAAGATGGTAACAGTAAGCAAACAATATTGAAAAACGTTCTATACTTTATTTCTGGAATTGTTGGAAGCAACATGAACCCTTACCCTACTTCAGCTTATTATCAAATTTGTCTATCATTCAGAATATGTACAGTACTGTTTTCACCGGAAAGATTAATTTAAAATTTAGAGTCTAAAATTTAACAGTATCGGACATGTTGTTGCAGGTTAGTAATGATTTGCACTGGTTAGAAATTGTTGCTGTAATGCAGGGTAAGAGTCAATGATTGTATAAAACAATAACATTTTTGTAAAAACAAAACTTAAGGAAAGGAAACTTAACAAAACAGAAATAACTTAACAAGAAAACTTAACAAAACAGAAATATGTCCGGATGAGCAGATGAATATTTGGTTACGCACACCTGTTCAAGTGGTACGCATACAACCCGATGGTGCTGTACTTATAGAGGTTATAGATGACGAACGCGTTGTCATTTCACTCAGTGTCACACATTACTCAGACTGAAGCATTTTCAGCCTTCCTCCAATCAGCGCCACTCTTACAAAATCCCTCATCATGGCTGAAAATGCCGGGAATTCCTTACTAAGCAATCCGATTGGTACATTATTCAGGCGGCATAAGGTCATACGAGGTCATAAAATCGTGCTTAATACGGCACGCCGAAACATGTAACCCTTTAACAATGATTCGGTTAAGGAAATCACTCGCTATTTACTTATTTACATAATATAAGTAGATACCCATCTTAAAATTTTGATCTTGACAGTGACCTAATTGGCCCAGCTTGCTCTCCTAACCTTGGTAGGTATTGGTATAAACGTCCTATAGCCTTAGTTTCATTTGATTCATTTATATTTACATGAGCTCTTGAATGGACACGGTTTTCAACTTTTAGTGAAAAAGAACGTGATCAAACTGGTTCCCGCCTCATTGCATATCGTCCGTTGAGAGCCAGATGGGCTCATCAACGTTCTTCATCCATATGCTGGTGAGCCCGTCTGTCTGGCACTCAGTGGACGACTAACGTTAATGAAAGAATATGAGTTTGACATATCCATCCGCGCTCACATCATTCACTATTCTAATAATCAGACTTTAACTTGGAACATCCATTTAAATATATTGACAATGTTCATTACTAACAACCGTCAGCGATCTAGTCGCTTCTAAGATAAATTGATCTCGTATTCAGTCATAAAAGCAATACTACCATATCGATTCTTGTATGAACAATGATAATTTATTAAATTTCCATTCTTTTGATATAAAAGCAACTTCGTAACTTCAAAGGACAACATATAATTAGTTTATTTTACTTTGATTTTGTGATATTTTGTGACAGAGAACGCAAAATAGTCTGAACTACAACAAAGAAAATAGAATAAAGGTATTGCCATCAATACTGAAACATCAGAAGAGACGTCTAATTTGCCTAAAACTCATTAAAAAGTGAATGTATTCAAATGTATTCATTTTATTTGACGCATAGAAACAATTTCTACTGGTGAATATAAGCTAAGATAAGATTCAGTCACCATATACTGTTTTAACTTAACTTTGATGCTACTCTTGGTCTTAAATTAATATAAAGGACAGAAATCCATCAGAAAAAAGTCAAATTCAAGGAACACATAATTCCATTGGAGGTTTATAAACTAATCCATATACCATAATCCATGACCGTTTGAATAAAATGTGCATATTATAAACCTTTCATTGTTCTCTATCATGAGAAAGTATGACGGCAAACAAGCCACAACACATCTCTAAAACATGTGTAAATAGTAAAATATATGACTTAGATGCCGGTAATTGGTGGCGTTCATATTTTCGGGTACAAGCATCCCAGTACAAAATCAAACGGCAACAATTACAAAAACACAATAACACAAACGATGCATTTCCAAACTTGGGACAAAACAGCATCAATTTCGAAAAACCGATAATCCTCGAGGACACATCAACAACAAAACAAAAACATCAATGGAAAGTTCCTCAGCGGTATATCATGCAAAGCGCTTTACTTTAAGAGTTAGTTTTGAGGTATGTGCAAAAGCTTCAACAATAAAAACTGTGTGCGGGCCTCAGTGTCATGGTCATACGAATGTGGTTATAGCTCGTCACTTTGTTCTGTGTATGGCTGAACTTTAAATTATAAAAAATTCTTGTGCATATGTATGAAATAAACCGTTAGTCTCTGCGTACTAGTCTAACTGAAGCGTTTGGTAGCTCAGGTGATAAATATTGCAAGTACAGTACGAAGCATACACTAGATATACTGGTTCGTGGTTAGAATGCATCTAGGATTGCTTTTTGTTGTGCACACATGTACATTTTGTGGAAAATTACTACAAAATCCCACGGTCTGCTCTCCACAAAGGTAAATGTACAGTGACAATTAATTTGTTTTATTTTGCTTAGAGCAGAGGAAAACAGACAGTCGCGTGATTTCTACTGACGGTCACAATGTCAGACAGTTTGTCATGCATTGACGAAAATACTCATACTGACGGTATAAATTTAATTGTAGAAATAATCAGAAAATTCCTGAAATGTTTGTGTCTAAATTGTTGCAGCCTAAAGAAGAAACCAGTTTTATGAAGAGCTTTTTTATATTGATAATATCAATTTCAAAGGTTATAGGACACAGAACTGGACTGATTTTGGATGCGGTTAATTTTATAAATGTTCTTTGATTTATTTTAGACAAAATCTAATGAAAAAGAAAACCGGTGGAATAGGATTAGCGGTTAACCAAATGTTACTGTATCAGAACCAGAATGTAAATTAGTCTAGTGGTTATGCAAAGAGCAGCAAATAATTAGGATGTTGTATGGGGTGAAGTGTCCTTGTCACGAGAACATTTACGATCTGTTTGACGAAATATGAATTCATGAGCTAATCCTTTTCCAAGAAAATTATTCTAATCTTAAATTAGCTGATTTGGTGGCTAGACTTCTAGAACGAAAACTAAATCATACAGAAGTTGTCTATAGTTTTTTCTCTCACTAAAATGGCTTAGATAAGCTATAAGATGACCTACATGCTGAAATAAATGCATTTGGTAAATATATTTATTATTGAAAAATAAAACATTATGACGCGCGATGTATTATGTTTTGGCTATAAATGTATCGATTTTACACGATTGCATTATCTTTTGATAAATGTGATTTAGATGACAAATAAAGCAAAGAATGCAATCGAGCAAAATAATAGTTTGACAAAGTATTTTCAGTTCATTAGGTGAGTTTGTTATATAACCTGTAGTTTTGAAACAATAATATGTGTGATCTATCACAGCAAGCTATTATCGATATTGCAAATCTTCTTTAGAAACATTTGGGCACTTCAAGGAATATATTATACAAGGGGCAACATGCAAATATGATATAATGATTAGGCTGTTGAAACGAAGGAAATTTACATAGCAAAATACGTTAACTTCATTAATCCCGTGAAAACTGAAACAGCTTTCGGGTTAAAAGAAAAAGAAACTGAAACTGAATAATTTGATTAAACGCTAATTTCTATACAATGCCATATTAAATGGCGTTGTACACAAATATGATAACAGTAATAATAACGACAATAATAATAATAATAATAACAATCATAACAGCCTTATTGAAAACAAAAAGTCATGACTGCACCCTTCCACCTGAGGTTGTTTTACATCTATTGCGAATACCAGTGCTTAAAGCCTTACATGGTACGCCCAGACGGGCTGCATAAAGAGGTTCAAACTCCCTGATTAATGAGGCCATCACAGACTATTTAAAAAGAAAAGAAATACTACACACTACCCTACCCATAGAGCCTGTACCAACAATACTTTTAAATAAACAAACCTTGAAAATATAAAGGTTAAAATGTAAAACCTTTTACAAAAATTTAAAAACTATCATCTGCTGCTATCGCATATAAGACAGTTATTAAAAAATTTAAAACAAATGACACGAAGTGTCTGAAATACAGTGTCTTCAGATTTTTTGAATGTGTCAAGTAATGTACTTTTGCGTAGTTTTAACTTCAGTTCATTCCACAGTTTTGGACCAATAGTACAGACACTTCTGTCATTAAATGTTTTGCACTTGTTGTATGGAACAACATAACGACATTCAGAATGTTCTGACGATCTCAAACCTTGTAAACTAGGAGAAAACTGTGTAAGTAATTCTATTAAATACATTGGTATAAACATTGCTTATCCATGCACTTTTTTTCAAAATAGAAATAAAATTGTTTCCATTGGTTAATATTACAAGACACGTTGGAAATTTATCGCCTTTACTATGTTCAGTATAATTAATTTACCTACACAACACCAATGATCACTGAAACTTACCGTCAAGCTCCCTACAGGAGATTTCACTGACTGTGCTTACTTGGAAGGAATCATGCTGCTTTCTATGACAAGAAATTTCCTTAACAAAATTATACACTTTATTTTAACAACTGTGAGAGACAACGTGTTTTATAGAGTACACATGCCAATAATATTGGATGTACTTGGATGTACTATGTTCTTAGATGAATCAACAACACATAATCATAACACATAATGGTAACAAAAGGCACGGTATGTAAACCACAGATATTGTCGTACAAACATATATAAAACAAAGGAAATCTTACGCACACAAAATGCATACATTCAATGATTTTGCTTAAGGCAGAGCAGCGAGAAATACGAAATGAGGTTCATGAGACACTAGACAGTATACATTTATCACAGACAGCTCAATTCGAACGGAGTTTTATAACTGCCTGTCACGGAGACTTTTACCTGGTATGTCAGTCACAATCAGTCACAGTCAAAGAGGAAAGGCTTACCGCGCAACTGAAGAACACCAAACATGCGGCGTTTTTCGGAGTAGGAGGGTCATAACTTCTTTTTTATAAGATTACATAATACAACACAATATTTCACCGGTTTAGGAATCTCATGAATTGGAAGTAATGATTACGTAACGAATAGTAGGAATAAGTGAATGCGAAATCTGATGTATGTATAAAGTATTTAGGATGGTAAATATAATTTAAAGCCCTGCTCCCGTCCTACCTTTTAACCTTGAATTGTCGCTGAAAAAGCATGAAAATCCTGACTATGAACAGTGACGCCTGTCAAAATCTATATAATCTTATATAAAATTCTATATGAAATACCTGTGGTTTTGCGTGCTAAAATGTGGCACGTGGCCGTTAATTGTTAACTGTTGTAATCATGGGTTGCATACACACAAAAGAATTTGAATAGCCGCGGAGCAGGGCTTTAAGGAAATACACATATCTTTGCCTTCCCATATGTTCGTGTGTTGTGCCATGTACTCCATAAATTCCTTACAAGACATAAGATAAAAATTTCGTTGTTTAGGAGATAATTTCACTAGCATTCTATTCTATTTAAATACTATGTTGTTAAATACTTCGTGCTGTAAACTAATTATATGGAGCAGGTCTCCACAAAGACAATTCACTGTCTCTAGTGTCATGCATGTTTCTCTGTAGCACAGATATATTCGTTCCTGTGGATGTTGGTTTTAAACTGCAAAATATGCTTGCCAGTTTACGTTTCACTGTTCTGATCTTCAGGGCGTATATAACTGGATTTACTATCGTATCCAGGAACACAAGTGAAGAACAGTATGCTAGAACGGTCCCTTTCATATCATCAGTGTAGTGGTCTGGAAATCCATCGCTCAAATGGAGTATGATACATGCACCTTAAAGAAGAAAACAAAAAAGTGTTGTAATTAAACTCTTGATGACTAGTTTAATAGAATGATCTATGTACAATGTATCTAGAAAAGGTTGAGGATTTGGGACCCTGATGGTACTAAAACTAAACAATCGGATTGATGGATGAGATAAAACAATATAGACAATCAGGATACAATAATAATTATTCAAACCAAAACTCTCAGTAGAAATTTTAGTGCTATCTGTATGTATCACTCCATTGTAGGACATACAAAATTAGTATATATTAGTATAAGTATATCTATTATACATTGGCTATATATAATTAGTCCAAAGTGTTTGAGCTGTCTTCATAATGCTATTTATTTCGGAATGTAGATATACTTCGCCTGTAAAAGCATCGTTATTTTGCCTTTGCAACCAGTGCAGACCATGATCAGCCTGCACATCCATGCTGTCTGATCATGACCTGCAACAATTCGGTCAGTAACCTTATGGTATGCACATCTTTTAACAGTTAATGGTATTGTCCAAATTGAAAGATGAACAAGTTCATTGTAGAAATTTAGTAGGGTAAGGGTTAATATAGATTGATGAAATCATAACTAATGAAAGCCTTTTAAAAGAAAAGAAAGAGCAATTTCAACGTTTGATAATGCAACGTACGGAAGGCAATTCAGAGATGAAACACATAGGCTGCGCAATTTAATGTTTCTTTCCTAACTTCAACTAAAATACGTTACTAGATAGGACGACAATACTTTGGTCCACGTAATGTTTACAAATAAACAGTGAAATTTTAAATAGAACTTGTCATAACAACCTAGCTTTCAATCTAACGACAAAGGATTTAATCTGGCTCGTTTATCACGTGTATAGCAGATATAACAGGTGAATTAATAAATCCATTTTCCAGGCTTAAGAATATCAAATTATTCTTGCTTGTCGACAAAGAAATAATTACTCCAGTCATTGTACGTCGAGAAATTAAATACATCGATCAGTTCTAGTAATTAAAAACAAAGTAGTTTAAAAACAAGATAATCAAGCCTGAATAATTGTTTCCATTAAGAAAACATGAAAAATAAGCTGTCAGTTTTCATACTGTTTACTCTCATCATTTATTCTCTTTAAACACATGGTATAATTCGACGTTCCCCAGAGTTTTTGAGCAAGTTGAAAACAACAACAACAACAACAACGTTTTGTTTTAGTTGTCTGTCCCATTATTCTTAACTGCATTGAAATTCCACATTTATTCTTTTTTAAAAGAAAATAGATAGTACCGATTGTCATACATTTTTCGAACATTACTGATTTTAAATTATACATACACCTTTTTATGCCCCCAATGGGGGGGGGGGCATATAGATTTGCCCTTGTCCGTCCGTCCTACCGTCTTTCCGTGCCCGCGAAATGATGGTTAAGTGACTGCATAACGGTACTTTCTCTTTGATGTCATTCATTCCGTTCTGTTTATGTGACCTTTTTCTTTTTATGTGACTGTTAGATCAATAGAGAGAACAATGGGGGTGTCACATAAATACCGTTTCGTTAGAACGTCCGTCCGTCCGTCCGTCCGTCCTTCCGAGAATGTTGTGTCGCGCCTAGCTCCAAAAGTATTTGACGTAGAGTCACAAAACTTTACAGGAATGTTGGTCAGCATGTGTAGTTGTGCACCTGGGGTTTCGCGTCCGGATTCATTCAGTCATGTTGGAGTTATGGCCCCTGACTTTGTAAAAATTGGTCATTTTAGTGTTTTGTCGCGCGTAGCTCCAAAAGTATTTGATATAGAGTCACCAAAGTTTACAGGAATGTTGGTCAGCATATGTAGTTGTGCACCTGGGGTTTCGCGTCCGGATTCATTCAGTCATGTTGGAGTTATGGCCCATGACTTTGTAAAAATTGGTCATTTTAGTGTTTTGTCGCGCCTAGCTCCAAAAGTATTTGACCCAGAGTCACCTAAGTTTACAGGAATGTTGGTCAGCATGTGCAGTTGTGCACCTGGGGTTTCGCGTGAGGATTCTTTCAGTCCTGTAAGAGTTATGGTTTCTAACTTAGTTAAAAATTGGTCATTTTAATGTTGTGTCATGCGTAGCTCCAAAAGTATTTGACCTAGAGTCACCAAAGTTTACAGGAATGTTGATCAGCATGTGCAGTTGTGCACCTGGGGTTTTGCGTTCGGATACATTCAGCCATTTAGGAGTTATGGCCCCTGAGTTAGTTAAAAATTGGTCATTTTAATGTTGTGTCGCCCGTATCTCCAAAAGTATTTGACCTAGAGTCACCAAAGTTTACAGGAATGTTGGTCAGCATGTGCATTTGTGCTCCTGTGGTTTCGCGTCCGGATTCATTCAGTATTGTAGGAGTTATTGTCCCTGACCTAGGAAAAAATTGTCATTTTAATGTTTTGTCATGCGTATTGTTTTCCCAAAGTTGATCTGTGTCTTTTGTCGTGTAGTGTGGGCATATGTGTCCCATGGACACATTTCTAGTTTCAATTATCTTGTATCTGTCAGTTACGACCTTTTTTACTAATAAGCTTTGATAATGTGGCAGTTGATTCCAGTAAGTCCAGGGGTGTTCAAAGATAATCCGTCATGAAATTATCTTGGGGCTATATTACAAAGTAATTTTTAGTTACCTGTATTGGAAAATAAACAGTGTCGATTGTATTGAGGTCAACTGCCACATTATCAAAGTTTATCAATACTTATGAAATAATATATCTCATCGAGTGATTTGTCGATGAATAAAATCATTGTTTGGAGTTCAGATGCGAAGGAATTATAGCCCTCGTGATATAACAATACGCATCTGAACGACAAACAATGATTTTATTCAAGAGCAAATCACTAAATGAGATATATTATTTCGATTCTAACACGTTACCAAGGATTTTTAAGTACATCCTTGACGACGTCCATCAAATATTTGCCAGTTGTTTGTTGGTTTCTTTTCCAACGCGCCGCTATGCCGTTTGACGTTATGACGTATTCTAACACGATCCGATTCATTTTCCTATTAAACAAAGAAGACAGAAAACAGTGAATTATTATACAACAAATTACTGTTCTGACGTCACAATTATTACGTCATGGCGTCAAACGGCATAGCGACGCGCTGGAAAAGAAACCGATTGAAAACGGGCAAATATTCAATGAATGTCGTCAAGAATCCTTGGTAACGTGTTAAAATCGAAATAATATATCTCATTTAGTGATTTGCTCTTGAATAAATCATAGTTTGTCGTTCAGATGCGCCCTCGTGATATAATTCCTTCGCATCTGAACTCCAAACGATGATTTGTTCAACGACAAATCACTGGATGAGATATATTATTTCTTAAATAATGGTGACGTCAGAACAAATAACACACAACTTTCAGCCTTCTTTGCTGAATAGGAAAATGAATCAAGTCGTGTTAGATTGTTATATCTAATTTGTCATACTATGCAGTCTTTTAAGGTCGTACGTGGCCAATACGATATTTTCGTTCAGGTGACATTTTAAGACTGACAAAAATACGTTGTAAGAAGCAGATGCGACTAAGATTTATATATATCTGGTTGAACGAAAATGGTAACACATATGGCCTTTAAAAGGTCACTTCGGAATAATAGATTTATGGTACAGGTCTCTCCTTGACAAAGTGTTTTATCTCATAAAAACGAATAACGTTTTGTTTTGCACGTTCACTGAAACAGTATCACGTATATATACGCTAGCGTTTAACACTGTGACTTCAATCTTTTTTATGCATGTTTAAATGTAGAGATCGTGTATGACAGTGACTAACCTTCACGTATACGAGTCCATACGAGTCCGTGCAAATATTCATATGAACAATATGTTATTTGATAGTTGTGATTTTATAAGACTAAAATTAATAAACTGATAAAAATGAAATAAAACATAGGCGTACGAGCCGGGGACCAGGGGGAGGGGGGAGGACTGGCCCCCAAAAAGCTAGGATAGAGTGGGGCGAACTATATTTTGGACTCCCCCCCCCACCCCCCCCCCCCTCAATATTTTGGAAAAGAGATATAACTTGCAGTCTAATATAACATTTATTTAGTATCATATAATTCTTTTCAACCTTATTTCTGATTTGCATTTGGCCTTTCCCTGCATTCTGACTTGTCTCTTTACGTAAGGTGAGTATTGAAACCTCGTACGCGCCGAGGATAATGTTCGATTATATTTTATAAAAAGAATATAATATCGAGCGCATCACTACAGTTCCGGTTTGAGCGTCTGCAAAAACGATGTAAGTATTTAGCCTGTTTACGCATGTAAATGTTATGTATTTACATTTTCATTGTCTATTCAAGGAAAATAATATTTCCACAACTTTATATCACAACTAGACAAATGCAGCGCTATTTAAGAAATAATATATCTCATTTAGTGATTTGTCGCTGAATAAATCATTGTTTGGAGTTCAGATGCGAAGGAATTATATTACGAGAGCGCAGCCCGAGTGATATAATAATACGCATCTGAACGACAAACAATGATTTTATTCAAGAGCAAATCACTAAATGATATATTATTTCAATTCTAACACGTTACCGCGACTTTAAAGTACATCCTTGGCGGCATTCATTAAATATTTGCCCGTTTTCAATCGGTTTCTTTTCCAGCGCGCTCCTATGCCGTTTGACGCCATGGCGTAATGATTGTGACGTCAGAACAGTGAATTGTTGTATGATAATTCACTGTTTTCAGCCATCTTTGTTTATTAGGAAAATGAATCGGATCGTGTTAGAATTGATTGTATATCCAGGGCTTCAACGGAAGACTGAAAAAAAATGGCACGCTTGATCAAGAGTTCAAACATAAACCTTCAAAATTCTGATTAAAATGAAAGTAAATGCAAATTTGAACTTACTTAATGGAACCCAACACACAAAGTAGAACACTATAAGAATAAGCACAGTTTTTGTTGGTTTCCACCATAGCTGTTTCGTTGTTTGTTGCTGACGAAACCTCTTTGTAAGCGCAAAAGACACGGACAGGATTCTATAGTAACAAAAAGCCGCCATTAAGAAGATCGTATAAAAGCAAACAGCCATTAGTATTAGATATGTGTCCGTCTGCACGCCAAAGAAACTACAGTATTCTAGACCATGAATCGGTGGTTGTCGTAGTCCAAGTATAGGTAATAGGCACAAGATGGTCGATAGTAGCCATGCACAAACGCAGAATACCTTCGCTCTTTTATCTTTGAATATGCGTACATATCTGTATGGATAAATAATTTTGAAATAACGATCAAACGTTAGAGCCAACAGTTGCAGAGCAGAATTGAAATTCATTCCAATTATCACACCTGTCCTAAAGGCACACTCGTAATAATTTTTGTAGTGTATAAGATTGTAAGTCACCAAATATACGCAAATGACGCCATTGATGACGTCACTAAATGCTAAGTTTGATATAAATATTATCGAAACGTCTAATCCAGAATCTTTTCCACGTAGCGCCCAAAGGGTAAATGAATTTAAGGTTATTCCCACTACCGCCACTGTAGCCAAAACAATATGTACAATCAGGTAAGTCCAGGAAATTCCAAAACCATTCACTCCATAATATATCACCGTTTGCAACATACTAGTGTCTGTTTCAATATCACGTGAGCTATTCGTTTCATTAAGCATTTCATCACTGGCAGTTTTCAGTCCAATGACAAACTAAATCTGATATCCACAAGGATTATGTTTGCATTTTATACTTTAATTAATTTCAGACTCTGGAGATTAGGTTGTCAAAGACTTCCTTATATAGTTTTTAACGCTCGTGTTAGCTTCAGAAAAAAGCTTGTTTGTTTAATATTCCATGTTTCCAACAAAAAGACGAACTTAACAGATTTACTTTGTAAAGTCATGAAAATTAAAATAAGAAGTCACTCCTTTTTCCTAAAATTTCTCACCTGTCAGATTAAAATAAAGCTGTTTTTTTTTATATTCAAACAAGAAACTCACTCAAAATAACGCTAGTTTAAGCATAAGGAGGAACGCGTTACATATTATGACTGAAAGAAGTTCGTTGCTCGTTGTTATTCTACGATCGCTACAGACTATCAACTAATATTGGTGATCTAACAGTTACAGCAATAACGTTTTCTGCCCGATACACGATCTTGGGTATATGAGAACTTCCGTTATATTTAGTATATGTTTCACCCGCCGTTACATAACTGAAATACAGTTGAGAAACGGCGTTAAACCCAAAACAAAAACCCAGCCGTTTCAAGACTGTATCCGTAACGTCCTATATTCTTTGGACGTTGTTTGTTTTGCACTATAGTACTCCATCTCAGACGTTATAGATTGCATTGAGTCCACAGTTTTACGAAAACTTCAACTGACTTTCGTGCACAGCACCATAATGTGTAGATATGCAAGACATTTTTTTTCTTGAATAAATGAACGAGAGGGTGCATAAATACCCACTCCATCAAGTTTGTGGAGCATTTTCCCACAGTTTTAAAGGGATTCCAGTGAAACATCATACATTTTGTTAGCCCGATCGACATGCTTATATTATCATCTAACTGGAAATCATCTTGTCATTTTAGAAATGCCGCACACGAACGGATTTGTTTCCACCCAAAAAGGTGGTATTGCGGGGGTCTTAATCGAAAGGTTGTATAGCGGAAGTCTTAATTAAAAGGTGGTGTTGCGGAAGTCTTAATTAAAAGATGGTATTGTGGGAGTGTTAATCAAAAGGTGGTATTGCGGAAGTCTTAATCAAAAGCTGGTAGTGCGGGATTGTTAATCAAAAGGTGGTATTGCGGGAGTGTTAATTAAAAGGTGGTATTGCGGTAGTCGTAATCAAAAGGTGGTATTGCGGGAGTCTTAATCAAAAGGTGGTTTTGCGGGAGTCTTAATCAAAAGATGGTATCGCGGGAGTGTTAATCTAAAGATGGTATTGCGGAAGTCTTAATCAAAAGGTGGTATTGCGGAAGTCTTAATCAAAAGGTGGTAGTTCGGGAGTCTTAATCAAAAGGTAGTATTGCGGAAGTCTTAATCAAAAGCTGGTATTGCGGAAGTCTTAATCAAAAGGTGGTATTTCAGGAGTCTTAATTAAAAGGTGGTATTTCAGTAGTCTTATTCAAAAGCTGGTATTGCGGAAGTCTTAATCAAAAGCTGGTATTGCGGAAGTCTTAATCAAAAGCTGGTATTGCGGAAGTCTTAATCAAAAGATGGTATTGCGGGAGTCTTAATCAATAGGTAGTACTGCGAAAATCTTAAACAAAAGGTGGCATTGTGGAAGTCTTAATCAAAGGGTGGCATTGCGGAAGTCTTAATCAAAAGGTGGTATTGCGGAAGTCTAAATCAAAAGGTGGTTTTGCGGAAGTCTTAATCAAAAGGTAGTATTGCGGAAGTCTTAATCATAAGCGGGTATTGCGGAAGTCTTAATCAAAAGGGGTATTGCGGGAGTCGTAATCAAAATGTGGTATTGTGGAAGTCTTAATCAAAAGCAGATATTGCGGGTGTCTTAATCAAAAGGTGGTATTGCGGAAGTCTTAATCAAAAGGTAGTATTGCGAAAGTCTTAATCAAAAGGTGGTATTGGATATATATATACTGTCCCGTAATTTGCTCCAGTTACTCTGTGATGTAGCCGTGATAAAATATCAAAATTTATCAAAATCAAAATTCTGATTTTACTTTTTATCGTTATTTATATTGTTAAAATGTCGTGAACACTTCCTACGTTCTGTCTGAAAACAGAACAATAAGCATTAAAGCCAACTGGCTTACGTAAATACCTTCGGTGCAATCTATTAAAATATCAGAGGAAGGGGCGGAGAGAGGGTTGAAGACCGACGGTTGAGGTCAGGCTTGACTTTTAATTAACTTTGAAATTTGTTTATAATCTTTATTTCAATTATTTCGAAACTTGGTCCAGGCTTTTTATTACCAATGAAGTAGTTCCGGTCAACATCCAATTCTTTAGCTTCTGTAATCTATATTCATTTGCGAATAAACGTGCATGTATGCACATGTGAAAATACGGGATATGCAAGTCGTCCACTACTAAATTATCTGAAAATGCTTCAGAGTTTATAAGACGCCGCCCCTAAAGGAAGTTCTCTACGTTTATATGATTTGACATAGCACATTTGGGAGGAGCAATGATATATCAGAAACGCGTGAAATATGTAATATACTTTAATAGCAAGTACTACTATAAAACGTTGTATAGAAGAAGTTTATCTAAAATATAGTCATTCAAAATAAGGAAAGAAATCAACTTCTCCTAAAAAATTCACAGGTTGAGCAGAATTTCTAGAAAGGGGAAATGTAATCATCAAATATATAAGAACCTTTGAAAGTATTCTTTTTTTATCTATCTGGTTGAGATACGGTCAAGATGTATCTTATGCAGTGACGTAGTTTAATGTAGGAACAACATCAGAAATATATTAAATGTATGATTACCCATAAATACTATATTTAGAACACTCTTTACGCCGCTTTTCTTTGAATTACACTGTGTTTCACTGAAGGTTCCATGTGTGCCGCCGTAAAGATACATCTGCGGGTGTCTCAAAATTATATTTTTGGTACTTGTAACATGTGTGAATGTTGAGAACCCAGGCCTAGCGTCCATTAACATTAACAGGCTCAGTCAAATCAATCCTGCAACATTTTCATTTTTGTTGTGTTGGACTAGCTTTGGTTTTCTAACGTTTCTGTTTTTCCTAAATGTACCATGTTTACGAAGAGTAGAAGTCATTAATCATCAATATATTTGCTCTAAAAATCTTAATGAAATGGCTCAGCTGCTGATGGAACGCATGGTGTTGTGGGAATCCTGTTTGATACACCTTTGATAGAATTAACTTACACTTCGTTATGGAAAGTGATATGTCTAGTCTAGTCCTTGATTCAGAAGCTTTAAAATTCCATAAGGCTTTAACCCTTAGCCTGCTAAATTTCTAAAATGGACTGGTCCATCATTCAATATGGGCAATGCCATTTATTATTCGAAGGGATTTTCACTGAAAATTTACTGACTGAATAGCGAACAGTGCAGACCATGATCAGACTGCACGGATGTGCAGGCTGATCTTGGTCTGCACTGGTCGCAAAGGCAGAATCACTTGCCGCCAGCAGGCTAAAGGTTAAATTTCATGTTAATAAGAGATGAAACATCTTTTGTCATTTTTAAATACAATTTTTATTAGTTTTAACACCAACGCGTCAAAATGACACAATATCAACAAGCTGATTTCATACCGACAACTTGATTCAAAAGTGGCCTCACGTCTGACAATAGGATCATAATACTTAATGAATGCATTGGCATAAAGCTGTAAATTAATCTAACCACATGACATTCAGAAAGTCAAATATAAAATTACGACAAAGCTACACTCAGTTATTATCACGGTTGAACTGTGAACGTATAAAGGGTGTGTGAGTTAGAATTGTCTATCATCGTTTACACCAGGTACAGTAGTGGTCAAGAGTTAAAGATATTTCCAATTTTATATGTTGATCTATTTCTTTTCGATGGTTTAGGTGCACCATAAACCGGTTAGAGCTCCCCAGTGGTGGTTTGGCCACTGACCGTTCTAAGGCGGTGCCCCACTGTGTTCCTTTATTTGTTTGTTTTGTCCTTGTGTGTTTGCTTTGTGTGTGTGGTGTGCGTGTATGTGTGTTGGTCGTGTGCGCGTCCGCGTGCTGGGTTTGCGTTTGGGAAGGCTGCGTTTTTAGAACGTGGCTTTCCCTGTTGGACATTCATCCTTGTTTTTATCGATGACAGGAAGAGTCTTAAAATGAAGTGCTTCGGCTGAAAAATGTTCCCCTGCTTTTTGAAATATGTTTGCTGGTTCTATGGGATCATGATGTTAATTAAGAAATAATAAGTATCAAAATTAGGTTTATCGTAGAATAACCAGAGTTTGGAGTTCTTATGCGTATGAATATATCACGAAGGCCTGAGTCGTACATTTCTACGCACAAGAACGACAAACGAGGGTTATTCTACGATAAACCTTATTTTGACACTTATTATTTCTAAGACGAGACTCAGAGGAGTATTTTCATCAAACGTAAATTACAACTGCGTGCTACACCGCAGCATAGCCAAAACACGGTGCGCGCGCATCATAGTGCAAGAGCGGTTTCCGAGATAGATTTTGCTCTACAAGTATGTAGGTTATTAGCTGGTTGTGTTAGAATTCAGTGTATCTGTATAATAGACCTATGGTAGGAGGGCATGAGGGTTGTTTCATATTTCATTACCTCTCATACATAGGGAGTTCGTCGTTTGTGGGCTTACATTTCTTCTCATGAACTGTTTTGGTCAAACCGAGTCTGTTATTAGTTGGTTTGGTTATGCTCTGTGCTTCCAAGGAGCTCTAATAGATTTTATAAATAGGTCTTTGAGGTTAGATGCGCACCATAAACCGGTTTAAACTCCCCATTGGTAATTTTGCCACTGACTGTTCTAGAGCGGTGCCACTTGTATTTCTTTATTTGTTCGTTTTGTCCTTTCTTTATCTCTCTGTGATTGTCTGTCTGTGTGAAGTGGTCCTGTGAACGTCCGCATGATGTGGGTTGCGCTTTGTGGAGGGGGTGGGAGGGGGCTGCGTTTTTGGAGCGTTGCTTTACCTCTTGTTTTTGAGAATAATAGATTTCAATTACATTTCAAGTATGTTTTTGTAATTGTATGGATTCTTGTCAGATCACTCAGCAAGGGAGGCCTCTAATACATAATTGATATTATATGGTGCATTATTATAGAGCGCGGCAAGAAAAAATCCCATTGAATAATAATATAATAAAAACCAAAGCCGTCAAAATGAATAAGATATGACAATACAAAAAGGTTACTTGTTGTACAGTAAATATTTGTAGACCTTAAGCTTTTAGTTTATTAAGAAAACAACACAAGCTCTTTTGTCGCTAAGCCATGTGCAATAACAATGTATAACGTTTGAGGAATGCAGCTTCTCTAATATAATCTAAAGCTAATTTGTAACGTAAAACACCACAATGAAAATCAGAGAAAAAAAAACAAACCAAGGGCAAAGGTAAAGTAGCAATAGATTCGTTTTAAGAACGTACGTAAGCAGCTTCGTATGCAGAATGGGGTGATCTATAGGATCGAATAGTCTTTATCATATACAATCATGAAAACAATGATAACCTTATTAACGTCAGTCAAATATATAGGCATGTTCACAACGCTTACCTTTTTCAACATCAGTCAAATATTCAAGCATATTCACAACGTTAATCTTATCCAGAAACATCAGTCAAATAAACAACCATGTTTATAAACCAAGCATTTATGAAATCTGATTGAATTGTATATAAAAACAAAAACAAATATCCAGTAGGAATAATGCAGCCTTCTTAAAAGAAACCCTACAGCAAAAGACCTAAATAAAACATCGCTTTAAACAAAATGATACTTAAAATGACAAGAGGAACAGTTCTAGAAATTTTAAGATCATTTTGTAAAACGTCCTTTTTGATAACATAGTAATAACATATAATAATATATATGCAATACTGATACGGACAGGAAAAGAAATATGAACGTACATATTTATTTCACCTTTAAAATAATTATTAAGTATTACATTGTCTTGTTATGATGAAAATTTGTAGTAAGTTATTTGAATATCCTTATACGAATGCATAAAAATGTTATAGGGCGGCGGACATGTTTAGGGGAAGCTGCAGTTTAAATAGAACGAAATGTTTTGGCAAAACATGTAGTTGTCTTATCAAAAGTAACTTTTTCATCAAATTTAAGCATATCTGATAAAGCTTACCGAAATCTAATATCTTTAAAATTATTCACCTATTCAGATACAATCATCAGATTGTATTATGATAAAGAGGGGTTTCAAATGAAAATGGATCTTTCGTGTTATTTGATATTCATTTTCGTTCAAACACATGTAAACGTGTATGTTTAAGTCGTCACGCCAAAAGCACAAAAGTTGTAGCTCGAAGTTACGTAAATGATGTACATGTATATATTCCACTTTAATTTGGGATTTAATCATTGTTTCCAAAAGCAATTATAAAAAGGCACATTTGGACCTATACGTCTACTAAAGACAAATTCTAGCAGTGAACAAAAATAATAAATCTGGAAATCTCGACAACTGTAACCTTGACATTATCAAAAAGGAAACTTATTGATAAATGTTTATTATATGGTTGTATATTTTTATTTCAGTCAGTAGTATATATGCGTAAGTTGTCAAGTAAAATGCATGTATATAAAATTGATGGATTTCCAGTTAGCATTGCTTTCTGTTAATTACAATCGCTAGATGGCGCTTAAACCTATGAATTGGGGTCCGAGGAGGGTCTGCAAAAATACAATGGGTTGAAATTTCTTCAGCGGCAATATTATATAAGTCTCTGTGTTTCTTTTGCTATTTCGGTTGTGGCTATTAAACATACTGCCTGTAAAATATCTAAACTTGAAACGCAAGCGTGCAATTAAATTAGTATTCTTAATCACGAATTGATGAATGTTATTTTATCTATCCATTTATATGCATAAGTTTTAGCTGCCCTATATCACGGAACTCATGTGTGTTTAAATCCACAGCTAATGATACGGTATGCTTAAGCATGTACATTAATGTTAAAAGACACTTCTTTAAAAAACTATCACTAATCTAATTTCTTGTCAGCTTCTTCAAATATAAATGGACAGGAAAATCGTTCGTTCAAACGTGAATGATTTCGGTTAGATTGTTTTTGTAAACTATTCAATGTCGTGAAATATTCTCAAAATTTTCGAAATAAAATACAAGAAGAAACGTGCATTAACTTACTTTAAAAAGCCAGAAATATGTTCAGGAATAGTTCTGCATTGTATGGAAATTTGAATACTCAAAAGTATCTTATACAATCAATATTTCAAACTGTGATAAAGAGGTTAAAGAAATCAGTTCAATGACTTCGTGATGGCCATGCCCCTGATAATTTCAAATGGCCAAACTAGTCTTTTGACAAATGATTTTACAAAACAGAGAAAATGTACACAGAGTTACAGTTGTATCTTGTTACAAAGAGCCTTGATTTCTTCTCATCAAAGCAAATAGCCTGTGGATCTTTAATGCTATGTGCTTCTGACACCACTTCTCCTAAATAGTTTCCACCTGGTCCAATTTGTACCACATTACTAGAATTACCCCCACTCACAAATATGTTCCCTTTACCATCCGTGCAAACACCCCAGGCCATTTTAATTTTCGGACCCGAATATTTCCACAACAGTTTTCCCTCTTTGTCTAAAGTGATCAAGCCTTTGTTCAAATCAGTTACATGTACCATCTTTCCATTGTCATTTTCAGTAATTGCATAACTTTTAGAAAATATTTCGTTACCAAACTGGTCTAGGTGAACCGTCGTTTGAAGTTCGCCCTGTAAGTTATACACAAATAAACGTTTACGTTCATTTGAAACAAAAAGTTGATTTCTAATCACGCTTATTCCAGTGCAGCAATGTTCGAGTCTTATTGAGCGTGTAGGTACAAGTTTGCGTTCTGTTGATACAAACTGTATGCAGTTGTCACTGCCAAAGTGCCTCGTTTCAGCTAGGGCAACCGCTGCTTCTGTATTACTCACCCTGCATACGGAAAGCGGATAGCGGTTTAGAGATAGAACGTCCTTGACCTTGTACACTGCTCCGTCTAAAACTTTAATGTTCTTATTTTTGTAGTCAGCCAAAAGGATATCACCCGGATCAATAAAACAACAAGAATGTATGCTACAATCTTCTTTATCATTCTCGTGCCTGATAGTTTTCGTTTCCATGCTTTGTATATGATATAGATCTTGTTTTTCCTGGTATTCACAAAAACCGAAGGAATGAAAACTCTGAAGAATCTCTAAAAGTTTTGTATTGTTTATAAAGACAAGCTCATGTTTTATATCAGGTTCAGTTAGAAATGGTTCTGCTGTTTTAAACACATCTTCACAAAGCGATTCACTATCAACATTTTGTGATATATCTTGTTTGACATCCTCGTTTGATTTTCTCAAGATGTTTAAAGTTTCTTGTATTTTACTGAGTTTGTCATGTAGGACTTTATCAATTTCTTGAAATGTATTTTCAAGCTCGGCAATTGCAGCTTGTTCTAATCGTTCGATGGTTTCGTTTACTTCAGTTCTAAAGCGCTGTATTTTTCTAAGACAATTCTTCTTCATTTGATTTAGCTCGTCCAGATGATCTTTGTGTCGTTTTTCAGCCTGTTGTAGCTCTCTGACCGCTTGTTCCATTAGTTGCATTGTACGTTCAACTTGATCTGTAGTCTCATTGTATCTGAGAAAAGAGTATGTAAGAAGCACATTTCGCTTATAACATGCATAAGCACAATATATGAAATCAAATTCAATATTTTGTAGACAAATAAAACGTATCCGAATGATTGCACATCAATTAAATGCATTGGTTGCACTTAAGTGTGTTTCTCAATAACTAATTATTTCTGTTTAATTGAATCTGCTCCGTTGAAAATATTGCAAAACTATTGCGTTTCATTAAATATGTATTATTCAAAAGTATTGTATTTGATTTTCTTTTAGATATATTGACTTTTATAGAAGTACACTGTTTCTTTCAAACTATTGTAAACAAAGCTATTGATTTTAAATGACTCTGCTTTCTTCATTTTTGATTTTTACTTCACGAAGGTTGATGTTATGCAGGTGTATATGTTAAATTAATAAATGTACAGTCAGTTTGCTATTAATCCATAATTTAGTGCTGACTTTATGAAAACGTAAATAAATGTTTACGTGCCAAAGTTTTGTTTGAAACCTTATTGATATATCGTATGTTGCAAAGCTGGCAAATTTAAATAAATAGCAGGATTATGTGACAAGTTTGAATTCAGAAAAACAGTATTTTCACGTGAAATTATTACATAAATTAAACAAGTTATACTGATTACTAATATCCCTTACTTGCCGACTGAGTTTCCTTCCGGGCTTTGATTTTCAGTACATCCCACTGTTGAAATCACAGGCACATTAACGCTACATGTCCACACGGAACACTCAGACCGGGGACGTTCGTTTGCAATACCTTTGATCCGAGATGAATCTTCAGCCATTTTAGAATTTAGGGTGTGTATCGAATCATGAGCCTGACGTTTTTCTGGAATCTGTGTAGACAAATCGTCCGTGTCTTCCATGCAGGGTATAAATAAATACTCCTGACACCTTGCACAATATTTTATAGCTCCATTTGACTGATATTCTTTCCTACACGACGAGCAAGAAAAGTTAATTTGTTCCTCACAGCTAATATTTTTTAAACGTCTAAGATCTTCTTCGTACGACATGTTTGTCAATACATTAACACAGAATAGATCAGATCATATTACAGCTGTACCCGCTAACTGTAAAGTTTAAACTTTATATTTAACTGAAGGTCATTTGGTATGTAGGTTATGCTGATCGCGTGTGGATCAAAATCCTATTTAATATTTATATAGGCTAAAATATATGAACATTATGAATTCAATAGCTCAACCGTATATAGACATGTATGCATAGTTGAATTAATTGAGAATTGTCAAACATGTGTTCTTGTCGTGATCATGTTAGTGTGTGTTCGGGTTTAACCTCCTTTTAATATTTTTTTCAGTCATAAAAGCGACGGTGCCGTAATTATAACCAATAACAGGAGTGTTAAGCCATTCATTACCCAAGTACCTCTATTAAACAGATCCGCCACGGTAGCCTGGTGGTAGAGCGCAGGCTTCGGGTGCAAGAGGTCAATAGTTCGTTCCTGATCGCGTCATACCAAGGACGTGAAAAACGATACTTGTAGTTTCTCCGCTTGGTTTTCAGCATCAAGTATTGACAGTTTCCTTTCACCAATTACAAAAAGTCTCCACAAGTAAATAAATTCAGTAGAATACATTGTAAGTTTAGTTCCACTTTCAGCATATTAAAAGATATATTGAAGTTTCTTTTATCTTTTATCTAAATCAAAATCCATGACTAACCAAGAGTGGTAAACTCATAAAACAGGAAGATAAATTGAGTGGAAGGAAAATTGTTCTTAATCATCAGCTTACCAAATCCACTGTAACAATTAATCTAAAAAGAAGTTTTTAAACACAAGCCTATATACAACAATTAACCATCAATATTTTTCCACTCCTGAATGCACTCAAACTTACTAAATTTACATTTGATGACAGCTACCCTATGTGGTACCCTGTTTGCAGCAAAGTACCCCTGAAGAATCAGAGACATGCTTCAAAAGGAGTAAAACATCTGAAATGATTTTAAAATTGTTGCAATGGATTGAATAAAACAACATTCTGCATAGGTTGTTACAAATATGTAATATCATTTTAATCTCTTTTTGCTATTTCTCATTGTCATGTTGGATATACATTACATATCAACTTTCGTTCAAACAACGTTATCCTGTCTGAGAGTAGGTACATTTAGCTAAAAGGCCAAAACTTAAATATTTGCTGTAACGATTCCTTTAAGACGTGAAATTACATCACTTTTGATTTTTAATGCAGCAAAACGTTCTGACAGCGCTTGGAAACGCTTTATAAAATAACTGTTAAGCCATGGAAAACGTGTGCATACATTACCATATTTTGTCTGTCTGATCAGTTATTTGGAAGAGGGGCTTATTTAGTTTTTCTTTCACTTTTGATCACTTTTTATGTTTTGATGTACATACCATAGTACATTTATGGCATCTTCTGATGTATTTACCATAGTTCATTATATACTTTTCGGAAGTATTTTCGTTTTGATGTACGTACTATAGAAATATTACATTCTTGAGAGGGTGATATGAAAAACTTCAGATATATGAATACCGAACGAGGCCATGGGTAAAATATACTGTGAAATAATTTTTATTCGCGTAGGACGAATTTTCGCGTATTTCGCGCTAGGTCCGATGCGCGAATTTAAGACCGCGCTATTATTATTTTTTAATTATAGTTTTCCTTACTAAAATTGAAAATGCGCGAATTAAAGCCCGCGCGAAACAGTCCTTTTTCACGTTTGCGCGAAATTTCATGTCAGCGAATTTAAATGATTTCACAGTAGATAAAATCAAACGAATAAAATATAAGATGAAAATATCTTTCCCTCTTAACCACAGATGTATCTGGTGTTTACTTAAAAATCTTAAATATCATCTGCACATTACAGCAGACGTAGAATGTTGGAATGTAACCTTTATTGTAAAATGATAATTAAAGCCATTTTGTTATATTTAATTTAACACAGTTTTGAGCCAATGCATTCAATAAGTACTAATCTATTGTCAAAGGCGTGACGGAAGTTACATCAAGTTGTAGGTATGAAATCAGGTAGTTGTTGTAGCGCCACTTTTGACGCAGAAGCGATAAATTATAAGTAACTAAATTGCAATTCATGTTGTATCGTATTTCGCTAACATCAAATTTGAAAAATGATATCATGAGTTGATTTAATACCGACATAATAAAGGTCATGTGGCGACATTTGTCACATATGTAATACATACAACCTGTTATGTATCAAAATATAATTAGATAATAAAAACTTGCACTCCTATTATATCTTGTAGATTTTATATTATTTATATATATAGATATAGAATGGATATCTTGCAAAAAGCATTTTACGTTAACAAATGCGCTATTTCATGCTTTGCAGTAACTAAAACTGCTAGATGGATCTACATGAAACATTAAACAAAACAATAATTTTATTCTAAAGACGATGAAGACTAAAATATAAGGAAGAAAGTATCATAATATAGAAGCGTTAGTGGAAATAGTCTTTTTTTCTCTTCTTTTTTTCTCTCTTATTTATTCTTTCTCTCTTTACTTTATGTCTTATCACTTGCAGTGTTCACAATTTATATGATGTGCTTTTATGTTTTCTTCAGTCTATTTCTGTTATTACTTGTGTTTAGCTGGCGTAATAACAATATTATTCTTTTTCAAATGTAATCCAACGCTTTCCCGCACTTTTCTCACAAAAGAGTTTTTAGGGCTTTGGTGCGCAGATTACAAATAACATTTATTCTTTAACCATTTGTACATAATTTTATCTTCTGATATGACCTTGATTTTAAACAGTTTTCATTATACTACATAGTGTTTATGCAACTAAGGACTGATATAATGTTCATAATGCATTATTTCAATTTATGTCTTTCACTTCACTGTCTATATTACATACTTAGGATGACATTTTACATAATTATGTTAGAGGGCCATATGTTAGACTGGCTATAGCCAAATATGTTATCCTCTTTAATAGAGTTATTATTATTATTATTATTGCGATTATTAAGACAAATAAAGTCATAATCAAGGACATCGAAGAATAACAAGGCAAGCGTAGGTCCCTGTAATATGATAAATAAGGACATGTTCAAGGATATCACAGTATGACATTGAGAAATATGCTATGAACTACAAAGAGGAACTATGAAAGT
Source organism: Mercenaria mercenaria (assembly GCF_021730395.1). NCBI lineage: Eukaryota > Metazoa > Mollusca > Bivalvia > Venerida > Veneridae > Mercenaria > Mercenaria mercenaria. The sequence continues at coordinate 2,326,719 of NC_069364.1, forward strand.
AATCGAATTTAATTCGATATTTTGCGCAAAATATAAATAAATTCACGAACCTACTACATAAATGTAGTTTCTCATATGTCACATAAAGTACGAGGGTCATCTTTACATACATGGGGTGTTAGGCGCAGTTTTCCAGCGCCGGATAAAACACACGCATCTTACGTCCAGTATGTGTATGTATCTATTTGATTTGATTCAATGTAGCTTCTTTTTCTCTTGATTAACGCAGTGTATATTTTATATTATACCAGATTTATATATCGCCCTTTTCATGATAAATACGTTCAAAGACGCTTCACACGCAAGCCACACAGGGCGTCAAACTCATCCTCTACTAGTACAGACACAGAGCGATCTGACCAGAGAGACAGAGTGAGATAAAGTCCCCAGAACAAATAGAAAGAAATCGTTTTGAGAATAGAAGTCTGGTTCTTTAACATGCCCGGTGTATAGCACCGATACCCGCGAAGTCGTCTTTCCTGGGAAGAATCAGTTCAGGCCTCTTAGTTATGTGGGAGACACCTAAGAGCATCTCAGAAATTTCCAGTGCCTGGACCGGGATTCGAACCCGGACCTCTGGATTGACAGTCAAGCGCGTTACCACTAGACCTCCGGCCCACCAGTGTACACGTAATGACAACCTGTTATTTCCATTCAGTTACATTTTCTCCGTATATCATTGCGGCATGCTGCGCTTGATACAAAAACCATTGTACCTATTAGGTACATTTATGCCCGAAGAAAGCCGAACTAGCAGACAGACGTAATACACTATTGCACGGACATTCCGCCTGTCATTACGGTGACCCATTTCTTTAAATCATTACAAAACAAAACATCACATCAAGTTTCCCACCTGGTTTGTAATATGACAAAGAAAAATATCGATTTTAATACAGAAATAGAAATTTACTAGACATGTTATGCCGTTAATTTCCTTCATGTAAGGATTCGGGATAGGTTTGTTTTTATGATTAGCGATTACATTTACGTTTCATTCGTTTTTTTTTTTTTGCAATTCGCTCACAGATAAAAAATAAAATATCAAGACAATCTTGTTCAGTTTCTATTTTGTTCAAAGTTCTTTGGTTATAATTGGTTTGCATATGATTTGATTTGAAGTAATGCTGTATAATAGACATATATTTTGAAAGGTTCAGAAACGTATTTAAATAATGAACAATATTTTGTTACATAAGTAAAACGATTTTATTTTTACATTTGCAAATTAACTGACATCATGGCAGAATGCGAAAGACTATAACAGCACAGTACATATCAGTTTGTACATTCGGCTTATATATGTGTATGTCTTGATAATATGTCAGCAGTATCTGTGAGATTTTGATACCGTGCATATAGGCGACTCCTCCTGATGACTTTTAGTAACTTTTAGTTGGATGAGTGTGCATCATACTCAAGACGCCCCAGTTCCAGAAGCATGCAAGGTATAATGCACACATAAACGGGACTCTTATCCGAATTTAAGTAAATTTATTTGGAGGCGCAGGGGCTCGAACTCATGATTTCTTGTTTCGTAACTACTAGACCACAACGTCCGCTCCTACAAATCAGTATATCCCAGTATGCACTACATATAATAACTGCTTTAGCATTTACATTATACTTCTCTGTTATCATGTTTCACAAATTAGAAGTGACATATAAGTCTTTTTAACTGACTTTAGCCAGAGAAGCTATTTAACAAACTGAGAAAGTGAACTGCATTGCAAGTATACAATCATTTCATAGAATAAAAGGCAGTCACAAAATACAACACAGCGTAACCGTGGATGAGGTTTTCATGAATATGTAATATACAATTATTAAGATGTGCAGTATGATGTGAAAGTCGTTTGAAGCTACATGTGTATTTCCATTTCATTATTTCGACAAATGCATTACAAGAAAGCAAATGTTAAATACCTTTATACCCCAAACAGATCGTATCTTAGCTCGGAAAGAAACACAAATCCATCTGGCACCAGACCTGATAAAAATATCAATATACATGACATGACATTGTTTAAATATCATAGCTTAACCATATGTTTAATGTAGACTGTGGCCGTGGACGGATGAACTAACAGCCCATTTCTCTCAATTCTCACGTAAAACACTGAGTTTGACTATGGGTACTCCTCAAATGTTCATGAAAGTGATCTTAAAACTGAAATCATACAGTTAAACACTTTTATTCTGTTTATTTAATCTTAAAATGCAAATTTTAATTTTATATTTATACACGTTTAAGTGTACCGTACAGGTGTAGTTATGGCGCGTGATACACCTTTCCGAATCAGTCAATCAGAATCTGTTGCAGTCTCTCTTGTGATTTGTTGAATAACGATATTGAATTTACTCGGACGTCAGCTGTTAAAAGACAACTGGATATACTAGGATATAGTTATTTGAGTAATAATCATAACTATAATATTAGGTTATTTAACATTGTTCAGTAAATTACAGTACAATGTTAAATAACCTTTTTATTCTATATCTATCTTATCTTACTATAATAATAGTTTAAATTAAAAATGTTTCACTGAATACTGTATTCATGTCCAGAAATGAGACCGTGTTTTGAAGAGTATTGTCCCTTGATTATTAAGCCAAATTGTTTAAATTTGATTGTTTCCCTTTATACCATTTTAACTATCTTTATACCCTTGACACACTGCACTGGTTTTGTTAATTAGAGGTACTGTAACGACACGGAATGAAACTTTTTACACAAGCGGAGTAAATAGCCCGAGGCTATTTGCAGAATACACAACATTGTAATTTCTTCAAATTGGTGATTTTGAATGATAATCGGATTTTTGTTTTCAAAATTGAGAGTCTGGAAGGTTATTCCCATGACTCAGCGTAACTTTTAGATACGTATTAAATCTTTTGATTATATTTTTTAGGGCAAAAATATATGTGAATCACAAATTTAAAGTTAATGAATTAAAAAAAAATTAATTCAACGATTTTTATTCAAACACGTAATTTAAAATAATTTTTTATTTAATTCTATAAACACGGAATTAGATCGACGCACATGTATATATCTGATATGCATAATATTTGACATTTCTTCAAAATGGTGATTTTGAATGATAATGTGGTATTTGTTTAAAACCAAAAAGTATAAAATACAATTTTTTAGCTCTTTGTTTAAAAATTGTCGGGAAGAATGTTATTCCCTTTACTCAGCGTATTTTCTAAATATGTACTTTTCATATAGGGCAAAATATATTTGTATTTCGAATCTCCTTGAAAAAAGTGTCTTTTCAATTTAAAAAGTTTTTTAATATTATGGATCCGTGGCCCACAAATGCATCTTACTTTACAATGATGTAAATTTCGATTTTGAACGGTAATATGATTTATCAAAAGTTATAACTTCATATCCATGATTTAGATTTTAAAGCGTTTAGACAAGAGCCGTGATAATTATCCCTAGCCGCTGGGCATGTCAGACAATCAGACACTAATCCAATTATAATTACCATGATATACAGAAATACGAGATTTCAGCATTTTATATGACAATGCGAAAGTGATGCTTGATTGGATTTTATCATGTACAGATATGCAATAATTACATACTGCAGCAGAATAAAATATGTTTTCATATTTTCCCATTACTTTTAAATGAAGTATGTGAAAAAAAGGGAACTCGAAAAAAAAAGTGCAAATGTATGTTATAAACTAAATATTACTTTTAATGTCCATGTGTTCTTTTTACACGTACAGTATTCAAGTTTAACTATGAACATGTAGTTCTATATGTTAATCAACTTCATGCTATGAATGTTATTTTAATTAATGCAATGAATAATTCTAGTAGAGTTAGTGAAAACTAGTATTTAAATTGATTAAAAATAAAATATATGTAGTTCAAAATAACATTTTTTTTTATTTAATCTCACAAAGTAATGACATTAAACACGGAATTAGAATCTTGTACCTGTTCATCCGGTGTCATCAGTACACGTGTACTATGACGGGCAAAATTTTCCAAATTAGTAAAATCAGTGATATTCAAACGTTTAGGGAAGCAAGAAGACATAAAAATACTTAAAAATAAACTCATTGAAAGAAAAAATAACTTTTCTAGTTTACTTCAATAACTTAATAAATGTTGTGAGATGAGTATAAATATGAGATTATATCATTTAAAAAGACCATGGAAAGCTTAAAATATGTCATTTCCTTCAGAAATTAGTGGAACTCAGGATCAAAATTAGTTACTTATTTCAAATGCTTAGGGAAGCAAGAAGATCATATTTTATTTTATTAAAAATTATATTGAAAGAAAGTGCAAATATTGCAGATTACTTCAATAACTTAATAAATGTTGTCAGATAATGCTTTTGATGTCAATTGATGTGTTAAAGTTTTTTCCCTTCTATATTTCAATAGGCGTAAATTGACCGATACTGGCTAATCAATACACTCGATAAGCTGTTTTCAAGGGAGACAATTTCGTCAATAAGCCAGCAAATTGACTTAGATTTCTGGGTATGCCTGCCTTTTCTAGTTTTTCCCAGCTTGGTATGAGTGCAAATATATATTATACAGAACAATGTTAGACCTTAAATAACCTTTTTATTCTATATTTATTTCACTTCATACGTAATATACGTAATTCATTGAATGTTGTTTTTTCTGCGTATCATCGTTAAAAAAGTATTGGTGCAACCTCCCTACAACAGCCATTTGGCGATTTGGGTGGTAATAATACTTGGCTGTGATATTATATGCCAACAAACATTGTCAGCAAGTTTGGTGAAGATCGGATGAAAACTATTCGACTTAAAAGAGCGGACAAGGCTAAATTCCCCGTTTTTCGAGTAATTCAAAGACAAAGAGTGCCTGGTACAATTTGGCTGGTTATCGAAATTAGCCGAGATGTAATGCCCACAAACATTGTCAGCAAGTTTGGTGAAGATCCGACCAAAACTGAATTATAGAGCAGACATGTTTTGGATGCTGACCGCCCGTCCGTTGCCATTCATAATCTTCTCCATTTTGTTTCTTAACCGTTAAAAAAAGCTGTGAGGTAGCTATTCAGACAGTCAGGGTGATACCAATTTCTAGGTTTCGTCAGGAACGGCTTTTAAGCGACTTTTCAAATATTCAACATCTGATGATCCTTTTTACTGTATTTTAAGTTTTTGATTATTAACGAACGTTTTAATATCTAAATCAAATAGCATTGTTATCCCTTGAATCGTTTTTGTGTGTTAGAAAAACCCAAATTAAATCCAGATTTCAAGACGCATAATCAAACCCTGTACATAGAGCGCCTCCTTCATCCAATTTACATTCGGAACATTTTCACGCGTTTCGGGCTTTATCGTATGTTTAACATGGGACTGTTGAACCGTCCAAATACAGAAAATACAGGATTTTTTTGTACGCGCGTGCGTCCAAATACAGGATTTTTGTACGCACGTGCATCCAAATACCGTAATATATTGTACGGGCACGTGTTGCAAATGAACGTTCGCGATTGGATAGATAAAATAGGTATAGAATATCAGTTACATGCCAACGTTAAAACAAAGGCTAGTAGTACGTGGTCAGTATGTGTACATCACTGAAATGATGTGATAGGAAATCAGTCTAAATTGTTTTATTATGGAAAGTTTAAGACGGTGTACAAATATGAAAAGTATTTAGATGAAGTAAGTAATGATATAAGCAGAAAAAAGATGTCTCGTTTTAGGTTTTGTTCACATTACCTTGAAATTGAAACTGGAAGATTTTCTGGTGTTGACAGAAACATGTGTGTGTAATCTTTTTCCACAAAATGTAGAATCAGAATATCATTTTCTGTTATGTTGTCTGCTTTATAGAAAACCTTGGTGAAAAGTACGGTATTGATCATTAATTTGCATGTATTGATGAATTTACTAGCACATTATCTTCAAGCTAGAAATATCTCCGCATTTAAGAAAAGAAACACATACAGATGTTGCTCCTTCCTAATAACTTAGATATACGTAGAGCTTATAATAGTATTTGTTATAAACGTGCATTTTATGATATTTTGGCGATCCATTTTATATTTGTAAATGGCCAGAGGTATATTGTATATGCCAATATGCCAATGAATTTGAAACTTTACTTCTTACAGCTGAATATCTAAATCTCGATGCTAACTTCTTACTTGATGTACTTGATTATCTATGCAAATTCTATGACTGAGATGTGTTTGCTTATTTTAAATTTAGAGCGCAACATTAACATCAACCAACTTCTGTATATTAAATTGCACTTACTTTATCATACAATGTTTCTATAGAAACAATTATCGCTGCGTGATGTAAATTTGATAAAATTTGGGAAAATTATTTACTACTTTATAATGTATTCCTGTTTTAAATTAATTTAGTGTCGCGTAGTACTTTTTTTATTTCCCTAACGCATACACAGCCTATGTGAAGTATATACTTAACTGAAAAACAGGTCATCCAAATTAACTAATGTAGAGAAGTAAACAGCAATTTTATCTGTCCAACGCTTCAGTGGGTTCGGAGTAGTGTTTGGTAAAGTGAATTCGTATTTAAATGACATACTTTAAAAAAAAAACACAAACTTTTATGACTTTTAAGGTTAAATTGGATATCTACGAAACTCAAGAGGTCTGTATGATTGCTTCTTCTCATGGATCTGTTGAAAACAGCTTTCCTTTTTGGATTCCTGGCGTATCTTTTTTACTATTTAAAGTTTTCAAGGGATTTACACCAAGCGACAAAAACAATTAACGGCACGTACGACTATATCATCGTAGGAGCTGGTAGTGCAGGAGCAGTGCTGGCTTCGAGACTCTCTGAAGACCCGGAAGTTACAGTTTTGTTACTCGAGGCGGGTGGTGATGGGACAGAAAATGCCGAATTGTACAACACTCCGTTGATGGCACCGATGCTTGCCAAGTCAGCTTCTGACTGGCAATATGAGAGTGCACCACACCACAAATCGGGTGCGTTTATCAATATGAACAAAGATAAACACTATTATACGTCGGGAAAAGTTCTTGGCGGAAGCAGTATGTACAATTACATGCAGTACGTCAGAGGGAGCCGTTATGATAACGATGAATGGGCAGCAAATGGCTGCAGTTGGTGGGGTTATGATGATGTGTTGCCCTATTTTCTGAAGTCTGAAGATTATTTAGGTAAAGAAGGTGATTTCACAAAATATCATCATAAAGGGGGACCACTTGGTGTGACTGAAGAAACGGTTTTTCCGGAATTATTAAAAAGGTTTATCGAAGCAAGTAAAGAGTTGGGATATAAGGAGGTAGATTATAATGCTGAAAGGCAGTTGGGCTTTGGAGTAAGTCAGGTTAACACAAGAAACGGTGTCAGAGCGAGTACACTAAGTGAGTTTGATATGCACATGTCACAAAAATAAATATTGTAAATGAAAAAGCCACTGGGGTGACATTCATAAAGAATGGAGTGAAGAAAACTGCCAATGCACGAAAAGAAGTTGTTTTATCTGCTGGATCTTTTGGCTCACCACAAATTCTTATGTTGTCGGGATTAGGACCTAAGGAACATTTAGATAGTTTGAAAATTCCAGTAATAAAGGATCTACCGGTAGGTGAAAACCTGCAAAATCATCTTTTGCTTCTTTTCCCGTCTGATATAAATATTACATATGAAGGCATTACAAAATCAAGACTCCAAGACCCTCTTGCATATCTTCGATATCTACTATTTAATTCTGGAGTATTCTCATCAACTTCGTTTATTGGGGAAGCTTTTGTAAGATCAGGATCACAAAAAGAAAAATATCCTGATATACAACTTCATTTTGCAGCATTCCAACCAAATTTGGAAGGCGAAGTGTTAAACTCGACACTTTTAGAAAATGTTTATCGCAAAAGGCTGTGCCCGGAATATCCTTAGTTGTGAATCTTCTTCATCCTAAAAGTCGAGGAAAAGTCACACTGAAAAGTACTGATCCTTTCGACTATCCATTCATTGAACCCAATTATTTTGAAAAAAGAGAAGACATTGAAACACTAAAAAGAGGCATAAAGCTTATAGAAGCGTTATTTGAAATCAAAGCTATGAAACAGATAGGAACTGATTCTAACAGATTTAAGAACGCCGAATTCTGCGCAAACCATGTATATAGATCGGAGGATTTTTATGAATGTTTGGTAAATCATTTGTCACAAGTACATTACCACCAGTCATCTACTTGTAAAATGGGTCCTGTGAATGACAAAAGTACTGTTGTCGATCCCACACTCAAAGTTAAAGGTGTGACCGGACTAAGAGTTGTGGACGCTTCAGTGATGCCCAATGCCATTTCAGGTAACACATACGCCCCCGTAATTATGATAGCTGAAAAAGCCGCAGATATGATCCGTGGTATAGATTCTGTAAAAGACATCCGGAAACATCTTGCTAATAAAAGTAATAGTTGAAAAAGCCCATGTTTGAAGGCTGCATTACAGAGTGCTTCTTCAGACATACTTATTATAAACCTCTCAATGTAAACTGAGGTATTTTTCTGTATCAAAGTAATGCGCCATATCGTTCTTAGTTTATGCACATATATTTAATTTTGTAGACTTGTTTTGAAACTATATTCCTTTTTACATTTATATTTGCGTTTTTATTCTGAGAGATATTTACATAAGACTTTGTCATTAACACTAGATATTATTATAAAGATGTAAATGATTTATGTGTTTATCTGCAGTATAAAATATTGCCGTGTTTGGTAGCATAATTGGTTTCTGTCACATCGTACGTAATTGTATCTTTTTTGATTTTTTTTTTCAGATAAGATTGGAAATTTATTTATTAATGTCGGTCTTACTTTTATAGTGATCGTTTTTGTCTAGTTTGATTTAAATGTCTGTAAATCACTTCACCTTATATCATCTTCATCAAATATAGCTACACCATATATCTCTATATCAATTTTGACAACTCTGTGGTCTAAGGTGAAAAGAAGTTGTTTAGCGGGTGGTCACTAAATTTTATCACATAGTTCTGTAACGAATCATTCACCCGATTGTATTTTATTAGCTGCTACTAGTAGAAAATTGTTAGTATTGTTAGGCTGCTAGTAGCACTAACAAAATACAGATTTTGTATGCCACAGTATAGCTGTTAGCTCTAGTAGCACTAACAAAATACCAGGTGCATCCTTCCATTATGCGCGCAGTTGAACGGTACGTAGGTCTACTGTATTTGGTGTCGACTGTATATTGCAGTTGTACGTGTCTCAATGAGTAATTTAGAGCACTGGCATGGTAGGTCAGAGATCAAGGTTCGAATCTTGGTCATTTTTCACCGCCGTAATTTTTCATGATGTGCTGGGATTTCAAAAAATATTTTAGTTTCTTAAAATCATATCAAGGGCTGTAAATAGTATGGTGGCATATTCCTGCCAACCACATAACCACTTTTTTACAGTTTTCTCTACAAATGTCACATATCCAGTTATTATCTGGCAAGAGGCAAAATTGCGTATTATCCAGATAATTAAGTTAACAGGACAAAACTGCCTGTTAGTGCCCACTTCTGCCATCCAAATATTCACATAACTAGATCTAAGTGGTTATTGTGAAAGTTTTCATGATATCCAGTTAATATTCGTATCCAAATTGGCGATTAACGGTTAGACTTTTCGTCCCCTACGCGGAATTGTCACGGTACAGAATATTGAAACGGGCAGAAAATGTATAGGCGGCCGGGTAGCTCAGTCGGCAGAGTTTTGGAACGGTATTCCGGGGCCTCTGGTTCGAGTCCAGGTCTGGCTGCACGATTTCCTTATTCGTGACATTTTGCGCCCAACATGGGGCCGTGACGGCATTACACTGGTTAGTCTCCGACGTCTGTGATTGCTTGATTTATAAAGTACCTGCTGAAATCCTCGAATTTCATAATGATGGGGAAATAGGCCTATCTCACGGTATAGAACTTGAATATTGAAACGTGGAGAAAACGTGTAGGCGGTCGGGTAGCTCAGTCGGTAGATTACCGGACCCGTATTCCTAGGCCTCGGGTTCGAGTCTCGGTCTGGCTTTTCTCACCCTTAGACAGAATGAATGGGCCAAGGTGTATCCACCTTATCATTTACCATCACCCTAATGGTTTATGCCTATCTATAGATAGGATTTGGATTATAAATTTGCATAATTGTTATATGCCCCTTCAAAGAAGTAATAAAATACATTTATTTTTATAGCTCTTTGGTCCCTTTATGTAGTTTCATTTGTTCCGTAATGATAGGGAATGATTACGGGATATTGCCAATCATAACTGACTAACTGACAAAATCAAGATACCTAGTTAACATAAGTGAATAGCCTATGTGGATGGCAGTAGTGGGCACTAACAGGCAGTTTTGTACTGTTGAGATACATAAATGAATAACACGCAGTATTGTAACTTCCCAGATAACAACTGAATACCGTAAGTGACATTTTTTACGAAAGTTTTCGAGATAAATAAGTGGATATGTGGTTGGCAGAAATATGCCACCATAAAATAGAGCCGCAGAGAGGGCCGAGGAATGTCGTAGAATAGGATGTCCAGACTTTGGATTAAGGCCCTTGGAATTTGGGTTAAACACAACAACAACAACAACGATGGTTGGTTTTTACTAAGAAACGTAAACTTTATAATGTGCATTTCGAATACCAAAGAGGGAAAAAGAGTAAAAACATAGTTTGCGACCATGGCGAGGTAGAGCAAAGATAGAGCAGGGACACACTTCTTCAAGTACGGACACTACAGGACAAAGCATTCCGGGGCCATGTGCACAAGAAAGTTTGGGAGGTAAGAAAAATGTCACGTGGCCAGTGTGGTCTATTTATCTTCCGTTCACGTCAAATCCTTTGCGGGAACGTAGACGTTTTGCGCGTCAAAAACCTTGGTATTATGGGCAAACTTGTCATTGTGAAAAATGCTCTTGGTTACTTTGTTCGAATAATATAAACAGACAGAAACCATATGACTGTAAATGTAAGGAAATTCAAAAGATTACAGGAGAAAACAGTGTCTTATAACAACGGGAGACGTATTTAGCTACTGTCATTCCAAGAAGAGTGGCAGAATAAGTTTCCCGTCAAATTTAGTATCTAAACGAACAATAGCAAAGCTCCTTTTGGTCAGATGTGTTGAACGTAATGATAACTTCCTGCTACACGTTTACACTTACCATTCCTTAAAATTTTACGAGTATTTTATACGAATAAAAATTGATATATTTATCATACTAGAAAAGATATATTCGTGTAGTACACTGTTAGTCTTACAGCATTAAATATATCCATTATGATTTTCTGTATCAAACAAATGATGTCATACATTGTAGATACCAGTTTAAACTTTAATCTTCCCTATTCAGTTTCAAATAAGCTCGAATACTGTAGTATCAGCCGAGGTGTTGCCCATAATTATATTAAAACAATGTCTTAGAACTTTGTATTCGGAACAGTTTTTGAAGTTTCTTGATTGGCTACTTAAGGAGGTAGGTTACCTTGTTACAAGGGTAAATTCAAATTAGTTGAACCGCAACGTCTTTTTGTAGTTCGTGTTATATGAAGTTTTAATTGCTAAAATCTCAGTTTCGTTTGTCTCTGTTCCTTCAAGTTCAGTTTTTATTCAGGTTTGAAGAACATGACCCTCCAAAGGTATTTCATATGGAAAGAAGAAGGAAAATACGGATATTTAACACTTTTCAGTGTATTTTAGTTTCATTGATATCCGTAGAAGTCAGCATAATCTATAATTTTACTAGTATGCACGTTAGCTTTCTAATATAAGCTTAAAATGTATATGTCGCGGGGCTCGTGTTTCCATGGTCACACGCATTTTCTCTATTTTTAGAAGCTATGTATAAAAATAGGGGTTTTCGACGGCTTCAGTGCCATTCTGTTAATGAAACAAACATGGAATATTTGGGTAATATTATTTAGCAAATACCAAGCACTATACATGGTACCTATTTTTCTTAAAGTTTAAGTAAACATGACAACAGAGATTTAAAATGGCTTATATCTTGCTTTTTGCCGTATTTCTTATAAAATAATATTGAAATAAGATTATCTTTTAGTTGATGTAGCTTTAAAAATATTATTTCTAACGTAAGTTATATTTTCGTGTTATCTGCATTTATTCAAACACATTTCTAAGCTTGAATACTTACACGCAGTACCCCTCGTTGGCATTGTTCATGGAAAAATCGTTTCAGCATGCACTATTATTCTCATGGATATTGATGAAATGAAAATAAAAAGCCGAAGCTGTGTTCTTAAATACCTAGTGTCAACGCTTTTGAATTTACCTTTAGATCATAGGTCAGGGCTTCGTTCCAATGGTAACATCTTTCAATTCAAGAATACCAAATTTTCTACTGAAATTTGAACAATTTTAGATCTTAGTTTTAGTATATAAGTAACAAATTATCAACGGAACCTGAAAAATAGGTATTACAAATCAAACTGCTAGATTTTTTATTGAAAATGGCCGTAACAAGTAACCCCTCACTAACTATATTCCAAATAACATTGGTTACCATCATCCATTTCGTACATTCCGCATAACATTTCAATGTAACTACATAAAAGAAGCAAAATATTGATTATTTTTCAGAGCAAAAGACTCATAAAAATATTCAGCAAATAATGGTTATTTGAAAATAGTTTGAATAAAGAAAATGCACAGAATTACGTACTTTTAAGATAAAGGCTATTAATTTTGCGCGGTAACTGACACGTAACGTCATGACGTCAATGACGTCATTTTAAGGCAACATTGTTTTGAAGCGTTTCTGCGGCAATTTATTCATTATTTCTGCATTATTAAACCATAAAGCGTCAGATCGAAGACAGGTCTATGATTTGTTTTCAGAAGAATGAATATACAAACACATTTAGTTTGTCGTAAACGTCGTCGTAAATCGTCACGTTAGCTTCCGGTTGGACATGCGCACATACAAATATAAAGGTAACCTACCTCCTTAAGGCAAGTGGCTGCTTGATCAAAACCTCTAGGTGACCGCTAAGACAGGATGTACTGTATACCTCTATCACAGTTCAACATTAAATATGTGCAAAAACGACTCTTTGAATCTTCATTTTATCTTACACACCATCATCTCAGCCTTCAAGTTTTATTTATTGAATTTCTTTTTTATATTTCTATTGTCGAAAAATGACAATATGCCTGTGTGTATGTTAGTATGCTGAGCTACGTGCCTGTCATGTGCATTATAAATCTACTCAGGTCATACTGGCTACATGTAATTACTTTTACAAGAAGCCACAAGTTCTCTTTCTATTCCCAGAATCTTTACACGTGGGGAGATTCAATTGACCCATGCTAACGGAAGAAGATTCCCTTTTTCACACCCTTTAAACCAATCAAACATCAACAAGGATTGCATTTTTCATGCCTGTAACATTCGGATCCCGAATTAAAATTCGCACTCCTCCCATCGTCATTTCGAACTTGGGCACTTATAACCGGAGCAATAATTTATGGAACCTGGGGATCGTGAGGTTATGGGTTGATAACATGTTCCACCAGAAAAGTTTACATACCTACGTTTTCTTGCTATTTTATGTTTAATTAATTTCCTACAATATAATTCTTCTTTTTTTCCAGACCTAATCTGAAAATTTGATTTCAAGGTATGATTAAGATTCAAATCGATGAATTTGTTGGTGCCAAAAGCAAACTCATTTGAAACTTAATGATTTATCATTATAGTTTATATGTATTTCATTTTATCAAAAAATATCATTGATGAACAACGTGCGGTTTATTTTCACTTATTTTGAAGAATAATTGAAATGTGAGATATTGCTGTTGTAGCGTCATACGCAGACGATAGGTAATGTCGCGTGGACATGTGGTATCATGATCAATTGATGAAACTTCATTTATGCTTTAATCATTAATTAATATGTATTTGAATGTTCTTTTCAAACTAATCAAGTTTTATTCTAATTTTAAGTTGCAAACAATTTATCAAACGCATTCTGCTCTTATCTTTGTGGTGAATTAAACTGATATCCAGTCTACTTAGCAACATCCTTGTCATTGTATGAAAGAAGAACTTTTTTTTTATAGGAAACTAATGCCCTTTTCAGCATGAGAGCAACATTACACGGAACTTTGATTGTAGGGAAAGTTGTGTGAACATTTTTACATTTAATTTTACTAGTATGAGTTAAATCAGGAGCTCCATCAATAGAATATTATAGAATAACCTTCAAAATAAGTCCGTGTTGCATCGAAACTCCATCGCAGGAGCACATTACAAACGAGCATAAATCAGTATTGTACCTGGGTAAATCGCGGAGTGAAAGGTCATTTTTCTCTTTTATATAAAAACAGGGCACCAAAGTGTGTTTTTCATATCATAGTTTTTCATATCATATAACCTACTTTTTCGGGGGGGGGGGGGGGGGGGGGGGGGGGAAGCCCCCGAAAACTAGGAGAAGGGTTGGACACAACCTTCCAAACTAATTCCTGACGGCGCTTTGCCTTTACCATTCAAATTTACCTAACAACCACGAACCAACTAACAATTTTGTATGGTTACTGACAACAAAAGTAAGTCATTTTAAAGCATCAGTGTTTCGTAGCGTTCCATTATTCTAATATGCTTGTTTCTGTTAAAACACACTTACGCTAGAATGACGTCACGTTAACGTGCGATGACGTCAATGTTTTTGTTGCGACCAAGAAAGAGGGCTACTATATTTTAGCTACTGCTTTAGTTAAGGGCATATTAGAATGAAAATGTATAGCAAACGTGTTTTACTAAAGTATTACATCAATTCGGTTATACATCGCCAGATAATTTACTCGAGCTACGCCCATGTGAAATTATTCCATTGACGTATAACCGCTTTCCGTGTATTAATAACGTTAAAACACGGGGTTTCTATACATAATCTCTTAATTATTATATGAAAAATCCATGCATATTTTCGTTAAAACACTGCAATACTGACGTCACCTCTTCATATTATTTGGCGCCATACAGCAGCCGAGAAAGAGGGCTACCACATTTGATATACTATTTCATATAAGCAGAGGGTATTGCACGTAGTGCAAGACATCCGTGAATAAAAAGGGCGAATTGTGTACCGTCTGTGAAAAGCATGAACTTGGCACGGTAGTAGATAATTTGTTTGTTTGTTTGTTTGTTTTGGGTTTAATGCCGTTTTTCAACAGTATTTCAGTCATGTAACGGCGGGCAGTTAACGTAACCAGTGTTCCTGGATTCTGTACCAGTACAAACCTGTTCTCCGCAAGTAACTGCCAACTTCCCCACATGAACCACGGTTGTAGATAAATATAATACGCTTTAATTTTAGCTTGGGAAGCTGTAGATGGCCGCAAAAAATGCAAGATGCCCGCCATAACTCTATTCCTAGTTTTATAAGAATATGGCAGAACATGTGTGCATATCATGCAAAAAAGCTTTAACATTTGAATTATATTGGACTGATATACTACACCTCGCATTAGTCTGCGATTTATATATAAAAAATTCATTAGCTAGTGGTGAGCGTATGTTCGACGTGCGGAGGTCGTGGGTTCGATCCGGCCGCGTATACAAAGATGTAAAAATGGTACTAGCGCTTCTCGCTTGGCGCTCTGCATTAAGAGGGTAGTGTAGGACTGGTCAGCCGGTGTCAGTATAATGGACAGGCGGGGTATCATGTCACGTGTCTACGGCGTGATATTCCAGCGAGGCATCACTTTAAAGTTGGGCATTGTGCTCACTGCTACAAGAAGACACCGTCGTTTATATGACTGAAAAATTGTTGAAAACACGTTAAACCCGAACACACAGACATATAAAAAATCAATATGGCCGCCAAAATCAAAGATCGTTACTAAAAATCATCTTATATCTGAAAATGGCGAACTGATTTTTACGTCAGGTAAAATGATGTAAACTGGAACGGTAACATATAAAATATTTACCCTTATTTAATCAGACTACCGTATTGAGACTAAATCCATTATGGCCACCATATTTCAAGATGGCCGGCACTATAATCACTACTGACACTTGACTGCTTTTTTTCTAAAATATACAGGCCGTATTGTATATATATTTTCTGGACTGAAAGAACACATTATCTTATCTAATGTCACTTACATTCTTTGATACTTAACAGTTATGTATAAGAGCTTTTTCCGTTTGATGACATGTAAAACTTATGAATGAAAGTTGCTCCCCTTTCTGTAAGCAGTCTCTAAAATGTCAAAGGTAAAACAGGGCATAAAGCTCAGAATTGATTTCCAAAACCTTTTTAGAAAAATAGTAGTTTACCAATTTATTTTATGTGAACAATTTGTTAAATGCTTAAAGTTATATTTTAGGTGAAAAATAATTTCTCTCAAAATCCATTAAAAGTGAGTACTCTGACAGTGCCTAGTTGTACAAAGTTATTGACCTAAGATTTTTGCAAGATATTCTTATAAATAACCAAAAATATTGAGCTGAAGGTAGTAAAATAATTTTTGAAATAATGCAGTAAATTAACATTTTTCTTGCATTTTTACCAATATCTTAGTTTTATTTTCACCCATTTATCATTTTTCAGTGTCATATATACATTCTATGCCAAACTCGGTGGAAATGAACATGCTGAAAAATACAAACTGCGGGAGAGTATCTTTAATATAAATAAATGATTTTAGAGATAGTTGTTTTACCTGTTATTGCAAAGGAACGCAACAATTGCTTCTGATAGGTATATGGCCGGTACTAATCTCAGGTCAATAATGCATTATTATGTAAGTGTGCTATGCATGAAGGAAAATGAAATACTGCTTTTTATGATATTAGTTTGTTTCTAAAACTAAGACAAAAAGTGTAAAATAACTTTGCACCATGGTTTGAAATTATTTACTAACAAAAATAGAAATGCAATATCTATGCCAAATGTATCAAATGTATATCTAGTGAACTACACATTTTAATATCCAGACCACATTATTTGCAAAATAACTCAAAGTTTGCAATAAATTAGCGTGAACTGCCAAGTAATTAACTTGTGCTATTGTACATTTATTGTTTCTTTTTTTTTGTATAATTAATCCTTAATATGTGCTATTTACATACCCGATTATAAATAGTGCAGTTGTTACATTCACTTCAAAATTGTAAAAAGATTTTTGCTGTAGAACATTATTGTAAGCTTATTCCCCCCAGGTCAGCCACCCTCAGTCACAGGTCAGCATGCGTAAATGTCTGTTTTTGTAATAGCATAGAAACAGAAAGTCATGTACTGATAAAATGTAGTTTGTACGATGATATACCTTTGCAGTTAATACAAAACGGAACGGAAGTCAAACCAGATTTTTTGAAACATTTTCAGATATGGATAAGTTGAAACTATTGCTCAGTGATTCCAGGTTAGTTTAAGTGCCAAAACCTGTTATAACATTTTATATGGAAGAATGTTTTATAAGTGTAAATAATGTCCACACAACACAATATTTTCACATGTATGACACTTTGAATATTACAAGAGGTTGCTGCTTATCAGGTTTTTCATTATCTTACTAAGGTGACATTTGGTTGTCTTGGATCTCTTTTTCTGTGGATATATATCTATTTAATATCTCTTTGTAATTGAGCTATATGCTTCATATCTTCAACACATTTTAGATTATATATCAGCATCACATTTTATTGAGGTTTAATGCAGTATATTATTTAAGAAATATTTTATAGCAAAACGGTGTTTTAACACTATCTATAAACGATTGGCGGTTATACGTCGGGCGTAATAATTTCACGAGGGTGCAGCCTAATCTTTACAGTAAAATATTGATAGTGACATAAAATAGGCCAGGATAATGTTTCTTATGTCTAAACAATTTGTTTAACCTATATAGCAATATGCACAGTACTTGATCTGTTTAGTTACGTTTTCACCACATACTGTCGCAAATGAGTTCACTTCCATGGGGGGTAGGTGGTCTACGAATGTGCACATCGCAAACTATATATTAAAATGTTTGTAACAGTCTTAAGTTTCCAAAATTAATTGATGCCAGAATCCAAGTGGTGGGCAAAGTGCTCAAATTCAAGATGGCCGCCAATATGACCGCCGAAAATTAAAAATCATACTATACAAACTGACTGGACAATATATTCCAATTGTATATAGGCATGGTCCTAATTATATACAAGTTTCTGTGGCAGAATATATAAAAACATAGTATATTTTATTTTCAAGTAAATTGAAGTATATTCTTACAAAATATGGGGGATATTGCATGCAAAATGACAAGAAAAAATCACTGTTTTACATATATTCCTTTAATAATTCTGTCAGTTTTAATTGTTTGAATATATTTTACAAGTTTTGTGCTAAATTATGCTCAGAAATTTCATAAACTTTATCATAAGTATTTGACATGACAACTTTTAATAAATTTATTTACCTATTAATCCAACAATCGAGGCCTAAAACAGCTTATTGGGTGGGGTAAATCTACGTGCACTTATATAAGATATGCGTAGTAGTTTAAAATTCATGTTATAAAGCAAAGGTGGAGATTTTTTAATGTCTAAACTGTTTCTTCTGGTTGCATATATAGACCCCAGGGTCATGATTTGAACAATCTTGGTAGAGAACCACTACAGTATGCCATATACTTAATATCTATGCTCTAGGTTTAAGACAATATTTCCCCCCTATACATGTCTATTTATACCATGCTTCCAGGACGGAGCCAGTTCTAACCCCATGTGTATAATTTGAAAAACCAAATATCAAAGCCCTAGGCCATGTGATTTTGTACCAAAATATTTTCAAAGTTTTCCTTTACTAAGTCTATTATAAACAATTTGACACCCAGGAAGTGACCATATTTGACTCTAGTGGGGTAATTTGAACACTTTTGGTAGAAAACTACTAGTTTATGCTACATACAAAATATCAAAGCCTAGGCTCTGTGGTTTATACACGAAAATTTTGATAGTTTTCCCTATATAAGTCTGAATGAACCATGTGACTCCCGGAGGCATATTTGACCCTAGTGATATAATTTGAACAAACTTGGTAGAGGCCTACTAGATGATGCTACATACAAGATATCAAAGCCCTAGACCTTGTGGTTTTGGACAAGAAGATTTTCATAATTTTGCTTATATAAGTCTGTATGAACCAAGTGACTTCTGGGGGCATATTTGACCCTAGTGATATAATTTCAAAGTTTTCCCCTATATAAGTCAATATAAAGTGACCCCCCCAGAGCAGGACCGTATTTGACCCTAGAGGGATAATTTGAACAATCATGGTTGAAGACCACTATATAAAGCTACATTCTAGATATCAAAACCCTAATCCCTGTGGTTTTGGACAAGAAGATTTTCATAATTTTGCCTATATAAGTCTGTTTGAACCATGTGACTTCCGGGGGCATTTTTGACCCTAGTGATATAATTTGAACAATCTTGGCAGTGGCCTTCTAGAAGATGCTACATACTAGATATTAAAGCCCTAGGCCCTGTGGTTTTGGACAAGAAGATTTTCAAAGTTTTCCCCTATATAAGTCAATATAAAGTGACCTCCAGGGCAGAACCGTATTTGACCCTAGTGGGATGATAAGTAACAAAATGAATTGCGCCAGACTTAGAATGTTGAAATATCAGAGTTATGTGAATTGCTCTATACAATACATTTCAGGACAGAATAACTTTAAATAAAAAGAAACAGTAAATATAGTTATGTTTCACTGGAACTGTCCCATTATTATGCTATTTCATTGTGCAACTGCCAAGACCCGCGCATATTGTGTATCACCAAAGGGAAATTATAATGTGTCTGTAAGGGTAACTGCATCTAAACTCTTACCTAATCACAACTGCTACGCATGCGAACAAATCGCATATTCGAAAGGTGTGCAAGGCTGTTATCATCATTATTTGTTTATTTCAAATGAGTTGCTTATTTAATATCATCTACAATATGAAGATTGCATAGGCAATACTCTTACATTAAGGATATACTAGTTTTTTTGTTGTTATCGTTTTTGAAATCTTTGTCAAAGTTTAACTGAATGCATGTCTGCTGCGTCCGCAATTTGACAGAATTTTGATAAATGTATCTACCCGCTCATTGCAAATCTTTCAAGTTTTCTCACGCGAAACGTAACTTTTTTTTACTTTACGTAAACAACATTTAATATAAGCAAACACAAATTCGAACTACGCAAATTGCTAAAGGGTATTTCGATACCTATATTTGCAATGCCATATGGACTTGAATATCAATTTAATTGCAATAATTAAAAATATTCATATCAAGCCGAGAATATTATTTTAGCATAACGTTTTACTTACTCAAGACATCGGCTGATTTTGTTCTCCTGCTGCTTTCTTGATTTACCAAAACAAAACACATGTTATTTGAACCTTGAACAACAGATCGAGACGGGAGTCCTGTTTTAGTGCAAACAAATGTTCCGACTTGACCAAATTGAGTACATTGAAGTTTAATAGACTTACATAGTATTATTTTCGTATGTTTGTAGAAACGAGCGCTCGGTCGTTGCCGTAGAAACTTTCATGCCCAATAGATTTGTTGGGTATAACGACGCACCAACACAAATTTAGGTCATATGGGAACTTTCTAGCTTTGACGGCGGTGCCCCTCAGTGCATTATTTTATCGCGGGCGGCCAGCTAACTTTCTCAAATAATATCGATAACTATGTTTTGACAGAGTATCGCAACTTGGAATTTGTGGCAAAATGATTCCATTGAAGTGGTGCTCTAAATCTAAAGCATTCAATTAGTATACATGTACATTAAATATAAATCACTGGCTAGACTTTTTGTATTAGTAATACATATTTTCACTGTGTTTAGCTAAAAATGCATTTTGTCTTATTTTAAAACTCTTGCATAGTATTGTTAATTGTATGTTTACATAAACTAAATAGAGATAGTACCTAATATTTTAAATTATGAAAATCAATTAAATATAAACTTTGGTTGTTTAAATATAACATTTAAGACGGAATATGATACGTAAAATAGAGAAATGTGGAAACTTCACAGGTCGCTCAACACGACAAAAACGAAAATGTTGCAGGCTCGGTTTATTGTAAGTCTTGATTTGATCATTTTAAGATTTACTAAACATTCTATTTAATTTCCATGTATCCCCTCTTGCAGGAAGTCCTACAGATTAAGTCATTTATTAATAAAAAATCCCCAATTTTACCTGGATTATTGTGGGAAGAACTTAACTAAATGCAACAAAATATCAAATACATGATTATTGTATGACATCGGAAAATGTTTTAAGTCAAATAAAGTAAATTCAGATCCTCTATTTAAACTGAAATTTAGATATATATATTATTTCTACTATATCACACAGCATGAAAAACCTCTTCAGCATTTACCATGAAATGTGAAATTACAATGAAATGACTTATCACTAAATTTTTAACCATACAGTTTCTTCATTCTTCCTATTAACTAGTGTCATACAGGTGAACAGGTTAATGCAGGGAAGGATTATTATTTGTGTCACTGATTGAACTTTAGTACTATGTCTAAACTATATGAAATAATTGTTCATATTTTCAAATGTAAAATTCGGATCTATTATACCTTTTAGACATGGGCTGTAGCTTGTACCCGCTCCTATCTTTGTCTATTCAAAACCACACACGAGGCGTCTATTTGTTTTGTAAGAGTTAGTCATCAAGCTGGCTTTTTGAACAATTCATGGCTTTATCCAAGTATCAGTTTTGCACTATTGTTTACAATAATATTGATTCCACTAATGAAATTTGATGAACATGAGACTGAAAACTGCAGCTATGATATACAGAAAAAGCACATTCAGTAAGACCAGGTTTCAACTGTAAAATTGCTTGTTTGTAAGTAGTATATGATTTAGAAAGTAGATGTACCGTTCGAAGGTGTTTCCACCGGCCCTTCAATGTGTTCATTTATCCGTTCGTTTTCTCCTCGCTGTCAGCTTGTATATGTGTGTGTGTGTGTGTGTGTGTGTGCGTGTGTGCGTGTGTGTGCGTATGTTCGGGTTTAACGTCTTTTTCAACAATTTTTCAGTCATATAAACGACGGTGTCTACTTGTAGCAGGTAGCACAATGCCCAACTTTATAGTGCTGCCTCACTGGAATATCACGCCGTAGGCACGTGACATGATACCCCACCCAGTCACATTATACTGACACCGGGCTGACCAGTCCTAGTACTACCCTCTTAATGCTGAGCGCCAAGCGAGGAAGCTAATAGTACCATTTTTTACGTCTTTGGTATGACGCGGCCGGAGGTTCGTGCGTACAGACCTATTTAGTGACACGTGTCGCTGTGCTGTATGCTTCCAGGAAATCTACACTTACATTTTATGTTTTTCTAGTTTATCAAAAAATTACACATCAGTCTAATATCTCAAAAGGGAATTTGACAATCTCTTTAAGATGATATTGTTCAAATGAAGAACTTTAAATAGCCAGCTAACCTCCTTAGGCTATACATTTTATTGCAGTTTTTTGATTTTAAGCCATTTCATTTTCACAGTGTCGAATTTGAATTCTACGCACAGGCGTATAGCCGCATGCCCAGGTGCGCCCCTGTGAACTAATACACGTTAGGTACATATCCTTTTTAATAATTGATAACTCTGGTGTAATTATTTCCTCATTCTCTGTACTCGTTCTCTCCCTTATACTATTTATTTGCATCACTATGCAACAGAGAGCGGAACTTTGACCCAGTCTCAGACCTCTGGAACGCAAGGACAAGAGCTCAATCGCATGCATTTTTATGATAAATTATTACTAAAAGTACACTCGAGCATTCACCTTAGGATAACATTATTTACATATTACAAAAAGGTTCAAGCCATCCATTGTACTAAGTCAAGGTATAGG
Source organism: Mercenaria mercenaria (assembly GCF_021730395.1). Lineage (NCBI taxonomy): Eukaryota > Metazoa > Mollusca > Bivalvia > Venerida > Veneridae > Mercenaria > Mercenaria mercenaria. Next base: position 2,349,650 of record NC_069364.1, read on the forward strand.
ACTTCGAGAAAATGTGCAGACGGTCAGGTCGCGCAGTCGATAAAGCATCGGAACAGTATTCCCAGGCTCCGGGTTCAAGGCTGCACTTTTTTCACACATTTTTACAGAACAGAATATAGTCAAGATATCCTATGTATACTTTAACGTCGAGATGTCAAGCATTCGAAATGTTTAAATGTAAAAACGCGTGTCTAACGTTAAGTGCAAGTGTGTGAAGGTGAACACGTATATCGTGCTGTTTTACGGTTTGGCCAACCGTTTGACAAAAAAAAAAAAAAAATCAAACATAATCATAGAAAGAAAGGGTTGTTTAACATAGAAATAGAACATTTTATAGGTATTATGGCACTATGGTATTACTTATTATGTCCAAATACTAAAACACAGTTCCAGCTTATCTTCTTTATTTTTCTTCAGTGGAAAACCACACAGTTTAAAGTCACAATTACACAGTTTTACACGGATATCCATAGAATTAACAATTAGTAAAATGCTTTAAATATTAAATTCATATAATGTTCTAGTGGAAAAACACGATGTTTCTACTTGGAAATCCAAAGTTATTCTCCCAACTTGTGTCTTCAAAATAATTTTTTCTCAGCTATCATAACTGACCAATGAAATGATCCTTTGTAAGTGCATTAACAGTATTAAACCAGTCAAATTCAAGAAAGCATACAGGGTAAAAAATTACAAGTATTTGAAATATTAAGAAGTTTAATTTGACAGCAATCAACACTTATCAGTCAGGAAGTTTAACATTAATTATCAAGTCAGTTACAATGACTTATCAAAATAGATTTAAAAGCCTTTTAGCACATTCTGGACTATCAAAGATTAAAGTGCATAATGTGTCAAAGTTGAGAAACAATATAACTTTTGACAAGTGTATGAAAAATAAAAGATTTTCATTATTTAAAATTTTAGCAACATAAACTTACTGATAATTTATCCTTATTGTAGTTTCTATGTTAAAAGATATACATTTTTGTGCTATCTGATTTTTTAATGATTTTTCTGATTTTTCACTGCACAACACTTTCACTACTAAATTTTTAACAGACAAATCTTTTCCCCTGTCCTCCACCTCACCTTACACTCTATCAACATCAGGATTCTACAAAGCTCGTTGTTTGAAAATCTATAGATGAAAAGTGTCTTATAATGATTAATTACCTTGTTGAGAGACCAGTAAGAAAAATGCGAACAAATAAACCACTGTCAGTATTTTAGCGAGCACATATATTCTGAGGATTATTTTCTTGACGAAAAAAATTATTACTTTACACTGATGAACACGATTATGAATTCCACAAAATTTAAAAAATATGATACCTAAACTGACTTACACTGTTCACGATTTCGCAAAAAAAAATGAAAGATGATAAAAGACTCTATTCATCGAAGATAATGAAATGTGCAACACCCCTCACGCCCCCTAGCACCGGCTCAAGCGGAATTTCAGCATTACAATATTGAAGTGACTCCATGATCCAAAAAGGACAAGAAAATATAACAATACTGGTCATAGTATCTAAACGTTTAAAGCATCGGTCATACATTTAGAATAACCGTAAAGGAAAGACGTCATGGAAACATTATGTTGAGAAAATTAACCTTCCAGGAATTTTATCTTTCAAAGAAACACTCTCTTATCGTATTGCAATCACAGTGCATGTATATCAAACATGGCAAACATGCAAGAAAACACTGTTCTGATATTATTATTTTTTACGATCCTTAAACCAATTAACAGTTTATTTACCTATGAAGCATCCTATAATCACTGCAGGATTTATCTTAAACTAAATAAAAATGTCGGATAAAAGTACTTTTCTTATTCCTCCGGTGAATGTCTGTCAGTCGGTAGGTGCTAGTAGTTGCCATTTATTTTCCATTTCACGATAATGCAGGCATTTTTTCATAATAAAAAATATGTTTATTCCCGGGATGGACAGTCACACAAAATGTTGAAGTTCTTTCCCTAGCAAGGTTTATTTCTCAGGTTCCGGCGTTTTCCACCGGATTGTCTCTGTGTTCTAGATGAAGACAAAACTGTTTATTGACCACACAACTCATGTGCCAAATGTTGGACAAACTTGATAATTTAATAATATAATGTTAACTTTTGTGTTCGTTATTCTATTTACTTCTTAAGAGGACAGTCACTAACTTTGTCAGAACTTGTTGTCCGACCCTTCCTTTTACCCTTTGCATTGTAATTGTAGTAAATAACTGACAAAGAACAATGAAATATTATCAAATAAACCATTTCGACAAAAATGACCCTAGTTTAGTTCTGTCGCTGATATGACTTACTAAATTCACCTTTGATAGTTTTAGTTTTACACTGTTATATAACATTATTTTTGCTTTTATGAATTGTCATCAGTATTTTTACCCCTTTCAAAGAAACGTAGAATTTTTTTATGTGAGGTAACAACCCAGCTGCTTGCTAACCGAAAAATACTGGTTCTACTCAGGGGCCAAACTCAGCAATGCTGGCCAGGGGGAGGGGAAGGCGGCGGAGGGGGCACCTGGGGCCTATTACCATTCAAATGTTGAAAATTGTCACATTCCTAGTGTTCAGTATTACACAAATGGAAACAAAACTGTTTAAGTTACACTAGCATAATCAGGACATGTGGCGACTTTCCAGTTTTAGTACTGGAGGGAGCCCCCAAATGCCCATCCGGGCATTGTTTTAGGCACTTGTAAGGTGGCTAGATGGTTCACATGACAACCTGGACAGAGCTCGTACCCACAAAGGCTATGGGCAAATATTATTTTTATACAATCAACCCTAACCACTCGACAGTGGAGGCACCCTTTAAGTGTAATAGATACAATCAGATAGATTACAAAATAGACGTGTTATTCGTATTGATATTTGAAATTATATAATAGTTACAGTTAGTAAATATGGGCCACAAGGAAAAAGATATACTGCGTTATGGAAAGATATTAAACAAGTTAAATTGTACTCATGTTACACGTTTAGCTATTAACAATGCTTGTTTTTGCAATCCTGTAGATAGTTTATTATAAGTTTTGGAAAAGCTGTACTCTTGCTTTCAAAGAGTTTTCTATTTTAAATTAACAGTTGATGGTTAAATGAAAGGCAAAATCAGATAATGTATCCAGTTTCATCTTCGTAATTTGTATTTTATTTTATTGTAATTGGTATTTCGTTGCAGTAGGGACTTTTGCAACACCTGGTCTTTCAAAAGTACATTGCTTTCAAATAATTGAACCATATTTGAGTTGAATATCTTAAGCAAGTATTTTGTTAAGGATACTATTTCATTTAAAGTATTACCGCATTTTAACGTTTATGAGTTAGATTAAGAAAGAAATAAGATCTTCACTGAAATTTGCATTTGAAATGAATAAAATATCAATACTTAAATAAGCTTTCTTCCTGTCTTAATAAGAAACATTAATGCCAGATTGAATGTGTCGTTTTGAAATTCAAAATGGCCGCCAAAAGAAAGTTACCAATGGAATAGCTAGCAGGAGCATCATTAAAACAACAACTTTTCAAATTTAGCAAAAATCCACAGGATTACAATTCGCCATATGCTAAACCCGGTTAACTAGGAATTCTGAAAATATGTCTGCGGAATTAGTGTTTTTACTAAAATTCGTCAGTCCTGAAATAGGCCTGTTTAAAATATAATGTTGCCATTAAAACACTTTTGGTGGTTGGAAGAGATTTTTTTTTTCGTTTTGACACACTACAAACCGACCTATAATTCCTTCTGTTGGCTATATGTTTTAAACTTGAGCCTACACAAAAATTATCAAAAATATCAAATTAATTCGTTCTAATAAATGTATATCGCTGTAAGGTAAAACGTCCGCGGAATATGCAGTTGCACTTTCGGCAAACATATTGATAAAAGAACCCAATATCAGTTGTTATATAAAATGAACCTTCTCTATAAAGGGCACTACATAGGTTTTTGCCAAATTCCTTGAAAATCAATAAAAAGGCCATAAATCTATTTTAAATGATGTAAAATGATGACAAATGGCTAAACACTCTTAGATTTCTTGTATTTTTGGAATTTAGACCCGTTTTCTGACCAGGTGGTCCTATTTTGGTTGATTTTATGACATAGTAAGTGCCTTTTCTCCCATTTTAGCACTGCAAATGTCTAAATGTTATTGAAATTAGCATGTTTCTGATTGAAAATACCAAACATCTTAACGATTAAATGGATTTTGAATCAATTGCATGAATAATGTAATAAAATTTGAGATATTGCTTGCACCGGGCTAAATTTCGCGTATTTTTTTGAAATGGGGGTGTCCTGTAATAAATGCTTATTTCTCTTGATTTTCTCAATATTTTGCAACAAAACTAGGCAGATCATTGATGCTAATTCTGGAAAAAGAAATCAAACAAAACCTTTTTCTTATGCACTTTTAAGTAGATTACATGGAACGTTTCCATGACATATAGCAACAATTACACATGTAAAAGCTAATGACGCATCTTCAAGAAAGAATTGATAAAACGGGTTTGGTGCCAAAACAAACCATGAACGTATTTTCAACTGACTGCATTAACATTTTGACTAAATTTTCTGTTCTTGGAAGCGAATTCTATAAAGGTCGAACTCTGACTGTGCGAAACAAATATTTTTGAAAACAGGTTATAGATATATATCTTTTCCGCGAGACTTGGTATTTTTGTCTGCACTTTATTTGCATAACATGCACCATTTTCTGGCATGTTGTACTTATGTTTTTAGTGATATGACATAAGAAATATTACGAAAGTGTTGGTTATATTGTATATATTCAGTCTAGTAAATTAAACTTCTTCTCTAAGAATATCATACTACTGGAACTAGAAGCCAACATTTACAGCCAATATCAAAAAGAAACAAAAATAAATAAATAAAACAAAAATAAAATAACAATACCCCGAACATTTTATATTTAAAATAAGTTCGAAATCTTGCAGGCATTAAAATCAGCTGGTTGTGTAAAAAATGGATTATTTTTAGTTTACAGCGATGCAGAATTACGCGGCCGTGTACATGTGGAAAAGTTTTGTTAAATGTATAGTGGTTTGGTTAAGACGAGTTTATCACATTAATTCATTTTATATCAAATAACTACCGAAAAACAACATCTTTCTACTCACTGTCAAAATATATTTGTTCCAAGACGTTGAATGTGACAGAATAAACGTGTTATTGTGTTTCAATGATCTTTAATATTTATATTAAACATCTGTGACTATACGGTTCTCATATTTCCTTAATTAAGACCTCTTGGATTTCATAGAAGATGTTTAGATTAAAAATATAGTAATAATCGTGTGATGGTAATACACACGTGTGCTCTTTGATTTTTAATAAACGCATCGTAGGAAATATAAAGAATATTGACTTAAACCTAACCTAAATTAAACTGTAAGAAACTGCAAGAAACCATGGATTATATATTAAGGATTTATATTTTCGTAACTCCAATATGGAATTTACATTTATCGTATGGGCACACGGAACATCTCAAAGTTGGTAAGGACACGCACGCACGCACGCACACACGCACACACACACACATATATATATATATATATATATATATATTTTTTTAAAATATATATATATATAAAAAAATTATTTTGCTGTGGGCACCAACTTATAAATGTGTATGTTTTTAAAAATCTAAAACCTTAAAAATAAAGGTACAATGCATGGTAAATTCTGAATCTTCAGCAATTATTATCACGGATTCAGAACACCTAATGATCAAACAAAGATCAGAATATCTATGGCGTAATATATGTTATCTTCCTGAACGGGAAAGCATAGCCAACATAGTACTACATTTTTTGGAGAAAGATTCTAATAGATCAATCACCACTGACAGTGACACTGCGTTGTACAAAGGAAAACCAGACATTTAATCTTTAAAATACTTCATCTTGAATATTGTGAAAAATATGAGATATGTCGATATATTCATTCTTACTACGCCGGATAAAATCTATATACTAGATATTGATATATATGAAACTCGAAATCACTACTCAGGTTATCATGGTTCGAGATATACATAATATTATACATTTAGAAGGCTTCATTATTTTTATTCATAAGAAGTAAGACTCCTATTTTAGCTTTGGCATCAGAAAATATTGATATTACAAGTTTTAGAAGCAAATTAAAATAAATAAAAATGAATGTAGGTCTTTCTAATGTTGTCAAATAGTCTGCAGGTATTAACAATCATGTGATAGTAAATCAGCCCACAAAAATGCATGTCTAATGCTGGACACATTTCAGTTAAAAAGACTCTTATGTCGATAACATATTCGTGTACATATAAGTCAGGAAAGGACAGTAGTGGTGTATTGTTTCATCTGTTTCCTAAAGCATGACTGTGTCTTTTGATAGGAATTGCTATGGCCTTCTTACCTCACCTCACAAGCCTGTGACGCACATGCTATAAGAGATCGTTTATTAACTATGACTAAAGGGTTTGTAAATGCTAGTTTAAGAAGTTTGCGTATGTTATATACATCAACGACTTCCAAAAAAATAATATTTGCGATAAAAGAGACTTTTCGTAACTCAGTGACAGTGGCCCAAAATAATAAAAAAGGAAAATAATTAAAAACTGTTTCTGATATCTAAAGTGTCTGTTATTCGACTTTGTAATTAACCAGGTTCAGGTCCGAAATGGAACCATACTCTTCCGTAAAGACAGTCATGTTTGTTAAATCAGATGATTATGTAGCCACAGTATGTAAGCAACATAAATGACAACGTTGAGTCAAATACTAGTATTGCTTTGAAAACAAACACTATGGGAAACAACGAAAACTTCAAAGAAATGTGAGAGAAAAATATCGATCAATTTCCAACTAGAAAATGTTTGTGTCAGTTGTATGGGAACAATTTGATTATGAGAGCCAAATATGAATCCATTTTGACTGGGCTGTGCAAAAGTGAGTAGATCTGGGACCATCATCTGACCACTGACCCTCATTCCAACGGTTGCGAGATTTTGTTTGAAAGTATTTAACTAGGCGTTATTACCAAAAACCTTCCGCTAATCCAGAGTATACGAACTACTGAAAAGAAACGGAGGAACATTTTAACGATTCATTTCATTTAGTTTATTTACAGATTTCAGAAAAGGTACAGTGAATACAGCATGTTTGTATTTACATTTATGGGACCAACATTGGATCAAAACTTTCCAAAAGACGAAATCTTAAAACGTGCTATCGAGTGTTGGTACAACAGGTCTATATTTATTCATGCAATTTGGCGGAATCACTTCTTTTTTTGAAGGTGAATAAACAAGTAGTATCTTGCTCGAAGTAATGAAATGTATAGTCAAGTCATATATGTAGAGATTTAATTCTTGCGACCAACCTCCTCTCAGGAAAGGTCAAAATACGCATTGATTGATTCAGGCTGTTCCTACCTTTGGACATCTAAAAACTGCAAACTTTAAATAACTTAAATGCCCAGCTTTACCTGATCAGGAAGTATTCGCAGACATTTTCAAGAAACACCACATCTCTTTGCCCCGAATCCCGTACAGCAGAATTCTACGTGCATAGCTTGTTGTTTGAAAATGTATAACTCTTCCAAATGATGGAAACCTCATCTCTGTTATGATTAATTACCTTGTTGAGAGATCATTCAGAACTATACAAACAAACATACCAGTACAAGTACTGAAAAGAACACATTAATGCCATGTCAAGTAAATACGTCGACCCACTTTCTTTCTTAAAAAGACTTGTATAAATGAGGAACTACGGGAGTTACAAAGATCAGATACAAGTACATTTCTCATTTATTCTCCACACTTAGCGGGTTCAGCTCATTAAGTGTATTTCAATTCGCAGGTAGTTGCGGTATTTTTTTTTTATCATAACTAGTGAATTTTCTGATTTAAAATATGTTTAATTGCCCTATCTCTCGGAATAGATAACCATTCAAAATGATGAAGTTCATCTCCTGGCAACATATGATGTCAGCATTCCGGAAAAAGGACCTTAGTCAAGTTCCACTTACGTATTTACCTTGAATGAATATTTAGTGTTACACACCGTCATTCCAGTTACCCTTTAAAACAATTATTTCTCTTTTTTTAATTGTCTTCGGTGTTTGCCCAGTTCCATTAGAGATTTGACATAGTTCCGAGCCATAGAAATTTTTATAGAATACGTTTCATATTCTCTTAACTAGCGATATTGTTTAAAAGTTTCTGTTATACGCAAATCATAATACAATCTTTGTTATGATATAATTTAACTTTCTGTTTATAATTATCTAAATTACTTGCTGACATATCACGCTAAATGATCAATAATTGGATTCATAAGATCAGATGTCTTCTTTCTTCCTTTAACTTGCAATATTCCTACTGTGACACTTGAGACTATCACATGACGGAAATATTTGTTACTTGCTAGGATTCACCGTTGGTTACGTCCATATTGTATAGACCTTTTATACAAGTTAAATAGTGAGAAGGTTGAATGGCCTAGCAATAATGTAATGAATTTCTGTAACATACAAATATCTTTATGTCGTGTCACTACTGATAGATGTTATGGAGCATTTATGAAACAAGTCTGTAAATATATTAAGCGTTTGTCATTTGAAAGTTGAAAGAGAAACAGATATGGCCAAATTAGATTGAAAGCTGTGCCTGATATATATATATATATATATATATATATATATATATATATATATATATATATATATATATATATATATATATATATATATAAACTTTGAAGCAATAAGAAAATGCACATGCGAACGACGTGGAAATTAGAACGTCATGATACTAAAGTAAGGTGTTTAAACAAGTTGATTTCGATTAATTTTAATTATGTCCTTGTTAGATTGAAGATGTTCTCGCACATGTGCATGATTGTCTTCCGTGTCTCGTCTGGTGACTATTATCATTTAATTAGATGTTAAATCAATTTTGTTTTCTAGAATGCACATTTTCGATAACTTCGTTTTGCTTTTTCATCACGTTATGCCCCTTTTTCGAAGTTAGCAATTTTGTTTGTGGTATCTCATTTTAGAATCATGAGATGTTGCAATTGTATGACTCTTACTAATATTTCAGTAAACTCATTTCCAATTGCATGCTTGTTCATGTTATATTATTTGTTTGATTCATTTTTTAGTGAATTTAGAGCGTTGCTGTCATCAGACAGCCATTGTATCTACATTAAAATCGATTTTTTGTTGTTGTTTGACGTAAACAAATGTTTGGATTCATGACACAATCAATGAAATGCACAGAATGTTTCATTGACCTACAGTTATTATACAGGTAAAGCTAATAAAAAACTTTCCAGAAGAATGTAGCCAAACCGTTTTGTTGCCAAACACAAACAAGAACATGTTTTCGAATGATAACTTCAGTTGTAAACATGAAATTGGCGAGTCGAGTTTTTTTTTTAAAGATAATTCATAAAACATCGAACATGTATCGCAACACATTATAGTGGTGTTTATCCCAGGTATGTAGCAATTACAGTAAAACAACGTCGTTCTTCATACTGTCAAAATGAATTTGTTCCATGATTACGATTAGCTGACGGATAAATCATTTTGTTAAATTTAGATTAAACACCTACGACTACGCTTCTATTATTATCATAAATAAGACATTGTATACGTATATCACATAGGACGTTTATAATCATAGCGTGACGGTAATACTCGCGCGTGCATTTGGATTTTAAACACGCATATTACAGGATATATAGATAACACTGATTGGAAAACACAAGGTTATTCCTAGCACGGCGTGAAACTGCATGGAAACATGGAATATATATTTATGATTTATATTTTAGTATTTGCACTATGGAATTTATCAATATCGTACGGACAGACGAGACATTTCAGAGTTGGTAAGAAACTATATAAAACTTTTCTTTATTATTTAGTTGCAGTTTCGGTTCGAAAAGCTTCTTTCAGAATTGAGCTTCAATCAGAATTAATCGGGTTGTGATACATTAACCCCACGTAAACAGTAAAAATGTATCAGAACTGCTTTTTGGTAGCTTGTTTTAATTTGAACGGTCGAACATGTAGTGGTATAAGTCCTGAATAAAATAAAACTTTTTTATCGGTTCAGATTTCGATCGAGGAATAAAATATCTCTGATAATATGTCTGTATGTCTTTCAGCACTTAAGAATTTTATCTGTTAATTCATTTATTGATAATAGTCTCATTCATGTACAAAACATATATTTACTTTGATAAAGTACGCTTACGTTGCCCTTGATCAAGAGTTAGAAGAGACTTGCACATTTGAACAAAATTATATTTTTAATTTTTAAAGTTTTTCTAAGGGAATAGATTAAAATATTAAGCCATTGCTATAATAAAAAGCGTGATAAACCGAAATTATAAAATGACCCAATTAAATGCAAATTCAGGATATTACCATTTTGTAGGATAAATCTGTGAGGTCAAGCGAAAATGTATGACCTGTCGCAAGAATTAGCATTTTTCACATGGTTTTAGTTTTTAGATATTTTGATTGTTTGCAAATCCCTTAAACTCTTACATTTCCTTTTAAAGAAGTTGTATTCATTTATCGTATTTGGTGCTGACTGCTAGGTTAAATGACAAATTATTCAATGTTATAAATATTAGTTATTTAACGTAATTTCTTTTCAACACACCATTCTATAAAGGCCCCTTTTAACGTGAAGAATCCTATATTACTGCAGATATTCTGTCGAATAACAACACAGTTTGTCTTGATGGTCTGTTTGATGAAATCCACAATCAGGCTGTTATTGCGTTTCTGTGTTGGAATACTTTCTCTCTGTTTAATGTACAGAATATCAACAAAGAAAATGTTCAAATGAAATCATCATAAGTACTGCAGATGTTATAAAGCATAGTGTTCTTATGCAGACACTTCTTGGTAAACTGTCAAGAATTTATGAAAACGATTGTATAAAAAATAGCACTGAGGTTGTTGGCTGCCAACATACAGACTAAATGTTCATATGAGTAAAATATCTTTAGCTAATCTGAAACAAATGGAAAACAAAAAATGAGTTATGAAAAAAGTATGATTTATAGTTACCCCGAGGAATTAATTAAACACAGGTATCTGGCAATTCCGTGAATTCAGAGTCTGCTGCTGCAATCAAAACATTGGTCGTCTGCTATAGAAAACATATGCACAAAGTAGTTCGGGTAAATTACTGCGCACTGCGGGATTTTCATCTGGCAAATCCTGTAAATACCACAAAGATGCGATATTCTAGAAGATATACATGACTGAACATAGCAAAATAGTGTCTTTAACATATTTGTCCTTTATTATGCATATTAAGCATTCACCTACAAATTATTCATAGATAATTTACGAAGATAGAGGTAAATCATCTTCGGAAAACAAAATTAGCCTTGTCTTTGGATCGAGCACGTGACCATAACACTGAGCCAATCATGCAAACCCAGATATCTATATGTGTTTGTAATCTTAATGAAATTTATCGTATGAAAAATCATCGAACGAACAACAAAATCGGAAACTTTAGCAATATGTACAACGAATCTAGAGCGGCTATCGACCAATCCAAAAATAAGAAAACTTACGGCACCATTCAGAATTGCGAAGCAACAGCAAGCCATATTTTGGTAAATGTTCTAACAGATCAATCATCATTGTCATTGGCAATACGTTATACCGAAAATCCAGACATTTAATCTTTGAAATGTCCTATCTGAGTTATTGCGATTACTGTATCAATGGCTATATGGGGTATTTTGATATTTGGTACTTTTTTACTCCGCCGAAATGCCGAGAGTGAGAAATTATTTATTTACTCGAAATCAATACACTATCTACCGTGAGTTTGATATAGGCATATAAACTTTGAAGGGTAAAAATATAAGACTAATATATATTTTAACTTCACTATTATATGCAAAACTTAAAATGAAGTTTTAGGTAAAATAGTGGGTATGATTTATTTAGGTATGATTTCTTTTGGGACAGATCAGAAGAACAATTCTTATTGCCCTCTTTCAGGATGATTTGAACTACTTTCCGTGAATGTAAAAAGAAGAACGCGCTTTTAAGAAATATACAAATATTTATGATGAATTGAAATGTTAAAAACTTTTAGATGATGAATGTATAAGACGTTTTGTCAACGTTTTGAAACAACAACATCGACATTTAAAAACAATGTCTTATTTCCGAAGTTTCGAGTATTCGACTTACCATTTTACCAATTTCATGTCCAGTATAAACATAGTAATAGAGGTTACTGCGCTCCTCGTTGATAACCGATGTTTTTAATTAAACAATATTCAGCCACACTACTGTTTATGCTGTAACAGTTATTTATTTGACACTGTGAGGTATATTATTAGTTCTGCTAAGACAAATATTTGGGCTGAAAAATTCGTTCATTGTATACTGTTGCTTTGGTAGTGAACATGAAAAACCTCTACTAATCAATGTCCAACTAGAAATAAAAGTGTGTTGCGGGGCGTTCATGAATACTTTGATTGTTATGGTCAAATAAAACTATAATGTTCGGCCATTCTCCATGATTTATGGTGATGTTAGGATTTCTTTGATAATAAAAGAATGTACAAAATGACACGGAAATCCGTTTTGTGATATAGATTCGTAATGAAATACACATGACGGGGAAATAGTATAGTAGTGAGTATTAATATAGTATGGTGAGGATACAATAACAAGATGGTTGTTTTAACTAGAAAATCACATCTGAGCAGAGCGCTAGTTCTTGGTGGGTCGGAGTGGAGAGGTTGTTGGCTTGTCACAATGATACGGTCGTAAAGCATCCCCGCAAATGTTTTAAATGTCACATAGAACACAAGACAGAGGAGGGATACCTGAAAAGGTGATTAGCTGATTTCGCCAGGGACAAGGCATTTGGTGTTAAAAGTTTCTTTCCTTCTTATCTTTTAAAAGAAAATGTCAAGATTTCTTATACTTTATTTTACTCAATATGTTAGAATAGTGAAACGCAATTTTGCTATCAGTATGACTAAAAACAAGACTTTTACTTAGAGCAATCATGTGTCTTATTTGCACAGTTTTGTACGTTTCTAATAAACGTGTAAGTACATGTATATATAGATGCACTATAACCTAAAATTTACTTCAACAGGTACGCAAACCTGGTTAAGCCAATAAATTGCTAATAATATCTTCAAAATTCAATTTTACATAAGTAAACATAAATCAATTATACTTAAATAAACTGAATAAGTGGTTGTTTACACGTTTAAGTAGTTCTTCTCAAGTTCTCCTAAAATGTTAAGTATTTTGTCAAACAAAAATGTCCGAGGCATAAATTGAACAGAGCGGTTATGATGCACAACAATAGTGTATCGGCAGTTTTTGTCATTCATCTATTGGTATCCTTAAGAGGTCATCAAATGCAATATATTGTTGGAAGATCACGAACTCAATCCCTTACTAACAGATATTAATCACCAAATGAAATTAACAGACATCGATTCACTTTAATGAAGGCTATTGACAGATTTTAGAATTAACTGCTATCCTGTTTTGTATTGCAAAACAGATTATGTAAAATGTCCTGTCTATAATTACCAAGATTACATGTAGATCCAATATTCTATTGAAATATTGCAGAAGACGACTTTCAAAACGTGCAACCAAACTTCCGTGTTTCATTCTCGTATTTCTTCTATAGTAATGTTCAAAGTAAAACTATCTGGCTTAACCATTTATCCATGTGTAATATTAAATATAAGATATATCAGACGGGATCTCCATATTTCACTTGCTAACAGTTGGGCCTCCGTAGCCGAGTGGATAAGGTCGCTGGCTTTGAATCACGTGCCCCTCGTGCAAGTTTACAATCTCGCGAGCGGTGTAGACTTCTTCTTACGAACAGACTCTGTCAAAAAGAGTCCGCTATTATATTGCTTTGGTGCATTGTACTCTGTCAAAGGATATTTTTGTAGATTTTATTCATGTGAGGCAGCTACCCGGCTCACATACGAAAGGAAAAGTTGGTCTACCAAGGTGTCCGGCTATGCTTGAAACATTGTCCAGAGGGTTCCCCCGGGCCTTGCTCAGCTTTCATAAACTGAAAAAATCGACGTACGACATAAAACCAAACAAAAACCACTAGCTGTTCTTGCTAATTGATCAAGTATTCTAGAAACACTGCCTCAACTTCCGTAATCCCGGAGCGCCTCGCAATTTATCAACAGCAGGTTTCTACATAGCATGGTTCAAAAATGTATAAATGAAGAATGATGGAAACATCAGCTCTATTATGATTAATTATCTTGTTGAAAGATCATTTAGAAAGATGCAAATATATATACCAGTGTCGGTATTTAAACGAGCACGTGTTAATGAATTCCATGGATTCTTTTAGAGAGGAGAAATACATTTACCTTATCTTCATGCGCGCAATCCGGATTTTAACACAATTTCGAATGTTTGTTCTTGGTTTATCGGACTTTATATAAGGGCTACCTAAATTATGTACATGCTCAATTGCGAAACAGTTTTCATTAAGTGTTTTTAACACTGTTAATAAACTACCCCGGTATTAAATTAATAAATTAATGTAGCACAAACAGAAAAGAAGTCATATAGATATGATGAAAGTGATGCAAATGAGAACTATTACAGTGCTATTTCCTGTAACTTTTTGTTTTCGGCAGCTTCATCATCCTTTTAAGAGTAAAATAATCTAAAAACGCCTAAACTGTAAGCATACATTGTTCCTTTCTTATTCTATTTGCAATCCAGCAATTTACAGCTTTTATTCTATCCGTAAAACGTAATAAACTCCTCTTACAACACTCAGGATTCATCCTGAGCAAAATGAAAATATCAGGTAAAAGTACATTTCTAATTCATCTTCTTCTGTGGCGTGTTTAGCTAATTTAGCGTCTCGTAATCTGCAGGTGGATGTAATTAATTTTCGTTTTCCTGATAATAAATGAATATATAGTTATATTGCGCCCATGGTTGGATAGCCAATAAATTGCTGAAGTTCTTTTCTATCAAGGTATACTTCTAGAAAAAAATATCATGATTTAGCTCTGTCCTGATAATTTGTGTTTACACTAATCAATACATCTTTTAAACCTTATTTTTACTGTATTTGGTATTTTGTCATTTATGGTGGCTGATTTGTGCCATTGTATGATTCCATTCTATCGCAGTGACATAACTACAACAGTCGTAATGGCGCCCCGCCTAATGTCGCCGCGCCGAATGTCGAACTGCCGTTAGGTGGGGCGACGTTTGGTGGGACGACATACAGCGGGGCGTAGTTCGTTCGGGCGATATTCGATGGGGGAATGTTTGTCGGGGTGATGTGTTTGTCATGGCGACGTTTGACATGCGACGCGAGGGGTCAACATTCAGAGGGGCGACATTTGTCAGGGGACGTTCGGTGGGCCGACGTTCTGCAAGGCAACGTTTGGCGGGACAACATTACGACGTTCGGTAGGGCTGCGTTTGGCGAGGCGACTTTTTGTGGGACGACGTTCGGCGGGCGCCATAACGACGTTTGTCGTTGTCTCGCTGCGACAGAACAAAAAAATAACGAAATATCAGGAATTAGCCATCATGATCGCTTGTTAAGCATTCTTTTAGTTAGAGGTATAAAATCTCTTCAAGGCACTTAGGTAGAACCTTGTTATATGTTTGAAACTTGATAGTATTTTGTTCCATCTGTATCTAAATTTTAATCGATTCTATTGATGTTTGGCATGATGACTTGCTCCCATATCACATTGAAATAACGTTTCATTGGAATAATAAGCAGTATTACTTTCTTTATATATCTTTCTTTTATCTTCTATTGTCTCTTGTTTTATTGATATAATTTATTATCATCATTTATTGCGTAAGACGATTTATTTGTTTCTGGTTAAGTTCATCGTTGATACGTCAGAAATAAGCATACATACAGAACTACAAAAATTACGATCGAATGGTCTAGCAATATTGTGAATATTTTCATTATGTCATCTCTACACTAATACACTGAGTAGTGTTATATTGTATGTTACGCGTTCCAAATTTGAGAACTAGTGGTCTAATAACTCTCGTATTTTGCCGTACTAGTATATATTTAGACTTGACTTTGCGTAAGAATATCAAAATTAATACGTTCAAAGTGTAAATGTATACATCTTCTTAACTAACTGTCCGCGGGACATGCATTTGCACTTTGAATAAACACATAAGCAAAGGATCTCGTTATCAGAAATCGTCTATACAACTGCTTAAGTAGACTACACTCTAAGTCTTTACGACATACTGTTATTATACAGGTAAAAGCTAATAAATCAGAGAAATGTAGCAAAATGGTTTTGGTGCCAAACAAATACATGAACATGCTTACGAACGATTACCACACTTACATAAAAAGGTACATGTACCAGTAGACATAAAGTTTTGCTTTCTTGGGAGAGAATTCTGATAGAATCCAACTCTGATCACGACACGTATGTCATTTTTGTGAACTTCACTTCAGCTATACCTTACATATTTTCTGGCATGTTTTATGTTTTAGTTATTTTACAAAGCATTTGGTATGAGTAAAATTTGGTAAACAGATATCTTGTAGATCAAGAAGGCTTCTGTGTCCGAGAGATTACGGTCATTAAATCGTCCCAGTAGGACAGAATATTGCATGGATCAGATTCTTTAATGTTAGGAAGTCATCTGTTAGGAAGTCACCCAATTGCGCTGCATTTTCACTGCTTTTCAAAGTTATTCGTCTTTTCATCAATTAGATAACACAACTACTACGTACCATAATGATACACAGAAATGCATGATCGTTTAAGTGCTGTAATGAAGCTTTATACATGTAATAACACATGAATAATTTTGTCGCACAAGAAACATTTCTATCAAGTTCACTTCAAGTTACTTCTCAACTAGCTCCTAGTGTCACTAAAGCGGAACGAGCCATTGTATTTCATATCCTAGTTGTACGGCTTTTAATCCCTATCATTTAACACAAAGAGTATTATAAAAAAATTATCATTCTATCGTGGATATACTGGATTTTGATGTCTATGATATGTCAGTACGATAAAAGAAAGGTGTCTGTATTATCATTCTAGTGCCACTCTATATTCTGTGTCTTAGGCTATATCATGTATGTACTGGATCGAGATTCCTATGATATTAACATATATAGGAGACATATCCATAATTTCATTCTAATGGCTTCAAGAGTGATAAATTTTAGATTAATATCGTCTACTGTTATATTCGGGACAAGCAATACTCTTAACCATAAACGTGTTACATAACATGCCGCTAGCATCTTCTCTACGAACATATCTCTCTAGCGAGCTAATAAACGGTAATGGTTACAATTAGTACCAGAAAACTTACACCGAACGTTGATCTCATTCCTGTACTTGAACTAAGCCAAAAATCACACAAGCATTTAGAAATCGGCTAGTTGTATAAATAAGGATTAAATAGTTTATAGCAAAAACAAATTTACGCGACCGTGTGCTAAAATATTCTTACATGTGAAAGAGTTATATTTATAATAGTACTTTTGTTAAGACTAGTTTATCCCGTTAATAGGTTTTACCGTATGTAAAAACTACCGAAAAATACAACGCTGTTTTTCTTACTGTCAAAATGTATTTGTTCCATAACGTTGAATGTATATTCGTTTAGATGACAGAGGATTTTTTGTGTTTACATTGGTCTTTGATATTAAAATTGCGGTTTTATATTAAACATCTGTGACTACGATTCTCTTATTACCTTAATTAAGACATTGTATATATTCGCATTTGGATTTCATATATGATGTTTAGATCGAAAATATAGGAATAATAAATATGCGCAGCACAGCATTTTACAGGAAATATAGATAACTGAAAAAGCGTTCCCTAGCCTATTCATCGACTCAAACTATTTAAACAGCGTGAAACTGGAAGGAAAACATGGATTATATATTTAGGATTTATATTCTAATAACTGCAATATGGAATTTACCTACATCGTACGGACAGACGGAACATTTCAGAGTTGGTGAGAAAATTATATATTTTGTTTGTTTTGCAATATTATGGAAGTTTTAGTTCACTGCGTCAGTGCAAAATATGTTAGTCGAATGAAATATTAAACCATTGAAAATTGTAAGAATGTTGCAGAACTAGTTTGGTTATTTGATTTGTATTTTAAATGATGTAAATAAACTGAATCAAATAAAAGTTGATTTATAAATATCGTATTGTAAGATTTTAATCAAGGAAGAAAATGTTTGGGATAACATGTCTTTATGTCTTGGTTAAACAACAATGTATCTTATAAATATCTTGTTGAGACAGTCTCATTATATTAGAATGAACGTATAAAAATTGGTAAACTTAGAAAGGTAGTGAAATCCCGCTTTAGCTCTATCCCAGCACGATAAAAAAAGGTATCTATAAACTACATCTATAAACTATGTATACATTCATTTCATCACAGCTTCATCAAGGTACAGTGAGATCGAAAAGACATATATAGACCTCCATTGCCACTCAACAATAAATTTACATCATAAATTTAAAAAAAATGACTATAAGAAAAGATTAAAAATCTTAATCATTGCTAATAGCAATATCTTTTATCTAGTTTTTGAAATGTATACGTACACTAAATAAACCCATTTATTGAGGCAAAATAACACAAAGCGTAATAAACTGTGATGATATTCAATCTATTAAATGACACAAGATGATACGATTACGGATTTTAAAAAGCTAAATCAATTGCGTACCAGTTTATTGGATTACTCTTTTCGGCCATATATTAAGATAAACCGTTACAAGAAATGAATGGGCGCATGGGTTTAGTCTTAATGTACGTAGATTTTTGCAAATCCCCTACGTTTCC
Source organism: Mercenaria mercenaria (assembly GCF_021730395.1). Taxonomy (NCBI): domain Eukaryota; kingdom Metazoa; phylum Mollusca; class Bivalvia; order Venerida; family Veneridae; genus Mercenaria; species Mercenaria mercenaria. The sequence goes on from NC_069364.1 coordinate 2,368,594, forward strand.
ATGTAATATAATTTTTATATTCGTTCAGACTATGTGGTGGTGACTGGTAGGTAAGGTGAATTATGTATAAAATCTACATATATTCTAATGTATATGCACAAATATATAATTTCATGTAAAGGACAGCTTCGCTATTCTTACCTCACTAGCCTATGGTTCACTGGCTATTACAGGCGAACTATTTCTCGTGCATAATTTTATCATAATTTTATCATAATTGTAGTGAAATTATTTACAGTATATACATGAGATAAATATAAGTATCAACAACTTTCGAGGCAGTTGTTTAGCTGAGTGACAATAAGTATAATGAAATATATCAGCAAAAAATTAAAATTATCAGTACCAGGACAATTTAGATATATATTATTATTCATGCGTGGGTATTCTGCAGTCAATGCAACAAGCAAAAACAGGTCTTTTTTCACGTCGCAACGACCAGTTATAAGTGATATGTCGACTTTCCAGCTCCGATGGTGGAGGAAGATCCCAGGTGCCCCTCCGTGCATTGTTTCATCACGAGCGGGCACCTGGGTAGAACTACCGACCTTCCGTAAGCCAGCTGGATCTGTTCCGCACATGAAGAATTCAACGCCCAACGAACCCACATTGTTGAGATGCAAATGATTTGAAGTCACTCGCCCATGGAGGCCCCTTCAAAAACAGATCTAATCCATACAAAGACGTCATTGAATTGGTGAAAATGAGAAAATAAATAGCGCATTTTCTCTTCACTTTCGCCAATTTCTTTGTGACATATAATCTTTAGTACAATACATAATAATGCCAAAAAATGTCAGCATATATTATACCGAAATTACATTTACTAGTTGTATTACAATCCTCTTCTATCAACAAAATCTATGAACATCTGATAATACTTATGCTTGATTTATCCTAAACGAAGGTAAAAATACTTTTCTTATTCAATCTCCATTTTGACGATTTCAGTTCAGTCGGCAGGTTGCCATTAAATTTCATTTTGCTCTCTATATACTATAATGCCCAAGAAAAGTTCTGTTCCTTGCAAGGTATGTTTTCGGACTTAGGCTCCTTAATAAATATTTGGTGGGAAACACTGTTATTTTAAACCCTTTTTTCTCCTTTTAAATTGTTCTAAGTACCAGTCACCTAAATGTTTGGCTTATCATATGCTTTCATCCACAAGAGAAGCACCCTGGTATGCGAGAAGTTTAAAATAGTAATTTCATACGACTTTTTTTCATTTTCTCTATAGAAGAGTTGTTGTTTTAAATCTGATAATGTTTGTGTTTATCACAATCAAGCTTTTTATTATGCTATGAATTAACTTATTGTTTAATATTGTCATTATTATTTGCTTACATATCATATTTGAAATAATAAGAAGCCTATCCTTCTTTCATTCTTTTATCATACGAGTTTCATGCCGTTAACTGCTATGTTATCATCAAATAATCTGTAATACGAAAATATTTGTTTCCTGTGAACATTCGCCGTTGGTTACGTTCGAGGTGCGAGGTTGAGGTTAGCAAACCTGTTTATAGTGGGTATAATTGTAAAAGTAAGGTTGAATGGTCTAGCAGTAATGTCATGAATTTCTGTACAAAGAAAGTTTATTATGTCATGTCAGCACTGATATATCTATGGAACATTCATGGATTTAGAACACTATGTTTCAGTATTTTGCCATGTGATGGGTGAGATAGAAAGGTCTTTGACATAATATCGCCCTATTATAAAAGCTTGAATCAAAACGAAACTTTACTCACGCATGACATACTAATGAAATTGTTTTTAACTAAAATAAAACAAGGTGATTGATCTTGTGTGCACATGTCGGCACTGCAATATCTGTCTAAAAAAATGAAATATCAATCAAAGTTCTTGCGAGTTGAAGATATTCTGTCACGGGTTTACCATGTTTCATCTTGGTACTGTGATAATAAGATGAGGGCGATTATTTGTTACTTTCCAGCTTCGAAATATTTGATGATTGAAATTGTTGCCTTCAGAGAATGACGTATGTCATTTCCTAGTTTTCTGTCAGTCTACATTGTCATTATTAATATAAAGCATTTTGTTTAAAATCAGTGATACTATTAATATAATGATATTCCAATTATCTTTTATTATTATTAATATTATTATTATTATTACTGTTTTAGTTGTTGTTGTTTTGAAGTGTTGTATTATGTTTTTCTCATTTTATTTCATGTATAAGTTGTTAATTAATTTCTCATATTTCGCTATATCGTTTTAAATCTGAGTTTACATAAGAAGATCAAAAGTAATACGTTCATTATCTAGTTTTTCAAAGTAACATGTTTGCGGGAGTGCAATTACACTTTTGAGTGGATCCCGCTATCAGAAATCTTAAATAGGTTACACACAAAGTTGCCATGACATTCAGTTATTATACAGGTAAAACCTATTCATCTACATTTTCCAGAAGAACATATCGAAATGGTCTTTAAGCGAAACAAAAGCATAAAAATGTTTACAGGTGGTTATCGCAGATACATGAACAATGGCGAATCGACTCAATTTCTGCTTCGAATAGCGACACTGGCAGATCTTAAAACAATACAAAAAAAAACATATCGAAGCACATATAGATTATTTACTATACACTACTCATTTCAAGAATAAACTGGCTTTTCTTCTATGATCTGACATTGAAATCGATATGATGAAAATTTTGGTAGATCTAAATCGTGTTGTGGCATGTATCCTTTACTTTAAAAGAAATAATTTCTGAGTCCATGCCGCTTGTATATTCAATGAAGCAGTGCCCTGTACCTTGCAAATCTTGTGCTGGCGTGACATATATATATATAACATGCCGCTAGCTTCTTGTCTATGCTAAAAGTGTAAGAAAAATAATGAGAGTTAATATTTACAATTAGTACCAGAAAAGTTACTGCGAGTGCTGATCTCGTTCCTGTACATAAAGTAAGCCGTTCAAAATATGTATGAACAGGGATTTATTAGTTTATAGTGAGACAGAGTTACGCGACCTTGTATTTTATATATTAAGTTTGGAGTTTCTGACATATGTAAATGTTTACTTATATAGTGGTTTTGTTAAGACTGGTTTACATCCTTAATACATATTATTGTAAGAATAAACTACCGAAAACAACGCCGTTTTACTTACTGTCAAACTGTATTTGTTCCTTAACGTTGAATGTATGTTCGTTCAGCCGACAGAAATATGCGAATAAAACCACTAGCGTACCTTTGTGTTTTAGGTACCTTTGATACTAAAACTGACTTCTAAATACCTTAATTAAGACACTGTATAATTCGCATTTGGATTATATATAAGATGTTAAATTCGAAAATACAGTACTCACAACACGAAAATAATACGCGTACACTTGGATTTTAAACAAGAATAAGAAATATACATACAGCTGATTGGAGTGAGAAATAATTTTCTCTTGGCTATTCCTTGTCTTAAACTACATAATCTTACATCGTGAAACTGCAAGGAAAACATGGATTACACATGTTGTATTTATATTTTATTCTCTGCAATATGGAATTTACCTTTATCGTACGGACAAACGGAACATTTCCGAGTTGGTGAGGAAATTTTATATGATTGTTTTTCTTATGTTGTTGTAGTTTTAGTTCACAGAGATTTATTTAGAATATAGAATAAGAAACATCTGGAAAATTTTAATAATTTTGCAGAACTGCTTTTGTTTCTTGAGATGTGTTTTAAAAACGGTCTTGCAGGAAACGGTGATTGTCTAACCCTTGAATAAAAATACAAACGTTTTTCTAGGAGCAAATTATGTTTGATAATACGCGTATGCAGCCCAAAATACTGAGGCAATGTACTAGTACGTCTTTATTTTACTGTGCGCACGATTAGAAACCTAAGGCTTGTGAAATAAAATTTTACCATTAATTCAAAGTTCCATAAGGCTCTACATTTTACTATTAAAACAGATAAAACAGTTGTCTAAGGAGGTTTTGCATTGTATACATTGTTTCAAAATTATCACTTTCAATACTCCACATGTACTACAGTTAGCGCCATAGAGTGAGGTAATAAAAAGCAATGGATTAAAAAACTTTCTATTATGTTAATCAATATCCAAGTCTTTGACAGATGTTAAAGAAAGCAATTACCGAAAATAGAATTAAAAAAGAAATTATTTATTTTTGTTCGTTTCATAAAGTGTGGCAGCCACATTATAAACAAAGTCATCTTGAGCCTTTAAACTTTAGTAATTGCCAAATACAATCAAATTTTAGAAACAATAAACATACTAAATAAACCCATGTAGGTGCAAAATGATACAAGTTACATTAAACGTTTGCCGTTTATTCAGTAATTGAAACTATAAAAATGACACAATTTAATACGATTTAAGATTTCAAGCACCATTTGCCACAATGTAAATATGTTACAGGACCCAAAGAGAAATGTCATTTAAAGGTGTTTTTTATTTGTGACATAATTATGTAGGGCTGTCTTTGGGAGTAATTGGAACAAATTTTTACTTTTTTTTCAGTACGTCATTCTGTAAGTGTCTCATTTAATATCACGATTAGCCAGCTGCTATGGTAATATTTAATTTGCAGATATTGGTGAAAATGCACAAATATTTGTTTATCTAAAACGGTCTGTTTCATAAGATTAACAGTCAGAAAGTTATTGCGTTTTTGTGTTTGATTATTCCAGGTGTATCTCGTTATCTTTTTCTGTTAAAACTGTCCGACATTCTTATTTTCCAGGAATCGTGAATAAAACTGATAATTAAGATCACAAGGCGCACAAACAAACATAAAACTCGTTAAATTATTAAATATGTTATCCCTCTTTTTAAATATTGACTGTTTCTTTACAGAGTATTGTCTAAGATGTTTTCAACTTAGATGTCACAACCTATTTTCTGTGGCTTATTAATCAAAATTATAATGAAATCATGTTCTATGGAAGATGTGTAGCATGGTTTTCTGTAGGTAAACTGTCTAGAACTTATGAGAACGATTGTAGTGAAAGAATAGCAATGAAGTTGTTCGTCTGCCAAAGTAACGACCAAATGTTCACCTGTGCAAGACATACTTTACTGAAAAACAAAAATGAGTTACGAAAAAAAGTGTGGTAAACAGTTGCCTTAAGGAATTAATTAATTGCAGGTAACTGGTAATTGTGTGAGTTAAAAGTGTAACAATGGCCGTCGGCGGTAGAAAATATACACTAAAAGAGTTCCGGTAAAGAGGAGTTTTCTAAAAAAATCCGGTTATTTCCACAAAATTGATGTGTTATGGAAAACAACTACACACGACCAGATATATCAAAAATGTTTTACAACATATACAACATCCTTATTGTGCGGAACTAGTTTTGTTTCTACATAAACAAGCATTAATATGACAAATTTTATCAGAACAAGGTTGTGCTCCCTTAACGGAAGTAGTTTTCTTTCAATATAAGCAAGCCTTAATATGACACATTTTGTAAGTCAAATGTTCTGTTCCCATATCGGAGCTAGTTTGGCTTCGACCTAAGTAAACATTGATAGGATATTTTTTTAGTCAAAAGTTAGTTAGCATATCTAGTTTGGCTTCGACATAAGCAAACAGTAATATGACAAATTTAGAGATTAAAATATTCAGTTCGTTAGCGTATCTAGTTTGGCTTCGACATAAGCAAGCAATAATATGACAAATTTAGAGATTAAAATATTCAGTTCGTTAGCGTATCTAGTTTGGCTTCGACATAAGCAAACAGTAATATGACAAATTTAGAGATTAAAATATTGAGTTCGTTAGCGTATCTAGTTTGGCTTCGACATAAGCAAACAGTAATATGACAAATTTAGAGATTAAAATATTCAGTTCGTTAGCGTATCTAGTTTGGCTTCGACATAAGCAAACAGTAATATGACAAATTTAGTGATTAAAATATTCAGTTCATTAGCGTATCTAGTTTGAATTCGACATAAACAAGCAATAATATGACAAAATTAGTAAGTAAAATGTTCTGTTCGTTAGCGTATCTAGTTTGGCTTCGACATAAGCAAGCAATAATATGCAAAGTTTTGTAAGCATTTAACGGATCTAGTTTGACTGAGACAAAATGTTCTGTTTTTTTGAGCGGAACAAAATGACAATTGTTAAATTTTATTTTCATTATAACCAATGTTGCGTAAGTATAGTTTGTAGGAAATAATAAATAATCCACAACTGGGTTTCACACAACTGGTATCTCTAATCCTTATCCGATTTGTATTACCAAGACCCACATATGGATACGTTTTAGAAGCATGATTTCGTGCAGTCATGTGCGATACAGGCAGTAGAGAGCTAATCTGTTTCAGTTTTAAATTTTAGGCATTGTCAGTTTTTCAGTCACGTTTTCGATCAGGACAAGTGAAATGACAACAGCAGTTTAAAAGCACTTTCTAATATCTGAAGTTTCTGCTATTCGACTTTGCTAATAACCAGTGCCAGGACAATATAGACATCATATTAGAGGTTAATATGCTCTTCTGTAAAGACATAGTGTTTAATCAAACAATATTTACCCACATAACGTTTCTTTTGTTAGCATAATAAAAGTTATTCATTTGACAATAATAGTTTAGGTCAAATATTAGCTTTGCTTTGAAAAAAATGGGGACTAAAGTAATTTGTACATTGTATATAGAGTCTACTGGAACATCCAAACTTCAAAGAGATACGACAGAGATGTCAAACCAGAAAAAAGGATGTTTTGGAACGTTCGGGAATAATTTGATTATGAGAGATAAATAAAAATCCAATTGTTGGTCATCCTCCAGGATTTATGGTAATGTTAGGATTTCCTTGATTATAAGGGGGAAAAAGAAAATAATCAAATAAATGCGACGTGGAAAACCGTTTTAAGGAATACATATGAAAATGAAATGTTTCTGATAGAATCATTTTATGAAATATTGTATTGTTATGGTAAAACATGAAGGATTTTTAAGGGAAATAACACTGTATTTATTCTAGCCGCTGCTACCAGGTTAGGGCAACACTTCTGGAACTACAGTTATGCAAACAGTCACATAGAGATACCTGTCAGAAAGTGGTCGGAAGGTAGTTGATTTTGCCGTGGGGTGCGGAGGCGGAAGAAGGAGAGAGAGAAGATGGGGAGGGGTGTGGTCATTTCTCCTCATACATGTACAGATATCATTAGCTCGTTGTTTTTAGAGTGTTTTTCATACTTTTTTCTGGAAGTTCATTCAAAATTATTAAACTTATGCTATGTTTTGATGATAAATATACTATTAATTTAGATAAATCTAAATATTATTTCATTAACAACAAAATCCTGTTGTTACAGTTTGTCGCATACACAAATGCCAGTAAAATGTTAATAAAATCTATAATATTCAGTTTCACTTGAGTAAACATAAATCAATTATACTTAAATAAATTGAATAAAAGTGGTTATTTGCTCTTTAAAGTAGTTCTTCTCAAGTTCTACAAAACGATCAAGATTTTATCAAACAAGAATATCCCGCAGCAGCTAATTGGACACTGCGTCTACAATAATAGTGTATCGGCATTTCTGACATTCTATAGAGTCGTTTCCTTAAGAGGTCGCAAAATGCAATATATTGTCGGAAAAAAAAACACGTCATAACAATAACAATGTTTGATGAAACAGAGCAATATTTTTTTGTTACTAACAGTAAATTCTTCAGATTGACTCTGACACCATGATGAATACATTTTACCGCCTTGGTGGGCGTCGCGGCTCCTGCTGAAATGACATCAATTTAGCATTAAGGTGCAGGGTATGATTTCGGACTTAGGCTTCTTAATAAATATGTGGTGGTTATTTTAAACCCATTTTTCTCCTTTTTAATTGTTCTCAGTACTAGTCAATGTTTGGCTTATCGTATGATTTCATTCACAAGAGAAGCACCCTGGTATGCGAGAAGTATAAATTAGTATTTTCATAGGTTTTTTCTCCAATTTACTTTACGCAAGAGCTGTTATTTTAAATCTGATATTGTTTGTGTTTATCACAATCAATTAATGTTCTGCGGGATGAAGATATTCTGTCTGTCAGGGGTTTACCATGTTTCATCTAGGTACTAGAATAATAAGATGAAGTCGAAGATTTTCGATTGAAATCGTTGCCTTCAGAGAATGACATACGTCATTTCCTAGTTTTCTTTCAATATACCTTATCATTATTTATATAAACTATCTGCTTTTCAGTGTTACTATTGATTATAACAGTTATCTCTTAGTATCATTATTATTGTTATATTATTATTATTATTATTATTATTATTATTATTATCATAGTTGTTGTTGAGGTGTTCTTGTTGTAATATGTTTTCCCATTTTATTTCTTGTATTGGTTGTTAATTAATTTCTCATATTTCGTTATATAGTTTTAAACCCGACTTTACATAAGAAGATCAAAAGTAATACGTTCATTATCTATATAGGTTTACAAACTAACATGTTTGCGGGAGTGCAATTAGACTTTTGAGGGGATCCCGCTATCAGAAATCTTAAATAGTCTACACATAAAGTCGCCATGACATTCAGTTATTATACAGGTAAAACCTATTTATCTACATCTTCCAGAAAGAACATATCGAAATGGTCTTGAAGCGAAACAAAAGCATAAACATGTTTACAGATGGTTATCGCAGGTACATGAAAAGTGGCGAATCGACTCAATTTCTGCTTCGAATAGCGACACTGGCTGATCTTAAAACAATGCAAAAAAAAACAACAACAACAAACGTATCGAAGCACATATAGATTATTTACCACACACTACTCATTTCAAGAATAAACTGGCTTTTCTTCTATGATCTGACATTGAAATCGATATGATGAAAATTTTGGTAGATCTAAATCGTATTGTGGCATGTATACTTTACTTTAAAAGAGATAAATTCTGAGTCCATGCCGCTTGTATATCATGGTCAGCTTTTAACGAGATTTTGCAAGAATTCTCTCCCTTAATTATTGACAATTCCCTTCAAATTGGATTGCCTCCCTTACATTAGCTAAAGTCGTGTCATTCATGACCTAAGTCAATAATTCTTTGTCATGGATTTTGCATTAATCTAATATGATGCTTTAAGTAATACACGGAAATTAAGCTTGCAAATCACGCCATAGAAAGCAACAAAACATGTAGCCAGTTTTTGATAAATCATGTTGTTTTATAGATTCATATAGAAGTATTATTCATGTAAAGATATAAAAAAAAAAACAACAACATTATGTTAGCTTATGATATTGTGAAATTCGTGTTGTCCTGTAACAGAAAATGAAAACATTTAAACAGATTACTTTTCTTTTGAAACTTTGAATCCCGCCAAACATTGAAATCCGAAAATTATTTCATAAACGAGCTTTCCCACAAACACATGTATACATAATAGTTTTCCTCGAGAAAAACGAAACTTTTGTGAAGATACATGTATTCCCATTTTGACTGATTGTTCTTGTCCAGATAACGGTACTTTTGTTTAACTTTCATGCCTAGAAGTTTACTCTTTAAAACATGATATAATAAAGTAATAAACTGAGCAATACTGTATTTGACAGGCAATGGCAAAGAAAAACCCGAACAATTTAACAAACTTAAAAAACATACATGTTACTAAAACATGCACACACATGTTTTATTAACTGGTCTTGATCCAAGGTTTTCCATAGGAATCAAAGAAAGAAATAATCTATTGAATTACGAATCAAGTTTCTGATTTTTTCTGTTCAGCATTGGTGTATGTGTATCATAGAGATCCTAACTCATTTTTAAACAACCAGCTCTGATTTATCCTGTCTACTTATTTATAGTGTCTAAGTTACTTGGTTATACATAAATCAAATATTCCATTCAGATATGTGTTTCTACATACTATACAATTCAATCATGAAATCAAATTTATCGTGTAAACTAAAGTCTTTAGCTGTAAAGGTGGCTGTTTTTCATGCTTTCCACGAACAAAACCGTGACAAAAAATGTAGGTCGTACTAAAGAGATAATCCTCGGATTTCATTTCAAAAATAGACATGATATTGCGCATCTGTTAATAATTTACCCTTTCTTTGCACATCGTGGAAACCATGCTGTGTATTTTGTTTATATAAATGTACACATTATCTCTTCCTCCACCCCCCCCCCCCCGCACACACACACACACACACACACACACACACACAAGCTTTCAATGAGCGCCTAACTTGCAAATTACACTATCTCAATAGGAAAATTATTATTTGAAGTAGTTTTTCTCCTGTCGTCAAATGTTTCAACATTCCCAAGACATTTAGCTTTCAGTCGGAAATTATGTAATTTATGTTGATTCGTATTGTTCTCATAAACAGTTTGGTGAAAAATCAAAGCTCTGTTCTATTCTGTTTTTTTTTTTTTTACTTATTAGACAATTATGTACGTTATTATTTTATTATTTCAAAAGAATATATTGAATCGTACGTCAGTTGTTGGTATATGCAGTTCCGTAAATTAACACGGTTTCAGTTACATCAGAACTTTAAGAAATCCACAAGTCTTTTTATTTCTTGATACACTTTGAAGTTAAATGGAAGCAAGAAGCCTTTACCCTATTACACTTAAAATTATATTATTGTATTGTTTATAAAGTCAAGAATACCTACATATGTGATAATAAATTGTCATGCTTTGGAAAATATGACTTATTTACCTCTAAAGTAAAAGAAATTGAACACTTTACTGTTTTTCCCTATATGTTCAATATAAGCGACGGTGATACTTTTAAAACAAAATTGGAAGCAAGAAGATGTTCAGTTAGAATAAATATTTTCACATTAAATTGAAGAGAAGAAATTGAAGTTTACTGTCATATCTGGTAAAATATTCACAAAACAAAAGACATATTTGAAATTAATCATTAAAAATAAATTTCCTATATAATCTATTGCTCAAAGTAATATCATTAGGGAAATCAATATTGATTATCGGATAATTTTCAAGGGGGACAACCTACTATAATAAGCCAGTCAAATATAATAAAAGCTGGGGATGTTCAATGAGGCAGTGCTCTATACGTTGCAAATCTTGTGCTGGCGTGACATATATATATAACACGCCGCTAGCTTCTTCTCTATACTAAAAGTATAAGAAAAATAATAAGAGTTAATATTTACAATTAGTACCTGAAAAGTTACTGCGAGCGCTGATCTCGTTCCTGTACATAAAGTAAGCCGTTCAAAATATCGGCTAGTTGTATGAACAGGGATTTATTAGTTTATAGTGAGACAGATTTACGCGACCGTGTATTATATATATTAAGTTAGGAGTTTCTGACATACGTAAATGTTTACTTATATAGTGGTTTTGTTAAGACTGGTTTATCCCCTTAATACATATTATTGTATGAATTAACTGCCGAAAACAACGCCGTTCTACTTACTGTCAAACTGTATTTGTTCCTTAACGTTGAATGTGTGTTCGTTCAGTCGGCAGAGATATGCTAATGAAACCGCAAGCAGGTCTTGTCTTTTGGGTGCCTTCGATATTAAAACTGACTTCTAATTACCTTAATTAAGACACTTTAAAACTATATATTCGCATTTGGATTATATATAAGATGTTAAAATTGAAACTACAGTAATTATAGCATGAAGATAAAGTATGCAAGCATAGGAAATATACGTACTGTTGATTGGAATTAGAAAAAGATTTTCTCATAATCTTACTGAGCGAATCTGCAAGGAAAATAATGGATTATACATTTTGGATTTATATTATATTCGCTGCAATATGGAAGTTACCTATATCGTACGGACAGACAGAACATTTCAGAGTTGGTGAGGACATTTTAAAATTTTGGTTTATTTTGTGGTAGTTTATTTCACAGAGATTTATTCAGAATATAGAATAAGTACCATCTGGAAAATTGTAAAACATTTGCAGAACTGGTCTGGTTTCTTAATGTGTTTTTAAAAATGCAAACGGTCTTGCAGGAAATGGTGTCTAACTCTCGGATGAAATACAAACGTGTTGATAGGAGCAAATTATCTTTCATACTACGCGCGTGTCGCCCAAAATACTTAATAAATGTTTAACAGTTGAAGTGCAGAAAACGTCTTTATTTTACTGTGCCCACGATTAGAAACCTAAGGCTTATGAAATACCATTTTACTGCTAATTTAAAGTTCCAAAAGGCTCTAAATGTTACTATAAAAAAACAGATAAACCTGCTGTCCTAGGAGATGTTTTGTATATGTATATTGTTTCAAGATTATCACTTTCAACATGTACTTATGCAGTTAGCGCCATAAAGTGAGGTAATCAAAACCCATGTATTAAAAAATAGACGCTTTCTATAATGTTAATCAATATCCAAGTCTTTGACAGATATTAAAGAAAACAATTATCGAAAATCGAATTTTTCAAGATATAATATATTTTTGTTCATTTCAAAAAGTGTGGAAGCAACATTATAAACGTAGTCATCTTGAGCCTTAAGTTTTAGTAATTGTCACACACAATCAAATTTCAGACTGTTTGTCATTGATTAAATCAATAAATACACTAAATAAACCCATGTAGGTGTAAAATGATACAAGTTACATTAAACGTTTGCCGTTTATTCAGTAATTGAAACTATAAAATGACACAATTTAATACGATTTAGGATTTCAAGCACCATTTGCCACAATGTAAATTCATGTAAGTTACAGGGCGCGAAGAGAATGGTCTTATCGCCTAAAGGGGTTTTTCTTTAAATGAGTCGCGCCATGAGAAAACCAACATATCCAACATAGTGGCTTTGCGACCAGCATGGATCCAGACCAGCCTGCGCATCCGCGCAGTCTGGTCAGGATCCATGCTGTTCGCTTTCAAAGCCTATTGCAATTAGAGAAACCGTTAGCGAACAGCATGGATCCTGACCAGACTGCGCGGATGCGCAGGCTGGTCTGGATCCATGCTGGTCGCAAAGCCACTATGTTGGTTTTCTCATGGCTTGGCACAAATGGTTTTAAGCCATTTAGCATTATGCAAGACATATTATTTGTGAAATAATTATGTAGGGCTGTCTTTAGGAGTAGTCACGAGGAGAAGTGCTGTATGGAAATTATGATTTTTGCAAACCCCTTAACCTATAACATTTTCTTTTAAAACTGTTATATAAGATTGGAACGAATTGTTTACTCTTTTTCAACACGTCATTCTATAAGTGTCTCTTTTAATGTCACGATTTTACAACAGCCAGCTGCTATGGTTTTATATTTTGCAGATATTGGTGAATATGCACAAATATTTTGTTTATCTAAAACGGTCTGTTTCATAAGATTAACAGTCAGAAAAGTATTGCGTTTTTGTGTTTGATTATTCCAGGTGTATCTCGTTATTTTTTTCTGTTAAAACTGTCCGATATTTGTTTCCACGAATCTTGAAAATACTGATAATGAAGATCTCCGAGCGCACCAAACTAACACAAAACTTGTTAAATTTATTCAATTATATTATCTCTCCTTTTAAATGTTGACTGTTTCTTTACGGGGTATTGTCTAAGATGTTTTCAGTTTATATCTTACAGGCTTATTAATCCAAATTATAATGAACTCATGTAAGTACTGTGGAAGATGTATATCATTGTTTTCTGTAGGCAAACTGTCTAGAACTTATGAGAACGATTGTAGTGAAAGAATAGTACTGAAATTGTTCGTCTGCCAAAGTAACGACCAAATGTTCACCTTAGCCAGACAGACTTTACTCACAGACAAAAAAGAGTTAGGAAAAAACTGTGGTAAACATTTTCCCTAAGGAATTAATTAATCGCAGGCAACTGGTAATTTCGTGAGTTAAAATTGTGCTGCTGTAATCAAAACATTGGTCGTCGGCTGTAGAAAATATGCACTAAAAAAGTTCGGTTAAAGAGGAGTTTTCTGGAAAATCCTGTTATTTCCACAGAAGAATTGAGATGTTCTGGAAAAAACTACACACAGATATATCAAAAATGTTTTACAAGATATATACTACAGAATGTGCGGAACTAGTTTTGTTCTGACATAAACAAGCATTAATATGACAATTGTTTTCAGAACAAGGTAGTGCTCCTTTAGCGGAACTAGTTTTCTTTCGATAGAGCAAGCCTTAATATGACAAATTTTGTAAGTAATATGTTCTGTTCCCATATCGGAGCTAGTTTGGCTTCGACATAAGCAAACATTGAAATGACAATTTTTAGTCAAAAGTTCTGTCAGCAATGCTAGTTTGGCACCAACGTAAGCAAGCAATGATATGAAAAATTTAGTAAGATATTCTATTCGCTAGCGTATCTAGCTTGGCTTCGACATAAGCAAGCAATTACATGACAAAATTTGTAAGCGTTAAAGAATATCCAACAAGAAAGCTACGCTCTAAAAACGCAGCCTCCCAAAACGCGCACGCGATCAACACACGCACACCACACCCACACACAAAGCAAATTTAACACACAAGGACAAAACAAACAAATAAAGGAACACAGTGGGGCACCGCCTTGGAACGGTCAATGGCAAAACCACCACTGGGGAGCTCAAACCTGTTTGTGGTGCACCTAACCTCACTCTTACCCCCACCATGTTCCAGAGTCACAAGACAGTGTAAATAAAAGTTATCCCCGCCAGGTGAAACCCTAACATACGCATAGGCAACAGAAGGCATGTAATGTAAAACACAAAAATGCTCTTGTATCTGTATATAAATGTAATCCTTAAGAACCTAAAACGCATGTACTTAATGCTTTTGCAGAAGACAGAGCAACAAGGGAAACACCCTTAAGGGCCCGACAAAACAGACCAGAAGACGGAAATCAAAATAGCTCAGTCCTGGTAGGATTTCGTCAGACACAATCAAAGAGGAAAGCGTAGCGTCTAATTGTAAAAGGGCTGAACACCAGACATGCGATGTGTCCCAAAACAGTTGGGTCATAACCTCTTTTAATAAAACGTTTAATGAATTTACTAAATACAATTGGAAAATTGCCATGACCCAAAATCTAACGAAGTTTGTAAACCACATCCCTATAAAAACGGGTTTTGATATACCTTTAAATTGCTGTTGTATTCAAAACTAGATCTGAATTATATAGTAAAATTTAGCAAAGTATTTACATAATTTATAACAAAGTATAGTTTGTAGGAAACAATAAATAATCCACAATTAGGTTTCACACAACTGATATCTGTAATCCTTATCCGATTTGGATTACCAAGACCCATATATGGATACGTTTTTGAAGCGTTATTTCGTGCACAGTCCCGTGGGATACATGCAGTAGAGCTATTCTGTTTCAGTTTTAAATTGTAGGCATTGCAAGTTTTTTTTTTCAATCACGTCTGAGGGCAGGACAAGTGAAATGACAAAACAGTTTAAAAACACTTTCTAATATCTGATGTTTCTGCTATACGACTTTGCTAATAACCAGTGCCAGGGCAATATAGACATCATAATAGAGGTTAATATGCTCTTCTGTAAGGACAAACAATAATACCCACAGTACATTTCTTTTGTTAGCATCATAAAAGTTATTAATTTGACAATAATTATTTTAGGTCAAATATTACTTTTGCTTTGAAAAAATGGAGACTAAAGTAATTTGTACATTGTATATTGAGTCTACTGGAACATCGAAAACTTCAAAGAGATATGAGAGGGTTATCTCGATCAATGTCCAACCAGAAAAAAGAATGATCCGGAACGTTCGGGAATAATTTGATTATGAGAGCCAAATAAAATCCAATTGTTGGTCATCCTTCAGGATTTATGGTAATGTTAGGATTTCCTTGATTATAAATGAAAAAAAAAAACACAAACAAAATACTCAAATAAATGTGACGTGGCAACCCGTTTTAAGGAGTAAATACGAAAATGAAATGTTTATGATAGAACCATTACATGAAATATTGTATTGTTATGGTAATATATGAAGAGATATTTTAAAAGGAAAAAAAACATTGTATTTATTCTAGCCGCTGCTACTACGTTAGGGCAAAACTTCTGGAACAGAATTAGCCAACTACAATGACGCAAACAATCACATAGAGATAGCTAATAGAAAGTGATCCGATGGTAGTTGATTTCGCCGTGGGATGAAGAAGAGAGAGAATGTGTGGGTGTGTGATCATTTCTCATCATACAGATATCATTAGCTCGTTGTTTTGAAAGTGTCTTTCGTTTTTCTTTTCTGAAAGTTCATTCAAAATTATTAGACTTATGCTGCGACAAATGCTTGAGTTTTTGCTGATTAATATACAATTATTTTAGGTAAATCTAAATATTATTTCATTTACCAAAAATCCTATTTAAGTTTGTCGCTTACAAAACTGCCTTTAATATCCAGTTTCACTTAAATAAACAGAAATCAATTAGACTTAAATAAACTGAATAAAAGTGGTTATTTACACTTTAAAGTAGTTTTTCTCAAGTCCTCGTACAAAACGATCAAGATTTTATCAAACAAGAATATCATAAATTGGACACAACGTCTACAATAATAGTGTATCGGCATTCCTGAAAATCTATAAAGTGGTTTCCTTAAGAGGTCATAAAATGCAATATATTGTCGGAAAAAATCGTCATTACAATAACAATGTTTGATGAAAGAGAGCAATATCTTTTTGTTACTGACAGTAAATGCTTCGGATTGACTCTAACACTCTCATGAATACATCTTACCGCCTGGGTGGGAGTCACGGCGATCTTACCGCCTGGGTGGGAGTCACGGCGATCTTTATACAGTGTCACCATGAATACATCTTACCGCCTGGGTGGGAGTCACGGCGATCTTACCGCCTGGGTGGGAGTCACGGCGATCTTGATACAATGTCACCATGAATACATCTTACCGCCTGGGTGGGAGTCACGGCGATCTTGATACAATGTCACCATGAATACATCTTACCGCCTGTGTGGGAGTCACGGCGATCTTGATACAATGTCACTAATTTCGCAATAATGTGTTAATGTATAGGGATACTGATTGTCAGCGTGTTAAATCTACCTGAAAATGTCTTTTTAGTGTCGCAATACAAAAATGATCTCAGAATAAATAATATTACATACAGTTAAGCTCTTCAGTAAAATATTACAATGTCACATTTAAAGTTAACATCGTAACATTCTTGTTGTATAGTTTATTAGTTAATTATCTTACCATCTACGTAAATACAGTATTTACAAATAAAATAGTACATTGACACTCAGTAATTAGATAAGTTATTTTAATAAACATTCTAGTATTTAAACTCAGTATCTGCAAACTTACACTGAATGGATGGCCTTAAATCAAAACAAATCAACGATCAAAGTCATGATCTTAGATCAGTAGCACATAATGCTATTACCTAAAGACTGTGACTCAATGCAGACTTGGAGCTCCGGTATAAATTACAGACTCCGGTATATACCGGATTAAATAAATTCGAACGAAAAATATTTTAAATGTATATATTTTGCAACCATGGTGATACTAACCCTAACCTTTAGTCAGTATTTTCAGCATATTGTACACTAAATGCGTGCGGACATGCAAAAATATGCATATTTTTGCCGTGCGCTACAACTGATAATCACTCTCGGGCATGCGCAGAAGACCGCTCCAACTTTGCAATGAGTTACATCGTTACCTGAATATTACACAAAGTATTTAGCTGTACTAGTGCTAAAGAATGGTGTACCATTCCAAACAATGCCACGTGTGAATTCTTTTTCTTCCTTCAGAAAGAAATATTAAATATATATAAGGATCTGAATAAGCTGCTACTTTCTCTGTCAATGCTATTTATTATTGTTTTCTGTGAAACCGTTTATTTGAGTGGTTTGATTTTTTTGTGAATTGACTAGGCCACATTGAAACTGAAGGTTTTTAGTAAGTTTTCAAATAATGTTATATGTTTTTATGTGTTACCTACTTTAAACAAAGTTGTTATCATTACTATATGATGATTGCATATAGTCAGCAGATAACCCCTATTGTGTTGGGGTCAATGGGTCTAGGTCAAAAATCAAGGTCATAGTGATCTCGGCACTGGGACAGGCCATCATCGGCGTAAGGGAGTTGAGGGGAGAACATACGTGTCTTACAGATAACTTTAATTTCAAATATTAAGGAAATCAGGAAACTATAGAAAGCTGAGAAATAATTTGCGTATTGACATATATTAACCTTTCTTTCCAACTCTATTGCAATGTCACAGGTTTGTGTAAAATATGAGTATCGTGTCTTACTGTCTGGCATTCAAGATGTGCATTAATAGATCAAAATGGAGAATAATGAGAGTATGGAGATAACACATGCTACTGTTTTCTAGAAATCTGCCGTATGAGGAGATAGGACCACAGAGTTTATCTTAGCACTTGTCACATGTATTACTCCGCTATCAAGATTTATAGTTTACAATTTTACGCGGATATTTCGCGCATCGTGCTCATAGTCTTTAGTTCAACTCTAAAATGTTTTTTCCTGAAGAAATATTGCTCGACATGCTGGCTTGAAGGCTTGATAAATAAAGATTCCACTAACTCTATTTTGTTTCTCAATTCTTTGTCTTCTGTCTTTTAATCTTGATTATGGGTCTTAATGCAACAACAAAAAGTATGTATGCAAATCAAAAACAAAACGTCACTGTAAAATATTGGCATTCACCACTTTTACTTTATAAATATCTAACTTGTAAATTGTGCTATTAATAATGTATTTCTGATCTATTTGAAACACTATCTGTTACAAAGCAAATGTCAAACTATTATAATTTATATATAAGAAACATATACAAATGTACCTCAAATCTGACATTAACTCTGTGTGACCTCACATTAAGTTATCTAAATGGCCAGCTGGAAAGCAGCGATGCAACCATTGGCTGAAATACCTTATCGTTGATAATTTGATGTTCATGAATTGAACTATTTTGTGTAGCGCATGAACATCTTTTTGATGTGATTAGGAATATAATTAAGATTCCATGATTGTCAGAAGAACTCTTTTAACTTAGGGAGCGGGTAACCTATACCCCCACCCCCTTAAAAAGCCTCGGTAGCCTAGCCTCGTTTTGACCAGAAATTTATTTTCTGAAGCTAAATGGTACAAGTCGCAGTGAAGACAAGATCAATATGTTTATTTGATTTTAAAGCATATCTTGTATGAACAATTAAACCGTAGACTACTGAATGCAATTAAATGTTAATTTTCAAAGAATGTAGAAAATGCAGCACATTCTTTTTTTTTTTTATCAAATCCATCTTTTCAAAGATACTTTTAAAATAACTTTTACTTAATCGAGATTGTACCACACGCAAAACTCTTCAAGACAAGTAGAGTTTAGCTCGTACATGTTGTACAAATATGTTTTGCACGTGTGCTGGTATGAAGAAGCTATTACGAACGCACGTGAAGAAAGTAATAAAATTACCATGATATCACACCTAAAATTGTCAAACAACCAATTAACCAGTCTAGTCAGTTAGTTCATCTATCAATTGATCAGTTAATTAATTAATACATTAACGCGCCAATAAATACATTTTTTTGCATTGATTGATTGATTGATTCATTCATTCATTCATTCATTTAAAAATTGCTAAAATTTCTATTTAACAGCGAATTGTTTTGGTTTTGTTTTGAAGACTTCGACATGGACCCTTTACAGACTGAACAAACCTCATTTTTGTTTTCGTGTGTTGGTTGTGAACAGGTCGTAGCAAAGTTGTAGTCTATCTATATGTGCATTTCTCAGTCCAGCAGTTTGTCCTAACGAGGACGATTAGCTTTTCTACAAAACTTAGAAAATAAAATAGAATTAACTTCATCTGAGTTTACATAGGGGCTTAGACCTAGACTAAGATTGAGAAAAAGAGTGAAATATGAACCAATGGTACTTAAATACCTTTATCATTGTGAGTATAGAATCAATCGTAAATTTAGCACAAACGGTAAATACGTCATATTTTAACAAACTGAAAAGGAATGGATTCTACGCCACTCCCAGTTACTCGGGGTTTCTTCAGTTTCCCCATCCTGTTTCATGTCAAAGAGTAATGCCAAAAATGTAAATCGTGGGCTGAGCGCGAAACTATTGTAACTGTATATGAATAAAGAACAAGATACAATAGTTTCGCGCTCAGCCCTCGAAATGTAAATGTACTGGTTCCGATATCAATTTTATTGCATCCCTTTAACCAATTTTCAACTTATTTCTATCCATAAAATCTATCAAACTACCTCTTCTAACACTACGGGATTTATCCTAAACAAAATATAAATGTCAGATAAAAATACTTTTCTTGTGGCGAGTTCAGCTCATTTAGTGTCTCTAAATCGGCAGGTAGCTTCCATTAATTTTCATTTCCGTGATAAGACATGCATTTTCTCATAATAAAATATATGTTATTGTTCTTGGGATGGATAGCCACACAAGTTCTTTTCTTAGAGGATGTATAATGTTAAAACTGCAATAGCATATCTATTTCAAAAAGTTCTTGAAGGTTAAATGTATTCTCGAAAATGAAATGAAATGAGTTGGGGACGGATACTTATTTGTTTCCAGAAATTCCAATCAGATGTGAACTACTTGATGTATGAAATACTTATATCAAAAATTGCAATTCATTCATATTATTTTCACACTACTTCATACAATTATTAATATAAAGCGTTCACATTAAATGTTCATGCATTCATGAGAATGATGTACATGCTGGACCGGTAATTACACTTGCACGAAAAATCATTGATCATTTGTTATATAAAATAATTTTTTCGACTTGTGTTTTAAGTAGAAACACGCACGCAAAAGTCAATGACATAAGCAAGTATACAGGTAAAAGCTTATATACAAACATACCATCCAGAAGCAATTGAAGAATGAAGCAAAATGGTTTCGGTGCAAAACAATACTTCTTCAATTACGGGACAGAAAAATATAAACGTCTGCATGAAGATTGTACGTAACATTAAAAGTGCAAGTTTCATATTGAAAAGAAACAAATATACCTTTTATTGCTAAAATCAAACAATACCTGAATTACCATAAATATAACGTAGTATGATTTATAATTGTTGAATGTAATAATAGTAATGTGCCAGCTTGCCTTAGTAAATATATATTTTTCAGTTATATTTTCTCGATACATAACATTGTGTGGATCAGGTGTAAAATATCATACCAATAATTTGCTAGTTTTTGACTCCTAAGGCATGGGATTAAAAATGATATTAAGACATTTTTGGTAAGATTCTGTTCGCAAGTCTACTTCAGGCGACATAAACTTCGAATCAGTGCTCTTTGAATTATGTATTCGAAACAAACATTCTCTTTTGATTAAGCAATATTCCGTACCACGAACGTGTAGATCGTGCTGGCGTTACATAACATGCCGCTAGAACCGTATCGAAGAATTTTACTCTCTTAGAACTACTAGCAAAAATGTGATCATACAAGAAGTTGTGACCTAAATAGTTTTATAAAACTTGAAATAAACCGGCGTTTAAAAATCGGCTACTTTTAGAAACAAATAGTTTATAGCAAAAGATAATAGGTAAAGGTAGATTTCTCGGAAACAAAGAGCACCACAAACACAACCTCAGAGCTACGCATTTACTTTACTTAAGACAGATTTAAGCAACACTGTGCTATTATTAATACGCTCGGAGTTTCAGAATAATTTGCTTATATAACGGTTTTTGTTAAGATCTGCTTATCCCATGACATGAAAATAACAAAAGAAAAAAACGCCGACCGTGTATATGTTAAATGACGTTAAATGTGTGTTCGTTTCGTTAACAGACTAAAAGTACAAGCGGATCTTTGCGATTGCATTGGTCTTTAATATTAAAATTGCCAGATTACATCAAACACCTGTGACTTCGATTCTCTTAATATTACCTTTATTAAGACATTTCATATATTCGCATTTAGATTTCATGTAAGATGTTAAGGTAGGAGAAAAAAACGTCACAGCATGATGAGAATACACACGCGTGAACTTCGAGTATCACAGGAAATTTAGATAACACTGACTGGAAAGAGAAATAGTTTTCTCTGAACGATTCCTTCACTCTTAAGCTAATTAACGGCGTGCACCTGCATGGAAAACATGGATTTTATATTTAGGATCTATATTTCATTCGCTGCTATATGGAATTTACAAATTTCGGACGGACAGATGGAACATTTCAGAGTTGGTAAGGACATTTTGTAAGTGTTTATAATTTGTTGTAGTTTAAATTCAGAGAGATTCATTCAGAATATATTAGCCCAGTTGTGAATAAGTCAGCTCTAGGAAACTGTAAGAATGTTGCAGAACTAGTTTGGCAACTTGATTTGTATTTTAAAATTGAAACGGTGTAACTTAAAAATGATGTAAATGTAACGCTTCAGTAGCATAAAACTTGATTTATATTCGTTTCAGATTTCAGTCTAGGAA
Source organism: Mercenaria mercenaria (assembly GCF_021730395.1). NCBI lineage: Eukaryota > Metazoa > Mollusca > Bivalvia > Venerida > Veneridae > Mercenaria > Mercenaria mercenaria. The sequence goes on from NC_069364.1 coordinate 2,391,005, forward strand.
ATATTTATCTGATAAAATGCTAAAATGGTTGACAGTCTTCAGTAGAGAAAACCACATATACCTTAATAGTGTGCTCTGAGTCAAGATTGTTTGTATCTGTACCTAATTATATTGAGCCACTTGCAGGGTAAAGGATATCAGTCACGCAAATACTACTGAGTTTAATCGCTTAAATTCTGTTGGTAGACCGGATATATGGTTGAATCAGAACTTAATAACCAGTAAATGTATACATAAATTAGTCAAGCAAACACTTGTAGACCAATATAAACAATCGTGGTCATCTGAACATACGGAATCCAGTAAGGGACGTACATACAACGTTTTTAAATACCAACACTGTTTCGAAAATTACTTTAAAGTTCTAGATTTAGATGACGCTCTGACATTATTCAGGTTTAGAACTGCCAATTTCAAACTGCCGGTTGAAAAATTAAGATACGAGAACATCCCTTATCATGATAGAATCTGTAATATATGTGATAAAAACGAAATCGGTTCCGAGAGTCATTATCTGTTTCAATGTGATTTCTTTCAACAACAAAGAGTGCGTTTCTTTGAGGAATCGCAGTCAAATAGACAAAACGTATCATTTTAAAATGTTACTGTCATCTGAAAACACACACATTCTTAAACCACTGTGTAAATTTCTAGGAACCATAATGAATAAATTTCGCTAAAATGTCTGTTTTAGCAAAGCACCAATTCCACCACCGATTCATCTTACTCGATACCATTGTTATAATGTTTATTTGGTTTATTAACCGTCAGCTAATATTATTTTTTATGTATTAACTGCCAGCATTTAACTGCAGTTTAATATATATCTGCTGCTAATTGAAAGTAATCTAAACGCTAGATAAATTTCTGTTGTTAAGGCAATGTATCTATTATCCATGATGTTCATGGTTTTTAACTCGTAAAATGGATCTTTTTTAATTCAGTTCCATTGACATTCTTTTTCACAAACAAATTGTACGTTTTTAGGTAAACTCAAAGTACATTGTACTTAAAATATTTTTTTTTCCTTTAGGATTACATTGTACATGTTGACTTTATTGTAAATTACTTTCCAAATCGTTTATAGGTAAACTCAAAGTATATTTACTTACAAAATCTCTTCTAAAATACTCTTCAACTTTTACATTGTATATGTTGACTATATATAGTTTGACCTTTACTATAATTAGAACAGAACTACTTTAAGTTCTTTATTTAGAACTACTTTCGGAAAACTAATTCGATCACGAGCGTAGCTGATTCAATATTGTATGCCTCCCCCCTTCTAAGAATAACGTACTTTCTTGTTATAGTTATCATATAATTTATTTCTAAAATTATGAAATTTATATCTATCTTGTTCTGGCACCACTGTCAGTATATTATAAAGTCAATGTGTTTTGTTTTATGCCCTTGCTGTATATGTACATGTACCAGGGTTGAAATAAAAGAATAGTTGAGTTGAGTTGTTGATTAAACTGTTTATCAAGCACAAAAGAATAATTAATTTTGTTAATTGGTTTTTAATTAGATGACGAAATATAATGAGAAGATGAGCACGCGCTAACAGCGCCATCTGTAATGAAAAGATAGCACGCGCTTGGAGTGTTCTCTTTCTCGCTGGCTTCCAACGAAGGTAGACACGCTTTTAGTGCTCTGTCAAAAATTACAATTTAAGTCTCTAAAAAACATTTCTAGAAATTTCTTTTTTCCACATCCAGAGAGGGTATATTCATTAAGAATCTTTGATACTGAAAACAAGTTGTTTAACTTGAACATCATTCATTTCAGCTCTATTTTGTCTGATCGTCTTCCCGCTTTTTTTTGTGGTTATAAAATCTGCAGATGCACATATACTTGATTTAGTATAAACGATATGCTTAATAAAATTAACAACCAGAAAATGATTGTGTTTCTGTATCAGATTATTCTTAGTGCCTCTCGTTCATTTTGCTGTAAGACTTACCCGACAGCGTATGTTTTAAACGAATCATGAAATTTCTGGTGCATTAATTCTTCCAAACACGTTAATCTTATCGCTATCAAATCAACAAAATACACAATAATTGTCGAATTACTTTCCCCGTTTCATCCGAGTGCATCGTTAAAGATTTTTCATCAATTTGTAACTGTGTCTTAAACACTATTATCATTTAAAAAGCATCAGCATAAGAGCTGTAGATGATTTATAGACTGGGGTTATTCTGAAAACACACTTTGGTAAACTTTCAAGAATTTATCAGAACAATTCTTCTGCCAGCATAACGGCCAAATGTTTACTTGAGTAAAACACCTTTTGCTCATCTAAAACAGATCAAGTACAAAAACGAGTCACGAAAAAATTATGGTTTACAGTTACATCGAGGAATTAATTAATCGCAGGTATCTGGTAATTCCGTGAGTTCAAAGTCTGCTTCTGCAATCAAAACATTTGCTCGTCTGCTATAGAAAACATATGCACAAAACAGTAAATTATTGCACGTTACCGTGTCTGTCCCTGGCAAATCCTGCAAATTCCACAAAGCTTAGGGGTTTTGGAAAAAGGTAAACTGAATCTATCGAATCATGCTAAAGTGCTAAAGCATAGTTGCCTGTATCATTGCACAAGACACGCATACCTACCAAGTATTCATAAGCAGTTTATAACGATAGCATGTAAAGTCATCTGTGGAGTACAGTAGCCTTGCCTTGAGATCGAACTCAGGACCTCATAGTGTTTAGTCTTGTCCTTTGCAAACATACTAAGCTAAACATGCGAACACAGATATTTATTTTTCTTTTTCTTTTAACGTTTGAAATCTTAGAATAATTCTAAAAAAATCATTTAATGAAAAACCGTTCTGAAACTTCAGAGTTAATTAAGGAAGTGGATCCGTAGTGTTTATCGACGTTTTACGTTCAGTTACATATTTCCCGGATGTGAAGTCTTGTTGTTATGACAAGGCATTTAGGATGCCGGATGTTTTAAGAATAGAAGCAATCAAACCGGTCGCATGCCACCTATAGCGAAAACGATTTTGCCATTCATAATGAAAAAGGAATAGCCAGGCATAGTAAGACGTTTTTGGAGATCAATCACCATTGACAGTGACAATGCGTTATACGAAAGAAAACCAGACCAGATCTTTGAAAGATTCAATCTCAAATATTGTGATTATTCTGTCAGTTGTTATATGGGGTTTAGATTATATGTATGAAATTGAAAAGGTACAAATGTATGCCTGTAAACGGTTTATGTCAGTTCCTCTTAAATCGTGTAATGCCGCTGTTGCTGGTGATTGTGAAAGATATCCTTTGCATGTTATAGCATAAAAACGTTGTATAAGGTATTGGCTCAGGATAATAAATATGCCTGATATAGATATGTTAAGAAATGTTATCAGATGTTATATTATTATGATAGTATTGGTTACCAAAATTGGGTAACGAAAGTAAGATTAAATTTATACAGAAATGGATTTGGGTATATTTGGGAAAATCAGAATTGTCAGAACCCTGCATTATTTGTATGCCAGTATGTGCAGCGATTAAAAGATCAATATTTACAAGAATGGTCGGAAGAATGTAATAATAATGCCAAGTTGATCTCTTATAGGCATTTTAAAACAACCTTTATGTATGAACCTTATCTTGATATATTAGATATTAAGAAATATAGATATGCTTTCAGTACTTTGAGAATATCCTCACATCCGCTAATGATTGAACAAGGTCGTTATTTTGGTATAGACAGAGACAGGAGATTTTGTTTTTATTGCAAAAACGTTGTTGAAAATGAATGTCATTTTATATTAGTATGTCCTTTGTATAAAACAATTCGAGAAAATTACATACCAAAAAAATTCTATGAAAATCCAAATGTTCATAAACTTAATATTTTGTTGGCTTCCAAAAATGAAAATATTATTAAAAATACTGCAGTTTATATATATAATGCTTTAAAGTTACGACTGTCTGAGATAGAGATAGTTTAAATTTTGTGTTGTTTGTTTTACATATGCCATAACTATTGTATTTATATTTTGTATAAGTTTTATTTCATGAAAAAGCATTACTTTCATTATAGCCAAGATATTGGTCTTGCCTTGACAAGGCTGATAGTTGGGCATAGTAACAAAGGTACAGATATTAATCTTCTCTATCCATGTCTTTTCTTTATTTCGTTTCGGCAAGATACATGGACAGGCATGTATTGAAGCTTTAAAAAGTTAGAAATTATGTACCAACCTCTTTCTCAAAATAAATGCTTTTTCTGACATGAGTGATATAAATAGTTAATATTTACTTCATTATTCCTTAAAAGAGTTGTTGTATGTAAATGTTTATGTTTGTATATATGTATATAATGTATATGATTGATGGTGTATGGGCCGGAGGCCTAAATCACAATAAAGATTTGTATTGTATTGTATTGTATTGTATGGGATATGTCGATAGACACTCTCTTAATGCGCCGAATAAAATGTCTGATTGTAGTACTCAGGTTGTCATGAGTTCGAGATCTATTAATAAATTTTGAAGGATTAAACATAGACATTGTTTCGACAGAAAAAGCAAACATTGATCTGACAAAATTTTGGAACGCGGGTATAAGCAGTTTGCATTATGTAAAAATTAAAATCAACAATTTTAAAAAGTACATGTTTGCAGAACATTCAGTTTTACTCTAATATAATTCCGCCGTTGCTGAGGGGGAAGGGGGTGGTTGTATTCTGTGCTTTTTCAAAGGATCTTTTAACATATTTATTCTGCAATTAATATATATGACGTTTTCTTATTAACTTCAGAAGTTTTGTTTTAGTTACTCAACACCACCGTTAAAAAGTTCCAGGTCAATATAGACACCAGAGAGAGAGTATTACGCCCTTCTGAAAATATATTCATATGCTTTAGATAAAATTATCTGCCACATTACGTTTTAACTGTAACCTATTAGCTTTTCTTTGCAAAACAAAAGCATGGGACTAAAAGACTTTTAGTAATTTGCAGTATAGTATATTGCATACAGAAACATAGAAACATTCAAAGACATGTGAGAAGATATTATTATCAATCACTGTTGTGTCGGAACGTTGGGGAATAATTTGATTATGAGACTGAAATAAGATTCCAATTGTTAGTCATCCTCCATGATTTATTGTAATTTAGAATTTCCTTGATAATAGAAGGAGATACAAATAATAAAATAAATGTGAATTGGAAAATATTTGAATGTATAGATGCGAGAATGAGGGAAAGGGTTGCTAATTCGTTATTATAGACAGACAGATACATAGATAGATAGATAGATAGATATTCTTTATTTCCTCCAATTGATTGAAGAGATACATTCATGTATACATAAAATATTACAAGGTTAAATGAAATGTATGTACAGTTACATAATAATATAATACATAAATTACATTTACAATATATATATACATCTTTTATACATGGTTGTATTATGGAACATTCGTCTATCAGTCATCAATACAATGCATTTTAATTAAAGCAGTATTGTACATAGTGCATACTGGAATCAATAAATAACTAGATTAGCTAGCTTTAATGACTTTGTTGTACAATATGAGTAAAATTCCATATGAATATTATGATTTCTGTTTAAATCATGCATGACAGTTGAACTTACAGTGGGATCATTTGTACGTCTTCTTTACCTAGTGCAAGTATTGATACAGTCACAAGAGCCTATGTAACAAAACTGTCAAAAATGTTAATTATATCTTTAAAAATCAATTCCACTAGGTAAACATAAATTAATTATACTAGAATAAACTGAATAAAAGTGACTGTTTACACTTAAAAGTAAAACTTCTCAAGTTCCCCTACAAAAACGACCAAGATTTTATCAAACAACAATATCCCGAGGCAGTAAATTGGACATAGCGTCTACAACAATAGTGTATCGGCATTTCTGACGGTCATAAAATGCAATATATTGTCGGAAAGAACGTCATAACAATAACAATGTTTGATGAATTGGAACAATGTATATTTGTTGCGTAACTGTACGTTATTTAAACCATTGTGAATGCATTTTACTGCATGGGTGGGAGTCGCGGCTCCTACTAAAATGACACCACTTTCGCATTAAAGTGTAAATGTATAGGGATACTGATTATCACCGTGTTAAACCTACCTGAAGAGGTCTTTTTTATTTTCACAATCAAGAATTAATGAATAACATTACATACATTTAAGCTCTTTAGTACATTATTACAAGGTCACGTTTAAAGTTAACAGCGTGGCATTGTTCTTATATAGTTTATTTTTTAATTATCTCATGATCTATTTACATACAGTATTTACAAATAAAGTAGTACAATGCCACTCTGTAATAAGGTAAGTTATATTCATAAACTTTCTAGTATATAAACTCAATATCTGCCACTGTACAGTGAATGGATGACCTTAAATCAAGACCCCTAGATCCCTACATGTCAACTATGGATGCTCTGAAGAGTCAAGAACCTAGATCCTTATGTCTAAATTGTTGTTACAATTCATTCATGGATGTTTGTCTGTGGTTGGCAGACGACCTCTATTGTTTTTGTGGCTTACAGGTCAAAGGTCAAGGTGTCAGCGACATCGAGGCTGAACCCGGTTTCCGCTCATTAAGTGAAGAAGTCTTGGACTAAATTGTCAAATTCATAATGATGTTTGCCTGTGGACAGTTGATGGGAATCAGTAGGTCAAATATCAAAATCACAGTGACATAGAGACTGAAAATGGTAACTGCTCAGTTACTGAAGAACTCTTAGGTCTGCTGCCTTTAAATGCCATTTGATTATTGCCTATCATAGTAGATTACCTCTAATGTTTTAAGATTGGCTGGTCAGAGGTCATTATCTCAATGACCTTGAGACTTAAAAGTGTTTCCGTCCAATGAATAAAGAACGTTTGATCTACAAACGTCATGCAGTTACCATACTTGAGCTATGATATATAAAACTAGAAAAAGTCTTGTATCAAAATTATGACCTTAGATCTGTTGCGCAAATAGCGCTATTACCTAATATCGCTTAAATCATATAAAATATATCATTTGGCTTTATTAGTACTAAAGCGTGGAATAGCATTCCAAACATGCCACGTGTGTAGTTCAAATCGAAATATAAAAAAAACCGTTCTGTCTGAGTGGTTTGTCTTCCTTGTGAATCGCAAACAACTAGGCTACATTGAAACTGAAGGTTTGTAATAAGTTTCAAAATATTGTTTTATGTTACCTTCTTTAAATAAAGCTGTTATTATTATTATATGATGTCAGTAGATGACCCCTATTTTGTAATAGTCAGTAGGTCTAGGACAAAGATTAAGGAAGGACATACATGTTTTACAGACAAATCTTATTTTTAATGTTAAAGAAACTAGAAAAAGATAGACAGCTGAGAAATGCTTTATGTTTTCGTTTGTATTAACTTTTCATTCCACTTCTGTTTCAATGCCACAGGCTTGTGTAAAATATGAACATCGTATCTTACTGTCTGGCATTCAAGATGTGCATTAATATATCGAACGGGAGAATGATGAGAGTATATAAATTACAGGTGCTACTGTTTTCTAGAAATCTGTCGAATCAGGAGACAGGATCACAGAGTTTATCTTAGCACTTGTCACATGTATTACTCCGCTATCAAAATTTATAATTTACCATTCTACGCGGATTATTTCAGGCATCATGCTCATAGTCTTTAGTTCAACTCTAAAATAACTTATTTACCTCGACGTGCTGACCTGAAGGCTCGATAAATTAAGGTTCCGCTAGCTTTCTTTATTCTCTGAACTCTTTGTCGTATATCCGATAATCATGGTAACGGTTCGTAGATTTTTATAGAAGTGAAACGCTGGTGATTTTATTTGTTTTTTGGGGGGTTGTTTTGAGTAAGTACATGTAGATATGCAGGTATAATATTAATATATAAAAAATGATATCGACAGTAGGTAGATGTGAAAAACAGTATCTGTCAAATATGCAAAGCTACGTTTAAGAGGTATAAAGTGATATAAAAGTCGTTATTCTTAATTTAGAAATATACCACTCCCTTTACACCATATTGAGAAATTTTGAATTTAGTATATGAAGTTGATTTTGACCAAGTGGCAACCTTATTTAGTCATATAAACAAGATTAACCCTTACCCAGGCATGGAACAAATTTGACATCTATACGTTGAATCAATTTGAATTCCTAATAGTGACCAGTTGGTTTTCGCAAGGTGGACTGTGACTATTGACTGTCAAAGGTCATCAAATAAAAACGTCACGAAACAAAACAAAAAAGATTATATTTTTGTTGCAGATGAGAAGATGTGTTTGGTCTTGGAATAATCTTCACTTATTCCTACCACAAAAATTAGAGAAACAATGGCTTTCATTTAGACGTTTTGGCACATCTGTCAAAATAATAATTATAACAAAACACAAAATATAATTCCGAAAACAAACTCGTATTTTACCAACATGTCACTTTCAATTTTCTATGGAAACACATTCCTTGTAGAATGTCGTCTTCCTATATCTTGCGGTTTTGACCAGACATTTATTTTATTAAGATAAACGGTACAAGTCGCAGTGAAGATAAGATTAATATTTTTTTATGATCCTAAAGCACTACAAGTATGAACAAATAAACGGTAAACTACTGAATGCAATTAAATGTTCATTTTAAAGGAATGTAGAAAATGCATTACATTCCTTTTTTATCAATCCATCTTTTCAAAGATACCGTTACTTTTATTTAATCGATATTGTACCACACGGCGAAACTCTCAAAGACAGGTTGAATTTAGTTGTACAAAATTAATATGTTTTACATGTGTGCTGGTATGAAGAAGCTATTACGAACTTACGTGAAGAAAGTAATGAAATTACCATGATAACACACCTACATCTGTCAAATAACCAGTCAATTAACTCATCTATCTATTGATCAGTTAATTAATGAATAAACCAATGCACCAATAAATACATTTTTTTGCATTCATTAATTCATTCATTTTAAAATAACTTAAATTACTATTTTACAGTGAATCATTTTTGTCTTGCTAATCTACACATACAAAATATAAAAGCACGCATTGACAGATCGGTTTGGTTTACAGAAATGAAACTTTTATAGTTGGTATATACATTTTTAAAAGCATCCTCTCTCCTCCAAGAATCTCCGAGCGCCTCATCTCACCATGTATCAACATTAGATTGGTGATGATGGAAATTTCAGCTCTATTATGATTGAATTGCCTTAGAGATCACTAAGAAAGAACCAGGGTTGGTATCAAAAAGAGCCTGCATAAATATTATGTCAAGAAAGAGCAGGTTTCTTTTCCATGTTTGTCCTAACGCGTACGATAAGCATTTTCTACAAAATATAAAAAATAAAGTTAAGTTTATCTCAGATGATGTATGAGTTACCTAGACTGAGCTGTACTGTTCATAAAAGAGATATGAGGTGAATTATGAACCAGTTATACCCAAGTGCCTTTATCTGTTTTAGTAAGAAATAAAGCGAAAATTTAGCACCAACGGAAAATAAATCATATTTAAGCAAACTGAGAAAAAACTGAATTCAGCGCTACTCCCAGAAACTCGTGGTTTCGCCAGTTTCCCCGTCCTATTTCAAGTTATGCCAAATATTTAAGCGTACTCGCTCCGGTACTGCATTCTTTAACCACTTTACTTATTTCTCTCTAACTACCTCATATAACAATACTGGATTTATCCTAAACAAAATATTAACGTCAGATAAAAGTACTTTTCTTGTTCCTTCTCAAATCTGGCGAGTACTGCTCATTTAGTGTCTCAAAATCGGCAGGTAGCTGCCATTAATTCTCCTTTCGTGATAACACATGCATTTTCTCATAATAAAAAAGCGTTTTATTGTTCTTGGGATGGATAGCCACATCTTTGAAGATGTATACTATTAGAACTACAATAGCATATCTGTTTCCAAACGTTCTTGTAGGTTGAATATATTTTTGCAGATGTCTTTCGTGTTTTGGAATGAGTAGGTGACGGAGATCTATTAGTTTCCAGACATACTTTGTGTATGAAATTGTTTTATCAAAAGATGTAATTGTTCATGGTCTTTCCATACGTCCATACAAATTATTACTATGTTTAATATAAACATTGAGTATTTAAATATTATCATTATTATCATTATTATTATTATCATTATTATTATTATCATCATTAGAGCTGAAATTACAAATGTACATTCTCCATAAATAAAAATCTTCTTATCATTATTATTATTATTATTTTATCAATTTTGTTGGACATTTTGTCTGACATTCACATTTCCAGTAGTTGGCTTCCAATGATTCCTAGATTTGACTGCATGTCTTTCACTTAAGCTAACATATTAATATCAAAATTGATACATTAACAGTCAATATTTAGATTCATAAAATAAATTCGATGAACAAGTAAACGCAATAACACAAAAAAATCATTGATAAAGGACTTCATTATCATTTGTTATATAATATAGATCTTTCGTCCTGTATTTTAAGTCGAGCAAATTTCAATGACATACAGTTAGTATACAGGCAAAAGCATATAAACACATCTTCCAGAAGAATGAAGCAAAATGGTTTTTGTACAAAACGTTTTCAAAATAATTACCGCAGATACATGAAAAATGGCATGTCGACTCGATTTTCTGCTTCTAAGAAGAGATTTCTATAACGGCTGAACTCCGAATTTCACTGACACAAGCAATGACAATAAGTTGCCTTATCCGCGTTAAATGGTATTGTAATGTGCACTCTACACATATGTCGACATGGCTTTGGTTCTAAAGGTTTGCTTTTTATATATTTATACACGAGCATTTTTGTGTTTTACATGCCATGCCTTTTTGTTTCCATTTCGTGTGTTAGAGATTCACTTTGAGGGGATTACTTTTATTTACACTGTCCCGTGTCTTTGGAACATGGTGGGGGTAAGGGTGAGGTTGGGTGCGCACCATAAACCGGTTTAAGCTGACCGTTCCAAGGCGGTGTCCCACTGTGTTCCTTTGTTTGTTCGTTTTGTCCTAATGTGTTGGCTTTGTGTGTGCGCGTGTATGTGTGTGTGTGCGCGTGGTGTATTGGTCTTGTGTGTGTGCGCGTGTATGTGTGTGTGTGCGGGTGGTGTGCACGTCTGCATGCTGTAGGTTTCGTTTTGGGGAGGCTGCGTTTTTGGTGCGAGGCATTCCCTGTTTGATATTTGTCTTTGTTTTTTAGTCTTTATTTTAAAAAAGTAAGGTTTATTTAATAGATTTGTTAAGACCAAAAGGCCTCCATCTCTGAGTGGTTAAAAAGACTTGCTCATACATTACAGGCGAAAATACTTCTTTCTCAAAAGTCTATGAAATATGAAATGTATATGAGAAATGCAAAACTTGATGGAAATGAACATCTTGGAAAAACTTCACCCAAACTGTTGGTGAATAGCTTAAATCAACTGAGTCTTTTATTACTAGTCAGTGAGAGTAGTCTCGCATGAGATCAAATTCTTTAATGTTACTAAATCATCAAGTTGGTTTTCATGAGAACGTCATTCTTTAATGCTTTAATAACGTGGTAGAAAAAAATAAAAACGGATGAAGATTGTACGTAACAGTAAAACTACAAGTTTCATAATGAAAAGAAACACACATTCCTTTTATTACGATATTTAAATTATTTGTAATTTAACGTTTTGTTTATGAATAATAATTGTTGAATGTAATATGAAAATAATAATTTGCCTGTTCCAAAAACACATGAATCATTTTCACAGAAGCTCGTGAAGTACCACTGGGACAGCTTTCTGACTATTTTATTTTTTTCAGAGATATGAAATTATGTGGATCAATATAATTATATCCTGTGTAAAATATAATATCAACAATAAGCTTCTTTTTAACTCTTAATACTTTATTTTCGGGGGAGATATACTTCGAATCAATACTGTTTGTATAATATATTTGAGACAAAAATACTCATTTCATTAAGCAATATTCCGTACCATGAACGTGTAAATCGTGCTGGCGTTACATAACAAGACACTAGCATCGTGTCTAAGAATACCATTCTCTTGGAACTGTAAGCAAGGGAATTTGAGGTCATTCGTTCTATTAGTACAAGATAAATTACTGCCAGTTTTGATCTCGTTCCTGTATTGGAATTAAGCCGGTGTTCAAAAATTGGCTACTTATATAAACAAATAGTTTATAGCAAGACAGATTTTTTCGACCTTGTGCTATTAATATTACGCTTGGACTTTCTGACATGAGAAATACTTTGTTTATGTAGTAGTTTTGTTGAGACGGATTTATCTCATTACTTCATTTCACGGCGAAAAGTAACGCCGGTCTATTTACTGTCAAAGTGTGTTAAATGTGTGTAGTACAAGCGGATTATTAGGTTTGTATTGGTCTTTGATATTAAAATTTCCAGATTATATCAAACAGCTGTGAGTTCGATTCTTTCATTACCTTTATTAAGACATTGTAAATAATATTCGCATTTTGGATTTCATATAAGATGTTAAGATTAAAAATAAAGTAATCACAGCATGATGATAATACACGCGCGTGCACTTGGAGTATCACAGGAAATTTAGATAACACTGACAGGAAAGAGAAATAGTTTTCTCTAAACGATTCCTTCACTCTTAAACTAATTAACGGCGTGAACCAACAAGAAAAACATGGATTTTATATTTAGGATTTATCTTACGTTCGTTACAATATGGAATTTACATCTTTCGTACGGACAGACGGAACATTTCAGAGTCGGTGAGGAAATTCTATAATTTTGTTTTGTTATTTATTCAGAATATATTAGCCGAGTTGTGGATAATTAAGTAACCCTTAGGAAATTGAAATAATGTTGCAGAACTGGTTTGGTAACTTCATTTGTATTTTAAAATTCAAACGGTCTAATATGAAAATAATGTACAGTAGCTTAAAACTCGATTTATATTCGTTTCAGATTTCAGTCTAGAAAAAATTATTTGATAAAATGCTAAAATGTTTGACCGTTTTCAGTGGGGAAATAATAGTGTGCACGGAGTAAAGATTGCTAGTATTTGTACCCGTTCGCAGTAATGCAAATGTGCTCACGCAAATGGTCAATTGGATTTTCATTTCCCCCGCATCTTGAGACGGTATATATTCATTTAAAAGATTTGATACTGAAAACACATTTTTTATACCTTTAACTTCAGTGCAGTTTTTTTCTGATAGTCTTTTTTAAGGTGACGACTCTCTGGTTTTATTTTGGTTATACAATCTGCAGATGCTCAGGTACTTGTTTAACGATAAATGATGTGTTTAATGGAATTAACAACCAGAAAATTATTGGGTTTCTGTATTAGATTATTCAGGTGTCTCTCGTTCATTTTTTGTAAAAGAATATTGCAATGGCTGATGCATTAGTTTGTTAAGTCAATCACATACGCACTGACTTACATTTCTATTTTCAGCGGACAAATGTATTTGAAAACATTTTGAATTATTTCTCTGTCTTACGAACTATTTTTGAAGACGTATATCATTCAAAATACTCGTATTAAAATAGAATCATCATAAAAACTGTATAGATGATGTTAGCATAATGTTCTACAAACACACTTTGGTAAACTGTCAAGAATTTATGAGAACAATTCCTCTGCCAGCATAACGGCCAAATGTTTACCTGAGTAAAACACCTTTAGCTCATCTAAATCAGATCAAGTATAAAAACGAGTCACGAAAAAAAGTATGGTTTACAGTTACCCTAGGGAATTTATTGATTGCAGGTATCTGGTAATTCCGTGAATTCATAGTTTGCTGCTGCAATCAAAACATTTGCTCGTCTGCTGTAGAAAACATATGCACAAAACATTTTTGGTAAATTACTGCTCGCTATGGTGTCTATCCCTGGCAAATCCTGTAAATATCACAAAAGCGTAGGTGTTTTGGAAAACAGTATACATGACAGAATCTATCAAATCAGTGCTAAAGCACATTTGCCTAGAACATTGCCCAATTTATAAGGATAGTATGTAAAATCATTTGTGGAGAACAGTAACCTTGCCTCGAGATCGAACTCAGGACCTCGTGATGTTTAGTCTTCTCCATTACAAACATACTGAGCAAATCCTGCGATCACAAATACGTTTTTAAAATCAAATCCTAAAACAATTCGTGAATTTCTTTTTATGAAAAGCGTTTATTGAACGACACAGTCTGAAACTTCAGAGTTAATTAAGGTAGTGGACCCGTAATGACAAGACCTCGTGATTTATAGACTTGTCATTTGCATATATACTGAGCTAGCCGTGCGAACACAGATATCAACGTTCGTTTGAAAGTTTGAAGTCTAAAATAATTCTAAGTAAAAGCATTTAATGAAAAACACAATCTAAAACTCTTTTGAGTTAATTAAGATCGTAGTGATAATTGACATTTTCCATTCGGTTACATATTCTCCGGATGCGAGGTCTTGTTGTTAGGATGCCGAATGTTTTAAGAATAGAAGCGATCAAACCGATCGCATCACACTATATATAGCGAAAAAGATTTTGCCATTCAGAATGAAAGAGCAATAGCCAGGCATAGTAAGACGTTTTTTTAGATCAATCACCACTGACAGTGACAATGCGTTATACGAAAGAAAACCAGACATTTAATCTTTGAAAGACTCTGTATCAAATATGTGATTATTCTATAAAATGTTATATGTGATATGTCGATAGACACTTTCTTAATGCGCCAAGTAAAATGTCTAGAGTGAGTGAACAATTTCAGTACTCTGGTTGCCATGAGTTCGAGACATGTTAATGACTTCTGAAGGATTAAACATAGATTTTGTGTCAACATAAAAAGCAAACATTGATCTGACAAAATTGTGAAACGCGGGTATAAGCAGTGTGCATTATGTAATTTTTGAAATCAACAATTTTAAAAAGTACATGCTTGCAGGACATTAAGTTTTACTGTAATATAATTCCGCGGGTGCTAGTGGGCGTGAGGGGTGTTGCACATTTCATTGCCTCTCTTGAAAAGACTCAATCAAACCTATGTTGCTGGGTTGCATTTTATGCTTTTTCAAAGGATCTTTCCACAGATATTTTTTGCAATTAATATATCAGATGTTTTCTTATTAACTGCAAATGCTGTGTTTTAGTTACTCGACATCACAGTTAACAAGTTCCAGGTCAATATAGACATCAGAGAGAGTATTACGCCTTTTCTGTAAATACATTCATATGTTATAGATAAAACAATTATCTCCCACAGTACGTTTTAAACTATAAGCTTCATAATTATGTTATTAGCTTTTCTTTGCAAAACAAAAGCGTGGGTCTAAAAGACTTTTAATAATTTGCATTTAGTATATTGCAGCTACAGAAACATGGAAACATTTAAAGATATGATCAATCATTGTCTAACCAGAACAAATCATTGTTTCGGAACGTTGGGGGGAATAACTTGATTATGAGAGTCAAATAAGATTCCTATTGTTGGTCATCCTCCATGATTTATGGTAATGTTAGAATTTCCTTGATAATACAATGAGATATAAATAATCAAATAAATGTGACATGGAAAACATTTGAATGTATAGATGCGAGATTGAGGAAAAGATTTGTTAAATTGAAAAGGCACGTTACAATCGGGATAAGTAGACTTTTTCTGTTGCTAAACTAATTCATTTTTATATTGGATGCATTTTATGTGTTATTTACCTAGTGTTTTTATCGATACAGTATTTCAACAGCCACAAATTGTCACATAAAAAACTGTCAAAAATGTTAATTTTATCGTTTAGGATTCAATTTCTCTTAAGTAAATATAAATCAATTATTCTTAAATAAACTGAAAAGAAGTGACTGTTTACACTTTAAAAGTAAACATTCTCAAGTTCTACAAACAACGATCTAGATTTTATCAAATACGAATATCCTAAGGCAGTAAAATGGACATAGCTTGTACAACAATAGTGTATCGGCATTTCTGATGGTTTCTTTAAAAGGTTAAAAATGCAATATACTTCCGGGAAGAACGTCATAACAATAATAATGTTTGTTGAATTGGAACGATATATTGTTTGTTGCGTAATTGAAAAATCTTCGGTTGACTCTGACAACATCGTGAATACATTTTACCGCCTGGGTGGGAGTCACTGCGATCGTGAAACAATGACGCCATTTAAGCATTAAAGTGTTTATGTATAAGGATACTGATTGTCAGCGTGTTAAATCTACCTGAAAATGTCTTTTTATTGTCACAATACAAAAATTATTTCAGGATGAATAACATTACATGCAGTTAAGCACATCAATAAAATATTGCAATGTCACATTTAAGGTTAACTTCGTGACATTCTTGTAGGTACATTACATTCATAAACATTCTAGTATTTAAACTTAAAATCTGCAAATTTACAGTGAATGAATGACCTTAAACCAAGACAAATCAGCGATCAAAGTCATGATCTTCGATCAGTAGTTGCACATAATGCTATTACCTAAATATTACACAAAGTATCTTGAAAATCAATCCTTTGCCTATACTAGTTCTAAAGTATGAAATACCATTCCAAACAATACCATGTGTGAATTCTATTTCTTCCTACAAAATGAAATATTAAATATATATAAGGATCTTAATAAGATGCTACTTTCTCTGTCAGTGCTATTTATTCTTGTTTTCTGTGAAACCGTTTATTTGGGTGTTGTTTTTTTGTGAATTGATAAGAACAAGGCCACATTGAAACTTAAGGTTTTACGTGACATTCCCTGTTTGATATTTGTCTTTGTTTTTTAATAAGTTTTAAAATATTGTTATATCTTTTAATATGTTACCTTCTTTAAATTAAGTTGTTATTATTAGTATATGATGACTGCATCTAGTCAGCAGATAACACCTATTGTGTTGGGGTCAGTAGGTCTAGGTCAAATATCAAGGTCATAGTGATCTTGGCACTCTAATGGGACAGGCCATCATGGGGGTAAGGGGAGGGCATACGTGTCTTACAGATAATTTTTATTTCAAATATTAAGGAAACCAGGAAAAGATAGAAAGCCGAGAAATGAGTTACGTATTGCTATAAGTTAACATTTCTTGCAATGTCACAGGTTTGTGTAAAATATTAACATCGTGTCGTACTGTCTGGCATTCAAGATGTGCATTAAAAGATCAAAATGGAGAATGATAAAAGTATAGAGATTACACGTGCAACTGTTTTATAGAAATCTGCCGAATCAGATGATAGGATCACAGAGTTTATCTTAGCACTTGTCACATGTATTCTATCTATATTTAAGTTTAATTACGGTCCATCCGCCCTTTCAGACACAATGAAGCATATAAATGCCACGTAGAGTATAGACCGCGAACATGCCCCTTTTCATGTTCTTAAAGTGTGTTTTGGTTCTAATGTAGGGGTATTGATTACCACTCTGCAATTCCCAGAGAGTTTCGTCCAATGAGAATGAATTTAGTAGCCAAATTGAGACTGTAAGTACAGCGGCCAATGAGACCTAAACGTACTCCAGTCAGGGTGTGACAGTCTGTTTTGGAAATGCAAGCTCGGACCGGACCGGACACGCGTTCCTAGCGTAGACAATATTTGTCACATGTATTTCTTCGCTATCAAGATTTATAGTTTATCATTCTACGTGGATTATTTCGTGCATCATGCTCATAGTCTTTAGCTCAACTCAGAAATAATTCATTTTCCTGAAGAAATATTGTCCGACATGCTAAGTTGAAGGCTGGATAAATGAAGATTCCACTAACTCTATTTTGTTTCTCAATTCTTTGTCTTCTATTTGGTAATCATGGTTACGTTTCTTAACACAAAAATAGCAAAAAGTATGTAAGCAAAAATCAAAAACTTAACGTCACTGTGAAATATTGACATTCACCACGTTTACTTTATAAATATCTAACTTGTAAAATGCGCTATTAATAATATACTTCTGATCTATTTGAAACATTCTATTTGTAACAAAGCAAATGTCAAACTATTAAATTTTATATATAAGAAACAAATACAAATATACCTCAAATCTTACATTAACTCTGCGTGACCTCACATTAAGTTATCTAAATGGCCAGCTGGAAAGCAGTGATGTAACCATTGGCTGGAATACCTTATCGTTGATAATTTATCCGCGATGTTCATGAATTGAACTATCTTGTGTAGCGCATGAATGTCTTTTTAATGTGATTAGGAATATAATTTAGATTCAGTGAGTGTCGGAAGAACTCTTATAACTTAGGGAGTGGGTAACCCTTACCCCCGAAAAAAGTCTCGAGTGGGGTAATTCGGGCCGCGTCATACCAAAGACGTAAAAATGGTACTAATAGCTTCTCGCTTGGCGCTCAGCATTAAGAGGATAGTGATAGGACTGGTCAGCCCGGTATCAGTATAATGTCACTGGGTGGGATATCATGTCACGTATCTGCGGCATTATTCTCACTGCTACAAGTAGACACCGTCGTTTATCTGACTGAAAAATTGTTGAAAGGATGTTAAACCCAAACACACACATACACACATACCGCCCCCATAAATGATATTGACGGTGGGTAGATATAAATAGGTGTAAGTCAAAATACGAAACCACGTTTAAAAAGGGTAAACAACTATACCTTTAATTAATTTATATTCCTCAAGGTAGCAAGGGAATTCCGATTTATTGACCATCAAAGGTAATAAATAAAAACGTCACGAAACAAAACAAAAAGAATATATTTTGAGTGCAGATGTGCGAGAATGATCTTGGAAAAATCTTCGCTAATTCCTACCACAAAATATTAGAGAAAACATGACATTTCATTTAGACGTTTTGGCACATCTGTCAAAATAATAATTATAACAAAACACAGAATATAGTTGTAATGTTTCTGTGGGTTCTTAATAGGATATAATCTTGTATAGTCATTAGACTAGAAAGACACAAGTCACTTTGATAGTTACTAAATCTATTCTAATTCTAAAATTCAACAACATAATAATTATATTGGTATCAGAGAGGCAGTACAGTAGGCGGGGCTTATCATAGCAGTGGGCAGCTTGCTGACCAATAGTCTTAATACATTACATCCGCCTTTTCCTAAGAAATAAATGTCTGTTATCAATTAATCAAGTTCACAGAAAGTTGAATCTGGCTGAAATAAAAACAAGGTAATTATTTCAAATCATGCTTAATGTTAAGGCAAGTTATAAAACAATCATTAATTCAGATACTGTGAACATTTCAAAAGCAATAAATTTCATTTAGATACAAGTTTCACGGAACTGTCCTGAAATAATGAGATTAATGTTTATGCCTGCAATTTGAATGATACCTTAATGGCTGTTAAAGTTAAACACAGTCTCAGAATATTGATACAGTTTATTTTGCACATGTGACACCTGTGGAAACATAAATACCAGAAAGTTCACTGCAAGTTTATTTGTAATTATTCCTCTCATACAATGGTCTGACTTGTGAAATGTGTCTTCTAAACAATTCATTGTACACAGATTTCAAAATCAAAGTATTTCCCTTCTGACCAACAACAGTGTATTTATTGTTTTCCCAGTTTTGACAAAGTTTTCCGAATTTTCTGTTACGAACTAGCACTTTCTGTCCTAGCTTGTATATTACATTCTGTTTGCTACATCTCCTATCTGCATACTTTTTCATTTTTTGTTTTTGTCTATTGTCCCTTTGTCTAACTGTTATGTCATTTTTATGTTTTTCAATGTGAGGAAGTTTATTTTTGACTGTTCTGTTGAATAACAGTGTAGCTGGAGCTGCTCCTGTTGCTACGTGCGGTGTCGTCCTATAATCCATCAGGAATTTGTAAATTTCAATTCTCCAGTTTTTCTTACTTGAAACTGCAGCTTTTAAGCTTTTTCCTAAAGTTTTATTGAAGTTTTCCACAAGTCCTGCAGCTTGTGGATGGTATGGTGTAACGCGATGGTGTTTTATTCCATTTCGTCTGAAAAATTCTGTGATTTCAGCTGATACCATATTTGGCGCATTGTCAGTTTTTATAGTTTCCGGTAGTCCATGTGTTGCGAAAATACGCATCAGTTTATTTATTATTGTTCTTGATGATGTATTTTTGATGATTTCTGCTTCTGGAAATCTGGAGTAGTAGTCAATGACTACAAGAATATGTTCTCCCCCGGGGAACGGTCCTGTAAGGTCCATCCCTACAGTTTGCCACGGGCGGTCTGGTAATTCCGTAGGTGTGATTGTTGGTTGTTTTGGAGGAAAGGAGTTTAGCTGGCATTGTTCGCAAGTCCTAATTAATTCCTCTATTTCTGAGTCAATTCCTGGCCAGTACACTTTCTCTCTCAACATTTGTTTAGTCTTTACAATTCCCTGGTGACTTTCATGTGCTATTTTTAACACTTGACCTCTCATAGCTTGTGGAATAACTATCCTATTTCCACGTAATATGATATTGTTATGAGTAGACAGTTCTCTGCGAATTTTAAAGAATGTTTTGAATTCTTCAGCTTTCGGCCATTTGTCATGATTTATGCACTTGATTAATTGCTGTGTGAATTTGTCCTGAGATGATTCTTTATCAATTTGATCTAAGGTCATGGCTTTTGGCACTGAATTTTCACATACATAGTCTAGGTATTTCTCGGTAATGTTTGAGATTTCACAATTTTCTTTATTGAATGTTGACCTTGAGAGAATGTCGGCTGGATTGGAGATTCCTGGCTGATGTTCTACTGTGAAATTGTAGCATTGTAGCCTCATTAGTAGACGTTCTAGACGTGCTGGCGGTTTGTGTGTAGGTTTATAGATGTTCAACAATGGGCGGTGATCTGTAAGTAGTTTGAATGGTTGTCCATAGACATAGGTTCGAAACCTGTCCACACCCCATACACATGCTAACATTTCGATTTCTATCTGAGAATATCGTCTTTCTGTTTGATTCAATGTTCTACTAGCATATGCCACAGGTCTAAAGTGTCCATCACTTTGTTTTTGGGCAAGTATAGCACCTAATCCAACAGGTGATCCATCGACCGTGATTGTCGTTTCTGCGTTTGGATTATAATATGCCATGACACTAGCACTTGTGAGTAAGTCCTTAAGTTCTTGGAAACTTTCCATCTGCTCGCGTCCCCATTCGAATTTAATGTTTTTCCTTGTCAATTTTCTGATTGGTTCAGATACAGTTGCGTAATTTGGCAGAAATTTCGCACAATATGTCACTAGTCCTAAGAAGGATTTCACTTCTTTCACATTCTGTGGTGGTTCTGTGTCCAAAACAGCCTGGATCTTGGATTGTTGTGGCTTGAGACCTTCTGATGTCAGTGTATGTCCCATGAATTCAATGCTTGTCTTACAAAAGTCACATTTATCTTTGTTTAGAGTCAAAGTTTTGTCTCTAAGACGTTGCAAAACATCTCGCAATGTTTTGTCATGTGCTGCCTTTGTGTCGCCCCATATTAGGATGTCGTCAGATATATTTTTACAGTTCGGTATGTCTTGTATTGTCTGCTGAAGAATGCGTTGATATATTTCCGGTGCGCACGATATCCCGAACATGAGTCTACGATATCTATATAGTCCCTCGTTTGTAACGAACGTTGTAATTTCTCTCGACTCTTCATCCAGTTCGATTTGATGATAGCCCATATTTAAGTCAAGTTTTGTGTAGTATCGTGCTCCGTTAAGTTCTTCCAGTGTTTCTTCTATGTTTGGTAGTGGGAAACGTTCTCGCTGGATAGCTGTATTCGCAACCCTCATATCTACGCAAAGACGAATTTGACCATTTTGTTTTGGCACGCAAAGTAATGGTGATGTCCATGGTGTGGCACCTTCGACTTTTTCTATGACGTCCTGATCCAGAAGTTGTTTTATTTGTTGTTTCACTTGTTCACGCATTTTGAATGGAATACGTCTGGCAGGTTGCGCTACTGGTTTAATATCCTTGTTGATATTTAATTTAAGCTGGAAATCTTTCAGTTTCCCTAGCCCTTGAAATCTATCTTCATATTCCGAAATTATTTCTTTCACACTATTTTCTTCTACGATAACACTATTGACATTGAATTCTAATAATCCAAGCTCAACTGCACTTTTAAATCCAAGTAATGGTGTGCATACGCGATCAATTATGTGGAATTTCAATTTTACAACTTTTCCACCTATTTTCACATTGAATTCTGCTACTCCAATCGTTTTGATTGGCTTTGATTGCGCATAAGGATAGATTTTTGACTGAGCACTTGAAATTTTTGTATCACCTGATCTTATTTTCTCATATGTAGCGCGATCCAAACAATTAACACTAGATCCAGAATCGATTAATAATGAACATTCAATTCCTTCGATTTCTACGTTCACATGAGGAGACTTATTTTGTGTGTTTAATTGAAATGTGTAATCCTCTGAGAATTCATCATCCACTAAACGCACTTCTACTTTCTTTGATTTACACATATTTGCGTAATGACCTAACTTTTTGCATTTACGGCACACAATATTTCGCGATTTCATACACTCGTGGCCACTGTGCCCTGTACCTCCACACCGGTAACAGGTTTTGAATTTAGAAGGTTGCTGTGTTGGTCGTGCCCTTGGTTGGTACTGTTTCCGTGTTTTATTTTGTTGCTGTTGATGCTGATGTTGATAATGATGATACGGCGCTTTGCTGATTTTGTATGTTGATTCGTCCTGCGCGGGCATGTAAGAAGCTGCTTGGGAATTCTCGGTTTTCCTGTGACCGGTGTTAATTTCTTCCATTTTGGTCGCGTGTAAATCCGCCAATTCGAATGCACGGGAGATTGATTGTATTTTATCCAGTTTGAGATCTGTCTCACGTAAGAATTTTTTCTTAAGTTCTGTCGATCGGCACTTTTCAACAACTTGATCTCGGATCATATCATTGGCTGATCCGTCTGGATAATCACATGTTACTGCTAACTTTTTCAATCTGATGATGAAATTGTCTATTGTTTCGTGCTGTTCTTGTGATGCTTGTCTGAAAATATGGCGTTCATACGCAATGTTTTTCTTAGGATTGAAGTATCGGGTTAAAGCATCCACAGTGTTTTGATATGTTGTCCTGTCACAAGTCATAGTTTCGTAAATATCCTGTATTTCTTCTCCTCCCAGGTGTAATAACAAAGCTTTCTTTTGTTCATCCTTTGTAATTCCACTTGCTGATAAATAATATTCAAATCTTTTCATGTAGTTGTCCCACGTGCTTGATAAATTAGTGTTTTGTCCCAAAACTTTAAATGGTTTTGGCGTTGGCAAGTCCAATCTTCTGGTAGCCATCTCGAGAGAATAGATCAGTCTTGATTCTTGAAGAAATTGTATTATAAATATTTATAATCCTTTATGGCACTATTTTTAATTTCCATGCTCGTCGCCAAAAAATGTAATGTTTCTGTGTGTTCTTAATAGGATATAATCTTGTATAGTCATTAGACTAGAAAGACACAAGTCACTTTGATAGTTACTAAATCTATTCTAATTCTAAAATTCAACAACATAATAATTATATTGGTATCAGAGAGGCAGTACAGTAGGCGGGGCTTATCATAGCAGTGGGCAGCTTGCTGACCAATAGTCTTAATACATTACAATAGTTCAGAAAATAAACCCGTATTTTACCAACATGTCACTTTCAATTTTCTATGGAAACATTCCTTGTAGGATTTCGTCTTCCTGTGTTTGCGGTTTTGACCAGAAATTTATTTTCTGAAACTAAATGCTACAGGTCGCACTGAAGATAAGATTAATATTTTTATATGATTTTCGTTAAACTATTGATTGCAATTAAATGTTAATTTTGATTGCACGTGTGCTATTACGAACTGGCGAAAAGAAAGAAATAAAATTACCATGAAAACACAACAACCGATTAACCAGTCAATTTATTCATCTATCTATTGATCATTAAATTAATTAATATATCAATGCCAATAAATACATGTTTGCATTCTTTCATACATTCATTCATTCATTTTAAAATCTCTTAAATAACTATTTTTACAGCGAATCGTTTGAGTTTTGTTTTGAAGAATTCGACATTGACCCTTTACATACTAAACAAACTCTAAGTTTATCTTTCTCATTTTTATTTACGTGTATTGATGGTGGACAAACTGTAGCAAAGTTACAGCCTGTCTATATCTGCATCACCTAGTCCAGCAATCGACCAAAACTTTCTAAAAGGCAAAATATCAAAACGTGTAACTGAATATCTAAAAATCACTTCCAAGATTTAATATTCCTTCTATTTGGGAAATTAGCAAAAGTGTTCCTAAGCAGCACGATTAGGATTTTCTACAGAATTTAAAGAGTAAAATTAAATTCATCTGAGTTTACCTAGGGGCTACTTAAACTGAGCCCTACTGTCCATAATTGAGAATGGGGTGAATTTTGAACCAATGGTACTTACGTCCCTTTATCTTTGTGAGTAAGGCATCGAGCGTAAAATTAGCACAAACGGGTATTAAATCATATTTTAATTAAAGCAGAATTATGCGCATTTTTCAAGTAAAAATCCAGCCGAAGTGAGTGAGTGAGTTGGGTTTTACGGCGAATCGACACAAAATGGTCATATATCGCCGAGCTGAAGTAGATCTGTGCCGAAGTAGATGTGTGTGTAAAAAGGGGTGGAGGAAATTATAGCTTTTAACCAAACACTTCCTGTTACCAGTTCGAAATATTATCTTCCATACACGACTTTCCTTATTTTGACTGGTGCAGTCTTTTTAAGAAAAGTTAAACTGCACACAAGAGTTGCTTCCCTTCAGAAATCTCTACATATGGGTAAGAGAGATCACTGCGTAGGAGATTGAAGAAAAGAACTATTATTCTATTACTCCGATTTCTTTATTTCTAAAGCATCAACTTCAAATGCTAATGCGGCATTATCGTTAATTTAACACATTTAAATGCACAGTAACGGAAAGTTACTTTTATAAACCATTAAAAAAACACTATGTGCAGTAAGATGCTCATAATGTCACTTTAACTGAGTAACTCTGGGTTTCGTCAGTTTACACGTCTTATTTCAACTGACGCCAAAAATGTAAGCGTACTCGTTCCGATATTATTTTATTACATTCCTACAATTTATTTCTATCCATAAAATCTATCAAACTGCCTCTTATAATACTACAGGATTTATCCTAAACAAAACATAAATTAATGTCAGAAAAAAGTACTTTTCTTGCTCATTCTGCAGTCTGGAGAGTTCGACTCATTTAGTGTCTCTAAATCGGCAGGTAGCTTCCATTAATTTTCCTTTCCATGATAAGACATGCATTTTCTCATAATAAAAACGTTTTATTGTTCTTGGGATGGATAGCCACACAAGTCTTTTCTTTGAGGATGTATACCATTACAAATACAATAGCATATCTGTTTCAAAACTTTCTGGTAGGTTGAATATATTTTCGCAGCTGCCTGTCGTGTTTTGGAATGAGTAGGGGACGGAGTAATAGTTAATAGTTTCCAGAAATACCTGGTGTATGGATTTGTTACATCAAAAATTGTAATTTGTTCATGGTCTTTCCATACGTCCGTACAACTTAATACTATGTTTAATATAAACATTGAGTCTTAAATTATGACTATTATTATTATCATTATTATTATTAAGATAGAAGACCACAGAGAACGTTGGTCTATGTCCAACTGAAATTCCAACTGTACATCCTCCTTAAAAAATCTTATTATTATCATTATCATTATTATTGTTATTGTTATTATTGTTTTAGCAATTTTGTTGGACATTTTGTCTGGCATTCACATTCCCAGTACCTGGTTTCCAATGTTTCCTAGATTTGACTGCAAGTCTTTGCCTTAAGCTAACATACGGATATCAAAATTAATACGTTAACAGTCAATGTATAAAGTAAGTTCGATGGACAGGTAAACGCAATTACACGAATAATCATTGATAAAGGATCTCATTATCATTTGTAATATAAAATCGATCTTCCGTCCTGTATTTTAGAAAGAGAACACGCAAAATACAATGACATACAGTTAGCATACAGGTAAAAGCATATAAACACATCTTCCAGAATAATGAAGCAAAATAGTTTTTGTATAAAACGTTTTCAAAATAGTTACCGCTGGTACATGAAAAGTGGCATGTCGACTTGATTGTCTGCTTCTAAGAAGAGATTTCTATAACGATTGAACTCAGAATTCCACTGACACAAACAATGAAAATAAGTTGCCTTATCCGCGTTAAATGGTATTGTAATGTGCACTCTACATATAGACATGGCTTAGTGTTTATTTTAAAAAGTACTATTTCTCTGAGTAAGGTATATTTAATGGATTTGTTAAGACCAAAAGGCCTCCATCTCTGAGTGGTTAAGAAGACTCGATCACACATTACAGGCGAAAATATTTCTTTCTCAAAAGTCTAGGAAATGTGAAATAGAAATGGCAAGTGCAAAACTTGATAGAAATTAACGTCTTGGAAAACCTTCACCCAAACTGTTGGTGAATAGCTTAAATGCAACTGAGTCTTTTATTACAAGTCAGTGAGAATAGAGACTCGCATGAGATCTAATTCTTTAATGTCAGTAAATCATCAAGTTGGTTTTCATGAGAAAGATGTGTTTGCAACGTCATTTCTTAATCTGTAATAACATGACAGAAAATAATAAAAACGTCTGCATGAAGAGTGTACGTAACGCAAAAACTACAAGTTTCATAATGAAAAGAAACACACATTCCTTTTATTACGATATTTGAATTATTAGGAATTTAACATTTTGTGTATGAATTATAATTGTTGAATGTAGTAATAACTTGCCGGTTCTAAAAACACATGAATCATTTTCATAGAAGCACGTGAAGTACCACGGGGACAGCTTCCTGGCTATTTTATTTTTTTTTCAGAGATATAAAATGATGTGGATCGAGATAAGTATACCCTGCGTAAAAAAATATCAAGAATGAGCTTCATTTGTATTTCCTAACACTTTATTTGCGGGGGAGATATACTTTGAATCAATGCTGTTTGTATTATATATTTGAGACAAAATACTCTTTTCATTAAGCAATATTCCGTACCATGAACGTGTAAATCGTGCTGGCGTTACACAACAAGCCACTAGCATCGTGTCTAAGAATATCATTCTCTTGGAACTGTAAGCAAGGGCATTGGAGATCGTTCTTACCATAAGTACAAGATAAATTACTGCCAGTTTTAATCTCGTTCATGTACTTGAATTAAGCCGGCGTTCAAAATTCAGCTACTTATATAAACAAATAGTTTAGAGCAAGACAAATGTGTGCGACCTTGTGCTATAAATATTACGACTGGACTTTCTGACATGTGAAATAGTTTGTCTATATAGTAGTTTTGTTAAGACGGAATTATCCCATTACTTCATTTCACGGCGAAAAATAACGTCGATCTACTTATATTACTGTCAAAGTGTAATTGTTCAATAACGTTAAATGTGTGTGGTACAAGCGGATTATTAAGTTTGCATTGGTCTTTGATATTGAAATTTCCAGATTATATCAAACAGCTGTGACTTTGATTCTCTTACAACCTTAATCAAGACATTGTACATATTCGAAAAAAACGAAAATAATCACAGCATGATGAGAATACACGCGCGTGCACTTGGAGTATCACAGGAAATATAGATATCACTGACTGGAAAGAGAAATAATTTTCTCTAAACTGTTCCTTCACTCTTAAGCTAACTAAACAGTGTGGGACTACTAGAAAAACATGGATTTTATATTTAGGATTTATATTTTAATAACTGCAATATGGAATTTACATCTTTCGTACGGACAGACGGAACATTTCAGAGTTGGTAAGGAAATTACATAAAATTTAAAGTTTGTCATTTTGTTGTACATCGTAGTTTCAGTTAAGAGAGATTCATTTTTTCCGCACCTGGAGACGGTATATTCATTAAAAATAGTTGATATTTATAACAAGTTGTTTATCTTTAACATCATTCCTGTTGAACGCTATTTTCTGATAGTCTTCTTTTTGTAAGGTTTTATTTTGATTATATAATCTGCGCAGAATCATCATAAGAACTATAGATATGTATAGCATGATGTTCTGCAAACACACTTTGGTAAACTTTCAAGAATTTATGAGAGCAATTCTTCTGCCAGCATAACGGCCAAATGTTTACCTGAGTAAAACACCTTTCGCTCATATAAAACAGATCAAGAACAGAAACGAGTCACGAAAAAAGTATGGTTTACAGTTACCCGGAGGAATTAATTAATCGCAGGTATCTGGTAATTCCGTGAGTTCAAATCTGCTGTTGCAATCAAAACATTTGCTCGTCTGCTGTAGAAACCATATGCACAAAACAGTTCCGGTAAATTACTGCGCGCTACGGTGTCTTTCCCTGGCAAATCCTGTAAATTACACAAAGAAAACAGAATACATGACTAAAGATATGAAATCGGTGCTTATATAATAAGCATATTTGCCTCGAACATTAAGTAAGACATACATACAAATAATCATAGACAATTTATAAGGATAGTATGTAAAACAGTAGCCTTGCCTCGAGATCGAACTAAAGACCTCATACTTTATAGTCTTGTCCTTTGTAAACATACTGAGCTAGCCATGCGAACACAGATATTTATTTTCTTTGAAAGTTTGAAAAATTAAAATAATTCAAGATTTTCTCCGGATTCGATCTCTAATTGTTGTGACAAAGCATTTTCTGTTATGGCTGAATGATGCGAATGTTTTAAGAATAGAAGCGATCAAACCGATCGCATGACACCTATAGTGATTTTTTTTTTGCCATTCAGAATGAAAAAGGAATAGCCAGGCATAGTCAGACGTTCTTGGAGATCCATCATCATTGACAGTGACAATGCGTTATACGAAAGAAAACCAGACATTTAATCTTTCTATCTCAAATTTTGTGATTATTTTATCAATTGTTATGTCGATAGACACTCTCTTAATGCGCCGAATAAAATGTCTAGAGTGAGTGAACAATTTCAGTACTAGAGTTGCCATGAGTTCGAGATATGCTTATAAATTTTGAAGGATTAAACACAGATTTTGTTTCGACATAAAAAAGAAACTTTGATGTTACAAAATTTTGAAATGTGGGTATAAGAAGTATAATTTATGCGATTTTTTTAAATCAACAACTTAGGAAGATATATGTTTGCAGAATATTCAGTTTTTCCGCCGGTGCTAGGGGGGGGTGATGGTTGCTGCACATTTCATTACCTCTCATAAACAGACTCAATCGAGTCAGTTATTATATTGCAGTGTTGCATTTTATTATTTTCAAAGCATCTTTTTACAGATATTTTTTTGTAAATAATAGAGTGGGTGAAAAATATCAGTACTCACTTTGTCACAAACAAATAAAGGAACGCAAACCGAGTTTGCTATTATGTTGCTGGTTTTTAAAGGGTCTTGCAACAATTTTTTTTGAAATTTAAAATATTCAGAGGGTTTTTTCTTTTTAAACCCTAAAAGCTGTGTTGATTTACTCGACATCCAGTTAACAGTTCCGGTCAACTAGACATCAAGAGAGTATTACGCCTTTCGTAAAAAATTCATATGTTATAGTTTAAAAAAAATTTTTTTCTGCCACGACGTTTTTTTTGTAAGCTTCAGATTAGTTTTACTTTTCTTTGCAAAAAAAAGGCATGGGAAAACAAAAGGACTTTTAATAATTTGCATTTGTATATTGCAGCTACAGAAACAGGGAAACCATTAAAGATATGAAAAATCTTTCAACCAAAAAACATTTTTTTCGGAACGGGGGGGAAAATTTGATTATGAGAGTCAAAAAAGATTTCAACTGTTGGTCATCCTCCATGATTATGGTAATGTTAAAATTTCCTTGAAAACAAAAGCAGAATAAATAAAAAATAAATTGACATGGAAAACATTTGCAGTAAGATGGGAATAGAAGAAAGGGTTTTTAAGGGAAAGTTTTTACAGCCCCGAAAAAATTTGGATTTTTTCGTTTTATTTAATTCGTTACAATATTGGGATCATTTAAAAGGCTTATTTACCTAATGTTACGTGTATGTAAGTATTTCAACAGTCACAAAAAAAGCCTTTTTAAAAAACGTCAAAGATTTTAAAATATAATTATTTTTAAAAATAATTTTTTAGGTAAAATAAATAAATTTTATTAAAAAAAACTGAATGAAAGTGACGCTTACACTCTAAAAATTTACTACAAAAATGACAAGATTTTATCAAACAAAATATCCCGCAGCGTAAATTGGACTAGCGCTACAATAATATATATCGGGGATTTCTGAACCATTTCAGTGGTTTCTTAAGAGGTCATAAAAAGCAATTTTTTCGAAAAGAACGTCATAACATAAATTTGGGAACAATGTATCGTTTGCTGCGAAACTGTTAATTCTTTACACCATCTTGAATGCATTTTACTGCATGGGTGGGAGTCGCGGCTTCTGCTAAAATGACACCAATTTTGCAGTAAAGTGTTAACGTATAGGGATATTGATTATTAGCGTGTTAAACCTACCTGAAAAGTCTTTTTTACTTTAACGATGCAAACTTTATGAATAGCATTACATACATTTAATTAAGTTCAAGAATTATGAACGGTTAAATGGTACACTACTGAATGCAACTGAATGTTAATTTTGAAAGGATATAGAATATGTAGTACATTCATTTTTTATCAATCTATCTTTGCAAAGATACCATTTAAAATAACTTGTACTTAATCAAGATTTTACCGTACATGATACTCTTAAAAACAGGTAGAATTTAGTTCGTACATGTTGTACAAAAATGTTTTGCACGTGTTCTGTTACGAAGAAGCTATAGCGAAATGACGAAAAGAAAGTAATAAAATTACCATGAGAACACACCTAAATTTGTCAAACAACCAATTAACTAGTCAAGTAATTCTTCTATCTATTGATCAGTTAATTAATTAATACATCAAACCGCCAATAAATATATTTTATTTTTGCATTCATTCATTCATTCAGTCATTTTAAAGCGCTTAAATTACCGTATTACCGCGAATCATTTTTTTTAATCCCCCGCCGTGGCGGAGAGATTATAGGAATGGTCTGCGTCCGTCCTTCCGTCCGTGCTTCCGTCCGTAACAAAATCGTGTCCGGTCAATATCTCCTAAACCCCTTGAAGGATTTTCATGAAACGTGGGTCAAATGATCACCTCATCAAGACGATGTGCAGAACCCATGAGTCAGCCTTGTCGGTTCAAGGTCAAGGTCACAACTCAAGGTCAAAGGTTTGAGCCTGCCATTTTGTGTCCGCTCTATATCTCCTAAACCCCTTGAAGGAATTTTATAAAACTTGGGTCAAATGATCACCTCTTCAAGACGATGTGCAGAACCCATGAGTCAGCCATGCCGGCTCAAGGTCAAGGTCACAACTCAAGGTCAAAAGTTTGAGCCTTCCATTTTGTGTCCGCTCTATATCTCCTAAACCCCTTGAAGGAATTTTATAAAACTTGGGTCAAATGATCACCTCATCAAGACGATGTGCAGAACCCATGAGTCAGCCTTGTCGGTTCAAGTTCAAGGTCACAACTCAAGGTCAAAGGTTTGAGCCTGCCATTTTGTGTCCGCTCTATATCTCCTAAACCCCTTGAAGGAATTTTATAAAACTTGGGACAAATGATCACCTCATCAAGACGATGTGCATAACCCATGAGTCAGCCATGCCGGCTCAAGGTCAAGGTCACAACTCAAGGTCAAAAGTTTGAGCCTTCCATTTTGTGTCCGCTCTATATCTCTTAAACCCCTTGAAGGAATTTTATAAAACTTGGGTCAAATGATCACCTCATCAAGACGATGTGCAAAACCCATGAGTCGGTCATGCCGGCTCAAGGTCAAGGTCACAACTTAGGGTCAAAGGTTTGAACCTTCCATTTTGTGTCCGCTCTATATCTCCTAAACCCCTTTAAGGATTTTCATCAAACTTGGGTCAAACAATTACCTCATCAAGACGATGTGCAGAACCCATGAGTCAGCCATGTCGGCTCAAGGTCAAGGTCACAACTGAAGGTCGAAGGTTTGAGCCTTCCATTTCGTGTCCGCTCTATATCTCCTAAACCCCTTGAAGGAATTTTATAAAACTTGGGTCAAATGATTACCTCATCAAGAACTCATGAATCAGCAATGTCAACTCAAGGTCATGGTCACAACTGAAGGTCAAAGGTTTCAGCTCTGTATCTCCTAAACCCCTTGAAGGATT
The DNA here is from genome assembly GCF_021730395.1 of Mercenaria mercenaria. Classification (NCBI taxonomy): domain Eukaryota; kingdom Metazoa; phylum Mollusca; class Bivalvia; order Venerida; family Veneridae; genus Mercenaria; species Mercenaria mercenaria. Next base: position 2,423,208 of record NC_069364.1, read on the forward strand.
TTCATGAAACTTTGGTCAAATGATCACCTCATCAAGACGTTGTGCAGAATTCATGAGTCAGCCATGTCAGTTCAAGGTCAAGGTCACAGCTAAAATCAAAGGTTTTACCCTTTCACTATCCATAGCAGTGGCGGGGGATTTAGCTGTCTTTCAGACTGCCTTGTGTATTGAGTTCTACAATGACCCGTTACAGACTAAACAAACTCAATTTATCTTTCTCATGTTTGGTGGCTGCTAGCTGCCACCAGTGTCAAAAAGAATACTCCGTTTGAAAAATCGTGTCAGTTCTTAAGACCATCCTAACAACACAACCAAAAATAGTTCCAAGCTTTCTAGGTAAACAATTATCTACACAACGTGCATAATTTGAAAAGCTACAATATATGCCTTAATACCATTTTTAGTGTAAATTCGGCGACTAAAATCAATACAAACTAAGGTAAACGTTTTAATTAAAACAACAACGTGTATGAATACAAATATGCAAATATATGGTCACGTGAATAAACGATGACCACATTTCACCTGAACTGGAGCGATGATATTGATCAGCTATTGCATAGTACTGCCCCAGAGGTCACGTAGCTTATAACGTTGAAAAAGGTAGCTTATGTATATAGAAACCTAGCCTGGGAATCCAGACTGACAATTCAAAAATGTTTCTTAACCGCAGTGTCACATGTATAACTTCCGAAATTTAAGGCTTTATTTGATAAAGAACAATACTTCTGATAGCAATAATCCGCGGCTAAAAATAGAAACGGAATTTCAACGGAAAAGTTTCGAAACATTTCCGGTCCATAGACAATACCAGTTTGTACTGCTGATAGCTTTTCCAGCAAGTTGTAATACTTTTCAAATATGTCAAAACAAACTTAAATTTCGTCATAGCTATCAAATTGTAAGACATTATATTAATGCAACCATAGTGATCTAAGAATGCTGCATTGTCTCGTTTTCGTTTCAAGCACGCAAAAATATGACCGCATGTTAATTAGGCTATTTATAGAAAATCGATAATCAGCAGTGATATGGATTTCCTCAGGCGTTGATACTGCCAATTAACACTAATTAGCGCAAATTTAGTGAGACGATTTATGAACAGAACAGTACTTTATTGATATAACTTGAACATGTACAGTTCATTGTTATATCAAGAACAAAATATACTAAAACATGCTTACAATACGAGAGTGAACAAAAATAAAAGAACATTCAGTTAAAATTCATTCGATATGGTATGCAATGTGACCTGCCGTGAGAATCAAAGACATGTATGTTTTCTAAATAATATTCCCTCACGGATAATCTTCCTTCAGCATATGTACAATATAAGATACTATATGTATGCATAGATACACATGTATTCGGTATAATTTCGTCTGACAAAACACGAATTATCAACGTGGAAACCCACAGGTCGCCCAAGCTGAGAAGTGTTTCAAGCTCGCTTTGACTAAGTGGTGCTACTGTATCACGATTTCATCAACTTGTAAGCCCATGAAAGTGGGCGCAGCGATGATACTAATACTCGCCTTTTTGAAAAGACAATGTGTCAGACTTTAGCAAGTCGTCGGATAACAGATTTGACCAACTTAAAAACTGAATTGTTTCAAGACAGATTCTGCTCACTTCAGCTAAATTCATTCGAGTCGCACCATGAGAAAAACAACATAGTGCATTTGTGACCAGCATGGGCCTAAATCAAACTGCCGATCCATACACCACTCTGGTTAGAATCCTTGCTGTTCGCTAACGCACTATGCTGGTTTTCTTATGGTGCGTCTCAATATACTGGATACAAATATATGTATAAAAAGTAAAACGGTTTCGTTTCGCCAGTTACATATTTTCGACTTTTTTCTCGGTCTGACTAAAGTTGTAAGTTTGTCTGACTTAATGTCCAGCATTTTTGCCAAGGAGTGATAATTAATACACCTCTAAAATACACTAGCTGCAGAACTGACATTCTGAGGTGCATCTGTGGTGCATGTTTGTGTTGTTTTCTTTCACAGAAGTCTCATGAAAACCACAGCTATCTGATACGGACAAAATCAGTGTGTATAATAATTCATGACAGACACTGCCCAAAAGCTTTAAAAAGAAATCTTAAAAGCTGAATGATTTGGAGAAAAAGCTTATATTATTCATTCATAGTAAAACATTTTCGATGTAATTTATGTTGTCGTTTTCCTCACAAACAATCAAAGCTATTCGTTAAAGACTGAATCAGTGTGTATGTAAACAATGACTGGCAGTGAAAAAGGATTAATTTTGAAACCAAAGCCGAATATTAAAAAAAAATGCAAAAAAAAGTTCCTATAGTTTATATTAACAATTCCTCAGTTGTCACTTTCTTTGTAATATTTTAAACATTGATTAGCAGCCACCATCAGCGCTTTGAGCGCTTTGATTGTTTCCGTGTGTTGATGGTGAACAGACTGTAGCAAATTTGTAGCCTGTATATATCTGCATCACTAAGTCCAGCAGCCGATCAAAACTTTCCAAAAGGCAAAATATCAAACCGTGAACTTGAATATCTAAACTTCACGTCCAAAATTTTGTTATCTGTAAATTTTGGGAAATAAGCAACAGTTGTTAAGATGAACAGGCATTTCTTGTATCCACAAATGTTCAAGATAAAATAGTCTGACTTGCTCATCTTTGTAGAGATTCTAACCTGTTAATCTACCCATACAAAATATAAAAGCACGCACTCGTCTTATCCGGTTTTCATTTGTTTGTTCATTTTGGGGGTTTAACGCCGTTTTTCAACAGTATTTCAGTTATGTAATGGCGGGCAGTTAACCTAACCAGTGCTCCTGGATTCTGTACCAGTACACACCTGTTCTCCGCAAGTATCTGCCAACTTCCCCACATGAGGTGGAATACGATGATTTTAGGCACAATGTCGTGTATCAAACCGTCACGGAGAACGTACGCCTCGCCCGGGGATCGAACTCACGACCCCCTGATCCGTAGATCTGCGCTCTACCTACTGAGCTAAGCGGGCGGGCTATATCTGGTTTTCATTCGCAAATTCTTCGGTTACGGGACAGAAAAAAATATAAACGTCTGCATGCAGATTGTACGTAACATTAAAACTACAACTTTCCATAATGAAGACACATTAATTATTTTCATAGAAGCTAGTGAATTACCACTGGGCAGCTCCCAGACTGAAATACATTTTCAGCTATATGTTCTCGATATATAAATAATATAAATCGGTTGTAAAATATCATATCAAGAATATGCTAGGTTATGGTAATAAAAATGATATGAAGACATTTTTGGTAAGATGCTCATCATAGGTATATCTTTTTTTTTACTTCAGGAAAGATAAACTTTGAATCAATGCTGCTTTTATTACATATTCGAGACAAACACTATTTTCATTGAGCAATATTCCGTACCACGAACGTGTAGATCGTACTGACATTACATAATATGCCGTTAGCACCGTGTCTAAGAATATTACTCTCTTAGAGAATATGTGATCATACTAACAATTAGTACAAGAAAAAACTGCCAGTTTTGATCTCGTTCCTGTACTGGAATTAAGCCTGCGTGCAAAAAAAAAATGGCTACTTGTATGAACAAATAGTTTATAGCAAGAAAGATTTTCGCGACCTTGTGCTATAAATATTACGCTTGGACTTTCTGACATGTGAAATAGTTTGTTTATATACAGTAGATTTGTTAAGACGGATTTATCCCATTACTTCATTTCACGGCGAAAAATAACGCTGATCTACTTATTGTCAAAGTGTATTTGTTCAATAACGTTAAATGTGTGTGGTACAAGTGGATTATTAGGTTTGCATTGGTCTTTGATATTAAAATTTCCAGATTATATCAAACAGCTGTGTCTTCGATTCTTACATTACCTTTATTAAGACATTGTAAATAATATTTGCATTTGGATTTCAAGTAAGATGTTAAGATTGAAAATAAAGTAATCACAGCATGTTGAGCACTTGGAATATCACAGGAAATTTAGATAACACTGACTGGAAAGAGAAATAGCTTTCTCTAAACGATTACTTCACTCTTAAACTAATTAAACGGTGTGCATCTACATGGAAAACATGGATTTTATATTTAAGATTTGTATTTCATTCGTTGCAATATGGAATTTACATCTTTCGTATGGACAGACGGAACATTTTAGAGTCGGTGAGGAAATTCTATAATTTTGTTTTGTTATTTTGTGGTATTGTTAGTTTAGAGAGATTCATTCAGAATATATTAGCCGAGTTGTAGATATAGAGAATCCATCATTGGTCTTCGGTTAAGATCAGAAAATCCCAACCCGAGGGCGCACCGCTCAAGTCTTAAACGAGGCTGTGCCCTAGGGTTGGGATTTCCGATCTTCACCGAACACCAATGATGGATTCTATTTCTCACTTACAACAACAGAAACAATAAAAACAAGCATGAAAATATGAAACTATTTAAAAAGCGGGAAATTGACGTCCGTAAGCAGAAGTGACGTCGCGACATATCAGTGACGCACAATAACAAAGTTCCGCTTTAGTTTTATCGTTTGTAGCGTAACGGTACGTTCTTATCATAAAGTAATGAATTTTGAATCGAGAAATACACTATAAGGAATGGAGAGAAAGGATAAAGGTACCTGATTTTTAATTATTATACGTAAATGATATGTATATTCAGTGCACGAAGTAGTCCGTCACAGGAGTGTGGGATAACCCATGTGAGATAAGATTTTCCAGCATTTCTAAAAATAGAGATTTTTCTGTCCGATAAGTGAGAAAATTTAATAACCCTTTAGGAAATTGAAATAATGTTGCGAACTGGTTTGGGACTTCATTTGTACTTTAAAATTCAAACGGTCTAACATGAAAATAATGTACATGTAACGCTACAGTAGCTTTAAAATTTGATTTATATTCGTTTCAGATTTCAGTCCAGAAAAAAATATTTGATAAAATGCTAAAATGTTTGACCGTCTTCAGTGGAGAAATAATAGTGTGCACGGAGTAAAGATTGCTAGTATTTGTACCCGTTTGCATTAATGCAAATGTGCTCACGCAAATGGTCATTTGGATTTTCATTTTCCCCGCATCTTGAGACGGAATATGCATTTCAAATATTTGATACTGAAAACACGTTTGTTTACCTTTAACTTCATTGTAGCTGAACTGTTTTTTCTGATAGTCTTTTTTAAGGTGACGATTCTGGGTGTGGGAATTTAGCCAGAGCAACCAGAACAGCCAGAGTAGCCAGAAGCCAACCCTAACACTAACCCTAACCCTAACCCTGGCTACTCTGGCTGCTCTGGCTAAGTTCATGCACATGACGACTCTCTGGTTTTATTTTGGTTATATAATCTGCAGATGATCAGGTTCTTGTTTTACGATAAATGATCTGTTTAATGGGATTAACAACCAGAAAATGATTGTGATTCAGTATTAGATTATTCCAGGTGTCTCTCGTTCATTTTTTTGTAAAATAATCTTGCAATGGCTGGTGCATTAGTTTATTAAGTCAATCACATACGCACTGATTGTCAAATTACATTTCTATTTTCACCCGAGTGTATCGTTACAGGCTAGTATCAAAAAACAAATGTATTTGAAAAACATTTTGAATTATTTCTCTGTCTTACGAACTATTTTTTGAAGACGTATATCATTCAAAATACCCGTATTAAAATAGAATCATCATAAAAACTGTATAGATGATGTATAGCGTAATGTTCAGCAAATACTCTTTGGTAAACTGTCAAGAATTTATGAGAACAATTGCACTGCCAGCATAACGGCCAAATGTTTACCTGAGTAAAACACCTGTAGCTCATCTAAATCAGATCAAGTATAAAAACGAGTTACGAGAAAAGTATGGTTTACAATTACACCGAGGAATTAATTAATCGCAGGTAATTCCGTGAATTCAAAGTCTGCTGCTGCAATAAAAACATTGATCGTCTGCTGTAGAAAACATATGCACCAAACAGTTTTGGTAAATTACTGCTCGCTACGGTGTCTACCCCAGGCAAATCCTGTAAATTCCACAAAGCTTAGGGGTTTTAGAAAACAGTATACATGACTGAATCTATCTAGTTAGTGCTAAAGCATATTTGCCTAGAACATTGCGCAAGACATGCATACCTACCAAGTATTCATAGACACAGTATTCGAACACAGATAATATGTTTTTCGGCGTAGCTGTATAACATGAATTTTGACCTATATTCTATAGTAATCGGGACACGGAACAGGGGTACGCAGAAAATATAAACCATTTATTACTTAAAGTCTTAAATTACATTAAATACCTGAAGGTACATATTAAAAAGAGGATATTTAGTAGTTTTGTTACCCCAACTAAAATTATTTATTCTGATTTTTAAGGTCTTTAGTAATATATCATCGCAAGACAAATTGAAAGTAAACTTCTCCCCCGTTGCGTACCTCGCTTACAGATGAATGAGTGGTGGCTAGTTGTAACTTCGAAGTCAGTGTATCCGGTTTCACACAGTACGCGGTTTCAAAAACCCGGAAAATCCATGTTTTTCGTGAAAATAAAGCAGAACATTTAACAATTCTTTGTTATTATTTCACGAAACTGAGTTATTCCCTACATAATTTGACACCAGGGGTCGTTCCCTACTGGAGCCTCGCTCTGGTAAGTGCAGATGAAAACAATAACAACACCAATGGAGGTCAGTAGGTCAGCTGAAAAATCTTATTTCATGAAAAAATATGACTATGAAAACAACAACAATGTGCACATTAAATTTAAAAATCACTATTCCATCATATATGTAAGTATTTACCTATTACTTTACCCAAATAAAAAATATTTCAACAGATATTGAAGTTCTCTCTTGCAAATGTTCAACCGATTTCAGCTGGATTTTTTGCTTTAAGTTTTATTAAAACTGAGAACTTAATAGAGTAATCAGACTTGTAGGGGTCTCTAATGGTTCAAAAGTTTCTAGGGTTTTATTTTTATGTCTAGTCCAACTAATTATATGTGGGTCGAGATATTGTGCCTGTGGGTTACTTATGGGGGACTCTGACCCAACACGAAATTATTTAAGAATCGGCATAGGACGTCAAATCTTTTTGACCTTCTTTCACTGAAAAGATACATATTGATCATTTAAATTTGCTGCTTAGTTGAAATATTTGCAAATGAATCATGTGTTCATAGATGCAAATCTTTTCTGTCTGTACATCCTGTTCATTTCAGATTTTTCCATGCGCCAAACATTATTACCTCTACGCCGTTTGTCTTTTTTAAAGAGATTTCTTGGTTTAAAGTTTAAAATATTAAAACAATTCATGGATTTTGTTTTGAGAAAATCGTTTAATGAACGACACAATCTGAAACTTTAGAGTTGATTAAGGTAGAATGAGACTTATAGCGAAAAATATTTTTCCATTCAGTAGTGGAGATAAATCACCACTGACAATGACAACGCGTTATACGAAAGAAAATCAGACATTTATTTTTTGAAATATTATGATTGTTTCATCAAGTGTTGTATATGATATGTCGATAGACTTTCTTACTGCGTCGAATAAAATGGCTAAAGTGAGTCTCAGGTTGACATGAATTCGAAAGATGTTTATAAATTTTGAAGGATTAAACACAGATTTTGTTTCGACATAAGAAGTAAACATTGATTTGACAGAATTTTGGAACGCGGGTATAAGCAGTTTGCACAATATAATTTTTAAAATCAACAACTTGAAAAATACATGTTTGCAGAACATTCAGTTTTACTGTGATAGAATTCCGCCGGTGCTAGGGGGTGGGGGCTTGAGGGGTGTTGCACATTTCATTACCTCTCCAGAACAGACTTATTCAAACTGCGTTTGCTATTATGTCGTTGGGTTGCATTATATGCTTTTTCAAAGGATCTTTTCACAGATGTTTTGCAATTTATATATCAAACGTTTTCCTATAAACTGCAAAAGCTGTGTTTTAGTTACTCGACATCACAGTTAACAAGTTCCAGGTCAATACAGACATCAGAGAGAGTATTACGCCTTTCTGTAAATACATTCATATGTTATAGATAAAACAATTATCTCCCACAGTACGTTTTAACTGTAAGCTTCATAATTATGCTATTAGATTTTCTTTGCAAAACACTGAAAAGCATGGGCCTAAAAGGCTTTTAATATTGTACATTGTAAACTGGGGCTACAGAAGCATTCAAAGACATGTGAGAAGACATGATCAATCATTGTCTTACCGGGGAAATATTGTTTCGGAACGTTGGGGAATAATTTGATTATGAGAATCAAATAAGATTTCAATTGTTGGTCATCCTCCATGATTTATAGTAATGTTAGAATTTCCTTGATAATAAAAGAAGATACAAATAACTTGGAAAATATTTGAATGTATAGATGCGAGAATGAGGAAAGGGTTTGTAAACTGGAAAGGTATGTTGCAATCGTAAAAATCAGTGTCTTTTTCTGTTGCTAAACTAATTTGTTAATGTATTTGGATCATCTGTGCGTCATGTTTACCCGGTGTATGTATCGATACAGTATTTCAGCAGCCACAAAAGCCTGTTTAACAAAACTGTTAAAAATGTTAATTATCTCTTAAAAATCAATTTCACTAAAGTAAACATGGATCAGTTTTATTTATACAAACTGAATCAAAGTGACTGTTTACATTGTAAAAGTAAGGCTTCTCAAGTTTTCCTACAAAAACGATCAAGATAACAAGAATATCCCGAGGCAGTAAATTGGACATAGCGTCTACAACAATAGTGTATCGGCATTTCTGACATTCATCCGGTCGTTTCCTTAAGAGGTCATAAAATGCAATATATTGTCGGAAAGAACGTCATTACAATAACAATGTTTGATGAAATGGAACAATGTATTTGTTGCATAACTGTAAATTCTTCGGACTGACTCTGACACCTCGTAAATGTATTGATAAACACAGAGCTGTGCTAAAAGGGTAAATTGTTCCATATTAAGGTGTTAATGTGTAGTCTAAATGGACAATGATAGCAAGTGCGATGGGCATAATTAGGTCTTTTCTTTTTACGCGACACAACAACTACATTGTATCTGATAAAAAGAATAACATCATGATACATAATTATTTTACGGTTAAGCTCTAATGTGAAATATTATAATAGTTCACCTTTAAAGTCCGTATAAATAAACAGTAGAAAGCTTGCATTGTTTACACAGGTATACAATTACAAATTATATTGTGCCTTTTTGCTGATTAGTTTTAATATAAAGACTGTCGCCGTTTTCGCATAGTAAAAATGATTTAAGGTTCGCAGTATTTTCATGGTATCTTCCAAAATAAAGGATGTATTGCTTACACGGAAATTCAGAATAGTATGGTCCTGACTGCATTGACAAGGGAGCAAGAAATTTGTATCATTCCGGCAGTCAATAGACTAGCCACTAGACTGATAATAAAGAATTTGTCACATAATTTTTGTAAAGTGATGTTTTTATTTAGCCAGTATAATTTACAGATTTTCTCAGAGAACTGATTATAATATTGGACCTAAGATATAGACTGGCCATATTCACAATTTCAAAAATAAAAATTCAAAAATATATATCATAGTCTAGGAGCTAGTCAGTCACCGAAATAATATTCATTTTTTAAAGAAATCACACACAAGAAAAAGATAGAAAATTTATTATCCAATGATAGAATGATTTACATTTTTATTCACATGTTTATTTCTTTCCATATTTCCAGTATTTTTGTTAGTTTCAAGAAGTGTTTTGATAAATCAAAATGCAGATGATTGTTTGAAGATTACACTTGCTACTGTTTTGGAAAATTCTGTCAAAGTAGGAGATATGATCGAACACCTACAATGTGATAGTTTATCTGAGCATGTGTCATATGTATTACTCCGCTATCAAGATTTATAGTGTGCCATTCTACACAGATTACTAGTATTCCATGCTCCAAAACAGTATCATTGCCCGTCGTCGTAACTTGAAGTCTTGATAAATCAAAATGCGATAATGTTTTTTTTTTTCTCCCAACTGTCTTTCGTCTATTCAGCAAGCATGGTACTAATGAATCATCGATTATTAATTAAGGTAGTAAAGCGGTAGTTTATAAAGTTCAAGTGGATATCGCCCCATGTGGTTCTAGGACGATCTGTGTATGAAAAGAATTGGAACCACTGCCTTACCCTTGCATGATCGTAAGAGACGACTAATAGGGTCTTAACACTTGGTTTAGCAGTAACTCTGTGATTCCAGAAGGTTTGCAAATTTTGATTCCATACCTCATGTTTTTATTTCGATGTAAATGAGATTTGGAACCAAAATTTGTAGTCCTGTTTGGCGCCATATAACCTATACTGTGTTGGTGCGCCGTAAAACCCAAATAAACAAATAAACAAATCAAGTGGATATCATGTAAATGACTGTAGGAAATCGTATCCGCTTCTGTCAAATATCTTCACTTTAAATTAGGGTAAACAAGTATAGTTATATAGTGATATTAATTTTCAAATCTTATAACACTCTTATCTAAATACTAAAACAAATTCCCCATCCCATCCCTCATCACACCATGTTTTTTTTTTTAAATATCAGTCTTTTAATGTTAAACGTCGATTTTAATTTCTATTTTTGACGGGTTTGTGGTGGTCGCAACATACATGTAACTGGCTCTTAAACGTCTAACCAGAGATAGTTGACTTTTAACTATTAATTCGAATTACCTCAAAACTGGGCTTACGATTTCTATGCAATGTCTGGAAACAGTCAAGGCTGTGCGATTGAAATATCAGAAATCAAAACAAGCAGTGAACTTTATTTTCCATGTAATATTGTATGACACAGCAGCAGATAACGTTGAGAAAATGTAAAAATCTTCGCTAATATCAGCAGCAAAATCAGAAAGATATGACATTTCATTTATACCATTTTGCACAGCTGTCTAAATAATAATTATAGCAGAAAAACAAAATATAGATCCAAAAACAAGCTCGTATTTTACCAACATGTCACTTCCAATATTCTTTGAAAACAAACCTGCTGTGCATGATGTCATCTTCCTATAGTTTTTATTATAAATGTGTTTTCTGATTCTCAATGGTATCTGTAGGCCTAGACTAGCCACTAGACTGATAATTAAGATATTTCTGTGATTTTTTTCTTTTTTATGTTCATAGAGACAGAAGCCAGTCTATTCTAGAGATTTTCTAAGAGGACTGATGTTAAAATTATCATTGGACATAGGATATAGACTGGCTCAGTTCATTACATAAAATCATAAAAATGTAAAAAAAAATAAATAAATCATAGAATAGGAGCTAGTCTACTGTAGGCCCTATGTTAGACTAGCTCCTAGACTATGATATATCTTTTTTACATTTTTATGGTTGAATATAGTGAACTGAGTCTATATCCTATGTCCAATATCTAAATGAGAATGCTTCTTCAGTTATCACCATTAAAAATCAGTTAGGTAAACAGATTTATGGTCAACAGCATAACACTTGACCACTAGCATGATATACCAAATTATCCATTGGTAATTTAATAGCCATAGGTACCAATCATCTCTCTGAGTGCATTTTGGATTGTACTAGACTCATTCCTCTGTGAAACTCTCTAAAATAGACTGGCTTTTGTCTCTATGAAATTGAAAATGGAGACATATATATTTATTATCAGTCTAGTGGCTAGTCTAGCCGAAGAAAAAGATTGATACAGTTTTACATGTTTTAAATAATATATGAACACGTAAAACTGGCGCAAAAGTGGTGAAATATTACATACAGGTCTGAGGGATTTCTAGTGAAACTCTTTTCGAAGAATGTATCTAACACGCAACAAATTGATATTTAGTTTTTGTTAACCAGTCAGTCTACTGAAAGGTACCATTGAAATTCCATTGACGTTATCTAGATTGTACCACACAGAAAACACTTAAGACAAGTAGGGTATAGATCGTAAATGTGATACAAATGTGTTTTGCACGTGCATTTACGAAGAATCTAATGAACTTCATCTACACCCCCAACTACCCCCCCCCCCCCCCCCCCCCCCCACGCACCCCGTTCCTAAAAACACACACACCACACAGCTTTCTGTTTTTGTTTTTTTCAAACCGAAGATATATAAAACGCCTGCTCGATGAAATGAATCAAACGGCTAAAAGGCTTGAAATCTATTCTTTTTTAACAAATAGTGAACATTCAAAGATTTTGATTATAAATCAATATTTCATTTCGTATAAGAAGGTGAATATTGTATACGAGTATATGTATAAATCCTGTAAACTGCTAAACTTACATAAACAAGCCACAACGATTAATTTACCTTTAATTTATAGGATGAAAACACAGAAGTAAATAATAAAATGAATGAAACTCTAACTTCAATACTCTTGTCGAGAGTGATTTGCCTTGGTCACAATCGGCCTACAGGTCCCTTGTTTAGTGTGGATAGTTGGCGGAAGTACCAACCAGAAATGGTTAGAACAACTTATTTCCGGACACCAGGGGTCAAATTTATCTCCCCAGTGTCCAGTAGAAGTTGATGCTACTGCAGATAGTAATATAAAATCAATTGAAATAAATCACCCAGCACAGAACAATATGCAGGATTTCAGAATTCAGACCCGGATCATTTGTGTTACAATCCAACCTGCAAGCTACCGCGCCACTGACTCTCTGAATTATTTAGTATCAACATAAATATAATAGAATATAGGACAGGACAGGACAGGATATGACAGATAAGATAGATAGATAAATATTTATTATTTATTTTGTTGGGTTTAACGTCGCACCGACACAGTTATAGGTCATATGGCGACTTTCCAGCTTTGACGGCGGATGAAGACCCCAGGTGCCCCTCCGTGCATTATTTCATCACGAGCGGGCACCTTGGTAGAACTATCGACCTTCCGTAAGCCAGCTGGATGGCTTCCTCACATGAAAACTGATTGAATGCCCCAAGAGAGGCTCGAACCCACATCGGTGAGGGGCAAGTGATTTGAAGTCAGCGACCTTAACCACTCGGCCACAGAGGCCCATAGATAGATAGATAGATTACTATTTCAAACAACGAATGATTTGCTTTGTATACAAGTGTAAAATGTCATACAAAGAATTGAAAGTTAATACAGGTTGATCGTAAAACATATTAATTTCTTAGTTTATTTCTCTTTTTTCGTTAGTTAGTTTAGTGATGATACGTTGGATGAAAACGTTATAATCAATATGGAGCAAGTTTGATCAATGTGCATACAGACATGGTGTCTATGTGCTGCTAATATAAACAGAAAAAGTCACCACAGAAAACTGTTAGTGATTTTTCATAAAGATAAATGCCATCTGAATAATACAGTGGTAGACACATTTCATATTCTGTTGAATAGTAGACAATTAAAAGCTTCAAAATGCTTGCTAAAGTGAGGAATTATTATATCTGGGAAGTAATCAGATTTGTTATTCTGACGACGTGATTAAAATGAAAACCCCGTCTGACAAGTAAATTTGATGATATTGTTTTTGAATTCTAATAAATACCGGAAACGAACTCATATAAACTGGAACTCCAAATATGGTTGGATTATGTGCTATCAGTATGGTACTGATTGTGTAATTAAATATTTCAGTTATAAGGCAATTTTAGTATAGTAATATCTTTGGTAAATAAAAAAATGGCTGCTTATAATGTAATGTATAATGCGAATTAGAAACCGACAACAGAAAATCCCTAGATGCTCTTACACCAAACAGTTAGCCATCGGATGTGACGACAAAAAAAAAAAAAAACGATTTAGATCTATTTAATAAGTTTATGTATCCAAGCCATTGCCTTTCATGGCTACACTTTATTTATTACAGGTCTAGACAAATCCATCAAAAACAAATCATCCTCTTGTGCGATAAAGTCGTCTGCCAATATCATATAATTGCATATTATTTAAGACTCTTTTTAACTAAACTTACATAACTATACATGGAGCAGTGAAACTTACTAGTTGACACTGGGTCTGCTACAAATTTAGTGTGATATGATCTTACTGTAAGTCAGTGAACTCTACGGTATGTTTCGGTTTTGAGAATTGTACAATTTTTCCACTCGTGGAAAATGATAGAAGCCGAAATGAAGTCCGTCGCAATATTTTTGTATATTCTTTAAAAAAAAAAAGTCAATGAATGAGACGCATTTTAAAGATCACATTCAGTGTTCATTTTCTTTTTTTGCAAGACGGTCCATGCAAGACAGCCTTCTCTTTATAAGCGTTAAAATCTTTATTATTCATTGAAAATTCACGTACCGTCTTACGACGTATAGTTTGGTTGTTCCCGAATTCTTTGTAGGAGAATTATTTGAGTTGCACATATGGCATCTTTTCATTCTTACGGTTCTCGTGAGAATTAGAATCCATTAAAATGACAAATGTCTGCGTTACTTCTGTCACCACGTGACAAAATTCTTTATATTTTTTCTGACAAGTGAACTTTCTTGGAGAAATATGGAGGGTAGTCTAGCCACTGGACTGATAATAAAGAATTGGTAAAAAAATTGTAGATTTTTATGGTTTTCCATAGTGAAAAATGCCAGTCTATTTGACAACGGTATTGTATGTAGGATGTAGACTTGTTATATTCACAAATTTAAAGATAAAATTAAAAATATATATATTATAGTCTAGGAGTCAGTCTATATCGAGGACTGATCGGAATGTGGTCATATGAGTTACAACAGATTTCCGTTCAACATTCCATAAATCACTTTTAAGCTTCAGAGAAAGTACCATTTCTAAACAAAGTGCTATACCATATATACCCGTTCTAGCAAATTTGTTGCTGACTTTCAAAGCTGCTTTGTCCAAACTTACAATATCATTTGAAGCTGCACATTGAGTACCATGTATCTTCAAGCTCTGTTATTAATTTTTCTTCCGTTTTCCTTTCAAACTGTCTGGTTTCCAGCTTACATTATTTACTTCGTGACCTGTTCATAAAATGATAACCGTGTTTCTGTGAATATCTATTTGTTTCGTTCATACTTCCTATATAATTTTCATTTTTCGATAGCTGCCATATGCTGCGCAATGGCTACTTTTAAGTTGACTCGATTTGCTAGACAATTCTATTCGCATTGTAATGCACGTATTTTTCTTATTTTTACAGCGGCCCTGTTCGAACCAGAGTACGAGGGGATGATCCTAGCTTTTCAGAATGCCGTTACCAAGGTGAACATGCATTCCGAGGTTGGTCCTGGAAAAAACATCATCTATGATCTGAAAACCATCGCGCCTCACGACAGCTTCGTAGCTAATAAGGAAGGTAAGCCATGCTTGTCAATGTATTATAGTCAAGATCTCTTTCTCTAATATACATTGCAGTTAGTAATCCTGACATTCGGACTTTCTGTGATGATATGATTTTACATTTTAGTGGTCTGGTTCGTATTCTTGCTTTTACCCAAATGTAACCAGTCTTTGCCAAAATCTATTTTGGTAGCCTGGTTCGTATTTTTGCACTTACCCAATCTTAACCAGTCTTTGCCAAAAACCTATGTAATTCCGCAGAACAAAAAGTGAAAGACGAACAAACAGAAAAAACAACAAAGACATCTACAACAAACTGTTTCTGGTCAGAACTATGTTATAAATGATGCATTTTTGTAATATTCATTGTCATGAAAAAGGAATCTAGGCCATTGTTCGCGAAAAGCATGAATCAATGCGTACGATCAAATCATATCACAACGGGCAATATTTACATGTTGTAAGTACGCGCACAGTTCATTAACATAAGTAATTTACCGTGCCAAAAACACGTGTATTGACTATCAGTAAATGTTGGAAACTCTTTCTGAGATGAAATAAGCCGATAAATTACACAGGTATGAACATCACTTATATCTGATGTTGTTATTATCAAAAACACATGATTTGCGTAATATATATGTTTTTGTTACATATTTTGGTTGTATGATGCTGGCACGATAATCGTACTGTTGTTTGGTCTATTTACCGAGCCAATATAAGAAACATTGATATATTCGGCCTTAAATACAGAGGAAAAGTCATTAGCTATAGCAGTGGATACAGAAACTACAGAGAAGTATAATATTCTACATGCAACGAAGATGCTTTCTTACCGGCGGCAGAAATGTTCAATTATCAATCAACCTTTAAACCGAGATGATTGAGATGGAAATTCATACCTTCGTGTATTCATACGCTGGAAAACATTCAGAAGTTTGTAAATAGCAACTGTAAATAACAGACAATATAATTATATCTGTTAAAATTTTATGAGCATTTATCTTTAATCCATTGTTGAAACAGCAAACCAACAATACCGCACAAGTACGTAAAAGTCGAAAAACAAATAGATATAGAGAATGTTAAAAAATCTTTTTTCGCGAACAGAATAGATTGTTTCTTTCAGATTTCGGATTTAAACTTTTCTCTTCAATAAATGTTATACACACAAAAGGTAAAAACATCAATATATATATGCAAACGTTCCACATTTACAGACAAAGAATGAACTATCCTGACAGTTTGCTAAAATTCTGAATTGCATTTTTTACTTTTAAAGTTATATTTCAAAATTGTATTCCTTGAACACATCCAGTCTGTCACCTTCCTTATATGTGAAATCACAGATTGTCTCGGAGTTAAAACTTTTTTTCAATTATTCAATTATTCAATAAAAATGTATAAAGGAAAGGCCGTTTTATGTTCATCTTCAGCAAAATCAAATTTCATATACATGTAGATCATTGATAAACGGGATTTAAAGTTTTGGAAACTGCTTTCGGTGGAACATGAATAAATGAGAATACTGTTTCTGTTATTTTGTAAGGACTAAAAGGTTTTCAAAGTAATGTTTAACATTGGGAGGCATTTCATGGAATAATGCATTGTCAGGATAAGAGCAATTTTCCGCGAAAAAATCTGGTTTCTGTTCATTTAATGCCTTTGATCATATAGTTACTGCATTTTAATTGCTCAGATTTTGTAAATGTCTTTATCATACTGTATAGTCTGGCTCATTCACTGAATGCTTAATCTTAATAAATACTGCAAATATTTTATAACTAACAAAATGGAGCAAAGGGCAATAATAATGTCTGATTAGAAACTACCTGCTGGAGTTACCTCCGATAATAAAAATAAGGTGGCGGGGGTCAGACATATATATGTTCGTTTTATCACATTTGTCCGGAAGAATAGAAGAATCAGCTAGTTGTGGGCTGTTTATAAGCTTGTAAGATTAAAATCTATTTTTTCCACTTCATGTTTTCAGTTTGGGAGCAAGGAATCCCATCACTGACGGAATTTTGTTGTTATCATTGACTTCTGTTTGTTAATCCTTGTAAGCCTCGATTTAGTTACCTGCCAACTTTTAGTACCTTTTTCATGGAAGTGACAATAATAATACCAACTCTTTGCCAGATTACATAGTATTTGCGCAAAATCCCTGACTCAAAACAAATAGACGCTTTCTCCTTCCAATTTGATTTCGGTATGATTAACATATTGCCTAGGTATGAAGTGTTACATACATTTTGAAAACAAAGTATAAAAGATACGTTTCCTCGTTTGACTTTGATATATCCCCCGCCGAAGGCAAAGAGATATAGTTTTGGCGTTGTCCGTCCGTCCGTCATTCCATCCGTCCGTCCGTCCGCAGCCATATCTAGGAAGTGGTTTAGAATATTTAAATAAAACTTTATAAACAGATTAACCACTATTGGGAAATGTGGCACGTCAAGTTTCAGTCAGATTGCCCAAGTAACACCAGAGTTATGGCCCTTAGTAGTTTCTAGTGTTAACTATATAGGGCACTATAAATTAAATTGAATTTAGATCACCATAATGTGGTAGTGCACACACAGTTTCGGCAGGATCTCTTTAGTAATTTCAGAGTTAGTGACATTTAATTGTTTAAAAAATCCACATATTTGTACGTAACGAACTAACCAATCGGTAGAATTTAATTAAACTTCTTTCATTTCTTTTCCATGAATATTTATTATCATAATGTGAAGTTGTGTACCCACACCCGATCACCCACCTCTCCCTGGTCACACCCCTCCCCGACCCCAACTCCACAAAAATTATTATGCACCCTTATATTAAAATCGTACTGTCCGTCCGTCCGTGCGTCCGTGCGACCTTCCGTGCGTGCGTCCGTCTGTGCGTGCGTACGTGTAAATTCTTGTCCGGGCTGTAACTCTACTATCCATAAAGGGATTTTTAAAAAACTTGGCATAGATGTTCACCATAATGAGACAACATGTCATGCGCAAGACCCAGACCCCTAGCTCCAAGGTCAATGTCACACTTAGAGGTCTAGGGTTAAAACAGGGTCTTAGAGGTTAAATTTTAGCATGGTCTGTTTCTTGTCCGGTCCATAACTCGGCCATCAATGAAGGGATTTTAAAATTACTTGGCATAAATGCTTGGGGACATTTGTCACTAATAGTGACAGCTCTTGTTTTTAGCCCCGAAGGAGGCTATAGTTTTGAACCGTCTGTCGTCTGCGGTCGGGTCGGTCATTCTGTCGGTCTGTCAGTCTGGTCGCAATTTCGTGTCCGATCCATATCTTTGTCATCGTGGGATGATTTTCAAATAACTTGGCATGAATGTGTACCAAGTAAGACGACGTGTCGCGCGCAAGACCCAGGTCCGTAGCTCAAAGGTCAAGGTCAACTTAGACGTTAAAGGAAGTGCATTGATGGGCGTGTCCGGTCCATATCTTGTTCTTCGATGGATGATTTTCAAATAACTGGCATGAATGTGTACCACAGTAAGACGACGTGTCGCGCGCAAGACCCAGGTCCGTAGCTCAGGGTCAAGGTCACACTTAGACGTTAAAGGATAGTGCATTGATGGGCGTGGTCCCGGGTCCATACTTTGTCATCATGGATGGATTTTCAAATAACTTGGCATGAATGTGTACCACAGTAAGAGGGACGTGTCGCGCGCATGATCCAGGTCCGTAGCTCAAGGTCAAGGTCACACTTAGACGTTAAAGGATAGTGCATTGATGGGCGTGTCCGGTCCATATCTTTGTCATCCATGGATGGATTTTCAAATAACTTGGCATGAATGTGTACCACAGTAAGACGACGTGTCGCACGCAAGACCCAGGTCCGTAGCTCAAAGGTCAAGGTCACACTTAGACGATAAAGGTCATTTTTCATGATAGTGCATTGATGGGCGTGTCCGGTCCATATCTTTGTCATTCATGCATGGATTTTAAAATAACTACGCATGAATGTGTGACACAGTAAGACGACGTGTCGCGTGCAAGACCCAGCTCCGTAGGTCAAATGTCCTAAACTCTAACATCGGCCATAACTATTCATTCAAAGTGCCATCGGGGGCATGTGTCATCCTATGGAGACAGCTCTTGTTCTTTTCATGTTTTCTTTTTTGTAAACCTTAAGCCTTCCTTGAATATTTATCAACATTCAAAGTTGTACCCTCCACACAGTCATCCCCATCACCCCGATCATGCACCCCCTGACCCCCACCCCACCACCACCCCCCACATGTGAAGTTTTTAACCCGGTCACCAACCCCTCCCCCCCCCCCCCCCCCCCCCCCAAAAAAAAAAAATTCAAACATTCCATGACTATTTATCAACATGTGAAGTTGTAACCCCGATCAACGCCCCCCACCCCCCACACACATACACATACACACCCCCACCCCGTCACCAGCCACGTTCCAGATTTCTTATTTGATTGTGCTCTCTTAATGACATCTGTTCTTTTAAGTTCAAATGTAATGAGATTATTTTTTTCCTAGTAATATTCTTAACTTTTTGCTGGATATAGTTCTTTGCCATTCCTCACCACAAACCCATTCGGCGGGGGATACCAATTCATCGAATTTTCTTGTTAAAATATAACACTTTTTGTGTGACATTGTGATGTTCCACAGACATTTGGGATGAAAAAAAAACAAATGCTCACGTAACTCGTACATGGAAACCAATATGCTCACGTTGCCAGCATGTGTCGACTTTACCGGGATATAAGTAGCTCTGTGCTCACGTTACCGGAATATAAACACTAGTATGCTCGCATTGCGGGTATATGAACACCACTGTGCTAACGTTTCCGGTATATGGGCAACTCTATGCTAACGTTACAGAATTATAAGCATCAATGTGCTTATTTTCCCGGGATATAAGTACCAGTATGGTCACGTTGCGATATATATATATATATTTGTTTTTGTTGGGTTTAACGTCGCACCGACACAATTATAGGTCATATGGCGACTTTCCAGCTTTGATGGTGGAGGAAGACCCCAGGTGCCCCTCCGTGTATTATTTTATCACGAGCGGGTACCTGCCGGTATATTAGCACCAATAATATGCTCATGTTACCGAAATATGAGCACTAATATGCACCCATTACCGGGATATAAGTGACAATATGCTCATGTTACCGAGATATAAGTACCAATATCCTCACATTACTGGGATATAAATACCATTCTGCTCACGTTGTCAGTATATGAGCACCACTGTTCACGTTACCAGAATATAAAAGTAAGTACCACTACACCCAGGCTACCGTGATATAAGTACCACTAGACTCGGGCTACCGTGATATAAGTACCAATACGCTCACGTTTCTGGGATGTAAGTACCACTACGCTCACGTTTCTGGTATGTAAGTACCAATACGCTCACGTTTCTGGGATGTAAGTACCAGTACGCTCACGTTTCTGGGATGTAAGTACATACGTCACGTTTCTGGGATATAAATACATACACTACGTTTCTGGTATGTAAGTACACTACGCTCACGTTTCTGGAGTAGTCACTATGCTCACGTTTCTGGATGTAAGTACACTAGCTCAGTTTGGATGAAGTATCAATACACTCACGTTTCTGGTATGTAAGTACCAATACGCTAACGTTTCTCGTATGTAAGTACCACTACGCTCACGTTTCTGGGATGTAAGTACCAGTACGCTCACGTTTCTGGGATGTAAGTACCACTATGCTCACGTTTCTGGGATGAAAGTATCAATACACTCACGTTTCTGGTATGTAAGTACCAATACGCTAACGTTTCTGGTATGTAAGTACCACTACGCTCACGTTTCTGGTATGTAAGTACCAATACGCTCACGTTTCTGGGATTTAAGTACCAGTACGCTCACGTTTCTGGGATGTAAGTACCACTACGCTCACGTTTCTGGGATGTAAGTACCAATACGCTCACGTTACCAGTATATAACCTCCAGTAGCCTTACGTTATCCGAATATAAATACCACTATGGTCAGGGTGACGGAATATAGGTACTATGCTCACGTTACCGGGAAATAACCTCCACTATGCTTACGTTACCCGAATATAAGTACCACTACACTCTGGTACCGGGATAAAGGTACTAGTATGCTCACGTTGTCGGGATGTAACCACCAGTATATGCTTATGTTACCCGAATATAAGTACCACTATGCTTCATGCTTCCGGGAAATAAGTACTGATATGCTTACGTTACTGATATTCGAACGTAAGAACCTATTACTACAAGGATTGCGTGTTTTCTAGATATTTACATAAGTATGTTCCCTTTACCAAGTCCAGTCATTGTAAGGTGAGCTTTCAGACACATTATCATTTAGGATATCAATTTTACTCACGGTATTTGGATGTATGCACCAGTTTTCTCGCATGTTATCGACACATTACTATCCAAATTCTCTCACGCTATTGGAATGTCACACGTTCTTGGAACTTTAGTGTCACTCTACACTCACGTTGCCTCGTTTCACTTACGTCGTACCCTTTTACGTAATCCTACCGTGTATCGGAATGATACCATTATCGTTACTGTCTGAGAAACGTTATCCAGATATCTGCCTTACCGGTTCTGGGCCTGTTCTATTTCGTAGGTTGCTGAGAAAAAAAACGTCAGCACATCCGACAGTTAAAGTTCCATACGGCTATAAATCTAAAGTTAAAAACAGATAATACATCTATACGGAAGCTCAGAGGGGACATGAGAGTTTATTTTTACCTTATCTCGTGGCCACGAGGTAGTTTAAAAACAAAAACAAGAAACAAATTACTATCTCATGGCCACGAGATATAAAAAAGAAAAAAAATGTGAACTCGTGGCCACGAATTAACTTTTTTGTTTTTTGTTTTTCTTCTTTTCTATATCTCTTGGCCACGAAATAACATTTGTTTTGTTTTTGTTTATATCTCGTGGCCACGAGATAGCTTTTTTTCTTTTTCATATCTCGTGGCCACGAGATAGCTTTTTTGTTGTTTTATTTGTTTTTAAACTGTCTCATTTTAAACTATAACATATTTTGTTTGTTTGTTTTGTTATATCTCGTGGCCACGAGATAACTTTTTTCTTTCTTTTTTATACCACGTGGCCACGAGATATGTTTTTTTTCTTTTTTATATCTCGTGACCACGAGATAATATAAAAATAAAACTCACTTGACCCCTCTGAGCTTCCGTATATTTATCCAGGAGATGCTGTGTACATGGTTAGGAAAACACTTCTTTCATTACTGCGCATAAAATTGGAGCTATAAAGGGAGATAATAAAAACAACACATTCAATAAAACTTTCTGCTGTGTTAATCGAATTTCAGATATTTGACAAATAATAATGAAAACAAAAGTGGAAAATAGGATTTAACCAGAAATTTATATATTTTACGTTCATAATAAAAAATTGTCAGCTACATTTTTTAGCCTTTTATTTTGCAGTTTGATTAAAAAAATTATTTCAGTTAAACATGCCCTGCCATGAAAATAATTTGCTACTATTAGCACATCTTATTAACAGAAAATGCTTGCAGTCTGCTACCGATATCACTACTTTTATGTCTTAAGTAGATATTAATGAAAAGATAAACTAATATACAAGTAAATAATGAATCATATCAACACATAGTGAAAACAGAAACAAACGATATAAAAATGGAAAAAGGAAATCAAGGAAACTTATATCAGTATACTTACGCACATCTCCCAAATGTTGAGGGATAAGTTACCATACACTCATTTTAGTATTCACAAAGGGAGGTAATTAAGAAACCTAATTAAATATAAGCATCTGGTAAGCAGTAATTAATACCTCAAAGGAATACCTATTTTATCTGTATAGACTATGTAGAGGTTCTCGGCTTCAATAAGCCACCTTTTTAATAAAGTAACTTATAAAAAGTTTTGTTTCAACCACAGGGAATGATCTCGGCTTAATACTTCATGGAAATACCAATTTATTTCTAGCCAGCCGATTTATAAGAATTCATGAAACAATCAGTATTGCTATCATAAAACATTTTTTATTATTTTAATGTTTGTTTGAATCCCTGATGTCGGCGGGTCTAGCCTGCGAAAAAAGTAATAAATTAAGTTTGTGTGAAACTCATGAAATGAAGCTGCAGTTTTATTCGAAATTTGGGTATTAAAAAATTTGCAAAATGTAATGACTTCTTTTTCAGAAAAAATGTTCATGTATATGCCTGTATGTTTGGAAATAAAAGAATGAAATTTCTTGAAATAGACTCAGATAATGTATATCTCAATCTGTTTTCAGTATGTCGGGAAATGAGAGCCCCTGGTGGTATAGCAGCTGTATTTGGACCAGTTAGTGAAATATCTCGTGCACACGTGCAGTCGCTCTGCAACGCATTCGAAATTCCTCATATTCAAGCAGTGTGGGATTCACGGGTTCCTCGTGAATATTTCTCTATCAGCGTGTACCCGGATCATGAAGTACTCGGTAGATCATTTGCAGACCTTATAAAGCACTGGGAATGGAAATCTTTCACTGTTATATATGAGGACGGAGAGAGTAAGTATTGGTTCTTCTACAGATATAAATACATCGGCATTTTCCGAGAATGTTCGTGAGCAGTTCCGTCCAGCTTCGGAGACGTTCGCCAGAATTGGTCTCTGATGTGCTGGACAAGAAACACTTTCGATATTTGCTGGGATATTTTAACAGCAAAAGTAATATATCTAAACGCGGATCTTCCTTACTATTTGCTACCTTTTTTTAGCCTGCACATTACAAAGTGATATTGTTTTCTTATATCTAATAAATTTTACATCACTATAAATCACTTTATTATATATACCTATATAAATTCTGTCAAAACTACAGCTTTTATTTCACAAGTAAATAAGAACAGGCAGAAAAAAATCCGTATTGTACCTTTTGTATTGCCGGACTACTTTCATTTAATATGCATGACCTGACACAGTTAGTTCTATAAATAGGGCAGACAAAAATTTCACTCATTTCTATTTTAACATCGACAAACATGTAAGATTTCGTTCGATAACAAAACATCAAACAAAAAGGTGTAGGTATATAATAAAAGGGTTATTACAACAGTAGCTAGATCTGGGATTTTGTATTCCACTCTCTTGCTTGCGCGCCTCGTGAGATCCAATCTTGCAAAATCAACGCGAGCCGAATACAGCATCACAGATCGAGCTACTGTTATAATAACCCTATTGTGTATCACTATACAATGTGCTCATGTTTTTGGATTTGCCGGTCAGTCGTATTGTACAAGAACAGTGGAAATCAACAGTATTAGATATACATAGAAACAACTTGAGAATTATGAGGTTTGATAATCTTTATTTTTTTATGAAATATGATCTCGTATTTGTATTTCAAAACAGCTTCCAATCGTCATAAGAAGAATGCAAATGCTGCGAGAAGAAACGCACAGAAAATCCAACTCTATTAAATAAATCACAATATTAGACATTTCTAGGATCTCGATTCAATCAAGTTTTTCGCAAGAGGAGCAATTTGTTCAGATATTGCGGCAAAATCCAAATTCTGATACAAAGCAAATAGCCAATGTTGTCACATTTTGTTACGGCGGGAAAAAAAAATATTTCATTAAAATGTTCTACTAAAATATAGATACGTCGATATCCGATCGATTCGGTAACTTGTTTCTTTGTAATAGGAGTTCGTCATTTTGATGGTTTAATCAAAATGTGATTTTTCCTTTCGTTCTCAAGGGAATTTTGCCCATTTTATAGACCGATGAATATGTCAGCCCTTGTTCTTTGTTAAACAAGTTGGCATAAGTACGTTATTATTTGCATGACAGTGTAATTTTAGATTATATTACAAGCATCGGTGAAAATAAACGATTGTAGGACAACAAGAAAAAAATATTTTTTTTTGATACCAGGAAATTATAAAACAATTGCTATAAGTAGGCTTTGAAACAAAGTTACTAACAGATCATATGTTATGGAAACACACGCAAATTAGTTTGTTTTACTATTTTTTCCATTCTAAAACTGACAAGGGGTACCAGAGGTAAACTCCCTTAATTATAGCGAGCTCGAAGAGCAGGCCCAAAGGGCCTGCTCGAGAATCGAGCTTTACGGTAACGCAAGTATACTTTCACACTTGGTGATGGATTTGAAAAGTTTCGTCGGAAGTTTTAAAAAAGCGCACCCTAGCGGATTGGTGCTCACAGGAAGTACTTCTTTCCGGAGTGAATACAGAACTTGATTCAATTGCTAAAAATTATTCATCACTCAACAATAATGAAAGAATGATTTCCAGTTGTTTGAAAAAAATATTATTTGCATTTAAAAGATCAAGCATCGGCCAGAAAATGGAAAAAATGTCATTAATAAGCAGAAAGAAACGGGAACGCGGTAATGACGTCACCGTGACACCGGCTTCCCATAAATTTTGCAACGTATGATATTCACTGTTATAGGCATGGTGACACTAAATGTAGACTTTTTCATTATAGTGAACAGGTTCTACTGAATTCTTGGGACTAGTGAATAGTTTCTTTGTGACAAATAAATGATGTATAATATTTTTAGATAAATCCGATTTCTTTGAGCTCGCTTTGAGGCTTTGCCTTAGTTCATATTAAAGCTTTTCACCCAAATATATTATATGTAGTCCCATTCTTAATTAAACGTTATGCATCATGCACGATTTTCACGTTTTACCTCAGGTCTAGTGCGTCTACAGAAGCTGCTAGAAACAGCTAGGGGAGAAGAATACAAAATGACAATCCGGATGCTGGAGGTGCATCAGAATACTTTCACAAGTATGCTGAAAGAGTTGAAAGAGAAGCAGGAGTACAGAATTGTCATAGATTGTCACGTGTCCAAGATTAGACAGATTCTTGATGAGGTAAGAGAGCTTTCAACTTTTTATCTATCCAAACTTTCAGCGTCGGTAATTTTATGACAGAAGACTTGAACTGACAATCGTCAATTTTCGTGTGATTCCGTATTCTCCGCGTGCGATTGCAGCATCCGCCGAAAATAACCGAAAACTCGTTTCCATAACAACCGGAAAATGTCGAAAACGCATACGGAGATTACGTAACCAAACGGAAAATGTCGATTGTCACTATGAGTCCACTACCTAAGTCAACTGAGTTAAAATATCTCGTTACCTGTGCATCATACACGAGTATGATGCCTATTTTGGGTGTAATAAACGTCGAGATATTAATCCAATGGCGTGCTACATGTGAATAAATGAGGTTCGAAGTACACTTCGTATGGTATTTTTCAGTATGAACTCGCGGAGTCTGTTGATACTTGAATGTCTTGAATAGCCACATCTCTTGCGTCTATGAAGCTATATTATAAAATTCTGCCGTTAGCTGAAGGCGAAATTTATGAAATCTTACTCCGTTATTTGATCACAGACGTTAATTACTGTAATATCGTGCAGAAGTTACGGAGCTGGGAGTCGCATTACATTTTAATTAGGATCGTCGGAAACATGGTTTAATGTAAACGGAATGATTACTGTTAAATAGTTATATTTTTTCATAGCTTATATTAATAACACTTCATGGCTGCTCACTGAGTGTCTGGCAAATATTTATGAGAAAGTAAAGACCTTCCCGGTTACAATCCGCCATTAATGTATACACACCTGCGACCTACGCACAGGTTGCTAGAACTCTGCGGCGTAAAACATTAGCTGTCGGTTAAGTTTAAAATGTAAAGTTCGTTTCCTCGTTTGACTTCATGTAAGACTTTTACTTAACTATAAAAAATGTAAGATGTTTGTGTAGTTGAGTGTCGTGCACATAAATAATTTGATAAGAAGTGTCTTGCATTCTGGTTTATTTTCCCTGAAACTGAATGTTATATTTTTGTATAGCAATTTTTCAAAATCAAGTACCACAACATGTGTCCTTGGTATTTCGTAGTCTTAGACAGTAATAATTTCCGGTGAAATAAATAAACATTATATCTGCTAATAACGCTGATGGATGTGTCTTTAAGTAGGAAAACTGTTCTTTATCAACTCACTGGGTAGAATGTACACGACTTTTTACTTATTCTTCAAAAAGTAAACGACTGCATTTCAGGTATTTTCCGATCTTAACAGAATAACAAAAATAGTTTGCTCTGACAAATACTTCTGTCAGAAAATTTCAGTGTGTTCCTTTCAGTAATTATCGTAAAAAGCGGTAATGTAACTCACACTTCACTTCATGCTATTCATTTGTCTTGAAATACTTTAACAGGGTCGGGATAAACTACACCATTCTCATCAATTTGAAAAGCTGTGGAATTTTAACAATTTCCGGTAAATTGATTAATAAAGCCTGGATAGAAATGGTTTGAATGACATTCAGCTGTTTCGTATTTATTTTGTTTGTTGGTTATTAACAGATTTTTTAGATAACAAGTATTTTAAAATGTTGTAAATTGGTTCTTATTTTTTCAAAGAGCTGTAGGAGCATTGCCCGTTTGTAACCTATATTTGCAGGGGGGATTCGGAATCGCAAATCGTCCTCCGACCTTGACCTCAAGCCTGCCACATGACTTCCTCCATAACTGTAACTTACATCTTCCTCTTTATTTCGTTTATAATTCATTTCTCTGCCTTTAAAACTCTACACAGGAGGAATAGTGGACGAAAAAAAAATTCATAATCATTGGATTATATCAAACTTTGTCATCAAGGGTGTGTAATTTTCAAGATTTTGATAACCTGACTTAGATTAGTTAGGAAAACTCCTAAAACTGTTATAATATGTCATATTCTACAGTCACCTTTTAATGTTACTTATTTCTGTCACAGACAACGTCAGTTAGTAACAATTTCATAGTCAAATTATTGTTGTTATCTTATTTTTTTCACGTGTTTTCGCGACTTTAAATGTAGTTATACAGCGGCTATCATAACAATATTCAAAATTGGTAAAACGGTTATCTTCCTGTTTTCATTGACAGTGAAGAAAACAATGTAAATAAATCGTGGATCTATTCATTGAAAAGTAAATAACAAATAAGAAAAATCAACAACAACACGTGTAGCGTTTGTTCATAGATAATTATTAACTTCCAACGTTTCGGCGTTAAGCCTTCCTCAGGGAAGAATAACAATAAAAACAACGGACGTGACGTCGTTAAACAACGTCGCGTAAAAAGGCGGTAAAATGTATACAAAGTTTAGATCTACATTATTTACAATGTTAAATAAATTAAAAATAACGTTCCTTTAAACGGATTTAACAAACATACCGAGTAAATTGTCGGATAGTGTTTATACAAAATTTCCTATACTTATGTATATAAAAAACAGAAATAGGAAAAAACAACGATATACTCGGCATTACAATATGTAGATCAATACAATTAGTTGATTGGTCAATTAATATCAAATAAAACTTTAGAATTTAAACCATCTGGATAGAGCGTTTTTTTTTTTTTTTTTTTTTTTTTTTTTTTTTTTTTTTATTTTTTTTTTGAAAAGTAAACGAGTACTTTTATAAGTTTGCAACTTCAAATTTATCCGTCATTTATCAGCGAATGGAAGCGTTTAAATTTCAGATTAGAATATCTATTCATTCTTGCAAGAACACAGCTGTTCAAAAACTTTTCCTAGCACAAGAAGCTTGAACATATTTTGTCTATTCACCCGTTTGAATAACAAAATAATCAACGCTGTTTATCCTCAAACGTATTTAGTCACAACATAACCGGCACGAAAAATTGTTCAATTTTAAACACCTTGTTATCATTACTGTGCCAAGCTTATACTGTCCCTCTTGCCGCCGTCATTGATGTACGGGATGAATATGTTTTTCTTGTATACTATCACCATATATTTCTTGCTTTATAATACTTTATCGTGCACCAGTCACACTGCCTCACTATTTCATACTGCTGAGATACTTCGCATATTTTATGCTTTCGTCAACGTTACAGAAAAAAACTTGCGTGAACTTCCCTAATGAACATCCGGTCCAGAGGTCACAGTGGTGCACATGTTCGGCGGAATGTAAACAAACAAAAACAGAATGCAAATTATTCACAGTTATACAGTAAAACTCAACATAGTGAATGAAATTCATCTTTGAAATGATTTTGAATTTGAAGTAATACATTGGTATAAATCTTTTTTGTTTATTTTATTCACAGTGCACGTTTATGCTGCATATACACATATTAGCAAACACGTGTAGTTAAATGACAACTGACCTACATTTTCACATCAACTAACCAGAAGCGTTAAGAAATCTAGACCGGAACTTCAACAGGGAAGTTCATCAAAGTTTTATCTGTAAAGTTGATGAAACTATAAACTACTCATTGTTTCTCTAAGATAAGAAATACGTACAGAGGCATTTTCTTTCTGGTCTGTCGCCAGTGGATCAACCGTAGTAACTGTTCACTTTGACTTTAACCAAGAAAAAATCTGTGTATTTTCAGGCAGATTCATTGAACATGCTGTCGGCATATTATCATTTCCATTTTACGTCTTTGGTAAGTATTATTTCCATTTGATGTCATTCTAATGGGAGTCTACATGTGGTGTTGTAATCGGGTTTAATAATTTTATACAATTCTAACATAATGCCGATGCAAGTGCAATGTTATATCGCATTTTACACCCTGTTTGTACGCTATATCGTCTACATGCTGGTGTTTGGAAAGCAAATCGAAATATTTGCGTTTTCTTTATCATTTTAATTTTTAACTTAAGTTTGTAATAATATTTCAAATTAATAGAAGCATCAAAGAGTTATATGATGTACTTTCATTCTTATTTTTTTTTTATATGAATGCCTTATCATTCTGTTGAACTATAAAGCTCCCCATGAGTCCTTTCTCTTGTTTAGTGCACATGTTTTGTTTCACAGAGTTCTATAAAAACAGCCCCTAAGATCTATCTGATTAGTAATGTATAGTTTTTTGTTTTCTTTGGAAAGTTTTCTTTATCTATTTTTTTTGTATCAAAATACTGAACAGTTCCAGATGCGTTATCCATATTGCCGTTTGTTTCTTGATATAAATGTTTTGTTTTCATTTTGGTAGACATTTTCTTTCTGTCTTATTTTATTAAAAAAAAAAAACTTGCAGGTGTGTTATCAGTGTGTAAACGTTTTTTCTTTGGATGAAGATAATTTATTTGACAGCCTTTTAAATTTTAACATTAAAAATGCGAATCTTTCAAGTAATAAATATGTTTATGAGATATGTTTCTTTCGACAGTTGAACAGAATATTGAGACAGATATGGAAAAGAACAATATATTTCGTAAATTTTGAAAATATACGTACCATTCAAATGTGTATTTCATTTTTGTCTTGAGAATAATCTGAGGATGTTCCTAGATGAAGTGAGCCGCGCAATGAGAAAACCAACATAGTGCGTTTGCGACCAGCATGGATCCAGACCTTCCCGCAGTCTGATCAGGATCTATGCTGTTCGCTTTCAAAGCCTATTGCATTTAGAGAAACGGTTAGCGAACAGCATGGATCCTGGCTAGACTTCGCGGAAGCACAGGCTTGACTGGATCCATGCTGGTCGCAAACGCACAATGTTGGTTTTCTCATAATACGGCTCAAATATATTCACAGGACAAATAGGATACTCCCGGTAACTATGTGCACAATTGTTTTATCACCATGGCGACAAACTCAAATGAGAATATTAGAAAAATAATGAATTATAACCTTGTCAGATATCTCTTGCTTGTTACATTACCTCAAGATGTGTGCGTAGACACTGGTAAATTAATTTAAGAACTACACTTTTTGATAGATAAATTTTTCACATAATGTCTGGCATGAAATCTTCGTTGTTTTGACAGACTGATATCAATCATTCATAAAATCTGTATCAACATGTTCTATGATAACACAGTCCAAGAAAATCTAAAACAGTGGCATTTTCCGGCAAGAAATCTAAGAAATTTTAATAAACATGTGATAATATGTTAGAGAAATACTCGATGTATTTTATCAACACGATCTAACTGCGGAATATGTTGCAGAAAATGCGATGAATTACAGAACTCTGACATCTCTTTACAGATAGTATGAATATCAGTTACTTTTCAAAATATAAAAGACAATGACTCAAGCAAATATTAATGGTGTTAAGTGTTCAGGTCAATTAAGAGTTTCATTTTTGTTGTTCTGTTTACCCGGTCGCAGTCGTATTATTAAAATTTTGGTTAGCCTTTTTATTAGCCTAAGTGATTTTGCCTTTGCGACCAGTGCAGAGCAAGATCAGCCTGCACACCCGTTCAGTCTGTTCATGGTCTGCCTATTCGCTGTTCAGTCAGTAAATTTTCAGTAAACATTCCTTCTTCGAATAATATTAAAATGGTATTGCCCAAATTGAATGATGGACTAGTCCATTGTAGAAATTTAGCAGAGTAAAGGTTAAAGAAGCATTTCTTTATCTCTGAACAAAGCGAAAATTGCAGCTCATCATTCGATTAATAGTCTATTAACAATTGACGGTTAAAAGGAATATTCTGATTAGATTTAAACAACTTTGGATGCAATAAGCAGAAAAGCGATTGGGATATCGTCTGATTCAAAGTCAGTAAAAAGTGCTGCCACGGAGCAAACTTACAGCACAGCACAGCACAACACAAAACAGCACAGTAGGGTTATTATAATAGTAGCTCGATCTGGGATGACGAGTGTGATCTTTATTGTTTTGTCTATGTTAAAATAGAAATGAGTGAAATTTTTGTGTGCGCTATTTATAGAACAGTGTTAGGTCATAAATATTGAATATAGTCAGGCAACGTACAATGCAAAAGGTACAATACGGAATTACTTTCTGCCTGTTCATATCTACTTGTGAAATACGAGCAGTATTTTCGACAAAAACTATATAATATAGGTATATAATAAAATACAATATAGCAATGTATATTGAAGGTCAGACTGAAATATATTTACTGTTTTAAATATTTATTTTTCCTTTATCGAATGTTAGTCAGCAAATTAAAACATATTCTTCGATTTCAGGATTTGTCCCAACTAGATCTGGAAGATTTTAAGTTCAAAGGTGCTAACATAACGTCTATGCGTCTGATTGACCCCTCTAACCCTGAGGTCATGAACATAATGGCGGAGTGGGGACTTATGGAGACGAATATTGGCCGATCGCCACTACTTGGTATGAGAGCGATTGGGGTATGTGTATTTACTATTTTATATGTTTGCGAACAGAAATAAGCTTTTATCGAATTTCAGAACAGAACAAATAAATGAAAACAACATAAAATGACTTACTACAGTATGCAAATTACAACCTATAAATATATACATTTTCCACATTCTTTCTTTTGAAAATAACGAGTATTTTTTTAGATAAAATATTGTTATCTAATGGAAAGGAAATATCGTGTGCATATAGAATATGATTTTTTTTTCATTTTTCATGCGATATGAAGAATAGGGTTGGCAAATTAAACATGCATCGCGAGCGCTATTTGTGGATTTGTTAATCATTATTCTGACGTTCATTTCCGATATGAACTCCGAAAAAAATCATTTCTTAAATGAATATCGAGAACACACTATTTAGTTTGTATAAGTGAATTAAATTTTCCACTGGGATACGTTACAAAATATTTAGCTACACTACAGTTGGAGTCTTACTTTCACTGTTAAGAAGGTTCTGACAAATCAGCCGCGCCATGAGAAAACTAACATATGGGTTTGCGACCAGCATGGATCCAGACCAGCCTGCGCATCCGCGCAGTCTGGTCAGGATCCATGCTGTTCGCTTTCAAAGCCTATTGCAATTAGAGAAACCTTTAGCGAACAGCATGGATCCTGATCAGACTGCGCGGATGCGCAGGCTGGTCTGGATCCATGCTGGTCGCAAACCAACTATGCTGGTGTTCTCATGGCGCGGCTCAAATATGTTCTCGACATGAACGTAGGAATGTAAATTTTAAACATATCTTTTGTGTCTTTTTTAAATGATCGAGTTGTGTTATTTCTATATTTAGACGGAAACAGCTTTGATGTATGATGCCGTGCACATGTATGCACGTGCGCTTGCAGGTCTGGCGAATGCACACCACATTTCTACAGAGACTTTAAACTGTAATAAACGCGAAGTTTGGAACCAAGGAAACAGCTTACTTAACTATATGAAGGCAGTAAGTTCCTTTTTTTAAATTGGTGGGTTTTTTTGTTTTAATCATGACCACTTGTAAAAGAATGGTCTAAATCTGATTTTTACACAAGGCATGTATGTAGGGTCGTTATTTCTAATGCAAGAGCTATAATATTTACTTATAGCGTTTTCATATACTTACTTTCGGAACTTTCTTAGCTGAACTGAAGGTCAAGGTTCTTCACCTCAGATGTCTAGTCTTTCATTTACAGAAAGGGAATGGTCGTACTAATGTGTTCTTTTGTGAAATAAAGAAAAAAAATGAGCAACAAGTTCTTCTTTCCACCTTTAAATTACTAAAAATTTGTTCACATGACTATATCGACAAAACATAGTAGCTATACGTAAATCACAATTTTTGAAATTATTCTTCATGCATTAAGCACCTGGTTCTGCCGATACATCTAGAATATACAGATGCCTTTAATTATCTGGAAAAATCAACTGCCAGAAAATTATCTTGCCGAGACGAAAGCTATATCATTTCTGATGGACTACCTATCAATTTCGTTATCAGATAAAAATAATCAATATATATCGAATCGCACTAAAGGTTATGTTATAAATTACCTACTTGTTGGAATAAATATCAGTAAATAAGCGAACTGAAAACAGTATTTTCTCTTGTCTTTTAACAACTGTCGTGTCTGTGTTATTTATCAAAGGTCAGAAATACCATTGTTTTTTCCTCTTTGTTTTATTTACTATTATAATCATATGCAAAGGCTACATGCACTAAGATTTGTCTTTGATGCCCTTAGAAGTTCTGCTTTTATGAATCCAGTACAATTTCGTTTAACACGTGTGCCTGTCGGATTTGTACAGGGACTTTGCTGAATAGCCATTTAAAGAAAAATTGGATGGATTTATAGCTTTAGTCATTTAAAAAAATCTTAGTGCTGTTTTACGCACTGTTGTTTACTTGCTGTTTTCACATTTCAGGTGCCTTCGACTGGAAATGAAATTACGGCATAGATATTTTTTTTGTGTCCTTCAAAATGCTCGTATTTATGTATTAACGTCTGCCTGTGACATAGCCCAGTCCATTTAAATTCAATTGATACAGTGTACACTAAAGTAACAATCATGTCTTTTGAAGTACTGAACAGTATTACTGCTTCATCTTCCTTTCATGATTTTTTTTCTTTGCAACATTCAAATTAAGTTATGGAGCTATATCATTATCTATATGTTCATCGTCATTATAGGATAAGAATCCCATATGACGGAGATTTTTAGGTCAAAAGTCAAGGTAATATTTGAAGGTCAAGGGTAAAATAGCTATTGTATTGCATATCCGTTCCATCTTATATGAACCTGATGTGGATTTTCATAAACAAGCATCAAGTGTTTACCTCATCATGACAACATGCACAGTGCAAAATCAAGGCCACTGGATCCACGGTCATGGACACGATTTTGGATCAAAATCAAAGCTGCTCGCCCGCACATAAATTTACGGATTCACCGCACTATATGGTTATGTAGGAAAAAGTAAAGCGTTGCAAACGGTTTATTATTTTTCAGTATAGCCATATAGTGCTGTAAATCCGTAAACTTGTTTTCATCAGCCATCTTCTCAAACAGCTACGTAGATTTTCGCTTATTTTGTTGATTATACCTTTTCATTTTATATTCTTGTTACAAAAATGTTGCTTTTGAGACACTTAATTTTTTCGACCAAACTGAGGGCGAGCAGCTTTAATTACCAAAAGTGTATTTTACTGGTTTTAAATTCTGTTCCATGAAACACCTAAATTCATTATGATAATGTATGATAGAAATGGTTTTATCCAATAATCAAAGATAAATCATGGAAATCCGTTGTTACGGAAAATATGGATGAAACAGTAGGTACTATATATAACAACAACTTCATTTTATGTCTTTCAGATAGAATATGATGGACTATCAGGAAAGATAAGATTTGACGATGGAAAAAGAAAAGATTTCCGTCTAGGAATTATCAGTCTGACACATCATGGACTGATTGAGGTATTCAAGAAATATATGTTTCATTTCTTCCGAGTTGTATATCTAATCAATGTTTATTCAACACTCAGCGATGAAATTCCTGTAAATAAAAATGTAAAGTATGAAACTGTATGAGAAAATCTACATAGTGGCTTTGCGACCAGCATGGATCCAGACCAGCCTGCGCATTCGCGCAGTATGGTCAGGATCCATGCTGTTCGCTTTGAAAGCCTATTGCAGTTAGAGAAACTGTTAGCGAACAGCATGGATCCTGACCAGACTGCGCGTGCGCAGGCTGGTCTGGACCCATGCTGGTCGCAAACGTGCTGTGTTGGTTTTCTCATGACGCGGCACATATAATGTCTTCCATAGTAGTTTTGTGTTGTTGTGCTTATTACTTTTACAATATATAGGGTAAAACAGAATTCATACGTTATGTTGTACACATATACGGCGGTGAAAGATATACACCACAAGAAATGATCCGAACATTACCAAAAAAGAAAGAAGGATTGATCGGCTATTCTTTCACAATAACCAAAAAGGTCATTTTGAATTGTATAGACAGCCGTAACATAAATGGCTTCAGACTGAAAAATATAAAATGTTTATTCAACACTCAGCGATAAAATTCCTGTAAATAAAAATGTAAAGTATGAAACTGTATGAGAAAATCTACATAGTGGCTTTGCGACCAGCATGGATCCACACCAGCCTGCGCATTCGCGCAGTCTGGTCAGGATCCATGATGTTCGCTTTCAAAGCCTATCGCAATTAGAGAAACTGTTAGCGAACAGCATGGATCCTGACCAGACTGCGCGTGCGCAGGCTGGTCTGGACCCATGCTGGTCGCAAACGTGCTATGTATGTTTTCTCATGACGCGGCACATATAATGTCTTTCGTAGTAGTTTCGTGTTGTTGTGCTCTTATTACTTTAAAAGTATATAGGATAAACAGAATTGATACCTTGTACACATATACGGCTGTGAAAGATATGCACCACAAGAAATGATCCGAACATTACCAAAAAAGAAAGAAGGATTGATCGGCTATTGTTTCACATTAACCAAAAAGGTCAGTTTGAATTGTATAGACAGCCGTAACATAAATGGCTTCAGACTGAAAAATACAAAAAGACATGTAATTCCGGATGCTGTTTGCGTGTCACAAAAATTGCGGAAGTTATGTGACTTTCATACCTTGTAAGACAAAAAAGTATGTTTAACATAAAAAATCATAATTGCAAATGATACTCTCTACTCAAAGCAGTTGTACCGAGTTTGAAACTGCGGTTCATATGTCAGTTTCTCATACCACAGATCTGCCGTGGTTCCTGATTTGCATCGGTACCATACCGAACCTTTCATTGACGGGAATTGTTCTAAGTCAGCTATAATATCGACATCAGCATCATCAAACACATTTTGACTGTGTATTTTCAGATCGGGCACTGGACTCCAAAAATAGGTATCAATATAACAGTTACGGTTGCACAACAAGTTCAGGATGAAAGGGAAATGCTGAGGAATATGACACTAAGGGTTGTAACAATTTACGTAAGTAATGACAGCTTTTTACTATAGTCACTTCACTTGTTGAGAAAGTAATGCAGTTGCCTTAGACGAAAAAAATCAGAGAAGGAGAAGAGTATGCAATGTGAGGAAATACATGGCTGTGAGAGCTGTTATTTTACAGTATTACATTGTCTTGTACTGGGACATATATTTATCACTGGAATAAAATGTATTAACCCTTGAAGGCAAAATGACCCCATTACATATAATATAACACGATCAAATTTCGTTATCTGATTTGCTAAAAATAGTCATATCATAAGGAGAAGACTCGAAACAAAAAAAAATTGATTTGTCAAATTCTACATATCTATTTATTTGCGGTTTTATATATTCATCAGGATAAGAAAAGTGGAATACGCTTTATTACCTCAGTATTGTAGAAAACGTTTGACAGTGCAAACTATGATATAATGAAGTTTTCCTAAACGCAATGTTTTAAGTGAGTGTTATGAGTGAGAGTGGATGCAAACTGAATCTGTAATTTCGTAATCTTAAATTGTTTACAGGACCCACCATATGTAGTTAACCTCACAGAACCGAACGAACACGGACGCATGCATGAAGGTTTTATTATTGACCTTCTTGATGAATTGTCGAGAATTCTAGGGTTTAACTACACTATATATGAAGAATCTAAAAGGGAATATGGAAGCAAAGTTGAGGCCACCGGTAAATGGAATGGAATGATTGGAGACCTCATTGAGAGGGACCGTGTCAATGTAAGTCGTTAATAGCACGTGACAGTATAAGTCGTTAATAGCATGTGTCAAAAAAAGTCATCGATAAATGTGACAATGTAAGTCGTCAATAGCATGTTCCAATGTAAATCGTTAATACCAAGTGTCAATATAAGTCGCTAATATCACACGTCAATGTAAGTCGTTAATTCCATGTGTCATTGTATGTCGTTAAAAACATGTGTAAATCGTCTAAAGCTTGTGTCAGTGTAAGTCGTTAATAGCTATTATTGACCTTCTTGGTGAATTGTCGAGAGTTCTAGGGTTTTAACTATACCATATGTAAGTCGTTAATAACATATGTCAATGTAAGACATAAAACGAATGTGTAATGACATGTGTCAATGTAATTTGTTAATCACATGTGTCTGTGTAAGTCGTTAAAAACATGTGTCAGTGTAAGTCGTCTAAAGCATGTGTCAGTGTAAGTCGCTAATAGGTATTATTGACCTTCTTGATGAATTGTCGAGAATTCTAGGGTTTTAACTATACCATATGTAAGTCGTTAATAACATATGTCAATGTAAGTCGTAAATAGAATGTGTAATGACGTGTCAATGTAATTTGTTAATCACATGTGTCTGTGTAAGTCGTTAATAACATGTGTCGATGTACGTCGTTAGTAGCATGTGTCAGCGTAAGTCGTTGTCGTTACTTATTTTCATGATCAGCGAAAGATTTTCATAACTCAAATGATAAATCATACAATTTATTCTCTGGTCAAAGTAAGTCGTTAATAACTCATACAATTTATTCTCTTGCCAGTGTAAATCGTTAATAACTTACACAACTTGTTCTTGTGAGAATGTAAGTTGTTAACAAAATTGTGTCATCGTAAGTTGTTTATAATTGTGTCATCCTATGCGGTTAATAGGTTAGACCACCAGTTGTTTTCCCATAGACTTACATTGTAACATAATGGCGTGAACGGCCTTCCATACATCGAAACATGTATATCTAATTACAAGTTTTTCAAAAACTATTATAGTTCTACCAATATATCGGACGAAAACATTGGAATAGTGATACTTTATTTAAGTAATTTTCGTGTGAATGAGATGACCCCCTGTTTACATCATTGACATGGCGGGAGAAATTCGTTTGATAAAACTTTTTTCAGTACACATAAAATGTAGCAAATTTTGTCAAAATGTATAATAAAATACTGTTAATGCAGTGAAAAAATATTAATTTTGAAAAAATAATCACTTCCTGGGTTTGTTTACATGACTGACCAATCAGAACCAATCAGAACGCACAGACATTACCTTATTCCCAGGTGTACACTTATCTCATTTCCAGTAAGTTCCCTGTACTTTTTTGAATTGGTGGTCTCTGACCTTATAACTTGTACAATTTAAGCTCGTGCCAATGTAAGTCGTTAGTTACATGTGTCACTTTAAGTACTTACACAATTTACTCTCGTGTCAGTGTAAGACGTAAATAACTTACACAATTTATGCATGTGTCAGTGTAAGTAGTTGATAAATTAATTAACTTTATGTTCGTTTCTGTTAGAGTAAATACACATATTTATCTAATGTAAGGTCTCATTAATTCAACTTTCCCAATTTAAACAATTGTTACTTAAGTATTTCTGAGATACATCAAAATATCGTTCGTTTAGTAAGCACGACGAATGTTGCATATAGATTGTAATGGCGTCTAATTTCTAGCCTTTAGTCTGCTGGCGGCAACTGATTCTGCCTTATCAAGATCAGCTTGCACCTCCGTGCAGGCTGTTCATGGTAAGCACTATTTGCTATTCAGTCTGTAAATTTTCAGTGAACACCCCTTCGACTAATGAATGGTATTGCCCAAGTTGAATGATTGACCAGTGACTGTCCATTTAAGATATTTATCAGGCTAAATGTAAAGTGTGCAGCTTTGTTATTTGCTCGCAGAGACACAGACCTCTTTAACGGCACCTGTATTTTCTTCAGAAAGCTGATATCGCTGCGGCTGGGTTGACAATAACTTATGCACGTGCTAAGGTAGTGGATTTTACGATGCCTTTTCTGAACCTTGGTATCACCATCATCTATCGTAAACCGATGAAAAGTCCTCCAGATTTGTTCTCCTTCCTGCTGCCCCTCTCTCCAGATGTATGGATTTATATGATTGCGGCTTACCTTTGTGTCAGTTTTATGCTGTTTGTAATAGCCAGGTAAGTATTCGCTTCACTTGTGTCCACTCTTTTGTAATGCGGTAACCAGTAACCCTCTTCTCTCGCACGAGGACTGCACAAGGAATAATTTTTGTTTCGCTTTAGAAACGACCAAATCACTAGAGTGTTCTTGTTCTGAAACTATTTCATTTGATAGTGTGAAGAAAAAAGTACGGCATAAATTATACATGTTATATTCTTTCTTGTTAAATGACCGGCAGATTAAAACAAGTTACTCGCCTTTAACTGACGAGTTTTGCAAATATTTTTGTACAGTAATCTTGATATATTTTAAGGAGATTTCAACATGGTACATTCATATTGAAAACCAAACTTTTAGAATAGATTTTATCTACTATGTTTCCGCTGTATCTTTAATTACGAATAAGCCAGGTTTTCTTTTTTAAATTCGCCCGTTTGTCTTATCATGTCCAGTTTACTTTGATATTATCCCGTTTGGATGGAAATATTGTGTGGTGAAAACAAAAATATCGTACTTACAGCTTCCACAGACGTTTTCATTTATGTATAATCTATGAGGTAAAATTTTACCACCGAGAATATATGTCATGAGAAGTGTACCTCCAAATACCTAGAGATGCATTCTAGTAATGTTAACCTTTATCACGGTGGACATGATTTATTTTGACTTTGCGACCAGTGTAAATCATCGTGATCATGTTCTGCATTGTTGGCTATTTAGTCAGTATCCTTTTGGTAAGCACCCCTTTTAACAGTTAAGACTTATTTTTAGGTTTACGCCATATGAATGGGAAAATCCTCATCCGTGTAACGAAGAATCGGAAGAAGTGGAGAACCAGTTTACAATTTTAAACAGTCTCTGGTTTACTATTGGTTCCCTTATGCAGCAAGGTAGTATTCTGTTTGTACTCTATGTAATGGTGTAAGAATAACAAATAAACTGTCTATGTATT
Organism: Mercenaria mercenaria; assembly: GCF_021730395.1. NCBI lineage: Eukaryota > Metazoa > Mollusca > Bivalvia > Venerida > Veneridae > Mercenaria > Mercenaria mercenaria. The sequence continues at coordinate 2,464,057 of NC_069364.1, forward strand.
GCATTTTGAATATATTTAAACGAATCTTGCAAGCGATTCTAAATGTACGTATTTCTAAAGAAGATTGATTTGCTTGCATAACAATGTATTCATATTGTGTATGAATTTATGTACATGTATTTAACAAAACTAAGTCTTTCTCACAAGTAACTTACAAAACGTACATGATATAACTGTTATGTAAATTTGTAAATAACTGTATTGTCTAAGCATATTAGATTGCAAATTGTGCAAAGGAATATGTACTACATAATTCTGGCAGCTAATATACCATACAATGCCGAATGGTCTGCCAATCTTATAAGTGTTTTCTTTTCTTATAAACGTTAGTTTTAAAGCTGCATAAAGATGTGTGATCATAGTTTATATATGCTTGCCGAATTCTGCTATACGCTTCTCTGTCTTATATATATATACATACATTTCTCACATTTTCCAACTTTAAGTTCAAGGACTATATTTTATTTCTAGCTAGACTTGTAGAATATGTAGTTTGCGTGCAGTAAAGGTACTCGTGATGGTCTGAACAAATAGATTTCCGGGAACAACATCCAGTTTAAACGAAATAATTAAATCATTGTGAAATAACATAAACATTTTACATTTTATCTAACGCATACTTACGAATAATTTTAAAAAGATGGTATTCCTTATTTGAAGACTTTATATTAAATAAATTACTTAAATAAAGCATTCAGACAAATTAAATAATTCGGAACAATATTGTTCAGACCAGAAGTTCGTCTAAAGAAACTTTCATTGGGCGAAATTCATACGATTCCGTTTGGAACTCAGGCGCTGTCATGTTAGAATCCACCATGAAAATAGTGCTTTTATGTATGAGCGCATTGTGTGTGTGCTAACCATTTTTGCTCAAGAAGGAAGCTCAGCTAACGTCCTTCCGCCTGTAGATCTAGAAGTGCGCATACATGCAAATACGCGGAGTGAACAATCTAGATGACAGGCTGTAAAATTACGCATATACAGTAAAACTCGGATAAAACTGATTCGGATACAGCAAAGAAAATGGCCGAGGTTTACTGTATTTTGGATGCCTGAAAAAGTTGTCTTAGTTCCAGATGAAATCAGCTGAGACCTCTAATACAGTCAAACTTTCTTTTAACAGATCGAAAAAAGGAAGAAAAAAAAAGATAAATAAAGATGCATTTATGATCCGTGAGATGTTTCAATGGGTGTTTTAGTTTTGTCTGAAAAGAGTTAATATATAAGGCAAAATATCTCGTAAATAACGGTGACTGTTAAAACCAGTTTGACTATATTTTACTAACTAGCAGCTTACCCCATGACTCTCGATCTGTAGGTTGGGACTTCATGCCTAAAGCTATTTCTACGAATCATGTCTAAAGCTATTTCTACGTAGGTTGTAACTTCATGTCTAAAGCTATTTCTACGTAGGTTGTGACATCATGCCTAAGGCTATTTCTACGAGAACCGTTGCAATACTTTGGTGGTTTTTCGTTCTCATCCTTGTATCTTCTTACACTGCCAATCTTGCTGCTTTCCTAACTATGTCACGAATGGCCTCCCCTGTCGAGAACGCAGACGACCTCTCAAAGCAGAACGCAATTCCATACGGAACGCTCGAGTCCGGATCTACAAGAAACTTCTTTAAGGTGAGAAAACAAAAACCTGGAATAAGCATCAGTGGACTACAGAGGGTAACTATGCCAGTACGTTATAGACAGGGCCTAAAAACATTTGGATTTAGGATCGCAGAAAGTTTTAAGAGTAACGTATTTTGTACAGTCCCTTGTGTAATAAGAAGAGGAAGAAAAATTATCTGAAACCAATATTTAGTAAGAACTAACTGCTCATTCGTCCAAACAGAATTATTTGACACTGGGTTGGTCGGAAATAAATTTAAGTAAGACTTAAAGGATTCTATTTTTGATTAATTAATTCGTCAATGGTAAAATTAATCATTTGGAAATCAAAAGGTTTCTACACTTTGGAAACAATGGAAAACAAATTAGGGGGTAAGTACCTGTTTTTCTCTTGATCATTTTAAGTGCGTTTGGGAAAAGGGAAGATAACGCATAGCGATTAGAAACTAAGGTAAGTTTTTTTTCTCGACATCTTAGGATAGAACACATACACACAGTTCAAAATAAAAAATTTGGAAAGGACAGATCTGGAATACAAGTTTATATGGAGGCACGGCTGTTGAATAAACGGGTCCTGACATGATTTTTTTGTGTACATTTGTATCTAACTGCTTCAAATGCAAAGAGAATGATAACTTAATCAAACTATATATATATGTAAGCATGGAGCTACGATGCACGCACAAATCATGATAGCAGAGCATGCATGTGCACAGTTGATGCATTTGAATAGTCCCGTTTGTCGTGCAAATACCTGTATAGGCTATATATCACTGCCTTAAACCTAATCAAATGATTTTAATAATAATAGAAAATATAATTCAACCATAGCAGCAATAAAAAACATCGACAAGTCTCCATAATTTTCTTATAAATACGTGCAAAAATTGTCATTTTCCATGAACTGTAATTAATATTATCTTAAAACATTTGTTTTGTAGAGTTATCTTCCCATGCACGCATTCATTTCTGTTGTTGTATATATGTATATAAAATAAGTTGTTTACAACTGTTAAATTCTCGACTAGCCAAGGGGGGGGGGGGGGGGGGGGGGGGGGCAAAGAATTTAACATTGAAATGGCTTCAGTGAAAAGAACAGTAATTCCAGACCAGATCATTTTTGTTAGAATGTTTACATAAAGGGAGCACAGAAAAAAAAAATAAAGCGAGCAAGGAAGATCACTCTTTATAAGAGACTTGTTATACATTCACAAATTTATTTGTAAGCCTGTCTCTTTTATTTAATATTGAATAACTTTAACTCTTTGATTGGGGATATACAGCAAGTATGGTTACACATTATAAAATTATTTGATTGTAATATCATACTAGGACCGATCAAATTCTTAAAGATCAAGTTAGCATATTCTGGTTGCCATTTTAAAAGACATATTGTAATGCCTTTTATAATAAAGTTCTTTTGTAAAATCCAAAATTCATTAACTGTACCATGAAAATTTAATTTTCCTGGCTGTCCAGACAATAGATCCAGTATTTCAAACTTTTTTTAGGACAATATCTAATTTTATTGTAGAATTTAGATGTTTCCTCTCTTCCTTTGATCTTTTATTCTAAAATACCCCTCCTTATATTGAATATCCACCTTTTGTGAAAAGTAGTTCTAGATGCTGTAGGTATTCCCTAGTAGCTTCTGATATCTTGCAAGGTTGTGGTCACCATTTTTGTTGCGCAGGTTTTGATCTAAAATATTCGGATGCTACTTTTATTTACAAATATTCGGATAATATTTTGATTTTAAATAATTTGGATACCATTTTGATATGAAAGAATGATTAAAATTATTAAAAAATCAGCTTCAAACTATCGACTCTTACTTATTTAACTGAAAGATAACGCATTTAAGGTCTAAGAATTTTGATCCGTAGTATAATCGGCTTAGATGTTTTAACTATTATGTTTAGCAAAAATTAAGTTAGTTGAACAATAGATTTATAAAAGGAAAAATTTAAGCTTTAGGTGTAAAAGTTAATTAGTCAAAGTTAAACATTTTCTAGCAGTTAATAATAACCATTCCAACAAATGGTATTGATATAGCCAGTTAAGGGGAGACAATTCTTACTGATTTATACGCACTGATTCCAGCTAGAGAAAATTGAATTCTTGCTCACAGGGCTTTGCACACTGGACTTGAGTATTTTTGTAAACTAGACTGGAGTTTGCGATTCGGAATAGCGTTTCCAGTGATTTAATTCATGCTGGTAAAACTCCTATAGTAACTGTAACGTGTATGAAATGGGCACGTACGTTCGTACAAAGACTTGTTCCCGCTAGAATAGTTACTCTCGAACCGGATATTCAAAGTTTCACCTATAATTAATATAGATTGAGGTTTTTCACTTCTTTCAATGCTAACACATAACAGAATAAATCATAGGAACGTTAAAACTTATTACGTACGAAGTGGTATCCACTGACAAGTTACTTCGACAACAAAGAAACCATATAGTGCATCAACTTGCTATACACCGGGCACGTTAAAGAACCAGACTGTCTATTCGCAAAGAGCTAGGCTAAGTTTGCCGGTCAGACCTATGTTTAAAATGGTTCCTCTCTGTCTGTCCTGAGGGCCTTGTCTTACTCTGCCCCTCTGGTCAGATCGCGCTGTGTCTGTACTAGTAGAGAATGAATTTTATGTCTAAAGATAACAATTGCTTGCTACTTAAAATGCTGAAGTTAACAGGAAGTCATTTGCAAGAATACACTTAAACTTGCTTTGAATATATTGGGTTAAAGTGTGTTTTGGTACACTGTAGTCGTCCATAATAATACGGTTTATTGTATTCTTTAAAAATAAATATATTTGTATGTTGTAGGTTTTAAGCTATTGTTGGAAGATTAAAATAAGAGTGTATAGTTATGTGATGTACTCTCTCTTTTCTTCCTTCTGGTAATTTGTCAGTTAGTGAATGTCAGTTCCTTCATTTTAAAAGTGCATAATAAGCTTCTGTGTTACTTTAATAATTTCCTTAAGAATGTGTTAGCATTAAAGTAATTGCCAAACTCATGTTGAACGAATTTGGATTTTCTCCTGCTAAACGTAATCTGTATGAATTAGCAAGAATTGTATTCCCCTTAAGCATGTAGAAATAAGACAGCCGTTCTAAATGTGGGTCGCCATTGTAAAAGAAACTGCTGTTTTAAATCTTTTGAAATTCTAGTTTTGAAAATATAATCAAAACAAAATAGTTTATGTTACGAAAACAACATACTTTGAATAAATACAGTATCTTGAAATTAATGTTTTATAGGAGTGAATTAAAACCGCTACAAATATAAAGTATCTTTATTAATGAACTCAGAATGATCATTTCTTAATAAAATACGGAACGACGTTTTGATTAGTGGCTCTATTTTACGTGACAACTCACCAATACCCACACAGGCAGTGATGTAGCACCAAAGGCGTCATCGACCAGGTTTGTGGCGAGTATATGGTACCTGTTTACGCTCATACTTGTGTCCTCCTACACCGCTAACCTGGCAGCTTTTCTGACGAAAAGCCGAATGGTTGGACCAATCACAAACGCCGAGGACCTTTCCTTACAAACTGATATAAAGTATGGAACACTCGCATCCGGTTCTACGAGAGACTTCTTTAAGGTAGTGTATCAAATTCGTGTGGCATATTATGTTTTTCCACCTAATTTCGTACTCGGACATTGCATCTTCGCACATACCTGTTTTCAGCAGCTTTGTCTTATTATGCATTTTTGTGTAAATATTGATCATTTACATTTCGATACACACACTGCTGTAAAGTTGTGTTTTAAGAGACCGCATACTGAGGACAATATTGCCACTGGATCGTTGTCCTTAACACTGTATACGATACCTTAAATTGAACGTCTTTAGCGTTTCTATTTTAGAACGCATTTGCAAAAATACGCTCCAACTGCTCATAGTTTATTCATATATATCGCAGAATCAACTATTAAAGTTGTTATTGTACACAGTGGAACCCTTCAAATCCGAAATGATTGCAATACCAGAGGGATAGTGCCATTGATACAAGTAGTAAACCTCATCTTTGTAGGTCATTTTTCCCTTCTTTCTGTACTATATAAATCCGCCATTTTTTTGTGTGAAGTCTTTTTAAAAAAACTCAATATTCTCGGTAGCAGACGATGGGTGAACCATTGGAAGTTGCTAAGGGTGCGGCTCTCTATTGTTAGGTAATCGTCTTCAAAAAAAATGACTCCACAAAAACAAAATGGCGGATTTATATAGAAAAGAGTGAAAAAAAAATGACCTATAAAGATGAGGTTAACTACTGATACATAGAGCATCTACACCGTTTTATTCAACAATTATTACCATTTCTAGGACTTTATGTAATGTTTCAGTTGTATTCTTATTGATATCAGTGATGAGCCAATATGCTCGGACACGTTTTTATTTCCGTGTTTTCAATGTCTAGGATGTAAATTTCATGGTTTTCGTACGTAAACATAGCTTTTACCACTCATTATACAGTTTCAATGTCAAATTGTCGTCAGGTGAGCGGGTGTTTTTGTGTCGTTTTAATTTCAGTTACAAATGAATACTCAAAACTAGATAACATTTGCTTTCAGAATTCTAACATGTCAACATACAAACGCATGAATGCATACATGAACGCTAACGGAGACAGAGTGCTGGTAAAAGGAAACACAGAAGGATTTGAAAAAGTCAAGAGTGAAAATTATGCATTTTTAGCCGAGTCTACTTCAATAGATTACCAAGTACAGAGAAATTGTGACCTTATGCAAGTTGGTGACCTACTGGACTCAAAAGGCTATGGTTTAGCCGGGCCGAAAGGTAAAATATATAGTTAACAGAACTATGATGTAATTGTTTTTTGGGGAGAAATAGATTTTAGTTTTGCGTGTTTTGTTGGCAAATAAAACACAGTTTTGAGTTCAGATGCGTGGTAATTTAATCACGAAGGCCGAATCTATTTCCGTTGTAACACGTTCGAATTACACCAGGAAGGGATACTAATCTGGAATAAAATGCGGTTTTAAGTACGAGGGAGTAAACCGGAATAGCCAAAAGTAGGTCATTTTGCATTATTTGATAAACATCAGGGGCCGTATTCATAAAGCATCTTAAGTATAAGTTTTGACTTAAGTTTAAGATTTTACTTAAGTTTGTGGTGATTTCAACTTAAGTCTAGTAAATAATCACTTTCTTATACTTATACTTAAGATGCTTTATGAATACGACCCCAGGAATTTGTCAGTATCTCGAAAATATTTCATGCGAAAAACTTACAATGTAAGATCTGTTTTAAAGTACCATAGTAATACATTATGGGCTTTTTAGGTAGAATGTTTATCTCAAACTATTTTCCTAAAGATTATAGACAACCGATAATGTGAAAACATAAATTGAAAGATGATCACAGAGAGACATTTACCTTCGGAAAGGTTTTAGTATCCCTTTACTGTCTTATAGTCTCCCTTTACTGTCTAATAGTCTCCCTTTACTGTCTAATAGTCTCCCTTTACTGTCTTATAGTCTCCCTTTACTGTCTAATGAGTGCAGTGATATCTATATTGTTGTTGTATAAGAAATACACGTGTAACAATATATGTAAGCTCTCAGAATGATTTTTATGCACATTCTACCACTGCTGATACCACAATGGCAGATATGTACGTTTATTCTTAATGAAAGGTACATGGATAGACAGCAGTATGGAGAATACGCATGTCTGTTTCAATTTTGTGTTTTGCAACAAGTGCGACTGCTATGGTAATATAGAAAAAATGTCAGTAAATTCGCTAGCTATGTTAACAATTAGTAACACAAAAGGTGACAAGAAAATGGATCCTGCGATAACTTGAAATGTACAAAAGATTTTAAAATAGGTACTTAGACTGAAAAAAAATCTGGAAATATGCAGGTTATTGTTTTCTCTAATTATCTGTTTGTGCGTCCATCTGTCTGCCGATCTATCAGTTCATACGTCCATTTGTCTGTCGATCCATCAGTCACAAATGGTCGATTCTGTCGTGACTTTAAAGTACAAGAGATTTTTTCTTGAATCCCAGAATTTAGATAGATGGAAATACAAAAATATGCACATTGTTGGTCCATCAGTTCGTCCGTCTATTCGGACGGACGGACGGCGAAGGCAGAAACAATATGTCTACCCCATCTATGGTGGAGACGTAATTACTACGAATGCTAAAAGAAAGCATATAAATATTGGTTATGCAATGCATACAAGTTGACTTGGAACATAAAGACTCGTGAGTTTTCAAGCTGGAATAAAATAAGAATACTGCCCAGTAACTAAAGTCCCCTACCGGAAGGGGCAATTGTCATATTTGCTGTAAATGGTAATTGAAACTTAACTGAAGGACCTGCATATTCCTGCATATTCCCAATGCCATCTATAAACAAGGTTTCATGAAAATATCTATTGTAGTTTTAAAGTAAAGTAACACAGTATCAATATTTGTGACTAATGTATAGACGTAGACCTGTCCGTCCGCATTAAGCTTGTCCGGCTTTCACAGGCTAGTCGGACTTCGACGAAACTTTATAGTAGTGATCATTACCAAGCCTAGCTGTGCATATCGCCGGCAAGATCCGCTTAGCTGCACAAAATGGCCGCCAAAGCTAAAAATAGAAAAATCTTGTCCGGCTTTTCACAGGTCAAATTGCTAGCTGGATTTCAACGAAACATCACAAAAGTGATCAGTACCAAGCCTAGTTGTGCATATCGCCGACACATTCCGCTTCGCTGCACAAAATGGCCATCAGAGCTAAAAATAGGAAAATCTTGTTCAGCTTTCACAGGTCAAACGGTTGGCTGGATTTCTACGACACTTCACAAGAGTGATCAGTACCAACCCTAGTTGTGTATATCACAGGCAAGTTCCGCTTCGCTGCACAAAATGGCCACCAGGGCCCAGTTGTTCGAAACTTTAACAGGCGATTAAGCAAACAGTTGGTTAAATTTTAAAGTTATACATTTGTATTTCGACATTTTAAAACACACAGAAAAACAAATGTATGAGTTGAGGATAATGAACACTAAAAAGTCTTTGCAGTAAAAGCAAACATCATGCAAGTTTTTCCCACCAAGACAAATATTTTTAATTAAAATTTAACAGGCGGTTAGTTTAACAGCCGGTTAAAGTTTCGAACAACTGGACCCAGTGTTAACAATAGGAAAATCTGGTTCGGCTTCCGCAGGTCAAACTACTAGACAGACTTCGACGAAACGTCACAGGAGTGATCAGAACCAAGCCTAGTTGTGCATATCGCCGACACGTTCCGCTTCGCTGCACAAAATGGCCACCAGTGCTAAATGTATACATCGGGGACACATATGTTTTTGTGACAAAAGCACCTTCTAATTTGGTATCAATTTGTTAGTGTAGTTAACTTGGGGAATATAACTCAAAACTATTTACAACCGATTGCACCTTCAGGCGTACAACGCAAACGTGCATAATATCTAAACTTCATGAAATATCTGTATATATGATAATGATGAATATTTAAAATTTAATATTTATTACAGATTCTCCATGGATAGCACTTTTATCAAAGGAAATAGTCCATTTACAACAGAAGCAAGTAATTTCCAAATTTTATACAAAATGGTATGTATGCCGTATACCGTATACCGTTAACTAATCTCACATTTTTTTAAAAACAAGGGAGGATTTCAAAAAAGGAATAGCCATTTCCTATGAACGCAGCCACTTCCTATGAACGTAGCGCCTTTAGCTTACCGGCAGCAGGTGATTTTTGCCTTTGTGGACAGAGCAGAACAAGATCTGGCTGTCTGCACGACCGTGCAAGCTGGTCTTTGACTGTACTGTTTGCTATTCAGGTGAACACCCCTTTGAATGATAAGTGATACTGCCTCAATGGAATGATGGACCAATCCGTTTTGTATTTCTAAGAGAAATCAGTAGAATATGATGTTCCAAAGTTGAAGAAAAATGCAAACTTTCATCCTGATGTTAAATATTCATTATGTTCGTTGATAACATGCATTGCTGAAAAATGTAGTATATTTTTTTTCTAATTAAACAGGTGGGTAGAGAAAAGTGGTGCTGTCTGTGAAGACGATACAGATAAGAAGAAGAACACGAATGCGTTGGGCGTGGCTAACGTAGGCGGTGTCTTTGTAGTCTTAGCCGGTGGTACTATATTTGCGCTACTTGTGGCAATTTTAGAGTTTCTGTGGAAAGTTAGTAGGAATGCACGTGTAGATAAGGTTTGTCTAGCTTTTCATGTCTTTTTTTTGTTATCATCCGCGCAAGATGAAAATTAACAAAACAGGAAATTATACCTCTTACCTTGAGTGGCAAAGCTAAGATAATTCATAAACTGATACCAAATTTGTAATCTGTCAATTTTCCTTCTCATAGTTTGCTTGCTCACTTGTTCTGGTGTAAAAGCAGATAACTGAGTGGGTAAAGACGTTTATAGGCATATGAAGGTACTGGTCCTGTCGACAAGTGCCCCTTTTCTGTAAAAAACTGAATTCCTAGGCGAAATAATCTAAAGATGTGACTACATTTGTTCTTCACAAAAACACGTTATATGTACATTATGTTTTCATTTCAGTTTTTGCAATATTATAACGACCTAAATCTTGGCTGTATTAAGTGATTAAATTACCCACCTTTTGAAATCAAATATATATGTAGAGATAGGCCCTAAAATTTTCAATGATAGAATTACATTAAATAAAGTCTAGAAATTAATTTCCAAGTCCTTGAAATAACCAAAAATGATTTCACAAATGTGAAGTTTATGATAGTTTTGTTAATATCAATAACAGAAGTTTTAATTTTTAATTTAAAGTTGTGATCCACAAAGAATGACAACTCTTGCCTTGGGCTAGTACTTATAAGTAGAGATCTATTAGTTTACTTCCCTTGCAATTACACAATTGAGTGGAAAATGAAAACTGTTTAAGACACAATATCATACTTTTTTGCACAACAAAATCATTAAGGATTTATTCATTTGTGTTTGATTTACCCCTCAAGACATGGTTCCTATGATTCTGTCAACTTACATATGGTAAAAAATTAACTTTTAACAAGCCAATAATAAAACGAAGTACCAGTAGGTAAATAATAGTGCAGATAATACAGTTTTGCTTGTATCAAAATGTCACAATAGATCCACTTTTGTAATACAGAACACCTGGTAGGATTAGTAAAGGTGCAATTATATTGATCTCTATTTCCTATACCTAATATATGCTGGTATGCCCCTGGTATCAAATGACCTTGAACCTCCCTCCTTTTTTCAGCAAACATTCTGGTCGGAAATGACAGAGGAGTTGCGATTTATTTTTGTTAAATGCAAGTCCACGAGAAACACGGGCGGTGATCAGGGAACTAAGACAGTAGAAAATAACGGCGTGACGTTCAATGCAATACCAACAGTGCCTAATGATAGAAATCACAAAGAAGTGTTTGATTGATATTACGATGTTATAGAAGTGTAATAGGTGATCGCATAGTGAAATGTGTATTTGGAGAAATGTTGTTAAATATCAAAGTATTTTATTGATTTATATGTTTTATTTGATGATTGCTTGGCGATTATATTTTGTAAATTGATGTTCAGAAAAGTGTTTTTTAGTTTGGTTGAATTGTTTCCAGTTAGTGTTAGACGCTATAGACTGTAAAGTTATTTCATAAATGTTGAAATGTGATAAGCTGAAGATACACTGACAATCCTCTTACAAAAAGAGGGGACTATATTTTTGTGTACGCCTCCGCCAGCCGATAAACCATTCAGTTTAAGATCTTAACTGGAGAACACTTTGGGCCACGACTGTCAATCTTTTTGTGTTGTTTTAACGGTGAGACAATACGACAAAGGTCAAGGTCACCATTCCTTTGAGAATAAACAATTAACTAGAAAATGACAAACTGAAATGCATGACTGCCTTTGATCAGTAGATCAGTCTGTGTTGTTAAGGTCAACAGGTCAATTAAGCTCACAGTTACTTTTATAGAAAGAAAACTTTTTCCGATCAATTATTGGAAATCATTTCTAACTACACTGGTATAAAGTTATTACTTATGGTCAGTAGATTGGGTATGAATGCCTGTAGATGTTAGTGGACCACTTTGTCTTATTGGGAAGGGTGTAGAAAGCAGTTTCAAACAATACAGAATGCTTGGTCCTATATCTGCAAAGCTTAATAAGATAATTGCCTAGGGTCAGAAGAAAGTTCCAGTCCTGTTTGAAGTAATTTGGGCAAATATTTAAAACACACGGTACTTTAAATCACATAAGTGGTACCTGCGACAAGTAATCATGAGGTGCCGTTCTTCACACGATTACATTTTATGTCATCCCTTCCTGTTTAATTAAAGCGATATATTTGGTCTGGATTATGTAATTTAGTATGGTTGAAAATGCTAAGACCAGGTTTGATTTGCACTTGAAATACCGTTCTGTAGTAATAGTCGCTTATGGTTTGATTCATTTGCTATTAAGTATTTTACTTCTATATGTATTATGCATTCGGTTTTAAAACGGCAAAGAGCGTAGAAAATGTTACTGTAGTAAATGTTTAAGCAATTTTTGTTTTATAAATTAAATATTTTGTTGTTGTTTAAAATGTGTAAATGTTGAACAGTGTCTCAGTTATCTGTTTGCGTCTGAATGTGTTGTACTGTTATTGTACAAACTTATGCCTTAAAGGTAACTATCTCATTATGAAATGTGATAGAAACAAATATTGTAGTAGATATGAGTAAATATAATGGATATATCTCCTATGGAAAACGTTAAAAGGTAGATAAATACGTTACATCTAATCTTAATTGCATAACAACTGTTGCTGTCTCGTCCGGCAATAATATCTTAGTGTTTGCTATATGTAACAAATTATGTCCAATTTAATTCAAAAGTAAGTATGTGAAACACATTGGTATGATAGTGTTCGTCTGATATCTTGAAGATGTTCAGTTGTGTGTGTATAGATTGTGCCTATAGAAGTAAGCGTATAACTTCCGGTTTATTTGCATACTGTTACGTCATTTCCGGCAGTATACTGTCACCATTCCATATCTAATCCGTAGAGTTTATTAGCTATTCCTTTTGTGTTCTTCTGAAGATTCAACGAGTTTTTGTACCTGATATCCATCGATATGTTGAGTGTGTGAATGATGTAGTGTGTTGTCTGGTGATAACGGACATATATTTATTTTGTTATAAATTAAATAACAATGTGTAAAATTATGAAAATGCCTTATGTCAATATACATCATGCCACGGTATGCCTTAAATCACCCACACGTTAAAAACTATTAGTCGTTTGACTGAATGACAGGTGTTTGTGTTTTTGTCATAATTATGCATACGTTAGATCATTCAGAAAAAAGGGACTGGTTTTTTTCCATAACACTTCAACGTTTTATTTCTATATGAGTTTTTTTAAAGGCTTTTTCAACTTAACAAAAACGATTTTGTGGGCAAATCCAAAGTTGATGTCTTGTTAACATTTTTTGGAAGATAGATATTAGGCTGTGAAATCGAAAACTAATAACTCATGAAAATCTTAAAAGTTGCTGCTGATGTCAACGCAAAAACCTGACGATAAAGATCCAAACTATCAATTTATGAATACTGCAATACAAGTCAATATATATTTCTGTACAATTATACCGTTCATATACTTGAAAAACCTCTATTTATATAATGTTAAGACATTCATTTGGTTAGTTTTATGTTTTGTAATTTCTTAATTTCTTTTTGTATTTTATGGATTGTGATAAACGACTCTGTTTATCATAGATATAAAACTTTTTTATCGACGACTCTTCGTTTGTTCTTCCCTGTCAGGAAGGCGGTTTTAGAAAATGGTGGGGACCCTTTTTATTAAGCCATACATAGAAGACCCACCTTTATGTAAATTTTCTAAATTTTCTACAATATTTCCTCTTTTACGGGAAAAGGAAAGAAAATGAATGAAAGCAATCTAATTGTTTATCAGACTCGAATAAATGCATCACATTCCACTGTTCTAAATATATACAGTGTTAGTACCTTTTTTAAATACACCGTCTTAATTCAATTACATGAAAACACTTTTTCAAGTTTAATGATACGCAATCTAATTTTACTGTAAAATATTTACGATCTGGTTTGTACTAAAATACTGACAATGCTATGAAAACTTTGGTAAATCTTGAACAGTGAGATCTGGTAGACACGAGCGAATAAGTTTAGTCTTTGCTCTTTACTGTAATGACTATCTCATCAAAAGAGTATCATTTGTTCCAGTCAAAATCTTACTTGTAATATGTATTTGTAATTGACTGCTAAGCTGTAGACCGTTTTGAAGCACGGGAAATAACTGCTAATGATATTAAAATATCTGCAGCAATATTATGTCCCTTTGTTTAAAAAAATCGGGATAATCAGAGGTGACAAAAACTATATAGAAATATAGAAAGAGATTGAAGTTTTTAAAAAGATTATTCAAGTCAGGCAGATCAGTTGTATAAGCAAGCTGCTGATTCAGACTATAGTCTATCTGCTGTATAATTGTTTGAGTTCGTATGTTACATTAAGTAATTCTACTTTTTTATGTCCAGCATCACATCTGAAACATCATTTCCATTAATCACGAATTTTAATTCATATATGAGCCGCGCCATGAGAAAACCAACATAGTGCGTTTGCGACCAGCATGGATCCAGACCAGCCTGCGCATCCGCGCAGTCTGGTCAGGATCCATGTTGTTCGCTAATGGTTTCTCTGATTGCAATAGATTTTGAAAGCGAACAGCATGGATCCTGACCAGACTGCGCGGATCCATGCTGCTCGCAAACGCAGTATGTTTTCACATGGCACGGCTCATATGATTTACATCAGAGGAGTTAACAGCGAACTGCTAGCAAAACGTATATTATTTGTCATATTGTTAGACATTGTTTTTTTAAGACATGTGAAAATAAAACCATTGAAATATGCTTTATTTCGCTGTTTTTAATTATGCTAGTCCCAATAGCATTACTCTTGGTTTATACTCTTGGCTTATACTAATCTTTGTTAGCTCGATTATGATGAGAACTTCAAGCTTATTTGAACCACTCTCAAGTGCGATTCCTGAAAAACAGTACTGGTGTCTTAACGGGAGGCGTGGTCATGACTCCAGTGGTGCTAGAATCCCCGACCCCTGAGTTGTGCGGCCGACACCTTAACCACTAGGCAACCTATAGATTACTTTTGTAACTGTATGTTATTCATACAGAAATAGAAAACTGTAATAAGTTTACAGTTGCATGTAACTTCTGTAATATAATAAATACACGTTGAACGTAATATTCAAAGTATGTCCGGAATAAACTGTATTGAAAGCTTGTACCGTACGCAGTTACCATGGAGATATAACACATACGTTGCCCTTTTTGGAGCGGGAGTTGTTGTTTAACGTCACACAGGTCACAATATGATTTGGGATGCATACACCAGGAACACGTCCGGGTCTTTTTATAGAAACAGGCACCTGTGTGGAACCGACGACCATTCGTTAGCATGCTGGATTGCTGCCTCACATGAAAGAATTCTGTACCCCGAGCGAGATTTTGAATTTACATAATTAGGGGCGGGTGACCTTTAACACCTGGCCATGTAGGCTCCATTCTCGTAAATGACTTTGGAAACAGCAAAATGAAATGGGTAAAGGAATTTGTTAGTCTGAAGCACAATACTGGGAAAAAAGAAAGGAACAAAAGCCCGATTCATCAGGTTTTTATGGTATCCAAGCAATGATAATTGAGCCGCACCATGAGAAAATCAACATAGTGCATTTGCGACCAGTATGGGTCCAGACAAGCCTGTGCAGTCTGGTCAGGATCCATGCTGTTCGCTAATGGTTTCTCTGGTTGAAATAAGCTTTGAAAGCGAACAGCATTGCTTCTGACCAGACTGCGCGGATGCACAGGCTGCAGACTGGTCTGGGTCAATGTTGATCGCAAATGCACTATGTTTACTTAGTTATCTCATGGTGCGGCTCAATTGTTTTTTTACATTTACCTTTTCTTTCTACCTACTAGTATATGCCAGATTTGTCGATGTATTATCATAAAAAAGTGTTCTTTATTTTATTTTGATCTGTAATTTAAGAAAGTAAAACTAAAAATCTTTTAAAAAGTGTAAGTTTTATTGAAACAGGTTAAGACCTGACAATTTTAGCCCTTTTTCAGTTTGACACTATGCTTTTATCTTTGATTGTGTCTGTCTATACAAACGGATGACTCCAAGGCAGTCCTGAAAGCCTACTGACAGCAAGCTTCTTTAACATTTGATTGTTTGGTTATGAGCTTGATGATATGTTTTCAACAAATAAAATGAACACAATTGTATTTGTTTTATCTCTCATTAGATTCCTACATTTTCATTGTATAAAAGGTGGTCACGTGCTGACCCCTATATTTCTCTGGAGGGTCTGTAGATTTTCATGGCATTCTAGACTAAAATAAGTGGTCGTTAAAACAAATCAATTATAGGGTTTGTTAGTGATCCTGCATGGATCTGTGGGATCAGTATGATAAATAAGGGACAAAGGCTAACGCCTCGCCCCCCACCCCTACCCCGTTTATCATATTGACCCCACACATTACGTGGATGATCACTAACAAACAATATGATTAATGATGGTTGGTTAGGTTTACTGTTATATATGTCTACATGATCTATTTTGTGTGTTTTTTTGTTACATAAACCTATGTAACTGGGATTACTTATGTTAATATTGTTATTTGACATGGATACAGTGTGAGCGTTTGCATGCAATTTAACAGGTCCTAAGCTACCTGGAACAATGTTCACAAAACATTTTCAGTGTCAGCTGAGTTTGGCGATGAACTTGAGTTTTATTCTATGTCTCAAGTGCATGTTAAGTATTTAATGTTAAGTTAATGAGTCTTTTAAACTGAGTCTTTCGTATTGATGCTCAGTCTCAACTGGAATTTAATCGTGAAGTGTTAGTAAATTTTGCGATTAAAAATTTCAATCTCAAACTCATTCTCATCCATCAGAGGTTCGTCAAAATAATAAAAAAAGACATGCTAGACGTCTGGTATACGAGAATGTCTCAAACTCGGCTGAGACTGAAACTGTTTTGTG
The DNA here is from genome assembly GCF_021730395.1 of Mercenaria mercenaria. Classification (NCBI taxonomy): domain Eukaryota; kingdom Metazoa; phylum Mollusca; class Bivalvia; order Venerida; family Veneridae; genus Mercenaria; species Mercenaria mercenaria. The sequence continues at coordinate 2,480,820 of NC_069364.1, forward strand.
AAAACGTGGCCTGATGTCTTTGCCACCGTGATAATACATTGTGCTCTCTTTAATTTTATTGCTTCAGTTTATATATACATGTACGGATGCATTGGAGGCAAATATGCATACGTCTTCTGCTCAGGTGGATATGTACAGCAACCCAGGCGAAGACTTTTGCCGCATACCAATGTTAAATAAAAAACTTACCGTTTACCCTTAATAATTATAAGGCAGCATTCCGGGAATTGTGTGAAGAACGCTAAAAACGGTCAGTAAATAGCTTTTATTAAAGTACAGAAATAGTTTACACGCACAAACAACTCTCACCACACACGCACGCGGACGCATACAAATACAAACACTTTAATTCCAAATAATGAGTACGTATGAACCTTTATCGTTCAGAATCATAGAATATTTCAGGGTAATATGTAATGTTTTCCGCAATCAGATTGATGAATCATCTTTGCTAATTAGACATGTTTCATATAAGATAAATGACACATTGCCTTTTAAAAACGTTTTCTAGGAATCTGGTAGAAGACACATGTGTTTTGAACGAAATAACTTATTTAAATGTGTATCTTAAGAACAAACCTGTTTATAAATCATACAAATAATTTTGGGGCAGCACTTTATTTAAAAAAACAAAAACAAAAACAAAAGAAAGTAACAATACACAATAGATTAATCTAAGATAGTAATATACAATTATCTCTTTCTGTTGAATTATCACTACTTCTTTGATTATACAATTTTCTATTATATCTACGTTAAAGTAAAAGAGTTCTATGTACAAAGAATGATAGTGTCTTAGATTTAGATTTCCAAACAACGCCGTAATACTTCCCTTTTACATGTTTCCTTCATAATAACATTCGAATGACATGTGAAATGTATAGATACATAATATGCCTAAAAATTTATCCTTAGCACACATCAAAATGTAAATAATTTCGATATTTCATATGGTTTTCCTTTTATGATAGCATGTCTGTTTTTAACACTGATAATATTCGCTAAAATATATATATGGATTTACTTTAAAAGTCAGTAAACTAACCGCACTATTTCTTCCGTTAACTTAGATGCTCTCACATAATTATTTCACATATGAATGGATGTTTCGTCTGACAGTTCGCATCGTACATCAGTTTACTGCTTCCATATATATACAAACATAATTCATTTGATCCATTGCTCGGTTGCCCAGATCCCCACCTGAAATATCCGTTTTTATTTCCATACTCAAACATCCACGGAGAATGCGCGTCTTTGCGACGTCCGCCGATGAACACTTTATTCGACAAATAAATGTTCAGATTCTGAATGTCCGTAAACTTGGTATGTGAATCGATATTGATCAGATATCCTCCTTCAGCCTGGCAGTGGCTATCGGCGTCCATATACGATTTAGACGACATGTGCAGTTTCACGCAAAATCTGTTAGCAGTTTGATAATAATCAGGCGGACAAAGTGTTCCACAAATACTGAAATCTATTTCAGATTTTTCTACACTTAACTCATCACCGCACGTCCTTTTTCGCCCTTTTATACCGAAATAACCAAGAGTACCAGCTGTGCAGGAGGACCAAGGGGTCCATTCACCGCAACGATTCTTACCAAGGTTTATAAACGCAATTCCTATCGCTTGTAAGGTTTGATCTTTCAATTTTCTACCCATGTCCAACAAATATTGTCCATTTATGTCTTCGCTGGCAGTCCTGTTGATATTAGCTGCAAGAGCAAGCTGCAGGAGTAAACCGAAGACAGCAAGAAAGAAACACGTCTTCCGTAAAACAACGTCCATTATCGCTTGATAATTAAATGTTTTCCTTTTTATTCAAAGAGAAGCTTTTGAAGCTATTTCCTACTTTGTATATAATATTATGTCAGAACGATGCCTTGCGAAAGCAATGGTCTTTACCTAATGAAGTGACGAAACTTATACTCTTGGGTTGGTCGGTATAAATTACAAATTAAAGGCCAAACATATTTCATTGTTTCCTTCAAAATGTCACTTCCATAGTTAAGCACAGGTATTCATGTTTCCGTTGTAACATTGCCTGGATGTTTATGCGAATGAAAAGGTCCAACTTTGGAGTTATGGTTTACATATGAGGCATACAGTATAAACAAAATAACAGAAGAAATACGAGAAAACGATTTGCTTAACTTTGCAATATTTTATACAGATTCACATGAATATGTACGAGTTCGTTATGATGCCGTATCATTAAGACGTTGGAACAACCCTTTACACCGGTGTGTAAAACGAATAATGTCAGCACTGGTAAAACCCCGAAATGTCTCAACCAGTGTGCAAGATTGCATAATTATATGTGCTTTTGATTAACACAGTTTATTTTAACTTAATTTGCATTTAGTTTTTCTAGAGACGTTGGAACAGTTCAAGCTTTGCATGTATTAACATATGTCAGTAATGTTTACTATGATGGATTTAGTGTGATATATGGACAGCAACATCTCTCTGATTCGTAATAACCAACATTTAATTCTAGAAAATGGAATATTGTCTTGAACTCATGAGATGTCATTTAAATATATTGATGAAAACTTCAAGATGATGCTGTAAACATATTTTACCCCGTCAATTATGGTACCAATATTTTATTCATTTATCCTTATTTTACATTATTTTCCGTGATCGTGACGGGCAAATAATGGACAATGCATATCGAAATGGCAAACGTAAACATGATTTTTTTTTAGATGTATTATCTTTTTGTGTTGTGACGCTTAAATTGTTGTCTTGATATAGATAAAATAACTCAAACAATCGTATTTGTATATAACCAAGTCTTTAAATTGACTTAAACAATAATTTTTTTGTGTGACTTTATTATATTTGTGTAAACAACGCAAAAATGGAGAGGGAAATAATTTGCTACTAACCTTTAGAATACTTTTTAACGAAATATTTTACTAATAGAACCAAATTTCACTAGATCCGTTTTGGTCACAGCACCACACACGCTTTAAAGTCTTACTTGTATACATAATGTTTACGATATATTTTATATAGCTAGAAAATAAATTCAGTCGTATGTTCGTATAACTCCATGTATAATGTCTGTAATGAATAGCAACGTTAAGCCACTCATGCATCGTTTCTGGTTATTGTTTTGTCTGATACAAATTAGTTAATATATCTAATTATTTCTGAGATTTTGTTTTTTCTAAAACTGGTTATTCCAGAGAGTAACAGTATGTACCAAAGATGTTAGGGAATGCACTGGTAAAACATCTTCTTCAGACACCTAGGCAAGAAGCTAGTACTGTCGAAACATGTATAGATACAGATCCATATCCGCTCTCCATTCATTTCGAACACTTTTGATAAGGTAGAAGATGCAGACATACAAAGCAGCGTCTAAATGAAAACATACCTCATGAGGGACTGAAATAATTGACCATATTGACAACCTTCAGTTCCTAAAATATGTGTCACATTCCTTTTACCACTTACCCGCAGCTTTTGTATTACCAATGCATTAAAATCAACATCAGTACTGAAACAAAAGAAAATTTGTCTAAACGTGAATTTGGACCCGTGTAACTCAAGTTGGTTAACACATGGATTTTGATTGCCGGCTTTAAAATTCTCGATGAAATCGCATGGTATCAGCATTCGGCTCATATGGCAGAAAAGCACAATTGAGGCTAAGTGAAAAATGGTAGAAATAGTACGACGTGTCTTGTACACTTCCGGCTCTGTACATAAATGTGGATGTATTGGAGGTAATTTATAGTATATTGTGTAATGTTTTGTAACACAGGCTGTATCAACACAAGTCGGGACGAGCACAAGTACATACAGATTAAGCACATATATACATGAACACAAATAAATGCAAAATACAAACAGACACACACACACATTAAGACAGAGTACAGCCACAAAAGGCGTTTGAACTTTTGTACTATCTCTAAACCTTACTTTTTAATCTAGCCATGTTTCTATATTAGAAGACGATTTTATTTACCCTTCCCATGAGCTAAGCAAAAGAAGTCTGCCTTGTGGATTAAATGGAACCTTTTTTTTTACTATTTTGGACCGAATGCGTTAAAACTATAAAGAATTCAATTCGTGCATGTTTGCGTTTCTGTTTCGTTACCATTTTAATTTATATATATGAAAAGATTTCTTGCTTGCAATGCATTCTATTATTTTTCGGTTTCGATGCATAACTTTCTCTTGACGGATACATGAAATGTCGGTCTTATTTATCATAAAAGAATTTGATCAATGGTATTCATTCATTTGAATCATAATAATATATTATCAAAATAACTTAACAAATTATTGGTCAGACATAATAGTTTTGTAAAATGCTAACCTACGTTCGTTTTTCAATGACGGCCAGAAACAAGGAATTTGTCCTGGAATCCTTGGAATCAGTGTCACTTTGCTCACAACTCCTTTACCAAGTAGTTGCCGAATTCGCCTCTTCGTGTGAAAGATATATGTGATTCAGTCTGTGTTCAATGGAATGCCAGGTTGAACCCACCTTCAGATCTATGTTCTAAAACTCTTTATAAATTTCAAGCTAAAGTAATTGAACTAGCTCCAAACTATCGTCTAGCTATCCTTAGCGGCAGGGAATCAAGCAAGGGACAGAGCGGAGTCAAGAGTCCATCTGCTAACCACTGCGCCATTGATCCCATACTATGGAATATTTCAGACATCTCTGAGCTTTGTTGATGACGTCGCCTTATTATAAAACATTGTGTTGAATCCCACTGTGAAAACGCACAATAGTCCCGAGGGCTAAGCGGAAAACTGCGCTCGTTTTAACCTATCGATTTTGTAAAGCGTTATTATACAGTTATTGACTTGTGTTGAGGTCAATATGTGTTTTACAGGTCCGTAAAAGCAGAAACATGAGTCTATAATTGTTATATTATATGCCCTTTTCAAATGCACTCACCTGACTACTGGCCCATATTTCATACATATAAGAAAAAGTGATATCACAAGAGTCATTATAACTTTTACGGGTCAATATCTCCTTTTACGGACCCTTGCGTGCATCCCTTTCGACCAATCAAATGAGCTTATTTGTAAAGGGTATATAATATTAGATAATAGATAGTATCAATTTAAGTTTCTTGAAAGTAGATCTTTCTGTAAACAAGATGCATGAAATAAATAAATCATCTTTTGAATGATTCCAGACGAACAAACTATCATCTAAACAGTCACCTAACAAAATAATAAATTTTATTTGGATGGAAGATAATCTATAGACCAACAATCATTTTTCAACAATCATAATGTTTCTTCAATATTCCAAGAACCATTATAAAGAGATCCTGTTATTTTAAGAAAACACCATCACTTGCGAGAGTAAAGGTACAGAAATGCATTCAATTCGTCATCCAAAAGTGAAAAAACCTGAGCTGTTAATAGTATGTGCATTTAACCAGGCAATAACTTTGGAACTACTGAATATAATGTAAAGAAGCTTGTACAATGTTTGGTTCACTAATCATCACAAGGAAAGCATTAAATAAACAGTGCATTATTATGTAAATTAAAACATTGCTTTACAAGTGTACATATAAATTACTTAAGTATTTAACAGTCGAGAGAAAGAAGAGTTTCGTTCAGTTATTTTCCTTAACATAATGAAATACACAAGATATAAACCGACGATATAGTTGAAGGGAATACAAAGCGAAGAAAACTAAATAAGTGTCATAGATCGAAATCTGTTGCATAGTAGTGTCTAAAATTTGAAAAGCTTTAGCACAATAGAATAGATTAAACAAAAAAGTTTTACCTTAAATATGTTTCATTTTAGTATTTTATTTTTCTACCTTAAATATGAATAATACTTTTTTGACAACTAAAAACCTTGAAATTCGTGCCACCAAATCTAGGCTATTATTTTAAGCAAGAAATACGGATTGAGGAAGCTGTCAGAAATAGACTCTAAACGTGTAGACTATGCATAACCAACCATTGTAAGTGAATTAAAGTAAACATTGCAACTGTAACGTTCAAAATATTTAGGAGGTTAATGTCCAGAGGACAAGTACATCAAGTCCCTTTTTCAATAGTTTGCCAACGTTAAATATGCTATTGCATTACTGATCCATTGAAAACTTCAACGGCTATATTAAATATTTTATCACAGTGGAATAAACATTTAAGAGATAATGATTATATAGAAATTTCAGCACGGAATAAGTGTTGATAAAAACTTTCATTTGTTTTCCGGCAGGTTTTACTGCTCATCGTCTTAAATTTTAAATAAAAGCTTTAACATATCATCCAAGTTTCTTGAATAACAACAAGACCTTTCAAATCTTTAAGTTTCAAATAGAGCAAACGGTTTTTAAGCCACTTTTAAAACAACATGCCAACAGACCTATGCAAAAAATCACAAAACATTTCAAAATGAATCACGAGTTGCAAATATGATAGGAGTAGTAAATTGGAGCTAAAATCAGACTGGTTTAAATCACCATTGCATTTTGCTGCAATTTAGAGTCGACACAACATCGTTTTGGATTCATCATATTGCCTCTGGTTGTGGTAGACTGCTTTCATTTGATATTAAAATTACGAACATGCACATCTTGAGACACATTGCTTTGAACTAAAATACCTCATATCTTAAGTCATATCGTAATTTTACTGACAGTCATTTTCAGTGTCTGTTGCAGTCTATAGCACGATGCGACAATATCATACATTATATGTTTGTAGCTTTGTAAGCGTTTAATTTGAAATTGTCTTACCAAATCTAGTAATACGTCTATTCTAACAGAGAAAACTCGACATTTATTTGAAATATTTCAGGTATGTTTTGCAATTTAAGTATTTAAGGCTGCTCTAGTTTACTCTAGTAGGAACACATGTACATAAAATATTAAGAATGTTAGTATTTTTAACAGAAAGTATTTAGTCACTTAATTTAGCACAGCAGCTGATCTGTCACGTGTTCATCACACGTAAGGGGTTTTAAACCATTGTCATGAAATAGTATGTGATGCAACAACAATATGCATGTTTATATTTCCTTTTATAATTGCAGTTTTCCTCCTTGTCTTGTAATAAGCTTGGTAAAGAAATTTTCTTCTACACTAGAAGGTATATCAAAACTGTTTATGCCATGCATAGCAAGGAACTATATTATATAGAAGGTGCAGCGAGAATTAATTTTCTTTACTTTCCAGTAGTATTTCTCTTTTAAATACCCTTCAAACATTAAGTTCACAAACGAAAGGCCTTGATAGCGAACAGGATGAATCATACATAAGTTTATCACTTCCGTTTAAAACCAAACATAGTTCATTTGATCTATTGTCCGCTTCCTCAGATGCCCACTTAAAGTATCCGCTTGTAGAGCCATGTTCAAACATCCATGGAGAGTTTGTGTCTTTGCGTCGTCCACCGATGTAAGTATATGTAGTGGGAAATCCCGATAAATTCTTCACATTGCCATATTTCACATCTGTGTCAACGTTTATTAGATATCCACCATCTGCTTTGCACTGTTTGCTGGCGTCCTCTTGGTTTTTAGCAATTATGTACACTTTATAGCAGATTCCAGTCTTACCCAGAGTATAATCTATTCGACACATGCCTTCGCAGATACTTAAGTCCTTCTCAGTGTTAGTTTTACTTGCTTCAAACACCACATTCCCTTGTACGTCTTCTCATCCCGAAGAGATTAGGTCTGCTGGCCGTGCACGCTGTCCAAGTCGTCCATTCTCCACAAGGGTGCAGATTTCTTATTGCCATACCTATTAAAGACAATGCTGGTTTATTAAACTTTTTACCCATCTGCAGCAAATACTGTCCATCAATCTCCTCTCCGGACGTGTTGTTAATGTCCGTCGCTGTTTCGCATTGATGGTATAATACGAGTACCATAAAAAAAAAAATCCAAAATCTGCGAAACATTTCCTTTTCAATTGCCTGTTTGTTTAACTGTGTTCCGAAAGAGAAAACACTGACAAATGAAGGTACGTCTGTTGAAAGCATGAATAAATAGTTATGAAGTTTTTGCAACACTATTGCATATTAATATTTTACCGTTCTTTATCGCAACTCCTGTTATAAAAGATAAGATACAAATGTAATACTATGTGAAAAAATATCTGAACACATTAGTTATGATAAAATCCATATCTAAAAGATATATATAGTGAAAGAATGATGTGCCAAAATGATGTTTATTGCTTGGAATAGTAGATGGTTGGTGATATTTTGTTTTATTCATCAATTTTATTAAGATATATCAATTAATTACATATTGTTTGTAGTATTTCCTCAATAAAACAAAGGCGTGCATGCTTTTCTTTAGACTGAGATGGTTAACAGTTTCCAGGATAACTTTTTAAAATTTCATAACGTAATTCCGTTATGAAAGTTACCTTCAGATAGAAATAAACAATGGTTTCAATGTAGTGTAATACACATTTGTGCGTTAAATATATATTTGACTAAAATTTCATACAGTCGTATATCATAAGATGTACAATAACTTTTATTGAGCGTACCTGTATGGTTACTTAAAAACTGAAATTTTTTCTCGATAATTACAGATTTCGAGATGATTTATGTGGCAAGATTGTAAGATTAAGAGACGAATATTAATGTGTTCTAACAAGCATTGAAGACAAAGCAGGTCTACTGTCTTGCTCATGTGTTTCATCTCAAGATTGTAACTACATGCTTTTATCTTAAGTTTCATTTTTCTTTCATGTTGATCTATTTGTTTCTGTTGTGTCACTTTTGAATAAAATTGCTATTAAACACAGGTAAGAGGTTAGGCAAATTATTGCTTGTCTACAGTTCTCGTATGTGTCAGTGTGATAAAAGTAGATGCAATGTGCCACTAGGCATACATTATACATGCAAAAGCCATGTCCTAAATTCACGAATATTTTATCTTTTATTCCAATTATTGTGCATACGATCATATAAATATTTAATAGCGGTCAGTGTTTCAAGGTGATTGTGAAAATTGTTTCTTAAGACACATACTTTTAGGGTATATTTGTTTGATCTTGGTACATGTACGCCTACATTATGCCACTTAAAACATCTCTCAAGCTAACACCTGAATTAGGAAGAGTTTCACACTGAATCCAACAGTACAAAAGATGAACCGATCGAAAACAGATTAGACTTATCAGAAAAATAAAAGGCTTTCATTTATCTACGTCTTTGTGAAGTTTAATTTTCAAACAAAAGCTTGCGAGATGATATAATGAGGTTTTTGACTAAAGTATACTTTTTATCTGATGAAAACAATTCTTGTGTTTAGTTGACATTTGACTTAAAGCTATAGAGTCATTTATTAAATGTTTTAATATCCTCAACCATTCACATTTTCCTTTCGTAATTAGAAATCACTGAAATAATAATAAAAGAATACTAGTATTAAAATGCTATGTATGCGTTGTTATTTTCATTTACTTGATTTTACGTAATGTTTTCAAGACTTTTCACGTTTACAGATTCACTTGATTAATAAAGTATATCGGATATGTAATAATGATAATAAAGGAAGGTTATAATTCATTGCCAGTTAATGGTGTTTTTAAGGTTCCACGCCACACATGCGTTTTGACTGATTATTAAAGTGGAGGATATTTCTTAATCGTTGTAAGAACGTGTTACCCAACCTGTTTGGATACTGTTTATTTTATTAGTTAATAGAGATTGATGTACTTGTACGTAAATATATGCAATCAAATATCAAAATATTCCTAATTCTTATAAAAAGTCTACGCACTAGGCAGTATATATTTAAAGTCTTATTGCGATAGGTGTAATATCTTAGTAAACAAGTTCAGAAATGAGGAAAAAGCTGCTGAAGAAAAGAATGATCGCATGATGCTGAAAAGTGTACTGAATTGTGACCTAGTACCTGTCAAGGTGAGACACCTCATGAAGAAAATTAGTTGTGTAAAATAAGTTTAAGTAGTAAATATTGTTTTTCGTGTTTCATAGGTTACAAATAAAGTAACAAATCTAATTAGAAGACAACTTTATGAATACAGGTCTTTACATTTGCTTTACGCGCAAGATTTCATCAAACCTTTGAAAACATCATTTGTGTTACAAATAGCTCAATGGTACAATGGTAGTGTCCGCCTTGAGTGCGGAAGATCAACGGCTCTATCCCTGACAGCATCTTGTCAAAATATGATAATTGCACTGGTAGCTCTTTTGATTGACATTCAGTATTAAAAGGGTTGTACCAAGACGTAAACTAAACCAAAGCAAGTATCTATAACTTGGTAACTAGTTTTCTCACGAATGGTTTGTAGCTCATGATGTCTGTTGCCTTCAGGTATGTCTTGCAATTTAAGTATTTAAGGCTGCTCTAGTTTACTCTAGTAGGAACACATGTACATAAAATATTAAGAATGTTAGTATTTTTAACAGAAAGTATTTAGTCACTTAATTTAGCACAGCAGCTGATCTGTCACGTGTTCATCACACGTAAGGGATTTTAAACCATTGTCATGAAATAGTATGTGATGCAACAACAATATGCATGTTTATATTTCCTTTTATAATTGCAGTTTTCCTCCTTGTCTTGTAATAAGCTTGGTAAAGAAATTTTCTTCTACACTAGAAGGTATATCAAAACTGTTTATGCCATGCATAGCAAGGAACTATATTATATAGAAGGTGCAGCGAGAATTAATCTTCTTTACTTTCCAGTAGTATTTCTCTTTTAAATACCCTTCAAACATTAAGTTCACAAACGAAAGGCCTTGATAGCGAACAGGATGAATCATACATAAGTTTATCACTTCCGTTTAAAACCAAACATAGTTCATTTGATCTATTGTCCGCTTCCTCAGATGCCCACTTAAAGTACCCGCTTGTAGAGCCATGTTCAAACATCCATGGAGAGTTTGTGTCTTTGCGTCGTCCACCGATGTAAGTATATGTAGTGGGTAAAATAAGTTTAAATAGTAAATATTGTTTTTCGTGTTTCATAGGTTACAAATAAAGTAACAAATCTAATTAGAAGACAACTTTATGAATACAGGTCTTTACATTTGCTTTACGCGCAAGATTTCATCAAACCTTTGAAAACATCATTTGTGTTACAAATAGCTCAATGGTACAATGGTAGTGTCCGCCTTGAGTGCGGAAGATCAACGGCTCTATCCCTGACAGCATCTTGTCAAAAATATGATAATTGCACTGGTAGCTCTTTTGATTGACATTCAGTATAAAAAGGGTTGTACCAAGACGTAAACTAAACCAAAGCAAGTATCTATAACTTGGTAACTAGTTTTCTCACGAATGGTTTGTAGCTCATGATGTCTGTTGCCTTATATGCGGCGTAAGATATCACTTACTTTTATCTTTACTCGTAATACGGTGGATAAAGATTACATGTGATTTTTTTTTAAATCTTGCAAAAAAAAAAAAAAAAATATCCCGAAGCCAAACAGTTCTTTGTGTTTAAAAATCGAGAAAACAAAAGAGGTTGTTCGTATACTTCTTTATTTGTTTGTTTGTTTTGTGTTTAACGCCGTTTTTCAACAGTATTTCAGTCATGTAACGGCGGGCAGTTAACCTAACTAGTGTTCCTGGATTCTGTACCAGTACAAACCTGTTCTCTGTAAGTAACTGCCAACTTCCCCACGTGAATCAGAGGTGGAGGACTAATGATTTCAGACACAATGTCGTTCATCAAATAGTCACGGAGAAAAATACGCCCCGCCCGAGGATCGAACTCGCGACCCCGCGATCCGTAGACCAACGCTCTTACCTGCTGAGCTAAACGGGCGGGGTTCGTATACTTCTTTAAGAAAATAGCTTAACATATCGGAAATGAATGACACCAAGCTCGTCGTGATGTTGAAGTATGAATGTACAGCTTCACGATAACGGGAGTCACTATTGCACGAGATGCAATTGTTCCAGACATTTTTTTTTGCTTTCTACCACACATCTATAAAGCAATGAAAAATGAAAAGATTATTTTTGCTCTTGTATAGTGAGCTTGATCATCTTTAATGACCGAAACAGACGTTAACGTCATGATGCTTGAAGCATGAGGATTATACTTGAAAAAAGAAAGACAATCTATATCTTGCAAAATAATTTTTTTAATTTAAAACTAATTTCATTTATTCTGTTTCGAAGATCATTCGAAATGTGGACTGAAATGTGTTTGCAGTCTTAGCGGGTGGTGTAATATTTGCGCTACTTGTGGCAATTTGTGAAAAGTTAGTAGGAATGGACGAGTACATAAGGTTTATCTAGCATTTCATGCATTTCTAATATCACACGCACATGACGTAAAAGCAGCAAACGAGAAAATATAGCTCCGACCTTGAGTGGCAACTTTTTTCTGTATCTTCCTTTGTTTCTATAAAACGCGATATCTAGAGCTGAACGAAAAAATAGAAATAAAGAAAAAAGATTGGACTTTGTGAATTGATTACTCAAATCAGGAAGACAATTGTATGATTATGCTTTTCAGACTACTCATTTATCTTACCAGGGGCCGTATAAAGCATCTTAAGTATAAGTATAAGAAATTGATTATTTACTTAAGTATTACTTAGGTAAAAAAATTATTTTACTTAAGTATATTTGTTATTCATAAAACAACTTAATAAGTAATTCTTGGCTTTTATTGTGGACGAAAACATTAAAAAAGTCAACATTAATTTCAGACAGATACAACATGCACAATTATGTTTAAGGTGCTTTTATCTGAAAAACAACACTTTAATCGTACTCACGATGCCATTTTGTTTTCTGACTTAAGTCATTTCTTACGTATCTTAAGTTTAAGCTGTTTTTTGAACAGGACTTAAGTTTTTTTACTTAGACTTAAGCTGAATTCACCACAAACTTAAGTAAAATCTTCAACTTAAGTCAAAACTTATTCTTAAGATGCTTTATGGATACGTCCCCAGATGTATAATTGTTTGAACCCGTTTTGTTTGTTTACATTTTTAAACTTCATGAAGGTATAGATCAACTTTATGCATCGAGGCGTGTCTGCACTTTAAGGTCATAACAATACTGCGGTAAAACGCCGAGGATAGCGGATACACTGCAAGGAATCACATGATCAAAATAATCTCTAAACCAAAATAAATTAATGAGTAATATGGGATAATATTGAAGCAACTTTTGCTTTAAATCTCAAATATAGCCTATCATATGGCAACATAGATGTATACTACAACTACATAGATTTTAAACACAAACACCTTCTGATTATCTGGAACACTTCAAGAAACCGAGACTTCTTATTTTTCTTAGTGTTTGTAATTACAGGATACCTATCATTATTGCCAACTATATAATAATCTAACAATTTTCATTTGTCATATGTTAGGCTTTGTTTAAATTTCATATCTTACCATGGAAGGAAATTTATTCTTGTTCTTCAAAATATAACTTTGGTTTAGAGATTATTTTGAGCATGTGATTCCCCGCTGTTGGATAAGTCACGCCTCACTTATTGACGTTGAATTATATTTCTACTTGTTTTATGTACGGCATACATCTGAAACATCATTTCCATTAATTTTGATTCATATAATATTTACATCAGAGAATTTAACAGCGAACTACTAGCAAAACGTATATTATAACTATGTCATCTTATGCCTTTTATTTCGGTATTTTTAATTATGCTTGTCCCAACAACATTACGTTTGTAACTGTATCTTATTCATACAGACATAGAAAGCTTGAATAAACTTGAGTCTACGGTTGCGTGTAATGTCTGTTATTTAATAATACATATAGAACGTAATATTCAAAATATTATTTCCCGAATAAACTGTTAGGAAAGGTTGTACTCTACGCACTCATCATGGAATTGTCGTACATAATTTGTTGTTTTAGAGACGAAAGGGTTGCTTAACATCACACAGCCCATATGGTGATTTTGGATCCATACTCCCGGCACCCGCCCGGGCCTTATTTTATGCCAAAACGGGCACCTGGGTGGAACTGATGAGCATTCGTTAAGCATGCTGGATGAAAGAATTCTACACACCAAGCGAGGTTTTGAACTTGAGCAGTTAGGGGCAAGTGACCGTAACCACTTGGCCACGCAGGATCCATTCTCGTAAAGAACGGCAAAATGAAATGGGTAGCAAATTTAGAGATTCATATGAAGTTAATGGGAATACATATTAGTAAGGAACTTATGCATGTGGAAGTGAAATTATGTGTGTAAATGAATAAATTTCGTTTAAACAAATAACAAATGTTATTTACAACTTAGTAATATTCTTGGTTATGAAAATTATCCAGGTGTTTTGGGGTTTTTAGCTATTTTTAGTATGACTTTGCGTCGTCCACTGATTTTTACATAGCTAGACGGAAGACCCTTCAGATTCTGAATATCTCCATATTTCGCCGTAGAGTAGATATTAATCAGGTATGCCCCCTCAGCCTGACACTGGTTATCGGCGTCCATATGCGATTTCGGCGACTTGTGCAGTTTCACGCAAAATCCATTTTCAGTTTTATTCTAATCAGGCGGACAAATACTGAAATCTTTTTCAGTTTTTCTATACTTGCGCCATTAGCACACTTCCTCGTTCGCCCTTTTATACCAAAGTAACCAAGATTTCTAGCCGTGCAGGAGGTCCAAGGGGTCCATTCATCGCAACGATGATGTCGATGGTTTGTAATCGCAAGTTCTATGGCCTGCAATATTGGATCGTTCGTTTTTATACCTATATCCAACAAATATTGTCCGTTTATATCTTCACCGGCAGTATTGTTGATGTTAGCTGCAAGAGCAAGCTGCAGGAGCACATCGACGTCGGCAAGAAAGAAACATGACTTCCGTAAAACATACTTCATCATCGTTTGATTTTTAATAGAGATTTTGAAAACTATCAAAATAGATGTTATGTTAGAACGATGCCTTGCAATAGCAATGTTCTTTACCGAAGTAATGAAACTTATACTCTTGGTCTGGTGTAATGTACAAAGTAAAGGCAAAGCATATTTTATTGTTTCCGTCAAAGTGTCCCTTTCATTCTTAAGCACAGACATTTATGTTTTCGCTGTAACGAAATCTTTCGCTGGTTGTATATACGGACGGGAAGGACCAACTTGAGAGTAACTGTTTATGCGGCATCGATTCTGCTTATCTCGATTACCGTATTATAATAGAAGAAATAAGATTAAAATTGCTTTCCTTCGCAATATTTTCATTCAGAAACGCATGAAAATTCAATAGTTCGTTACGATGCCATTTGATTTTGTGCCATTCTTTCAAACAGTCGTGCAAGAAGAATGATGTCAGCACGGGTAAAACCATCGGAATGAGTTGCCCGGTATGCAAGAATTTTGCTTAATGACAGGGGTTTTCGATTAACACAGTTACTTAAAATTGCAGTTTCCATTGATTTGTAGAAACAAATTTTTGGGAACAGTTAAAATTTGCTTCTTTTTGTTGAAATGTACTATTTTGCGTTTAGCAGTGGTTTTCATAATGATTGATATTTAGTTTTATATATGAAAAGAATACTGAAAAGTATCTCAACATTAAATTTTAGATTATCATGAAATATAATTTTTCTACATTAATGAAAATTTTAAAGATCATGCTGTAAATATTCCCCTCCCCCCGTTAATGATGTTACCAATATTTCTTTCTTTTATCCTTATTTTACATTACTTTCCGTGATCGTGACAGGCACATAAAGAACAATACATATCGGAATGGCAAACGTAAACATGCTGTTGTTTAAATGTATTATCTTTTTGTCTTGCTATACTAAAATTGTTGTCTTGATATAGATAAAACGACTGAAAGACAATATGTTTCCTTCAACTAGAGTATATTTGTGCAAACGATCCCCCCACCCCAAAAGAAAGAGTGGAAAAGAATGTGCTTATTAACCTTTAGAACACTTTACAATAAAAATGTTTCATTAACTATCACAACAGCAATCTTTAAGTGCCGTGTGACGGCTGTAATAAGTCTCCCCGTAGTTTAATTTAGTGTTGTTATATTTTCTGGTCCTTTGGGATCATGGAGTCCATTCAATATATGTGTAATAGTGTCCGGCTTACGGCGGTGCTAGGACGCGTGAGAGGTGTTGCACATTTCAGTTCCTCTCATGGACAGACTCAATCAAACCGAGTTTGCTATTATTCTGCTTGGTTGCATTCTATGCTTCCAAAGGATCTTTTTACAGATATTATTACTAATACAAAGAGAACATCATAGCACAACACATTATTTTGAAATACTTGTATACATCGTGATAATTATATATAATTGAAAAAATAAATTCATCCGTAAACTATGTTGGTATGACTGAAATGTATTTGTAATGAAACTTTCATGCATTGATTTTAGCATACATTGTTTCTGGTTAATATGAGTTTCTCTCTCATTTATTATGAGAACTTTATATTTGAAGCTGGATAGTCGATGGAATAAATCTATGTGCCAAAGGTTTTTAGGAATGTGCTAATAAGATCTCCTGTAAAGAAACCTGTGCATGAAGCCAAATACTTTCACAACCTATAAGTCCATGTCCAGTTTTTGATTCATTTCAAACATTTTTGAGGACTAAAGCTTACATATAGAAAGTTTCAAACAACTGAATCGGCGTTGATATTGGTCCATAATGACACTGTCATGTCCCTTGAAATGTGTAACATCCGTTGTACTACTTAATCAATCCGCTGCTATTGAATTAGCAAGCCAAAGAAAATAATCCATATCATTACTGTAACAAGTGAAAACTGGACTTACTGCGCCGTTACGTACGTGTAACTCAAGCTGGTCAACGCACACACCTGTCAAACGGCTTTACAATTCTCAAGGGAATCGAAGAATACCCAGAAACTGGAATCAACATTTCGGCGTATGTGGCGTATAAAGACGACCGATTCCTAATTTTAGTTTTTTATTGTTTCGGTGTGTATGTTAAATGACTGCATTTCGGTTACTTCAATGACTATATTAAGATCCGTTGGAAGCATATAACGAAACCAATCAAAATAATACTAGTAGACTCTGGTCTCAGTCTAATCATGAGAGGTAATGAAACATCATTCACGTCCCTATCACAGGCTTAATCAGAAATTAATTATATAAAAATTTAAATGGACTCCATGTTCTCAAAGGACCAGAAAATATAAATACCCTGAATGAAAGTACTGGTAGCCTTTGCAGCCGTCACGCGGCACGTAAAGACACATGTTGTCAAAATTTAAAGTCCTAAGATCCTTTAGAAGCATAAAATGAAATCAAGCAAACTGATAATGGCAGACACTGTTCAGATCGATTACATTTTTCAATTAACGTAGCTGACAGTTCATGCTCGAATAAATTCACATACTACCAAATCCTGTTTTAGCCATTTATTGCCACTATGTTTGGAAATGGCATTTTCCACCGCTTAGATGTTTGACAAAATAGCACCTGACTTATCACTGTAAATTGTCTGGCGTTTTTTTTTCTCTTCGCGCAAACATTTTTTTTTTTTAATATTGACTGTCAGCACTGACATAATATGTTTCTGTTTTTCAAATTCTAAAGTACTGAATATGTTACCAAACTCACAGTCTTCAATTTACACACGAATCGGATGAACATTTCATGATATCGCGATATCCCTACAAACAAAAAAAGAAGCACACAAATTTATCATTTTGACTGAATTTTAAAGGTTACTTAACCAGTTTGGCTTGCTATTTTATCTACTTCAAAATTACCCCCCATGCCAAGTTGAAAATGCAGTTTTTTCTTGTTGGATATAGCTCATGTACCAAAGTTGATTCATAATCAGGGGACAAATGCCTGCTTATGAAAACGTTTAGTAGTTGTAATAGTTTGTTTCTTCATTTTCATGGCGTGAGCCTATAGCTGTTACAACTATATCAGAACAAGCTAAAGGCAGAAATGTTACGTCGTGTCATGTACACTCCCAGCTTCTGTATATTGATGTGGGTGTAAGGTACGGTTACTAATTGTAAACTGTGTGATGTTTTGTAACCCAGGCTGTATCAGTACTGGCCGGGACGACCACATGTATACATGAACACAAACAAATGCAATAATAAAGCACAGAATATCAAACAGACACAAACAAAAACGAAGAGGGATGGAACCTAACAAGGTGAATCTTGGCATGGTCAGTGGCAAAAACACACAGGGAAGTTTGTTCAGTACATGAAATGACTCTTTCATTTATCATAGACGAATTTGCTCAAAGATATTTTGGAATTTCGGGCACAAAAACTTTAGAAAAATGGAAACTACACAGGTCGCCTAACACGACAAAAAATGTTGCAGGCTCAGTTTAACTCAGCCTGTTCATGGACGGTAGTAGAGATGGACGCTACCCTCCGTGTCCTCTAGCCCCAGGTTGAGTAGCACTCGATATTTGCGCATATGTTACATGTTTTAAAAACAATTTAAAAAATCAGTATATGTGTTCTTACGACAATATAAATAGAACCTTTAATCTCAGAACCTTTAATCACAAACGTAGTGCAGTTCCATGAAATGCGGCGGTATATGATCCCCACTTAAAACATTGGACATGCCCTAAAGGAGAAGACAATGAACAGAACTAAACACACTGGAATTATTAGAAGGGATCTGAAATTATAGACCTACTCTAAGACGATATACAGTAAATACCACCCTTGGCAAACGAAAAAAGTCTTTGTTGACAGGTTGTCTCTGATATCAGGTACACTTACATTATGTTTAGTCAAGCAGAAAGGGAAAACCGTTGCCTATATAGTGTGTACAGTAGTGGATTTTATTTAGAGTTGATCTTTAGCACAGACTTGACTGTAAGTCTGATGCGGACCAACTATCCTACATATAAGAAAAGAGATAAAATCAAAGTTTAATTATAGGGTATACATAATTAATTATTTGGTACATGGTGTGCGAAGCGTTAGCCGAGTTCCCATATTCATCATACTGATGCCATCGTTTTCTTGGTGGGTCACTTACAATTATATTTATTAGTTTTATCGACCATTTGTTTTTAAAATAGAACGAAATGAAAATCTATTTTTGCTCCGCAGAAATATACAGGATCAACACATGACCACTTTTTAACCAATGAAAATACCGGAGGTAAAACAAACAATAGCTCTGTCAAACGAGGCAATATACCCGCGAAGGTTTATATCAAAGAAGGACGGATGCAAAATTAAAAG